>NC_045793.1:42320117-44911336 GCF_009873245.2 Balaenoptera musculus
TGGNGTATGGGGTCTGAGGTGTCCCAAAGCTTGTGTTGGCCTGCTGGTAGACAGAGCTAGGGCTTGGGTGAATCCTGGGGCTGGTGTCTGCCCACTGGTGGGCAGCGTCAGGATACAGGAGATCCTGGGGCTCTGTCAGGCCCACTGGTGGATAAAGCTGGGTCATGGGGATAGTGCCGGCCCATTGGCTAGCTGAGCCATGTCCTGGGGCCTCTGGCTTCAGGGCCCACATTCTCAGAACTGGTTTTGGACCATTGGTGGGTTGGCTGGTTCCTGACACAGCTGGCTGTGGGGCCTGGGGTGTCCCAAAGGTTGTGTTGGCCCACTGGTAAGTGCAGCCTGATCCTGGGGTACTGTCTAAGGGGCCCAAGTTGTCTCAGAGCTTTTATTGTCCCCCTGATGGTTGGGGCTGAGGACCAGCAAGTCCTGGGACTGGTGCCAACTGCTGGTGGCTGGGCCAGGTCCTGGCATAGCACGCTGTGGTTGTTCTGGGGCTGGTGTCTGTCTGCTGGTAGGTGGGGTTATATTTCCACCCAGCTAATTGCTTGATCTGAGGTGATCTAGTACTTGTGCCTATAGGCTGGTGAGTGGGGGCAGGGCTGGGGCTGGGTCCCACGCCTAATAAGCTAGAGGGAGGATTCCAAAATGGTGCTTTGCAGTGCCAGTTTCAGTGTGGTAGAATTAACTCCCAAAAATGGTTGCCACCAGTGCCTGTGTCCCCAGAGTGAGCTCCATTTCCTCCTGCCTCTCTGGAAGACTCTTCAAGATCACCAGTAGGTCTGACCCAGGCTCTGTTCAAATTACTGCTGCTTCCCTGTGTCCCAGAGCATGTGAAATTTTGTGTGCACCCCCCCCCCTTTAAGAGTGGGGTCTTTCTTTTCCACTGGTCTCTGGGTCTCCTGAAAGTAAGTTCCTCTGACCTTAAAAACCAAACATTCTGGGGTCTCGTCTTCCCAGCACAGGACCCCTGGGCTGGGGAGCTTGATGTGGGTCTCTTACCTCTTGCTCCTTCTGGAGAACCTCTATACTTATAATTATCTTCTCATCTGTAGGTCTCTCACCTCAGGATATGGGTCTTGACTATACTGCAGTTTCTCCCCTCCTACTCATCTACTTGTGGTTCCTTCTTTATATCTTTAGTTATAGAAATCTTTTCTGGTAGGTTCCAGTCTTTCTCACTCGTAGTTGCTCTGTAAATAGTTGTAAGATTTGGTATGCCCGTGAGAGGAGGTGAATTCAGGGTCCTCTTAGTCCACCATCTTGGGAACTCTTCAACAATAATTTATTATATGACTCTCCATTTGGTAGAATTCTAGTCCATTTAATTCTAGAGCAAAATTTTTAAAAATTTACACAAGTTATGTCATGATGGGAGAAAGGTTTTCTTTGTAAGCAGAATACCATTTTTTATCTAAGCACAGATCTCATGAGCTATTCCTAATCTTCATGTCTATTTCATATTTTTTCATATGCTTTAAAATCCAGTTCTAATTCTTGTTTTTATAGGGAGGAATAGTATCAAAATCACCTACAGTTAACTCTAATGGGGTAAAGGGTATTATTTTTTATAAAAAACCCAGGAATTTCTGAAATCCCATGTCTCCACATTGGCCCCTTTTGAAACTTAACTACTCTACAACTATCCTCTCCCAGCCTTCCCCACCCAAATGCCTTCAGTTAATCATGGAAGTTAAGTTTATGATCAAATGGTAGAGGTGAGGATGGGATAATTTTAAGAGTCATGTATTTTTTTTTAACATCTTTATTGGAATATAATTGCTTTACAATGTTGTGTTAGTTTCTGCTCTAGTGTTTCTTTAGGGAAAAATGCTATTTTAATTATGGGGAGTGGGGAGCCAGGGAGAAGGAATTCTTAAAGGGAAGCTACTAGGCTGTAGTTATCGTGGTACTTCTCAAGACCTTACATTTTATGTTATGATTATAGTTAAATTTTTAATTTGCCCTATTTATTTTTTAAGTACAGGACTGACTCCTACAGTAAAGTGAATGGGCTGGTATTTAGTTACTTAATAATTTTTTTAAACGTCAGAAAGTAAGCACTGTTCTGGTTCCTCCAGGGTGTTTCAGTAAAGACCAGGTATACTTGGATGGCATCCTGCAAATCCTCCGATATAGAGAGACCATTGACTTTCATCTACTGACGGCCCTGGGGAAGGTGAGTGAAACCAATGGCACAGAGTCCGCAAACGTACCAGGTCAACATTTCCTCCAGCTCATTTCATGATTAAATAAGACTCAAGTTGAAACTGTTTTTATTTTATTGTTGGAGTAATTTTCCTTTATGTGATAACAGGAGGGAAGAAATGAGGTTCTGTCACAGAACCAAATTACAATATTTCTTTGTGGACAGTAAGAGAGAAAGAAGGGAATAGGAAATTTGGGAATATATTATTAGTTTTTATATGCATATTTTCCTGAAGTATTTTAAAGTAAGCTGCAGGTATAACTCTACTCCCCTTCATACTTCAGTATGTATCTCCCAAGAATAAGGATATTCTGACATGACCATATGTTTTCTAAAGAAATTTATCATTGATTCCATATAATATCTTAAAAAAGTATTTTATATTCCCCAGATCATCTCCAAAATGTCCTTTGTAGCTCTTTTTCATGACCCAGGATCCAGTCAAGATTTATGCCTTGCATTCACTTATCATCTTTAATCTCTTAATTTATAACAGTCCCCCTCACCCTAGTCTTTTTTTATGACATTTTTAAGAATCCAAGAAAATTTCCTTGAGAATTCCTAGAATCTGGACTATCAGATTGTTTCCTTGTAATTAGCTTTAGGTTAAACATTTTTGCCAAGAATACTAAAGTGAGTCATGCATTTTTCAGTGCCTCACATTAGAGAGATATTTTGTCCCATTATTGGTGATACTGTGTATAATCACCTGGGTTAGTTACTGCCAGATCTCTCCATTATAAAGGTACCTTTCCTCCATTAATAAGTAATTTGTGGGATGATACCTTCAAATGTACCATTGTCTAACAGCCTTTCCAGAAATGATTTTAACATCAATTGATGATTTTTGCCCAAATCACTTACTACACTGGTGGTTGCAAAATAGAGATCTTTGAATTCTGTTACATTTCCCTCCACTTTTTTATTCAGCTCTTCCAATGGCTGCTCCTGTGTTTTTTAAAACATATCTACATGTTTTCAAGCAAAATGTCTACATGTTTTCAAGCAAAGTAAAATATTCTGGGCTCACCTTACACTTTTCCTACCCAAATCTGAGATGAGATGTTTCTCCAAGGAAGTCTTGATTCTTTTTAGTGGGAAATGGTATTTAGAAAACAAGACTTGAGCACGAGGTGTGCACATCACTACTGGAGTGCTGATGCTTCTGGACCTTTTCAATGAGCATATCATATATTTGTTTTAAATCATAAGGGCAGTCTAATTCAAATCAGACATCACAAGGTCTTTTTACATCTCCCTTCCCATTCCGTATGTGTATCTCTTTTCTTAAAATGAGAACCTTATTTCCCAACATCAGTATATTTACTCATTCTCTCCTTATAATAAACTCAGAGTGGTTTAAGATAAATTACAAAACCATGCCAATATCAACACCAAACCTATTTCTTATAACCTATTACACTTAGTGATATAAGTACTCAATTTTAACTGAAATATAAATAAAACTTAATATGAACATGATTTATTTAAAGCCTTCCTACTGAACCAGGAGGAGTGTTGATCAGAAGATAATAGTACTTAAAGCCAGCTATGTTTTGGAATTTAAAAGTTGAAAGATAATTTATAGAACTTAAAGTTTCACCCCTAAACTTAATATAATATTTATGAAAGACTGGCTTCTTCAGTGAATGAAAGAGATGTGAAATTTTTAAAAATACTTAAATTCTCTTGCTTTTATTTTGATATTTTTAACACAAAACATTATTTCTCAAATAGAAAAAGGAATTTAATGTATAATTGTGCTGATTTTCCTAACTTAATAATACAGTATTTACATTCTAATTATTTTCTTATTTATTTACTTATTTAAATATTTATTTACTTTGGCTGCACTGGGTCTTAGTTGCAGCACACGGATCTTCATTGTGGCATGTGGGCTTCTTAGTTGCAGCATGCAGGATCTAGTTCCCCAACCAGGGATCAAACCTGGGCCTCCTGCATTGGGAGCACAGAGTCTTACCCACTGGACCACCAGAGAAGTCCCAATTCTTATATTTAGATTTAGGCAGGAGATTTGTTTAGGTTTAGTCTTTCACACACATACATTAAGTTTAGTTGTTTAATTTCTAGACAAACTGTAGATCCAAGATAGATTGTTAAATCAAATACTGACTTTTGATTTTTAAAAATATGGTCATGGTATGAAGGGGCAGATAAATACATTCTTATTTAACACAGTAAATTTTGTTATTTTCCAGGTATTAGAGAGTAATTTCAAAAACAGTCTACATAAAGTTTCACTTAAGACCAAAGGAAGAAATTGCTCTTCAAAATCTAACTGGTAGTCACATTTAAAAAGTAACCCATCTTCCTTTTTTCAGGTATCTTATGAAGATGTGGATCGCTTAAAAGGATTGGCAGTTACTGAAAACATGAGGGTCCCTCACTTTCTGCAGGACCATGGCCGATATATGGAACACTTAGAGAAGATCATGGAAGTGAATGAACTGACTGACAGGGAACTGAAAGATCTTATATATTAATTAGCATTCTTGCAAACATAGCTAAGCTATACCTCCATGTATATTACCAATTAGGTGCAGTTAGCACCAGCAGATTTATAAATGAAGAATGACTGTTTACATGAGTTTTCTGAAGAATGATCTGCAGTATTCAGCTGAATATTTAGGTTAAGAGCAAACTTTAAACTGTTTCCCTAAAATGTTTCTATAGGCTACAAGGGAAAGTTACTCCTGTTTTCATCTGAATCTCAACAGAGTCAGATGAAAATACTGCTGATGGGTGTTTTTGAGGAATCTTGGTCAAATTGAGTGATAAACTTCTGCCTGAGCACCAAGACCAGCTCTTACTAGAGATGGAATTCCTGTGTTGTTCAAACTCCAAGGTAATATTTTATTTAATAAATAATGGTAATTATTCTCCTTTGAAAAATTAGTCTGTGTTATGCTCCCAAAAGCTAGAAAATAAGAAATTTAAGATTTCTTATTTTCTTATATGTTAAGTAATGTTAAAGGGAGGGGAAAAGCAATTTGAAAAGTTCTCATAGTTCTTTATTTTACACATTATTGTTTCACCTTATCAGCTTATAGGAACTAAAGTAGAAGATTACCATGTTTTGTCCAGTTATCCCTTAACTAAACTCAGTTTTCATCTGCTGAAACATACTGGACACCTTCAAAATTTTAACCAAGTTTTAGGGTCTTTCCTTCCCAAGTCTCAGAGGTTTTTCTACATAAATCAAAATAGTTGGGGAAGAGAGAAGCTACTTACCTTTTTTATTAAATGGAGCAATGAGCAGGGGATAAATCAGGTAGGAGCTGGATGTTGACTGGGTAGCATCTACAGTAAGCTTGACTATATACTCTGAGAAACAGAATTTCTGGGCATTGTCATTTGATAAACTGGCTTTGTGATGATATTGGCTCAGTATTTTATCAAAATCTTTGACTTCATCAAGCCAATAATGACATACTTTGAATTTCAAGAATGTGAGTTCTGTTTTACTACATTTCTCCTGCTAAAAGCTTATATCTAGCTTTGTAATTTATCAATTTCACTATATACTTGGATAGGTATAATAGGTATACTTGGGATCAAGTAGTTTTTCAAACTTATTTTAATCAGAAAGAATACAGCTGTAAACACCCCATTCAAAATTGCTACTGTGATTTCTACCCAAAGTCTGTCTATCTGAGAGTTTATCTTTACCTCAATTCAGACTTAAATATGGTGCTAACACTGGTAGATGTATACTGCAAAGCCTGGTTCACATTCACATTTTAGAAACTCTTTTGCAGACAAGGTTATGGGATTTTTCTCTTTCATATATCTAGAAGGGCTCGCCTCAAAGAATGATATACTTCAACAAACCTCCAACAAACATGATATACTCTAACTGGCACCTGGCAGTTCTTGCAAAGCCACGCATTTCACCTTTGGCAGTAGCAGGCAAGGCCCTTTAGAGTACTGAAGGTGCCCATACCTGTGTCATGCTGGCTGGAGTGTGACCTGCACTGGGGCTGGGGGCACAGTGCACCAACACTAACCAGACACCAGAAGACCACTCTTGTCCTCTCAAGCATTATTTCCTTGTAGCAGAGTCATCCAGTTTCAGCTCTGTGTAGTGTTTTCTGACTTCATCTTCAGACTTATCAAAGGTAATTGTGAAAACAATGTCTTATTAGCTGGAATTGAAGTACAGACAGAAATGGCAATATTTATGTCCTGTGACTTAAGGTCAAATGATTATAAATTCAGCATTTGTAGGCAATAACACTGCTAATGTTTAAATATAAAGGAAAATCACAGCAGCCTTAATTTCCTATTGGTAGGATTGTTTGTAGTGGTTATAGTCCCTGAATTTTAAAATGGATAGATGTTATATGATCCAGAAAAGGAAAAGCTTTCTTGCCTTACTGCTTTGATATAAAGACAAAAAACATGAGCACTATCCAGACAAAAAAAAAAAAAAACGACCTTAAATCACATTAAGATATTTCAAAAGTTAGCAATGAACCAAAAGTAGTTTAAGATTAGCAGAAATACTTAAATAAAGAGCTCTAAGCTTTAAAAGTTGAGATTGAAGATTTAATGTTTATTCTCTTTCTTGAAATAGCATTAAGGTCAGTTTTGTTCTCTAAAATAAAGTTTTTATAAATAGAAAATTATAGCCGCAGAACTTAGGAGAATAGTTGAAGATCATATTCGTTTTAATTAGAAGAGTCATTTGCTATAGGCTATTGATCATTAGGATTTCATCAATTTTTTCCACTGAAATCCTAACAAACATATAGTTGTATCAAATACAAATTCTGATAAACTGTTTGTTAGGTTTTCACACCAGACAGTTTCAAAGTAAAACAGTCTGCAAACATAAATCCATAGTCTTCATTTCTTTATATTTTCAATCTTTGAGCATTTTGTGTCTAGCTGTAATAGAAATAAATAGCACTGAGGTTCTCAGATGAACTATTTGGATATATATGCATGCAAATTTCTGTTCTTTTAAAACCTAATTATATTTTTATTGTGGTATTTCCAGGTTTTTTATTGTGGTAATTATTGAAAATACCATCAATCATGTTTGTCTTCTAGTATTCTTATTTATAGAGAAATATTATATTTGCCACACTCTACCTTTCCCCTAATTAGTTCAGCATATACTCCCATGGGGCATAGGGAAAAGGAGAGAGGGAAAATTCTGTCTTAATTTACTACCCTGTTTATTGAATAAACTTTTATGCAGAACCGATTGAGGAGCAGAATCTGTGCTGAGTGTCAGAGGTCCTCTGATGAAGACTAGAAATGTTCCACAGTCCAGTGAGGAAGAGTGGCACAGACCCAGGTTACAGCACTGCCAGTACCATACCCAAAAAGTGTTACCAAAAGAATGTAAACCATAGTAAATGGGCCTGTTCATGTGTTTGAAGCACAGAGACAAAGATCACTTGCAAAGTAGTGAGTATTTACAGTATTTTATTACCACTCTTTTCAAGGCTTGTTTGGAACCTGAGCAACTTTAGCCTAGGGGAAGGAGTAGACCCAAGGATACAGCTGCTTGGGTCATCACAGGCCCTGAGGAGATCCCTTGAGCCCTTCAGCAGATGCCCAAGGGAGTCAGCACTTTATCCTTAAGTGTCTTGGTCTTTGAATCCAAACCTTTATGGCACTTGTGAAAGCCTTGTCAGCTGGCTATGATTTCATTCATTTTTGTTCACTCTGATTCCAGTGGCTAAAGGAATTAATATCTTGAAACTGCCAGGATGAGAAATACTAGTGTTTGTTAGCTAGCTTTAAGAATATGTGGAATTTCAAGTATGCAGAGGGAAAAGCATATGAAGAGGAAGCAAGAGGGTAGCCATCTGCAAGCCAAGGAGAGAGGCCCAGAACAGATCCTTCCCTTATGGTTCTCAGGAAAAATCAAGCTTTCCAACACCTTGATCTTGAACTTCTAGCCTTCAGAACTGAAAAGAATTGTACCTAAAGAAAGAGGACAAAGCAAAGAGCAGAAATCTGACCACCAAGAGGAGACCACTGAGCATGCATTTCTTCCCAGCTATCCAGTTATCCTAACAAACAAAAGACAACCAGCTTCAGAAGTGACATCAGCATGGCTGAAAAAGCTTTCCCTCATTTGTGTCCTCCACCCCCAGCAATTTGGTATCCATATACAGACAGAAATGACCTGGTGGGAGCTTAGGGATCCAACACCAAGCAACTTTGTAGGAATCGCCAAGCAACCTGGTAGGAATCTTTCCTGCCCATGCATTGGCTTATAGGCATACAGACCTAGGTCCTGGCTTGGACCCTGCAGTGGCCTGCAAACCAGCTCCAGGCCCTCTCGGCTGCAGTGTGGAAACCCCTGGAAAGTACTATCTATCTTAGACAGACAATCACCCACAGACAAGAGCACCTTTGTGAAAGTCTGGGTTTCCAGTGGAGAATTTTCAGCACATTTTTGGAGCAATAAATGAGTTTAGATGCTTTGAAGAGGAACAGTTTGATTTTACCCTCATTATCCTTCCCTCAAGGTGGCACAGTTCAGGGCCAAGAGAGACCTTCTCAGCCCGTGATTTCTCCTGGAGGTGAAAATGCAAGTGACTGAGTACCCAGCTTCTCCAACTATGTGGGAAGCCGCCAGAGAGGCCCATTTCTCTCTTGTGTCCTCCAGACTACTGAATCTTGAGCTGCATGATGAGGGGGTGGGAAGGTGCTAGGAGAACAGCAGATAGGACTCTTGGAGGGCATTAAAGAGTCACAGAGCCTACTAACTCACAGTCCCATCAAAAAGCCCATCAAGAAGCCCATTAAGAAGCTAGCCCACCTGGCACTGGGGACACCTTACCTGTGGATCTCCGTGACCAGCCCATGGGAACCAGCAGTGCTCCATGTGCCTCACCCACACACACCCCCCACCCTGTGGCTTCCTGTTGCACTCCTGATAGCATCAAGAGCAAGCTTTGGCAGATGGCTAGTGAACATGCAAAAAAAAAGCTAAACTGAATCTGTAGGCCCAAGGGAAACCACAAACGTGAGCTTTAGCCCCACACTTAGGAAAGCACAAGGGAGATTGTCAGCACCTAACCTTCTGCATTGCAGACTCAAGAGAAGACATACAAGCTTAAGGATTCTGCCATAAGGGGGCAAGAAGTGTGGAGCAGGCTTACCCATAGCTGATCTGAGGAAGCCTCAGAATCTCTAGCAGGGATGACTGAAGTTACTTCTCTCCTGAAGCAGTTAGTAAAGACTAGAGGAAGCAACTGCTATTTCAGATACAAAGACAACAAAGCAAAACTTAAGAAAACATGACACTACCAAAGGATTATGATAAAGAATGAAAAATAGGTGGAGGGATCAGGAAGATGGCGGAAGAGTAAGATACGGAGATCACCTTCCTTCCCACAGATACAGTAGAAATACATCTACACGGGGAACTGCTCCTACAGAACACCCACTGAACACTGGCAGAAGACGTCAGACCTCCCAAAAGGCAAGAAAATCCCCACGTACCTGAGTAGGGCAAAAGAAAAAAGAAACAACAGAGACCAAAGAATAGGGACGGAACCTGCACCAGTGGGAGGGAGCTGTGAAGGAGGAAAGGTGTCCACACACTAGGAGCCCCTTCGTGGGCAGAGACTGCGGGTGGCGGAGGGGGGAAGCTTCAGAGCCACGGAGGAGAGCGCAGCCACGGGTGCGGAGGGCAAAGCGGAGAGATTCCCGCACAGAGGCTCGGTGCCAACCAGCACTCACCAGCCCGAGAGGCGTGTCTGCTCAGCCGCCGGGGCGGGCAGGGGCTGGGAGCCGAGGCTCGGGCTTCGGTGCTAGCTGGGAGGGAGTCCAGGAAAAAGTCTGCAGCTGCCGAAGAGGCAAGAGACATTTTCTTGCCTCTTTGTTTCGCGGCGCGCAAGGAGAGGAAACGAACTCCAGAGAGGGGCGCAAGCCGCGGCTATCAGCGCAGATCCCACAGCAACAGGGGCGCAGAGGGAAAAACGGAGAGATTCCCGCACAGAGGCTCGGCGCCGAGCAGCACTCACCAGCCCGAGAGGCTTGTCTGCTCACCCGCCGGGGCGGGCGGGGGCTGGGAGCCGAGGCTCGGGCTTCAGTCGGATTGCAGGCAGAGGACTGGGGCTGGCGGCGTGAGCACAGCCTGAAGGGGCTAGTGCACCACAGCTAGCCGGAAGGGAGTCCGGGCAAAGGTCTGGAGCTGCCGAAGAGGCAAGAGACTTTTTCTTGCCTCTGTTTCGCGGCGCGCAAGGAGAGGGGATTCAGAGCGCCGCCTAAACGAACTCCAGAGACGGGCACGAGCTGCGGCTATCAGCGCGGACCCCAGAGACAGGCGCGAGCCGCGGTTATCAGCGTGGACCCCGGAGACGGGCAGGAGACGCTAAGGCTGCTGCTGCCGCCACCAAGAAGCCTGTGTGCGAGCACAGGTCACTCTCCACACCACCCCTCCCAGGAGCCGGTGCAGCTCGCCACTGCCAGGCTCCCGTGATCCAGGGACAACTTCCCCGGGAGAACGCACAGCGTGCCTCAGGCGGGTGCAACGTCACGCCGGCCTCTGCCTCCGCAGGCTCGCCCCGCCTCCTCCGTACCACTCCCACCCCCTGGCCTGAGTGAGCCAGAGCCCCCGAAGCAGCTGCTCCTTTAACCCCATTCTGTCTGGGCAGGGAACAGACACCCTCAGGAGACCTACATGCAGAGGCGGGTCCAAATCCAAAGCTGAACCCCAGGAGCTGTACGAACAAAGAAGAGAAAGGGAAATCTCTCCCAGCAGCCTCAGAAGCAGCGGATTAAAGCTCCACAAACAACTTGATGTGCCTGCATCTGTTGAATACCTGAATAGACAACAAATCATCCCAAATTCAAGAGGTGGACTTAGGGAGCAGGATATGTTAATTTTTCCCCTTTTCCTTTTTTTGTGAGTGTATAGGTGTATGCTTTTGGGTGAGATTTTGTCTGTATAGCTTTGCTTTCACCATTAGTCCTAGGGTTAGGTCCGTCCGTGTTTTTTTGGGTTTTTTTTGTTTTTTTTTTTTAACTTAAAAATTTTTTTTTCCTAATAAATTTTTTCTTAATAATTTTTTCCTTATTTTCTATTTTTAGAAATTAAAAAAGAATTTTTAATAAGTCTTTTCATATTTTTTATTTTAAAAAATTAAAAACTTTTTTCTTAATAAATTTTTTCTTAATAATTTTTTTCTTATTTTTTACTATAAAAAATTAATAAATCTATTTTTAAAAATTAAAAAAATTTTTTTTCTCTGAATACATTTATTCTTAATAATTTTTTTCTTATTTTTTACTATAATAGCTTTATTTTATTTTATTTTATCCTCTTTCTTTCTATTTTTTTCTCCCTTTTATTCTGAGCCATGTGGATGAAAGGCTCTTGGTGCTCCAGCCAGGCATCAGGGCTGTGCCTCTGAGGTGGGAGAGCCAACTTCAGGACACTGGTCCACAAGAGACCTCCCAGCTCCACATAATACCAAACGGCAAAAATCTCTCAGAGATCTCCATCTCAACATCAAGACCCAACTTCACTCAACGACCAGCAAGCTACAGTGCTGGACACCCTATGCCAAACAACTAGCAAGACAGGAACACAGCCCCATCCATTAGCAGAGAGGCTGCCTAAAATCATAATAAGGCCACAGACACCCCAAAACACACCACCAGACGTGGACGTGCCCACCAGAAAGACAAGATCCAACCTCATTCACCAGAACGCAGGCACTAGTCCCCTCCACCAGGAAGCCTACACAACCCACTGAACCAACCTTAGCCACTGGGGACAGATACCCAAAACAACGGGAACTACGAACCTGCAGCCTGTGAACAGGAGACCCCCAAACACAGTAAGATAAGCAAAATGAGAAGACAAAAAACCACACAGCAGGTGAAGGAGCAGGGTCAAAACACACCAGACCTCACAAATGAAGAGGAAATAGGCAGTCTACCTGAAAAAGAATTCAGAATAATGATAGTAAAGATGATCCAAAATCTTGGAAATATAATAGACAAAATGCAAGAAACATTTAACAAGGATGTAGAAGAACTAAAGAGGAACCAAGCAATGATGAAAAACACAATAAATGAAATTAAAAATACTCTAGACGGGATCAGTAGCAGAATAACTGAGGCAGAAGAACGGATAAGTGACCTGGAAGATAAAATAGTGGAAATAACTACTGCAGAGCAGAATAAAGAAAAAAGAATGAAAAGAACTGAGGACAGTCTCAGAGACCTCTGGGACAACATTAAATGCACCAACATTCGAATTATAGGGGTCCCAGAAGAAGAAGAGGAAAAGAAAGGGACTGAGAAAATATTTGAAGAGATTATAGTTGAAAACTTCCCTAATATGGGAAAGGAAATAGTTAATCAAGTCCTGGAAGCACAGAGAGTCCCATACAGGATAAATCCAAGGAGAAACACGCCAAGACACATATTAATCAAACTATCAAAAATTAAATATAAAGAAAACATATTAAAAGCAGCAAGGGAAAAACAACAAATAACACACAAGGGAATTCCCATAAGGTTAACAGCTGATCTTTCAGCAGAAACTCTGCAAGCCAGAAGGGAGTGGCAGGATATACTTAAAGTCATGAAGGAGAAAAACCTACAACCAAGGTTACTCTACCCAGCAAGGATCTCATTCAGATGTGATGGAGAAATTAAAACCTTTCCAGACAAGCAAAAGCTGAGAGAGTTCAGCACCACCAAACCAGCTTTACAACAAATGCTAAAGGAACTTCTCTAGGCAAGAAACACAAGAGAAGGAAAACACCTACAATAACAAACACAAAATATCTAAGAAAATGGGAATAGGAACATACATATCGATAATTACCTTAAATGTAAATGGATTAAATGCTCCCACCAAAAGACACAGACTGGCTGAATGGATACAAAAGCAAGATCCATATATATGCTGTCTACAAGAGACCCACTTCAGACCTAGAGACACATACAGACTGAAAGTGAGGGGATGGAAAAAGATATTCCATGCAAATGGAAATCAAAAGAAAGCTGGAGTAGCAATTCTCATATCAGACAAAATAGACTTTAAAATAAAGACTATTACAAGAGACAAAGAAGGACACTATATAACGATCAAGGGATCGATCCAAGAGGAAAGTATAACAATTGTAAATATTTATGCACCCAACATAGGAGCACCACAATACATAAGGCAAATACAGCCATAAAAGGGGACATCGACAACAGCACAATCATAGTAGGGGACTTTAACACCCCACTTTCACCAATGGACAGATCATCCAATAGGAAAATAAATAAGGAAACACAAGCTTTAAATGATACATTAAACAAGATGGACTTAATTGATATTTTTAGGACATTCCACCAAAAACAACAGAATACACATTTTTCTCAAGTGCTCATGGAACATTCTCCAGGATAGATCATATCTTGGGTCACAAATCAAGCCTTGGTAAATTTAAGAAAATTGAAATCGTATCAAGTATCTTTTCTGAACACAACGCTATGAGACTAGATATCAATTACAGGAAAGATCTGTAAAAAATACAAACACATGGAGGCTACACAATACACTACTTAATAACGAAGTGATCACTGAAGAAATCAAAGGGGAAATCAAAAAATACCTAGAAACAAATGACAATGGAGACACGACGACCCAAAACCTATGGGATGCAGCAAAAGCAGTGCTAAGAGGGAAGTTTATAGCAATACAAGACTACATCAAGAAACAGGAAACATCTCGAATAAACAACCTAACCTTGCATCTAAAGCAATTAGAGAAAGAAGAACAAAAAAACCCCAAAGCTAGCAGAAGGAAAGAAATCATAAAGATCAGATCAGAAATAAATGAAAAAGAAATGAAGGAAACAATAGCAAAAATCAATGAAACTAAAAGCTGGTTCCTCGAGAAGATAAACAAAATTGATAAACCATTAGCCAGACTCATCAAGAGAAAAAGGGAGAAGACTCAAATCAATAGAATTAGAAATGAAAAAGGAGAAGTAACCACTGACCCTGCAGAAATACAAACGATCATGAGAGATTACTACAAGCAACTCTATGCCAATAAAATGGACAACCTGGAAGAAATGGACAGATTCTTAGAAATGCACAACCTCCCGAGACTGAACCAGGAAGAAATAGAAAATATGAACAGACCAATCACAAGCACTGAAATTGAAACTGTGATTAAAAATCTTCCAACAAACAAAAGCCCAGGACCAGATGGCTTCACAGGCGAATTCTATCAAACATTTAAAGAAGAGCTAACACCTATCCTTCTCAAACTCTTCCAAAATATTGCAGAGGGAGGAACACTCCCCAACTCATTCTACGAGGCCACCATCACCCTGATACCAAAACCAGACAAAGATGTCACAAAGAAAGAAAACTACAGGCCAATATCACTGATGAACATAGATGCAAAAATCCTCAACAAAATACTAGCAAACAGAATCCAACAGCACATTAAAAGGATTATACAACATGATCAAGTGGGGTTTATTCCAGGAATGCAAGGATTCTTCAATATACGCAAATCAATCAATGTGATACACCATATTAACAAATTGAAGGAGAAAAACCATATGATCATGTCAATAGATGCAGAGAAAGCTTTCGACAAAATTCAACACCCATTTATGATAAAAGCCCTGCAGAAAGTAGGCATAGAGGGAACTTTCCTCAACATAATAAAGGCCATATATGACAAACCCACAGCCAACATTGTCCTCAATGGTGAAAAACTGAAACCATTTCCACTAAGATCAGGAACAAGACAAGGTTGCCCACTCTCACCACTATTATTCAACATAGTTTTGGAAGTGTTAGCCACAGCAATCAGAGAAGACAAAGAAATAAAAGGAATCCAAATCGGAAAAGAAGAAGTAAAGCTGTCACTGTTTGCAGATGACATGATATTATACATAGAGAATCCTAAAGATGCTACCAGAAAACTCCTAGAGCTAATCAATGAATTTGGTAAAGTAGCAGGATACAAAATTAATGCACAGAAATCTCTTGCATTTCTATACACTAATGACAAAAAATCTGAAAGTGAAATTAAGAAAACACTCCCGTTTACCATTGCAACAAAAAGAATAAAATATCTAGGAATAAACCTACCTAAGGAGACAAAAGACCTGTATGCAGAAAATTATAGGACACTGATGAAAGAAATTAAAGATGATACAAATAGATGGAGAGATATACCATGTTCCTGGATTGGAAGAATCAACATTGTGAAAATGACTCTACTACCCAAAGCAATCTACAGATTCAATGCAATCCCTATCAAACTACCACAGGCATTTTTCACAGAACTAGAACAAAAAATTTCACAATTTGTATGGAGACACAAAAGACCCCGAATAGCCAAAGCAATCTTGAGAACGAAAAATGGAGCTGGAGGAATCAGGCTCCCTGACTTCAGACTATATTACAAAGCTACAGTAATCAAGACAGTTTGGTACTGGCACAAAAACAGAAATATAGATCAATGGAACAGGATAGAAAGCCCAGAGATAAACCCACGCACATATGGTCACCTTATCTTTGATAAAGGAGGCAAGCATATACAGTGGAGAAAAGACAGTCTCTTCAATAAGTGGTGCTGGGAAAATTGGACAGGTACATGTAAAAGTATGAAATTAGAACACTCCCTGACACCATGCACAAAAATAAACTCAAAATGGATTAAAGACCTAAGTGTAAGGCCAGACACTATCAAACTCTTAGAGGAAAACATAGGCAGAACACTCTATGACATACATCACAGCAAGATTCTTTTTGACCCAGCTCCCAGAGAAATGGAAATAACACAAATAAACAAATGGGACCTAATGAAACTTCAAAGCTTTTGCACAGCAAAGGAAACCATAAACAAGACCAAAAGACAACCCTCAGAATGGGAGAAAATATTTGCAAATGAAGCAACTGACAAAGGATTAATCTCCAAGATTTACAAGCAGCTCATGCAGCTCAATAACAAAAAACCGAACAACCCAATCCAAAAATGGGCAGAAGACCTAAATAGACATTTCTCCAAAGAAGATATACAGATTGCCAACAGACACATGAAAGAATGCTCAACATCATTAATCATTAGAGAAATGCAAATCAAAACTACAATGAGATATCATCTCACACCAGTCAGAATGGCCATCATCAAAAAATCTACAAACAATAAATGCTGGAGAGGGTGTGGAGAAAAGGGAACCCTCTTGCACTGTTGGTGGGAATGTAAATTGATACAGCCACTATGGAGAACAGTATGGAGGTTCTTTTAAAAACTGAAAATAGAACTACCATACGACCCAGCAATCCCACTACTGGGCATATACCCTGAGAAAACCATAGTTCAAAAAGAGTCATGTACCAAAATGTTCATTGCAGCTCTATTTACAATAGCCAGGACATGGTAGCAACCTAAATGTCCATCAACAGATGAATGGATAAAGAAGACGTGGCACATATATACAATGGAATATTACTCAGCCATAAAAAGAAATGAAATGGAGGTATTTGTAATGAGGTGGATGTAGTTAGAGTCTGTCATACAGAGTGAAGTAAGTCAGAAAGAGAAAAACAAATACAGTATGCTAACACATATATACGGAATCTAAGGGGAAAAAAAAAAGGCCATGAAGAAACTAGTGGCAAGACGGGAATAAAGACACACACCTACTAGAGAATGGACTTGAGGTTATGGGGAGGGGGTGGGGTGAGATGTGACACGGTGAGAGAGTGTCATGGACATATATACACTACCAAATGTAAAATAGATAGCTAGTGGGAAGCAGCCGCATAGCATAGGGAGATCAGCTCGGTGCTTTGTGACCACCTAGAGGGGTGGGATGGGGAGGGTGGGAGGGAGGGAGATGCAAGAGGGAAGAGATATGGGAACATATTATATATGTGTGACTGATTCACTTTGTTGTGAAGCAGCGGCTAACACACCATTGTGAGGCAGTTGTGCTTCAATGGGGATGTTTAAAAAAAAAAAAAGAGTACATGGAACTCTCTGTACTATTTTTCAACTTCCTGTGAGACTATGATTATCTTTCAATGAAAACATTTTTTTTAATTTAGGCAATGAATTGATAAAGACAGAATCTCCAGAATATATTTTCAAATGTTAGTGATCTCCTGGTCTTTACTGAACCATGGGAGAAATGCTTATGTTATAATATTGCTTGGGGGAAAAAAAGTCTACTGAATTGCCCTCACGGTGTGATTACAACTATATTCAAGGAAAGGAAATTTTTACCACAAAGAAGTGGAGGAAAATACTTTTAAAAGTTAGTGGTATCCACACACCTATGGTCAATTAATCTTTGACAAAGGAGGCAAGAATATACAATGGAGAAAAGACAGTCTCTTCAGCAAGTGGCATTGGGAAAGCTGGACAGCTACATGTAAATCAATGAAGTTAGAACACTCCGTCACATCATACACAAAAATAAACTCAAAATGGCTTAAAGACTTAAACGTGACACCTTAAAACTCCTAGAAGAGAACATATGCAAAACTTTCTCTGACATAAACCATAGTAATGTTTTCTTAGGTCAGTCTCCCGAGGCAATAGATATAAAAGCAAAAATAAACAAATGGGAGCTAATCAAACGTATAAACTTTTGCACAGCAAAGGAAACCGTAAACAAAATGAAAAGACGACCTACAGACTGGGAGAAAATATTTGCAAATGATGTGACGGACAAGGGCTTAATTACCATATTTTGGTAATACAAACAGCTCATAGAACTCAATAACAAAAAAATAAACAACCCAATCGAAAAATGGGCAGAGGACCTAAGTAGAAATTTCTATGAAGAAAACATACAGATGGCCAACAGGCACATGAAAAGATACTCAACATCACTAATTATTAGAGAAATGCCAATCAAAACTACAATGAGGTATCACATCAGAATGGTCAGAATGGTCATCATCAAAAAGTCTACAAATAATAAATGCTGAAGAGGATGAGGAGAAAAGGGAACCCTCCTACACTGTTGGTGGGAATGTAAATTGGTGCAGCCACTATGGAAAACGGTCTGGAGGTTCCTTAAAAAACTAAAAATAGAGCTACCATATGACCCAGCAATCCCACTCCTGGGCATGTACCCGGAGAAAACTCTAATTTGAAAAGATACATATGCCCAATGTTCATTGTAGCACTATTTACAATAGCCAAGACATGGAAGCAACCTAAATGTCCATCAACAGAGGAATGGATAAAGAAGATGTGGTACATATATACAATGGAATATTACTCAGCCATAAAAAGAGAATGAAATAATGCCATTTGCAGCAACATGGATGGACCTAGAGATTATCTTACTAAGTGAAACCATACTCATGTCAGACTTCTTGGGGAAATTTGCAGCTCAAGTTTCAAAGAAGCACAGAGGAAAGGCAGTCATATCTTATGTTGTTTACTTCCAGAAGGAACCTCACTCTGACCAGGATTGCATCAAGCCTCCTCCTTGAATGTATACAAGCTGTCTGCATTTGTCGTTGGAAACTCACCCCCAGGCCCTTCCATTTATTGAAGGCTTCCCAAGCTGTTTCTGCAGGTCAGCAGAGGACGTCTCCAGGGCCCATTCATGTGGCCACTGAGAAATCTCTCTTTTCTTCTCCCCATGAAACCCTGGGTGGTGCTTTTCTTTTTTTTTTTCCAGCTCCATCTTATGTTTTTATTTGTGAGAATTTGCAGAAATGAATGAATGCCAGAAATATGTAAGGATGTTTTGTTACTGTTTGAAGGTTTTTTACAAGATGGCAAAATTTTCATTTTTATGAAAAGTATTTCTCATTTGCTCCCTCAAGCAAAGTTTTTTTGTTTTATTTTACTGTACTTTTTTTTTTTGGACATCTTTGTTGGAGTGTGGTTGCTTTGCAGTGGTGTGTTGGTTTCTGCTTTGTAGCAAGGTGAATCAGCTACACAAATAAAAAATTTAAAAAAAATCAATGAAACTAAAAGCTGGTTCTTCGAGAAGATAAACAAAATTGATAAACCATTAGCCAGACTCATCAAGAGAAAAAGGGAGAAGACTCAAATCAACAGAATTAGAAATGAAAAAGGAGAAGTAACCACTGACCCTGCAGAAATACAAAGGATCATGAGAGATTATTACAAGCAACTCTATGCCAATAAAATGGACAACTTGGAAGAAATGGACAGATTCTTAGAAATGCACAACCTACTGAGACTGAACCAGGAAGAAATAGAAAATATGAACAGACCAATCACAAGCACTGAAATTGAAACTGTGATTAAAAATCTTCCAACAAACAAAAGCCCAGGACCAGATGGCTTCACTGGCGAATTCTATCAAACATTTAGAGAAGAGCTAACACCTATCCTTCTCAAACTCTTCCAAAATATTGCAGAGGGAGGAACACTCCCCAACTCATTCTACGAGGCCACCATCACCCTGATACCAAAACCAGACAAAGATGTCACAAAGAAAGAAAACTACAGGCCAATATCACTGATGAACATAGATGCAAAAATCCTCAACAAAATACTAGCAAACAGAATCCAACAGCGCATTAAAAGGATTATACACCATGATCAAGTGGGGTTTATTCCAGGAATGCAAGGATTCTTCAATATACGCAAATCAATCAACGTGATACATCATATTAACAAACTGAAGGAGAAAAACCATATGATCATTTCAATAGATGCAGAGAAAGCTTTCGACAAAATTCAACACCCGTTTATGATAAAAGCCCTGCAGAAAGTAGGCATAGAGGGAATGGTGAAAAACTGAAACCGTTTCCACTAAGATCAGGAACAAGACAAGGTTGCCCAATCTCACCACTATTATTCAACATAGTTTTGGAAGTGTTAGCCACAGCAATCAGAGAAGACAAAGAAATAAAAGGAATCCAAATCGGAAAAGAAGAAGTAAAGCTGTCACTGTTTGCAGATGACATGATACTATACATAGAGAATCCTAAAACTGCCACCAGAAAACTCCTAGAGCTAATCAATGAATTTGGTAAAGTAGCAGGATACAAAATTAATGCACAGAAATCTCTTGCATTCCTATATACTAATGATGAAAATCTGAAAGTGAAATTAAGAAAGCACTCCAGTTTACCATTGCAACAAAAAGAATAAAATATCTAGGAATAAACCTACCTAAGGAGACAAAAGACCTGTATGCAGAAAATTATAGGACACTGATGAAAGAAATTAAAGATGATACAAATAGATGGAGAGATATACCATGTTCCTGGATTGGAAGAATCAACATTGTGAAAATGACTCTACTACCCAAAGCAATCTACAGATTCAATGCAATCCCTCTCAAACTACCACTGGCATTTTTCACAGAACTAGAACAAAAAATTTCACAATTTGTATGGAGACACAAAAGACCCTGAATAGCCAAAGCAACCTTGAGAATGAAAAATGGAGCTGGAGGAATCAGGCTCCCTGACTTCAGACTATATTACAAAGCTACAGTAATCAAGACAGTTTGGTACTGGCACAAAAACAGAAATATAGATCAATGGAACAGGATAGAAAGCCCAGAGATAAACCCACGCACATATGGTCACCTTATCTTTGATAAAGGAGGCAAGCATATACAGTGGAGAAAAGACAGTCTCTTCAATAAGTGGTGCTGGGAAAATTGGACAGGTACATGTAAAAGTATGAAATTAGAACACTCCCTGACACCATACACAAAAATAAACTCAAAATGGATTAAAGACCTAAGTGTAAAGCCAGACACTATCAAACTCTTAGAGGAAAACATAGGCAGAACACTCTATGACATAAATTGCAGCAAGATCCTTTTTGACCCAGCTCCTAGAGAAATGGAAATAAAAACACAAATAAACAAATGGGACCTAATGAAACTTCAAAGCTTTTGCACAGCAAAGGAAACCATAAAGAAGACCAAAAGACAACCCTCAGAATGGGAGAAAATATTTGCAAATGAAGCAACTGACAAAGGATTAATCTCTAAGATTTACAAGCAGCTCATGCAGCTCAATAACAAAAAAACAAACAACCCAATCCAAAAATGGGCAGAAGACCTAAAGAGACATTTCTCCAAAGAAGATATACAGATGGCCAACAGACACATGAAAGAATGCTCAACATCCTTAATCATTAGAGAAATGCAAATCAAAACTACAATGAGGTATCATCTCACACCGGTCAGAATGGCCATCATCAAAAAATCTAGAAACAATAAATGCTGGAGAGGGTGTGGAGAAAAGGGAACCCTCTTGCACTGTTGGTGGGAATGTAAATTGATACAGCCACTATGGAGAACAGTATGAAGGTTCCTTTAAAAACTAAAAATAGAACTACCATATGACCCAGCAATCCCACTACTGGGCATATACCCTGAGAAAACCATAATTCAAAAAGAGTCATGTACCAAAATGTTCATTGCAGCTCTATTTACAATAGCCAGGACTTGGAAGCAACCTAAGTGTCCATCATCGGATGAATGGATAAAGAAGACGTGGCACATATATACAATGGAATATTACTCAGCCATAAAAAGAAATGAAATGGAGGTATTTGTAATGAGGTGGATGGAGTTAGAGTCTGTCATACAGCGTGAAGTCAGAAAGAGAAAAACAAATACCGTATGCTAACACATATATATGGAATCTAAGGAAAAAAAAAAAGTCATGAAGAACCTAGTGGCAAGATGGGAATAAAGACACAGACCTACTAAAGAATGGACTTGAGGATATGGGGAGGGGGAGGGGTGAGATGTGACAGGGTGAGAGAGTGTCATGGACATATATACACTACCAAATGTAAAATAGATAGCTAGTGGGAAGCAGTCGCATAGCACAGGGAGATCAGCTCTGTGCTTTGTCACCACCTAGAGGGGTGGGATAGGGAGGGTGGGAGGGAGGGAGATGCAAGAGGGAAGAGATATGGGAACATATGTATATGTATAGATGATTCACTTTATTATAAAGCAGAAACTAACACACCATTGTAAAGCAATTATACTTCAATAAAGATGTTTTAAAAAAAAAGAATGAAAAATAACTGTTTAAGGAAGCTCAGTGAGCTACAAGGATAGACAATTTGATGAAATCAAGAAAATACTTGAATAAAAAGAGCAGTTTAACAAAGAAAAATCATAAAGGACCAAACAGAAATTCTGAAGTAGAAAAATACAGTGAATGAAATGAAAAATATGGTAGCATCAATATCAGAATGTGTCAATCAGAAGAAAGAATCTGTGAGGTAGAAGATGGGAACTTTGAGATTATTCAGTCAGAGGAAAACAAAAATGAATGAAAAAGAATAATGAAAGCCTACGTGATCTATGGGATACAATCAAAAGAAACAACTTGCAAATTATTAGAGTTTCAGAGGGAGAAGGGGGCAGACAGCTTATTAAAGAAATAATGGCTGAGAACTTTCCAAATCTGAGGGAAAATTTGGATATCCAAGTTCATAAGGTCACCAAACTCAAAGAGATCCTCTTTAAGACATGCTATAATAAACTATAAAAGACAAAGAGAATCTTAAAAGCAGCAAGAGAAAAGAAGCTTGTAACTTAAAAGGGACCCTCCATACTGTTATTAGCAGATTTCTCAGTGAAAACCTTACAGGCCAGGAGACAGTGGGGTGATATATTCAAAGTGCTGAGAGAAAACTGCCAACCAAGAATACTCTGGCAAAGTTTTCCATCAGAAATGAAGGAGAGATAAAGACTTGCCCACACAAACTAAAGCTGAGAGTTCATTACCACTAGATCTGCCTTCCAAGAAGTGCTTCCAAGCACAATCTCAAAAGGATGTTTTTGATAAGTTGATTTTAGAGCTCTATTAGAAAATACATGAAAATGTTAAAAGCATATATATCCTTAACCCAACAATTCCACAATAAGTACACACACACACACTATCACACACTTATTCATCATATATACATTGCACACATATGCAAAAATATATGTACACATATATCTTTGTGCAAAGATATGTGTCTTTGCACTGCAACATTGTGGTAAAAATAGAGTGGAAGCAACCTTAAAATTCATTAGCAAGGAACTAGTTAGATGACATATTTATATGTTAAAACTATATAGCCTATTTAAAAATAAAGTAGGCCTGTACGTATTGATTTAGATTCTACATCATTGTAGAACAATCTCCAAAATCTATTGTTAAGTAAAAAACATGTTTCAGAATGGTGTTTGAAGTCAGTTTCTATTTGATTTTTTAAAAAGGGGTGGGGGGACGGTATGTGTATGTACATGTACACTTGTATAGTCACAGAACATCTCTGGTAGGCTACACGAGATACAGGTAAGAGTGGTGACACTGAAGGACTAGGAGTCAGGAGTAAGAAAGAAACTCACTTTTACTCCATACTATTTTTATTTGACTTTTCTCTACTATATGCACATATGGTCTTTAAATTTTTCTTGCATTTTTGAGTCCATGTTTATTGTTTTATTCAGTGTGTTAGCAGAATTCTAGATTTAATCACTGCATTTTGAAATTTTTAAAATTTCATATTAATAAATGAAATAAAATGATACAAGTTCTCCTTCCCACCTGTGGCTCCCATCCCTGTTCTCCCCCACCAGAGATAACTACTATTTCCAGTTTCTTATAAAACTTATCAGTTTGTGCATACACAGCAAACACAAATATATGTATATATATCTCCTTCTCCTCATCCTTCATCATTTTTTACAATGATAGATTACTATTGTATAAATAATTCTGCATGCATTGCTATTTCCAGTTAGTTACATACCTTAGAACCAAAATCACAAGCCAAGAAAATAAACTGGACATTTTTAAAATTAAATACTCTTGAAGGAGGAGACAAGATGGCAGAGTAGAAGGACTTGAGCTCACCTCCTATCACAAAAACACCAAAATCACAGCTAACTGGTGAACAACCATAGACAAAAAAGGCTGGAACCTACCAAAAAAGGTACTCTACATCCAAAGACAAAGAAGAAGCCACAATGAGATGGTAGGAGGTGCACTGTTGTGATATCAAATCCCATACCTGCCAGGTGGGCGACACACACAGGAAAATAATTATATCACAGGGGCTCTCCCACAGGACTGAGAGTTCTGAGCCCCAGGCTGGGGTCTAGCATCAGGAGGAGAAGTTCACAGAGCATTTGTTTTTGAAGGCCAGCGGGGCTTGAGTGCAGGAGCTCCACAGGACTGAGGGAAACAGAGACTGCACTCTTGGGGGGCACACACACACACAAGGTATCATGAGCACTGGGAACCACCACAAAGCAGTGACTCTATAGGAGCCTGGGCCAGACCTACCTGCAGGTCTTGGAGGGTCTCCTGGGGAGGCAGGAGTCAGCTGTGGCTCACTGTGGGGGTAAAGACACTGATGGTGGAGGCCCCAGGGAGTATTCATCAGTGTGAGCTCTCCCAGAGGTTGCCATTTTGGCAGTGAGACCTGGCCCTACCCAACAGCCTTTAGGCTTCAGTGCTGGGCCACCTCAGGCCAAACAACCAACAGAGTGGGAACACAGCCCCACCTATAGCAGGCAGGCTGTCTAAAGTCATGAGTCCACAGCTGCCTCTAAACACACCACTTGAAGTGGCCCTGCCCACCAGAGGTACAAGACCCAGCTCCACCCACCAGGAGTAGGCACCAGTCCCTCCCACCAGGAAGCCTGCACAAACCCCTGGAACAACCTGACCCACGAGGGGACAGACAGCAGAAGCAAGAGGAACTACAAACCTGTAACCTGAGACAGAGACCACAAACAAAGTTCAACAAAATGAGATGGCAAAGAAATATGGTCCAGATGAAGGAACAAGGTAAAACCCCAGAAACAACTAGGTGAAGTGGAGATAGGCAATCTGCCTGAATAAGAATTCAGAGTAATGATAGTAAAGTTGATCCAAGATCTTAGAAAAAGAATGGAAGCACAGACTGAGAAGACACAAGAAATGTTTAACAAAGAGCTAGAAGATTTAAAGAACAAACAGGTGAACAATACAATAACTGAAATGAAAAATACACCAGAAGGAATTAATAGCAAAATAAATGAGGCAGAAGAATAAGTGAACTGGAAGACAGATTGGTGGAAATCAGTGCTGTGGAACAGAATAAAGAATGAAAAGAAAGGACAGTCTAAGAGACCACTGAGACAACATTAAACACACCAACATTCGAATTATAGGGGTCCCAGAAAGAGAAGAGAGAAAGAAAGGGCCTGAGAAAATATTTGAAGAGATAGTAACTTAATAACTTCCCTAGCATGGGAAAGGAAACAAGTCCAGGAAGTGCAGAGAGTCCCTTACAGGATAAACCCAAGGAGGAACATGCCGAGACACACATTAATCAAAATGACAAAAATTAATGACAAAGAGAAAATATTAAAAGCAACAAGGGAACAGCAACAAAAACATACCAGGGAGTCCCCATATGGTTATCAGCTGATTTTTCAGCAGAAACTCTGCAGGCCAGAAGGGAGTGGCATGATATATTTAAAGTGATTAAATGGGAAAACCTACAACCAAGAATACTCTATCCAGCAAGGCTCTAGTTCATATTCGACAGAGAAATCAAAAGTTTTACAGACAAGCAAAAGCTGAGAGAATTCAGCACCACCAAACCAGCCTTACAACAAATGCTAAAGGAACTTCTCTACGCAGAAAAGAAAAGGCCACAGCGGACTTCCCTGATGGCGCAGTGGTTAAGAATCCTCCTGCCAATGCAGGGGACACTAGTTCGATGCCTGGTCCAGGGAGATCGCACATGCTGTGGAGCAACTAAGCCCGTGTGCCACAACTACTGAGCCTGTCTCCCACAACTACTGAAGACTATGTGCCTACAGCCTGCGCACCACAATGAAGAGTAGCCCCTGCTTACCACAACTAGAGAAAGCCCACATGCAGCAACGGAGACCCAATGCAGCAAAAAATAAAAAGAAAAGGCCACAACTAGAAACAAGAAAATTATCAATGGTAAAGCTCACCAGTAAAAGTAAACATACATATTTATCCACACACAAATATGATATCAAAACCAGCAATCCTGGGTAGAGGAGAATAAAAATGTGGGATATTGGAAATGCATTTGAAATTAAAAGACCAGCAACTTAAAACAATATTCTTTATATATAGGCTGCTACATCTCATGGTAACCGTAAACCAGAAACCGACAGTAGATACACACATAAAAAAGAAAAAGCAATCCAAACAACACTGAAGATAGTCATCAAATCACAAGAGAAGAGAACGAAAGAGGAAGGGAAGAAAAAAGACCTACAAAAACAAACCCAAGACAATTAACAAAATTGCAGTAAAAACATACATATTGATAAATTACCTCAAATGTAAATAGATTAAATGCTCCAACCAAAAGACAAGTGGCTGAATGGATACACTCACTTCAGATCTAGAGACACACACAGATAAAAGTGAGGGGATGGAAAAAAGCATTCCATGTAAATGGAAATCAAAAGAAAGCTGGAGTAGCAATACTCATATCAGACAAAATAGACTTTAAAATAAAGACTGTTACAAGAGACAAAGAAGGACACTACATAATGATCAAGGGATCAATCCAAGAAGAAGATATAACAATTGTAAATATATATGCAGGCAACACAGGAGCAACTCAATACATAAGGCAAATGTTAACAGACATAAAAGGAAAAAAAATCACAGTAACAGAATAGTGGGGGACTTCAGCATCCCACTTACATCAATGGACAGATCACCCAGACAGAAAATCCATAAGGAAAAAGAGGCCTTAAATGACACATTAGACCAGATGAATGTAATTGATATTTATAGAACATTTCATCCGAAAGCAGCAGAATACACATTCTTCTCAAGTGCACACAGAACATTCTCCAGGATAGGTCACATTCTGGGGGCCAGAAAGCAAGCCTTGGTAAACTTAAGAAAATTAAAATCATATCAAGCATCTTTTCTGACCACAATACTATGAGATTAGAAATCAACTACACGAAAAAAAAACTGTAAAAATCACAAATACGTGGAGGCTAAACAATATGCTACTAAACAACCAGTGGATCACTGAAGAAATCAAAGGCAAAATCAAAAAATACCTAGAGACAACTGAAAATGAAAGCACAATGATCCAAAACCTGTCAGATGCAGCAAAAGCAGTTATAAGAGGAAGTTTATAGCAATACAATTTTACCTCAGGAAACAAGAAGAATCTCAAACAACCGAAACTTACACCTAAAGCAACTAAAGAAAGAAGAACAAACAAAACCCAAAGTTAGTAGAAGGAAAGAAATCATAAACATCAGAGCAGAAATAAATGAAATAGAGATGAAGAAAACAATAGAAAAGATCAATGAAACTAAGAGCTGGTTCTTTGAAAAGAAATAAAATTGAGAAACCTTTAGCCAGACTCAAGAAAAAAAAAGGCAGAAGGATCAAATCAATAAAATTAGAAATGAAAAAGGAGAAGTTACAACAGACACCGCAGAAAAACAAAGCATCCTAAGAGACTACTACAAGCAACTATATACCAATATAGAAGAAATGGACAAATTCTTAGAAGGGTACAATTTTCCAAGATTGAACCAGGAAGAAATAGAAAATATGAACAGACAAATCACAAGTACTGAAATTGAAACTGTGATTTAAAAGATTCCAACAAACAAAAGTACAGGACCAGATGGCTTCACAAGTGAATTCGATCAAACATTTAGAGAATAGTCAACACCTGTCCTTCTCAAACTATTCCAAAAAATTGCAGAGGAAAGAACACTGCTAGACTCATTCTATGAGGCCACCATCACCCTAATACCAAAACCAGACAAAGATAAACCACAAAAAAAAGAAAATTACAGGCCAATATCACTGATGAACTTAGACGTGAAAATCCTCAACAAAATACTAGGAAACCAAATCCAACAATACATTAAAAGTATCATACAACATGATCAACTGGGATTTATCCCAGGGATGCAAGGATTTTTCAATATCCACAAATCAGTGTATTACACCACATCAACAAATTGAAGAATAAGAACCATGTGATCATCTCAAAAGCAGCAAAAGCTTTTGACAAAATTCAGCACCGATTTATAAAAACCCTCCAGAGAGTGGGCATAGAGGGAACCTACCTCAACATAATAAAGACCATATATGACAAACCCACAGCTAACATCATACTTAATGGTGAAAAGCTGAAAGCATTTCCTCTAAGATCAGGAAAAAGACAAGGATGTCCACTCTCACCACTTTTATACAACATCGTTTTGGAAGTCCTAGCCACAGCAATCAGAGAAGAAAAACAAATAAAAGGAAACCAAATTGGAAAAGAAGAAAAACTGTCACCATTTGCAGATGACATGATACTATGCATAGAAAATCCTAAAGATGCTACCAGAAAACTACTAGAGCTCATCAATGAATTTGGTAAGGTTGCAGGATAAAAAAATTAACACAAAGAAATCTCTTGAATTTCTATACACTAACAATGAAAAGATCAGAAAGAGAAATTAAGGAAACAATCCCATTTACCATCGCATCAAAATGAATAAAATACCTAGGAATAAACCTACCTAAAGAGGCAAAAGGCCTGTACTCTGAAAACTATAAAATGCTGATGAAAGAAATTGAAGATGGCACAAACAGATGGAAGGATATATCATGTTCTTGGATTGGAAGAATCAATATTGTCAAAATGACTATACTACACTAGCTAATCTACAGATTCAGTGCGATCTCTATCAAATTACCAATAACATTTTTCTCAGAACTAGAACAAAAAAATTTTTTAACTTGTGTGGCAACACAAAAGACCCCATAGGGCTAAAGCAATCCTGAGAAAGAAAAATGGAGCTGGAGGAATTAGGCTCCCTGATTTCAGACTATACTACAAAGCTACATTAATCAAAATAGTATGGTACTGGCACAAAAATAGAAATATAGATCAATGGAACAGCATAGAAACCCCAGAAATAAACCCACACATGGTCAATTAATCTACGACAAAGGAGGCAAGACTATACAATGGAGAAAATACAATCTCTTCAATAAATGGTGCTGGGAAAACTGGACAGTCACATGTAAAAGAATGAAATTAGAACATTTTCTAACACCATACACAAAAATAAACTCAGTATGGATTAAAGACCTAAATGTAAGACCTGACACTATAAAAAGTCTTAGAGGAAAACATAGGCAGAACACTCTTTGACATAAATCACAGCAATATCT
Source organism: Balaenoptera musculus (assembly GCF_009873245.2). Taxonomy (NCBI): domain Eukaryota; kingdom Metazoa; phylum Chordata; class Mammalia; order Artiodactyla; family Balaenopteridae; genus Balaenoptera; species Balaenoptera musculus. Next base: position 42,349,519 of record NC_045793.1, read on the forward strand.
TTTTTGATCCATCTCCTATAGTAGTGGAAATAAACACAAAAATAAACAAATGGGATCTAATTAAACTTAAAAGCTTTTGCACATCAAAGGAAACCATAAACAAAAAGACAACCCACAGAATGGGAGAAAATATTTGCAAATGATGCAACTGACAAGGGATTAATCTCCAAAATTTACAAACAGCTCATGCAGCTCAAAAAAAAAAAAAAAAAGCAAACAACCCAATCAAAAAATAGGCAGAAGACCTAAATAGACATTTCTCCAAAGAAGACATACAGATGGCCAAGAGGCACATGAAGAGATGCTCAAGATCGCTAATTATTAGAGAAATGCAAATCAAAACTAAAATGAGATATCACCTCACACCAGTCAGAATGGCCATCATCAAAAAGTCTACAAACAATAAATGCTGGAGAGAGTGTGGAGAAAAGGGAGCCCTCTACACTGTTGGTGGCAATGTAAATTGGTAGAACCACTATGAAGAACAATATGGAGGTTCCTTAAAAAACTAAAAATTGAGTTGCCATATGCTCCAGCAATCCCACTCCTGGGCATATATCCGGAGAAAACCATAATTCAAAAACATACATGCACCCCAGTGTTCATTGCAGCACTATTTACAATAGCCAAGACATGGGAGCAACCTAAATATTCATTGACAGAGGAATGGATAAAGACGATGTGATACATATATACAATGAAATATTATTCAGCCCTAAAAAGAATGAAATAATGCCATTTGCAGCAACATGGATGGACCTCGAGGTTATCATAATAAGTGAAGTAAGTCAGAGAAAGACAAATATCATATGATATTCCTTATATGTGGAATCTAAAAAGATGATACAAATAACCTTATTTACAAAACAGAAACAGACTCACACACTTAGAAAACAAACTTATGGTTATCAAAGGGGAAAGGTGGAGGGGAGGGATAAATTAGGAATTTGGAGGATTAACATATACATACTACTATACATAAAATAATCAACAAGGATCTACTGTATAGCACAGGGAACTCTACTCAATATTCTGTAATAACCTATATGGAAAAAGAATGGATATATGCATATGTATATATATGGATATATGCATATATGCACATGGATATATGCATATATGCATATGGATAACTGAATCACTTTACTGTACACCTGAAACTAATACATTATCAACTATACCCCAATATAAAATAAAAATTAAATTTAAAAAAAAACTCAAATAAGGAAACATCTATTAATATGAAAAGGTGATTAGAAAAAATAAGTTAATTAAATACTCCTGTTCATAAAAGGGTACCATCAAAAAAATGAACATATGACCCACAGAATGGAGGAAAAGTTTTTAAGTCATATATCTGATAAGGGACTTGTATCTAGAATATATAAAGAACTCAAAATTCAATAATATAAATGCTGAAAGCAGTTCTTCAAGCTGAAGTGAAAGGACACTAATTAGTAACATACTGGTAAAAGTAAACATGTAGCCAAATTTAGAATATTCTAATACTGTAATACGGTGGTGTGTTAATCACATAACCCTAGTACAAAGGTTAAAGGACAAGAGTATTAAAATAACTGTAACTACAATAATTTGTTAATAAATACACAACATAAAAAGAGGTAAATTGTGACATCAAAAAATGTAAAAGTGGAAGGAGTTAAAGGATAGAGGTTTTGTATGCAGTTGAAGTTATCAGCATAAATAGACTTTTATATCTACAAGACGTTTTATGTAAACCTCATGATAACCACAAAGCAAAAACCTACAGTAGATTCACAAAAGATAAGGAGAAGGGAATCAAAGCATATCACTATGGAAAATCATCAATTAACAAAGGAAGGCACCAAGAGAGGGAGAAAGGAACAAGGGAACTACAAAGCTTCTAGAAAACAGTAAGATGGCATTAATAAATTCTTTCCTATCAATAATGACTCAGAATGTAAATAGATTAAATTCTTCAAACAAAAGGCACAGAGTGGCTGGATGGGTATAAAACAAGACCCAACCATATGTTGCCTACAAGAGACTCACTCCAGCTTTAAGGTCACACATAGGCTCAAAGTGAAGGGATGGAAAAAGATATTTCATGTAAGTGGAAACCAAAAAGAGCAGGGGTAACTATGCTTATATTAGACAAAATAGACTTTAAGCCAAAATTGTAGCAGGAGACAAAGAAGGTCACTATATAATGATAAAGAGGTCAATTCAAGAGAATATAACAATCATATGTGTATCCAACATTGGAACACCCAAATATATTAAGAAAATACTAAAAGATTTGACGAGAGAAATAGACAACAATACAATAATAGTTGGGGACTTCCAGTATCCCACTTTCAACAATGGGTAGGTCATCTAGACAGAAAATCAATATGGAAATGTACTTGAACTATACTTTGGACAAAATTTACGTAACACAAATACAGAACATTCTATCCAAAAGCAGCAGAATACACATTCTTCTCAAGTGCATATAGAACATTCTCCAAGATAGAGTTCATATCACAAAGTCTTAGAAACTTTAAGAAGATTGAGATAATACCGAATAGCTTTTCTCACCAAAATGGTATGAACTAGAAATCAATAACAAGGGGAAAACTGGAAAATTCATAAATACGTGGAAATTAAACAACACGCTTCTGAACAACCAGTGGGTTAAAGAAGAAATCAAACCTTTAGCTAGACTAAGAAAAAAAAAAATCAAACTCAGACATGAAAACGATATTACAACTGATACCACAGAAATACAAAGGATAATTTTAGACTACCGCAAACAATTATACACCAACAAACTGGATAACCTATAAGAAATGGATAAATTCCTAGAAACACACAACCTACCAAGACTGAATAAGGAAGAAATGGAGAATCTAAACAGACGAATACTGAGTAAGGAGATTGAATTAGTAATCAAAACTCTAACAAAGAAAAGCCTAGGACCAGATGGTTTCCCTGATGAAATCTACCAAACATTTAAAGAAAAAATAATGCCACTCCTCCTCAAACTCTTCCATAGAATTGAAGAAGAGGGAACATTTCCAAACTCATTCTACGAGGCCAGCATTACAGAGAAAACTACAGGCCACTATTGTGATGAATATAAATGCAAAAATTCTCAAAAAATTATTAGCAAACCAAATTTAATAGCACATTGAAAGGATCATACCATGATCAAGTGGGATTTATCCCAGGGATGCAAGGATGGTTCAACATCCATGAATCGATCAATGTGATATACCATATTAACAAACTGAAGAATGAAAATCATAGGATTATCTCAATAGATAGAGAAAGCTTTTGACAAATTTCAACATCCCTTCATGATAAAAACTCAAATACAGAGTATAGAAGGAACATACCTCAACATATTAAGGCCATATATGACAAATCCACAGCCAACATCATATTCAATATGAAAAGCTGAAAGCATTTCCTCTAAGATCAGGAACAAGACAAAGATGCTCACTCTCACCACTTTTGCTCAACATAGTATTGGAAGTCCCAGCCACAGTAATCAGACAAGAAAAATAATCAGAAGGAATCCAAATTGAAAAGAAGTAAAACTCACTGTTTGTAGATTGCACATGACATGATACTATATATAGAAAATCCTAAAGACATCAAAAACTGTTAAAACTAGTAATTAGAGTAAAGTTTTAGAATATAAAATTAATACACAGAAATCTGTTGCATTTCTATACACTAGTAAACAATAGAGAAAAGAAATTAAGAAAACAATCCCATTTATAATTGCATCAAAAAGAAAACAACATCTAGGAATAAATCTAACCAAGAAGGTAAAAGACTTGGAAAACTATAAAACATTGATGAAAGAAATTGAAGATGACACAAATGGATTGGAAGAATTAATATTGTTAAAATGATTATACTACCCAAGGCAATCTACAGGTTCAATGTAATCCTTATCAGAATACCAATGGCATTTTTCACAGAACTAGAACAAGTAATTCTAAAATTTGTATGGAAACACAAAGACCCCAAATAGCTAAAACAATCTTAAAGAAGAACAAAACTAGAGGCATAAGACTCCCTAATTTCCAATCATACTACAAAGCTATAGTGATCAAAATAACATGGTAGTGGCAGAAAAAACAACATACAGATCAATAGAATAGAGAGCCCAGAAACAAACCCAGGCTTACATGGCCAATTAATCTATGACAAAGGAGACAAGAATATACAATGGGGGAAAGACCGCCTCTTCAATAAATGGTGTTGGAAAAACTGCACAGCTACATGCAAAAGAATGAAACTGGACTACTCACACCATATACAAAAATAAACTCAAAATAGATTAAAGAATTATATGTAAGACCTGAAACCATAAAACCACTAGAAGAAAACATAGGCAGTATGCTCTTTGACATTGGTCTTAGCAATATTTTTTTTTTGGATCTGTCTCCATCAAGAGAAACAAAAGCAAAAATAACTAAATGGGACTACATCAAAGTAAAAAGCTTTTGCACAGCAAAGGAAACTATCAACAAAACAAAAAGGCAGGGACTTCCCTGGTGGTGCAGTGGTTAAGAATCCACCTGCCAACGCAGGGGACACGGGTTTGAGCCCTGGTCCAGGAAGATCCCACATGCTGCGGAGCAACTAAACCCATGCGCCACAACTACTGAGGCTGTGCTCTAGAGCCCTCAAGCCACAACTACTGAAGTCCGCACACCTAGAGCCTGTGCTCCACAACAAGAGAAGCCACTGCAATGAGAAGCCCATGCACCGCAATGAAGAGTAACCCCCGCTCACCGCAACTAGAGAAAGCCTGCGCGCAGCAACGAGACCCAATGCAGCCATAAATAAATAAATAAATAAATAAATAAATTTTTAAAAAGGCAGTCTACCAACTGGGAGAAGATATTTACAGACAATGTATCTGATAAAAAGTTAATATCCAAAATATACAAAGAAATCATACAACTCAACATTAAAAAAAAAACCCAATTAAAAAAATGGGCAGAGGAACTGAACAGACATTTTTCCCAAAGACGACATACAGATGGCCAACAGACACATGAAAAGATGTTCAACATCACTAATCATCAGGGAAATGCAAATCAAAACCACAGTGAGATAACGCCTCACACCTGTCGGAATGGCTATTATGAAAAAGACAAAAAATAACAAGCAGTGTCAAGGATGTACAGAAAAGGGAACCCTCGTGTACTGTTGGTGGGATTGTAAACTGATGTAGCCACTATGGAAAACAGTATGGGGTTTTCTCAAAAAAATTAAAAGTAGAACTGCCATATGATCCAGCAATATCACTTTTGGGTATTTACCCAAAGAAAACAAAAACATTAATTTGAAAAGATATATGCAACCAATGTTCATTGCAGCATTATTTACAATAGCCAAGATATGGAAGCAATGTAAGTGTCCATCAGTAAATGAATGGATAAAGAAGATGTGGTATATATATGCAATGGAATGTTATCCAGCCTTGGAAAAAAGGAAATCTGGCCATCTACAACAACATGGATGGAACTAGAGTGTATTATGCTAAGTGAAATAAGTCAGACAAAGACACTTATACTGTATGATCTCACCAATATGCAGAATCTAAAAAACAAAGCAAATTAAAAAAAATGAAAACAGACTCATATAGAGAACAAATGGGTGGTGTCAGAGGGCATGGGGTTGGGGGAGTGGGTGAAATAGGTTAAGGGGATTAAGAGGTATTGATACAAACCTCCAGTTGTAAAATAAATAAGCCATAGGGATGTAATATACAGCATAAAGAATATGGTCAGTAATATTGTAATAACTTTGTACAAGGACTAGACTTACTGAGGTGATCATTTCATAATGTATGCAAATATCAAATTGCTACGTAGCACACCTGAAATGAACATAATATTGTATGTCAACTATATTTCAATTTTTTTAAAAGTAGAATTTTAGTGGGTGACAATTTCAAGAGACTGTAAAGCTCTGGAGATTCTTTTCCGACACGGGGATGAGCTAAATGTGAAAAAATCCCAACACCGTATATATCAAAGTTCTTAAGAGCAGCAAATATGTGATGACCTAAGGAGTAAACATCTAAAATTGAGATAAATCAGATATTTGGTTTTCTTGCCTTTTAAAAATAACCTCTATCATATTTACAGTATTTTCCTAGTTAATTACTGTATTATGTAGCTTGGATTTTACATGTAAACTGACCTTCTTGGATTTAGTAGAACAGTAGCTCTTTTTTGTGTTGGAAGATCTAGTTCTCTTGATGGTGAGCAATTTGAGCACCAGAAAGAGTTCTGGCGTGAATTTCTGGGTGCCACTCCACAACTGTCCAGCAGAGGGACCACAAGCTCTTCTTTTCCCCTTCTCTTGCAACTCTTTTCCTTTTTTCAGGCTGGAGGCCCTCAAGATGATTAATCTCGCTGATTGACCCTTGGAGCTACACCCTATACACTCTGATTTTAAGCAAACATAACTTTTCTAGGAAAGATTTGCATGTCATTTTAAAGAGCTCAAGAGAAAGCTTGAGCCTTCTGAAGTGTCCTGCAGGCCTGTTCCAAAATCTGTTTCCTCTTTGTCCAATTTAAATCACTCACTGACAAGTTTGTCATAAAATTCCTTGAGATGAGTTGGGCTGAAAAGCAAAATACATACTCTGTATATAAATATACAGAGTCTATTCTATGCTAAAGTATATACTATTTACAGTCTTGAGAGAGAGATCTTCAATAACATTTTAATGTGTCTATTTCAAATAAGCAATATCTCTGTGAAATGTGAGCAGTTTGATATTCAGATGCTATTTTATCTTACCACAGCTTCCTAACATAATTACCTAAGACAGTTCTCAGGAAAACCAGTGTTTTCCTTTCAGAGAAATGAGAGAGAAAAGATACCAGATCCTCTGGCCAAAGAGATTTCTCAGCTCAGCAGCTAACAATGGCCTACAACCTGGGCTCCCCATTGTTTCTGGATCACACAGAGGTGAGTCTAGGGAATTGATGAATTCTCATCTTAACACCATCTTGCTTTGATACACAACAGCTCTGTGGGTCTTCAGGTTTTCTGTCCCAGACCCAAGACACCCACTGACAATGCAGCCTTCAGACCCTTTAAACTTGTGGGTTATCTTCAAATAAAATACTGGAAATCACACAGAGGTCTAGCCCCCTCTCACCCCATTCACCAGGTAAACAGATCTCCTATAAACTGGGATTCCTGAGAGCCTTTGGGAAACATCTGAGGTGTCTCGGGGTTAGATGTGTGACTAGATTTGTCAGGGACAATTCTATGCTTTGAGAACATGAACATCTGTATGCTTCCGATGAGAAGCGGGGCCCTTGCCTTCAGAGTCCAGCTGGAAGCTGCCTGTGAAGGCTGGCGGGTCTGATCCTCCCAGGCATTCACTGCACCAGCTGGCCTCAGCACCAAAACCACTCAGTGTGACGGCTGCTTGCCAGCAGGTGCATAAGACCCCTCTGTGAGATACATATGAAAAGACTGGACTTCTAAAAAATCCTCTGGTAATTTGGACTTGGATAAGTCCAATTCTTCATTAAGAATGATACATTCAGAAAAATTCAGAAGAGAAGTTCAGAAAAATTCCTAGAGCTCCAGTTGCTTACCAGTTCTATAAATAATAAGGATTTACCCAACATCAGTCTTTGAAAGCTGGTCTTGTGTTTGGTAATTAAAGTAATGAAAGACCCTCACTGCCAGCTCCATTGGGACAGCAAGCCAAGGACTCAGACTCCTGATAAAACAGTCACCGTCACAGTGGCTCTCCTGCCGTTTGTCACCTTTGACCCTTCATGTGTTGAGCACCCTGTTGACCTCCTTCATAGATTCAGGTAGTTATTACCCCTGCTGAAGGGATCCCTTACCTAGTCAGTGAAAGCCACACTAAAATGCTTATAAACTAGTGCATTTCTTGAAGCTTCAGTCACCCCATCTCTATCTTGGGGTATTATTTATAGTGGGTTCAGCCACATTTCTTGGCACTCTGTTTAAACGAAGTCCCCTCCACGTCGGTATTTCTCAAAGTGTGTGTCTCGGGGCACCTTCATCAACCCAGCTGGACGACAGGCAGACCTAATCAGCATTCCAGCATCAGACTTTCACAGTCAGGGCTGAGGAATCTGCATGCCAGCGAGCTCCTAGGGAGACACTTCCGTGCACTGAAGTGGGAGCCTCACTGCCCAGGGGAGAAATGCTCCTTGTTTGATAGCTCAGTAAGATGTAACACTTTAGAGCAGGATAGAAACTGAGGGCCTGGGAAATGCAGTTCACAAGCTGCCCCCCAGGACCCAGCAAGTCTGTGGTTGGAGCTGGGCCGCGTCCTGGCCTTTCTTGATTCCCTGTGCCTGGGCTTTTAGAGTCAGTGAATGGGGGGAATTTTATAGTGTAGAAAATTCATAGGATTCCTTGAAGCACGGAACAGGGATGGTGCCCTGTTGGCTAAGAGGTAAAGCCATCTCAGGAATCTCTGTTTAAAAATGCCACTTCACAGTTCCAATGTGATTAAAGATCTAAATGTAAGACTGGATACTATCAATATAAAATTCTTAGAGGAAAACATAGGCAGAACACTCTGACATAAATCGCAGCCATATCTTTTTTTGATCCGTCTCCTAGAGTAATGGAAATAAAAACAAAAATAAACAAATGGGACCGAATTAAACTCAAAAGTTTTTGCACAGCAAAGGAAACCATAAACAAAATGAAAAGACAACCCACAGAACGGGAGAAAATATTTGCAAACGATGCGACCAACAAAGGATTCATCTCCAAATTTACAAACAGCTCAATATCAAAACAAACAACCCAATCAAAAAATGGGCAGAAGACCTAAATAGACATTTCTCCAAAGAAGACATACAAGTGGCCAAGAGGCACATGAAAAGATGTTCAACATCCCTAATTATTAGAGAAATGCAAATCAAAACTACAATGAGATATCACCTCATACCAGTCAGAATAGCCATCATCAAAAAGTCTACAAACAATAAATGCTGGAGAGGGTGTGGAGAAAAGGGAACCCTCCTACACTGTTGGTGGGAATGTAAATTGGTGCAGCCACTATGGAGAACAGTATAGAGGTTCCTTAATAAACTGAAAATAGAGCTACCGTATGATCATGCAATCCCACTCCTGGGCATATATCCAGAGAGAAACATGGTCCGAAAGGATACATGCACCCCAATGTTCACTGCAGCACTGTTTACAATAGCCAAAACATGGAAGCAACCTAAATGTCCATCGACAGAGGAATGGATAAAGAAGATCTGGTACATATATACAATGGAATATTACTCAGCCATTAAGAAGAACGAAATAATGCCATTTGCAGCAACATGGATGAACCTAGAGATTATCATACTAAGTGAAGTGTCAGACAAAGACAAATATCATATGATATCGCTTATATGTAGAATCTAAAAAGATGATACAAATGACCTTATTTACAAAACAGGAACAGACTCTTTAAAAACAAACTTATGGCTACCAAAGGGGAAAGGTGGAGGTGGGGAGGGATAAGTTAGGAGTTTGGGATTGACATTCACACTACTATATATAAAATAGACAAATCAACAAGGGCCTGCTGTATAGCACAGGGAACTCTACTCAATATTCTATAACCTAAATGGGAAAAGAATTGGAAAAAGAATAGATACATGTATATGTATAACTGAATCACTTTGCTGTACACCTGAAACTAACACAACATTGTAAATCAACTATACTCCAATATAAAATAAACATTTAAAATTAAAAAAACAAATAAGTAAATAAATACATAAAAATGCCACTTCAGGACATCTCTGAACTCAGAGCAAAGAAAAAGCACAGGATACACAGTGCGCCTGGGCCCACTGGCCTGACACCCTCCTCCAGCTGCAGACTTGGGCTCAGTCCAAAGCAGCCGGTTCTGATGCAATCACACAATGCCATCCAATTGCCTTCATTTATCATCACAATAAAACCTGAGTCATTAATGCTCCCCACCAGCAACAAAAATCATTTAATTACATAATTCATCATAATGGAGGCAGCAGCGTGCTTAGGAGAGCCCCTCATCCATCACTGACTTTTGATGGGAGCTCGCTTGCTAAGCAGACACTATTAGGCACCCCAGAACCAAAGGCACCAACTGCAGCCAGCCCTGTGTGCCCAAGGCAAGGGAATGCCAGCAGGTGGGGAATCTCTGCTGGGGCCTTTTCTCTCTCTCCCGTCTCCCTCCTGCCCAGGCTACCTGGAACCACCTGTGCACCAGGACCGAGCTCTCTGGGAACGAGGCAGTGCCCTCTTTTCCTGCTGCTCTTCAGCCTACGGATGTCACTGCTCTCACCGAGAGACTGCCCATGCTACCAAGCCCAGCCTGACCCCCTGGGCACCCAGATCTGAGAAGACAGTGGGTCCCCTCCAGTCCCTACCCCGGGGTGAAGGGAGGAATGGAGACCCCAGGGTGCCCCAGACCACACCTCACCTCTGCCTTCAAAGCTCGTCCTTGCTGTGCCGGGCTGCGCCCAGGCCCCGGCCTGCAGTGACTGGGGGCCTGGCCACTCCGGCCCTCTGCCACCTGCTTTCCTTGGTCTGTGTGCTGCTGGGGCAACTGCCAGGTCAGTTGGCTACTCAGCCTCCCAAGCAGTCTCCAGAGAGCAGGAGGGTGCAGCAAGTGCTCCTGGGCCCATCCCTTTTGCGTTAGCCCCCCGCACCCCCACCCTCCCCCACTGCCCGCCTTTGTCAGGGTCACTTGTTCTCCACAGGCCTCCTTATCTGCTTGACACGTTCTAGGCCAACCGCACTCCTTACCACAGTAAAACCTGAGTCCTCACGCTCCCCACCAGCAACGAGAATCGTTTAATTACATAATTCATCATAATAGAGGCAGCAGGGCACATAGGCGAGCCCATCTTCCACCGCTGACTGTTGATGGGAGCTCAGCTTGTTAAGCCGGCACCATTAAGCGCCTCAGAACCGAAAGTGCCAGGTGAAACCTGCCTTGTGAGGTTTGACCCTGAAAGTCAGGGTCGTCCCCCCATCCCCACGGGTGGCCTCTTTTATGCCCAGCAAACTCCTCCCCAGTGAGGGTCCTCCCGCCTCCGCTTTTAGGCCCGTGGCCTGCTTCTCAGCGGTGGCTGGGTCTCCCCGCACTCCCACTCTTGGGCAGGCCCTGGCGTCTGAACTCATGTCCATCTTTATGGTGTTGTTCACGCAAAGGGGCCTCCTCATGCTTGGCTAGGGGCTGTCACTGAATCTGGGCACAGAGAAGTGGTCTGGGAACTCCCCAAACGCTGCCATCTCCCAGAGAAGCTTGGCCCCCACAGATGATGATGATGATGATGGTGATGAGGAGGAGGCTTGCCACATACATCCAATATTTCATTTCATCTTTATGACAATGTTACGAGGTAGGTAGAAATATCTCCATTTTTCAGATATGGAAACTGAGGCTCAGGGGAGGTCAAGTAACTTGCCCAAAGTCACACCAATAATAAGTTCCAGATGGATTTAAACAGGAGGCTGGGCCTATAACACCCATTACAGCTGAGCTCTTAGTCCCTCCCAGAGCTTCCCTTCCTCTCCTCCCACCAGTTCCCCCAAACTTGCTGGGCCTCCAGCTCACCCTGGAAGTGTTCCAGGGGCCTGCTCCTCAGGGGAAGACCAATGTCCCCGCCCCAACATGCCCACCGCTGTTCCACTCCCGGCCTCATCCTTTCCTCAGGGACCAGTGTGATGACCTGCACTTTCCTTTCCAGGCTCCCTGGTGCACTCGTGCTGCAGCCTCTTCCTCTGCTTTGCACAAAGCCTGCAGAACGGCCTCCCAGCTCCTTAGCCAGCTGCCGTTTAAGATCTGGCCTCGGGTTCCGTTTACTCTTCACCCCACCACACATCATAAGCTCTTGCCAAAGTGACCTATACTGAACCCTTCCCTCCCTCCACACCTTGTCCTCAAGTCCCCTGCCCAGAACGCCATCTCCTGCTCGCCCTCCACATCTCCAGTCCTGCCCATTCAAGTCCCAGCTCAGAGACACCTTCCCCAGGAAGACTCCTCAGATTTGCCGCCAGGTGAAAACATGCTCCCTTCCTCTGATTCACATAGCACTTTATATTGCTCCTGTACAAGTTTTCCTGTGTTTATTCTTAATTATGAGCCTCTCCCTTAAAGAACTTTAAAAACAAGCCCTTTGGAGTCAAACAGAGCTGAGTCGGAATCCCGACTTTGTCACTTACCAGCTGTGAGGCCCAGGTCAGTCACTGTAAAATGGGGGCGATGGCATCGGCCTCGAATCCTTGAAGAATGTCCTCAGGTTAGCTGTGGAGGTCACCTGGCCAGGTGTGTGACACCCAGGAAGCAGGCAGTGCCCGTTCCCCTCTGGGCCCTTCCTTCCTGCCTTCAGGAACGCTTCCCACCTTCACTCCTCTGCGCCTGCCCACCTTCAGTGGCAATTAGGCTAAGCACACACCCCTGTGCGTGGGGCGGGGCTCCTCCCCGGGCCTATCAACCGGGAAAGGGACCAGGTGCCGAGCAGTAGAGGGAACTCGGATGATAGCCTTCGACGGGCAGGAGACCTCGTGGTGCCCACTCTGTCCTCACTCTGGACTTCCTGCAGGGTGTCCGGACTGACCCAAGGGTCTTCCTAAAGGGCAGGGGCTGCTGGCCTCTCCAGGTGGGGAGAGGCAGGGAGACTCCCACTTGCCCCCACAAGCTGAAGAGGAGGAAGCTCGTTTACGATTCCCTGGCTTGTTTCTTCGCCTCCTTACGCCTTTGGTAAGGGCTGTTTACCTGCTCACCTGTGTGGTGGGTGGGAGCACTCCCAGGTGAGTGCCTTGAGGCCAGGGGGCAGCAGCAAGGAGCCTGGGCGGAGAGCCTGGCTGGAAGGGACTGGCCCTCTCCCACGGAGTACTGTCTCCAGGCATCACCAGCCTGGGGCTCAGGGCTCTGTTTTATTAGGGGGCCCATGGTTTTCTTACAAGATGGAAGATGCCGGAATGAATCGCTTTGTCTGGCTTCTGCAAGAGGCTTCCCAGAGCCAGGAAAGAGAGAGGCGAGCTTCCCAGTGGCCTAGCACTCAGATCCCTGCGGGCTACGCCTTCCAGGGAGACCCTGCTGCCTCCTTCCAGGCTCACCAAGAGGAGAATGGAGAATACTGGGGATCCCACACATCCAGGCCCTTGCAGCTGCAGGGGTGCCACGCTGCAGACACGCACAGCCCAGGACCATGGCCGAGTGACCCTGGAAGGCAGGTGTCTCCCTCCCCCTCCCCCGCCCACCCCCAGGGCCCAGCCTGGTGGGTGCACCATGTGTGATGAACGAAAAGCAGCCCAAGGCTTTTTTTAAAAAATAAATTTACTTTATTTATTTATTTTTGGCTGCATTGGGTCTTCATTGCTGCACACGGGCTTTCTCTAGTTGCAGCGAGCGGGGGCTACTCTTGGTTGTGGTGCGCGGGCTTCTCATTGTGGTGGCTTTTCTCTTGTTGCAGAGCACGGGCTCTAGGCACGCAGGCTCTAGAGCGCAGGCTCAGTAGCTGTGGCGCACGGGCTCAGTTGCTCCACGACATGTGGGATCTTCCTGGACCAGGGCTCAAACCCGTGTCCCTTGCATTGGCAGGCGGATTCTTAACCACTGCGGCACCAGGGAAGTCCCCAGGGCTTTTAAATATCCCTTTCTTCTCTCTGGTACTTCTAATTTACCCTCCAAATACATATATTTTAATTTTCCCATTCTAGAATGAAATACTCTTATCACTTTCAGTGACTCCTTCCTAGCAAAATGCTGCTTCAGGGAGTGGCATAAAAAGAAAGAATTATAGGACTTAATCTCCTTCACGTGTTTCCACTTCTGCTGTGAGGACTTCAGCACACCTGGTCTACAGGGAAATGTAGTATTTATTCTGTTAAAAAGTGTAAATCTTCGAACAATGTCTTTTTTTGGGGGAAGGGGGCTTGGGCCTTTTATTATTTATGCATTTATTTCATTGTGATCATGGAATGTTTCAAACATAGACAAAAGTAGAAAGAAGAGTGACATGAATTCCTATGTTCCCATCACCCAGCTTCAACAACTATCCACAATTTGTAAATTTAAGTATTCTTTGGATTTTAAGCTCTACTCAATCCTCTCGTATTTACTGTGCAGGGGAAGAGGGAAGAGATAGACCGTCTGATTATTAATTAATCTTAACGTTTCTAGAAAACTTAAGCTTTTAATTCTGGAAGTTTTATGAAAATCTTGCCTCTGGGCTAAAGGCTCACAGGCCCAGGCAGGGAGGCGCCTAGGCGGCCAGGTGCTAGCAGAGGACCAGACAGCTGCTTCCACAGCCCAACGCTCTACTACAGAAAGGCTCCATCATTCCGCAGCCTGGCTGGCAACCGAGACTTTCAAAGGCTAAATGTGCCCAGCGATGATGCCACTTAAGATGCCACATCTGAGCCCGGCTTTTACTCCTTCTGGAAGACAGAGTCAGTCTGCCATCTCCTGTCAACTCAAACAGAACAAATCACAGGTTCCGTCCCTGGGAGATGACTTACTGAGTGTCCTACCAAGTTTCTCCACCAGGGGGAACCGTGAGGGGCAGTCTTGAACCCTTACCGGGCCTTTGGGTCTTTTTCAGTGGAATGCGGGCCGGACCATCAGTGTCCACGTGACAGGCTCCACTGGGTGGGGATCCTTCTTTTTGAGAGCTCAGCTGGACCAGTGGACAGTCCAGGATGACACACTGTTGGGAAACCACAAAGCTCATGTTCCAGTTGAGGGGAACTCTGGGGATAAAATGTAAACAATAAATAATTTAAAATAATTACAAAAAAACGCTGCTGCTTATTGAGCTCTCACCATGTGTCCTGGGGAACGGCTCCCCCTGGAGTTGTGTCCTGTGGTCAGACAGTATGCTAAGAACTTTACAGATGTTATTTATTCTCTGCAACCCTGAGGGATTCTATCCTCGTTTAATAGGTTAGAAACCTGGGACTCAGCCAGACAAGCAGAACCTGCAGGGGCCGCACCTTGGACCCGGCAGAGCTGGGTCTCAGCAGCCAGGTCTGCTGGTCCCAAACCCCGGGCCTGTGGCCACCGAGCAACGACCCTACTCCTGGGGCCCTTGGATGACAAGTGCCCCCACTCTGTGTCTGTGGTGTGAGTTTGCGTCCAGCCAAGGCTAAGCAGAAGTCCTGCGCAAACTCCATTATAGCAGGTGTGGCCGCTGTCGTTTAGCTCCCCAGCCTCTGGCTCAAACCAAATGACCTTCACAAAGGTTGTTGAACTGGATTTCTTTCCCTCTCTCCTTACTTAAGAAGCCTTTTGCTTCCCCCAGTTTTGCTGCAAAAATCTGGCTAAAAGGACTTGGGGCATCTGGCTGGTGAATGCAGGTGGAGCTTTTAACTTTAGATGAAGCACCAAAAAAGGTCAGCTCAGCTGGGGGGCACCCTTTCCTACCCGCCACGACTTTTCATTCTAACTTGGCTGCTTTCAGCCAAGGCTCAGCCGGCACAGGTTCCGGGCCTCCGGGCGCCGCTCACCCTCCCACTGAAGAGACACCCCTGGGAGTGGGCCTGGCTGATGCCCAGGTACCTGCAGAGCCCCCAGAAAGGGGCTTCCTTCCCATGCTCACGACCAGTGATGCTCCTTGGAGCCAGGTGGCCCCAAAGGTGGCCTCTGATGGACAACGGGACCCTCTGCCCATCGGCCCTGGGCCCAACAAGCCGCTGGGCTCCCACTGGTGGTGACGGTGGTCCACACGTTCACTGTCAGCGTTAACACTCTCACACGTCAGTGTCGGCTGCACAGGGTTGACATGTGTGCATGGGCTTTGGACTGAGTGTGGATCCCGTCTATTTACTTACTGCTTGTGTGACCTTCAGGAGGTGAAGTTCTCTAAGCCTCGGTTTCTTCGGCTGTGAAATGGGCATTACAATCCTGGTCTCACGGGGACCTAAGCGAGGACCCAACCTGGGAAAGGAAAAGGGTGCCTGGTGGCAGTTAACCCACGCTTCCCCCCCCCGCCCCCAACACCTGTCACAAAGAAGGACCCTCCTTCCCTTGACACTCCGGGGCTTAGCTTCCTGCGGATCCAGAATCAACAGCTATTCCTCGGGATCAGCAGAGAGAGGCTCTGGGTAGTGAATGACTAGGCTGGGGACCCGGAGCGGGTGGGGAAGGAGGAAAGGAGATCGTTCCGATGGAATGCTCGTCCAGCACAAGGGAACCCACAGTGTCTGCAGGCACAAATGGCCCTTCAAAGTAACAGACAGTCTGGCAAAGGGCTCAGAGGATGAAGCACGGGATGGGAGGGAGGAGACGATCTAAAGATTTTACAGCGGTCTCGGGGGGTCGATGAGGGTGTCACGGGTGCGTCTGCATGATCTCAAGGCGGGGATGTAAAAGGAGCTCCCGGGGTTCATCATGTTCAGGGCCCTGCAGGTCACAGCCCCCCCAGAGGCATCAGAAGGGGGCACAAAACACACACAGCAGGGGACCCACCCCCAGGCTCTCGCTGAGGCCAGGCAGGTTCATCTCTGTTTATTTTTTCAAAACAAAACTAAAAATCATCACTCAAAACATTTGAGGAGAGTGCTCAAGTTAAAAGCTTTATGGAATTTGCAGCCAGCACATCGCGGACTGGTGGTCAGAAACGGGAGCTCCGGGCGTCGCCCGGGCAGGTCGCCCTCTCTGCCTTCAGCCTCCACTGCTGTTCCCTTCGAGCTGAGGTCCAGGCAGCAGGGTGGCCAGCCCAGGGCAGCGGCTGAGGTTGGCAGCATCCGCAGATCAGAGGCTTTCCAGTTCTCCACGGGCTTCTGATTTGACCATCCAGCACCTTGAGGGCCCGCCGTGCTCCCTCCCCCATGAGAGTCCACAAGCATCTGCAAGGAAGGCAGGCGGGTCAAGGCCTGGGCGCTGGCGCTGTCAGGACGAGGACGAAAGGGCAGGCAGTTCGGGCTCTGCATCTTCACCAGGAAGGGCGAACTCGTCGCCTCCGGGGTCAGGGGGTGGAGAACTGACTTACTGTCATCATCGCTCGTGCTTAGTGTTGGCTTCACTTCGCTCCAGGGTGACCCCGTTGCCATTCCGAGGGCCTTCCTTCCTGCTCCAGTCCTTCTCCGTGTAAAGCTCGGCGAGCACGGGGCAGTGTTCAGAAGCCACTCCGCCCCAGGACCAGTTATCTGGAATCCAAGGGTTCGTGAGGCCTTCTCTCACTACAGCCCAGTGGCCTGGAGGCAGAGGGAAGACAGACCCAGAAATCAGGATGGGGGACACGGTGGAGGTCACAGGCTGGCGGCTGGAGGCCAATGCTGTATGTCTGCAAGCCTGACAAGACCCCTCAAGTCAGCCGGCTTGTCTGTGCAAACGAGCTGTTTTAGCCCATTGGATGTGCCGGACAAGTGGGGGTTTACCAAGTAGGCCCTGAAACTACCCCGGGTCCAGGCCTCCTGCCCAGTCACACATCCGTCGGCCTACGCGTGGTGGCCCCCCCCTCACTATGCACCACATCTAATCTGCCCAGCAAGGCTAAGTGTTTGACACAGGGACACATGCCCTGCAAAGATGTCTAAAGCGAAGTGAAGGTCCTATTTCACAAAGCAAAGACACTGGGGCAGGGGGGCGGGGGTGTGGGGAGGTGGTTCTACAAAAAGAGCAAAGAAGAGAAAGTTACAGAAGTTTATGAGAAAGTAAAGGTATCTTTAAAGTCACGATTTAGAAATATATGAAGCAGGAGGTACGTTTCAGAAACAATGAAATAGTCACAAAAGCAAGGACAGAGTAATTAGAAGCACTGGCACGGCCCTCAGTGAGAACCGTCGCGGATAATTAGGTGCACCCAGGCCTGGGCTCTGGTGTGAGCTGTGCCTGCCCAGGTGACAGCTCCATGATGGTGGCAACTCCTCCCTGCGCCTCGGTTTCTACAACTTAAGAGCAGGGGGTAGATGAGACGATCTCTACCTTCCTCCCGGCCCCGCGCTCTCGGGCGCTCCAGCTCCCTTGGTGACAGCACTGCCCTCCCACCGGGCCCCACGGCAGCCTGCCACTGGCCTTGGTCTGGCCAGCAGTGCGTTTCTGCGAATTGCACCTTGCCTAGTTTGATGGCCATCACTCCCTCTGAGACCCACTTTCTTCGTCCTTTGGATTCTCCCATGACACAGTCCAACAGGAAATTCTAGTCCTGAGGATCTAAGTCTTGGCTGCACATTGGGGTCTCCCAATGGGACCTCAGCGTTGGTACCTAAAAACTTTTTTAATGTCTCACTGAAGTATAACCTGCATCCATTGGTGCTTAGTAAAGCTTCCAGGTAGAACTGAGAACAACCGTTCTTGTCCTTCACCAAAAGACATGCTGCTTCTATATTTCTGTTTATGACTGTTTCATGACCCAAAGTCTGTTCAGCAAGTGACTGGTTTGGTGGGGGAGTGCTTTTCAGGGCTGAGATTACCCACCACACCCTGGTCCTGGTGGAGTCCTGTCTAAAGAACTTTTCCGTCCTAGCGTGATGCCAGGTGACATGTCAGCTCACCTCCAGCTGCTGCTCCTCAGGGCACTGACAGGCTGTTGGTAAACCTCAGGCCGCAACACAGCGTCTGAATGTGACAGGGCTTGAGGAGTGTTTGCTGAAGGATTGTGTCCTTAAAATTAGCCTAAGGTATCAGCTCATCTTGGAATTGGGGGATGTTGCCAGTCTGGAACCAGGTTTGCCCAAGACACACTTGCTCTGGCCCTGCTGCAGATCAGTGAACGCCTTTTATTATTTTTCACACCCCCTTCACTCTTAAAAGTGGCTCTGTTTGAACGATAATTACACAGCCACCTAAGCAATAGCCTGATAAATGCCCCCAGAGGAGGGAAGGTCACGCCTGACTCTTGCTGAAACCAAACAATCCAGAACTGTCAGCTCAGACAGGTGATCCTTACTCTGTCTCTGAAGAGCACTTGTGCTTTACCTGTGAAAACCTTCTTTAAGCTTTTACTGATCCAGATGTTGTCCAGAGTCTTCGAGCCTTGAGGATTCTTGGTGCTGATGTTGGTAAAGGTGTGTGCGGGGACGAGGTGGTGGAATTTTTCTTTCCTCAAGATATCATAGTCACTGCTGTCTGGCCCCTGGCCGAAATCTCCTAAAACTATCACCTCTTTTTCGCCTGGAAGTGGAAGAAAGAAATTCAGGAATGTAAGAGGTGGCGGGAAGTCAACACAACACTGACCACAACTCATTTAAGTAGGATCATGACTCTCTGAATTGACTCTCCAGGGTTAGGACTGTGGCAGGGTTCTTATTCTCCCAATTTTTCCAAATTCCTTGTGCAAAAAAAAACCCCCCAAAACTTTAGGAGTAGGTTAGTGACACATTTGGAAATGGGGGGCAATGTGATAAGAGAGATCACCTCTGTTCCGGATCATGGGTTCCAAGTCTCATAGCACAAAAAGCCCTGAGGGTCTTGCCCAGATATTTAACAAAAGCTCAACAAACATTTATTGAGCACAGAGGGAAGACCAGGTGAAGACACAGGGAGAGGGAGAGGACGGCCATCTACAAGCCAAGGTGAAGCCTCAGGAGAAACCAACCCTGCCAGCAGCTTGATCATGGACTTTCCAGCCTCCAGAACTGTGCAAAAATAAATGTCTGTTGTTTAAGCCACCCAGCCTGTGGTATTTTGTTAGGGCAGACCTAGCACACTAACACAGGGCCAAAGTGGAAAGCTTTTCTCTTTAAGTATTTTCAACATTTCTCTCATAGTTTGATTTACTAGAGTAAGTGGGATAGTTATGAAGTATTTTCCAAAGTGAGGAGACACTCAGAAAGGACAGTGGGATTCCCTGGGATTCCCATCACTTCCTGTCTCGAGATTTCCTTCCGGGAGCCACGTTATCACAGGGAGTGGTGTTTCTGTTGCACTTTGTAAGGAAAGCTTTAAGCAAAGCAATTAATAAACTAGGGCCAAATGCATCCGAGACACTCAGCAAAATCTTCCTGGACACGAATTACGTTGCAATGATAATGGCTAAAGAAATCTAAAGTGAAACAACACAAGCCACCAGCAGAGGGCACTCGCGCACCGCACATGACGCTCTCCTCCAGGGGGCGTGACGGATAGCAGAGGATGGGAGCAAGGCCTTCCTGCTGCCATTGTGTGACCAACAGAGAGGTAACTGTACCCCTCAAGCTAGATCGTAACAACCTTGGCACCCAAAGCAGGGCGAGCCCAACCAAGCTGTCTTGAGAAATCAGTGCCAACTTCCAACAGGAAAGCCAACTTGAGAATAATACAAGTAACAACTCATACGTGGCCAGTGTTAATGACCCTCCACTGAGCCCTCACCATGTGCCCGGCCCTCTTGCAGGTAAGAAGCTGAGGCTCTGAGAGGTGGAAGGGCTTGCCCAAAGTCACCGAGCTAGCCCTCAAATCCAGGGCTCTTTACAAAGAGCTAGGATGGAAAAGCCCCACACGTCTGGAACAGAGCCTGCTGCCGGGCAGACGAGCGATCAACACGCAGGAGAGAAATGGTGAACGAAGCACGAAGAAAACCACAGAATTAAGGTGCACTGTATTTTTGAAAAGGAACGAAGAGAAAGATGCTACCTTTATTGAATATCAAGGAAAACTGAAGTTAGGAAAGACTGAGGCAGAAGGTTCCCCATATAATGAGAGAGGTTTTCATTGGGATGCAGACCTGAAAAATTCGGGCCAAAAAAAGACAATTCTGAAACCAGGAGAGATGCTGGTGTCCTGGGTCAATAAACCCAGCTCTGTGTGACTTCAGGAATGAAAATAACAGCTCTTTTTGAACTGGCAGGTCCAGTTTCTTACAACTCACCTTCTTTTGGTTAAAGCGGTTTGGTAATGACATCGAGACAGTCCTTGCCTCTAAGAATCCACAGATGTGCAGGCGCCTGATCTCTCCCAGGGAGCTGTGCGCCAGGGTGGGCTCTTGAGTCATTCTCTTAGTTTCCAGGAGTGAAGGGAGAATGCCTGGGGCTGACTTCCTCAGAGACCCTAGATTTACAAAATGCCAGCGACAGTAGCAGGAGCCAGTCCTCAGTGGAAGAAGGTCTTACCCAGATGTCAGGCATGACTTTGCCCTGTTTCACTCTTGCTGAGTTCACAGAACAGGCCCCGTGGGGTCTGAAAGAAGAAAATTCCATCCGAGGATGGGCACTCCACCCCCAGCCCCTGCTGACTTCAACCTGAGAGCACATTCCAGACAAAGGCAGAAAGGCCCAGAGTTTGCTAATCAAATCGGCTCTGCTTACTCTGATAGAGAGAAGCCTGTGGAATAAAGGCTTAGTCTCTGTTTCAGCTGAGCCACCTCTGCTCATTGATTTACCCTTGTTGCCCCTTGGGCAGGCTGCAGCACTTCCTGAATCCTCGGCTCTGCCATGTCACTAGTTAACAGCAAACTGGACGTTAGCTACAAGCAGGGGGACACGGGGACATGAGTCACTGTCCTTACATGGGCATGTCGAGGCCTAGCCAGGCTGTGGGTCAACAGTCCCCTGGCAACTTGGAACAATACCCTGCCCAGGTTTTCTGACAAAAAACCTGATCCCTGCCTGGATATCAGAAAAAACAGTGAGGGCCTAAGGTTATCAGAGAAGTTAGGAACTGGCATCTTTCCTTTCTGCTTCCGTGTAAAGAAAAGGAAAAGCTTGAGATCAAGAACAATAGAAATGTCCACAGATTTAAAAGCTATCAAGTCATCCTTTTTAATAGGTTAGAAAGTAGCTGTAGGTGAACAATTTCCCACATAGCTGCTCCTTGGATGAAGTATCTCAACTTAAACATCTTTCTGACTTTTTTTTTTTAGCCCAAAGACTCATAATTTAAGGAGAACGCTGGTCACAGCACATCCTGGTTTGAGATGTAAGCTGCCTAGCAGTGTTATCAGCATTATTTACAACAGCCAAACGATGGAAAGAGCCCAAGTGTCCACTGACTGACGAATGGGATAGTCTTTGGCCCTAAAAAGAATTCTGACATATACTACAAGCCATGAAGACATAATGTCAGTGAAATAAACCAGCCATAAAAGGACAAATATTGTAAGATTCCACTGACATGAGATACCTAGAGCGGTCAGGTTCATAGAAAACAGAAGGTAGAAGGGTGGCTGTCAGGGTCTGGGAGGAAAGGGAGAATGGGGAGTTCATGTTTAATGGGTACAGAGTTTCAGTTTGGGAAGATAAAAAAGTTCTACAGATGGACGGTGGTGATGGTTATAAAACAATGTCAAGGTACTTGATACCACTGACTCGTACACTTAAAAACGGTTAAGATGGTACATTTCACGTTACATATATTTTACCATGATAAAAATCTTTTCAAACTGTAAATGTGTAGTTTGACTGAGTTATTTTTGTAGCCAAATCTTCATAAATCACTTTTTGGGGGGTGCCAGTTCAACAAGGGAAAACAAGGCTTAGCGAGCGAGGGAATATTGGTCAAGACTCTAGAATATGGGAGAGAACTGCAGGCCTCCGGCTATGAACCCGCACCTGGAGAAACTCAGTGCTCTGAAAAGCCAAGCCAAACGGAGCACATCCAGTCTTTACAGCCGTGTCAACTTTTCCTTCTGGTAAACCGCGCACAGAAAACCTTCTGTGTTACTGGGGGCAGGAGCCTGGAAAGCAGAGTGCCCCACCTTTCTTCTGAAGTTCTGTTCCTTTCAATGTTCTCTTAATCCCTCTGGCATTTTTGTGAGTCAACGCATGTCCGCTGAGCCCCTGCTCTGTGCTGGGTCCTCCCTCAGACGGTTACCACGCGCCTGGGCGCCCTGTGAGGTTAGCACTGCCAGCCCCCATCAGATGGGGCTTGAAGGGTGGCGACTTGCCGGATGTCCTACAGCTGTCCTACAGCTGAAAGAGCTAAGATTAAAATCCAGCTTTTCTGTCAGCTTCAGGGCTCCTTGAACAAGGTCGGCATTCCACCAGGGAGAAAAATTCAACTTCTGGCTCGTCAGGACTTTCCCATTCCCCTTGTCACCAACTGTCTTTCACAAGAAGAGCAGGTGCAGATCTGCAGGAAGGACCACCACGGGGGCACACCCGGGGCAGCGGAGCCCACGATGGGTGTCACGGGGGAGGGTATCATCACTTAGTTTTTTCCCCCCTAATCCTTTCCATCAAAGAGAGTCTGACGAGCCACAAAGCCAACACCGTGGAACCCGCACGCTAGACCCACAGAGACAAAGCTGTCAGCATGCACGGGGCAGCCGGGCTCCCCAGCATGCAGGCGGTGTGGTGGTTTCCCATGCGTTACTCAGTATGCATCGCCGCCCACAGGACGGCCAGCCTAAGGCAGGGGAGAGATGCTCCGAAGAGGTGACCCCCGCCTGCCCTGCAGAAGTGGGGGCTGCTGGCCCAGCCGCAGAGAAAGACAGTTTCCTACCTTTCAGGGTTTCCTGCAAGGTCTGCACGAAGCTAGCCCAGCAGTGGCTGTCACTGTGACTCTTGCTTGGGTTCTCACCCCCTGGGAGGGTCAGGGCTGCCAGGTGAAGGTTCACCAGGGTCAAGTCATGACTTCCCACCTGGGCAACAGGAAACAAAGCATCAGGGACAGGCGGAGATGTTCTTACTGCCTGTACCCGTTACCTCCGCCCCACGAATAGCTTCCTGCACAACACTGACAATGGGAAACGCACACAAGGCCAGTTCCCCCTGGAGAGAAGGCAAGGCGGCCACTGGAAGAGTTTTCTGGGGCCCCTGCAGGACCGAGACCTGTCTTGTCCTATCGGTGTACCCCTTACATTTCAACCCCTACTCCTCCTTAGGGCCTGGAAAATTGGGCACATCTAGAAGTGTCCAATTTTTGTAGCTTTTTTCCTTCTGAGCAGCTATGAGAGAGGAAGAGGTGGCTCTAGCCGCTGGTTAGCAGCTTTGTTAACAAAGACCTGGGGCTCTTACCCACGGGGCCAGCCCGCCACCCCCTGCCAGGACCCGCTGCCGGGCCCTACCTCCTTCCCCCCGCACCTCCCCCATGTGTTCTCTTCCCTCCAGAGACCACTGCGCCCTGAGGCTTACTTTCACCTGATTTCAGACATGTGAAGAACGAAAGCTGCCCGAACCCTGGCAGCACACGGGCTATGCCCATCCTGTGTCCCCAGGGCAGGTGAGGAAGGAGAAAGTCGGAGTCGGTCTCCCAAGCACCGCAGCACTGCTCAGCTGCTCTGGGTTTGGCAACCCCGCCCTTCTGTTTGTCATGGCAACAAACACCAAACCCTACCAGGAAGGTGGAGGTGCAGAGGGAGCCCCCGGGAAGTGGAGGCTACCAGTTTCGTTTTACAGATGTGACCCCAGTTTGCCATCGCCGGTGCCCAGCCGGGAGAGCTCCCTCTGCAGCTGTGGCTCTGACCTCGGGGGAAGCACCGTAAGGCCGTGGGCGGGGAAAACCTGCCTGGAGAGCGAAGCCACATCTCTGTCCCTAGAACTTGCCTGGCCTAGGATGAGACACAAAGTAGAGGAGGCTACGCGGCTGTCTAGGGGATCGCTTCATTTAGAGGATCTGGGCAATTCGTGATCTGAAAGCATTTCTCATTGGCCATTAAAAACAGCCCGCCCCCTAGAGACACTGGCTGGTTCTTCCTGTTGCCTTGCTTGGCCAAAGCCAGTACCGTCACCTTACATAGAAAAGGGACCCAGGGTAGAGGTGATACCTAGCTGATTTATGCGTCAGTACCATAAGCACAGCACGCAGACACCCCCGGGCGTGTGTGTGCACACGGAACGCCAGCATCTCTGCAACCACGGGTGCGAGGCGGGATGAGCTTGGGCTAGACCTCCACCAGAGCCACCACAGCCCCCAGCATATGGGCTGCCCCAGCCCCGTGCCACCAGGGAGAGACTGTGCTGAGGTCTGGGGCAACTCTCAGGCTCCAGAACTGCTCTGGAGCATACAGAAAGGGGGTGTCCCAGACACCCTGCAGGCGGCTTGCTGGGGACCACTCTTGCCCGACCCTGTCACTTCACGGGGTTAAGGCCAACTGCTGACTTGGTGATCTGTTTTGGCTGCTGCCTTCTCCTCCTTCCTGCTGCCCAGCTTCTGACTGTATGCTGTGCCTTAACACCTCCCAGAGGCGTCCAGGGCAATCGAAGAGGCAGCTCAGATCAGTCTGTTTGCTGCTTCCGGCTCTGGTGAGACAGGGCTCATCTGGAGGTGTCAGTTACAGGGCTGCCCTCACCCCACCGCCCAGAAGCTCCTCTGAGCCCCTTCCAAACCCAAATGACCTCTCGAGGGTCCCCCCTCTCCCTGGTAAGGGAAGGGGGGTCCTTAGAGCAGTTCTGCTGCCTTCTAATCCAGCAATTCCCAAAGGCCCAGCATCCTTAACCAGCGCAGGGAGAACGCAAGAAGCACCGGAGGTGCTTTTGAAAACCGGACATTCTGTGTGTCTGGGGCAGGGTCCAGGAACCCCTGATTTTGAGAAAATCTCCCCAGGTGATTCTGCTGTTTATCAGGTTTGAAAGGCAGCCACCTCATCTCCTTCCTGCCCAGCTGTCAAAGTTACCAAAGCTATAGTCCCCCCAAATCCCTTTCATTCCTGCTCTGGACAAGTTCCCAGCCAAGGGAACCCCAGGAGTGCCTGCTGACCCAGCCCTGAGAGAGAAGAAAACCAAAGCAAAAAGACGAGCTTCTCTGGCTCACAGTTCAAAAGGGGACTTTTTTTCCTTTTTAGAAGGAGTGGCGCTTCACGGCAACATGAGCAAGCAGTACCTTGAACCTCACGAGGTACGGGCTGGGGCCTGCGGGCTTCCCGTGCCCATTGCCAGGTGAGCTGTCCTGCCAGGTGGCATCTCTCAGTTCCACCCCGGCCGCGGTGTCCCACAGGAACCCTGCAAACCCAGCGCCCTGCGGGAGAAGACAAGGCGTTAGTGTGCAGAGGGGTCGGTCTGGCGGCGGGGCTCAGCCCCGAGCTGGGAGGCGGCAGGCGAGGCCAGGAGGAGACGAGGGGGAAGCAGCAGGCTCTACACCGGGTCCTGGGGTTACTGCCCAAGGCCTGTTTCTGAGACAAAAGCACATCCAAAAGCCACGGCCTCTCCCTCCCTGTCCCCCCACCAACTTTCCCAGACTGGCAGTCTCAGGGAGTTTCACATACAGCCGGGGTGCCTGGGCTCTTCTTTGGGGGGGATTGGGGGCGGCCCAGACTAGGCATGGAGTTATCTTTTTAATCATCGCCTCCCATGAGGTAGCCACTCACACGCCCATCTGTCAGATGAAGACTCAGCTGCTCAGGGAGGTTAAGTAACTCCCCTGAAACCCCACAGCTGGTAAATGGCAATGCTGAGGGTCAAATATAAGACTCCAAGGGGTGGTTTTGCTTACTGATTAGTTGCTGCTTATAACAACTGGGGCCTGGCACCTAGCAGAAGCTCAATAAATATTTGCTGGATGAAGAGAGGTCAGGGCTAACAGTCCCAGTGGTTTAGAACTGGTCAAAGGCCCTCCTCAGGCCTACAGGGCTGCACACAGGGGTCTGAAGCCCCGGTGCAGGGCACTGAGAAGGCCGGTGAGCGGGGCAGATGGATGGGGGTGGTGTCGGCAGGGTCGAGGGCCTGGGGCTAAATGAACCCCTGCCACCTCTGGCCATCAGAGGGGCCGCTCTGAACCTGCCTGCTTCGTGCTGCTGTCACTAGGTGCCTTGTGGAAAGAGAAGAGATCCCCCTGCCCCGATCCCAGCTGCTGGAGGCTCTGCTGCCCGGGTGGGAACAGCAGCGTCATCCGAGGGGCCGGCGATGCTCCTGTGAAAGGAGAAGTGACTCTGCACGTCCTGAGTGGCCTCTGCTGAGTCCCCAGGTTCAGCTCAGGTCCCAGCCACACGTGTGCTGAAGAGGGGGGGAAGGAAGGAACAGCGTCCTGCGTGCCATGCATGTTTCTATTTTTAAATGATTGACTTGCCCACCCACTGGAACCAGTGCTAGTTTAAGAATGAGAAGACCTGGGTCTCATCCCCTCGAATCACTTAGCCCTGGGACCTCGGGGGAGCCACTCTGTTTCTTCTAAACCTGTTCCCTCAGCCGTAAAGTGAGGGAAATGTATCTGCCCTGTCGGCTTCAGGGGGCTGTCCCCCCATTTACTGTTTCCCAAGCAGTGGTGCCAGAGTCACCTCCCTAAAGCACTGCTCAGGTCCCCTTCTGCTTAAAATCCTTCAGTGGCGCCGCTGCCCACTGCCCTCTGGGCCCTCCGGGTGGGCACCTCCTTGCTCAGTGCTGCCTTTCATGCCTGTTCACCTATGTTCCCGGCCAGACGGGGCCTTTCCGGCCTCACAAGGCTGTGCATGCTGCTCTTTCCACTGCAGGTTCCTTACACCCTCGGCAACAACCGGCTAGACTGTACCAGTGGCAGCCTGCGACGGGTACCAGCTCCCAGTACACCTGCCTGCCGCCTCATGTGTACCCTGCCAGGTGCTGGCTTATGTCTGTTAATCAAGCATTCAGTGCACATTATCTTTTAAAATCCTAGAGCCACCCTGTGAGCTGAGGGAGGGGCTGCTGCTCCCATTTTACAGATGGAGGAATTGAGGCTGAGAGATCTGAGTGGCAGCCACACGCTGTTCTCCAATGGCCTTGACACCTGACCTGGAGTAGGGTTACCTGGCCTGTCCCTCCAACGGGCTCCATCAGGCTCAGCCAAGCCCCTGGGCAGGGCTGGGTCACTGGCTCTATCTTTCTCACCGTGAATATCTGGCATATAACATAGTGCCTGGCGCTTAGTAACCTTTTTAACGATTTGCTGAACAGATGAAAAAAGAGTGTTAAAGGGACAGTAAGAGCCCTGTGAACCTACATATTTGTGTAAAGTGCTATTAAAAAAAAAGCAAGGTGGTTTTAGTACTATTTCTACGTGGACTGAGAAGGGAGGGCTATGGGCTGGAGTGGTAAAGACCAGATACCTTCCAATTTGGCTGTATTTCCAGCCTCCTTGTGAATATACGCTGGCTGTTACCTGCAGTAACCACTTATACCCCAAAACCCAGAGAAGTAAGATTTACATCACACTTTAAAGTAGTAGCTAAAAAGAGAGCTTACTGTCAAGAAGCGACTGGATAGTTTTAATCCAGTAAACATTTATAATTTAGAAGCCCCAAATCTCAAATATCACTCAGATGAGTACAATTCATGTGTGTTTATAAGCATATTAGGTATACTAGAGATAAAAAATATAACATCTGCATTTATGGGAAAATTATGTAATGATATAATCCACTCATTATTAATTATCAGGAGTCTTTTTTTAAAAATCTAAAACTCCACTGATATTGAATATTTCAAGTGAGTAAAAACTGGTCTTGAATATTATAGGTAGGAGTGAAAATGTATACATACAGAGATTTACCCAAACCCATATGGGCAATACTAATGAAAGAAAATTCAAAATTAAAATCTGCTGAAATTTTCCATATGCACAATTCCTACCACTGAAAGCAAACACTTCACGTATGAATTAAGTGAATCTGAAGTTTTCAGTCAGTGAACAATGGGCTCTCCACAAACTTGGCAGAAGCTAGAACTGTGGAGAAGGGATTAGGAGCACAAAGGACAGAAATGCCCCATTTGCTGCCTTGGCTCCAGACAGGATTTCTCCTTTCCTCCCAACACCCAAACTCCCATTTCCGAATGGGCGGCAGTCCATTCCTGATCCAAACAGGAAACGAGAACCAGGGCATTTTGAAACAAATGGCCAAGAGGTAAAAAATGGGCAGAAATACAAAATTACATCAACGATGTTCGCAAAGGAAAATGATTTCAAATGTCTGTGATCAGGGGAAAAGAAAATGGAAAGAAACCCCCAGTTCTGCAGATGAGGGTACCTTCTGGAGCTGAGTCGAGGGCTTCTCCGAAACAACGGCCTTCCAGCATCCTCGGGGCCCCTTCCACTTGCGGATGTTGGGCAGGATTGGCTGGTTTAACTCCGTACAGAACTGTAAAGACAGAGCACAAGTCAGTATGTGTTCCCGCCTAAAGCCGTTCCCGCTGCAGGCAGCCCGAGGAGCCCGAAAATGTGTGATCCGGACTCATCAGCCTGACTCAGACACTTGTCAGACTTCATCCCTGTGTTCTCAAAGACCAGGGTTTGCGAAGACCTGGATGGCAAAACAAGTGCCACAAATTAAAAAGCAAACTGTCTACCTGTGAAATACATAATTATCACCGGGGGACTCCTAGCTCACAGCAATCGATTCTCTTTGTAGCATTTTACCACAAATAGTTCAAAACAAGTTGTCAGAATCCTTTTAATCCCTGCAAAACCAATGGTTAAGCTCGCAGGAGGGTCTAGATAGGTATCAAATGAAGAGGAAAAAAGATGAATACATGGTGTCTTGTCTTCCCACCGCTTATATTAGAGGCGCAAACACTGACCCCCAGAATGTAGTCAATAGTGAAATAACTTTGTATGGTGACAAATGGTAACTAGACTTAATGTAGTGGTCATTTCATAAGGTATAAAAATGTCAAATCACTATGTTGTATATCTGAGACTAATACAATATTGTAAGTCAATTATACTTCAATTAAAAAAACACCAACTGACCCCCGCCCTCACCGTGCACCACTATATTGTTCACCTTGGTTTTCCTCTGAGAAGAAAGCCCTCCTGTCGTGGATGGTTACTACGCCCCATGTGTGTTTGTAGGGTGAGCTTCTTTTTGTTTATGTGTGTTCCACCAATACAGTACCGTAAGGCGACTTTACCATCAAGGCAAAATAAAACTGCACAGACAGGGCTTCCCTGGTGGCGCAGTGGTTGAGAATCTGCCTGCCAATGCAGGAGACACGGGTTCGAGCCCTGGTCTGGGAAGATCCCACATGCCGCGGAGCAGCTGGGCCCATGAGCCACAATTACTGAGCCTGCGCGTCTGGAGCCTGTGCTCTGCAACAAGAGAGGCCACGATAGTGAGAGGCCCGCGCACCGCGATGAAGAGTGGCCCCCGCTTGCCGCAACTAGAGAAAGCCCTCGCACAGAAACGAGGACCCAACACAGCCATAAATAAATAAATAAATAAATAAATAAATAAAAATTTAAAAAAACTGCACAGACAAAGTAAAATGAGGAGTTGAAAAACTACGGGCTTCAGAGTATGTGGACCAGTTCCTCTAACTCATGACTCAAACACAACCCCATCTCTTAGGGTTGGTTCTTTTGAGGCGACCCCAGAATTTGTCAGATTTGGGCTCATCTCATTTGAGATCCTCTGACAGCTGGTACTGCCCCTTCCCGGTGACACCCTCCTGTCCCTTTGCTTCATGACCTCGGACCACCCCACTCATCTCTTTCTCTGCCCGGCCCTACAAGCCAATCTCTTGGTTCCCTTGTGGAGGCCTCACTGCTATCTCTTTAATCAGCTGCCCTGGACTAATCTCACTCAGCCCCACAGCTTCAGCTTATACCTCGATCCCAAAGGCCCCCACATCTGTACCTGCAGCTCAGATTCCCCGCTTGAGTTTTGAATTGTATTTCAACTTCCTTTTTAACATTCCCATCTGAAGGTTTCCATAGAAGCACACACCCAGCAGGTCCCAAAGGAACATGCCGTTCCCCTCCCCCCCCCATGCCCATCTCAGTTCCTGGCATTTGCATCCTTCCAGCTGCTCGGCCTCTTCCCTCTCCTCCCACATGCCAGCGCTCACCAGGCCCCATCTTGCGTCACGTGTGTCTGCAGTGCCCTCTTTCTGTTCTCCAGCACCACTGCTGTGGCCCGTTTCAGAACCCATCTTCTGTCACCTGGGTCACTGGCGTAGCTTGTGGAGGCCTCCCTGCCTCTCTGTCATTCGATCACCTACCATCCGTCCACTGGGTAACCTGTATGGCTATGCTGACGCACCACCCCTGTGGTTCTCAAACTGTTGTGTGGGGCCCAGGAACAACAGCGTTACCTGGGACCTTGTTACAAATTCTCTGGCCCCATCCTAGACCTACTGTATCGGAAACTCTAGGGTGAGGCCCGGCGACCTGTGTTTTAACAAGCCCTCCAGGTGATTCTGATGCCTGCTAAGGTCTGAGAACCACTGCAGGTCCCACATCCTCCCTAAGCATCCGCCCCAGATTTAGGTGGTGCTGTGAGCAGACAGCCGTCAGCTGGCAGCCCCCTCTGGGAACGCCTCAGCTGCAGACGGCTGCACTCGTGCCCTTCCTGGGAGGCTCACATCCAATGGCTGAGAGATGCCAGGGTCTAAGGGTCTGTTCTTTGCTCTCCCATTGCTCATGCTGTAAGAGGGAAGACGAGGCATAAGCAAGTACTCAGCCAGTCATTGCCATAGTGACAAGCGCTATGGAGAAAACAAGACCAGGCAAGGATGGAGCCTGCTGGGAGGGCTTCTCTAGATGGTTACTGTTCTAGGAGCCATGCTGCTTTTACAGTTATGTGTTTACGTGTCTACGTCTCCCCAGCGGTGGACGCCATAAGGGCAGGGACTGTCTCCAAGTCACCTTTATAAAGCCCACCTGGCACAGAGCATGGCGCCCAGTGACGCTCTGCTGGTGAACCAGGAAACTCCAAGGAAGACCACAGTCCTCAAATCCGTGTATGATAAACAAAAGGAGGAATTTCTTCTTGAAGCTAATTATTTAAATAATGGCCTCAATTTTAACCTGACTTTGAGTTTGCCTGGGAAGTGTTCTCTCTGGGATTTGGTCATCAGTGACTTTTATCCATTCCTCTTTCAATGCTGCCACGGACAGTGTTACTCCTGATGGGGGGCTTTTGCCTCGGATGAATCCCCATGGCCAGATGGTCCTGGCTGGTAGCCAGCCTCGGGTAGGAAATGAAGCACTTTGGAAAATGCTGGTAGAATTTATCGACTCTAACTTTAGGGATCCAGCAGGAAATGTACTTCCAGAGGGTCCAATTTCCTGCCAGGGAATCATTTACGTGCTGAGTGCTCATTAGAGCTGAATCCAAGAATCATTAGAAAGGAGAGCAGCTCTCCACTGCCCATCTGGTGCCTCACTGCTCTCCACGCAGGGGGTCCCGAGCCTGGCTGCTTGCCTGAATCTCTGAGGACGCACCCTGGGAAGCTCTAGTTTTAAAAAGCCCCCGAGGTGATGAGCCAACCAGCTACATTAGAGAGCCCGGGCTTCTGGGGTCACGCTGTGCTGGGAAGAGTGATCTGCAGGCAGCCAGAAAGCTCATCTCTCCTGACCCTCACAGGACCTTCAGACACCTGAAGACAGGTGAATCTCCCATTCACGCCCCAAACGCCAGCCCAGCTTACACATTCCCACTGCTGGCAATGCCACTTTGATGGGAGGGGTCAGAACTTTGAGGAGGCGGCACAGGCTGACACTATTTTCCATGCACACCGCTCTCAGAGATGTGCCAGTTAGTCCAAGTGTGATCATCAGTATCACCTGGGAACCTAAAATGCTACTGAATTAGAGTCTCTGGGCGGGGCCTGGCGATCTGCATTTTAACAGCCCCTCCAGGTGACTCTGACTCAAGTTTAAAGTTGGTGTTATTAAATGAAGGAAAGACATTCTCCTCTTTCTTTTATATTTAAAAGCCTTTCTGTCACAGGTAAACTCCGGGAGACAAGGAACCATGATTCCTGAACCCTAAGCGCCGCCTGTACTTTGTACATCTGAAGCCTTGCCCTTGATGACCTCTCTTGGCCCACAGAGTAGATGATTCCTCCCTCTGCCCTCTTCTTCAGTATTTCTTATGTTATTAGGGATGATTAATAATATAAGGGACCAGGGAGAACAGTGTTTATGGCTGAAAGCATTCTATGCTCCAATTTTCATGATCAGCATTAGGTAAGGGGTAGGTATTTTCTTCTATTTCTAGGACTGAAAAAAGAATTGCCAGCTCGTTAACTTAGCTGGCTGACTGCACTAAGAGTTTGCAGCAAGCCTAAGGAGGGGGGCACCTTTAAATTCTTGCTACTCAGAGAGTGGTCCAGTGGCATCAACGTCACCTGGGAGTCTGTTAGAAACGCAAGCTCTCAGGCCCATCTCACATCTGGAGCATTGGAATCTGCACTTTCACAGGATCCCACGGTGATGCACGAGCTCGGCAAGCTTTGAGAATCCTATTCCAGAGCCCCTCCTCTTTTGTACACACCACCCCTATTATCCCCCCCGGCCGGCCACATCCTACCAGTTACTCGGGAGTGAGGTGCAGCCCAGAAAGATTATGCCCAAACGTAAGTGAGTTTACATTCGAGATTGCACAGCTGACAGAGGTTGGTGTGGGGGGGTGTGAACTGAGGTCTGTCTCCTGACCTGCCACCTCCTGGCCAGAACAGGTGAACAGGCGGGAACGGCCAGGCTGCAAGGGGTGTGGCCAACTGGCCTTTACCAATCCTTAGATCCTATCTCCCAAAAATTTCAAAGGAAAACAAAAGTATCCTCTGAGAGCCCTCAACCTGAACTCTGCCTTAAGTCAATTTTTGGTTTTGTCTTTGTTAAGAACGACTGGTTCTCAACTTTTCTGCTTCGCCCACATACCAGAAGGGAGAAATAATACTCGTAAGTAAAAGTGGCTCACCAGGCCAGAAAGGGTGGAAATGGAGGGGGAGGGTGAGTGTGATTGGAAAAAAGCCTCCCAGGTAACTGTGATCTGTGCAGCCCCAACAGGAGTCCTCCTACCTGCCACCGGTGTTTCTAAAGTCCCATTGTCTGCCTCCGTCAGAATTACTCCGGCTCTTATTTTAAACCGTAGATTTGCCCACCTTACTGAATCAGTATCTCTGAGGTTAGAGCCAAGGTATGCACTTCTGACAAGTTCCCCAAGCAATTTTAAACCAAAGTTTTAGAAGCTCAGACAAGGCTAGACAATTGTTGCTTTAGAACTTGGCCTTCACATTTTTAATACCTGTGGTCAGGAAAGACAGCTTTTATTGTTCAAAACAAATAAATACCATTTCAGCTCTCCCACCCTGCCCAGTGGAAGCATCTGACTGAGGCCCTTTGCAGATCACCCCGTAGGATAACAAACAGAGGGAGCCTGGCCACCGTACGGCAAAAAGCGTGCAACAGATATTTACTGAATGAATAAATCAAAGGCATGTCTCTGGGGGAATCCCACCTTATGGCTTCTCTCTCCCAGGATAAGTTACAAGAACCCCCATGGGCTGAACTTGTTTCTCAAGCTTCAGATCAAGTAGGGGTGATGTCACCATCCTTTAGCACCTGTCCCACAACCTGCTGCTCAGATGGCAGAACTTGATCGTCAAGGCCAAATCCACCCCACCCTTCACCTTGGCAATAAGGTGCCTCAAGACAGACATTTAAACTCCAATCTCCAAGTTGTCCAAGGCACTGGCATTCAGGAACGTCAGGTCCTAAAAGCCAAGATTCCTTTGGCTACACTTAGGATGTGATGCACGTCGGGTCTGCCTGGATCACTGGACTGTTCATCTCTGCAGTGAAAAAAAGTTCCAAGGCTTGACACAACTGATTTTTGCTTGTGGACCTTTGGACTTTGTTTCTTCCCTTCTACCCTTCCCCCTTCCTGAAATGAATACTCCTTAGTTCATCTGGTCCTGATTGGCAAATAACAATAGGAAAGGTGTTCCAACCTCACTCAGTGGCCTGTCCAGGCACCACCAAGCTCAGCGGTCCCGTCATCTTCCGCATCCAGTTAAGGTGAAAGGAAACCTGAGGCTCTGTGTGCTGGTTATAAAGACATGCTATTAGGGCTGACTGCACAGTCAGCTGGAGAAAGAATGTCAGAGTACGGGCAGGCGTTTCCAAAGCAAACTCCAAACGGCTGCCCTTATCCCGCTTCCTGGACGGTGGGGGGGAGTTGCGGGGTGGGAGGGTATGTTTTCACTTGGAATCCTCTGGGTCAAATTTCCAGATGAAGTTGCTTCACTGAGTTGGCTATTTCGCTTGCTTTCCTGATTCTGGAGGTGACTTCTCTTTTGAGTCTGGAGGTGACTTTTCCGCTTGTCAACCACCAATTCCCTCTGTGCACTGAGCTCTTGGAAACACAGTGTACTGTGGTGGATGGAGAGGCACAGGTGCCTTTAAAAGATAAACTGCCACCATAAAAGAAAGCAGCCCTGTATTAAGTCAGGCAAGGCCAAAAGACTCAACTTTCATTTTAATACTACAGGAAACAGAGCAAATAACACAGACAATATTTTTTGAAATGTTAATAGTAAGCAAGGGCTTATCTTCGCCAGGATGGTCAACCACATGTATGTTATGGCCAACATTAGAAGCCAGCACATCTATGGGTACCTGACAGTGATCACGTGGAGAGTGAAAGCAAGGAATGGTTAGGGGCATTAAAAATGTCAACATACTCTCAAAAGAACACTGAGCAGTGCAAAAGCCCAATTACGCCTGGAGCATTATTAATCATGTTTGGCCTTTGAACTGTAACAAATAAGCCTATTACAAAGTTTTTCGGGCACACGTAGACTTTAAGATGTTGATATTTTGTAAGGCCATATTGCCTACAGGGCAGCAATACACTCAGTTACTTTGCTCTTTCCTACTAAGCGCTAAGTGCCTTAACGGTTCTTAGGCGTCTTAAAGGCCCTGGTCCACCTCTCCCCAGAGCAGGGCACACACACAAAATGTACCACGGACATAGGGCAAAAGTGAAGAGTCTTTCGCTTGCCTTTCTCCCCCAATCTGTATGGAAGAGAAAGAGATTGTTCCCACAGAGCCAGGATGAGGTGTAGTCACCTTTGCTCAAATGCAAACACAGGTACGTATCCCAGAGGGGAGACAGGTGCAAGGTGGGACAGAGAGCCGTGTGTTTGGGGCTCCAGGGCCACTTTGAGCCCCTCACACAACACTGCTGCAGCACTGCTTCTAAAAGCCTTTCCCAGAGGCCCTGGAGTCCATGGAGGGAGAGAGGGAAGCCATTCCTCTGCCCCTTGGGGGCTCACTGAACAACTATCATTTTCTAACATTGAGAGAAAGAACTGGGCTTGTTTCCTTGTAGCTTTGGAAGTGTCCTCAGAGGGCCACTTTCAGGAGCTGGAAGAAGAGGAGCTTGGAGGAGCTCGGGACCCCAGGCACCCCTGGCATTTGACCTCTTTGGGTCTCGATCTCCCCATCTAGTGAAGGGATGGGAGGAGATGACTATCCCCCCCAACAAGGGCACTTCCAAGTTCCAACACAGCATGATTCTAGAACACTAGGAGGAGAGGATGGAGGAGAGAGGGAAAGGCAGGAGGGTGGGGGGAGAGAAGTATAAAACTGGGAGAGAAAATACAGGATTCTCAGAAACATTCAAACTCCTTTCTCCCTCTTTCTCTGTGATAATCGCCACATGAACTCCATAAAGAAGCTGATTGCGCCGACAGGGCATTGGGTTACCTTTCCAAAGGCTTTCTCCCAAACGCGGAGAATGGATTCCACTCTTCCAAAAACCAGCATCAGCTTTCCTTAACATGCCCTAAGCCCCATCTGAAGACTCCTTGCTAAAGTGCCTAAAATAAGAGCTTACTTTTAATAGGTAGTAATTCTAATAGGTTAAGTTTGGGTAAATCCAGCAATAGTAAGAAAACATAGATGGCCAATAATCCCCGACCAAGTTAGCTTCTGAACCCTGTGAAAAAGAGAGAGCCAGAGGCAGGAGGAAGGGCGAGGGAAGGGAACCAGCATTCATTAAGTGCCAACTATTCGGCAATTTTCACGTATTATCACGTTTGATCCTAATGACAATCCTGTGAGGCAGTTAATAATTCTCTCATGTGACACGTGAGGAAAGCAGGGCTCAGAAAGGGAACACGGCAAGGTCACCCACTGCCGGCAAGTGGGCCGGGGAGGGTTAAACCCGGGGCAGCAACTCTACTGGTCAAATGCACTTAACTCAGGAGAGAAGGCTCAGAAAACACAAATCAAACCAGCTGCCCTGTGTGACAATGTGTGTGTGGGTTCTCTGGAGCTAAAGCTGCACCACCACCACCCTGCTAATGTCAGTTTCCTCACCGATGCGCCAGGCTGCCTGGGTCCTGAGGACACTGCTCTCCCGGGACGGTCAACACCTCAGACTACAGGCTTCCCCCTGGTAGGGGCCAGGGACCAGTGGGACACACAGCCAAGCGTTCAGAGCTTTGCAGGGCAGCCCCTGCCCTAAAAGCTCAGACCCCTGCTTCTGCATCCGTCCGGAGAAGCAACGGGCTTACCGCCCTTTCATCACTCTGCCCGCGAGCCGTAGCTAGGTCAGCTGCAATGAGCACACTCTTCCACAGGGACCCGAGAGGATACTGCAGGACTGTTCATCCTCGTTTAAACATTCTTATCATGCTGAGGAAGATACAAAGCAACCCAGGAGACACTCCCTCAGCCTCCACAAACAGCTAATCATCAGCTGTTTTTTCAGAGTCAAGGGAAGCGACACCCACATGCCCCCCGTCAACGGAGCAGCTGCTGGTCCTGGTAGCTTCTCCTCCGTGCTCCCAGGAGTTACTCAGCACACGTTTCCTGAACAAGATGGTTAAAAATAAGCATGGGGGATGGAGGGGACTTTGCAAGGGCAATTAGATTCTTTTCGCAAGGGCAATTATAAAATGGAGAGTAAGAGGGAGTTGAAGATTCGTGGAGATGGAAGGGAGGTTAGGGCGGGAAGGGAGAGGCATGCGGGGGGCCCGGGACCCTCCTGTGGGGATTCCACACTCCTACGCTGCCACCGTCCTTGTCACCGTCCTCAACATCCCTTGTTTCTGCCCTTCAGGGACATTTCCAAAGGTTCTTCTCTTTGGATGCTAAGACTC
Source organism: Balaenoptera musculus (assembly GCF_009873245.2). NCBI lineage: Eukaryota > Metazoa > Chordata > Mammalia > Artiodactyla > Balaenopteridae > Balaenoptera > Balaenoptera musculus. The sequence continues at coordinate 42,387,163 of NC_045793.1, forward strand.
TTAATCTGAGATGGGAGTTAAGACTGTGCTAGTAATTTTGTGGGTTTTTCCCCCCTTCTCTTTCTTTCTTTATTTCGGCTGTGCTGGGTCTTAGTTGCGGCATGCGGGATCTTTAGTTGTAGCATGCAGCCTCATGCAGACTCTTAGTTGCAGCATGCATGCAGGACCTAGTTCCCTGACCAGGGATTGAACCCAGGCCCCCTGCATTGGGAGGGCGGAGTCTTAACCACTGGACCACTAGGGAAGCTCCTCCCCTTCTCTTTATTATTTTTTAAATTATTTTTTTAAAAATAAATTTTTAAATTTATTTTTGGCTATGCTGGGTCTTCGTTGCTGTGCACAGGCTTTCTCTAGTTGCAGCGAGGGTGGCTACTCTTTGGGGCGGTGCACGGGCTTCTCATTGCAGTGGCTACTCTTTGTTGCGGAGCACAGGCTCTAGGCATGTGGGCTTCAGTAGTTGTGGCATGTGGGCTCACTAGTTGTGGCTCGCGGGCTCCAGAGCGCAGGCTCAGTAGTTGTGGCGCACGGGCTTAGTTGCTCCGTGGCATGTGGGATCTTCCCGGACCAGGGCTCGAACCCGTGTCCCCTGCATTGGTAGGCAGATTCTTAACCACTGCGCCACCAGGGAAGTCCCCTCTCCTCTTTAAATTGAGTCTTATGTTCTGGTATCAGTAAACACAAGCTCATTATAGGACAATTTGTAAAGTAAAGAAACAAAGAAAAATTTAAGTAGAATGTCATGGTGCAAAGACAACCACTGCTAACAATTTTGGTAGATTCCCTTCTAGGATGTTTCCTATGCATTTTATTAATATATGTATATCTGTTTATTCATAAAGACACAGTTTTGTTATAACTGTGCCACATTATTACAAACTCTTCCAAACTCACTTCATGCACCATCTAACATGCTATCATATGGACACAATGTGCTATCCCCCTGGTGGTGGATGTTTCGTTGGCTGGGAGGAATTTCTGCCGTTTGGGGGCTCATTTCATTTCAATATAAACATCCTAAAATCACCTACTATGGTAACAATAAAACCTCACCATTCTACCCTATGTGCTCACAACGGTTTCATCCACATGTTTAAAAAAATATCCTGAGTAAGTTAAAGTCGTAATATTTTTGTTTCTGAATGTAAATCAAGAGGTTTTATTTTATTTCATTTTTAATATACATACTTGTGATAAACAGATGGCAGCACAGGGGCCTAGAGAGTGAATGACCACAGACATTAAGCACCTGAAATGTACCATCAGAAAGGAAGTAACACTCTTTTTTTACATCTCCGACTGACATAAGAGGTGGGAGTCTTCGTAAATAGTTTAGTTTCTTTCATCTGCAGATAAACAATTCTCACCTTTATTTTTTCCCCTCTAGCTTTGTTTTTAAAGTCTCTTTAGAGAATCTGTCCTGATGTCAACCTGTATCTGTTAGGACCCTCAGGTGCAAAGGGCCGGGGGGATCACAAGCCAGAACTCAGTGGGAACGTCCACTGTTTGCTCTGGGGCCTTAAACAAAGCTATCGAGACTCGGGAGAAAAGCTCCCAGGATCCAAACTTTGGCTCTGCCACTTACCAAGAGTTTTGACTTTGGCCAAATGGCTCCCCTGTTCATGCCTTCCCTTTCCTCGGCTGTAACAAGGGGATAGCAATCATTCCCGCCTCATGAGTTGGATATTTCTAAGGCAGGGTGCACAAGGCCTGGTGCACGGCAAGCCTCCTCCGTGCTCCTGTGGTTGTCATAGAGACTGGGCCCTCCCTCAGCGCAGGGCCAAGGACACAGGATCCCCGTCTTCGACTTGCCACACGCCGCAGCACAGTTCCCCAAACGCGGCAGCTGGGGATGTGGGCAGGAGTAGGGGTTGCAGCCGAGTGCCACCACACTGCATGCTGGAAGGCAGAGCCCCCTAAAACTCAGATATGGACAGAGAGATGGAACACGGTAGTGTTAATATTCTTCTCTGGCGAGCGCGAGAATGGATTCCTCCAATCATTCAATAAAAATGTAACAAGCACTAACTGTGTCGGTATCCTGGGCTAGGCTCTGGAGCTACAACGTGAGCAAAAGAGACATGGTTCCCTGCCCCCCTGAGCTTACAGTCTGGGGATGAGGGGTGTAGGGGTGCCAAAGTAGGCACAGTTATTTATGTTTTTAAAAAGTTATAGTAATTATACTTTTATTGAGGTCATTTTAGTGCCAGGTACTTAACACGCATGAGTTTATTTCATGCTCACAACAGCCTTCTAAGGTAGGTGTTATGTTATTATGATCCTCACTTGGTGGATGTGAAAACAGAGGCACAGAGAGGTTAATTAACTTGCCTAAGATCACACAGGCAGTAGGGACAGAGCCAGCATTTGAACCCAGGCAGTCTGGCTCCAGAACCCATGATCTGAGTACAGCTGCCTTCTGTCTCTGTAGGCACAGTTATGAATCAAATAACCATCCAAACATGCAGCTGAACTTGTGTTGCAAAGGAGTGGTTAGGAGCCTGTGGGCATCCATGATGGTGGCAGTGGCAGTGGGGGTGAGTTTGACTTCGTCAGGGAAGGCTTCCCTGAAGAGGTAAGGCTTGCACTGAGAACCCCAGGATGAGAAGGCATTAATTAGGCAAAGAGGAGAGGGGAGCATTCCAGGCAACAGGGGTAGCATGTGCAAAGGGCCTGCGATGGGGCAGGGCCTGGAGAGTTAGTTGGACAGAAGGTCAGTGTGGCTGCAGCTCAGATGGTGAGGGGCAGAATGGTGAGATGAGCTTAAAGGAATGGTTAGAGACCTGGTCATGCAGGCCTGTGGGCCTGAAAGGAGTTTGTTTCTTACCCTCTCAGCAATTCTAAAATCAATGAAGGGCATGAACAACAGATCTGCATTTTGAAAAGGCTATAGGGTTGCAGTGTAGAGTTAGGCTGAAGAAGGGCCAGACCAGTTAAGTACTGCAGTAAGTGATAAGGGTGGCCTGACTGACAGGACAGCAGTGGGACAGATCTGAGAGATAATTGGGAAATAAGCACGACTTGGATCAAAAGAATTGAAAACAAATGCTGCTATGTGAATGTTCACAGCAGCGCTATCCACAAGAGCCAAAAGACAGAACAATTCAAACGTCCATCACCTGATGAACAGATAAACAAAATGTGCTATATCCATACACTGGAACAGTACTGAACTAACCCCCAAAATGAGGAACTAATAACGGCTACCTCATGGGTGAACCTCGAAAACATTATACTGAGTGAAAAAAAACAGATACAAAAGGCCACAAATTGTATGAGTCCATTCACATGAAATGTCCAGAAGAGGCAAATCCATAGAGACAAAAAGCAGATAGGCCAGGTGCCAGGGGGAGGGAGGGATGTGGAGTGACCGCTTTAATAGGTACCGGCTGTCCTCTTTGGATGATGAACATGTCTTGGACCTAGACAGAGGTGACAGGTGTACAACATTGTGAAGCTACTAAATGCCACTGAATTTTTCACTTTCAAGTGGACTCTTAAAATGATTAATTTTATGGTATGGAATTTTATGTCAATAATTTAAAAAGTGACTTGGGCAATGGACCAGATGTTTAAGATACAGCAGAGAAACCACTCTTTCATTCAACAAATGCCACGTGCTATTCTAGGTACAGCTGTGAAGTCGGGCTGTCCCTTACGGAGCCCTAGATCAGGTGGGGAGCAGGGAAGCAAGGCCACAGCCCTGGGGAGGCCGCCTCTAGACAGGGTTATTCCAGCCTTCTCTCCACATAGTTATACAATGCACCTGGGAGAGACATGCAGAGGCTGGTAATTCTTGGAATATAGGCTCTCTGCAGCTTAAAAAAGACAGTTTTAGGGCAAATAAAATAAACCCCGTGTCCAAATTAGACACTAAACTTGTGAGTAATGCTGGAAACTAATTATTCTAAGTGAGAGCAGGTCTGAAAATAGCAAAGCATTTTGGAGGATTTTGTGGCTATTTTAGAAGAGCGTAGGAGAGCTGAAGGCAGAGTGAAGTCCCACAAGTTAGAGCAGAAATGCTGGGATGGCCATGCCATGGCTTGCACCAAACATGCTATTCCATAGATGCTAATGCTTTTACCTCGCTGGAGAAACACGCCAACAATAAAGGTGGAGGACACAGAGTTTCATTTGGTACTTCCTACTGACACGCTGAACCAAAAACTCGGCAGGAAATGTCAACCATACACGTTACAACATTTTACTTGTAAAGCAAAAAGGCATCTGCCCCAAGATGATGAGAACATTGCCTAAGTCAAACCATGTTGATTTAGCCAACCGTAGTTCTTCCTTTTCTAGAGTCTTCTTCCCCCTTTGACATTTTCAGGTAAACAAGCTCAGAGAATGAGTAAGACGGGTATAGATGGAGGAGAGACGGTCTCTAAACCCCAACAAGCCATCCCACAGTACAACTGATTAGTTAAGAGCATTTTTACCTGTGAGCAACAGAAAGGGTAGGGACAGGGAGAGAGAAAGCCGACACAAAAGGGTGGGAAATGATCATGCAGGTACTTAAATCCAAAGAAAATAATGGAGGAGCAGAACAAAGCTGGCAGTTTACATCAGCTCCCCGTCCCTAACCCTCCCACACGACCACCCACATATTTTTTTAAACCCCAGAGAGATATTTTCTCGATCCGTAAACACTGAAGACTAGTTCACTCTTAGACTCACTCTAGACGGCAAGGCCCAGCACCGCCCATACGTGTTTCTGTGAAGAATGCGGAGTTATTTAGGAACTGTCACATTAAACAGAATTAGTACTTATGGACCATTCAGGGAAATTGCTCTGGTTGCCATCTTTCTTATAAAACTCCAGCCTCCAGCTATATTCTAAATGGTGTTTATGCAGCCTGTCGTCCTCAGCAGCAATAATCATAAAGACTTCAAAGCGGTGGGTGAAAGTATTACAGATTCATGACTTAACTTTATTTTGGTTTGCATTATGCCAAATCCTAGTCTCTAAAGCCTGCATATTTCCTATTTTATTTCAGGGTAAACCACATAGATTTGATTGTTCTTTTCTATGTGGGCAGCCAGGGATAGAAAGACCTGCAATTTTTCACTCCCAGACACTTTATGGCAGCAGGAACTATAGGCGGTAGTTCATGAAAATAGCATCCTCATTTTGGAGAATGTCCTGAGACCCCTTGGTTCTCAATTTTCTGTGCAAATGGGAAGAACGGAAAGCCAAATCCCCAAACTATCTCTCAGTCAACCTCCCTTCCCATCACATTTTTGGCCAGAGGCAATTAAAAATAGCCAAACTGTCTGATGATAGTTTCACAGGCTTTTCAGGCTCCTTCCAAATTACTGGGAGTGGGTGGAGTGAAAGCAAACAGGACAGAGGGGAGTGTCACAAAGATCAAGTTGCAACCAGACGGGGCCACATGGGCATCATGACAGCGTCCTGCAGGCACAAGGATGACTCCATATTAATGGGTTGTAACCCCAGTGTCCTCTTTACTAGAACACTTGCCATGAGCCAAGTACCACTGCTGGCTCTTTACACATGCTGTGTGATGTGACCCACACCACGGCTCTGCGAGGGAGGCATTCTCCTTGCTCAAGAAATGAGAGATGTAGGCCTGGAGGGGATAAGATCACCCATAGGGCAAATGGCTGGGCCAGGACCCAAATCCATGTCCGTGTTCCCATTATAGCATGCAGCTCCCAGCTGAAGCAACTACAAGGAGGGCAGTAATAGGACCAAACTTGCATTTTAGGCGGGTTACTCTGGTAACCATACAAAGGAAGGATTGAAACAAAAATTACAGAGACCAAGTAGTAATTTTATACGTTTTAACTTTTCTCTCTGCTTCCACATTTTCTAGACATTTCACTTTTCTAGAAAGTCATAGTATAAATACCAATTAATTGGCTTGAACTTTGTCCATGTAGAAGATGTGTAAGCACACGCACACGCTTTTTTGTTTTTCATAAATAAAAGGTGATTCGGTGTTGTTACTAAATAAATTAAGCACCAAAAACAACATAAAAAAAGTCCCTCCCACATCCTAACATGAAGGCTAGAAATACTTATTACTTTTTCCCCTCTTGTTCACAAATATAGCCAAGCAAGCTAAGTGCATAACAAGGACATCTGGGGGATGAGAAACAAAATGAACAATCGATACACAGCAATTTATTTTCTAAGTAGAGGTTTCAGCCAGATGGAGAGAGGGAGAGAGACAAAGCATGCCTGACAGAGAAGGTTAGCAATGACGTAAAACTACAGTCTCATGATTTCATAATCAAGGGGGAAAAGGCTCTAATGCCCCCGTCCCCACCCACTCAACCTCAGAGCTGGTGCAAATGTTGCGAATTCAGGCAAAAACCCAGAACTTGTCACCTTCCCTTCCAGGTTCAGCCCTTTGGCTTGTAAATGCTGGGGATCTTGTTTTAGTCCTGGGTACTTCTCATCCCTCTGGATCCCTAGAGCTGGACACAACAGGAAGATGCTCTGTGACACAACAGTGATTCTACAGAGCCACGAAATCTCTTGACTGGCCACTTGTGTAGGAAGCCACTAACTGCTAACTAGGAGGGCAGGTAATTTTACAGTAACTCATATATGGAGAGCTGCTTTGTTTTCCCCGGCTGTCTTCTTCCAACCTAATTAACTCTGCATGTGAAAATAAGCCTGCATTTCGTGGACAAGGGTTAGGGGGGACAGACAGGGCAAGAGAAGGAATGGGGCGGCAGTACAGAGTGTGGTGGGGAAACCAAGTCTAGGATCTAGAAAGGGGTCTTGGATTATGCTCATAAGGGATGTCAGTATGCTGTTCTGAATTTCTGCAAAGATAGATCAAAATCTCTAAAAGTGGGTTGGATGCTTTCCCAGAAGTTTGGAGTCGTGTTAAGGCCCAAACTCACCATTTCAGTGCCTCCCAAAGGTTAATAAAAAATACTTTATCAGCTGTAGCAATTACTCATTCTAAGTAGGTAGTTAACAATCTGATAGATCTCTCCACTGAATTAATTCTGGCAAAGCAAGCCTTAATGACCAACTCAATCAGGATAATTTTACCTAATGAGAACATCCAGCATAAATGTTTTTAGCAACTGAGCCAAATAGTTTCACCTGCCTGCCCTTCCGTTTCATTTAAAATTATAAACTAGCCTGAACTTTGCTGAATACAAAGTCATGCTCTCAAGAAATGAGTGAATGAATCATTCACAAAAAGTCTCAGAATTCTCTAAAACAGTGAATTGAAAGTTCTCTCTGTACCAACTCATTGTTAGCATTTCCTGATAAGAGAAGCATTTTAGGGTGGGCCAAATAAGACAGGAAATTGCATATACCTCCTGTCATCATGGCTGTGTGAGTGTTTGTATAAGGTGATGGCTACATGCAACAATTTTGGGGGTAATGCAATGAGTTGGGCATATTTTCTTACTGTTCAAAAGCAAAAAAGAGTTAAGAGACTAACAAGGCAGGAGGGAAAAGTGCTTAGGATATACCCGAGGGTAAGCAGAGCCTTTCCAGTGCTGGAAAATAATCCCAGAGCATGCCATCTTCCCCTCTTTCAAGCCAAGAAATGGTCTAGAATGGCAGTTTTCAAGCATTTCTGACCATGACTCATAGCAATAAATAAATTTTTATATGTCAACCTGGTATATTCTATCCATTTGTCTGCCTGCCAACTGTGTAGGTATGTCTGTATCCATCTATCCACCCATCCACCTATCCATTCATCCATCCAGCCACCCACTCATCCATCCATCAATCCATCCATATACATATACAATGAAACAAATGATGGTTGTAATTTACTCAATTGATTTCATAACTTATAATTTGAGAATTAAACTCAGATATTTCTTAGTACAAAGTCTTTGGTCTTACTGGAATATCAAAATGCTGTATACTTTTCATTTTTCTCTTTGCCAAAACCAAGTGAAATGTTTTGTTGGACTTTATGTAGATAATGCCTTAGAAGTCTCCTCAAACAAATGAAATTGTGTCACTAAATTTGAACCAGCTTTGGGACACTGAGTAAGTAAGAGCCACTTTTCAGAAACCCCCAAAATAAAATACCCCTTCAGTAAACGTGTGTCTAGGAATATAGCCAGTTTTCAAAATTCACTTGTTTCTAATAAGATTAGCAGCTAAATTTTCATCTGAAACAATGAAGGCCAGAAGGCAGTAGAATGACATATTCAAAGTACTGTCAATGAAGAATCATATCCAGAAAAACCATCTTTCAAAAATGAAGATGAAATACATTCCCAGACAAAAAAAAAAAGGGAGAATTTGTTCCTAGCAGATCTTCCTTATAAGAAATACCAAAGAAAGTTCTTCAGGTTGAAAGCAAGTGACCCCAGACCAACTCAAATCCTCATGAAAAAAATGAAAAGAACCAGTAAAGGTAATTATATAATTATAAAAGACAGTATGAATACATATTTCTTCTCCTTTATTCATATTGTGTGAATATTAATACATGTATACAGTTGTACTGTTGGGTCTATAACATATAGAAATATAATATAGCTGACCAGCACAAAGGAGCTGGGTAGGAGTAAAGATGAGCTAAAATAAGAAAATGATGCCAAATGGTAAGTGGAATCCACAGGAACATATGAAGAAAATCAGAAATGGTAAGTAAGAAGGTTAATGTAGTTAACTCTCTAAAATATACTTGTTCTCCTTCCTTCTCTCATCTTCTTTAAAAGACATAAAAGTATATAAAGTAATGATCATAAGAATATATAGTTGGGTCTGTAGCATAGTTAGATGTAATATGTGTAACAATAGCACAAAAAGGGGGAAGAGGGAATAGAGCTACATAGGAGTAATGTTACTACATCTCATTGGAACTAAGTTAGTATAAATCTGATAAATTAAGATGTACATGGTAAACTCTGGAGCAACCACTAAGAATATAACTCAAAAAGCATAGCAAAAACATATCATTAAGGAAATTAAAATGCTACTTCAGAAAATATTCACTTAGTGTAAAAGAAAGCAGTGAAAGAGAAAAGGAGGAACAAAACAGACATAAGGCATAGAAAACAAAAAGTAAAATGGCAGATGTAAACTCAACTATATCAATAATAACATTAAATGTAAATGGATTAAACAACCCAATCAAAAGGCAGAGACTGTCAAACTGAGTAAAAGACAATATCCAACTACAGGCTGTGTAGAGGAGATAAATTTAAGATTCAAAGATACATGTAGGTTGAAAGTAAAAAGACTGAAAAAGTTACATCATACAAACAGCAATCATAAGGAGGCTGGAATGGCTATACTAGTATCAGAAAAATAGTCTTCAAAACAAAAACTGTTACTAGAGATGACAAGAGATTTTATAATAATAAAAGGGTAAATCAATCAGAAAGACATAACCATTATAATTATATATGCACCTAATAACAGAGCCCCAAAATACATAAGACAAAAACTGTCAGAATTGAAGGAAGGAACAGACAATTCAACAATAGCTGGAGACTTCAATACCCCATTTTCAATAATGGATAGAACTAAACTGATCAACAGGAACTGAAAGACTTAAACAACCACATAAACCAAATAGATCTACAGACATTCACAAAACACTCACCCCAACAACAGCAAAACACACATTCTTCTCAAGTCACATGAAATAGTCTCCAGAATAGACCACATGGTAGACCACAAAATAAGCCTAAATACATTTGAAAGGACTGAAGTCAAGTAAAGTGTCTTCTCTGATGACAATGTAATGGAATGAAATTAGAAATCAACAACAAAATATTTGGTGGGAAATTCATAAATAAATGGAAATTAAACAACACACTTGCAAATAAACAATGGGTCAAAGAAGAAATCACAAGGGAAATCTAAAACAAAAACTGTGAGATAAATGAAAATGAAGATGCAACATACCAAAACTTATGGGAGTCATCTAAAGCAATGCTTAGAGAGAAATTTATAGCTGTAGATTCCTAACAAAGAAGAAAGATCTCAAATCAATAACTTAACCTTCCAGTTTAAGACACTGGAAAAAGCAAGGAGACCCAAAACAACCCAAAAACCAAGGAGAAGGAAAGAAACAATAAAGATTAGAGCAGAAGTGAATAAAATAGGGAATAAAAAACAATAGAGAAAAATCAATGAAACTAAAAGTTCTTTGAAAAGCTCAACACAAAAATGAGAAACCTTTAGATAGACTGACCAAGAAAAAAAGAGAGAGAAGACTCATGACATCCCCCAAACCTGCCTGAGCTCTAGCTGCCCACACAGACTGGGGAATGCCATCAGGGGAAAAGCCATATAGATGTGGAACTCACCCAGTGCTAGTTCCTTCTTTTGAGGGCTGACATCTCTCTGGTTTTTGGTTTCTCTTAAGTGCCTTCAAATAGTTGTTTGCACTTTATCCAGAGTTTATAATTGTTATTTGAGGAAAGGTTATTCTGATACAAGCTACTCTGGCATTATCAAGAAGTGGAACCTCCAGATGCCCTCTCAAAGAGGAAAGAGGGTGTCTCAAGGGGAGAGTCAGCACAAGAAAAATATTAACATGAACATATTATGTTTAAATCATAGGTTAGACAAGTTCACAAAACCAGCCCACCATTTATGAGCCACCAGAAGACGCCAGCAAAATTCTCTCTAGTTGATGATAAAATGATTCTTAGCAAAAGATGGAGAGGGGTGATTTTTCAAGGCTCCCTTGACTTTCAAACCTGAATGAAATGATGTTTCTGCTTTTGTTATAGGTCTTGCTTTGGCCTCTGCCTGAGTTTGCAATCCATATGGCTATTATAAGATTTCTCTTCTTTTCCTCTATAAGCCCAGAATCAATTAGGAGACTAGGAAGTAATGAAGCTTTTAGAGTATGAAGACAAAGTAATGGAACCATCAAGGAGAGTGTCCCCAAGGACAACCATCACAGGTAGAAGACAGCAGTTGATTCAGACTCCCCAAGTGGTATAGCTCACCTAGATAAGACAAGCTCTAGGAATGATTTCTTTCCTTTTCCCACTCCTATTTGTATCTAAATGGGTTCAAAATTTTTTTTAATGTTTTTTAACATAAAATCATTATGGATGCAGTATAAAAACAGAAATAGGTACCCAGAAATTACAAGAAAATGGATAATTGCATATACAAATTTTAAGTTCTATATAAAATTATTTCATAATACTTTTCAATAGAAAGCAAAAAATATTTTCAATAAAAATGCTTTGGGTTAGAAGTTGGCTAGGGTAAGCTATGATTTATTAGATTAACTGGGACAGGGGCTAGGCTCCTAAGGGTTAAGGACAGCTGAGAGGAGATGAAGGTTGGTTGTGTAGGGTGGGAATTTACATTCAAGATAACTGTGAGGACATGAAAGAAGAGAAATAGGGCAGTAGCGAAGAGGAAAGTAGGACAGTAGGAACACATTTCAGATTTCAGGAGACCTAAATATGTCTCAAGTTATCAGTGAAGAAAATGATGCTAGACAGAAAGGGGTGAAGAATGGGATCACAGGTACTCTATGAACCAGATAATCTCCTTAGAATAACCAATATGGGATCAAACCATAAATCACGAAAAGGTAACCAAAGGAATGCTATTTCTGTGCCAATGGGATGCAGTCTCATCTAAAATCTGACTGGCCTCTTACCACATGAAGGACCCTCCCCACAGACCCTGGGCACTATGCCTCCCTGGGAAGGGTGAGCCGTCCCACTCTGAGAAACATTTCCTCACTAGGCTACCATTTTGTAATGAGAGAAGATATTTCAGCATTTCTGGGGTAGAGAAATGAGTCCTACCTACACCAGGGCCCAGAAGTATGACCCTGAGGGCCTCCATGGGGAAGCCTCAAGAATATGTAAATTCAATTGCATGTATAGGTTCATAGGTGCATTTTCCTGGATGGGGTCGTACAGCTGTCACGTGATACTTCAGAGGTCAGCAGCCAAGCACCACTGATCTAGAACAGGAGTTGGCAAACTTTCGGCAAAGGTCCAAATAATAAATATTCAGGGTTTTGTGGGTTATACCTTTTCTGTCACAACTACTTAACGCTGACATTGTAATGTGACAGCAGCCACAGACAATGAGTAAATGAATGGATGCATCGGCATATTAATAAAACTTGATGTTTAAAAACTAGCTATCGCCAGATTTGACTGGAGGGCCCATCATCATTTGCCCTGATGTAGAAAGACCCTCCTGTGCAGGACTCCCGGGCACTCAGAGGGCACTTCTGTCTTGGTGCACAGCCCCATCCTCCAGATTCCCTGCCATCCACCTTGTTCCTTCCCCCTGGCTCCTCCAGCCATAGCTGGAGGTCTTACGGGATCTTCAAAAGTTGATTCCAGGAATATTAAATGAATGATAAAGGAAATTTAAAAGGAAAAAAGAATTACCTAATTATGTTTTGTTTGTTTCATATTTCCTTGGATGCTACGAGAACATTAGGTGCCCCCAACCATGACCTGATTTTGTTTTGGTGTTTTGGGGGGCATTGCTTATCCCTATTGTATTTAAATAAGTATTTGTGTACTTGTTAACATTTTCCTCACCAACTATGTGAGCTATATGAGGGTAGGAAAGATAATCATCTTGGTCACAGCTGTATGTGTCTCCCAGCCTAGTACAAAGCCTGACACAAGTACTTAATAAATACTGGTTGAAAGAATGAATACATATATTTTTACATAGTTGTAATTACAGCAGGTACAACTGCTTATCCTCCTTTTTGTAAACATTATATCGAATTTCTACAAGGCTAAATGATTATCATTTTTAATGGGCACATACCAGACCATGGGGCAGACCCACCACAGACTGTTTAAACCCACCCTTCCTACTGAGCAGTGAACGGTCTGCAATGATTCATAATTATAAAGCATGCTGTCAAATGCCTTTTCCACATATTTATGGATCATTCCCTAAATACACTCCTAGGAATCCACCTTGGTCACAGGGTAGGGGCACCTCAAAGGCTAATGAAATACACCACCCCAGAGCTTCAAAAGGATAGTGTCTTGTCACTACCCTCCCCAATGAATGGGGACACTGGTGTTATCACAACTTCAACATTACATATCGTTGTTTAAAAACCTTTGCCAATGTAATAGTACATTTTAAATGATCCCTCATTGTTTAATTTGCTGATCCTTGATAGCTAACAAAGCTAAAAGGAATTAAAAAGTCCTATTTTGAGACTCTACTTTTTGCTCACTTCAAATAAAAGCTTTTCGTAATCAGAGAAAGGTACCAGGAGCCCCTCAATATACATGGTATCTTGTGATGGTTTTAAAAGAATAGGAGAAAATGCATCTTTTTCCCTTTTTGAAAATGAACTGTGAAGCCTGGCCCATAATTCACCAAGATGCTCCATTTTCTGACAGCTGAGGTGCTTGCGGTGTAGCCCACCCGAGAGCCCTTTCCAGAACGGGGTCAGGGCCCAAGTGTGCAGTTTGCAAAGCGGAGCTGGTGAGCGGCTGGCTGTGGGGGCCCCTGCGGGCCTCAGCCAGACTCCACACAGCGAACAGGGGGAGCCTGAGCTCCACAGGGGCCCCCATTTCTGCTCACTAGCCCTTCAAGGAAGGTAGCAAGCTGCCTGCTGGAAGGGATTTAGCCAGGAACGTGACTACAATGAATTTAATCATGATTAGACACGGATCTGGCTCAATCCACTTAAAAAAAAAATCTAACAGATACATGAATACTGACCACTCAAGATGGCATTCAAATTAAGCTCTATGTGAAGGACTAGGCCTGGGAGAAAAATAAACCCAGGGAGCTGAAGAATCTCCTTCTGATATTTTAAAATCAAAACAGAGTACTGTTTTGTAAAAGGTGTATTTTATGTTAAGATTCTTGAAGCAATTCATTTGACACAGAGCCTACGAAGGGCGAGTCTGCTGCGTGTTCTCTACCCTCCTGCACGTTTCTCATCACCTTCCTTCCCAGGCCCCCGGACCCTCTGCCGGCCTCACACCTCTGAGAGGTCCTCTGCTCTCAAATGCTCCCCGACAGTGTCCGCATCCCGAGCCCTGAACCTCTGACTGCCCTCCTCCTCTAACCCCCAGCCCACGTTCTCTGTCTCCCCTGCTGGGCCAAGGGGAGCTCCTGGAGACAAACACCACAAGCCTGTGTCTGTTTCGCCACAAGGATTAGAAGACCTGGGTTTCAGTTCTCCATCACCTGGGCCAGGGACCAACACTCTGCATCTGCTCCCAGCCCTGAAATGTGCAGCGACAGAAGCACCAGCAAAGTCTGCTAAAGCTGACGCCCAGGATAAATGAGACCATGGAAGACAGGCAGCAGCTGTACTTAAGGCAGCCCTGGAACGGAGCTGAGTCCACCAGGGTTGATGGTAGACTACCAACACAACTGTTATGGGCCCTGGACGAGGAGGACACTTCAACACCTCTGGTCTCTGTGTCCTGTCTGCAAAATGACAAATGACAGGGTTGGATTCCCTGAGCTCTGACATTCTGGTATTCCACATATGCCATTCAAATGTATTTTTTAAAAAAAATAATTTTATTTATTTATTTTTTGCTGCATTGGGCCTTCGTTGCTGCGCACGGGCTTTCTCTAGTTGCAGCGAGCGGGGGCTACTCTTCGTTGTGGCGTGTGGTCTTCTCACTGCAGTGGCTTCCCTTGTTGCGGAGCACGGGCTCTAGGCACGCAGGCTTCAGTAGTTGTGGCACATGGGCTCAGTAGTTGTGGCTCGCTGGCTCTAGAGCGCAGGTTAAGTAGTTGTGGCGCACGGGCTTAGTTGCTCCGCGGCATGTGGGATCTTCCCAGACCAGGGATCAAACCCGTGTCCCCTGCATTGGCAGGCGATTTCTTAACCACTGTGCCACCAGGGAAGCCCCAAATGTATTTTTATAACTTTAACTCCCTTGGTATGTAGTGCAATTTAGGACAGCAGAAGCACTCAATTGTTGCACAAACTAAATTAACATAAAGTCCAAATCACAGTGAGAAACACTCCAAAGGTGTGTAATAACAGAGCTAGAGCTTATGTATGTGCATGTGTGTATGTTTAGAACATACCACCACCAGTTACAGATACAAGCACTTGGCATCCCTAGGTTATTCATGCACTTCTATGTGACAATTATTTACCTCCTATTTCCTTCTGAAAAATCCTCAGGAAGCTACTAACTTCTAATTCCAATGTTGCCCACCACTAGGGTTCAGCTGGAAGAGTCCCTGACTAGCCACCGTGTGCAAATGTCAAGTTCAATTTTTCTAGTCTCAGGCTCGCTGGTGAAATGTACATGCTTTATCTCACGTGAAAACACCAAGAGGTCTTAGAGATCATCTGCTCCACCTGTAGGAAAACTAGACTAAGAGCGGGACTTCAAAGCTGAGATTCTAGGAAAAATATCTAGCAGCAGCAGGCATGAAGACCTGCAGGCATTTTGTCCTAGACAATTTTGCAAATGGGGTGTGGGCGGAGGTAGGGGTAGGACGGGCGATGGCCATGAGTTGGGCGTCCTGAGCCTCTAGGAGGCCTGGCTCACACAAGCAGCTCCTCAGGCAGGCTTGGGTCTCGGGTGGGGTCAGTCGGTGCTCTGCCCTCTGGCCCTTCCAGGGAGAGGGTGACCTCCAGCTGGAGGGAACGGCCAAACTATTGTTTGCAGCTTTGCAGGAAGCTGTTTGAAAGGGTCATTGAAAAATGATCTTACTAAATCAAGATGTAGCAATATTTTTATTTCCTTTCATGCAATGCCGTGTTTAAAGGCATTAGATGGGGTCTGTTTATAAAGCCTGGGAAACAAGCCTATGTGACTTAAGTTCAGAAAAACAAAAGCATCCTGCTCTTAAAGCACAGAGAACAGAGAGAGTAGGATGGCATGCATCTGTCTCAGAGCAAACCTTTGCTCTTGGTGTCTAATGGATATCTGATCAAAAAATCACATCAAGGGCTTCCCTGGTGGCGCAGTGGTTGAGAGTCTGCCTGCCAATGCAGGGGACACGGGTTCGAGCCCTGGTCTGGGAAGATCCCACATGCCGCAGAGCAACTAAGCCCGTGCGCCACAACTACTGAACCTGCGCGTCTGGAGCCTGTGCTCCGCAACAAGAGAGGCCGCGATAGTGAGAGGCCCGTGCACCGCGATGAAGAGTGGCCCCCACTTGCCACAACTAGAGAAAGCCCTTGCACAGAAACGAAGACCCAACACAGCCATAAATAAATAAATAAATAAAATTAAAAAAAAAAAAAAAGCGCACATCAAATCCAAAACACTTTTTCAAGGAAATGTCACATATCCTGACATTTATGCATAATAAGCCATCTTCTCAAGGTTCTAACAGATTTTTAGAAAAAGAAGCAATTATTAATTGTATGGTTTATAACATTTTTTAAATAAACGACAAATCACTGTCACTTGTCTGGGAAATGGCTTTATGTGGTGTTGGTGGAGGACAGAAATTCAGAGACTTGACCTCCCAGGTGTCCCCAGCCTCCACCCCAATCAATGGCACCTGAATTAAAACAAAGAGCATTTGAAGAGGTAAAAACTGGGACTCTACTGATCTATGTATGGGGTTCACTGGGCAGGTGTTCACTATTCTCCTCTCCCTGCAGGTGAAACACAGAAGCCCCCAAACCAGTAAGGATCACTGGAGCGAGGAGCAGAGAAAAATTTAGAAACCAGAGCATGAAAAGGAGAATCTTCCCCTCTTCACAGTGTGATCAAGGATCAATTGTGAAACCCAAGACTTTTTAAAGACTTTTAGACGAAGACGCCACAGAAGGAATAGAAAGCAGTTTTATGGGTAACGAAAGGGGCCCAGGCCTCTGAGAAAGGCCCTCTGCCAGGTCCAACAGCCAAACAGAGGCGAGGTTGGGAGGGGACCCTGGCTCTTCTACAACAGACTCTGTGCACTACAGAAACCGAGAAAGCCTTGGCACTTCCAAAAATGGACAGGCTCTCTACCTAAAGCCAAGGAAAGTACAAGTCAGGCAAATGGCTGGTAATTTTTAACTAAAACGCTAAGATCATAATAACAATGTCTAATATTAGGGAGAAAAAGCACTAAAAGTCTTATTGTCTAGGAGACTCCAAAACACTGCTGCTGCTTTTTAGCCTTTTATATTACGTTTTACATAATTTAAATATTTTACTGGTCAGGTTTAACCTACAAGTAGCTGTGAGGGAAATGACCCCTTCAGGATAGCTTCCTTCTTATAAGAGAAAGACCATCTGTCTAGAAGTGATCAGTCCTACCATGGTGGGACCTCAGGAGTTCAGTAATTGCAAAACCTGAAAGCACGGTGCCATTTGAAGCCCGGCTGCAAAGACAGTTAAAGAGGTGTGAGGTTTGCAGGATGTGTGTTTAACTGAGGTCATTCTTGCTGGCTCTACCTATTAAATTAAATGAGACTATTTTCTTAATGAAAGGAAGAAGCAGACAAACTAAAGATAAAATCTGGGTTCTTACCAAATATCATACGGTATCACTTATATGTGGAATCTAAAAAATGATACAAATTAACTTATTTATAAAACAGAAACAGGGCTTCCCTGGTGGCACAGTGGTTAAGAATCTGCCTGCCAATGCAGGGGACACGGGTTCGAGCCCTGGTCTGGGAAGATCCCACATGACACGGAGCAACTAAGCCCGTGAGCCACAACTACTGAGCCTGCACATCTGGAGCCTGTGCTCCGCAACGGGAGAGGCCGCGACAGTGAGAGGCCCGCGCACCGCGATGAAGAGTGGCCCCCACTCGCCGCAACTGGAGAAAGCCCTCACACAGAAACAAAGACCCAACACAGTCAAAAATAAATAAATTAATTAATAAAACAACAACAACAACAAAAAAAAAAAACCCAAAAAAACCAGAAACAGACTCACAGACATATGGTTACCAAAGTGGAAGAGGGGGGATGGATAAATTAGGAGTTTGGGATTAACAGATACACACTACTATATATAAAATAGATAACCAACAAGGACCTACTATATAGCACAGGGAACTATGTTCAATATCTTGCATAACCTATAATGGGAAAGTCTGAAAAAGAATAGGTATATATATATATATATATATATATATATATATATATATATATATATATATGAATAACTGAATCATTTTGCTGTACACCTGAAACTAACACAACACTGTAAGTCAACTATACTTCAATTAAAAAAAAAAAAAAGAATGGAAAAAACCAAAAAAAATCCAAGAAAACAAAAAACTGGGTTCTTACAAATAGACTTATGGTGTTTACTTCACTTTTTTCACTTTTGGTGTGAAAAAAAGGAGCTTGATTGGCCACAAAAGCAAAAAGCTGACACCTCAGAGGTTCTCTGTGAAGATGGACCAGTGATGGTGATAGTAAGTGTTACTCCTCAGGAGGACTTCTTGGACTTTGGTGCACAAGAATCACCTGGGGTCCTGTGAGAATGCAAACTGAATCAGGAGGTCTGGGTAGGGCCTGAGATTCTGCATTTCTAACAAGCTTACAATGCTACTGGTCTGCAGACCACACTTTGAGTAGCAAAGCTCTACGGTCTACGAAGATCTTTCCTTGTGGTTCTTCAGCTGGTCAGGGTGGATGAGAATTGAGGAGTAAAACAATTACCTGTAGTGAACACTGAGAAGAGAATTGGTTTTGGAGGAGTAACTTTTCAAAAGTTTCAAAAACATACCAAGAATCTTCATATATAATAACCTGGACTTAGTATGTTTTCATGGTTGGATTAAAGAATCACAATGAGTAATTAAGAATTAATATGAGTGGAGTGCTTTGGCATTTAGAAAGCCCATCCACTGCACCGACTCATTTGGTTCTCATGTCACCTCTCTGAGGTCAGGCAGGCAGCCCCACCCTTGTTCTACCTGTGTTGCCAATGAGGCTGGAGGGACGTTAAATTCAGAGCCAGAGCTCAGACACCTCCCCCTCCCCTCCCCCCACTGCTTGGTGCTTAAAGACTTTATTTGCTTTAGTGCCAACCAGCAGATGGACCACTAATCCAAACATTTTAAATTCTATAAATAAGATAATGTTGTTTGGGTACTTACCTCTCTAACCATTTTCTTCTACGTTAACCTTATAGATTTGAATTAACACCCATAGCCACATACTGCGGAAGAGTCCTGAGCCACCCAGGGGAGCAGCTTGGTTATGAGTTGGGAGGCCTGTGGGGTGGCACTTGGGCCTCCTCGGCACCTGCCCAGCCTGCTTTTTGGAGCCCACCACACAGAACTTGAACCCATAACTGGCAAAAGATCCCTAGCTGAGTACTTGACTTGAACGTAGAAAACCGAGACACACTGGATAGCTCCTTCCAGGGCTTCGGTGGGAGGGAGTTTCCCAGTCCTCAGAAGTAGTCCCCACAGGGGCTCAAACTCATGAACTAGCCTATTAAACAGAAAAAGCATTGGTTTTGGAAATGAAACTACGGGGCTCAAACCCTTACTCTGCCGCTTAGGTAATTTTCCTCTGGCAAGTTCCCTAACCTCGCTGCCTCAATTCTACCATCCGTAAGTCCAGAAAAGAACACACACAAGCAGAGATGGAAGGAAGCACAGCATCTGGCATGTGGGCGGCGTCCAGTGTGCGGTATTTCTAGGCACAGAAAGCCTGCTCCAGAGCTTGGCCCACAGCAGGGCGAGCCTCTGCTTTCACTCAACTCTGAAAGAGCCAAGCAAGGAAGAGTTTGCAAGTGTTAATGGCCTATGAGCAATGTGGGGCGTTTTGATTAAAATTTTGCAAGGTTCACTGACTGTTAAGAACACAAAATAACAGACCAACTCTGCTATAAGTGCTGTCTCTGGTGACAGGGAGTTGAGTTTTTCCTGTGTGTGGCACTCTGCTCTAAGTTTGTAAATCTGGGGTAAGAGGAACAAAATATTTACCTTTTCCAGGGCCTCTCTGTCAAGTAGTTCTTGCACAGCTAGCAGCTTGATGCTGTAAGAAAAAATTAAAACCACACTTGAAAACAAAACATTTTATATCACCAAGCATCAGACAAGTCACAGGAACAAAAGTCTGAAATTTTAGCCTGCATTTCTGCATCACCTCCCACCTCAAGGTAACCTTTGGTTTGAACTGAAATGACCATTTCAGAACTATTAAAAATGTTTCTAAGTTGTAAAAGTGATTTTACCATGTGATCCAGCAATTCTACTTCCGGGCATATACCCAGAAGAGTTGAAAACAGGGACTCAAGCAGATATTTGTACACCCATGTTCATGGCAGCATTGTTCACAACAGCCAAAAGGTGAAAACAACTTAAATGTCCATCTGTGGATGAATGGATAAACAAAATATGGTACACATTTTATATATGATGAAATATTATTCAGCCTTAAAAAGAAGGAACTTCTGGCACATGCTACGACACAGAGGAAACTTGAAGGCATTATGCTAAATGAAATAAGCCAGACACAGAAGGACAAATATTATATTGACTCCACTTATATGAAGTCCCTAGACTAGTCAAACACAAAGAGACAGATAGTAGAATAGTGGCTGTCAGGGGCTGTGGGAGGGAGGAATGGGGAGTTATTATTTAACGGGTACAGAGTTTCTGTTTGGGAAAATATTCTGTAGATGGTGGTGATGGTGGCACAACAATGTGAATGTACTTAATGTCACTGAATTGTATACTTACTAATGGTTGAAATAGTAAATTTTATGTTACGTACATTTCACCACAAAAATTTCTAAAAATAATTGATAGTTGCTTATGTAAGCAACCTGAATAAATTCAGAGGAATGTAAAGAAGAAAATAGTTGCCCATGTTCAGCATTAATCTTCCCTTGATGTCCCTTTGATGAGAACAAACAAATAGCTAAAATCACTCCTTATGAAGAGGGCCTGCTCAGCTGCTCATCTGTTACCGTACATGGATTGAGCCCTACTGTGTGCAGGTAGTCGAGGGCACCTGATGACTATGACCTGCTCCCTGCCCACGAGGAGCTCACAGCCTCTCGGAGGCCACAGTCAGAGCAGAAGAGGACCAGTAGGGTGCCGAGTGGACTGTCTGGGGCACAGAGGGGAGCCCAGCCCGGCCAAGGTCAGAGGTGGCTTCCTGCAGGAGGGACCGGGTTAGCCTTGCCAGGGGAGGGGGCTGGGGAGAAAGGTGACCCGCAGGGAGACAGCGGGGGCAAAGGCACCAAGGGGAGAGAAAGGGCTCGAGTGTACACAACTCATCAGTTTCCAGTTTAGGGGCCAGAGTCCAGACTGCAGCCAGCAGCTGAAGTGAGGGAATTCAGACGTGGGAGCAGGTTTTACAGGGGAGGTATTTTCCCTTTTGCGACATGTTGCTTTTGAAGTGTTTGTGGACGCAGTGAGCAGGCGGCCGAGGCTGGACAGGCCAGCACGCAGGAGGAAGCAGGAGCTCAGCGAGACTGTTTAGGGGGTGGGTCAGCTGTCGATGGTGTTATCGTGCTCCTTCCCCACCCAGCTAATCTGCCTGTGGTCACTGGTCACTGCGTCCCCACCAACCTGCACAGGTTCTCTGGAGCAGAAATGGGCCCCGCCTGTACCACACACCTCCATCAAAAGGGGTTATGCCCGTGATAAGGTTCACCTCCATCTACAGAATTCTTCATAATCTCTCTGCACAACTAAGCAAGCATTGTCCAACCAAATGCAAAGGTTTACTTTAAAGCAACTTCAGCAAGCGCAATAAAGGTTTTCAAGGCCTACAAGAAACCACCACCACTACCAACAACAATTTAGCAGGCATCAGGGCTAATGGACAGGACCCTGGGCATTCCCTCTGCTCCAATCACTGACTTTCCTTCGTCTCTTGGACGGGTTTGCTTTTGTTGTTTCTCTGGCTTGGAACAGTCTTCCCCAAGATCTTGACAACACCGACTGCATCCCATTGCATCGTTTCAGTCTAAGTGCAAATGCTGTCTCTTCCAAGCAGCATCCCACGTCACCAGGTTCGTTTTTTTTTTTTTTTTTTTTTTTTTTTTTTTTTTCAGTGCACTTACTGGTACCTTAAAACATTTGTTAGGGTGCTTTTGTCTGTTTCCTCCCAACCAGCACTGGAAGCTCTTTGACGCTGGGAGCTCAAGGGTCTTCTCACTACATCTGCAGTGTCTATAACTGACAGAGGAAGGACAGTCAGGAATATTTACTGGCCGCCAGGCAGGGCCCAGGGGCTTAGAGGTCAAGTCGCTATCAGTGTGGACAGCTAAAATCACTGGCCAAGCCTCAGTTTCTCCACCTGAAAAGGAAGGCCTCCAATGAGATGACTGTGTGTGTTTTCCCCAGGGTGAACGGTGCCACGTGCATTTGTAGAAATGTCTGCCAGGATGTGTCTGGTGGCAGGTCAAAGCTATTGGCTACTTCTCAGTGCACTCTGATTCCCAATGCACACCTCTAGATTCCAGGTTATCAATTTGGACAGCAAGTTATAGGCTAAGGAGACTCCAGTTGTAGACCAAGTTTCAGAAGCTTAAACTACTTCTAAAATAACCACTGGAAAATATTTTTACTGGAGGAATTTTTAAAATAGTCTCTCATTCCTGCCCTTCTCTATGGTCATGAAGTCCAGTTCAGAATCAGGTATCAGATATCGACAGGTTAGAGAAAAGGTTTATACACTGTTAATACACTCAACTCTCTTCTTCTCCCTATTCACAAAGATACTACATTCAAACCACTGTACAACATGATCTGAAAACTGACAGTTTGAGGCTTTGAATGAAGACGAAATTAAAACAACTTCAGTTGACACTTCTTAGTCAAAACCTGAAGGATGTTAGTCCCTGCTCTCACCAGTTTACTTTCCTCTTGAACGGGAATGGCAAATACTTGGCATGTACACTCTCCAACCCTCTTCACCTCTTTCCACGGAACTCACCCCCTTCTAACTTAGATACAGCTTCAGAATCTTTCTGAACTCTCCAGTGAACCACAACCGATCTACTGAAGTTGACATGTGAGATTAAACCAATTTAACTTCTGCTCTAAAACCAATACCAAATAGGATGCATGTATTGGGTAGGGGCAGAAAAAAAACAGAAACTTTTTCACACTACTAAAACCCAGCAACACAAAGGAGAAAAGATGGAAAAGATGGAGAAAAGAGGATAGGACACTCAAATCTAGATGGTTTGAGTTTCAAAATGGAAACAATACATGTTAATCAGAAGTTACTGCAACAGCTGCTCATAACATTGGATTTCTTCAGGAAGTTGTGTTTTTTCCTCCTTAGAGCTATAATCTTTAAGAGTATTCGAGATGTTTCCTGTTATATAGCTATCCTACTGTCAGCTCTTACCTTATTGGAAACTCTTCAAGTCTGGAGTATTTATTTCAGTACTGATGGTATCAGATTCTTCTAGAGCATCAGATACTCCCTGGGAGGAAATTTCACACACACGAAGACGTAATGAGCCCGTTTACCAAATCCTCCATTCGACACCTCTAACTTCTTACCCTGGAAGGGAATCTCATCTCTCAGTTTCGACTTTGCTCCCCCTTCCCTCCCTTCCTTTCTCCATTTCTCCCTCCTTCCTTCCCTCTTTCTGTCCTTCTGCTAATTCCACAAATATATACTGGCACCAGGCACCAGGAAAACAAAGATGAATGCAATATGGTCCCTGCCCTCAAAGGGCTCACAGGGGCTAGGGTGCTGCTAGGGCACAAGCCAAGGGAGGTATGTCTCTCTGAGACTCTCCTGGGTTCCAACGTGGACCAGCAGAGCTGAGCGAAACAGGGCATGTCTCTCGGGTGGCCTGGTGCTTGGTCAGCATCCTCTGAAAACAGCAGGGCTCCCATCAGATGGGAGCTGCAGTTTCTTTTTCGCACTTGACTTTGAGAAGAGAGGCAAATCACACAAAAGCAGCTGACAGCCGTGATTTATTTAGTAAAATGGCCATTTCAAGGCCAAGTTCTGAAGTCAAGACGGGCAACACTTAGAAGGACCTAGAATGCATGCAATTAATGTTTGCTAAGTAAGCTACAAGGAGGTGAGGCGCTTGAGGGCAGATGTCTTATTCAGCTGGATAGTGGCTGGCACAGTGAGGTCTGTAACGGGGTTTGAAGTGGTGATGGGGAAGGTGCCAGGCGGACACTGACAGCAGGGAAGAAAAGCAGCAAAGTTAAAAAGACCGAAGACGGAGGGCACCCCTGCCGCCTGGAGGTGGCTTAGAGCTGCAGACTGAATGATCCTCAGTGACCCCTGAAAAGACGGATAAAATGTAACTCTCTGGGTGTAGCAAAAGCACTTAAAGGGTAAACTCCCAACTACACAGAAACTCACGCTTCCAGAACAGCTTATGAGCTACAGGGCACCAGAATCAAGAATTCGCTGCCGCTCCCTTTCTCTGAGGATTCTGGCACTTTGAGTTTCCACCGCATTTATTATAGTACAGCGCATGAGATACAGCAGATGTCAATAAACGCAGAAAGGGTGCGATACAGTGGAGCCACGCGTTCACTGCACAGGGAAGATATTTAAGGGATGTGTATTACGTAGCAGGCACTACTGGACGCTGAGGATACAATGATGTACAACGATACAATGATACAACGCAGCCTCTGCCTTCAAACTTCTGAGTGTAAGGGAGGAACCAGGTAAGTAATACACCAGCCACGTGAGGAGCGCTCTCTAGAGGCAAACGCGGGGTGCTTTGAGGCCCTTTGCAAGAGCATACATAATAAAGCTGGGAGGCTTCCTGGGAAGTGACTGCTAAGCTGACACCTACGGGCTTACAAAGCAGAGAGGTGGGGTGGCAGGAATAGCACGAGCAAAGGAACGAGGTGGGAGGTCAGGCACGGCCCCCGCAGGGACTGCACGCTGACCAGGGGACACAGGGTGCCTGGGGCGTGGTGCAGGTGCTGAAAGATTATTCTGCAGAAGCAAGCAGGGCCAGGCCTCTTAGAGGGTTTGTTAAGCCGTATGAAGGAGTTTGGCCTGTCCTTTGGGGGCAAGGAGTGACCACCGATGATATAGGGCTGTGGTGTGGTAGAGGGCCCGGGACACAGAAGATGCCCAGTCAAGGTACAAAAATGGCCCTGATGTGGAGAAGGGACGGGGGTGGGGAGGCATGGGGGACAGGACTGGAGGCAGCAAGACCTGCGATGGGTCCCGGGAAGAGATGGTGGAGGCTGGCGCAGGGAAAAGGCACTGAGCTAATTCCAGACAGATCGGCAGCTGGCAGGACCTGATGAAGAAACAGATACGGGGGATGTGAGGGAAATACCCTCGTAGCTCCCAGCCTGTGAAACTGGGGGCTGAAGGGACCATCTACTTGGGTTGCTGATGGAGAGTTATGTCTTGGACACACTGACTTTGGGGCCTGTGGGATCTCTCAGTGGGGTGTGAACAGCAGCTGGCTGTCCCTCAGCAAGTTCTGGGCTCTGGGTGTGGACACCAGGAGCAAAAGGAGGTGTGGACCTCTCTGGTCCACATCCAGAGCCCAGGAGACTGTGCAGAGGAACAGAAGACCAAGGGCCATTGCCACTTAAGAGGCAGGCAGAGGACTTCCCTGGTGGCACAGTGGTTAAGAATCTGCCTGCCAGTACAGGGGACACGGGTTCGAGCCCTGGTCTGGGAAGATCCCACATGCCGCGGAGCAATGAAGCCTGTGCGCCACAACTACTGAGCCTGCACTCTAGAGCCCGTGAGCCACAACTATTGAGCCCACGTGCCACAACTACTGAAACCCATGCTTCTCAACAAGAGAAGCCACTGCAATGAGAAGCCCGCGCACCACAACGAAGAGTAGCCCCCGCTCGCCGCAACTAGAGAAAGCCCGCGCGCAGCAACGAAGACCCAAGGCAGCCAAAAATAAGTAAATTTATTTAAAAAAAAAAAAAGATTTACTCTCTAAAGAGGCAGGCAGAGGAACAGGGCCTGTCAGGGAAACAGAGAAGGAACCGCCAGGAAGGTGGAGGGAAAACCCAGAGCACGTGGCCCAGGAGCCACGGGGAGAGGGCGATGCAAGAAGTCGGGCGGGGGCAGGGGGGCAATGGCTCTGATTCTGAGGAACGCCAGGGAAGTTGGGGCTGGTGTTCTGGGAGAGAGAAGTTTCAGGAAGTGGTGGAGAGAAGCCAGGTTTCAGTGGGTGAGGAGCGGACGGATGAGAGGCAGAGAAGGGGAAATAATGAGATTAAACTCGAGGCAGAAGAGGTAGGGTGGCAAGTCCCCCAGCACGATGCCCAGGGGCAGAAGGCAAAGCTGAGAGGTCCTCATATTATCAAGTGCGTGGAATTATTAAAGTGCAGACAACGACCCCCTCAAGGCTTCTTCCCTCCTCTTCCTCCTTCTCTCTCGCTCCCACCATCCCTCCTCCCCTCCCCTCCCCTTCCCCTCCCCTCCCCCTCCCCAAACGGTATCATCAGAGGATCCAGCTTTTCTCCAAGAGCATAATCACCATTTGCAATGATTTGGGGAAAAGTAAAGGTCAAGAAAGTCCTAAACGATGCCGGGGTGATTTTGTTTTGTAATACAATATTTCCACAACCTCTTCTGAAGGATAAAAGGGGAAGGAGTGTGAAATTCTTGGGGACACAAGCTCTGTGCCCAGTGCATCAGCCCAAACTGTCCCCAGGCCTGGCAGCCAGGCCAGTGAAGGGAGCAGGGTTTCCACGTGCACCTTCAGCAGGAGACTAGAGTCAGCGACAACAGGATAAAACTGCGGGAGTGGGACAGGCAGCCTTCCAACAAGGGAGAGGGCGGCCAAGAGGAGAGAATGGAGAGAAGGTAGAATTGAAGGCGGGTCCAGTGGCCACCGGCAATGGCCACCCTCTACGCACGTGCCCCTGGGTGGGGGGATTTATGAAATTTCACAAAATTCAAATTCAGCAACCGTGTCAATCCAGTTGTCTGAACACGTCTCTTTCTCAAGGAAGGCTCCACATTACCTTCCCCTGAGCAAAGTAAGGAAGACTTCTCTCTTTTGATCACCAAATTTTAGAAGATGCCATGGGTGTTAGGTTCAGACTCATTTCCTCTAATGCTTTATTGTCTTCCACCACTGGCTCAGGGTTGGGAAAACATAGCGGGGCATCAGACTCTGGATGCAGGTGGGCGCACACCTGGGAAGAAAGGACCGGCTCCCAGGGAAGGCAGGGCTCTTCTCACATGCGTCCTCTACAGCATTTCATCCCATCACTGCCAAACATGCTTGCATCTCATTGTTCCTCTCCAAAGCCAAGTGCTGAATTATTACATTAGCACCAGAACAGTCTACATAGAATTTAGCTTGGGTAACTCTTCTTGGCAGGTTTGCAAGAACTAGTCTGCAAAACAGTGGGCAGGAAACTTCTCTGATGACAGTCCCGTGGTTTTTGTTCTACTCAGGTTTTCAACTGCTTGAATCAATTACAGTAATTTCCATTTCTTAGAAATTTCTTAGAAGATTGTCCAATCCATTCAAATTTTCTAATTTGGAGCGCAGAATTGTACTAGTAATCATTTTTAACTTAAAAACAACTTCTGTTTCTGTGGTCATGCCCCCTTCCTCATTAATGTGTATAGGTATTTTTTCTCATTTAAAAAATTAGATTTGTGAGAAATCAGTCTACTTTGTTGGTCTTCTGAGAAAATCAGCAACAGGATTTATCAAGCCTACCATTTTTTTCTAATTAATTAAGGTCAACATTTATCTTCATTAATTCCTTTCTCCAACTTCCCATTGTTTTCGTTAGTCTCTCTGCTTGCCTTCTTAAGTTGCATATTCATTTATTTAAATGATTTCTTATATATGAAGCCATGAATTTTTCTCTAGGTAAGTATTTATCCTTGTTTCAAATTTCCTTATTTAGCCTTCTTGTTACTTTCCATCTAGTCTGCAGTTGCAGATTTGGTCTCTTACTGGACTCCACAGTATTTGGATTGTGCTTTTCTCTAAGTATTTGGGTTTTAAATTTTATAATTTTGTATTTTCTATAATTCTAAGTCCACTGTGGTTAGAGAAAGTACCCTGTACCTTTCCTGCTTTTAAAAATCTATTCAGGGACTGCCCTGGTGGCACAGTGGTTGAGAGTCCACCTGCCAATGCAGGGGACATGGGTTCGAGCCCTGGTCCAGGAAGATCCCACATGCTGCAGAGCAACTAAGCCCGGGCACCACAACTACTAAGCCTGCGCTCTAGAGCCTGCGAGCCACAACTACTGAAGCCCATGTGCCGCAACTACTGAAGCCTGCGCACCTAGAGCCTGTGCTCCACAACAAGAGAAGCCACTGCAATGAGAAGCCCGCGCACCGCAACGAAGAGTAGCTCCCGCTCGCCACACCTAGAGAAAGCCTGTGCACAGCAGCGAAGACCCAACACAGCCAAAAACAAACAAACAAACAAACAAACTATTGATACATTTTTTTGGTCTACTTTATGATGAGTCTTCCTTTTCTATTCCCCAGTGTTTGGGTAGTTCCAGGACTTGTTTTTGGATCTCCCAGTGTTTACCTGTAAATTTTTCATATTAGGGGATAGGGAAGAGCTCTGGAGTCGGTTGGCCTGGGGTTCAAGCTGTACCACCTACTGGTGCAGGATCTTAAGGAACCTTAAGAACAGTGGGTGGGAGGGAAAGGATCTGGCATGAAGGTAAAGTTTTTAGCATGTTGGTTAGCTCAGAGTAAACCTCCAAAAATGGCAGATATTGGTACCAATACTATTCAGAGTCTTTCTTTAGCCATTAACACTTCTCTGAAGATTAGAATAATAAAGGAAATAACTTTTTTTGTTACCAACACTATTTCAGACAAGCAACGTAACAAACCTTTACCTCCTCTTCCCTTTTTGATCTCTGTTAACAACACTCCAGGGTGTAGACCCAGAACACAGGCATACTGTTGTCTTTCCATTCTATAGCTTATTTTAAGAACAATTTCTGACATTTGTATTTGTTTGATCACCAGACTTATAATAATAATAATTTAAACTGCTCTCTAGGTTTACTGATTACAGCGCCTATGCTACCTATTCTTGAGCTCTATTCTGCTTTACCACTTAGGCTTCTGCAACATATCTTTACATTTTAAAGAAAGGAACATGCTTATTTTCCCAAGCCCTTGCATGTCTGAGAATGTCCTTCTGATGGGCTTCATACACAGAAGACATCTCAGTCAAGTATAAAGTAGTTGGGTTACAACGTAATCCCCAAAACTTTATAGATGGTTTGCAAACTTACTTGATAATCAAAAGAACTTTTAATGTTTCAGATTCCCAACCCACATAGGCATGAATATATCTGAACTTAAAAACAAACAAACAAACAAAAACTCCCTTGTGGCCTAATCTGACAGGTTCAGTAGACACAGACTCTTTGTTATAGAGAACAGATCTAAAGTCAGCTTGATTTTTATTATTCTTTTCTCTGTTTGGGCACTTGTGAAATATTTTTCTTTCTCCCCTTTATCCTTGTTATTCTGTATTTTCCCCCGGGTATACCCTGATGTGGGCCTCTTTCCCCTGAGTTTGTTTAGAATATGGTTAGTGAGCTCTTTACATTTATACACAGTCTCTCGTCAGCTCAGGGAAGTATCTGATGCCTGGGCACTGATCCCAATAATCGCCAACACCGATAAGCTGAATGTGGGCTGTCAGTTCCGTCTTCCACATCTAAACCTTGTCTCTTGTTCTCTTTCTTGTATTTTCCAGAATAGTTTCTCAAGTTTCTTTTTCCTGAACCCACATCACTGGTTTGATTTTCCATAGCATTTGTATTAGTATTCTGTGACTGCTCTAGCAAATTATCACAAACTCGGTGACTTCCCACCACAGAAATTTATCCTCTCACAGTTCTGGAGGCCTGAAGTCTAAAATCAGTATCACTGGGCCGAAATGAAGTTATCAGAACAGCCGTACTCCTTCTGGAGGCTCTAGAGGAGAATCCATTCTCTGCCTCTTCCAGCTTCTGGTGGCTGCCAGCATTCCTTGGCTTGTGGTCACATCGTTCCAATCTCTGCCTCTGTGGTCACACTGCCTTCTCTTTTATCATCAAATTTCCCTCTGCCTACCTCTCACAAGAACACTTGTGATTGCATTTAGGGTCTACGTGGATAATCCAGGATAAGCTCTCCATCTCTCAGGATCCTCAACTTAATCACATCTGCAAAGTCGTTTTTTGCCATGTAAAGTAGTGTTCACAGATTCCAGAGATTAGGATACGGATATCTTTGTGGGCGGGGGCATTATTCAGCTTCCCACACATTAATACTCTTCTATACTCCTGCTAATTCGGATTTGAGCTCTGCTGCTGGATTTTATTTCCTCAAAACCTTTCTTCATTTAATCCATATCTTTTTTTTCTTTCTGTTGCCTTTTCATATCAACCCATCTTTTCCTTACGTTTTTCTGTTCCTGTTCCAGGGAGGCCATGTCTTTTTGTAGTATACTGAGGATGCCACACATTTCCCCAAAATTCTCTTCTGGAGCCTGCTGTAGATGATTTTCTAAAAGTAGACACTGCTTCTGGGTCTTTAGAAGCTACTGCCTTTACCTTGTCTTGCAGGACTTTTCCATGCAGTCTTTTTTTATCTTTATTCATCCTTGAATAAGGAAAAAGTTTGTCCAGACCAATGATGAAATTTCAACAGACGCTATGAGTAGATTGGCAGTGGTTCCATTTTCTGTCCACCTTCATAAAGGATGTATCTCCTTCTTGTACCCACTATGGGAGGGGACAGGGCAAAGGCACAGCTGCCAGCGATTCAGAACCCTTGCTCTAGCAAAGTTCATCTCCTCCTCAGAGACTGAATCAACTCCAGACAGGAAGTGCTCTATTTTCCAGCATGCACAGCTCCCAGAGCACCCACCTTAAAGCACTTTGCTTTGGGGGAGTAGACTTACTGGGGTGCACTGAAATCATGCCAGTTTCCCCTATTTCCCATCTGATTTTATTCCCATGTTTTCTTTCTCTACATGGATACGGGGTGGGGCGGGGGGAAAAGAGACAGAGAGAGACATGGATTTACAAAAGCCCACCTCTGAGGCCTGTAGCTGAGAGTAGGAAAAAAAAAAAAAGAGGCCAATCAGCTGGAATTTGCTTCAAGTACAAGAGTCAGGAACTAAACAATAGAGAAGGTATAAACTATACTACCTTCTGACTTTTCTCAGGGGTGTGGGGTGTGGTTCCTCTCCATGAACCTTCACAGCATGAGCTACATCCTGGACAGAGCCCCGCGGTCCAGCCCTGTCTTCTCACCGCCATCAGCTGATGCTTCCAAGATCCTGGCATTTGTCAATCCTTCTTGGTTTTTGGCAGCCTGTTGCTACTTTTCTGTGTCATCATGGGTGTATCAGGAAGGAATCAGGAGGAACTGCAAGCCACGTGGCACCTGGACCCAGGGTGGACCCTGTGTCTTTCTGATGAACAGGAAGATGGTTTCAGAACAACCAGATGCTTCCAGAGACAGTGTCTCTGCAGGGTAGGATGATGTCTGGTCCTCTGTTTTTAGCAACTGGCTTGTTCAACAGATGGAAAGACTGGCTCCTCCTCAAACTGCAGGGCTCTGCACCCTCCGTGTGAGGAAAAGTTTCCCAGAGGGAATCTGTCTCCCTGAGGCAGGTCCGGCTCCGCAACCTTCGGGGCTGCAGGCCTCCAGGCTCCTGAGTTACCTGGCAGGCATCCCAGATCCTCTGCTCTCAGGAAGCCCCTCTGTGTGGGATCAGGACAGCGCCCTCTGGAAATCTCCCCAAGCACAAACCACTGGAATTGCCAGAGGCGAGGAAGCCTTGACTTGAACTGAAAAACAGCTGAAGATGATCAGACCCAATGCCAGACAGCCGGACAGGGGATGGGAGGGTGGCTCCTGGTGGAGACTGGGAAAGGCTTTTCCCATCCGCAGTGTTCTTTTTCAGCAGCAAACTGCCTATTTCATGCCACTTTTTAAAAGGCTAAAACATTTAGCCTAATCTAAGGTCTGAGGCCCCACAGGAAAGCCCATTAGGAAGTTAACAGCATGGTTTAACTGCAGGAGAGGAAACTACAGTAGACTGGGTGGTTTTAGTCCTGGGAAATTGGGAAGAAAAGACACAGGAACAGACAGGAATGTGGACAGAACCAATGAAGGGGAGAGAGAGGACGCTGTTAACCCAGTGTTCTCCAGGTGTCGGGTGCTCTGCTAAGGCCTTATTAGGTTATTTCACTCACACCTCAAAGTTCTTCCTCCCCGACACAGCGGTAACAAACTGCAGATCCCAAAGCTAAAGAGCACTCAGGAATTTGGATGCTACAAAATTAGTTTTTCTTACTCCTGGCTTTGGGACATTTTATTCTCAACTGAAGAGGCATGGATTTCAATTCCTATTTTACAGCTTCAGAGTGATTTTGTGGCTTGTGCAAGGTCCACACAAGAGCTAGGAACTGAGGGAACTGAACCCTGGTCTGTACGATTTAAAAGGACTCACTGCTTTTTATTCATTCCACAAATATTTACTGAGCACTCACTGTGTGCCAGGCATGGTTCTGGCCACCAGAGATAGAGCAATGAACAAAACAAAATCTTTATTCTCACTAAGCAAAAGCAAAGTGGTCATTCAAAGCCGGGCTCAGGGTTCTGGCTGGGGTACCTCCTGATTCCATTCCAAACTTCCTCCCCAGTGTCACATCCAGCTGGTAAGAGATGAAGCCTTAGACCTTGGATGAGGTTCTTTTCTTATTGATCATTCTTAATCCAAGTGGTTATGATGACATAGGTCCAGATGTCCCTAAACCAAGGGGGCTTTCAAGTTGGTACCATTCACCTCTCTAATCCAAGTGAATTGGGGACTTCTTGGAACTTGAGCCTTCCCCCTCAATTTTTTTCAACACATGTTTACACAAGAAGGAGACATCTGGCTAATACAATCAGAAAACGCTGCAAATATCATCTGAGGATAATTTTTCCTGCAGGAAGAAATACTTTCACCACCCTTCCCCAACTGCTTTTCCTGAACCCTTTTTGGTTACAGTATTCCTTGGCTTTCACTGGGGGGAGGTATAAGAAACAACCCGATCAAATGCACTTTTTTTTTTTAAAAAAGGAATTCCTTTATTTTATTTTTTTTTAATTTATTTATTTTTGGCTGTGTTGGGTCTTCGTTTCTGTGCGAGGGCTTTCTCTAGTTGTGGCGAGCGGGGGCCACTCTTCATCGCGGTGCGCGAGCCTCACTATCGCGGCCTCTCTTGTTGCAGAGCACAAGCTCCAGACGCGCAGGCTCAGTAGTTGTGGCTCACGGGCCTAGTTGCTCCGCGGCATGTGGGATCTTCCCAGACCAGGGCTCGAACCCGTGTCCCCTGCATTGGCAGGCAGATTCTCAACCACTGCACCACCAGGGAAGGCCCAAATGCACTTTTGTATCTACAGTGGGGACTGTGTCCCCCTCCTGAATGACCTCACCTGGCAAAAGGTGAGGACTGTAGCTGACCCTGTTCCCCTCTGCACTTCGCTTTCCTGTGGTCTTCCTGTAGCAACTCGTTCAGAACCATGTAGCGTGTGTCTCCAGGGGTGATCCTGTCTCAGTTCCCTATCTTCCCTTGCCACTCACTAGGCTTCCTTCCAACATTTTCATCTTTTGCATTTGTAGGTGTTTCTCTATGTGTATCAAATCCTGTGGGAATGGAGGCAACACACACACACACACACACACACACACACACACACACACATTTTTTTCAATGCATGCTGGCCAGCTGTCAGGTCAATAATTAAGGGTTTGGGGCGGGTTTGGTTCCCCACCTTTTTGTATTTGGGAATTCCTGTGGGATTCCATGTTACCTGTTTTCTGTGTAAATGTCACAAGTTTAGGTTTTGCCATCTAGTTGCTCTTTTTTTCCCCAATATTTTAACTATGACTTTTTTTTTCAAACCTTCCAGAGAGTTTAGAGAACTGTGCAGTGAACACCCCCACACACACCTACCACCCACATTCCACAACCATTAGCATTTTCCCATATTTGCTTTCTCACACATTTGTCCTAACCGTCCACCAATCTATCGTTTTTGTTTGTTTGTTTGTTATTGATGCATCTCAAAGTAATGCTGCGGCCCAGTGGTTTGGTTTCTGATATTTCACACAAAGCCTGGCCTCAGAGTAATTCTTCCTCTCATTTTCAACTGGCCCGCTCCCTGCAGAGTCCAGGCCCCAGTGTGAAACTCCACCTCGCAGCTCTACTGCAGACCCGGATCAATGCTTCTCCTCCAGGGCCTTCCTCTCTGGCTCTCTCTTAACGCTTTCTTTAGCCCCTCCTAACCTGGACGAAGTCGCCATTCATCCTCACCCCCTCCTCTCCCACCGTCTAATGTTTCCATCCTAAGCATGTCGAGCCACCATGAAGTGAATATTTCTAAAGCTCAGTTTTACATTTGATCACATATTTTCAGCCAAGAAAAATGGTATTTTCACACAGTTCTCGGTATTAATGATCTCTCCGGGAGCACTACCAAAGGAAATGAGACCGGCTCTGCTCGTGACCCCTCCAGCCCCTCACCCAACTCTTAGGAACAGGCAGAGTGTCATTTGTGCCCAGTGAGGCTTACTACTGCTGCTTTCAACTGCCATTGCCACCGTCTTCAGAACTTAGTTACTTGTTTCATTTTTCTGGGATAGGGCAAGAATGATTAACTAACGTGCAAGAGAAAAAAAAATTTCCACTCTCAGAGAATACTGGAAATTAGAAAGTTATCTGACACAATACAGGGTCTGTGATTCCAGCTTAATACTCCAGCCAAAATTCTTTATCTGGCTTTCAGTTCTGACCTTTCACCTCTTACCAAGGCTCCTCTTCCTTTTAGGCCAGATGAAATTCACTTCTGGGCTTTGTCAGAGGCGATGGCCTCCTCATTAATCAGTAAAAAGCAAACGTTCATCCCTTCTTGTAATGCAAACCAGCCAGTTAGATGTTCTGGGAAGGAAGTTGTTTAAAGCAGCAATTATGGGGGTATATTTCACAGGACTCTTTTATTTATTGTTTTAAAAGAAGTAATTTACAAAGCACATATTTATTGCAGAAATTTTAGAAAATACCAAAAAAAAAAAAAAAAAAGAGAGAGAAAAGTAACATTAACCATAATTCTGCTACCCAGGAATTACCATTATCATCTTGATTTATACCCTTTTAGACTTAAAAAAAGTGAATACATATAGTTTATAAAATTGGAATCATAATGTTTATGCTGTTTCTCTTATTTTTAAACTGCCACTAAGTTATAAATTATTGTCATTATTATTAATTGACATAATTCCATGTCATTAAGTATTATGTAATTTTAATGAAGATATATATAGATATAGATACAAATATAGATGTATGCTATAATTAATAATCCTTGTTGGACATCAAGGCTGTTTCTAATTTTTCACTGTTCTAATTATCATTTTGGTGAAAAACTTTGAACATACTACTTTCTGCATAACTTTGTTTCAAACAAAAAATTTCCAGGAGGTCAAGGGCTATGTGCAGTTTTAAGATTTAAAAAATTCTGCAAAACTGCTTTGCAGATTTAGACTTCCACCAGCAGTTATACAACCTACTCCTTTGCCCTGAGTTAATTTCTGTAAATCCTCCCTCATCCAAGGTGTTATTATGCTATTCAAGTTTACATTTATTTGACCACTAGAGAAATGGAACATTTTATTGGCATTTTCAACTCTTCTTTCATCAGAACTAGTGAATGATGGTGCGGAGGTCAGGGACAGTCCTGGGGAATGTCTTCCAGCACCTATGAGTCACACCGGAAGGCCCACGAGAGCTTTAGCAGCCCTGTACAGGGTAATCAGTAAACAACCAGACCCCTGTAACTTAGCTGAAGTTCTGGAACCATCTCTCTCCCTCCTCTCCTTTGTTAATTGGATATTCTCTGGAGACACCAGAACAGTGTATACAGAAATTTTAGATTCCCAAATATTCTTGATAAGTAACTACTTTCAATATTTTGTCCCAAAAGTTTTACATAGAGGCCCACTGGCTGGAAATAGTATGATTAAAGCCCTCTCATGGGAGAGAGAGAGAAAAAAAGAGGATTTGGAAAGATTTAGTCATTGGCTCAAAATCACGTGAATAAACTAGAACCAGAACCAAGGGCTCCCATCTTCCCTGTGGTTTTGGAAGCAGAGGAAGATTTACCTTCACAACTGTGCAAGATGAGAAAGAGTTTAGTTAGACTGGACACAAGTCTGTGGTCTGCAGGGAAGCCCAGAGGTTTTCCAGATGGGGAGAGGGAGCCCCCAGGGACAGTGCAGGCACTTATCTGCTGTTGCCTCTCATCCAGGAATAGCCCCAACGGGGGACGGGGCCGGTCCCAGCTCCCCAGAATCTACCCACAACACTGTTCGACAACGCAGAACAGTCTGGAACACAAATCCCAGGCAGCAAGGCCCCCAAAACATCGCGTCTACAGGCTTTTAGAAGGCCAGTGAGGACCCCACTGCAGGGGCAAATGGACACTTCCTCTTTGCTGACAGCCCTGGTTATCTGGGAAATCTTAACCCCTGGTTTCTGGGGTCAGCTTCTAATGTGTGGGGATCTGGCTGGTCTCTGGATATCTGTCCCTCTGAATTACGAAGAGGAGAAAACCCACTCTACCTCTCCAGCAATTAACATTTGCTGCTGGGTGTCCATACTGTGAGCTGCAGCGAAGTCAAGCTTCTTTAAAGTAACAGCAGCAGTCAGGGCCACCAAGCTTTCCTCTCCGGGGAACCCCAGGGTGCACCAGAAGCTTGGTGACCCAGCACAGCGCCGAGTCGAGGTGAGGATGGGGGCTGGGCCGGGGCTGGTTTCTGTTAAGTAACAGCATCTCACCAAGTTTTCAAAGCTACAGGCCCCAGACACCACAGCTATGAATTCCAGCTGCCACGTGTGAAACCTTATCCTCCAGTCTGTAACCCCTCGGGTCATTCACTGTCTTCAATTTAAAATAGAGAATTCAGGGAGGCCCAGGAGGCGCCCCCTTCCCCACTCCCTGAACCGACTGGCTCAGAAACTGGCGCTCAGAGTCAGGCCAGGAAAGCTGCCCGGGATCCCAACAGAAACTGCTGAGCGCGTAACATGGAAGAAGCCTCTGCAAGACAGGGGTCTCTAACTTTATCAGCCCAATTCTGCAACCTCGGGGAATTCCAAAGGAGGTTTGGAGTTGACAACCTCAAAACCTCTTCCAGGAAGCAGGCGGTAAGAAAACAGACATCCCTGCTCTTGGAGGCTCCTGCACAAATGTCAGGGGAGCAAGTTCATTTCCAACAAACACTTGCTTGTGTTTTTGGAGTTAGGGCAGTGGCTCTCGAGCTTTAGTGAGCATTACCTGGAGTGCTGTTAGAACAGATTGCTGAGCCCCACCCCAGGGTCCTCTATTTAAATAGGAATTTGCGTTTCTAACAAGTTCCCAAGAGAGGCAGCTGCTGCCAGACTGGGAACCATACTTTGAGAACCGCTGAATTAGGGTATGATAGCTAAGAATGCCACTTTTGTGAAGATTTCAACACAGCCAACTATACGTGGTACGCATCTAAGATTTCCCTGACCAGACTTGGTGAGGAGGGCTCTTTGGAGAACGCTGGTGTCTGTGGATACAGAGGGCCAACTGTATGTATCGTGCTAACCCATTTAATATGAGAGACCTGAGTATCCCTGAATGTTGGCGTCCACGGGCGCTCCTGGAACCAATGCCCCGTGGATACCGAGGGACGACCATGTTTGTCCCACCCTCTTTATTATCCTTCCACTCAGAAGACCGTCCAGTCCTCTTTTCCGAGACCAAACAGCCCACCTTTGCTCTTGAACAACCGATCGCATTCCCGTCCCCCAGGACCTGCTTGCACCCCTGCTCTAAAACTTTCTCCATTGATCTTTCTCGACCTCTCACCTCTGTCTGGCACTGGTGCCTGCCCTCTCCTTGAAAATCTTCTCCTGAAACTCTCCTGGGCCCCCAACACCTTCTCTGAATCCTTCTTATCCGTTTACCTCTCTGGTTTGCTTGCTCCGTGCTTTCATTCACTCACCCTCTTGGAAAACCTGTGCCAGACAACCCTGATTAACGACAGTGGACGAGACAGACCCTGCCCTGCTCTCACACAGCTGACAATCCAGTGGGGGCACCTCCGCGGATCAATTAACTATACAAAGGGTCACCTAATTGCAAACATGTCAAGCGCTCCAAAAGAGAAGCACAAGGTGCTGAGACTACGTATGACGGGGGTGGGGTGGGGTTGTCGGGTCTGGGTCAGGGAAGGCACTGAGTGAAGCTACAGTGAAGCAGTGTCAGGGCTTGGAAGGGGCCTGGCACCTCTTCTGCCAAGACCTTAAAGGTTGGTGAACTCAAGGATCCAATCATATTTTCTCTCTCACAATGACCACCAGTGATTCAAAAACTATTTCCTTGTCCAGCCCCGACTTCTCTTCTGAACTCCAGCTCTGTATTTCCACTAGCTGCTGGATTCCAACTACAACGACGCGGAGGGACCTCAAACTCAACATGTTAAAGGAAATCTGCCCCCCATCCCCTTCCTGCATCTTGGACACCATCCAGTCAAGGCCTGAGCCACATTACTCTTGAACCCACCTGCTCCCAGCCTCATGTATCATCTAAAAGGCCACGAACACCAATTAATTCTACCCGTCCAACCATCTCCTGAACCTGTCCTTTATCATATATTAAGTTCTCCAAACGCAGAGCCATACC
The DNA here is from genome assembly GCF_009873245.2 of Balaenoptera musculus. Lineage (NCBI taxonomy): Eukaryota > Metazoa > Chordata > Mammalia > Artiodactyla > Balaenopteridae > Balaenoptera > Balaenoptera musculus. The sequence continues at coordinate 42,425,695 of NC_045793.1, forward strand.
TTCTTTTTTCAGACATTTTTAAATTATTTATTTATTTATTTATTTTCGGCTGCATTGGGTCTTTGTTGCTGCGTGCGGGCTTTCTCTAGTTGCGGCCAGCAGGGGCTACTCTTCGTCGTGGTGCAGGGGGTTCTCATTGCGGTGGCTTCCCTTGTTGTGGAGCACGGGCTCTAGGCACGGGGCTTCAGTAGTTGTGGCTCGTGGGCTCTAGGACGCAGGCTCAGTAGTTGTGGCGCACGGGCTTAGTTGCTCTGCGGCATGTGGGATCTTCCCCGGACCAGGGCTCAAACCTGTGTCCCCTTCATGGGCAGGCGGATTCTTAACCACTGTGCCACCAGGGAAGTCCATACTTCCTTAATTCAATAGATATTTTTTGTTTATGATGATAAAATATATACTTATTATAGGAACTTTTGAAAATACACAGAATAAGAAATTAGAGAATAACCACTGATAACATTGTGTCATATTTCCATATATGCACGTGTCTTTGTGTGTCTTGTGTTTAGGAACTGCAATCATATAATGAATATATATGGTAGACTGTTACACTGGTGGGCAACAGTAGTCACCTCTTTGTGGTCTGCTCCCCTGAGTCAGGGTTTGGTCACGTGACTTGCTTTGGCCAACGGGACATTAGCGAGCATGATGCAAATAAAAGCCCCTGGTTAACAACTGATACATTAAATAATCTTAGAAAAATTAATTTTAAAGGCTGGATGATATTTCCTGTGTATATGTACCACAACTCACCATTTCCTCTATTGCTGGATGTGCAGATTTTTTCCACATTTTTATTATTTATGAATAATGAATATCTTTGCACATATATCAGATGCATTTCTACCTACTTCCTTAGGCTACATTTTTAGAGTTGGCTTTACTAGGTCAAAAGGTATGTATATAGTTAAGCCTCTTCAAACTGTGATAAAGCCGGAAAAGCTTTATCCAGCTTTACTCCCACCAGCTATTTAGGAAAGTGCCTTTCTCAACATAACCCCTGCTGGGTAACCTGATAGGAAAAAAATGATATCTCATTTTACTTTGCATTTCTTTGATTACCAATAAGTTAAACATTTTCCCCCATATTACTTGGCTGCTTGTATTTCTTTTGTGCATGGTCTGTATCTTCCCTTTGGCTAATTTTTCTATTGAGCTATTAATGTTTTTTCCTTACAGATTTACATAAGCAACAATTTATACAGTAAAGGACTTTTTTTCTGTTACATGTGGCAATTCTTCTACATTGACAATAAACTTTGTTTCTAATGCTTATGATATACAGAAGTTAATTTGTAAAGACAGTCCCATCCACTGCTCTTTATTCTTATCTTCCCTAGTGCTTTGTGCTTAGAAAGCCAACTCTTCCCTAGAAAATAAGATATTCCCATATATTTCCTTATTTTTTTATGGTTTGACTTGAAATGTCAAATTGGAATTTATTTTGGTGTATGCTGTGAGAGAGGATGTAATTATTTTGCATTGGTCACTTAATAAATAATCCATCCCTTCTCCCCACTGATATCTGATGCTCCATCATCCTATTTTAAATTCTCAGAAAAGCTAGGTTTGGCTTTTGAGGTATTATTCTGTTCCTTTAATCTGCACCTCTACTCATATACCAATCACTGCTTGAATTACAGTGCATTTATATGTTTTACCGTCATGCTTTCATGTATTCACTCAACAAATATCTACCAAGCCCCTACTGTGTGCAAGACACAGTTCTGGGCACTGAGGACACACCAGCGAAGCAGGCAAAGAATTCCGCTGTCTGCTTCCCTTTCTAGTGGGGGAATGAACGTTGAACAAGTAATAACAACAACATTTATTGAATGCCTACTCTGTGTGCCAGGATCTGTTGGGCACTTTACGTGTCAAATTTAATCCTCGCAACAGTCCATAACATAGGCAGTGTCATTCCCATTTTACAGACGAGGAAAACCGCCGCCCAGGGAGCCACACAGTAGTAAGGGGCAAAGCCGGACAATGAATCCAGGCAGTGCGGGTCGGAGCCCACCTCACTGTAAGTGAAGCGTATAATCCAGGGAAAAGCAGAGGAGAGTAAATGGCAGGAGAGAGTGCGGTGTAGACAGGGTGTTCGAGGAAGGCTTTGAGGTGCCTTCTGAGCAGAGACCTGAATCACAAGAACCAGTGAGGCAGGAGACAGTCTGGACCAGAGAGAACAATTCTGTGCGGAGGCAGCAGCGCGCGTGAGGACGGCCACGAGCCCGGGGTTCTCCAGGACGAGGAGGAAGCCCGAGTGGCTGGAGCTCGGCGGGCGAGAGGGCCTGCAGGTCCCGGTAAAGAAGGCAGATTCTGTTCTGTGCGACAGGATGACACCATCAGATGGGACCTGACTCATGTTTTTAAAAGGTCACTCGGGATGGGGTGTGGGCAACAAACTCAAGGAGACACCATTACCCTCCCACATGAAAAACTGTCTGGACTATTTTCAGCTCTTTATTCTTTCAAAAGACTCTTAGAATCATTCTGTCGTGTTCCCAAAAGCCCACTGGGATTTAACTGGAATCATTAAATACTCTAGGCACTGACTCTGGAAGAACTGTCATCTTTGCGAAATGCAGTATTCTCATCCAAGAAACTGGTCTACCTTTCCTCGTATTCAAGTCATTCAAAAATCTACCAGTAAAAATGTGGAAAATTTTCTTCCGGAAGATCCAGCGTGTATTTCTGGACCCTTGCTGTCACTTGCCTGCACTATTACAAGCAACCACTTCCTGAAACTGGGGTCCTCCCTCTCCCCACTCCCCTCACACCCCGCCCCACCTCTCCACCTCCAGCTACCTCTCTGCTTGAGAAACCTTCACTGCCCACCGGATGTCCGCCCCCCCCCCCCCCGCCCCGCCTCCCTCCTCTCTGCCCTCAGTGAACTCAGTGACCTCAGGGCCAACCTGCCACACAGGATTCCCTCTTCTGAAAGACCCACGTGGATAATCCGAGGCCGGGCGTCATGGGTTGAATTGTGTCCCACCTCTATCCAAATCCATATGTTGAAGTCCTAACCCCCAGGACTTCAGAATGTGACTGTAATCAGAGAATGGTCTTTAAAGAGGTAGTTAAGTTAAAATGAGGCCAGTAGGGTGGCCCTGATACAATATGATGGGTGTCCTTAAAAGAAGAGGAAATTTAGACACAGCTAAGTGCAGAGAGAAGACCATGTGAAAACACAGGAAGAGAAGGTAGTCATCTACAAGCCACAGAGAGGGGCCTCGGAAGTCAACTCTGCTGACACTCTGATCTCAGACTTTTAGTCCCCAGAACCATGAGGAAATAAATTTCTATTGTTCAAGTTGCCCAGTCTGTGGTACTTTGTTATGGCAGCCCTTCCCACAGCTGCAAAATGGGGTCAAAAGCGCCTGTTAATCACGGTAAAATGGAAAGACATTTGGCCAGGATTCAGAATATCCCGGTTCTCAACCAGCCCTTTCCTGTGGCCACAGCACCTCCCCAAGTCTCAGGAGAGACAGCACCCGGCCAAGAGGCACGTTAATTCCTGGGCCAGGCAAGGCCCACGAGCCACACGCAGCCTCCGGCCGCCCCGCCCTGAACGTGTGCGGCCCGCACAGCCCTCTGGCCTACCGCACTGAGCAGTGACTCCTAACAGCCTTCCATTAAAACCCGGTAACAGGAAAGGATCAGAGATTCCCACTAAGCTGCCTGACAACCAGCACCAGCAGGAGAAAAGAACCCCTTGTGTATCCAAGACAGACACACTAATCAATAAAGGCACACATATGCTAAACTCGGCCTTGGCCTTAAAATCCTTCTCTCCGTGTTCCAAGCAGCTCCTACGAAGGAACTGGAGCAGGCAGAGGGACAGGAGAACCCCTGGCTACTCTAGGCCTACAGAGCAGCCTACATTTTTTGCAGAAGGAGATGTGGTGACAGCTAATTGAATTAGGTTTCTAAGGGACAGCTGGTACAATTAGGTTTCGAAGTAGATGGCTTTGAGGTCCAGCAGACCTGGGAATCAAAGCTGGCTGACTGTGAGTGAGCGAGAGCAAACACCTGGGGCCTGCTCACCACGTGCCGGCACCGCTCTAGTTTTATCGTATATTCCCTAATGCAATCCACACAGCCCCACGAAGCCGGTACTATTCACACCCCTGATCTACAAATGAGTTCACTGAGGCGCAGAGTGGTTGCCCAACTTGCCCCAAGCCACACGCCTGAGGTTTGAGCCCAGATTAGCTCTGGGTCTGTGTTTTTCACCTCTTGGGTAGGGGTTCCCCAGCTTTGGAGTGCCTCAGGGTTGCCTGGAGGGCTTGTTAAAACACAGATAGCTCGGTCCCTCCCCAGAGTCCTCAGTCTGGAGAGCGCGGGTGCGGCCTGAGAATCTGCATTTCTAACGAGTGCCCAGGTGATACTGCGGGTCCGCGTACCACACTTGGAGAACCACTGCCCTAGGGAAGGAAAACTGCCTCTATAATGATAAGCTCACAGAGCAGCTGTGTGGGACTCATGGGCCTACAGAGGAAAAGTACTTAACACAGTTCCTGGTACAGCATAGGGGGCCCACAAATATTATATTTCTTCCCTCTGATTCGTGCCAGTTTCCTGAGCCAGCAGTGGGGTGGGGCAGGCCGTCTGTCTTCCTGTTTCTAAAACTCTACCCTATCCTTCCCGAGAGCCTAGGGCAGCCGCCCCTCAATCCCAGGGAAAGAGCACGCACACACGCGCGCGCACACACACACACACACACACACACACACACACACACACACACACACACACACACACACACACACACACACACACACACACACACACACACACACACACACACCCATGCTCAAGCTCTAAGTATGAAACCATGCTGTTCTGACGCATCAGCATGGATGAAATCTCAGCAGAGCCTCACATGTGTGAACGCCAAAGCCAACAGGCCTGAATTCCATCTACAGCCAAACTTGAAGAAGTACACACACTTGATTTCATGCTTCTAAATATTAACATCAGAATTTTGCGAACTTTGCTTGTTCTTTTCAAAGGGCTACTATAAAGGGGATGAGGGAGGGAGGAATACAGGGCCCGCTTTACTTTAAGCGTAACCTTTTCCCAGTTTGAGAGCTTGTCAGTCTGGCAGGCCACTCTGGCTCCCTGCCCCATCCCATCCAGTCACACAGGGAACCCCCATCCCTGCCACCCCAGCCCGGGGCCGCCTCTGAACGGGAGTAACCTGGTGCCGCTGGCCCAGGCCCAGGCAGACAGCTCATTCGGGTCACTAGGATTCACACTTTAAAAGCAGGAACACGCTGATGAGATAAAAATAAAAACTGCTGAGTGCAGAGGAGGCTCACCATTCCTGGAGGGCAGCAGGCCTCAGGCAGGCATGTGGGCGCTCTGTCCTGCCCTAGCGGTGGCCAATGGCCTTGTATGTACAAAAGGCGAGAGCCCAGCTCCCTGTCTGGGTTAAAATCCTTGCACTGAAATTCCAGATAGGCAGTCAGTTCACCTGGGACTGGAAACCTCCAGAAATGGTGATGTCTCCCCCAAGACTCCCCAGTAACTACAATAGAAACACTGAAAGCAGCACTTAAAGCATGCATCCTTACTGAACTTCAACTGAACGACAATACAGAATTGTATGCAAAATATTCTTAAGTCAGATCTCAAAACAAAAAATGGTAGCTGCTGGCAGGAAAGGACCCTGGAAGTGAGGTCACCTGATCATTAAGTTTCAGGGTAGGGCTCTTCCCACCACTTATTCCCTTCCTAAAGATCGTGCCCAGGTACACTTTTCCCAGATGAATAGCTGCTCTAGGCTTAGCTAATCCAAACTCCTCCGGGATCCATCTCCCATGAACACCCAGTAGGATTTTGAGCAGGTGACCTAAACTGTCTGGGCTGTAAAATGGACATACTAGGTTCAGAAGTTCTAACCCGAATGGATCACGTTCAGAACACGTCTCCCCTTCACCTCCATTTATCTACCTAGCAAAGGTGTCACTCTCCATCTTTCTACTCAAATATCTCTCCTCTGAAGTGCTTCCCCTGACGTCTTGGGCAGAATTAGAGGTGTTTCTCTTGTGTTTCCATAGCCCCTGCCCATACCCACTACAGTTCTAACTACAGTCACACATGATTTGCTTTTCTCCTCCACTGGAATCTGAGCTCCAAGAAGGCAGGAGCTGTCTGCCAATCAGGACCTAGCACCCAACAGACCCTTAATAAACATTTGCCAAAGGAATGGTACCTGCCTGGCCTCTCTCACAGTTTTAGGGGTGCAAAGGAGAGCATACTAAAGTGTCCTGTAATGAAAAAGTCCTATGAAAATATAAAGTATTATTATCTATAACTTATTAAGGTTGAAAGCTTCTTTTCAATAGCAGAAGAATGCTATGAGGACCCTACACCAAAAGCTACAGTGATCCCACAGGTCCAGACAGCATCCCGGCAGCCTTTCAGCCTCACTCTGTAAGATGCTGAGTGATACAGCTTCTAGACCTGCACTGTCCAAGACAGCAGCCATGAGCCACATATGGCCCCTGGGCACTTGAAATGTGATGGCTTTGAAGTGAGATATGCTGCTAAGGGTAAAACACACACTGGATTTTGAAGAGCACACAAAAAGGAGGTAAAGCATTTCATTAGTAATTTTTATATTGATTATGTGCATACATGTTGAATGTGACTATTTTGGATATATTGGGTTAAATTAAAATGAATGCCACCTATTCTGTCTTACCTTTTTAAACTGTGCTTTCAGAAAACTGAAAATTGCACATGTGGCTCACGTTGTATTGCACCTCAGCGCAGTTCTTGGATGGTCTACCAAGAACTGTTCTCTCTGACCCAGCCCGGGAGTCCGACGAGATCTGCTCATTTCTTGGGATTCTTACGATAAAACCCTATTCCTTAGTTAGTGTCTCCGTCCAGGGATTTAGCCTTGTTATCACCCAGCCTTCAACCAGGTGCCTGGCGTCAGGAAACCCTTTTTGGGACGGTCTGCAGCGGTCTGGCTGTCTCTGGACCGCGGCCTGCATGTCGTCTGGGGCCTGAATGCACATGGGGCTGGAGTGTGAGTGGAGGACGTCGCGGCCTCAATTCAGCCCGTCCTGGCAGTGTGAGCTCATTGTACTGGAGGATTTCTGCCCTTATTTAGGTCAGTGGCCCCATTACCCCAGAGTCTGAGAGAGAGTTTCTATGGGGTTTTGTCTTCGACACTCTTTGCTATCCTTGTTCCCTCTTTGCAGAAAATTCCACTTTGCAGAGGTGATAAACCTTTAAAAAAAATAGCTAGAGCTCTGGTTTCTGAGTGCTACTCACTCCACCATCCTGATAAAACGGCCTGCTCACTTTGGGAATTGGTTAACCATTTTCAAAAGTGAAACATGCAATACAAAATCTAAAGCCACCTCATTTGGGGGAAAAGACTCACACCCCATGCTTTTCACCTGCAGCTCAGTTCTCTAAACTACACTGGAGACAAACGCTTTCACTCTTCCCCACACAGCGCTGGGACCCAGAACTGAAGGGCCACTTTGGCAGTGAAACTTGAAACCCCTTGCAAAGCTCGAGAGGCCAGAAATACTCTGCAGGCCACTCCTTCCTCTCCCACGTGAAATATGGGACATGTCTTCCTCATCGCAAAATAATCGTGGGGCAGTGACTTACATACGATACAGTTTTGAAAGGAGAGAAGTCCTTGAAGAGTTTGGAGTCCAAGACTAATTGATTTTTTCCTATTGTTTATCTTCTAAATTATTTTATTTATACAAACACAGTAAACATGGCTGCATTCTCATTGTAAAAAAAAAAAAAAATCCCAAGAGCACAGAAGTGAGTAAGTGACAGAAAGCTCACACCACTGCCACCTCTACCTTATTCTTAGCTTTTGTTTCTGATGAAACGTGATGTCTGTTTGTCACGTTCACTTGCCAGCCCTCTCCCCCCACCCACCTTGCACTGCCTTGAGGGCCAGGGCTCCAGGCACAGCTAACCCTTTCCCTGCTGAGCATCAGCATAGTTAAGAGCCCAGGGGGGTGACCTGTGTGCACAGGCCACTGGTGGGAACAGAAATGAGCTTGAACCACTGTTCCTGGCTTTATTTACAGCTAACCTTTCACCCTGTCTTATAACCATTACAAGATGGTCTTTCCACCAGTTCCTAGAGGGAAAGAGCCATGATTTATTCATCCCTACACCCCCAGTGTCCAGCACGGGATCTGGCACCTAGGAAGGAATCAATAGACATTTGCTACACTGTCCCAGGGCACACCTTTTTAAAACCAGTCACACAGTAATGTCCAGCCACTTCAGGAACTCCATGGAGGCTCTCCAGAATACAGGGACAGGGGAGATGCACACAGGAATGTGGCAGCCCCAGTCTCTGCAGCCCAGGTGGTCCCACGTGTTTGCCAGGCTCTGATACCTTGACTTCACTCCCTGTCTGTTCTGGGGCAGCCGCAAATCCCCGAGGACCAGACAGCCATGAGTCTCATGGGGGTGCCATGAGTCAAGGTCACCTTACTCAGATGGACAAATGACCCACACCCACGCAACCCAATGGGCTTATGCAGGAGGCCTGCTCGCCACAGATTTGGCCTTCGGGGTGGTCAGATCTCACGTCCTCCAAAATCTGTTTCAGCTGCTAGTAAAGTCTACTCATATTTACTAACACTACTCTCCTCTCTGCTCAATCGGCCAGTGTTTACAGAACACATACCCTGTGTAGGATGCTAAGCTACGAGAAGACACATGAGAAATGGTTCTGCTCACAAAAACTTTTCAGTCTAACTGGGAGGCACCAAATCAAGAGACTGGACTTAACCAACAATACGAGGCAACAAAGAACAAGTAAGGGGTCTAGGCGATTGGTCCTAAAGAACCAGGACTAAAGACTTGCTCCCTCTCCAGACCCCTCAGTCACAAGGTCCAACATTCAGCAGACACTGAAGAATCACCTGCTCTCACCTCACAGGCCCCCTGTGAGGCCACCTCCAGACCAAGAAGTGGAAAGAGGAAAAGGGACAGGGAGTGGAGACTCATTCTAGGACGATGGGGAACGGGCATCAAAGCTTTAAAATATGCAGACCCTTTGACCCAGCAGCAACCTATGGGAAACTAAGAATGTGTTTAAACGTGTATGCTTAGTACAGAGTTGTTTAAAATACATATTTTTTTAAAAGGAAAGGCTTAGATGCCAAACATCAAAGACTAAATGGGAATAACAAGAGTACCTATCTCACAGCACTGTGTGATGATAAAGTGAGTTTATGGATAGAGCTTAGAACAGTGCCCGGCACCAAGCAACGTCTAGACAAGACCTACTCATTGTCATCTTCATCCTTGTCGCTGCTGTCCTTAGATGAATCACGATGCCTTTACCTAATGCAGCCATTTCACCAGTAAAAAGAGCATTTAATGACATGAGGAAAAGACAAATATTACTGAGTGAATAAAGTGATTTATAAAACTATACATCAGCATGATCCCAATTCTGTATAAATAAACATTAATTCATGAACAAAGGAAATGGAGACTGGAGGTGTATTTGCCAAGATGCTGAGAGCAATTCACCCAAATGGTGGTATGAAAGGTGATTTTTCTTTATTATTTGTGCTTTTCTGACTCCTCCTAATTTTCATAGTAAAATGTATTCTTTTTATGAGTTTTTTTCAAATTAAAAAGTGAGAGAGTGGCAACTTTTGGCCCACTGCCTAATGTTCATTAAACCAATCGGCTGGTTTCCTTCAGCTCCTGCAGACGAGGGTCCAGGGTCTATTTTTATTGCCGTGTTCCCATCCCACTACAGATAATGGTTACTCCCACGAGACAGCTTTTTAAGGTGATGATACAGTCTTTCTAGAATAGCTAATTACCTCTGAGCCTTTCAGTTGAGTCTGAAAGAGAACCAGAGTTTTTAAAACACCAGCTTCTCCCTCATTGGAGTTGTGGGAAAAGGATGAGCCACACGGGCTGGGTATTAATTTAGAGTTGCTGGTGGTTTTCCACTTTCCTCTGCTCATCTGTAAGAAAGGAGAAAGAAAAGGAAGGAAAATGACTGCAGAGCGCGGCCTCGACCTGCGGTGCTTTCCTGAGCTGCTTCCTGCCCAGGTGTAGCCCACCCCATGACCGCCCCAGACCCTGTCATAGTGGCCATGCTTCAAAGCCACTGTGCAGAAACTGGAGCCTGGCCCAGCCCGGCCACCAGGAGCTGCACCATGACAAGCATCAATCGCCCTACATTCTGCCTGGTCTCCCGGCTTGCCATTCTGCCTTCTTCTGGAATGGTAGATCTATACCCAGAACCCAACACCTGTCCCCAGCATGCCAAGAGTGACCGCCAGCAGGTCGAGCCCCACCAGAGGGCAGGGCCAGAGGGCCTGGCAGGTGGCCCACCCAGGGCAAGCACAGAAAGGCAGAAAGGACACTGCAGGGTCACTGCCTCCCCTCTGTGTATGAGGGCACTGGGGTGGCCATCCTGCTTTAGACACCAGAAGGGAACCTGGGCCAGTACAACATAGGGTTCAAGAGCTGGGCTTGAAGGAAGCTCTGGGTTCAAATCCCAGCTCCACTTACAAGCTACGTAACCTTAGGTCCCTGTTAGCCTTTCTAAGTCCTGGAGTCCAAGGCTGTAAAATGGGGTTAGTGGTGGTCCCACCTCATAGAGTCCTAGTGATGGTTAAACTTAAAGGCACTTAAAGCTGGATCATCCGAGAAAGGTTAGCTTAGTTTAAAAGACAACCTGCACAGCACCTGAGTCCAGCTGAGAGAGACCAGGTCTGCCACAAAGCCTCTGTCACCTAGCAGCAGCCTGTGCTGCTGTCCATTTCCTGTGGGCACCCCCCGCAGCAGGATGCCACCAGCCTCTGTATGGAGGCCCCAGGCGTGCTTGGCATGAACGAGTACACAGGGTGAGAAACCCAAGTCCCACGGAAAATAAACAACCCCTCTCAGGCAAGACCCTGGACAGGCAACCCCATGTAGAGGCCCCGGCTGGAATCCCAGGCTGTTGGCAGGACCTCAGGCCTCTAAAGTCTCCGGGGGAGAGAATTCCACAAAAGGCCGGGCCTGAACCATACGACCTGAAGACTTTTCTATCCTGAGCTCACATTTCTCAGCTCTCGTATCGACTCCCGTCTAGCCCCTCCCTGTAGAGATGAACAACGAGACTGCTCTCCCGGTTTGGAGGCCTCTTCTGTGTCAAGTCCTTGAGTAGAGGACTTTTTGAATCTCCTATCACCTGGTAAAATGCAGATTCTGAGTCTCTGGGTCTGGGGTGGGGCCTGAGACTCTGTGTTTACAACAGGCTCTCAGGTGATGCCCACGCTGCTGGTCCAGGAGCAGCAAGGGCTACAGGGCTTTGAACCAGAATCCTACAGGATTCCTGAGGTGGCGAAAGGGCAGCTGAGGCAGGATGCACCGGGACTCAATCCTACCTCAGGCTTCATCCAGCAAGAGCCAGTCAGAGAGCTTCTCGTCTACAGAACCTGCTTTCTAGACCCTGGGCATAAATGTATGTGCAGGTTTCTGAAAATACCACATGAGAGGGTGCACGGCGGAGACTGAAAGAGGGGCACTCTCTCACTTGGAGAGACTGAAGGAGATAAAGGGCAGGTCAGGGAAAGGCTGGAAGGTAGGAAAGAAGACAAATCCCTTCTTTATCACTGGGGAAGGGAATGTTACACACTGTGGGTTGCACACAGCGCCTCGGTTATACTCACAGCCACACCAGGTGGTGGGCGGATGAGGAAACGGAGGCTCGGACAGGTAATGCGACCTACCTTGTGTCACTCAGCTAACGGTTATCAGAGGCAAGATGTGAACCCAGACCAGGCCTTTCCGGCTCCAAAATCCAAGTACTTTACTCCACACCCTGGTGTGGAAAAGATGCTAGGACCTTTCACCCAGCTTCCCCCAAAGTTAACATCTTACAAAACACAGCGTCATTACCTAAATCAGAGCACTAACGGTGACAAAATAATATTAACTCTCAACTGTAATACTCTACAGACTATATTCGCATTTTGCCAAGTGTCCACTAAGGTTCCTTCCTGCTCCAGGATCCAGTCCAGGACCTCACACTGTATTTAGCTACCATGCCCCCTTGGTCCCCTCCAGTCTGGGACTGTTCCATCATCTTTGTCTTTCGTGACCCTGACAAATTTAAGAGTACTGGCTAGTTAACTGTAGAATGTCTCTTGATTTGGGTTTATTTGTTGTTTCCTTGTGATTAAATTCAGATCACGCATTTTGGCAAAGATGCCACAGAAATGAGGTTCTACTCTTCTGGGGGTATCATATCAGAAGATAAATGAGGTTGCTATGTCCCGCATGGTAGTGTCCGCAGGTGTCTCCACTGTGAAGTTACCACTTTTCCCTTTGCAACTAATAACCATCTCATGAGGAGTTACTTGGAGACCGCCCAAATGTCTGAACAGGTGATTCTGGTGTGGGCTCAAGTTCAAGGGCCACAGGGCTGGAGGAGCAGTGAGGAGAACCAGAACTCATGTACCCAGGAGAGAAACCTGGGTACATGTTTGACCACTAGCTGGCACAACAGACAAGCTGCCGAAAACCCCAGCAAATCTCCAGCAACAGCCTCGGGCATGAATCGGCCTGGGAAATTTGGTATTCTCAACAACAATAACAAAACAACCCCAAAACACAAACCAAAAACACCCTCGGTGTCAACCTCCCAGCAGGAATGTTCTGAAGGGCAAATCCAGCACTCACGGCATCCAAGCTAGAAAACTGGAATGTGCAGGTAATGATTCCTCGAAAGTGAGCACTGCTTTCTAGAACTGAGCTCTAATCCTACAGCAAAACTGGGCATGCTTAAAGAAATATGATACTGGAGAAAGTACCCACAAATCTTAGAAAAGAGCAGTAAGAACTCAAGATTTACAAGGTGATAAATGGCGACCGTTCATAAATGACTACGAAGGGCCAGGTGCTCTGTGTGTCATGTGTCGGGGCCAGTCCTTGTGACAGTCCTATACAGGTGATGGGGGAGTTCATCACAGGCCCCAAAGCCCCTGGGTTCTGAAGGTTCTGACGCTTGCAGCTCCCTTCCCCCAGGGGAAGTGTTCCTCCCCTTTCTACATGCTGGGGGCACCACGGCTTCTGGAGAGAGGGTATAATGCCCATTTTAGGGAAGCAGCAGCTGAGACCCAGAGAGGATGCCATCACCAAGCCAGGAAAGGGAGAATGGGAATCTGAACCAGGCCTATCCAATGGCAGGCTGTCTCTCTACCTCATTTTTTCCCCCCAAAGGCTCTGCAAGACTGGTCCAGGGAGTCCTGGAAGTTTCAGAAGTCACAGACTTATTAATCCCAAACATTACTGTTAAGTATTACTCATTATTAATCCCAGGCATAAGGTCTCATTTCCCATAAACACTGTGTCCTGCCATCTCTCAGCAAGTCCCCATCCTCCCCCTTCCTTCCGAGGGCCAGGCCAGTAATTAGAAAAGCTAAAATTCTAAAGGTAGGGGATAATGAGCTTTTAATAATAACGATAATAATGATAAACACCCCCCCTTCCTAGAAAATTCTTATCATCCAGACAGCCCTCGCACTGGAAAACCAAGGCAACTCAGTTTCCTGATACCCAACGAGAAATGGCTGGTGAGGGGCAGGACCTGGATAAATGGGTCTAGGGCAGAATGTGCTGAGTGTCGGCAAGACACTGCACCTTCTGGAGAACTTTCTTCAGATTTCTCAGAGAGAAAAAGAGCTCCCATCTCCCGAGGACAAACCTGCATTTCTGGGCCGGGATGCCAGTCAAAGGCATTATGTGAGACTTGTGTGTCCTGACGGGGCTGGCTGGGTGAGCGTGAAATCCTGAGACTCCCGGCAATGTGTAAGGTGCTCTTCTGCTTTGGAGGAGCAGCAAGAAGGCTCTCCCTGGGGTCCATCCCCTCATGGAGAGAGCTCCCAGCACAGCCAGCAGGGCACCCTCAACCCCCCAGCCTCACTGCTCAGACCACGAGGCGGCAGCAAGTCAGTGGATGGGGGGCACGGAGTGGGGGGGTAGGCTCCACCCAAGTGACCCCGAGCATGTGCTCAGGAAAGACAGCTCTGGCCGGGGCCTCTGGGGAGGGGACAATCACGACCAGAGCACCCATCAACCTTCAATCATGCCTTGATTGAACATAGCATCCATCTTGTTCCCACACACAAGGAATGCAGAGAGTCTAATCTTGTAAAGCTTCCTTCTTATCTTCAGGGATGAAGGTCCTTGATATTCCAGCATTCAAGTGCTTTACACTTTGTGTGCAGACCTAGAGAGTTTCCTGCTCACCACTGCACATTTTGTCGGAGTTCTTTAACTAAAATTGGAAAAGACACTACAAACTCAGTTCATAAAGGCATAAGGCCTTACGGGATGGCTTTCTCAGCTTCTTTTACGAATCATTAAGAGGGGAAACATTTTTCAGACCCACCCCTGATCTCACGGTCAGAAGCATCCCATCAGGGAAGCCGTGCGCTGGGCCTGGCTCTGACCCGGGCTCACTGGGTCAGGGCAGCTCTGAGTCACCTCTTACCTCCCGTGAGCAAATCAGACATGCTTCCCCTTGCCCTCCTCTTACCGCAAAGTCTGTCAGGCCTCAGTATCCCTCCAAGAAGCCAGCCACGTTAGCCCTCTCAGCCCCACCTTCCACACTAATAGGACGACTGCTTGTGGCGCTCGGAAGGGGGGCCCTGCCCCTCAAGCTTTACTGTATCACCAGGACCCAGCCAGGTCTCTGCAGAGCAGGTACCCAATAATACCTGATCACTAAAGGAATACAGAAATGGACAAAAGAAGAAATGAGTCAGAAAAAGATTGCATCAGGAGCCCTATCTGGGGCATTAGGAGGGATTAGCTTCAAAAAGAAAGAATTCAGTCGTCTCCAGGGGCACGAGTATTCGCGTCTGGTAACTGGAGACCAGGTGAAGACACACCCAAATCACCACTGGAATCAACTAACAAATCCTGGTGCACACAGGGAACGTGGATTTCTGATCACGTGCCCACATTTTAAAAATGTGTACTTCTAAGCTAAAGGGTTAGGCAAGGTAGGATGAGGAAGGCTGATGTAGGACCCGATGCCGCCTCTCCCATCCGCTTCTCTCATGCGGGCGCCCCCAAATCAACTTCACCATTCCTCCCAGACCAGTCCAGATGCAGCCTGGGACCCTGCCACACAGCACGACGTGTACTGTCCACCCCCACTGTCCACCTGCCCCAGAAGCACCTGGGATTCTGTTAGGAGGATTATGACCACTGGCTTGCATCCCATGCTGGGTCAGACTCTCTGGAATTGGGACCAGGGAATCCGCATCTAAAAGGATGCCCAGGTGAACCTTCGGTAGAGGGATATTGAGGACCACTGCTCTAGCAAGAACTAACAATCACTTAGCGTCTGTCCCATTTGCCATACCTGGACTAGAGTAGTAGCCCTGGAAAGCCACACGGGGGCTTTTCCCATGAGAATAGGATCTTAGCCGAGTAGTTACAAGCTCTGGGGGATGTGATTCAGAAGACTTACATTTTGATGCAAGGGAAGTGAGAGGTAACAAGATGCAGAAAGAAGGTGGCAGCAGGAGGGGCCAGGCCTGGGGAAGTCCTGTGAGGTTCCCCTGCCCCAGGGGATACTCACCTTGGAGGGGCCACAAGGAATGGACAGGGAGGGACGCCAAAAGAACTAATGGGATGAAAATCACCACCTTGAAAAGTGTGCCTCAGGTTGGAACTGGCATTCATTCATTGATGCATTCACTCATTCATTCACCGTTCCAGGATTTCTTCCTTCAGCATGTACTTAACACGCCTGGACCAGGATCGGACCCTAAAGCATGAATTTGGTTCCACATATACCCAAGCTGTTCCCAAGGAGGACCTCAGGGCCCGGCAATCATGCCCAATGGACGACGTCCACTGCAGACATCATCACCTTCCCCATGTGGAACCAGAAACCCGAAGGGTCCCTCATATATGAACTCAGGTCTTTTCTTGACCTCACGACAGAAATAGCCACAGTTCTTCTGGAACAAAAAGGACTCAAAACATGAAGTTCAAAGGCCACACAAAATAAACCCGGGACTGGTGAGTCTCAGGATTGGTAGAGGCTGCTTGGCCCTGAGGACGCAGGTGGAGACAGAGGCTCCAGGCAAAACTCTCCAAACCCCTCACGCTGTGTCCGAGGCTAAATTTTGCTGTCAGCTCTACCTACACTGTGATATGGCCCCAAAGGGCACCTTAGAGGGAGATGATGACTATTCGAGAAAAACCCTTAAGAACAGTGTACCAGGATGAGGGTAGCTAGGCTGCTACTGGTCACCCACTTACGGTGGCAACTGATGGCCTGGATTCCTGAATTCCTCCTAGAAAACACAGCCCTGGGCACGTGTTAAACAAGACCGCCCCTCATAGAACATGAAACAACACCCCACAGTGTCCAAAGGAAGGGCCTTCTAGAAGCTGTGGCCCCTGGAGCTTTTCCAGATTTTTCTCTCCAAGGAGAGGGAATCTGGCCACCTCAGGGCATGACTCCATCAATACTTAATGAAAACTCCAGAGCTTCACTGGTCTTCCTGCCCCTCCTCTGTTCTTTCCACGCTTCCCTCTGCCCTCGGGGTAACCCTGCGCCTCTGAATGGCCTCCCAAGGCCTACTTGAAGGGGTCCCTTCCTTCCTGCCCAGCCTCATCGCTCCATATTTCCCCCTAAGGCTTCTTTTCTGTACTCCAGCTATACTTTGCCTTCTTACTCTAAACCTCTTCACTTTCTCCCTCTCGGGACCTCTGTTCTCTGGGAGCCTTCTTCGTTTAACTTCTCCTGGTGGGCACTTCGGAGCTTGGCATGCATCATCAGGTCTTCCGGGACCCTTTCTTGACACCCCACTCACCCCACTCACCCCAAGATTCGGTTAGCATCCTTGCTGCTAACTTCGAACTCTGTGCCCTGCTTGCCTCGAGCACTGGACCAGGAGTTTCTTCAGAGCAGGCACAGGGTCAGGGCCCGGCAGAGTCAGGCTGCGACTATCTGGAGAGGGGGAGTCCCTCCCCAGGCCCCCTCCCTCCAGCAACCTGAGCCCCACACGGGAGACTGAGGGACACAAGGGATCCTGTGCCACAGCCTTCCATTCCTGCCCAGGGGCATCAGGGCATCACTGGTCTTCAGGGAGAATGCACAGCCCAACCAGCCCCTAAACTCGGGAGAGGGAAGAAGGAATTCTTCCCACTCTGATGCTTTTCGTTTCTGATGCAAAAGTCTCTAATTTCATTCATGGAAACACAATTTAGTTCTACTGGTGGCCCAAGGAGTATCATTTCTACTCTTAGATTTTAATACCAATTTTTTTAAATATAAGGGGAGCTGGGTTATATGATAGTCTCTGACTTTAGTAAACCAGGTCTGCCCGGTATTACCTAGTGCAGAGATGCAGGGCTGGTAAAATTCTCCCGCTCAAGTCCCACGTTTGTCCACTTTGTGATGATACTACAAGCTGTGTACTCCTGACTTCTATATTTTTCAATATGCACAAGAATATTATTCCAATTCATTTTAAGGAAAGAGAAAGAAGGAACACATGCACATAGAAATGGACATCATCAGCGCCCTGAAAATCAGAGACAAAGAAAGGTGTCAGCTACCGCAGAGAAGACAAGTAGGCAGAATTTGCTGCCTGTTCATTCCAGTCACAGGGTCTTCCCTCTGCCACTGTTCACAAATGCCTCTTGCAGAGTTCTTCCCTCGATTCACGTGACAAGAGGAGTTTGCTGCATCTGTTCTTTTGCTTTCTTCCCTTTTAAAAATAATTTGTGGTTTGCGTGTTTTTACACAATACAGATTAGCTGGCAGGGGATGCGTCACTGCTCGCACACCATCACTCCCGGCGTTTAAAAATAAAAATCACATCTGCAATGCAAAGCTCACCCGCTCCGCTTTTAGAAAAGGGTGAGAGACTTGGGTGCCCAGCACCTTCTGGTAAATGGGACTCAGCTCCTATGTGCCTGTGCAGGACTTGTAAAGATGAGGCATTTTAACCTGCAAGGTTCTGATAACCTGGAAGAGTCTTGGTGCCCCAAACCTTGACCTCCCAAACCCACCCATGCATTCTCAAGGGCATGGGGCAGGGGTCACAAACAGCCTCAGGATCCCAGACTCCTAAACCAGAAAAGGCTGTGGTCTCTGGTAACAAACTGTCCCCAGGATAAGCTCCCTCAGACTAACAAAGAAGAGCAACCTTGAGTCACAAAATGAAGTGCATCTGGTCAGAGACCCAGCGTTGGCATCTGGGATGGTTTGAATCAGAAGTGCCCAGATTTACACCTCCCAGGATGGCTCACACTTGACCAGGCAGCTGAACACGTCATTAATCATTCCCAATCCGAGTGCTCGTCTCTCTCCTTCAGTGTGGACTCAAGTCTCACTGTGGAAAGTAAACGATAGCTAGCCACTGCCAGTGCCACCTTTGCCTCGGCCGTAACAGGGGAGGGGGACTCAGCACGCCAGGCTGCTCCAGTGCCTCCGCCTCTCCCCGTCTCCCTGGTGTGCAGCACACACCCTCTCCCACGCTCACCGACAGCTGTGCCAGAAAGGTTTCACCCGCAGCAAGGGCTCGGGGCTGAAACAGCGGATTTTAGGTTCTAAATCAAAGCCGTCTCAGACTGGTTGACCTCGGGGCCCCGTCTCCTTATCCTATTAACTCACTCTTGTCAGTCCAAGCACGCGCTTAATTTGAGGACCAGCAACCCAGCCGCCCAAGGTAATGAGGTCTGGCATAAAGCAACTCTTCTCAGGAGAATGTTTCCTGCACAGAAACCATGGGCGCTTCATAACTTGGTACCGCCATGGTTATTCCCCAGGGAGGTCTGGTTTTCGACCACCTAGCCCAAACAAGGGAACTCTAAAGCTCCTGCATAAAAGCGAATGTGGATATCGTTTCAAGTTCTGAAACCTCTTGAGCATTCTTCTGGGGAAGAGGTCAATGACCGGGAATGACTTAGGGGAAGACGGCTGGCATGAGACCAAAATGAGGAAGCCGAAGCACTTGGGGTGTGGTGGGTGCAGGTCATGCTCTCAGCCAGCCCGGATCAACCCCAGGAGGCAGAGGCCAGGAAGGATGTGTGATTACTTGAGGGTGGGCTTCACTCTAAAAATAACGGGGATAATCAAGCTGCAGGCTTCATCCCCCACTCTCCCACTTTCAAAGAGCGGGTTGTTTTACATCTGTACTCGGTTGAGTGTTATTTTTATGTGCCAGGCTTCCATTAGGTATCAGACTCAGAGGACTAAAATAAACTTGAAGGAACAAAGGAAGCCGGTGGAAGGGGCCAGATGTTTTCCCCTCTGCCAGTCTGCGAAGGCCACCCTGTGTGCTGGTCGCTGCTGCCACTGTGTCACCTTCAAAAGTAATCCCGTGCTTAAGGATGAAATGATGCACAGCCTTTGAAAAATCAAGCAAGAATCATTTCTCGGTCAGGATCAGATTGATTTTTGTCTGATTACGTCACGGGAATTGAGAGTGCAGGATGGACACAGAAGCCAAATCAAGAGTCACACGAGCTACAATCTACAATAGCCAGGACATGGAAGCAAACTAAGTGTCCATCGACAGATGAATGGATAAAGAAGATGTGGCACATATATACAATGGACTATTACTCAGCCATAAAAAGAAACAAAATGGAGTTATTTGTAGTGAGAGTCTGTCATACAGAGTGAAGCAAGTCAGAAAGAGAAAAAAAAAATACCATATGCTAACACATATATATGGAATCTAAAAAAAAAAGAAGGTTATGAAGAACCTAGGGGCAGGACAGGAATAAAGACTCAGACATGCAGAATGGACTTGAGGACACGGGGAGGGGGAAGGGTAAGCTGGGACAAAGTGAGAGAGTGACATGGACATATATACACTAACAAATGTAAAACAGATAGCTAGTGGGAAGCAGCTGCATCACACAGGGAGATCAGCTCGGTGCTCTGTGACCACGTAGAGGGGTGGGATAGGGAGGGTGGGAGGGAGGGAGATGCAAGAGGGAAGAGATATGGGGATATATGTATATGTATAGCTGATTCACTTTGTTATAAAGCAGAAACTAACACACAATTGTAAAGCAATTATACTCCAATAAAGATGTTAAAAAAAAAAAAAGAGTCACCCGAGCTAAAAACAGTGGTCAGCTCTGACTGCAGCTTTCCTGTGTGCACCTCTCATCTTCACGTCATCAAAACCAAAGGGGCGCCTGTTGCTTTTATTTTATGGATGGGGAAACTGAGGCACAGAAACATTATGTAATTTGCCCAACCTGTCAGACACAGCTAGCCTGGGGCACAGGATGTGAACCAAGTCTAATTGCAGACCTCTGCTCCTATCTGCAGTATTAAATAACCTCAGCAAGGCCACGTGCATAAGTAATTTCTGGGAAGCCTTCCTTCTCCGTCAACATGAGAAGTGGAGGGTATGCACATTCTTTTATCCCCAGAGCACCTGCGCTGACTGGAGCTCTTACCTCAGTAAAGACTGACTGCCTAGATTTCAAGATTCTCACATTCAGCAAATCTACCTCCAAAAGTTAATACAGTCAAAGCACTTCAAAAGGATTTAGGGAAATTAATGTCCACTGATAACATAAAGAAGTTCAATGTTATACCATAGTTATTTGCACATTTAATAATAACATCAGTATTAATATTTCAAGACTAAATAAAACTATTCACGGATTTTTTTTCCTAGGACTTGGCATTTTAAAAAATCCCTATTTTTCAACCAGAAAAATGTTCCAGCCTTCAAAATTAAGATTAGCACTCATCTTGAAATTTCTATAAACTGGGTTAATCAATCAGCAAATATATTTTGGAGGACCATACTGTGCCAGGCACTGCGCTAGGTCCCTCCCTCATGGCCCCTGCAGTGCGCTATTCACTGGATCGCACATGCTGTGACGGCTGGGGCAGTGGGAATGGTCTGACACCCACTAACACCCACTGCAGAGGCCGGGGTGAAGGACAGGAATGTCTCAATGGCACTGGTCACTACATCAGACTACTGAAGATCCACAGCGTCTGTCAAATCAAACCCACTGAACGACACCCAATTTGTCATGCATTATTAAACTGATATTTTATAATGTGGAAATCAATATTTGATAATAGATTGTTGTAAAGCATTTCTAAATATGAAATTATATAAATCCTTGATAACATTTAGCATTTTCATAATAAAACATCAGAAGTAACCAATGGGTCTCAAAAGCATTCATCTACTCGCTTTCCAAACATATTTAAAACTAAATGTCTATAAATAGCTATCTATACATTTCAGAGCTAATTTTTTTTTTAATGCAAACCACTCATTTTGGCAGATGACTAGGAACCACGACAAGAGGAAAAGGATGCAGAATTAACTCTCACCACCTATTTACTGGAGATCTCATCTGAGCAAAGGAAAGGCCCTGATGGAAATTTTGCTTTTTATTGAAGCTGATTATTGACTCATAGCCATGGGATCACAGGACCCTCCTTCCCTGCAGGACCCAGATGACAGCCACCCAGCCTACCTGTCTCAGCTGCAGTCACAATGCTGCTAGCTGCAGCATCCTACCTCTCAATAGAGTGTTGTGGGAATCAAAGGCCATTACTACACCATTGAGACTGACCCCAGCACAGTGCCGGCAGGTGCCAGACACACGAAATGATGGATAAAATGTCATCATTATAACTGACAGACGGCAGGGAGAACAGGAAGTGCCTCTTCTATTCATTTCTGGCCTCGTCCTCAAATATAATCATTTTCGCTATATCTATTATCAAAAAAAGTACATGCTCTAAAAATCCTATAGTAAATATAACAGAGCTTATGAAAAAAAAAAAACAAAAACAGGCTGTTCAACACTGATGCAAATTTGTACCCAGAGAATTAACAAAGCAGGTAACAATTACAAGTTAAAAATTACCAGCACAGTTAAAAACTAATTATGAATAAGTAAACAGGACTAGCAGATAATATTTATACACCCATGTTCATAGCAGCATTATTCATACAATAGCCAAAAGGTGGAAATGACTCAAGTGTCTACAGACAGATGAATAGATAAACAAAATGTGGTATATACACACAGAGAAATATTATTCAGTCTTAAAAAGAAAGGAAATTTGGACAGATGCTACAACACGGATGAACCTTGAGGACATTATGTTAAGTGAAATAAGCCAGTCACAAAAGGACAAATACTGTATAATTCTACTTATATGAGGTACTTAAGAGTAGTCAAATTCATAGAGACAGAAAGTAGAATAGTTGTTGTCAGGAGCTGTGGGGAGAAAAGGGAGTGAGGAGTTCGTGTTTAATGAGTATGTGGTTTCAATCTGGGAAGATGAAAAAAGTTCTAGAGATGCACAGTGGTGATGGCTGCACAACAATGTGAATGTTCTTGATGCCAATATACTTAAAAATGACTAAAATGGTAAATTTTCTATTACGTATATTTTACCACAATTTTAAAAAGAAAGAAGACTTCACTTAAAATCTTAAAAGGTAAAAGGTGCCTCTGACTGAAGAGGAGGACAGAGGAACTGAGGCTGCTGAGTTGTAATGACAAGGGCAAAATGCACACAGCTCAGAGAGAGCCACGCAAAATCACTTCTTGAACAGAGCACGCAGCCAAAACGAACCAAGAACAAGGTGAACGGGTTCTGTGTTCTCTCTTGCCTTGCGGAGTTCTGCTGGATTTGTGCACTGTTGTAAAATATTAAAATGCTGGGAACAACTGACTTCCACATTACCCTGACATCATTCCCATACTTATAATCATAATAGCATATGAGCTAACCTGTGTTACAGAAATACATGTTGTAGCTAAAACGTCTGGTATTTAACATTTCCAATAATACTTCCTTAAGACTACTGAAACAATGGTGAGCTTACTAAATTGTAATCAGCCCAAATTTTGCAACTACCCCAGCCACAGCAATGACCTTGCCTACACCTCCACCCACACACGTATACACTCATGCATCCTTACCTGTACATTTATTTTGAGTTACTTTTTTTTAGTTGAACATCTTCAATCCATTTTATTTATTTTTTTAAATTTTATTTTGAGTTACTTTTAATTGCTTGCCTTGAATCACTCTACTTCCCTCAGCTCAATGCAGACATTTAAATTCAGTCATAAAGGGAAAAACAGACAATTTTTGGGTCCTTCCAGTAGGCTGCTGCTATTTCACAATCCAACAGGAGAATGTGGTAATGCATTTTTGCTGTCTTTAAATGAGGCTACAGAACCGTCTTTGGATTCCCCACTGAACCCAATGGATTCCTGTTGAAGGTCTGGAATTGGTGCCAGGGGGCACAGACCCTGCTTCTCCTTCTGGGAATCACACTCGGAATTTCAGACTGCTCCCACTTGGGATAAACTTTCTGGGGGTCAGAGAGCCAACCTGCCCCAAAGTCCTTTCCTCAGTGGCCATTATCACCCTGCACTGTGAAACCTAAGGAAATAAGAGACTATACTTTTGAGGAAGAAGAGGGTGAAACACAGAAGGAAGGAAAATAGCAGGGAAGGGGAGGGCCCTGAGAGGTGCTGGAGTGAGGCTGGGATGCGAACAAAGTGTTGGCCATTTGGCCTCTGGGTCCCCGGGGTATGCAGAGCTACGGTGACATGCTGCTGGTTTTCTACATATGCCAGGAAGAAACCAACCCACCAAGCAAAATAAATACATCTCTAGAAAGGAAAAAGTGAAGGTAAATGTACTTCAAGTATCTATATTTATAACATAACAGCCAGTTATACTTGTTCCAATGTTAAATGGTCCCTTTTGCCAGTTGGTAAAGGAATATTCTGATTTATGCCGTTACACTTTACACCAAGGTAAAGGCGCTCTATGGAGCTTTAAAACACCTGATATAGAATACACGATCCCAGCAAAGTCTAATGACACGCGAAACAAACATGCTGCCACCAACACAAAGGGCACAAAGTAAAACATCAAAGCTGCTTAGGAACCGTGAACAGACACAGAGGCATGATTTTCTTTCCCTGACGGGAGCCATCCCCAACTCAGAATGCTCATATCTTACCAGTGACCTCCATGAGTTGGAGAGGGCAGCATCTTTCTAGGGTAGCAACGTGATGGACCACAGCCCATGGGACTTAGGGCAAGGTTATCTGGGAATCCACACACTCACCATTGTTACATCATGTCTGGCACAGGGATAACTTGATGATGGTGTGATCAATGAAATAAAAATTCCTTAGTCAGACACCAAAAGCTGGCCACTCTAATCTATTCCCAAGAGAAATTCTTGCCCACATGCACCAAGAGACACATACCAGAATGTCTGCAGCAGTACAGCTTGTGATAAGCAAAAACTGGAAACGATCTAAATGTCCACCACCAGTAGAATGGATAAGTCAATTGTGGTGCACCCACCACCCACAAAGTGGAATGCACAGCAGGGAAACGAACAGATCACAGCTACGTGCACCCGCACGGATGATCTCAGGAGCGTGAGGATGAGTGGAACAAAAGGGAGCTGCAGACAAACACACGGCGTGTTACTCAATGTGTATGAAGCCCAACGATGCGTCTGTTTATGGATATAAACATATGTGGTAAAACTCTCCACAGAAAAGCAAAGAAATGACGAACAATGATGAAATTTCCAGCAAGCAGTGATCTCTGTGTGGGGAGAGCACAAAGGGAACTTCAAAATAACGGTGTTCTCTTTCTTGGGTGGTAGGCATTTGAGCACTCCTGGAATCATTAATTCTTTATATCTTACACATATGTTGTGAAAGTTTTTGTAGTAACGCATTTTATAAAAATACTATTTTTATTTATTTATTTATTTATTTATTTATTTTTGGACTGACTCTTTCTTACAAGGATATTCCCTTAACACAGGAAGAAAGTAGAACATACAGAACGTCTTTGAAGGGGGCTCCAAAAATACTGTTTTAAAAAGCTGCCTGATTATGAGAGAGAACTATAGAATCATTCATGCCTCAAACTGAAGGGATTGCAAATGTTCAGGGGAAGGCAAAAACAAAGGGCTGTCATTCCAGAGCTTTCTCCTGCCCTCACACAGTCTGAGGTCTGATATTCCCAGGGCACACCTGACTCTTGATTCTGTGACTGTCACTCAGATAAGATGAACTCTGAGTTAAACATGGTCTGGGAGCTGCTGAGTGTACATAATCCTTCCTCTTTCTTAGAAGTGACCAAAACATATCCGCTGGGCTGGGGCAGGCGTCAGCAAACTGCAAATGCATGGGCCATACCCGGCCTGACAGCTGTTTTTGTGCTACCTGTAAAACTAAGAATGGTTTTGACTTTTTTTTAATGGTTGAAAAATATCAAAAGAATAAAATTTTATAACATGAGAAAATTATATGAAATTCAAATGTTAGTGTCCATAAAAGTTTTTTTTTTTAGATTTTTTTTTTTTATTATTTTTTTTTGGCTGCGTTGGGTCTTAGTTGTGGCACGCGGGATCTTTCGTCACAGCGTGCGGGCTTCTCTCTAGTTGTGGCATGCAGGTTTTTTCTCTACTCTAGCTGTGGCACACAGGCTCCAGGGCGCATGGGCTCTGTAGTTTGTGGCATGCAGGCTCTCTAGTTGAGGCGTGTGAGCTCAGTAGTTGTGGCGTGCAGGCTTAGTTGCTCCGCGGCATGTGGGCTCTTAGTTCCCTGACCAGGGATCGAACCCGTGTCCCCTGCATTGGAAGGCGGATTCTTTACCACTGTGCCACCAGGGAGGCCCCAGTGTCCATAAAGTTTTATTGGATCACAACCACATTCATTCACCTGTGGCTCCTTTCGTGCTACAACAGAAAATGGAGTAACTGCCTAAAGTATTTACTATCTGACCCTTTGCAGAAAAAAACTTGCCTCCCTTGTCCTAGAGAAAAGATTAAGAAGTAAATCAGGTCAGGTACAGAACCTAAGACACAAAATTTGCTTCTGTGCTTATATTGGACCTCATTTCATATGAAATATGTGGCTGCTTATGAGACTATATAATAAACTATAGTATAAATTTAAAAAACAAGGAATATTCTGGCTAGAATGGGGAGACAGGCCCAGACAGAAAGACCATCCAGGGCATGAGATCTACACAACTATCAACACTGGAATACCAATCTGTGTTTTGAGCAGACAAAGCAGAAAGGTACACCATTGTGGAAAAAGTCACGTAGTTCGAGGAAAACAAACAAAAACGTAACAGTTATTCGGAGCAAAGCTGTTCTCCCATCAGGTGTGAAGCCATCAGGTGTGATGTCCTGACAACACTGCCCCCGTGACAGCTCCCTGCGACCCGAGCCGACTATACTACTCGACAGCACAACAGGAAAGTGGCAATTCTGTGTAGCCCTCTGTCAGGCGGATCTACTAAGTAGATGTGACCGCATTTTATCAAAAAGAGACCATGCTCAGGCTTACTGGGTCTCCAGTATCATCTTCTCCCAGGAGCACAACTAGACTGTGCGTTTGCCAAGTCCAAAACCTGCGCCAAGCAAGCCACGTTTTGGTATCCGTGGAGAGCACGATGAAATGTGCGTGCCATCTGCACATCCTAAGACACTCAGAACAGCCCACGGTCAGCTGCTCAAGCTCGGGGAGAACAGCTATGACAGTTGGGCATGTGAGCTGGCTCAGGAGCGGGGGCTTAGAAACAGGGATTGCCATCCCTCTGGGCCTCCTCTCCAAGGTCTGCCTGACCCAGTCCATCTAGAAGCCCTGACTCACCCCCCACTGGAGCTTTAGGGTTGCCATGGCAATGACTGTCCACAGAGGAAGGAAGAGGCAAAAGGTCAAAGGTCAGCATGACATGAAGAGTAGAGGCTAACAGGTTGTGAACACCCAAAAGAGCATCTACAGACATGAAGCAAAACTTTAAAAAGGTGAAAAGGTACAAGATGCTGGATTTAACCTCAAGGGTGCCATTTAAGTGCCTACCTCTGTGTGTTGGTCCCGTGTCCAACTGCTGACGGGAAAGAGCCTCTGCTTCTATTGCACAACAGCACAGATGCAGTCCTGAGCTGGGGATCAGGAGCTCTGATCCTGCCCTGAAAGCTCGGTGGGAACTTAGCCAGGGCAAAAGCTGCTGAGACCAGTCTGGTTTTACAGTCGTCCCCAGGTATCCACAGGAGATAGGTTCTAGGACCCCCTCTGATACCAAAATCTGAGGATGCTCAAATCCCTTATATAAACTGGCACAGTATTTGCATATAACCTATGCACATCCTCCTGTATACTTTAAATCACTTCTAGATTATAATAATTTATAACGTAATTATTATTATACAATGTAAATGCTATGTAGATAGTTGCTGGCACACAGCAAATTCAAGTTTTGCTTTTTGGAACTTTCTGGAACTTTCCGGAACTTCCCCCCCCCAAATATTTTCGATCCAAGGTTGTGGAACCCATGGATACAGGGAGACAAATGTAATTATAAAAGAATAATCAGTACATTTATATAAAATATTTTAAATGATATATTTTATTTGTATATAATTTTGGAAGGTAATACTTTCACATAGTTCAAAAAATCAAGATGCTTTGGAGAGACACACTGAGAAATCTAGCTCCCACCCCCTGTCCCCCATGCATCCCCCCCCACAATAGATGACCATTTTATCGGATCTTTGGTGTTCACCCAGCTTCTCTTAATGCGTTTACAAGTAAATACGAATACATGGCCTTATTTTTCTCTCCCTTTCTTACACACGAATGTATATGCTGTTCTCTACCTTACTCTTTCCCCTAACAGTATAGAATGGAGATCTTTCCACATGGGCCCTCTCTTTTCTCTGTTACAGCTGCAGAGTGTCCCCCTGTGTGGCTGGACCCCATGTGCTACAGTGGACACACAGGCTGTTTCCAGGCTCTGCTGTCACAGAAAAACGTGCAACGTGCAACCTTAACCAGAGTTCACTCTCTGTGTGCAGGTTTGTTTGTAAGATAAATTCCAGAAGCATATCAGAGATTTTAATTCCCCTTCCCCCCAGGCTACTATTTTATAAATCATGTTTATTTTTGTCAATGGCTTTAGTCACTGATGAGAAACACAAGAGATGGGAACTGGGGTAGCAAAAGTCTTGGAATCCTTTTTTGGTTGGCAGTGTTAGAGAAAGAATAATAGTATGTGCCAAGACTGTCCCGTGGTCCTGCATCTTCTCCTCCTCCTCCTTGTTAACACTGACAAATAAGGAGCTGAAAAAAGAATAGCTGAACATATGGGATATAGAAATAAATGCTCTTAACAAGTCTTTGAAAAGGGAAGCCTTGAGCCCTACTGCCCTGCTGGTCTGTGGTTCTGAGGTTGGGGACACCAAGAGAAACTCCAGGTGTTTCCTAACTCTGTTGTCATATTTATTTATCTCCTACACCAGTGTATTTCCACATGTACCCGCTTTCCCCTCTAACATGAGTAGGGGTGGCTGAGGGCTGGGAGCATGAAGGATCTGTGAGACACAAGCCAAACTCAAGGTGCTTCTTACCCTGGCCACCCTCAACTAGGAAGTTCAACTCAAAACTTCTTTTTATTCCTTTCATGTCAGGCTGTGTGAGATGTTAGGAGTGCAAAGATATTATCCTTCTTTTTTTTTTTTTTTTTGGCTGCACCGCACAGCATGCAGGATCTTAGTTCCCCGACCAGGGATCAATCCCGTGCCCCCTGGAGTGGAAGCTCGGAGTCTCAACCACTGGACCACCAGGGAAGTCCCATGATCTCTCACCTTGAGAAACCTACAAAAAGTCAACCCTGGGATGGGCAGTTCGATAGTTGCCAAAATACAGAGATGAGCACAGGACACAAGAAGAGAGCCTCAGCAAGGACGGGTTACCTGGCCCACTTGTGCTGCACTGACTGTAGAGTTTCCAAGTGTGGAAGGGAACAGAGGCAGCAGGTGGAAATTAGGGCAGCAGGATGTGGCGGGGGACTGTGGAGGGGCGAGAGGCAGGGATAGAAGATGAAGAAGGCATGTGGACGGATAACTGCTGACCACCTGGTAGACCCTGCTCAGTGGTGCTCAAACTTCTGCCTGCACCAACATCACCGGGGAGCTTGTCAAATGCACATTTCCCAGGCGCAATCCACAGAGGTCAGATCTAGTAGGTATTAAGTGGGTTCAGGAATCCACAACAAAAAATCACTCTGAGTAATTCTGCAGATTATCCAACTTGACTTCAGGAAATGCTGCTGAAGGCAATGGAGGTGTAGGGTGACAGGAGTGACAGGCAGGCCTTAACCATCCAGGTTACTCTGGAGCTGGCAAGTTACGAGGAGGTGGGAGGCCAGGAGACCAGTAAAGGGGACGACGCTGCACGAGGCCAGGTACATGATGATGGGGCTGAGGGCATGGGCTTATAGAGCAAAAGACAGAGTTAGGGTAGAAGTGAATGGACTTATAACTGATGCCCACTGTCCAAACAGGCACAGAGCAGGGAAGGAGCCCGATCTGCCCAGGGTGGAGGCCAGCTGCCCAGAGGAAGGATTTTTAAGTTGGGATCTGAGGATGAGCTGGCATTAGTGAGATACCCAGGCAGATGCATGTAGGCTCCTGAAATTCACAGCCAGTGTTCTAAGGTAGGTATATGTCCAAACCTCCTGGGGCTGCCACAAAGCCACACTGCGTGTGCCCTGAGCATATCTATTAAAGTTTCTCCTGCCTACCACCCTGGTCTAGGACAAGCTACAGCTATGGGTACAGTCACAGAATCTCCAGTATTCCAACAGCAGTGCCAGAGAGGGGCACCATGGCCCTGGTTTCTGGAAGGGTAGAGAAGGGGAGATCCTGCAGCCTTTCTGGACACTTTTCCTCCAAACCCCCATGTACTTAGAAGGGGGAATGAGGGAGTGGGCAGGAAGGAGAGAAGGAAGAAAAGAGCTGCTGCCCTGTGACCTTTGCCCTCTCCTGTCAACCCCAAACAGAAAAGGGTACAGTGCAATGTGACACCTGGTAGTGACAAGACAAGGGAGAACACATACTGCACAGGTGGAGAGTGACCTCACATCATCACTTCCTCCAGGTGTTGCAGAATTCTCCTAAGCATCCTGTGCCCTGCCAGTTACCTGAGGCCTTCGTCTATGAATTTATTGTTGGTGGAAAAAGAGTCTTCTTGGAGTCTTCCCTGTGGCACTGAAGTTCCAATATCCAGGTGCCCTGGGCTGGAATCTCGAGAGAAGCCATTGCCCACCGGGCTGGGGAGAAGCGTTCTCAACCCTCCGCTCTCAGAATCAGCGGGGAGCTCTGAGCAGCACACCCGTGCCTGCCTCCCCAGGCTGGCAGAGGGGCATCTCGGTGGAAGCGGGCGTAGGAACGTCTTCAGAGCATCTCGGGTGACTGTGACGCACAAGGAGGGCTGAGCGCACTTTCCGGGGAAGTGAAGTGGGTGAGACTCCCGGCTCCAGCCCGCGGAACTTCCGTCTGTGTGTATACTGGTACATTCTGGAGTTCTACCTACAGTTTCCTCCGAGGAAAGCTTCCGCTGATTTTTAAAGCCTGCAAACCACTGTATATAGGTAAGTTTCTATATAATCGTAACCGTGTTCCTAATTTTATTTTTTTAATTATTATTTTATTTATTTATTTATTTTTATTTTGGGGTTGTGTCGCACAGCATGTGGGATCCTAGTTTCCCTACCAGGGATCGAACCCGCGCCCCCTGCATTGGAAGCACGGAGTCTTAACCACTGGACTTCCAGGGAAGTCCCCGTTCCTAATTTTAAAATAAGGCATCACTACCTCAACCATCCTTACAGCACTCTCAGTAATTCTGAGCGTGTAGCCTACTTATATATTACTTACTGGTAAACTATACAGAAGTAGAAATCTAACAGTATGCACATTATAAAGTACAGCTAAAATAGAAATATTAAACGGATGAGATAAAATTCACATAAATAGAAGTTCAGGGGATCGCCAGTCCCCACTGGCCCAGCAGTGGTCGGGGGAGGGAAAGGCTGATTACCAGGGTGGGAGGTAAACCACTGAATCTCTCAGATTAAAGCCCCGGAACATTGCTCAGCTTAAATATATTTTGAAAATGCATGTGTGGAGAAAATAGAGGACCTCCACAGGAAAAAGCTGGTTTGCAGGTGAACAGATGGTTAATGGGTAAGCTCTGTTAGTTCATGCAAAGAAAGCATTTCTAATTTAGAGTTTTAAGATCCCAG
This sequence comes from Balaenoptera musculus, assembly GCF_009873245.2. Lineage (NCBI taxonomy): Eukaryota > Metazoa > Chordata > Mammalia > Artiodactyla > Balaenopteridae > Balaenoptera > Balaenoptera musculus. The sequence goes on from NC_045793.1 coordinate 42,456,845, forward strand.
GAGGTCAGATGGAAAAAGAATCTTCCCCTTAGAAAAGTACCATGGGGCAAAATGCCAAGGCTATAATCTCTTTTCCAGTTTAAGTTAAACCTCTGGAAAACAAACAGGAGTTTTCTCTTGAACAAAGGCACAAGAGAGAAAGGGTTCTAGACCTAAGGCTTCCTGAGACCAACACAACACACAGAACACACAGTAGGATCACGTTACTTCCCTGGGGCAATTAAACAGGAAGGCAAGTCAGCGCCTCAGAGACACAGTTGATCTTCAAGGGCTGCTGACCAAGTGCCAGGCACTGTGCAGGAAGCTACGACCAGCAAGGAGCAGGGCACGCCCTACCTTGCAGGGCTCATGGTGGGTACGTGAGTAATTACAGTAATTTCAAATCCTCCGGAGTTGCAATTTCAATAATTACTCATGTACCCACCATGAGCCCAAAATTGGGGCCCAAAATTAAGAGGGCCTCACAGGGGCCCTGTGCTGGCACCAACAGGAAGAGAAAGGGTGGGAAGATGGTCCCAGGCAGAGCCCAGATGGGAACTGGAAGAATTCCTGACTGGCAGGAACATCAAGGGCTGAGAGACGGCTGGAGAGCTTGAGATGAGACAAGGGACAAAGGAGGGGTGACAGTGTGTGTGTGGCGGGGGGGGCTCCCTGGGAGCATGGGGAGTGTGGAATCTATGCAAAAGCCCCATGGGGATCCACCACGGTAGCATCTTCAGAAAGGTTAGGTCTTCCTTTTAGAAGTCATACTCTGACTGCAGGGTGTGGAGTGGAGCGGATGGGAGGCTCTGCAGGAGGCCTGGACCAGAGCCAGGCCTCAGCCAGAGAGAGGAGAAAACAACCATAGCCACAAATAATGACACAGATGATGGTCATGGTGACGACGACACTGGGAACCAGGGGCTGTTGTCAGTGCTTTACACCTATTAATTCAATTATTAGTCCCAACAACCTCTGGGCAGGTCCACCATCACCCCCTTTTCTGGGACAAAATGAGGCACAGGGAGCTTAAATGACTTACCTTAAGTCAGGCACTCATTGAAAGGACCAATGAAACAGACCTAAGAATGGCTGAGAAGTCAAATAAGATGTCATCTAAAGCCTAGAGCAGTAACTCTGTGATTGCTTTAGTGGGATAAAATTTACATACCATGAAATCACTAAGTGTACAATTCAATGATTTTTAGTAAATCTATAGTTGTGCAATCATCACCACAATCCAGTTTTAGAACACTCAGATCCTCCGAAAAGTCTCCTTGTGCCCATTTGCAGCCAATCCCTATTCCCACCCCCGGCCCCGACCACCAAATCCACTTTCTGTCTCTAAAAATGTATGCAGTAACATTTTAAGTCAAAATATATTGAATCATTTGGGGATTTATTATTTTTCCTTCCACTGAAGACATTCAAAGTACCTAAGAGCTACTTTAGGAGAATAAGGCAGCTTTATTTTTAGGTTGTACAATTTTATACCATATGCTATTTCCCTCCCACCTCTTTGTTCCTCACTGAAAATGATTTATTCTGCTTTCTGGCATTAGCAGTTTGTTTCCGAGTATATTTATAATAGAGTCAAGCACATATCAAGCTAGCACGATCTAGAGTCAAATACAATTATCTTTTTAATGTGAGATGTTTCTCTGTACACAAAAATAACGTTTTATTTCATTTTTATTTCAAGGGGGTCATTACTACGGAAAAATTATAACATCTCCCACAGAAATACAAACACTAATACTTGAGTAACTCAAACCCTGCTAATATTTTTTCCTACCTGTTCACAACTGTAACAGTGGTACCTCCCAGCATCTGAACAGAAATAATTTTTCCGTTCTGTAATCTGAACAAATTTTATTCAAATAGCCATTGCATAAGAGAACTTGCTGAATTTACTGGGCTCCCATGAGACCCAATTTTTCTACCATAAAACAAGGCCCAGGGAAAAGTAGTCCTACCTCTTCTCTCCTTCTTCCAAATTTCTGCTCTGTTCTGGGCTGTGTGAAGGAGGGAGTCTTCTCCAGGCCCTTCTTGAAATGCTTTGCCATCAAGCAAGTGCATCGACCTTCCCTGGGAAGGCCTTGCTTTATCCTCTTTACCCTCTTTAGGCAACTTCCTTCCGTGGGGCCTTTGCTTAGCTTCCCTGCCCTTGCCACAGCCCCAGCCCTGCCCCATCCTGGGCTCGCCCTCATCACCAAGGAGGTGGATCCATTTGTGGTTCCCAAGTTCCTGCTTTATTTGGAAGTCCCAGCGAGGGGCACAGGTGCAGAGCGGCCCCTGGGCCTCACCTCCTCAGCCTTGCCTTCTACTCTACACACATCCCCCCAGCTCCATCCACGCCACTCACTCCATGGCTGAAACTGTACACGTCCCACCCCCCCACCCCCAGGCCTCCAGCTGCAAAGAGTCACCCACACTTCTTCAACCTTGCTGGGACCGGGTGGTCTGCCTCTCAGCCCCTCTGGCTCCCCTCTTTCCGTGTCCAGCCTGGGCCCCAAGGTCCAGCACTTCTATGAAGCCAAGGAAAAGCTACCAGGTCAGGCTGGGCCCTGGTCCCCACAGTGGTCACACTGCTCTTGACGTCTCCCTTATGAATAGCTCGAGAGCAGTGACTCCTAACTGGGGATGAGTTTGCTTCCCAGGGGACATTCATCTGGAGACAGTTTTGGTTGTCATACCTGGGGCAGGGGGTGCTCCTGGCATCTAGTGAGTAGAGGCCAGGGATGTCGATAAACATGCTACAGGCCAGCCCTCACAACCAAGAATTACCTGGCTCAAGGTGTCAATAGAATGTGAATCTATGAAAACCTCAAAATGAAAAAAATTTTTAAATTCAAAATTGCCAAGGTTGAGAGACCCTGCTCTAAAACACATCCTTCTTTACATGTGAGGGCGAATTTCAGCCCGTACTGACTAGTCAACTGTTAAGTTTGTTTTAATCTTAAAAATGGATTTGTGTTTTGAAGAGGACTCTTAAGAGAGACATGTAACAAATGTCCTTTGATCCAGGTGTCCACACTTGTGCTGGGTCTGGACATGAGCCAGGTATATAACCATTCACCTGGTAAGAGCGATCAGAAGGCAAAGAGAAGGCCAGGGTCTTGGAATGGGCAGCACATGAAGAGCCCTGAAAATACAAACCATGAAGAACCAGTAGCAAACGCCAGCCTCTATTTGTCCAGTGGTCGCCTGGCAGAGAACAGCCTGTCACAAGGCCAGGGAGGCAGTGACTGATCCCAGATCAGAAAATGTCCAGGGCAGGTGGGTTTCAACTGGGCTTTGTGTGGTGCAGGCCCCTCCTGGGCCCTTAACCCAGAGCAGACCCCCTCTTATGGGCTTTACGTGTTGTACTTCCAGATGAGACTGCATTTAAAAAAATGTTTCCTTGGCTAAACAGAGTTTTAAAACCACTGGTCCACGGGCTATATATCAGGGTGTATCAGTTAAGATTCTTTTTTTTTAAATTTGTTTATTTTATTTTATTATTTTATTTTATTTATTTATTTTTGGCTGCGTTGGGTCTTCGTTGCTGTGCGTGTGCTTTTTCTCTAGTTGTGGCGAGCGGGGGCTACTCTTCGTTGCGGTGCGCGGGCTTCTCATTGCGGTGGCTTCTCTTGTTGCGGAGCACGGGCTCTAGGCGCACGGGCTTCAGTAGTTGTGGCATGCGGCTCAGTAGTTGTGGCTCATGGGCTCAGGAGTTGTGGCTCGTGGGCTCTAGAGCACAGGCTCAGTAGTTGTGGCGCACGGGCTTAGTTGCTCCGTGGCATGTGGGATCTTCCTGGACCAGGGCTCGAACCCGTGTTCCCTGCATTAGCAGGCAGATTCTTGACCACTGTGCCACCAGGGAAGCCCCCAGTTAAGATTCTTAGTTGCAAGAAACAGAAACCAACACTGGCTGATTTAAGCAGAAAAGTATTTCATTAAAAGGATATTAAGGAGCTAGGCTTGGACGATCAGGAACAAGAGGCAAACGTGACCCAGAACTATGGTGGCAAGGACCCCACTGTCTCAATGCCAAATCCCTGATGTAGCAGCCTGTGCAGCTAACAGTAACCAGCCCTGGACATCGCTCCCTGTCACCAGCCATACTCTCTCCCTCACACGATCCTGTGCAAACTGTCCCTATGGCCACAGTGAGCTCTTCTTTTTTTTTTTTTAATTGTAACAACTTTTTTCTTCCCCTGTGCTTCTTTTTATAAAGTCCCTATAAATTGAAGTTTGGGTGGATGTATTTAAATATTTCTCTTTTTTTAACTTAAGTATAGTTGACTTACAACATCATATTAGTTTCAGGTGTACAACATAGAGACTTGACATTTTTATAGATTCAGAGTGAACTCTTCATAGTTCTTGAGTTGTTAGTGCCACTGGCTCCCAACTCAGAGATTAGAACGGACACACTGACCTGCAGAGCCCAGGCCCTAGCTGCAAAGGATGCTGGGAAAGTGAGCCTTTGCATTTCCAGCTTCCCCCATGGGTGGTGGACTCTGCTGCCCATCAAGTCTTATAAGGACAGAAATTTTCTAAGCACAGAACGGGTAAAGTGGGAGGGACAGTGGGATATAAGGGCTCTGGGTCCTCAGAAAGTACAATGCATTGACAAGAGGGGAAAAAGGGCCCAAGGATTATTTATTTTTTTTTTGTATGTTTTAAATGTTTCATATCAAAACTAAAGGTCCCTACTTGGATGCCAAAAAACAAACTTCACTGTTTGGCCTAGAACTATGCAAAAGACCAAGGACATGGAAGCAGCTACCAGGCCACTTGGAAACCTGGTTAAAGAAAAAGAAACTTCTAATTTTCACCTGGGTTGCTTTTAGGTGAAATCAGATGCCAGTACCACTGGGCTTGGCTGAAACTAACCAAGGAGGAGAGCCTCCAATAATTAGTTAGAAGGCAGTGTACAGCCAACTGCATACAGGTCTTCCCAACTCTACTTACTCACTGAGAAAGCAGAAGAAGCAAAGAAGCAATTAACAGTAAAGATAAAGATCTATTTTAAAAGATGGGTATATTTATAACTCACACATACCCAGACACTCTGTGGGTGGGGGCATGTACAGACATATGCCTGTGGTCAAACAGGAATCCAGGGACACGTGAGGAGCAAAAAAGATTTGCAAAAATGGGACTCAATAAATGATGTTTGAACTATAAAAGATAATTCCAAGTTCTTTGATCTCAAATTTGACATAAAATAAAGTCTGACTCACTGCTAGGGTTGCCCTGAACAAAGAAAATTAATTTTAAATTTAAACATTTATAATTTATGGTCACTACTTTTTTTTGGTTTTTTTTTTTTTGTTTAAAGCCAGTGGCCGTGTTTTGGTTTTTCCACCGGGATTGCTCATATTTGTATACCTACTCATACAAGAAGGGCAATCTGAGATTTAAAAAGAAGAATTGATTTATGCTTGAAAAATATGAATCATGGAGAAAGGCAAAATGAACTAAAATTATTCAGGGTGAGACTATAAGGTGGAAGAAGATTGAACTGAGGTCTCCAAACATACAGAGAGAGCCTCAGAGAGGTTCTGACTGGCTGGTTTTTACTTCTAGTAGGAAAGACTTAGAAAAATGGGCCTAAACTACAAATAAGGGATGTACAGTAAGTGAAGGAAGAGTATCATGGTAATAAGAACAGTTAAATACTGGAATGAGTAAAAGAGAAAACTCTGGAACTTTATTCTCTGGGGATTTTTTAAAAACAGGGAATCAAAGTATCTAAGATCTAAGCTAACACAGAATGCACAGGACCTTCGTGGAAATATAAGTTAAGCTTTATTAAAAGTTCCAAAAGAAGACATAAATAAATGAAGAAACATAGATTTTCCAGGAAAAGGTGACTTATCATTTCAATGATGTCAAATTGTCTCAAACTTCATGTATAAAGTCAATGCGTTCCCAATCAAAATTCCAACAGGATATTTGAGAAACTCAAAGTGACTGTAAAACTTATCTGGTTAGAGAGGTTTTTTTTCCCAGCGTGCACTATGCTCCCTGTCTCCATGCTTTGCTCCTGCCAGCCGCTCTACCTGGAATGCCCTTCTGCCTTTTATTCCCTCAGCTAACTTCAGTCACCTTCCAAGATTCAGTTCAGGCTGCTTCTCTTCTAGAAAGCCTCCCTTGGACCTCTAGCTTGGGCTAAGGGATGCATCCTCCACAGCTTGAGTTTACACCCTGATCTTGGCATCAGGGTTAGCTATTGTCTACCTACCTACCTACTACTATCTAACCCTGAACTGTGGGCTTGTCAAAGGGCGGGGCTAGGTCATTCATCTCTGGATACCCAATACCTGGCACAGCCTGGCACAGGACATGCTTAATGAACTGGAGAACTTTCTTGTAAGGTAACACCCAGATGACAACGCCTACGTACTGAGCACCTACCACGTGCAGCTCAGGGCTAGGTGCTCTATAGACCTCTGACCTTCTCCACTGACCAGCAAGGTTGCAGTGTGACAGCCCCTATCACATGAGGCAGCCAAAGTTCAAAGTTGGTTACGCAGCTTGCCCCAGGCCACCAGGCTAATAACGGGCGGGGCCACGTTTGGAACCTTGGCAGAGTTGGCTCCGAAGCTCTTTCCAGACCCCGCCCCGCTCCGCTCCCCACGTTCTCCTTCCTGCTGTGGAGCGCCTGCCACGTGCCGGTGCGCAGGATGATGGCGCACGAGACAGACCCAACCCCGGCCCCGCCTGCGCAGCGGCGGAAGAGGGCTGAAGCCCCAACCGGCGGAGAAACCAACAGGAGCCGGCACAAAAAGTGAGCGCTCTTCACCGCCCCTCAAATCAGAGCCTGACCCAGGGGGTCGGCCCGGCAGACGCTCCCCCCGACCTTCCCAGGGCATCCATCCACACACCACATCCATCCGTCCATTCCAGACGGGGATCAGGCACCGGGGCACTGTCTCCTCCCACGAAGGCCCCGGCCGCTCCTCAGGGCCTCGGCCCCGACCCAGGGAAGGTGGTCTTCACGGCGTCACCCACCCGCCCCATGCCAGCCTCCCCGCTGACATCACCTTTGGGGCCCGCTTTCCCCGCCAGGCTCAGTGGCCGGGCGCTCGCCTCACAGCCACCTGCAGTCAAGGGCAGGCACCCACCGCCCCAGGGAAGCCAGAGCCGAGGCAGCCACTCCCCTGCTCTCAGGTTAGGGAATTTTTTAAGCAGAAAAACAAGGAAGGAGAGTTACCTGACCAGATGCCACGGTATTAACAACAGTGTGGTTACAGCACTGGAACGCATGAGTTGACACACATTAAATTTGCCATGCACATATGATAAAGGATGATAAAGTGCGCATACAAACCAGTGGGGAAGGAACAAGTTGTTTGTGGATGGGACTAGAAAAATTGAAAAAAAGAAAACTGGATCCTGACCTCATACCTACTCAAAGGTAGACTCTAGATAGAGTGAAAACTTAAATGCAAAAGATAAAACTACACAACTAAGAAGCTAAGAGGAAAATGTAAGAATTAACTTGGGGTGAGATGGATTTGTCCAACAGCATCCAAAAGGGGACTGATAGATTTAACCACAGCAAAATTACGAATTTCTGTTGTGTGCAGGGCACCACAGACAAAGTTAACAGAGGGTGATAAAGTGGGAGAAGAGCTCTGCAATCTCTGAGACCAAAAAGGGGACTGGCATCTAGAATGTGCATGAACATTTCAAAACAACTGAAATTTTTAAAAAAAGCAACTTTAAATTTTACAAAATGGGCAAAAGCTGAGAAAAGGTGTCCCCCAGAGGGGAAATCTAAATAGCTAGAAAAGTATGTGAAGGACATGGTGGCCTCACTGGTAGCAGGGGGCCTGAGGCAGCCTGGTGCGCCATCACCTGGGGATGGACACTGGCCTACCCTTGCACGTGGCCCATGACTAAGCAGCAGTCAGGAGCAAAGAACTAGCTGGAAACCATAAAAACACAAGGTTTTTTGTAGATGAAACCATTATGTTTTTCAAAGATATGTCTAAGGTCATATATTTAACACTGTGCACTGGGAATCTATGGGAGGGGGATGAATGGGGATGGGGATGAAGAAGACAATTTTTAAATAAAACCAAAGAGAAGTGGAGCCTAGCACTGATGGATGAGAGAGTGCCATAAACTTAAGACTCTTAACGATTCAACGCTCTACAGCTGGGTTCAAAAGAATAAGGATATAAACATTATACATATCATTTCATTTGTCTGGGGTGACTTAGGCAGAGTCCTGTGGGAGGTTCCTTCCTGGCCCAGGGTTCTGGAATTTGCAGATCTTATCATGAACTATCTCCAAATTACCTCTCATTGCAAATCCTGGCATAGGATAATGTTACATTTTGACTTTGGAAAAAAGTAAAAAAGTGCTGAAGTTCCATCCAAAACACATAATTTAAATGTGAAAATCAAAGGACACCAAGTGCTTCTCAAGGACAGTGTTACAAGTCCAGTGCAGCCAGACCGCTCCAGCCAGAATATGTAATGAAGCACACCAAATGGAATTCTCCAGGTTCCTTCCCAGATGGGGGGTTTGTTTCTGTAGGATGGGAGGCATTTTTTCCTATTACAAAACAATTATTCTAGGTTAGGCTCTGGTATAATGATCCTGTGAGTAAGGGGCAAGGAAGAGGGGAATATGGAGTGAAAAGGGAGTCAGCACAAAGATATACTTTATCAGCTTGGAAACAGGTGTGAGAACAGGCCACCCAGCACTATGCAGACAGTTCTCCAAAGAAGACATACAAATGGCCAGAAGACGCCCAGTATCACTAATAGTCATTAGGGAAATGCAACTAAAACCCCTAATGAGATACCACTTCATGGCCATTAGTATGGCTATAATAAAAAAGAAACAACAACAAGCGTTGGAGAGGATGTGCAGAAAACAGAAGCCCTCATATATCACTGGTGGGAATGTAAAACGGTGCAGCCATTCTGGAAAACAGTCTGGCAGTTCCTCAAAGTGTTAAACATAGAATTACCATATGACTCAGCAACTCTACTCTTAGGTATCCACCCAAGCGATATGAAAACGTATGTCATACAAAAACTTGTACATGAAAGTTCATAGCAGCATTATTCACAATAGCCAAAAAGTAAAAATAACCCAAATGTCCATCAGCTGATGACTGGATAAAGAAAATGAGGTATATCCATATAATGGAATATTATTCAGCCATAAAAAAGAAAAATACATGCTACAACATGGATGAACCTAAGTAAAAAAAAAGCCAGACACAAAATGCCATATATTACATAATTTCATTTATAGGAAATGTCCAGGACAGGCAAATCCTCAGAGACAGAAAATAGATCAGTGGTTGCCTGGGGCTGGGAGGAGGGGAGTGACTACTAATGGGTATGGAGTATCCTTGTGGGTGATGAAAATGTTCTGGAAGAGTGGTGAGGGTTGTGCAACTTTGTGAATATACTAAAAACCACTGAATTGTACATTTTAAAGGGGTGAACTATATGGTATGGAAATTATATCTCAATTTTTAAAAAATCCTGTGTCCCCAAAGCCCTGCATTCCCGACCTCACTGGATGATAGAATTGGATGACTTCCTCAAGCGCCAGCTGGGCCCTGTTCCAGGAAGCACCTCCCTTTTAAACTTGTCTCTCACACTTTCTAGATATAAAAGACTAGGAAAGAACTGTCCCCTTCCTTAACCTCCTCGTTCCATCTCCAGGTTTATGGATTCTCTGCCTCTGAATATAAAAGTGTTTGGGCTCTGAGTAATTCTGCCCAGCTCTGAACTTCTGCTCTACACTCACCAACCATGTGACTTGGGCAAGTTTACTTAAATTATTTAAGTTTCCTTATGCGTAAGGTGGGAATACTTTGCCAACCTCACTGGGATGGTGCAAACATTAAGTTAGTTAATGAATATAAAAGGCTGAGCAAGAGCACATGGGGCAAAGTAAATAGTCAATAGATGTCAGGGGTCGTTTCTCCTTTCCACAAATGCCTGAGCGTTAGGGTGCTGAAACTAGGCTGTATGTACAGTCTGAGGGTACAGAGGGCATCACACAGGCAATGACAACAGAATGCCTGTTATGGGAGGGGAAACGCAGGCCAATAGGGGAGCCCATAGCTGTGGTGCTTAACAATGTCAGGGACAGTCGAAGTTGAGTAGGTTTCACAGTGGTCCCTCTGAATCACACCTTTCCACGGCCATGCTAAAGGGCACTAAAATTCTAAAGGGCAGACAAACTCATGTGTCACCACTACTTGTAGCCAAGGGCAAGCAGAGAACTTGGCAGAGTGGAGCCGCTGCCTTGGCGGGGGTGGGTAGAAGGTTTCAGGTCACTGCTGGCATTTCAGGAGAAAACCAAGGACTGGCAAGGTGGAAGGAGAGAAGTTCAAGGGAAACAAATCCCAGTCCCTTACTGCTGGTGTATACTTGCCGTGGCCCGGCCAGAAAGCCGTTCCTCTTGTCCAGCAGACTGTCACTCCAGGAACTCTAAGGCAGCTTTCTCCAGCATTTAAACTGTTAAACAAGTACTTGAAATCATCACTGCCCCAGGAAAAACCAAGAGGAACAGGCTTCTCACAAAAAGCCAAAGAGGAAGTCCCTGGGCGATTTCTCTTACACCATCTTGTTATGGGCTGAATCATATCCCCCAAAACCAATATGTTGAAGTCCTAACCCCCAGTACTCTAGTATGTGACTGTATTTGGATGCCATTAGAGTAGCCCCAATCCAATAAGACGATGTCCTCATGAGAAGAGGAAATTTGGACACAGACAGGTACCGAGGGAGGACCATGTGAAGACACAGGGAGATGACGGCTATCTACAAGCCAAGGAGAGAGGCCTCAGAAGAAACCAACCCTGTCGACACCTTGATCTTAGACTTCCAGAACTGTGAGAAAATAAATATCTTTTGTTTAAGCCACCCAGTCTATGCTCCTTTGCTCTGACAGCCCTAGCAAACTAATACAATCTTACCTGTAAAAACAAATACTTTTCCTTCTCTGAATTGAAGGGCATTTGGTAGAAATAGTGACCATTTTCCCTCTCTGGAGAAAAAGCCTAAGGGTTTGAAGGGATTTTGTGATTCAGAAGAACTGCATACATTTAAACATATAGTCTTTGTCAATATAATCCATCAATAAAAATACCACAGTTACTTTGATGAACACAGATATGTATCTGGAATCAGGGGTTATGGGTAATCCTGCAGTCTTATCTCTCACTCATCACCCAGTTTATTTCTATATCTTGCTTTGGTAGGTCAATGACAAGAAATTTCTGATTTTCATAGATTAGATAAATAGTTGCAAATAGTAACATTCTGAACAATCACCTAGAGTCTCAGATGTTCTTCAATTTACCCAAAAGTCTAAAGGACAGAATCACCTTTTATTTCCAAGCTGAAACTCTCACAATATCTAAGTTGAAACTCTCACAATATCTAACAACTATTTGCACTTTTACTGTAAATGTTGGAAGCATCAAAACTAATACAATTCAAGATTACAAATCTACTCCAAACAGTCCTGCCTGGCATTTAACAGAGCCCAGTGTGTGAGTACTGAGACACGAGTCTCTTACACAGTTTCACATGTATGAACATGAATTTAACATGAAAATTGAACTCGAACATTAAATTCAGAACGGTTAAAAAAGACAGTACAGAGTTACAAACTCAGAAAGATGTTTTATACACCATCGACTCCAGTCCACCTGCTTATTAAATCCCTCCCAGCTCACAGTTATTCATGAGTTTCATAAGCGGGCCATCTATGGCACTGAAGAAAATGCTGACTAGTACGGGTATTAGGTCAAAATTGTTTAAAAGAGCTCATTACTCCTTCACCTCTTTTATTTCTAAAAGTTGCACGAGATTTGGGGGAAGAAACTAGGTCAATGAACTCCTGACCTTATAACTAGTTATATTTTTGAGTCAATCTTCTAGAAAAAACAACAGTGCATCAGTAACAACCCACAGTTACTGCCAGGGGTCTGCAATATACATCCACAGCAAATGCTGTCTCTAGACTCCAGAAATAATGTAACTTGAGCCCAGGTACTAGTGTTCTTAAAAACACAACAGAGGTTGTCCTAACCAACCTCTGCTCAAGGGATCCACCAGACTGTCCCCACTCCCTTCGTAAAACATGCTGAGAGCTGGGCACCCGTGGCACGCTGAGCTCTCCCGGAGGATAAGCTGTGCACTTCCCCTCTCGAGTGGGGCATCACACGCTCACCCAGGGTCAGCTATGTCTGTCCCCAGACTTGTTTTTGTCAGTTGTATATATTACTGTGGTCTCCTAAATGTGACACAGACTGTCGAAACAGGAATATGAGCAGAAAAAGTTGTTTCTAAGAAAAGGAAGATGAATGTTAGCCAAGCTTCTATGAAAGCAAATTGTTTCAAGAGACTGCTGTCAAAATAGGTGTGGGCAAGATGATTGTAAAAAGACTGGAAAGTCATAAAAATATAGTATCCCACACTCAGATGGCTTTGCAAATACCCTTGCTCCACTTTGAATAAAGAAATACTGGATACACAGACACACACACAAAATGATATTGTTAGCAGCATACTTATGAAAGATCACGACTAGGGAACTCAAACCAAGGTGGTTAAAGGAGCACCTAGTCCAGTAAAAAGGCTGGGGTGATGAATAAAATACAAATTTGTGGAAAAGCATTAGTGAACTAACAGTAGCTTTTTATCATCAAGCCTTGGAATCTAATTGCTTGGATTATAATCCAAGCTCCATCACCTAAAAGCTGTGTGACCCTGGGGAAAATTACTCAGCTTCCCTGAGCCATCTCTCCTCTATCTGTAAGAGGACTGATGATGGTATCCAGTGTAAAGCCATCAGCCACAGTAATTATCAGTGTTAACTATCATTGTTTTTGTTCTTGGTACAACTACTACTACCATCACGGTCACGGACACTGAAAATATAATCACCATATGTGGAGGGGGAGGGACACGCAGTATTTCACTGTTTAAAATGAGTCCTCAAATTAAAAACAACTGGGAACCACTTTGCAAAGAGCTAACCAGTAAAATGACACAATCACCTGCAGCTGCAGAGGCTGCTCACCAAGCAAGGAAGGACAAAGCCCCAAATCTACCGGCAGGTGAGTCCCAAGCCTAATCACTGGTACTTAGAGGCCACTAAAATTTTTACTTTTTCCCCATTTAAGAAAACAGAGACTGCAAAAATATTTAAGTCAGACTGAATTTGCTTAATGAAAATACATTCTGGGGAATTTTTTTTTTTTTCATAGAGAATTGGATAAGTATTTTTAAAAACAACAATCCACCTGAGCCCTCCCACTTTAAAAGACACCACGCTTTTAGCATAAGCTGAGAAACACGAAGTAGTGACTTCACCCTCCAGCTTTTGGGTGAGCAAACCAGATTCAGATCCCTAGAACACAATAAAACCACACCCAAAACGCACACAACCTTCAATGTGACCACGTGAACAACATTCTCTTGGCATCACATTTCAGGAGTTTACAACAGCTTCTAGATAAAACAATTGAAGGCCCAGTTTAACAGCTTAATCAGGTAATGGCTGAATCAAAATAGAATTCGCAGGAAACAAGGGCTTGTTGGAAACAAACAACTGAGCAACAGAGGTAGGCAGCTGTACTCAGTAAAGAAAACTCAGGGTTTCTTTACCCAGTAGTTTAGTACAAGGATTCAAGACTTCTTTAGGGGCTTCCCCGGTGGCGCAGTGGTTAAGAATCCGCCTGCCAATGCAGGGGACACGGGTTTGAGCCCTTGCCCGGGAAGATCCCACATGCTGCAGAGCAACTAAGCCTGTGCGCCACAACTACTGAGCCTGTGCTCTAGAGCCCGTGAACCACAACTACTGAAGCCTGCACGCCTAGAGCCCGTGTTCCGCAACAAGAGAAGCCACCGCAGTGAGAAGCCCGTGCACCGCGACGAAGGGTAGCCCCCGCTCGCTGCAACTAGAGAAAGGCCGCGCGCAGCAACGAAGGCCCAATGCAGCCAAAAATAAATAAATAAAAAATAAATTTAAAATTAAAAAAAAAAATTCTTTATAATGAACCGCTTACTCTGAGCACATCTCCCCAGGGTTTCTACCCACTGGAGTCCAGCTGTTTGGCAGCTGTCAATCAAAACATTACAATAAAAACTGCCATCCAGATCAGGCCTGTGTACAGTCATCAGGAATAGGATCGGGAAGTCTCTGAGGTTCCTAAGTATTTGTTGAGGACTCCAAACAGAGCAGGGCATTTCTGTGGCCTATCCTGGATGTTCAGATAAGACTCACTGGTGTGGAATTTCCACTAAGCTGCACATGACTACACACAGACCAGGGTGTCCATGATGAACACATCACATTCGAGTGAAATGCATGATTTTGTTACTGGCAGAGATTGTTATTAAGGAACTCCAGGATGAAATCTTTTGTAAGGTAGGGTAATTTTGAAATAAAAATAACACCTACCTCAACGCTCTTCTCTCCCGTGAGGCACCGTGTATGGGAGCCTGCCACGTTCCCAGTCTGAGCATTCCAGAGCCGAGCCCGGGCGGTGGGCCAGCTGGACCCCTGCGTGTCGGGAGCTGCCTCTGACTTCCTCCTCACCAGGCGGCTGCAGTGGGAGCGGCGACTTGCACGCCGACAAGACCCTAGCCGCTCAGACCCCAGCCCCGCCCTCCGGACTAACTCCTCTCCAACCACCTGACTTGGTCCTGTCCTCCAATCCTGCCTCTGTGCTGAGGTCTCCACCCACCTGCGAGAGCCAATCAAACAGGTACCAGACCCCTGTGCTTATTAAGCTTGACCTCCTCGTTCAAAACACTCATCCCCCCCAAACCCCCCAACCCCCCACCCCCACCCCCACCCCCCGGTAAGTACCTGCGAACGTGTCTCCTTGTAAGACTGTGACCTCCCTGATGCCAGGGCGGGGTCTCCCTGTGCCTCTGACCTCACCAGGTAAGTGCTCGATCAGTGTTGAATTTAACTTATGGAAATGTCTTTTGATAGAAATAGTTACCTAAAACTCCCCATATATGTCCTTGTTCTACGTGTACTTGATACTAAACAGCAGAAGTGGCCTTGTCAGATGCCCAGTGTGTGGTTAGGCCATTTAAGATGGCTGTTCTCTTGTTCTCTGTACAACCCCTGCTCGACCAGTCCCTGTTTCACTCACATGACTACCCAATCCTCTTAATTACAGGGCTTAATTAGTCCCTGGTAACTGATGAGCACACCGGACGTCAATTCCCCCCTACAAACGATAGCCTCCTTCTCCAGCAAGTACCAAAGACTGCTGCCATGTCCTGCCCGCCGTCTGCCGAACAAGGTGGCGTATCGATCCAGGACCCTTTGTGTAAGATTCCCCAGTCCAATAAACAATTGATGTCTCTGTCACTGTCTCTGGGCTCTTTGTTCGTCTCGAGGCTGGACAACTATAAGGCTTGGAGGACTGCGGGGTATAGCCCAACACCCGGGCTGCACAGAGGACCACAAGGCCTCTTCCTCCCTCCACTATGGACCAAGATCCCACACCTGTCCAGAGTGAGGCAACAGCAGATGGAGGGGTGAGGTCAGCAAGCTGCATCATGCCGACACAATGCAGAGGCATGTGAGTCAGCCCCGGGATTTCTTAAATGCCTCTGAGCCTGTCTTCTAGGAATCTACCCAGTTAATCCCCACAATAACCAAAACACAGGCAAGTCTTTCCAGTTTTTGCCTCTGAAGATCCTCTTATCCCCGCCCACTTCTCCTGCTCCCCCGTCACCATCCTTTTCAGCCTTTATTCTGTATCAGCCTCTCTACTCAACTCCCAGCACCCACTCCAAGCGGCTCCCCCAGCAGCCAGAGCAACCTGGTAACAGCTAATTCATCACCTCTGCTTCTAATCCTCTGTGGCCTCCTCCCGCTGTGAAAGTAAAAGCCTTGCAGGGCCCACCCACCTGGCCCTGCCTCCCCCTGCAGCCCTAGCCACCTGCCACTCCCGGGACTCCACTCTCTCCAAAACAAACACTCTCAGGGCCTTTGCACTTGCTGGTTCCTCGGGTGAAGCACTCTTTCCCCCAAGTTTTTCCATGCCTGGCTCCTCAGCTGACTCTAGCTTTCAGCTGAGGCTTCCTTGACCCCCATCTACTCAGCAAGCCTCCATCACCCTCAGCCTTCGCCACTACCCGTAATTATTTATCTGTGTGCTGACTTGTCCATCTTCTTACCTAAAATGGAAGCTCCATAAGAGCACCAGCTTTGTCTTGTCCTACACTTTATTACCAGAGCCTGACACAGAGCTTGGTACTTAGTGAGAGCTCAAAAACTTTCTGTTGAATGAATGAATAAGTAATAAAGGAATGAATATCTCCTGGAAGAATCAATACTTTCCACATCCCCGCCCCACCCTCACCAAATCAGATCCCAAACGGGCTCAGCTTTCTGGAAAGACAAAAGTAACAGCTTTCCCTTTGGTGAAATAAACCCTGCATCCGCCCACCCCAGGCCTTCCCTTCATTCACACTCTCTTCCCTTATTAATCCTCAGCGGTCTTATTTCTGACCACCTTTCTCTCTGGAAACCACCCAGATCTCCTTGGCTCAGAAAACCGGAACTCCGCCTTGGAGTGGAGCCAAGGTCGCACGCAAACTCACACTTGAGGGTCCGGGTGGAGGGGCCCTGGCGCCCTCTGGAGTGCTCTACCTCTGGCCAAAGGCCCTGTCCTTCCGAGGAACAAAAACAGGAAGGGAGCAGAGGCCTCCAGCGGCTTGACACAGTCCCGAGAGTCTAGGGAAAGCCCTGGTGCCTGGCCAGCCTCAGACCCAAGACAGGGAGGAAAGAGCAGGTGGGCCGGGGGTCAGTCAAGGGACGTGGAATTGGGGAAGAGACACCTCCACTCCCTGCTCTGCAATCAAACAAACGTCTGGCTTCAAAACCTGATTCCAACATCTCCATTTCTGAAGGCCACATGGCTGCCATTTAATCTCTCTGAGCCTCCATTTCCACAGCTGTCAAAATAGATTTCACAATTTCTACTTCAAGGGGATCGCTGGCACTTTGCCCCCAGATGTTATGTCTGGCTGCATCCATCTACCTTTCAGTCCCACAGGATGAGCCCATTATTCTTTTTTTTAAAAATAAATTTATTTATTTTATTTATTTTAGTGTTTTGGCTGTGTTGGGTCTTTGTTGCTGCGTGGTCTTTTCTCTAGTTGTGGCGAGTCAGGGCTACTCTTCGTTGCGGTGCGCGGGCTTCTCATTGCGGTGGTTTCTCTTGTTGCGGAGCATGGGTTCTAGGCGCATGGGCTTCAGTAGTTGCAGCACGCGGGCTCAGTAGTTGTGGTGCGCAGGCTCTAGAGCGCAGTCTCAGTAGTTGTGGTGCGCGGGCTTAGCTGTCCCACGGCATGTGGGATCTTCCCGGACCAGGGCTCGAACCCATGTCCCCTGCGTTGGCAGGCGGATTCTTAACCACTGCACCACCAAGGAAGACCCAAGCCCATTATTCTTAAAGGAAAAATTCAACCAGGTATCAGTCCTACTCAGTGACTTTTGATAAAATGTATGGATTTTTCAGACTGTTTTGAGGCTGAGCCATAAAAGCTGATTCACAATGCTTAACTTGGTTTAAAAACAGGGCCAGTCTGACTCCGGAATTCAGCATATGCACGTGCACCGCAGCCATTCAATAGGTGTTTTTCATTGAATGAATCAAACGACAAGATGGGTTGTGTCTATATTGAGCCTACTAATCAAGTCTGATCAACTAAAATCTTTTTTCACAATGAGTGCGTGCTGCCAGGCACTAATTCACCTTGTGCTTTGATATCGCAAACAAACACGAGGCAAGAAAACAGACTCAGACCGTAAAAAGGCTCAAGACTTTATATTCCCTTCTGATGGAGGCCATGGGGAAAATGTACAAGTGGGATGCTAAACCTCCTTATTTCTTTTGGAGATTATCTGTCAGCTTGCACAGGACTTACGCTTTCAGAAACCAAAGGGACTTTCCAAAACAGAACAACTCCTCAGCAAAAAACAGAAAATAAAAATTAAACAACCTTCTCAACATCACTAATCATTAGGGAGATGCAAATCAAAACCACAATGAGATACTACCTCACACCTGTCAGAATGGCTATCATCAAAAAGACCACAAATAACAAATGCTGGAGAGGATGTGGAGAAAAAGGAACCCTCGTGCACTGTTGGTGGGAATGTAAATTGGTGCAGCCACTATGGAGAACAGTATGGACGTTCCTCAAAAAAATGAAAAATAGAACTACCAATATCATCCAGCAATTCCACTCCTGGGCATAGATCTGAAGAAAAGAAAAACACTAATTTGGAAAGATATATGCACCCCTATGTTCACTGCAGCATTATGTACAATAACCATGATATGGAAGCAACATAAGTTCCCATTAATAGATGAATAAAGATATTGTTTATACACACACACACACACACACACACACAGAATGGATTACTCAGCCATAAAAAAGAATGAAATTTTGCCATCTGCAACAACGTGGATGGACTTGGAGGATATTATGCTAAGTGAAATAAGTCAGACAGAGAAAGACAAATACTGTATGATATCACTTATATGTGGAATCTAGAAAACAAATTAACAAACACAACTAAACAGAAACAGAGTCATAGATACAGAGAACAAACAGATGCTTGCCAGAAGGGGCCAGGGGGAGAGAAATAAGTGAGGGAGATTAACAGGTACAAACTTCAAATTATAAAATAAATGAGTCACGGGTATGAAATGTACAGTGTGGGGAATATGTCAATAACTATGTAGCATCTTTGAATAGTGACAGATCATAACTAGACTTATCATGGTAATCATTTTGAAATATACAGAAATATCGAATAGCTATGTTGTATATCAGGAACCAACCTAGTGTTGTAGGTCAATTATACTTCACAAACAAACTCTTAGAAAAAGAGATCAGATTTGTGGTTACCAGAGGCGGGGTGTAGAGGGAGGAGAAATTGGAGGAAGGTGGTCAAGAAGTACAAACTTGCAGTTAAAAGATGAGTAAGTACTACGGACCTAACGTATAAAATGATTAATATAATGAACACTGCTGTGTGTTACATATGAAAGTTGTTCAGAGAGTAAAGCCTAAGAGTTCTCATCACAAGGAAAAACACATGTTTTTTTCTATTTCTTTGAGTTTGTATCTATATGAGATGATGGAGGTTCACTACATTTATTGTGGTCATCACTGCATGACGTCTGTAAGTCAGATCATTAGGCTGTACACCTTATGCAGTCCTGTATGTCAATTATATCTCAGTAAAACTGGAAGAGAAAAAAAGAAACAATCTTCATTCCATAGGCGGGCTGCCACCAAATTTTGCAAGAGTATTTAGCAGAAGCAGTCCTCTTTTAGTCCTGCTCCATAAATACTGAAAACAAGGAAAAACACTGCCTAAGACTGAGATTTGGCAAAGGAATCTGATGAAACCCGTCGGTTCTGTGCCACAGCGTGACGTCCCTGAAGGCTCCTGGTGATTGTGTGATTACTGAGCTTTCTGCTGTCCTATCTCAGGCTTCACGTGCAAAACATGATTTCTTGTAACTCATACACACCTGTCCACCAATGCAGCAGCATCTCAGGGCCAGAACAGACTATCCCGTTAGAGTCCCACCCAGGCATGCTTTAGTCCCCCACCTACTAAAGCAAACCCACAGAGAGGAAAACAAGAGCCAGCTATTCTCTTTGCAAAAGAAGTGCCCAGGCGTTTGTGTTTCTGTGGGCTTTTTTCCCCATTAGCTACATTTAACATATGGAAAAACTGAGACTTGGAGAGGTTAAGGAATTTCATCAGTTTAACACATTAAGAGGTGGAGCCAAGGGTTTTCGTTTTGGGTTTTGTTTTTTTTTTTTCCTTTACAGTGGATTTAATGTAAGAAAATGGGACTAGTACACAATTTGGCAAGTGCCCTTGGTTAGGCAGAGTGTGGGATGCCTGAACAAGAGGCAGGATAAAGGTGAGGTGCTTATAAAACAGCACGCCTGTGAAGGGCATGGGTCTAAAGTCAGAAGGTTCTGGGTCCTAGTCCCAGCTGAGTCACTAATGAGTTGTGGGATGGAGGTAAGTCATTTAACTTCTTTGGTTTTAGTTTCCTCACCCAGAGATGGAGACTCATTAATAAAAGCATGCATTACCTACTTCCTAGAGTTACTGAAGAAATCAAATGAATGTGAAAGCTGTTGGAAAATATGAAGGCACACTCAGAAGTCAGGTAACTCCTGTACTACATATATATTAATGTATGAAAATTAAGAGCCACCCAAAAAATTACATGCATCCATTCTTGCTCAAACTAAATGTATTTCCTCTTACTAATAAAAGGATCAGCTGGAATGCAAGAGATTTTTGTGAATCAGGATGAACACAGCTCTTGGAGAATGTGCACTGCTGTTTTGAAGACACGTGATCACAGCCAGGCATCTTTTGGTGCCCTAGGACAGTCACACAGGCAAATGGACCCACTCCAGTTCTGAAGGGGGTCAAGCCCTAAGCCAATTACTTCAGGTTTACCAAACACTAACAAGGTGCCTGGAGCACCCAGAATACTGAACACATCGTGAACAGGCAAAAGGAACCACCAACCCACAGGACAATAGATGTGGCCAAGTGTGAGAAATGTGATGGGGACATAAGTCACATTTAAAGTCACTCCCAGATGCTCCCTTCTACACCCTTCTGGGTTTGGGTAAGCTCTTCCTGCACTCTCACCTGAGGACAGCAGTCAAATACCTTCAACAAATCATCACCCCTCGAGGAAATCCAAACAAGAGACACCAGGACAAATCCCTCGCTGGACAAGCTAGCGCTCTTCCTCGGTGTGCCCCTGGCTGCCCCAGGTCTGCCCTGCAGATCGGAGCCCACTCTGAGGTCGGCTGTTTCTTGCTCACTCTTCCATTTTCTACCCTTTACATTCATCTGTTCTAGAATCTGAATAAATCCTTCAAACTCTGGCCAGAAAGAACATCATATGGTTGAATAACAGGATGACCAGAACAACCAAAGAAAATAGTACCTAGAAAGCTCTGCCTGGACTCACAGACCTTGTCAGAAAAGCCAGTGCAGGGGAAGGCGCTTTACAGGGCAACCCACGGGGATAGCTGACTGCCGATACACAGTACAACGGGGCTCAAACCTTAGTGTATATCAGAACCACCCAAAGGGTGCGTGAAAACACAGAAACCCAGAATTTCTGAGTCAGTTGCTGATGCTGGTCCAGAGACCACACTTGAAAACTCTGTCATAGTGGGCAAGGGCTACCCAGTCTATCATTCTTATTGGGGCAACTTCAGATCCTGATTCATCCTCCTCCACCCCCCAAACTAAGCCTTAAGAAAACTCGTGATAGGAATTAAATAGCTAGCCCCCCTCCTCCTCCTCCCTTCTCCTTGCCCATACATACACCCATGCAGCCATGGATGGAGAGAACAATTGCCAAGCCATTCCCGACAAGTACCTCCTAGGCTGAGTCCCGTTCTCACCTGTGAACTAGATGATTTTGCAAAAGGAGTGAGTTATGCTGCAAAACAGAGGACATGGCGGTGCAGGAAGAGCACTCAGGGGTCCCCCAGGTCCCGTTCCCTGAGCTGGTGCAAGGTCCCTCAATCCTCAGTGATGGAGCATGCCAGTGGGACGGTGCCAGGGAAACGTTGTGACCTGGTTTTCTCCTCACTCATTTATCCTGATGCTCTGCCACAATGCACTGTGATTTCCCGCCGAGAAGTCACTTCATGTCACTAACTGCCACCTCACCAGCCTCACCAACAGCTCAGTGCAAAAGAAAGCAGCGAGTGGCCCTAAACATACTGTGTCTTGGGGGGTGGCATGGCCAATTCCCTCCAGACCGGGATCAGAGGGTTTCTGCCCTGGAAGGGACCATTAGAAACATTTCTTTTCTTCCCAAAGTTGATTATGTTATATAATACACTATTGCACTAACAGCGCGAGTTACTGCTACAATAATATTGTTTTGTGTTAGGGAGGGTTAACGGAAGTTCCTACAGAAAGCAGTGTTGTGAATAATGTAAATACTCAGTGATAAGAGCCCATCCTACAACTCTCATCTTCTATGGTTCAAATGGGAAAATCTGGCCAATATTCACCACACTTCAGCTTGGACTTTTCTGACTCTGGGACAGGAGAGGTTACATACATTTGGGGCTGCAGCTGTGGGCCTAAAAACCAACTTCAGGCTAAATAAGGGAAAAGAATGAAGAGTGATTCATTCACAGCATTTTGGTAAATATACATAGCACATGTGTTTGCAAATACCTGGCCTTTAAGATGATTTTCTGCACACAAATAGGCATATTTGGTGGAACGAATGTGACTTTGCCTCCCAAGAAAAAAAGAAATCCAAGTAGCTCTTTCATAGATGCAAAACTGCAGTAGTTCCCAGGCTCTGAGTGCCTGATCTGGTGTGAACCCCATGAAGTCTTGTAAGCCAAACTATATTCTCCAAAGCAGTAACACCAATACAATCTCCACTTACCCCAAAGTTAGGAACTGATCTCAGATATACCATGTTCAAGATACAGACCTCAAGCCCAGATAGCTGTATTCAGAAAATTCTGGAGCAGAAGAAGAGCTAAGCCACTCAGAATACTGCACAGTACTGGCTGGGGCCTCAAGAACACTGATTTAAAAATCTTGCCCTCTCCCTACCCCCCAAAAATCCACTCATTTGCATGCACAAATGAGGCCACGCAACAGCTGCCTTCACACCCAGCACCGCTGGTGGGTCTCGTCCTCACCTGTTTTCCAGGAGCGTCATGCACACCACCTCTCGCACCCCAGGGTTGTTGGCCTTCTCCACTGAACAGCCCTGCAAGTTCCAGGTGGCCAGCCTCAGCACGGGCCGCCCGTCCCTTGTGCCTCCGAAGGCCTCCACCGAAGGCCGAGTGGAGATGATCTGTGTAGGCCCCCCCGGGGGCAGGTCCAGGTCCTCACTCTGCAAGCTCAGCGAGGTGGGGCTGGGGTGAGGCTTGGCGGTGAAGGTCAGGCCCCCGTTGGTGTGGGTGGACGGGGGCCTGGACCTCTCGGCAAACACCTGGTGCCGTATCCTGTCCAGGAAGGCGGCATTGACCCCGCCCATCCTCACCAGGTCCTCGACGCTCCGGAAGGGCCCGTGCTCGCGGCGGTAGTCCACGATGCTGACGGCCATCTTCTCCGTGAGGCCGCGCACGCTCATGAGCTGAGCCGGGGTGGCCGTGTTGATGTTGACGCGCGGGGTGAGGGGCACGGCGGTGGCCAGGTGGTGAGGCTGCTGCTCCGCCAGCAGGTCCCGCCTCAGGGAGCTGGGAGAGTGCTGCGCCGAGCTGCCCTTGCTGCTCACGCAGATCTCAAACTTGACCTGCTCCAGCTTGGTGGCACCCACGCCGCTGACCAGGGCCAGGTCCTCCACCTTCTTGAAGCCACCGATGTACTCGCGGTACTCCACGATGCTGCGTGCCACCGCACGTGTCACCCCAGGCAGGGTCATCAGCTCCTCCTCCGTGGCCGTGTTGATGTTGAGCCGCTCCTGATTCACCAGGATGTTGCTGAAGTTGCAGGCCGCGCTGAACTTGCGGCTGTGGGACAGGTCCGAGGGGTCCCGGGGGATGGAGCGGTGGCAGCCCAGGGTGCTCCCCATGGCCGGCCAGGATCAAGGGGCCAGGAAGGCCTCACCACCACAGAAGAACTCTCTGGCTAGGGAGGAAGCGCAGCTCACAGGCACAGAAGGGAAGGTGCAGGATTCAGGGCATGAAATGGTTACCACAGACAAACACTAAATAGCCATGCCCAGCGTGTCCAAACCACCTTTCACTTGGCCACCTGGAAAACAAATTAATAAACATACAAATCGATCGAATCAGTTAATCAGTTTGCATTAGCACTCCCTACCTAGAGCTGGAGTTCTTAGCCAGGAGTCCAGGGCTGATGCCTGTCTGTGAACCTCTGAAAACACACATACAAGAGGGCTGGTCCATGAGGATTTCTGGTGAGGTCCAATTTTTATCACACTGGGGTCCAAAAACGCTATAAGCCGCTTCTCTTGGAAAGGGACCTGTCCCCATCAGCCTACACCTCTCGTCCCTGCCTCTCTCAACTCTCCCAGAACTGGGGCCATCTCCCCCTGCTTCGGTAGCCCCCATCTGGCACTCAGCGCCACCAGCAACTTTGGAATTCCGTCCTCACTAGTGCGGGCACGGAGAAGGGGTTTATCGCCCCCTACCAGACCCGCCGCCGTTCCGGCGCCCCACCTCTCAGCCGCTCCTCCAGGGCTTCCTCCTTCCACCTGCGGCTCCGAGGCCTGAGCCCAGGCCAGGACAGCGCTGGCCCGCTGCCTTCTGAGCCAGGGCCCGCGCGGGTGCGGGTCAGGGGCGGGCCGCGGGATCCCTCCCACGCCGCCTCGGGCCGCGCGTCCCAGCTCTTTCTGCTGGAGAAACTCTCAAGAGTCTCTCTCCCAGAACCGGCAGGAGCTGCAGGGCTTTATGGAGGCGGCAGCGGCGGTGAAATCCGGCCGCCGCAGCTAATCCAAGTCTTGCGGCTGTACCAGGTCTTGCGGCTGCACCAGGACTTGCTGCGTTGCCGCAGCTGCGCTGATCCAGACAAAAAGTCCTGCCCCCGACTCGAACGCGGGATCCGCAAGAGCCGCGTCCACACCCCAGCACCAGAGACACTGCTCCCGTTCGCCGTCCGTGTCAAAACCAAAGTCCCGGCCGCAACGCCCGCGCCTCCGCTGGCACCACGGCCACGCCTCCTCCAGAGCGCCAACTCCTCCCCCGGACTCCGGGGCACGTGGGGGCGGGGCCCGAGCGCTAGGCCCGGACCTGGGAGCTCCAAACCCGAGAGCGCGCGGGCGGGGCCGGGACGCGAGGTGGAGGAATGCGGGGCCCAGGAGTGTGAGAGGCGGGGCTGTGCTGGGAGAGGGCTGGCCTGAGCGCGTGGGGGTGGTGATGGCACGGGGAGTGCGGAGGCAGGGCCCTGCGGGAGGAGGCGGCCCCGGGGGCGCAGAGGCGGGATTTAGAGACTGAAGAGGCGGCGCCGACGCCAGAGGAGCCGCGGCGGGTCAACGCGAGGCTGTGTTCGGGTCTTCTGCTCCTGAGCCCGGGTTGCTACCGGGGACCGAGAGCTGGTTGTGCGGGATGGAGGCTTTTTAGCCTCTCCCGGGGCGAGACCTGCCCGACTGCTTTTCGGTGGGCTGCACCCAGGGGCGCGGCAGAAGCTACCGGGCCGCCAGCCCGAGTTTAGTCCGTCTTTGGGGCGTGGGGACAGGGCGAGGGCACTCCCAGTGGGGGAGGCACCCCTGCGGGTCAGGGGCCTCGCCTCAGTTCTGTCTGAGAACGTTCGAGAGAGGACTGAATGGGATCTTTTTAACTTCTGCCCCCCCACTTTCGGCGTCCTCGTTTCTTCCTGTGGAGTATTACCTTTGCCCTGCTTGCTGAGAGAGGTCCTCAAACAGCCCTAGCAACTCTGTGCTACTAGGAGAGGGCGCGCACCACGGATTAGAGGTGTGTTCACATAGGTCACATAGCGTTGCTCGTTTGCACGTTTAGTGCACTGAGTAAATATGGATATTTTCTATAAGTATTAAATCTAGTTATTAAGGAGGAAGAACGTGTTAGTTGGAAATGGAGGCTGCTTCCCAAAATTCAGAAGAGTTTTTGGATCATACCACTAAATGGTAATTTAGTTAAAGATTAAAGAGCCTGCTGCATTACAGTGGATACACGGAGCTAGAGTACTCGATTAAACAAACGGTGTGGTGATACCGTTGAATACTTTGATCCTGGGTATTCAGTGACCTCTGAAGTTTCATCCCCAACCAGTGTGACCGGTGCTTCAGCTTTAAATTTCCCAGGCTAGGTCAACAAAAACCAATTCTCAGGGAACGCAGAGGAACTTCAGATGTGAAATGAGAGCCAGCCAAGGCTTGGCAAAATGCTATCGCCTTTCTGACTGTGTATACTGGTCGGGACTCTTAATGGCAAGTGACAGAAATCCAAGTCAAACTAGCTTAGACATAAAAGCTAAAGGATTTCCGGGTTCTTGTGTAGAAAAGTTAAGGAATAGATCTTACCTATGTCACACGTGACTGCATCCAGCTCAAATGATGTCATCAGGACCTGGTCTGACCCTCTCTACCTCCTCTCCTTTCTCCCCAACCCTAGCACTAGGCTACATTATGCCACTCCTTTCCTCCAGTAATCCTGTTGTGATAAGGGGGGAAAAAATTGTTTAACAGAAAAATAAGTTACATTGTATGAGAATTACATCTCAATAAAGCTGTTAAAAATTTTAAAAAAAATATCTTTAGAGGAGGAAGAAATCTTTGTTGATCAGAATGCCTTAATGGCCCTTTGTGGCTATGGACGGACAGCCTGGGGGCATTGCTAGTTGGGCTGGAACATATTTTATTATTTAATCCAGAACACTTTGGAGGATAAGATGGGAACTATTAACTTCACTGGCACAACAGGCATAATCTGGTTTTGTTTCCTAGAAACATAAGCATATGTTCCCCATTTTAGAAATGAAGCCAAAAGCTAAACTGCTGTGCATTAAAACAAACAAAAACCACAACAGGATGGCTAAATTTAAAATGACTGACCATACCAAATGCTGGTGAGGATGTGGAGCAACTGACACTCTCATACATTGCTGGTGGGAGTGTGAGAAGATACAATGATTTTGGAAATCAGTTTGGCAGTTTCTTAAAAAGCTCAACATACATCTAGCACACAAGCCAACGATTCCATTCCTGGGTATTTACCAGAGAGAAATGAAAGCATAAAACCCAAAGTCTTGTACGTGAATTTTAATAGGAAATTTGGTATATAGCCAAAACCCAGAAACAACCCAAATCCACCAGTAGAGAATGGATAAACAAGTTGGGGTATATCCATACAATGGAATACTACTCAGCAATAAAGACAAACTGTTAATACCCACAATATTGAAGAATCTCAAAACCATACTGAATGAAAGAAGCCATGCAAAAAAAGAGAACATATTGTATGATTCCAGGGAAAATACAAGCTAACCTATATAGAGAGAAAGCAGATCAGCAGTTGCTTGGGGATATGATGGAGGAATGGACTAAAAAAGGACACAAGGAAACTTTGGGGGGTGATAGAAATGTTTGAGGGGTCATGGTTTCATGGGAGTATGTATGTCAAAACTGATAGAATTGTACTCTTTTAAGATGTGCAGTTTAGTATACTTCAGTTAGACCTCAATAAAGACTGGGGGGAAATCTTCAAAAAATAAAAAGGAGTGCTCTTTGAACACAAAGAAAAAAAAAAAAAAAAAGACGGTAATTTTAGGGAGGATGGATATGTGACCTGGGATGGAGAGGAGGAAGCTGAAAGGGAACAAAGGGGTCCAAGAAGGTGAGTCTGGAGCTAACAGAAGAGACCCGTGAACACTCCCCAGTTAGGATTGGGGACCCAGAAGGCAGGTGTCATGAGAGAGAATACATTGTCTTTGTTTTAAGCTTATAAATACTGAAGTGGTTGTCTCACAGCAATATGTATCATATAGATGTGATCCTCAGGCCTTGTTTTCCCAGCAAGAAAAGCCAATGCCACAGCTCCAAATGTTGTCCCCTTTACAATTCATTGACCTTTGTCTCATTCTTAGGATGGTTTCACCAGACTTTGGTTTCCCCCAAGAAAAGTGGTTTTTATTTTTTTTTCAGTTGCTTCATGAGAGAATTTTGGCAAGGGCCTTCCTCTGGCCAAGTGATCGATGAGTGTCTTGTGACAGCTGTAGCAATAAAGCAGGGTAGTTTTTTTAAATGATTGTATTTAAACATAATAAATTAACACACATGTTTTTTGATTGCGTTTATTTCTACCGAGCCATTTCCCCTCCCCCACAAACACGGAAGACAAGATGGAGAAGAGCAGGGACGAGGAGAAATGCAGGGGGGCGGGGGGGTAACAGTCTAGCCTCAGAAGTTCACCCAGGTGCGCGGGAGGGGCCGGCCTGCGGCTCCAGCCAGGGTCCTCTCCTCTTGTCCCCCTAGTGGCCCTATGGCAGTCCTTTGAGCTGCCAGTTAACTTGGAGACTATGCTTTCGAAGGCCATGGAGGTGCCGGATATCCTCTTATTTGAACCCCGTGAGCGAAGGCCAGGCAGGTTGCACACCTCCACCTTCCACTGCACAAAGTCCTCTCGAGGATGGGCCGTGTGCCCACAGCAGCTCAACTTCCACCCGCAGCTGTTTTCTTGCAGTATCTGACCGATCTCCCACACCATCTCATTGGGCTCCATGGATCTCATGATCTTCAGACTCCACGTAAAGTGCAGGGAGCACGCTTGACCTCCCAATGTGCTTTCTTGTTTATATCACTGCCTGGACTACCTGAGGTTCCCTCTGCTTTCAGCTTCAGACTGGTTCTTTCTGGCTGACCTGAAACACAGGTGCAGATGCAGGTGAAGGACCTTCACTTTCCCACTGGCCCCTGGCTGCTGCACTTTCAGGCAAACTCTGGTGGCCAGGCACCTGTCTGGGCTGCCCAGTGTGGAGGGAGTTTTCTTTTGCAGGATACCCCCTGGGGAGGTTGGTTCCATCTGGGGTGTACTCCACCACTGCTGCTGGTGGTGTGTTGGTGCAGGGGGAGACCACAGGGCCAGGCCGGGGGCTGTGCTGGGGTGGTCTTCTCCATCCAGGTAGGGGATTGGCAGGCACTTTGGCTGTGCTGCTGGACTTCCGTCCTAACTCCTGATCCCCCTCAGGCCACTGATTTTCTGTGCTGCTGCTCTGACTGCTCTCAGAGTAAGAATTAAAGGTGGGAATGGCAAGCGCGCTGAAACGCTGCTGCTTTGGATTAGCTGTACTTTGCAGGATGGGTAAGAAGGGCAAGCTGTTGGTCAGATTAGCCAAAGGAGCGGGCTTCAGGGTAATGATATAGCCCCCCAGTTCAGATCTTTTGTAAGCCAGGAGCACATAGGTGACCATCACTTCAGTTCTTCATACTTCTGGCCCATCTACAAGTCATGGATCCCTTCCCATGTGTAGCCCATGGACACCATCAACTGAGTCTGCCCAGGATCCTTGTAGTCAGGTAGTAGCTCTGTGTAAGGCATTAGTTCCTCCTCGTGGCTCATGTTCATCCATGAATCCTTTATGATTTCATCTAAAGGGCTTCCCTTGATGGGGTTGAAGATGATGAGTTTCTTGAGCAGGTTTTCATATTTCATATGAAATATCCCATAGAAGGGAATACTGTGTGTTCTGCTCAGTACCCACTCCCACAATAAAGAAAAAAGTGAGAAAAAGAAAAAAGAAAAAGAAAATAAAGAAATATAAGAAAGCAGGGAAAAATTTAAAAGAAAAACATTTTAAATTAGAAAAATGAAAATGAAAAAATAAAGAAAAAATGAGAAAAAGAAAAAAGGAAAGAATGGGGGGGGGTGTGGAGGGGGAGAAAAGGTAGTAAGCAAAATAGACAAAGAGCCAAAGAGGAAAAGATTTAACTTTGGTGAAAACCCCTCAGATGACTGAAAGCTAGCTTCCTGGGCTAGACAGACCAAAAATCTAGGCCCAGCCAGGGACCCAGGTGCCTGGAATTCCATAACAATGGCTCCTTATGAGGTCATAGGAAGAAATGTACCTATCACAGCTGGGGATAATATACACTGATTTTTCTCACTTTTTTGACTCAAAAATCCTTTACTGTTAAAAAAAAAAAAAGAAGCTTTTTGTTTATGTGGATTATAGCAATTGATATCTAACTTATTTGCAATTAAAAACTGTAGGATGCTTCAGTGGCCTTTTCATTTCTAGTTTTAAAAGTTATAATAATTTTTGACTTTTAGAAAGCTCATAATGTCTACACTTAAACTACTCAATTCTTTTTTTCTTTAACCTCTGAATGATTGGTCTCAAATGATGCCATAAGTTAACTGACATCATGATACTATACAGAAATGTTCCTTTGCATAAAATGATGCAATGTTTTTGTCTGGCTT
This sequence comes from Balaenoptera musculus, assembly GCF_009873245.2. Taxonomy (NCBI): domain Eukaryota; kingdom Metazoa; phylum Chordata; class Mammalia; order Artiodactyla; family Balaenopteridae; genus Balaenoptera; species Balaenoptera musculus. The sequence continues at coordinate 42,486,797 of NC_045793.1, forward strand.
TTGTATTACGGTGATGCTGGTCTCATAGAATGAGTTCAGGAAGTATTCCTTCTGCTTCTATCTTCTCTAAGAACTTGTAGAGAATTGGTATCATTTCTTCCTTATGTGTTTGGTAGAATTCACCAGTGAACTCATCTGGGCCTGGTACTTTCTGTTTTGGAAGGGTATTAATACTGATTCAATTTCTTTAATAGATACAGACCTATTTGGATTGTCTATTGAGGAAGGCTTTTTTTGTTTTTCAAAATGAAGTTTTTAAAGCAGATTAATCAAAACATTTCTATGACAATAAAGTAAATAGAAAGGATTGTAAAAAACTTTCCCCATTTACAATCCATCTGTCTGTTTGTAGATGTGCCAGCTTATGTGCCAAGGGGTCACTGTCTGCTGTTAGAAATAGAAGAACCTATTTTTCTGATGAGATACATGGATGTTGAGAAGAAGCAGCTCCCAATCATTCTTATGTGCAAGTCTGCATCTGCTTTGGTATTACTAAATGGCTTCACATCAGCGCCCACAACAGAGCTCAAAAGCAGTTAAAAACAGGCACCTCAATTCACAGCTTCCAGGGAACCCAGAAGTGTTATTTCTCCTTCCTTCAGTGGACTTGGCCTTATTCCAGGGAAGTGGATTGAAAGGCAGGAATGAAATTTTGGCAGTACCATTTCGGGTTTCTTTGTATCAAATTCCTCCTTTAAAAGCTCATAGTCTGGTTTCCCTGGTGGCACAGTGGTTAAGAATACACCTGCCAATGCAGGGGACACGGGTTCGAGCCCTGGTCCCAGAAGATCCCACATGCCGCAGAGCAACTAAGCCCGTGCGCCACAACTACTGAGCCTGTGCTCTAGAGCCGGCGAGCCACAACTACTGAGCCTGCGTGCCACAACTACTGAAGCCCACGCACCACAACTACTGAAGCCCACGTGCCTAGAGCCCGTGCTCTGCAACAAAAGAAGCCACTGCAATGAGAAGCCCGCACACCTCAACCAAGAGTAGCCCCCGCTCGCCGCAACTAGAGAAAGCCCGTGTGCAGCAATGAAGACCCAACGCAGCCAAAAAAAAAAAAAAAAAAAAAGACATTGTTTAAAAAAAAAAAGCTCATAGTCTATTGACTGATAAATTGTTGCATTTCATGGCTGACAGTTGAAGGCTTTTGTCATTTCCCCCGACATCTGGCATTTTATTTCTTATGGAGCATTTGGCTGGAGATTATTCTAGCAAAGTCCCAACAGAACGAGGTGTCTTCATTTACAGTACCAAAATGGAGAACATTTACCGTCAGAGGTACTGTGTTTCTTCTGATGGTAATGCCCAGAGTTGTTATTATTACAGAAAATAATATTCATTAATTTTTAAAGGCGATATGGTTATCACTTAGGAACTCTAGCTCCCATTTGCTTTATTCATTTCCTCTTAAAAGCAACATCTGCAGTTAGTTTCAGACTTCCGCTTCTTCACAGAACAGTTTATTCTTTATTGTTTATTAAATTGGAGGGTTTCTGGAACCTTCTTCTTGGTAGAGCCTAGTACTTTGATTTCTGGGTGCCTAATTAGGAGGTTTCACTTAGCACAGGATGCTCCAGAGGCAGAAGAGGGAATCAGGCAGGCCCTTGGACCCTGAACTTCTGGGAGCGGGGAAGGAGGCTCCTTCAGCCAGCCCCTGGGCCGGAGGCGGAAGTGCTGATGGCTGGAGCTGGGGGGCTCTCATCGTACACAAGCAGCAGGTGGACCTCCCCTGCTCTGACTCCCGCTTCAGGCTCACCTGGCAGCATCGTCCCCATCGTCCACACCCTGCCAAGTTCAACCTCATGGCGCACTTTTCCGGTTCTCGCCTTCTCTCCCCTTTCACCATTGCCACTGATGTTCTTTCTTAGCCACATTTCTCCCAAGTATTGGAAAAGTAAGCCCTGATCATCTCTTCCCTGATCTCATAGCCCTACTTCCAGGAATGACTCCCTTAAGAAATGACCTTGAAGGACTTAAAGAGCATCTCCCAAAATGTAATCCAATGGTGGTGAGGAATAGACATTTAGGAGGCCCCAGCCACAGCACTAACTACGATTGAACCCCTCAGTAGGGAATCTCTGCCTTTTCATTACTCTGACCGTCACTTTGTGTCGAGGGGAAATTCTCAGTTCAGGGCCACTGTGACCATAACACGTTCTCAGATTTGTTCATCTCTTTCCATGGAGAAAACGGTGATCTCGGGCTCAGAATCTTGACAGGCACCAGTATTAAGCTAAAATGTAATTATATTATTTTCCAGTTGGGGGTTTCTGTTTTTTGGGTATCTTCTATTTATGGCCAAAGATACAGCTGTTCCATATACAGTCATACATCCCCAGGCCCAGATGGTGCTCAGATATGGCAATAATCCCTGAATGTATTCAAGAAAGGCTGCAGTATAAAAACCATGTTTTACAGGCAGTGGTTCTTAACCATGGCAGCACATGGGAACCCCAAGGGCACTTGCTGAAATCCCAGTGCCCAGGCCCCTCTCCCCGAGACCAATCCCATTAGAAACTCTGGGGGTGGGACCTAAACAGTGTATGTGTTAAACCTCCAGATGACTCCGGTGCATGGCTTGGGAACCAGTGCTTTAAGCCAGTCTTAGACTGGAGTATGAATGAGATTGAACATTTTTTCCACACCAAAGTGACAGGATCAGCATCTGGAACATGAATACCTATTTTAATGGCCAAGGTCAACCACAGTCTTAAAATCTCAGTCCAAGGTATTATAAAATTTTAGAGCTGCAGGGGATCTGAGGGCACCAAGTCTAGATCCTCATTTTATTTTTGAGGCCTAGAAAGGCCAAGAAACTTGCTGGGAATCACCCCGTAGGATCCAGGGGCAGGGCTCCTTCCCTAGCATCATGCTGCCTCTCTGGTGGATGTAATTGCCTCAACTGCAAGTTGAGCTGGAAGAAACTACAATCTTTTCGAGGAATAAGCTAAAGACACAAAAACTTGGAAGTTTGGCTTCTAGAAAGTGGGTAGGAAAGATGTTGTAGGGAGCCTAAGAGGCACCATGGACATTCCTCAAGGCATGCTCCATAGTTGGAAAGTACTAGATCAGAGAAATTGAAATGTTTCATCATGGCAGGACTTCTCATAGCCTTCAATTTACTAACAGGCACAGGGAATCTCCAGAAGGAAACAGTACAGGCGGTGCTTGTTTGACATTTTATGTGAAAGATTTCACAGGACCAGCCTTTCTTGGGGAAATACTAGGCGGACACAGTTTCCTAAAGCTCTGGCCGGCTCTTGATCCCTCTTAACCTGCTTTATTTTTCTTAATAGCATTTATCACTTGTAGATTTGTTCACTGCCTGTCTCTTCCTAGCTAAAATATAAGCTCCTTGAAGGGAGGGAGTTGGACTTCACTGCTGTACCCCAAGCACCTCCAACAGCGCCTAGGCTTTAATAAATATTTATGAAAGGGGCTGAATGGATAGTCTCTTAACACACAAGTAACCATGAGTAGTTATCTAGTAGACTCCACCTTTTCATGATGGTAAGTCTCTCACCACAGTGTTAGGCTGTATTTGGGAGTCCGTATAATGCAGGGAGTCTCACAGAGCCAAATAGCCCTGGTGACGCTTAGGCTAATGGCCAGGCTCTGACACTAGTGAGCTCAGTGGCCCTGGGTAAGTCAATGAACTTCTTTGAGCCCCATTTGCCTCATACAGTAAAATGAGTGGACTGGGCTGGACAATCTCCAAACCTCCTCCTCAGTTATTGTATGACAAGTGTTTAAATTAAAATAACTGATATAATTGGGGGTTTTCTATTTCTCCTTGCAGTTCTATCAGTTTTTGCTTCATGCAGTTTGAAGCTGTTATCAGGCCCATAAATATTTAAGATTGTTATCTTCTCTTGATAAATTAACCATTTTATCATTATGAGATGGACTTCTTTGTCCTTGGCAATATTCTCTGCCCTGAAATCTACTTTGTCTTATATTAATATCCACCCTGGTGTTTTGTTTGTTTGTTTGGTTTGGTTTGGTTATTTTTAATGTTACCATGGTACATCCCTTTGTGTCGTTCTACGTTTACCTTATTTTATTTAAAGTGGGTTTCCTGTAGGCAGCATAGAGTTGGTTCTTGCTTTTTCATCCAATCTCTCAACCTCTGCCTTCAAATTGAAGCACTGAGACCATCTAAATTTAATGTGATTATTGATATGGTTAGGTTTAAATTGACCATCTCGCTGTTTTTCTTTTTGTTCCACTTATTCCTTTTTCCCTTTGTTCTCTTTTTCTGCCTACTTTTGGATTGATTACTTTTTTGTAACAGCTTTTTTGAGATATAATTCACATCTCATACACTTCACCCATTTAAAAAGTGTGCAATTCAGTGATTTCTAGTATATACAGAGAATTGTGTAACCATCACCATATTTACAGAACATCACCCCAGAAAGAAACCTCATACCTTTAGCTATCACCCCCAAATCCTCTCATTCCTACCCCTCCCCCAGCACTAAGCAATTACGAATCTACTTTCTGCCCCTACAGATTTGCCTAATCTGGACGTTTTATACAAATGGAATCATATAATATGGGCCTATTGTGACTGGCTTCTTTCACTTAGCATAGTGTTTTCAAGGTTCATCCATGTTATAGTATATACCCCTACTTCATTCCTTTATATCAACGAATTCCACTGTATGGATATACCATATTTGTTTTTCCATTCATCAGTTGATGGACATTTTATGGATAACGCTGCCATGAATATCATGTTTTTGTTTAGACATATGTTTCATTTCTCCTGGGTATATTCCTAGATGTAGAATTGCTGGGTCATATGGTAACTCTGCGTTTAACTTTTTGAGTTGCTGCCAGACTGTTCCAAAGTGACTGCCCCATATTACATTCCTACTAGCAATGCATGAAGGTTCTAAATTCTCCACATTCTCTCCAACAGTTGTTAATATCTGTCCTGGTTGGTCTAAAGCAGTATCTCACTGTGGTGTTGATTTGCATTTCCCTGACAACAAATGATGTTGAACATCTTTTCGTGTGCGTACTGGCCATTTGTTTATCTTCTTTGGTGAACTGTTTATGATTCCATTTTATCTCCTCTGTGGCTTATTAGGTGTAAATCTTTGTATCATTAATTTAGTGGTTATTTTAGGTTTTATAGTATACATCTTTAATTATCACTGTCTACCTTCAAGTGATGTCCTATCACTTCATGTATATTCAAGAACCTTACACAAGTACACTTCCATTTTTCCACCCCCAACTTTTGTGCTATTGTTGTCACATCTCTGGTTAGAATAGATGGTCTCTTCTTTGTAGTATGCTGGTGCTCTGTGACCCTGAGGGAATAGGACTTGTCATGGGAAACTAGAGGAGGGGAAGAACATGGGTTCATTTTTTAACATTTTGCATTGTTCCTGGAGGGCAGGCATGGTCCAGCTATCAGGATCACCAGAGACAGCATCAAGAGGGGCCTGGATTCAAATGCAGGGAAGAGGAGAGGAGATCTTAGAGGGGTAGACATCCTTTGGAATCCCTGAGGCGCCTTCAACAGGTTCCTAATTCTCCTGAGGGTTTCCCTGGCTGTGTCCCTCAGCATCCACATTGCTGGGTTCATGATTAATAAGTTTGTCAGTTGCAGTGATTACATGTGAATCAGGGCAGGGCAACAGAGAATCACGGCTTGGTAACAGATAGACTTGGACTCAAATACCAGCTGTACCACTTATAGATACATAACCCAGGGACAAGATCTAAACTCTCATGAGCCTCAGTTTCTTCACCTATAAAATGGGATTAAAAATTCTTACCTCCTAATGTTGCTAAAAGGATTAAACGAGCTGATGGAGGAAAAAGTGGCCAGCATGTGACATAACAAGCACTCCGCTAATATTTTTATCCCTTCTATATGACTCATTATCTGCATTAGCCAATTGTATTTTTACATTCCTTATGTTTCTTGGGAGTTCATAATTCAGGGACTACGCTGAATTTGAGAGCCTTTTTCCTCTTCATACTCTGAAAATTCTAGTGAGTTCACATATTTTTATGAGATTGTCACAAACTCCCTACTTTGCAATATGTAGACCTGCCATTTATTGGGCTGACACAAGGCCATGCATGTGCTAGGTACCTTGCATGCCTCATTTTCAAAGATAATTATCAACCCCACAAGGATGGACAGGATTTCCCAACCTTGGCACAACTGACATTTGAAGCCAGATAATTCTTGGTTATATGGGGGCTGTCCTGTGCTTTGTAGGATGTTAGCAGCATGCCTGGCTTCTACCCACTAGATGCCAGCAGCATTCCTCAGCTGTGACAATCAAAAATATCTGCAGACACTGCCACATATCTCCCGGGGGGCAAAATCTTCCTCAGGTGAGAACCACTGGGAGGGGATTGGTGTCATTCCCATCTACCTGTGAGGAAGCCACAGTTCAGAGTAGTCAAGAGCTCTGCTCAGAGTCACACAGCTACCAAGTGGTAGAGGCAGGATTCAAACCAGAGTCCAGCTGGCTCCTAATCCCCGCATTACAGTGACTCGAGATATACTCTTGTCTGCAAAAATGGCCTCAAATACTTTGGACATCCTTGGCCCTAAACTCTACCTTTTGTGTTGAAGGTGCCTAGACTCTGGACTCTCCTCTCTCAAAACCAAAAATAGACCCAAAAGGAGAGACTAGATAGTCATCATTCACAGACAGGGCTCAGAGGGATGAGTGCAACATACTGCACGTGCGAGATCTCAGTTCCCTGACCGGGGATTGAACCCGGGCCACGGCAGTGAAAGCCCGGAATCCTAACCACTAGGCCACCAGGGAACTCCCTAAACATACCTTTTCTTGACATGAGGGGAGTTATGGTTTGAATCACATCCTCCAAAAGATATGTTGGAGTCCTAATCCCCGGTACCTGTGAGCGTGACCTTGTTTGGAAACAGGGTCGTTGCCAATATAATCAAGTTAAGATGAAGTCATTAGGGTGGCCCTGAATCCAACATGACTGGTGTCCTTATAAGAAGAGGAAAATTTGGACCCAGACACAGAGGAAAAGCCCTGCGAAGATGGAGGCAGCGGTTGGAGTCATGCAGCCATGAGTTAAAAATCATCTGGGGCCACGGAAGAGCCAAGGAAGGATCCTCCCCTAGAAGCTTTGTAGGAATATAGCACTGTCGACACCTTGACTTCAGACTTCCGGCCTGAAGAGAATACATTTCTGCTGTTTTAAGGCACCCAGTTTTGTGGCACTTTGTTACAGCAGCCCCATGAAACTACTACAGGAGAGCGCTCCCCAGCTGTGGCAGCCCCAGCACCCCATATTTTGATTTGACAGTGAGTCTTGTTCCCCAGTAAGTTATAGTATCTGGCCATTAGCCAAAGTCATGAAAGCTATTTAACTTCCCTACAATAAACCCTCAAGTTAGATTATGCATCCCACTGATTATATGGCTGAGATAGTGATCTGGCAGCGAACTGACAACTCAGGGGACTTCCTAGGTAACAGTTGCCCACTCAGATGCCTTCACCTGGTGATTCAGCGGCAATAGCCTGGTGTGTCAGCGCCTTATCTTTCTTGGAAATAGGAGGTACCATGTCACCCCGAGATAAGGAGGAACAACTTGTAGAATCTGACTCAGTGGCCTTGGTTAACTTCAGGTCATGAGTAAACAGACAGAGGGAAACAACCTCAGACAACCATGAGTGAGATATTTACATAGGAAATTACCCAAGGTAGCCGATCGAAAATCCAAAGCAATTTGTTCTGGGTGAGTAGACAGGCAGTGGCAAATAGACTCATATGAATTCCAAAATTCTTTGAGGTTAAATCAGCCCTTAGAATCACGTGCATCCCAAACAGATGTTTCATCTTTCCCTGCCCAAGCCGCGTAGGATGTTCCAAGTTTAAAGGACTATATGGAGAAGTGAATTTGGGAAGTGTTCTGTATTTTAATCGCTCTCTGGGAAGTTTGTAAAGCCCCGTCATCATATTAAAGACTTTGAGAAATTCTACTGGAAAGACACCCATTCGACTCCTTGGGGGGGATACAGTAGAACACGTTTTGGACTACTGATAGATTTCAACCCATTTATGCTGCAGAATTTGAGGCTGAGGCCCAGAGTAATTAGATGCTCTTTCAAAGGTCACAAAGAAAGTGACCTTGAGTGACTCAGCTGTGGTCTTCAGATTCCAAACACATTGCTCCTTCTATGTTTTCATCTTCCCATTAATTAGTTTATTAGTAAACATTTGAGTGCTACCATACAGTGATGTGGGAATATAAAAATCAATAAGGCAGGCCTTGCCTTGTGTGTAATTTACTGTTTCCGGAGTGTATGAGCAACAGAATAACAAATGATGGAGAGGTTACGGGGATAGGAAGGGAGGGAGAGGACGGCTGACTTTGGGATGGATAGAGAACCTGTCAGTCTGGAGGTTTCAGATTCGGTCACTGCTGTTGTAGTGAGTCCCATCATCAGGACCCATCATCCCTGCTGCCCACAGCCCCTACTGAGGGTAGGGTGGCCAGAGCCCTGCTGACTGAGCTGCCCAGGAGGCTGTCCACTAACCTGGCAAAGCTGACTGGAGCAGGGGTACCAGCCCACAAGCCTGCCAGACACTCACAGTATGCCTGTTCCCCCCAAATGGGACGACCAATCTGATTCCTTCAAAATTTGAAGTGGAGGCTACAGAGACGAGGCAGTGATCAGGGAAGCTGAAGATGAAAGAACATCTCAGGAGAGGACGGTAGGGAGTGTCCTGAGGGGTCCCTTGCAAGCAGGGAGATGAGGAAGCGAGCTGCCTTAGAGAGCAGAAGCTGGGAGGCTGGGGGCAGGAGGGGGGTGGTGCAGGGCAGCGCAGCAGAGAAGGAGAGGTGAGCACGGGCTCCAATCCGCACCCTCCTAGCCACAGCTGCTCCTGATCCGGTTCTGGGGGCGCCTGGCTGCATCAGTCTGGGTGCTGCATTTCCAGGAGGCCCCGTGGCCCTTGCTGCCCCTATCCACCCTACTAGTCTTGGTTAGTAGAAGTGCCTAACTCCCTTGTTTTAAACTGTGGTAAAATACAGTTAACATAAAATTTACCATTTCAAGTGTACAGTTCAGAATTTAAGTACATTCACATTGCTATGCAACTTTCACCACTAGTCATCTCCGGAACTTTTTTTTAATCTTCCAAAACTGAAATTCTGTACCCATTAAACAATAACTCCTCATTCCCTCCCCTCCTCCCAGCTCCTGGCAATCTGCTTTCTGTTTCTAGGAATTTAACTACTCTAGGTACCTCATACAAGAATTGCCCTTTTATGTGCAAATAGAGATGATCATACTGAGCGAAGTAAGTCAGAAAGAGAAAGACAAATACCATAGGATATCACTTATATGTGGAATCTAAAATATGGCACAAATGAACTTATCTACAAAACAGAAACAGATTCACAGACGTAGAGAACAGACTTGTGGTTGCCAAGGGAGGCTGGTGGGATGAGGGAAGGACTGGGAGTTTGGGATTTAGCAGATGCAAACTATTACATATAGAATGGATAAACAACAAGGTCCTACTGTATAGCACAGGGAACTATATTCAATATCCTGTGATAAACCACAATGGAAAAGAATGTAAAAACAAATGTCTATATGTGTATAACTGAGTCACTTTGCTGTACAGCAGAGACTGGCACAACATTGTAAATCAACTGTACTTCAGTTAAAAAAAATTAAAAAAAAGAATTGCCCTTTTAGGACTTATTTCATTTAGCATAATTGTCCTTCTATGACCGATATTTCAAGAATATATATATGTATAACTGAGTCACTTTGCTATGCAGAAGAAATTAGCACAACATTATAAATAAACTATACTTCAATAAAATGTTTTAAAAATATGACTGTTATTTCATTAGCTAATGTCCTCAAGATTCATCCATGTTGCCCTGTGGGTCAGAACTTCCTGTTTAAGGCTGAATAATATTCCATTGTATGTAAGTATCACATTTTCTTATCCATTCATCCATTGATGGACACTTGGATTGCTTCCATTTTTGGCTATTTGAATAATGCTGCTGTGAACATAGGTGTCAAATATCTCTTTGGAATCCTGTTTTCAATTCTTTTGAGTGTCAAGACACCTGTGGGGCGGGCAGGAAGAAACAGGGGCTGCTAGGGCTCAGATGGTGAGCATTCCACTGCGGTCCGAGAAGGTGGGGTGATGAGGGACTTACCCTTGCACATAGCTTTGTGTGAGCTACTCTCCTTCCCTATACCATCAGGAGCCTCTCTCTAGGCAGAGACGGAAGATCAGTCTGAGGCACAATTTCCAGGCACTCTTGCTTTCCCCTTCTGTCTCCATGCTTTTCAAACAGGGTTTCTAGAATGTAAGCTCCACGAAGGCAGTGATCGGCCTGTTCTGTTCACTCGCCCATTTCTAGCACCTGCTGAGTGCCTGGCAAAAAAAGGCAGGTTCCTATGTTCTTCTGGCTGTCCTCTCCATAAATTTTCACCCCCTTCGTTTTGTTTTTTATCAACCAAAGTTTATAGTTTACATTAGGGTTTACTCTTGGTATTGTACATTCTATGGGTTTTGACAAAGTATACTGACACATAGTCACCATTATAGTATCATACAGAGTAGTTTCGCTGCCCTAGATATCCTCCGTTCTCCAAGTATTCATCCCTCCCTCCCCTCAACCCCTGGCAACCACTGATCTTTTTTACTGTCACTGTAGTTTTGTCTCTTCCAGAAGGTCATATGGTTAGAATCATACAGTACATTGCCTTTTCAGATTGGCTTCTTTCACAAAGTAATATCCATTTGAGATTCCTCCATGCCTTTTCATGGCTTGATAGCTCATTTCTTTTTAGTGCTGAATAATATTCTATTGTCTAGATATATCACAGTTTATCCATTCGCCTACTGAAGAACATCTTGGTTTCTTACATTTTTGGTAGTTATGAATAAAGCTGATATAAGCATTTGTATGCAGGTATTTGTATGGACATAGGTTTTCAACACCTTTGAGTAAATACCAAGGAGTGTGACTGCTGGATTGTACGGTAAGTGTGTTTACTTTTGCAAGAAACTGCCACACTCTCTTCACAAGTGGCTGCGCCATTTTGCATTCCCACCAGCAGAGAATGAGAGTTCCTGTTGCTCCACATCCTCACCAGCACTTGGTGTTGTCTAGTGTTTTGGATTTTGGCCAGTCTAATAGGTATGTGATGGTATCTTACTGTTGTTTTAATTTGCAATTTCCTAATGCCATATGATGTTGAACATCTTTTCATATGTTCATTTGCCATCTGTATATATTCTTTGGTGAGGTATCTGTTCAAGTATTTGCTCATTTTAAAATTGGATTATTTGTTTTCTTATTGTTGAGGTTTAAGACTTCTTTGTATATTTTGGATAAAGGTCCTTTATCAGATATGTGTTTTGCAAACAGTTTCTCCCAAGCCAAGAGTGTGGCTTGTCTTCTCATTGCATTGACCCCCTTAGTTTTAAAACAGCAATGAAACCAGCAGAAATCCCCTTATATGTGGGGAATCTTAACCAGTGGTGCTCATCACAATCACCTGATGCAGACTTTCAACATTTTTCTAGGTTTGGACCCCACCTCTGAGATTCCTGTTCTATAGATTTGAAGTGAGACTCAGGAATCTGTTCCTTTAAAAAGCCCTCCTGGTGATTATGATGGTCAGCTCCATCAGGAACCATGACATTAAAGACAGAATTTCAGACACCCCCAGCGATGGGAAGATGGTCTCATCAGGACACCTTGCAGGGTGCTGCCTATGCGACCCTCCTACCTGCCCTGTTCCTCCACAGCACCATCTGAAGCCCAGGTGAGACTCAGACCTCTATAATTCCCTGCTAATTGGACATCTCCACCTGCCATCTCAAGCTCACTTCCCCAAGCTAAACCCATGATTGTCCCCCTCCCCACCTGCAAACCAGCTCCACATCTGATCTTCTGACCTTGGAAGATGGCAATTCCAAACTTCCAGCTGCTCAGGTCAAAACTCTTGAAGTCACATCTACTTCTCTCTCAGGCACATCTAATCTATCAGCAATGCCTGGTGGCTTGGCCTTTAAAATAAAACCAGAATCTGATGACTTTCAACCCCTCTGCTGCCCCCACTAAGGCAGGTCTCCCGCTTCTACCCTTGCCCCTTCCAGTCTGTTCTCCACCCTAAGCCAGAGTCAACTATAGAAACGGAGGTCTGAGCACGTCCTCCTCCGCTCACAACCCTCCACTGGCTCCCATCTCACTCAGAGTAAAAGCCAAAGTTCTTACAACGGCCTGTAAGTTTCCTCACAGTCCTTCTTGCCCTCACATCACCCCCGCAGCTCTCTTATCTGCTATTCTCCTTCCTGGTCCTTCCAGCCACACGGGCCTTTGAAGTTCCTCGAACATGCCAGAAATATCCCGCCCCAGGGCCTTCGCGTTGCTGTTCACTCCTTCTGGAATGCTTTTCCCCCAGGGAGCCACTGGGCTGGTTTCCCCAGGCCCTGCAGACCTTCACAAGCCACCTGTCTAAAATTTCAAGCTGCCCGCCCCCTTTGCCAGGGCCGCTATCTTTATTTTTCTCTAGAGGACTTAGCCCTGGTTTATTACCTGCTGACTTGCTTATTTCTGTCTGGCTCCTCCTCCTAGATGCCAGAGCCATCAGGCCGGGCTGTCATTCTATTCTGTCCACTGCGGAGCCCAGGAGCTTAGAACGAGGGCTGGTGCACCGTGGTTCTCATCCTCCACACTCCTCTCTTCATCATGTCCTATCCGTCTCCCACGGCCTGAGGCCCCTCTGTATTTTTACTGTCTCCCATCTGCATCTCCCCTATTTGGTGTCCACTCCCTGGAACTATTGCTAAGAGCTGGGGGCCTTCTCCCATCTGATGCATCTTTTTTTTTCTTTTTTTTGGCTTGTGGGATCTTAGCTCCCCGACCAGGGATTGAACCCTGGCCACAGCAGTGAAAGCGCCGAGTCCTAATCACTGGACCGCCAGGGAATTCCCTGATGCGTCTTCCCAGCTGCCAAAAGCTTCTTTCTAACAGGCAGGTCTATCGCAATCCTTCTATGACACCCCTTAACTTTCAGAACAGGGTTCAGACTCCCTGGCTTCAAACCCAAGGTCCCTGCCGATACGGTCTTGTCTGCTTCTGCAGCCTCATCTGGCCCCTGCCCACGTCCACGCATCTTCAACTCTGTAGGCGGTTTTTCCTCTCCTGCCTTTGCACATGTGTTCCTTCTGCCTGGCAGTGCCCTCCTCACTCCCTGAGCCCCAGCCCCTCCTACTCTACATCCAGCAAGCCCCTACTTAGCCTTCCTATTCTAGCTGACGGAAACTTCTAGGCCTTCTAAGAACCCCAGGCATATCGACAACCCCTTCCATGGGTCCCCTAACCCCTGCTGAGTATACTTCAGCAGCCCCGCTCTGTATAGCAGCTAGTTATTTGTGTGTCTGTTTCCATCATTAGTCCATTCAAGTTCTCTGCATGCCTGGTTTCTTACGCTGGCCCTGGCACTGAACAGTGCTATATATATTTCACATGTTTCCTAGATGAATAAGTCTCCAGAAATGCAAAAACATGGCCTGAGTCTGCACTAATGCTTCAAAAGTCCGTGGCACTTTTGCCAGCTAATGAACTCACTATTCAATAGTACCAAGAATGTTCCAGAATGCATCATTGTAAGTGTGCCTAAAATCTAGGACAGAGGAGATAGCTGACCTGTCAGGGGTACCTGTGTAGCTCAAACTGGACTGGTTAAACAGTCTCTCCATATTTTTACTACTCCTGTGTGTGTATGTATATGTATATGTAAATATATTAAAATATATACATTTACATGTAAGTATGTTATATACACATGTATCTATATGTGATTGAAGATCCTGGAAATATTCTCTGGGGCATGGCTGGCTCACTACCCTATAATAGCCTTTCACATCTGGTTGAGATTCCTGCATTCAGGCCAGTGAAGGAATAAACCCTCAAAACAGTCATTTTCCCCCAAAGTCTCCAGAACTAAAGTCTTTACTCAGATGTATGTTTCTAATTGGTAGGGCCTCACTACAAAATTCCTTTCATGTTAATTTGGGTCCACTTTATCCTGTAATCATGGAAGCCTCCAGACTAATATTCTCATGAAAAATTCTGATATGTTGAAGACAGTAATTACATCTATGACATTAGCTATTTTTAACTTTTCCAAAATTGTCCATGTGATGCTGACTAATGATTTAACATCTATGAGCATGTTGTTCATTCATTCATTTTCATTTAGGGGCTCTGCCAGTCATTCAGCCAATAATGCTCGCTGGGTGTTTACTAGGTCAGGGAAACATATGATGTCCAAGGAAACACGTAAATGAAATGTTTAAATGATACATGCTGTGAACAAAATAAAGCGTGCCGATGAGACAGAGCCCTGGGACGAGGGCCTGCTGCAAATCAGATGAACAGGAGCACGTTTCTGCAGAGGTGACGTTTGAAGTGAAAGCTGATGACAAGAGGAGCCAGCCATGCAAGGATCGGAGGGAAGGAGGAGAGAGCAAAGCAGTGGGGACACACAGTGGGACACGGTCCTTGCCAACCTGGAGGACGCAGGCCCGATCGCCACTCCTCCTCCTCTGGCAGCCTGGTCTGGTGCCTTCCCCTCCCCCGCCCACCCTCTGCCCTGCGGTCCTTTGTTGGTGCAGCTGTCTCCATGTCGCCCAAGACACAGCTCCCGCGGCCGGCCCAGAGGTGGCTCACCCTTTCACCTTGTATCTATTCACAGCGTTTGGCAAACAGGTGAAGGTCAGTAAATGCTTGTGGCGTTGCTGAATAACAATGATTTGACCACAAAGCAGATAATGGCCATTTATGTGATAGAGGTTCACAGGGCTGTGATGGAAAAATGAATTTCCAGAACCAGAAGAAACGTGTCTTTTAATTTTGGGATTATCTATAAATGATTCTCAGGGGGAAGAAACACATGCAGTAACTATCAGGAAGGATTTAGATCGTAAAGTCGTGAAGGGGAAAAGTGAGAGTGATTTGGAGCATTGCTGAAAATGGAATTTTATGTCTTTGCTGCTAACTCCATCAGCCTCAGTTCTGGAAACCATCACCAGCCCCAGCTAGGAGGGCTCCGTGCACTGGGCACGGTGAGGCTGCAGAGCCTTCTACGCTTTTGAGCGTGGCCAGAGTCCATCACAACGCTCCTGTTGGCAGATGAGACAGGACAGCCAGGTGTGTGACTCGGCCGGTGGGGACCTGATGTGCCCACAGGTGCAGCCAGTGTCAAAGGGGCAGACACACCCGAAACACCCCGAACCCTGACCAGTTGTGCGATTTGTCTCTGATGACCCCAGCACCTAAAAAAAGTACTAGAAATATAATTTGATAACTTCTGATCTAAAACCCCACAAATTGGCTCATCTAGGGAGTCATTTTTGTGTCAACAGCAAATACCTTTGTGGCATTTCTAGAAGGTGGAGCCCGAGGGGTGTGACTCAGACATGCTACTGAAAACCTTTGGTTAAAAGTAATAATAGGTAACATCTATGGAGTGCTGACTCTGTACCAGGTGGGGAGCCAAGTGCCTTACCTTACTTAATTCTCTCAGCAAACCTATGAGATAGGCATTGTTACTAATCTCCTTTTACAGAACAGGCAAAATGAAGCTCAGAGAGGTTAAAAAGCTGGCCAAGATCACTCAGCAATGGGAGGCATTTTTCCTCTGGCCACGAAGTCGGTATCTCTACAGCAAGGGTCCATTCTCTTATCAGGATTGGTACTATTCTAATCCTATTTGCAAGAGTGAAACAATATGGCATATATTTATACGGCAATAATATTAACCTTTAGAGCTCCTTGCTGAAATTGAGGAACTGGTTTGAATCCTATGGTGGGAGATTCCAGATCTTGTGCTTTAGAAATAAAATCAACCAAGTCTGTATTGAGTACCTGCTGTGATAATAATAACAACCGCTAAGAGTGAGCACTCACTAGGTGGCAGAAATGGGATTCAAGTCCAGGGAATCTGACACTTTTAGACAAATTATCGGGGCTTCCCTGGTGGCACAGTGGTTAAGAATCCACCTGCCAATGCAGGGGACACGGGTTCGAGCCCTGGTCTGGGAAGATCCCACATGCCGCAGAGCAACTAAGCCTGTGCGCCACAACTATTGAGCCTGCGCTCTAGAGCCCGCAAGCCACAACTACTGAGCCCACATGTTGCAACTACTGAGGCCCCCGCGCCTAGAGCCCCTGCTCCGCAACAAGAGAAGCCAACGCAATAAGAAGCCTGCGCACCACAGCGAAGAGTAGCCTCCACTCGCCGCAACTAGAGAAAGCCCGTGCGTAGCAACAAAGACCCAACGCAGCCAAAAATAAATAAATAAATAAATAACAAAAACCCACAAATTATTGAATAATTTAAGAACATTTTGAGTTTTGATTTTTAGTATTAGTGGATAAAACCCAGGAAAACTCTTTAGGGTCTTCCATACTCTTTAATGGTATCAGAGTCCCGGGAGTGGAAGACTTAAGACGGGCCACACTAAGCAGGATCACCTCCCTGACGGGGTTGGGCCCTGTGCCCGGCCGCAGCCCAGCCTTCTTCCTGCCGTGGATGCAGTGACAACAGTAGCTTACCTCTGCCAAGCCTCGTCTCACCCCTGTCCTAGGTTGGGCATCCTCAGCAGGCATCTTGGCTCCACGTGGCAGGGAAGCTGAGAGGGGCCCAGCTCTGCTGGATGGTCCACAGAAGTCCTTTCCGTCATGGGTTGAGCATCATGCTCTGTTCTTACCGAACCCTTTCCTCCCAGTGGCTCCTCCTCTGAACAGAATGGCACAGCCTCAAATTTATGAGTCTTATTCCAGTGATGAGGCCACAGTCTCCTTTCAAGGTCTCTCTGTGGAAGGAGTATGTGGAAATTAGCAAGTTCACTGCCACTGGAGATTTTCAAACAGAGGCAGGACAAGAGCTCGTCGGGGGGTTGTGGAGGGGATTCGGCAGCCAAAGGGACATCCATGTCCTCTGCGATCCCTCCCATGTAAACGCTGACTGCTCGCAAAGGCAAGGGCCATCACTGTTGATGAAACCAGCCAGCTGGTGCTGGTTTTAGACCCGGGGAATTCTAGGAAGCGGTATTCACAGAGGGGCTTGCAGTAAGCCCAAATCCTGAAGCTTCTGCAGGCGGCCGCTTTGTCTGTGGGGATATTGCAGGAACCATGACATAAACCACAAAAAGTTAAGCCCAAGCCTTTTTTAAGCAGAGCCAGGTGAGTGGAGGGAGCATGAAACTCTGAGACAAGGGAAAGCAGATGATGGTGGATTCTTCGCAGGGCTGTGCCCTGTTCTAGCTGTGCTGGGTCCTTTCTCTGTGCTCTCACGCCTCATTATTATTCATGAGGCCCCGTGTTTACATCACACTTGCAGCATACAGTGTACTTCTGCCTACCTTAGGTCATTAAGAACTTTGTGATGGGCAAGTGGAGGCTCCGTTGTGCTAAATGACTTGCCCAGGGGCAGAGCGAGTTTCCAGCAGAGACTAAATTCGAGCCACGCTCTCCGGCTGTGAACTCGGTCCACTACAAGGCAGCCAGCTCTGAGCCCTGCAGAGGCAGGGAGGGCGCAGCCCCCTGTGAACCCAGCGAGCAGCCCCAGTGAGGGAACAGATGTTCTCTTCGCCTTGGTCCAGCCAAGAAATCTCATAGACCCCCAGGTCTCAGACTCTGGGCATCCCATTATAACCCAGCAACCCTGACCCCAGACCCAGTGACAACACTGGAAGGCCAATGCCTGGAGAGGAGGAACCAGCAAGAGGCATCCAGACAAAGAAAAGAGAGAGGGAAGGAAGGAACTCATGTTGTTGAGGCCTCTGTATTGGCAGACATTATTATTGTCTTAGACAGTTTATTTTAATGGTAAACTATTGATTCAAGTAAAACATACAAGAAGAAAAGTGTACAGATCGTAAGTGTATAGCTTGATGAATTTTCACAAAGACAACACACCCATGTAACCAGCACTGAGATCAAGAAGCAGAACACTGCCAGCACCCCCAGAAGTGTCCCTTGTGCCCCCTTCTAGGCACCACACCTAAAAGGTGACCCCTACTCTGACCTCCAGCAGCAGGCACTGGCTTTGAGTGTTTCGAAGTTTACATATATGGACACACAATAGGTACTTCTTGGTGTTGGGCTTCTTTTTCTCTCAACACCGGTGGTGAGATTCATCCTTATTCCTGTGTGTAGTTTGTTCGTTCTCGTTGCTATACAGTAAGTACTCCACTATATGACTATACCATGATTTATTTACCATTCACTGTTGGGGGACATTTGGGTGGTTTCCAGCATTTGGCTATGGTGAATAGTGCTGTGAACATGTGAACATTCTTGTGAATGTCTTTTGGTACCTATATGCACTCATTTCTCCTGGGTTTATAACTAGAAGTGGAATTGCTGTTACATGACTTATGTCTGTTTAACTTTATAAGAAACTACCAAATAGTTTCCCAGCATGGATGTACTGATTTCCACTCCCACCTGCAGTGTATGCGTGTTCCGGTTTCTCCATATCCTTGCCAAAACTTGGTATGATTGCACCAGGCACTCTGGGTGTGTCCTTTTGAGGCAGTCTGGGTGGTGGTTAAGAGTATGGACTCTGGAGTCAGACAACATGGGTTCTTAACTGGACTTCACCCTTTTACTAGCTGTGTGACTTTGGCTGACTTCCCTAACCACTCTGTGCCTCAGCTTTCTCATCTGTTAAATGGGAATAACATCAATAACAATTGTCTCATCCTCTTAAGGTTGTTGTGCATTTATCACAACGCCTGTCACATAGTTGTCACTCTACAAATGTTAGTTCGCACAGTAATTCCAAGTGGGCACCAGGAGGTCTTCATAGTAGTCTTTAGGGGGCCCCTGGAAAGCCCCTCCCCCTCAGCCTCCTTCATGGCCCATAGCCAGGGTCCCCATGGATAGGGTACCAGGTGGTACTTGTGTCTGTGCTAGATGCCCAGGGAGGGGGATTCCCACACCTGAGGAGTGAACCAGCTATGAATCAACTGAATGTGAAGAAGAATGGGGAGGGGTGCGGGCATGACCAGGGTGGTAGAGGGTGGGTAGGGGGCAGGCTTCTCATCTCAAAGCGCTTCCCAAAGAAGAAGGGCTAAAAGGGATTCCATGGCTTGTACTGACAGCTGCCTTTTGGCCTCTCTTCTCATAACTTTCCCAGCTCCTCCCCCCCACTCACAGTTCCCTCATTTCTTTGGAAGAGCTTGTGGTTATTTAGAAGGTAAAAAGAGGGGTAAACATCTAAAACATTCAGAATAATGTGGAGAGATTGAAATGGAGCGACGATTGGTCTGATGGGCTACACCTGTAAGTAGATGAAAGCCTAATCAATATTTTTTAAATTTATTTTTTAGAAATGATTGTTTCCTACCCCCATTTAGTTTTGTCTTTTAATTCTTGCCAGGATAGAAGTTCTTCCATTTTTAGACCAAGCATTGTTGTGAATCATGCTACATTAAAAATGAAAATTTGTACTCATGGCCACTAACAGTGCAAGGAAATAGAAACACAATCCTCTATTAAAACTGCATGGGACTAACAGTGCCCTGAAGAAAACTTTTTAAAGAAAACTACTCCTGCCATTTTTGGGGGCCAAAATACACATTAAAGTTTCCCTTCTTGGGGTCGCGACTAACTGAAATAGAAGTGGCTTCTATGGAAAGGACATGGTATGACAGGAATCACTGAGTTCAGCAGGGGGAGACCTGAGAAAATCCCTTAGGCCCTCAGAGCCACTGTTTCCTCATCTGTGTTGGGGTGGATTTGACCAGCAGGTCTCAAACAATTGTTTCTAGCTCCACCATTTGGAGATTGTAAAAGCAACTTGGCCACTGGAGAATACCTGCCTAATTTTCTCTCCTAAATTTCTTTCAACACTGTCCGTCTTGGCCCATTTTTCCCTGAATCCAGCATCAGAATACCCCACTGCCTCACCAGCCTTCCCTCTTTGCTGTCCCACCAAGGGAGAGGTTGACTCCTAAAATGCTGAGTGACTCTCTGGCAGATCCCAGCAAGACAATGACAGAGGCCTGGTCCCCACCCCATCCCCAAATCCATCCCTAAAAAACTGATGCCCTTCTCTTGAGACTCTTTCTTTTCAACTCTAAAACTAAAATTCCTAGGTGGAAAACACTTCTTTTCAAAATTTTAGTAATAAAATAAAATCTAGTCTAGAGACCAGTCCTTCACCTCTTATTTCCAGGGGAGAAACCGGATACCCAGGTGGGGAAAGCAGTTTCCCCCAAGGTCACGCAACTGTTCGTGACAGAGCCAGTACTAAACTCCAGGTTTTCCTGTCAACATGATGGTGTGTTCATTAACCAGAGAAGGGAAAGGACTGAACATTTCTGAGGACCTGTTATGTGCCATGAATCCCGAATGACCAGGGAAGATTGATAGATATCATTGCACCCATTCTACAGATGAGGAAACCAAGACTCAGAATAACTTCACCAAATTATTCTTGGTGGCAGGAGAAAGCAAAATTTTCCCTACTTCCAAAATCTTGTTTTACCCCCCTGTGCTTTCACTTTTAGTTCGAAAGAAGAATTTTTCCTCTGGAAATTTTCTTAGTAAGAAAACTTAAACATTTTAAAAAAATGGATCTTGGACTAGAAGGTGAGATCTTAAGGGGGCCCGAATGTGAGGTAAATCGTTTAGTGTTTGACAAGATGAATAATTTGTTGTTTGAGGGGACAGGAGGGTGGAACCAGAGAGCTGACAAAAGGCCACATATGGGTCTCAACATGACCCCTCTTGAGACTCCAGCAAATTTAACACATCTCTTCAACTCATGAAAGGCTTGAGTGTGGGGAGATTTCTTGATGGAAAATGGTGAAGGACAGACAGAGCCAAGATGAGTCGTGTGGGAGTGTGAGACTAAGGAGAAAACCCAGAGAAATCACAGGGAGAGCCCAGCTCCCCCAAAGCCAGGGTGTTAATTAGGTTTCAGGTCAAATTTTCCAAGGAATTGGGGCAGGAGGTGGGCAACCAGCTGACATCTGATTCCTATGGTCTGAGGCTGATGATGCCAATGAAAACTGTCACCTAGGCCAACTGCCACCTCTAACCTTGACTCTTGGGGGGACCTTTTCTCTTGCCTAGTGAGTTACAGCTTCATTGCAGGGGGTCTCACAGACCCCCATGAACACACACACACACACACACACACGCAGCATCAAGCATACCCCCAAGGGGCACGTCCCCTGAATTTCCTTACCAGCAGTAGGGTTTTTGCAGGATGTCACGTGTGCATTAGACTTAGATTTCATTTAAAGCACCAGCTCACAACTCTGACTCCAAGAATATTTATTGGGTGCAACGACATGAAATGCAGAGACAAATGTGTCTGGTGGCTGCTGGGGGGGGAATGGCTGTCGGGTGGGGCAGGAGACCCAGGGACAAAGCGCAATCCTGTGGCGACAGAGCAGCCTGCCCCGGGCAGAGTGACAGCACGAGGGGACGGGGGCTCATTGTGCTCGGCGGCGTCAGGGAAAGCCCCACGGAGGCTGTGATGGGAGCGAAGGACAAGGAATCATGTACCAGGAGCAGCAGGAGAAAAGGCGGGATCATCCAGATGGGAAAATCAAGACTTTGGTTTAAATGTAGATGTAGTTTGGAGGGCAGAGTCAGCTAGAAAAACAGAAGGACAACCAACCTGGGTCAGAGAAGGACATAACCGATTCTCAAGAGAACTGGCGACAGGGCTTCTTCTTCCCACAGCAACATCATTTTAATTAGTGTTGTTTTAACTTATCCTTAGCGTTAATGGCTTAGAGCCACCCATTCCCCAGGCAGCATCCTGGCAACCCCAAATATCTGATCTAATTTTATCCCTGAGAAATTTGGATTTAGAAGAAAATGTGCAGAAGCCTCGCTTGGGAGGAGGCTGGAGGAAAACAGTAACTCCGGGCCCCTGGAGAGCACACGGGGTGGAAGAAGAGACTGGGGGAGGGTTTCCAGTGGGTGAGACCCACAGAAGGGCGCCGTGTGTCTGAGTGACAGCATTTTCTGCCACCGCCCAACTACTGTATTTACCCAGCTCTGGGAAGGGTGACACAAGTCTCTGGAATGTGTATCTTATTTTTGTCCTGCCTGCGTTTACGGCCATAAAACGAGGTCTCTCCCTTCAGAGCAGAAAGGACTAATTAGTCTGGTTGATCTGGGCAGGAACACTGCCTGCATTTTCCTTGGGTTGGTACCTTTTTAGGCCATAAAAGGGTGCATCCCAGGAAGCCTCGATGGGTGTCCACAGTTATATGCCCCAGTGTGTGTGTCTGTGCAGAGAGCTGTGTTCACAGCTGTACCAAGGGTACACAGGGACAGGTACAACCGTGACACTATGACTCAGGCCTGACAATGGGTGGAAGAGGAGACAGCACATATTAATATAAAAATCAGCCCTCCCGGACTTCCCTGGTGGTGCAGTGGTGAAGAATCCACCTGCCAATGCAGGGGACATGGGTTCGAGCCCTGTTCCAGGAAGATCCCACATGCTGCGGAGCAAATAAGCCTGTGCACCACAACTACTGAGCCCGCGAGCCACAATTACTGAGCCCTTGTGCCACCGCTACTGAAGCCCGCGCGCCTAGAGCCTGTGCTCCTCAACAAAGAGAAGCCACCGCAACGAGAAGCCCGCGCACTGCAACAAAGAGCAGCTCCCACTCGCTGCAACTAGAGAAAAGCCTGCGTGCAGCAACGAACACCCAATGCAGCCAAAAATAAATAAATTAAAGAGAAAAAAAGAGTTAAAAAAAAAAAATCAGCCCTCCCTCCTAGGCCAGCAGGATGCCAACCTTCGCCTCTCCCTGCTGATAGCAGGCTGTCATGATGCTTGGTGATTTCTCCTCAGTAATCTAATGTTAATGCAAATTGACCTACAGGTTCAACGCAATCTCAATCAAAATCCCAGCAGAATTTAAAACATCTGCTCTGTGAAAGACACCGACGCCATTAAGACAAGCCACAGACTGGGAGAAACTATCTGCAAAAGACAGACCTGATAGAAGACTGTTATCCAAAATATACAAAGAACACTTAAAATCCAACAATAGAAAAGCAAACAACCTAATTTAAAATGGGCAAAAGACCTGAACAAACACCTTACCAAAGAAGATATACAATGGCAAATAAGCATACAAAAAGATGTTAAACATAACATACAAGTTAAAAAGACCATGAGATATACTAAATACCTATTGAAGTGGCCAAAGTCTAAAACACCAAATACTAGTGGAAACGCAACATGATACAGCCATTTTGGAAGACAGTTTGGTAGTTTCTCACAAAACTAAACACACTCTTACCATATGATCAAGAAATTATGTTCCTTGATATTTATCCAAAGGAGTTGAAAATATATCCACACAAAAACTACACACAGATGTTTTGGGTAGCTTTATTCATAATTGCCAAAACTTGGAAGCAACCAAGATGTCCTTCAGTAGGTGACTGGATAAATAAACTGTGGTGCATCCAGACAATGGAATATAATTCAGTGCTAAAAAGAAATGAGCTCTCAAGCCATGAAAAGGCACAGAGGAACCTGAAATACATATTACTAAGTGAAAGATGCCAATCTGAAAATGTTACATACTGTGTGATTCTAACTATCTGACATTCTGGAAAAAGCGAAACTGTGGAGGCAGTGAAAAGATCAGTGGTTGACAGGGGTTGTGGGGAGGGAGGGACGAATAGACGGAGCACAGAGGATTTTTAGGGCAGTGAAACCACTCTGTATGATGCTATAATGGTGAGTATGTGTCATTATACATTCATCCAAACCCACAGAACGCACAGTACCAAGAATGTAATATAAACTATGGACTTTGGGTAGTAATGACGTGTCAGTGCAGGTTCATCATTGCAGCTAATGTACCATCTGGAGGGGATGATGATGGTGGAGGAGGCTGTGCCTATGGGGGGCAGGGGGTGGATGGGAAATCTCTGTACCTTCCACGAAGCTCTTCTACGGACCTACAGCTGCTTTTAAAAACATCTATTACGTACTCAAAGAAAGAAAGTACTATTCTTGCTCTTCTGACTTACAGATGCATCCATTACATCTAAAGGTACCCAAGTGGACACAGGGAGTCCTCTGGCTTGCAGAAGGGAGGAACCTGCTCCAAAAAACACAAACACAAAAACAAAAACAAAAACAAAAAAACTGGGCAAAACTGTAAATAAGAAATGAAAACATGGTGAAAGCTGTCATCTCCTAGACTTTATAGGTGTTAATAATGTATTTTATCACATCTTATCTAATGGAACATTTTCATATAGAATCACAATGCCAATTAAGTTGTGGCATCATTTTGAGACCAATCATTGAGAGTTTAAAGAGAAGGGAATTAAATAGTTGAGGTGTCAACATTATGAGCTCTTTAAAGGCCCAAAATTATTATAGCTTTGTGAACTAGAAATAAAAAGGCCACTGAAGCATCCTACAGGTTGTAATTTCTAATAAGGTAAATATTGATCACTACAATCCACACGAATGAAAAGCTCTTTGAGGGCCCCCCCACTCTGTTGTAAGAGTGAAAGTATTCTTGAGTCCAAAAAGTAAGGAAGCTACTTTGGATTATCCGTAGCAGTGACAGGTCCATTTCTTGCTATGACCTTATAAGGAGCCATTGTTGTGGAATTCCAGGCACCGACATAAGTCCTTGGCTTGGCCTAAGGTTTTGATCCTTCTAGCTCACGAGTCTGGCTTTTGTTCACTTGAGGGATTTTCACCAATATTAGCTTTTTTTCCTTCTTGCATTTTTGTCTATGAAAGAAAACTGTTTCTCTAATCACAATACTTCTGACACCAAATGTGTAGGTTTTCCACACCGAGCAACTCTCCAGTTATCTGTGAACACCAAGTGGGTGTCCTATAATTTTATTCAATTCTGATCCTAACTGCCCCGTATTAGTGCAGACCCCACAGGTTAAGGGCTCAGTCTCACAAGACTGCCCGCCCCCTTCAGATGCCAATTGCAGGCAGTGAGTCCCCAGGTTCCTCCCCGACCTCTGTTTGACTTTGCTATGAATTGGGGGTTCCCATGAGCCCCCCCCCAGGGCCAGTAATTTTCTATAATCGTTCACAGAACTCAGGGAAACACTTTACTTAGTATTACTGATTTACTGTAAAGGATGTTATAGAGGATCTAATTGACAGGCAAATGAAGAGCTACATATAACAAGAAGAAATGTTTCCCAAGTTCAGGAGCTTCTTTCCCCATGGAGTTTGGGAGTATATCACCCTCCTGGCACCTGGATGCATTCACCAACCGAGAGCTCTAACCCTGTCATTTTATGGAGTTTCTGCTGTAGGCAAGATGAATTAAATCATTCACCATTGGTGACTACCCCCAACCCCTTTTCCCTCCCTGGAAGTTGGGTGGTGAGACTGGGCTGAAAGTTCCAGCCCACTAATCACATAGGTCGGATTACCGGGCAACCTGTCCCCATCCTAGGGGATCAGCTGCCTAAGGGCTCTTAGCTACCAGTCACCTAATTAACATAAATTTTGATCTGGCTGCAAGGGGTTTATTATGAATAACAAGAGATGCTCCTTTCACCCCATCACTCAGGAAATTACTACGATTTTAGAAGCTCTGTGCCAGGAACTTGGGATGAAAACCAAATATATATTTCTTCTTATATCACAATCTATTCTGCTTGTTATTTTTACTTCTTCTTCCTCTACTTTTTTCCCCTTTCTCATTTTTTCTTATTCTTTTCTTTTTTTCTTTTTCTTATTTTTAATTTTTCTTTTTATTTTACTTTTAAAATTTTCTTTGTTTAGTCTTTTTCCAATTCTTATTTTGCTTTATTCTTTTATTTTTATCACCTTGTGTTTTTTCCCTTTTTTTTTTACTCTTTTTCTCATTTTTTTCTTTTTTCTTTATTTCATTTTTTCTGTTTTAATTTAGTAAGTTAATATTGTTAGCAAAAAGTCCAACATAGTACAGGGCCTCTTGGCCATCTCTGCTGAGGAAGAGACCCACATAAGGAAACACAGGCTCCTCAAGGCCATCGGCAAGGACAATCACACCCATCACAATATCTCTAGTGCCAGCACCATGGATATTGAAACTGAAAACTGAAAACCACTTTCACTTCTTACCTTCCACCACCTCTCCCTTCCCCTGAACTGCCATTTACCTTTGACTGCTGACAAAGAAGCAC
Organism: Balaenoptera musculus; assembly: GCF_009873245.2. Lineage (NCBI taxonomy): Eukaryota > Metazoa > Chordata > Mammalia > Artiodactyla > Balaenopteridae > Balaenoptera > Balaenoptera musculus. Next base: position 42,513,030 of record NC_045793.1, read on the forward strand.
AAGGCCAGTGACCTTTTTCTTCTGACCAAGGCCCCAGGTGAGAACTCAGCTGTAAGGAGCAGGGGCTGCAGGATGTGGCGTTCAGCTGGAATGATGTGACCCCTGCCCTTTGACACACTCATGTAGCACAGATGTCAGCCGGGCCTTATAACTTCCTGTCCTTTGAGAGTTTTTCTCTGTGTAATTCCCGGCCACATTCCAAATCTCAATGCGAATTCTTGAAAGTCAGATATTTCACCAGGTCACCTCAGACTGTGATTTTCTGTTTCCAGTGAATCCTGGATCTTTCTCCCATCTTGCGTATTTCAGCTGTCCCTTTCTCACTATCCTGAATCCACCCAGAGAGACCCAGTTCCTTTATTTCCGCAAAGCGACACTCATCCAAGGCCATTACATTTCTAATGACAGATTCAGGGTATAAGTGTGGGCGACAGCACAGCAGATAAAAGTGACTGTCAGACATCATTAGTCTTAAAGCCTGGTACTGTCTCTCCTGCGGCCCCAACCCTAACTGGGGAATGTTCACTGGTTTTCTCTTCTGTTATCTCCAGACTTAACTTCTTGCGTCCCTTTCCTCCCCCTCAATCTTCTACTCTCCACCTTGGTCCACTGACTCCAATGATAAACTGCCCCTGAAAATCTCTCATTTTTTTTAAAGGTCTTTAAGAGCATTCCTTTTTATTTTACTTTTTATTTTTAGGAAGTTTTCCAACTTTATTGAGGTATAATTGAAGTACACTGAACTGCACATATTTAAAAGAGTCCCATTCTATCAGTTTTGACATATACACACACATAAAACCATGACCCCTCAAGCATTTTCATCACCCCTTAAAGTTTCTTTGTGCCCTTCTTAATCCATTCCTCCCTCCATCCCATCCCCAAGAAACTGCTGATCTTCTTTCTCTATATATAGATTAGCTTGTATGTCCTAGAGTTTTGTATAACTGGAATCATACAATATGTTACTTTCCCCCCCTGGCTTCTTTCATTCGGTATAATGATTTTGAGATTCTTCAATATTGTGTGCATCAAGAGTTTATATGTCTTTATTGCTGAGTAGTATTCCATTGTATGGATATACCGCAATTTATCCGTTCATCTATTGATGGATTTAGGTTGTTTCTTGTTTTGGCTTTAACAAATAAAGCTCCTATTAAAATTCATGTATAAGACTTGGAGTTTCATGCTTTCATTTCTCTTTGGTAAATATCTAGGAATGGAATGGTTGGGTTGTATGGTACATGTATGCTTAACCTTTTAAGAAACTGCCAAACTGATTTCCAAAAAGGTTGTACCTTCCCACACTCCCACCAGCAATGTATGAGAGTGTCAATTGCTCCACATCCTCCCCAGCATTTGGTATGGTCAGTCGTTTTAAATTTAGCCATCCTGTTGTGGTTTTGTTTGTTTGTTTGCTTTAATGCACAGAAGTTTAGCTACCTCTTGGCTTCATTTCTAAAAGGAGGAACATATACTTAGGTTTATAGGGAATAAAACAGATTATACCTGTTGTGCCAGTGAAGTTAATAGTGCCCCTCTTACCCTCCAAAGTGTCCTGGTTTGGATAATAGAATATGTGGTTTCTCTACTTCTAGCCCAACTAGCAATATCCCCAGGCTGTCCATTCCCAGCCATAAGGGAGTTTTGCTCAACAAAGACTTTTTCCTCTAAAAGGAATTTTCCTGCTTTTCTTAAAACATTTTTTCCTCATCACAGAAGGATTACAGGAGGGAAGGAGTGATGTAATATAGTCACTCAAATACACTGAAAACATATCCACAGAAAAACCTGCACACAGATGTTTACAGCAGCTTTGCTCTTAATTGCCAAAACTTGGACGCAACCAAAATGTCCTTTGGTTGTGTCCTTAGGTGAATAAACAAACTGTGGTACATCCATACAATGTAATTTTATTCAGCAATGAAAAGAAATGAGGTTTTGAGCCACTAAAAAACATGGAAAAAACTCCAATGCATAAAGCTAAGTTCAAGAAATCAATCTGAAAAGTTTGCATGTTGTATGAGTCCAGTTATACGACATTCAGGAAAAGGCAAAACGATAGAGGCCATAAAATGATCAGTGATTGCCAGTGGCTGGGACTGGGGAGGGGTGAATAGGAGGAGCACAGAGAATTTTTAGGGTAATGAGACTATTATGCATGATTCTCTAATGGTAGATACATGATATTAGGCATTTGTCAAGACCCATGGAACTATAGAACACACAGAGCAAACCCTATGTAAACTATGGACTTTAATTATAGTTTATCCATATTGGTTCATCAGTTTTAATAGGAGTACCGCATTATTGCACCATGTTAATAGGGGAAACTGGATGAGGGAGGGTATATGAGGACTCTGTACTTCCTGTTCATTTTCTATGTAAACTTAAAACTGCTCTAAAAAAATCAGTCTAGTATTAAAGAAAAGTCCCAGAAGACTTTGTAGAAATTGACATGCTGATTCTAAAATTTATGTAGAAATACAAAGAACCTAGATTTGTCAAGACATCCATAAGTCAGAGTTGCAGACCTTAACACTCCCTGATTCCCAGCTTTCCTGTAAAGCTACAGTAACCAGGACAGTGTGGTGTTGATGTAAGGACAGCTGAGCACACGAATGGAAGAGGGTAGAGAGTTCTGAAATAGACCCCCAGTGCAGTCAGTGTACCCGCATGGGGAATGGAACGTCTTTTCAACCGACGGTGCTGGAGCAACTGGATATCGTGTGGAAAAAAAGAAACTTGACCCCCCACTTCAGACCACACACAAACAAGGAAGTCAAGATGCATGACAGATCTTAATGTAAAAGCTAAAACTAGAAAGCTTCTAGAAGAAAACATAGCAGAAAAATATGCTCCACTTAGGGGGAGGCAAAGTTTTTAAGACTGGACAAAAAGCACTAAATATGAAAGAAACAAGCAGTAAATTGTATTCCATCAATATTAAAAACTTCTCATTAAGAAGCATGCTTAGGAAAATAAAAAACAAGCTTTAGACTGCAGGAAAATACTTTATGTATGTTATATATAATACATATATACATGCATGCATGCCTGTAGGCATATACAGATGCATGTGTGTATGTACACACACATGTACACATGTAAACATACAATATGGCAAAGGACTCAGTCCATATATAGAAAGCTCCCACAAAATGGTGATAAAATGACAAAGAGCACAAGAAACCTATTGCTGGAAGGGACCGTCCTCATGGTTGGCTTTGACTTTTTTCTCAGCTGTGTCCAGGCCGCCCTTGCCCACTGTCACCCACCCTGCCCATCCATCACTGAGGTGGCTGTTGGCCCCTTCCTTAGTCACAGTAACTGTTGGTGGGGGAGTCACATGTGTTTACAGAAGTCCAGTGACACCCCCAAACTTAGGGGACCCAGCTGAGCTTTCAAGGGACCCTGTGGCCTGGGGCAAGTCACTGCTGTCCCCCTTCCTGTCTGGAAATGAGGTGGTCAGGCCACTAATATTTACTGGTCCTTTCTGCTCTAACTCCCCTCAGTGACCCCATGGCTGGGGACCCCACTGTCTTGCACAGTGACAGGATGGAGGTGGGGTTGTCTTCCCATCAATTACTTCCACTCCAGGGCTATGCATCCTGCTGGCTCCAATGGCTTGCTTAATTCAATTCCCAGAATAAACCTTTGCCTAGATTCTGAATAACAAAAATAGCTACCCTAATGAAACGTTCTTTGCTGACCTTATCTCAACTCTGAATAGCATGTGTGATCAGTCACATTTTATGGATTGGAAAAATGAGGCTCAGAGAAGTTAAGCCACTTGCCCATGGTCACACAGCAAAGCCAGCCTTCAAACCCAGCTTTTTCTGATCCCAGGAGCTTTCTACACTCCCCATGGAGAGGACAGTGCTTCTAAAGGGTTATATTCCTTTAATGAAGAGGCCGCCTTAGCAGGGAGCCCGCAGAGGCAAATGAGCCTAAGAGTTCCTGAAATCTCTAATTCCTTGATACATGGGAAGGGAGCATGGAGCAAGTGGGGCGGAGAAGAGAGGAATTCCTACCTGCTCAGTAGACTTCGCTGAAGCTTGAAGCAACTCTAAGTACAGTTCTTCTGAAAATACTAATAATTAGAGTAGCTAACATTTACTGATCACATACAATGTTCAAGTGGTACAGTAATCTTATGGAATACACATTATTTTGCAGAATTCTCACAGCCTCAGGAGGTAGCTACTATTGTTACCCTCACTTTACAAATGAGGTAACCGAGGCATGGAGTGGTTAAATCCTTGCCCACAGCAGCCCCCCAGTAAGTGAAGAGTGGACGTGTCCCAGAATCCCATTCCAGAATCCCAGAACTCGGTTTAGTCCCTGTTTAGCACCATCAGCATTTGATTTATGTTTTTATTTTCTGTGCTCTGCTTCCTACCCTGTTAGACTTTAGTTCATAAGGGTAGGGAGCTAAACTCTGTTATTCACATCTGTACCCCTGGCTACTGAACACACAGTAGGTGCTCCAGAGCTCATTTCTGAAAAACTGAATGAGAAGCGTTGCATTGCTTGCTCTTAGAGTCTGGGCTTATCTCTTGTAATAGGAAAAGGAAGAGCCTAATTTATGGGAATTCAGGGGCAGGATTTTCATGGGTGGCTGAGGTGTCTTCAGAACTTTGGTGGATGGATTTGAATGAGTTTTGTGGAGGTGAGAGGAAGCTTCAGTTCATTCTCCTTTTGTCTGTCCCAGCCCCACCCCAGTTCTTTTTCCAGGTTCCTTTTCTTTTTTCTCTTTGGATGTAACAGTTCTGAGTTTTCACATGTATATAGTTTCATGCCATCACCACAACAGGATACAGAACAGTTCATCACACACAAAACTCCCTGTGTTCCTCATTTGCAATCGCACCCTAATCTCTGGCAACCACGGATCTATTCCCCATCACCATCATTTTTTTTTTTCCAGAACATCCTTGCCTTGTTCCCAGTCTCAGGGGGAAAGCATTCCCTTAGTATTTATTTTAGAGCATATCTAATGGTAAAGGATTCTCTCAGTTTTCCTTCACTGAGAATATTTTTATTCCGTCTTCATTCCTGAAAAAATGTTTTTACCAGATAAAGAATTCTGGTTGACAGTTTTCCTGCCAGCATTTAAAAAACGTTATTCTATTTCCTTCTCAGCTCCATTGTTTTATATGAGAAATTCACAGTGATTCCAATCAGCATTTCTCTGGCTGCTTTTAAGATTTTTTCTTTGTCTTAGTTTTTAGCCGTTTGATTATGATGTGTCTGGACATGGATTCCTTTGGGTTTATGTTATTTGAGGTTCACTGAGCTTTTTGAATCTGTAAGTTTATGTCTTTCACCAAATGTGAGAAGTTTTTACCCATTATTTCTTCAAATAAAAATTTTTGCACCATACTCTTTTCCCTCTCCTTCTGAGACTCTGATAATATGAATGTTAGACTTTTGGGTATTGCTCCTCATGTCCCCAAGGCTCTGTTCATTGGGTTTTTTTTTCAATTTTTTCTCTTTGTTCAGATTGGGTAATTCCCATTGATCTGTCTTCAAGTTCACTGACTCCTCTCTATTTTGCTATTGATTCTATCGTGAATGTTTTATTTCAGTTATTGTATTTTTCAGTTCCCCCAAATTTCTATTTAGTTCTTCATTCAATCTCTTTGCTTAAATTTTTTATCTTTCCATTCATTTCAAGAGAATTCACTCTTACTTCTTGGAGCATAATTATAACAGCTGTTTTAGCATCTTTATCTAGTAATTTCAACGTTTGTGTCATCTCTTGATTGCCCTTTCCCTTATAAATTGATATTTTTCTGGTTCTTCATATGCTGAGTAGTTTCGGACTATACCCTAGACATTTGAATATTATATTCTGAGACTCTATGTTTTATTTAAATCCTAAAGAGAATGTTGAATTCTGTTTTGTTTTATTCTAGCAGGTAATTGATACGGTTAAGCTCCAGCCTCAGGTCCTGATCTGCCTTCTGTGGACTGTGGTTTCAACTTCAGTTCAGTTTTCAACGACTTTGCAGTGCTACTTGGATCTGTTCTTTATGTGCTACCCAGTGTCCATTTGGGAGTCTGGGTGATTCTCTAATCCACAGTTCAGTTCTCATAACTCACAGAGCTTAGAAATAAGCCCAGGAGCTCACATGGGACTTCTCTCTTAAGCTCTCTCTTTTCTGAGATCATTCTGACACTTTCAGCTCCCATGTGGCCCTCTGGTCTGTAAGCTGGGGATTTAGTTTCCCTGCTCAGCTGTGCACTTCCCCTGAGTGTGTCTGAGTATGGGCCAAGCAGTGGAAGGACAGGGAGAAAAAAAAGCAGTGGGATTTTGTCCTACCTTCTTGGGACCATAGCTTCTCTAGTCAGAGGGAAGGTTTTCTTCTCTCAAAGCTTTAGGTACTTGCCTGGCTGCCGTCCCCATTGCAATCACTGCTGCTGCCATGGGATTAGCTGGGGGTCAGGGTGGGAGGATGGAAGAAAAAAAAACAACAACCAGGGGCTTTCCTCACTTTCTCTGACACTTAGGAGCCCCTTTTCCCACTCCTCAGACCAGACAGCAAGGGTTCCTTTTGCAGCCTTTTCTGTTTGCATCTGGTGCTCATGTCCAGTTTTCAGACTGCCTGTGAGTCTAGGCCAGATGATCCCAGAGGGGTAAAAATGGGAGACTCACAGTGGGTTTGTTGGTACTTCAAATTCTGTTCTCCTTCCCTAATCCACCTGCTCCTGTTTACTTTTCATTGTCCTCCAATAGCTGCTCCATGCATTCTGTCTGACACTTACTGTTGCATTCAGTGGGAGAGGCATGTTGAAGTGTGCTTACTGCATCTTGCCCAGAACAAGAACCCAAATATACATTTTGTATCCAGTGCTATAAACAGTAAGGAAACCTTGTCTTCAACAATGGGCACAACGTCCAACACTAACTCCCAGGATTGCCTTCATATAGCCCCCAACAGCTGTGTTCTTCCTGCTGGACCTGGCCTTCTGGCCACATCAGGGTTTGGCTAAGGCACCTGCTGTCCTAATAGAGCACTCCTGAGGCTGGGCTACTTGAAGCAGCCCTGTCTCCTCAGGGCAGGCTCCTGTCTTCAGCTTCCTAGCTTCCCTCAAACAGTTCAGGTGCTAAGTAGGTTGGCCTGCCTCAGAGCTTCCTGAGCCATGACAGAAACATCAGGAAGGAAGTGACAACTGGAATGCCTGGCTGAGACATTTTGCCATGACTTAATACGTAACAGGAAGATGCTGAAAATTCTCAAGGAACAACGTCATGTAATCATCAACATGAAAATAATAACAGCTAACATTATTAAGCCCTTACTATGTGCCATACCCTATGCTATATTTTTATATACATTATTGCATATATATTACTACATTTAATCCTCCCAGCAGGTTATAGGATAGATGCTATTTCTTCTCAACTGCAGATGAGGAAACCACTTCCACCTGGAAGGGACACATGTTACCAACATCAGGGGGCAGGGAAGAATATCCCACCCCTATTTGGGGAAGAACTGGATAACTGGATTGGGATTGCTTGTGACAAGCCCTAAATATGACCCCAGACACCTATAAGCTGGTGACCATGGCATTAATTTCCTCTTCTGTAAAATGGGGATAACAATGGTGCCTGCTCTGCCATGCAGCTAATCCACAAGATTATGGATGCAGCATGCTTTGCCTGGTGGCTGGCACATAAGAGGCAGTCAGTAAATAACCATTTTTATTTGTTTCTCCTAGATGTGTGGGCCTAGCTGTACCAGCACATGGAGTTCTCCTCGAATCTCCAAGGACAGGCAGGCCCCTGGGACCAGACTCCATTTTCAGTGATAATTGGATGCTTGTTATCACCCAAGAGTTGACTTCACAGCTATTTAACACTTCACCAAGAAGAAACTAAGCGACTGTGTCTTAGTGGCAGTCAGATAGCCAACAGGTTAAAATTAGTTGGCATGGGGACTTCCCTGGTGGTGTAGTGGTTAAGAATCCACCTGCCAATGCAGGGGACACGGGTTCGAGCCCTGGTTCAGGAAGACCCCGCATGCCATGGAACAACTAAGCCTGTGCGCCACAACTACTGAGCCTGCACTCTAGAGCCCGCAAGCCACAACCACTGAGCCCGCGTGCCACAACTACTGAAGCCCGAGTGCCTAGAGCCCATGCTCCGCAACAAGAGAAGCCACTGCAATGAGAAGCCCATGCACTGCAATGAAGAGAAGCCCCCACTGGCCACAACTAGAGAAAGCCCGCACGCAGCAACGAAGACCCAATGCAGCCAAACATAAATAAATAAATTTATAAAAATAAATAAATAAATAAATAAAATTAGTTGGCATGACCCAGTACTTTACCTGCAGTCAAGTTTTGAAAGACCTCATCTATTTAAACAACTCCTTTAAAATGTTTTTCTCTCAATTTCTATGAAGAGGCACACACACAGAGGTAATATGTGTTTGCTGCTAGGATTTTCACTTAATGAGAAGTCACACTTCAAAGCAGCTTCCACACATTTGGTCAACAGTTCAGGAACAATCTGGGCAGTGGGGAGGAGTACTGTCTGCACTTAAGAGATGGGAGCAGGTCACTGGGTCAGTAATATTCCACTGGCTTCCATGAGGATCCTAACAGGGAAAGGGGTGGGAGGGAAGGAAGAGAAGCTGGGAGGAAACAGCTGGGCACCTGCCTTGCAGGGACCTGGCGACTGTCAGCTGATTGCCTTGGACTTGTCCACGTCCGGTGTTCTGTTAGACCTCACGATGAAACCTGGGACGAATGGGTCTAGAAATGGACCAAAGTGAAAGGAATACCACAGCCAGGCTGAGGGAGCCATGGAATCAGGAAGGGTTGTGACATCGGATGAATCTGTTCTTAATAGTTTTTACTGCTCTCAGCAATTTGTTTAATCTGTCTGAGCTTTGAGTTCTTTATCTACAAAGCAAGGATAGACATACTATCTTTTATGACTGGGGGAAGATTACATGAGACAGTGTGTGTGGCAGAGCCGTGGGACTTGGTGCACAGAGGGCTCAATAGTGCTACTTTCCTTTTACAACATAGTTGCCAGATGGGACCTGTCTGCCCTCCAGATCTAGAGATGATCTCACATCCCCACCCATCCAATGCTGATGGAGGATTTCCAGTAAAGCCCCAGGCATCAGATTTCTTGTTTCTACTCCATTATACTTGCCTCCATTAGGTTTTTAATCTAATCCAGGTGTGGAACTCAGCTTCAGACACACACACACACACAGACTCACTCACATATTCACACACACACACACTTTTACATACTCACACACTTCCTCACTCTCACACTCACACTCACCATTCTCTCAAGGCCATGTGTGTGGTCCAGCTTTACTGAAACTTTGGGGATGTGGAGGTTGTAAAAACACAATGGTACAGATAACCTGGTTGGTGGGTTTTTTGAGTCTTTCTGACATTTCCACCTCCTCCTTCTCTCCCTCCTCCTTTCTGGCCCCCGCCAGTGTCCTGGTTCCTAACCTAAAGTACTGCAGCTACCGCTTCATAGTATTCTTCCAGCTCAAGCCCACAGGCTCTCATCTTCCACTTCCAAAGGCTTATCGAGTTATTTTCCTAAACACGCGTGGTTCCTCCCCTGAGGCCTTTTGGACCAGCCGGTAAAGTACAATATATCTGTTTTGCTCTATGACCTTCTTTCCCGCACCAGTGCTCAATGGCCAGAGGTGCTGGTGGTAGTGGGATTCATTCTCTATTCACCTCCTGGGGAGCAGGGCCTATGTTTGTCTCCATTACTGCTCTCTCCCCAGGGCCCTGCCCTGCGCCGGCACAAAATATGCCCTGGATAAACACAACCGAATTGGCTGATGGCATAAATCAGTTTAGGATGCAAATTAGATAACCAGTCTTTCTAGAACAGTGACATCTCTATCACCACCACCATCAGAGGTTATTGGAAGTTACCACCCAGTTGGGTCACATGGAACTGATCTGGGTTGTAATCCTAGTTAACTCATTGCCTGACGTTTGACCTTGGGCAAGTCACTTCACCAATCTGGGCCTCAATCCCATGACCTTTAAAATGGGAGTGATGATACCTACACCTGGAGCCAGATGTACTGTGATGAGAACAAAGCTAAATAGCTAGGTAGCCCTCATTTCTAGATAAGTATCTGCTTTTGTATTGGTATCTGCTTTTTGCGTCAGTAAATTTGTGTTCATTTTCATTTGAAAAGGCTCCTCAAATTGTATACTCTCTGGGCTCCACAAAACCTGGCTCCCGGTCAGGAGGAGATAATGAGATGTCATAACCGCGTGGCCTGGAGCGCCCCAGGGGTGGAACCCTGTGAGGAACGGGCTGACAGGAGGTCTGAACACGTCTTCCTGGCACCCCTTCCCCATTCCCTGGCCCTGCAAACCCAGGCAAACTTCCAAAGGGCCAGTCGCTCAGGCCTCTAGGCCCATGTCCAGGTTCTCATAGGCAGAGGCTGACACCCTCTTTTCTGGGGGTGTCAAAAACAGGACCTGTTGACTCACACAGGTGCAGGTTGCAGCCTCTCACTAGACACAGAAGCTCTGCTCGGCTTGACCCCCTGCCAGTTCCCCTCTGGATGTCATGATGGTGTCCAACATCCAACGGGAGGAAGTGTTGCAGCCTGACTCCCCTCCCCTCAACAGAGGCCTGCTGCGGCCGCTGGAGACACTGAGCCAGCGTGATATACTCCTGCGTTCTATCTCCTGGACCTCAGGTACACAGAACTGGATTAGGGATTAATCACCATCCTTTGTGCATGCCACTCTGTTGTTGTTGGTCCACGTCTGGCCTCCTGTTACTTCCTTAGGCTTTTTGTTTTATTCTTTAATGCAATAAGGACTGAAAAACCATCGCTCAGAACAAAAGCTAGGACCAGGACAGAAACCTACAGCTAACTCCACAGTCACTCCATAACCTGTATTTTCAAACTTCTGGCTTTTAATCCAGAAAGATTACAGCCCAGCCAATCAGCCCCCAGCTGCTGTGTGCTGCCAGCTGCTGCCTCATTTCTTCTTTCCTTCTTGGCTGCACACCTCTGGGAAGCACAAATCAATCATTTTAGCAGTTCGATTGCACATTCGGAAAGAGTTTGGGTCACGGAGCCAGAGGAAATTAATGATTAAACTGAAGCTTTCAAATTTACATTCATTTTTTTCATTCAACTGACATCCTTCGCTCTCTTCCTATCTTCTGGGCCTTGCAGATTCATCAAGATGTCCTTGAGATTCTGCGGGAAACTGCCCATAGTCTCCTGATGAGCGGGTGGGTGCTCAGAGCAGGGCAGGAGCTGCAGCGCGGGAGCCTGGGAACCTGGGCTGGGCCAGGGGCTGTGGTGGGAGGTGGTCGGGCACGAGCCCAGGTGTGCAAACGTTCTAAGTCACATCTCAAACCAGAAGAGGAAGGGAACAAGCAGGCAGACCCTTCAGCCAGCTCATCAGCGTGAAGGGAGCAGACAGGAGGCACAGAGTGGGAACCAGGGTTGCCAGCCTGGAGGGGGGCTCAAAGCAGGGGGTGAGGACGGGGCTGGGGGAGCTGAGCCGTGTGAGGAGGGGGCCTGGCCTGAGTGCTTCTCAGTAGAGCCTCTGGCCCCTCAGCCACGACGGGACATCTTCGCCTCTCCCCAGACTCTCTCTGGCTTCTCAGTACAGGCAGCTCTTTAAATCACCTGGGGAGCTTTTAAAAAATCCCAATACCTGTGCCCCGCTCTCCCATTCAGAGTCATGGGGTGCGGGGGCCTGGCGTGCGCAGGCTTGTTCTGAGTCTCAGCAGCGCAGAGACTGTCGGAAGAGGGGCGTTGGGCTCCCTCGGTTTGCCCACGGCAGGTCACAATATAATCAGGCGAAATTTGGATGTGGGAATTTCCCAGGTTCTTCCAATCCTGGGGTCAAGGTTAAACTTGACGGAGGTACCGTGGAAGGCCCAGCCCCTCCCCCCGCCCCCCGTCTCCTGGTTCCTGCCCTCAGTTATCTGATGGTTCTGGGGGCTGCAGGGTGACACAGGGAACAGTGGAAGAGGAGTTAGGCACAGAGGGCAGAAGTTTGCGTCAGAAGGCCACAGCTTCCAAAGTCTCTCTCTTGAAGGGCCTCACTTCTTGATCCCCCAGTTTGAGGGCTGGCCATTGGCTCATAGGTGGCCAGGTGAGGGCCGGAGAGCTGTTTCCCCCGGGGCCTGGCTCTGTCTGCTGGCCCGGGAAGACCGGTGGGTATCTCTGTTCTTTCTGCTAACCATAGCTCCCCCACATATGGCTGGGGCATCAGGGAGAGAGTGGAAGTAGCAGCAGAGAAACAGCAATTTCTGTGAAAAGGAGTATTTTGGGTTGAAAGGCAATGAAAACTAGTATATGTGGCAAGTAAACCAATCATATCACAGCTGTGTCTGAAACCCTCTCGAGGTTTTTCTGGGGCCTGCCTGACAGCCTCACTGGGTTAGGGGCCTGTGAGTGGAGTAGAAAGCCTGGATAGGGCTGTAGGGCTTCGGACAATGCCCTCCGACACCAACAGACAAATCTGAGCTGAGACTGGCCATAAAGCAGCTAAGGAAGGATTTTACTGATGAATAAGGAGGCCGTGGTGGCTAGAATAGTGGGCTTTGGGGTCGGGGAGGGAGGGTAGAGGATGTCTTTGCAGAGGGATAGTTACCACCACCAGAACTGGGTCATGATGTTGGAAGCGGCAAGCTGCTGAGACCACCTTGGGTAACTGTGTCCGATGCTCATTGACCTGGCCCAGGTGGTTGGTGCAGGTGGTGTGGTTGTGTCAGGGGTTGCCTCACGGGGGCTCCAGGAGGCCCCGGGGTTCACATCCCGTGCCTTCAGCAGGCCCTGGCTGACCGCGGGATGTCCTGGTAGTGGGGCCGTGATGGCTCCAGGCTCCCCGCCTAGACACTCAGCTGCTTATCCAGAGCCGCAGCTCCTCGGCATCCCGGTCCTTCCGTGCTGTCGGGCCGCGGTGAATGCATGCCCACGTAGTCCCCACGCAGCCTGGCTCTGCTGGGGTCCAGGGGAGAGGGTGGAATATTTCCTGGGGGCGCTTCCTCTCCCAGGTGCTCTGGTTTGCAAAGATACGTTTTGGAAGGTGGTCAGGTTAAGACCCTTAGAGAATGTGGCCCGTCCAACTTGTGGGTGCTGAGCCTCCGGTCAGATCAGGTACCTTGGGGTCACCATCACGGGCTGTCAGCCAGGAGCCTCCCCAGAGCAAGCTCACGGGAGAGCAACTCCTGCCCTTAAATGGCAGGCGCGGCCCACTTTCCAGCGAGCACAGAATTCCTGGGCCTTGTTCCATCCAGCCTGGGCCCCCACTGGATGTCAGACACAGTTAACAGTCCTGAGGAGGAGACTCCTGGGTTCACCAAAGGCAGATAGAGATTTCCGGGTGCGCTGGCCATTACCAAAGCCCCCGCCACTCTCCTGCCTCCTGGCAGCACCCGTCTTCCTCCACAGGACAGGACAGGAGCCTTGCCTGGCCTGGCGGAGCAGACCCAGCCCTGCCCTGCACCGCACCCCTCATGCAGCCTCCCCCATGAGGAGGGACTTCGCAGACCTTGAACCAGGTGTGGCATGGGCTTAGACCTCAGGGGGTGGATTTTTCTAATCCTTCCCCCTTCCTCTCCACCCTAATTCCTTTAGAATAAATCCAAATGGGAAGAAAGGCTTCCTGTAAGTAGATCTTACCTACTTGAAAACCCCTCAGATTTCTTCTATTTTGGAAAACATTGCTTTCTCTTCCTTCAGTACTGCCTGAATTAAAAACCTTCTCCTGATAACAAAGGGCTCTCAGGGTAACCAGATACCTCAGGTAGATTTCCTGTCCAAGAAGTAGATCAGTCTGGTTCATTTCACTGAAACTTTATAAAGTCTCTCTGTGTGGTCCACCTGGGTCCAGGCATGGAACAGTGAAAGACACCCCACATTGCTGCAACCAGGGCAGGCTTGATGTCCAAATACAGGCAGCAGCACAAAATGGATGATCTCTTCTCCAAAGGACCTTTTCCAGGTTGTACTCCGCCTGGAAGTTTTTACCGACACAAATCTAAAGCCGGGAAAATTCTTCCCAGAGACACAGCACAAGTCAGACAGATGAGGAGGTCAGGGTGGGTGAGTCTCTCAGAGCATGAAGCCGTCTCAGGGTTCTGGGCAGCCAGCCTCTCAGAACTCACATCTCAGCACCCACTGCTGCACGGACATGTGCAGTAGCATGTAGCAACCGGGAGAGCTAGGGCTCCTGAACTTGGGGCCCGTAAAGCATGGACTTTGAGCAATTATAACCAGAGAGAAAGAGCCCCCTGTCCTATTAGATTTGAAGCCCTGTGGAAAAGGGTGAGCCATCCAGGGAAGACTAGAGGGTGACAAGGAAGCGTGTGGGCACAGCTGATCAATAGAGAATGAAAGAAGACGCTGTCAGCGGAAAGGGACTGAAACATTTGCCACAGCCACATTGGGCTAAGGTTTCACCAGCCATTAGTGCAATGAGCTTAGAAGTAAATATGGGAGACACTATATTTATTTGTCCTTGGTGCATTCGTGCTGAAGGTAATGATTTGATAATTTATTCTGTAGCATGAGATTGGCCACAGGACTAATTTAATCAGGGCTATTTTGCATAGAGATTTGCTTACTTTTAAAGCCCATTCCTCTCCTGGGCAGGGAAGTCTCTGGGCCTATGATGGGTAGATGGGAATTTGGGTCATCTGTGGATGACATGAGAATGCAGGCAACATGACACTGAGTGCCTACCTGGTGGCTTTACCTGGGTATTGCTGCCAGGTGCTCTGGACATACCACTGTCACTACTGCAGCTTCCGGGTGGCCATGTGTGAAAGGGAGAAGTGGATTTTGAGCTATGAATCATTTTCCAGGTTAACTTTGGGGTGCCAGTAATTTCATTTCGGGGAACATTTGCCCACGGCAGAGGACGGTGGCTTACTGCAAGGGGGTGGGGGAAATCCATGCTCCACCTGTAGAGGAATATCTTGCAGACGGCTGACAGTCTGCATTTGGGAAGGTTTATGGCACCTGCACACCTGAATGCCCATTTGTATATGCATTCAAGAAAAGGATAGTAATAGATGCTCAATTAAATTCCAGAGGTATTAAAAAGAGCATGAGGCTACTGTCGAGTAGGAAACGTCAAGCAAACAAGCCTTATTGGTGCAGAACAGCAGCAGTAACAACCACAGAAGGGTGGGTGGTGTGGGCTCAGATTGTGGTGAAAGAAGTGGAAAGAATATTTTTGGTTACAGCTGCATTTTCATGGGAAGGGTTTATAAAATGTGACATGGAAAAGTGAAGAGATTATGACTAAAAAGCAAGCTGGTTGACACAACAGGAACGTGGAGAATGTTATAAAAGAATTTTTGAATTAGTGTCATATTAGTTTCCTATTGCTGCTACAATAAATCACATATAAATTTGTGTTGTTTTAGGCCAACAATACAAATTTATTCCCTCACAGTTTTCGAGGTCAAAAGTCTGAAATGATTCTTAAAATCAAAGTGTCAGTGGGGCTGCACTCTTTCTGGAGGCTCTAGAAAGAATTCGCTTCCTTACTTTTCCGGTTTCTATAAATGAGCTTGTGGTCCCTTCCTCCATCTTCAGAGCCAGCAGGGTAGCATGTTCGAGTCCCTCTCTCTCTCCCCCACCCTCCTCCTCACCTCTGCCTCCATTGTCACATCTCTGTCCCCTTATAAGGATTCTTGTGATTACAACAGGCAGGCCCACCCAGATGATTCTAGATAAACTTCCACCTCAAGATGCTTACCTTACTCTAAGTATCTGCAAAGTCCCTTTTGCCATGTAAGGTAATACATTCACAGGTTCAGGGAACCAGGATGTGAACATCTGTGGGTAAGGGCATTATTGTTTACCACGATGTTGTAAATTGTGAGTCTTTTCAAAAAACTCATTGTGGCATAATTTTAGATTTACAGAAAACTTGTCAAGGCAGTACAGAATTGTGAGTCTTTTTTAAAACATTTTTTCATCTCTGTTCAGGTTGTACTAATGTTTTTCACGTTAAAAATTATTTGAAAACAAATGAGCCATCTGTGCAAGTGCTTGGCATTCTTGGGAAGAAAAGTCCTGTTTAGTGCAAGGCATTTGTGATACCTGGCCTCCTTCAAAGGAGTACCCTGTAGGGTTTCTTGATGGGAGCTGCCAGCCTTTTCCATCCCTGGGAACTTCCTGGGGCTGATTCCTCAGAGGGCAGGACCCAGACCTCGTGACCATTATTGCCCCATGCAGACAGGTGGAGTTAATACGGCTTCTCTCTACCTGTTGAGAAATACATTCCTTCCAGAAGGTCCTTCTCTGTATCACCTCCTTCCTGCTTCCCTCAGGTGTTGCCTTGGGCACTTCTAGGCATTTGCCATCTGTAACTGGCTGGGCAGGTGGCACCTGGGAACCTTTGCCATGTAGCTTGCCTGAGTCATCTGTGCCTCTGTGGTGAGCCAGCCATCCTCAGGGGTGCTGCCTGGGAGTCTTAGGGAGCATTGAGCTTCCTTCACTAGCTCCTGCCTAAGATATTCCTCTGCCTTTTGCTAAAGGTACTGACTCTAGAATCAGAACTAACTCTGTTGGTGATATGAGGTTACTAATTGGCATGATGGCTTCCAAAACCCAGACGTGCATCAGAATCACCTGTTGTGCTTTGTAAGAAATACACCACAAAATGAATCTGGAAAGTCTTGCACACAAGAAAGCAAGGAATTACTCAAAAAGTGATGAGGACATGTTAAAAGGATACAGGGGCCAGACTGAAGGCTAAATCTGGGACATTTTGGCATCAAAATAAATAGTGACAATAATAGATTATAAGCCATTGAATAAAAAAACACATACCTATAACTAGTCCATACTCATATAACTAAACAAATAAGTAAATAAATGAGTGTTCATGCTTTAAAAACAATCCTGTGCCAGAGATTCTCTCTCTGAAATGCTGCCTCAATTAGGTCTGGAGTGGGGCCCAGGCATTTCTGGTTCTTAAAAAGACTGTAGGGGATGGTGATGTGCAGTAAAGGTCGAGAAATACTGGTTTAGCCTCTCTTGGTAGAGCACAGAGCCACAGAAGTTATAGAAGGAACAGCTGAAGAATTTGCTGTCTCGTCCATTTACTCATCGTGTATTGAAAACTACTGTGTGTCAGGTAATGTACAGACTGGGATATAAGAGGCTAAAAACACTTCCTGTCGCCCTGGAGCTCACGGTCAAGGGGCTACTTAGCCCTGTGAACAGTCTCCCTTCGGGGTGGGCTCAGGTCTGGGAGCCTGGAAGAATGAAGAGGACTTTGCTGGTGGACCAGGGAGAGAAGGGCATTCTAGACCGAGGGAAAAGCAAAGGTGTGGAGGAGGGAGGGCGGGGCACGAGGTACTTATTTGATCTGCGGGTGGGTGCGCTGCAGGGTTGCAACAGAGGAGAGGTGAGCAGCGATAAGGGCCGCCATCCGTGGCGGCACCACGAACCAGACACCGGCCCTGGCGTGTTTCATCCACTGAGCCCTGTGACCTTCGCTGCAGCCACACCCTACAGAGAAGGAGACAGCAGAGCCAGGTAGAGGGACATTCCAAAGGTCACACTGCCGGTACCCCCGAGCACACACATTTAACTCTTCTGCTGGCCTTGAGGTACTTTTAACTGACCAGCAGCCTTGGTCTCCCCTGGGAGCTTGGTAGACGTGCAGGCTCTCAGGGAATCTGCATTTTAACTTGCTTCCCAGGACTTCCGTAGGCACCTTGAAGTCTGAGAAGTGCCAGTCTAGGTAGGTCTCTGTCGGCTTAGGACGAATGGATTGAGGTGGGGACTGGCGGGCGGTGGGGTGGGGCGTTAGCAAGACCAAGCAGAGGTCTGACATGGTGGTCTCATGAGAGGGAATGGTGTGCTCAAGTGGTCTTCTCCCCCATGTGGGCTTTCTCCCTAGTACGTCTTGACTGTAAGCTCTTCCGGAATGGTCCATAGTGCTCCCTGCTGGGGCGCCAGCAGACCCAGCACAGCAATGTCCACCCATCAGCGGTCAGTAGGTATGGGCTGACTCAGTGCTCTGTGGACAGACCTTTAACTCCAGACCCAGAGTCATGAGATTGCCCACAGCCTCACATGCTTCCTGCAGTCCCACCGTCCTCCATCTGGACACTAATCTTACATCCACAGGGATCTCTTCCTTCCCCCGGGCCAGTCCAGCTACTGCCTTGGCCCAGACTCTTCCTGTTGACTCAGTGACTCCAGTGGCAGGTGGGAGCCATGTAGGCGGTGCTGGCTGACAGGTGGGAGGTGACTGTGGGAGCCCAGACTGTGGCCAGGACACCCATTCCCTGACGACGGCTGGAACATCACTCATCGTCAGAATAAAGAAAATCCCATGACCACTGTTGCTGTTCTCATTTTAACAACAACAACAAAAAATGTATCCCAAGGAAGCAGTAACTACCACAGAACTGGGGGTTTTCTGTTCTGGAGAGTTTAGTCCAACTGAGAAGGCTACAATATGACTTTATGTCAAGTGACAGGTGTCATTTCTCTGAACTTCCATGATCACTGGCAAATTACACACTGTTAAGAACTCAGTCTCAAACCCCAAGTGACCTTCGGGTCTGGGCTTCCATTCCTGGTCATGGTGTTGCTGGTGTTTGGCTCTCCATTTGCCCAGGTGGATGCCACTGTGCATTTCTTTTCGCTAATTAGGATTTTGACTGAGGATTTGAGGGCAAACTAGAAATGCATTTCCATTAAAGGCATTTCTATTGCCATGGGGAACTGCTACCAAGTCATCCTGATATTCCCATGACTCAGTCATAATTAATATTAATAATAATTACTAACATGTATTGATATTCCCTCCTTAAGAATTTCCACTGTCATTAAGTTGCTCCAAAATTCCCTGGGGAAAGGGAGAGAGAGAACTGGCTCTTTTCCCCCAGCCCTCTTTTGAGTGTCTTTCTCTCTCTGAGAGCAGGGACTGTGTTTTTCATCTCAGAATCCCACTGGCCAGCACAGACCAGGTGAAGTTCGTGCAATGAATGAACATTCTGGCCAGTTTCAACCCCAGGAATCCTGCATCCAGGACAACTGAGAGTGTGGAGCTGGTGGAGAGCTCCGGGGTGTTGTGGCCATGGGCCCAGCCACGCACTCCTGTTATCATGTGAATAAAGAGCCAGTGGAAGGGAGGGAAATAATCAAAGTGATAAGATAACATTACAAAGCTCTCCGGGAATTAGAAGATGGATGCAGTAATTTTGTGGAATAATGCATGGCCAGGTTTCCCGGTAAGCCCCAGTCCCACCAAATCACTGAAAAGATGAGCATTTCCAATCAGGAGAGTCAGGGGGGCATTACGGTGACACAGGAAGGATAGGAATATGGGATTGGGCATCCAGACTAATGGTGCCACCCTGCATTGGTTCCTTGTTGCTATGACCAGGGAGAAATTGGCGAGTCTAGGGGAGGAGGGTGCGTGCTTGGAGAGCTGTGACGGGGCGATATGTCTAGCCATGCCCTGGCCTGATTCATTCGCACCAGGTGGGGCCAGACAGACAAACCCTCGAAGCCCCGCCCAGCCTCAGCAGCTGGTGCTCCCTCCCCCTCCACGGCCATGTGGGCCCTGCAGGGCCACACTTCTCTGTCCCACCCTCTTCCATCTTCCTGTTGAGTCCACTCTCAATCATCCAAGTCTATAAGCAGAATCGATCTTCAGTCTCCAGTGCCCCTTTCCTTCTAATTGGCTGCCATGGAATTCCACCACTTTGGAGCCCAGAGAAGCCATTCCTGACCTCTCTGGGGCTCCTTTTCCTCATCTGTAAAGTGGGGTAAGTGTTAACTGGGGTGAAACATTGAAGGCACGTCGCTCAGTGCCTCACAGACGTTAAACAGCCAAGCCTGGAGCCCTGTTGTCGTCATTCATACCCCAGCCACTCAGCATAGCTTCGTGGAAGGACAAGAAGGGCAGCGGAACCTTCCTGCCATCATGAAGAGCCTGGTTCAGGAACACAGGGCCGGCGGAGCCAGAAGGATGAGTGGAGGGAACCGACATCTGGACTTTTCCCGGGTTAGGGTGCCCTTTGCCTTTGGAAAAAACTGGTTTGGGGAGGATCCTCCAAAAAGCAGCCTCCAAAACAAGAATGGGGGGGCGGCCAGGAGCAAAGGCCGGCTGGCTGAAGCCCCTTCCACGGAGGAGTGGAAACGGGGTTCCCTAGGCTTTGGGGGAGCAGTCAGCCAGCCCCTCCCTGTCCCACCACAGATGGCAAAACTCAATGCCCCTCTGTGTTCTTTGAGATCTCGTGACAAAAGTTAAAACAGGGGCTTCCCTGGTGGCGCAGTGGTTGAGAATCCGCCTGCCAATGCAGGGGACACGGGTTCGAGCCCTGGTCTGGGAAGATCCCACGTGCCGCGGAGCAACTGGGCCCGTGAGCCACAACTACTGAGCCTGCGCGTCTGGAGCCTGTGCTCCGCAACAGGAGAGGCCGCGATAGTGAGAGGCCCGCGCACTGCGATGAAGAGTGTCCCCCGCTCGCTGCAACTAGAGAAAGCCCTCGCACAGAAACGAAGACCCAACACAGCCATAAATAAATAAATAAATAAATAAACCCAAAGTTAAAAAAAGAAAAAAAGTTAAAACAAACTGTGACATACAAAAACTTACGGCTGGCAGTATTATTAGTGAAGAATTAAATTATTAGCTCAAGAATTAAAATGCTGGGTCTGGTGCACAGACTAGATATTCCAGCACCTCCTAGAGATATTGAAATCCTTCCTTGTGTCATAAAACTCGATCATGAAAAGAAAGCCTCATGTGTTCCCAGGGGGCAAACAGGCCTTGGGAGTAGCAACAGTGGTCCACCAGCACCATCCTACACGGGACAGGGTTCGGCCTCCCGACCCACTGCAGGGTGGGGGGCTTTGCTCCCCTCAGAAGGGCGAGCGAAGCTGTTCCGGCCTCAGCCTTGCCAGGTGGGGTGGCGAGGCCCCCAGCTTTCCTGCGAGCTGTGTTTGAGTTCCCGCACAGGGTTCAGAGGAACCTAGGCTGCTGCCTTGAAACCCATCCCAGACACTTTTGTTTTTACATTGTTTTACGATGATCCTGAAATGCTCTTCAGGGTCTGAGGTCCTCTCCGGGCATTGGCAAGGCTGGGGGGTGTGGGGTGAGGTGGGTTCCGCAGAAGCGGCTCCCAGTGATCAGATCCAGGTCCCTGGAAACACAGGCCTGCGCCCTGCAGACCGCTGGGTGCCGGAGAAGACCTTCGGCTGACGAGACTTCTGCCGTGGCTGGCGCCGCAGTGCTCTAACGACAGGGACGAAGGGGCCTTACTGCAGCCTCCGCGTCCAGATTTCAGAAAGGAGTCTAGGTCACAGCCACATTCACGTCACCAGGCAAAAGAAGGTGGGGGCAAGGAAGTGAGTTGTGTTCATGGAGCAACTGATGGAGTAGACACTTCACGGAGTGTTTTAAGGACTTCACTCTTCACGAGAACACCTAGAGGTAGGGCTTATCGTGTCCATTTCAGAGATAAGGAAACTGAGCCTCACTTTGGTGAAGCAGACCTGCCCAGTGTCTCAGGGCTTGATCTGCCAGACCCCGAAACCCCTACCCTTTACACGGTCCCAGTGGCTCCTGTAATGACGGTCCCCATCAGGGGACCCCTGCAGGGGTTGACTAACAATCCGCCATCACGTGGTGGGTGCTGCGGTTTACTACTCTTTCAACCCTGCAAACTTAACGTCTAGTCCTGTAGTGGGTTGAATTGTATCCCCTCCAAAAGCTATGTCCAAATCTTAACCCCTGGTACCTGTGAAAGTGACTTTATCTGGAGCTAGAGTCTCTGCGGAGGTGCTTAAACGAAGGGTCTCAAGATGAGATCATCCCGGATTAAGGGTGGGCCCTAAATCCAGTGACTGGTGTCCTTATATGAGAAAAGAAGGGGAGATTTGACACACAGAGAGGCCACATGTAGACAGAGACAGATTAGAATGATGTGACTACAAGCCAAGGGATGGCGAGGGTTGCCAGCAGCCACTGGAAGGTGAAGAAAGACACGGAATAGACTCTCCCTTAGAACCTGCAAAAGGAACCAACCCTGCCTGCACCTTGATTTCAGACTTCTAGCCTCCAGAACTGTGAGAGAATCAATTTCCGTTGTTTTAAGGCAACCAGGTTGTGGTAATTTATTAGGGCAGCCCCCGGTCACTGACACAGGCCTGATCTCCATAGTAAGAGTAGTACAAGCTGTTTCTTATTCAGTGTGTGTTATGTGTGCTCCAGGCACTGGGTTGAACAGGCACTAGCTTCATGGAGCTTCTTGCTCATTCTATGAGGTGGGATCCACAGTGAGTATGCTCATTATCCAGGGGAAGAAACTCGTAAGTCATCAGGTCCAAGCTGAGCTGGTGCCTGGTGGGGCGGACTCCGATACAAGCAGTTAAACCTAACACCCCAAAACCCACAGCCCCAGACAGTGGTGACTCTGGTGGGGGGAATGTCCACCCAGGAGCATGGAGGGCGTGGAGGCTCGGCCCTGGTCTGGAGGTCTGCCCAGCTTCACAGCGGCCTCAGAGCTGCATAGGACCAACTGCTCTGAGAGCATCCAGGGTGTCCCCTTTGTCCTCCCCCTACTTAGTAGAGCAGAGAGGTGAAGGACTTTCCCTAAGGACGCACAGCTCTCCGTGGCAGTCAGTGAGAGAGCTCAGCAAGTCTGGCTCCCTGGTCCTTGTGTCCTGGAAATGCCCAGGGACTGGGGCTTTCCTCCTCAGGCACAGCTGAAAGAATTCCAGACCCAGGAGCTTCCCTGGAGTGTGCCTGCTCCCCACCCTTCCCCACCAGACTCATCTGGAGAAACTTTAGAGGAGCAGAAGGGCTCTTAAATACCACCTACAGGTCCACCATGCCTTACAGTGACTCCCAAATCCCCAGCGCTTGGCATACCTAACCTGGTAGCAAAAACCTGACCTAAATTCCTGTGCGGCGCTTTATAGTCTTTATGCATCCCACTGCTGTGAATATTTCACTGCAGAAATATTAATGTGATTCATTCAGGTGTGGCCCCAGACCCTACCTGGTCTGATGTAAGACAGGCTATATATACTATAATTCCTTTATAAAATCTGAAAAATCCTGCATATTCATTTCTGATTTTAAAACACATCACCCCCACCTGGGAAGGATTAGATGTGTGGGGGACAGGCGATAACCCAGTCTCTCACTTCCGGGTGTGTGGAAAGATGTTTAATTCTCAAAATAAAAAAAGTTTAATTTGAATTTAAGGTGGCACTGAGGTAAAAAAATGGAATTTTTCAAGATCAGAAGGACCTGGGTGCAAATGCAAGTTTCAAAGGTTCATGGCTCTGTTGCACCTAAGCCATAACATCTGTAACACACCTGTAAAACAGGAGCAACCACAGCTACTGTGCAGGACTGTGTGGATGTGAATGTTCAATGAGCATTTGTGAGGAGAAGCACAGTAGCTCCACGGATAGAACCCCTCACCCCTACCCACACTCCTTCATGAAATTTCTCCCCCAACACCGGCCAAACTGCAAATTCTCAGAAAGAAAATAATATTCTTTCCAATTCCTAGCAATGGATATTTGGTACCTGGAATGGAGATTATTCTGATGGTGTCACAATCATGTTTTGCCTTTGCCAAGTGCCTCCCAGTGAATCATCCCAGGACTTTAAAGACTCTGCCAAACTCACCCAGCACATCTGCGGACAAAGACGGGGACAGAGACCAAGGGCAGTGAAGGCCACCCCAAGGCTCACACCTGACTGCTCCCATTAGCTATTAAAGGAGGGATCCACTTTTAAATGTCCTAGTGAGTCCCCAGGAGCCTCTGGAGGAAATGGCTTCCTCCACAGGACATCAGGCAGGAACTGTGAAATTAGAAGACCCTGGAGGGCTTCCCTGGTGGTGCAGTGGTTAAGAATTCATCTGCCAATGCAGGGGGCACGGGTTCAAGCCCGGGTCCGGGAAGATCCCACATGCCACGGAGCAGCTAAGCCCGTGCGCCACAACTACTGAGCCTGCGCACTAGACCCCTCGAGCCACAACTACTGAGCCCAAGTGCCAAAACTACTGAAGCCCGCGCGCCTAGAGCCCGTGCTCCGCAACAAGAGAAGCCACCGCAATGAGAAGCCCGCGCACCACAACGAAGAGTAGCCCCTGCTTGCTGCAACTAGAGAAAGCCCGAGCGCAGCAACGAAGACCCAACGCAGCCAAAAATAAATAAAAATAATAAAATAAAGAAATTAAAAAAAAAAAGACCCTGGGGATTCGCAGGGTGAGATTTCACAGGAGACATGCTCCTGACTCAGAGAGGGGGCCTAGGAAATAATGCTGCAGGGAGAAAAAGCAATCTTTTCTCTTATCCAGCTGGTCTACTTTTATTCTATTTGAAATAAATAAATAGGGTTTTTCTTTGAGTCATATTATTGTCATTAAACTGATGGCCTCATCTAGCTAATCAATAAGAAGACTTTGGGGTCTTTAATTGTTCAGGGGCTGGTGGAGGCTCAGGGGATTAGAGACCCCCAGCCCAAGCCCCAGCTGCCAGCCCCTCCCCCAATGACCCAGACTTCATACTTCTTGTGGAATTTGTGAACCTAACCTTGAAGACATTTGGTCTGGGAGAGGGGAGGTTATATTTGTATTTTATCCTGAGGGAGATCTGCTGCCTACAAGTCTCCAAGTAATTTTCAGACCAGGACAAACTATTCTTCTCTCCCTGGTTTCAAAAGGGGAGGCGAAGCTTCCTGAAACTTGTCTAACTTCATGAGGCGACGCTGCAGCCAAGTTACAGGTAGGTCAGGTTCAGACAATGATGGAAGAAGAGAGAACATTCAACAGTGCTGGTTCCCTACCTTCCGTTCTGCCCTTCACACCTGAGGGTACCAGGTGCTCTCATTCAAGGCTGCTGCCCTGGAAGTGTGGGTTAGAACCCCCTGGGACGTCAGGAGGATGAGAGAGAGAGGGCTGAGTAGTTTGGGGGAAAACCTACTTGTAATGATTTTGAGCTGATCTGCTGTCCTCCTGAGAACGATCAAGCGTTGGGCCCATGCATTCATTAATTCTTTCACGCCCTCGTTCATTCAGCACCTTCTAGGCCCACAGCACAGACCTGGTTTTTTTGTACTTTCATGGTTTTGCATGTACTGCCGCAACAGGATCAGGATCCGGTTGGGTGGGATGGGGATGGGGGTGGGGGATTTTTTCTGAATTGGAGCCCCTGCTGGCTTCCTTCCCCTTCCTTATCTTGCTTCCCTCCCCGCCTTACCTTCCCCCCACTGGCACTCCCTTAGCAAATCAGGGTCTGCTTCGGGGCAGGGGGAGGCTTTCTGTGCCTCAGCTTCCTTCATTTGTAACATAGAGACTAGAAGAGTATCTGGGGTTTTTTTGTAGTTTGTTTGTTTTTATAAATTTATTTGTGTATTTATCTTTGCCTGCGTTGGGTCTTCGTGGCTGCCCACGGGCTTTCTCTAGTTGCGGCGAGCGGGGGCTACTCTTTGTTGAGGTGCACGGGCTTCTCATTGTGGTGGCTTCTGTTGTTGTGGAGCACGGGCTTTAGGCGCGCAGGCTTCAGTAGTTGTGGCACGCGGGCTCAGTAGTTGTGGCGCATGGGCTTAGTTGCTCTGTGGCATGTGGGATCTTCCCGGACCAGGGCTCGAACCCATGTCCCCTGCATTGGCAGGTGGATTCTTAACCACTGCGCCACCAGGGAAGTCCAAGTATCTGTTTTTATTGTAAGGATTCCACCAAGTAATCCTAGTAAAAACCAACACAGAGGCTGGCACTTAGCAAGCACTTTGGTGACAGAACTCTCACATTGTAGCTAGCACACCGGGCCTCCCAACACAATGGCTCCGTTTTCCAGTCTGCACCCTTGTAGCTTGATGTAGGCATATGACTAGGTTCTGGTCAACTGGATTTGAGCAGAAGGGATGAGTGCAGCTTGCAGGTAATGCCCCTTAAAAGTAAGGGGAGTGCTCCACTCCAGCTGGCTGGAATGTGGGTTGTGATAATGGGAGATGGTGCAGCCAGCCTGGGCCACGAGGTAGAAGCTGAATGCCGAGCTTGGTGGAGCAAAGGGGCCTTGGGTCTAGACACTACTGAATCACCCTATGGGCCTGAGACCACCTGAACAGATGGTTATGTAAGTGAGCAACTTCTAACTTATTTAAGACAATGGATTGGGTGGGGATCTCTTTATAATGGTAGCCAAACCTGCATCTTAAATTCTACAGTCTCCAAGTGGCATGATTACCTCAGGAGAGAACTCTGAAATGTCCCGGAAATAGCCACCTCCAGCACTGACAAGAAGAGAATCCTGCTTAAGTGTGTGTGGGATTTCTTTCCCTTCCCTCATTTGTTGATCTGTCTCTCTTTGTGCATGAAAATGGGATAAGAATAAGAAGGTATAGCATAGAAAGGAGAGGAAACCAAGAAATGACAACTCTAAAGATAAGGTATTACTACTTGAGCCTGGTGGAAATAACGTGAAAGCAGACAGGGATGAATAAGTAGACATGCCCCAGATCCAAACTCTTCACAAGTCTTCATTTTAGAATGCTCCTCTGCTGCCCTTTTGCTCACTTCCAAAACTCATCAACAGAAATAGACTGAATCAGCCACATTCCTCTCACAGTGCCTGTCTCTGATGCAATGGCCACTGGAGACACTGTTACTGATGCTGCAACACTTTGTCATTTTGCACAAAAGTCATATAGTGATTGCTGCAATTTTTTCCAAAGGTGAAAACAGACTCAAGAGATTAGTTTATTTAATCGGTGAATCAACATAAGTACTTGGTGTCTCCTTTGTGGTGTTTACTTGGTCACTGCTACTGTCCAGGGGCAAGTTCATGTCTTTGGAGGGAGGCATAGCATGTGGACATTCTCCTTATTTACAAGGGCCTGGGACAAAAGCAAGAAGGCATTAAGAAAAGGAGGAAAGGTGGCTTTCTGGCCTGGTCGCATCCTCCAGGGCCAAGTTTCTCACTGCTGACATGTTGGTCCTGGTAATTCTTGTGTGGGAGGCTGTCCCGTGCATTGAAGGATGGCATGCAGCATCCTGGCCTCTACCCACTAGACGCCAGTAGCACCATCACCTCCCCAGCTGTGAAACTAACAATGTCTCCAGTCATTACCTAATGTCCACTGGTGGGGGGGAGGGTGTGCGTGCAAAATCACACCCCATTAAGAACTACTCCTCTAAGGTCTGCCTCTAGGGAGGGAAGCAGTGGAAGCAGCACCTGCAGACAGTAGCATCAGGGAACGCACAAACTGTTTGGGGCCCCACTGACAGAGCAAAGCTCAAAGGGCAAAAAACATGTTTGCTCTTTAATAGAAACCCAAAGAATGTAGCATCACCAAGAGACTTTGAGTGTTGCAAGCAAGGGCGGTGGACATGCTGAGAAAGGAGAAGCGCAGAGGAAAAAGAAAAGAGCAGAGGCCCAGCAGTACCTGGTTTAAGTCATCAATGGCTGTCTCCTTCCTTTTCGCCAGTAAGTGGAGTATGGATGGGCATATGATCCCAAGAAAGATTTTCTTCCCGGATAACAGAGAGGTAGCTGGGGAGGAGGATCCATTTCTGCCCTCCTCTTCCCTTCCTATCCTACGCCAAGATGGAATGTTTGGAGCTGCCAGCAGCCATTTTGCAACTGTGAGGCAACAACCAAAGGTCAAAATCTATTGCAGACATATGGAAAAAGTCTGCGTTCTTGATAACATGGCTGAGCCAATGAACCAACTTCAGGACCATCTACCTTTAGTCTTTCTGTTAAGTAAATAGTATATGTCCCCATGACTTAAGCCAGGGTTAGCTGGGTTTTCTGTCATTTACATTGCTAATCAATGGAAATGTTTTCAATGGCAACTAATAGAATACCTAAGTAAAAGAAACTTATAAACGGAGGGGGTATTTTCTCAGCTAATAAAAAGTGCTGAAGTAGGTGAGTCCAAGGTTGGTTTGATGGCTGTTTAGTGTCAGAGCTCTGAGTTGACTTATATGTGATACTCTTGGGCTTTCCCTCATGGTCACAATGTTGCTGCCACAGCTCCAAATGTCATGTCCACACTCCAACTGTGTTTAAGACAAGAAAGAAAGAGGCAAGTTTTCCTTGCCTATCCCTCTCTTTTTACCAGGAGAAAAACAATTTCCCCTCAAGCTCCTAAGAAACTATCCCACAGTCTCATTGATCAAAACTGGACCACATACCATAAAAGCAGGATTACCATATGATCCAGCAATCCCACTCCCAGGCATATATCCAGACAAAACTATAATCCAAAAAGATACATGCACCCCTATGTTCATAGCAGCACTATTCACAATAGCCAAGACATGGAAACAACCTAAACGTCCATCGACAGATGAATGGATAAAGAAGGTGTGGTACATACATACAATGGAATATTACTCAGCCATAAAAAGGAAGGAAATAATACCATTTGCCACAACATGGATGCAACTAGAGATTATCACACTAAATGAAGTCAGAAAGAGAAAGACAAATACCATATGATATCACTTATATGTAGAATCTAAAATATGACACAAATGAACTTATCTATGAAACAGAATCAGGGACATAGAGAATAGACTGGTGGTTGCCAAGGGGGAGGGTGGTGGGAGAGGGTTGGATTGGGAGGTTGTGGTTAGCAGATGCAAACTGGCACATATAGAATGGATAAACAACAAGGTCCTATTATAGCACAGGGAACTCTATTCAATATCCTGTGATAAAACATAAAGGAAAAGAATATGACAAAGAATGCATATACATGTATAACAGAGTCACTTTGCTGTACAACAGCAGTTAACAGAACATTGTAATTCAACTATACTTCAATAAAAAATAAATTAAAAAAAAAAACTGGACCACATACCAAGACAGTTTGAGAGAGTGAGTATTTGGCATTTTAAGTCTCTGTCATGGGAGGTGAGTTCTTCCAGAAAGGGCTTTTCTAGAGGATTGTTGGGTTAGCGGACAACAGTTTTTTGCACAAAATAATTGTTCATACCATATACCCTATTATCAGAAAATCAGTATTTCCCTATTGAGGCCTCTCTTACCTCTCCACCCCTAATTGTCCTTGTGCCACCCAGAGTGGGTTGGCCCAGCTTCCCACACCCACAGGAGAGCAAACTAGAGCCTATCTGTTCAGTTCTGGTGGCAGTTCTCCCTGACACATGGTGTTGTGCTGAAGACTGTTTCCCTGACAACGACACTGCCCACCCCCTGCCGAGAAGACACTTTGCTGGCTGGGAAGCCCAACCAGGGTGCTGCGGTTCTTCTAGGGAAGACAAGCCCACCCCTGAGCACTGAGCCAACAAAGGATGCTCTAGTCCTGCTGCTAAAATGTTGGTCCAAGTGCTTCATCTCTTCCCAGGGCTCACGCTGGTTCCAAGTGGTTGGAACCCACAGCCACTGGTCCCCTTCCTCTGGGTGAGCTCTCCTTTCTCCCCAGATAGCCTGCCTGCTACAGGAGGCCATGGGCCATGACTTCGGGGGCCCCCAAACACCCTTTCTGGAGGACACTCTCATGTCCCTAAGACCACTCCCAGCATTCACAACCCTGGGACATGGCCCATACCTATTGTGCTGAAGTAAAGGAAATAATAAAACAAGTTCAGTCTCCAGCAGGGCCTCCCCTCTGATACAATCTCCTGATACATAAACACATATGGGCCCAGGATTTCATCCTGGTGGGAGGTGTCCCCCCTGCCAAGGCACCTGCTCCATCAGGTCACAACCCCTGATGGATTTCCTGTAGGTCTGTCCTGTATCCTCCTGTGCAGTTCTCTTTTCTGCTCTGCCCTGGAGTCCAGTGCAGCCTTCCCCTCCATTCAAGACTGGCCCTTATGAAAAACGTGGCCTCCAGTGAGCTCTCACTCCCCTGCTGGGACAATTGGAAGCTTATGTTTGTTTTTGGAAACTGCTGCCTGATAGCTTTTTCACTGACAATAGGGAGCAATTTGACATCATGCATAATCCTGGATTACTGATTTGCTTAATATTTCATGATGTCTATTAGTCATTTACATTTATAGAAACATGAGTCATAAAAAATTAAAGCTTTAATTGCTTTGGGTTTCCTTTTTTTAAAAAAAAAATTTATGGTTGAGAACTTTTGTCTTAGCTAAGCAGCCTTCCCAATGTTGGGACCAGAATTACTCAAAAGAATCAGGAGATTTGGAGATATAGTTTGAAGACAGATGGATAGCAAGACGAAGAGGTGTTTGGGTCATGAATATGATTCCTCAGCTCAGCAGGGAGGCTCTGGAATAAAGGAAGGATCCAACGTATCACTTTCTCTCTCAGCAAGGACAACTGTTTACTGAGAAACAAAGGTTGAATCTATAATTGCAGAATTTCAGGCATGAGGACAGCCCAACACTAGAGACCATGAAAGATGACACTTGGATAGCCTAGTCTGTGCATTGGTGTCTGTGGCAGTGGCACTTTGGGTTCTTTGGCATTAATTAGGCATTTCAGATGTGTTTAAGCCACAGGCATCAAACATACAAGACACGAAGTAGCTGGAATAGTAGCTGGCCAGCTTAGCCCCACCCCTGAGGAGCACCTGGGGAGCTAACCTCTGTAGTTAGGCTTCTCCTGCCAACAGATCTGGGGCCCTCATGGCTGCTGCTGAGGAATAAACGTTTGGTCTTTGATGTTCTGCATCTGTCACAGAACGCTCCTCTTTATGTTAGATTTTGCTTGTATTTGACTTGGTGATTTCAAACAAATGTCTGACTTCAGTCTCTTGGCTCAGTCTCCCTGGGGGTGTATTGTTATGTGAAATTGGAGAGTGTGAGGATTTGCAAAGTGGAGCCTTCAGTTTTCCTTTTCTAAAGCACCCCCCACCAGAGGGGGTGGAAGGATGGGCTGCTGATGTTCAGAGAAGAAGAGGTCCATTCTGCCCTAGTGGAAAGTTCCAGAAATTGGCCTCAAAGGGTAAATGATATAGAAAGCAAAGGTTTGTGAGGCAGAAGGCATGGGTTTGTGTATGTGGCAGACAGATGTGTGAAACATGACCTTCTATCCCAAGTATTAGAATAACTTTCCCAGGGAAATCATTAAATCTCGAAGCTAAATGCTAACTAGACAAACTACAGCATATCCTAAAGCCTACGTGAATTATGGCTGGGATATAATACATTTTTAGATGAAAATAACTGTTTTATGTCACTTCAACTTAAACCCTTTCACCAAGGAAATTACTTAATTGAAAAGTGAATGTTTCCACAAGCTTAAAATGACACATTAAACAAGGTGGACTTAATTGATATTTATAGGACAGTCCATCCAAAAACAACAGAATACACTTTCTTCTCAAGTGCTCATAGAACATTCTCCAGGATACATCATATTTGGGTCACAAATCAAGCCTTGGTAAATTTAAGAAAATTGAAATCGTATCAAGTATCTTTTCTGACCACAGTGCTATGAGACTAGATATCAATTACAGGAAAGAAACTGTAAAAAATACAAACACATGGAGGTTAAACAATACACTACTAAATAACCAAGAGATCACTGAAGAAATCAGAGGAAATCAAAAAATACCTAGAGACAAATGACAATGAAAACATGACAACCCAAAACCTATGGGATGCAGCAAAAGCAGTTCTAAGAGGGAAGTTTATAGTGATACAATCCTACCTCAAGAAACAAGAAACTCTCAAATAAAAAACCTAACCTTACACCTAAAGCAATTAGAGAAAGAAGAACAAAAAAACCCCAAAGTTAGCAGAAGGAAAGAAATCATAAAGATCAGATCAGAAATAAATGAAAAAGAAATAAAGGAAACAATAGGAAAGATTAATAAAACTAAAAGCTGGTTCTTTGAGAAGATAAACAAAATTGATAAACCACTAGTCAGACTCATCAAGAAAAAAAGGGAGAAGACTCAAATCAACAGGATTAGAAATGAAAAAGGAGAAGTAACAACTGACACTGCAGAAATACAAAGGATCATGAGAGATTACTACAAGCAACAGTATGCCAATAAAATGGACAACCCAGAAGAAACGGACAAATTCTTAGGAAAGCACAACCTTACAAGACTGAACCAGGAAGAAATAGAAAATATAAACAGACCAATCACAAGCACTGAAATTGAGGCTGTGATTAAAAATCTTCCAACAAACAAAGGCCCAGGACCAGATGGCTTCACAGGTGAATTCTATCAAACATTTAGAGAAGAGCTAGCACCTATCCTTCTCAAACTCTTCCAAAATATAGCAGAGGAAGGAACACTCCCAAACTCATTCTATGAGACCACCATCACCCTGATACCAAAACCAGACAAAGATGTCACAAAAAAAGAAAACTGCAGACCAACATCACTGATGAACATAGATGCAAAAATCCTCAACAAAATACTAGCAAACAGAATCCAACAGCACATTAAAAGGATCATATGCCAAGATCAAGTGGGGTTTATCCCAGGAATGCAAGGATTCTTCAGTATATGCAGATCAATCAATGTGATACACCATATTAACAAACTGAAGGAGAAAAACCATATGATCATCTCAATAGATGCGGAAAAGCCTTTTGACAAAATTCAACACCCACCTATGATAAAAACTCTCCAGAAGGTAGGCATAGAGGGAACTTACCTCAAAATAATAAAGGCCATATATGACAAACCCACAGCCAACATCGTTCTCAATGTTGAAAAACTGAAACCATTTCCACTAAGATCAGGAACAAGACAAGGTTGCCCACTCTCACCACTATTATTCCACATAATTTTGGAAGTTTTAACTACAGCAATCAGAGAAGAAAAAGAAATAAAAGGAATCCAAATTGGAAAAGAAGAAGTAAAACTGTCACTGTTTGCAGATGGCATGATACTATACATAGAGAATCCTAAAGATGCTACCAGAAAACTACTAGAGCTAATCAATGAATTTGGTAAAGTAGCAGGATACAAAATTAATGCACAGAAATCTCTTGCATTCCTATACACTAATGATGAAAAATCTGAAAGAGAAATTAAGGAAACACTGCCATTTACCACTGCAACAGAAAGAATAAAATACCTAGGAATCAACCTGTCTAAGGAGACAAAAGACCTGTATGCCGAAAACTATAAGACACTGATGAAAGAAATGAAAGGTGATACAAACAGATGGAGAGACATACCATGTTCTTGGATTGGAAGAATCAACATTGTGAAAATGACTATACTCCCTGAAGCAATCTACAGATTCAGTGCAATCCCTATAAAACTACCAATGGCATTTTTCACAGAACTAGAACAAAAAATTTCACAATTTGTATGGAAATACAAAAGACCCCGAATAGCCAAAGCAATCTTGAGAAAGAAAAACGGAGCTGGAGGAATCAGGCTCCCTGACTTCAGACTATACTACAAAGCTGCACTCATCAAGACAGTATGGTACTGGCACAAAAACAGAAATATAGATCAATGGAACAGGATAGAAAGCCCAGAGATAAACCCATGCACATATGGTCACCTTATTTTTGATAAAGGAGGCAAGAATATACAATGGAGAAAAGACAGCCTCTTCAATAAGTGGTGCTGGGAAAACTGGACAGCTACATGTAAAAGAATGAATTTAGAACACTCCCTAACACCATACACAAAAATAAACTCAAAATGGATTAAAGACCTAAATGTAAGGCCAGACACTATCAAACTCTTAGAGGAAAACATAGGCAGAACACTCTATGACATACATCACAGCAAGATCCTTTTTGACCCACCTCCTAGAGAAATGGAAATAAAAACAAAAATAAACAAATGGGACCTAATGAAACTTCAAAGATTTTGCACAGCAAAGGAAACCATAAACAAGACAAAAAGACAACACTCAGAATGGGAGAAAATATTTGCAAATGAAGTAACTGACAAAGGATTAATCTCCAAAATTTACAAGCAGGTCATGCAGCTCAATATCAAAAAAACAAACAACCCAATCCAAAAATGGGCAGAAGACCTAAATAGACTTTTCTCCAAAGAAGATATACAGATAGCCAACAAACACATGAAGGAATGCTCAACATCACTAATCATTAGAGAAATGCAAATCAAAAGTACAATGAGGTATCACCTCACACCAGTCAGAATGGCCATCCTCAAAAAATCTACGAACAATAAATGCT
Organism: Balaenoptera musculus; assembly: GCF_009873245.2. NCBI lineage: Eukaryota > Metazoa > Chordata > Mammalia > Artiodactyla > Balaenopteridae > Balaenoptera > Balaenoptera musculus. Next base: position 42,547,154 of record NC_045793.1, read on the forward strand.
TGAGAGGCTGTGGAGAAAAGGGAACCCTCTTGCACTGTTGGTGGGAATGTAAATTGAAACAGCCACTATGGAGAACAGTATGGAGGTTCTTTAAAAAACTAAAAATAGAACTACCATACGACCCAGCAATCCCACTACTGGGCATACACCCTGAGAAAACCATAATTCAACAAGAGTCATGTACCACAATGTTCATTGCAGCTCTATTTACAATAGCCAGGACATGGAAGCAACCTAAGTATCTGTCGACAGATGAATGGATAAAGAAGATGTGGCACATATATACAATGGAGTATTACTCAGACATAAAAAGAAACTAAATTGAGTTGTTTGTAATGAGGTGGATGGACCTAGAGTCTGTCATACAGAGTGAAGTAAGTCAGAAAGAGAAAAACAAACACCATATGCTAACACATATATATGGAATCTAAAAAAAAAAAAAAAGGTTCTGATAAACCTAGGGGCAGGATGGGAATAAAGATGCAGACATAGAGAATGGACTTGAGGACACAGGGAGGGGGAAGGGTAAGCTGGGACGAAGTGAGAGAGTAGCACTGACATATATACACTACCAAATGTAAAATAGATAGCTAGTGGGAAGCAGCTGCACAGCACAGGGAGATCAGCTTGGTGCTTTGTGACCACCTAGAGTGGTGGGATAGGGAGGGTGGGAGGGAGACACAAGAGGGAGGGGATATGGGGATATATGTATACGTATAGCTGGTTCACTTTGTTATACAGCGACAACTAACACACCATTGCAAAGCAATTATATGCCAATAAAGATGTTTTTAAAAAAAGTGAATGTTTCTTTATAACCTCTAAATTATGCAAAGCTTTATCAAACCATATTTACAGCAATATGATACTTTTAACTGTGTAATATATGACTTGCCCTGGGTTGTCACAGATTTATGACACCAACCATGCAGTGCTGTGAAAGCTTATGTGAAGATGGTACCATATACTTAGAATAAGTGAGCCAGATATTTTGTCTCAAGGATTAATTTCTTTCTAAGTTCTACCAGATTTGCATGAATATGCTTAAATTAAACTGTTTTTCTGTGATGTTAGTTTTCAGTATTCCATAAAGCTCAAAAATATAGGCCATACCTATTACAGACAGCCTATTTTAGCATGTTACCATAAGACATACTGTTATTTAATAATTTCTTGAATATATTTTCATAATATAGTACAATATTTTTAAAAGAGGGGAAAGCACACCTTTAGAACATTAGCGTTTTACTTCTTGGTTAGTTCAAACTATTTCATCAGCTGAATTTCTTGAGATACGTAAAGCAAGTTTACCCTTTAGATTGGCTATGGTCAGGATCTTGCTGGACTTGTGGTGAAATGAACATTCCAAAGTAATTCATTATGAAAATGAAGAAAGCAAGTATATAGAAAATACATTTCAGATTTTTAAAGAACAGAATTTTGTTATTTTTAGGCAGTATACCATTAAACTGAGTTTTACTATTATGCAGATGAGGCTCTGAAACATTATTATTACTTTTTTTTTTTTTTACTGAACATTGCCAGAGATGGTCTTTTTGCCATAAAATGGCGATTTACAGGCTGCTAGCTACTCCATCCTCCTGAAATATCCCATGAGGATGAACTACACACTGCTATCATTCACTGCAATACTGTGTGCAGCAAATAAAGGCACACCTTCTGCCTTACACAGCTACTGGGCTCCCATTATTATGACGGCACAGGAGAGTTATCAAGAAAAATGAAGAAGCACAAAGACAGCACTTGCAAAACAGAACCAAAACAACTGCCCCCTTATGTGCATTCGGTGCTGCTGTGAAAGCAGCTGTGACAGGCTAGGTGGGCGTGGGCCCACCAGCAGTGAGGAGGCCTGTCCCACCCATGACAACTCAGGCCATTAATGCAAACAGACAAACACACTACTTTGGAAGAAAATGTAAAGCCCTCAAATCCAGGATAATAAAGTAAAAAATAACAACAACAAAACTGGCCATAGCAGCAAGTTTCAACAGATCCACAAAACCAAAGGCCATTGATATGTCCAACTTCCTCTGTCCACTTTTTTCTTAATGCTCGCTGTTCATGAGCTTGGATTGACAAGAGGACAAACAGAACCTAATCTACTTCTTCTAGTGAATTTTCAGCCCTGACAGGATTCCCAGGACAACACCTCCAGTGCTTGAAACGAGAGCAAGCATTTTGGAAGAGTGACTCCATCTCTATTAGTATCTGGAAACACTATAACAAAGATTAACATTTAAAATGCACTAATACACACTCACACCCAAATTCATACAGAGAAGACAAAACTGAACTAGAACAGGTAGTCAGTCTATAAGTACTTGTTAGCAGACTGCCAAAAAAAAATCACAAAGAAGAAAAAATTTTTTTACTGCTTGAGTTGGGGAAGTTTCCTTATCGTTTTCAATGTACAGATTCATGAAAGAGGTCATATTTCCATCATGTGACTGAACCTCACGTGAGACGTCTCAGGAGTTCTTTTCTTCCATATCCACATTTGTACTATCAGGTCGTTCACTTGGAAGATCACGAAATTTCACAGGAACATGCAGAGATTCACTCAGAGGAACATTTATAGTGTCTCTGCAGTACAAACAGGAAGATAACTTCAGTATCTGCCAAAAACCGAAAACAAAAACAAGGCAGCTTGCCTTCCACAAAATTCTCTTGGACACTGTGTCTCCGTGGCTTCCAAAGAAGAAAGCCCAAAAGGCAAAAACAAATGGTTTCTCCAAAGGGGCTGAAGAATGTTTGGTTACATTGAGAGAGGACAGAGGAAGTCCATGCTGAGAAGCCTACCCATGTCATGCCAACGTGTGGGAGAACCACACTCCAAGGGCCCTTCGCAGCCAGACTTAGCTGACGTGAGGCTCCAGCAAGCTGAAACACCCCTTAAAACTGTTGGCTTTCGTGTGGCAGAAGAATCAGGGCCCAGCTCAGTGGCTGCATTCAAGGCCACGGCCGTATAAACATGTTCCCCAGGCCAAGTGCATCAGGACCATCCACGCCCACCTCTGCTCCCATCCATTTCCATATCTGGATCCTGGGTGCATTAGTCTGCTGGGCTGCCATAACCAAGGACCACAGACTGGGTGGTTTACATAACACATATACTGTGCCACAGTTCTGGAAGCTAGAAGTCTGAGATCACGGTGCTGACAGGGTTGGTTTCTTCTGAGGCCTCTCCCCTTGGCTTGGAGAGGGTTGTCTTCTCCCTGTGTCTTCACGCGGTCTTGTGTGTGTCTGTGTCCTAATTTCTTATAAGGACACTGGTCACCTTGGACTAGAACTATCCCAGTAGCCTCATTTTAACTTAATTATTACTTTAAAGGCCGTGTCTCCAAATACAGTCATTTCTGAGGTACTGGGAGATAGGACTTCAACATACGAATTTTGGGAGGGGGATACAACTCAGCCCATAACTTTGGGGTAATAGACTTTAACTCTCCATCTCTTCCACCTGTCTTTTTCTTTAACAATCTATTTTTTTAAGTGAAAATAATTTTTCACTTTTATGTATCCTCTATTGACTTTTTATTCTACAAGATGAAAATGGAATTCTCTTATACTCTCTTCACACACTTTTACCCTCCCCCAATCTCCTGATAAATTATAGCACAATTTTTAAAAATTAGTATTCAGCATTTCTACTATATGATTGCCAGTATCCTTCACAACTGAGACTAGTAGAACAATATGGTCATTTCTTCTCTTTTACTTAAAAAAAATTTCCTAGAGTTAATAAATGCTTCTTCTTCTTTTTGCAATTTCAGGGGTTTTCCTTGGAGCCCTCTACCTCCTGTTCCCATCCACACTGGTGGCTCTCACACCTGCTACACAGTACTCTCCCTGGGGACTCCTCTTACCCGCTGCCCTATGTTACAGCCTCTGCTTCCTGGAGCCGATGTCTTAACTCTTTCTTGGTTTCCTCCCCCGGCCCTTTGTTAGCATCCCCTCAGCAACACTGGGGTTTGAATTTCTCTTCTCTGTTGAAGCAATTTCCCCTCACCCAAACGACTGACTACCCCTCAGCTCCCAAAACTTGGTTGATCTTATTTTTCTACTATTCCCCTACCCTTCCATTCTTTTTGCTCTTTGGGTTTACCCTTTAAAAATTCTTTACTGTCATTTAAAAGGGTTTCCAAAAAAGAAGAGATAAATATATATGTTTGATTTGCCTTGGTTAACTTACACCCTACCTCCTTAACTCTCAAATTTGAGACTTGGTTCATAATTCAGCTCCTTTAGGAGATTTTCCCATTCACCTAACCAGTCTGTTTCCTCTGCATCTCTTTGTGATCTGCGTGTTCAATCTGCTGGTGAGTTTCCCTGGCTCTGCACAATGGATATGTGCCTACAAAGCTACCTAGATTTCCATTTCTTTTTTTTTTTTTTTAAGTAAACATTTGACTTTAGAGCAGTTTTAGATTTACAGAAAAATTGCAAAGGTAGTACAGGGAGTTCCTATATACCCCATACCCAGTTTCCTTTAATTAACATCTAACATCTTATAGAATGGCACATTTGTTACAATTAATCATTATTACACTGTTAGTAAGCAAAGTCCATACTTTGATCCTATTTCCTTAGTTTTACCTAATATCCCATCCCGGATACCATGTTACATTTAGTTGTCATGTCTTCTTAGGCTCCTCTTAGCTGTGACAGTTGACCCCCACTTTTTAAAAAAATTTTATTCATTCATTCATTCATTCATTCATTCATTTATGGCTGTGTTGGGTCCCTGTTGCTGCGCGCAGGCTTTCTTTAGTTGAGGCGAGCGGAGGCTACTCTTCCGTTGCGGTGCACAGCCTTCCCATTGCAGTGGCCTCTCATTGCGGAGCATGAGCTCTAGGCGCAAGGGCTTCAGCAGTTTTGGTATGCAGGCTCAGTAGTTGTGGCTCACGGGCTCTAGAGCACAGGCTCAGCAGTTGTGGCGCATGGGCCTAGTTGCTCCACAGCATGTGGAATCCTCCTGGACCAGGGCTCGAACCCGTGCCCCCTGCATTGGCTGGTGGATTCTCAATCACTGCGCCACCAAGGAAGTCCCAACCCCCACTTTTTGCGAAGTAAATCCAGATACTTTTGGCAATAGAAAGATGCATTGTATAGGTACGTTGACGTGTTTCATTGTTACAAAGTTCACAGCCAGAGATAGAAATAGTGCTAAAGGGAAGGGATATCTTCAAGTATGCACTCAATAGTCCCAGGAGCAAAAGGAGGGGAGAATAGGATTTATATTCAGATTAGAGAAAGAGAGAAGGGAGCCCCTCATTGGGTGGAAGAACCCTTGCTAGCCAACTTGAAGAGGTTCCCTCTGGCCAAAGATAAGCAATTTGAGCTTCAGCAAGAATAATAATTCCAATAGACTGAAACTCATCTAACATACTTTAATATGTGAGTTCATAATATTTTTTAAAGTAGGTGGTCACCTGGAGAGTATGATAGAGAAGTAATTCATTATCTTTAAAAGTGCTAAATAAAGGAAAGAATGAAACATTTATCTTGCCTTCCCTGTATGAAGGGTACCACCAGGTAACCAAATTGTAGATGAGGGAAAGCATCTCTTCCTACAGTAGTTCAACAATTAAATAAATAAGAAATTTTAGAATTAGACTGTCACCATTTTTTTCAGCCCCTAATGAATTAATGGATCCAGACACTGATCATGAACATCAACAGTGGCCAACAGCATGAAGGGAGGGAGGGAGGGAGGGAGGGGGAGAAAGAAAGACAGAGAAGGAGAAGGAGGAGGAGGAGAAAAGGGGGGAGGTGGAGGGGGAAAGGGAGGAGGGCAGAGGAAGGGAGAGAAAACCAGACATTATGTACTTTCTGATGAAAGAACACACCACCACCTATAGTCTTGCCAAATGGATTGGAAATGAGACTGATGAAACAAACCTCTGATTTCAGCTGCCAACTTTCAGGAAATACTGAGCACAGAGGAACATGTTGAACTGCACCCTGAGTATGCAATCAGCAAAATCCAGACGGTGAGAAACTCTGCAGATTACATGGCCCTCGATCTTAGAGGAATGAGACTATGAATCTGATGGGACTTAAAAGACATAACCAATGTTTTCAACAAATGGCAAGATGAAACTATAAAGACTAGGAGTGCACAATCAGGCAAGAGAACTATAAAGAAATGATAACTTTAAAAGTCAGGAGAGTGTTTACTTTTAAGGGATGGGAAGGAGTTGAGAGGATGTGGAGAGGCTTCTGGGGGGACTGGCAAAGCTCTATTTCATGACGTGAGCAGTGATTAAGAAATGCTCACCTAGGAGGGCTCATGCCAAGGAGTACCTCCCAGAACTTCTGCTGCCAGTATCCTTGTCCCAACGGTGAGTCACAGCCACCCCCTGCCTCTGCAGGAGACCCTCCAACACTAGCAGGTTTACTACTTTTCTTCTTCTGTGTCCAGTACTGTATATTAAATCTATCAAATAACTTACTGAGCAGAAGCAAAAAGAACTACAATCCTGCAGCCCATGGAACAAAAACCACATTCACAGAAAGACAGACTAGATGAAAAGGCAGAGGGCTATGTACCAGATGAAGGAACAAGATAAAACCACAGAATAACAACTAAATGAAGTGGAGATAGGCAACCTTCCAAAAAAGAATTCAGAATAATGATAGTGCAGATGATCCAGGACCTTGGAAAAAGAATGGAGGCAAAGATTGAGAAGATGCAAGAAATGTTTTAACAAAGACCTAGAAGAATTAAAGAACAAACAAACAGAGATGAACAATACAATAACTGAAATGAAAACTACACTAGAAGGAATAAATAGCAGAATAACTGACGCAGAAGAATGGATAAGTGACCTGGAAGATAGAATGGTGGAATTCACAGCTATGGAACAGAATAAAGAAAAAAGATTGAAAAGAAATGAAGACAGACTAAGAGACCTCTGGGACAACATTAAACGCAACAACATTCGCATTATAGGGGTCCCAGAAGGAGAAGAGAGAGAGAAAGGACCCGAGAAAATATTTGAAGAGATTATAGTCGAAAACTTCCCTAACATGGGAAAGGAAATAGCCACCCAAGTACAGGAAGAGCAGAGAGTACCATATAGGAGAAACCCAAGGAGAAACACGCCAAGACACATAGTAATCAAACTGGAAAAAATTAAAGACAAACAAAAACTATTGAAAGCAGCAAGGGAAAAACGACAAATAACATACAAGGGAACTACCATAAGGTTAACAGCTGATTTCTCAGCAGAAACTCTACAAGCCAGAAGGGAGTGGCATGAAATATTTACAGTGAAGAAAGGGAAGAACCTACAACCAAGATTACTCTACCCGGCAAGGATCTCATTCAGATTCAATGGAGAAATCAAAAGCTTTACAGACAAGAAAAAGCTAAGAGAATTCAGCACCACCAAACCAGCTCTACAACAAATGCTAAAGGAGCTTCTCTAAGTGGGAAAAACAAGACAAGAAAAGGACCTACAAAAACAAACCCAAAACAATTAAGAAAATGGAAACAGGAACATACATATCCATAATTACCTTAAACGTGAATGGATTAAATGCTCCAACAAAAAGACACAGGCTCATTGAATGGATACAAAAATAAGACCCATATATATGCTGTCTACAAGAGACCCACTTCAGACCTAGGGACACATTCAGACTGAAAGTGAAGGGATGGAAAAAGATATTCCATGCAAATGGAAATCAAAAGAAAGTTGGAGTAGCAATACTCATATCAGACAAAATAGACTTTAAAATAAAGAATGTTACAAGAGACAAGGAGGGACACTACATAATGATCAGGGGATCAATCCAAGAAGAAGATATAACAATTGTAAATATATATGCACCCAACATAGGAGCACCTCAATACATAAGGCAACTGCTAACAGCTATAAAAGAGGAAATCGACAGTAACACAATAATAGTGGAAGACTTTAACACCTCACTTACACCAATGGACAGATCAATCAAAATGAAAAAATAAGGAAACAGAAGCTTTAAATGACACAATAGCCCAGATAGACTTAATTGATATTTATAGGACATTCCATCCAAAAACAGCAGATTATACTTTCTTCTCAAGTGCCCATGGAACATTCTCCAGGATAGATCACATCTTGGGTCACAAATCAAGCCTCAGTAAATTTAAGAAAATTGAAATCATATCAAGCATCTTTTCTGACCACAACACTATGAGATTAGAAATGAATTACAGGGGGAAAAAACGTAAAAAAACACAAACACAGGGAGGCTAAACAATACGTTACTAAATAACCAAGAGATCACTGAAGAAATCAAAGAGGAAATCAAAAAATACCTAGAGACAAATGACAATGAAAACACGACAATCCAAAACCTATGGGATGCAGCAAAAGCAGTTCTAAGGGGGAAGTTTATAGCTATACAAGCCTACCTCAAGAAACAAGAAAAATCTCAAATAAACAATCTAACCTTACAGCTGAAGGAAGTAGAGAAAGAAGAACAAACAAAACCCAAAGTTAGCAGAAGGAAAGAAATCATAAAGCTCAGAGCAGAAATAAATGAAATAGAAACAAAGAAAACAATAGCAAAGATCAATAAAACTAAAAGTCGGTTCTTTGAGAAGATAAACAAAATTGATAAACCATTAGCCAGACTCATCAAGAAAAAGGGAGAGGACTCAAAACAATAAAATTAGAAATGGAAAAGGGGAAGTTGCAACAGACACCACAGAAACACAAAGCATCCTAAGAGACTACTACAAGCAACTCTATGCCAATAAAATGGACAACCTGGAAGAAATGGACACATTCTTAGAAAGGTATAACCTTCCAAGACTGAACCAGGAAGAAACAGAAAATATGAACAGACCAATCACAAGTAATGAAATTGAAACTGTGATTAAAAATCTTCCAACAAACAAAAGTCCAGGACCAGATGGCTTCACAGGTAAATTCTATCAATCATTTACAGAAGAGCTAACACCCATCCTTCTCAAACTCTTACAAAAAATTGCAGAGGAAGGAACACTCCCAAGCTCATTCTACGAGGCCACCATCACCCTGATACCAAAACCAGACAAGGATACTACAAAAAAAGAAAATTACAGACCAATATCACTGATGAATATAGATGCAAAAATCCTCAACAAAATACTAGCAAACAGAATCCAACAGCACATTAAAAGGACCATACACCATGATCAAGTGGGATTTATCCTAGGGATGCAAGGATTCTTCAATATAAGCAAATCAATCAATGTGATACACCATATTAACAAATTGAAGAAGAAAAACCATATGATCATCTCAGTAGATGCAGAAAAAGCTTTTGACAAAATTCAACACCCATTTATGATAAAAACTCTCCAGAAAGTGGGCATAGAGGGAACCTACCTCAACATAATAAAGGCCATATATGACAAACCCACAGCCAACATCATTCTCAATGGTGAAAAACTGAAAGCATTTCCTCCAAGATCAGGAACGAGACAAGGATGTCCACTCTCGCCACTATTATTCAACATAGTTTTGGAAGTCCTAGCCACGGCACTCAGAATAGAAAAGAAATAAAAGGAATACAAATTGGAAAAGAAGAAGTAAAACTGTCACTGTTTGCAGAAGACATGATACTATACATAGAGAATCCTAAAGATGCCACCAGAAAACTACCAGAGCTAATCAACGAATTTGGTAAAGTTGCAGGATACAAAATTAATGCACAGAAATCTCTTGCATTCCTTTATACTAATGATGAGAAATCTAAAAGAGAAATTAAGGAAACACTCCCATTTACCACTGCAACAAAATGAATAAAATACCTAGGAATAAACCTACCTAAGGAGACAAAAGACCTGTATGCAGAAAACTATAAGACACTGATGAAAGAAATGAAAGATGATACCAACAGATGGAGAGATATACCATGTTCTTGGATTGGAAGAATGAATATTGTGAAAATGACTATACTACCCATAGCAATCTACAGATTCAATGCAATCCCTATCAAATTACCAAAGACATTTTTTACAGAACTAGAACAAGAAGTCTTAAAATTTGTATGAAGACACAAAAGACCTTGAATAGCCAAAGCAGTCTTGAGGGAAAAAAACAGAGCTGGAGGAATCAGACTCCCTGACTTCAGACTACACTATAAAGCTACAGTAATCAAGACAATATGGTACTAGAATTTCTGCTGCCAGTGTCCTTGTCCTCACGATGAGACACAGCCACCCCCCGCCTCTGCAGGAGACCGTCCAACACTAGCAGGTCCTCATAGTGTGGGAACAAGGCTGGCGCCTGGCAGTTTCTGGAAACCGTTCATGACAGCACACACTCCCCAGTGGACACGTCTCCTCCTCTGACCCATAGTCGCACTGGAGAAGCAACTCCTCGCCAGAGTTGAGGCACTTCATCTCTCATTGCTGATCCCGTCTTCACAGCATCGTGCTGATGACCATTCATGGCTTAAAGCCTTGTGGATGACGGGCTCTTGGTGCTCCAGCCAAGCGTCAGGGCTGTACCTCTGAGGTGGGAGAGCCAAGTTCAGGACACTGGTCCACAAGAGACCTCCCAGCTCTACGTAATATAAAACGGTGAAAATCTCCCAGAGATCTCCATCTGAACACCAAGACCCAACTCAACTCAACGACCAGCAAGCTACAGTGCTGGACACCCTATGCCAAACAACTAGCAAGACAGGAAAACAACCCCATCCATTAGCAGAGAGGCTGCCTAAACCCATAATAAGGCCACAGACACCCCAAAACACACCACCAGACGTGGATCTGCCCATCAGAAAGACAAGATCCAGCCTCATCCACCAGAACACAGGCACTAGTCCCCTCCACCAGGAAGCCTACACAACCCACTGAACCAACCTTAGCCACTGGGGATAGACACCAAAAACAACGGGAACTACGAACCTGCAGCCTGCGAAAAGGAGACCCCAAACACAGAAAGTTAAGCAAAATGAGAAGACAGAGAAACACACAACAGATGAGGGAGCAAGGCAAAAACCCACCAGACCTAACAAATGAAGAGGAAATAGGCAGTCTACCTGAAAAATAATTCCGAATAATGATAGTAAAGTTGATCCAAAATCTAGGAAATAGAATGGAGAAAATAAAAGAAACGTTTAATAAGGACCTAGAAGAACTAAAGAGCAAACAAACAGAGATGAACAACACAATAAATGAAATTAAAAATTCTCTAGAAGGGATCAATAGCAGAATAACTGAGGCAGAAGAACAGATAAGTGACCTGGAAGATAAAATAGTAGAAATAACTACTGCAGAGCAGAAGAAAGAAGAAAGAATGAAAAGAACTGAGGACAGTCTCAGAGACCTCTGGGACAACATTAAATGCACCAACATTCGAATTATAGGGGTCCAAGAAGAATAAGAGAAGAAGAAAGGGACTGAGAAAATATTTGAAGACATTATAGCTGAAAACTTCCCTAATATGGGAAAGGAAATAGTTAATCAAGTTCAGGAAGCACAGAGAGTCCCATACAGGATAAATCCAAGGAGAAACACACCAAGACACATAATAATCAAACTATCAAAAATTAAATACAAAGAAAAAATATTAAAAGCAGCAAGGGAAAAACAACAAATAACATACAAGGGAATCCCCATAAGGTTAACAGCTGATCTTTCAGCAGAAACTCTGCAAGCCAGAAGGGAGTGGCAGGACATATTTAAAGTGATGAAGCAGAAAAACCTACAACCAAGATTACTCTACCCAGCAAGGATCTCATTCAGATTTGACAGAGAAATTAAAACCTTTACAGACAAGCAAAAGCTAAGAGAATTCAGTACAACTAAACCAGCTTTACAACAAATGCTAAAGGAACTTCTCTAGGCAGGAAACACAAGAGAAGGAAAAAACCTACAATAACAAACCCAAACCATTAAGAAAATGGTAATAGGAACATACATATCGATAATTACCTTAAAGGTAAACGGATTAAACGCTCCAACCAAAAGACACAGACTGGCGGAATGGATACAAAAACAAGACCCATATATATGCTGTCTACAAGAGACCCACTTCAGACCTAGGGACACATACACACTGAAAGTGAGGGGATGGAAAAAGATATTCCATGCAAATGGAAATCAAAAGAAAGCTGGAGTAGCAATTCTCATATCAGACAAAAGAGACTTTAAAACAAAGACTATTACAAGAGACAAAGAAGGACACTATATAATGATCAAGGGATCAATCCAAGAAGAAGATATAACAATTTTAAATATGTATGCACCCAACATAGGAGCACTTCAATACATAAGGCAAATACTAACAGCCAAAAAAGGGGAAATCAACAGTAACACAATCATAGTAGGGGACTTTAACACCCCACTTTCACCAATGGACAGATCATCCAAAATGAAAATAAATAAGGAAACACAAGCTTTAAATGATACATTAAACAAGATGGACTTAATTGATATCTACAGGACATTCCACCCAAAAACAACAGAATACACATTCTTCTCAAGTGCTCATGGAACATTCTCCACGATAGATCATATCTTGGGTCACAAATCAAGCCTTGGTAAATTTAAGAAAATTGAAATCATATCAAGTATCTTTGAAATCGTATCAAGTATCTTTTCTGACCACAGTGCTATGAGACTAGATATCAATTACAGGAATAAATCTGTAAAAAATACAAACACATGGAGGCTAAACAATACACTACTTAATAACCAAGAGATCACTGAAGAAATCAAAGAGGAAATCAAAAAATACCCAGAAACAAATGATAATGAAAACACGATGACCCAAAACCTATGGGATGCAGCAAAAGCAGTTCTAAGAGGGAAGTTAATAGCAATACAATCCTACCTTAAGAAACAAGAAACATCTCAAATAAACTTACACCTAAACCAATTAGAGAAAGAAGAACAGAAAAACCCCAAAGTTAGCAGAAGGAAAGAAATCATAAAGATCACAGCAGAAATAAATGAAAAAGAAATTAAGGAAACAATAGCAAAGATCAATAAAACTAAAAGCTGGTTCTTTGAGAAGGTAAACAAAATTGATAAACCATTAGCCAGACTCATCAAGAAAAAAAAGGGAGAAGATGCAAATCAATAGAATTAGAAATGAAAAAGGAGAAGTAACCACTGACACTGCAGAAATACAAACGATCATGAGAGATTACTACAAGGAGACTATATGCCAATAAAATGGACAACCTGGAAGAAATGGACAAATTCTTAGAAATGCACAATCTTCCGAGACTGAACCTGGAAGAAATAGAAAATATGAACAGACCAATCACAAGTAATGAAATTGAAACTGTGATTAAAAATCTTCCAACAAACAAAAGCCCAGGACCAGATGGCTTCACAGGCGAACTCTATCAAACATTTAGAGAAGAGCTAACACCTATCCTTCTCAAACTCTTCCAAAATATAGCAGAGGGAGGAACACTCCCAAACTCATTCTACGAGGCCACCATCACCCTGATACCAAAACCAGACAAAGGTGTCACAAGGAAAGAAAACTACAGGCCAATATCACCGATGAACATAGATGCAAAAATCCTCAACAAAATACTAGCAAACAGAATCCAACAGCACATGAAAAAGATCATACACCATGATCAAGTAGTGTTTATCCCAGAAATGCAAGGATTCTTCAATATACGCAAATCAATCAATGGGATACACCATATTAACAAACTGAAGGAGAAAAACCATATGATCGGGCTTCCCTGGTGGCGCAGTGGTTGAGAATCTGCCTGCCAATGCAGGGGACACGGGTTCGAGCCCTGGTGTGGGAAGATCCCACATGCCGCGGAGCAACTAAGCCCGTGAGCCACAATTACTGAGCCTGCACATCTGGAGCCTGTGCTCCGCAACGGGGGAGGCCGCGAGAGTGAGAGGCCCACGCACCGCAATGAAGAGCAGCCCCTGCTCACCGCAACTAGAGAAAACCCTCACACAGAAATGAAGACCCAACACAGTCAAAAATAAATAAATAAATAAATAACTTTATAAAAAAAAAAAAGAAAGAAAAACCATATGATCATCTCAATAGATGCAGAGAAAGCTTTCAACAAAATTCAACACCAGTTTATGATAAAATCCCTCCAGAAAGTAGGCATAGAGGGAACTTTCCTCAACATAATAAAGGCCATATATGACAAACCCACAGCCAACATCGTTCTCAATGGTGAAAAACTGAAACCATTTCCACTAAGATCAGGAACAAGACAAGGTTGCCAACTCTCACAACTATTACTCAACATAGGTTTGGAATTTTTAGCCACAGCAATCAGAGAAGAAGAAGAAATAAAAGGAATACAAGTCGGAAAAGAAGTAAAGCTCTCACTGTTTGCAGATGACGTGATACTATACATAGAGAATCCTAAAGATGCTACCAGAAAACTACTAGAGCTAATCAATGAATTTGGTAAAGTAGCAGGATACAAAATTAATGCACAGAAATCTCTTGCATTCCTATATACTAATGATGAAAATCTGAAAGTGAAATTAAGAAAGCACTCCAGTTTACCATTGCAACAAAAAGAATAAAATATCTAGGAATAAACCTACCTAAGGAGACAAAACACCTGTATGCAGAAAATTATAAGACACTGATGAAAGAAATTAAAGATGATACAAACAGATGGAGAGATATACCATGTTCTTGGATTGGAAGAATCAACATTGTGAAAATGACTACACTACCCAAAGCATTCTACAGATTCAATGCAATCCCTATCAAACTACGAATGGCATTTTTCACAGAACTAGAACAAAAAATTTCACAATTTGTATGGAAACACAAAAGACCCCGAATAGCCAAAGCAATCTTGAGAAAGAAAAATGGAGCTGGAGGAATCAGGCTCCTGGACTTCAGACTATACTACAAAGCGACAGTAATCAAGACAGTATGGTACTGGCACAAAAACAGAAATATAGATCAATGGAACAGGATAGAAAGCCCAGAGATAAACCCATGTACACATGGTAACCTTATCTTTGATAAAGGAGGCAAGAATATACAGTGGAGAAAAGACAGCCTCTTCAATAAGTGGTGCTGGGAAAACTGGACAGCTACATGTAAAAGAATGAATTTAGAACACTCCATAACACCGTACACAAAAATAAACTCAAAATGGACTAAAGACCTAAATGTAAGGCCAGACACTATCAAACTCTTAGAGGAAAACATAGGCAGAACACTCTATGACATAAATCACAGCAAGATCCTTTTTGACCCGCCTCCTAGAGAAATGGAAATAAAAACCAAAATAAACAAATGGGACCTAATGAAACTTCAAAGCTTTTGCACAGCAAAGGAAACCATAAACAAGACAAAAAGACAACCCTCAGAATGGGAGAAAATATTTGCAAATGGAGCAACTGACAAAGGATTAATCTCCAAATTTTATAAGCAGGTCGTGCAGCTCAATATCAAAAAAACAAACAACCCAATCCAAAAACGGGCATAAGACCTAATTAGACATTTCTCCAAAGAAGATATTCAGATTGCCAACAAACACATGAAAGAATGCTCAACATCATTAATCATTAGAGAAATGCAAATCAAAACTACACTGAGATATCATCTCACACCGGTCAGAATGGCCATCATCAAAAAATCTACAAACAATAATTGCTGGAGAGGGTGTGGAGAAAAGGGAACCCTCTTGCACTGTTGGTGGGAATGTAAATTGATACAGCCACTATAGAGAACAGTGTGGAGGTTCCTTAAAAAACTAAAAACAGAACTACCATACGACCCAGCAATCCCACTACTGGGCATATACCCTGAGAAGACCATAATTGAAAAAGAGTCATGTACCAAAATGTTCATTGCAGCTCTATTTACAATAGCCAGGACATGGAAGCAATCTAAGTGTCCATCAACAGATGAATGGATAAAGAAGATGTGGCACATATATACAATGGAATATTACTCAGCCATAAAAAGAAACGAAATCGAGTTATTTGTAGTGAGGTGGATGGACCCAGAGTCTGTCATACAGAGTGAAGTAAGTCAGAAAGAGAGAAACAAATACTGTATGCTAACACATATACATGGAATCTAAAAAAAACAAAAAAGTGGTCATAAAGAACCTAGGGGCAAGACGGGAACAAAGACACAGACCTCCTAGAGAATGGACTTGAGGATACGGGGAGGGGGAAGGGTAAGCTGGGACAAAGTGAGAGTGGCTTGGACATATATACAGTACCAAACGTAAAATAGATAGCTAGTGGGAAACAGCCACATAGCACAGGGAGATCAGCTCGGTGCTTTGTGACCACGTAGAGGGATGGGATAGGGAGGGTGGGAGGGAGGGAGATGCAAGAGGGAAGAGATATGGGGACATATGTATATGTAAAACTGATTCACTTTGTTATAAAGCAGAAACTAACACACCACTGTAAAGCAATTATACTCCAATAAAGATGTTTAAAAAAAAAAAAAGACAATATGCTACTGGAACAAAAACAGAAACATAGATCAATGGAACAAGATAGAAAGCCCAGAGATAAACCCATGCACCTATGGTCCACTAATCTATGACAAAGGAGGCAAGGATATACAATGGATAAAAGACAGCCTCTTCAATAAGTGGTGCTGGGAAAACTGGACAGCTACATGTAAAAGAATGAAAGTAGAACACTCCCTAACACCATACACAAAAATAAACTCAAAATGGATTAGAGACCTAAATGTAAGACCGGACACTCTAAAACTCTTAGAGGAAAACATAGGAAGAACACTCTTTGACATAAATCACAGCAAGATCTTTTTTGATCCACCTCCTAGAGTAATGGAAATAAAAACAAAAATAAACAAACAGGACCTAATGAAACTTCAAAGCTTTTGCACAGCAAAGGAAACCATAAACAAGATGAAAAGACAACCCTCAGAATGGGAGAAAATATTTGCGAATGAATCAACGGACAAAGGATTAATCTCCAAAATATATAAACAACTCATGCAGCTCAATATTAAAAAAACAGGGCTTCCCTGGTGGCGCAGTGGTTGAGAGTCTGACTGCCAATGCAGGGGACATGGGTTCGGGCCCTGGTCCGGGAAGATCCCACATGCCACGGAGCGGCTGGGCCTGTGAGCCACAATTGCTGAGCCTGCGCGTCTGGAGCCCTTGCTCCGCAACAGGAGAGGCCGCGATAGTGAGAGGCCCACGCACCGTGCTGAAGAGTGGCCCCCGCTCGCCACAACTGGAGAAAGCCCTCACACAGAAATGAAGACCCAACACAGCCAAAAATAGATAAATAAATAAATAAATAAACAAGGCTTGCATTCCTTTAAAAAAACAAAAAACAAAAAAAAACAAACAACCCAATCCAAAAATGGGCAGAAGACCTAAATAGACATTTCTCCAAAGAAGACATACAGATGGCCAAGAAGCACATAAAAAGCTGCTCAACATCACTAATTATTAGAGAAATGCAAATCAAAACTACAATGAGGTATCACCTCACACCAGTTAGAATGGGCATCATCAGAAAATCTACAAACAACAAATGCTGGAGAGGGTGTGGAGAAAAGGGAACCCTCTTGCACTCTTGGTGGGAATGTAAACTGATACAGCCACTATGGAGAACAGTATGGAGGTTCCTTAAAAAACTAAAACTAGAATTACCATATGACCCAGCAATCCCACTACTGGGCATATACCCAGAGAAAACCATAATTCAAAAAGACACATGCACCCCAATGTTCATCGCAGCGCTATTTACAATAGCCAGGTCATGGAAGCAACCTAAATGCCCATCGACAGACGAATGGATAAAGAAGATGTGGTACATATATACAAGGGACTATTACTCAGCCATAAAAAGGAACAAAATTGGGTCATTTGTTGAGACGTGGATGGATCTAGAGACTGTCATACAGAGTGAAGTAAGTCAGAAAGAGAAAAACAAATATCGTATATTAACGCATATATGTGGAACCTAGAAAAATGGTACAGATGAACTGGTTTTCAGGGCAGAAGTTGAGACACAGATGTAGAGAACAAACGTATGGACACCAAGCGGGGAAAGCCGTGGGGAGGTCGGGGGGGTGGTGTGATGAATTGGGCGACTGGGATTGACATGTATACACTGATGTGTATATAATTGATGACTAATAAGAACCTGCTGTATAAAAACAAAAAGAAAAGAAATGCTCACCTTATAACTTACGACATTATACCTTTATTTTATGTGGTTTTCCATTTTTGTTTTATATATATATATATATATTTTTTTTTTTTTTTTGACTGCATTGGGTCTCTGTTGCTGCGTGCGGCCTTTCTCTAGTTGTGGCGAGCAGGGGTTACTCTTTGTTGTGGTGTGCAGGCTTCTCATTGCAGTGGCATCTCTTGTTGTGGAGCACCAGCTCTAGGTGAGCAGGCTTCAGTAGTTGCAGCACGTGGGCTCAGTAGTTGTGGCTTGCAGGCCCTAGAGCACGCAGGCTTCAGTAGTTGTGGTGCACGGGCTCAGTAGTTGTGGCTCGCAGGCTCTAGAGTACAGGTTCAGCAGTTGTGGCTCACGGGCTTAGTTGCTCTGAGGCATGTGGGATCCTCCCGGACCAAGGATCGAACCCATGTCCTCTGCTTTGGCAGGAGGATTCTTACCCACTGCACCACCAGGGAAGTCCCATTGGTTTATAATTTTTTAAAAGCAGGGGAGAGGAGAGAGAGAGAGAGAATTGTATGGCCTTCCCCCTCTCCCAGAATTTCCATTCATTGCCAGGATGGTCTCAGGCATTTGGAAGTCCTGAACGCTATCTGGAGTCTTCTGAGATCAGTTCAGTATTTGCAGGATATTTTTAACATGGAGTACATTGTATTGCATTCCTTATATTAAAAAGTGGTGATTCCAAGTATGGTGAGTTACAAAGAAAATGGCAACCAAGGTCCGTACTCTGCCTCTTATGGACAGCATTGCCTGGTGGCCATGTGAAGAACGCAAGTGCTGAGAAGTCACACTTTTTTCTCAGTCCTCTTTGTCTTCCTCACGCCCAGATCACAAGAGCTGTTTGCTAACTGAATAAATGACAAAATGTCAGAGCTAGAAAGGACCTCAGAATTTACCCAACCCAGTGTTATTGAAATGTGCCCCCCATCCCACCCCTGAGACCCACCTGCATCAGCACCTCTGGGGGCTCATTTAGAATGCGGACCCAGGCCCACTCCAGACTTGCTGAAGGAGAGCTGGGCTCCACTTGACCCAAGCTCCCTAGCGACTCTGACACTTAGTGAAATGGGACACGATGGGTCTAATCCAGCCCTTGTTTATCAGGGGAGAAAACAGAACCTCAGAGGTGAGGAGTAGCTTGCCAGATTGTTGTGCAGCAAATTGGCACCAAACCAGGACTAGAACCCTCTTCTGTCCTCATCTCAGGTCGTTCACTCGTTCCCTCCCTCCCTCAAACGTCTAAGGCCCAGGAGGTACAATTTTGAGTGAAACAGACCTAGTCCCCTGCCTTTACGGCGCTTACCACCTAACAGGTGAAACCAACATTCATTTTCAAACTTCACATGGTATGTAATTACAGACCATGATGTGTTCAGAGAGAAAAGAGCAGAGGCACATCTCCCTGTCCAGGTGACCAGGGCTGACTCCAGGAGGTGATGACACTGAGATGTGAGGGGGGAGCAGAGGGGATGGGAAGCCTTCCAAGCAGAGGGGCAAGTTCTGAGGTCAGAGGGAATTAGGCTCAGTGGAGGAACTCAGAGAAACCCAGGGTAGCCGGAGGACACTTAGGGCTCAAGACTGAAAGAATGAGGGGTGGCATTCCTGGAATTCCCCAAGCACTCCTGGAATCGCCCTGTCTGAATCTTGGATAGCAGGGCTGTGCAACCGAATCATCTTGGGAACTTAAAAAAATATTTGTCCCTGCCCAAAACCGTGATTTACCAGGACTGGGATAAATCCCAGGAATTTGCTTTTTTTTTTAAGTGCCTCCATTTATTCTGATATGCAACCAGGTTTGGGAACTTCTGGCCTAGGAGATTTGAAGAAAATGGAAACAATTGAGGTTAAGTGACACACTGGCTTTGAATTCCTTCTTAGACCCTCAATGTGCTCATTTGTGTGGTGGGAAATGCTTGCTTCATGGGTCTGGAGCAGGGTTACAGCAGATAATATTGCAAAGAACCAGCTTGGGCCTTGGTACCTCGGTACATGGTCAATATAAAGTGACTATAATTAAATCCAGGCCTCTGGTTTCTAAGAGGGCTATTTTTAGAGGAAGGATTGTTTTTATCACTCTGCAAAATGCTGGATTGTTTTCAGGAAACTCTGCATTGCACACCCCCCTAAACCCAGAACAATTCCTGTCCCTTCCAGCTTCCAGCCAACTCCCACCCCCCGACTGAGAGCAGGAGATTTAGGGTCAAGGCTGTTCTAAGTCTGTACCTCACCCCCCAGCCACAGTAATGCTCTATTCCTAGCTGGCCATATGGGTGAATAATCTTCTCCCTAAAAATAGACAGTGGCCACAGGCTCTGTCCAGATTGGATTTCACCTCTTGTTTTTAAGGCTGTCAATCTGGCAACCAGCACCCAGCTAAATTATCTTCTTGAAAATCTTAAATGATGAGAGGAAGATCTCAGGGGTATGAATTCTTGGCATTGGAACAGTCATGTGGCAAAATCTCCAGATCCGAAAAATTGAGCAAGAGATTTATTTGAACCACAACTATTTATTCTTGCAAAATCAGCATAGACTCTTCTTGCTCTTGGACTGTTTCAGCGGGAAGGCAACACCAAGACCATCTAGCACAATGAGGAGAAATGGGGGCCCAGAGTTCGCTTCCAGATTTTGTCGAAGTTACTTTCAGGTCTAATGTCTAGTACCTTCATTCTTAAAGGGGAGAACAAAACGGAGTATAAATTAAAAGGGAGACAGGGAGGATATGATGATGGGGAGAGGGAGCGAAAAGCCAAAAGGTAATGTCTAAGTTTGAGGTTTGCTCGTCACCTCTCTCTCTGGGCCACTGCTCCAGATTCTGACTGTCTAGGCATCTGCTGATGATGTAGGCTCTTCTGTGCTGGGCCCATCTTCCAGGTTAGCCCCATCCCTAAGGATATTCCTAAGTAAAGGAAGAGGTCCTTTTCTTTATACTCTCAAACACAATTGTTACATTTGTGTTCAGCAAACTTTACTGAAGATTTAGAGTGACAAAAGAGGATTACAAGGCAGGACAGGAAAACTTTAAAACTCGACTGTCAGAGTCCACCCAGTGTCCCTAGAGACCATCAGCCGTATCTAACCAAAAGGGCGCCCCCTACTGGCTATCTCTCTTCTTGGTCCTATCCTGCCGCCATATTGCATTGTTTCTACCACCCGCCCTCCACTGCCTCAGGAGCATGATCGCCTCAAATGCTAATATGGTTTCCACGTTTAACCTCAGGAAGATGCTACCAATAATTAAACAAAGTTTTTCCACCAATCCCATATGCTTGGGTTGGAGTCTTGCTTCTCTTTCTGCCCTTTGGAAACCACCTGTGGATTTCCTTTATTTCTGGGCCCACAGAACTCAGGATAGTCATACCTGACCTGCAAAGGTATGTGCCTCCTTCCCTAGTCACATTCACCTCTGCCCCAGGCCTGGGAGTCAAGCAAGTCTGACTTTCTATGGAACTGGAAACTCAACAGGAAGACTCCTTATCCCAGAACAGCTCCCTCCAAGTACCTCCATGTATTAGAAATGCCTCTAGGTATTAGAAGCTAGTGTCAAACGTGAATCTCTCTTTTCAGCTGCCCGTGTCCTACCTGCTGGAAGGATTTGGGGGAAATGGGAATGATCAAAGGAGAAGGCTAATTGTGTCCCTAATTGTGACTTTTTCCTTGGTTGCCACTCAAGTACCACCCCTTATTTGAACTGCATCGCCTCATTTGAAGCAGTGAAGCCAGCACAGGGATTCAGGTATGAAATACTGGGTTGGCCAAAAAGTTCATTCGATGTTCGATAAAGTTCTTGGTAAAAATGAAAAATGTGTCTTTACTTAAAACTAAACGAACGTTTTGGCCAACCCAATAGGATTAGAAAAAAGCAAGCACTAAAAAAGCTCATCAATATTTATATTAAATAAATGTAATACTTTACAAACATATACACACACAACCAATCTAGGATTCTAAATTCTCATTGACTGACCTCAGTGACTAGGACCAGGTTGTGGTTACCTGGAAATGAAACTGGAGGGTGAGCCTTGAGTTGGTGTTGTCGGAGACACAGCCCACGAAAGGTTAATAGGGTTGGAAGCCCTCGGAAGGAGGTTGGTCTCTATACCTCACTGAATAATGACTCCAGCCCTAATTCAAACACAAACAGTATGTTCTACATGTCTCTGGGGTGAACTCGAAGTTTGCTTTAAATGTATCTGAAAATGGGAGTGTTGACTTGAAGCAGATGGGGCTCTGATTAGCCAAGGGCCATGGGGAAGTACAAAGCCCTGCTTGGTAGTAGTGGATGATAATCTTATAGTCACTACAACTGGCTCCAGGAAGCCAGGCCTGTCTAACCATCTCTCTGCAGCTCAGACTCTTGAGTGGGGCTTCACATGTTATCAGAGGTGCTAATGGGAGGGCAGATGTGGCCCATGGATAATTGTAATCCAGACTCCAGCAAGGCCTCCCTGTCCCTCCAGCTCAGGGTCTGCCCTGCTTCTGTTTTGCTTACATCATCCAATGCAAGGCTTAGCCCCTTCACCAATTTCTACCCTGTAAAATTGAAAACCCACTTGCACCAAGCGTGCCCTGAAGTTAGCCCCTTGAGTGAATATTAAAGTGTGTGGGGCAGGAACCGACTCCCATGCCCACTCCTTCCCTCACTGTCCTCCCTTCCCCTCTCAGGAGGGACTTAGACCCCTTCTGCTCCCTTTTACTTCAGCAACAATCTTCAGTACTTGGCCATGTCCTTGGGGCCTTACTCTCCCTCCTAAGAGGCAGAGCAAACAATTTCTTTCCAAATGTATAGTATTTTCTCCAAGAGGAAGCCTGAGGAATAGAATTTCTCCAATTCATTACATAACCATGACTGGGAGATTTGACAAGGGCAAAGGTTTTTTGGAAGCCCAGAGATTTGACTGATTTTATACAAAAACTGGGGGAGTGAGAAGAAGTTCATCTACCAAGAGACCACAAAACTCAAGTTTGGGCCACTGTTGATTTAAAACTGCTGATCAGAAGCTGAACGCTGCTCAATATTATGTAACAAGCTAAATAGGAAAAGAGTTTGAAAAAGAATAGATACATGTATATGTATAACTGAATCATTTTGCTGTATACCTGAAACTAACACAACATTGTTAATCAACTGTACTCCAACATAAAGTAAAAAGTTGAAAAAAAGAAAAAAAAGGAAGCTTGTGCTGATATGTTTCTGTGTATCACACCCTTCAGCAGATTGCATTTTACTCAAGTTTCTTTGCGGTCTGGGGTAAAGGCCTGATTTCTTAACGTGAAATCCAGGGATGCCAGAATATTCTCATTTGAACGCAGAGGTCACCTAACTGCTTCCTGTTTTGCCTTCATCTTTGACAAGCTAGATTCTGCTGAGGAATTAGCTCTTGTGTTAAAAATGCTTCCAGACTGCCATTTTTTATCCTCTTTTAAATTCAGAGTTTTAAAGTGCTCCCTGTCAGTGATGGGACTGAGGCCACACAAGAAGTAGTCTGTCATTTCCGATTCCCAGTGCCGTCGGTGGCACCAACAGTCAACAGTTGCTCAGGATTACCTCCTCCCTCTCCTTTGCCTGCTCCTAGCTCTCCGTGCCCTTCTCCGTCATCTTTTCCTTTCAAACCAATTAAAAGCAAGGGGAACATTTTTACCACAACAAAAACAAAGTTCACTTCCAACACTCACACTATTTCAAGAGTTTAGAGATTACTCATAAAGTGGAAAATGGGTCTGACACAGGAATTGAGCAGAACGCTGAACCATTTTTAACAAAATATGGGACAACAGGTTTGTTGTTGTAGAAGCTTTCCATTTCTCTCTCAGAGGGATCATTATAATAATAGCTAATGTTTAAGTGATTATAATATTTACATGAATTATTTCATATAATCCCGAGGTAGGATTGTAATTATTCCCACTATACAGATGAGGAAACTGAGGCTTGGAGAGAATAGGTGACTTGCTTTAAGGTTGCTCATCCAGGACACTTTCAGGGTCAGAAGTCCCACCCCGGTGGTCCAACAAGCGCCCTTGGCCACAGAGCTGCACTGACATTGGATGTCGGTGTCCAAGGCACTGGCTTTCTTGTAACGAAAGTGTAGAAGGAACTCCTTTTTCAGAGGTGATAGTCTCCAGATTTAAATTACTTTCTTGAAAGTAGCAGAGTTTTCCTTCTCCATCTTCTGCCAACACTGTTCTCTGCAGATGTAGCGGCTGCTTCCCTGTTGAACGTTTAACATCACATTCTCCATCCAGCAGCCAGAATGCCCTATTCCCTACAAGCTCTTCTCCTGCAGTTGCTGTTCCCTCTCCCAGAAACGCTCTTCCCCCAGTGGTTGGCACAGTTGGCTCCTTCCCTTGTTGACTCAAATATCCCCTCTGCACAGAGACCTTTGCCTTCAATCTCCCAAACAACGATCATATTTCCCTGTTTCTTTCATGAGAAATGACCTTGCTCATGTGTTTCTCATTCACTGCTGGTCTCCCTCCACAGGAAGGCAGAGCAGGGACCAGTTCGTCTTGCCTCCACTGTCTCCTCCCAGGGCTGCACACAGTGGATACTTAATAAATATTTGTTGAATGAACAAGTGAATGAATGAATGAGTGAATACATAAATTCTAATTGGTAGCCAAACCGAAAGCTCTAGGAACATGGTATAGTGACTTTTCAAAAGGGAACCCCCCTCCTTCACCTGAGCATGTTAGGAACACGCTAGGAGCATGGAGCATGTTAGGAACATGCTCAGAGCTTCAGAGATAAATGTACGTATTGGTCCCATGAATGGGAAATGACTTTCACAATAAGAGTGTAACTTTACATTGAAAAACTAATCCTCGTGTTTTTCTTAGGAATTTCAGAACACAGACCTTGTCTTTTGTTAAATAGAGCTGCCAGTGTTTCTTAAGAGATCCTATAAGATGGGAGAAGGTACGAGAAAGGAGAACACATTGTTATACGCAGGCGCATGGCATGATCGGATCTGGGTTTTAGGAAGCTCACCTTGGTGGGGGTGTGGATGAGAAATTGCACAGGGGCAGACGAGAGACCAGGAGAGGGGACAGGTGGCAGATGATGGCGGTCTGAAGAAAGGCGCTACAGGGAGCTAAAGAGCAGCCGGAGACACGGAGGGAGGGAGGCAGCAGCAGAGCTTGGAGACAGACAGGACCTGGGGTTGGGGTGCGCTCTGGGTTCAGTCCTGGGCAACTGGGGCCGTGGAGGGCTGGGAGGGAGGTATTTAATTCACATATCCTGTAGACTTTCCTTTGAAGTGTCTCACACTTCCCTCTTTCTCAGAATATTCTTGAGGCAACCCTCCCTCCAGCCCATCCTGAGACACTGCCTCAGCCTTTGACACAGGTCCACCTGCTCAGACACACTTGCACCAGGCCATTTCCAGCCCCAAAGTCAACGAGATTCTCACTTTTCTCCATATGGGTCAGCCTCTCTGGTGCTTTGGGGTCCTCCTGGAACTGACCCTCCTGCATCCCCCATTGATTTCCTTGTGCTGCTCCCCCAGGGCCTCTGCTCCACCCAAGCTGGTTTCCTCAGTCTTGGGGTGAGCTAAGTCCAGCCCAGTCTCTGTGCCTTTGCCCCTGCTCCCTGTCACCTAGCACAGCCTTTCCTTCCATCTCCCATCTCAGTTCTTCAAGACCCCCGTCAAGTCCTGCTTCTACGAAGCTGCCTGCATCTCTCCCCTTATCTCAGCGGCTGACCTCAGCCCACGCCCCACAGAGCAAGTAATCCGACAGGGACTCCCTCCCTCATTTCCTGTCCCACATAAACCCAGATGCACCCTAACTGCGTCTAAATCCGTCGTCTCTGCCTTCCTTCCTCTGGCCACCTGTGCTCCATCAGCTCTGGGGCCCGTCACCTCTCACTGTCTCAGGACCTCCCTCCCTTCCTCCTTTCTACTGGTCCATTCCCAGGCACATTCGACAAACCAGTATCTCCAGTGTTTGGATAAACTTTTCCTTGCCCCTCCCATTCCCCTCTAACTGTTCCCGCAAATTCTCAGCTCCCCCTCACAGCATAACTTCTAAGAGGAGTTGACTAAGTCTCCACCTCTTCCCTTGCATTCTCTCCTCAACCCACTCCAGTTGGTTTTCCAGCCCCACATGTCCCTGAAGCGGCTTTTGTCAAGATCACCAATGACCTCTAGCTTGACAAATCTATCAGTTATTTTTTGGTTCTCATCTTATGCAACCCCTTATCAATATTCCACACTACTCTTTCCTTCTTGAAACATTCCTTATACCACTGTTCTGGTTTCCATCTTACTTCACTGAACTCCTTCTCTGTCCCATTTGCTGGATTATTTTTTATTTGAACTCCTAAAGGTTTATCTCCCCTTGAGAGATCAGTTCTAGGTAAAATCTACATACTTTCTTTGGATAATCTCATTCAATTCATAACTTTAAATACTCTTGACTTGGCAGCAACTCTCACATTTGCATCTGCAGCTCATCTTCTTTCTCCAGTTCCAAATTCATGTCTATCTGCCCACTTTTCCACTTTGATATCCAGTAGGCATGCCAAATTTGACAAGTCCAAACTGAACTACTGATTCTCCCATCCTCCCTAAAAATGCTTCTCCTCCAGCCTATCCCATCTTGGCAAGTACCACCATCATCCACCCACTAACTTTCCCTCTCCCCTCACACCCAATCATTTAAGGATTCCTGCTGACTCAGTCTCGAGACATTTTTTCCATCTCCACTGCTAGCACGCTAACCCGGGTCCTCACCATCACTAGCCTGGATTCCTGCAAAAGCCCTAACTGTCCTCCCAGCTTCTAGCCCCACACAGTCCATTTTCTACAGATCTTCCAGAATCATATGTACAAAAAACAAAACTGATGCCACTCCTTGGATTTAAACCACCCAAGATTTCCCATTGCACAAGGAAATTTTGTATCCTGGCCACACACCCTACATGATATGGCCTCTGTTGATGCTCTGTTATTGTGGCCTTTCCTCTCTCTACTCCAGCCATGCTTGCCTTCATCTTATTCTTCCAGTGCCTCAAACTTGGTCCTGACTCAGGGCCTTTGAATTTGCTTGTCCTTCTGCCTGGAACACTCTTCCTCTACATGCCCATGGCCTGACCTTTCTTGTCTCTCAGGCCCCAGCTTCCATGTAAGTTTCTCAGAGAGATTTTCCCTGATCATCCATCTAAAGGACCACCTGGCCACTAAGCACCCGATTTTATTTTCATTAAAGGACTTGTCACTTGTGATACTTTATTGTTGGTTTGTTTTTGTCTAGCCTACTCCGCTAGAATAAACATACTGAGAGGCAAGCCCTCAGTAGGTTTGAGGGGTTCACAGTCTGCTATTCTAAACGAGGC
This sequence comes from Balaenoptera musculus, assembly GCF_009873245.2. NCBI lineage: Eukaryota > Metazoa > Chordata > Mammalia > Artiodactyla > Balaenopteridae > Balaenoptera > Balaenoptera musculus. Next base: position 42,574,663 of record NC_045793.1, read on the forward strand.
GGCTGTCCTCACTCATCTCAAGAATGCGCCAATCAACATGACCAACAGTACGACCTCAGCCAAAATGCATGTGGCCTGAGTTAATAGCAATGAGTTCAAGATGGTGAATAATGGGTTTTGATAATAGATACACGAATGGCCTAACTTCCAGATTAAGTTTTTCTAGAGAATGGGTAAGAGGCAGACAGATCTGGGTTTTTATTTCATCAGCTGTGTGACATTTATTAAATCACTTACCTTATAGAGCCTCAGTTTATTAACCTGTAAAATGGGGTTGCTGATGTTAACTGCCTAATTGGATTGTGAAGATTAAATGAGACAGTGCCTGTATTTCTCTTAACACAGTAAATCCTGGGGAAACCATTAGCAGTTAATAGTATTATTATTTTATTCCTCCAAATGGAGTTGAGCCATCTCTCAAATCACTGGTGTCAAGATGGAGCTTTTTAAGAAATAATGTTAGGACAACTGGGTAGCCATGTAGGAAAAATAATATTAGTACAATATCTTATACCACACACAAGAATAAACTCCAAATGGTTGAAAGATCTTAACATAAAAAATGAAACCATACAATTACTAGAAGAAAACATGGGTGAATTTCTCTATAATCTTGGCATAGAATAAAAGTTATCTATGATTTAAAATCCAGAGGCAAGAAAAGATTGATAAATTTGATGACATAAAAACAAAAAAAATTTGCATGGCAAAATACCTTGTAAACAAAGTTGAAAGACAGCTAACAAACTGGGAGAAAATATTTGTGACATATAGCACAGACAAGGGATTAATACCCTTAATACATAAATAACTCAAAAAAATTGAGGGACCAAAAACCAGAAAACTGGGAAAGGACATGAACAGACAATTCACACAAAAAAGATATAAAAGTGGTCCTCAAATGAAAAAAAAAAAAGACTAACCTCATTCAAAATTAGAAAAATGTAAATTAAAACACTGAGATACCATTTCTCACTTACCAGACTAACAGAAATTGAAAGGCATGATAATACATTCTCTAGGCAAGACTGTGGGTAAACAGGACCTCATGCATGGTGGGAATGCTAACTGACATGACCCCATGGAGGGATATTGGGCAATAACTAACAGAACTAAGTGTGTACTTACCCTTTGACCCACTACTGGGAATCTACGATGAAGATATACCTCCAACATCACAAAAATACATATGAACAAGGTTACTCAAAATAGTATTATTTGTAATTATAAAACATTGGAAACAACCTAAATGCCTATGTATAGGAGAGTGGTTGAATAAACTATGGTACATCCACACAATGGAGTACTATGCAGCTATGAAAAATGAGGCAGAAAAATCTCTACAAAATGATTTGGAGTGATTCCTAAGACATAGAGTTAAGGAAAAAAGCAAAGTGCCATAGAATATGTCTAGCATGAGACAGAAGGGGATAGAACAAAATACACATGTATCTGCTCATTGGTGCAAAAGAAATATAGGAAGGATAAACCAGAAAGTAAAGAGATTGGTTACCTACAGGGCATGGATGGAAACTGGGGTGAAAGGAGGAAGGAAATGGGATGGGTGAGAAGGGATGAGGAAGAAGCATCACTTCTCTCAATATACTTTTTGTAGAACTTTGACTCTTAGAATCATGGAATGCTTCAAGTACCCCTCTCCTCCCCCACTTAAATCCAACCAGAATATGGGATTAACCCAAAAAGGAATACAAATAGTAACAAACAAACCTAACAATATTTCGAGTGACTATTATAATCACACTGAAGGCGATGGGGAAGGAAGGACCTTAACATGACTTCAGAAAACAGTATCCTGATGAAGATGGTAGTAAGACTGAAGACAAATAGAACCTTATATAAATGCTGTATCCTGGTTAGTAAAAGTGTGTCTCACAGCGCCATGGGCTGGCAATTCTGAAACTACTTTATGTGTATACTCGGATTGAACAAATATATAACTCTATTGTGAATAATGAGAGCCATATTTCTCACTATCAGAGAAAAATATTACAAATAACGAAAGGGGAAAAGCTATAATGAAGTTGGTCGTGTTGGATTAGAACTGGCAGCATCAGTATGAAATCGTGCTTTAAAATAAATCGGCTTTACTGAAGTGTAATTAACATACAATAACCTGTACATATTTAAAGTGTGCAATTTGGTAAATTTTGACATGTATACATCCATGAAACCATCACCACAAGCAAGATAGTGACTATATCTATTACTTCCTCCAAATTTCTTCATACCCTTTTGTAATCCCTCCTGACCACCCTTCCCTACCCCTACTGCACCCCCATTCATAGGCAACCACTGATCTGTTTTCTGTCACTATAGATTTGTTTTTCTAGAACTTCATATAAATAAAATCATATTCCATCTGGTTTCTTTCGCTCAGCATAATTATAACAGGTATCAAATAGTTTATTCCTTTTTATTGTTGAGTAGTATTCCAGTCTCCCATGCAAAAGGCAATTATTTGTAGCATTTCCCCCCTTCTCCTTTTTTAAACCTACAAGCTCACACTCTATGTCCCCACTCTTGCCAGTGCTCTCTCATAACTCAGAAATGGAAACAGTTCACAAATCTTACCTTCAGAACTTGCAACTTTTAACCTTCCTTCAACATTTGATGAACAGCCTGGCAAGAGAAGGTAAACAGATGTCAAAAGGTCTCTTGACCCCCTGAAGCAGGGGTGTTCTGGTAAATGTTCAACAATCAGCTATCAAAAAAAAAAAAAAAACGCCCTGATTTGCAGCATTTGCCATTTTCCATGGTATAAATACTCCTACCATGCAGATGTGCAGCTAAGACAGTGCCACTGAATGGGGTTCTGGGAAGGGATGTGTGGCACTGGCTCTGCAGGGAAGCCAGCTCCAGCACACCACTGCCCTGAGGTCTGCTAGGATCCCTTCCATCCTCTAGAGAAGGTCAGGATTCCTGCTGGTGCCAGTATTGCACGTGGAGGGGCCTGAATCTCCCACTCTCAGGGCCACCTTAGGCTCTAGGGTTCTGATTCCACACAGGCTGAACCTGCTCCTCACCACACGGAAGCAGACAAGGAAACACCCATTTCTGCAGTTTCTGCAAAGAAACCCCACTCATAAACACAATTCTCTATCAACGTTTCAAGCAGGTATGGGGAGCACACGGGCAGTTGCAGCTGGAGATTTTCCCTGGGTACTTGGAGTCACTTAGCCCCAGGCTCTCTCGGCATCTTGCTGACCCTCTTTCCATCCTTCCCTCCTCTCTGCCCCCTGCCTCCTACCCCACAGAAGACAGCTGAGCCTCTGCTTTGTGTCCTAGCTGAGGCTCCTGCCCTTCTGGCCTTACTTCCCACCCAAAGTGTTTATAAAGGTATCTAAGCAAATAAAGACATTTCCTCTCTAAAAAAAAATGTTGGTGTCTGCTATAAAAATAAGTTTAATTCTATTACCCCACATTTTTTGCCCTCTCTGAACCTCTGTGCTCTGATCTGCAAAATGGGTACAATAATATCTACTTATAGGGTTACAGTAAATTAGAAATGAGATTATATGTGTAAAGTATAGCTCCACCCCTGCAAATAGCTGGCCTCCAATAATTCTAGTCCCCTTTGACTTCCCTTCCCTTGACTTAGAGGGTTGAATGCAACCTCCTTTTGTCCAAAGATAGATGATGGGGAAGCTGGCCTGGGCAGTCTTTCTGCTACCTGCAGGAAGCATTTCAGAGACTATAGGAAGGCCTACCAGAGCTGGAAAGCTTTTCCCTCCCTGAAGCCCGAGAGCAAAGTCAGGAGAAGAGATCAGGGCAGCTTTGTCTCTCTAAGCTTATGTGTAGTAAGAGGGCCTCAGACCCACAATACATGACAAAACGTTATCACTCATTCACTCCACAGCATTTGTGATCCCTTGCATTATCAAAGGCATGGGGATAGTTGCTATTATACAGAGTCTTTTTTTTTTTTTAAGGCACATTCTAGGCTCTACTAGCTCTCACTGAGACAGCCCACTATCCCACCTCCTACAGGGGTCAGTGAGGCACAGACTCAGGTTCAAATCCCAGCCTCACCACTTAGCAGCTGTGCTGTCAGTTCAACTTTCTGAACATCATTTCCTCACCTTCAACTCCCCTCCCACTTTCTGCAACACTGCACGACCATTAAAAACCACATTGCACCTTTCTCTACCATCGATTTTGTTGTGAATCTTCTAGAAGTTCCTTTTAGATCCTTCCTGGATATTCCAGCCTGCTTTTTAAATTCATCTGAAGCACAGAGGCCAACGCATGGCATCCAGTGAGCTGAGCAAGAAGCAAGGGAGAGTGAACAGAACACTGTTCTATCAGGAACAGAAGCCCCAGTGGCTTCAGAAGGCTGGGCCAGCATGTGCGGCCAGTGCTACATGTGTCATATCAGACCCTCCTGCAGAGCCGAGCAACCCTCAGTGGGTAGGGACTGTGTATTCCAGAGGCTCAGCTGAGTCCAATGCTGGAGGTGAGGGGGGCTGACACTGGGAATCCCAGCACCACTGGCCTGGCCTTTGCTGCTTAACAGACAAAGTAGGCTGTCAAACCCAGCTCCATTTCTCAATACTATGCAATCCACTCAGAGATAGATGGGTTAGCTGGCCAGATCCAGCTTTTAGGCCACCGGTTTTCAGCATAAAGGAAACTGTTCCTCAGCACAAATCATTAAGGAACTGATAACAATCTGTTGCCAAGGTAGCTATTCTTCCAAGATGCTCAAACAGAGAAATTACTCTGATTACTCAGATAGTCAATAGTGATGTAATTTTGAACCCAGTGGTCATCTGGCATCAAGTCAAAAAAGCACAGCCAAAAGCCCATGCACATTTTTTTTTCTTTGCTTGCAATTTTCCTAAGAGCTCAGGCATGGGAACCTTGTCCACACACCCCAGCCCTTATAGCCAGAGGCAGCAGCGGTATTTGTCATCATGCCTGGGAAAGAGAAGAGGTCCTTTGTGGAACAACTCGAGAAGGCTCCCATGCCAGCCTCCTCTTCCAGCTCTTGTCAATGCTCCCTGCAGAGGGGAGCCCAGAGAACAGCCTGTCAGCTCTTTTCAGGGCTGAGAAAGTCAGGCTCTCTGTCGCCTTGGCTGGGCTGAGGGACTTGGATCACTGGTCGGCAGCCCAGGATTTACACAGAGAGGAGCAAAGAGGGATGGGAAACATCAGACCTTTCACTGACTGAGAGTCAGGGACCCGGAGCTGGAAGAAACCTTCCAATCACCCCGCTCCCTTGACTGATGAGAAATGGAGCCCGGAGAGGGTCACACAGCTCAGCGCCGGGGGCTCCCGCCTGCCCAGAGCCAGGAGGTCCCAGTGAATCAGGCATCTAGCCCGGCGTCTCCCTTCGCTGGACAATCCACCTCATCAGCCCGGCCCCTGTCGGCTGACTCCTCAGAGCCACGCTGTGATGCTCCGGACTCTGCTGTCCCCCAGTAAAAGAGTGTATTCAGGTCCAAACCCCTTTCCCGCCTCCATCCAGCCGTCCAGGCAGCCTGTCTCCAACACGGTCGCCAGCCAGTCCTTTCTAGCTCGTGTCAGTAGGGATGCAGATTCCCAGAAGAGCAACTCCAAACTCTTCAGAATATCGTTTCAGACCCTGTGGTCATAGAAAGAGTGCAGCCGGACAAGGGCTGGAAATCCAACTCCACCACATTCTCACACTTCATATTGGTCAAGTGACTTATTTTTCTGAGCCTCAATGACCTCATCAGTACAATGGAGACGGTAAGATATACCAAGGAAGGTTTTAAGAACTAAATGAGAGCCTATAGAGTGCTCGCAGCATTGTGACTCTGTCTGGTGATTGACAGCTGCTTCTCTTAGGAATCTTCCATCTTACCAGGCAGGCCCAGCTCTCAGTGGGTCCCTGCAGGACCCTTCACTTTGGCCATTACTGTCTGCTCTCTTTGGTAATCTTGCTGTAACTGTTTTTCATTCCAAGTAAATGCACTTCCTGAAATGTTTTCCTGCACACCTACTGTGTGCAGGCCCATGTTGAGTGCTGGGGGTGCAGCAACCACTCGGCTGCAAGTTCTGTCCCATGGATGCTCACGGCCCAATGGGAGGGCAGAGCAGCAACTCCACAGGGCAGAGAGGGTCATAGGTGACATACAAATATGACCTGGAGAAGTCAGAGGAGGGGTTGGGTGCTTCATGGTTTGAGTGTTATCTAAATGCCTCTCCTGTTCCAGAAGGAACCTGGTTCCCCTTCCCATGCCAGAGATCCAGGCACCTGGGCTGGGAGCAAGGATTGCTCTGTCTGGCCCCGCAGCATGGAGCCCAGGCTTGACAGTGTCTGAGGGGAAGCCTGAATAGAGAACCAAAGGACCGTCAGCCATGGGCCATGCTCCCAAAACCTTCCAGGAGTCTGAGGCAGGGATTCACTTGCTTTATTGGGGGGATGCTTTCAAGACAAGGGGAGAGAGGGAGGGTAAGGCAGGCAATATAGTCTCAGCTGGCGTCTGGCTTCAGCCTTCCCAAAGGGTGCTTTGGAGTAAGAATTGTAGCACAGAGTTGACTTCACCATGAGACAAAGAGGCCACACTTTTGTACCCTGTCCCTGTCAGGCATTAGATGGGCTTGTGGGGGAGGCAGGCTGCTGGATACCCCTGGGTGAGGTGGTTTCTCCTGGGCTAAGGACGACTCTGGAGGGAAGGGGGGCAGATCTGAGCCCTCAGCAGCCCACAGCTGGAGGACGGGTGCCCTGGTCACCGCCCTGTCCAACTGGAGGTTTTAGAACAGCAAAAGAAAAGAGACCCTGAAATGCTAATGCTAATGTGTGTGTGTGTGAGAGAGAGAGAGACAGAGAGAAGACAGTAATTTTAACAGCTAACGTTTACTGAGCTCTCAACTGTATACTTGCGCCAAGCCTTTTATAAATATACATTTTATAACTACAACCTCATTTAATCCTCTCAAAAACCTTATTAAAACATACATTTTGTATATAAGGAAACTGAGGCTCAGAGAGGTTAAGTCAGTTGTCTAAGGGCACACAGATAGAAAGGCCAGCGCTGGGAGTTGAACTCAGATCTGGATTACTCTACAAATCAAGCTCTCAACCCCTGCCACGCTGCCTACTGAGGCTGCCAGGCCTATTTGGACAGGCAGCTTTCAAGAGGGAGCTTGGGTGGTAACACAGATGAAAAGAGGCCTCAAGCAACCTTTCCAGGTTCCAAAGCTGGAGTCACTCCGACTCTCCTTGCTCTCTCTTTCCTCCTAGCCATCCATGGCCAAGTCTTGCCCCATGGACCCCTTCAGCCTCCCCGTCATCTGTCCCTTCTCTCTGCCCCTGGTCCGCAGCAGCTCAGGCCCCGTTCCCCTCCTAGCTAGAGCTGGACTGGCCTCTCCTACTGGGTCTCTCCTCCCGGCTCATCTCTCTCCCTCCCAGCCATGTGCACAGCCTCACCAAACTCATCTCGAAAACCCAGCTCCAATCATGTCAATTCCTTGATAAGGCCTTTCACTAACCCCCATCACCTGTTGCAGTAAGCACACTCACCTCAGCCTGGCAATCAAGGTCTCCAAGATGTGGCCCCAAATGTAACCCCAGCCTCATCTCTGCTGCAGGCAAAGAGATGATTTCCCCCCATCCCTGCAGGCTCCTGTCTCTGTGGGCTGCTCTCGCTCTGCTCTCACTGTGATGTGGCCTCTCCCAGGACATTTGCCTGTTGAAATCTGACCATTTTAGAATTAAATGAGACTTTAGAAATTAAGATAAAAGTCTAATTTTCCAAGTGAGAAAAATGAGACTCAAAAATATGTATCGATACGTGACGACAGCTATTATCATGAAGGTGCACTATATGTACTCAGGTAGCATGTACGTGTACACACATACACACGCTCACACGCACGTTCACTCTCAGTCTTTATCCTTCAGTTCTTGCATGCATTTCACTCTAGACCCTTGCCGCTGGGGCTGGCTCTCCCCCAGCTGGTTTAATGAAGAGCACGTGGTCTTCCTGGTGAGAGGAGAGACTAAGAAATGGAAGAGCAATCTCAGGAATGGACATTGGATCACAATCATGGTCCCAGGCCTGACTGTGTACTAGAATCATCTGAGAAGCTTTTAAAATTCTCAGTGCCCAAGCTGCAACCCAGACCAATTGTACCAGAAACCTGGGAGTGGGATCCAGACATCAGTATTTTTTTTTTTTTTTTTTTACAAGAAAAGAGTGTCCACTGCTGTATAGTACAGGGAACTCCACTTCGCTGTACAGTAGAAACTAGCACAACACTGTAAAACAACTATACCCCAATAAAAAAGAAAATGGTGGAAAAAAAAGTATCCAGAAACAAAAACTTCAACTTGAACAAGAAACAAGAGAACCACCAAACTCTGCATCCCGTTCTAAAAACTCAACCAACGTTTTGTTTGCAAATCGTTTGTTGATCATCTACTACGTGCCTCAAATACCCAGGCCTTGAGACTGGAAGCTGGCGCCTGAGGACATGGAAATGAAAGGACACAGACTCTGACCTGAAGGAACGCCAGTCCCTGGGGCAGATGCTCGCATCAAGCAGTCAGCAAGTCCCACACCAGAGGCACGCCTGGGGAATCTGGGAAAAGAGGAAGTAATGATTACTCTTTCAGGAAAAGACTGCACGGAAGGAGCTGACTCAACCTAAGTCTTAAAAGATGAAGCTGGAGAGAAGGTTCCCAGCATAACAAAAGCCCATGGATGTGTGTTTTGCACCCTCACTGGAGGAGCAGTCAGTGCTCCAAGGTGGCTCTGCTGAAGGTTTTGACTTTTATCCACCCAAGCACCCCCACTGTGCCTTTTTAAGGACTCTTGCTTCCATTGGCTTTCTAAGGCAAACCCTGCTTATCTCCTTTCCGATTTGTAGAGACTCTTTATTGGACTCTTAGCCTCCAATCTCACCTACAGCTTAACAGCTACAGGCATACCTCAGAGATATTGTGGGTTCGGTTCCAGACCACTGAAATAAGAATACCGCAATAAAGCAAGTCACATGAATTTTTTTCTTTCCTAGTGCATACAAAAGTTATGTTTACACTACACTGTAGTCAATTAAGTGTGAAATAGCACTGTGTCTTTACAAAAATACATACCTTAATTTAAAATACTTTATTGCTAAAAAAAAATACTTTATTGCTAAAAAGTGCCATCATCTGAGCTTTCAGTGAGTCATATAATCTTTTTGCCACAGTAACAAAGATCACTGATCACAGAACACAATAATGAAAAAGTTTGAAATATTGTGAGAATTACGAAAATGTGACACAGACATGAAATGAACAAATGCTGTTGGAAAAATGGCTCTGATAGTCTTGCTCAATGCAGGGTTGCCACAAACTTTTAATTTGTAAAACCACAGTATCTGCGAAGCATGATACAGTGAAACAAATAAAACAAGGTGTGCCTCTACTATAAAATTCAGTGTTTTCAAACAACAATCATTTTATTACATCTTAAGATTGTGTTTGCATCTGAACAGGGTTCAGCTGGGTGAGTCTTCCGCTCCATGTGGGGTCCACTGAAGTCACCCAGGGGTTCATAGCTGGCAGATAGGCTGGTGTGGAGGGTCCAAGACAACTTCATCCACAGATATGGCATTGTGGTAGAGCTGGCTGGAAGCTGGAGGGCCTAGATGTAGGCTTTCTAGCATGGCAATCCCAGAGTAGTCTGTCTTCCTACATGGCTCAGGGCTCCCAGAGAGAGTCCCAAGATTGAGGAGATAGAAGCTACCAGTATCCAAGCCCAGGTGTTACTCCCACCAAATCAGTCACAGAGCCTGCTCAGTGTCAAGAAAGATCTTATCTCTCTGGGAAAGGAATGTCCAGGAATGTATGGATATCTTTAGTCTGCCCCAGCCTTACACCCATTTCCAGATTAAGCTCCCCGATTTAACAGTCCTCGGTTACCCCAAAAACAGTTACAGTGGTTTCCCTTTGCCTACAGGATAAATTCCAAATTGCTTATTTTGGATCCATGGGCCTTCAACATTTGACACAAAACATCTTTCCAATGTTGGGAGACGCTTCTCCAAGGGTCTCTGGCACTCCTGCACATCTTGCCAAGGCCTTGGTCTCTCTTTAACTGGTCCCAGGCTGTTTCTCCTGGTTGCGTTTGCAGCAAGCACCCTTGTGGGATGAGATATTGTCTCTCTCTCAAAGAGCAGACTGCTGTAAGGTGGTGGGCTCTCAAGGCCCAGGATCCCTTTCCTGTGTGTCGCCCACCTGCATGGCCCCTGTGGGCCCTGGGGCTCAGAACCGATGTGACTGTGCCGACACTCTGGATCTTGCTATTGCTACAAGTAATAGAGTCCTTGGTCCCCAACTCAGGAGTTGTATGTCTTCTGTCAGCATCCACGCACTGGGGCAGGCTAACTCATCTGCTTGCAAGCAGGGAAAATCTCAACCCCTTCCCAGCCCTTGGCATCCAGCACGTCACCACCACTTCCAGCTACTGCAGCCTACTTATCGCACCCACAAACATGTAGAAAATTCCTACCTCAGACTCCTACTGCCACCCAGAATATCCATGGGTCTCTCCTCTGTCTCATTTCTTTCCACTGGCAAAGCCAAGTTGCACCTCATTACTTTTCACTCACGTCAGGTGTCTTCACAGCACTCCCTGCCCCCAGCCTCTGGTTGGTGGTTCCGGCAGCAAAGTCTACGAAGCTCTTTGTGATAAACCCTTTCAGCTGTTAGGGCCTTGTCTCTGAGCGCTCTCACCGCAACAAAACCAAACCTCTCTCTTTCCAGAGCACTTTCATGCTGTTCCTCTTGCCTGGAATTATCCTTCACTGTCTGTCTGACTCATTCTTCAAGGTCCAGTTCCAGAGACACTTCCCCCAGGAAGCATCCCCTGTTGTCTAGCTAGCTCATTTGGGGGTCCCTCCCCCTCCCCTGCCTGCTCCCCCTGCACAGCACACAGAGCAGCATTAACTAGTACCATAAGCGTTGGTACTGAGTCTGCTTTTCCAGTATCGTGAGCTCCTTGGAGGCAAGAACCGAATCTTGCTCACCCCGATATCAGTGCTTAGCTGGGGTGATGCTCAGAAATATTTCTTTTAAAAAGAATGAATGATGCCCACTCCCTACATAAACACTTTGCTTACCACCTCTGGCCAAAATAATCTCATTCCTCCAAATTCCCAGAGGACTGGTTTTCTTTATGACAGTATATATGGGGATGCCCCAGTGTTTCTCACGTGTACCCCTTGAAGGTCGAGATCATATCTCCTTGTTCAGATCAATCTTAGATCACTTTGGAGTTTTTCTAGCTTTCCGTTTTGTAGATACATTATTTTAAACCCCCTAAAAACCTAACCCAAGGATAGCAAGAAGAGCTATGGAGTATGTTACATTTTATTTGGATCAATGGACAGATTTCCAACCAGCTCTGAGCTCATGCTAATTTGCATTTCTATTTCTAATATAATAACCAAATCAATCTCCTAGGAGAAGAGAAGGGTACTTTTTCTCACCTCTGTCTATTCACCACCTCTGAGCAGGGGTGAATTTATTCAAGATTCAACAAATATTTATTGAGCGTCTAATAACATTCCCACCCCCAGGCACCTGGCCAGTGTCCCAGGCAGTGCATTGGCAGGGAATGGAACTCTGCCTTTATTCATAGGTTGGAGATGGAGTGGAGTCGCCACTGCAGCATTGACATGCAAGCTTCCTAGCTGTTAATCAGAAAGATCTGAGAATCCAAAAAGATCGTGAACAAACATATGGAGTGATGGCCTTTGACGGCTATCCTTCAGATGTGGTTTGTCCTACTCTTTCTCCACTCTTCACAGCACATTTCTCCCAGAAGCAGTCTGGGACGTTCGGCAGCTCAGTTCAGAGAAGGGCTATCCACAGGCAGCACTGGAGGGTGGGGAGAGTGTAAACGGTCACTGGGCAGAGCTGCTCCCAAGCAACAAGGCAGAGGAAGAGTCCTGTGAGGAGAGGGCGGGGCTTTCTTGTCAAGTCACCTTGCATCTCTTTCCAGTTCTAGTTTAGTTTCTCGAGAAAGATAGACGTCTCTGCTATTGTGTCACACCCAGTGTATAAGATGGAAAATAGCAATATACTGAAGTTAGAATCCAGTCAATTTCACCGTGATCACTGTGAGGTTCTGTGGCCTGAGACCTAAGATCTGGATGTAGCTGGTAAAATCTGGAGAAAGTGGTGTTTCAGTTAAGAGCAGTAGTGTGGTTCAGGGTTAAAAATGTGGTCTTTCAAGTCGGAGAAGGACTCTAGTTCTACTTCTGCCACCTACCAACAGGGTGATCATGGGTGTGCAAGTTATAGTTCCTCTTTGAGCTAATTTTCCTCATCTGTAATCAGAAACGGTAAAACTACCTCTGAGTCATGATGCTTTCACCATGTGATGAACTCTACCCTCCTGAAATTCCTACTCTTCTTGACATAGCCCTCAAACACTAATGTGACTTTCCCTGATACACCCCCCAACCCCAAGAGGAGGTGTGCAGGCCTCTGATATGCCTTCCTTTCGGGCTCCTTTATCAAACAAGGCAAGTACCTGATTCCTTTCATCGCTGGATGATGGAGGTACTGTGACCGAACCGTGATCGTTTTGCCTGACGTGCAGCAAGCCGAGATACTGAGACGCTGACTGAGGTTTGCAGCAAAGAGAGAGTTTACGCTCAAGCCATGGGGTATTTATGAGATAAAGAATAAAGCAGATTCCTGTAATGGCTGCTTCCTGGAAGGCGCTGTCACGTGGACCCTCTTAGCCTCAGCATCCTGAACTGAGAATTAAACAAAAACCGCTTTCTTTGGAACCTTCAGCCTTTAAGAACCAGTCACCTCAAGATCTCAACATCATGATCTCAGTTTCAACACAATTGTTCCTAGTCCTCTTTTCATTGCTTCTGGTGCTGCCTGTTGTTGAAGCAGTAGAAGCTGGAGATGCAATCGCTCTCTTGTTAGGTGTGGTTCTCAGCATTACAGGCATTTGTGCTTGTTTGGGGGTATATGCACGAAAGAGAAATGGACAGATGTGACTCTGAAGGGCCTCCTGAATCAAACCTTGCCCTGAAAACCTTTGTGCTATTGAGGTTCAGAACTGAGTTTTGGTGTCTGAAAGTTCTCAAGAAACAGTAAATAGGGTAGCTTCATAGTCTTGGTTATTTCCCTATAAATAGGAACAAATTGATATATTATGTTAAATGGAAAACAAAACGTTTTTTTCACAACAAATAATGCACTGAAAAATGCCGTCTGTAATTTGCATTTGCTAGTTAGAAAGAAGGTCAAAGAAGTGAGATGGCTGAACTTTGCATAAGTAATATTTCATAGTTTCAGAATTCTCAATAGAAAGAAGAAAACTCTTGCCCAGAATCCTAGGAAATTGCCACTGTTTAGTTATAATCACTGCCTCCTGCATCATTGTGGAGTCTTTTCTCCATATTTTTAATGCATTTTTGTTTTATCTCCCAAGTTAATATTGTACCTAGATATTAAATACAGTTGGTCAAAAATTAAAACTTATCTCTTTGTGGGAGAAAAAGTTTAGAAAATGTATTCGATGTGTCTAACGTTGAAATGGAGAAAAGATTTAATGTAAAAAAATACTTTATATTGATATTGAAATGGAGAAGAGATTTAATGTTTAACAAAAACAAAAAAATCTTTATATTAACTGCTAACATCTCCATGGTGAGAAGTACTATATTAAATATAAACCCATTATGTAAAAAAAAAAAAAAAAAAAAAAAAAAAAAAAAGCAGCAGGGCGGTCTGAGGCGTGGAGAGCGTGAGAATAGGGAAAGGTGATTGAAAAAAGGTGCGGTAATTGTCACTCTGTACAGGTGTAACTAAGCTACAGGTTTCAGCACGTTCAAAATGGAGGCGCTTAGCACGATCTGAGGGTGGAGTTTGGGGCCCTCTGACGCCAAAAGGTCACTGAGCTGACACTCACGCATGCCCAGTTGGAGGGTTGGTGGTCTTAACCGGTCTTAACCAGCTCAGCTCGAACTAGACACAGCTGACTCCACATTCCTGGAAAACAGCCGAGGCAAATATCTTATTAGGCTACGTGCCACTTGGAGGACATGCAAGTCTTTTGTAGCAACAATTAAAACAACCTTGATTAGTGAAGGCAGGTTACAGGTGAAATGGATTTAACTAATGATTACCCAGGGTTTCAGTATGTTCTCTCTCTCCTCCCACCCCTAACCAGCTAAAGATAATTTTGTCCTTTCCTACTCAGATTTTCCCTCTTCCCTACTCCATAAAAAGAGTTTAGCCCCCGCTCACCACAACTAGAGAAAGCCCGCTCGCAACAACGAAGACCCAAAGCAGCCAAAAATAAAATAAATTAAATTAAAAAAAAAAAAAAGAGGTTAGTCTTTACTAAGCAAGTTATAAAATGTTTGTGTCAACCCTGGAAACAGGGGTAGAGAGAAACAGGCCCTGAACTGCAGGAGGAAACTAGGCATCAGAAAGAGCTCAAAGGGAATTTGACAAGTGAGATACTCTGGAGCATCTATTATCTGCTAGGAAATAGACAAAAGAGATTTTGGAAGGGTTTGAGGAGTTATGAATTTGTTCCCCATTAATATTCCTTAATTCCAGAGGTGGTCAGGGAGAGGCCTGGACCGGGTTCCGTGTGAGAGTCAGCTTCCCCCCGCTCTCCTGTCCCAGAGCGCCTGCCTTCTCAGCGAGGATCCTGCACTCACCACATTTACGTGGCAAAAGAGGGAGAATTATTTTGGATATCAAAACAAATGGTGATCCCAGAAGGTTGCTGAATTTGGGGATAACTGGGACCCACAACTGTCTCCAGCAGTTTGTGCCCTGATATTCTCTCTTCCCTTAATATCTTCCCCTTTCCTCATTTCCAGTTTTCTACATCTTATGTCTTTATTTTCAAGGAAATGATATATTTCTTCTCAGCACAAACTTGGTCTCTGCTTTTTATTTTTCTCTTTCTTTTTCTGTTGTCTCTCAAGATGAGCAAAGTAGCTGCCACCCCGTCCATCATTTCCCCAGAGGGAAGTGTCCTGGCCTGGACACTAATGCCAACCATGAAACAAACACCGAGGGAGCACCTACTTGGGGCATCCCTAGGCCAGGCACTGGGCATGAAGTAGTTGAAGATACACTTCAAGAGGCTGTCTAATAAATCATAGTTTTAACCTCCTCTTCGATCCAAAAGTTTTAGGTGAGGGGTGTGTGTGTGTGTGTGTGTGTGTATTTCATAGGACAACATAAGGAAGTGAAAAGACACCTCTGTGGTCTTCTTCAAAGTCCATAACCCAAATCTAATCATGAGAAAAACATCAGACAAACTCAAATTGAGGGATATCCTACAAAATACCTGACCAATACTCTTCGGAAGTACCAAGGTCATGAAAAGCAAGGAAAGACTGGTAAAATCCTAAAAAAAAAAAAAAAAACAACTGTAGTTTAGTTATTAGGATCGCACCGGTATGAATTTCTTATTTTTGACAAATATACCATGGTTATACAAGATGTTAACATGACGGTAAGCTGGATGAAGGGTATATGGGAACTCTCTGTACTATCTCTGCCACTTTTCTGTAAATCTAAAATTATGACAAAATTTTTAAAAATTAATAAGGAGAATGCATAAAAATGAATCAATAGTTAAGCAAATATTCAAGCTGGTATAATTCTATTTGGAGTTTATTTCCCCCTAATAATCAATAAAACAGATTGAAAACAAAGACTAGACACATCCATAGCAAAATGTTAATAGATGTTAGTGCAAGATAGTGATAGATAATTTTACTTTTGTTTCCTGCATTTCTCAATTTCCTTCCATGAATATATTTATTATTAACTTCGTAATAATTGTTTTAAAAATAAAACATTATTTTAAAAGTCATGTGGAGAAAAAGTGACCTATACTCTGTCTGTGGGCCCGAGAAGGCCCAGAGGCCAGAAGATGCACCCATTATTAATTCTGTGTGGAACTGAGGAGAAATGAGACGAAGCCCTGGAGAGAAGGGAGGGAGCTTTCCAGGAAAGTGGAGCATTGGAATGCAAAGCTTGTTCAGGCTCTGACACGCTCAGGGGGACACAAAGGCCTTCAGCACTTTTGGCAGTAAGTGCTCTCCCTGCATGAGCAAGAAAAGCATCTCGGCTGGGTCAGTCACCTCTCTGGGTCCTCCCCGCCGACAGTCAGGATGCAGGAAATGTTTTCCAGGTTTGAGTGGCCTGTTGCCAATCACTGAAAGGGAAATAGCAGGAACGTGGTCTGGCGGCCTGGTGTGAACAGGGCAAATGCACATGTGGGTGGCGGGCAGGGCAAGATGGCTCTGTTCACTGGAGGCGATGACATGCCAGGTCCCAAAGTAAAGGCGAGCTTAGGGTGGTCCAGTGGCAAGTGTAGGAAGCACCGCTGCTCACACACAGCAGTGAAAGGCTCGCTGGTGAGTTTAGAAGCGACCAGACTGAAAGGCATGTTCAGTCAGCAAAACAGATAGGTAATATTTCTCTTCCCCACCTTCCAAAGGTCTTGATAAGGCCATAGGACCAAGAGGAAACTTTTACACCACTAGTCAGTCTCTTTCGTTTGACTAACCAGGGAACGCAGAGATTCAATTTCCTGGCAGTCACCCAGGAACTTAAGGAAGGGGATTTGGCAAAATGCAGCAGTTTCTGCAGGATTCCATCTCATAATCTTGATGAAAGTGATGTTGAGTCATTCCTTTATTCATTAAGAATGAATGCATTCATTCTTAAAACCAGTGTTTATTGAGCATCTATTTTGTACCAGATTACAACAATCCCAATGTGCCCTCCTTAGGTAAACTAAGAAACAGGTGGAGGCGGACTAAAGTGGGGGTCTGGAAGGAACAGAGCATTACAGCAAAAAGTGTGCTGAGCCCATGACTTAGAGAGGTCCCTAGGCCATCCAGCAGCATTGTATTTTACATGACATGGCCTTGGTTTTTCCAGATTCATTACACTCTTCTAAGAAAAAAAAAAAACTATAGCAAAAGAAGAGGTCTTTTCAGTGTCAAAAGGAAAACTCGGATGTCACTGTAGCTTCAGAAGCTTTCTCTAATTGCTACAGAATCATGGCCTAAGGGCAAAGGTCAAATGATAGATGCATTTTTGACTATAATGACTAGCTAGGAGGTTTCAAAGAGCATTTCAAAAGAGTTTAGGTGGCAGAGCACCTGGACGTCATGAGACCTGGAGTCCTTTCCCAAATCCCCAGTTTCCTGTTTTATACGGGTGGTCCTGCTACCTACCTCATGGGGTCATTGCAAGGACGAAATTACGTATGTGACTCATTCAGCACTTGTCTGGCACATACCAAGACTCAACAGATGTTAGATATGAATTTAATACTGAAGTACTATGACATGTTGATATGTTAAATTCCATCACATAGACTAATTTTACCTAATGAAAATATGACCGTGTTCCAGGTATGCAGGAATTCTTTACCTCATTAAAAATACATAAGTTATTAAACACTTTCTTGAATGTTTAAAAATTCATACTCACTTAACACTTGTGTATTTGTTTATCTGCCAGCTGACAAGCAGGATCAGCTACCAAAGGTATATAAAAACTTGTTGGAAAAGAAACTGAACTTGAATCCATTCTATCCGCTGACTTATAATTTCCTTGTGACATGGGACACAGCCATCGTTATTCAATGCACTCCTTTGGGAATCTTCAGAAGTGTCCTTTGGAAGCAGAGTCTGAGAGCCGCTGGATTGGACAGCATATTTATAACCACTTGCTTTTAAAGAGAACCAGTTAGGATTTGTAATGAGGCCATGAAAATCGCCCTGCTTTGTGCCAACCTCTCTAAGAATTCAGTAAATCTGAGAAATCCTAGAACTCAAGGAAAACAGTGCAAATGCTCAGGCTGATGAGCTCGGCAGCAAGGCAAGATTCTGCTGCGTAGAGGACCTTATCATCTATCTTATTAAGTGACGGGACACTTTTGAGAGTGAAAGGGGCCCTATTAAAAATCATTCCAAGACAGCAATTATACACACACAGCTTGTCCCTGCAAACCAGGACACATGGCCACCTCCTCCGCAGGCAGCTGAGCCCCTGAGATACTTCCGGGCAGCAGACAGTGCAGAGACTCAAGTGCTCACGCTTGCTGTCCAGCCTTCTCCACGTGGTCGGTGAGGGAAGGGGGGAGGCTGGGCGTCTCCACACCCATGGGGACAGCTCAGAGGTGGGAAATGGGTGAGCAGATCAATACCCTCACTGCAACTGAAGAAACTGAATCTTCAGAACAAGCACTGAATTTTCCAAAAGAAAATTTGGGAGTAAATTTGAGAGGAGGCCTCCAAAGCCTTCTTCCCATAATTATCAAAATGATTCAATCTGGTCCATGAGCAGGTCTTTAAATGGCTTCCTGTGCCAAGTGCGGTGGCCAGCCGCTGGGGACCCAGAGGAGAACAGGAGCCATGAATGGGAGAGACGAAGCTTTCTGCCCCTACATGCAGTTTAGAGCAACCGGTCCCAGACCAGAGGCAGCAGACAAGCCACGGGGCACAGAGGAGGGAAGGGAGGACTCCAGCTGGGGAGGCCAGGGATGCTTTGCTGAGGAGAGCACACCTGCGCTGAGCCTGGAAGGCGGGGCAGGAGGCCAAGAGGCAGGCAAGGAGGGAACACTGCTGGTGGAAAGAACGGGGTACACAGGCTCAGGGACATGCAATGAGGGGCAATTTGGAGACCACAGTAAATGCAATCAAGGGAGGAGCTGAGTAGGAGAACCAAAACTGGGGGCATATGTCAGGCCTGCCCTCAGTAACTGTGGGAGTTGCAGCAAGAACACAAGTGAAGGTCTCTGGCCCCTGAGCCATCCTAACCCCCACCTCCCATCTCCTACCATAAAGGGCCTCATGAGCATGCATGTATGTGGACAGCGCAGCCCGGTCCCTCCATACCAGCCTGCAGATAGCCACCCCTTGGCCATCCCTTGTGTGCACAACTAGGGAGAACAACTTGCTGTGCCGTCTCCCCCGGAGAAGACAGAACCAGGGAGGAGGCCCCACAGACCCAGAAGAAGGCTCAGCGCGTTTGGGCAGGTATTCCAGAATCCCAGGTAACTGGGGCATAGTCTCAAAAGGAGTGCACAGGCTCTGGGTAGGTAGATCCCTAAGCCCTGTGGACTCCTACGGGAGGGGTCCCTGGGGAGGGTCAGAGCAGGGTCTTCGAAAGCGCGGGGCCCAGGGCAGGGGCCGCCATTGCTCAGGACCAATGGCCATTCTTACCCGAACTTCACCCCCACTCCCAAATCCTGACTCCCCTTTCATTCGCAGGGGATCTGGCCTTGCAGGCCTCCTCAATACCAGGAGTATGTTTACAAATGATCCTGCCAGACTTGAGGTCAGGGCCTCCTTGCTGGGCCTTTAAGAACCCTCTAAGTTCCAGAAGCTTCCCTCAACATGTGAAAATCCTTAAAACCTCATCTGGAGGTCCCATCAGAGCTCTCGACTCTTACCTGGAAAAGACACCCATGCCCACCTGGCCCAGGAGGAGCCCAAGAGTCATAATTTGTTCAAGCTTCCAGGTTCTGCTGCGCATTCTGAGTTGACGACCTCCAGGACCCCCTCTGAGGTGAAGGGTCGCCACTTCTGCCTACAGTTAGCACATTTTTTAAAAACCTATTTTGCCTTTTTTCGTTAGGATCTCATACTTTCTGTTCAGAAGTAGGACAATTTCTTGGAGACCTCCAGGAAATGCTCTGTTCCCAAACCTTCCTCCATACACTCTTTCTTGAGAGGAAATTCATGCAGCTCTCCATCTATTCATCACACACACAGGATCCCAGGCCTCATGCCACTGGGGATACAGGGGTGAACAAGACAGACACAGTCCCACTCTCAGGGAGCTTCCATTCTCATAGGGGGAGACATGTTAAACAAGCATGACAACACATTGCAATTATGATGGGTAATTTGAATCAAAGGAGGGTATATCTGGGCAACCTACCCTAATCATCAAGGGTCTTCCTTGGAGACCTGACATTGGAGCCAACCAGCAGGACAAGTGAGATTAACTGAGGGTGAGATTGGCCTGGGGAGGTAGGGGTGGCAGAGCGTCCCAGGAATGGAGTCTTGAGGGAAGAGACACCAAAACACCAATGTGGCTGGAGCGTGGAGAGAGGAGGGAGAGAGGGAGAGAGTGGGGCGGGATGGGGCTAGGGAGGCTGGCAGAGCTCAGACCCGGGGGAGGGGAGGACTAGAGAGTGTATCAGTTACCTACTGCTGCGTAATTAGTTACCCCAAAATTTAGCTGCTTAAAACTACAAAAACATATTACATCACAGAATTTCTGAGGGTCATAAACCCACAGCACCTTAGCTGAGTGGTCCAGCTCAGGGTCTCTCATGAGGCTGCAGTCCCTGACGGCTCCAAGGGATCTGTTTCCAGGGAAGCTCACACACTTGGCTGTTGCCTGGAGTCCAGGTCCTCGCCTCCTGGGCCTCTGCACTAGGAGAGAACCCATGAAGTGGCAGCTGCTTCTCCCAGAGTGAGTAATCTGAGAGGGAGGGCACCAAAAATGGAAGCCACAGTCTTTTATGACCTAACCTCAGAAATGACAAGCCATCCTTTCTGCCCTATTTCATTGGCCAGAAGGTAGTCTAAATCCAGTCCACACCCAAGAGAGGGTGTTACATGAGGGTGAGAATACCAAGATGTGGGGACCATTTGGGGTCATCTTGGAAGCTGGCCTCACAGGGAGCATAATCAGATTCATATCAAAAAAATCATGCACCCATAAAGGAATTTTCTGGAGTGATGGAAATATTCTATATCATGACAGAGGTTACACAAATGTAAACCTTTGCCAAAATGCATTGAAGTGTAAATCTTAGATGCATTATTGTTTAAAAAGATCGCTGCTTCTGGGAAGATGGAGTAGACATACTTTTCTCTGTTCTTCCTGTTGAGTACAAATAAAAATCCTGAACATTATATATATAAAATAAACATAAGAAGATTCTGAAAGGGGGAGAGAAGGTGCAGACCAGCTAGGCACCTGATGACAACATGGGTTTTCTTTTTGTCTCCTAGACCCCAGATTTGGAACTAAAGAAGGCAGCAATCTGAAACATCAACAAACGCAGACCCAAAGAGTCCTAAGAGAAGCCCGCTTTCTCTAGTCAAAGGACCAGGAAAGGGGCATCCGCAAGATAGAAAACTTTTGGACAATGACCGCCCTACTCCAGCCAAACACCATAGAAAACCTGCGGCCACACAACCTGGGTGAATCTCCAAAGAACTATGCTGAGTGGAAAAAAAAAAAAAAGCCAATCGCTAAAGGTTACACACTGTATGATTCCACTTATATAACAATCTCGAAATGACAAATTTATACAAATGAAGGAAAATTTAGTGTTAATCTAAGAACATTGGGGAGGGGGAAGGAGAGGGAAGACAGTGCAGCTATAAAGGGCAGCTTGAGGGATCCTCGTGGAGATGGCAGTGCTCTGTGTCCTAACTTTCCTTGTCAGCACCCTGGTGGTGACACTGTACTGCAGTTTTGTGACTGTTACCACTGGGAAAAACTGACTAAAGGGTGCAGGGTTCCCTCTGTATTGTTTCTCTCTGAGGGTATTACTTCTAACACTTGCATGTGAATCTACAATTATTTCAACATAAAAAAAATTTATTTTAAAAAAGGGCCACATATGTTATGATTTCACCTATATGGCATTCTGGGGCAAAACAAAAAAGGGGCAGAAGAAGATCTGTCTTGCAGGAGCTGAGTGTGAGCTTGACTTGCAGTTGACTCTAAAGGGGCAGCGGGAAACTTCCTGGAGTGACAGAAATGTTCTAGACCTTGATTGTGGTGGTGGTTCCCTGAGTATATGTGGTTACCAAATTCAGAACTGTGCACTAAAAAGGATGAATTATACTGTATATAAATGATACCTCCATGTAGCTGTTTTTTTAAAAGAGCGTATGTCCGAAGAAGTGATTTTCCTCATCTCTTCGGCCTCTGAACCTTTTCTTCAAAGGAAATCTCACGTGGATTTTTTAACCTGTAAAACAGATAAAATTGGGAGTCTGCACTTGAATTGCGTAGGGGACGCCCTGTCCCCCATCATCACAGGTAGCCCCAATGCCTCAGGAAGAGTTGAAGAATGCTGTTCTAAGTCACAAGAAAAAGGCTTGTCAAATCCCTGGCTCTGTGAGTTGTGGGACCCAAGGGGTGACCTGAGGAAAACGGCTCCAATTCGTGAGCTGGGTTTCCTAGTCAGCAACTTGGAAACTCTGAAGGCAGTTCCATACTCCTGGGTGTCAGATTGAGGCAGTGAATCTCCACTGTGAGCTGAGAGCAGCACTGACTGGTGCCCGAGAAGGGCTGGCGGGGAGTGGTGTTAATAAAAAGTGGTCGTGTTAGAAAGAGGCCCAAAGGCACTCAAGTGAAAATCAGCGGACTGCCTTGGTAGTGCTGGAGGGATGCAAGAGTCCCGAGAGAGCAAGCTGTGGTTGTTGCAAGTGGGACAGCCCCTGCCAGCTGCCCACACCCACTGGCTTTCTGTCTGTCCCTGCCCCAATGGGAAACATAGGGGAAATGGCTTACCTTACAATATCCTTAGAAGCAAGAGGCTCTCTTGAGGCACCTACATTTTTTTTTTTTTTTTGAGGCACCTACATCTTTTTTAGCTCCATCCTTGAAGAGAATCTCCCAAAAAAGGGATTCCGGCAGATGCTTCTGGAATTGGTTCTGTCAGCACAGAGTCTGCACCTTCTGGATGACCCGGTGAATCCTGCATCCTCTGACTTACCCCAGATTCCCAGCTGTCACCTTTAGAGCCTCCTTCTCTTGGGTGCTTTTTTCCTGAACCAGTTTTAGGTGATGGAAGTTTGTGAGTTTGGTGTTGACAAAGAGGGTCTCTCAAAATTGCCTCATACAGTCAAAGAGTAGAGCACAGGCCACTCAGATCTAAGAACCAGAGACTAGGGGATGAGACCCTCCTTTGCCAGACTCACAGCTTCACTGGCTCCCTTCAGTACCTGGTAGACATATGCTGCAAAGGAACGTGTTTGGAGACAGAAGTTGCCCGGTCACCATGGTGATGAAGATGTGCTACTTGCATCGTACAGGGCATCCTATATATTTAGCAACAGCAATTAGAAAGGCTGCAGTTGCATTCAGCTGGGGCACATGACTGGCTGGTCTGAGCATCTTGAACTAGATGCAGTCCCCACAGAAGGGCCTCGATGAGATTTTGGTGAGGTCTAAAGACATCCCCGTGACATAGTCCAGTCTTTCTAATGAGCCTGATTTGGGGGAGGCAGCATGGTAGAGCAAGCCTGTGTGGCTAAGACACTAAACAAGGATGGAAGGAAGGTTGCGGATGCCAGAGATATTTAAACAGTGGAATAGTTTTCCAACTTCCAATTCCTGGAGCCACATTAATGAGACGAAAGACTCTCCAAGAACTACTAATTTTACTGCTAATTTTATGACCCAGGTTCCCATTTGTTCTCCTTGCAACAAGATGAAATGTTACTATCTTAGCAGTCGTATAGTGGGAAGGCCTCAGGAAAATTCTCTCCCTGGGGCCTGAGACTCCCTCATACTGCTTGCTGTTTAATGATTTTTTTCTCTTATTTTGAAAACAGCTGAGATTAATAATCTTCTATGCTGGGTAGAGGGGGTGATGGGTAGTAATAATATTTTGATTATTTACTGTATACCAGGAAATACACAAAATGCTTTACATTTATTTATTTTAAAGGGTGAGATTCATGCAGCATACGATTAACCACTTTAAAATGTACAATTCAGGGGCATTTAGGGCATTCACAAATGTTGTACAACTATCACCTCTTTCTAGTTTCAAAACTTTTTCATCATCTCAGAAGAACATCCTGTACAATTAAGCAGTCACTGTCCATTGCCCCTCCCTCTGTCCCCTGGTAACCATTAATCTGTTTTCTGTTTCTGTGGATTTACCTATTCTGGATATATCTTAGAAAAGGAATCATATGATATGCAACATTTTTGTCTGACTTCTTTCGCTTAGTAGTGTAATGTTTTTGAGGGTCATTCAAGTTACAGCAGATGTCAGTACTGCATTCCTTTTTCATAGCTGAATAGTATTCCACTGTATGGATGTACTACAATTTGTTTATCCACTCCTCCACTGATGGCACATATATTATTAACTCATTTAATCCTCTCTACAGTCCTATGAGGATTTTTTGTTTGCTTTTTACAGGACAGGAAACTGAGGCACAGAGAAGTGAAGTGACTTGCCCAGAGTCATATGTATAGGACAAGGTAGCACAGGGATTGGAACCCAAGCAGTTTGGCTCCCTTCAGTGCTCTGCTTCCCCACAGAAATGCTGTTTCTGGGGTCAGAAAGTGAAACTCTAACAATACATGTAAAAAACAAACAAACAAAAAAAGTGAGTGAAGCTGTTGCAAATGTGAGTTATTTGTTCCTAAGAAGGAGGGGAAAAACAAAAAAGAGAGAAGAGGAAAGGAAAGGGAAGAGCAAGAGGAGTCAGCCAGAGAGAAGGAACAGGGGTACTGCGGGTGCTGCAGGAAGCGAGAATTTCTCAGGACGAACATGGATTTCAAATGGTTGCAGCCAAAGTTGTGGTACATGCAACCATTTGCTTTCATCGTCACATCAGAGGGACTGAGAAAACAGGAGGAAGTGCTGGGCCTCTGGTTTGGGTAGAGGGAACTGCAGAAATAGAGAACAGCCACAAGCTGCAGAGAGGAGAACAAAACTGGGCAAAGAAACGAATTTAGTGGGAAGTTGATCATGAAAAACTGTCAGGAATTCAGAGGAATCTTGCCAAGTCTGTGGACTTCTACAATCAATGGGAAAAGGTTAGAATTAAGCTTATCTAGATCTCGAGAGGTCCTGAGACCACAGTCGATATCTGGGTTATACTATATGAATTAAACATCTTTCCAGTGAGGAGCTGCCTGGCGCAGCGTTTCATGAGGCACTAATGAGATGACATCTGCTTTCTCATAAATACATCATGTGTTGGGAAAAATGGAGGAGGTGGAAACATAGTTAAGTCTGTAAGGAAGCTGTGGAACTAAGGTTGACAGAGAAACTCTCACAACTCCCATTGGAGAGGTCACCAAAATCCACAGAGCCCGAAGAACCAAAGAGTAAATCCATTAGTCACGGAAGTCCAAACCAGTCACAAAAACAAGGTCCCAACTCAGCTCTCTGAAGGCAGAGTGTGGATCTAGGGGTCTTTGAGCCCCCTGGGAAGCACTGACAATGCAGAGGCAGGCCTGGGAACCCCTGCAACAGACATTTGTGTGTGAGCCGAGGACTCAGTTGGAGAATTGGCCACATTCAAACAGTCAAGCAACGATGAATGAATTATTAATTCAAGCCCAAACCAAAACTAAGTCATAATCATTAATATTGCAATAGACTTAACTTCTGACTTGTTCACATGGACCATTAGCCATCCCTGGTGCATGCTGAGAGAAACATCATCCTTCCAGATTGCCAAGATGGAGACTGACGCTACCTCAGTGTTTTCTGTCTGAATGGGGGCTCTGAACAATACAAATAATTGACATAGTATCCAACGATGTCAATCCGCTAATCTTATATAACCCTCGCTGGAGGTAGTGCTCGTAACATGACATGATTTTTCATCTTTGCTCCCTTCCTCTACTTTGACGTATGTGTTAACTGAGAGAACTGGCTGAGAAAAGATGGAAGGAGGGTCGAAAAATAATCATCTGTAAACGGGATGACCAGCTGCCAAGTAACCAAGAGCCATCCGTCCTGTGTCAAGGATCCTTTATGCTTATTTCTAAACCATGTGCCATGATTTAAGCAGAGCATTATTGATATCAGACCCAGCAGTAACGGAACTCACATTCTTAAACTCCACTTCCAAAAGAGGCACACAATATTATTTTATTTATTTTTTGTACATATACTTCCATATATTACATTTATTTAATGTTTCCATTATAAAACTCTTAAAAGACATGGAAAACTATTAAATATCAATTTATCAACTGCAGCGTGGAACAGCCACTTCTGACATGACCTGCTATAATAGAACAAGACAGAGTGTGACCTTTTGGAGCAGTCAGATTCCTATACTGAATACCTGGAAGTTGGAGGGGAAAAGGGAATGTGCAGACAGATGCTGTTTCCTTCCATGTCTGCATCTCCTCCCACCACAATTTGATATAAAGCATCCCAAGCCCTGAGATGAAATCCCATGATGCTGGTAGGATCAGAACTGCGACTTAATATTTTCAATTTCATAACAGGAGCTTACTTCAGCAGCATCTTGAATCTGCCTGGAGTGTAGAACTGAAAGTTTACAAAATGGGGACAACTCAGAGCTTATTACTTATTTGATTTCACTGTCTGGTTTGATCTCTGCTTCATCCCTTAAGCAGGGAGATCTGGTACTGTTATCTCCCTTCTACAGAGGAGGTTGCTGAAGCTTATAACGGTTACAGTGATTAGTTCAAGTTCACAGATTAAATTCAGAACCATGATTTAAATCCAAGACTTGTGACTATTAGGCCACCGTTATGCCCATGGCCCTTCTTCCTCATCATTTGCTATTGTCCCAAAAGAGGGCTACATGTGGCCACCCCCATCAGATATTGTCCATATTTTTTTTCCTGCTGCCCTGACCCTTGTTCTAACTATGAATTCCTCTGAGTCCTTTTTTTTAACCTATTTTTTAAATTATTATAAATTGTGGTAAAATGTACATAACATAAAATTTACCATCTTAACCATTTTAAGTATACGGTTCAGGGATATTAAGTACATTCCCATGTTGTGCCAGAGCACACACTATTCTTAATTGACCAATGGATTTTAAATAAAAACAACACAGAAATGCTGGGCTTTAGAGCTTTGTCATCTCTCCTGTTCCCAAAACAAATATTGGAAATAACTGCTTTTAATATGCATCAGGCAAAAATCTCTGATGTGGACTGTCCCCTCTGGACAGTTCCAGTGACCTCTGGACTGGCCTCCAGGGGCCACTGCCCCTGTCCAGGGTCCAGTCCCCACAGCCCTGGCTGAGGCATGCTGGTCCCTGTACCGAAAACTCTGATGGATCCTCACGCTCTATAGTGCAAGTCTATGCCCCTTAGGTTAGCATTCATAAATCTATCGAGTGCCTCCGATGTTGCTGCGGAGCCACTACTAACTGTATTGCTTCTCTATCTGCTAATGACTGCTGCCATGTGTGAGCCCTTCCTATGTGCTCAACACCGTAGGAAGAGACTTGGTCACCTCATTTAATCCTCTCATCAAATTTAAGAGTTGTAGGTGTTGCTGAAATCATTTTACAGGTCAAGAAACTGAGATGCAGCCGAGTCAGGCACTTTACTCACGGCTTCATTACTGGTTACGTGGGCTCTTGTTTAGCCTCTTGTTCACCTTCCAGCTCCTGTCATAAAATGGGGTGGTCGTGTTTTTATCTGCCATAGCACCCCTCAATCTCAGGGGAGAAACTAGCTTCAAACCCAGACTTATTGGGAGAGAAAAAAAATTTTTAGCAGCCTACAGCAAATATAAATTGGTAAAGGAATCTGTGTTGATAAACAGAAAAGCTACATACATATTCTGTGACTCAGCCATTCTACAACTAGGAATAAATACATCCTGAGGAAATCAGAACCATGAGTACACGTTTGTCTGCTAGAATGCACACTGGAGCATTATTTATATTAGTGGAAACAACCCTCAAGTCCAATAATAAAGGGCTGATTAAATTATACATATAGTTTATACACATATCCATATTATAATAATTGTTAAGATATACTGAGTGCTTACCATGTGCCACTCATTGTTTCAAGGGCTTTATTGGTATTAACTCATTTAAACCATGTGGTGGATTACAGTATGATCCTTAAAATGAGATTGCACAGGAATACTTATGGCTTGAGAAAATGTTCATGATCTTTTTTTTTTGGCTGAGCCACGTGGCTTGAGGGATCTTAGCTCCCCGACTGACCAGGGGTTGAACCAGTGCTCCCTGCAATGGAAGCACGGAGTCTTAACCACCAGGGAAGTCCTGTTCATGATCTATTGTTGAATGAAAGAAGCATATTAAAAAATTATGTTTAAAAACTATAAGTTTATAGCAGCTTTATTCATAATTGCCAAAATGTGGAAGCAACCAAGATGCCCTACAGTAGGTGAATGGATAAATAAACTGTGGTACATCCAGATAATGGAATGTTATTCAGTGCTAAAAAGTAATGAGATATTAAGCCATGAAATAACATAGAGGAAACTTAAATGCATATTTCTAAGTGAAAGAAGCCCATCTGAAAAGGCTACATACTGTATCATTCCAACTATATGACATTCTGGAAAAGGCAAAACTATAAAAACAGTAAAAAGGTCAGTGATTGCCAGGGGATGGGGGGTTGGTGGGGAGTGATGCCAGGTGGAACACAGAGGTTTTTAGGGCAGTGAAAATACTCTAAATGATACCATAAGGATGGATACAGGTAACCATACATTTGCCCAAACTCATAAAATATACGACGCCAAGAGTGAACCCCAAAGTAAACAAACTATGGACTTTGGGTGATAACAATATGTCAGCGTAAGCTCATCCATTATAACAGATGTCCCACTCTAGTGTAGGATGTTGACAACATGGGAAGCTGTGCATATGTTGGAGGCAGGGGGTATATGGGAAATCTGCACCTTCCCCTCAATTTTTCTGTGAACCTTAAACTGCTCTAAAAAAGTCTTAAAAAAAAAAAAAACTACATAGTAGAAGTAAAATGATAGTAATTAGGTCTGAGAAATGGAATTACTGTTTTTTATTGTCTTCTTTGTAATTTGGAGAATATTCCACAATAATAATCACTTATTACTTTTTAAAAAACTGATTTAAAAAAAAACACATAGTCAAGGTATTAGATGGCACCTGAGGACCTGATGGCCAGAGCATTAGGCAAGGTCACTGATAAACAAGAGAGTGAGCCCAGCTGGCACATTGGCCAGGGAGCCAATGACCCTAGGGCTGACCACAGGGGCCCTCAGCAAGGTGACCCAACAAGGGCCACTCTGTGCTGTGGGCCCCGCCTACTGCCCTATTTGCTCAGAAGTTCTGCTGCTGTGAGGCCCTGGCACTGGGTCACCAGGGAGGAATCCAGTCACTCTGGCCAGCACTAAAAACAGAGTTCAGGGCCTGACACACTCAGGACCAAGATCAAAGGTTTTATTCTAGCTGTGAGAGGACTTCGCTGTCTGGCTCCTGCTGATTTTTTGGACTCAGTTTTCCACGGCTCTGTGTCACAGAACTTCACTCCAGAAAGACCATTTTCTCCTAACTTTCCCATGTACCCATCATGCACTTTCCTCCTCCTGCACGTTTTCCAAACTTTCCTTTCCTACCCTCTGCTCCAAAAATACCCTTTCTTTGTTTCAAGTCTATGGATGATGTTGATGAAACATGATAATGTTGATGCAAACTGCTCTAAACTTAGGTGTAATCACAATAATAACAGCTACAATTTATGTAGCAGTTAGTGTGTGTTCTTTAAATACACTGAATCCCACTTAATCTTTACAGCTCTTCCGTGGGCAGGTACCAGTGTTCTTCCTTACAGATAAGGTATTGACGACTCAATGAGGTGAGATCATTGTTTACTTGGGCATGGCAACTTATAGGCAATGTCCCAGGGGAGGCATCAGATGGCCCAGGAAATCCCACGACTTTTGTCTGATTTCACCCCAGGACTGGGGTCTCAGCACACTGAGTGGCCCTGGGCTCAGCCAGGCCCCTATGGCCTGCTCAAGGCTTGGCAGAGAGGAAGAGTGATTCAAGAGTATGGACCCAACTTGAGGAGCTGCATTGAAAAGATCGCGAGAAATAGTTTCTTTACATACACACTAATTCCTGAAATCCTTTTCTTAGAGGATACGGCATTTTTCTTGGGAGATGGTATTTATGAAAGAGTATATGACTACACATTGTTTGTTTACTTTGGTTTTCATACGTAGGAGTTGACCAAATTCAGGAATCATCACCTTCACAGGTGCTCTGGATAGCGGATGAGTGAATTTAGTTCACACATGTATGCCACGCTCCTTATAACAATTCATGCATTAAATATGTGTGAATTGAGCCATATTTTAAAATGTGCCTATTAAGTCTGATAGTTAAGGGAATTCTGCTGTGAATTAGTTTTAAAGTAAGGACCTTTTTAAAGTAATTAGTCCCTAAGTTTTTTTGGTAACAACTTTATTGAGATATAATTCACTTACCTTACAATTCACTCATTTAAAATGTAATTTCAACATAGTCATGCTACCATCACTACAATTAATTTTAGAACATTTTCATCACTTCAAAAAGAAACCTGTACATGTAAGCTATCACCCTCCACCTCATCTACTGCCCCCTACCCACCTCCCAGTCCTCGGAAACCACTGATCTACTTTCTGTCTCTATAGATTTACCTCTCCTGGACATTTTGTATAAATAGAATCATGCAATATATGGTCTTTTGCAACTGACTTCTTTCATTTAGCATAATGTTTTCAAGTTCATCCATTGTTATAGCATGTAGCAGACGTCTTTCCTTTTTATAACAAATAATGTTCCATTGTATGGCTACATAACATTTTGTTGTCCATCACTTGATGGACATTTGGGTTCTTTCCACCTTTGGCTACTATGAATAATACTGCTATTGAACAGTACTGCTATTGAATAATACTGCTATATGAACATTCGTGGTCAAGTTTTTTGTGTGAACATATGTTTTCAATTCTCTTAGGTATATACCTAGGAGTGAAATTGCTGGGTCAAATGGTAGCTCTATGTTTAACTTTTGGAGGAATTGCCAGCCTATTTTCCAAACTGGATGCACCATTTTACATTCCCACCAACAGTGTGTGAGGGTTTTTTTGCTTTTTCCACATCCTCACCAGCACTCGTTATTATCTGGCTTTTTATTAATAGCCATCCTACTGGGTATGAATTGGTATCTGGTTGTGGTTTTGATTGGCATTTCCCTGACAATTAGTGATGTTGAGCATTTTTCCTGTGCTTATGTATTTATATATCTTATGTGGACATACGTCTATTAACATCCTTTAATTGGCTTATTTGCCTTTTTATAATTAAGTTGTAAGACATAGGGAATATAGCCAATATTTTGTAATAACTGTAAATGGAAAGTAACCTTTAAAAATGTATAAAAAAATTTAAAAATAATTAAGTCGTAAGAGTTCTTTACATAGTCTAGATACAAGTCCCTTATCGGATACATGATTTGCAAATAGTTTCTTCCATTTTGTGGGGTATCGTTTTACTTCTGGATGGTACCCTTTTAAGCACAAAAGTTTTAATCTTGATGAACTCTTATTTTTTCTTTTGTTACTCATACTTTTGGTGTAAGAAACCATTGTCAAATCCAAGGTCATAAAGATCTGTCCCTATGTTTCCTTCTAAGACTTTTCTAGGGACTTCCCTGGTGGCACAATGATTAAGAATCCACCTGCCATTGCAGGGGACACCGTTTCGAGCCCTGGTCAGGGAAGATCCCACATGCCACGGAGCAACCACAACTACTGAGCCTGCCCTCTAGAGCCTGTGAGGCACAACTACTGAAGTCCACACGCCTAGAGCCCATATTCTGCAACAAGAGAAGCCACTGCAGGGAGAAGCCCGCGCACCGCAAGGAAGAGTAGCCTCCCATTCGCCGCAGCTAGAGAAAGCCCGCACGCAGCAATGAAGACCCAACGCAGCCAAAAATAAATAAAGAGTTTTAAAATTTTAGTTCTTACATTTAGGTCTTTGATCCATTTGAGTTAATTATAGGTCCAAGTTCATTCTTTTGCATGTGGATATCAATTTGTTGAAAAGTCTATTCTTTCCTCATTGAATTGTTTCCTCACTCTTGTAGTTCAATTGACTGTACTGTGAGAGTTTATTTCTGGATTCTCAGTTCTATTTCATTGCTCTATATGGCAATCCTTATGCAAGTACAGTCGCTCTCTCTCTTCTTGTTACCAAGTTCCTTTATTATTTCCAAAGGACACTTGGTGTTAGCTGGGAACAGAAATCGCCCTGGCTGAGCCGTTCAAGGAGCTTAGAAAGCATCTTTTTCCATTTGGTCAGTAATGTCACCAGCAAGGCCTCTTTCAGGTTACCTGTTGCGGTGCCTCCGACCTGGGATTCCTGTCGCAGAGATCAAGCCGGACTGAACCCTTCAATTGTGCGGGAGGAAAGCGGAGAAGCCCGGTGACCTAACAGAGCCGCCGGAGGGCGCTCCATCTCGCGCTCCGCGCTTCCTGGTATCCTTCCTCCCGGGTGGAAATCAGGGTCGCGGGGGCCGCCTGGATTTCTTCGGCTTTTGCAAATGTCCAAGT
Source organism: Balaenoptera musculus (assembly GCF_009873245.2). Classification (NCBI taxonomy): domain Eukaryota; kingdom Metazoa; phylum Chordata; class Mammalia; order Artiodactyla; family Balaenopteridae; genus Balaenoptera; species Balaenoptera musculus. The sequence goes on from NC_045793.1 coordinate 42,607,002, forward strand.
ACCCCAAACCCCTAGTTTTCCCGGTACTCTTTACCATAGGCGAGGGTCCCGAGACTGTGCTTGGGCAGGACCTTAGGACCTCGGCGTCAGGAGGCAGGAAGGTGCAGCCCCCATGAGCAGCCGGCTGGGGAAAAGCCGCGGTCCCCAGTGCGGGACCGCCCCCACGCCTCCCGAGACCCCAGATCACCCGGTGGTTTGCGGGGCCGAAGCTCTCCCGCTGCGCCTGCGACACGCTGGGCCCCAGCAATTGGGAAGTTTGTGATCCTGGGGCGATCTCTTCTGGCTCACGAGGTCTGAAAAGCAGGCCAATTAGCTATGGGATGGAAAACAGTTTTTTCTGCCAAAGAGTGTTATCCAGTAGATTCTTATGTGGCTTGTTTGTGCTTCTGCTCTTCTCTCTATTCAGCTGGCCTTCTGCCACAGAGGCATTGGCTAAGTAGTATTTGAACGGATGTGACATTAACATTTCCCCATGTCAGTAAGAATGGTTCAAAAGTAGCATTTTTATCCGTGCAAAATATTACATTGTCTGATTGTAACTGACGTTTAACCATGTCCTCCAGAAAGAGACTGGGACCTCTGTGGGGCACAGGCGCTCGGTTCCTAAGAGACCCCCTTGGATGAAGCTGTGTGTCACTGGCATTGGTGTACTGTCATCAGCACTACAGTCACGCCCCATCTCCCCAACTGGGACAATCCACAGGCAACTCCCATCACTTCAGGGTCAGTGGCCAGGTGTGGCCTGGCCCTCAGTTCGGGTTCTTCTGTAAAATCCGTGAAGCCTGATAGGCTTTGGGCTACAGAAGAAGACAGTTTTCCCAATGGGGTGTGTTAAGATTCTACACTTTAAGTGGACCAGTTTACTTTTAATGTCAATCCTGAAAGAAATTAAGTGGGAGGTTCCTGTTAGACACAGGCTGTTTACAGTGTTTATGGGAACCTGAGAAATTGCTGGGTGAGCCTGCATGAATCCACCCAGGTGCCAGGGTCTGGGTGAGTCAACGCTGGACACTCAACATGAACAGAAGGGCAGACACAGGCCTGGAAAGCTCCCTGTGTGCCCAGCAGATTCCCTGAAGCCTCATGGCATTGCCTGTAGGTTTGATGGAGTCTGTGGCAGGACCTCCACGGTTCATGCCCATCATTTTTGCCTGTCCCCCACCTCACCGGATGGCCCCTGTAGAGCTGCCCTAGTCACCCTCCCAGCCTCAGGACCCGTGCATCACTTGGCAGGGCAGGTAGCCCCCTCTTGACATCTTTTCTTTACCTATAGATTCCCTCTGAGCCCACACTCACCTCCCTTACCAGTGTGAGAGAGATCTTTGAATGTATGACACATGTGGTGCCACTGTGTGTTCACATGTATTTTAGATAATAGGAATGGTAGTGGGCTTTAGACCCTGTTCTGTTTCTTACCTTTCTTCCTCAGACCTGTGTTGTTGCTGTGTGTGTATGGTTTGTCGTTCCTTGGGTCTCTATCAGTCTGATGTCAAGAAAACCAAAACCACTAGATGAAAAACACACTTCAGCAGTTTTGTATGGTGCTGACTTGCTAAGATTCCAAGACCCAAACAAATGTTATCCATGTTATCTTTGCATTTCACTCACGAGGAATTATTCTCCTCGAGATGCGCATAATGTCAGAGTTTCTTCCCTCTGATTTATTATGAACCACCCACTAAGACCGGGGGTCATTTAAAATCAGTTTCCTCCTTTGGGTCTCACAAAGACTCTGGGTGGGGGTGGGGGTCACACAGCCCCCGAGAGGTCCCCCAGGTGTCCAGATCAGGGTGGCTCCCCGCTCCGGGCAGTGCTGGGCCTCACCCCATAGCACACATGCACTGGCCTCCTGCCTCCATCTGGAAGGACCCTGCCAAGGAGGGGGCCTCCAGGGCAACCCCATGCCCTCCCTGCTGGGCCTGCCAGGGCCCTCGACACGGGCCCATCATGCCCTGCAGCCATCTCTCCCTCACAGGTCTGCGCAAGGCTGCTTCTTCCTGGCCCCTCAGAGAGAGAGGGCAGGCTCAGGCCACTGTCCGCTTTTCACACCTCCAAAACACAACACATGCATTCTGCCCCTTTGTGCCATGACAGGGCATCAGCCTTAAAACCACAAAGGTTTTCTGGATGTAAGGAGGGGTCTTAAGAATCTTGAGATCTTAAGGATACCTAAGTCTGGTTCTCTTCCTGGAAGAAGAAACATAGCTTTCGTTTTTTTCCTAATTAGTCATAAGTCGACTCTGCTCCCACCCCACAAGGATGAACAGAATTACTTAAACAAAACATCCACAAAACTAAACAACCAAAAATTCTCAACCTCTCACCCAGCATCGTGCTACACTGATATTTACCGAGCACTTGGCTGCGCTCTAGATGCTCTGCTAGGCACTTGATAGAAGCGAGCTCATTTTATCTTCACAACGATGCTGCAAGGAAGAGGTAACAGTCTCTGTTCTCCAAATGAGGAATGTGAGACTTAAAAAAAAAGTTGGGGAACTTCCTCAGCGTCGAGTAGTAGAGCCAGGACTGGCACCTACCTGATGCCTGTGGTTGAGATTTGTGTAAATATTCTGGGCTGAATGGTTATAACCCAATGCCTTTCATCAATAGAAAACTGCATACCACCTGCTAAGCCTTCCTTTGTCTAACGGTAAGGACAACTTGCTGGATTACGTAGTGCATTCCGCCTGCCCCACCCAGGGCTCTGCCAAAGCTCCAGAAATTCATCCTGTTATGTCTTGTGCTGCCCTGGTCACTACCTTCCTGGGATGAGCAGGGCCAGGCTCTTTCAGAAAAGGTTGACAAGAAGTTCAGCCACAAGGAAATTGGTCTCCTACTTCTTCTCCCTCCCCTCACTTTCAGGGGGATTATGTTCAGTGATAGAACCAGACAGCAAAGGGAAGGCCCTGGAACTGGACGTCCAACAGCGGGTACCACAAATCACCCCTCCACAACATCCCCAAGAGACTCCAGTTGCTGTGAGGTCTCCACTGGCCAGGTTTGACCTTGACTTTGTGGGCTCTCACTTCTTTTGAGGCCAAACTAGTCTTTCACTCTGCCAGCCCACCCATAGCCCCTTGGCTGTGTCAACTTGCGGAAGCAGGAAGCATCACTCATCTGCTGCATGTTTCTAACTATGGAAAATTAATTCCAAAGGATGGACTCATGAATGCAATTGTAAAGGTGCTACACTGGCACATTTCTTCACTGTAGAAATGCCCATGACTACAGGCCAACTGCCTTAAACATGGGGAAGTCACTTCCCATCAATTGCTCCTTTTAGTATAAGAATTCCTTAAGCTGTAGGTGAGGAAGAGATCACCCCAGTCAGACAGATGGAGAAACTGAGGCAAAGAGAGGATGAAGGGCTCGTTTCTCATCAGAGAGCTGGAGAGCAGAACCTGTCTCATGCTTTTTCCCTCAGACCAAGTTTTTCCACCTGATGCTATAAGGGCCCACACCAAGTTCATGGCCCTCAAAATGCCTTTTATTTCTTAAAATCCAAAAACATTAATATAGCCCCAGGAACTTAGTGCCACTACAGCTGCTGAGGCCAGGAAAGGTTACTCAGTGGAAGGAGCCTGATGCTGGGCCAGTGCTGCCCCCTGGTGCCCACTGGGAGTCGTGTTCCCAGCTCTCCCAAAGTGGGATCCTGGCACACACTTGCTCCCCCCTTCATCTTCTCCAGAGAAGAGGGATGAGGACAGACCGGCTTCCACCCACACATCCATTCCTATAACTAGACCACCTGCCAGGCAAGGTCAGCAGGTTTTTCAAGTGGCCAAAATAATCCTGTGAGGGCCCACTGTGTGCTATCACAACCCCAGGAGAAGCACATGAGTGTGTGTCAAACCCCTTTTCCAGAGAGGTCCCCCATCCACCGAGGACATGGTAAGGTCACTGGGGACTCCTAGGCCAGGCTGATACTCAGGAAGAGGTCAGTGTCTCCCCCTTCCCAGCCACCAGAGAGCTGATGCCGTATTGTCCTTGACCACTGCCCAAAATGGGCACCACTAGGGTGATCATCCTGCCCTGACCCTAACTTCTCCCTGACCCAGTCCCACTACTCCTAAGCATTTCCACTGGGCACTCGGGCTGCTAGGGCAGCCCACCACATTGCAAAGAGAGCAAACTCCCCTGGTATAGGCTGAAGGTTCCTTCCACCTCCTTTCCTTCCACCTCCTGCTCTCCCAGCTCTTCTCAGATCTGGCCTCCTTGTGATGTTCAGGCCCCCATGAGAGTAAGCAAGAAGCAAGAAGGAGAAGAGCCACCACCAGGCAGGCTGGGCAGGGCAAGATCAAAATGCATAGAGGCTGTAAACCCTTAAAGACTAGCACCCTGCCCCCCATCCATCCAATTCAAAATAAAAACCAATTTAAAATTGTAAACAGTGCAAAAAAAATCCAGGATTCTGACAAAATCTTGGTTTCCCATGGAAAATAATTTGATGTCTCTTTAAAAAAATATCAACCTGCAAACTTTTCTCCTCCCAGTTTCTGGAGACATAAGCAGACGTTTGATTTGCCTGTTGGGCAATGCACACAGGGTTGGGGAGGGAGGGAGGTGAGGTAGAGTGTGGAGACTCTGAGGTAAAAACAGGAGTGGGTGGAGACAGTGATGGGATGGGGAGAGGGAGCTTGAGATTTCAGAAGGGCAGGGCATGCGGAGGGCGCTGCAGGAGAGGGGAAGGTCTCTGGAGATGAGGTGGCCATGGTAGCCCCAGCCATGGGGCCTAAGGAGGAGAGAGGAGCCTTGGGAGGCCACCAAGGCCTCCTGCCCATTATGCTAATCTGGGCTTTGAACCGGCTGCACTGGGTTCTAGAACAGTCATTGTCAGTCTCTGTCTTGGGGAAACTTGGAGCCAGTATGCTAAAGCCCAGACCAGGTCCGGGCCATGGTCAGTCCCCACTGGAAAGCAAAGGGAGAAGAATGAAGCAGTGATGACTCACCAACTGGTGCTCCCAGGGAGATGCGAGGGTGTGGAAGGCACTTGACCATGGCTCCTGGATGCTTAGAGACAAGCTGTCCATAGTGATCTCGCATGGTTTGCAATCAGCTCAAATCCAATCCCTTCCATTTACATGACTTCAGGCTCCAGTTAAGTTACTTGACTGCTCCTGCCTCAGAGAGGTAGAATGGTAGGTAGAGAGGTAAACTCAATGTTTTCTTTTCTCTTTCTTAACTACTTTTTAAATTATGGAAAATATATATAACATGAAAATTTCATTTTAACTGTTTTTAAGTGTACTATTCAGTGACATTAATTACACTGACAGTGTGCAGCCATCACCACCATTTTCAAAAATTTTCAACATTCCAAAGCAAAACTCTGTACCCATTAAGCAACAACTCCCCATTTCCCCTCCCCCAAGGGCCCGGTAACATCTGGTCTACTTTCTGTCCCTATAATTTTCCTATTCTAGATATTTCATATAAGTGGGATCATACATTTGTCCTTTTGTGTTTGGTGTCTTGTTTCTTTCACGTAGCATGTTCACCCATGTTGTAGCCTGTGTCAGAATTCCTTTTTATGGCTGATGAATACAGTCTACTGTATGTATACACCACCTTGTTTATCCTTTCATCTGTCCATGGACACTTGGGTTGCTTCCACCTTTTGGCTATTGTGAATAATGCTGCTATGAACACGGATGTGCAAATACCTGCTCTAGTCCTTGCTTTTACTTCTTTTGGGTATATGCCCAGAAGAGGAACTTCTGGGTCATATGGTAATTCTATGTTTAACATTTTGAGGAACCTTTAAACTGTTATTGTTTTCTTTATGTTTGGTTGTAATGTTCTGTTTCAAGAGTCTAAGTTACTTTTTTTTTTTTCCTAAGTTACTTTTGTAACATTCTTAAAACTCTTCCCTAAATAAATAAAAATAATAAAAGGTCTTGAAGTGTTTCTGAAACAAAATAAAATCCAACAGTTGAGTGGCGTGGAATTCAGGGTTGGTGGGTGCCCTGGGAGCCCCCTGGAAAGCCACCTCCTGGCGCAGGGTCGCAGGGTGCGTGAGGATGCTGCCACCTTCTGTCCCAACAGCCACCATCCGCCGCTGACGCTCGAATGGCGGCCCGTGGGAGTAAGGCAGGGGCTGTCTCCACAGATCCTAGTCCCCACTTGACCCCAAGTGATGGGAGGCCCGAGAGGGAAGTGGCTGGACAGGCGCAGGGCAGCCTCGCGAGCTACTTGCATGGGGAGCAAGGCCCTGCGTGGGCTTCTAGGCCGCCAGGGGGCAGCAGGGAGCCCGCCTTCCCCAGCACCGGTGGGGCCTGGCTGGGGCCGCTACCTTCCGCTGCCTTAATTTTCGAAGCCCCCTTGAGGTGGCGGTGCATTTTTGTCTCACCGCGGAAGGCGGAACTCTTGGTGTGGGGCAGAGGACACCTGGCTGTCCCGTGCTCAGAGGTCAGATGGAGAGAATGAGAATGAACGAACGAATGAATGGATGGTAGAGAGAGAAGTGACACCTAGGCTCAGGTGTCAACCTGGCCACTGATCCCATCCAATCAACTCACAGGGTTTATTGGTGATGAAGAGGTCCAGGCCCAGGGATGCTGAGTTGATTCCCTTTAAATTTGAAGGAATATGCAAGCACAACAGCCAGAACTGGGAGCTTTGGGCCATAATGCAAAGTGCAGTGTACATAAATATGAACACACAAATATACAGTTGAAGATAAGAACACTCAAGCAGGTCCATGTAGCAAGGGACTGAGGTCTCCTGACATCAACTTGTCAGTGATCTGACAAAGAGGATCTATAAATGTTAAGTTTTATTAAAAGCTCATTAAATTTCATCAAGTTTTGATTATTATTCTATTATATGAGAATTTCCTTTTTTCTAGGAAATACACACCTAAGCATTTAATATAAAGGGCATCAGGCTTCAAATGACTGAAAAATGGTTCAGAAAATAGTACTTTTTGCCAATATTGAAAATCAGAAGGAAAAAAGTTCATTACAAATCTATAAATGGGGGGACTTCCCTGGTGTTCCAGTGGTTTAAGAATCCACCGTCCAATGCAAGGGACGTGGGTTTGATCCCTGGTCAGGAAACTAAGATCCCACATCCTGTGGGGCAACTAAGCCCACGCACTGCAACTACCAAGCCCGCGTGCCGCAACTAAGACCTGACGCAGCCAAAAATAAATATAAATAAAATATATTTTTTAAAAAATCTATAAATGGGGAGGAGGTATTTGACAATCTGTTGTGGGTACCAACAGGAAGCCAGCCCTGTGAGGGGGGAAGTGCTGAGATGTGGGCTTTGGGTGCACCCATGACCCATGGAGTAGGGGCCAGTGTAAACCCTGGCCCAGGGTGGGCAGCAAGGAGGGAGGGAGAGAGGTGCAGTCTCATGTGGGCCAAGGTTCGGGGGCTGCCTGGGTGTAGGGAAGAAGGTTGTAGGCCAGGTGGAGCTCCACAACAGCCAACACACGCAAAGCCCGAGCTGGAATGTGGGGTGTGCATGGGGTGAACTGGTTCAAATGCCCAGGTTGGCTGCAGAATTGGTACCTCGTTTACCCATAATCCCTAGGGGGAGACAAGTTTGCAGGGAAGCAGGGGTACTGTTTGGCTCACAGTTGTTATTTCTGTGACCACGGCTTTGCCACCCACCCTACTGGGCCTGTTGTAGTTCTTCCCTGAGATTTTTCAAACTTTCGGGCAGGGGAAGAACTCCTGCTCTCTTCTCTGGTTGAAACTGTAAAGATGGAAGCCTGGAGTTAACTAAGGCCATGGGTTGGGCCTGTAGGGACATCTGATCTGAGTGGGGAGGAGGCAGTGGATAAAATATTCTGCGTGATGCCTCCCAGAAACCTTGACAGAGGTTTATGAACCTAAAAGGCACAGACTTGCTGACTTTGTTGATGTTGATACATAAGCCTATAGAAACTCGCATATTTGGGCAAGAAGATGTGTACAGAAATGTTCACTGCAGCGTTATTTGTAAAAATGTTTATTAAACAAAATTCTTAAATAATTTTATTAAACAAAAATTTGAAAAACTATTTATTAAACAAAAAGATAAAATGTTGTAGCAGTGGCCTCCTGGCACTCCAGCTTTTGTACAGCTGCCTCCCACACTGAACAGGGCTGAGCTGCATCAGCAATAAATAGCATATTGAAGAAAGGACATTGTGTGACTTCCAAAGCTAGGTCATAAAAGACATTGTGACTTAAACCTTGATCTCTCTTGGATCACTTGTTCTGGGAGAAAACCAGTCACCATGTCAGAAGGACGTTCAAGAAGCCCTATGGAGAGGTCCATGTAGTAAGGGACTGAGGGCTCCTGACATCAACTCGCCAGTGATCTGACAGAGCCATCTTGTAAGCAGGCCCTCCAGCCAACATCTTTAATGCCATCCCCCAGCCAGAACCACCCAGCTAATTCCTGATGTGCAAAAACTAAGAAAACAAATGTTATTATTAGTTTAAATGTTATCATTACTAAGGTTAGGGGGCAGTTGTTGCTTCACATACAGCAATGGATAACTAATACAAATATTATATAATTTTACAGTTAAAGTTTAGTCTTTTTTTTTTGCTTTTTTTTTATTGAAGTACAGTTGATTTACAATGTTGTGTTAGTTTCAGGAGTACAGCTAAGTGATTCAGCTTTATATATATATATTTTTTTCAGATTCTTTTCCATTATAGGTTATTACAAGATATTGAATATGGTTCCCTGTGCTATACAGTAGGTCTGTGTTGTTTATCTATTTTATATACAGTAGTGTATCTGTTAATCACGAAGTCCTAATTTATCCATCCCCCTCCTTTCCCCTTTGGTAACCATAAGTTTGTTTTCTATGTCTGTGAGTCTGTTTCTGTTTTGTAAATAAATTCATTTGTATCATTTTTTTAGATTCCACATGTGATATCGTATGATATTTGTCTTTCTGACTTACTTCACTTAGTATGATAATCTCCAGGTCCATCTATGTTGCTGCAAATGGCATTATTTCATTCTTTTTAATGGCTGAGTACTATTCCATTGAATATATATACCACATCTTCTTTATCCATTCTAGTCTGCTTGTTATTAATGAGGGATTAAAATGGCCATGTCATAAAATTCTACTGATCTTTCACTGAGAATCTATGTGAACTCTGTATTTGGCACATAGCAGGTACTCAACAAACACTTGTTGCTTCGTTTTTCAATGATTTTGTTCCCTTGCCTCAATTTCCAAGTGAGCTTTCTCTCCTTTGATAAATAGGAATTCTTCCCAGTTCGAATACTGTCAAAATGTTCACATTTGGTAGGATGAGTTCCTCAGTCCTCATAGTACAAGTTGGAGAGAAAGCCCATCTCCTCTTCGGGACATGGGTTATACTTGGGTCAATCCCATCTGAATGAAGAGTTCACAGAAGTGAGCTTGCCTCAGTGGCCTCTACTCCATCTTCCAAGCATGACTACGAGGGATGAGGCCTAATTAAGCACTAATGAAGTAGAGGTTTGGGAGAGAAAATGCCAACTTGAGTTTCTTATACCTTTACCCAGCAACCCGAAGGTCTAAGGAAGATTTAATTTTGGTGTCTGAGTGAAAGAACTGTGTTCCTAAAATGTTAATGACAACACTGCTTTTTTTTTGGTTTGAAACGTAAACCACACTAAGCCATAGATTTGTATAATCAAGAGATTTATCCCTAGGGAAAAAATTGACAGCTACCCCCACTCCCAACCAGACAAAACATATATTCCTTTACTTCTGAAAACCAAGGGGGAAAAGCTCACATTAATTCTGGGGTCTGTGCCACGGCACCTATCACTTCACCCACCATTTGCCAAGTTGCTTAAATTACTAGCTTACCCCAAACACAGGGAACTTTTCTGGGCTTGGAGCATACATTTAAATATGAAAGAGCCCAGTGAAATTCAAAGACAACAGAATTAAATGAGGGGGGAAAAAGTTGTAAGCCCCTGCTAGACCTAGTTCAGTACTGCACACTTGGATGAGAAGCAGACTCCTACTCGTGGGGCTTCTGTGGTCTGCTGTTTCCTTGTAAGTAGCCAGGGTGAAACACTGTTCCTTGCAACACACCTGTAAGCTAGGAAGCTAAGGACTCACTTTGAAGAAGAGAACCAAAAATAGACACTTGTTGGCAGCGTCTTACCATCTCCGCCAATTAGCCTCCCACCTTATGCCAAGTCCTCACAGATCTCTATTCTCAGAAGTGTCAACTACTACTCCCTCTCCCCATCCCAAAGGATTTCAGAAAGCCTGAATGGCATTAGGTTTCAGCAGGTCCACAAACACTGCATCTGGGTGGCCAGTGGGGTTTCAGGCTACCCTTTGAGAACCTGGCACAGAACAAGGTCTCCTTTCACTTGACCCTCCTTTGCTAATACAATGCTGTTTGGCTGGGCCCAGCACTCCATGGGGCAAATGTTCAGGCCAAGAATAGTCTTCATTCTTCCTGTGAAGCTTTGAAAGCCTTCTAAAGAACACAGGAAATTGTCAGTCCCTATTTTCTGTTGAAAACGGCTGACACTAAACTCTGAACATTCTATGGATTAATCCCAAATCATGAGAACCAAGTTTGCTGGAAAAGCAGCAATGTTTTCATAGATGAGATACTGATAAACCATCTCAGCATTACTTACAAAGAAGTTCAAGTTTTATAACTCCCATTACTAGCACTGCAGAAAACCTGCTCTTAACCAGAATTACCTTATTTCCATGATGTACCCTACTGTTGAAACATACCTCATTTAGTAACTCCAAAAGGCTGTGTACAAAGAAGCAGGTCTGGAGACTTATCATGGCACCATGCAAACTTCCCTAAAAGTGGGAAAAGACAATACTTTTGATTTGTCATGGCCCTGGCATCACCACACCCATCAACATTCTGGGAGAGGAGGGAGGTGTTGAACTGTTTTTGGTTTTGTGTTAATTGAATTTTCTTAAAATTCAAGGATAATCTCTCAAGGTCCAGACACCTTCACATGTGCAGTCACAATGTAATCTTCACCCTGAACCAGCAAGGGAGATATGGGCCCTACTTTATGGCTTAAGAAACAAATATTCAGAAAGGAAAGGTAACATAATTTATACAGAGATGGGATTTGAACCTAGATGATTAGTGTGTCCAGTGTTTTCTAGCACACACCAGGGGGTCATATGGCATAAGACTGAAGCACACAGGTCCTGGTGTTGCCAAGACCAGTTCAAACTCCAGCTCTGCCAGTTACCACCCGTCTTTTGGGTAAGTCACTAACCATCTCCAAAGCTGTTTCCACATCTGGAAAAGGATGACACTGGTATCTATTAAGGATTGAATGAAGATAACGCACATAAACCATTTAGCTGACTGTGTGGGGTAGGGTAAATATACTAAATGAAGGACATGAACTTTTGTTTTCACTTGCAAGCTATTTATTAGAAAGGATTTCAATTTACTGGAGTGGCAGACAATAATCTTCCCTTTAACATCAAGTAGGATACCACAGCAGTATTCACTAGGACTTCCTTGGGGATTCAACAATAACTGAATATTAATCATCTACATACTACCTACAACCATACTAAATCAAGGGCTTCCAAAGTAGAGTGTATTAAATAATTCACTGGGCTTGGGAAGAGTGCTAAACTTTTTTTCAATTTTTAAAATTTTGTTTCATAATATTCACATTAACATAGTGCTACATGTATACAATTTACTATACAATTATAATCACAGATACATGCTCAAAAATATTTTCGTAAGGAAACAGGATCAGGTTTGGAAACAGTGATCTAGATGACTTGCTAAGTCAACACTTTGCTCTTGTTGCGTTATCAGACAACCTTCTTTCCTTCTTATTTTTTCTCACCTACTATTATACCCTGACCTCCACATTCCTAGGTCTTTCTCCAAGAGGATAAAAGGCACAAAAGGTGCAGAGTCAGAATCTGTAGGTTGTACTGTGACACTAAGCTAATGAGTCTGAAAAGCAGGAGTTTCTATCTCCTCAGCTTTCAAAATTACAACCTGAGCTACACAGAAATAAGCCATATGTCCAATTTACTATCAACTTCCCCAGTTACTGGTGAACTTGATAAAAACAATTAGATCTTACTTCCAGTAGGTGGCAGTAAAACTCTGCCATGTGGTGCCCAAGATGTTCACTGGGATTAGTGCATACTTGGTCAGTCTCACTTAATTAGAAAGATAGCATAGTGGTTAATGAGTGACTTCAATTATATAATGCCTCTGACAATGGAGACTAGGTATTGCCCGTTTTGCTGTTTACAAGCTGGCCTTTCCTTATGCCTTCCTGAATGTTATATGTATTGTGAATAATCATCTAACAGTTCTCAAAAATCCACAGGCCATGTAACAAAAAAGCCCTCAGTATGCTTGAAAAGCTTGGAGCCAACCATCAAAAGACCCAGTCAAGTTGTATGGGTCCTACATCAGATTCAGATAAAACCTTAGGCATGACATGGATAAAGACTATTGAAAGTTTTCACTAGGGAAGTAGAATAAAGGTGACTTTATAAAGTTATCACAATGTACAGAATTTTTAAATGGCACCTATGAGAACCTGTTTCTAGAAGCAGCAGTACTTACCAGTTAGGCAGGTGGTCAATATAAACTTCCTCATTTTGCAGTCTCCAAATTCAGTGGGTTATTCTTAACTTCCTAAAACCAAACTTTTCTGGTTAGGGGTGTTAACCCAATCTCTCTTAATATAAGAACCAAACCAAACAAAAAAAAACCCTGCACATTTACTTACAGTTATTCCTGAATATCTGATTCTGGTCTTGAAATAAAAGCCAATTTTTTTTTTTTTTTGTAAGCCATTTGCAGGGCTTCCCTGGTGGCACAGTGGTTAAGAATCCGCCTGCAAATGCAGGGGACACAGGTTCAAGCCCTGGTCCGGGAAGATCCCACAACTACCGACCCTGCGCTCTAGAGCCCGTGAGCCACAAATACCAAAGCCCGCACGCCTACAGCCAATGCTCCACAACAAGAGAAGTCACCGCAATGAGAAGCCCATGCACCGCAACGAAGAGGAGCCCCCACTTGCCACAACTAGAGAAAGCCCGCACACAGCAGCAAAGACCCAACGCAGCCAAAAGAAAAAGCCATTTGCACTACAGTATATCCTCCAATAGCAGAAAGCATTTTTGGATTAACAAAAGTTTTCCAAGACAATCTTTAACTAGTGACGGCCATCAAATAAGGATAAGTATTTACTGCAGTATTCTTAAACTCATGTTTTTAATGCCCTATAAGATCTGCTTTAAAAATAGCACTCCAGGGTGAACTTATATGTAAAGTCAAGATTCTGTAAGGTGAATAATCTTCCTAATATGCTTTACACTTTATATCTATATATCTTTGAAAAGCAACAAGATCTTTCAAGCATACTGATTTGTTTAAACCCATCAGCCTCTGATGTAAACAAAAATATTGGCTAATCAGAAATATCAGTTACTTCCTTCTGCTTGGATCATTAATTTTAAAAAGTAACAGATATGGTGAAACTTTTTAAGGTAACAAACTGTGTTGCATTAATTATACTTAAAATATCATAAAGCATTTTGTTAAAATCTACATCATTTGACCTTATAGTGAAAAGAAATTATACCACCCTCCTTCCAGTTAAAAAATTTCAGTCCAAGGACTTGTGAGTTCACCTGGGGAGTTGAAATTCATTCTCAGAGAAATAACGTGTTAATAGGAGACAAAAATGAGTAGAGAGATACTATATCCCGTTAGTTAGAAAATCAGGGCGTATGCACTCTAAATGAAACAAACATACAAGAGAAAAGGTAAGAGTTACAATCATGGAGGAGGCAAATTCAAGCTGAAAATCTTCTTCCCAAACACACTGTACACTCTTGTATATCAACTGGAGAATATTTAAGACCCCACGCTCAGTTACATCACAACATTGTTTATTATGTGAATTTTTTACAATACAAACAAAAAAATACAGAAATGCAATATATGAATACAGCTAAATGCAGAATGGTGACTTTTTTTTCTTTTCAAGAGGCCATGATTCCCATTTCTAGTAAAATAAAGAGACTGCACATAGGTAGAAATAGGTTGGTTGTTAGCTTCACAATTTTGCCTAGAAATGATCTATAAATGCATTTTTTCCCCCTGCTACTTACCATAAAGTGTAAAAAGGGAATTAAAGGAAAGTTTCCTTGTTGGTTCCTACCATATGAAAGATGCTATATCCTATTTTAGCAGGGCCAATATATGGAAAATACCTAAATTAAATGTTATTACAAAAATGAAGCAGTAATGAGATTCTGGCTAAAGAGGGCACTAAATGAGAATAATATATATTTAAAGAATCCAAAACAAACAAACAAAAAAAGAGGTTGTTATAAAAAAGCTCTAGGTGCGTTGTAAGCATATAGGTTTTTTTTTTTCCATGTGTATTTTTAAACAATGGAAGTGTCAAAAAATAGGGTCAACTGTGTTAGACTAAATTACATTACTGTATATGTTGCACTGAATGAAACCTTTGTATTATAATTATCATAAAGAAGAATAGTTTGCATCATATTATGGCAATTTATCCTCAATGAAAACCTTCCAGAGTCCTTTTATTTTGGAATATCCTGTAAAAAATCAAACTACCAGAACATGATTGTACAACAGTAAAATGTTTTCTTGCATTAAATTGAAGACATCTGTTTAATAAAAAAAGAAAACATAGGAAAGGTACTTAGAGCTGTTAGTTTCTAAGTACACAACACCCTAGACAATTAAAGGCATCTTAATCTCCGTCAAGAACAAAAAAAAATAATAATAATTTTTGTCATGCTGTTAAATCCATCATTAAGGATAAAACCGGTGCAAATTGGTCAAATGGATCCAACAAACACTGATGTCCAAGCTGGCATGTTGGCAACTAATATGTAACTGGTGGTCAAAAGAGGGTTTAAAAGATCTTCCCTTTCTTCTTGTTCTTTTCCAAGGTTCTAAATGATTAAAGGAAAATAATCAAAATGAGTGACCACTTTATAAACACAGATAACATATGGTAGCAATAGCTAAACCAACTACAACTGTGTTGGATTTTCAAACACTACGTTTTCATTTAAAAATTAGAAGATTTAAAGTTAACAATAAGGACAATGCTAGTCTATAATATTATTTTCTTGGACAAATATTTGACAAAATTCCAAGACAAACAGTAAAAAACATGACAAAAACCCATTTTTAATATACAAGCACAATTTTTCCTAAATGAAACAGTGCAAATCAAAAAAGATCAACTGACATCAACCAGGGTATCCTTTTCTCCTACTGCCATTTGTATTCTGAAATGCTTCGCTTTTACAAATATATTTTCTTCTTCCTTGGGGAAAAAGTTAATAGAAGGATAGTGCTGAAAATCTTGAAAATGTTTAGCAGTGAGGGTAAACTGTAGAATCCTTATAGGGATACAACTTTTCAGTTTTAAATGGGACTAATGAGGAAAAGAAGAAAACCAAAGTATAAACACTACTGATTTTTGTGTAAATTAAGAGTAACTAATTAGCTGCATTAGGAATTAGATATCCAAAATTTTATCTTAATGAAATAATTCAACACAATAAAGACATACCTCTGAATGTATAAAAGATCTTTGTAGCAGTGTTCTCTATGTTTGCCAAAAATTAAATACAACCGTTATGTCCAACATTTGATGGGAAAAGGTAAGCAACTGATTACAGTGAGTCAACTGAAGAGAATATTATGAAGCTACTAAATTATAATTATGAAGATTGTTAAGTCATGGAAAATGTTTACAGTGAAAAAAATACTATTATAATAGACAGACTGCATCCATCTATATAAAAGATTCATCCATGAAAATTGTGCTTGGGATTTATGATAATGGATGATGTCTTTTTAAATGTTATTTTAATGTTTTTAAAATAAATAGGAAAATAATTCTTTAAAGCATTAATACACACATTTCTTGGGAATCTGATATTAGATACCTTGAAGAGTTCTGTTGCTCTAAAATACGTTGTTGGGCTTCCCAATTTGCTTTCTCATCTTCAAACTGACGACGTTTTTCCTCTAATTCTTTGTGCTGTGCTTCCAAATTCTTTTTCATTTGCTCATGGCGCCGTTGGAGCTAATTCAGAGCACAATATATAAAATAAAACTGTTTGAGAAATCAGGAGCAGAAGTACATTTCATCCAGGCATCCTAATGTTAACAGTATGAGCATTCAGTTCTTATGCTATAAATTCAAAGTACCACCTGGTTTTAGCACTGTCTAAAATTTTAGCACCGTCTAAAATTCCTCTGCCTATAGGACTTACCACCCAAAAGGCCAGTGATCGAAGAGAATAATCTTGGTAAACAGGGAAAAAAAGAGTACAATAAGCTACAGTGTGTGGCACTTTATAATGGGCATACCCTATCTTATCATCTCATTTTTCCTTACTCACAAAACATGTAGGAAGCTGGGCAGGGAAGACACCACTGCTCCCACTTCATAGATGACCAAACAGTTGCAGAGTTTATGTCACTTGCCCAAAGTCATTAGTCAAAAAGTGGCAGAACCAGGATTCGAACCTGCCTCGTAATTCCAAGTTCACAAAGCTGAGACAAGTGAAAAGAAAGCAAATAGATGAGGATCTAAGAGTTACAAGATCATGGGATAAGGTCCCCGATTCTTATAAAGCAGTGGTTTTCAAATATCAGTCTTCGTACAAATCACCTGAATGCTTGTTAAAAATATAGAATCCTGGACCTCACAAAGACATACTGAATTAGAATCTCTGGGTTTTTGTTAAGTCTAGAAATCTACATTTTCAACAAGTTCCCGTGATTCTAAAGCAGGTGGTTCTTTCTACATTGAGAATTAATGCTATAAAGAATGCTGGCTGAAAGGTGGAAAACACTCATGCAAAGTAACTGCAGAAACAAAGAGCTTACCTAATAGTTCATTAAATAATTCATTTAGGTGCTAGTTAATCCATTTCTGAGGAAAACAGTCATAGAAAAAAAAAACTACAACGAATAACTAAGAACTATTAATATTAAAAACTTTCAGATGTCCAGGAACTATGTTTTATTAAAGACTGTATTACACCAATGAATTAACATCTTGAATTTGGATTGTAATTTCGCATACAACTTGTTTCCTTAATTACTTTGTAAACCCACAAAAAGTGACTTCATATTCATTCCCATTCCAAATTATTTCATGCAGTTCTTACAAAACAAAACCATCTAAGATTATATTTAAGCAAACATGAATCAAATTGAGGTAACATCTTCCTGATGATAGCAAACAAGTTACTAAGAAAATGTTAGAAAATAGGAACACAGGAAAATGCCTTTGGTTATTAAAAAAAAAAATGCAAGGGAATTATATATACACAATTCAGATAGTCACCTCTGAGAAGGAGAGAGAGGATACAATAGGGGAGAGATACAAGGGGCCTCAAATGAACTGATGATGCCTTATTTTTTTAAGCTGGACCATAGGTTCACCAGTGTTCATCATTCTTTACCTGGACATTTCTGTCACATATACGTATCTTTGTGTTAACTGCATGTAGGTTAAAAGTACAGGTCACAATCCCTCACTTCCTAGAAACCCTTGGGGTTAGATGTGTTTCATAGTTCAAAATTTTTCAGATTTCAGAAAGCCAATACTACTTAGAAAGGTCTATATACTCTATTTACAAAACAACTCCTGGGACTGTGGGTGGCGGAGGGGGTAAGCTTCGGAGCCACGGAGGAGAGCGCAGCCACAGGGGTGCGAAGGGCAAAGCGGAGAGAGACTCCCGCACAGAGGATCGGTGCCGACCAGCACTCACCAGCCCGAGAGGCTTGTCTGCTCACCCGCCGGGGCGGGCGGGGGGCTGGGAGCTGAGGCTCGGGCTTCGGTCGGATCGCAGGGAGAGGACTGGGGTTGGCGGCGTGAACACAGCCTGAAGGGGTTAGCGCACCACAGCTGGCTGGGAGGGAGTCCGGGAAAAAGTCTGCAGCTGCCGAAGAAGCAAGAGACTTTTTCTTGCCTCTTTGTTTCGCGGCGTGCAACGAGAGGGGATTCAGAGCGCCGCCTAAACGAACTCCAGAGACGGGCGCAAGCCGCGGCGATCAGCGTGGACCCCAGAGACGGACATGAGACGCTAAGGCTGCTGCTGCCGCCACCAAAAAGCCTGTGTGCGAGCACAGGTCACTCTCCACACCGCCCCTCCTGGGAGCCAGTGCAGCCCGCCACGGCCAGGCTCCCGTGATCCGGGGACAACTTCCCCGGGAGAACACACGGCACGCCTCGGGCTGGTAAAACGTCACGCCAGCCTCTGCCGCCGCAGGCTCGCCCCGCATCCGTATCCTTCCCTCCCCAGCCCGCCCGAGTGAGCCAGAGCCCCCGAAGCAGCTGCTCCTTTAACCCCGTTCTGTCTGGGCGGGGAACAGACGCCTGAGGGCGACCTACACGCAGAGGCGGGTCCAAATCCAAAGCTGAACCCCGGGAGCTGTGCGAACAAAGAAGAGAAAGAGAAATCTCTCCCAGCAGCCTCAGAAGCAGTGGATTTAAAACTCCACAAACAACTTGATGTGCCTGCATCTATTGAATACCTGAATAGACAACGAATCATCCCAAATTCAGGAGGTGGACTTTGGGAGCAGGATATATTAATTTTCCCCTTTCCTTTTTTGTGAGTGTATATGTATATGCTTCTGGGTGAGAGTTTGTCTGTATAGCTTTGCTTTATAATAGCTTTATTTTACTTCACTATATATTTATCCTCTTTCTTTCTATTTTTTCTCCCTTTTACTCTGAGCCGTGTGGATGAAGGCTCTTGGTGCTCCAGCCAGGCATCAGGGCTGTGCCTCTGAGGTGGGAGAGCCAACTTCAGGACACTGGTCCACAAGAGACCTCCCAGCTCCACGTAATACCAAACGGCAAAAAATTTATCAGAGATCTCCATCTCAACATCAAGACCCAGCTTCACTCAACGACCAGCAAGCTACAGTGCTGGACACCCTATGCCAAACAACTAGCAAGACAGGAACACAGCCCCATCCATAAGCAGAGAGGCTGCCTAAAATCATAATAAGGCCACAGACACCCCAAAACACACCACCGGATGCGGTCATGCCACCAGAAAGACAAGATCCAGCCTCATCCACCAGAACACAGGCACTAGTCCCCTCCACCAGGAAGCCTACACAACCCACTGAACCAACCTCAGCCACTGGGGACAGATACCAAAAACAACGGGAATACCTGCAGGTTCGTACCTGCAGCCTGTGAAAAGGAGACCCCCAAACACAGTAAGATAAGCAAAATGAGAAGACAGAAAAACACACAGCAGATGAAGGAGCAGGGTCAAAACGCACCAGACCTAACAAATGAAGAGGAAATAGGTAGTCTACCTGAAAAAGAATTCAGATAAACTGATAGTAAGGATGATCCAAAATCTTGGAAATAGAATAGACAAAATGCAAGAAACATTTAACAAGGACCGTAGAAGAACTAAAGAGGACCAAGCAACGATGAAAAACACAATAAATGAAATTAAAAATACTCTAGATGGCCATCAATAGCAGAATAACTGAGGCAGAAGAACGGATATAGTGACCTGGAAGATAAAATAGTGGAAATAACTACTTGCAGAGCAGGATAAAGAGAAAAGAATGGAAAAGAACTGAGGACAGTCTCAGAGACCTCTGGGACAACATTAAACAACACCAACATTCGAATTATAGGGGTCCCAGAAGAAGAAGAGAAAAGAAAGGGACTGAGAAAATATTTGAAGAGATTATAGTTGAAAAACTTCCCTAATATGGGAAAGGAAATAGTTAATCAAGTCCTGCAAGCACAGAGAGTCCCATACAGGATAAATCCACGGAGACACACGCCAAGACACATATTAATCAAACTGTCAAAATTAAATATAAAGAAAACATATTAAAAGCAGCAAGGGAAAAACAACAAATAACACACAAGGGAATCCCCATAAGGTTAACAGCTGATCTTTCAGCAGAAACTCTGCAAGCCAGAAGGGAGTGGCAGGATATACTTAAAGTGATGAAGGAGAAAAACCTACAACCAAGATTAATCTACGCAGCAAGGATCTCATTCAGATTTGATGGAGAAATTAAAACCTTTACAGACAAGCAAAAGCTGAGAGAGTTCAGCACCACCAAACCAGCTTTACAACAAATGCTAAAGGAACTTCTCTAGGCAAGAAACACAAGAGAAGGATAAACACCTACAATAACAAACCCAAAACATTTAAGAAAATGGGAATAGGAACATTACATATTGATAATTACCTTAAATGTAAATGGATTTAATGCTCCCACCAAAAGACACTGACTGCTGAATGGATTACAAAAACAAGACCCATATATATGCTGTCTACAAGAGACCCACTTCAGACCTAGAGACACATACAGACTGAAAGTGAGGGATGGAAAAAGATATTCCATGCAAATGAAATCAAAAGAAAGCTGGAGCAGCAATTCTAATATCAGACAAAATAGACTTTAAAATAAAGACTATTACAAGAGACAAAGAAGGACACTATATAATGATCAAGGGATCGATCCAAGAGGAAGGTTATAACAATTGTAAATATTTATGTACCCAACATAGGAGCACCTCAATACATAAGGCAAATACTAACAGCCATAAAAGGGGAAATCGACAGCAACACAATCATAGTAGGGGACTTAACACCCCACTTTCACCAATGGACAGATCATCCAAAATGAAAATAAATAAGGAAACACAAGCTTAAATCATACATTAAACAAGATGGACGTAATTGATATTTATAGGACATTCCACCCAAAAACAACAGAATACACATTTTTCTCAAGTGCTCATGGAACATTCTCCAGGATAGTTCATATCTTGGGTCACAAATCAAGCCTTGGTAAATTTAAGAAAATTGAATCGTATCTATCAAGTATCTTTTCCGACCACAACACTATGAGACTAGATATCAATTACAGGAAAAAGATCTGTAAAAAATACAAACACCATGGAGGCTACACAATACACTACTTAATAACGAATGTGATCACTGAAGAAATCAAAGGGGAAGGAGGGAAATCAAAAACTACCTAGAAACAAACTGACAATGGAGACACGACGACCCAAAACCTATGGGACACAGCACAAGCAGTGCTAAGAGGAAGTTTATTTAGCAATACAAGCCTACCTCAAGAAACAGGAAACACCTCGAATAAACAACCTAACCTTGCACCTGAAGCAATCAGAGAAAGAAGAACAAAAAAAACCCCAAAGCTAGCAGAAGGAAAGAAATCATGAAGATCAGATCAGAAATAAATGAAAACAGAAATGAAGGAAACAATAGCAAAATCAATGAAACTAAAAGCTGGTTCTTTGAGAAGATAAACAAAATTGATAAACCATTAGCCAGACTCATCAAGAGAAAAAGGGAGAAGACTCCAAATCAATAGAATTAGAAATGAAAAAAGAGAAGTAAGTAACCACTGACACTGCAGAAATACAAACGATCATGAGAGATTACTACAAGCAACTCTATGCCAATAAAATGGACAAACCTGGAAGAAATGGACCGCTTCTTATAAATGCACAACCTGCCGAGATGAACCAGGAGAAGAAATAGAACAATATTGAACAGGACCAATCACAAGCACTGAAATTGAGACTGTGATTAAAAATCTTCCAACAAACAAAGCCAGGACCAGATGGGCTTCACAGGCGAATTCTATCAAACATTTAGAGAAGAGCTAACACCTATCCTTCTCAAACTCTTCCAAAATATTGCAGAGGGAGGAACACTCCCCAAATCATCCTACAAGGCCACCATCAGCCTGATTACCAAAACCAGACAAAGATGTCACAAAGGAAGAACTACAGGCCAATATCACTGATGAACATAGATGCAAAAATCCTCAACAAAATACTAACAGAATCCAACAGCACATTAAAAGGATCATACACCATGATCAAGTGGGGTTTATCCCAGGAATGCAAGGATTCTTCAATATATGCAAATCAATCAACGTGATACACCATATTAACAAACTGAAGGAGAAAAAACCATATGACTCATCTCAATAGATGCAGAGAAAGCTTTCGACAAAATTCAACACCCATTTATGATAAAAGCCCTGCAGAAAGTAGGCATAGAGGGAACTTTCCTCAAACATAATAAAGGCCATATATGACAAACCCACAGGCAAACATTGTCCCTCAATGGTGAAAAAACTGAAACCATTTCCACTAAGATCAGGAATAAGACAAGGTTGCCCCACTCTCACCACTATTATTCAACATAGTTTTGGAAAGTCTTAGCCACAGAAATCAGAGAAGAAAAAGAAATAATAGGAATCCAAATCGGAAAAGAAGAAGTAAAGCTGTCCCTGTTGCAGATGACATTGATACTATACATAGAGAATCCTAAAGATGCTACCAGAAAACTCCTAGAGCTAATCAAATGAATCTGGTAAAGTAGCAGGATACAAAATTAATGCACAGAAATCTCTTGCATTTCTATACACTAATGATGAAAATATGAAAGTGAAATTAAGAAACACTCCCGTTTACCACTGCAACAAAAAGAATAAAAATATCTAGGAATAAACCTACCTAAGGAGACAAAAGACCTGTATGCAGAAAATTATAAGACACTGATGAAAGACATTAAAGATGATACAAATAGATGGAGAGATATACCATGTTCCTGGATTGGAAGAATCAACATTGTGAAAATGACCTCTACTACCCAAAGCAATCTACAGATTCAATGCAATCCCTATCAAACTAACCACTGGCATTTTTCACAAACTAGAACAAATAATTTCACAATTTGTATGGAAACACAAAAAGATCCCGAATAGCCAAAGCAATCTTGCGAACGAAAAATGGAGTGGAGGAATCAGGCTCCCTGACTTCAGACCTTTATTACAAAGCTACAGTAATCAAGACAGGTTGGTACTGGCCCCAAAACAGAAATATAGATCAATGGAACAGGATAGAAAGCCCAGAGTGGTAAACCCATGCACATATGGTCACCTTATCTTTGATAAAGGAGGCAAGCATATACAGTGGAGAAAGAAAGACAGCCTCTTCATAAGTGGTGCTGGGAAAAATTGGACGATTACATGTAAAAGTATGAAATTAGAACACTCCCTGACACCATACACAAAAATAAACTCAAAATGGTATTAAAGACCTAAGTGTAAGGCCAGACACTAGCAACTCTTAGAGGAAAACATAGGCAGAACACTCTCTGACATAATCACAGCAAGATTCTTTTTGACCCACCCTCCTAGAGAAATGGAAATAAAACAACACAAATAAACAATGGGACCTATGAAATTTCAAAGCTTTTTGCACAGCAAAGGAAACCATAAACAAGACCAACAAGACAACCCTCAGAATGGGAGAAAATATTTGCAAAGAAGCAACTGACAAACGGATTAATCTCCAAGATTTACAAGCAGCTCATGAAGCTCCAATAACAAAAAAACGAACAAACCCCAATCCAAAAATGGGCAGAAGACCTAAATAGACATTTCTCCAAAGAAGATCTAACAGATTGCCAACAGACAATGAAAGAATGCTCAACATCATTAATCATTAGAGAAATGCAAATCAAAACTACAATGAGATATCATCTCACACCGGTCAAAATGGCCATCACCAAAAAATCTAGAAACAATAATGCTGGAGAGGTGTGTGGAGGAAGGGAACACTATTGCACTGTTGGTGGGAATGTAAATTGATTACAGCCACTATGGAGAACAGTATGGAGGTTCCTTAAAAAACTACAAATAGAACTACCATACGACCAGCAATCCCACTACTGGGCATATACCCTGAGAAAACCATAGTTCAAAAAGAGTCATGTACCAAAATGTTCATTGCAGCTCTATTGCAATAGCCAGGACATGGAAGCAACCTAAGTGTCCATCATCGGATGAATGGATAAAGAAGATGTGGCACATATATACAATGGAAATATTACTCAGCCATAAAAAGAAACGAAATGGAGGTATTTGTAATGAGGTGGATGGAGTAGAGTCTGTCATACAGAGTGAAGTAAGTCAGAAAGAGAAAAACAAATACAGTATGCTAACACATATATATGGAATCTAAGGAAAAAAAAAAAAAAAGGCCATGAAGAAACTAGTGGCAAGACGGGAATAAAGACACAGACCTACTAGAGAATGGACTTGAGGATATGGGGAGGGGGAGGGGTGAGATGTGACAGGGTGAGAGAGTGTCATGGACATATATACACTACCAAATGTAAAATAGATAGCTAGTGGGAAGCAGCCACATAGCACAGGGAGATCAGCTCGGTGCTCTGTGACCACCTAGAGGGGTGTGATGGGGAGGGTGGGAGGGAGGGAGATGCAAGAGGGAAGAGATATGGGAACATATGTATATGTATAACTGATTCACTTTGTTATAAAGCAGAAACTAACACACCATTGTAAAGCAATTATACTTCAATAAAGATGTTAAAAAAAACAACAACAACAACAACTCCTGGGCTGCCTAAGGTAGCACCTATAACCAAACACATTACTATTTTTTGCAGTGAAGTATATAAATATTCACATCAAGTGGGATAAAACTATTAGTTCTATGTCTGGTTTTGCAGTTTTCTGAAATTGTGGATACATGATTGTGGACTTGTCTAGCGATTAAGAACAAAGTTAAGTGTATTCAAATAATGGCTTACAGTTATGCAGCATAGGCCAAGTTAATTTATCTTTCCTCTCATGTAAAAAAGGGAAATGGACAATAATACCCATCTTGAAGGGCTGTGGTATGAATTAAATGACATAATCCATGAATGTGCCTGATACGCTGTGCTGCTGGATATTAGCAACTGTGCCCCAAACAAATATTTCTAGCACTTGAGAAAAAACAGTATTAAACAAGGTTAAATAGGTTTCTTCACCTATATATTTACATACTTATATGGCTCACTGAATTAGGAGAAACTTGGTCCAGATCTGTTTACAGGTCCTTTTAATGTTAATAAAGATTCTATCCTTCAAAGAGCAGTTAAGGTTCGGAAAACTCTGTTTTCACCATTCACAGTAATCGTAAAAACTCTCAAAGGGTTCTATAACTACAGTTTTATAATTATTTGTTTATAACATTTACTCTTAGGAGCAGGCCCTAAAATATGTCTATACCAAATGTAAATTCAACTCCTTTTAGATTTTCATCATAATCTAAGTGTGGAGATAATGCAGACTGTTGATTACTCCTGTTTCTATTCACCTTCTGATAGGGATTTTCCAGATCATTTATTAATTAGTGAAGGAGTAGAGACTCGGATGGATAGATTTAATAAAAAGCTAATTAATAAAAAAGACTAAACTTAATCTCCTAAATGTCTTCTTAATAACAGATGCCAGGGATGCTAGTTCTGCAGTGCTTGGTAGTCTTAGACCAGGAGGAGCTATTCTGTATCCCCACTGAATTAAGCATATGATAAATATAACAACAGTGAAAGTTTTTTTTAATAAGAGATTACATGAAAAGCCCAGTGATTTAAGAGAAATCTAATGTGGAATAAAAACATTTCCTCAAAATTACTGAATACTTTACTCCATGCATTCCATCTACTCAATGGATCAGAGTACTTT
Source organism: Balaenoptera musculus (assembly GCF_009873245.2). NCBI lineage: Eukaryota > Metazoa > Chordata > Mammalia > Artiodactyla > Balaenopteridae > Balaenoptera > Balaenoptera musculus. The sequence continues at coordinate 42,632,591 of NC_045793.1, forward strand.
TGGTTATGTATTTAGTCAAAGGTTTATGTATTTTATGCAGTAATTCATTACAAAAGCAAACAGACCAACTGTAAGGATCTAACAGACTAGATCGGAGTCTCCTTTTAATATATTTAAACACAAATATTATTATATTAGTGGAGCCACATATAAACACAGGGATCTCACTGAATTTTATCGTTAAAAGTAATTTTAAAAGTATTTCATATTAATGTCATCCCATATATTTAAAAGTAATTTTCAGCACAATGATAATAAATCTGTGCTGGAGAAATATACTGAAATTGTTGATTTATTTTGTATTTGTGTTACCTAGAGTTTCTTCTACTGCTCTTGGACATCAAGCCAACTAACTTTACTGTACAGGTGCTTGTGTTAGTGTGTTTTTTTCTCCATCTTTTATTTCTTATCACTTATTGAAGGACATGTCTTCATGATTTTTTTGATTAATAGGAACTAAATATATGCCTCAACATCTAGAGAGATTCCAAGGTAGTATATCAGCTTGCTGGAATGCTTTGTCACTACCCTACCTGATTTTTGTAACAGTGGGAATTACGTTGACACTATATTACAAATAAGGCCCAACTCATTTATAAAAATCACATTTCTTCATTTCTTCCTCTGTCTGTAATTTACCCTGGCATGCCTATAGTTTAACTAAGGTTCTTTCTTTTTCATTCATATGCAAATAAGTCTGTTCTATTATTATTACCCTAACACTAGTTTTTATTCTTACATCCACCCAAAACTCTGATCTTTACTTTTCTTATATTGACTAGATGGAATGGCTTATAATTTCATTTCTTATTACTTGTTAATTATAGCTAATAAAATTTATTGGAAGTTTTCTACTATGTCTTCCTACCAAGTATGCTTGTATTCCAGTACATATTAAAATATATATTATTGTAAACATAGTGCTTGCTTTTATTTTTCCATTTTATTATGTTAGCGTATTATATTTGAAAAAATCTGGAGAAAGGTTATATTATCTATGAATTTTATTAAAGATATTTTTTAAAGGAATACTGTGCCTGTAAAAGGTGAAAATATTAGGTTGATTACCTCAGCTTCAGAGTCCTTCAGTTTTTGAACTTTTTCTTTGACCTTCATCTCAAACACCTGCTCCATCTCCATCTCCATCTTCTTCATCTTAGCTACATGCTCCCTTCTTTCTTCTTCCATTTGTGCAAGAGGGCTCCTGTGAACATTAGAGATAATCATTAAATGTCTAAAAATGAAAAGTGTAATACAAAACTCTGAAACAGTGATGAAAACAAATGAGCTGCTGTGTGCCATTACTAAATTCTCTGTTTTTTGAAAATAAGTTTCAAAATAATTTTTCAATTATTCTGACACCACCTTAAATGACATGGAACACAGATTTGAAGTTTTATATATGAACATGTTAAAAATTCTTTAGAAACTTTTAAAATTTATAAATATTTACAATTTAGAACTTCTTTCCATGAAGTTTCATAGCTAAACTTGAAAATCTCTAGTGAATAATTATTATGAAAATAGATCTACCAAAGGCAACTCTTAGCAGAATGTTTCTCTAAACCTAATGCATATCAAATCTAAAGATAACATATAAAATAAACTGTAGAAGGAAAATGGAAAGGACACATTCCCTAAATACATTCTTAGAAAGGAAAACTAGAAGAAAATTACTTAATTTTGTATTTTAAACAAAATTTTAATGTGAAAAAAGGTACTGAGTTAATGAAGTCAATACATGTAGAATATTTTTAGTTCTACAATTTTCCAAGTGTTATAATCTCTCCTTTTAGACGACTACTGACATCACAATAATTCAAACCTATTTTGGTTACTGAATTGATATGCTAGAAAAAACTACCAGGCAATACCTAGAACACTCTTCGTTTAGGCAAGCAGAGTATTTCTAGGCCACTTAATGTAATTTTAATGCTCTTGAAAAATTCATTCCACCTATGTCAAATATTTTAGTGTCTTAAGTTTTAAAGATGGTCAGTGATCACACACACATGAGAGAGAGAGAGAGAGAGCAAAGAAGCAAATGAATATCTTGGCATTTCTGAAATGCCAAATAATAGACACCAGCACAGTTAAATAAAAGTAGTTCACTCTATTGACATTAAACTCCACAGACTCAAATTTCTGCACAATTTTGTTCAAAATTTTCATGTTGAAAAATACTACAAATGAGCTTTATGTGAAGGCTAGTATATTTACAGACACAAGAGAATGCCGAAGTATCAGTAACCTATTACAGCCCCAGGGAGGAAAGAAAGGTGGGCTCTGTGGCTTTCACGATCTCTAAAAACAATTCAATACACTGGGACAACTTAAAAGAGGGAGGCCCTTTTCTGACTTTATTGATAAAACATGTTTATTTTGCCTCCACAAAAACAGGCTTTGACCATTTAATTGTACATATTAAATTGGTGAACTTTATCTCAATAAAGTGGTTAAAAAGTTAAATCATGGCTTAAAAACAAAGTCAGGCTTTGTATTTTATCCATAACTTCAAGGCTAGTCACTTTAATCCTGATTTGACACACTCTTGATTATGGTGACTTCTCTCCTTACAAGGCTGAGTATTTTGACCATTACAACACTGTTCTTCCCTCTCAAGGAGGAGGACAAGAGAGCAAGATGGAAAATATTAAATGAGCAACAGGACAGAAAGAACACTGGCTACTGATTTTTCTTAGCAAAAAGGAAGGACAAAGATGTGATGTACTGTTGTGACCAAAAGGATTTGTTTTGGCAGTTAGTGTAAGTTAGAACAAAACGTTACTTAACTAAAGGATATTCCTTCACTAAAAGAAAACTTACAAACCTTCAGTATGTCTTAACAATTAAACAATTAATCAGAAGTTCTGAAAATGAAAATAAACCAAACATTAACTTAGAAGAAGAATCAACATTCAAAAAGTGAGGTAAACTGAAATAAATTTTAAAGTGTAAATATCATTATTTCATTAAAAGCCAATAAGGCCCTTCATATTAATATATTTCTCATCTTTATGGCAGGTGTTTTTAATACAGGGGCCTCGGATCTCTTGGGCATTGTGTCAATGAATGCCCTGAAATGACATACCAAATAAATGTGTGTTTGTGTTGTGTATTCATGCAAGCATTATTCCAGTGAGAGGGTTCAAAGCTTTTGTTTGATTTCTGTAAAACTCACTTCTGCCACTCCCCAAAGCATTTTTAGGCTCTAGAAAAAAAAATACTCTAATAACGATTTATGAATTGGCCGTCTTAAATAACTGAAACTGTATGTTTAAGCAACTTACATTATCCAACAATACTGCTGCAATTTGAAAACAAATAAATATATTGTAAACAAATTATAAAAAACTAGAAATTAAAAAAATAAATTCGAATTCACACAGAATTGAGATTTTAAATATATACTCTTACTTATAATAACCTATCTATAAAATGCTCATTTAATTTCATCCTTGGGAGGAATAAGGCAATCCATATAAATGTAAAGAATCTGCAGTATAATTTGCACATGAAAAGGCTACCACCTTACCAAGAGTAAACACTGTCATCTAGATTATTATTTAAATAACTCTTGGGGGAAAATAGAAGACTGCAGAGAAACATGCTATGTTGTTTTGATATTTGCTTTTAAATTCAAAATTTAAATATTAAAAATCTTCACATACTAAAACTGCTTATGTCTTTGGAAAAACAAATAACCACTTACATGCCTTCAACTGTGTCATATCTAAAAGAACAAAAAATACAGAGACTTAGCACACTTAAAGTAAACCACACTAAAAGCAGCAACTAAAGGCAAATCCACAGATTTCACAATATAAGTATGTGCCCTAAAACAAAAGTTTATGGCCAAATTTGTTAAAGCTAGTTAATTTCTTTTCCAAATTCTGTCAGTAATCCCTATACCAAATCATTATGAAAATAAATAAGCTGTGCGATTATCTTCTGACAGCCTGCTCAAATTTCTAAACTTATTTAAATATGTATACTTTCAAAGAAATTTGCAATATTTCACATTTGAGATACTTCAAGCTTTTCAGCCTTGTAAAAATACTTGACTCCTTAACCAAATGAAGTGATATTCCAGTATTATAAGAAAATGGTTACATGTATCTAAAATGAATTTTTGGAAGCCTCTCACCAGTCAAAATGATGTTTCAAATCTAATTTTTAAATTAATTAGCACCCCAATTCTAGTCATTTTTATTAAAGTGATATTTAGAAAACTGTAACACAAAATTGTGCTTATAATGTAGAAAATACAGGAAAAAGGATCACTTTTTAAAAAATTAATTCTATTTTTTATACAGCAGGTTCTTATTAGTTATCTATTTTATACATATTAGTGTATATATGTCAATCCCAAACTCCCAATTCATCCCACCACCACCACCACCCCGCCACTTTCCCCCCTGGTGTCCATACGTTTGTTCTCTACATCTGTGTCTCTATTTCTGCCCTGCAAACTGGTTCATGTGCACCATTTTTCTAGGTTCCACATATATGCATTAATATACGATATTTGTTTTCCTCTTTCTGACTTACTTCACCCTGTACAACAGTCTCTAGATCCATCCACGTCTCTACAAATGACACAATTTCATTCCTTTTTATGGCTGAGTAATATTCCATTGTATATTTGTACCACATCTTCTTTATCCATTGGTCTGTCGATGGGAATTTAGGTTGTTTCCATGACCTGGCTACTGTAGATAGTGCTGCAATGAACTGCGGTGCATGTGTCTTTTTGCTTTATGGTTTTCTCTGGGTATATGCCCAGTAGTGGGATTGCTGGGTCATATGGTAATTTTATTTTTAGTTTTTTAAGGAACCTCCATACTGTTCTACATAGTGACTGTATCAATTTACATTCCCACCAACAGTGCAAGAGGGTTCCCTTTTCTCCACACCCTCTCCAGCATTTGTTGTTTGTAGATTTTCTGATGATGCCCATTCTAACTGGTGTGAGGTGATACCTCACTGTAGTTCTGATTTGCATTTCTCTAATAATTAGTGATGTTGAGAAGCTTTTCATGTGCTTCTTGGCCATCTGAATGTCTTCTTTGGAGAAATGTCTATTTAGGTCTTCTGCCTATTTTTGGATTGGGTTTTTTTTTTATATTGAGCTGCATGAGTTGTTTATATATTTTGGAGATTAATCCTTTGTCGATTCGTTTGCAAATATTTTCTCCCATTCTGAGGGTTGTCTTTTTGTCTTGTTTGTAGTTTCCTTTGCTTTGCAAATGCTTTTTTTATTAGGTCCCATTTGTTTATTTTTGTTTTTATTTCCATTACTCTAGGAGGTGGATCAAAAAAGATCTTGCTGTGATTTATGTCAAAGAGTGTTCTTCCTATGTTTTCCTCTAAGAGTTTTAGTGTCCAGTCTTACATTTAGGTCTCTAATCCATTTTGAGTTTATTTTTGTGTATGGTGTTAAGGGAGTGTTCTACTTTCATTCTTTTACATGTAGCTGTCCAGTTTTCCCAGCACCACTTATTGAAGAGACTGTCTTTTCTCCATTGTATATCCTTGCCTCCTTTGTCATAGATTAGTTGACCATAGGTGTGTGGGTTTATCTCTGGGTTTTCTATCCTGTTCCATTGATCTATATTTCTGTTTTTGTGCCAGCACCATATCATCTTGATTACTGTAGCTTTGTAGTATAGTCTGAAGTCAGGGAGTCTGATTCCTCCAGCTCTCTTTTTTTCCCTCAAGATTGCTTTGGCTATTCGGGGTCTTTTGTGTCTCCATACAAATTTTAAGATTTTTTGTTCTAGTTCTGTAAAAAATGCCATTGGTAATTTGATAGGGATTGTACTGAATCTGTAGATTGCTTTGGGTAGTATAGTCATCTTCACAATATTGATTCTTCCAATCTAAGAACATGGTATATCTCTCCATCTGTTTGTGTCATCTTCGATCACTTTCATCAGTGTCTTATAGTTTTCTGAGTACAGGTCTTTTACCTCCTTTTGTAGGTTTATTCCTAGGTATTTTATTCTTTTTGTTGCGATGGTGAACGGGATTGTTTCCTTAATTTCTCTTTCTGATCTTTCGTTGTTAGTGTATAGGAATGCAAGAAATTTCTGTGTGTTAATTTTGTATCCTGCAACTTTACCAAATTCATTGATTAGCTCTAGTAGTTTTCTGGTAGCATCTTTAGGATTCTCTATGTATAGTATCGTGTCATCTGCAAACAGTGACAGTTTTACTTCTTCTTTTCCAATTTGTATTCCTTTTATTTCTTTTTCTTCTCTGATTTCCGTGGCTAGGACTTCCAAAACTACGTTGAATGACAGTGGCGAGAGTGGACATCCTTGTCTTGTTCCTGATCTTAGAGGAAATGCTTTCAGTTTTTCACCATTGAGAATGATGTTTGCTGCGGGTTTGTCGTATATGGCCTTTATTATGTTGAGGTAGGGTCCCTCTCTCCCCACTTTCTGGAGAGTTTTTATCATAAATGGGTGTTGAATTTTGTCAAAGGCTTTTTCTGCATCTATTGAGATGATCATATGGTCTTTCTTCTTCAGTTTGTTAATATGGTGTATCACATTGATTGATTTGTGTATATTGAAGAACCCTTTCATCCCTGGGATAAATCCCACTTGATCATGGTGTATGATCCTGGAAAAAGGATCACTTTTTGTCGTCACATTTTTCTTTTCAAATGAAACTTTTTTTATTAGGTGACTAGAAAAACCATTTAAATTATATCATTACCTGCCTGCTTTTTAATGAAAACTCTTCTTCACACACGTAGATAAGCTAAAGCTTATAAACTTAAACTTGTCAGAGAAATTTAAAGTGACTCAGTCAAAAATAAGAAAAGACCTGGTAAAAAATTTTTTTTTAAAAAGGCTACAATATAACCTGAACAGCACATTAAATCCCCAAAGATATAACTTAGCTCCTTTTAGAGATCTATTCAAGGGGTGACAGTTCCTGAAAGCCACCAGATGACTTACCCTTTTCATGTGACCAACAATAGAATCACAGCAAGGACCACACTTAAGGCTGACCCAGTAAGGCCCTACTGTGGTTGTCTTACATGACCCACATTTTGAGTGTAATGGAAAGACAACCACATTTCATTTAAATTACGTGTGGTCTTTCCTGAAGAACTCATTAAGCAAGTACATTTACATATTTTTGCTTCAGTGGTGTGGTAGGTCACTATGTATACAGACATGTAGCAATTTTCATACAAAATTTTCCAAAGGAATTTCACTTAAAATAAGAATTTCAAAGAGCAACAAAAATTTCCAAACATTCTGGGAAACAGTTGTTACCAGCATTTTATTTTGCCAAGTGAGAGTGTTAAAACTAAACGTAAATAAAACAATACTATCATTATATTTTCATGAAAGGACACACGAACAAGAGTAAAAGATATAACTGAATAAATTATTTTTTTTTGGAAAAACTTGGGACAAATTTCAGAAAATTGTCTTTATATCTCTTTAGATCAATGAAAACTTTGTCATGTACCAAAAGAGTTCTGAGGATTAGCCTTTAGAAACCTGTGTTTTCAGTCATTAATAGGAATTCAGGTATCCATAGAGTTTTCCCAAGACTACAGATGGAGAAGGTTGTAGAAAACAAAAATAAAATTAATATATGGGAAAGAGGTAACTCCAACTTGACCACCTCAATAAAGCAGAACAGATATAGAAATAAAGTGAGTCACACAAGTTTTTTGGCTTCTCAGGGCATATAGAAGTTATGTTTACACTACACTGTAGTCTATTAGATGTACAGCAGCATTATGTCTTAGAAAACAATGTATATACCTTAATTTAAAAATATGTTATTGCTGAAGAATGCTAACCGTCATCTAGCCTTAAGTGAGTCATAGTAGGAACATCAAAGATCACTGATTACAGATCAACATAACAAATATAATAATAATAAAGTTTAAAACAGCAGTCCCCAACCTTTTCGGCACCAGGGACCGGTTTTGTGGAAGACAGTTTTTCCACAGACTTGGTGGTGGTTGGGGGGGTTGTTCAGGTGGTAATGCGAGCAATGGGGAGCGATGGGGAGCAGCAGATGAAGCTTCGCTTGCCCGCCGCTCACCTCCTGCTGTGCGGCCTAGTTCCTAACAGGCCATGGACCAATACCAGTCCGCGGCCCAGGGGTTGGGGAACCCTGGTTTAAAACATTGCGAGAATTACCAATGTAACACAGAGACATGAAGAAAGCAAATGCCGGTGGGAAAATGGCAAAGACAGATTTGCTTGATGCCACAAACCTTCAATTTGTAAAAAACACATTATCTGCGAAGTGTAATACAGCAAAGTGCAATAAAACAAGGTATGCCTGTAAAAGATGTAAGGAAGACCACGAAGGAAGAAGCAAGTAAAACTTTAAAAAAGCATGTTGAACAAAAAAGGATACCCCTCCCCTTATTGGGGATTACTTTAAGAGATCTGCAATCTTGACATGGTTAATTCTCCACTTTCCTTTACAATTTTGTTGAATCTCTTTTAATTTGGAACCTGACCTCCCTTTCTGTTACTTCTAACCATCCTCCACCCTCCGGACAGGGGTGGGCAAGATATACTCTCCCTGAGGAAAACAGATGACTTGATATTTTCTTTGCCAGACACAAGTAATACCTGAACAGCTGCTAACAATAGAGCTCACTTTTCCAGACTCCAGCCTTGAGACAAATCAGTATTTGATGAGACAAGCTCAGCTATGTTTCAGATTTTAACCATATAATCTAAATCTTGGGTTTTGTCCCCAGCTTTACTGAGATATAATTGACATATAATATTGTCTCAGTTTAAGGTACACAATGTGATGTCGAGGACCACTAACATAACAGAAAGGCACATTTTCAAACATATAAACCAAATACCAAATATTTTTATTTTTAACCCATGGTTCAGTACACTCTACAGTCCATCCAAAACTGGCTCGGAAAATTAAATATAAGATAAATTAATCTACTTTATGCTTAACATTAAAAAAAATTAACTTATATACTAAAACCAAGTGTAATTAGCACTCTATGGAGCGTACACTGCCAGACAAAGGTTAATGTAACTATAAATATTAAATAGATGTATATCTGTATATGTATGTATATGTCTATATATTATATAAGAACAATTAAAAAACACAGGTCTGGGCTTCCCTGGTGGCACAGAGGTTAAGAATCTGCCTGCCAGGCTTCCCTGGTGGTGCAGTGGTTGAGAATCTGCCTGCCAATGCAGGGGACACGGGTTCGAGCCCTGGTCTGGGAAGATCCCATATGCCACAGAGCAACTAGGCCCGTGAGCCACAACTACTGAGCCTGCGCGTCTGGAGCCTGTGCTTCGCAACAAGAGAGGCCATGATAGTGAGAGGCCCGCGCACCGCGATGAAGAGTGGCCCCCGCTTGCCGCAACTAGAGAAAGCCCTAGCACAGAAACGAAGACCCAACATAGCAACCAATCAATCAATAAAAAAAATAAATAAATCTTAAAAGCAGAAACCTACCATTAAAAAAAAAAAAAAAAAAAGAATCTGCCTGCCAATGCAGGGGACAAGGGTTCGAGCCCTGGTCCAGGAACATCCCACATGCCGTGGAGCAACTAAGCCCGTGTGCCACAACTACTGAGCCTGCGTGCCACAACTACTGAGCCCGCGTGCCACAACTACTGAAGCCCGCGTGCCTACAGCCCGTGCTCCGCAACAAGAGAAGCCACCGCAATGAGAAGTCCACACACACCGCAACGAAGAGTAGCCCCCACTCGCCGCAACTACAGAAAGCCTGTGCCCAGCAATGAAGACCCAACGCAGCCAAAAATAATAAAAAAAAAAAAAAAAAAAAAAAAAAAGGAAACACAGGTCCATCAGCAATCAGGTGAATAAATGACCTTATTCTCAAGTTTATTTCTTTCTCAAATTCCCTGCAGATGCTGTTTAGAGACCATACGAAGTAATAAAGAAAGTGATAAAATGACCACTTTTTTTTTTTTAAAGGACCAAAGTTCAGTGGTCTTCAAACTGAGGTCTCTATTTATATGAAGAGAGTTACTTGAGTCTGTGCAGTTTTTTTTTTTTTTAATTTATTGTATTTATTTATTTATGGCTGTGTGGGTCCTCGTTTCTGTGTGAGGGCTTCTCTAGTTGTGGCAAGCGGGGGCCACTCTTCATCGCGGTGCGCGGGCCTCTCACACCGCGGCTGTCACTGTTGCGGAGCACAGGCTCCAGACGCGCAGGGGCTCAGTAACTGTGGCTCACGGGCCTAGTTGCTCCGCGGCATGTGGGATCCTCCCAGACCAGGGCTCGAACCCGTGTCCCTGCATTGGCAGGCAGACTCTCACCACTGCCCACCAGGAAGCCCAAGTCTTGCAGTTTTTTAAGAGAATCAATTTCCCAGATCCTCAACTTCCATACAAAGTTTTGCCTAAAGTGATCTATCTGAAAATTTCCAAGTTAACAGATAGTCCGTTTCTCACATTACCGAAGAAAGACCTACTCCTCTTACTATCCCTTTACTAATGTACACTGTACCTGAAGGTATGAAAAACCTCCAGGTGACAAGAGAGAAGTCTCTTTCAATGATTAATCAAACACTATAACATAAACCTGTAAGAGTGTATCTCCAAGTTATTAAACATGTTTCTAGTTAAGGGCATGGTGTGGTGTTAGGTGTTTAGAAACATGGTATTGGGTCCCTGTCAGGATGGCTTCTGAATTAAGATATATAGCAAAGGAGGTGGCTGGAGAATGGCAATTTCTGTTTAATGACTCTACCTTTTCCACTCTGAGCTCCCTGAAACCTCAATCTCTCCGTGCCACCATTATCAAAGGATGCATTGCTAGGGAGAAAAAAGTCCCATGGGAGCAATACAAATAGAACATCAATAAGAAGCCCAGACTCACATTTGCTTACTTTACGTATTTAAATATTAGCCATTCTTTTCAGTTATCTGTGGATGGGTCCATAGCTATAAAGAAAGGCACCTTACATTGGCTAAAGCACCATAAATTGCTGGTACCGATTTTTTTTTTCCAAAAAATTCAACTGAATGAACAGCTAACATTTTCAAGAAATATGAGTACAATCAAGGATAAAAATTCCAAGTGACTTCTTTCAGATTCAGTATGTATCATTCAATAAAGTAGTAAAAACCTAATTTAACAAATCATAATATCAATACCTGTTCTAATTACAACCAGTCCCAGTTGGTTCAATCTTCAAAATATTTATTTTTCTATTACTTAAAGTAAATTAAATAATATACTAACTCCTGGGGCAATCTGCTTTTAGCAGTACAAACTTTTTTATTATTTTCATAGGCAAAGTTTAGACATGATTCATCTCATTAAGAATACATTTCCATAGAATCCTACTTTTCATGTTTTCACCTGGGTTATAGTTTAACTCAAGTAATCCACACTAGAATTCTGTATATGCAGAAGAATTTTTTAACAACACTATAAGGTTCACTATTTTTCTCTGAATTACCTTACCTGCATCCAACAGTAAAAAATATCCCAATAGCACTATTTTAAAAGCCTTAAATTCAAAACTATGGAAAAAAAATTCCTTATTTCTAGCACATTAACAAATGTTTAAAAGAAAAAAATTGAACATAAGTGCATACACTTAATGTATGCATTTAATGAAAGATATGTACTGACAGTACATTTTGCTTTAAACATATTATAAAATTACCAGTGGCTTTAATTGTGTATGTTTTCTTTTAAAACAGTTAAAAAGTCCATAAACTAGTGAAATGCTATTTAAAATGGATTCAATTTTATGAACAGTATTCACTATGATGGATCTTTATATTTCTGTGCTAAATAAGAGTTGTTTGATACAAATTCTGCTAAAAAGAAATAGATTAAAAAACGTTGCCTTTTTTCATGCACTGAACCTTACCTCAAGTAGAATCTTGTATTTTAAATATTAAAAAAAATCAATTTTTAAAATAGCAGTAGTAAATTCCTAGAAGTCAGTGTTTTGCAAAGCATGCGTTACTCATCACCTATATCGAAACCATCAAGGGTTAAAAAAAAAAAAAGGACGGGGGGGGGGGGGGGGGGGGGGGGGGGGGGGTGTGTGATTCCCTGGCGGCCCAGTGGTTAGGACTCCACACTTCCACTGCAGGGGGCATGGGTTCAATCCCTGGCTGGGGAACTAAGATCCCATGTGCTGTGCGGCATGGCCAAAAAAAACCCCCCAAAAAACAAAAAATCATCTAGGGTGCTCATTAAAAATACAAACTCTCAGGCCCATCCCACATGTACTGAATCAGAATCTCTTGCTAATGACTGAGTCTAGAAATTTACCTTTTTACCAATTACTCTGGGACTTCCCTGGTGGCACAGTGGTTAAGAATCCGCCTGCCAATGCAGGGGACTCGGGTTCAAGCCCTGGTCCGGGAAGATCTCACATGCCGTGGAGCAACTAAGCCCGTGCACCACAACTACTGAGCCTGCACTAGAGAGCTCATGCTCTGCAATGAGAAGCCCACCCACTGCAACGAAGAGCAGCCCCCACTCTCTGCAACTAGAGAAAGTCAGAGTGCAGCAACGAAGACCCAACGCAGCCAAAAATAAATAAATAAATTAAAAAAAAAAAAAAAAAGCAATTGCTCTCGGGAGATCCCTAAAGCCAGAAAATCTAGAAACTGATCAATAAAGTTCCTCAAATAAGCACGCTAATAATAGTGTAAGAAGAAATTAAAAATTAAGAAAGAGATTAGGGGCTATAACCCAAACATCATAAAGAAAATAAACACAGAGTTAGGTCCAAGATCAGTTTTAAAAGAGAACTGCTTGTGACTCTGCCAATGATTATTAATGCTTTGTGCACTTTCTTATGGAATTTAGGGCCACTGCGGAGACATAACTAAAAAAGCAAAAAGGAACACTTTTCTCTTCCATTATAAGGAATGCTGACCACTATAACACAGTATTGCTACTTTGAGAACTTGCTTCCCTTATTATTTATTATGCAGAAGATCCTTCAGGATTATCCTCTAATAGCATCAATACATAACACCTGGCTAAAAACGTGCATACATTGTTAAAATGGTTTTTGTAATACTTACGGTCTTCAACAACCCCAAATAAAGGAAAAACAGGGCACAGACATGGTTACCAAGTCTATACCAGCTAACTCACCAGCTTCCTCACACATCTCTTTTCCCTACACCATCATAAAACCACATCTTGAAGATACTAGCTCGGGTGGGTGAAGCTATACCACTCAGGAGGTCACTCACACCACCTCTAACAACCAACAGAAGAAAATCCAAACTCCAGCTAATTTACTCCCTGGAAATACACAATAGGAATACAAAAGGTAACCAAGACTACAATAATTAAATGTTCCTTTTGTTGGGTCCTGTCCCTTATTTCTATATAATCTTCTAGTAATACTCTGCTTCCAAATGGTTTATTTTAAAAAGACATAATAAAAGGTAGAAGTTCTATGTTTAGTCTCCTTAAAGAGACTATGGGATGTTTATCTTAAGAGTAAAATGGGTTTAAGGGTTACTTGGTAGAAACTGTTCTCTTCCCTTAAAAAAAAAAAATGCTGAAGGAGCTATTTGATTTCTAATTGGGGATCTATTAAATGTGTTACGTAGATTATTAAGATGATGGCAAAGACCAGAAGAAAATGCATGGCTCTTTCACTTAAGGAACAAGGTTATAAAACTACACTTCCTCCAACAAAGCTTGACAATATAAATTTGGCTGTTGTACCTAAAGAACATTATCCCAATTTTCTATTGAGTAGCCAAGAGGAATGTGATGAAACAATACGATTATTTACTACATAAATAATACCTTTTCTGGAGGAAACAATGTATACTTACTTAGTAAGCTGCCCTTTATTCTTGTTATTATCAACTCCATTATAAGTCACAGCTGCCAGTTTTCTGCTCCGGTAGTTCTCATAGTGTACATTATTAGTGACATCTTTCAAGTCCTGCATGTGTGTTCTGTCATAAATAAATGAACATCAAGAGTTTGTTTCTATTAAGAAAGCTTTGGTGTAAATTCAAAATTTTAGCAAAACAAAAATTTCAGACTTAAAATGAGCAAAAGACTATTCTTAAGGAAGATGGCATTCATCTGTCTTCATTCACATGTAAGGCAGAGTAAGACACAATGAGCTAACTTGACACCAATGGAAAATTAGGTTCCAAATGAAAGTTTAGGAGCATAAATCTTCTCAAAGCAGTTACTAAAGAATGACATTTCTAGAGAAGAGTATTTACCTTTTTAGTATATATTTTATTTTACTAGAGAAGGAAAAGTAGATTAGCTCCTACTAAAGTTCACAAATCAAAAGAAATTGCTTTCCTTTTAGCAATATTATTAATATTTGAGTTTTTATTCAGGTAATACATAGGGACACTTTAGATCACATATCAAGTTGGATGCAAACGGGAGAATTTTAATTTTGAGTAAATTTCTGTTTATTCAAATTGTCCAGTAAATGCGGTATTTTGGTTAAATGAATGTCTTCTTATAGCATATCTATCATACATAAAGTCAATCCATAGGAGACAACTATACAATACATGAGACATTTCATCATTCCTTAATGTTTCAAGATGCTAAAAGACTCCCTGAGCTGCTCTACGGTATCCTTTACCAATGCAGCAGTGTTTTTGGATATACGTGGTGTGGGAGTACTCTGTATCATTTGATCTTCCTTTTTCTCATCATCCATTCCTGCACCTGCAATCCCCCATCTTTCATCTCCACCACTTTACCAAAATCCCCTTATGGGAGACAAACATAAAGGTGTTACTCTGTATTTATTCTTCCTGATATCCAGGAAACAGTTACTACTACTTTCCCTTTTGTAAACAGAATGTGAGGTTCAATTACTCTGATTCACCTAGTATTGGACATTTCCATGCAGTTTTCTGATAGTTTAACTCCTCCTATTTCTAAGACTGGGTTTTCCACAAGCCTCATCTCCCTTTATACTCTGTCCCTTGATGAATATATCCTCTCTATGGCCACTAGAGTTACACCTAAAGCTCTATCCTTCTGTACTTCAGTCAAGTCAGACAGTTCCTTACTCCTAGCGTATCCAATGACTGGGATTGAATAGTTCATGCTAATTTGTCACTGACTCTCAAACTTCAGAATTCTACTGCTTTGGGAGCTCTCTTTGCAGTCTCGAAGTCAAACCACTCTAACCCAGGACAACTTTCTCCTTGGCTGTCAGTCATTTTTTTGGTACCAGTATATGTTATAGGTGACACCACATAACGTTTTCAACTATATTGTAAACACCCCCTTTTACAAAAAACATGCCATCACCTTTTGTACTCTTGCCACAGATAGCACATAATGGGCCCTTTAAAAAGAACTGATTTGAAGTTGAGTTATGATAAACACTGTTGACTTTCTAGAATTACTGTTATCAGTTTCTCTAAGCAGAGAATAATAACTGTGCCAATATGAAACAATCTTCTTGTAATTTTTAAATATTATATATTATCTCATCAATGAATCACTGAAAAATAACTAAAGGACCTGAGGTAAAGTACTTTAGTAGCTGAAATACAAGATGTATAAAATAAAAATAAGGTGGACTTATTAACTAGTTGTTAAACTATTTTTGTTAATGTCATCAACATTTTAGATAGTGAAATATTTTTCCCTTTCACTAAAATAACTTTCTTTATGATTACCTGCTTCTGGTATTTTTCAGGATATAAAAGTCTCTATTTGCACTTACTTAAATATTTTACTTTATCCTTTTAAAAATCAACCCGTTCCTCCACTCTGAAAATAATTAGTATATAGTTTTCTCCACAGTTTCCAGAATTTATTCATCTTTTCCACATCCTATTGCTGATAACAAAGCACTCTCTTCTCTCCTTTTGTTTTCCTTCTCTATTTGATTTCTGCACTGTCCATTGCCACACCCTGAAACTATTTTTATCAAGTTTTCCTCTTTCCATTGTCTTCCTTGGTTTGCCTGCAACAGCTAGTTCTCTTAATTAGCAAAGTGACACAGCTTTGAACTTGAATCTTTCTTAGAAGCAACCACTACTCCTAAATTTAACCTGCAGGATTTCAATTACTTGGAACTTACAGACATATGGAACACTGGCATTGATATTTCCTTCATGTATTTATTAAACATCCACTAGGTGCCTTTATCATAAAGACATGAGCTACATAATACATACATCTTTCTCATCTCTCCTCCGAACTTAAAAGGAAAAGCAATAAAGTAAAATATTCCTAAGCTTACCATTTTCAAAGCATACTTATCAAGGATGTTTTACACGTCTCAAAGACTATAAATGAAAAATTGTGTTAAGAAGCCAAATGGAATATCTAGCTTAAGTGAACATTATGCCTTAGGAAAGAAAAACAAGTGTGCTAAATCAAATTTAACAAATAAATGAATTTTTTATTAAGCACAAATGCCTAATCATCTACCTCAAGGAGCTGAAGCCCAATATCTTCATCTTGACGTGTTAAAAATGTTAGTAGGACCCACTCCCAATCCCACAAATAAAACATTTAAGGACTGTATTTATCCTAATCCATCTTAAAGGCAATCTATTTCCATGAATCTCTTCCTATCTGACCCACTCCATGATAACATTACCATTACCACTTACTCTGAGTTTCTTTAATACATGTAAGCAACCTCATCACAGCACACATCTACTTATATATTACATAATTTTAGAATTTTTTATATATTCATACATGTATGATTGTCCTGTTGCTTGCCTGTACTAAATCTTCCTGCAGGAATGGTCCTTCCTGCTTATAATGCTTCCATACTAGTGAGTCCCACTCACCAGATGTCACTGTGTACCTTCAAATGTTCAAAGTCTAGCTTCTGACTCAGTAACTAGCCTTCCTTTCTATAGTATTTTAGGTATATAGGCAATTATTGATTGCATATTTAAAAAACACATAAGACAAAGTTATAGAATACCATTGTGTCAGGCACTACGCAAGTAGCATAGATTTAAAATTGAAGAAAAGAATAAAATCAGAGGGAATGTACTGGCAATTAATACTTATGAAACATTCCTTACATATATAATGTCATAAGAGATTATTAGTTCTTCTGAAGTCACATCTTAAAAATGGAAGTGAAAGGAAAGAGTTCGTAACAGAACCTGAAGTGTTGTATTCTCAAAACCAAGAGATGACCACCCTTTCATATGCATTTGCTCTTCTCCCACTGTGTGAGGCATGGCAACCCCAATGGCTGAATTAACTCCGTCATCCACTTTCTACCAGAACACCTTGTCATGAGCTCTTTTGAGAAAAACCAATTACATGGCAATCTCTTTGATTTCAAAATTCACTTTCACCTCTTGTATATTTCTTGAGGTAGCAGTTTGACTCATATTTTCCCCCATTTTTAAGAATGATCTTATTCTTGTTCCATGATTTCCAATTAACATCAATATGCATGTTACTACTTCAACATAGCTAAAGAGATTCCTGTGTTTTGGGAAAGTGGATAGTATGAAAATGAACAGACACCAACTTAAGATGGCCATCCAAAACTGGAGGTTGAAGAGAATAGTACATAGTGAGGGTCTGGAGAAGCAAGCAACATGAGAGAGGAGAGAAGTAGCAAAAGGGTATGCAATGGCATGAGAAAGGGATTTATCTCAGCATGAGAACACTGAGGTTCATTCTGATCCCCTTTCTGTTCCTTTCCCACTTATGTCTCTGGTTCTTTTCAACTTTTTCTTCAGGATTTCCTCTCTGCTATTGATTTTCTAATTCAGGTCCTGGTCCTCTAATCAGAAAAACCTCAATGTCCTGTTCTCACATGCTTTCCTTCTCTTTCATCAGCTGCACAAGGTACAATTTAGGAGTAATGTTTTCCCTCCTGGGAGGAAGATCAGTTTTGTTCACAGTGTTCCAGTAACAAAAACGCTCCACTCACCAGCTACCAAGCTATGTATTTTTAAATATTCAAAGTCAAGTTTTTGACCCAAAACTTAGCCTTCCCTTCCACAGTTTTCACATTAAAGAAGAGCAAAAGCCTGTTCCTTTCCACTTTCCATAGCTCTTTCAGTATTAAACCTTAACACAAAGTATAATGATCAAGAGACCCATTTTCCTATGTATCCCTAGCCACACAGCCTATTTTGTATTTTTGCTCTTAACTTCAAAACCTTGGCAAAATAACCCAAGCTGTCTCCATGCAGTGCTTACTGCAGTACTTACTTCAGTGTGAGAATTAAGATACCACTTTAAATTAGCTAAATTTATAGAAGACAAAAAGTTAAATCTGTCTAACTCTAATTTTATTTAGGGAAAGAAAAAATTTATGTTATTTTCATCATTACTCACACTTACCTTATCAACATATTTCTTAGAATTGTAAAATCACAATGTTCACCATTTTCAACTATAAAAAAAAAAATAGATCACATACATTATTTCCACTAAACCCAGTCTTTTCAAAGGAAATTGGGTGTTAACAACAATGAGAGAATATGCAAAATAGCTTAGATCAATTTTTCCTTAAGATTTAACACTGTAACATAGTACTTAATTTAAGGGCACATCAGAGGACTGTACTATGTTACTTTATTGTAGTTTAATCCTCAATGATAAAATATAAACCTAACAAATGAGCTCTCCAAAAGCAAACAATTTTGACATTTTGAAAGAGGACATCATGTATTTCTCTTTATTGGTTGAAAATATATTTATTCCATAATAAAACGCATTTAAAAAGTTCAGTGTTGGGGGTGAGCAGGGGATCACTTTAGAAAAACCTCCCTAAGGTAACCAAAATGAAAACTTGAGCCAAGAACATTAAGGTTCTTTATTTTTTAAAAACGTATCACTAAAAGAACACTCTTTGGTGGGGGAGGTACCTAAAACTAAAGATACAAAGCAATTTCTTCTGTGCGTATTTCTAAGGGCTGTACTAGTTCTAAAGCCTCAGCTCAGCAACTGAAGGTTACATGGCGATGACAGAGCTGGGAATGAGCAGAGTATCACTGGTCGGGAAAGTCACTGATAACAACAGTAACTTGGAAAATGTTCTAAAAATTACAGAATTTTTCAAAGTAATACCAACAAATAGAACAATCATGACTCAAATCTTGATTCCAAGTTACTATAACACAGAAGATTAAATATTAGTAAAACCAGTATAATAAAC
Organism: Balaenoptera musculus; assembly: GCF_009873245.2. Lineage (NCBI taxonomy): Eukaryota > Metazoa > Chordata > Mammalia > Artiodactyla > Balaenopteridae > Balaenoptera > Balaenoptera musculus. The sequence continues at coordinate 42,651,741 of NC_045793.1, forward strand.
ACAAATTTGGGGAAACATGTCTATTGCCAAGAAGGCTTGTTGAGAATTGATGCTATAACTAAGATTTTATTGTTGTTTAACACTCCTTAAAAAATTAGTAGAGGATCACTTAATAATGAAATTTTTTTGCTCTAAAGATGTGATGCCAAAAAAGGTGACTTCTGTCCTGAGGAAAAGAAACTGTGAATGTTTTAATTGAGCTTCTGACAGTTGTTCTCATGCTTGAGGGTCCCAGGCCCATCTGAGACTCAGATAAAAGTGACAGGCCTTTTCTCCAAAATTGTTCTCAATTTCAGAAGGTTTATTAGATCCCTTGGAAGCAATCTTTGGTCCCCACGTAAAGAACTCCTGCATTATAAGAGTTTTCAAACAAAAAAACAGGAATAGACTAAATGGTGAGGCAGAGGTGGGAGGGTGGGTACTGACAAGTGGCTTCTAAAGTACTACACCTTTAAGATTTAACACATACTTGCCTGACTTAGTAGGACACAAGGTCTGAGAAACTTGAGGAAATGAGACTCAATGAAACTGAATTCAGAACTATCTTTGAAAATCTAGACTATATCAATGCAGTATGCATATCATACTACTTACTATAAATACAAATATTTTTAATCACATTTGTGAGATCTTATAGAAAGCCATTCACTGAAGAAAACCTTACCTTCAGCAACACCCCAAGGATACTGCCTTCCTCTGACCCTTTTGCCATTAACTTCAATGATAGTATTACTACCTACCACAGCAAGAGGTAAACGGTCCTATAAAACAAAGTACTCTTGTTCAAATATATCTCTGTAGTCCTCACAAATTCAAGAATAAAGAAGTTACATTACTCAACAGGTTAGCAAAAAAAATTATTACCCCGACAGTTTCTGCATTCATTTTTATAGGCCATTCAATTACTATTTAGTAAGATGCCATTATATGGCATTGCCACCAATGTAAACAATAAATATTTTCACTGAAAATTTAAGAATACTAAGGCATATGCTGATCAAATTATTTGTTAAAACATCATTCCAAAAAGAAGCTGCCCCCTATTGGAAAAATTAAAAAGGATAAAAAATATATTAGCAGTTAGAGGAAAAAAATGAGGCTTGTGGCTAGCTTGCCTACCTGATCACAAACCAACCCTAACAGCCCTGGAGGCAGAGAATGCCATTAATCAGTACATCATTTTTAGGTCCAGGGTACTTAGGAAACCACTATAATTTAAAAATACAGAAAATTATGTCGGTATGGATTTTTGGTTGATTCTTATGAAAGGACAAAAGAAAACATATTTTTGGCTCTTAAAACAAAGATTAAGCATAACAGTGCTTAAGAACAAATCCTTTCCCTTCTTATCACGCCCCCCTTTTCTTTCCCATTACCTGTTTTCAGGGGGGGGAAATTATAAAATATGAAATCAGTTAACTGAAAACCACATGAAGACAAGAATTACATTATTCATCTCTCTATTCCATATAATGCTTTATGATACATAACAGCCAAACAACAAAGTTAATCATAAAGTTGAATTCAATATTGAATAATCGCTCTATTTATTTTGTAAGTCAACTGTTTAAAAACACTGATATTTTTGGTCTTTCCAGGAGCTATTATAGTATTTTTAAGTCCCTAAAACATTTTAGTATATGTATGGGAATGAACCTACCTTTATCTTTTTAACAAGCTTATTTTCTTCTTCATCATCTGTCTCTGGGAATTCATATATTTTAATTTTATGTTCCTGGATTTCTTTCATTATCTAAAATGAAAGAGGAAGTCAGCAAAAGAGCATCACACATAATTTTAGTACATTAGCCTTATTACTCTTCTTAAATTCCTGAGTCCTCAGTTCCAGTTCCTTTACTGTTTTTCAATGATGCAAAATGTAATCTAAAACCAAAGTACTATGCTAGTCCTTTTTTAACATAAAGTTGATACATAAAGGTACCATTCTCAAAATCCAATTACTTCAGAAGTGTTAAAGTCATATGGTTATAATACCAAAAGAGTTCTAAAAATGATGTAAGAACCCAGAAAGGGCTTTCTCTAGCTGATTTCTACTCTAATGGCTTTAGGTCATTTATTTATAATGACTGAGATACTTCCTCTAGATAAACTCTTACCAACTGTTTTATTCATCTGAATCAACAAAGCTTAAACTCACCTAAAATTTTTAGTAGAATTTAGCAAAGGTAAGTAAAATTGAGTATAGCATTGGCTCCAGGAAAAAAAAAGTGCACACTTATCAGAAAATATCCTTGCATGTACATGTGCATACACACAAATCAAGGAGCAACACATATAAGATCAAGCAAGCATACAGGGAGAAAACATGCCCTGGAAATTAAGAAGCTAATGAGTTTATAATAATAATCAATGAGAGTGCAGAAAAAAGAAAGACAACTTATTAATAACATCAGAATGACCTAGTTCAAATTAAATTAACTTGTCCAAAATCACTCCAAATTCTAATAAGAATACAGACATCCAAATAATGTTGAATACCTACCCTATTCAAACTCATAACAAACTGATGGCTAATATACCTATAGCTAGCTCCCTGCCTGTACTGGTAGTTCAGCACTACTCTCACTGCCGGGGTCCCCAGCAGCAGTAAAGGGAACCTAAGCAAAATGTGCGACACAGTTACTAAAGCAGACAGAAGTAAAACTGCCACTGAGAAAAATAGGACCACATATCTTTTACAATTGAGTTATATATGTCTATATACAAAAAAACCCAAGAAGATAAATGATGAGACGTCAAATACATGACTAGAAGAAAAAAGGAACACTAGCAGCTAGCTCTAGGAGCAGTGGTTCTTAGTCAGAGGTTGTACATTAAAATGGCCTGAGTGAGCATCTTCAAAATAATGAATACAAAAGCCCTATCTTAACTTACAGAACAAATTGGTAGAGATATGGTCCAGTAACTCATTTTGAAAAAGTTCTCTAGATGACTCTGATAAACACCCTTGGTTAAAAACGTTTCTAAGGGCTTCCCTGGTGGCGCAGTGGTTAAGAATCCGCCTGCCAATGCAGGGGACACGGGTTTGAGCCCTGGTTCAGGAAGATCCCACATGCCGCGGAGCAACTAAGCCCGTGCACCGCAACTACTGAGCCTGCACTCTAGAGCCCGCGAGCCACAACTACTGAGCCCGCATGCCCTAGAGCCCGTGCTCTGCAACAAGAGAAGCCACCGCAATGAGAAGCCCGTGCACTGCAACGAAGAGTAGCCCCCGCTTGCCGCAACTAGAGAAAGCCCGTGTGCAGCAACGAAGACCCAACACAGCCAAAAGTAAATAAATAAAACAAATAAATTTATTTTAAAAAACAAACAAAAAAAAACGTTTTTTAGAAGCATAAATGAAGAAAAAGAAAATTGTACAACCCTACAATGTGACCAATCCGGAAGTAGAGATCATTGCTTATTCGTCTTTATCTCTTAGTTCTTAGAACAAATACAAATCAATGTACATACAAATCAAGACAGAAGAGGAGAAATGTTATTATATGATTAGTATTTGAACTTAGAAACAGCACATTACAAAATAAAAATGGAGTGAATAAACATAAAATAAAAACATATACTCCTGGTAGAAATAGCAGATATATGTAGTAAAAATGATACAATAAAACATTCTCAAAATTTATACAGATTTAACACAATTTCGAAGCAAACTTCCACAGGTTTTTGTTTTTGTAATAGGTTTCAAGTTATTCTAAAATTCATACTGAAAAAGGTGAAAAACCAAAGTACCTTGTTACAAAGGGGACAATAAGGACAATAAGAGATAATTAACTCTAAGATCTATTTAAAAATATTATGCAACATAGCCGCAGTTTAAAAGACATAAAACTGGCCTAAAATTTAAAAATAGGAAATTGGAATAGGAAAGTGGAATAGGAAAGTATAATAGTTCCAGAAACTGACCCTACATTTCATAAAATGTAATATATAATAAACCAAACACAACAATGAGGGAAAAATAAACCCCTGCTTTAAAGTGTTCAGATTTTCTGGAAAATTAAATTAAATCAAATTAGGTACCACTTTATTCCAAAAAAGTTTTAAAAATAAAAATGACAAACAATGCTGGCAAGACATTGGAACAAATATAACCGTTATAAAACTTATTTGATTGTTTTATTGGGAAAGCACCATGACAAAATGGGTAGGTGGGGGAGTGAGATAAAATAATCATACCCTTTCAAAAAGAAATCCTATTCCTGGGAATTCAGTCTAGGAAAGTAATTCTAAAGGGTGTGGGAGGGGTGCTGGTGGAAGCTATACGGAAACATCTAAAATAGCCTATTTAAATTGAAAGGATAAGGGCATATGATAATACTTACGGGCTCCTAGGAGAAAACTAAAGCAGAAGACTATTTTCAAGAGTTATTTTTAATACAGTGTAAACAACCATATAGTAAAGTAGCAAGAGGAATACACTGTAACACATTATACTAAAAATACGAAAAACTGCAAAGTACATGAATGGTATTAGAAACCCAAGAGTTCAAACTCATTCTACTTACCTGTTTCTTAAACTGTTGGCACTCCTCTGGTGTGAGTGTGTCTGCTTTGGCAATAAGTGGAATGATATTCACTTTTTCATGCAAACGCTTCATAAACTCAATATCCAATGGTTTAAGTCTGAAATATACAATATTAAATATGACTGGATTGATCAGTTTGGGAGAATAGATTCTTTACATCCCAATGTTAAATTACATACATTGGAACTACTTTACTTACTCATCAGAAACACTCGCTGAAGGTGTATTGGGCCAGCAACAGTTAGGAAGAACAGGATTTCAAGAAGCATTGGAGTGGCTAAGAAGGGTTTGACTCCTGCCCTTTAACACCCTGGTTATAGGGTTTGGGCCCTAAAGAAGAATTAGAAAAACCAGAAAGGCTCCTAATAGGCTTTCCTACAGTAGTCTCTACATTTACCACTCAAAACTTGGGAAATCTTTGTTTTGTTTTTAAATGAAAAATTTAGTCCTCCGTCACTTCTTGCTACCAACTATATTTCTCAGAGAAGAGGCTCAAAAGAGAATCTTCTTCTTCATCCGTTTTACCTATTACACTCTAACTGCCGCCTCCACTTTGCCATTATACTTTCAAGAAGGTCAACAAATACTACCATGCTGCAAATTAATTAGCAGCAGCCAACTCATAAATACTGTGGTGTGTACCAGTATTTTTTAATTTGCCCACTATGCAGCATTGACATTACTCCCTCACAAGCTGTTCACTTAGGGTAATTTTCAGGATCCTCTTTGTAAGCTAGTCTCCTTAATAGGTATGTTCCTCAGAATTCTCTAGAAGGTCTTCTCTTCCCACTCTGCATTCTGTAAGCTTATCATTAACTACAATGACTTCTATTATCCTCTATGGGTCAATGACCCCCGAGTCTTTATACCCAGCTCAGATCTCACTCCTGTGTTCCAGGCTTGTGTCCACCCAGTGGAAATACTACTCGGACATCCCATTTTGGCGCCTCAAAATCAAAAGCTCATCTGAGCCCCCAAGTTTTCCCTCCCCTTCTGTGCTTTCTATCTCAGTGAACAGCACTACAATCCACCCAATTACTCAAGTCTGAAACCTAGAATTCCTCCTTCCTCTAATCCTCAATTCCAAAGATTCCCCAGGACCTGCTGAACAAATAAAGATATTTATATATTTATTTCCATTTCCATTACTTTGGTTCAGGCCACCAAAGTATACTTTTGGTATGGATAATGACAAGAATCTATCTCTCCAAACCATGCACACTGCAGTCAGAATGGTTTTTCTAAAATCCAAATCTGATCATCAGGCCATTCCTTGACTAAAAACCTTACTAAAGCTAGATTCCTTAGCTAGTGTGGCCTACAAGGCCTGTGAAAACATAGCCTCTCCAGCTGTCCTCATCTCTTAGCATCCCTTAGCATTTTTGCTACCTCCTACTTCCAATGTGCCAGCCTTTTTGAACTTCTCACAACTCCTTGAAAGCACCATACTTTGATCTCTGGTCATAGGCTACTACTGCTTTTGCCTGGAACACACTCCATTCCCATCCCCCTTCTACTTGGCTTGCCTAATTCCTAGTCATCCTTTAGGACCTAGCTTACTATTCTCATTTCCTCTGGGAATTCTTCTCTAACCTAAGACTAGGCATCTTTCTAAGGGATCACAACACTTAATTTGCCACATAGTAACTGCTTACTTATGTATTTGTTTTTCCCATCTTCTCACTAGAAGATCCTCAAAAGCAAGGCCTTTGTCTCATTCATCTGTATCTCTTATATCTAATACAGTGTCAGTACTTGAGAAGGTATCCAATATCTGTTGACTAAAAAAGTAATTTGCTGTGATTTTCCTTACATCTTTGAATAACTTTAAATAAAAACCAGCTATTCCTCACATCTAGAACACACTGTAGACTAAAAATTAATATTCTACAAAAATAAATGAAGGTAACAGCAATATTTTGCACAGAAATGCAGTATTCCTTAACTTTTATAAAACATGAGGAAAATGGAATAAAGATCTAATTTCATTATAAATTTTATTGACTAATATTTTAAAATAAAGAGAAAGCCCTTCTTAGGGTTCTCTTAGAGTACTATAGTTTAATATATATACAATGTTGGGCGTATTGGGGGTCCAGAGACTAATGAGGTATTCCTTTTTACTAACAAATAATACTATACTTCTTTGTGGTAGTGACGCTGACTGGCAGAAAGATGGGGTAAGGAGGCAGGAAGGCAGATACAGAGAAATAAGATAGCTACCTCCAATTCTAATTCTCATCTTAAATCCTCTGAATTTTGATATTGGCATTCAGAGAACACTACAGAAAAAACTTCAGAAAAGAGTGTGTGGCTGAACTAACACTATATTTATCTGTAAATAGCACCCTTACCTCACTAGTGCTAACTGAAAAACCTTTCAATTTTTGAGAAAAAATTTAAGTTTTGCTTGTTTTCATCAATCATTATATCACGACACTAAATATAAAAGCCATGGCCCAGTCAATCAATCTCAGATTTGTAAATTTTTAGGGTTCACCTTCCAGATTATACTCATGACAAATTTAAATTATCACCACTACCACCTCATTAAACTGGTGACAGAATCAGTTAATCTAAAATTTTAATAAATCATAAGAGCATTTAATATAAAATATTAAAATCAAAATCCAAGTTAACAAGATTTTACACTTAAAACAACATTTGCAGAACATTTATTTTATTATTTCAACTTTTAAAGAGAAAGATGTTTGAAAATAGCCATGACAAGGAAATTGGGGAAGTCAGCTTCTCAAATATAAAACAACAGGGCTGAAGTACATTTAAATCAGTTAAAAAAAAAACAAACTTTAAATGTAACCTTTATTAAAGCCCCGATAAAATCTTTCCACCCTTTTAAATTAGAATACAAATTTCAGAAGCATATAAAATGTCAACAGCAGAAAACACTTATTTCACAGTAGATTACATTCTGGTTGAAATTTTTCCTCTGTCCATTTAGTTTTATTTCAGGTCATCTTTTCCAACAAATTTAGTTTTTAAATGTTTTTTTTACACAATGGGAAGTCCTTTTTAGAATTTCTAAAAGATAAACCCAAATTAGAGGGAAAAGACTACTTAACCTCAAAGTCTACAGCAAAATAAGTAAAATGACTAGAGGGCAAATGACAAGTATTTATTAAATATACATACATATATATATTTCTAAGGGAAAAAAAAACCTATATAAAACTCACTGAGTGACACTGTTTTTTCAAAGTGGCAATCAACATTCAAAAGGTTTGTAAAAACACCATTTAAAAATTCAAGTTCGGGGGCTCCCCTGGTGGCGCAGGGGATAAGACTCTGTGCTCCCAATGCAGGGGGCCCAGGTTCAATCCCTGGTCAGGGAACTAGATCCCACATGCATGCCACAACTAAGAGTTCACATGCTGCAACTAAGGAGCTGGAAAGCCACAACTGAGGAGCCGGCAAGCCGCAACTAAGGAGCTGGCAAGCCGCAGCTAAGTAGCCCACCTGCCACAATTAAGACCTGGCTCAACCAAATAAATTAAAAACAAAACAAAACAAAATTCAAGTTCCAAGTCAGTTACCAATCACTGAACAAAGAAAATGAAGCAACAACAGCTGAAATCATAAATTAACCCTTTGTTCAGTGACTACAATTGGTGGGGTGAGATGGGGGACACCGAAAATACGCTGTTGCACCAATTTATATTTACTCCAAAAACAGAATGTCTAAAAAGGGAATCCAGGGATTACCCAGATAAGACAGAAAGGTCCTAATTCATCTATTATGTTGCCTGGAATTTCACTATGTAGTGAGCAGGGAATTTGGAACTCTCTACGGAAAATTCAGTGTCATATTCTTTCACTTAATCCATAGCAGCACATACCAATGGGCAAAACTTTGTTCCATTTCTAAAAATAGTTAAGCTGAGAAACTACTCAACATCACATTTTTATACATAAGAAATTAAAATTTGGAACTCTCATTCCTTGTGACAAACAAGAAATGGCCCAAAGCCACAACACATAATTTCAAAATTTTTTCTTTAAATAAAAAAATCGTATTTCCCATGCAATTTTAAGAAATATATTTTCCCGTAGGGAATAAGAGAAATGTGATTTCATGAGAATTACTAAATCTTGGTGAGAATCCAAAAGATCTAAAATAATAAAACTGGATATAAACTGACAAATTTCTATTGACTTAACTGCAGGTTAAGATTTTACCCTGTTGGCTTCCAGGAAAAAGCCTTAACAAGTTAAACTAGAATGATAAAATATGTATATATATAAATTCAGGAAGAAGCTAACAAGGACACAGAAAAAGCTATACAGTGTGGTATTTCTGAGAATTTTTTTTTTGAGCCTTTTAAGTAGATGAGTCAATTTTGTGCTTTAAATATGTAAATTTCTGAGAATACTGTAGAATAATATTAGAAATAAAAGAAGAAACATTTGCACCACTACAGTCAGACAGTGCAAAAATGGTAAACTAAATAATTAAGGCTTTCTGCTCAACCAAGATGGTGATAATGGGCACTAGCCTATCTAGGCAAAAGGTGAAAAAAGCAAAAAACAGAAGAGAAAGGTACTCTTTTGAAGGGACTGGTTTACACTACTGTAATCTGTGTGTTAGATGACTTAATGCTATTTAGTCTGATGCTATAAAACAGTCCAGTTCCTTCTGGTGGAGAGATGGTGGAGTTACAATCATCAGGTGGCGGAGTTATGCTGAGTCATTTATCCAAAGATGAAAGAAGAGTAATTACGAACATCTGCAGTTGACAATGACCCACATATCTACTCAAAATGACAAAGAAATACAAACAACAAAACAAGGAGTATAGGCTGGCCGTACTAACAAACAGAACAATCAGATCAGATAAATGTCTAGATACTCAGATCTTAATTTTAACTCCCAATAAGTAGAAGGTTAGTACTGATGATATGATACTTAAACAATTTGACTGTGACAGCTAAGGTGAAACAAGAAGACAAGTAGATTTAGTGAAGAAAGAAATGGCACATGAGAACCTTGGTATTTAAGTTTTTTTTGTAGCCTTCTCTACCAGATCTATAGTAAATAACATCTTTGGAGTTTCTTAGAATATGTCTAGCTAATTTTTATGGCTGTTTCTCCTTATTTGATCGTTCAATTAGTGGCAGATTGGTCAAAAAGAAAGCTAAATTAGCCACACTGAGACACCAAACATGATGGAAACAATATTCCTTTCCATGAAGCAGGTAAAGTCTTATGCATGACAAACTAAGAAGTAAAATCATTGTTAGCTTGTCTAGGACTTAAAAAAAGGCTTCCGGGCTTCCCTGGTGGCGCAGTGGTTGAGAATCTGCCTGCCAATGCAGGGGAGGCGGGTACGAGCCCTGGTCTGGGAAGATCCCACATGCCGCGGAGCAACTCGGCCCGTGAGCCACAATTACTGAGCCTGCGCATCTGGAGCCTGTGCTCCGCAACAAGAGAGGCCGCGATAGTGAGAGGCCCGCGCACCGCGATGAAGAGTGGCCCCTGCTTGCCACAACTAGAGAAAGCCCTCGCACAGAAACGAAGACCCAACACACCCATACATACATACATACATACATAAATAAAAAGAATGTAAGCAGACAAGAATAGCATTAAAAAAAAAAAATTTTTTTTTAAATTGCTTTCTTAAAAAACTAATTGTAATTCTGGAAGCAAATATTTAAAAAAAAAAAAAAAGGCTTCCTATAAGCCATTTTTATATGGAATTTGGAACTTCACAACTGGTAAAGTTAAATGTACTCCATAGAGATGAGGGTTACTAAAATACGCACCCAAAGATGAGTAATAATAAAACAACAACAACAAAAAAGGTTATCAGAAGCATCAAGGTACTGACCCATGTCCTGAAGGAGCAATGAAGTATAAACAACACTGCACTCTGTTATCAGGCATCTGACGTCTGTTCACCCTAGATTCTGCATTTAGGTAGTCCTCAAACTTACTATCAATGTAGTCGATAACAGGCTGCCAGCTGTAGAATACAGATAAATAAAATAATTAAGTTGTAATTCTACATATGAACATAAAACTGATGACTCTGTTAAAGGGCAATAATCAATATTTTTAAATACACAAAACCAATGTAACCAATGGAAGACATCTCAAATTATTCTACATATACTGATTCAAAAACAGATATAAATTACATTGAATAAATCCTGATTCATTATTTCTAAACTTTCCAAACGGAAGAAAACTGTTTAGAGTCAAACACAACTAAATTATTATATTATTTGCATTAATAAGTATATCAATGCTAAGACACTTTACAATACGAAAAATTATATTCAAAGAGTTTTATATTTCAAATGAAAAGATTAAACAATACAGAAACCTCATAATGAACTGTTACTTAGGTGTTTCAAAAGTTGACAGAAATTTACTTCAAAAAACAATGTGGAACTTGGGACTTCCCTGGTGGTCCAGTGGTTAAGAATCCACCTTCCAATGCAGGGGAAGTAGGTTCGATCCCTGGTCGGGGAACTAAGATCCCACATGCCGTGGGGCAACTAAGCCTGCTCACTCTAGAGCCTGCTCGCCGCAACTAGAGAGAAGCCCACGTGCCCCAACGAAGATCCCGCGTGCCCGAACAAAGACCCAACGCAGCCAAATAAATAAATAAATAAATAAATAAATAAAACAGTGTGGAACTCAAAGAAAAATTAAAATATTTTTTATAAGCTACTAAGATATTGTTTCCAATTAGAAAGCCATGGATGTTTTCTTCACTTACGACTTATGGAAAAACTGAAGGTCTAAAATCAGGTTTAAATTAGGATGTGATAGAAAATGGATAAAATTATAGTAAAGAATGAAAAGTTTCAAGTTTCTTATAATAATGAGAATTCTTTTATCTATGTTTTAGAATCTGTCTTCAAAATACTTCTATGAAAGGTGTTATCTTCATTTTATAGAAGAGGAAATCAGTTCAAAGAAGTTAAGCAACATGACAAGTAAGTGGCAAAGTTGATATATGAACCCAAGTCATATTACATAAAGTTCAGTGACCTTCGCTAAGATGAGAAGTTTTAAAATGTTAAGGTCAAAAAATCTAACCACCCCCATTCCCAAATGCAGTGGAAAGCAGCAGTGACAAGCCATTCTTACCAATTACTATTATCCACTGCATCTCCAAATCCTGGGGTATCAACTATTGTGAGCAGCAACTGAACACCACCTTCTTTGATTAAAACTTTGGATTGTTCCACCTGTAAAAGTCATTGATACAGATATTAATACCATACATTATATCCTTGGTTTCCTACAACGTAAGAGGTAGGGAGATGAGTGTTAATCAAAACCAAATGCAAAGCTTTTTGCAAACTAAATCTACTCACCCACACACTTTCTTTAGAATCAATTACTGCTAGAAGTCTTGGTTACTTAAAAGAAAAGCACATATGTAAATAGTGGGTTTACGGCTCACTGTTGGTACAGAGAAGGAACACAGGAACTGATAAAATAATATTAATTACTAAAGCCATACAATACGTATGTAACCTAAATGCACATCTAATAATACAAATAAACAATGTGCTTGAATGATTAAGTAATTCATAGAGATCAAATGTAATTAATCAGACAAGTACATTTAATTTACCATTTGCAGTAAACGTTTTCCTGGACTATCTCCATCTAGTTTAGTCCAAACCAATTACTCAAGTGAACTTATTACCATTTGCAAACCTTTCTCAGCATGGCTGTAATTATTTACACTGTGTTTACGTTACGGCTAAGATACAATTCTCTTCTCAAATGTGTTACTGTACACCAGGCCAAAGCAATCAGCAAAGGTCAAGGCATTGAAAAAAAATGTATTCTGGTAGGGTAAAACCCTACTAACTCTGATTAAAATCTTCAGTTCTCTTTAGAATTTGTAAAAACGTTCTATTTAAGAAAAGGTATTGGACTTAAAAACAATAACAACATTTCCTCCTACAGTCTAAGATATTTTTGTAACCCCAAACTGTTTTAGAATGTAAAAATCATTCATCTTGGGCATACCCTGCTGCTACATAAAGCAAACACTGATTCAAACAGAAAAGGGGAATCATTCTCCTAGAAAAAGATAGGCTTTCATTCAATTTATATCAAGTGTTTATTAAAACTAGAGGTTTCAGTTATGCTGATAAGCTAACTTAAGAGGCAAGAATTATACTCAAACTTTGAGTGCTACAAGCCATAAGATGGTACAAATTATTGTACCAATAAGTACTATTAGACTTAAGAGGGAAAGGGGGCTTCCCTGGTGGCGCAGTGGTTGAGAGTCTGCCTGCTAATGCAGGGGACACGGGTTTGAGCCCTGGTCTGGGAAGATCCCACATGCCGTGGAGCAACTGGGCCCGTGAGCCACAACTACTGAGCCTGCGCGTCTGGAGCCTGTGCTCCGCAACAAGAGAGGCCGCGATAGTGAGAGGTCCGCGCACCGCGATGAAGAGTGGTCCCCGCTTGCCACAACTAGAGAAAGCCCTCGCACAGAAATGAAGACCCAACACAGCCATAAATAAATAAATAAATAAATAAATTTTTTTTAAAAAAGAGGGAAAGGTAATCACATGAAAAGCAACTTCAACTATTTATGTTGGTTAACAGTGTTTGGAAAGGAAGAGCAACTAATTTCTGGGTAGAAAAAGTTTGGTTCACATTTAGAGATTACAGAAATGATGATGTCTTTCCATTTCCCTTTGACATTTTCTTACAGATGTTAGCTGATGGATGAGGAGTTGAGAGCAAGACTGCTGAGCAAGAAAGTGTATAGCAGCATTGTCCAACAGAACTTTCTGAAATGATGGAAATGTTCTTTGTCTACACTGTCCAATATGGCAGCTGCTTGTCCATGTGGCTACTTATCCCTTGAAATGTGACTAGAGCGACTGAGGAGCTGAATGTTTAATTTTATTTAACTTGAATTAACTTAAATTCAAATAACTTCATGTGGCTTAGTGACTACTGAATTGGACAGTGAAGGCTGATAGCAATCAAAAATTATTTTGTTAAGAGTATTATCAAAAAAAAAACTTGCTGAAACCGAAAATACTGCCTGAGATTTGGACATGCATGTCCATGGCGAGGCTTCCAATCTTTTAGACAAATAAGGGACAAAGCTCTTATCTTTTAGACCAATGGTCTTCAGACTGCTTTGATCCTAGTGTAAACTATCAGTGAAAATTTTAAACATCCCAAATATAAGTATGTTTATTTACCTACCAAACATACACAATTGGCAATCTGAACATTAAATATTAGTGTCAATTTCTCGTAAATTAAAAAAGTAAACATCAATAAATAAGGGTTCTAATATTTTCTGGTCACCTTCAATATCAACAATGGTTGCAACACTGCTTGGGAGACCACTGTTTCACACCACATAGCTAAGATAATACAGTTTGTCTGATATCAGCTTACTGTGATAACATGAGGGAAACCAAATAACTGCAGAAATAATCAGACTCATCAAGGCACATTATGAAAACTAAAAAAAATTAAGTGATATTACTTCATGTGGCTTAGGAAGTTCACATTCTATATATCTGGTAGTCCTCTATAGTTAAAAAGGACAATCTGGTTATATGTCAATTATATCTCCATTTAAAAAAAAAAAGGAAAACGGATAATCTATTCAAATCTAACATGTCAATATATATCTAATTCTCCTCCATCTCCTTCAATAAAAACAGGTTATTCATTTATGGTAACTGTCATTGAAGCAGAAATATCCAAAGTAATCATACCAGGCTTTCACCTAACAATTCTTTTAAATGACACAGTACCGTATATTAGAACTGATGCAAAAATGTAATTGTTCTACATGAATCATCTCCTGATTTTACTCCAAACCATTTCTGTTTCCCTTATTACCAAACAAAGCCCATTTCTACCTTCAGTACTAGGTTGTATACTAATCACACACCATAACAGCTTAAATTTTAAGATTTTTGTTTCCTTGTTTAAAAAAAAATTAGTTGAACAACTTAATTGTTTATTGAAATGACAAGAAAAATGAAGATCTGTATTTTATATGCTTTAAAGAGTCTGTTTATAAAGCTTCTTTTCTTCTCTGGCCTATGAAATTCTGTGTATCCATACATGGTCAAATACAAAGAAGACAGCAGCATATGGAAGAAATCCAGAAAACATAACTGTAAACTAGTGCCATTCACAGGATCCAACTGTATCCTATCATCTGGTTTTGCAAGTATCCTCATGGGATCCATGGAAAACAAATTAGTTCAAGTCCAGGAATTTCAAACTTTTCTTAAGAAATCTATTCCAAATGGCCACTTTCCCATGCACTTTACTTAAGCAGGTCACATCAGCATATTTTATGGCATCACTCAGAGTTCCAAAATAATGAATCAAGGGCACTTTCAACTGAGTTTCTCTCTGAAAAATAAAACTAAAGCCTATTTTATTGTCTATGTATAATTAATTAATTAAGGGCTCTTTTGGATTCCTAGATTCCAGAAACCCACACTTTTTTCTAGTATTTTCAGTTTTTCAATCTGAGAGAAAGAAAAAGTCAAACTTTCACTGTTTATACAGCTTCAGTTCTTCCATTTTTGAAAGACTATTAAATACACTACACTTTTCTAACTTAATGTTTGAGTCATTTTTTAAAGATAAATAAAAAGTGTTACTTAATTAACTATATTAAAATTTGAGGAGAGGGTTAAAATTTTCTGTCAGGAGTTTACCTCCAACTATACTTGCTCAGGAGGTGGCATTATAGCCATAACTCTGCAGAGACTTGACTAGTAGATACTTGAACAGCCTGTGATATTCCACTTAGCTCAAACACAAAACCTATTTTGATTATTTAATAACTCAAAAGACAAACATCATCTTAAACACTTCATTATGTTCAACAAGAAACTTAAAGAGGCAATGACCAACAGAATAGTTATGCTTAAAGACTACTTCCCTCTCATCAAGACCCAGAACTAGCTGAAAAGACACTTGATCTGAAGATTCTAATTCTGCCTTCCACTCTCTGAACCACTATACCTCACTCCCTTGTCTCCTTACACTGAGATCTTAATCCCCTTGTCCCTTTCATTTTCTATTAGCAACTCCCCTCCTAAATCCTTTCTTTTCCTTTCCAGCTCAGATATCTTTCCATAAAATTCATAAACTTCAACTTTGACAGGAATTTCCATGCCATATGATGATCCTTTTACTTGTTCCTTCATCTCATGCCTCTCACAGTATGGCTTTTATTTGCTCCTTCAACTCATGTCCCTCCCAGTATGGCTCTTCCCAAGCTCTACCTTACAATCTCTGCCACCATGCTCAGCAAAGCACTTGATCTCCACTGGAAGAGGAGAGCACCACCCATTTGTTGTTGTTATTTATTATTTAATCTTTAAAAATTGAAGTATAGTTGATTTACATTGTTTCAGGTGTATAGCAAAGTATGTATGTATGTATATATGTGTGTGTGTGTGTATATATATATATTCAGATTCTTTTCCATTATAGGTTATTACAAGATATTGAATATAGTTCCCTGTGCTATACAGTAGGTCCCTGTTGTTTATCTATTTTATGTATAGTGGTGTGTATATGTTAATCCCAAATTCCTAATTAATCCCCCCCTTCCCCCTTGGTAACTATAAGTTTGTTTTCTAAGTCTGTGAGTCTGCTTCTGTTTTGTAAACAAATTCATTTGTATCATTTTTTTAGATTCCACATAAGTGATATCATATGGTATTTGTCTTTCTCTTTCTGACTTACTTCACTTCGTATAATAATCTCTAGGTCCGTCCATGTTGCTGCAATGGCATTATTTCATTCTTTTTTATGGCTGAGTAATATTCCATTGTGTGTGTGGGGGGTGTGTGTGTGTGTATACACCACATCTTGTTTATCCATTCATCTGTCAGTAGACATTTAGGTTGCTTCCATGTCTTAGATAGTGCTGCTGTGAACGCTGGGGTGCATGTATCTTTTCGAATTAGAATTCTCTCCAGATATATGCCCAGGAGTGGGATTGCTGGGTCATATGGTACCTCTATTTTTAGCTTTTTAAGGAACCTCCATACTGTTCTCCATAGTGGCTTCACCAATTCACATTCCCACCAACAGTGTAGCAGGGTTCCCAACAGCATCCCCAATTTGTTTGAAGCAACACTGAATCTTCCCTCCTGTTCAGTGGAATAGATCCCTTTTTTTCCTAAGGCTAATTTCTCAATCTATGCTGGGGATCTGACCAATTTCCATTTTAGAGTCATTTTGACAACTATTTAGACTATTTCCCCTGTATCTTCAATCTCTTATCTCTTAGGGAATGATTCCCCATAGGATATAAACAGTCTCACGTCTTTTTTGGAAATAAAAACCAAAGCACTGTCTCTGTCCCCTACACTCAACCTCTAGGTATTCCCTCTCATCCCTTCCTTCATAGCTCTACCCCCATCTTCACTGCCTCACAAATCACTTCTCAACCCACTGTCATATTCCCCTCTATTCCTACTATTTCACTAAAATATACTTTGCCAAGGTCACCTATACCACCCTATAGCAGCACCTTTCTCACTAAATCATAATTGTTTGCTATATCCTTCATATGACTGTGACATCCTTGAGAACTCTGTGTCCATCATCCTTGAAGCCCTCAAACCTGGTAAAAGACAAGCATTCAATCATCTGTTCTGTGTATGACTGGTTCAAAAAACTATCAAAACTGGACCAACATCAACAGAAGAGTTTCCTAATTGGACTCTGTAAAAATGTTTCAAGGAGTCATAAGATGTTATCTTAGGGACAGGATTCACTGTTTTCACTTCTTCTCACCTCCAAAATTTTTGTACCCATTTAATCTAAAATAGTGATTTATTGGACTTCACAGACCAAGAAAAAAAGTTTTAAAGGGGACCAACATAAGGCTACCAACAAAGAACTTGAAAAAAAAAACTACCACTGTCATTTCACAAAAGAAACTGAAATGGATTTAGTCTCAGAATAAAGGACAGTCTTTCCCTAGGAGACAGCTGGCAACCTTTTGCTGACATGAAATAAGATATATTTTCAAATATAACAAAATTATAAAATTTGCTACCATATATACAACATTGTAATATTTTTCTTAAAATTTTTGTTAATCTGAGCACCTATATTTGAGATTGGAATATGAAGTAGAGCTCAAGTGTTCAATTTTTTCTATCACTTTATTTTAATCAGTCTATTGGAAAAATATATATACGAATGAAAGTGAAAGTAACATGGTGCCATTTCATTCAATTTGAAATATTCTGAAAGAACTAAGGAAAAACAGTTCACTCTCTTTCTTCCCCCAGAGATAGGATGAAACCAGTCTGCAGCAGGCCAGAAACACTACAGAGGAGTGGTCCACAAAGTATAGTACCCAGACTGGCAGCTGCATAGTTTGGGAACTTACTGGAAATGCAAATTCTTTGGGCCCTGCCTCAAACCTACTAAACAGAAAACTCTGGGGAGGGGGACTCAAGAATCTGTTTGAGCAAGGCTTCCAAGTGATTGTGATACACATTGAACTTTGAGAACCACTGGTATAAAGAACTACAGGACTAGAATGTCAGCTCACATTTGGAACTGCACAGCTCAGGTACCTAAGGCCAAAGATAGGAGGTTGGGAATTAATCTCAGAAGATTTCTATCTATCTCTGAAAGTTCACTCAAATCAGAACCACTGATATACCGGAAACTCAGAATCATTTCTCGGCTCAGAGTAGATGGTTTCTCCTTCCTTCCAAGACTGTGAATGTGAAGGAACTTCTTCTTTAAGATATAAGCCTCTTGTAAATAAACAATGCTCAGGGAAGAGATTATGAAATTGTGGTCTTTATTAAAATTTCACTCCTTATTTGGCCACATCACAGATGTTTCTTCTCCTTCTTCTTTTTGACAGTTGGAAGTGTTCCAGAAAGGCTTCAGGTCAGGGAAATTGCAGACATTTGCCTTTTGAAACTCAGGATTGTATGTTTTTCCTGGTCTAATATATATGTCTGGGCTGAGATGTAATACTCCTGATCACTCTTCACTGAAAGAATTTAAGAGCTTCTAAGAGCAGATCATCTGCTAGATTATCGAGCTTGGTGAAAAGCCAGTCAACTGTAAAAGAAAACTACATTCTATTCTCTAACTACACTGAATGACTAGGCACATGTCATGTTCTCTCCTGGGTAAGTGAAGAAAACAGTTCAGATGATCTTCATCTTGTTTCCAGTATATCAAGGAATACCTCCATGGTATAGTCAGGAAAGAGGACTTCTCTGGGATTCTAATCAGGATCAACCCAGTTCTCAAATGCTAATGTCTCACTTTTGGTAAAGGGGGGAGATTTAACAGTGGTACACAAGCCTTTGTCTTAAAAATCTTACTAGAGATACCCTTAGTCCTAATTACTCCTTTGTTTTCAAAACAGGGAGAACTAGGAAGATATTCACAATAGAAGAGGACACTTGTGTTATCTTAAAAAGGAAGGCAAAGTGAGTTTAGACAGGATTATTTTGGAGACAGACCAATGTAAACAGAATTCTTACAAACTGATTCTCCCACCACCTTTAACAGATGCCAGCCTGGGAGAAATTATCTGCAATGACTGAAATGTAAGGGACCATTACCTAGATAAGACACTTCTCCAAATTAAGAAGGAAAAGATAGGAAATATTAAGATGGTCAAAGCACTTCAATGAAATCTGAACAATTAATGAGTATAAAAGATACGTTCAATCTCATAAGAAATCAAAGAAAATAAACTGAAATGATGAAATGTCTTTATGCACACACATGCACAACAGAAATGAGTACTTATGTCCACCAAAAGATATATACAAGAATATTTATGTTAGTCAAAAAGTGAAAGCCCAAATGCTTATCTGCAACAGAGGGGATACACTGTGATATATTCATGCAGTGGAATATTATGCAACAATGAAAAGAACTACAGCTACACAACATGAATAAATACCACAGACATAATCACCAGTGAAAGAAATCAGACAGGAATATATCTAAATGAAGTTCAAGAACAGACAACATTAATCTATGGAGATAGAAGTCAGAAAGGTGTTTAATTTGGGGGTGGGTATAATACTGAGTGAGAGGAGGCATAAGGAAGCCTTCCAGGGTCCTAGAAACATACTATATCTTAATCTGGGTGTGGTTAACTGGATATATGAATACATATATAAAAACTCATCAAGTTCTATGCTTAAATTTGTGCCCTTTTAGTACACAAATTACACATCAATTTAAAAATTAAATTAAAAAAATTCTGCTCAAGACAAAATAAAAATAATCAACAAAACTTCATAAAAGATAATCAAATTTAAAATTATTCCACTTAATCTATGATAGTGTTTTATAAAACTTCACAGACCCAAAGAAAGATAAACAAAACTTCAAAGACCCTCAAAGTTTGAAATATCCCAACTAAACACTAAGTCTTATAAATTTTTAAAACTTGTTTGTTCAGTCATTCAACAAATATGGGATGCTAACGTATAACAGATTCAGTTCTAGGAACTTAGCTTGCAGCAGTGAATAAAGTGAAGTTCCTACCCTTATAGAGGTTACACATTTGGAGCCTGGGGTGGGAATTAGAAGGAGTTTATAGGGTGGTCAGGAAAGGCCTCCTTAAGAAAGCAACTTTTAAGCAGAGAACTGATGAAAATTATGAAGCAAGCCATGAGGATATCTCAGGGAAAACCACTGCAAGCAGAGAAACAGAAGTGGAAGGCCCCTGTGGTGGAAGTAGGATTAGCCTGTTCAAAGAACAGCAAGGAGGTTGGTTTGGTCAGAGCAGAATAAGCCAAAAGTGGACAAGTGTAAGAACTAGGTTGGGGGGAGGGGGAGTAAAACAATCTCTCATTGTTTGAGCAAATACTTTGTTGCAGAGCATGTTAAACTAGATTTCTATGTGATGAATTCCTTAGATTGCATGTGCCAATACTTTCACCTGTTCAGACACTAGCAAAAATCACTGCATTGGGTGAATCAAGAGAGCTAGAAATATTGTCCATTTGCCTTTATTAAACAAAGTAAAATAAAACATGGTAAGGTACAAAACTTTTATGAGTTAATTGGCTCCCATCATCCACCAAGCAGTTTACTGGAATTTCAAGCCTAGTCCTACAGTCAGTCAATACCCTCCAGGGTCCAGCTGGAAAATTCAAATCTAATAAGCAACACCAAACATTACGTGTGCACCATTTGATATTTTAAAAATAAAACAAACAAACAAAAAAACACTTCTCTTAAGTATTCCTTACTTGCCAGCATCAGACAGATCAGCCTTATGACCTAACTTTCTGGGTTTTTTTTTTTTTAAACTAAACTTTCATATATTACATAACTATGAAGTGATGACTTCACCGATCAAATCATTTTGTCTTCATTTTGTCTTCATTTTGTCTAAATTGCCTAACTGGGATTAGACAAAATATCTCCAAATTTAAGATTTTTAAAGGCAAAGGCAATATAAATCAAAGAAAATTGACAACTTGTTGGACCAAACATTATTAAAAAGTAAAGAAAAGCTAATCCACTTATTAAGAAATGGTTAATCTGTTAAACTAACACTTATTAAATATCTACAGTATAAAGATAGTACAGTTGATACACTACAGACTAAACCAGATTTGCTTAGATTTGTATCCTAGTTCTGGTACTCTAACTACATGATCTTGGCATATCACCATCTCTGTGCCTCAATTTCCACATCTGTAAAATGGGGATAAGAATACCACTTACCTCATAAAGTTACTGAAAGAATTAAATAAGTAAATGCATCTAAAGTGTTTGGAATAGTACCTGGAAGATGTTAATGACTCACGGAGTGTGGTTTTATTATTAATCTAGACCTGGCGTTATGCTATGTGCTAAAACTACAAAGAGGACTCAGAAAATTTCCTCACCAGCACTAATCACCAAGAACACCACTGGTAGATACATGACCATTAATATTTAACAGATATTTTACAGTAAATATTCCTGAATTTAGGAATCTACACTGTGGGGTTCCCTTAACATTTCTACATACCTAGTTACTAATCCTGGATTTAAATACTTAAATTAAGAAAGCTAAAAGTATATCTTCTTGCTTAGGGTTAAAATAGTCAATACATCACAAAATAAGCAATGCAGTATAGTATCAAGTTTTTATCAACAGAACACATATTTGCAGGTAATTTGAAATCTCAAGCTCCATGAAGGATATTTTTTAAATTCCTGGGCGTCTCTGGTGGCACAGTGGTTAAGAATCCACCTGCCAATGCAGCGGACACAGGTTCGAGCCCTGGCCTGGGAAGATCCCACAGGCCGCGGAGCAACTAAGCCCGCGCACCGCAACTACTGAGTGTGCACTTTAGGGCCCGCGAGCCGCAACTACTGAGCCCGTGTGCCACAACTACTGAAGCTCGTGTGCCTACTGCAACGAAGAGTAGGACCCGCTCGCCGCAACTAGAGAAAGCCCATGCGCAGCAACGAAGACCCAACGCAGCCAAAAATAAATAAAATAAATAAATGTAGAAAAAAATTTTTTTTTAATTCCTACAACAGAGAAAACTTTAAAAAGGAGAAATAAAATATCCAGCTCCAGAGTCATTGCCTCAATAAAACATGCTCCTGCCAGAACTGTTTTCTCCACTTCTCTTCTGCTTCTGTGCTGTGTATTACCACATCAATCCACCAACAATTTTTTCAATCAACAGTTTGGAGCAGTGCTGCCCAACAAAAATGTAATGTGGGCCACATAATTTTAAAATTTTCAGTAGCCACTTGAGAAAGTAGTAACAGGTGAAATTAATGTATTTTATTTAACCCAATATAACCAATTATCATTACTGCAAAATGTAATCAATAGAAAAATTTATTAATGAAATAACATTCTTTTTTTTTTACAAACTAAGTCTTCAAAATCTGGGGTGTATTTTATACTTGCATAACATCTCAATTTGGACTACCCACATTTTAAGAGCTCAACAGTCACATGTGGTTACCAGCTACTGTACTGGACAATGCAGAGCTAGAGAGTCTAGCACTTTGCTATATGGGCCAGCAACATGAGCATCACCTTGGATTTTGTTAGAAATACTGAATCTCAGCCCACCTCAGACCTACTAGAACAGGAACTAAATTTAACAAGCTCCCCAGGTGATCTGAATATACATTAAAGATCAAGAAGTACTAAATTAGACCACACATAGCTTGTAAGCCTTAACAAATTGCTATTGCCATTCAACTACCATGTGGTATCATGCCACTCACTAATACAGAACACTGTATTTAAATAATAATGGCTTCCACACGAATCATGTTTTCTCTACGCTGTCCAACAGAATTTTCTGCAATGGTGGAAACATATCTGTGCTGCCCCAAATGGTAGCCACTTGCCACATATGACTACGGAGCATTTGAAATGTGACTGGTGCAACTGAGAAAGTGAATTTTTAGTTTTATTGACTTTTAACTCATGCAAACTTAAATAGCTACTACATATGACAAGTAGCTACCATAATGCAGCATAACTCCAGCTGTTACTACATCCCAGTATACTCTCTAGGAGGTTCCTCAAGACAAATTTATAAGGTTCTAATCAAGAAAATTCCTCTAATTACCTGCACTTCTCTCAATAAATCAATCTCTCTTTTTTATCAGCAACCATGTTTACCACTTTACATTGGCTAAGGCCAAACTTGAAATCTACCTCTATGGAAATATAATACAAGTTATAGAATGTGTTTTGTATCTGTTAACATTACCCCACCTTATCATCAGTTAACAATATACATACCTGTACAGTCTTTTTTATTCTATGGGAAGGACCTGGATACTCTGGAGAATACAAATCTGTGAGGAATAATGAGTTGATTAATGTTGACTTTCCCAGTCCAGATTCACCTAAAAGAAATAGAGGTGGAAATCTGTTAAACTCAGCTACCTTAACAAGCTTAAATATTCAACCAATGCTATAATCAAACTTGCTTTTATGCAAGTACTTCTTAGTGGGACAAGGAAGTGACATTAGAAAATATACTATAAAGACTCTCTATTAGAATAAATTCTTTGCCCTCATTTTCTTATCTATCAAATTAGACTCATGTTTCCAAGGATTTTTACCTTTATAATTCTACCATCTGTGTTCTTTAAAAGTAATGTATCTGTAGTCACCATTTTTAACAGTAATGTATTCCTAGAGAAGAAAGTTAGTCATGAAGGAAACATCCCAGTTGGATTATATATTGCTGCTTCAGTGAAATAAAAAATAAAAGAAGTATAAACGTTTATTACAGACAATGAATGACCAAGGCAACAAATCATGCAGCTATAAAAAGTAGAAATCTGCTGATAAAAAGAAGAAAAATTAATCACAATGCATCTTAGTACAAAAGTGAACCACAAAAAAATACTTCCAATTTACCCATATACCAATCAGCTTAAGTATAAAGGGTACTTCTCTATAAACCAGACTCCAAAAAATCATGGGTAATTACTTTTTATAAAAATGCTCCTGCTTGAAGTAGGAAAGGAGGGAGGTAAGACACAATTTCCACTAAGATTCACATACCCTTCATGTCAAGTCTAGTACAGCATACCAAATGTACAGATATTTTTTTACTAAAATATAAACACCTTCAGGATATACATAATACAAAGTTAAAATAGATTAAAAGTCATATAATAATTATCAATTAATATGGCACCAGATTAAAGAATCTAGTTATTGTTAATAGTTCAGTGAGTTTAATAGGCATCTGTAGCCTAAATAACTGATATCACAATATTAACCTTACTATTTCTATTTCTAGGTTGAGTTCTTTTGATATTGGCTCTCAAGAAAGGTAAGAACCGGGTGACTTCCTTGGTAGCACAGTGGTTAAGAATCCGCCTGCCAATGCAGGGGACACAGGTTCGATTCCCTGGCCCGAGAAGATCCCACATGCCGCGGAGCAACTAAGCCCGTGTGCCACAACTACTGAGCCTGCGCTCTAGAGCCTGTGAGCCACAACTACTGAGCCCATGCGCCACAACTACTGAAGCCCGTGCGCCTAGAGCCCATGCTCTGCAACGAAGAGTAGCCCCCGCCCGCTGCAACTAGAGAAAGCCCATGGGCAGCAATGAAGCCCCAACGCAGCCAAAAATAAATAAATAAATAAATAAAATTTAAAAAAAAAAAGAGAAAGAAAGGTAAGAACCATTGTAGGTGGTCTGGGCTTACTCCGTTTGAATGAGGGAGAATACCCTTTTTTCTAGACATAGAAATTTCTAAGTCACAGGAAAATAAGTTATCGGTTCCCCATACCTGCTTCTTTCTAAACTCTTAAACCTTGAATAAAGGAGGAAAGACTAGAATAAAACCCAAGTACTTGGGGATAATCAGAAGTATCTACAATATTTTCATTTAGAAGCAACCCTGCCCTTGAACCATTGCTATAAAACTCCTCACCAAATCCTCCTGGGTTGGGACACACAGTTTTCGAGGCATAAGGCCGCTGTGTCCCCCTTTGCTTGGCAAAGCAATAAAGCTATTACTTTCTACTTCACCCAAAAGTCTGTCTCCAAGATTCGATTCGGCACCAGTGCACAGAGGCTGAGTTTTCAGCGTCATTCCCTCAAACAAGAAGGAACAGAGCAGACTTTACTCAGATAAAACATTCTAACCTCTTTGGGGCTGTCAGAAGGACTAGTGTTGCCTAACTGGGATTTCAGGTTGGAGAAGCACGGGGCATCGCTGGTTAAAGTGCAGGAGGACTACAGATGCCTGAAGCAAAAAATTATGGGTGGAGAGACACAACAGAGCACCTAAGGCCCTGAGGAGACTTTGAGGTAAAACTCCTTGGAGAATTAAGACATTCAAAAGAAACCATGTATGCAGGGGGAACTGAGAAAGCCACATAGAGGCTCAAGCAATAAACATGCTCAGAAAAGTTGTGAAAAGGCATTAAACTTTCACTTTAGGCTGGATCTCTAGGCTCAGAGCATGCCCAGCTAATCATCAGACATCTGCCCTGACATATGACCAAGTCTGCAAACACAGGGCAGGGTGAGGTTTTTCAAATGCATATTTTTCAACAACAAATCACAAGGCATTCAAAGAAACAGAAAACATAGCCCATAGAAAGGAACAAAACAAAATCCCAGAAACCATCCCTGAAGCAGCATAGATAGTGGACTTGCTAGACGAGGACTTTAAAATAGCTGTCTTAGAGAAAGACAAATATCATATCTCTTATATGTGGAATCTAAAAAAAACGGGGGTACAAATGAATTTATTTACAAAACAGAGATAGAGTTTTGTAGAAACAAAGTAGAAAACAAACTTATGGTTACGGGGGTTGGGGGGATAAATGAGAAGATTGGGATTTACGTATATACACTACTATATATAAAATACATAACTAATAAGGACCTACTGTATAGCTCAGGGAACTTTACTCAATACTCTGTAATGGCCTATATGGGAAAAGAATCCAAAGAAGAGTGGATATATGTATAACTGATTCACTTTGCTGTACATCTGAAACTAACACAACACTGTAAATCAACTATACTCCAATAAAAATTTTTTTTAAATAAATAAATATAAGGACTTCCCTGGTGGTCCAGCGGTTAAGACTCTGCGCTCCCAATGCAGGCGGCCTGGGTTCAATCCCTGGTCAGGAAACTAGATCCTGCATGCTGCAACTAAGAGCCCACATAACACAACTAAAGACCTGGTGCAGCCAAATAAATAAGTAAATAAATTTAAATAGCAAAAAAATAATAATAATAAATTAAACAAAACAGCTGTCTTAAATATGTCCAAAGAGCTAAAGAAAACAATGAACAACTGATGGAAATCAGGAAAACAACGTAAGAACAAAACCAGAATTTAACAAAGAAATAGAAATTGTGTAAAAAAACCAAACCAAAAACAAAACAGAAAAACAAAAATTCTGGAGCTGAAAAACACAATTGAAAAAATTCACTAGAGAGGTTCAAAAGCAACTGAGCATGTCTAAAAAAGAATCAGCAAACTTGGAAGACAGGACAATTAAAATTATTGAGTCTAAGGAGAAAAAAGAATGAAGAAAAGTAAACACAGCCTAAGGGATCTATGTGGGACACCATTTATTGAACTATTATATACAGTATGAGTTTTAGAAGGAAAAAGGGAAAGGGTCAAATAGATTATTTGAAGGAAAAAAAAATGACCAAATTTTTTCCCAATTTGATGACAGAGATGAATCTACAAATCCAAGAATCTCACTGAACTAGTAGGATAAACCCAGGAACCCGCACTGAGACACATCATGATAAAACTGATAAAAAACAAAGACAAAAAGAGAATCTTGAAAGCAGCAAGAGAGAAGCAACATATCACATAGAAGGTATCATCAATAAGATTAGCAGCTGAATACTCAGCAGAAACTTTGGAGACCAGAAGACAATGTGATGATACAACTGTCAAATGAGAATTCTATATCTGGCAAAATCATGCTGAAAAGCTGAGGTAGAAATTAAGATATTTCCAGATAAACAAAAACTGAGGGAATTCATTATCACTACACATCCTCCACAAGGAATGCTGAAGGGAGTCCTTCATTTGAAATGAAAGAACCCTGGACAATAATTCAAAGCCACATAAACATCCCCAGTAAAGGTAAATACATGGACAAATATAAAAACTGGTATTATTGTAATTTCGGTTTCTAACTCCACTTTACATTTTCTGTAGACTTGAAAGACGAATGAATAAGAAATAATTAGAAGTCTGTGTTATTGAGTATAGAATGTTTAAAGATACAATTTGTGACATCAATAATAAAAAAAAGTATGTGCGGGCTGTATATGAGTAGTTTGTATATGTAATTAAAATTAAATTGGTATAAATTCAAGTTAGGTTATTGTAATTTAAGATTTTATATATAATCTCTATGATAACTACAAAGAAAGCATCTACAGAATATACAAATAAGAAAATGAGAAAGGGAATCAAAACATGATGCTACAAAACATCAACTAAACACAAAAGAAGGCAGTAAAGGAGAAAATGATATATTCAAAAGCTGTAAGACATACAGAAAACAACAAAATGACAAAACTAAGTTCTCTGTTACCAGTAATTACTTTACATGTACATGGATTAAATGCCTTAATCAAAGGCACAGACTGCCAGAATGGCTAAAATAACCCGATCCAACTGTATGCTACCTGTAAGATCTAAAGACTTTAGATCTAAGGACACACACAAGTTGAAAGTAAAAGGATAAAAAAGATATTCCATGTAAGCAGTAATCAAAAGAGGTGAGATGGCTATACTTGTATCAGACAAAAGAGACTTAAGTAAAAAATTGTTACAAGATACAAATTAGGATTTATTATCAATAAAAGGGTCAATTCATGATGTGGATATTATTACAGAATTATAAACATATATACACCAAACATCAGAGCCCCAAAATATATAAAGGAAACACTGACAAAATTTTGAAGGGGAAAATAGACAGTTTTACAATAATAATTGGAGAGTTCAATATTCCACTTTAAATAATGGATAGAAGAACCAGACAGAAAATAAATTAGAAAACAGAGGACTTGAACAACACTATAAACCAACTGGACCTAATAAACATAGACAAAATACTCCATTCAACACCACCAAAATACACATTTTTCTCACGTGCACAGGGAGTATTTTTCAAGACTGACCATAAAACCAAGTATGTCTTGATAAACTTTAAAAGATTTAAATCATCTTTTCCTATCACAAGGAAATGAGACTCGAGATCAATAACAGAAAGAAAATGAAAAAATTAACACATATAAGGAAATTAAACAATACACTCAAACAAAAAAATATCAGAAAGTGTGGATCAGAAAGTGTGGATATTACTCCCAATTTTACAGAAATAAAAAAAATTATAAGAGTACTATTAATAACTGTATGTCAATAAACTGGATAACATAAATGAAAAGGACAAATTCCGTTAGACAAAAACTTAGGAACAATGAGGAATTAAGAGAACATATACAGTGAAAGGCAAACAGGCCTCTCAGATACTGATAAAGTGATTAAAAAATGGAAATGATCTAAATAATTAATATGGCTGATTCTCAAAAAAATACAAAAATTCCTACCCAGAGAATAAAACATATTTTTCAAATACCTATGAAGCACTTACATAATCAGATCATGTTTTGGCTATAAAGAAAATCAATCAGTACTGAAAAACACAGAAATCTACAGATCATATTCTCTGACTACAATGCAGTGAAATTATAAATTAACAACAAAATACACAATCCATTTGCCCACTTTGACATAAAACAGTATCTCCCCTCAACTCTTCTTATCTGAAAAACTACTCAAATACAAACAAAATAAGTAATATATACAAAAACCTAAGAGATATGACTAAAGTGGTGTTCAGAGAAAAACCTGTGTCTAATTAAGCCTAAAGAAAATAGATCAACCTTCAGAGTGGCTCTTGGAACTGTAAACCGGTATCGCTTTTCTTTTTTTTTTTGAGGCAAGGAGTAACGACTTTATTCAAAAAGCCGGCAGACCGAGAAGATGGCGGACAAGGGTCCCCAAAAAAACCACATTATTTTGATCTGAATGCCAGTTTCTTTTATAGAACAGAGAGGGGGAGGAGGTGAGCAAGTAAAGTAAAAAGGCCATAAGCCTTGCAAATATCTCCTAGAATGGCCAGCCTCGGGGAGGGGATGTGTTAATTTCCTCTTTTCTGCAGCAACTCACAGGTAGACAGGGTCAGGATGTTTCCCTGAACAAAGGCACTTTGGTTTAACATTCAGACAGAGGGTCAGGGTCCCGAGGCAGGCCATTATGTATGATTATAATAACAAAAGCAACAAAAAGCAAAGGTTAAACTCAAAGAAACAGATCCAACAAGGAGTCCAATTTAGCTCTTCCCTGGTATGTAAACTCAAGGAAGGGGGTCACTGGAAGCTCCGACTTCACAGCTGGTGGATCAGAAAGACCTGGACTTGTGACTGGTGTCTGAAGTGGTGACTGGTATCTGAAGTGGCAACTGGGGGAAGGGGGCAGTCTTCTAGGACTGAGCCTTTAACTTGTAGAATCTGATGCTATCTCCAGGTAGATAGTTTCAGAATTGAGTTGATTGTAGGAAACTCAGATGGTGTCCGAGAATTGCTTGGTGGTGTGTGGACTCCTGCCCCCATGTTACTGAACTCAGGTTTGACTGCTCACTGCTCAAAAGCTAATACTTTTGAGAGACAAGTACTGGTAGGAATGGAAAGGTTGCTTTATGCAAGAGACTGGCAACTTGTGTCCAAAAACCAACTCCAAAGATTCTGCTCAACCATGAAAGTTTTTAAAGGGAGACTCATTAGCGGAGGGGGTCAGGGTCCTTATTATCGTCCACTGTGTGCAGACTTTCTTCTGACTGGTTGGTGGTGAGGTAACAGGGTGACATTCCAGGAATCCTGTGCTCAGCCTGAAGTTACCATCTTCCACCTGGGTGGGAGCCTTAGTTCCACAGAAGAACTCAAAGGTATTGCTGTGTATATTCCTTGAGGAGGAACCAGGACCTCGCCCCATCGCTGCACTATTGCTTTTTTAATTTTTTTTTTATTCAAACAGAAAGTCACAAAAATTATAATCATCCTCATCAGTTCACTCAGTCCCATGTAATTAATTTTTTTTTCATCTTGATCTTTTGTTAGCACTTTTCCATTAGAGTTCTGAAAATGCTTATTCATTCAGTTCAGCAGTATAGTCAGTTACCAGAAACATGTACTTGTCAGAGTCTTTTCCATGAATTCCTTGAAGATGAAACCTTTTTATAGGAACATTTTTGCAAAAGCATCAGAGTACACCCGGAACTGTCTGTAAATGACAAAAGACTTAAAAATGACCATGGTTAAAGATTTGATGAAAGTTCATAATAATGCAACTGACAAGGAAATTTAGTTATTTCTGAGATATACATTTTAAAGCAATGACTAGAATTATGACTTACAACATTATACCAGAACATATAAGATTTTTAGAAATTTTATGTAATGTCTGAAACATTTATATTAACATATTTCCATACAAATAACCCAAAAAAAGTTTAGTATCAGTTTTTTTGTTTGTTTGTTTTGCAGGTTCTTATTAGTCATCAATTTTATACACATCAGTGTATACAAGTCAATCCCAATCGCCCAACTCAGCACACCACCATCCCCACCCCACCGCAGTTTTCCCCCCTTGGTGTCCATACGTTTGTTCTCTACATCTGTGTCTCAACTTCTGCCCTGAAAACCGGTTCATCTGTACCATTTTTCTAGGTCCCATATACATGCGTTAATATACGATATTTGTTTTTCTCTTTCTGACTTACTTCACTCTGTATGACAGTCTCTAGATCCATCCACGTCTCAACAAATGACTCAATTTCGTTCCTTTTTATGGCTGAGTAATATTCCATTGTATATACGTACCACATCTTCTTTTTCCATTCGTCTGTCGATGGGAATTTAGGTTGTTTCCATGACCTGGCTATTGTAAATAGTGCTGCAATGAACATTGGGGTGCATGTATATTTTTGAATTATGGTTTTCTCTGGGTATATGCCCAGTAGTGGGATTGCTGGATCATATGGTAATTCTATTTTTAGTTTTTTAAGGAACCTCCATACTGTTCTACATAGTGGCTGTATCAATTTACACTCCCACCAACAGTGCAAGAGGGTTCCCTTTTCTCCACACCCTCTCCAGCATTTGTTGTTTGTAGATTTTCTGATGATGCCCATTCTAACTGGTGTGAGGTGATACCTCACTGTAGTTTTGATTTGCATTTCTCTGATAATTAGTGATGTTGAGCAGCTTTTCATGTGCTTCTTGGCCATCTGAATGTCTTCTTTGGAGAAATGTCTATTTAGGTCTTCTGCCCATTTTTGGATTGGGTTGTTTGTTTGTTTAATATTGAGCTGCATGAGTTGTTTATATATTTTGGAGATTAATCCTTTGTCCGTTGATTCGTTTGCAAATATTTTCTTGCATTCTGAGGGTTGTCTTTTCGTCTTGTTTATGGTTTCCTTTGCTGTGTTAAAGCTTTGAAGTTTCATTAGGTCCCATTTGTTTATTTTTGTTTTTATTTCCATTACTCTAGGAGGTGGATCAAAAAAGATCTTGCTGTGATTTATGTCAAAGAGTGTTCTTCCTATGTTTTCCTCTAAGAGTTTTATAGTGTCCGGTCTTACATTTAGGTCTCGAATCCATTTTGAGTTTATTTTTGTGTATGGTGTTAGGGAGTGTTCTACTTTCATTCTTTTACATGTAGCTGTCCAATTTTCCCAGCACCACTTATTGAAGAGACTGTCTTTTCCCCATTGTATATCTTTGCCTCCTTTGTCATAGATCAGTTGACCATAGGTTCGTGGGTTTATCTCTGGGCTTTCTATCTTGTTCCATTGATCTATGTTTCTGTTTTTGTGCCATGGTATCACTTTTCTGAGGAACAATTTGGCAGTCTATCACAACTTAAATGCACATGCCTTTTGACCCAGCAATTTCACTTTTAGAAATGTACATTATACAAGCATTTATACGTGTGCCTAAAAATTCAAGGAAATTAAGCATTGTTTAATTGTCCATCAACAGTAGACTGTATAAATCATGATAATCACACAGTATGGAATACCCCATGCTCTGAAGAATGAGTTACTTTATGTACAGACATGAATATAAGTATAATATATTAAATGATAGGGAAAAAAACATTCACAGAACAGTATTTACAGCACAGTACCATTTATATAAAAGAAATCTACATGGGAATGACTAGTGTATATAAAATTATAGAAAAATGCCAGAAAACTTGTAACAACTTAATAATGCTTGTCACTAGAGAAGGGACTGGAACTGAAGGAGGGAGAAAAAGGGACTTCACCTTACTAAATGTCTTTAGAATTTACACCTTTTAGAAAATAAAAATGTTTATATTTATAAACTTTTCTTTTTTGGGGGGAATAAACATGTGAGACATTTGAGAACAGAGTAGAAAGGTAAGGTTGACAACATAATGATTCTAACAGGTACTAGCCTCAAAATAAATAAAAAGAAATGTTGACTGCAGGGAAGTTATGCCTGAGTTTGGACATTAAATTATTAATTCCTACCTATCTTTAGTAGAGTGATATTTACTTCCAAACCAAAATGTCAGATATCCTATAATCATAATACAAAATATAGTAGCTTTGTCCTAATACTCTCAAGGTGACATAACTACAATAGATTCTTGCTCACTGGCTTTACTAAAGGGAAAGCAATAGCGTTGCTAATGCAAAATAATTGAGAGTTACATTAGTTCCATCAACTCCAACTCTACTTAAAGAATCTGTGGAAAGAACCTCAAATCAAGTTATTTGTCATTATTATTTAGGAAACATTTAAGAATAACAAAATTCAGAATCACATATCCTAGCTTAAGAAAACAAAATTATTCAATAAATATAAACAGAATACCTATCCATAACATTTTCTATTTCTTTATAATTAACATAATATTTTAAGATCTGTTAAATAATCCAAATTAACGACACATTTATTTTACTTTGAAATGCACTATAAACGTTCTGCAACAAAGTCATTATCATTCCCTTATTTTAGTGACTTTAAAAGGAAATAACTGGAATTAAATTTTTTTCTGTCCTCATTAAAACAAAATATTGTTAACCAATTTAAGATGTTAAATACTTTATGAAAATTATAAAATAAGAGTAATTAACTAGAGTCTAATATTATACCTGTAGTTTAACATTATCAGCAGGTTAAAATAACCCATGTCCTCTTTATCTTTGAAGTCTAGCCCATGAAACCCATGCCATCATCATTCAAGAATATTACACTTCAAGCCTAAGAATGAAACATTCATGAAATGTTTGTTCATAAGGTTTTGAAAAAAGTTAGATCAATAATTTTTTATAATAAAGTCACGTTCCTTTAGGTCCTTGGGATTATAAGGGGTCTGAGATGTCCTACAATTAAAGAAACTGCTTATCTTTGTTTTACCCAGCACCTCCTCAATTCTACAGCCTTAGATCATTTCCACCAACCCCTTGAAATATTTATTAATATCTGATACATGAAACACACTGAGACATTATACCATATAATTCTTTGGTAAATTATTTTTCCTTAACCACATATAGTTATAGCAACTGATATAAATAATACTGTATTACTGTATTAGTTAAGTAGAAAATTCATAGGCAGCTTAAACCTTGAGGATTTTTCCTTTGTATATTGCACATAAACACTTAACCACAGACGCTCCTCCTCAGTTCTATCATTAGCAGCTTGGGAAAACCCATTTCATTACACAAACTGTGTAATGAACACATACAATGTGTTCTACATCATCTTGCTAAATTATGTAGAGTTTCAGAACATTAGAACTGGAATAGTCCTTAGAGATACCAGAACAGCAGTGTTCTAACTCCTAGTCCTCAATTCTGCTCTTCATGTAAATCTGCTTCTAAATAAATTCTCTTGATATTCTCTACTGGACTCTCCCACTGGGCAGTGGCTTTCCAACTTACTTTACCACAGTTTACAGTAAAAACAAACAAACAAAAAAACCCCAAACACACATTTTGCATCAAAACACAGTATACACAAATATATAGGTATACTTATCTGTATTGTATAAATGTATGTGTACAAATTTAAAACCTTCATGAAACAATACTCTTGCTAAGCAAAATGCAGTCTATTTTCTAATCATTTCTATTTTTCATTTTTTAAAATGATTCACTAAATTGATTTAATGATCCAGCTTGAAAAAAAAAAAACCTGCCAAGGAGCAAAAAGGTTTAACTCAGATGAATAATCTCATCCCAACATCCTATAGCTTTTCCATTCCAACAGCTATCCTCTGATGGACTATTACAATTGATAAAAAGCAAAGACATAAATTCATTTTATTATTTATTGAACAGCTGCTAAATGCTAGAACTGGGGACATTTTGCCTTCAAATAGTGTAATTTTGTTGAGAAACAAGCTATAGTTACAGTTAAACAAAAAATATAGTAGGAATACATAAAGAACACCTAAGTACAGTTTGAAGGAAATCAAGGATGGCTTCACAGAGCAAGCAAGCAAGCAGTATTTCACTGAGACATCCATAGGAACTAATCAAGCAAACCAATGAGCACTTAAGTAATGCTAAAATGTGGAACAGTTCTTTTAAAAAGATGAAATCTTCAACCTCTCTCTGGTTTAGAATTTGAATGAAAAGGAAAGAAAATACAGGAGGATAAATAAGCTTAGAAGTAAGAAATAAAATAATTAGTATTAGAGAAGTAAAAGGCATCTAGTAAGAGCTAATAGGTAACTGAATATAGATTTAACTGGAGAAAAAACTATTAAAAAAAAGAAGTCTACATAGACTGTTTCACAGAATCAAGGTTTTTCACTTCTCTTAAAAAAATGAAACTAGGGCCTCCCTGGTGGCTCAGTGGTTAAGAATCCGCCTGCCAAGGCAGGGGACATGGGTTTGAACCCTGGTCCGGGAAGATCCCACATGCCGCCAAGCAACTGAGCCCGTGCGCCACAACTACTGAGCCTGCGCTCTACAGCCTGCGAGCCACAACTACCGAGCCCACGTGCTGCAACTAATGAAGTCCGTGCGCCTAGAGCCTGTGCTCCACAACAAGAGAAACCACCACAATGAGAAGCCAGCGCACCACAACGAAGAGTAGCCCCCGCTCACCACAACTAAAGAAAGCCCACACACAGCAAGGAAGACCCAACACAGCCAAAAATAAATAAGTAAAATAAATAATTAAAAAAAATTTTTTTTTAATTAAAAATTAAAAAAATAATAATCAGAGATGTCACATAAGTAACTTCAGCAAAATACTTAAACATCATGTCTTTATTGAAATGTGCATAATAGCAAATACAAAAATCAATTTTGTTAACAAGAATGCAAGCTACCCAGCTAAACCTTATTTATAATGAGAAAAGAACAAGTTCTCAACCATGTTTCAAATTAGCTAAATCTCTCACCAGAAAAAAAGGTTTGCCCAGCAATGTGTATACTGAATTGCAAAGTAAGGGCACGTGTACTCTAAATGTTTAATAATCAAAGGAGTTCAACTAAAGCAGAAGTTCAAAGTAAGGATTAATCAAGTATTTAACCTATTAACTGCCATATCATTCTCAACCATCCCTGATCTTTCTCTTCTCTTCATCCCTGGTATTTAGATCTTAAAACTAAGTCGTAAAAATGCACTAACAAATATTTGCTTAAAATTAACATTTTATTTAGTTTACAGATTTACTAGGTACATTTTATATATATATAGTATATGTACAATGTACATTTATATACACAATTATCTCAAGCCCTCTGTGAGGAAGAGGTGGTTACAAATAGCAGACAGTATTATTGTCCAAGTGTCTCCACTCTACCCCCATCCCATACACTCAGGTTCTTAGAGGGCATGGCTTTTTTGTTTGTTTGTTTTAAATCTCAGTGGTTTAGAAAGACCAGGTAAATGTCTGTTGTGATAAGGAAATTGAGATTCAAAATGACCATTTGTGGCAGAAATTGGAGTTTGAAGCTAGATTAAGCACAATATTCTTTTTAATTTAACAGTTGCTGTACTTAGTATTATAAGGTAGATTTAAGTTAGTTTAAATATAGAAGCTGATTTTCATGGTATGCTAAAAACAAAATAACAAGCATAAGAATAAATAACTCTTTTACAAAATTTCCAAACTAAATAATGCATTTGAAATGCAAGCACAATATGAGTTACTGGCTTCAGGACTCTATCCTTTCAGACAAATAAGATGTTTTCCCCATTAAGCCCATATAATAACTCCCCTCTTTACATGGCATGTTAAATGTATACTACTGAAACATTTATTAAATTAAATTGTAATTAGTAGTGTGTGTTTCCCTGGAAATACCTTTGAGAATTGAAGTGGTCTTTTCCATTTTTATATCATTAGCTTAGTCTATAACTCTTAGCACTTTACTGCTGATGAGTGTGTGTCACTTGAATTACTGACCATTCAGTTAAAATCTATTCTCAGGACCATGACAGGAATTCTATGGAACTATTATTATGTTATTACTATAAATATTACCACTTGTAACATAATAAATAATTCATAGTCTTCTATCATAAAAACTTGAGTTAGTTAAGAATGAACCACAAGTTATCCTACACATTTGATTTCTTGATATGCACAATTACCTTGTGTTTATCATCTACTTGCTTGAGAGTTCTAGGCAGTGTAAGAACAGAGCCCCAAAGTCGAAAGCTTTCTTCCTTCTAAATATTAACCTATTTGTCTCAGCTATTAATAAATTTGGAGGTCATACAAAAGTTTTACAAACTCAGTTTGTCAAAACATATGTAAATGTAACCAATGGTATCTCTACAACACTATACACACCTGCAAATAACTTTCATTTCCAGGCTAAATTTTTCCAGAGTTTTATCTCCATTTAGTCATTTTTTTTCTATGGTAGCCCCAAACTACAATTTTATCTTTTTTTTTTTACTTTTTTTAACATAAGAATAAAAAAATCAAATTAGTTCTTCTATTCATATGCCAGTTAACTCTATAATACAGTTAAATGTTAGTTTTTAAACCCTTCAAAATTATTTCAGCTCTTTCTCTTCCACTTTCCTGCCTGAAAATTCAGTCCAGAAATCATTATCTGAGGCTGAGAATGGCAGGTGAACATGCTGGAAGGAGAGCCACAGTGGCCCAGAGCAGGGTGTCAGAGTCTGCAAGATAAGGACAGGTTCCAAGGGGGTCTGGGAGAAGGCCTGAACCCAAAAAAGGATGAGGAGGGCATCTGCATGAGAAGAGTGGCCTGCCACAGGGTGTCACAGCACTTGAGAGGGGTGAGTAGGGATAGGGAAACTCCATCAGAGAGAGGAAGAGAAAAGCCTGGGGGACATGGCAGGAAATTAGTTAACATACAGGGGAACTGATCAAATAAGTAAACATATTAAGTTAAATATTGTGAGCCACTATATTGTATACCTGTAACTTATATAATATTGTACCGCAACTATACTTCAATTAAAAAAAAAGTAAACGTATTAAGGATAATGATTTCTCACCATCAGAAGGATGTTACAACTAGAGAAAAGATGAAAAGTAGAATGACCACTGTGGTGATGAACTGAAATTGGAGATATCAGTGTGAACTTAATGATTTTCAACATACATAATAGATGCAGATGAACTATAGATATAAAAGTATATATGTGGGTGTGTGTCTATATATACGTGTGCATGTATACAAACATACATTTGCTATTTTCTGATTTTGATGGTACATTAATGGTTATGTCCAAGAAGATCCTTGAGGAAGAGAAATACACAAGTATTTAGGGGGCAATGATGGATCACGCATTTCAAATGTTTCAGGGGAAAAAAAGCTGTATACTGTAATTGTAACTTTTGTGTTTCGAAATGTTACAAAATTAATTAAAACATTATTTCAGCACAAGAATCAATAAATCAATGCCACATACTTCCAATTACATAAAATACTTTGTACCTATAGTTCTCAATTTTTAGGTGAATAACCACCCTTCTGAGAATCTAAATATGCAATCTCTCCCCAGAAAATAAATACATGATAAAAATCTCAATGACATTTCAGGAAATTCAGTCACTGAACCCATTTAGTCACCCTGTTTCCCCTAAAAAATGAGGTCCATAGTCTTCAGTATCTTAGGCACTGCTTTAAATTATTACTCCTATATAGTAAAATATGTCAAAAGGACTCATGTAAATGCATGAAAATTATATACTTAAAATATGTTACTGTTTATTGAAAAATAAAATTGGGGTAAAATTAACAACGTCAACAATTTCAACCACCTTTGCAAGGCCTTTCATGGGAGGCAGGTTATAACTTTCCGACCTTTAAAATAATTCTGAGGTTCTGTATTACACTGGTGAAACAAGTATGATATATTGGCCTAAAACTATCTTGCCAACAAAATCCACCAGCTGGGCACCCAAAAAAGTAATGATAGAAAACTTCCTGCTTTGGGACAGAGTAAACCTGGTTCCTAACACAGAAAAAAACTCAGTCTACAAATGCTTTGGAGAGTGGACTTGTTTTGGTGGACTAAGAGTATGAAGGGGAAATTCTGACTTCCTGTGGTACTGGGCTGTCTGTAGTCACAGCTAGGAATAAGAGACAGTAAGACAATTTCATATTTAAAACTGTATTTCAGAGACATGTGATAGAACTACCTAGGAAAAGGATGGACCAATTTGACCAACAATAGTATTTGATCTCCATGCCTTAAAGAAGATTTAGAAACTGCCCCTTAAGGATCAAGAAAAAGCAGTCTGCCAAACCAAGAGGAAAACCACACAATAATCTCCTGTGTGAAAATTCTATTTCTATCTGTAAAGAAGTTGCTCCCTAGTCTTTAAAGTCCTAAGCACCTTTCTTTGCATACAGTGCCCAGTCTTTTTAGACTATGTAACCTTCTCATATTTGTACCTAAGTCTAGCTAATGAAAATTAACAAACGTTTCCTAACTTTTATTTCAGTTCACCTTCACAATGAATCTTGAGTATATTCAATATCAAGAGGACAATTTTCTTATGGCAAAAAAATATCAGCATTCTCACCCTCTCTTCTTTAATTTAGCCCACATACTATGGAGTTCATCTGAAGGCTCTCAGAAAGGCTGTTAAAAGGGTGGCTGTGTTTTTCAACATTAGAGTATTTTAAATGGTCTATTTTCAAAGATAGAATATGAATGAAAAGCAAAAATAGATTAAAAATTATAATTCAAGGATTAACCTATATATATTATTAAAATCATATTGAGGGGCTTCCCTGGTGGCGCAGCGGTTGAGAATCTGCCTGCCAATGCAGGGGACACGGGCTCGAGCCCTGGTCTGGGAAGATCCCACATGCCGCGGAGCAACTGGGCCCGTGAGCCACAACTACTGAGCCTGCGCGTCTGGAGCCTGTGCTCCGCAACAAGAGAGGCCGCGATAGTGAGAGGCCCGCGCACCGCGATGAAGAGTGGCCCCCACCTGCCGCAACTAGAGAATGCCCTCGCACAGAAACGAAGACCCAACACAGCCAAACAAACAAACAAACAAATAAATAAATAAATAAATAAATAAATAAATAAGATTAAAAAAAAAAAAGACTCTGTGCTCCGAGTGCAGGGGTGTGGATTCAATCCCTGGTTGCTGCACGGTGCAGCCAAAAAATAAATTAATTAATTTAAAAAAAAAAATTAGCAAAGCTTAATATTATAAAAATGATTGAACTGTGAATTTTATCTTCAAAGAATCCAAAATAATAGACTTAATGCCACTTGTTTTTCAAAACATTTTCTGGTCAGATATAGCAGTCTACAATCTTTCTGAGTTCTACCTCTTTGAAAGATTCTAGTAAAATCAAGATTTTACAATTAATATTTTATTCTCAGAGCAAAAATTAAGAAGCACACAAACGATTTTCAAGTTCCAAGCCCGAATAGGTTTGACACTTGCTGAATTAGAGACCTAACTGTCTTCATTATCTGATATGTCTGACACTGGGTTTTAAAGTAAATTTTCAAATAAAGAGTCAAAATCAAGAATTCCAATCTCTTTATCCTGGAGGCAATGAAGGTCTTCAAAATTTAGGCTAGCCTACCCTTCCAGCCTTATTTCCAACTATTATAAAGTTACCACTTCGGGGTCAGATCCTAAAATCAACATGCAGTGCAAATTAATATTGAACTGCCCCCCAATATATCATCCATAATGCACAATTACATATAAACTGACAACTTGTTTTTCTTCCTGCACTAAAGCAGATACCTGTTTCTTTGAGCACATAAGAAGTAACTAGTTTATATTAAGGCACCTAGACTAACTCAGCAAGGTGAGATGCTCACACTATAAAAGTATGTGGAAGCTGAAAATGACTGGGGGAACAGAGAATTCACCTCTCCCACCATGCCTACCCTAGGACAGGCACTCATTCCAGTAGAGTGGCAGAAAAAATTGCTTGCACTCTTTTTCTCTAAAATTCTCATTCATTTCCTCTTTCTCTCTCTGTCTGTCCCTCTGCCTCTTTTAATTTTTTTAGGGAAAACAATATCTAGTTGGAATCATACAAGTTCAAGGCATACTGGACGCACTCTACTGAACTCTGCACTATATCCAGTATTCCCAAATGAGCCTCTGCATAGTGCCTAAGAACACACCAGACTGAGAAACAGACCGGGTTTGGTTCTGGCATCTGCTAGCAGTGTGACCATGGGCAAGTAACCTAACATCTCCATGCTTCAGTTTCTTCATCTCTAAAAAGGATATAACAGTAATATAATACTTATATCAAAGGGTTACTGTTAAGGACTGTATGAGTTACATACATAAAGTATCAGTACTTTATGTACTTGAAATATTCCCTGGCACATAATAAGTTATGTAGGGGTTGCTTATTGTTTTCCCAACTGGACTGCCCGCTCAATGTCTATCCCAATTCTATTCTTCAAAAATCTGTCCTAATACCTCCTTCTCAAGTAAGGCAATAACAATTCCAACCAGGGAACCAGGGAAAAGCTCTCCTATACCTTTAAACATCTATGGCTCTTAATTTTTGTATGACTCTACTGACTTGTATTTACTTACTAAAAATGTTACTTATCTTTTTATGTATACTTTACATTGTCATAAAAATTATTAGCTCCTTTAGGGAAGAAAATATGGGAAAACAAATTATGCCTCTTTTATACAAAAAAGTCACTCAAGTAAATACTAAATATTGCTTATGAAGCAAGGTTACTGGATACAGGTTTCCCAACAAAGGACAAAGAGATAAAGAAATCAACTGTTAAATATAGATTCTCAGTTTGTATCAATGTATAAGTCTCAAACCAAGAACTGTTATAAGAGCCAAAGCTGCTCTGAGCATATATCTCAGAAATGAGGACTTAGCTCATAAAGAATAGCTTGCAGTCTCTAAGTCAAGAATATTAAAGTATGGTAAGTCTTAGCTTTCTGTGATTTACAAACAATGTTGTTAGATTTGGCCTAAAGTCTGAAAAACAATGTATTAAATACTTACTTAAAAGGTGACTTTTTAAAGAATATTTATTTATTAACTTATATTTATTTTGGCTGCGCTGGGTCCTAGTTGCGGCATGCAGGATCTTTTAGCTGCGGCACGTGGACTTCTTAGTTGCGGCATGCGAAGTCTTAGTCGTGACATGCATGGGGGATCTAGTTCCCCGACGAGGGATTGAACTTGGGCCCCCTGCATTGGGAGCACAGAGTCTTACCCACTGGACCACCAGGGAAGTTCCAAAAGGTGACTTTTATGTGTTATACACTGCAACTATGTAGATGAAAAGATTTAGACCCTGCACTCAACAAGTCTATACAAAGATAGCTAATTAAACAGTAAGGTTCAAGGTATAGTGGGGATAACAGAATAACAATATTAACACCCATTCTTCTTTATCCGCAGCTGAAGTCTTATCAAAGAAGAGAAAAACAAAAGCTGTAGTTGACAAAAGGACTGACCAGAAAAACAAATAAGTAACATTCCGAGATTGTGTATTTACTCTAAATACAGCTGGTTATTAACTATTTCATCTGGACAAATGTCACAGAGATTTCAAACCAAATATCTGGCCTGGACCCCCAGATATTACTCTACTAAGTATACATTCAAGAAGTTATTCTTTAAATTTTAATATTAAAATTTTTTTGGAA
Source organism: Balaenoptera musculus (assembly GCF_009873245.2). Classification (NCBI taxonomy): domain Eukaryota; kingdom Metazoa; phylum Chordata; class Mammalia; order Artiodactyla; family Balaenopteridae; genus Balaenoptera; species Balaenoptera musculus. The sequence goes on from NC_045793.1 coordinate 42,694,021, forward strand.
ATTGCCATGGTTCTCCTAATGCACATAGGAAGTTTTCTACAAATTAAAAAATGATCTTATATTTGTCTACGGTTTGTCATTTAAGATCACTAACATTACATAGTAACGGTAAGATGTAGTATTTCTTCACATATAATGATTATGTTACCAATCTATGGAAGAAAAGGTATGTCCTGCATATTTTATCCACCTATTTAGACCCACACCTCTGCTCTACACCAGCAGCTTGCAAGCTAGGTATACTATGCTTCTTACTCAACCAGAGACAGACAAATTAACCAACTCTACCAAGTATCAAGTTTGCAGACTTTGTACCACCATGTTTTAACTATGAACTATTACAATGCAGATATTTCCAAACAGCCACAAACCTACCCTCAGGTAAAATACTCTGGTCAGTTGATAAAATATTCTTCCCTTCAATGAAGGGGTATTTCATACCTAATTCAATTAATCTAATTCAACACCAAAATAAAAATACCAGGAGTTGAATGTAATTAGCAAAATTTAATGCACAGTACATAAAGGTCCAGCATCAACTCAATTTTCTGTCATGGATAGTCAATCCACTATTCTGCCTTTTACCTTCATAAAACAAATAGAGAAATACAACAAAATTGCATCAAACTGAGGAGCTAGGTTATAAAGTCAGTCTATATGAGGTGAAAATATTATAAAGTCATTTAAGATTGTCATTTAAGATAACTAATCTTATACATGGTAAAGTGTTTTTGCATATATAATGATTATGTTACCAACCTACAGTCAAAATAACCCTTGACAATCTCTTAAAATGGAATACAGGCAGGGAAAGGTGCTCATAGGATAAAACACACTCATAAGAAAAATGAGAGTGAACTAAAGAACAAGGAGAGTCATCATATTTCACTAATTCCAGGGCTTATACTTAATGAATGAATTCCCAGGGTAATCATCTGCATGATTATGATCCTCTACGCCATCCTTCTTTTTCAAATTCAGAGAACATATGTTTAAGTTAAACACTCATGTGATATGGCTTCACTACACTATCTGAGCCAAAGAATAAAATTATCCTGGAGTAATAAGTAACCACAAGATGCTATTTCCTTTTGTAGCACCATCGATTGAAGAGAACTTCTCCAGAGTTCTATTCAACCACTACACCCTCCACCCCTCTTCTCAACTTTTACTGAGTTTCCAAAACTGTGCCAAATACAAGAAAGAGGCAAGAAAATACTGAAATCCCTTTACACCGTCAAGTTAAATTTTAAAACGTATTCGCATAACAAAAGAAAATATAACACATGATCCCTGAAGTTATTTGGGCTATTGTTTTCTCAAATCATTCAGAGTTCATTAATAGTTGGAAACATATCAAAACTCAATTTTAGTGAGAAATCATATCTTACCCACAACCATAAGTGTGAATTCAAACCCTCTTTTCACTGATTTTCTGTATACTTGATTTGGGAGATTTGCAAATCCCACATAGCCTTCAAGGTTCTTCTGTTGCTGAGAAAAGCAAAAGGAGTCCGGTTATTCATATATCAACAAATCACTTCTGTCACACATTTCAAATTCCCTTCATTAACCTATTTTTAGAAAACTATATAAACTATTATTCATGGTGAATCAAACTGATTTTATAGTGTTAGCAATAAAAGTATTAGTTAATTGCAGAAATGGACAAAATGAATTGAGCACAAGTTGACTGACAATAGACAATTATAAAAACCCAAGGGAATAAAATAAAAATTAAAGAAACCTGCCTCAGAGCAAAGATTTCAATTTATAGTAAGTTACTAATAATAAGATTCTGACCAATCAACTAAAAAAAAACAAAGGATTTTTCACAATACAAAATTCAAATCCCCTTAAAATTATATTAAGGACCCTTTTAATCATCCCCTTTGCTCATACTAATTACCAGAGGCAGGAGTTTCTTGAAATTTATCTTCTTATTCATGAAGTAAAATCAAAACATGGACTTTAAAATTTTTCATGAACTCTTAAAAGCTCTCATGATCAATGTCAATCAGTAACATTATCTTTCAAGCTGTTATACTAGGTCCAATTATGTCACTTCAAGGTTTTTACATGAGCCTGCTGCCTCTATCATCAGGGACATCAGATTTATCCAGGTTTTAAAGTAAATTTCAATTCGGTTTTCTGTGTGGTTTTTGATTCTCTGATGACCTCAGTAAGTTTCATGAGTAATTCAAAGAAATCTACTTCTAAATTGGCATAGTAAATCAGTCTGATTTTCAACTTACCCATTGGTGAGAAACACTGTCCATAGTTCAGACCATCTGAGTGAGTAGAGTCTTACTGATTAATTTACTTAGGGGTAGGTCTTACTCATTCATTAAAATATAATGGCAAAATATTCCTAAGAGGTACACATTTTTCTTAAAGATTTTTGCCACATTTAAATTCTCATCCAAAAAAACTCATGTGGGATCAAAGTACTAATTCAATACATTTGGATTTAACAAAGAACAGCAATCTGCATTCCTTACTAGCATCACATATGTAACTAAATATTCCATCCATAATATTTTTACCTTTTTTAAAATTCATATAAACTAATTTTTAAGACAAATATTGAGAAGATAAGTAAGCCAATTAAATTGAAAGGCTAATTTTAAATATACTAGTTAGGATACTGATCAGAATATTTTAAAGTCAAATATTTGAAAGCCTACTATGTGCAGAGCTAAGAATATGCATTAAATTTAAGGCTTCCTTGGTTCATATTTCATCCAACTGTAACTGAAATTTAACTTAGACCAGAAAAAAGGCTCTCTATAAATTATGTAGCATACTCACAGCTACTTTGTAAAGAACACATTTCCATCATTCCAGTGTTCCAGATTCCAACAGACAGATCCACAGAGGAACAGTAAACGAGGAATTCCAAGAATCATACACGGCACATTCAGTCGAACAGGAGAGAAATCCATTGGAACATAGTAAAAGATAGAGGGAAAAAAATGAAAGTTACTTACATGTAACTCAACAAATTAGAAGTAAATTACAAATAAACTGAAGGCAGACTTTTTTCTACTCACGTCAAGGTAATATTTTTTGTCGGATATAAGGCCCAGTGAGTTTTAATCCATTTCAGCAGCTCTCCTGATCAAACACAGAATCAGAGGCCTCCTATCTTTTTATAAAGAACAATTACTATGCCCTGTACCTGAAGTCTTACAAGAAATGGTGAAAAAAGTGTAAAGTATGATGTTTCAAGAAGATATACAGGGGCTAAATTTAAATCTCAAGAAGAAAAGAATGTAAATTTCATACAATTTTGCTTTGTCAGTCACTGGATTAAGACAGCTCACTTCAGATAAATGCCAATGTTTTAGTTAAAATATTTATACAGTGCTATATTTCAAGTAATTAAAATAAAGTTAAGAACTGGAAGAAATGCAAACTTGTAGATACAGGAAAGGGAAGGAAGCTAAAGATGGCAAGCAGTAACAAATGGAAAGATGAAGTAAATGTGACCTGTAAAAACTGAAAGGCAAATAATAGAGCATAGAGAAGAAAACAGACTATCCTTGGACAAAATGTCTTTAAAAAGGGTATGTCTTTATTCTATGTTGAAGAAATCTATGAGTTATATCACAACCTAGAACAGATGATGATGATTATTCAAATGTCACCTTCAAAGAGAGGACTGCCCTGACCACCCTTATCTAAAATTACAACCCATTCCTCATCTCAGCACTTTGCTGCTTTATGTTTTTCTCTTTAGCACTTACCACCATTTAACATACATTTTACAAATCTTGTTTATTGTGATCTCCACCCACCCTACCTCCAACTAAAATGTAAACTCCATCAAGGTACAGATTAAATGAATTACGTAAGTTGTGGCATCAAAAAGAGGAAGACATCTGGGAGAGCTGAAGAAGTTTCAGAGAAAATATTTTAGGTTACATATTCAAGGAACCCACCATACAAAAAGGTGTAAGAAAAACACCTCCATCTACCCCTGAGTCTTATTTATTGCTTTATCCTCAACTCCTAGAACAGTCTCAGGCACAACTAGGAGACTGAATTAAGAAAAGGGAGAAAAGCATTCTAGGGCAAAGGAATGGGCCCTAAAGTGGGGATGAACTTGGTACTTTCAGGAACAAAAAGAAGGTACATGAACTACAATGAGGTGAGGTAGTGGACCAGGGAATAAGTGATAAAAAATGAGGTCAGGGAGGCAGGCAGGGGCCAGATCATGTGGTACCCAGCCGAAGTAAGAAATATGGATGTTATTTTAGGCATGATGGGAAGCCACTGGAGGGTTTCACACAGGCAAGCGACCTGACCTGATTTGTGTTTTAAAGATAGCTCTTACTGCTAAGAGAAGAAATGGAAATAAGAAAACTAGTAAGGAGCCTACTGCAATAGTCCAAGAAAGAAAGGGTATACTGAATTTAGATGGTATGGATGCAAAGACAGATGAAGATTCAGAATATGTTTTGAAAGAAGAATTGTCAGGACATTGCCGGTGGGTTAGATGTGACTGGCAAAAGAAAAAGAGACAAAAAATAAAGAGACAAAAGATAACTCCTAAGTACTTGGCTTGAACAACTCAATGGCTAGTGATATCTCCAGGGAAACAGGGTACAAAGGGGAGGAAAAGAGTGGGCGGTGAGGGCCAAAATCACCAGAATCAAAAATAGCTTTGAACATGTTAAGTGGAGGTGTCTGTTACATATTCAAGAAGAGATGGCCGGTAGGCAGTTAAACATATGAATTCAGAAATTCCAGGGTTGGTTGGTGCTGAAAATATAGATTTAGGAAACATAAGCATATAGATAGTATTGGGAAAGGATCAGATTCCCAGAGAGAGAGATTATAGATAAAAGGGGGTCTAGACAGTGTCCTGGAGCACTCCAACATTGAGATGTTAGGCAGAGAAAAGAATGAGAAAGATTGATCAGTCAGTGAAGAGAAAGGAAAACTAGGACTGGCTCAAGGTCACTCACTTGTGTTAAATGCTACTGAAAAGTCAAATGAAATACCAGAGATGTGAACATAAAATTTGGAAATAAGATTACTGGTAGTTTTGCACAAAAGCAGTCTCAGTAACAGTGAGGAAGAAGAGTGACTAGGTTGAGAGTAGATAATTCTCTGTATATAACTACTATAACATTTTAAATAATTTCATGTTTTAAATTAAATTATTTTAAAATTAAACATGTTACTTGCCAGTTTCCCTACACAACTGATTTCCCAGGAGAGAATCATGTCATATTCATCTCTACATTCCTAAAAGAGTGCTGATACACAGGAGTTATTAAAAAAGATAAATGACAAAAACATACTTTCAGGAAAATTTCTTCTGAGGAAGAAACTGTGTCTCAACACAAAAGACAGACTTAGGAAATACACCAATAATATAACACTGGTTGACTAAAACACACAGACTTTTCACATTTCATAAGAATCTTTCCTTACCCCAAATTCTAAAATCAACCACAGTCTATAATTCAGAAGACCTACACTGATTCTTTTTCTGCACAAATATAATGTTCACAGTGCCAGTGTGAAATATAACCTCTGGATAAAGGAATACAGACCTGAGTGATATAACTGTTACATTTATAAGCATGCGAATGTAGATAAAAGTATATTCACCCAAAATACCTTTAGGTCTTAAGAGTATTACTTGATTTCAAACATCAGTTACATAAGAAGAAACAGTTATCAAATCACCTTTTCTAAAAGAGTATGTTTACAAAATCTTTTGGTTACTATCTAAAAGATATGCCAAATCTCTATGCCAAAATTCACATTTAAGAAAATCAAGCTACAATTCCACTGCTTGCTATTTCACTACCTGCGGAAAAATCAACTTAAATACAATATCCAGTAATTTCAGTGTTTAACTTATTTAAACTTACTTCTAGAAATCAATTATATTCAAAGAACAAGATACCTCAAAAAGGTTTCAATTGACAGATTATTGGAACCCTTGAGATTTGTTTATATTCTCTTGCCATTTGTTCTTATTCCAAAGAATAAAGTTATCAAAATCTTGGCATGTGAAAATCCATTATCATTTTAAAGGTTTGAATATTAGTATCTATAAATATTAATATGTATAAATTAATATATATTTTCCAAAGGAGAAAAGCAGCAACTTGTTTTGAAAACTGCTAAATATGCTTTTCAGTAACAACAAAGAAATTGAGTTGTGACAAGCTGGAAGTGACAAAAGTCGGAATTTGAGGAAAATTAAAGCATTTTTGGTAGGATCTACTATAAACCTTCAGCTCTCCCCATCTTTACAAAAAGAGATATTCAGCCCCGAATTACATAAATATGACCAGGATTCTATTTCTCCCCTTAGTAATTACAATTAAAACAAACAAACAAACAAACAAAAAAACAGACTGCGAAGATCCAAGGAAGGTTTACATCAGTAACTTAAAGTTTCAAAGGTAACATTTGATCTTTCCTAAATAATTTCAAGTTCAAGCTGTACCACTTTGGATTTTAAAACATAGACAAACTGTATGCTGTTTCACATACTGACAAATACAATTAAATTTCTTTCTCCTAAAGTTTACGTAATTCTAAATACAAAAAACAACTACTCACTACAAAAGAAAAAAGATACATAAATTTACTTGTCTACTCATTATTACTAACAAAAGTCTTACATCATACACATAGATGAAACTGTCTAGCACTCAAATTCCTCCCATCTCTTACATAATTCAAGGGGAAAATTAAAGAACTTCACTACTTAAATGTCTTAAATATTTTAAATATAACTGGTGTAAAAATACCTAGATTCTAGATTTAATATAACAAGAACACTAAGATGTTACAAGATAACATAAGCTTGTCCTAAATGTTAACTTTGATGTTCCCTCCCCAATTTTCTCTAAAGATCATATCTTAGTTTGCATGCCCCCAGCTCCTCCCTTTTTACTGAGATGAACAATTGTGTACAAATGGAACCAACTTTTACTTTCTTAATCTTATTCTGGATTCTTGGTTAATCTACTTAAAAGATTTTAATATTTAATTGTATGAATACATATAAGAATGAGATAACTTAAAAGTTTAAATACATTTTTTTCTTTGCTCTGAACTTGGAATTTAAATCTCTACTCACAGAATTACTGGCCACACTCATTCAATCAACACAGTTACTGGACCCTTACAATGTGTGTATTGGTAATTAGGGATGTAAAAGCTAATAAAAACAAGGTCCCTGCTTATAAAACTAAGAATCTGAGGTCAGGTAAGTTAGAAGACAATTATATTAACACAGTGATAAATACTATAATGGAGGCAAGCACAGAAAGACGGCTATGAGAATGAAAAAAAGGGTGCTTTCTCCTATCCTGGAGTCAAATCCTTCAGATCCTGAAGGACTAGTAGGCCTTAGTCTGATGAGAAATGTGGGTAGGTGCTAGAGAATATGAGCAGGCTAACTGGTAACTGTAAAGGTCCAAAAGCAAGAGGAGAGAACACAGTTCTTTATGGTAACTACAAATAGTTCAATACAACTCATTATCAGGGTCCAGGAGACACAGGGTAGGAAAGTTAAGCAAAAGCCAAATTATAAAGGACTTTGTTGGCCACACTAAAGAACTTAGATTAGGCTTCATCTTGAAAACTTATGAACAGCATTAAAGGATCTGAAGCAGAAAATTGCACAATCACATTAATTCACATGCCAAGTCACATTCATATTTTAGAAAATTACCACTAACAATAATATTGAGGATGAACTGCAGGAGATAATGGTAGCAATCCCAAGATCTGTTGCAGTAGCCCAGGGAAGACAGAAGCAGTGGGGATGAAGAGAAATTAAGTTAGAATGCTACTGTCCGTAACAGTAGCCACTAGCTACATGTGGCTATCGAGCACTTGAAATTTAGCTAGTCTGAATTGATATATGCTCTAAGTATAAAATACAAACCAGGTTTTGAAGACCAATTATGAAAAAAAGAATAAAGCATGTCAATTTTTATACTGATTACAGGTTGAAATAAAATTTTAGCTATACTGGGCTACATAAAATCTGATACTAAAGTTACACTCACGTGTTCCTTTTTACTTTTTAAATGTAGCTACTAGAAAAGTTTAAATTACATATGTGGCTTGCATTAACGTCTAATGGACAGTGCTGGGTGAGATATTAATGACATGAACTGACAAGTCTTTGTAACTTGTGGGGGGAGTGGTAAGACTCAAATTTATGAATTTAGGTTGAGCAACTGGATTAATGGTTGTTGCAATCATTAAAAGCAAAATTCATTTGAGTTTAAGGTGCTAAATTGGCTTTAGGGAGACAAATATCTAGTAGGCAGCTACATATATAAAAGAAGTTCTAGAAATGTCTAGGTTAGGCAGATATTAACATTTTAAGTCAACAACATTTAAACGGTATGAAGGCCATGGGTATGGATCCAATTACAGTATACAAAGTAGGAAGCAGGTCAGAACCAACACCAACATCCCACTACCACCACCACTATCACCTACACAAACCTAGAAAAAGGGGAGAGAGAAGAAGAATGAGGAAAGTAGTTCTTAGAAGCAGTTCAAGGAGGTCAACTGTAGTGGCCTCCTTCAAGAAGTGGTCAACTGTACCAAATGCTCTGGGGTGGTCAATATAGAGACATAGAAGAATCTATATATCATTATCAGGGACCACTGTCAGAGCAGTGGAAAGATAGGGGAAAGACAGATGAAGGCAGATTGGAATTAAATAAGCAGTGAATAACTAACTGCAGGCAGCGAGGGTAAACAATTCTTTCTGAATGCTTATCTGTGAATAGAAGAGCAATAAGGTAGAAGCTAGAGGACAATAAAGTGTTATGCAAGTTTTAGGAATTAAAAAAAAAAAGGATAGCTGCATGTTTAAATGCTAATAAATGCTGCGAGTTTGGTGTTAGTAGATGCAAATTATTACATATAGAATGGATAAACAACAAGGTCCTACTGTATAGCACAGGGAGCTATATTCAATATCCTGGGATAAACCACAAGGGTAAAGAATATAAAAAAGAATGTATATATGTGTATAACTGAGTCACTCTGCTGTACAGCAGAAATTAACACAACACTGTAAATCAACTATACTCCAATAAATAAATTTTTAAAAAATGCTTTAAAAAGTAAAAAATAAGTTTAAAAAAAAAAAAGATTACCTAGACAGGGACTTCCCTGGTGGCACAGTGGTTAAGAATCTGCCTGCCAATGCAGGGGACACGGGTTCAATCCCTGGTCTGGGAGGATCTCACATGCCGCGGAGCAACTAAGCCCGCACACTGCAACTACTGAGCCCGCGTGATGCAACTACTGAAGCCCACGAACCAAGAGCCCATGCTCCGCAACAAGAGAAGCCACCGCAATGAGAAGCCTGTGCCCCTCAATGAAGAGTAGCCCCCGCTCACTGCAACTATAGACAGCTCACACACAGCAACAAAGACCCAACACAGCCAAGTAAATAAATAAATAAAATTAAGTAAGTAAAAAAAACAAAAAGATGACCTACACAAGCAGCTGAAGAAAGGAAGGTAAATCAGGATACAGATAACATTCTGGAATGATGGACAGGATTTTCTCTAAACTCCAGAAAAAAAAATCACCTGCTAATCCTAAAAGAGGAGGGATGGACCAGGGAACTTTAAGAGAGAAAGATTTGAATCAGCAACCACCAAAACAAAAAGAAGGGCTAGGAATACACAGCAGGCAGCCAAGGAATTCTGTCCACTAGTTTAGGCTGAAGATCTGTGTGAATGTATCCCTGAAGCCACGAGATCTTTTACTCCAACAGCAATCTGTAACTTGAATGTAAGCCAATAGGCTGTTATTTGAAGCTGTTATTTTGCAGAAAGGGTACACAAAACTACAAGGGATCAAGGGAGCTGACAAGTATGGCTGAAGTGATTTAGTGAACAAAATGGAGAGAGTCGAGGATCCAAGGTATGAAGTAAGGAAATGAGATAGCTAAGAATATGAAATTGTGAATAGAATGAGCCATACAATTAAGATTGCAGAGGTGGAACAGAAGTTCCAGATGATGATCACATAGACACATTAAAATGATGGCTCAACCATAATCCAGATACTGTGAAGCTAACTTATTGAACAAGTTTTACACATGGGCACTAAAAACGCCCCAGAATGGTAAAAGAGCTTGGGGTAGAAAGAAAAACTGAGTGTTTGGTGACATCTTTAACAAATACGGAGAAAACAGGGATGTGGTAACTGACAAATTTAAGAAGGGTGAGAAAATACTGTTGTTAAATAGCATAAGCTTTAAAGAAGCAGGGCTTTTTTTAAAGGAAGAATGGTCTAGAGTCTAGACAAGCACTATCTGATAGAAATGTAAGATGAATGACATATGTAATTATAAATATTCTAGCAGACACATTATGGAAGTAAGAGTAAAAAGGTGAAATTAACTTTAATATCATTTTATTTCACCCAATGTATATACAATATTATCATTTCAATATGCAATCAATATAAAAAGTAATTATGACTCATTTTACACTATTCATTACTCTACTTTCTTTTCCTTTGTAATAATCTTTGAAATATAGCATGACTTATTTAGGACTAGCCACATTTCAAGTGCTCAAGAGCCACATGTGGTTAGCAGCTACCCTACTAGCTATAGAAATAGAAATTTCATAGATACAGGACATTTTCATCATTACCAAAAGATCTACTAGAGAGCACAAAACTAAATGAATAGCAGTACCCAGTAGTAAGTGAGGATGTGGGAAAATAGGCACTTTCATACATGACTGGTAGAATATAAACTGAAACCACTTCCCTGAAGATCAATTTGGCCATGTGCATCAAAAACTTAAGTTTTCATGCTCTCACACTCAACAAATTCCACTTTCATGAATTTATAATCTTACAAATTTATAAGATTTAGATAAAAGAACATTCAACAAAACAATTAATGATAATGAAAAATCATAAAAACCAAAGTTTCAAAAACAAGTGAAACAAATAATACATTATGGTACTCCCATGTGTTAAAACACCATGCAGCCATTAAAATTAAAGTTTTAGAAGAACAGACATGACAGATAACAACATACTGAATAGAAAAACTATTACTAGACGGTTGATGCAGTAATATTTACCTTTAAACATTCTCTTATGTATACACTGGGGAAAAAAAGGATATAGACTAGTGACATTAATAAAATTAGCAGAACAAAGACTTCAGAAAATTCTCTCCTTCATTAAAAGCAAGAGAAAATTTCTTCCGAGCTCTGGAAATTAACAAAAGGCTTGCAGCAATCCAAAGAGCACTTATTCAAGAAAAAGGGCTGAATCTCAGTAAAAATTGCAGCACTTGTTGCATTTTAACTCGCCTATTCTTATCTTCCCTCATCAGCTCTACAGTAGCCTTGAAAACCCACAGCAGGCAATCATGGCAAAAATTAGCACCCTGTCAGCAACTGGAATAGGCAGAATAGGCTCCTTCAGAGCCCCATTCCCAAAGAACATTATGTGACCTGTTTGATGATTCCCTGCAAGACCCCACAAATAACCACTAGGATAACCAGAGGCTTCAGTGACAACACATGACAAAGAAAATAGACTTTACAGAACTAGTTCCCCAAAAGTCATTAAACAAGCAAACAGCAAACAGCAATAATAAATAAACACTGAGGGGTGGAGGAGAAAGGGGAGAGGGAGAATCTGACCACTGGTGTCACGCTGTATTGTTTAAAATGTCCAGTTTTCAACAAAAAATTATCAGACATGCAAAAAAACCCCAAGAAAGCATAACCCATATTTGGGGGGGGGGGGAAAGCAATCAATAGAAACTAACCCTGAGAAAACTCAGACATCAGACAGAGACGTTAAATCTGCTATTTAAAATATGTTCAAATAACTAAAGGAAATCACGCCAAAAAAACTAAAAGTATAAGAACTACATTCACCAAATAGAGAAAATTAATAAAGAGATAGAAATTATTAAAAAGAACCAAATAAAAATTCTCAAGTTGAAAAGCAGAATAACTGAAATGAAACTTCACTAGAGAGAGAGGATCAAAAACAGATGTGAGCTAGCAGAAGAATTAGCAAACTTGAAGACAGATCAAATAACATTTACCAGTCTAAGGAACAGAAACAAAAAAAGAGTGAAGAAAAAACTGAACAGAGCCAGAGACTGTGGAACAAAATCAAGCACACCAACTTACACATAACGGGAGTCCCTGAAGTAGTGGAAAGGAGGAGGGAGGGAGAGAGGGAAAGAGACAGGGGGAGAAAGGGAGTAAGAGGCAAAAAGTACGTTTGAACAAACAAAGGCAGACAACATCCCAAATCTGAAGAAAAATATGTTTACACATTAAAAGCTCAGCAACTCCAAACTGGAAAAAAGCAAAGAGATCCACACCTAGACACATCAAAATCAAACTGCCAAAAAACAGAGACAAAAAATCAGGAAAGCAGCAAGAGAGACTTTAAATGACCATATACAGGGGACTCTTAAAATGAATAATGACTAACATGTCATCGGAAACCACAGAGGCCAGAAAGTAGATGGATGACATATTCAAGATGTTAAAATAAAAAAACTGTCAACCAAGAATTCAGTATCTACCAAAGGTATCTTTCAAAAATGAAGATGAACTTAAGACATTCTCTGATAAGCAAAAACTGAAAGAATTCCTCACAATCAGATATGCCCTACAAGAAATACTACATAAAAGACAGTACAAATATAATTTTTATTTGCAACTCTCTTCTACCTGATTTAAAGGAACACTTCATGAAGCAATAATTATTAAATTGTATTCTTGGATGTATAAAGTAGAAAGAAGTAATTTGTATGACACTAAGAGCACAAAGGAGGGAAGAGGAAATGAAAGTATACAGGAGCAAAATTACTGTATTCTATTGAAACTAAGTTGGTAATAACCCAAATTACAATGTTATCAGCTATTAATTGTAATCGCCAGGGCAATAAATAGATAAATAATCTAATTAAATATTGGGCACAGCACTTTAACAGACATTCCCTCAACGAAGATATACAAATTGACAATAAGCCCATGAAAAGATGTTTAACATCATTAGCCATTAGGGAAATGCAAATTAGAACCACAATGATCCCACCTCACTCCTACTACTAAAGTTTAAAGGGACAGACAATAACAAATGTGGACATGGATGTGGAGAAATTGAAACCTTCACACATTGCTGGTGGGAATGTAAAACGCTACAGCTGCTTTGGCAAACAGTTTGGTAGTTCCTCAGAAAGTTAAACATAGTTACCCTATGATCCAGCAATTCCATCCCAAGGTATAGATCCAAGAGAATTGAAAACATAAGTCCACATAAAAACTGTTACTTAAATGTTCTTGGCACCATTACTCACAATAGCCAAAACATAGAAATAACCCACATGCCCATCAACTGATGAATGGATAAACAAAATTATGTGGTATTATCTATGCAACAGAATATAATTCAGTAATAAAAAGGTGCAAAGTACTGATGCATGCTATCAATACAATATAGATGAACCTTGAAAACATCATGCTAAGTGAAAGAAGCAAGTTGCAAAAAAATATTGAATGATTTCATTTATATGAAATGCCCAGAATAGGAAAACTCTATAGAGATGGAAAGTAGATTAGTGGTTGCCTAGACCTGGGAATAGGAGAGAATGGGAGTAATTGTTAATAAGTACAGGGTTTCTTTCTGGGCTGATGAAAATGTCCTCAAATTAGATAGTGATGATGGTTGCACAACTCTGTGAATATACTAAAAATGACAGAACTGAATTTTATGGCATGTAAATTGTATCTCAATAAAGCTGTTATAGAATTAAGTATGTAGTGTCTATAATATACTACCTTACATATATAATTTTTAAATCTCCTTTCCTACATGTATCTTCTCATTTGTGTAAAAAGATAGGAAGAAACTAAAAACTAAGCAAGAAATTATTAAGATTGGTTACCCATATGGATGGGTGGTTAAATGGCAGAAAAGGAAAATGAGAATAGGGTAAAAGATATGAGAGGTGGAAGGGATACTTCCAGACATACAGTTTTACAGAATTGACTATTAACACCACAATAATGTTTCACATATTCCAATGAAAAAAATAACCAAAATCAGCCAGGATGTGAGAAGAGCTCAAAATGGACTAAAAACGGTAACAAATAAAACTAACTGTATTTCAAATGAGTAACATAACACCAATGAACAAGGTGGGTAAGAAAAGAACATAACTCTGGAAAACAGTATGTTGACTGTATAGTATAAGACTAAAGACAGGGGCTTCCCTGGTGGCGCAGTGGTTGAGAATCTGCCTGCCAATGCAGGGGACACGGGTTCGAGCCCTGGTCTGGGAAGATCCCACATGCCACGGAGCAACTAGGCCCGTGAGCCACAATTACCGAGCCTGCGCGTCTGGAGCCTATGCTCCGCAACAAGAGAGGCCACGATAGTGAGAGGCCCACGCACCGCGATGAAGAGTGGTCCCCGCTTGCCACAACTAGAGAAAGCCCTCGCACAGAAACGAAGACCCAACACAGCCATTGAAAAAAAAAAAAAAAAAGACTAAACACAAAAAGAAGTGTACGCAATACTACACTCTAGTAAGTAAGTATATTTATAACAGCAATTCTGAAACTACACTTATCACTTATGTGTATACCAGGACTGAACAAATAAGTAAATAAATTGTAGATGAGAGTCAGGTTTTCCACTGTTGGAGAAAGGAGTTACAAATAAGAAAAGAGAAAGGCTAGACTGAATCTTGTGTTAGTAGATTAGAATTGGTGTATTAGTATGAATTCATGGTTTTTAATATACATAAACATATATATTTATGTTAACATATATATTATATATATTATCTATACATACACATAGATATGTATAGAAATGCAGATGTGTGAATGTACACAAAAATATAACTTCCTAGATCTATGTTCAAAACACCTAGAAGCAAAGACACCCCAGGAGTAATGAGCACTTTTAATGCTGAGACCTTGGCTTCTAAATACTATCTGAAATAAAAGGAACCTGATACTCCTTGGAAAATGATCAATTTCAGGGCTTAGGAAGAAAAAATAAAAGACGAACCAGAAAATAAGGAAGTGCCTCCAAAAAAAAAATGATGAGGCATGTTGAAAGATGAATAGGAGCTAATGGGAAAGAGCTCCCAATGGTCAAATTCAGGACAACTGGAGCAATAAGCAATGATAAAATTAATATTCATGTGTCCTAATATTAATAAATAATTGAATGATATGAATGCATGAAATAGAACAATTCTTCCTTACAAAAGAATTCCCATTAAAAAATGTAGCATTGGGAATTCCCTGGCAGTCCAGTGGTTAGGACTTGGCACTTTCACTACCATGTACTGGGTTCAATCCCTCATCTGGGAACTATGATCCTGCAAGTCACAAGGAGTGGCCACAAAAAAAAAAAAAAAAAAATTGGAAACAGAAAATCACTACTAAGGTAAACAGCACAGTAATAATTGTGACAGACAAGAATTATTGACAGATAGTAGATTTCTCTTATTGAGAAATAAGTTATTTGCATAGTTCAACAAAGGACTAATATCTAAAATATACAACTCAATTAGACAACAAGCACAACTTAAAAATGGACCAAAGATTTCAACAGACCACCAAAGACATACAGATGGCAATAAGCACATGAATACATGAATCCCTCAACATCAGTCCGTTAGGAAAATGCAAATTATGATCACAATGAGGTATCTCTACAATTCCACTAGAATGGCTGAAATTAGTAAGAGTCGCCATCCCAGGTGTTGGTGAATATGTGAACCAACTAGAATTTTTATACACTGTTGATGGGAACATAAATGTTAACATCTATGTGGGAAAATGGTTTGGCAATTTCTTAAAAAGTTAAATGTACACCTACCTATAACTTAGCCTAAGTATTAACCCAAGAAAAATGTAATCATATGCCACCATCATTAAAGTTTTTAAAAGTTTACAAAGAGAAAATACATCCAAATGTTAACATTGGTTGTATTTTGCTAACTGGATTTGGAGATAATTCACTTTTATACTATTTTCTATTTTCCAAGTTATTATTAAGGAACCTGAAGCATTTCCATCCAAAAAAAAAAAAATCACATAGAAAGAAAATGAAGTCATATTCACAAGTCACTACAGGTTTTCTTTTTGATAAATCAGATCTTCTTTATTTTCCATTTCTGACATGTTCATTAGACTGCAAAGGAAGAAATTATACAGATAATTCTGACAAGACTTCAACCATGATGTGAATATGGGCAAGGTAGAGAAATAAAGGTTGGAGTACAAATAAAATAAGATGGATTAATAGCTGATTAGCTGTATATCAATTTCAACAGAATTATACACCACAAGGATCCAACCCTAATTAAGCCCAGATAACATTATATAATATTTTGAGGGCTTCCCTGGTGGCACAATGATTAAGAATCCACCTGCCAATGCAGGGCACACGGGTTCAAGCCCTGGTCTGGGAAGATCCCACATGCCGCGGAGCAACTAGGCCCGTGCACCACCACTACTGAGCCTGTGCCCTAGAGCCCGCGAACCACAACTACTGAAGCCAGCACCCCTAGAGCCCGTGCTCCACAACAAGAGAAGCCAATGCCATGAGAAGCCCGTGCACCACAACAAAGAGTAGCCCCTGCTCGCTGCAACTAGAGAAAGCAAAAGACCCAATGCAGCCAAAAAGAAATTAAAAAATAAATAAAATAAAATTTATTAAAAAATAATAATAATAAAATATTTTGATAGAAACATAAAAGATATACTTTAAGTGTGCACATGATAAAAGCTGAAAAAGTAACAAATACTTTATATGACACAGTCAGAACACAAATGAAATTCCGTATGGAAATATGTGGATCCAAACCTTGTCTTTTTCTCCACGCTCAAACCAGAATCTGAAAGATAAAGTTTCAGTTAAGGGCAGAACTACAAAATGTGACTGCAAATAGTAAGGAGGAGGTGGTGGAACACATTTCACCCACTCAATCAAGAAGTTCCTCTAGTTTTAAAAAAAAAAAAAAGTGTTGAAGAAGCAAGATGAAACAATAGCAGCACAAGTGGAAAAGGTAGAGACACCTTAGTTGACACTATGCTCCATGTGTCAGTAAGGAAATAAAGTTACCCTAAAAGATAACTTAACTTTAGGCCTCGTTAATAGATTTATATAGCATGTAGACGGACACAAAAGACAGATTTATTCAAAACTGCAATTTAAAATCACAAGATATTCATTTCAGTTCAAGGTGTCAGCAGGGATATGTACCAAATGAAGAAAGTTCAGAGGGGAGTAACAATGGTTGGACGGATATAACCACCTGCCACGTAACATTTTCCTTGTTAAAAGAAATGGAAAGACTAAAAGTTGGCACAAAAGATTCAGAGAGAGAACTGTCTTCAAACTATTAAATAATAATATTAAAGGCAGAAATCAGATATCTTTTTGGTCTTAAGGAGTAAATGAGTACATCTGAATACAAATATCAAAGACAGATACATATAAAAATAGGAAGAGGGTTCAAGAGGACAGAGTAGAAGGATGTGCACTCACTCCCTCTTGCAAGAGCACCGGAATCACAACTAAGTGCTGAATAGTTATTGAGAGGAAGACACTGGAACTCACCAAAAAAGATACCTCACATCCAAAGAAAAAGGAGAAGCCACAATGAGACGGTAGCAGGGGTGCAATCACAATAAAATCAAATCCTGTAACTGCTGGGTGGGTGAGTCACAAATTGGAGAACACTAATACCACAGAAGTTCACCCACTGGAGTGAAGGTTCTGAGCCCCACGTCAGGCTTCCCAAGCTGGGGGTCCAGCAACGGGAGGAGGAATTCCTAGAGAATCAGACTTTGAAGGCTAGCGGGATTTGATTGCAGGACTTCGACAGGACTAGGGGAAACAGAGACTCCACTCTTGGAAGGCACACACAAAGTAGTGTGCACACCGGGACCCAGGGGAAGGAGCAGTGACCCCATAGGAGACTGAACCAAACCTACCTGCTAGTGTTGGAAGGCCTCCAGCAGAGGTGGAGGGTGGCTGTGGCTCACCGTGAGGAAAAGGACATGGGCAGCAGAAGTTCTGGGAAGTACTCCTTGGCGAAAGCCCTCCCAGAGTCCTCCAACAGCCCCACCAAAGAGCCAGGTGGGCTCCAGTGTTGGGTCGCCTCAGGCCGAACAACTAACAGGGAGGGAACCCAGCCCCACCCATCGGCAGACAATCGGATTAAACTTTTACTGAGCTCTGCCCACAAGAGCAACACCCAGCTCTACCCACCATCAGTCCCTCCCATCAGGAAACTTGCACAAGCCTCTCAGATAGTCTCATCCACCAGAGGGCAGACAGCAAAAGCAAGAAGAACTACAAGCCTGCAGCCTGTGGAACAAAAACTACAGTCACAGAAAGACAGACAAGATGAAAAGGCAGAGGGCTAGGTAACAGATGAAGGAAAAAGATAAAACCCCCAAAAAACAACTAAATGAAGTGGAGATTGGCAACCTTTCAGAAAAAGAATTCAGAATAATGATAGTGAAGATGATCCAGGACCTCGGTAAAAGAATGGAGGCAAAGATCGAGAAGAAGTAAGAAATGTTTTAACAAAGACCTAGAAGAATTAAAGAAAAAACACCTAGAAGAATCAAAGAACAAACAGAGATGAACAATACAATGAAATGAAAAATACACTAGAAGGAATCAGTAGGAGAATAACTGAGGCAGAAGAATGGATAAGTGACCTGGAAGACAGAATGGTGGAATTCACTGCCATGGAACAGAATAAAGAAAAAATAATGAAAAGAAATGAAGACAGCCTAAGAGACCTCTGGGACAACATTAAACACAACAACATTCGCATTATAGGGGTCCCAGAAACAGAAAAGAGAGAGAAAGGACCCGAGAAAATATCTGAAGAGATTATAGTCGAAAACTTCCCTAACATGGGAAAAGAAATAGCCACCCAGTCCAGGAAGTGCAGAGAGTTCCAGGCAGGATAAACCCAAGGAGAAGCATGCCAAGACACATAGTAATCAAACTGACAAAAACTAAAGACAGGGAAAAATTATTGAAAGCAGCAAGGGAAAAATGACAAACAACATACAAGGGAACTCCCATAAAGTAAACAGCTGATTTCTCAGCAGAAACTCTACAAGACAGAAAGGAGTGGCATGATATATTTAAAGTGATGAAAGGGAAGAACCTACAACGAAGATTACTCTACACGGCAAGGATCTCAATTCAGATTCGATGGAGAAATCAAAAGCTTTACAGACAAGCAAAAGCTAAGAGAATTCAGCACCACCAAACCAGCTCTACAACAACTGCTAAAGGAACTTCTCTAAATGGGAAACACAGAGAAGAAAAGGACCCACAAAAACAAACCCATAACAATTCAGAAAATGGAAATAGGAACATACATATCGATAATTACCTTAAACGTGACTGGATTAAATGCTCCAACCAAAAGACATAGACTGGCTGAACGGATACCAAAACAAGACCCATACATATGCTGTCTACCACCGACCCACTTCAGACCTAGGGACACATACAGATTGAAAGTGAGGGGATGGAAAAAGATATTCCATGCAAATGGAAATCAAAAGAAAGCTGCAGTAGCAATACTCATATCAGATAAAATACACTTTAAAATAAAGAATGTTACAAGAGACAAGGAAGGACACTACATAATGATCAAGGGATCAGTCCAAGAACACATAAGAATTATAAATATATATGCACCCAACATAGGAGCACCTCAATACATAAGGCAACTGCTAACAGCTATAAAAGAGGAAATCAACAGTAACACAGTAATAGTGGGGAACTTTAACACCTCACTTACACCAATGCACAGATTATCCAGACAGAAAATTACTAAGGAAACACAAGCTTTAAATGACACAATAGACCAGATAGAATTAATTGATATTTATAGGACATTCCAACCAAAAACAGCAGATTACACTTTCTTCTCAAGTGTGCACGGAACATTCTCCAGGATAGATCACATCTTGGGCCACAAATCAAGCCTCAGTAAATTTAAGAAAACTGAAATCATATCAAGCATCTTTTCCAACCACAACACTAGGAGATTAGAAATCAATTACAGGGAAAAAAACGTAAAAAACACAAACACATGGAGGCTAGACAATACACTACTAAATAACCAAGAGATCACTGAAGAAATCAAAGAGGAAATCAAAAAATACCTAGAGACAAATGACAATGAAAACACGACGATCCAAAACCTATGGGATGCAGCAAAAGCAGTTCTAAGAGGGAATTTTATACCAATACAAGCCTACCTCAAGAAACAAAAAAATCTCAAATAAACAATCTAACCTTACACCTAAAGGAACTAGAGAAAGAACAAACAAAACCCACAGTTAGTAGAAGGAAAGAAATCATAAAGATCAGAGCAGAAATAAATGAAATAGAAACAAAAAAAAAAACAGCAAAGATCAATAAAACTCAAAGCTCATTCTTTGAGTAGATAAACAAAATTGATAAACGTTTAGACAGTCACACCAAGAAAAAGAGGGAGAGAACTCAAATCAATAAAATTAGAAATGAAAAAAAGAAGAGTTACAACGGACACCGCAGAAATACAAAGCATGATAAGAGACTACTACAGGGCTTCCCTGGTGGCACAGCAGTTAAGAAAATGCCTGCCAATGCAGGGGTCACAGGTTTGATCCCTGGTCCAGGAAGATCCCACATGCCGCGGAGCAACTAAGCCTGTGTGCCACAACTACTGAGCCTGCGCTCTAGAGCCCGCGAGCCGCAACTACTGAGCCCGTGTGCCACAACTACTGAAGCCCGTGCGCCTAGAACCCGTGCTCTACAACAAGAGAAGTCACCGCAATGAGAAGCCCGCGCACCACAACAAAGAGCAGCCCCCACTCACCGCAACTATAGAAAGCATGCGCGCAGCAACAAAGACCCAACGCAGCCAAAAATAAATAAACAAATAAAGAGGCTACTACAAGCAACTCTATGCCAATAAAATGGACAACCTGGAAGAAAGGGACAAATTCTTAGAAAGGTATAACCTTCCAAGACTGAACCAGGAAGAAATAGAAAATATGAACAGACCAATCACAAGTAACAAAATTGAAACTGTGATTAAAAATCTTCCAACAAACAAAAGTCCAGGACCAGATGGCTTCACAGGTGAATACTATCAAACATTTAGAGAAGAGCTAAGACCCATCCTTCTCAAACTCTTCCAAAAAACTGCAGAGGAAGGAACACTCCTAAACTCATTCTATGAGGCCACCATCACCCTGATGCCAAACCCAGACAAAAATACTACAAAAAAAGAAAATTACAGACCAACATCACTGATGAATATAGATGCAAAAATCCTCAACAAAATACTAGCAAACAGAATCCAAGAACACATTAAAAGGATCATACACCATGATCAAGTGGGATTTATCCCAGGGATGCAAGGATTCTTCAAAATACGCAAATCAATCAATGTGATACACCATTAACAAACTGAAGAAGAAAAACCATACGATCATCTCAATAGATACAGAAAAAGCTTTTGACAAAATTCAACACCCATTTATGGTAAACACTCTCCAGAAAGTGGGCATAGAGGAACCTACCTCAACATAATAAAGGCCATATACGACAAATCCACAACCAACATCATTCTCAAAGGTGAAAAACTGAAAGCATTTCCTCTAAGATCAGGAACGAGACAAGGATGTCCACTCTCTCCACTATTATTCAACATAGTTTTGGAAGTCCTAGCCACGGCAACCAGAGAAGAAAAAGAAATAACAGGAATACAAATTGGAAAAGAAGAAGTAAAACTGTCACTGTTTGCAGATGACATGGTACTATACATAGAGAATCCTAAAGATGCCACCAGAAAACTACTAGAGCTGATCAATGAATTTGGTAAAGTTGCAGGATACAAAATTAATGCACAGAAATCTCTTGCATTCCTATACACTAATGATGGAAAATCTGAAAGAGAAATTTAAAAACACTCCCATTTACCATTACAACAAAAAGAATAAAATACCTAGGAATAAACCTACCTAGGGAGACAAAAGACCTGTATGCAGAAAACTATAAGACACTAATGAAAGAAATTAAAGATGACACAAACAGATGGAGAGATATACCATGTTCTTGGATTGGAAGAATCAATACTGTGAAAATGACTCTACTACCCAAAGCAATCTACAGATTCAATGCAATCCCTATCAAATTACCAATGGCATTTTTTACAGAACTAGAACAAAAAATCTTAAAATCTGTATGGAGACACAAAAGACCCTGAATAGCCAAAGCAGTCTTGAGGGAAAAAAACTGAGTGGAGGAATCAGACTCCCTGACTTCAGACTATACTACAAAGCTACAGTCATCAAGACAATATGGTACTGGCACAAAAACAGAAATATAGATCAATGGAAGTATAGAAAGCTCAGAGATAAACCCACACACTTATGGTCAACTAATCTATGACAAAGAGGGAAGGATACACAATGGAGAAAAGACAGCCACTTCGATAAGTGGTGCTGGGAAAACTGGACAGCTACATGTAAAAGAATGAAATTAGAACACTCCCTAACACCATACACAAATATAAACTCAAAATGAACTAGAAACCTAAATGTAAGACCAGATACTGTAAAACTCTGAGGAGAACATAGGAAGAACACTCTTCGACATAAATCACAGCAAGATCTTTTTCGATCCACCTCCTCGAGTAATGGAAATAAAAACAAAAATAAACAAATGGGACCTAATGAAACTTAAAAGCTTCTGCAAAGCCAAGGAAACTACAAAGAAGATGAAGAGACAACCCTCAGAATGGGAGAAAATATTTGCAAATGAATCAACGGACAAAGGATTAATCTCCAAAATATATAAACAGTTCATGCAGCTCAATATTAAAAAACCAAACAACCCAATCAAAAATTGGGCAGACCTAAATAGACATTTCTCCAAAGAAGACATACAGATGGCCAAGAAGCACATGAAAAGCTGTTCAACATCACTAATCATTAGAGAAATGCAAACTAAAACTACAATGAGGTATCACCTCATACCAGTTAGAATGGGCATCAACAGAAAATCTACAAACAACATATGCTGGAGAGGGTGTGGAGAAAAGGGAACCCTCCTGCACTGTTGGTGGGAATGTAAATTGATACAGTCACTATGGAGAACAGTATGGAGGTTCCTTAAAAAACTAAAACTAGAATTACCATATGACCCAGCAATCCCACTACTGGGCATATACCCAGAGAAAACCATAATTCAAAAAGACACAGGCACCCCAATGTTCACTGCAGCACTATTTACAATAGCCAGGTCATGGAAGCAACCTAAATGCCCATCGACAGACGAATGGATAAAGAAGATGTGGTCCATATATACAATGGAATATTACTCAGCCATAAAAAGAAACAAAATTGGGTCATTTGTAGCGACGTGGATGGATCTAGAGACTGTCATACAGAGTGAAGTAAGTCTGAAAGAGAAAAACAAATATCGTATATTAACGCATGTATGTGGAACCTAGAAAAATGGTACAGATGAACCAGTTGGCAGGGCACAAATAGAGACACAGATGTAGAGAACAAATGTATGGACACCAAGGGGGGAAAGTGGCGGGTGGGGGGGGGATGAATTGGGAGATTGGGATTGACATATATACACTAATACATATAAAATGGATAACTAACAAGAACCTGCTGTATAAAAAAATTTAAAAAATAAAATTTAAAAATAGTAAGAAAAAAATTAACAGTGACAGCTATTCAAAGATGAATGTGCTATCTCAGAAGGCAGTGAGTTTCTAACAGACTAAATCAGCACTGTTTGTTAGAAATATAACACAAGTCATACATGTAATTTTAAATTTTCTAGAGACCACATTTAAAAAAGCAAAAATAAACAAGTAGGGCTTCCCTGGTGGCACAGTGGTTAGGAATCCACCTGCCAATGCAGGGAACACGGGTTTGAGCCCTGGGCTGGGAAGATCCCACATACCGCAGAGTAACTAAACCCGCGTGCCACAACTACTGAGCCTGTGCTCTAGAGGCTGCGAGCCACAACTACTGAAGCCCGCAGGCCTAGAGCCCGTGCTCCGCAACAAGAGAAGCCACCCCAATGAGAAGCCTGCGCACCTCAATGAAGAGTAGACCCCGCTCACCGCAACTAGAGAAAGCCTGCATGCAGCAGCAAAGACCCAATGCAGCCAAATAAACACATAAGTAAATAAATTTATTTTTTAAAAAAAGAAAAGAAATATCAAGAACATACTAAAAATTTTTAAAGGATTAACTTTAGTCCATTTTAATCAGTCACTACTGTATCTTGTGCACTGATGACATATATGCATTCTGTATACAACACAGCAGTTTTGTCAAAGAATTCAAATTATTTCCAGTATATACCTCTCAAAGTAGCTTCTTAAAGACATAAAAGCCATTTCTTGTCAGAATATTGAATCCCATGACTCACAAAATGTTTGACTGATATTCAGCTTAGCATTACTTGCCTAATAAAAAGAAATGTAGGTAGAAATAAAGTATTCATTATTACCTGTTTTTTAAAAATTTTTCTATAGCTTACCTACATTACAACACCATACAGGAAAACAGAAATTCAATTCCTGTTATGGACTGAATTGTGTACCCCCAAAATTTTTATGATGAAGCCCTAACCCCAAAGTAACTATATTTGGGAGACAGGGCCTTTAAGAAGGTAATTGAGGTTAAAGGAGGTCATAAGAGTGGGGTCCATCATATGGGACTGGTATCTTACAAGAGAAAGAGACACTAGAGATACCTCTTTCTCCCTCCATGAGTGCACAAAGGCCATGTGAGGACACAGTGAGAAGGTGGCCATATGTAATCCAGGAAGACCCTTCACCAGAAACCAAACCTGCTGGCACCTTGATCCTGAACTTTCCTGTGAGAAAACAAATGTCTGTTATTCAAGCCAGGGGTCCCCAACCCCCAGGCCGTGGACCGGTAGCGGTCAGCAGCCTGTTAGGAACCGGGCTGCACAGCAGGAGGTGAGCGAGTAAGCAAAGCTTCATCTGCCGCTCCCCATCACTCGCATTACCACCTGAACCATCCCCAACCCCTCCCCCACCGCCACCGGTCCATAGAAAAATTGTACTCCATGAAACCAGTCCCTGGTGCCAAAAAGGTTGGGGACCACTGGTTTAAGCCACCTCATCTGTGGTATTCTATTATGGCAGCCCTAGCAGACTAATAAAGTTCCTAAGAAAATACTTGTAAAAAATTGCATTGCAAAGTAAATTATTACTGTTGAAATTATTAATAGACTGTGATAAATGTTTCTGTATGTTTATAAATTTACTCTACAACGAAAGATTTGAAAAGCCTGGCTTGTTGAGCTACTGAAGCAACCAAAGTAATCTGATACCTCAAAACAGCAAATTCTACTTTTTTCCATAACCAAGGTCTTTAACATATTTCATTTTAAAAACAACATTCTACTCAAGATCAGTACTATATATAGTAAAGCTAAAGATCAGTGGAAGGCTCAAAAAAGCATGCCACCCATCACAATACTGCAACACTACCCCAACAATATTTGTAATATTAAACATAAATAACTGATAATACATTTTTAAAAATTGACAATGCTGTTACCTACTAAGAGAGTAGTCAAAGGAGTTCAAGGCAAGGAAAGGATCAAAGACTCAGTTGGGTAAAGTTTCCCGAATGAGTAGTTTTGAGCTGGACCTTCATTAATGGACGAATGCAACTTCAAGGTAGGTAAAAATAGCATAAGCAAAGCAAGAATACAAAACATAATTTGATCTGAATGGAAGAAAAAGCCAAACAGAGACCTTAAAATGACTTCGTAAGTTTTTAATGAAAAAACATATTAGAGAATCATAGGGCAGTACAGTAGTCCCCCTTTACCTCAAGTTTTGCTTTCCGAGGTTTCAGTTACCAGTTGTCAACTGCGGTCCAAAAATATTAACTGGAAAATTCCAGAAAGAAGTAACTCATCAGTTTTAAACTGTGTGCAGTTCTGAGTACTATGATGAAATCTCACACCTTCCGGTGCTGTCCTGCTCCGTCCAGCCCATGACATGATTCATCCTTTTGTCCAGTGTATCCTGCCTGTTAGTCACTTAGTAGCCTTCTCAGTTAATCAGATCGCCTGTTGTGGTATTGCCGTGCTTGTGTTCAAGGAACCCTTACTTCATAATTTTACTTAATAATGGCCCCAAAGCACAAGAGTTGCGATGCTGGCAATTCAGATATGCCAAAGAGAAGATGTAAAGTACTTCCTTTAAGTGAAAAGGTGAACGTCTTGATTTAATAAGGGAAAAAAAAAAATTGTATGCTGAGGTTGCTAAGATCTATGTTAAGAAGAAATCTTCTATCCGTGAAATAGAGAAGGAAAAAGAAATTTGTGCTAGTTTTGCTGATGCACCTCAAACTGCAGTTACAGCCACAGTGTATAATAAATGCTTAGTTAGGATGGAAAAGGCATTAAAATAGTGGGTGAAAGACATCAACATAAAGTGTGTTCCAACTGATGGCAACATGTCGCGCCAGAAAGCACAGAGCCTATATGAAAACTTAGCAAGCAAGGGATCCCCTAAAACGAGAGACACCAAGCCATTTACTACATATACGAGATGGTTACACAGATTCAAGAATCGATTTGGACTGAAAAATATAAAAATTACTGGAGAGGCCGAGTCTGCCAATGAAGAAGGCACTGCCACATTTCTGGCAGAGTTGAAGAAGTTGATTAAGAGAAACACCACATTTTTATAACTTTTATTACAGTATATTGTTACAAGTGTTCTTTATTATTAGCTATTGTTGACCATCTCTTACTGTGCCTAACTTATAAATTAAACTCTATTATAGGTATGTATATATAGGAAAAACCAGTATATATAGGTTTTGGTACTATCTGTGGTTTCAAGCATCCACTGGGGATCTTGGAACGTATCCTCCACAGATAAGGGGGGACCACTGTATAAATATAGTTAGAAATCTGAATTCTAGCACCTGCTGTAACTTAAAGCTATGCTCTGTGTGGATAAGCTACATAACCTTTCTGAGCCTTAGACTGGGATAACATATTTATAAGGTTATTACAAGATATATATGAAATATCTGGCACTTCAGATACAATAAGCACAATAAACGACAATTGTGGGACTTCCCTGGTGGCGCAGTGGTTAGGAATCCACCGGCCAATGCAGGTGGCGTGGGTTCAATTCCTGGTCCGGGAGGATCCCACATGCTGCAGAGCAACTAAGCCCATGCACCACAACTACTGAGCCTGCCCTCTAAAGCCCATGAGCCACAACTACTGAGCCCACATGCCACAACTACTGAAGCCCGCGCACCTAGAGCCTGTGCTCCACAACAAGAGAAGCCACTGCAATGAGAAGCCCGTGCACTGCAACAAAGAGTAGCCCCCACTTGCTGCAACTAGAGAAAGCCCACGTGCAGCAACGAAGACCCAACGCAGCCAAAAATAAATAAATAATTAAAATGTTATTTCCCCCCTTTAAAAAAAAAAAAAAAAAGACAGTTGTTATAGTGGTTGTGCAATAGACAACAGCTATTATTAAGGCCTCTGGGCTTTTATCTTGCAGTTAAATGATTTCCAAACCTGGCTATAATCAGAAGCATCTGGGAAGCTTGATAAAAACAAATACCTGGGCCCTAGCCTAGAAGCAGGGAATTAGAATGTTGCTGGTAGGGCCCAGGAAATAAGGTTTTGGTTTGTTTTGTTTTTTTAACAAAAACCCTAGAAGCCTGTACTATAACTGAAAGATGTTTAAAGTTCTACAATAGGCCAATTACTTTATGAAAGTAGTGTTTTAGCACAATAATCTTACAAAGATTCATTAAATGAAGTGAGAAGAGTCTGAAAGCAGTAAGACCAATGAGGAAACTACTCATTAGGAAAGAAAGTCTTGTTCACCCTAGTTAGATTCTAATTTGTTAAATGGAATCCACTAGTGAATAAGAACAACATCCTGGGACTTCCCTGGTGGCGCAGTGGTTAAGAATCCACCTGCCAATGCAGGGGACACGGGTTCAAGCCCTGGTTTGGGAAGATCCCACATGCCGCAGAGCAACTAAGCCCGTGCGCCATAACTACTGAGCCTGTGTTCTAGAGCCCGTGAGCCCAAGTGCCTTAGGGCCTGTGTGCCGCAACTACTGAGCCCCCGTGCTGCAACTACTTAAGTTCACGTGCCTATAGCCCATGCTCTGCAACAAGCCACCGCGATGAGAAGCCCGCGCACCACAACAAAGAGTAGCCCCCACTTGCCGCAATTAGAAAAAGCCTGCATACAGCGACCAAGACCCAACACAGCCATAAATAAACAAACAAACAAACAAACAACAAACAGCATCCATCCTTCAATTAAAAAGCAACGGCATCTCCCAGCCCTATCCAGAAACCTTCAACACAGTTTTAAATAAAAGATGTCTCCATCAAGCATAAAACTTCTTCTTCCCTTGCTCCTGGCTAGTACTAATGATGGTGCATTTATCTCATAATAACACACTGTATGTGCATGTTTTTGGTATTACTTCTGCACTTCCTCCATGTTCACCAAATATTTAACTTTCAAAAAGATAGGGGCTACAACTATTCAGCCAGTCTACAATTATTCGAAAATTTCAAAAAAGTAAAAAAAAAAGGAACTACATCTATATAATTATCTTTTTAACAGCACAGCACCATGGTCAAACACAAACAAGTATTTTTGGTTTGCCAGGTAAGTTATTCTAGTTATCTTTAAGGCTCACAGTTGAATTAATCACCTGGTTAAGTAACTCCTACTTTTCTGTATTAGATCAATTTTGATATTCTAATACAAAACACAAGACAGGACTGACTACAGTTCTATCTAAGATCACTAATTTAATCCTTTCATGCCAAGTTCTCATGTCTACTCAATTTGCCCTTCTCAGTAATCAGAAAACAGACTACAAGTTGTACTCAGAGCAACTGTGGTTTTGCAAATTATACAATGAATACATATTTTGGTTTTCATGGTTTTCTATTTGCACATTATTTTATACATCCATAAAACAGGAATCATTTCTACTTAATTTCCTTTTCACTCAGCATGTTAGAATATATTGTACAGAATATAGCTGGGAATTAGAAATGGAAATCTAACCCAATACTTAACAGATAGCAGACCTTCAGTAAAGAAATGAACCAGGGGCTTCCCTGGTAGCGCAGTGGTTAGGAATCCGCCTGCCAATGCAGGGGACATGGGTTTGAGCCCTGGTCCGGGAAGACGCCACATGCTGTGGAGCAACTAAGCCCGTGTGCCACAACTATTGAGCCTGTGCTCTAGAGCCCATGAGCCCCAACTGCTGAGCCCGCGTGCCTCAACTACTGAAACCCACGCGCCTACAGCCCATGCTCCGCAACAAAGAGAAGCCACCGCAATGAGAAGCCCGCGCACCGCAAAGAAGAGTAGCCCCCACTTACCGCAACTAGAGAAAGCCCGTGCGCAGCAACGAAGACCCAACGCAGCCAAAAATCAATCAATTAATTAATTAATTTTTTAAAAAGAAATGAACCAGGAAATAAAGACTGAGCAGCTAAAACACAAAGATTTGTAACAGCAAACTGGATAGCTACAAACTTCAAGGACAGAAGAAGGTAGGTACATCCATGAGAGGAGAAAAATGTGAAAAACTATGTATAATTTAAAAACAAAAACGACTCTCATACTGCATTATTTAACAGCCCCATATTATAAGTCACAGCACAAAACCAAATAGTCCTGATAGTGCCTTTAACAAGTTCAGTATATTCAAATGAAAGTAGGGAAGCTAACTAGATTATACATAACAAAAATCTCTCTCCAGTAATATAAGAAATATAAATTAAAAACAAATTTAAGATACTAAACTAACAAATGACCTGGGAAAATAACTAGGGAAAGCAGAAGAGGTTTAAAGATACTTCTTAAGTCGGGAATAAAGACACAGACCTACTAGAGAATGGACTTGAGGATATGGGGAGGGGGAGGGGTGAGATGTGACAAAGTGAGAGAGTGGCATGGACATATATACACTACCAAACGTAAAATAGATAGCTAGTGGGAAGCAGCCGCATAGCACAGGGAGATCAGCTCGGTGGTTTGTGACCACCTAGAGGGGTGGGATAGGGAGGGTGGGAGGGAGGGAGACGCAAGAGGGAAGAGATATGGGAACATATGTATATGTATAACCGATTCACTTTGTTATAAAGCAGAAACTAACACACCATGGTAAAGCAATTATACTCCAATAAAGATGTTAAAAAAAAAAAAAGAAAGAAACAACCTTCTGAAAATCCAATGGTGCTGCATTAATCACTAGAGAAAATGGGTATTGCCTGGAGTGCGATTACCATGATCATAAAGTAGAACTGACTTCAACAACATTATAAATGAATAAATATTATGTATATGTGCAAAAAAAAAATGATACTTCTTAAAATACTATTTATAGGGGCTTCCCTGGTGGCACAGTGGTTAAGAATCTGCCTGCCAATGCAGGGGACACGGGTTCGATCCCTGGTCCGAGAAGATCCCACATGCCGCAGAGCCACTAAGCCTGTGTGCCACAACTACTGAGCCTGCACGCTAGAGCCCCTGGGCCACGGCTACTGAAGCCCACACACCTAGAGCCTGTGCGCCACAACAAGAGAAGTCACCGCAATGAGAAGCCTGTGCATCACAACAAAGAGTAGCCCCCACTCACCGCAACTAGAGAAAGCCCATGCACACAACAAAGACCCAACACAGCCAAAAATAAATAAAATAAAATACTCTTTATAATTCTAAAATACTGAAACTACTAAATGTCTCAAAATAACAAAATGGCTAGATAATTAGGATATCAACATTGGAACACCATACACATACTTAAAATAACCTATAGATGAATACACCAAAAAATATTATTAAATATTAAGTGAATAATACCTTGCTTTTGTATAAAATTTAACAGTTTACAGAGTACTTTTACATATATTACCTCATAATATATAATTCACGTCAGAGGTTATCAACCCTGGCTGTTCATCAGAATTACCTAAAATACTTAAAATGCATATTTCTGAGCCCCACCGCACACCTAGTGAATTAATGAGCCTCCAAGTGTATTAAGCATTGGAAGTGTTTCCAATGCCTAATCAGTGTTAAGAACCACTAACCACAAATATACCACTAATTACAATGATAAAAAAAAAATGTAATTAAGAAAACACAAATCAAACTTCAGTGATTGAAATAATTTAATAGCTTTTTTTCCCACCTGGTTTATATGTTTAGTTGTAAAAGGAACTAAGTATATCTATTAAACTTTTTAAAATCAAAAATGGTTTAAAATGTTGATGCTTGAAGGTATACTAGTTACTGAAAAAATTTTCCTTGTACAGACCCCAGAATGCTACATGTAACAAATGAGGGGGTACCCTAGTTATTTTAATAGTATAAACAGAAAGCACCAAGATAAAATTGCTATGAAGATTTGCCTCCTCTTATACAAATAATTATCTCACTCAAAATATTTCTAGTATTCTCTAAAACTGATTGACAATATATACCAAAATCTTCCTCAAGAAAGAAAGAACTCTGTTAGTCTGAATGGACAATTTGTATAAGGATACAAAACGCCACTCATATAAAGAAACATTAGCAAGAAAGTTTGAAACAGCTACTGCTTTGTAATGTACCAGTAAAAAATTTTTAACAACTAAACATTTTAGTACTACTCAAGAAATTGGCGGGACTTCCCTGGTGGCACAGTGGTTAAGAATCCGCCTGCCAATGCAGGGGACACGGGTTCAAGCCCTGGTCCGGGAAGATCCCACATGCTGCAGAACAACTAAGCCCGTGTGCTACAACTACTGAGCCTGCGTTCTGGAGCCTGAGAGCCACAACAACTGAAGCCCACGCGCCTGGAGCCCGTGCTCCGCAACGAGAGAAGCCACCGCAATGAGAAGCCCACGCAACGCCACGAAGAGTAGCCCCCGCTCGCCGCAACTATAGAGACAGCCCGCATGCAACGAAGACCCAACACAGCCAAAATAAATAAATAAGTTTATTTATTTAAAAAAAAAGAAAGAAATTGGTCACCTCAGTCTGTCTGTGAACACATAAATTTCACACAAATCACTTTATTTCAATTTCCTTCAACTCTACTCACCAAACCAAAAATACCAAGTCTTAAAAAAACAGTACCAACAAATTTACTGACCAAACTAGAGTACAGCTTTTGTTCAATACAGCAGATTCAATTACTAAACATAAAAATTCAAAGCACAAATGAATAAATTTACAAAAACTTTAAAATGCTTATTTTCCATCCTAGCTGTCTCTCCTAGTATTGAGACTCTACCAGACATGTTCACTTACCTGTCCTGCAGGCCTCTTGATTTCATGTTTTAAATTACCTCTTTCAAGAAATGATATCTACTCACCACCCATTCACTCAAGCCAGAAAGCTCAGATACTATGGATTCATTACTCACTACCTACATCTCCTCACGTACTACTTAACCTCACAACCATCTCCTACACTTCATACCTTTTGCCACTGCCCTAGTTCTGTCCTTTAGCTTTTAGTCCTAGGGCTGCTAAGTTAACCACCCTCCATTGGATAGCCCCACCTTGGTACTTTATCTATCCCTACTGGAATTATCACAATGCTCATAGTTACCACTCTTCTTTTAAAATCCTTCAATAAAGATTTTTTAAAATCCTCAGCACAACACACCAGATCTATACTTATCTCTCTAGCCTCATAACCTACACTACCATGATTTCTCAGCCTAGAATAAGTATCCTTCCTCTTCCTCTGCCTAATCATTCTTACCCATCTTTGAAGATTCACTTTTTTCTAGTTTGGAAAAGGTATCCCACTCTGTACTTCCACTGTACATTCTACATACCTTTAAATCATACCACAAATGATTTACTAAGAAATGTCAGGTTGGGAATACAGAAGTGAACAAAATACAGTCCTTGACTTTAAGAAACTTACAATGGAGGCAGAAAAGTAACTGCCGTTTAGTTTGATAACTTTTTTTAAGCTAACATCTTGAGTGTTTGTTATATGCCGGGCTAAGAACTTGACACGTATTTTCTCATTTAATTCTCCAATAACTTTATGATCCCCACTTTACAGAGAAGGAAAGAGAAAAGCTGTTATTTGTCCAAGGTTCAGTTAAGCTTTAAAGATGTGAATCCAGGTCTAAGTCCAGAACCTAAGCTCTCAATTACAATGACTTCTGTTTCTAAAGTCACAGTATTTAACTCAGCTTCCCCAGTGTCCAGCATACAGCAGGCACAAGATATATATTTGTTAAATAAATGAACTTGAGTCTTGAAATCCCAGCTGGTAATGACTTAACATCAATACTACCACTTTAACTGATAATGTCTTGCATCAAAGAGTTCAAAAGCTCTGAGATGCTAACACATGTGAAATGATCAATGTCCCAGGTTACTCATCATGTCAAGGTTTATAATAACAAAGTATTGGAAATAAATGTCTATCAGAAGGGGGCATGTTAAATAAATTATAGCCTATCCATATTATGGACCTATGCAGCTATATAATAAGAATACTCTTCATGTACCAATATGAAATAATCTAAGATACACTAAGCAGAAAAAATTAAAAGGTGAGAAAGAATGTGTATCTGATGCTATCATGGGTGGGGGCAGGAGGGATATATGGTTGTTGTTTGTATGTACAAAAATCACTCTTCACATTTCAAATCTTTCACAATGAAGAAGTTAGGGGGAGAAAACTTTAAAAAGCTACCCAGAAAAACCAATCTAATTGAGTCAACTGTAGATGGATTATATCTCAATAAAGCTGTTTAAAAAAAAAAAACTAATCTATAGATACTAGAAATCAGATCAGTAGATACCTGGAGCATTAGGAGGATAACTGTATAGGGACACAAGGAACTCTGGAGTGACGTAAATGTTCTGTGTCTTGTTTGAAATAAAAGCTACAAGGTGTATATATTTGTCAAAATTCATTGAACACTTAAAATCTGTGCATTTTACCATGTTTGCTGACCTTATGTAATTATCTGTCATCAATCTGCCAGAAGATAATCACAGTATCTGAAGATTAAAGAAAACATGATTGAAAAAAAAAAAACCTGTGCATTTTATTGTATGAAAGCTATACCTCAATAAAGTTACTTAATAATTTGGAAAGCATTTAGAAATGCAGAGTCCTGGGCCCCTCTCATTGGCTATGAATCACTGGGTCTGTGGTGAGAACCAGTTAATCTGCATTTCTAACAAGAGGTCCTGGATGACCCCCATGCATGAGGTTCATCAGTTTTATTCTGGAAAATACTGACCTACTATAATGTTGTATATCCAGTAATTACCGATCATGTTTTGCAAAAATTCATGAATTAAATGATAAATTTACACAAACACACAAGCTACCTAGGTGATTCTGATTCCCAAGTTTGAGAAATACTAAGTTTTAAGTGGTAGGAGTTCTAGGAGGAAAAATTATAGACTAGATGGTTAAGAAAGACTTCTTTTCTTCTCCATCTGCTACAATCCTTCAATGGTCCTCCATCACCCAGTGTGATGGTTCCCAATCCGGCCACCCCAGGTGACATTTGGCAATGTCTGCAGACATTTTTTTCAGTGTCACCACTGGGTAGGGGGAGTGTTACTGGCATCCAGTGCTACTGGCATCCAGGGATGCCGATAAACATTGTACAATGCACAAGACAGCCCCTCAAAGAATTCTAAAACTCCAAACTGCACTAGTGCCCAGTTTGAGAAACCGTGACCTGAGCCTCACCTCAAATGAAGCTACCAAAAGTACTTGGTTGTGGCCCCAGAGGTAAACAAAACAACAGAATTAACATATTACATCTTCAGGAAAGTCAATTTTTACTTCCAGATTGGTGGGGAAGAAGGAGTGGGGATCATCTTTATATTGTATATAAGTCAAACAAATATAGATAAAATGCAAATGTCACATGATTACCTAAAATAAATGTCACATGAATACCTAAGATAAACTTCAAAATAATGTAAGCAGGATCAGGCTTTACTCCCCAACCTTAGGGGATCTTTATGTACCCTTCTCAGTCTTCAAGTACTTCTGAAGTTAAAAAACATTTGCTTAAAATAAAGTACATAAACTTTAGCATGACAGGCAAGACCTCATCTTTAAGCTACTCCCACTAAGGCTTTTAGTGCTATTTGTTACTGCAGCATGGTCTAACCCAGTGCTATTCAAAGTGTGGTCTGTGCACCAGGGAGCCAGTCTGATTGTTTACTGGTTTACACCAGAGAAGTACAAAAATAGAGAGCATAGAAATGGAAATTTTTATACCAGAATAATTTTATGTCTATTGGATCTTTAAAAATTGGGGCTTTTATTTTTGCCTTTTTAATTCCATCTTCATTACTAAAAACTTTGCAGTAATTTCTATTTTACAATTGTGTCAGTCAACAGTGAATTGGAAATTTAAAAAAAGAAGAAAAAAGGCCCTTCATCAGTTTGAGAAGCATTAACCTAACCTATCCTGACTGATACATCTAGTAAGTGGCAAAACCAGGATTTGACCTCATGTCTGTCTGACACCAAAGTACTTTTTCTTAGTCATTACACTATATTTCTGTTATTATTAATACTTTGAATTCAAACCCCTATGTGTAATCCCTACCTCTGCAGAGCTAGACTGCACAAGGTATGAATCACAAGGACCTTTTGTGTGTCTCACCTAAGGCCTTCAACACTGAACGCAAACCAAGCTGCCTTCTTGGCCCCTTTTCCCCAGGCTCTTGCTCAAAATTTGGCTCTCTTGATGTTCAACGATGCAAAAGGACAAGACAAAAAAATTTTTTTTCTCCTCGAGGTCAAGAGCAGAGACATAATATTTAATGACATATTTAATGACATAATACTATCAACCCTGTTTTCTATATGACTTTGGGAGATGACCTCCGCTCACGGAGAAGTAGGCTCCAGATTCTCTAACCACACTAGCTACATAAAGTATAGAATAAATTAATCAAAAATAAGAAAATGCCACATAGACTTAACAGCATTTTAGCTTTGCCTCCTCACACTAAGACCTCCAACCTCTACCATAAAGTTTAAAGACGTTTGACCTGACCCATCCATACTGCACATCCCCCAAGTGTTTTTACAAACCTTTTTGATCACAATTCTTAATTTCAAAAAAATGTTATATCCCCAGCTCAGTACACAATACTTATAAAACAAAATTTATCCCCCCCCCAAATTTTTACCGAGTGCAATGTACTGCTATTTTTTAATTTCTTTCCTACTTTTTAAAAACTATTGGAAGAAATCCACAAAATTGATTTCAAGACCCACTAATAGGTCTCAGCCTGCAGTTTGCAAGACACTGCTGTAGAGACCAACAGTCTACATTTAACAGTATGCTCTCATCTGGCAAGCCTAACCCATAATCACGCTACCTTAAAATTCTACTCCTCAAAAACACATTTTTTTCTACATCAGTTTCATTGTACAATAAACCTTGTGTCATTTACAGTCCCAACTTTGTACAGAAAAATACAAAAGTTAGTTTTGTCTCAAAATTTAGTAAAATGCATAAATGTTAAAGTTAAAATAAAAATGTTCAACCTCTAATCAAAAACTGAAGACAGCTTATTAGTTCAAAATGTGAAAAATGTTCGCAGCTGGTAATTTAATTAGATAACAATACTCTATTGGCAAATCCCAGAATAGAGGCTATAGTGAATATGCATACCATCAATTTACAAGTCTGAAACCAACTTGCTCTACCACTATCTTCACTCCAACTGGTCTACTCATCCGACCACTCCCCATTACTGAGAACTGGAAATCTAACTCTTTCTCCTCCGTGTGTGTGTGTGTGTGTGTGTGTGTGTGTGTGTGGTCGTTTTTCATTCTCGACAATTGCTCTAAGGTCTGCCAGGGGGCCTACCTTGTCTCACACCAGCTCAGAAGTCCTGTCATGTACTTATTTAAGATTATTTCTATGGGAAAATACACAAATCCAAAGAATCAATTTCATAACAAACTTCTGAAACATAATCTACAGGTAACTGATATGTATTCGATACATAATTTACCTTTCAGGTAGTTATGTATCGAACACCTTATCTCCAAATCAAAACCAGAAACCAAACATTTCTTAATTTCCACAATTATAATATTCTTTCTGTAAATTAAAATCTACTTGACATAAACACAAAATAAAGTTCTCAGTTATGAACTTCAATTGTGAGCCTAAGAGCGCATGTGATATTTTTAATAACTGTATTGAGAAGACCTGGCTCCATCATGTTGTCCCAACACAGAAGGACACAATGCTACCATACAAACCATCTATGTAGCTTCCACATTTATTTCATAGCTCCAGTCAACCCAATCTCCTCTAGCGCCACCCACTGAACAGCTGGGTGGGATGAAAGATTGTTTCCTAACCGCCCCCCAACGCCGTGCTCCTTCCCCTACTATTGGAGGAATAAGGGATCCAAGCAGCATTTAACTAGCTTCTTAATTGTTTATATCCTGCTAAGGCACTATCCTTTAGTCTATCAGGATTTCATAAAGTTCATCCGTACCTGTACACTTAATGCCTAAAAAGTTTCTTCCTCAACTTGCTTATAAACTTGGGGGGTGGGGGGCTGACCATGCTCATCACCTGCATGTACATAAATACGTAAAACGAGTAAAATTCTTTTGAATCTAGATTATCTGCTCATTTAGATTATCAAGGGCACCAAGGAAGATATCCTTCCATTTCATCAAAATAACAATGCGAAAAGAAATCGTAAAGTTGAACTATAACAATATAAGTCGCAAGAATAAATTATCTCGGTATCTAAGCCAACACCTGACCTTACAAGTTCTTTCCCTGCATTATAAAAACCCAGATTTGAAAAGTGTATTCTCAAAATGTAACTTAGCAAATGGAAATGTGTTAGAAAAATCTCAATTGCTTACTTCCTACTATACACACAGTATGAAATGGAACTTGGGAGTGGAAAATGTGAATGAAATGGCCTTGTTCTTTTTCCAATACGTGGAGGAGGAAAGGAAATCAAAGAGCTTCTTAAGAGAATAAATGAGAAAACAAAACTATTTTCAAAAATTAATTTCCTTAAACATCACCAGTCCGTATCTCCAACTCCCTCCCTTTTCCAGAGACCCTTCCCACCCCTTCCGCTCCTCGGGAGGGCGCCCTTCCTAAATGTTCTCTTTTCCCTTTTTCTTAAAAATTAAGCCCAAACCAGGCTCCTTATCCTCCTTGCTCAAGCCTTGCCCGCCATCCACCAGCCTTCGGGGCCGCGCCTGGGGAAAGGAAGCCCCAGAGGCGGGAAGGGGGAGCCAGGAGGCGACACAGTCGCTGGAGCCGCTGCAGCCGCCGCCTCCACCGCAGCTTCAGCCTGGTGCATCCTTCTTCCTCCCTCCCCGCCGCCACCCTCCCGGGGCCGGCCCACACAGCACCCTCACCCGGGCGAGCATACACATCCCCACCCTCCTCGCCAGGCCCACTCCCCCACGAGAGGAGCTCCGCCGCGGGTTCTGCGGCCGCCGATGAAAGGAAGCAGGGCCGTGAAGCCGGCTGGCCCGGCGAAGGCGACCCCGCTCGGGTTGCTCGGGCCGCGGCGGCGGAGGCCGCGGCTCAGGTCTCGCGGCTCACGTCTCCCGGCTCCCCAGGCCCGCCCGCCGCAGCACAGGAAATGCCGCCGCCTCGGCTCTCCTCATATTCAATTCAAACTGTCACTGCCGCCGCCTCCCCTCCCCCCGGGCCCGCCGCCGCCGCCGCCGCGCCCCGGGCCCGCCGTCGCCCCCACCCCACCTCCTTTCGCCGCAGCCCCCCGCCTCGCCTCAGGGCGTTCCCCCCGCCAAGTCAGGGGGCCGCAGAGCCCCTCCGCGTCCCGAGCCGCCGACCCGAGTCGGGACGGCCCAAAGCTGAGACTCACCCATGGTGCTGCTGTTGACGCTCCTCTCCTCAGCAGCAGCGGATCTCGCACTGACCGACATCCCCTCCCCCCTCCGCGACCAGCCAGGGCGCAGCGCAGCCCGCGGATTCTCCAAAGCCGCCTACGCCGATTCCGCGGCGTAGCCGCCCGGCGTCGCTGCTTCGCTTACGCAGGCGACTGCAGGCGGACTCCTCCACTGGCTCTCGCCCGATTCCTGCTCCCTCCTCCGCCCCTCCACCCCTCAGCCCCTCTGCCCCCTCAGTCGAGGCTTCCGGGCCAAGCGGAGGCTGGCTTCGATCTCGCGAGATTACTTCATCGCTGCCCCGCCGACTTGCTCGTTTTTCGAGCATGACTTCATTGGCGTCAGCGCTCCTTTGCTGCTCGGGTTTAGCTGCCATGTTAAAATTGGCGGCATTTGGCACCTCCGGGGTCATGGATAGTCAGGCCTCTGTGCGTGTTTCTTGAGCACTGCCTCTAAGGTTAACGCCTCACGTTTCTGGGTGAAAACCCTGGGGACGCTGAGAGGGAGTGGCCGGTGGGGTGCGAGGGTGTGGTTTTGCCCGAATCAAAGATGGCCGCCGTCGGTGCAGCCCCGCGCAATTTCACATCAGGTTTTGGAGCTGGGGGAGCCTCCGGATTGCCCTCTGCGCCTCCTTACGAAATTGGCGTAAGGCGAAGAGGCCAGACTGGGGGGCTACGCTCTGGGCAGGGGCCGCGTCCACGCTTCCGCTCCTAGCTACTGACCTGGCGGCATTGTGAGTGTAAGTGGAGAGACACTTTGAGGCAGGTGTCTGTGTCTCCATTCCGTCCCCGTTTCCTCAGCTTCTTTGACTTTAGGAGTGAAAAGTGAGATTAGGCCCTGGTTGCCCCGACATTGCCCTCGCGCTGTCACTTTCCGGTGGCCTGGCACAGCCAGCAGGTCGGCTGCTGCAGCTTCCACTGCGGATTCTCCACGGTCACACTCGTATTGGCTCAGCCTGTTGGTGCCCGGTTCGGTCCTCCTGGCGCTCACACTCTAGTTGAGAAACTGAATGGACACACGTGAAACTATTGGGTATCAGTTAAAGAGTAATTAAGGGTTAAAATGTGTGGTCTCGTACTATTAATTAGCAGTGAATGTCGCTTGGTCGTTGGAGCCGTCCCCAAATATTTTCTAGTGAAAGTAGCCTCGTATTGCTCAGAACAACCCGTGATCTTTTGTACCTTTCATAAAAACTAATCGCTGTCTTCGTTTGTATTGTTCATGCACACGTATTATCTTTCCTGTTAAACTGCATGTTATGGAATATATACATATGTAGTTATGAGCCCGCACAAGAATGTTCATAGCAGCATTGCTTATATTAGTGAAACAATTTAAATGTCCACTTACAGGAGAATGGATGAACAAGTTACATTATTGGACAAATTGACGTACACAAAATGCTAAAAGATGGAAATTAATGAACTAAAACTATTAGTAATATTAATTTAGAGTTCATTAACATAAATTGAGAAAAAAAAGCAACTTACAGAAAGATGTATGTGGTATACCATAAATAAATAAAAGTTTAAAAACAATAAACTGTGAGATCAAACTGTGAAAATCATGTAAGGAAATGATAAGATACCAAATTCAGAGTAGCGGTTAGTGCCAGAGAGGAGGAGAAGGGAATGTAACCAGGTTCACCTCATAGAATGTTTTATTTTCTACCAAAAATAATTTGCAGAAAATGTGGCAAAACCTTAAAGGTAGGTGGAGGATACATGGGTGTTAAATTGTAATTGTTGTCTGCACTCCTCTGTATACTTGAAAAGTTTCCAAGTAAATTTTTAATGGAAATTTAATCTAAGGAAACAGCTTATTTTGTGTCTTGATACTGTTTCTGAAGTCTCCATTGTTAGTAAATTTCTCATAAAGTGTGTTACAATTTGTCTGCTCAACCAATCATTGTGTTAAATTTCTGAAACTTCATAGGAACCCTTTACTTGGAAAATTTTGTTAAATTTCTTCTTTGAAGAAGGCAGTGCAGCAGAGAATTTAAATGTGTGGCCTCTGGAGTCAAACTACCTGGATTCACATCCCACCTCTACCATTTTCTAG
Source organism: Balaenoptera musculus (assembly GCF_009873245.2). Lineage (NCBI taxonomy): Eukaryota > Metazoa > Chordata > Mammalia > Artiodactyla > Balaenopteridae > Balaenoptera > Balaenoptera musculus. Next base: position 42,735,150 of record NC_045793.1, read on the forward strand.
CCAAATGCCCAAGGACAACTTTCTTAACCTTTCTGTGATCCAGTTTCCTCATCTATAAATGGGAATAATACTTATCTAATGGAGTTTTTGTGAGAGTTAGATGTGCCCAGTCCATAGTATATGCTTAATAAATGTTACCTATGTACAGATTATTTTAAAATATAAAATTATTCTGAATACTATTATTGTTTAATAAAATCTAATAGTTTATAAAAAAGAAAATCTCTGCCTCCCATCTCTGTTGATATGTTTCCTTGAGGGGGATCTCTTAATGGATGTGAGAGAGGTGAATTTTGTTATTTTGCTCTCTGAAAATGGATAAATTCTTAATATAAATAATAAGTTCTTTGCCTGAGGTTTGTTCATATTGTCCTACAAATTCCATCCCACACAATAATAGCTTCACCACTTTCCACTGAAAATTAAATGGAGGGTTACAAGCAGTGAGATGATGACATCTTATGGAACTTCCTCCCTGAGGAGTTCTAATAGCCAATGATATTATACATAATGTGTGTGTGTTTCTGTGCATGCACCTGTGTATTATAAATTATATTGGGGGGGGGATGGAGAGAGAGAGAGAATTATTGTATTAGTTTCATGATCTCTACAGCATTGTCTACAGTATTATATTTGTAAATAAAATATAGTCTAGACCTTAACCTTCTGATTCAGAAATAGCTTTTTAAAAACAAAAAACTGACCTGAAATTCTGGATAGAGGATGTGGATTGTTTTCACTACATATTTATAATGTCCAATCTTAAATGAGCCTTCAGCTTTGCCAAGCAATGCTTGTTTCCCTAGTTAGCTCTCTTCCACAACAGCCGCTTCAGATTTTCTCCACTGTTTTCAAACCAACTCCCTCATTTATTCTCAGCAAAAGTTAGAACGCATCAGAGAGGAACTCCAACAACTTCCTGCCTCCACATTCATAAGCCTACCTGTATCTACACCCACCTTTCAGACATCACAATGGATCAGATGTTCCCCCCCCGCCCCCGCCCCCATCTGAGACATATATTTCTACATGTTCTCTGTATTCCATCTCTTTGGCCTACTCCTTGGATTCTGTCTCTTCCTACCTTCCCAGGAACTTCACTCAATGGATTATTATTTACTCAATAAATTTCTGGGTTCTGTCTCTATCACTCCACTGAAATTCTCAACAAGGATCACTAACAACCTTTTCGTTCAACCTAGTGGACACTTTTTAAAAAAATTTTACTTGAACATTTGATACTAGTGACCTGCTGTATTTATATCCCTTGATTTGTGAAACCACACTTTCCTAGCTTTCCTCCTAGATCTCGGGCTTCTTTATTTTACCTTCTAGGACCTTTATCTTCTGTCTGTCACTTAAGTGTCCATGTACCTCAGAGTTGTATCCTAGTCAGTTCATTCCTATCTCACTTTTTATACTCTCCTTTAGTGATCTCATTCAGTTCCATGGCTCAGTGACCATATATAGCCTGATAACTCCTAAGTATAAATTTCTAGTCCAGTTCTCTCTCCTTTCTATAAATCTACATACCTGACTGCCCTCAAAATGTATGTCTTGATGTTCTCAAAACAGTATATCCCAAATTAAACTCCTCATTTTCATTATATGTGCTTTTATGTTCCGAGTCTCTAAGTGGTATCATCATCAACCCAACTGCCTAAGCCAGAAATGTGGTTGTTAATACTCGGCCCCTCCCTCTCTCTCACCTCCTACAGCCATCAGAAAGTCCTGGCAGTTTTTCTTTCTCATATATCTCTAATTTCTGCATTTCTCTCCATCTCCATTACTACTATTCCAGCTAGGCCAATATTATCTCCTGCCTCAACTCTCTGCAATAGTCTTTCTGCCTGTCACCCTGTTCTACTCCAATTCATTCTTCACATTGTACCTAGAGTGAACTTTCTAAACTTTGTCAGACCCCTATATAAAGTCTTCAAATTATCCCTCAGGAAACTTACATGATACATTTTCTTATTAATGGTCAATCTGCCATGCCTTGCTCTCTCTCTAAACTCTAGCAAGTCTTGCTTCTCCCTATGTCTGGGACACTTCACTCTTCTATTATACTTGCATTCCTTACCTGGCTTTCTCCTTTAAGTCTCATCATGTTCTCTAAAATCCTTCCTTGATGTCCCAAGATTGGGCAAGGTACCCTCTTACACCCCACAGGATCTTATATTTACTCCAGTGGTGGTACTGATAGCACAGTTTTGTAAATATTTGTCTCTTCCATTGGAATCTAAGCTCCTTAAGGCCAGGGACTTCTGTCTTGTTCATTTGTGTGTCCCCAACACCTAGCACAAGGTATGGTATTCATTACTTCATTCAGCAACTATTTCTTGAGTCACAACTGGATCCTAGACACTAGCTCAGTAGTTAATGTGTGGAATGGGGAACGCTTGAGGGAGGTAGGTCTCTGAGATGTGAGGGAATCCATGAGGTCAAAATTATTTTAATTATAATACTAAGACTTTGTCTTTTTTTTTTTAACCTTTTTCATTTTCAGTCTCTCCTGAGCGTAATAGTGGAGTTTTCCAGAGACTACATGAAGTGTGTTAACTGCAGCAGAATGAATGTGAAAACACAAATAATCCAGTTGTCTAATATTAAGCCAGACATTAAAGGGATTTGCAAAAATGTAAAACAATGGCATGGCACTCTTCAAACTATTTTGTTGTTGTTGTTTTGGAAGATATGGCTATTTTTCATACAAGTGTGTTATTTATGTTAACATTTAGTGGATTTATTGTTTTTTAATGAATAAATCATATTTTTAAACTTATCAGTTTTAATTTCTAATACAGTAATATCAATAAATACATTCCACATAAACAAAAAGTCTTTGGGATCCTCAATAATTTGTAAGAATGTAAATAGGTCCTGAGCCCAAAAGTTTGAGAATGCTGCACTAGCACATATTATGTGTGTTCAATGTAGATGTGTTAAATAATTAATGAATGTCAGTTTGCCAAAACTCTGGCACACAGCTGCTGAATGTTTCTTAAAGCTTCTCCCCAAATGCCCAGAATTAATATCTGAATAGGCAAAAAAATACCCAGGCTTATTATCTGAATATGCATAAGTGAAAGTATTTTTTAGGTGAATGTACTTTGTAAACTATGGAGTGTTATACGAATGCAATTGTTTTGGTAATTGTCTATGATAAATATGCTACGTTCTAGCTTTGGTAATAGAGCAGTACTACCTATCATAATCTGATAGTTGACAATAAGAATTTTTATAGCCTGTCATTTCACATCAATCAAATTTAATTGATATAACAATGTTGTGAAATAGATATTACCCTTATTTTTTAAACGAGGAAACCAATGTTCAGAGAAGTGAAGTGATTTACTTAAGGTCTCAGAATTTGTAAGAGCCTGAGACAAAGTTCAAATATCTCACACTTTTCAAATACACAAGACATCAGATGGAGAGATTTGTTCCTCTGTTTTCCTGAATCCTATTCTCATTTGCTAGACATTTAGTCTGGTGAAAGGGTAAGATGGGTTTTCATTTGTTTGTTTTTTACAATTTTCAGGTACTTCTTCCTTTAATGCAAGAAGAAAGACATGTGAATGGTATTAGGTCTATCCGAAGGTTTTCCTTAAGCACCAACTCAGAAAATGACAGTATAAGTGAGATGGCACTTCTTATAGAACAAGTTTGTCCTGTTTACTACATTGCCAAAACTTAGCAGACATAGTCAGGCTGGGTGGTAGGAGTGGAGCTTGAAATTTCAGATGTGTATTTTATGAAGTGTGTTAGGCAATCTGTAATATTTCTTTGTTTACAGTAATGTCCAAATATCAAAAAGCCCTTGAGTAGTTTTCTTTTCTCCTTTGAAGAACAGTAGAAGAGCATTAAGAAATGATATATAGGGCTTCCCTGGTGGCGCAGTGGTTAAGAATCCGCCTGCCAATGCAGGGGACACGGGTTTGAGCCCTGGTCCAGGAAGATCCCACATGCCGCGGAGCAACTAAGCCTGTGCACCACAACTACTGAGCCTGTGCTCTAGAGCCCGCGAGGCACAACTACTGAAGCCCACGCACCTAGAGCCAGTGCTCCGCAACAAGAGAAGCCACCGCAATGAGAAGCCCGCTGGCTGCAACTAGAGAAAGCCCGCGCACAGCAACAAAGACCCAATGCAACCAAAAATAAATAATAAATTAATTTTTTTTAAAAAATGATATGTAAAATAAAGTCATTAACTAACTAAAACTTTTTCTTGTGAAAAAGACATAACTTATTCACAAAAGCTGAAGCTAATTTAGTTTCATATTATTAATGAATATGGGAGTATATTTTGTTCAATTCAGATTTTGAATATGAAACCTCATAATTCAAGATATTCCCCAAAAGAAATATTCTACCACCCACAAAATCTGTTTTAAGTGTAATGAAATACAAACACAGGGAATCAAGGTAAGTATGGTTTAAATATTTTTGTATTTAAAATTTAAATATTTGAAAACTAATAGTGCATTCTAGTGTTAAATTCATGATCAAATAGCATAGTTATCAGAGAAAAGTTCTGTTGAGATCGAAGAATTTAACTAAAATAATTGACAGTGTTATGTTTTACAAATGAAAGGGAATAGATACTGACATGCCCTTTTGTAGATTAAGAATCTATATGGTACAGGAAGTCAAGTGACACTTGCAAGGTTATACAACGAGTGAACAGAAATTAGAAAAAATAAAGCCTCATACTTCCTCTTCCTTTGTAAAGATCAAACTTTACCCCACAGAGGAAGAGAGGCCAAAAGACACAGCAGTAATAACAAAACAAAAAAATAAAATAAAATGAGAGAACCATGCAAACTTGAGGACCAGAGATTTAAACAAACAGCAAATAGCTCTCATTCTTAAATTCTTTACCTTAGAAGGAGGAGTTTTTCTTTTTCCCACCAGCCAAGGAGGGAGTGGGGGAGAAAGCAGCACAGAAATAGGATGTCTGAATCCAGACTGCCCCGGGAGTCCTCATTTATCTCAATTTAACACTGGAGCCTCAAAGAATTTTCAAATTCCAGGGCTCTCCTGGAAACTTACTTCTAATGCAGATGAGAGTCCCACTTTCCTCTGAGGACTCCATGTCCCTGGTAATAAGATTGGCAGCACAGTTGCCTCTGGGATTGAGGGAATAGAGGAGGTCATTTACCTTGAGGTTTCCTTGCCAGTCATCACCTTGTTGTGAGCCATCCAATCTGATTACATGGTAGAAATACCACTGAGCACAATATTGGAGAAAAATCCAAAGTACATTTTAAAAAATCTATTGTAAGTGGAAAATGCCATTGTTGCCAACTCCGTTTGGCATTTCCTACCACTGAATAATAAACTCACTGAAATAGGAAATAGGGACACATGGTTTTATGGGAAACCAGCTGCCTTCAACAACCAGACAATATATTGACTTTGGCAATGACTGAATGCCTCCTGCTATATAAGAGGTTTGTGTAAGTGAATTGAGTTGTACTTAAGTTTGTGTAGATGGAACGTGTTACATTAGAACAAGGCTGTCACTTTAAGCAATAGGAACTTACCCTCTCAAAATCACTTTTCCTAGCAGACCTCTGAGTGAGTGACTAGTTCCTGAAGGTGGACCTCATAGATCTCATATCCAGGAAAACAGGAAATTCAGAGAGGAAGCAAATGCCTGTGCCAGACTAATGTGCTTGCTTTATGTGAAGCAATTGCATTGGATTACCGTGAAGGTTTACTGGCGGAGGACAAATGCTTAGTAATAGTTAAAATACTGTGTCATTACTCCCTTTATGAGGCTCCCAACAACTTAAAGACTCTTTCTTGTACTATACCTTTAAGCATTTGACATTGATTGGAACCTATTTTAGAGAGATGCTTATGCGTCTGATAAAAAAATAAAAGATCACATGATAATGTTTGTGCTTGTTACCCATGATGTGATCCATTTCATGGAAGGAATTGTGATTGAGATTTATTTATTTATTTACTTTTTAGCTGATACTCTTTTTCCTTGATTTGCTTCTAGAAATTTGGCAGTAAATGATAACATCTTGCCAGTCAATCACTATAAACAGATAAACACATTTTATGAAACAAAAATAATGGCCATCTTTAGTATCCAAAATGGTAGCAGCACAGCATTAAACACTAATGTTGAACTATAGGTATTTCCTCCTGGAATTTTTATTTCAAAAGGCTACATTTGTGTCTTAATAGAATTTAATATCTTAAGAATTGGAAGAAATCTTATAACTACATCAGCCACCAACAAATTCAAGAACTTCCTCAAATATTATTTTTTTCATGTTATGTATAAGGCCACGATACCAACTACTGAAACTATAAATGTTAGAATTTGCATTTAAATGAAGCAGATGTATTGCAGATGATATTATATCACTTTATAGCCCTATAGTTCACATATGGTGTGGGTGTAACTCTTTTCCTTTTACAGTTTACAACATACAAGTGAGCAAACTGTTCTGAAATCCTTGTTTCTGATAAAAGTGTTCATTTAATTGCTTATTATTTCAAAATATGTTTTCGGTTTGAGCTAAATGTCAATGACATTTAGATGCTGTCAATGAGCATTAGACAATTAAAATGTTTTCTCTTGTAAAATTTAGCTGCTTTTACAAATCTATGAGCAAACATGACCATGAATTACTTTTGCTATTGAAACAGGAAGGAAGTGGGCAGGGCACAACCTTGAAAAAAATGACATAGGCATAGGACATGACAAAAACTGGTTAAAACCAACCTGGTCCAAGATGGCAGAATATCCGACTTCCAATGGACCTTGAGCCTTATCATACTCTCATTGTAATACATTAGCATGCTAAATGACAGTCCCTCCAATGCCATGACAGTTCTAAGGCTAACCATAAAAGGCCAAAAAGTGGGTGGTGACCCAATTCCTGGAAATCTCCACCCCTTCCCTGAAATAATTGGAATAATCCTCCCACTAATTAGCCTATGAAATTACCCAGCCCATAAAACCTAACCACGCCATATTTCGGGGCCTCTCACCTTCTGAGATGGCCCACACTCTGTCTGTGGAGGGTGTTTCTCTCTAAATAAATCCACTTCTTACCTATCAATTTGTCTCTCACTGAATTCTGTCTGCAATGAGACATCAAGAACCTCAAATTCACTGGGAACACTATGAGACCGCAGACCCTGAGGATAGACTAAAGCTTAGCTATCTTTTTATTTTGTGCAAACCTAGCATAATGCCTTGCACCTAGTAGACACCCCAAATTTTTTGGAAAATACCAAAATGTTTTAGAAATAATTGCATATGTTTATAGGGTTCATATGTGTCTTAGGAAACTGAATAGAGTAGAAAAAGCAACACCAAAAAAGGGCCAAAAAATGGAACTTCAGTATTGCAAATAGGAAGGATTATTATCTTCATATTTGTTCTTTAATTTATCCTCAGCTTCCATTACACACATACAAACACATTAAGAAAAAAGTCATGCAAAAAACAAAACCAAAAAACACTTTCCTACACAATTTCCCCCTCACCCCCGGATAGATTTATCTGTTTTGTTTTTTTTTTAACATCTCCATGAGATTCCTGTGTTTGTTTGCTTTTGCCATCGTCCTGACACTCAAATGAAAGGCTTAGCTGACACTTCTGTTAGCAAGGTTGCGCAGAGAGAAGAAGGTCCACCTTTACTTCTCTTGTTTCATCCTTGCTGCCTCTCACCCTTCTCTCTCCCTCCTGATCAGTTCAAAGTAGAGGCAGGCCTGACTCTTAGCCTCCTAAGATATATTACTACCCTGTTGGGGAAAAGTAAGCACAAGCTCCCCAAACTACGGTGCGGTGCGGTACATAAGCAACCAACGTGTACTCTGAAAAGAAAATGCAGAGAATGAAGAGATCATACAAGTATAACCCTTTCTTCAGTCACTGGCAGGTACTCTCCCTCTTCCTTTCCTTTTGTCTCTAGCACACAGCAGTCTCCAGCAAAGCAATCTCTCACTTTACAAGTAAAAGGAATTGCTGAAGGAAGAAAGAAATATTAGGAGACCTTGAGACCAATTATTCCATCTACTGTGGCTGTGTAATTCTGGGTGAGTCACTCTTCTTCAGGAAATTGAAAGAATGTCAAATATGCGAAAGTTACTGAGGATGGCTGCGAAAGTTACTGAGGATGGCTGCAGAGCAGAAAGTGGATCCTCGGGTAATTTCAAGTTTCCTCCCTACTTTCTCCCAGAAACACACACATCAGATATAATGAAGGCTGAGGGGGAGGGGATGGTCAGGGAGAGGGAATGTGTTAAAATGCAGCCTCAAGGGGTGTGTGAACTCGACCTAGCCAATCACTGGAAGAAATGTAAGTGAAATTATGTGGAAAAGATTTTCTTTGTTTCATAGTTCACATAATGAAAATGGAGGATAAGTCAATGGGAAAATACCTTAATATCTTCTTCCTGTTATTTTAATGCCATACCAGAATGAGGCACATCAAAAAAACAAATTGTTCACAAACATCCAAACATCTTTCGAATCCCCCAAGGGTCATAATAAACACCCTTTATTAAATAAACTGCAATGAGCAAGGAGGGTGAGGACAATAAAGGACAGAGAGAGCATGGGATGAAGAAAGCAGGGAACAAGTGGCCTGAACAGCTTGCTTATACCATATGGACCTCAGCTCAAAGCAGAGGGGCCACCAGGGCCTTGAGAAAAACCCCTCTGTATTAGTTTGCTCAGGCTGCCGTAATAAATACCACAGTCTGGGTAGTTTAAACAACAGAAATTTATTTTCTTATGGTTCTGAGGCTTGAAGCCTAAGATCAAGGTGGCTGCCTTCTCCAAAGGCCTCTCCCCTTGGCTTGCAGATGAGTGCCTTCTCTCTGTGTCCTCACATGGTCTTTCCTCTGTGCATGCCCATCCCTGGTGTCTCTTTGTCCAAATTTCCTCTTCTGATAAGGATACCAGTCAGACTGGATTAGGGCCCACCCTAATGGCCTCATTTTAACTTAATCACCCCCTTTAAAGGCCCAAATACAGTCACTCACTGAGGTACTCGGAATTAGGGCTTCAACATGAATTTTGAGGAGACATGATTCAGCCCGTAACACTCTTCGTGCAAGCTGGCAGAGTCTAGTTAATATGTGTGTCCTGGGGCTTCCCTGGTGGCACAGTGGTTAAGAATCCGCCTGCCAATGCAGGGGACACGGGTTCGAGCCCTGGTCCGGGAAGATCCCACATGCTGCAGAGCAACTAAGCCTGTGTACCACAACTACTGAGCCTGTGCTCTAGAGCCTGCGAGCCACAACTTCTGAAGCCCATGTGCCTAGGGCCCGTGCTCCACAACAAGAGAAGCCACAGCAATGAGAAGCCCGCGCACCGCAACGAAGAGTAGCCCCTGCTCTCTGCAACTAGAGAAAGCCCACGCACAGCAACGAAGCCCCAACACAGCCAAAAATAAATAAAAATAAAATAAATTAAAAGAGCCTGTACCTATAGCTTAATCCTTAAAAAAAAAAAAAAAAATATATATATATATATATATATATATATATATATATACATGTGTGTGTGTGTGTGTATCCTTTGACTAGGCTATTCCTCTTCTAGAAATTTATCCTAGAAAAATAACTAGCATATATGCCAAAAAAATTTTCATAAGGATGTTTATTGCAACACTGGTTGAAACAGCAAAAAATAGTAAATAACATAATTGTCCATTTATAGGAGATTTGTATCATAAATTACAGTCTAACCCATACAGATAGAATACTGGGTCTGGAAAGATGTCCAAGATCTTACATCAAAAACTCAAGTAACAGAACACTGTGTATAGTATAAACTCATGTTTAGAAATTATATCATATATTTGTATAGGCCTAGAAAAAGGTCTGAAAAAATATATATCAAACTCTTAACAGTAGTTACCTCTAACGTATGGAAGTAGGGCCTTCCACTTTTTATTTGTACACTTATATAATCTGAATTTTTGCAACAGATGTGTTTGCTTTTGTAATTAAATATGAAAGCATTAATGAGGAACATGGGGTAGACAGGTTTAAAGCCTATGAAGTTTGACAAATACTGTAAAAAAATAACAAAAATGGCCTGTATTGAGCATCTACTATTTATTCATTCAACAAAAAAGTTTGAGTCCCTACGTCCCAGGCATTGTTAGGGACTTAACATATCATATATTACACCCAGTCCTCACAAAAACCATCTTGAGGCAAGTTTTACCATTTTGATTTTATCATGGCAGAAATCAAGGCTCAGAGAGGTCAAGTAATTTACAAAAGTTGCACAGTTAATAAGCAACGAAGGAACTTCCCCAGTGGTCGGTCCAGTGGTTAAGACTCCGTACTTCCAATGCAGGAGGCGCAGGTTTGATCCCTGGTCGGGGAACTAAGATCCCACATGCCGTGGGGTGCGGCCAAAAACTTAAAAAAAAAGCAACAAAGCCAAGCCTTTGGTCTACTTTACTATGTTCCCTTATAAAATTACTACGTTCTGTTTTATATACAGGATACAGAAAATTGTCATCCAGCTTAATGTTATCACATTTACAGTTCATTACTATATTCTTTCAGCAAACAAACTACCACCTTTATTTATTTTTTAAAGTTTATTTATTTTTATTTATTTATTTTTGGCTGCGTTGGGTCTTCGTTGCTCCGCGCGGGCTTTCTCTATTTGCAGCGAGCAGGGGCTACTCTTAGTTGCGGTGCGCGGGCTTCTCATTGCGGTGGCTTCTCTTGTTGCAGAGCACGGGCTGTAGGCACGCAGGCTTCAGTAGTTGTGGCATTAGGGCTCAGTAGTTGTGGTGCATGGGCTTAGTTGCTCCGCGGCATGTGGGATCTTCCCGGACCAGGGCTTGAACCCGTGTCCCCTGTATTGGCAGGCGGATTCTTAACCACTGCGCCACCAGGGAAGTCCCAAACTACCACCTTTAAATCTAAATCAATCTATGTATCTATCCATCCATCCATCCACCCATCCATCCATCTATCCGTATTTCATAGCCACTAATAAAAAATATTTGCCAGAACATTTTTGAACTTACAAGTGATTTTGATAAGTAGAGGAAAATTCCAGAATTTCGGGTTCTCATTAACAATGATTGAAGGGTGGTGGGTGAGTACCAGGAGAGCCACTCTTGTTTACTCTGTTTATTGTAGGGTAGGGCAGTACTGGTGTTTGGAATATTAATAAAGCAGTGTCTGGGTCTATAACTTCAGTTATCAAAAGAAAGAGGCTTTGATGGATTATGCCCACTGATTACCATCTCTGTGAGAAGCACACACATATGTATTGTTCCCTGTGAAAATGAGGACTTTGTACAGATAGGCTGGTACAGTGGGATGAAAAGTACTTCAGGAGAATCTCTGGAGCAGCAGGACTCTTGACCATCCCATCCCCTGAAATGTCATCATTTCTCTTCAGGTAGCAATAGTATCCATTTGAATGTGCTACCACCTATCTACAAGTGTGATTTCAGGAAATTCAGCATATCTCCCAAATCCTTCCTAGCTCCTGCCTCTGATATCAACGTCATTCCTCTAACTGCCTGCTCTTTGTTCAAAAGCAGTAGGTCCCAAAAGCAAAATGCTTTCATCTGTCATCAGACATGTACTACTTGATGTGAAAGGAGGTAAAGATCATGAGCACAGTAGGCCCCTTCTCAGGGATTGGGGAAGAAACAGGTAAAACTGGGGATGCTGGGGACACAAAGACAAATTTGCCAATTTTACTATGTTGCCTAGGACATAATCTGGGAATAATGAGAACCCTGTCAGTCACGAGTCACTGGGAATTTATTTTAACCACTAGTGAGTGGAGTGAGGATGGAAATAGTCAGCTGCCTGATGCCTCATGTGAGCAGAGTCCTTTACTGTCAAATGATCTTCCTAGCTATCACCCCTGGGTAAGCCTGGCAAGCCTTTGCCCCAGTCCCTGTAGATACCACAGAGAGACAGAAAGAGTATAGGCTTTGCATTCAGAATAGACTTAGGTTCAAATACAACTCATCCACTTACTGGCCATCTGACCTTGGGCAAGTCAACCTGTCTCACAGGGCTGTCATGAGGATGAAATGAGATTTTGTAAGTAAAGAGCTTTGCACAGTGCCTGTTACACAAAAGGGACCGAATGAATATACAATCAATCCTTTCTGAGTCCCTGCTGAGAATTCCACCAGGACCAAAGCCCAGCCTTGAACCTAAGCCCAGTCAGCTCTGAGTCCTGACCACTTGTCCAAATCCTGCTGAATTTTTCTCTAGGCTTGCACCCTGTTTTCTTATCCTTTTCAGCATCAGGATGAAGCTGCAAACACGTATCCTGCCTGCTTTACACCCACCAACTACACTCCATAGATGGCAGTGCCAGCTTCAGTAAGACTAGAGTCTGCTCTGGTTCCAGTCAGACTTGGTGAGTTAGACCAGGGGTTCCCAACCCTTTTGGAACCACCCAGACCTAAACTTCTCTGTGTGCAGAGCCTGGGGATATGCATTCTTTAAAAAGCTCCTCTTCCCTCATTGCAAGGGCCATCTCACTAACCATCACCCATTCTTTTTTTTTTTTTTTATAACTATATTTTTCTTCCCTCTCTTTGTTTGCCAAGTGCTATTTAAATTTATTTATTTATTTTTATTTATGGCTGCATTACCCATTCTTGCTTCAATGCAGAAGTTCCCAGCATGATGTGTAGCCAAGACTGGAGTATCTGCCTTGCAGATAGTGGGTGCTTAATAAATGTTTATGGAGCAAATAAAAGTTTTCTGTTGGGCGTTATTTTTTTCCTTACAAAGATATTTAGCCATGGAATTTAAAAATAATGTTGAAATAATGGCACATATTAGATGTTCGATGAAGATTGGTTACTGAATGATTAAAGCCTGTTTTCTTTTGGGATAGCAACTATTTGGAAGAATGCCTGTGAGTACAGAAGTTCCATGGAAGTAAATGAAATGACAGCATATGGAAGAGTTTTATGAAGCGTGAAGGAATATTTGAAATAATAATGATGTTATACCATTCAAATCTTAACGTTAGTACATTCTAATTTGTTCTGGAAAAAATGGAACTGGGATAAGCAATCTCTGATAGGTTACAGTGTATGTCAGCAGGAAGGGGAAAAGCAAGAAAGGGGTCTCATTGCTATACAAGCACAATAAAAAGACTTATCTCCTTTTTTGCCTTTTAAAAAAAAACTTGTTAGTATGGAAAATTTCAAACATATTTAAAGTAGGGAGAAGAGTATAGTAAATCTTCATATCCATCACACAGCTTCAACAATTATCAACACTTTGTCTATATTGGACTAACCTATGTGATGCAAAATAGGGCTTCTGAGTTTAAAGGTGGTTTGAAAAGAATGTGTAAATAAATGCTTTAGGACTAGGTCAACATTCTTTGGGAAGATTTAGAGATAACGTGTACTCCCAGAGCCCATTTGCATATATTTTTCAACATCTGGCTAACAATTCCTCTTTGAGTTGGATGACTACAACATCCCAAACTCTGCACAATCTCCTGATGAGTGTATATAATAGAGTACTTGTCTCTAAAAAAACAACTTATTTTTAGAACTTTAGAAAATTGTGGCTGTGTCCCCATCTGGGCTACAAAGGACCAGTGAGCCCAGTTTACTGTGGTTCCTGCATTTGTGACTACAGATATCCCACCACCAAGCTAGTATTATGACAACCCAGAGTGAGACAGGCTGCAGGTCTGGGTTCATCGACTGTAGAAAGAGTCTCTGAGTGTGAAAGTTTATACTCAAAGCCAAAACATTAGGGAGTGATTAGTAGTTTCATGCTGAATATGAGTAATTTTCTGGGAATCACTATTATTTACTTGGTTCAACCATTTATTTAAGTATATGGTGATGTGACAAGGTTTAGCTTTTCTACCGTTTTTTTTCTTTCAAGTTTGTATTTTCCATTTTTAGTATGAGGTCATCAGGTGCTAAGTTATACTCTTTGACAGTGGGAAGCAAAATCTTAATCTTAATGAAACCATTGCTTGGGAGGAATCCACCACATCATGTTTATTGCATATAGTTTCACATTAAACCCACAGCTCAATATGTATTTATTGAATGAACAAGGTTGAGTGTCTTCCTTCCAAGTATTTTTCTAGCTGCTCATGTGTTTTAATATCACATAAATGTGTTTTTAGTCGTATAAAAATATCTCACCTATAGCCAGTGTATTTTCCTTTGGGATTCAAATTCCATGTTGATAATCTTTCTAACTCTCTGGCCTATCAGTTCCTTTACCTTGAGCTCTGTGGCTCCATCTCATTCTGCTTCAGATCTCCCTTAGTGTCACCACACCTTAGTTTTCACCATCATCCATAACGTCTCCACATTTGAGACCCTCAAACTTGAAAAGTTTCCTCTGACCACTACCTATCTGTCTATCTCTCCTATTACCTCACTTTTTTCTAACCCATCCTTCACATTTTCAGGCCCATACCCTTTGCTCTTTCTCCATTTGCCAGCCTTCCTGGCCTCTCAGGATGTCCCAAGCCACCTACCTGAGTAATCTCAGGGACAGTTCTTCCCACTGTGCTCGCCGGACCTGCATCCTAATGACTTATCTCACTCATCTTGGGTCACAACTGTCGTGTCAATCTCCAGACCTGGTTAAGCCAACCATCTGTTTCTTCTTGTTCCTTTTCTAGGCAGCTGAACAATTCTGGAGAAAATAGACATAAGCAGGTTGATTGGATGCTCTAAAATGTATTTTTCCAATATGTCTGGGAATTCAATAACCCTGGGAATTCCTTTTCTTACCTCTCATCAATTCACCCTTATAATACACATAGCTGTTGTTCCAATCTTCTGTACTCCCTTTCAATTTCTACGCCTACCTCCACCCTCTTTTGCCACCTACATTATGGGAAGATGGAGAACACCTGATATGAATACTACATAAATTTCATTCTGTTCAAATTACCACCCATTCCTTTTGTCTTCCCTCCAGTCTCTGAAGACTTTTCCTGATTTCCTTCTAAGGCCAGTGTTTCCATCTCTCCTTTTCTCTCCTCCCTCCCTGGATCCTTCTTGACTTTGATCCCCTTCCATTTTCTCCCCTTCATCTACTCCCCTTCCATTTTCTGTGTGGTATCTACAAACCTTTCTTTCCTGGCCTAATACTCTCCCTTGATTCTAATTTCTGTTCATGCTATTTCTGTCAATCATCTTCCTCTTCCCCTACCTTGGTTTCTTCTCCCTCTTGATCCTCAGCACCATCAGCCTATGGAAAGTCCTAAAGCCAAAACCTCTTCATAGACCTTCTGCTCAAATTCTGTTTTCAGCAGAATTTGACAACATTGACCACCCTCTCCTTACTAGAACTCTCATCTCCACTGGAGCCCACATTACATTCTTTTGGTCCTCCTGCCTCATGGACTGCTTCTGTTTAGTTTTCTCCCAAGATTCCTAACCTGTCTCACACCTTCCCTGCCTTAAAACAAGCCCTTTAATCTGAAGATTCAGTGTTCAGTCCTCTCTATCTTAAGTCTTGGCAGTCCCTTGGTAATCTCATCCTATTTTACAGCTTGATCTATCTAGCTATCTTCTTTATAAGACTGACTCCCAGCTCTGTACCTTTAGCCCTTATCTGTCTTCCCTTATTTACACCCTGTTCCTAACTATATGCTGAGCATCCCACACTGATGTATTACAGACATCTTTAAGTCTGATCTAAATTAAACTCATCACTTTTCACTCCTGGGTTTTTGATCTTGGCTAATCAACCCAATGGGATCTCTTTCTACCATTATCTTTCCAATCA
Organism: Balaenoptera musculus; assembly: GCF_009873245.2. Lineage (NCBI taxonomy): Eukaryota > Metazoa > Chordata > Mammalia > Artiodactyla > Balaenopteridae > Balaenoptera > Balaenoptera musculus. Next base: position 42,750,927 of record NC_045793.1, read on the forward strand.
ATCTCCTCTGTTTACTACCTTTCTTCAGAAACTCATTAATTCTTGCCTGGACCATTGCATAGCCTCCTAAATGGTCTCCTTGCTTTCAGTTTGTTTTTCCTCCATTTAGTGGAATAATAGCAAATCAACTTTGCTATTCACATGTTAAGTGCTTTTGCATTAAACAACAATAACAACAATAACCCTTTCCCTTTCTTTGGCTCATTTAATTGTCTTTCCCCAGTAATACCTTAAATGTTGGCTTTTCTGAACACTACTGCTAGTCATCTTCCAAAGGTGTGTCACTTTGAGCTCAAAGACTTTCCTACCCATTGCCTTCTACAGTCAAAGCCCTCCATGATTTGGTCTAAATCCATCACTCTAGCCTTATCTCCCACTCAATTCTTGCACACTGTTGTGTGACACGTCCAAACAGGCCCTATGCTCAGTTGCTTTTTTTAAACTATTTCCTCTGTCACTTGCCCTTCCTTCCAGATCAGCTTTTGCAAGTTTACCTGGTCTTCAAAGCCTAATTCACATCATTCTCCTCCAAAATGCTCTTTCCCCATCACCAAAGTCTAAACAACAGCCTCCCGCGTTATTAAGTACTTGGTTGATATCTTGAACACAGAATTTACCACAACTAGTTTGGCATCCAATTGTTTGTTTCTCTTCTCCATTAGACCATACACTTTTGAAGAGAGGGACAGACTAATTCATTTCTGTATCCAACCTAATGAATATAAAGTGCTCCCATAGTGAGTGCTTTATTGTTTATTGAATTCTTGAATTCTATAGAAAGAGTTGCCTTGAGTAAATTTATAGAATTAAGAATAAAATTTAGCTTATTTGGGGGAGCAAGATTTTTATGGTTTTTTTCTCAATGATTTGGTCTTTATTGTAATATAAATTTTCCATTCATAATAGAACTTCCATAGTTGGAAATATTCAATGGATAAAAATTCATGATATTCATAATATCAAAACAAGTCATTGACTAGTGTAACAAATAATAACATGTTAAAAGGACGGCACAGTGTAGGTGAAAGAATATATGCAAATATCAGGGGAGTTTCTGATTATAATGAAGAGAGATAATGCATGTAAAATGCTTACTCACTCTCTGGTATAAACTAAGCCCTCGGTAAATGTTACCTAATACTATTAAATAGCAAGTAAAGTGGCTGGAAAAAAATAATTTCCTTTTCCCCATGTAGTCTACATAGTTTTGTGTGATAGCTGATAGTAACTTTGAACTGCATTTGGTTTTAAGTCGGTCAGATATGTCTTTTTATGATAATTTCAAGAGCAAGTAACAAAGAATAAGGCATGTGAGGAGATAGCATGATGTAATTAACCACGTGCACTATTGATGAGGACTTGGCTTCCCTCTACCACTTGATAGTCAGTGAAATAAATAATGGTGATAATTGTCACATTCCTAACAAAGACATCTGCTAAGCCAGGCTACTCAAGCAAAGCTGTTTGCTACTGACAGTTTGCTTCAAATGTGAATGTTGCCATTAAGAAAAAATAGAGTTTTTGTATTTATCACTTTACCTAATATGTTGTGTTGGTAATGCTTCATCTGGGAACCAAAAGAAATATAGATGATAATTAAATTCAACATTCAAAATTCTGTATTTGCTTATGGGACTATTAGTAGCTCTTTAATTTTTGTTCTTGTTGTTTTAACGTATATGCAATGTATCTATGTGATAAAAATAAAAAATCCAACGGTTAAGAGTGGTACCAACTGAAGGGTAGAAGTCTCCATTCTCACTACCCTCCCTCCCTCCTCTCTAGAGATTACCTTTTAAATCACACACTATGTAAAAACTGCACTAAATAATTATAAAAATCAACCAATTCTGCTTTATTTTAATATGACCTTGAATTTCAGAAAATCTCAACGTTGCATGATACCCAAAGACAAATCGTTCCATCTTTTGATTTTTCTCTATTTGTCAATTAATATTATCATAATAAAAATCTCCACTGCAAAATGATATTCCAAGGGGCCCAAAAGAATGAAAGCTTTACTCTCTATTCCCTCATCTGATGACTGATCACTAGGAAGTATCTGAAGCAGTATCACCCTTAGACCAGGATGAGAAATGTCCCTGACCCTGGTCCCCAAACTTTTGAGGACCCTACCCTTGCCTTCCTTTGGCCTTATCCCTGGCCATGGAGTGAGATGTCTGTGTTGCTAAGCGGAATTGCCTACTCAGAGCCCGTGTGTCCTCTATTGGACCACATGTGGGGTAACCTGGACAGAGGAATTCCAAGGTCACCTGGTCCAAGCAACTTCCATGGCTTCTTTCCCACCTTTATCCTCCCAAGGATGGATAAGTCACAGGCTAGAGGCTAGGGTTCAGCTCTCCTCCTCCTTCCTGTTATTATCTGCTATGGAACTCTGAAGAGTCTGAGAAATCTAAATTCAAACCTAATCTTTTAGGTTGTTATGAAGATGTCAAGATAGGAGGATTTAAATATCTATTTAACAATTTGCTAGCTTGATTTATCACTTTAAAGTATTTAGATATAGTGGCTGTTGACCCCAATGTGTACTTTTGACCACGACCCCCTCAAATGTTAGGGGGCCTGATTTGAAGATAATGGCATTGTGAAGCTCATATAATTAAATGCCTTTCCATTTGAATTGTTTCTTTCTAAAAGTTCTTTGAAATAAAGGTAAAATGAATCTTACTCTTCCAATCACTAGCGTTTTTTTTCTAAATGAGAAACTTCCAATTTCAAATTATTCTGTTCCTCTATCTACCGTTAAAATACTCAATGAAGGAATGTCTTCCTAGAGGTAGAACAGAACTTGATTCTATTAATATTTTTCAAAAATAACAAACTTTCATTATCTTGCTCTTCATTTCAAAGTTTTTTATGAATCTGCCATTCTTCCCTCTCCTCTTTTTTTTTCCTACCCATGAATTGTCTTTCTTTCAATCAATGATAAGAGTTTTTCAAAACAGAAAATTTTATTTGAGCCTACACTCACTTCACAGAAAAAGAAACTGAGGATTTTATGGAGGGGTAACATGATTTTTTAGTTAAAGTGGTTTAGGTGATTTGGTTCATATAAGTTTGGCAGGCTCAAATCAGTTTGGTTTTTATTTTATACTTATTTTTTAAATGATTTTATAGAGATGCAGAGGATAGAAAGATTCATCACTTGGGGAAGGGAGTTCTCAGCAATAATCACATTTTACCCAGGAGTCCATCTCACTGCTCATTCACAGAGGGTCTTATAGGCAGGAGTTAACGAAATTAGTTAACTAGGTATTCCATTCACGTAGTTAGTGTGTGTGTGTGTGTGTGTGTGTGTGTGTGTGTGTGTATTCTTCTTCCCACCCTGTTCTCCATCCACCCTGTTTTTCCTACTCTAGCCCTGACAGGCGACCACTGTTATTAGGTATTGTGTGTGCATACATTGTTTCTTTAGACAAATACAAGTGCTTATACAACTGCTCTTTTCACTTTACAACCTTGCAGATCTTTCCTTATCAGTTCAGAAAGAGCTTCCTTTTTCTTTCTTGAATGTTGCATAGAATTATCCCATCACATGGCTATCTTATAATTTATTTTTGTTAATAACTTTCATTTCTTAAGAACAGTTTTATATTTACAAAACTATTGTGAATATAATACAGAGAATTCCCATATACCTGTTTTCCCCTATTATTAACATTTTATTTTAGCATGGTACACTTGTTACAATTATTGAGCTAGTATTGATACATTAATATTAACTAAAGTCTATACTTTGTTCAGATTTCCTTAGTTTTACCATTTTCTGTTCCAGGAGATCATATTACATTCACTCATCATGTCTCCTTAGGTTCCTCTTGGTCGTGAGAGTTTCTTAGACTTTCCTTGGTTTTGTTGACCTTGACAGTTTTGAGGAATACCAGTCAGGTATTTTGTAAAATGTCCCTCAATTGAGATCTATATAATTTAATTTTGTACAAATATGTTTTGTACAAAGCATCTTTTGATGAATGCTTGATTTTCCCCCCCAGTTGTCTGCTATTACTAACAATGCTGAAATGAGTAACAGTGCACATCAGCTACTTTACACATTGCTGGTATAAAGCATAAACTTCCAGAATAGGCATTGGCAAGCTAAAGATAAATGCATTTGTAATTTTGCACTATTGCCAAATTACCTTCCATAGGGGCTATGTCACTTTATACTATATGTATAAGAGTACCTGTTTTCTGACAGCTATGCCAACAGAGTGTGTTGTAAAACGTTTGGGTTTTTGCCTGTCTGATAGGAGAAAATTGGTATCTGAGTGTGGTTTTAAAGTTCTAGTAACGTTTATAATGAATGAAGAATTTTATATATATTATGGCTTATTATAATAGATTCTTTTCTTCCATTATATTTCTTTTTTTTTTTTTAATATTTTATTTATTTATTTGGTTGCTCCGGGTCTTAGTTGCAGCAGGCAGGCTCCTTAGTTGTGGCATGCAAACTCTTAGTTGCAGCATGCATGTGGGATCTAGTTCCCTGACCAGGGATCAAACCCTGGGCCCCCTGCACTGGGAGTGTGGAGTCTTATACACTGCGCCACCAGGGAAGTCCCTCCATTATATTTCTTACGTGTTTTTTGTGTGTATGAAAGCTATTGATTTCTGTATAATAATTTCATAAGGTAGAGGTAATTTTAGCTCAGTATCTCAGGGATGCTTGCCATGTGCCTGCACGTTAGGTCTTGTACTCATATGTTGAATCTTGTTCTCAAATGCAATAGTTGTTAACAGGTTGATTTCTATCTAGACATAATTATATACTCAAAAGAAACTGCAATTAACCATCTCAAGAGATGTCCAAGGAAGGTTACATTTCTGGCTTCTAGTAAGAATATTATTCTGAGACTTCCCTGGTGGTCCAGTGGGTAGGACTCTGCGCTCCCAATGCAGGGGGCCCAGGTTCGAGCCCTGGTCGGGGAACTAGATCCCACACGCATGCCGCAACTAAGAAGTCCACATGCTGCAACTAAAGATCCCACATGCCACACTAAAAAGATCCCGCATGCCACAATGAAGACACGGTGCAGCCAAAAATAAATAAATTAATAAATATTTTTTAAAAAATTAGCTTTCCTTAAAAAAAAAAAGAATATTGCTCTGTAGTGTGTTTCCTTTGACATCCTGTACCTTGTTAACCTAATGTCAGCTAGGACAGGCCCTCATCCTTTCTGTGGAGAGCAGAGATCATCACCCAGGTACAGAGAAGTGATCTCAGCACTGACCTCACTTTATAAGCAAGCCGCAAAAATACAGCAGTAATGTCTACAATGGAGGCATCCATCCAGGTTTTAGCAAATATTCTGCAAAGGAAGAGTGATATATTATAATTGCTCGAGGAAGCAAATTAATTCTGAGAGCTTTTGAAGGAAAGGATTGCTATTTACTTTTCATCTTCATGGAGAACCCCCATGTGTGTTTGGGAAGATTTTATAAAAGATCTGAATAATAATAAGCTTTTCAGACACAGGTGAGGACAAAATCATGGCTTCAAGGATGGCAGAAAATCACACAATTCTTTTCTCCCCCTCTAATTTCTGTAATTTTCTTAATTTAATAATTCAACAGTTTGTTGTGGGCCTACCATCTTGTTAGATACTGGTAAGAGCTCTGGAGATATAAATATGCTATTACACACTCCCTGATGCCCTACATAATTATAATTTAAGTGAAGGACACAGAATTGGAGAAAAATAATGATGAATTTATATTTTAAGTGCTATTAAAGAGGTATGCACTAAGGAGTGTTACCAGAAGTAAAAATAATCCTATAGGGGATTAGAGATAGAAATGAGAGGTAATCAAGAGGAGGTAGGAGATTACAGAAGAGAAGAGATGACATTTAAGGCATGAGGATGATCAAGAGAGACTGAGCTGTCTAATCTCACATAAGCCCTCACTCGATTGGTCCCTTTAGAATAGAGCCACCTTCCACAAAGAATGGTCCCTTACCTTGGGCATTTGTGTGCTGATTTTAGGTGGCAAACTGATACAACTTTAAATAAAATCTATTTACTCAGAAAATTATTCTCTTTGTCATTCTAATTGAAACCTTCTGATTAAATCAAGGAGAAAGGAGAAAGTCTGTTTGTAACTGGTATCCTTTTTTTAAATATCTTCTAGCACTTGCATTACTTTATTTTTTCCTTGCATTACTTTTTTTTTTTTAATTATCTTTATTTATTTATTTATTTTTGGCTGCGTTGGGTCTTCGTTGCCTCGTGCGGGCTTTCTCTAGTTGCGGCGACCGGGGACTACTCTTCGTCGCGGTGCACAGGCTTCTCAACGTGGTGGCTTCTTTTTGTTGCGGAGCTCAGGCTCTAGGCGCGCGGGCTCAGTAGTTGTGCCTCGCGGGCGCTAGAGCGCAGGCTCAGTAGTTGTGGCACACAGGCTTAGCTGCCCTGTGGCACGTGGGATCTTCCTGGACCAGGGCTCGAACCTGTGTCCCTTGAATTGGCAGGCGGATTCTTAACCACTGCGCCACCAGGGAAGTCCCTCATCATATTTATTTTGAAGATTACTTTCTATTTCTGGAATATGATTCTGGCTTTCCATTTACAGTTATGATATAAAGTTTTTAATTCATTCATTCAATTAATGTTTATTGAGTACTACCTTCAATGTGCCAGGCACTATTCAATGAACTTGTGGTACATCAGTAGAGAGAACAAAAATTCCTATCTGGAGGACCTTATAATATAGTTTAATTGCTGTTTTTTAAGTTTAAAATAAACTGGCTCAACTTTAAAGAAGCTAGTAAGCAAAGAATGATACAGGTGATCGCAGTATTGGGTACAGGAGGGAGGTAGTCTAGAGGAGAAGTTAACATAGACTGAGTCAAACTGCCTAAAGGTGAATCCTGGTTCGGTTACCTGTTAGTTCTGTGATGTTGAGTCACTTACTTCATTGTGCCTCAATTTCCTCCCCTGTAAAACAGTGCGAGAAATCAGTAAATGTTTGGTAGATTGGTAAAAATCCTGAAATCTGTATTCAGATGACTGAGTTTGGAGAAACATTGGAATAGATCATTTAAACAATTACTTAAACAATGCAAGATCAGGGTTTATGTTTTGTTTGTAACTTTTTTTATTTTGAAATAATTTGACTTATAGAAAAGTTACATAGAACAGAGAGTTCCTGTGTACATGTTCCTTCCCCTAACATTTAACAATTTACATGACCCACAGTATAATGATCAAAACTAAGAAATTAACATTGCTATAATACCTAATAATAGAGAATAACAATAATTAATCTACAGACTTTCTTTGGGTTACCCTGTTTTCCCTATCATCCTTTTCCATGATCCTATCCAGGATCTCACATGTAGTTGTCAGCTCTGCTTAGTCTCCAACAATGTGAACCATTCCTCAGTCTCTCCTCGTCTTTCATGACTTTGACACTTTTGAAGAATATTAGTTAGGTTTTCTATAGAATTTGCTATTTTCTCATGATTAAATTGAGTTTTATGCATTTTTGATCAGAATTCATGGAAGTGATGTGTCCTTCTTATGACATCATAATCCAGGAGTTCATGATATTGATATCTTATACCAGTGATGTTAACTCCCATCACTTGGTTAAGGTGCTATTTGCCAGGTTTCTCCACTATAAAGTTACTATTTTTACCTTTATAATTAATAAATATTTGGGGAGACACTTTGAGATTATGAAAATATCCTGTTTCTATTCCACTGATTTTAGTATCCACTGATGGATCTTGCCTGCAACAAATATTACTGTGGTGTTCTGTGTTCAGTTTTCTATTTTCCTCATTTCTTCCACATTTATTAATTGGAATTTTTATGTAAGATAGACTGTCTCTTCACTCCCATTTATTTTAAAATTTATTAATATCAATAAGATTCATGGATATTTATTTTATTCTATGGATTATAATCCAATCCTATTGTTATTTATTTCTTGCTCAAATTGTTTCATCTTTGGTCACTGGAAGTCCTTTCTAGTTGGCCCCTATGTCTTTTTGATATGCTGCCATTGGTTTTTGAGTATTTCCTTACTTTTCTTGGCATCACAAGATGCTCCAGAATCACCTTTTATTTTCCCTGCCCCACCCCTGGAGTTAACAACTTCTCCAAAAAAAGAACTTAAATCAAATCAAATCAAACCTTACAGTATAAATACTAAACATAGAAAAAAATTAAAAACATAAAAAATTAATTTTCATTAAAAACTTTAATTTTTTTAAATTAAAAAATAAGACAAGGTGGCATCATTTTTTAAAAAATATTTATTTATGGCTGCATTGTTGCTGCGCTAGGGCTTTCTCTAGTTGTGATGAGCAGGGGCTACTCTTTGTTGCGGTGCATGGGCTTCTCAGTGTGGTGGCTTCTCTTGTTGTGGAGCAGGGGCTCTAGGTGCACGGGCTTCAGTAGTGTGGCACACAGGCTCAGTAGTTGTGGCCCGCAGGCTTAGTTGCTCCGTGGCATGTGGGATCTTCCCGGACCAGGGTTCTAACCTGTGTCCCCTGCATTGGTAGGCAGATTCTTAACCACTGCGCAACCAGGGCGCAGTGGTTAAGAAGTCCCAGGGCATCATTTTTTGTCCCTTAGAATTTGGCTGCTACTTGAATTACAGTTTTCCTTTCAGGCCTAGGTTGCTAGTATTCATCAGATGAGCACAATATTATATGATGGAGCAGTGGAGAGGTATTATTTTCAGGGTGAATAATACTAAAATTCACAGCATAAAGATTAAGAGCATACACTCTAGAGTCAGATTGGCTGGGCTCAAATTCTAACTCAACCCCTTACTAGCCATATTACATTAGGCACGTTACTTAACTTCTGTGTGTCTTAGTTTCTTCATGTGTAAAAATGAGGTTAATAATGGTACTTAAAGTGTTTAGAAGAGTTCTTGGCACATAATAAGCATAAAATTTTACCACCAATTTACAGTGCTCTTTAAATCTTACAAAGGACTTGCAATTATATTAGCTCATTTTTATCACCAATAGCACTTGGTGTATTCCTATTTCAAACTTACAGATAAAGAAGCTGAGGCTTAGAAAGGTTAAGTGATTTTGCAGGATCATACAGCTTGAAAGTGATAAAAACAAGACTCAAACTTCAGTCAACCAGCTGCAAACTCTAGGTAGGAATGTAAGCACCAACTGTGGAAAGTAGAACATTAAAAAAACTAATAGGACAAAATTCTGTATTAACAAATTACCTGAGAACTCGTAGTTCTAAAGTCAGACTTCAGTGAGGTCTTTTCCTGAATCTATCTGGATTTCTTTTCTTTCTTTCTCTCTTTAAAAAAAAAAAAAAAAAAAATATATATATATATATATATATATATATATATTTATATATTTATTTATTTATTTATTTAGACTGCGCCGGGTCTTAGTTGCGTGGGATCTTCGTTGTGGCATGTGGGATCTTTAGTTGCAGCATGCGGGATCTTTTTTTTTAGTTGCAGCATGTGGACTTTAGTTACGGCATGCATGTGAGATCTAGTTCCCTGACCAGGGATCGAACCCGGGCCCCCTGCATTGGGAGCACAGAGTCTTACCCACTGGACCACCAAGAAAGTCCTTATCTGGATTTCTTAACCTGGTCTATGACATCAGCTTTAAAAAAATTTTAAAAATCCTGATATATTTATGCAAAATTGTGTGTATGTGTATTTTTTTTTCTGGGAAATGTTTTCACATGTTTCATCAAATCCTCTAAGGAATTTGTAAACCCCAAAAGGTTAAGAACTTTGCCTGGACCACCTGAATTTTCTGACAACCTACTTATGTGGAGTGGTTATTACGTATTTGGATGTTTACTTGATGCCATATTGGGGCAACTCACATCTTGATGGGAAGATAGCTAAAATTTTTTCTTATCTCTTTTTACACTTTTTATCATGGTAATTTTCAAACATTCACAAAAGTGCAATTTCCATATACCCATCACTCAGCTTCAAAAATGTTTAACATAGAGTCAATCTTGTTTCACTAATAATCCTCAAACACACACATTCCTCTCTTGATTATTTTAACAAAACCCCACTTCATTTCATTTCATCTAAAAATATTCTAGATTGTCATATAACTAAATCTCAATATAATCCCAATATACCATAGAGAACCAATTATAAAGTCTATTATTTATTCAATTATTTATTCTTTCAACAGAATTTTATGAAGTACCTAATATTGTACATTGCAAGGTACTAGAGAAGAAAGATATCACATCACATGTTACTTTTTGAAGTTCTAAGATTTGGGCCCTTAGATGCCTTGAAAAATAGCTCAAGGCCAAAACAGCTCAAGGCCAGTTCATCCTTGATTTCTAACCTTCTCTTTGCAACCCCTCCTCCCTATCAATCCATTTGTAAGTCCAATCAGCTGCATTTCCAAAATATATACCAAATTTCTCCATGTCTATTCATCTCAGTCGCTTTACCTTAGCCCTAGCCACCGCTGGCTTTCTGCTGCACTCTGAAGAGTCTTCTAACTGGTTTTCACGTTTCCGCTCTTGTCTCTCTATATTCCATTACCTGCTCAGGGAGATATGAACAGAAGCATTGAAGACAACATAAAAGTCCATCAGCCAAAGAATAGATAAATTATGGTATTTTAATATAAAAGAATACTAAACAGTTGTTAAAAATAAATGAATAAGAACTCTATACGAATGAATAAATCTCAAAAAAACATAACAGAGGGGAAGAAGAGCAAGTTGCAGAATAGGTACAGTATGGTACTATTCATATAAAGTTTAAAAACATGCAATGTCAATTATACCTTAATTAAAAAAAGCAAGGCAGTGTTACACATATTGTTTATGGATATGTATGCGTGTGTGTGAGAGTGTGTGTGTGTGTGTGTGGTAAAAGCACAAAAACATGAATGAAAATTATAAACATAAAATTCAGAATAGAAGTTACCTTTAAAGAGGGAGGGGAGGGACTTCCCTGGTGGTCCAGTGGTAAAAAATCCACCTTACAATGCAGGGGACGCGGGTTTGATCCCTGGTCAGGGAACTAAAATCCCACATGCTGCAGGGCAACTAAGCCGGCATGCCGCAACTACTGAGCTGGTGCACCTCAACTAGAGCCTGCGTGCCGCAAACTACAGAACCGACACGCTCAGGAGCCTGCATGCCACAACTAGAGAAGAGAAAAAACCTGCACGCCACAACTAGGGAGAAGCCCACACGTGGCAAAGAAAGATCCCGCATGCCTCAACAAAGATCCTGCGTGCCACAAATAGGACCCCACGCAGCCAAAAATAAATAAAATGAATAAATAAATAATAAATAAATCTTAAAAAAAAAAAAAAGAGGGAGGGGAATAGGATTGAGAAGGGTACCATGAGGATTTCACTGAATCTAATTTCTTGAAGTATCCATATTCTTGTTATCCATATATTTTTGGATACCTGAAATATTTTATAATTAAAAAAACACAAAAATCAAATCAAGGTCACATAAAATTCTCCAATGACTTTTCATTATTCCTTAAAAGAAATCCAAACCTCTTACCAAGGTACAGCAACAGGTCCTATATGATCTGGCTCCTTACTGACTCCCCAACCTCCTCTCTTCCCCACTCCCCAACAATCACCATGTTTTGGCCACACTGAATTTGGTTCTATTCCTTGAAGAAGTCAAGTTTGTTCTGACCTCAGGACCTTTGGCACTAGCTCTTACCTCTACCCTTAGAACATTCTCCTGTATGTTCACCATTTGGCTTCTCATCATTTAGGTCTCAGCTCAAGCAAGCCTTTGTTTGACCATCCTATTTAAAATGGTCCCCACCTATTCTGTTTTTCTCTACACATCATCCTTTCATTCCCTTAACAGCACTCATTACCCTTCAAGGTCTCTTGTTTATGTATTTACTGAATGATTTCTACTGGAATGTAAGCTCCTTGTCTGTCTTTCCTACTGCTATAGCCCTGGCCATTACAACAGTGACTCATGCATAGGAAGCACTTGATAAATTTTTGTTGAATGAGCAAATTATTCTTATACTGAATAAACAGAAAAATCTCCTAACCTTCTGTTTGTAAAGGAATAGAGCCTAGAAACTAAAGTACTTTTTCGGGGGGGTTTCTTTTCCAGCTGTTAATGGTTTTCTTTACTATGATTTGCATCAAAGGGTAATAAATCAAAATTTGTATTTTGATGATAGGCACTGGTATCAGCTCCTTTTCATTGTCTCTAATGTGGACTATAAAATTGGGTGATGTAATAAGTCAATCTGTACTTTGATGTACTGTCATGTTTCTATTGCTAAACCTTGTTGCTTTATCTTATACATTCTCTACAATGCTAATCTGGAAACATATGTTTAAATCATCAGTTCCTTCCTAGAATGTAGGAGTAAACTCAAGGGCATTTTGTCACGTTTCTATTTGTCATAAGTAGAATTAGGAATAATTATTGACATTGTAAAATGTTCTTAAAACATGAGAGCCTTAGTGAATTCAACTTTTGTCCGGAGTGTCCCCTGATTAGCACTGACTTCTCTAAGGAGAGGCTCTGCCCTTCAGATGTTGCACTGAGATAACACAGTCTTAGGATGCATAGCTCACTTAATTAATTTTCCTCTGGAAGTTACTTCAAATTTTCATTTTTAATAAAGGTATTTTTATAAAGGTATTTTTTTTCACTTTTGAATGTATGCTGCATTGACTTCATCACTTAATTCAATAGCAATTCAAAAAATCTTCCAAGGTTGATAGGTTTAATCTTTGGATTAAAGATAAACATATATGCTTTTCTTCTTTCTGGCTAGGTCTAGCTCTCCAGCTAAGAAACAGAGCATATGTCTTACATTAGAGAATCTTATCAGGCTCAGAAGATGTACTCCCATTTCCTGTTCATACCACGCTTACATGCTGTGGAGCTAAATTATAATCATAGCTGCTATGCTATTTTTAAAATGCACTTACAATTTGAGCTCCTGGCTCCCTTTTGGAACCATGACCATACTGCCACTTTCTCCTCACAGGCGCTATTTTATAGTAGTTGTGTGGCTGAAATAAGAAATATCTTTATGCTAACATCCTTCTGGAAACCAATAAACCTTGCTACCTTGATGGGAAGTTTAGTTGGTGAATGAGATGTACAAAAAGTTTCTTTGAAGATTGAATAAAGGGATTTAATGTCTAAGTTGCATTTATTTGTTTAACAGAGAGAGGTGGGGGAAAAGTTGATCTGACAAGCTAATGAAAAAACAACAACCTTGTTTTAGAATTATACAGCAACCTCGATATAGCCTTTAAACCAAGTAAAAGCAGAGATTTGGCATTTATCTGTTACCTATTTAATCTGGAAAAAAAAGTACCTTACAAAGTGGAGTTTGCTTATTTATTGTTGGTGGGAGTTGGTATTGGCCAGTTTTTGTTGGCTTTCTTGAAATATCTGACTTGCTGCTTACACCTACTAAATTAGCTAGATAATTCTGTGCTGGGTAGGTTCAACCATAACCCGTTATTGGTTTTCATATGTAAAAGTCTGGGGATAAATAATGTTTAGAAAAGTCCTCCTCCTGGTTTCATAATTCAATTTAGAGATAGAGTGCTCAAAGGGGAGAGAGAGAAGATTGAAGTTAGACTTAGGAAAGAGACTTGCATTTATTTATTAATATTTTCATTTGACAGAAATTTTTATCACTTGGAGTATAAACGGGCACAGATAGATAAAAGGATGGGTCAGCAAGCCATAGAATAAGTCTCTTTCAACTGTTCCCCTGGAGAAGAGTTCCTGAAGTAGTTCTTCATATGTTACAACTCAAACGTTCCTCTTCAGAGCCCTAATTTTGGCATCAAGACGTTGGATCATTTGGGTTCAAACATCTGTTGTTTCTGGATAGCTTTAAAATTCCATTGCAAGTTCAAAAATGCTCAAATTGCAAAGCATGTCCTTATGAGAAATATCTACTTGGTGTATGTTTGCCCTTCTCTCTCACGAATCTTCCAGGAACACTGCATTTGGGCCTACAATTTCTGCTCTGTTTCTCTACGTGTAGCAGTAACATGAAGTGTTTCTTTTATTCAGATCCCAGCTTCAAAGATTCAGTTTTGGGCATGGAATGCCTTTCCTTGCTAAGTTTATTCTTTATGTGTTTGGAATGCGGTGGAATGTATGTAAATACTTTTCAAAGTCAGGACTTATGTTTTTTTCACTCTTGTACTTGCCATTGCCTGACTGCTCCACACCAATTTCTGTTAGAACTTTGCAAGTTCTAGCAAGATTTTTTTGGAGAAAGATAATTGCAATCAGATAACACTTAAAGGGCAAATGTAATACAAACAAACTTCTTTTTCTAAGTAATAGTTGCATTATAGCTTTCTTTTTTACCATTCCATGAAGCATCCCAACTAAGAGATATGATTGCAAGTGGAAAATGAATTAGAAGAATAAATGTTCTCATATTGAAAAAACAGAGTTTTTGATGAACATATATTGAAGAAGGCCTAGTTCTTACGATTCTCTCACCAAGCTACTGAACTCCCTAGCTCTGTATTCTTCCAAAACTTTTGAGTATGTTTTAAAGTCACAATGGATAGACATTTATGAAAAGTATAATTTTGATGGGGGAGACCACTCCATTGCAATTTGACTGGGGTTTAGAATCAGTTAAACACTGTTGGAGTTTAGGCAACCCTTTAAAAATGAGTCTTGGCATTGATTTCCTACACTCAATCATGTATCTAAATAAAACAATTTGGGAGATATTTTCTTTTATATACAAACTTTGTGTTTTCTCCCTCAACCTGATAATGATCATAAATTAATACAGCGTGTACTATCCTAAGAACTACAGTGTATTAAGTAAATGATTTATAGCAAAACAAAATAAACCAAGGAAAGGTCTCAGCCTTCAAGGGCTCTCCAGTGTTAGTGGTTAATTCTCGAATTCTCAGCCTCTGTGCTCTTCCGATGGTAGCAGCCACCCCTCCAGTATTAAGGGTTGACTGCCATGTGGGTCATTAACTCTAATCTTTCCTTGGCCCTTTGACTTCTTTATCTCCAGATGCACATAAGTTTTAAACCAACCCTGGCCATTGACTTTCTGGACTTCCACCCCCTCAGTCTTAGCTCCGCTTTCCACAGAAGTAATTGTGATGTTTGGAAGGCTGCCCATCTCAGAGAATGCTCTGTGGTTTCCTCTTTTCTCCAAGTTTTTTTTTTTTTTTTTTAAGAGCATCACACACAAATTAAAGATTTTCTCTTTTAAAGAAATCATTACTACTCCTTATCCATTGGACAGAGAGGGTAATATTAGGTTGCATTCTGTCCTTTGTTGTTGTACTTGTGAACATTTAAAAAATCTTTGCTACTGGATTCCAAGTTCCGCGGTATGTGGGATCTTCGCGGACCAGGGCTCAAACCCATGTCCCCTGCATTGGCAGGCGGATTCTTAACCACTGCGCCACCAGGGAAGCCCCCAGACTTGGTTTTAAATCCTCATTTTCAAGCTGTTTGATTCTGGACAAGTTACGTAACTTCTCTTAGTTTCTGTATTTATAAAAAGGAGCAAAAAAGAACACCCACCTCAGAAGGTTTTTGTGAGGATTAAATGAGATAATACATTTAAAAGCATGTAGCCCAGTGAATGGACTATTTTATAACTTTCTCACTTCATAACATATTGAAGACTTTTCCTCATATATGGTATTTGTGTTTATTTGTTTACTTAGATATTTGTTTTATTAGAAAAGGGCATCGGGCTTCCCTGGTGGCGAAGTGGTTGAGAATCCACCTGCCAATGCAGGGGACACGGGTTCGAGCCCTGGTGCGGGAAGATCCCACATGCCGCGGAGCAACTAAGCCTGTGCGTCATAACTACTGAAGCCCGTGTGCCTAGAGCCGGTGCTCCGCAACAAGAGAAGCCACTGCAGTGAGAAGCCCGCGCACTGCAATGAAGAGTAGCCCCTGCTCGCCACAACTAGAGGAAAGCCGGCGCGCAGCAACAAAGACCCAATGCAGCCGAAAATAAATAAATAAATAAATTTATTTAAAAAAAAGAAAAGAAAAGGGCATCGCTAGAACCAAATGCATATGGTCCCATGTCAATCTGGAGAGATTCTTATTGCTGTTTTTGCAGGGACAATTACACATAAATGATGCTGGGGGCTTTTTTTTCTCTTCTAAAGGGGCTGACTGTACCATTTTAAGAAATATTGATTTAGTGGTTCAAATACCCAAATGGGAGTCACAAGGCATCCATTCACTTATTCTTTCACTTGACCAGAGTTCACTAGGGCCAAGCCAAGTTCCGAGTTACGTGGCCTTGGGGTGTATGGGGTGGAAGTGGGCACACAGTGGGGAACTAAACAGAGGCTCTGCCCTGACTGAGTCCAAGGATTTTCCTCCTTGCTCTACCCCTCTGATGGGCAGGAGGAAGTTTCTCTTGTTGTACCAGGGTGCAGTGCCAGGGCTTCCCAAGTTGTTACACAGTCAGAGGGGAAAGAGATAAAAAAGGAGCCCCAAAGTAGATTGTAGGCTGCACTTCTGCTCCATCGGTCCCATTTACACATCATTCTATTCTGACTCTGACTCACTGACTCATGCTGGTCTGAGCACCTTACACTTCAGTTCTCACATCTGTAAAATGGAATGATGGTGATTGTTAATTCCCTTCCTTCAGGGACTGTTACAAATTGTAAAATTAACAAGTTATACTTGGAAAGCATTTTAACCTCTCAATTGAAAAGCAGAGAAGTAGTTCAAGGTATAGTTTATATATTCATTGCATTTAATAATTTCCTTGCAGATTATGTTCTTCAAAATGGGCATGGATGTTTTCAATTTAATAATTCAACCCAACTATATTTATTGAACACCTATTACAAAAAAGATAGAAAAATAATTAAGACTCCATCTTTGCCCCTCAGTTGGTAAATTGAACTACTTTCCGATTTTACTTGTGTGCTCTCAAAGGGACCTATTTATCTAATTGCATATAAATTTAACATTCATATCACTAATTGGATCCTTACCTATTCTCCCATGAACACCCCACGTAGAGATTAGAAAGAAATTTGATACTTAGCACCTGATGATTTTAGTCTATTAAAGACTTCTGAAAACAAGGTATATCAACAGGAAGGGGGAATCTTCATTTATCCTATTTGCTAGCTAATAAATAGAGAGTGAAACAGGAGAGGGAGAAAGGAATGTGCATAGAGGTCTGTCGACACTTGGAGAGCTACTGTCATCCGCAACAACTGAGTAATTTCTCACATTCTTCCTTCTCCTCTTCTATAGGCTTAATTACTCAAGGCTTTGCTGGGATTTGAAGCTTATCCTATTATTTAAAGATCGAAATCAGGATATGAGAAATAAATACAGGGCATCATGTTTACTTTCAGCCTCAGTCTCTAGTAGGGTTTTAACTGTTTAGCTAAAGATAGTCTCCAATTTGATTTCACTAGTATACTCCAACATTTCCCTAGTATACTCCAAATCTCCATGTAAGGTTACAGACCTATTTTAGCTGGATCCATTTTCTTCTGGGCAGATAAGCTAAGATTGCAACATCAGAAGCAGTTCAACCAATCATTATGTATAAACCTCAACCCATTTATATAATGCAATCCTTCTGGTAGTAATGACACAAAAGATGCAAATAAGCAAGATCACAAGCCTGTCAAAGTCCCAAATCATTTGCGGCAACAGGGCCACAGAACCTCTCTCTCCTTGGAAGTAAAATAGTTGCTCTAATGGTAACCAAATGCCCTCCTTCAGGACAGTATTTCAAGAAGGTAGAGTGTACATGTATTATACAAATGTATACAGTCTCTTTAGGAGATAATAATAAATATCATGCTGGGAAGCTGGAACACAAAAAGACTGAGTACTGTCTAGAAGATCATTCTACAAATCTCAGGAAAAGCACTAAGTGTCCAGGCCTGTGATCCTTTATCCAGGCCATGAGATAGCACAGCCCATGTGAAAAAAGGACCAGCTAGTTTTACAGCATAACATGGTATTTTATTTCACCATAGTAGACTGCTGGGAAATCTCTGGAGGCCTGGCAGCTGCGTCTTGTCTTTAATATGAAGCCTGGGGATGGGGGGAGAGAAAGAGAGAGGCTCATAATTCACAAGAGGCACAGCCATTAGAAAGCCATTCTGAGCAACTGAATCAGACACAGAGGGGGAGCTGCTATTCCATCCCTAAGTCAAGAATGCTTTTTGTCTTTCCTTCTCTCCTTATCGGCTGTGTCCTCATGAAAAGATCATTTATGGATGGTGGAATGAGTGCATCAGAGCCAGCTTCTGTTCTTTCCTTTTCTTCCCCCATTGCTGCTGTCCTGTAAAACAGCCCCTTTGTTAAAGACTGAAAGAGCAGATGCAGCTCAGATACTATCGTAAATAAATTGGGGAGGGAGTATTTTATCTTGAATTGGTCTAACACCATTTTTATGTTGAAAATAGTTCTACTGCTGATCCAAATATTCTAGAAAGTTGAGAGACCCATAGCAAAGTAGTATTTTACATGTATCTCTTTAAAATGATGTAAGAATTAATATGTCAATTAAATAATACGTAGAAGAAATGGACACAAAATGGTATCATGGGGTGGAGTGAATAAGGGAGGCCTTGTGGAAGAGGTAGGATTAATAGAAAGTGCTGAATAAAGTATGAGTGAAGGCATAGGGCTAGGCATGGACTTAGTGGGCATAAAAGTAAGAAGACTGTTTATTAGTTTCATAGAATTAGAAGTAGGTAGAAGGAAAAGGTGCACAGGTTCGGTAGAAACTAAAAACTAGGCTTAATGTTTTAGACTGTTTAAATAATCAATTAGCTGCTATCCATGTTCATATTTGTGAAAAATGTTTTAGATATAGATGACAAAAGGAAAATCATTTACAATCCCACCAGTCATAAAGATGGTGAACATTCTGGTGCATTTTCTTTCACACACTTTCTTTGCAAATGTATTATCTTAGTTTAGATTCCCCAGAGGCAGATCCTGATACAAGGATTCAAGTACAACTAGTTTATTTAGGAGGTGACTCCAGAAAACACCATTAGGGGAGTGGAAGTAGTAAGACAGGGAAGGAAAAGAAGCCAAAAAAAGGGTCTTGTTCTCAGATGAATCAGTTGGAGCACAGTCCTGCTGGGGAACTCAGAGTTGTCTCACTGAGGGATAAGGAAGCTAGAGTATTTATCCACTAACTCCTGTCAGTTGAGAGTTGATATGGGGAGCATTCGTTCTCCAAATGAATCTCTCTGGGCCAGAAAAAGAATCCTAAGCAGAGAGTTGCAGGTATCTGCAACCAAGAGCACTCAGTATGTAGTGGGGATATGGGTGCTACATAAATATACACAAATTACATTTTTATTTATAAAAGCTTTCTGTGCATCAGGTATTATACTACATATTTTACTTGCATTAACTCATATAATTCTCATAGAAGTCCTGTAAGTTAGGTGCTACTTTCATCCCCTGAGGCTTAGATACTGGGATTAGAGGCTGGTAGAAGAAAATATGAGAGTCATACTCCCAGAGATTAAATACCTGAAGTCACAAAGAGATGATATACTTTCCAAAAGAGGTTTAATGACAGCCTTATTCATCTAGCTCCTCCCTCCTACACATTTTCTCCTCTTTCTGTCAATAAAGCGTTTTTTCCTTGCAATTGTAAAAGTCTCTGTTTTCAGAGACATTTATTGGAAAACAAAACAAAACCCTGAGACACACAGGATCTGTAACAGATACCTGTGAATTGTGTCTGTTTAGCATCTCCTCCCCCATTTTCTTCCGGTACAGCATATTATTTCATTTGAGAGAAACGATCCACTCCTTCTTATAGTTTTAATGGGCTGCCAAACCAGTCTTCAGTCTGGTGAGCCTGAGATCCAGACTTGGCCAACCATAGTTTCCATATATTTACTTGGCCACAGGGATTGGCTAGAAATGTGTTTGTGCATCAAGCTGAGCCGATTAGGGTCTTTCCCTGGGGCTTTACTTCAGGCTTTGGGAGAAGGAAGCTGATATCACTAGACTGAGATGATATAAGCAGTAATTGTCTGAACCATGCTCTTCTTACCACAGCAAGGTAGAGCAAGCTCATCTGTAGTAGGAGAGAATGTAAACAGAGCAGAGCCGTGAAGTGAGAGGAGAGACAGACAGACAGACAGACAGAAAGAGAGAGATACAGAAACTGGCAGAAAATCTGACTGCATTGCTAAGTCCCTGTAGTCCCCTGAGGTCTACTCCTCCTGGACTTCCTATTGCATGAACCAAAAAAAAATAAACTGATAAACAATAATCTTACTCCTTCCTTCCATCCTTCCTTCTTTCTTTCATCCTTGTTTACTTATTTATTTGTTTGCTTATAGCTGATTTGACTCGGGTTTCTGTTTCTTGCAACCAGATTCTTGACTAATTCAGGACCAAGTGCATTCTGACCAGGAAGTATGTTTGTGGCCCTTAAGTTATACATTGGTGTAGGAGAGCAGGGGGTGGAGAGAATCAAATTATGATAGGACAGGCATGACCTTTTCCCATCCTTTACAACTTTATTTGCTTCCATGATTCTCAGGTCAATTCCAACTCTCTGAGGCGTGAAGGAGGCCCCTACCTTCAGGAAGTATTCAATTGCAATAGCAACATGGAGCACAGTTTCCTATTGACTGCTGCCTTTGCCTGCAGCTACTGATGGCATTCATCAATAGAAAGCTAACCACTGGGACTGTCTAGTTTTTCCATCTACTCTTGAAACTCAAGGACATGGAGAACTCTGCTTTTATGGGACACAAACTGATGGTTCTGTGAGTTCTAACCCTGGCTTAAGAAGTCTTTGACTTGTGTGAGTGATCCTCCAAAGATTCAGCAGATCTAAGATCTCAACATGCTTTTATTAATCTGGAAGCTATGACATGCTTGAAATAATAGCTGCCATTTATTAAGCATTTACTGTATGCAGGCACTGTACACTTGGGCTTTGTGTATGCTATCGTAATGTAATCCTTGTAGAATTCTGCAAAGTAGGGATTATCAGCCCCTTTTACAGATGAAGAAACTGAAATTCAGAGAGGTTAACAGCCAACGGTCCCACAAACCCAGGTCTGTAAGACTGGAAGCTTCCCTTACCCCTCCACATACTCTAGTGCCTAAGCCCTGGAGTAAAGGCCTAAATAGCTTTCCTTGCTTATAGAGTTTTAGGTTTAACACCTTCACTTTTAGGATACACAACAAGGCTAGAAATTTAATCCTAAACTTCCAAGCACAACTTTTAGAAAGGCTCTCTGGCCCTTTGCTATTGGTTAATTCTGTGGTCCTTAAACTGGGTTTGGAGACACCTACTGGGTGGATTTGTGTATCAACTCAGCTAAACTGAAACTAGGGCACTCAGCCTCCTCTTGCTTACATAGCCCCAGGTTACTGTGGGCTTCAAGAGACATTTTGCGTGAGCTGGGAAGGCGAAAGTGAAGCAGTGGAGCAGCTGAATTCGTTTTGCACGTGGAAGGCTGGTGCAGGCACAGGTGCTGTTGCAGCTCATTCATGCTGTCGCTGACCCGCTGGCTCGTGTTGGGATGGAAGAGCAGCCAGGCCTGCAGCTTCTCCAACCTCTCTGACTCCTGGACCAGATATGTGTTTAGTTCCCTGATGAAGGACACCAGCTTCTCCTACAGATTACCGCATCATTAGAATTGGCAGCTCAGAGGCCCTTGCTTCTCTCACTGCATGGCCATCTTTCTTTCCCAAATGTTTTCTCTGGGGATTTCAGCCTTCAACACTAGACATAGAAGAAAGAGGCTCACATAAGCTGTGTAACCAGCTCCCCCACTTGTGTAATATCAAATCCCTATAAAAAAATCCCGCATTAAATATATATATTTCCTAACGTTCTGCTTCTCTAATTGAACGCTGACTAGTTCCTTATACCTGGAATAGGTGAAGAATTCGAGACTACAGTTTGAAGGGAGTCAACTTCCAAACCTTCAACTTCCTTACTCTTTCTTAAATCCGATCTGTTAAGAACAAGTCAGCTTGGTTCTCCAGGAAGAAGATGCTGAGAGTTAGGTGTGCAAATGTTCTATTGGGGAGTAACATCCATGAAAGAAAAAAGGAGAAAGCAGAGTTGGGCATATGGAGTCGCCAGACTGTAATAATGATCCCACAACATCTCTGCCAGATCAGTGTGGGAGCTCCAGAGCCGAGACTGCCCCTTAGCAGGTTTCCTGTAGGGTGAAAATAGCCAGGCCCCTGTGCAACAGCCTTGCTCATTGGTGGGGGCCATTCTGAGAGAGTGTGACCTTCGTTGAGAAGCTAAGGAATCTCAGCTAGGCACATTCCTCCTAGCTGGGCAGCAAGTCCTTTCTTGGGGGGATATCTGAGCAGCACATTTCCATGTCTGCCACCTTACTCATACTAAATCTTACAATAGGGCATTGCCCTGGGCTATGAAAACATCACTTATGAACCAAATAAAGCAATACACTGAAATATTGATTTAGGAATCCATTGGTATCATGAAAGAGGGATTGTTCTAGATCAGTATTTCTCAACCTTTTTTTTCATTATTGCTCATCCCCCTGCCCCCTGAGGGCCTTTATAGACATTTTTTTCCTATTGTCCCCCCAACATGAAAATCCAATATTACAGGCATACTCTGTATATGTTTATGTACTATATGTATATCTGTGCTTTGTACATAAAAAGAGTAAGATTCTTTTCATCTCCCAAGAACCAGTTTTCACTCCCTTGGTGACATCATCCCTGTGTAGAATGCATGTTCTAGATTAAAAGAGACAAGGGATATAACAACCAGATGCAATACATGGCCCAGGGTTAAATCCTGGATTGAATAAACCATCCCATAAAGGGCATTTGGGGGACATGTGAGAAATTTTAATATGGACTTGCTATTTTTGTTAGGTGCAACAGTGCTATTTTGGCTGTGTAGGAAAATGTTCTCATTTTTTGTAGATGCATGTAGAAGTAAAACTCAAGAAAGAAATATTGGTTTGGTGATGACACCTTCGTTTATTATTAATCAAGTTTCCTTACATGCATGGGGCTTCCCTTCTTTGCCTATCTTGCTCATATTTCTGTTACGAGTGAAGTTTGGCATTAGAAGTAGAATAACTGGCCTTTGTGGGGAAGCTCTGGATTTGGAACAGCTGAACAGTATACATTAGTGATGCTGATTCTTTTAAAGTTAACTGGAATGTCTTGCAAGACAAGCAAATTTTTTGGATTCGGATAAAACTGATTTATAAAATTTTTACATGATCTCTTTAAGACTTGGGGTATTTTATTCGTTGGGAAGTTAAAGCCTATTTTATCAAATAGTGTCGTGAAATATTTATCCCAATTGCAATCTATCATCATCTTATCCTCTGATGAAAAATTTTAGATGACAACTTAAAATATGTGAGGAGTTACATAGTTAAAAAAAATTCTTTTGGGGGTTATGTAAGCAACATATTTAAAGATTTAAGAAAATACATTTAAGAAAATACATTTCAAGGAAAGGAAGACCTCTCTTTTGCATCCCTTTAGTCTCTTTCCTTTCCAGGAGCCAGTGACTAATTATAGGCATATAAGACACCTGATTAGGATTCCAGACAAAATGGCAGCCCTTTGTTTTTGTGGATGAGAACCAAGTTTATTTCAATAATGTTTCATTTTCCTTTTTCTCAGTGGTAGATTCCACTGTCACATAGCCACAAGCTTATCAGTGGGACTCAAGAACCTTATATAGGGACTTCCTTGGTGGCACAGTGGTTGGGAATCCGCCTGCCAATGCAGGGGACTCAGGTTCGAGCCCTGGTCTGGGAAGATCCCACATACCGCAGAGCAGCTAAGCCCATGCGCCACAACTACTGAGCCTGCACTCTAGAGCCTGTGAGTCACAACTACTGAAGCCCGTGCACCTAGAGCCCGCGCTCTGCAACAAGAGAAGCCACTGCAATGAGAAGCCCGCGCACCGCAACGAAAACCCAACGCCTCCGATAAATAAATAGATAAATTTATAAAAAAAAAAAAAAGAACCTTATATAAAGCTGCAACTGTCTCCTGCAACTTTTCTCCCCAAACTTTACAAATCCCACTGTTCAGTTTTCAGAGACCTCCTTCCTTCTTGTTGGTGGGTGAATGAGAAATTATTCCAAATGGCAAAGAGATCACTTTTGTTATTTCCAATCGGTGTGAGATTGAAAAGTCAAATGTGAGGGGTTGTATGTTTTTTCAGACAGGATGAATCACTGGCATGTTGTTTTTTGAAGGGTATCTAAATCATTTCACAGAGCACGCTTTTAAACAAAAGCCCTCCCATAAGGCTGACGCATCTGGCATGATATATGTTCTTCCAGATTTCTCAAGAGTCTGAGCTTCCCAAGGCACGTTGTGCCCCACCTTTCAGGGTCTTTTCCTACTTAATTTTCTGGCGTGTCTCCCTGTCAGGTCCTGCGTATCATTCTCATTTCTGCTGACTTCGATTCTCTAGTCTTGGCCTAAGTTTGGAAAATTCCAAAGAGGAATGTTCTACCAGTTTTCAGGCTAGAAGTAAAATTCTAACAAGATCTGTTTGTTGCTGGCAAACAGAGTCTTCGACTCTTGGAAGATGATTACAATCAGCTGTCGGGTTTTGGATGCGCTACACCCCTCAAATCTCAAGCCTTCACCTCTCAACTCCAGGCCTGTATTTTTGACCGTTCGCTGAGCATGTTCTTTTTGAAAACCCACCGTGATGTCAAACTCAAGATGTCTATGATGGAACGGCTATCCTTTCCCTTTAATATTTCCTGCGTGGGTTGCTCTACCAGATTAAGCTTCCTGTAGTGATGTCTGGATCTTGTCACACCCTCTAGGATAAAAGGCTCCAGTAGTTCACCATTGTCTATAAGATAAAATACAAATTCTTTTCTTGGTATTCAAGGTCCTGATACTCCAGTTGGACTGGTTCATTGTATATTGCCCAAACAGGCCTTCTACTTAAGTCTATCAGGTTTTTGGTCAAATGTTCTCACATTCTGGAATGTTCTACTTTTTTCTATTTATTTTTACTACAAATATTTATGTTGCTCTTCAAATTTAACCCAGATATCTGCATGGCATTTCCCTTAGTTCCTTGAAGTCTCTGCTCAAATGTCACCAACTGAGTAAGGCTTTTCTTTCTTTTTTTTTTTTTTTGGAAAATAGAGCATTTAATAGGAATCAGAAAATATAAACGCTTATCAGTTTTAGAACACTGTAACCTTAAATAAAGATGACAATAACACATTCTGTTAAATATTCACAGTCGAATTTTATAGATGCACTTAATCATTTTGAATGCTTCTTTACCTCAGGAGGAATCTAGGAGAAGTAGCACTAACCATGGACCTAGACTATAAAATAACTCTGTAGCTCCAGCTGAGTTGATGGCCACACATTTATATATGCCAGCATCTGTGATCTGGGTGCTTTCAGTATTGATGATCTGTCCTCTGTTCAAGAAAGTCACGCTACTGGAACATAATAGTGGACGATTATCTTTGTATCATGTAATAGCAGGCAAGGGATTTCCAGTTGCCTTACACTCCAGCTGTATGGGGTTGCTCACTACCACTGTCTCATTCAGCATCTTCCCTGCATCCTCCAGACTGGGTGATTCTGCTAGTGTTGGAGGGTCTCCTGCAGGGGGGGGGGCAGCTGTGACTCACCGTGGGGACAAGGACAATGGTCAGTAAGGCTTTTCTTTAACACTCATATTAATATTAATATTACAACAAGTCAACCCTGGCCACCCCCTATCCTATCTGCTTTATTTATTTTTCTCCATAGTACTTATCACCATACATTATTTGTTCATGTACTGTCCATCTGCCTCCAAGGGGGTAGGGATTTTCATTAGTTCCATTCATTGGTGGAGCGTCAGCAATTAGAAAAGAGCTTGGCACATAATAGGCACACAATAAATATTTATGGATTAAATAAATGAATGAATAAACTCTGAATATACTTAAGGGCATTTAGAATGAGCCTGGCACTCTCTTGGGTTCTGGAGAGGTGGATATCAACCAAGTGGGGTTCTTTTAGAAACCCATAATCATGTGAAGAAAAATGTGAAGTGCAAAAATGGAAGTGTTTACCAAGATCAAGTGTAGCATGGTGTAGGAAAGAGAAAGGAATTAATATTATTGAGCTCCTACTATGTGTCAGATACATTCACATATCTGGTCTTGTTTAAGTTTCACAATGATGCAATCCAGTAGGTTTTATTATTCCCAATTGTGTAGGTGAGAAAACTGAAGGTAAGTAATTTATCCCAAAGTTTTTTGCTAGTAGGTGGTTAAAATCAGAAAGGATTTAAAACCAGGTCTTCTCATGTAAAAATCAGTATGCTTTGCACTATACTAGGGTGCCTCTCAAGTCATTAGCGAGTGAATATATTTAGCTTAAGGCATCATGGAGTAAGTGCTATTTGAGTGATTAATGAGAGGCTCATCAAAGCAGAGAAAAAATGGCAGGATAGCCACCCTCTGTATAAACTTCCCAGCCCACCTCAGTCCATGGGCTCTTTCCCTTCTGTCCTCTCATTCCCTTCTGTAATATTAATTCATTCAATAAATATTTGAATATCTGCTATGTGCCTAGTAATGTTCTATGCTCTGGTGCTATAGTAGTGAATAAAACAAAATTCCTGTTTCCACGGAGATTTCATTCTCTAAATATTTTGTGTAGTATTGGGAGAAAGCAGGACTTTTCAAATTTAGAGAGCTCGGATTATTGTTATGGCTTCATCACAGTCTAGCTGAGGACCTTGGAGAGGTCATTTAAACTCTCTGAATCTCAATGTCTATATTTGGAACAGGAATAACTACCCATCTCACCAAAATATGATGTTACGAGGCTCAAATAGGATGAAAATACTTTGAACCATGAAGCACTGAATAACTGTGTTTTATTAAATGTAACATGCCATTGCTTTTAAGAAACACCATTATTTATGTACCATTAAGAAAGAAAAAAATCCACCAATTATGACGTGCCACTGATTGTAAGAGCCATGACAATTTCAGAGATGTCAAAATGTGGGAAAAAATTATGCATCTTAGAATTGTTGAAGTATGGAATAAGAAAGCTAGTATTGTCATTCTAGTATGTAGCTGCATACACTCTAGTATGTAGCATATGGTTCAGAGAGGAATGGATTCAGCAAGATACACTGGAGTAGATTAATAAGATAAGTGATAGAATATTTCTTAGAGATTTTCAAGAGTCTATCTTTGTACTCAGTTTTTTTCTTGGATAAGATAATTGCAGCCTTTTCCTATGTTATAGAATTTTGGAGCTCCAATCACCTATTTTCCCTTGAACAATGCAGCCATACTGCCCCAGAGCACTACCTGTAGACTATTATACGAGAGACGAATGCAGTTTTTGCTTGTTTAAGAAGTAAAGTCTCGGGACTTCCCTGGTGGCGCAGTGGTTAAGAATCCGCCTGCCAATGCAGGGCACAAGGGTTCAAGCTCTGGTCCAGGAAGATCCCACATGCCACGGAGCAACTATAGCCCATGCGCCACAACTACTGAGCCTGTGCTCTAGAGCCCTCAAGCCACAACTACTGAAGCCCGCACGGCTAGAGCCCATGCTCCACAACAAGAGAAGCCACCGCAATGAGAAGCCCGCGCACCACAACGAAGAGTAGCCCCTGCTCGCCGCAACTAGAGAAAGCCCGTGCACAGCAACGAAGACCCAACGCAGCCAAAAATAAATAAATAAATAAAGTTAAAAACTCAGTTAAAAAAAAGTCTCTGTTCCAAGTCCTTATCCTAATTAATAGCACCACATGCACACATTGCACAGTGCCTTCTTCATGAAAACTTGTCTGTATCAGGAAAATGGTGCTTTACTAGAACAATCTTTTTCAATCATATGGGCATTGCTAATTATGTAACTGAGATCTCTCTCTCTTTTCCTCCTTCCCTTATAACTCTTCCTCTTCCTCTCCTGCACATCACCCCCTCTCCCCTTTTGCTTTGGCTCTTCAGAAACTCTAAGACAGATATGTACTTCTTTATAAGGTTCTAACTTCAGTTTCATCTTTTTTGCTGACCTTTATTTTTCTTTTCTCCTAATTCTAACTTATTTTTTCCAACATTTCATTATAATTTTTTTGAATATCTAGAAAAGATCAAAGAATTTTATAGTTAACACCCATATACCCACCATCTGGATTCCATGATTAACCTTTTACTGTACTTGCTTTATCACATGTCTTTCCATATATCCATCCCCCTTTTCAATTACTCTTTGATGTGTTTCAAAGTAAATTGCAAACATCTATACACTTTACCTCTATACATTTTAGTATGCATAGCATTAACCAAAGTTCAATATTTGGTTATATATTTTTTTTTTTTCAGTGAGGTAAAATTTACATACAACAAAGTGCACATACCTCAAGTATACCATTCAATGATTTTTGACAAGTGGATACACTTGTGTAACACAAATCCTGATCAAGATACAGAATATTCCCATCAGTCCAGCAAGTTCCCTCATGTTTCTTCTTTCATCCTCACAACTTCAGAGGCAAATACTGTTCTGATTTTTTTTTCTAATGTAGATTAGTTTTACCTGTTTTAGAAATTCATATAAATGGAATCACATAGTAAGTACTCTTATATAAATCTTTTTTTCACTCAGCATAATGTTTAAAGATTCAATCACATTTTTATGTGTTCCAGAATTTGTTTCTTTATACTGCTGATTAGTATTCCATTGTATGAATACACCTCAGTTTGCTTAACAATTATAGCTGCTGTGAATGTTTTTAAGTCTCTTTGGGGAAATGCTTTCACAACTGTTGGCTACATACCTAGGAGTGGAATAGCTGGGTCATAGAGTAGATGCATGTTTAATTTCATAGGAAACTGTCAATCCTTTTCCCAAAGTGATTATACTATCACCACTGTATGAGAGTTCAGGTTGTTCTATGTCCTCCCAACATTTAGTATTGTCAGTCTGCTTTTTTCAAATTATTATTTATTTTAGCTATTCATGCAAGTAGTAATATCTCACTGTGGCTTTAACTTGTATTTCCCTGATAATTAATGATACTGAGTATCTTTTAAATGGCTTATAGGCCATTAATGTATCTTCCATTGTGATGTGTCTATTTAAGTCAATCCAAATTGAGTTGTTTGGTTTTTCAAATTTTTGAGGTGTAGGAGTTCTTTACATATTTTAGATACTAATTCTTTGTCAGATATATGTCTTGCAAATATTTTGTATTAGTCTATGATATATTTCTTTTGTATTTCATTAACACTGTCTTTTTATGAGCAAAAGTTCAAAATTTTGGTATAATCTATCAATTTTTCAATGGTTATTGCTTATCCTGTCTAAGAAAACTTTGCTATTCCAAGTTGTGAAGATATTCTCCTCTATCTTTTTCCAGAAGCTTTAGAGTTTTCACTTTTACATTTAGGGCTGTGATTCCCTCTTGAATTAACTGTGTATCACGTGAGGTAGGGGGTCAAGGTCCATTGTTTTTCCATTTGGGTACCTAGTTCCGGTACCCAATCTATTTTTTAAAAAATATTGTACTTTATATGTTTTTGTAAGATCCCTCAAATATTTTTGAAACAAGCAATAATTGGATTCTGCCTAAAGGCCAGAGGATGCCCTCATGAGTCTCCTTGCAGTGCTGTGATGGGTAATATTCTCCCAACATAGACATATTAAAATATAATTCCCCTCCTCCACAATAAAAGGTGCTCTGTGTTTCCTTTAGCCTTGGCCTTAAGTTATTCACTTTCCTGCCTCTCCAGGAGTGGTGAAATGCTGCTGTGCACTCACTGGACCAGGATGGTTAGCTTGTTCCTACCGGGTCTTGTGGAGATGAAGCAGCAAGATGCTTAGGAGGACTGTCTTTTGTCTGAGTAGCCTAATGGGTTTTTACAGGCCTCCAGGGCTTATCTTCAGCACTTTGGGAGAGCGTTTGTTCTACAGAACTTTTTAAAGGTAGAGAAGTTAGACTCTGATAAGATCTAGAGGCAGAGCAAATCTGTGCTCTGGTTCTTTTGGTAAATTTGATTCTGGGTTCTCAGTGTTGAGTGCCAGTTGTTAAGTGGAGACTTTCATTTACCCTCTTTTAAACTGTTTTTCCTACCTTTCTCCTTTTTGCTCAGCAAAGAGAATCAGACCCTGTATGTATGTATGTATTTATATAGTATGTGTGTGTGTGTGTGTGTGTATATATATATATATATATATATATACACACACACACACACACACACACACATACACTTATGAAAGTATATGTACTAGTTACGAAAATAATAAATAATATAAGCTCATTGTTGAAAACTTTGATAATACAAACAATGTACAAAGAAGAAAGTTCAAATCAGCTATAATCTAACACCCAGAGATAAGCCGTGGTGTCATTTTTTGGTCAACTTTGATTTTGAATCTTGGCTCTGCCTGTTACTAGCTTGGCACCTCTTTTTTTTTTTTTTTTCCAGCTTGGCACCACTTTGACTCTAACCTCCCATCTGGGAAATGGGGATAACTTCCTTCATGGACAAGCTGTAAAAATGAAAGATGATATATGTAAAATCTTTGGCAAATAATAGATACTAAATAAATATAAGTTCACCTATTGAAGGGTATAGAAAGTGAGTGGGTGTAGGGAAAAAAAAATCTCAGTTCCCTTCCCCCCACCCCATTTTAAGTTCTGTTATTAAACTCCTTTAAAGCAGGCACAACTAGAGGGGCAGAACACAGGATAGTGGTTGCTAGGAGCTAAGGGTGAGCCAGCAGTCTATTAAAAAGGGGAAACTGTTCTATATCTTGATTGTGATGGTAACTACACAACTGTATGTGAGGTTTAAAACTCACAGAACTATACACTAAGAGGGTGAATTTTATTGTATACAAATTATACTTCAATAAACCTGACTTTAAAAAATACTCCTTTAAAACAAAGTCCTAAATTTCTTCATTGATTTAAATTGGTCCTTCCAGGTCCTCTCAGCATTTCCCCTCCAGTTTATCTCTTTTCTAGACACTTGAGGCTTTTTACCTTCCTGATGGCGTTCTGAATGTTGGTTTAGCTCTCCTGTTAATTGTTATACTGGATTCTTTGTTCCCTGTCTCCCTGCTTTGCTGCATATTTTATTTCCCTCTTTTGAATTGACACTCTGTTGAGCTAGCTTCAGCTGTGCTTAGCAAACCAAATGTATCGCTGTTTCACTTGCTTTTTTGTGTGTGTGTGACAGAAACGTTTTGATCAGGGCAACTAATTAATTATAGTGAGCAAGGTAAGAGAAAAGCAGATCCTGAGTCCTTGTGTTAATGGTTAAACAGACATCCTTTAAAATCTTCTAGATTGTTCCTTCTACTATGAACAAAGGACTTGGAACAATTTTTATGCTGCAAAAAAAGTAGAACACAGGCTCACAGTGGAACTTGTTATAGCTACTTGTTGTAGCTCAGTTAAAACAGATGCAGCTATTTGAGGTATATCTGATCACATAATACATCCTGAAATTTCCAGGACAGTTTGGATATCAAATATTCCATGCCAAGTTCTCTCTAAGACACTCATATTGTGTAGACCAGACAAATGTATCTTGATTTTGGTTCATAAGATATTGTTGCCAGACTCATAAGTTAAATTTATTAATTCTTTCTTTATTTTTCCATTCTGCAAGTATTTACTGAGCACCTACTACTGAGTGCTAGGCTCTCTAGCAGGCTCTGGAGAAACAGATAAATAAAATCTTTCTTGAGAAGCTAATGTTGTTCAGTCTGGGGGATGGACAGGCTAACAAATGAGTTCAGTTTCTCTAGAAAACAACTGCATACAGGAAAAGACCAGAGATAAGTCAGTTCATGTACAATATAATTTACTGAGAAGCTTTTAAACTTTACTGTATAGACATATATTTTAACTGCATAAGTAATATAGACTTGTTTTAACATACCAGTGTTAGGAAGATTTTATTAGACAGCCCTCTATTAAAAATGTAGTATTTAAGTAAATGTATAATATTGCATATATTTATATATTTTCAACAGGAGAGATTGTAATCTATTCCCAGGGCTTTCACTAGTATAACTTTTGGTTAGAAATCTTCCTCTGACTAGCTTGACCATCTTGCAATTACTTCTAATAACAGCTGGTATGTCCTGAGTTCTGCCAAAGGCCAGGTAATTTGTAGACATTTTTTCTAGTACTCATGCAACTTGGTGGAGTAGGCATTGTTCTTCCACTTTATAGACTAGGTGGAGAGTGGGTTTCAGAGAGGGTGAGTGACTTGTCCAGTGCCACCAGCCGACTGGAGGTGGAGGGGAGATCTAATGTGCCTGACTGAAGACAGTGTACTCTTCTCCAGGCTACACAGCCCTTCATTGTTGGGGAGCTTTTAACTGCGTATCAGGCATGCATTTATTTAAATCTCCGCTGCTACCGGAAAGGAAAGTGAGAAAGGGGGACGTAATTAAGATGCAGCTACTGCCAAAGCATCCCTTGTAATCCAATATTCACGCTGCAGCCAGAGAGATCCTTGTAAGTGCCAATTGGGCCATGTCTCTCCATTCCTCAGAATCTTCTGATTAATTTTTTAAAATTAATTAATCAATTAATTAATTTTAATTTTTCTTTTTTGTTTGGCTGTATTGGTTCTTCATTGCTGTGAGTGGGCTTTCTCTAGTTGCAGTGAGCGGGGTCTACTCTTCGTTGCGGTGCACGGGCTTCTCACTGGGGTGGCTTCTCTTGTTGCTGAGCATGGGCTCTAGGTGCTCAGGCTTCAGTAGTTGTGGCTCACAGGCTCTAGAGCACAGGCTCAGTAGTTGTGGCTCATGGGCTTAGTCGCTCCGCGGCATGAGGGATCTTCCCGGACCAGGGCTCGACTCCGTGTCCCCTGCATTGGCAGGCAGATTCTTAACCACTGCACCACCAGGGAAGTCCCCTCTTCTGATTAATTTATTAATTCATTATTTATTTTTAAGGTTTAAAAATTTTTTTTATTGAGGTAACATTGGTTTATATCATTATATAAGTTTCACATGTACAACATTATCTTTCTACTTCTGTATACACCAGTGTGCTCACCACCGAAGATTTAGTTTCCATCTGTCACCATACGTTGATCCCCTTTACCTATTTCATCTTCCCCCACCCTTTCCCCTCTTCCCTTCTGCTCTGTTCTCTGTATCTACATGTTTGTTTTTGTTTGGTTTTATTTATTTGTTCATTTATTTTGTTGTTGGCTCCCAGCTGTGTTAGGCACACGGGTCTGTTCCTGTCTTTCCAGCCACATGTAAGCATACTCTATCCTGCCCTACCCTGGAGATGCCCTAGCCATGCTGGCCTCTTTTTGTCTTTTTCTTTCCCTATGTCCTCCTGTCCCTGGGCCTTTTCTCCTGCACTTCCTTTTGCCTAGAAGACTGTCCTTAAGCCCTTCCACCTTCCACCTTAAGCCCTTAAGCCCTTCTCACCCATCAGTTAACTCTGCCTCTGGTTCTCCGTGCACTGTGGCCCCTTCAAAAAGCCTGTCCTACTGCACCAACCCTCAGCACACATGCCCATGTATTCACCTGCATCACCCCTTCGTGGAGGCCATCATCAGGTGGTCATTTACAGACAGATGCAATCTGATTCCGTAAAAATGCCTCCTCCAGGAGAGAGCTCTAGGGGGGCAGGGATGCTGCAGTTTTTGCTCACTATTATCCGGGACCCTAGCACTGTGTGTGCAAAGAGTAGGCACCGGAAAATAACTGTTGAAAGAAGGAATCCTTCAGTCTTTCCTGTCACCTCCACTAGACTAGGCTTCCTCAACCTACACTCTCAGTAGGACCCTGAACGTTTCCTCTTTAGTCCTGTAATTAGAGACTTGGATGATTATTTGATTATTTGTCTCTTCCCCTGAGGGCCTCATAAAGGCAGGGGCCTCATGTTTACTTTCCTCATCATGGTGAGCTTAGCACAGCGCCTGCACAGAGGATGCCCTCTATAAATTTTTGTTGAATGGGCAAGCTAGGGGCCTGTTGACAAAAAGGGAGTGATTCAGAGGTCTGAGTATAAAGGCTACATAAACTGGCTCATTATCTACTAATTCAAATTTGTATTAATTTAATAAATCATCTAGTAGTGGTATTAGCAACTCTCAAGCTGAATAAAACATCACTGCTACAAACAACACCCAAGGAAATCCTTCACACTGGTCTGAAGCCCCTTCCTATGGTCAGCTCTCTGGCCAGTGAAGGTAAATTCCTTCTGTTCTAGGCAGAGGCAGATTCTCCACGAGAAGCTGAAGCTTTGGGAGTGTCACTTGCGGCACACATTCCAGGGCCCTGGGAGGATTCTTAGCAACATGTGCACAGGGTCATATGCTTTTATAAAATTAGCAAAAATAAGATATTTTAAATCACAATTAAAGGCCCTGTCTCTATCCACTCTGACTTTCCTTCTGTCACCTTATCGGGGGGATTAGAGTAGCCATGGGCATCCTGAGGCTCTGACTAAGAGGAAGTTGAGTTGGGGACACATCGAGCTTAGCTTTAGTGGGATATGTAATTTTCAGACAATTCTATGTATAGTTAAGTCATGGCTATTAGTCCCACCGTCGAAATGGCTTCTGGGAAAACCCCTCCTGCCCACGGTGACGACCTACCTAGTATTGTGACACCAAGTTGGTGGCTAGTATCAATGAAGTTCCTTCTGAGAATCACTTGCTTTGGTGCTGAAGGCTATGAGGTTATTGGTGGTGGTTTCTCTATAATCCCCATACTTCCTGATTTCCTGAAAATGGCCTTTTGATCTTTGCTCTCTTGGTCTATCCAATGGTGGTGTCAGCCTCTAACTCCCTGAATTATCGGCATTTTAGGAATTACCTAAAACACTCAGAAGCTTCTTTTTTCCTGGCTGAACTCTGATCAGGCAACAAAAGCTCTGCCTGTGGCATTGGTATAACCTTCATGGCAGAGCTGTCTCTTTGGGCACCTTAAGTGCCTATCACCCCATCTTTGTTCCCTTATCCTTCTCATGTGCCCCATGGAACCCACAGGCCAAGAGGCACACTGCTCTCTCCCCAAGACCCAGAACAATGCCCCCCAAATTGTGCCCTGGAAAAACAGACCATTCATAAGCGTGAAAAAAGGCAGACAGCAGAGTGAGGAGGAGGGAGAGAGAGAAGACGAGGGGAAGAAGACTGAGAGCAGGATGATTAAGGAAGATGATGATGAGGGCACTAGACGGACTGGCTGAGAAAGATGCAGAAAAGAGAACAAAGCTGAGCTCTTCCCTTGCCAGATGTGCGTGTGTGGAATCACATCCTTACCCAGAGCTGGCTGGGGTCAGGCGCCAAGGTGAGGACGGACCATGCTCACCTCTCTGCTGGATCACTGCGAGAGTTTCCTAGCTGGTTTCCCAGCTTCCGCCCCTGCCCTCCTAAGTCCTTCTCACCCCAGCAGCCCAGGGATCCTCTTCAAATGTGAGTCAGCACATGCTACTCCTCTGCTCTCGTACTCTCTGACCTCACTTCCGTCCTCTGTCCCCACCCTCAGTTGGTTCCAGCCGGACTCGCTGTTCCTTAAATATGCTAGGCCTCCAATAAAAATGTTAAAAAAAAAAAAAATGTTAGGCCTGCTCCGGCCTCAGGGCCTCTGCTCAGCTGTTCCCTTTGGCTGGAAGGCTGCCCCTCAAATGTCCACCTGCTGCTCTCCTGCATCCACCGAGTCCCCGCCTCACTTAGGCTCTTCTGGTCACTCCATCAAAGACGACAACCCTCCCAATGCCCCTTTCCTTTCTAACATAATACATAATCTATTTATTTATTTGTGTTGTCTGTCTTCTTCCACTAGAGTGTAAGCTCTAGGGCAGGGATTTTTGTTTGTTCACTGCTGAATCTCCCTCTTCAAGCATAGTGCCTGGCACAGAGTAGGAGCATACTAAATATTTGTTGAAAGAATGACCTCATGAGGCAGGTGCTATTATTAAGCACATTTTATAGAAGATAAAACTTGGGCTTGCCAGTGTAAAGTAACCTGCCCAAGATCACATGGTGAAGTGAAAGAGCAAGTGTTGAACCCAGCCATGTCTGTTTCAAAAGCCTGTGCTTATAAATGCTTCACTGTAACACAGTCTTCCTACGGCTGTGAACTGCTAAGAGCTGCTAATCGCTTCTCACATCAGCCTTTCTTTCTGGTTAACCAGACCACTGGGCCTTCAGATGGCCTTCCCGAGTTGCAAGGTGAGTATTTAACGACAGAAAGGGATAAGAACTAAATCATAACGCACGTGCTATGTGAGGAATTGAACGAACAGCTTTATGTCCACTTGGTTGAGAACAGAGATGTGGACTTGCTGAGGCCAGCCTCACCTGGGCTGTCTCGGAGTGGAAGAGGGCTGCCTCCGCAGGCAGGACCTCCCACAGGCAGGCCAGACACATGTCTGGGCACCAGCAAGGCAGAGGCACCAAAATAATGAAAAAAATCTTTTATGGTAGTAAGTGGCTATTAGATATTTTCAAAAACGTATAAAAGGTGTTATTGTAGGAAAAGTCAGAACTTTGCTGGACTTCCTTACAGGCATTTGACTGAAGGCATTCAGTTACATGTGGGCAGCAGCATCAACTTTTCGGCACACAGAGTCTCTGGAGGTCAGTCTGACCCTGCTGGTCCTGGCTGATGGTGCCAGTGGAGTCATTTTATCTATCATCTACTTTCATAAATGGTATATGAATGTGTATGGTTTCCATTACGTAATGAGAGGTCAGTGGGGGCAAGAACCGTTGCTTTGTGAATCCTTGAGGAATAACAGTGGTGTTTCAGGGAAGGTTGACTTACTGCTGTTATTTTAAAGTTGGAGTTGGAGGTCTGAAGTGCTCCTATTCTTGCTTCTACACCTTCTCTGATGTCACCTTTGTGAAGCCTTCTCTGTCTACCTCCCTGGGCTCCCCTCCCTCAACAATTATTCACTTCCTCTTCTGTGCTACAGATATTATTATATTTATCAGATCATATCATAATCATTTTTATCCACTTCTGATTCCCTATGAGACTTAGAACTCCTAGAAGTATATGGCTTATTCATTATTGCATCTAGATTCATCCATCTAGCACAGGGCCTGGAACAGACTAAAGGTTCCAAAATTTTGCCAAAAGCAATTAAAACCAGACTTTGGAGGCTAGAGGAGTTTCTAAGGAAAAGATCTTTTTTTTGGTGAATTCCTTCATAAGACATGCCGGTGCCTAGCATTGTTTACAAAGCAGGTCATACTGGAGCAATTGCTTCTGCGGCCCCTTGTTTTTCATCAGATCTTCTCTGCTGGGCTGCTCAGTGACACAGCAGGAAGAGGAGGCATGGGTGCTAAACTGTCCCTCAACACCTCCCCCATCATGCCCCCAAAACCCCAAAATGACAAAAAATAGGCTTGTGGTCCTTTGGGCTGCTTGGGCCTATCACTTCACTTCTCTGCTTTTTGGTTCCTTATTTTGTAGCAGTTATGAGTTGAGATGGGAGACCTAAGTTCCCTTCAGGCTGTGAAATCTGAGTCTTTGAGCCTACTCGTGGGCAATGCGCAGCCCATAATCCTGCCCTCTTCCCACTCTCTGAAGAGCAGGTCAGACCTGGTTACCTCGGAACAAGACCCACACCGACACCTGTCCTTGTAGCTGCTGTTTTGTGACAGGTCTTTCCTTTAGCTGGGCGTGCATTTCTCCTGTAACACGTCTGTCTTCTGCTGCTTACCTCTGTGCACTACTGCTGTATCCTTGATTTTGTGGGTCAAGCCTGCTCTCAATATTCATTTTATCCAGGTTTTATCCCTATAAAAATGATGTGATAAATTTAGAACACTGCATATACCATCATGCTATTTATGTATTTTATTTTAAGCTATGTATGCTGGTCTTTTGTCTGTTTGCTCTCAGATCTATTTTCTACCATCCTCAATCTTGGGTTTTGCATCCCTGGGAGCTACTTGTCCCAGGCTCCCTTACAGACCTCGCCAAACAGAGCCAGCGATGGAACACTGGGAAATGAGAGGAGGGGAGAAGCCGGGTTATTTCCTCCCCTTCCCTCTGTTTTAGATGGTGTCTGGCAGCATCTTGCGCATGTCTCCAGAGCCTGCTGTACAACCCTCTCTCCATGGTTCCTGATTTATCCTGGAAGTGCTGCCACGGTTCCAGATTCTTCCAAGAGGCCTCAGAATCGGGGCTCCAGTAACACTGCCTTCTCCCTTCATCCCTCTAGCCCCAGGGTTGATAGTAGCTTCCTGCTGTTCTCTGACCTCTCAACTCTTCCATCACCTGATTAAATTCCCTCTGCAATAGCTAGCATGGCTCCTGCAGAGTATTTTCAACTCTGACTAAAATACTCTAGATATATATATATACATGAAAATATGAATATCTATATGAATATATGTGTATGAAACTACACGTATGTATGAAGATACATGTATGTATGAAAACACACAGAAAAAGATCTGGAAGTTTACACATGAAACTGTGAACAGTGATTTTATGACTGGGAAAAAGAATGGGGCTGGGTTGGTATGGAATTGTGAAGGAGAATGATAGCTTTTTAAAAATAGCTTTACTGTGGCATAATTTACATATATAAGACCATAACATTCATATGTATGTATATGTGTCATTTAGCTTTTTTTTTTACAATGAGCATGTATTCACATATTGCTTATCTAATATTAAAAATAAATAATTAGGACTGCCCTGATGGCATAGTGGTTGAGAATCT
The DNA here is from genome assembly GCF_009873245.2 of Balaenoptera musculus. Taxonomy (NCBI): domain Eukaryota; kingdom Metazoa; phylum Chordata; class Mammalia; order Artiodactyla; family Balaenopteridae; genus Balaenoptera; species Balaenoptera musculus. Next base: position 42,789,648 of record NC_045793.1, read on the forward strand.
GCCTGCCAATGCAGGGGACACGGGTTCGAGCCCTGGTCCGGGAAGATCCCACATGCCGCAGAGCAACTAAGCCCGTGCGCCACAACTACTGAAGCCCACATGCCCTAGAGCCCTTGCGCTGCAACTACTTAGACCCCGCGCCACAACTACTGAAGACCGTGTGCTCTAGGGCCCATGTGCCACAACTACTGAGCCCGCGTGCTGCAACTACTGAAGCCTGCACCCCTAGAGCCCGTGCTCTGAAACAAGAGAAGCCACCGCAACGAGAAGCCCACGCATCGCAACAAAGAGTAGCCCTCACTCACCACAACTAGAGAAAAGCCCACGCGCAGCAATGAAGACCCAATGCAGCCAAAAATAAAGTAAAATAAATAAATAAATAAATAAATAAATAAATAAATAACATAAATAGCAGGAGTGGGGCAGCCTTAAGCCATGTAGGGAAAGCCTTGCAGGTGACACTAACATTCATTCATGCAACAAATATTTTTTATTTACTATGTGCCAGGCACTGAGGGTCCATCAGTGAACAATATGGCCATGATCCCTGCTTATATTATCTGAAGTAATTAAATACACAATTATGTCAGTACTAATTAATTATGAAGAAGAGGGCAACAAAAGCCCTAACCTGGTCAGGGAAGGCTTCTCTGAGGAAGTGACTTACTAGCTAAGAGCTGAAGGATAAGCAGTTAAAGCTTAGTTGCTGGAGGGAAATAGACAGACAATATGAGATGGTAAAGCAGGGCTGCCACTGAGTGCTTCCCTGGTTCCTGTTCTCAGGGAAGCTGTTCTAACAACAGAGTTTGCTAGAAGGTGTTCCTCGTTGGAACCCATAATGGGATGCCAGTCAACGGGAAGTGTGGGGAGGTTCTGTGGGATCAGACTTCTACTGCTGTAGCCACGCCTCCCACAGCACTGGATCCATCGTCTGCACGCCAGGTGGCTCCCACCTGGAGGAGAGGAAGCCAATGCCATGTGTCCTGTAGTAGTTGACAAGGCTGGTTTGGAAGTGGCTCAAAAGCTAAGGATGCCCTGGGGTCAGCAGTGGTAACAAAGGTACCCATGTCCATCAACCCCTCATCCTTTAATGGGAACAACTGACACTTTCTCAATCTTAAGTAGAGTGGCATGCAAATGCCCAAGACAAGTGCTCAGTCCAGCCTCCATCCATATTTCTACTTCTGAGGTCTTCTTGAAATGAAATGCTGGAACTTGTGGTAAAAAGCTATTCATGAAGCAAGTCTCATTCTTTCTAAGCTCTGTATTTTTCTCTTTTTGCTTAACCGAATTCAGATTTTTTGCCTGTGTCTCAGTCTTTCCAATTCACAAACATTTTGGAAATGACTATAATCTCCTTGTTTTATTGTAAGTCACCAATCTCATTTTAGTGTAAGCCACCAATTATTCTGTGAAATTCAGTCACTTATAAAGTAGTCCATTGATTGCAATAACAGTTTAGTTACAGCTTGTCTAGGTCTCCCAAACTATGTAAAATCAGGTTATGTTTCCTTTGATGTCCAAATCACAAAGGTAACAACAGGATCTTAGCTTGACCTCAGTGTCCTGCAGCTATTTCTGGGCGTCCCCAACAGGATGTGTCATTCGTGCTTACAAATCGGCTGCTGTAACCACATAGGCCCACCTGGTCCTTTCTCTTCTGCACTGGCTCCACCAGGTCTGCTTCCTGCAGGACCACTTGGAAAGCATCAGTGCTGTCACTGCCCATCATGAAATCAGCACTGATGGTGCCAAGTCCACAATCTCACCCAGTGCTGCCAAGCCAGCCAGACTTTGGGTTGTCAGAGCAGAGTGAGATTTCATGAGCAAGCAGGGAAGCCTCTTCCCTCCAGCTCTGTGCTCCACTTTGGCACCTGGGATCTGATTCTACGGTGCTTTGGACTGAGAATCATAAATGTTTCCTGTGAATAGTTTTCCCAGTTTCTGGCCTTCATTTATCTAACCCCTGGGGTTTAAAACCAAGCTCAAGGTTTTAAGGAGGAGACAATCTGTACCATCCCTCCAACCTTCATGGTTCTTAGCCGTGCCGGCCGCTACACTTGGGTCTGCTCTCCAAGTCACAAAACAAAAGTTCCCAACCATATTAACAGAAGCAAACAGATGCTATAGTGTCTGTGGGGGTGATATCTGTGCTGATGGGTATCAATACTAACAATCTAAAATTAGGCTCAGCTGGCCAAAATATATTTTAGTAGTGCTTAATAGTTTTAATTCACTCTAATAACTGAAATAACTAGTTTCAAGTAGATTCTGAAAATAAATCCCCCATATCACAATGTCTTTTCCAAAAAAGACTGAACACATATGAACATTTATGTCAAAACATTCCAAAGAACTACACAGGTGAGAACCTGTTTACCATGGAAACCAAGCAAGAGCTCCTCCTCAATTCTCCCCTGAGGCTGAGGTGCGCGGCGCTGTTTAAGAGCAAGGCCTGCGGTCTAGCGATGCTCTTGCCTGTGTAAGGCCCTGCTTCACCTCAGTGGGAGGCTTCCACCATTTCCTGGTGAAACTAGTAATACTGAGTATGGTCTTTGTGGGACATGGAGCTCTCAAGACATTTATCATTCTTTCATTTAACATCCACTATGTCCCCTCCTGCTAGGGGCTTTGGGGAATTAAAAAAAAGGTATAAAACATTCTTTTTAGAAGTTTACAATGTAAAAGAAGTTCATTTTTTGAGGTCATTGTGCTAAGTGAAATAAGTCAGACAAAGACAAATACTGTATGATCTCACTTATATGTAGAATAAAAAAAAAAACAATCTCATAGAAACAGAGTAGATTGGTGGTGGAGGAGAAATGGAAGAAGGTGGTCAAAGGGTACAAACTTCCATTTATAAGAGGAATACATTCTGGGGATGTAATGTACAGCATGGTGATTATAGTTAACAATACTTTATTGTATACTTGAAAGTTGCTAAGAGAGTAGATTTTTAAAGTTCTTACCACACACACACAGACACACAATTGTAACCATGTGAGGTGGTGCATGTGTCAACTAACCTTGTGGTAATCATTTTGCAATATATACATATATCAAATCATGTTATACACAGTAAACTTATACAATGTTATATGTCCATTATATCTCAATAACGTGGGGAAAATTGATTTTTTAGTGAGACAGACAGTATTTAATTTACATTTATGGATTCTCTCACTTAATCCTCATGTAAGGTAAAAGCTACTATTAGCTTCGTTTTACAAATGAGGAAAGTGAAACTGAGTGACTTGCTCAAGGACACAGCAGAGTCGGGATTCTATTAGAATCTTTGCTTTTATCCAATGCATTGTGTTTCTCCCTCCCAACTTCCATTAAAAATCCTAGGACTGTTGCCAATCAGATAACCAGATTCCCCTCAATATATATTTGATTTGAACATAGCAAATTCTGTAAGTTGGTACAAAACAGTTTCTTCACTGACTGGTAAGAATTGTCAGAGTAGTCTCACCACATTACAACGCTCCAGTTTCCTGTGCAGAAATCTGGATTAAAAAGCTTTAAGATCTTAAAAAGTAATAGTGCCTTTTGGGACTTCCCTGGTGGCACAGTGGTTAACAATCCGCCTGCCAACGCAGGGGACACGGGTTTGAGCCCTGGTCTGGGAAGATCCCACATGCCACGGAGCAACTAAGCCCGTGGGCCACAATTACTGAGCCTGCGCTCTAGAGCCCGCAAGCCACAACTACTGAGCCCAAGAGCCTAGAGCCCGTGCTCCACAACAAGAAAAGCCACTGCAATGAGAAGCCCGCACACCGCAACGAAGAGTAGACCCCGCTCACTGCAACTGGAGAAAGCCTGCGCACAGCAACAAAGACCCAACACAGCCATAAATAAATTAAAAAAAAAAAAAAAGCAATAGTGCCTTTTAAATATTACTACTGGTTATTTTTATAACCATTAGGGTATAAGTATAGACAAAGGAAGTTTTCACAAGATGTTTCACTAAGATGTATAAGCATTTCAAAGAACCAGATTGTAGTAACTACATGTTATTTCTCTAAATTTGATAATATAGAAATCTATTTCTGATAAAATGACAATAGTGAGTGATTGTTTCCCTTCAGGGAAACTTTTAAAAAAGGCATGGCAAAGCTCTGGCCACTACGGGGCAGGTTTAAAGTTCTACTAGGGGTTGGGGTTATTAGATGTTGATGATGTTGATGGGTTGTTAGGTGTTATATTAAGACTCATGCTAGGTGATGAGAGACAGCACAGCACAGTGGTTAAGAGCATGATGCTGAAGTTCAGATCCCAGTGTTGCCTTTTACTATGTTGGTGACCTTGGGCAAATTACTCAACCTGTCTGAACCTCAGTTTGCTTATCTGAAAAATGGGGAGAACATTACCTACTATTATGGATTGCATGTTTGTGTTCCCCCCAAATTCACATACTGAAGTCCTAACCCCCAGAGTGGTTGTATTTAGACATGGGGCCTCTAAGGACGTAATTAAGGTTAAATGAAGTCCTAAGGGTGGGGCCCTGATTGGACAGGATTAGTGTCTTTTAAGAAAAGACACCAGAAAGCTTGTTCACTTTCCCTCTCTGCACAGGCACAGAGGAAAGGCCATGTGAGCACAGTGAGAAGGTGGCTGTCTGCCACCTAAGGGGAGAGCTCCCACCAGACACCAACCTTGCTGCTGGCACCTTGATCTTTGGACTTCCAGTCTCTAGAACTGTGAAAAAGTAAATGTCTGTTGTTTAAGCCAGTCTATGGTATTTTGTTATGGCAGCCAGAGCAGACTAAGACACTTACCTTGTAAGGCTGTTGAAGGATTAAATGAGTTGATACACTTAAAGAGCTTCCCACAGTGCGTAGCATGTGGGAAGTCCTGTGTGAGGGTTAACTAGAATTGCTGGCCTCAGATCTGTGGGTTTGGGTTTTGAGAACGGTGATGTTGTGCACAAATGTGGCATACATAATTGTACATGGGCACACTGAGTTCTGAAAAACAAATTTGAGAAATTAATTTTAAATTAATTAAGTGGGAAGACATTTACATTCTAAAGTGAACTTAGGCAAAATTAAATGTGCCAGCCTAGGTTAGGGCCGATATCTCATGCCTTCCTCCACCTCTCCTCAAAAGTTTAGATTCATGTTAGTTTAAAAAGCCTTCTTGCCCCTCTCCCTCCCCAATAAAACCTCAAACCAACTATAAGTAAATTGTTATGGGTCTCTGGGGAAAAAGAAATCGGAACAGGAAATATCTGGATAGATAAGGGAAGCCTGTAAAACATAGATGATGGTTGTAATTTTAGGAATTCCAATATGAATGGCATCAAGTCAAATTCTCATTTTAAAATAATAGAGGCCAGAATGCTTAAATGTTAGTCTTTAAATATATTTTTCCTTTTAATGTACTAAATTCACATATATATGATCCTTTAGTCTTCAGGTAATTATTATGAAAGTCAACTTAGGATAGAAGAATCATTTTCTATGAAGGATCAGAAAACACTATGAAAAAGAAACAACTGCTTTCAATAAACATTAAAATATACTTTCAGTTCCAAAGTATCATTCTTTACAAGGGAGGAGGAAGAAGAGTTGGGAAAGCAGGAGAAAAAGAGGGAGGGACAAAAAGAAATAGAGAGGAAGGGAAAGGGAGAGAAGAAATGGAAAAACAAGAGAAAGGAGGAAAAGGAGCAAAGAGAAGGAGAGGAGTGAAGAGGACTGTAAAAAAATTGGTTCTGTAGCTTTGAGGGGGCTGTTTGTTAAGGTCCTTTGTAAAGTTCGGGGGTGGGGTGGGGTGGGCTGGGGAGGTGGAGAGGAACAACATTCTCTTCCAACCTTTTGAAATTTAGATGAGCTCATTAATCAGTTCTCTCAGCTTCCACTGCCCAGACCCTGGGAAGAACAACCTTTGGCCTGTGGACACCAGGCCCTCCAGGCTTGGAGATGCAGCACTCAGGTCTAATTTTAGCAGTAAGATTTAGACCAGTGAATAATAGTTGTACCCTCCAACCCCAGCCCCTTCACACTCATCCAAGCTTAAGGATGAAGAAGGCCTTTCCTGAGTTGGGTGCTACCATCTTGCCCACCATTTGCGGCCCTGGGACTGGAGTTCTGTGAGCTACTGTCTCCATAGGGCTTAGGTCCTGACAGAGGACCACACAGGTGGCGAGTATGACAGACAGAAAGAATGAGAGCGCTATCTTCAGCTTCCTTCCTTTCTTCTTGAGGCTATCTATGGTCCAGCAAGAATATACCCTTCTAGGTTTTTATAATTTGGGAGTAGAGACAGAAAATTTTAATTAAATCATTATTTACATGTACAAAGTGTTAAGCATTAGGGATACAGATAGGCACGGGAGTAGATGTCAGAGTCCCTGCCTCCTTAGGTTGATATTACAGTGGGGGAGGCAGTAAAAGCCCCTCCTCTGCACCGTATTTTGTACCTCTCCACCCTAACCAAGTATGTTCACATCTTCCAATACACACTCTGACTCCTGCTCCCTCCTGGACTCTCCCTCTCCTGGCACCAGAGCAAGAGGCTTTCCTTGTCCCTGGTCTGGTCTTCAAATCCCTAAATTGTAACTGTAGATTCATATGCAGTTGGAAGGAATAATGGAGATTCTGTACACCTTTCACCCAGTTTCCCCCGGCTGTAACAACTTCCAAAGCTATAGTACAACATCACAACCAGGAAATCGACATTGATACAATCGACCGATCTTATTCAGATCTCACCAGTTTTACATGTACACTTTTGTGTATGTGCATATTTTGTTCTATGCAGTTTTATCACATGTGTAAGTTTGTGTATTCACCACCACAGTCAAGCTACAGAACAGCTGGGATTTATTTTTAAAAGAAACTTCTATGATCTTTTGCCCCTTCATCTTTTGCAGTGCTTTTCAAACGGTGCTCCTTGGAATCCTTGGAATTCCACCCCTCTACCTGACTTTAGTCACAGCAGGTTCATGTATATCTATTTTATATTTTGGGCTTCATAATAAGCCTTCATCTGGAGAATAAGTTCCTAGCTTAAACACAATAAGAAAATGGAACTGATATCTATAGCAAATACAACTTTGATATTTAAATGATGTTACCTGAAGAGAGCTTTATACTTTTTGAAGGTACTTTTCAGTCCATTATCTCTCTTAAGTCTTAAAACAGCTCTGATTAAGTGACTAAACAAATGAACACATGAAACAAATATCTATACAAACATCTATACAATCTATCCAAACAAACAGTAGTTGAGGGAAGTTTAAGACAGGCACTTCACCTGAGCAACTTCTGCACTCCTCAGCTAGGAGGGGCAGTAGACAGCCTGAAATATTTCCCACTCCCTCCCTTGGCCAGAGACCCCACCAGAACTGAAAATGAAATCCTTTTTGTCATAGGACAGGATTTGTTCTGGAACAGGTGATTTCAGCATTGTTCCAAGTAGTTTTACAGAAGCTCGGAAGCATTGTATAAGGTGGATCCTTTCGTGCTCATCACATGTCATGCAACAGGATTTGTGATGAATTCCATGAAATCTCATAGGCTTTAATGGAAAAATTTACAAAGCAAGAATGAACAAGAAAAGAGAAGAGATGGGCCAAGGTTCTCTGCTGGACACGCCATGGGTGGACATTTCAGGGACGAGAACTTGCCCCCTTGCTGTTCTCCTTATAGAGCAAGAGAGAGAATGTCTTAGTCAGCTGGGAGATAATCCGACTTCTTGTGTATCATCCGATCTGGGGTTAGATACCAGCTCTTAACTGGAGTCACCTAGCAAAGCCGACTGTCCAGCACCTGAGGACCTTGAGTGCTATGGAAGGGAGAAACTGGTCCCTCGAGAGGTTTGGGGGCAACCCCTCCTGCAGGGAAGAGGGGAAGAGCCCAGGTCCCAGCTGGCTTGTTGCTCAGACAACCCAGAATGACCAACCTAGGTCAATTTTGGCCAATCCTGACTGTGGCACCACGAATCTTTTTCATCTTTATACCTCTAGCACTTAGCATAGAGCCCGGCATATGAAAGGTACATGAGCAATGCCTGATGATTTAATAAGTAAATGTGCTTTTGCACCAGCTGAAAACAAGTGATTTTGTTCTTGCTGATGAAATGATAGGAAGACTAATAATACACGTCGGTGCTTACATTTCTTGAATCTGTGGAAGTCTATGTGCATGCTCTGACTCTATTTTGGTGAAAAGTCTTTGAAGAATCCACAACTGTATGAGAAGTCTCCCTGGCTTAAGCAAGACCTACTTTTACTGAATTTCTACCATTTCCTTGCAGCTCTGGCAAATAAGGCAGTGTCTGGGCTCTGAGACACTCAGTAAAGGAAGTCTCTGCAGGTGGCAGCTGCTCTGGAATTTCCCACAGCCAGTCCTCTAACAATCCTCTAAAATCTTTAGTACTTTGATTGAATTAGATGCAGAGTATAATGGAAAGTTAGCCACTGTTTGCAATTTTTTAATGAAAACAATTTGAAAAATTACATCCCTCAATCAGTTTTCACGGGGACAGTGATTCCTAATCTCTTCCTCTCGGAAAACCCCTTTTAATATGATTTCCCCCACAAAAAACCCTGTTTTGAAAGAATCTGTTTATAAGCAAACATATTTGTTAAATCATAATGAATTTATCTTCCCAAGAGGAAACCAAGGAATCAAGTTTTGCTTTTTTTTTTCCTAACTAAAAATCATCCTTGAGGCTTGATTTTGAGTAAACAATTACTTTAAGCTTCCTGACAAACTGAAAATAGCTAAAGAAATTCTCCCCTGCCCCCTCAGACAGTGGTTATTATTTTCCTAAACTGGCAGGATTCTAGATTTGAAACTAGGTTCCAGAGGGCACCAAGAAAATATCACCCATTTAACAAAGGCCTGTGACTTCTCCTAGGTCTTTTGCTATCGATTTACCCTCTTTGCTGGCAATAAATGCTCTACTGCAGCAGTTATTCCTGCCTAAGTCTAGGTGTCCTGCTGAGTGATAAGATTTTTGTCTGCCAAGCAGATAGAGGCCAGACTTTACTCCCAGCCTTCTGTTAACAAGACATCACTGGAGGGTCAACAAGCAAGCTGGTCTATCCAGAGCCCTCACCTAGCCCTCACTGTCCCGTTGAGATGTAGAAAAAGTCACATGTCTTCCTTGAACCTCTCCACCAGGGTTTTGCTTGATTTGTGGTGTGAAACTGTTACTTCAGGATGGGGAAAAAATTCTCAAGCAAGAGCATAATACAACAGTAAGTAACACTATTTTCTAAAAGGGAAAAAGAGCATTTTTATTACCTTCATAAATTGCAATAGCACTTTTTGGGGGAAAGATTAGAATAAATAGGAGCTTGGAAATCTGACCTTGGCTGGTATAAGAATAGAGAGAATCTGGTACTTCTTAATTTTCCATTCAGGTTCTCAGTGTTCCAGGAAGCAGTGTGTTCAAGTTTCTTTTCTCCATTTAGTTCTCCTGAATGCCCAGCTTCAGTGCCCGGGCATTGCTGCCAAAGATCCTGCTGGCACATTCAGCTGCCATTCAAGGAAACAGCCCTCCACACCGCCTTGCACTTGGAAGTCTGTCTTACAGCATAAAACAGGTGGAAGGACATTGTGCCTTTAGAGTTCTACTGGCATGTCTTGCTACTGCTATTGCCCAATGCCAAGAATGACAAAAATCTTTTGTGTATGTTTGGGGGTGGGAAAGACCAGATATTACTGTGAATAGCAGTTAACTTGCTATTTGGACAAGATTCCCCAGGGCAGCTGTTGTAACTCAGGCAGCAATAACTCTAACACTTGGCTCTGTTGCTAGGATGGATTGACAGAAACTTTGGACAAACCATTTAAAAAATTATGCTCCCATGACACAGTTGAATATATCACAGATCAACTTAAAGACTGAATATTTGCTAGTATCATACTAAGGAAGTACAATGAGCATATTACTCAACTAGGGTTATATTTACACTTCCATTTTCATTCTAATTACCTTCTGCTTTCAGTAGTCATTAGTATCTGTTGACAAAAATGTGAACTGACACAAGATTTACACTCTATAGCTACAATTGAGACAGGATTACCTTTTTTATATGCTGACAATCTTATTTACACTAACAAGTTAGTCAGCTTCACAATGGAATTATAAATTCTAACTTGTGAATTTGCCAATTATTTGTTCTTAGTCAAAGACTTGAACCCATGTTTAATTTTCAGTCTTGACACATACATGTACACATACATAAATAATTTTTTTATGTTTTGTATAAAGAAAAAGATTATATTAGTATTGATATTTAAATGGTAGTTATTTTCATTGAATTAAATTTATACTTTAGTGGAAGATTAAAATGACCGGTTGAAATAAATTATTCCTAGAAAATGAATTTGCAACATAAAGTTACATAAATCTCAACATTGTCAGTTAGATCTCCTCAAGATTCCCTAGACCTTATTAATGTGCATCAGTTGTTAAAAAATAGTTGCATGGTTTTGCCTTCATCCTTTCCTTTTTTGTTGAACATATCCAGACCAATAATAAAGGATACGATTGCCCCATTTCAAAATGGGTCTAGCATGGGCATTATTGATAATGATCTTGTATTACCAGCAAAGCATAGAATTAAAATTGATCTTGGCTTAAATGGACTTATTTTAATTTGGTTATTTGATCACAGCTGGAAAGTTGGACACACAGTAAGAGCCATCTGGCCTGCCCCTGTCTCTGTTCATCCTGACCACTCACTACTTTGGCTTACCTACTGCGTCTCTTCTACTTTCTCCTAAGTGCCCCATCCTCCCTGAGTCAAAGCCCACATGGCCTCAGCTATGGTACTGGCCAATCTGGTCTGTCATGCCCAGCAGCTGCCACTCACCTGTGCCAGCCTCTCTGTCATTCCTGGTGCCTGATCAGGCCCAGCAGTCTCTGCCAGTTTTGTTGTCTACTTCCTAACCCATGCCTCAACAACTCCGGTGGTGTCTTCTTCTGCCATCATATTTTTTCCAGCACTCTTGCTTTCTGCCTCTCTTGGCAGCTATCGGCTTAGCTGATGGCACTTGCATGCACCCACATACCAATAAAGCCAAACCACAAGATAAACTCTTGACCCTACCGCACTGACTTTGGTCCTTCCTCTTTGGACATACCGCTGGAACTCGATCTTCCTGGGATTTCAATCTTGGCTTTCTACTTTTTCTTTGAGAATTCTTTCCCCCTTGATGCCCAAGGAGGAGCACCCTCCTCGTTCCTGCTCTAGGAACTTACAGTAAAGGTGATGATGTCTCCTGCTTTGTGTTGCCTTCTCGTTACTGCCTCTGAGCTGTGCCAGCTCAGTAGGTCCCCAGGCTTGGCCCAGAGTCACTTGGATGCTCTTGTTACCACCTGCTTATCTACCCTCCACAACTACAGTGTTCTTGGACAGGTTGATAGTGTTGCCTATGTTCATCTGCCTAGGGTTTAAGGCAAAATACATCTACAGATCAGAGCAGATGTGACTAAATGTAAGTGGGAAAAATGAAACTTACTGTGAGGAAAGAGTTATGGGAAAGGAGGTGGGATGAGAGGATCTAAGTGGAGTTACTAGTAGGAGCAAGTAAGAACAAATAGCAGTGAAATGAAAGACTTTGGTGGTGGGGAATGTGAGAACAAGATCGTGAGTATTAAGAAAGCTATACTTGATCATGAACTCTTACCTACTCAGAGCCCTGACATTTGACTAGTAACATGCCTTACACACTTAATGGACATAGTTTAACAACCCATCCTATTTAATGAATAAATTTCCTAGAAGAATTAATGAGAATAAAATTAAGAAAGGAAGTTCCCTAATTCCTTAAATATAATTTGCAAAGCCTGTGGGGATAAGGCTGTTATACAGAGCACTAATGGAAGTCTATAGCTTTAATGTGAGTTTTTAACATAATTTTATCATATCCCCAAGAGATGATATAATTGGTGCTTACGAGTTCAAAAATCTTGAGAAAAAAATGGACTAAAAGGTTACAGGATGAGGATGGTTTTCCACAAAAGTAGATGGTTTTTTTTCTGAAATAAGGCAAAATAGTGCAATTCCCCATAGCAATAAATTAGGGGAAAACAGGCTGTTCAAAGGCAAATCATCATAATAATTCATTATTCATGTAAATTTATATTTTTTAAGCAGAGTATTGACAAAAAAGCTACTAGATACTTGGGCAATCATCAAAATTTACTTTCACAGCTTTTAAGCACCTATATTTTTTCTATTCCTGATCACACTTTTAAGTTTACTTCAAGGTAAATGATGGTTTAAAAGGATTTCCTATTGCCTCTTTTGAATTGCGGACAGGAGTTAGTAGGAGTAGGAGGATGAGGGAGGTACAAGGGGCAGCATCTCTGGTTACTACAAAGCTTCCAATGTTATAAGGAAGATTATATTTTTGATTACACTCAGCCATTTTCCAAACCGATAGTTATTTATATCTGCAATTAGGAATTTAGAAATCCTCTAAAATGAATGGTTTTACTTTTCTGATAAAAAAATCGAGGGAGGATTCTGCAGATTGCAGCTTTAATAAAAGAGCCCTATCTTTGTATCTGAAGGGCCCAGGAATACTAAACCAAACTGCCAAATAATCTGAGGGTGATTCTAACACCATATGCTCACATCCATAGTCCTTATAATTTGCCTACGTAGAGAGTCCCTACAATGTGCTCCTGAATCCACATGATGAAATGGATCATGGAAGTGGATCCTATTTCCCCATAAGAGCAATGTCATAATTGGGATAGGGGCTATCACCAAGGACTCAGAAGTAAATAGATTATAGATGTGAACAAAATGTGTTATGAAGGCAAAATTATAACTATATACATATATACGAATTTAAATAGTTAAATATAGTCCATGTCCTTAAAGAATGGGTATTCATACATTATGTACTTTCCTTATCAAAGTATTGTAATAAAAATTTATTTCATACAGAAAATGAAATTCTAGTGAAGCATATGACTTAAATTTTAAGCCTTTATAATTTTTATTTAAATATTCCATAGATCATTGAAAATTAGCACCAAGATGCTCTGGTCCAACTGATTCATTTTATCTATGAGGAAAACTAGAGTCCAGAGAAATTAAATAAATTGCCAAAGATACCAGAGTCAGGACTAGACTGTAGGACCACTCAGTAACTCCTAGGATGAGATCTCTCCACCTTATCCAAGTCAAACAGCTCAGTGATGTATTTATTGGTCTTCATAACAAATAGAAGAACTGTTGGGAAATTACTTGAATAGCTCAGGTCATCTTTAAAAACTACATGAGAAAGTGTGAAAATATACATTTTTTTCTTAGTTTCTCCATGGTAAACAGATGGGATTAAAATCATGGCTATGTTTCAAAAAAATTGTCTGTTTCAAAAAATTCTTCACTCTTTCCACTAGATGGTAAATTTCTGTATGGACAAACTGTCCAACAATTTAAGCAAAAGCAGAGAAAACTGAGCTATGGGTCTAAATTAAAACAAGTGAAGATTGTTGGTGAATGTACCAAAATGGATAAATCTTAAAAATATGAGATTAAGTAAAAAAAGCAAATTGTAGAAGGCACACACAGTGTGGTGCTATTTTTATAAAAGGTTAAAACATTCATTTATCTATATATTTTTTGTTTGTTTTTGTTTAGGAATACATACTTACGTTGTAAAATATAAGAACATACATGGGATGATAAACACCAAATTCATGGTAGTGGTTACTTTTAGGGCAGGATGATGGGGAGTGGGGTCGGGAGAGATGTTACAAGGGATTTCATTTGTACCTGAAATGTTTTAAATGTTTTTAAAAAAAATTCTAGGTAAAGAGATCAGGCAAATAAGGAAAATGTTAGAATTTGACATGGCTTGGCTTCTCTGGTAGCACAGTGGTTGAGAATCCACCTGCCAATGCAGGGGACACAGGTTCAAGCCCTGGTCCAGGAAGATCCCACATGCCTCAGAGCAACCAAGTCTGTGCACCGCAACTACTGAGCCTGCGCTCTAGAGCCCGCGAGCCACAACTACCGAGTCCACGTGCCATAACTACTGAAGCCTGCATGCCTACAGACCGTGCTCCACAACAAGAAAAGCCACAACAATGAGAAGCCCGTGCACTGCAATGAAGAGTAGCCCCTGCTCAAGGGAACTAGAGAAAGTCCGTGCGCAGCAACGAAGACCCAACGAAGCCAAAAATAAATAAATATATAAAACTTCTTAAAAAAAATTGTTAAAGAAAAAAAAATTAACTTGGCTAGATACTGGGTACCTGGAAGTTCATTATATGATTCTTTATAGTTTTCTGTATTTTGGAAACACCTCATTATTAAAATAAAAAGGAAAAAATGATGGACTCAAGTTTCAGAAAGAGGGGATAACATATCTGTATCAATACATTAGACATTTAGGAATATTTAAATAAGTTTTTAATCTAAATCTTTATACAAGTCTATTTATAGATGAAGAATATTAAGATTTAGCCCCATTCAAGAGTTATGTAACTCAAATATAAACTGGTGTTCCATGGAGCTCAGCCACTGCAGAGCCTGATTGAACAAAGCCTAAGTCTAATCCCAGAAGCCTTGGGAGATAATGAAGCCTCTGGGGTGGAAGTGGCTGCTGCCGTTTGGCTCCCACACTCTGTAAATACTCTTTTTTCGACAGGAGAGATAGTGCAATTGATGTATGTGATAGCCAGAAAAGGGCTTTGACCCATGACTGGGCTTGGAGGGTTTTGTGTGGATTTGTCTTCTGGTAGGAGGATAGCTGAGATTCATCCTCTCTCCCCGATCAGCAGTCAGATTCTTTACTCCTCTCTCCTTCTGCAGAGAACTCTGAATTCCATGATTTTAATTCTCTAACTTAGGATCTTACTTTTTACTCATCTATTTGAACATATTTTATTTTATTTTATTATTATTTTAAAAAAATATTTATTTGGCTGTGCCAGGTCTTAGTTGCAGCATGTGGGATCTTCGCTGCAGCTTGTGGGATTTTTAGTTGCGGCATGTGGGACCTTCAGTTGCTTGCGGCATGTGGGATCTAGTTCCCTGACCAGGGATCGAACCTGGGCCTCCTGCATTGGGAGCGCAGAGTCTCAGCCACTGGACCACCAGGAAAGTTCCCTATTTGAATATATTCTAAATGATGTATTCTCTAACTCATGACTGTATTTTTTCCTGATAAGGTGAATTTGATACTTAAATTCTACTTTCCCACTTGGAGTTCTGTAATCTACACCAAGTTCTGTTTTTAGTTACTCTATTTATAGTTTAGAATCAAAAACATGTTCTCTCTCTAATTCACTGTTGTTTGAATTCAAATGTTTTTCATCTGATTCCACCATTCATTAGTTTCCCCCAAGGACATAAGGAAATTAGTTACACAGCTAATTTATTAAAAAACAGTGATTACTAGCTCAAGTATTTAATTGTATTCACATTTAGGGGCACCTCAATCTCTCAATCATTTGTTAGATTTCTGGAATTTCTTTCCTCTGATGGAATGATTCAGGGCTAAAGTAGAATTTTTAAAACAATGACTGTCATTCAGAAATTATACATTCAACCTAGCAAATGAAAAGGGACAGGAAAAAAAAAGATAAAAATAGGGATAGGAGATTGCAAAAGGAACCCAGAACACAGAAGTAATAGGTTTAGGGTAGAAAAATTAGAATAAAAGAAGTCAGGATGGAGAAAAAGTTTATCACAAATGCACAAAATGCAAATGTAATGGCATCTAGAAATATAAATTGAGGTCAAGTTTCTAAATTGTGATCAGTCCCGAGGTGTAGATCTGTGACCCCAGGGAGAGTTAGCTTTAGAGATCCCTTAGCCAGAGTCCAATTCTACATCTTTGTGGGTTATTTTTATCTCTTTCTTCTATTCACCAGCCCTTACCAGAATACAATGATATCTCTTAGAGATAGAAGCTACCAGCAATGTAGCTTTCTACATTTCCAAAAGGCGAACATACGATATTCCTGTCTAGTGGTAATTTCTTGTTTTTCCTCGAGTTATTTTATTATAGGACTCTGAAAATAATAGCTATCAAAATAGACAAGATGTCATAAATGAAGAAGTTTTGGTTCTGATTAAAAAATTAGAATAGGAAATGATGCGATATAAAGGAAAAAAAATACAGCTTTCCCTTCCCCTCCTTGGCAAGTCAAATGCCCAGTTATCAAAGAACACAAGAAAATATTCTATACATGAGCAGAACTGTTTCTAAATAAAATGTCTAGAATGTAAATGCTGCATCAGTTCCCAATTAAGCATTCCCTAAATAAAGCCTCCTTCATCTCCTGTTTTCATTGGAAACTTCCATCACCAGATAGTGAATGCAGTGAAAAGGTGGAGCCACCAAGTGGCTAACGTGGTTAACTGCAGCAATAGTGCATTTCACGGTGCATTTTGTCCGTTTCCTGTTTTACAAATGAGTGTATTTCCTCTTGAAAATATGACACTAAGTATCTCTAAGAAAATTTAATAATGTAATAGTAAAGATGTTCATAACTTGAATATCACTCCTAAATTAGGCCTTTGTCTAAAAGACTGAAGAATCTGTGAACAAGCAATTTTTAAAAATAAAGAAAAATATCACCCAATCCTGCCAAAATTAGTTTTTTTTTAAACTATAGTTTTTAAAAACATCAAGTAGGTTTCTTTTTTCCAGTATCAATTTTCATTTCAGAAAATAGTCTTTACAGAGATTAAAACTTAAAACATGAAATTACCTTAACACTTGAAAATGTCTGATTCCATCCCAATTGTCAATAAACAAAATACATTAATATTTCAAAATATAAGGGCTTATGAAGAGAACTGATCATCCTTGTAAAATGCATACTTTATTAAAAACTTAAAAAGATCAAAACTGAGAATAATGCCAACAGGGATTTCTGCTGACTCAAAGTATGAGATTTTAAAAATTAAAAATAATTTTTTTCATACCAAAATAGTAAAATAAGTTCATTTAGAAAAATTAGAAAATATAAGTAAGCAAAAAGAAATAAAACCCTCACCACAATTCCAATTCCACTATTTTTTTTTATTTTTAATTAATTTATTTTTTTATATAGCAGGTTCTTATTAGTCATCCATTTTATACATATTAGTGTAAACATGTCAATCCCAATCTCCCATTTCATCAGAGCACCCCCCCTTCCCCCCCCCCCCCGCCACTTTCCCCCCTTGGTGTCCATGTGTTTGTTCTCTACATCTGTGTCTCTATTTCTGTCCTGCAAAACGGTTCATCTGTACCATTTTTCTAGGTTCCACACATATGCGTTAATATACGATATTTGTTTTTGTCTTTCTGATTTACTTCACTCTGTATGACAGTCTCTAGATCCATCCACATCTCTACAAATGACCCAATTTCGTTCCTTTTTATGGCTGAGTAATATTCCATTGTATATATTTACCACTTCTTCTTTATCCATTTGTCTGTCAATAGGCATTTAGGTTGCTTCCATGACCTGGCTATTGTAAATAGTGCTGCAATGAACACTGGGGTGCATGTGTTTTTTTGAACTATGGTTTTCTCTGGGTATATGCCCAGTAGTGGGATTGCTGGGTCATAGGGTAATTCTAGTTTTAGTTTTTTAAGGAACCTCCATACTATTCTCCATAGTGGCTGTATCAATTTACATTCCCACCAACGGTGCAAGAGGGTTCCCTTTTCTCCACACCCTCTCCAGCATTTGTTGTTTGTACATTTTCTGATGCCCATTCTAACTGGTTTGAGGTGATACCTCACTGTAGTTTTGATTTGCATTTCTCTAATAATTAGTGATGTTGAGCAGCTTTTCATGTGCTTCTTGGCCATCTGAATGTCTTCTTTGGAGAAATGTCTATTTAGGTCTTCTGCCCATTTTTTGATTGGGTTGTTTGTTTTTTTAATATTGAGCTGCATGAGCTGTTTATATATTTTGGAGATTAATCCTTTGTCCATTGATTCGTTTGCAAATATTTTCTCCCATTCTGAGGGTGGTCCTTTCGTCTTGTTTGTAGTTTCCTTTGCTTTGCAAAAGCTTTTAACTTTCAGTAGGTCCCATTTGTTTATTTTTGTTTTTATTTCCATTACTCTAGGAGGTGGATCAAAAAAGATCTTGCTGTGATTTATGTCAAAGAGTGTTCTTCCTGTTTTCCCCTAAGAGTTTTATAGTGTCCGGTCTTACATTTAGGTGTCTAACCCCTTTTGAGTATATTTTTGTGTATGATGTTAGGAAGTGTCCTAATCTCATTCTTTTACATGTAGCTGTCCAGTTTTCCCAGCACCACTTATTGAAGAGACTGTCTTTTCTCCATTGTATATCCTTGCCTCCTTTGTCATAAATTAGTTGACCATAGGTGTTATGGGGTTTATCTTTGGGCTTTCTATCTTGTTCCATTGATCTACGTTTCTGTTTTTGTTCCAGTACCATATTGTCTTGATTACGGTAGCTTTGTAGTAGAGTCTGAAGTCAGGGAGTCTGATTCCTCCAGCTCTGTTTTTTCCCCTCAAGACTGTTTTGGCTATTCGGGGTCTTTTGTGTCTCCATACAAATTTTAAGATATTTTGTCTAGTTCTGTAAAAAATGCCATTGGTAATTTGATAGGGATTGCATTGAATCTGTAGATTGCTTTGGGTAGTATACTCATTTTCACAATATTGATTCTTCCAATCCAAGAACATGGTATATCTCTCCATCTGTTTGTATCATCTTTAATTTCTTTCATTAGTGTCTTATAGTTTTCTGCATACAGGTCTTTTGTCTCCCTAGGTAGGTTTATTCCTAGATATTTTATTGTTTTTGTTGCAATGGTAAATGGGAGTGTTTCCTTAATTTCTCTTTCAGATTTTTCATCATTAGTGTATAGGAATGCAAGAGATTTCTGTACATTAATTTTGTATCCTGCTACTTTACCAAATTCATTGATTAGCTCTAGTAGTTTTCTGGTGGCATCCTTAGGATTCTCTATGTATAGTATCATGTCATCTGCAAACAGTGATAGTTTAACTTCTTCCTTTCCAATTTGTATTCCTTTTATTTTTCTTCTCTGATTGCCATGGCTAGGACTTCCAAAACTACGTTGAATAATAGTGGCGAGAGTGGACAACCTTGTCTTGTT
This sequence comes from Balaenoptera musculus, assembly GCF_009873245.2. Lineage (NCBI taxonomy): Eukaryota > Metazoa > Chordata > Mammalia > Artiodactyla > Balaenopteridae > Balaenoptera > Balaenoptera musculus. Next base: position 42,808,732 of record NC_045793.1, read on the forward strand.
CCTGATCTTAGAGGAAATGCTTTCAGTTTTTCACCATTGAGAATGATGTTGGCTGTGGGTTGGTCATATATGGCCTTTATTATGTTGAGGTAGGTTCCCTCTGTGCCCACTTTCTGGAGAGTTTTTATCATAAATGGGTGTTGAATTTTGTCAAAAGCTTTTTCTGCATCTATTGAGATGATCATATGGTTTTTATTCTTCAATTTGTTAATATGGTGTATCACACTGATTGATTTGCATATATTGAAGAAACCTTGCATCCCTGGGATAAATCCCACTTGATTATGGTGTATAATCCTTTCAATGTGTTGTTGGATCCTGTTTGCTAGTATTTTGTTGAGGATTTTTGTATTTATATCCATCAGTGATATTGGTGTGTAATTTTCTTTTTTTGTAGTATCTTTGTCTGGTTTTGGTATCAGGGTGATGATGGCCTCATAGAAAGTGTTTGGGAGTGTTCCTTCCTCTGCAATATTTTGGAAGAGTTTGAGAAGGATGGGTGTTAGCTCTTCTCTAAATGTTTGATAGAATTCACCTGTGAAGCCATCTGGTCCTGGACTTTTGTTTGTTGGAAGATATTTAGTCACAGTTTCAATTTCATTACTTGTGATTGGTCTGTTCATATTTTCTATTTCTTCCTGGTTCAGTCTTGGAAGGTTATACCTTTCTAAAAATTTGTCCATTTCTTCCAGGTTGTCCATTTTATTGGCATAGAGTTGCTTGTAGTAGTCTCTTAGGATGCTTTGTATTTCTGCAGTGTCTGTTGTAACTCTTCCTTTTTCATTTCTAATTTTATTGATTTGAGTCCTCTCCCTCTTTTTCTTGATGAGTCTGGCTAGTGGTTTACCAATTTTGTTTATCTACTCAAAGAACCAGCTTTTAGTTTTATTGATCTTTGCTATTGTTTTCTTTGTTTCTATTTCATTTATTTCTGCTCTGATCTTTATGATTTCTTTCCTTCTACTAACTTTGGGTTTTGTTTGTTCTTCTTTCTCTAGTTCCTTTAGGTGTAAGGTTAGATTGTTTATTTCAGATTTTTCTTGTTTCTTGATGTAGGCTTGTACTGCTATAAACTTCCCTCTTAGAACTGCTTTTGCTGCATCCCATAGGTTTTGAATCATCGTGTTTTCGTTGTCATTTGTCTCTAGGTATTTTTTGATTTCCTCCTTGATTTCTTCAGTGATCTCTTGGTTATTTAGTAACGTATTGTTTAGCCTCCATGTGTTTGTGTTTTTTATGTTTTATTTTTCCTGTAATTGATTTCTAATCTCATAGCATTGTGGTTAGAAAAGGTGCTTGATATGATTTCAATTTTCTTAAATTTACTGAGGCTTGATTTGTGATCCAACATGTGATCTATCCTGGAGAATGTTCCGTGTGCACTTGAGAAGAAAGTGTAATCTGCTGTTTTTGGATGGAATGTTTGTCCTATAAATATCAATTAAATCTATCTGGTCTATTGTGTCATTTAAAGCTTGTGTTTCCTTAGTAATTTTCTGTTTGGATGATCTGCCCATTGTTGTAAGTGAGGTGTTAAAGTCCCCCACTATTATTGTGTTACTGTCGATTTCCTCTTTTATAGCTGTTAGCAGTTGCCTTATGTACTGAGGTGCTCCTATGTTGGGAGCATATATATTTATAATTGTTATATCTTCTTCTTGGATTGATCCCTTGATCATTATGTAGTGTCCTTCCTTGTCTCTTGTAACATTCTTTATTTTAAAGTCTATTTTACCTGATATGAGTATTGCTACTCCAGCTTTCTTTTGATTTCCATTTGCATGGAATATCTTTTTCCATCCCCTCACTTTCAGTCTGTATGTATCCGTAGGTCTGAAGTGGGTCTGTGGTAGACAGCATATATATGGGTCTTGTTTTGGTATCCATTCAGCCAGTCTATGTCTTTTGGTTGGAGCATTTAATCCACCTACATTTAAGGTAATTATCGATATGTATGTTCCTGTTACCATTTTCTTAATAGTTATGGGTTTGTTTTTGTAGGTCCTTTTCTTCTCTTGTGTTTCCCACTTAGAGAAGTTCCTTTAGCTTTTGTTGTAGAGCTGGTTTGGTGGTGCTGAATTCTCTTAGCTTTTGCTTGTCTGTAAAGCTTTTGATTTCTCCATCGAATCTGAATGAGATCCTTGCCGGGTAGAGTAATCTTGGTTGTAAGTTCTTCCCTTTCATCACTTTAAATATGTCATGTCACTCCCTTCTGGCTTGTAGAGTTTCTGCTGAGAAATCAGCTGTTAACCTTATGGGAGTTCCCTTGTATGTTATTTGTCGTTTTTCCCTTGCTGCTTTCAATAGTTTTTGTTTGTCTTTAATTTTTGTCAGTTTGATTACTGTGTGTCTCGGCGTGTTTCTCCTTGGGTTTATCCTGTATGCGACTCTCTGCGCTTCCTGGACTTGGGTGGCTATTTCCTTTCCCATGTTAGGGAAGTTTTTGACTATAATGTCTTCAAATATTTTCTTGGGTCCTTTCTCTCTCTCTTCTCCTTCTGGGACCCCTATAATGTGAATGTTGTTATGTTTAATGTTGTCCCAGAGGTCTCTTAGGCTGTCTTCACTTCTTTTCATTCTTTTTTCTTTATTCTGTTCCATGGCAGTGAATTCCACCATTCTGTGTTCCAGGTCACTTATCCATTCTTCTGCCTCAGTTATTCTGCTATTGATTCCTTCTAGTGTATTTTTCATTTCAGTTATTGTATTGTTTATCTGTTTGTTTGTTCTTTAATTCTTCTAGGCCTTTGTTAAACATTTCTTGCATCTTCTCAGTCATTGCCTCCATTCTTTTTCCGAGGTCCTGGATCATCTTCACTATTATTATTCTGAATTCTTTTTCTGGAAGGTTGCCTATCTCCACTTCATTTAGTTGTTTTTCTGGAGTTTTATCTTGTTCCTTCATCTGGTACATAGCTCTCTGCCTTTTCATCTTGTCTATCTTTCTGTGAATGTGGTTTTTGTTCCACAGGCTGCAGGACTGTAGTTCTTCTTGCTTCTGCTGTCTGCCCTCTGGTGGATGAGGCTATCTAAGAGGCTTGAGCAAGTTTCCTCCAATTCCACTATTAATACTTTGGTTGGGACTTCCCTGGTGGGAAGCCCTGAACATAGTTTTTGCAATTTGCTTTTCACGTTATGTATGAACAACTTCTATTTCAGTACTTATCTATACATACTTTTCAAAAAGCTACATAGTGTTCCAATGTATGTCTATAGTATGCTTTATTTAACCAAACCTTCACTATCAGATTTTTAGTTTTCATTTTTTACTGTTATATACAATGAGCTAAAATCATTCCTATATTTTGTTTAAATTTGGGGAAAACTATTTAAAGTGGATAATTGAGTAGGTATATTTTGCAAGAGTTCTGAAATTGTGCAATATACTTACATGAATACTTTAACAGTTATAAACAACAGTGTATCCACCACCCTCCAAGTCAAGAAATAGAACATTACTGGCCCCCCAGAATACATCCTCATCCCTTCCCAGTTACAGTCCTCTTTTAAGATTTTGACACGCATTATCAAATTGTCCCTTTCCCCCAGGTGTCCTTCTGAGAGAAGGATCATGAAATAACTGAAATCTGTTGGTTCATGGACTTAATAGCAAAATATCAAATTGAATTACATCAAATGACATGTTGGCAGTACTAAAATTGTACCTTTTATTCCTAGACAGTAGTTGAAAATATAATTTAGTTTTGAATTTCAGTTCACTATGACTGATATTTCACACAGTTGTAGGCATTTTGGCCTATACTGACCTGTAAGGGAAGCCCCACCCGCCCAAGTAGGTGTCCAACACAAATGAGACACCGTTTGTGTCTCATTAGTACAGGAATGGGTTGTTTTCTCAGTTTCTTGTCCTTTTCTTTGAGTTGATCATCTCAGTGTCAGATTGATACCGTGCTGGACTTTGATGCAGGTTTAAGAGGAAAGGGGGGAGAAAAAGAGGAAAGGGGCCGGAGAGCCAAACGCAGTACAGCCTACTTTTATTGGTATGGGACTTCGTTCTCCAAACTATGAATGTATTGTCCAACTGACCCTTGAACAAGGTGAGAGGGTGGTTTAGGGTGTAGCCCCCCCACCCCCGGAGTGGAAAATCCACGTATAACTTTACAACTGGTCCTCAGTATCTGCACTTCCGCACCCTTGGATTCAACCAACCAGGGATCGGGGATCATGTATTATTGTAGTGCGCAGTTACTGAAAAAAGTCCACGTGTGAGTGGACCTGCAGTCCAAACCCACGTTGTTCAAGGGTCAACTGTCTATAGATATGTGACATATGTGTATGTATGTATATGTCATATACTCACAATTCATTTCCCGTCATTAGCCTGTATACATCAATTAAAAAGGATATTAGTCTTTTTTCTATAGAAAAAATCATCTGATTGGCAATAAGGGCTGGCTTTGGTAATTAAATTAAATAACAGATATGTGCCATGAAATAAATGAGTGAAATCTGTAGCTCTGAGATTTTCATGAAAATATATTTTAAGCATATGGTAATGGCAAAGGCATATTGAAATTAACAAATTAAAAATTTCCCTTCCTGAGTCTAGTAGATTAAATAAGTTGCTTCCAAGTAAAAGAAAAAGAGATGTAATTAATAATTATTTGGTATCTTGGTATAGGCTTGGGAACCTTGGACATTAAGAGAGTGAATGACACTAACAACTGGGTAGCTAAAAGTGACATAAAAATTGTATTTTAAAATGCCAGTATTTAAAATGCCAGGAATATCCTTTCATAACTATTTAAACTCAGAATGAAAACTTTTAGATGTTAACTTAAAAATGCATGAGAGGGTTCATAGTTTAAAAAATTATTTTGGAGGTATAAGGACAACAATTTTTGAAGACCATTATTTTAGGTCCTAAGACCAACTTGCAGCCAAGTGAAAAGGAGGTTTCTATGTGATTTGGCCTTTCAGGTAAGAAGGTGATGCCTTCTTCTTTCTCCTCCTCCTTCCTCTTTCTTCTGTTCTCTTCCCCCTCCCTTTCCTCTCTTCCTCCTCCTCCTCTTCCTCCTTCTCATCCTTCATCATCATAAAACGACTCTCACTTATTAAGGGCTTACTCTGTGCCAGGCACTGAACTAAGCAGTCTGTATGCATTATTTATTTATTTTTAATCCTCACAGCACCCCATGAGGTAGAAATTACTATCCCCATTTTATAGTCAAGGTACTAAGACTCCAGGTAATAAATGATAAAGCCACTTTCGAGCAAAGGTTGGGCTGATTCCAGAGCCTATGCTCTTGACCACTTTTGTCTGCTTTGTTAAATAGTGGGGTTTGGGCAAAAGCCTCACGGTAATAAAGAGCATGCACTGGCTAGCCTTGTCTTCTACATGTGTATTTCCTCTGGGGATCTAGCTGAATGGACAGGATTCAAGTTAGAGATCCTGGGTTCTATTCATCTCTTACATCCTTTTCACTAAAGATATTACTAGCAATCTAAAGGGGAAAAAAATGAATTCCTAGTAGAAGGGGAGTATTTGAAGGTGCTCAAGTGTCCCCCTTCCCCTTCAAATTCTACCTTTCTTAGTTTTGTATGATTGTCCTCGATTAAAAACTAACCAACTCTATGGAAGACAGTAATTTGAGTCCTGGGTCTTAATTTGATTTTTTTGGATTCTTTTCAACTCCTGTTAACTTAAAGTAGGTTTTGATAGGAAACAGATTAGAGAGAACATTAGGTCACTGGACAGTGGTGGTAGGCCTGGGAGAAAGGAGAAGGATGCAGAAAGGGGAGATAAGAGAGCAAGAAAGTAAAACTTCTTACTTCACAATCTTAAAGAGGGGCAAGTCTACATTTACATTTATAGATATGAAGAAGTTTAGAAACAATATAAGAAATGGATATGTTGTTTTTGTCTGCCAATAGCCCCTCTAAGGCTCTCACCTCTTTCCAAGTCCATGGTTCTAGTAGGGCTGTCAGTCATGGTGCCTTGCCCTTCACCTCCCCACGCCCCCAGGGTCAGTATGTGACCAAGATGGGCCAAACTAAGTACAGTACTACGTCTTCATGGACAAAATGATTAATCCAGGGTAGGCATTAGAGTCAAGCAAGGATAATCAGAATCCTTCAATGAGATCTGATATATGGAAGCCATAGTCTTAAATAACTAGGCTTGAGATCTCCAGTGGCCATTTTCCTACTATGGAGAAAGCCCAACAAGGAATGATACCAATAATATCATTGGGAAATAAATGAAGAATGGGAAAGAGAACTCCTGAATCCAGCCATGCCTTTTTGATGGTTAGCTGATTATCACTTGCAACAAAATAAACTAAATGACATATTTTCAGCATATTTTAAAATGTTTGATGATATAATATATTAACAGCTGGACTAAAGCAAGTTAAAATAAATAATGCCAAATATTTAAATTTATTTTCAGTTGATTTAAAAATATAATGGACAATGTATATCAAGAGTTCAGATCCTCTGACTTAGTAATCATTCTTCTGGGAATATATTTCAAGTATAAGGGCTAAGCAAACCAAGATGTTTATAGAAGCATTATTTTTAAAAATGAAAAACTGTGAACTCACATATCTAAGACTTGAGAAATGGTTAAATAAAATTATGGCATGTTGATATAGTATTTCATTTTGAAACTTCAGCACTGATAAATACGACTATGTAGAAATAAAAAATAACCAAATAGAAATAAAAAGAATTTATAAAAACACTTTTACGTGAAAAAAGGAATTTCTAAAATTGTGTGTGCATACTATTACAACGTTATAAAACTATATACATATGAATTTCATTATAAATATGCATACAGATATAATGAAAATCAGAAGAAATAAAAAATGATAGTTGCTAACTTAGGATGGTTAGGCTATACAAATTAGACTAGAATTTCTTATGAAGTTAAAAAATGTTTTAAATAAAAGAAAATCATAGCTGATAAAAAAAATCCTATGAAATAATAAGAAAAATGGTTTCTATTGACAATAAGTCAAAATGAGACCCCCTATCCAAAATGGAGGTTTCTAAATGAATTTTGAAAAAAAACCAAAAAAACAAAAAACCCCTGGAGAACCAATACATAAATGATGGGGAGCAAAGAAGACCGTCTCTCACGTGAATCTGAGAAAAAGTATTAATTTATGCTGAGCTTTCTTTTCCTTCTTTAAGCATATTTTCTTTCATAGGTTTCTTGGCATCCTCACAAACGCAGGTGGTTATAAGGAGAGTGCCTCAAATATTTCCCTTCCTGAAGAGTTACTCTATAAGCTGCAATTTGGGGTGAGAGTGAATAAGAGTGAATAAAAATGGTTGTGTTAACAAAGAATAACTTTCATAGACACAAAATAAAAAGCTGCAAGTGTATAATAATTATAGGAGATTCTAGTCATATGTGCAATAAAATATAATAGATTAAAATACTGAGTTTGGCAGAGGAGTTAGCAGGAAAATGCCTCTGGTATAGCTAATCATTAAATGTCAGAGGAAAGTATATAAGAGATAATTAGGTACAATGCTGAAATTCCTGTGTTTTTTTTTTCTCTGTTTTTCTGCATAGTTAACGAGCAAGTTTATACTTAATCAGGGATGCTGCTTTTGGCTACCTGAGATTCCTAGCAGATGTCTGAAGAGTGATGTCCCCCCATCACTTCTGAACTTTGTCCCTGTGACGCTTTTGCTGACCTCATGGTACATCTCCTCAATTTGGCCCAGATTTCTGTCCTGTAGTTTTCCCAGACACTCTACTGTCTGCTATTGCATACATGAATAAGGACATAGATGGTTACCCCAAATCCTACAGATACGGAAGTTAGAAGTGGTGTTAAACACAAACAAATAGGAAATGCCATAAAATTCAGAGGCTTTTGTATCAACGTCTCTATCAATTATTAACTGAGTCACCTTGGGCAAATTACTTATCTCATTTACCGTCTCTGTAAATTGAGTATTACCATTTAGTCAATAATATTCATTGTTATTAAGAAAAAGGGATTGTGCTGGGCAATAGTGATAAAAAATTTGTTTAAGGTATAATATGTAGCCTCAGGGAGCTCACAGACTTATCAAGAGATAATTATCACATGGTAAATGAAATAGATTTCACATAGAAGCACAGACAAAACATCTAAGGATGGGGCAGGGAAAGTTTGCAAGTGAGGGCTCAGGGTTCATCTTGAAGGGATTCAAAGAGATCACTACATAAACACACCTAGCACGCTCCACATTTGTAATAACCACTCTATTAATGTTAAATTGCTTTGTCTTCATTCTGGAATGATCTTAGTTACAAATTTTTGCAACAGAGCTGAGCATTTTGCACTGGGCAACATCAAAGTTGTGAAACATAAATTCCTTCAGGGAGATAAAATCCTGCATTCTTTAAGAATGAGTGTTAGAAAGACTATACTCAAGAAGCTGTCCTATTACTCTCTAAAGCCTGGAATTTAACAAATTTTCTTAGTCAAAGCTAGTTTGCTGTTTCAAAGACTCAGCCTAGTTTACAAACCCTAGGGAGTCATGACACAAAGAAAGAAACTAAGAAGACAAGATTTTTCTCAAGAACTTTGGCCTTTTCTATTGACCAGTTATGAAACTACTTAATTGCTATGCATGTTTTTGGCAGTATTTTTCGAGATAAGATAAAAAGTACAAAACCTTTGAAATGTGAAATACTTTGAATGAATGAAGTGGGTTTCTAGGGCACAGTATTTGAAGCACTTGACTTAGTTGTCATTCTCTTTCCTTACCCATGTCAGTTAAATCAATCAGTTATCCTGCTGATCCCAGATCTGGCCTCAGAATCTTAACACAGCTAATTAGGAAGCCACTACCAACATAAAGAAATTGCTGCAGTTACTGGAAGTGAAATGGGAGGGATGGTGGAGAGTGTAATGAAAAAGGATGAAGCTGTCCTTAAGAATGGCACAGTGAAAAATAGGCCTTAAGAAGGGGGAGGTAGACATGCATGCCTGGTAGTGTGAGGTCCATCTTATCTCCTGTGGCATAGCTAGACCTCTCTGAACTTACAGTGTCGGCTGGGCTTGTGGAAAGGCAGTGGATTGGTTTTAATGAGCATATAATCTGGGGGAAATGTGAGAAAAAGTTGGAAAAAGCTGAGGAAAGGAAGAGTCAAGTCAAATTACTGTTTGCCTTTTGCAAATTGCCCCCAGCCCACTTCAATACAGCAAATCGCTCACTTTCCTCTTCTGCTTTTGGCTGAGACATAAACTGGCTGGGTTGCAGAAGGGCCTGGGATACTGCCCTTACTCTATTTTGTCTTACAGTCATTTGTGGGCTTGTCTTATTTTCTCCTAAGTTGTATACCCCTTGAAGGCAAGTACATCTTACTATTCTTTGTGTCCTCTATTATAGTGAGTAGCACAAATATTATTATTGTAAATGGTGAACATTAAGTATTGTTGCAGTTGAGCTAAGAATTGACATTCCTCTGCATATAATGGTCTCTGATCCAAAGGATATACTGCATCCTATGAAACAGATTCCCATCCTTTCAGGGTGCTGTCTTCCAAATGGCACTATAACTAGGGAGTTCATCTCAGTGGCAGCATCCCCTTCAGTCATGCCTGGTCTACAAATGAGAGCAACACAGAGCTTTACAAGGATGTGGGAGCTCCCCTCACTCATGTATTTCTCAATGCCTTAGTGAAGTGAGTGTCTTCTGGGCCTTCTCATGGAACGTTGAAGGGGACGGGTGGGTGTGCAGGTAACACGCAATACATTTAACATACCTATTTCCCTAGGCCCCTGGATTCCTTTATCTACATGATGTAGATAGCTCTGGTATCTCAGCTGTATTAAATGTAGGCCATGGTTGAGTCCAAGTTTCAGTCGACCAATCAATCAATTGTGAGAGCTACCTTCAGCTTCATGAACTAACACATCAAGCCTGGAATCTACTAAGTGCACTATATCCATTAATTTGGCTCAACCTAGTGTTGTATTTCACCCTCCGAGGTCTAACACTCTTAGAATATACTTCCTATTTCTGCTGATATAGATTAGTAAAGTCTTGCAATTATCTTGGTGTGTAAGCTATTTCTTCCTGGGTCACTGTGTGTACCTGTCGTCATGGAGAATGCTGAGATTTAACCCTAGTTTTAGGTCTAGGGGCAATAGTGGGTGGTTATAGTGTGTCTTGTGGAGAATAAATATTCCGTTTTAAGGCATCTTCCCCGGTGAGGTTATCACAGAGTTTTTAAGCAAAGGAAGGCTAGTCTCCAGAGGGCAAACTTCTTTCTTTAATAGAGGTAGCTTAGAGTGACTTGTAGTTTCAAGATGATTAGCTTCATCTGTGTTCAAGCAGCTGTCCCCATTCCAATTTTCAGGATCCCATTCTTTCTCATTCAATGCTTTAACTTTTATGTAAAAAATGAAAAAAAATTTAGCCATTTTATTTTAGTAATAATGATGATGATGATGATAATGTTAAAAAATGCAGGCTGCATCCTACTTTGGGTTTCCCTTTTTCCTTCTTGGCACACTTTTTCTTTTTGCCTAGTACACTTTGTTTTTTTCTGTAACCCTGGTCTTTCTTCTCTGCCCATTCTTTTCTGTTTTTTCCTTTTAAAAATGTTTATACAATTTTTAAAGGTTACACTCCATTTACAGTTATTACAAAATATTGGCTATATTCCCCATGTTGTATATAATACATCCTTGTAGCCAGTCTTACACCCAATAGTTTGTACCTCTCACTCCCCCACCTGTATACCACCCGCCCCTGCCACTGTTAACCGCTAGTTTGTCGTGTGAAAAATTTGATGGAACTGTGAATACAACTATTGTTACAGTTCAGCAATCCATATAATAAAATTTTGTGCTTGATTTTTGACAATATCACCCCTATGTCTGAAAGAACTAAAAGATTCTTTTATAGTTATCATAGAAGCTTCCTGGTCTTAGACTGTGACTTGAGCTGAGAGTTGAAAGAAACGAGCTTGCGATTTTCTTTCTATAAGTGCTAAAGGACACTCAGAAGACTCTATGCCATACCATTGTCCTTAGAGACATCTTAACTGCCATAATGGTCAAGTGCAGCATCCAGCTGGGCAATCTCTTGCTTCAGTTGACATGTCATCACGATCAACCACAGATGACAGTTTGATTACTTTAATGCCCTCATCTCACTTCTCAGTGGAGAGGAACCCAGCCAAAGGGCATGACCAAGGCAATCCTCAAATTCTTTGTGTGTTTCTCTCCTGGGATCACTACTGATACCAATTCTGTATCAGTTAGGGTCCAATCAAGAGACAGAAATCAAACAATATTTTGAACATGGAAGGTTAAATATAAAGAATTACCATTTATAACAAGGAATTGGAGTGATAAGGAGATGGATAGTAAAGAACTAAGAAAATGCTAAAGAATATAGGAAAATCAGATATAGTGATCATCTACTGCCCTAAGGGCTGAGATAGACCCTCCTTGAAGAAGTCCAGTGACTGTGGCTCATTTGATGTCAGAGAATTTTGCTGAGGGAGAAAAGCTGCCTAAGGGGTGTGAGGGGAAGCTATTCATGAACAGTGTTGTACTGGTGGTACTCCATGTGAAGCCACTTGATGGGGTTCCAGGGGAAGATGCTCATGGGTGTTGCCTGCAAAGTTGCCTGCTCACGGGAGGTGCTACACACTGCTGGCCACTGGGCACTGCTGGAACTGAGAGCTGCAGAAGCCACACGTGCTGTAAGAGCCTGCCTAAGGGAGCACACCACACTACACAGGTAGAGAACTCTATTCTTCCTCTAGTGTCCCTCCAGTGCTCTTTACTGACAAAGCTTAATATCATGAGAGCTGGAAAAGGCGAAGTATTGATATTTACAGGATTTATTTCTATTATCACAAAGCAGGCAATGAACAGTGTTTTGGGGCCCTTGAGGCAGTAACTTGGTAATTGGCTCAATAACCCATTTCCTTTAACTGGAAAAACCTTACAATGAGGACTAAATTTTGTTGCTGCTCTGAAAGGCATTACAAATGGCCCCTTCAAGAAGCTGATAAAGGGCTTCCCTGGTGGCGCAGTGGTTAAGAACCCGCCTGCCAATGCAGGGGACACGGGTTCGAGCCCTGGTCCGGAAAGATCCCACATGTCGTGGAGCAACTAAGCCCGTGCACCACAACTACTGAGCCTGCGCTCTAGAGCCCATGAGCCACAACTACTGAAGCCCGCGTGCCTAGAGCCCATGCGCCTAGAGCCCGTGCTCTGCAACAAGAGAAGCCACCTCAATGAGAAGCCCGTGCACCGCAACGAAGGGTAGCCCCTGCTCGCCACAACTAGAGAAAGCCCGCGCACAGCAATGAAGACCCAACGCAGCCAAAAATAAATAAATAAACAAACAAACAAATAAAAGCTGATAAAAACCATGGACTCTCCCTCCAGATAAATGCACATGTGTACATATGTACACAGTCCTATAGATAATTCAGGGTATGTCTCTGGACCCAGATTAAGAACCCCTGAGTTAGGCCCATGACTACTCTCCATGTTCAATTTAGTGATTATTCTTACCTTTATTTGAATGTAGTGTAGCAAATTTAATATTCCCAAACTCAGCTAAACTATATTTACTTTTAGCAAAAAAGATAAACATTTATAAACATTTCAGAAATACAGCCAATAGAGTTAGATAGTTCTAATTTTGGGGGGAGGAAATTGGTGAAACATCTCTGGGAAGAGAGAGGCTAAATGCCAGAGGAAGGGTATGCAGTTGTGAACCAACTGCAAGGTTACTATTGGGATTTGGACTTGGATAGCTGCATACAGAAGGAGCAGGGTATCCATTATGACCTGCTATGCTTTGGTAAGGTACATTATGGTAACTGGCCTCCAATATGACAGGAAGTCCTTACCTCCTGGTATTCATGCTCATACTACTCTCCTCCTACAATGACTCAGGGCTGGCCTTTGTGACCAAATAGCACACCATGTAGGTGACAATGTATGATTTCAGAAACTAAGTCATGAAAGGCATTGCTGCTTCAGCCTTGGTCTCTAGGATTCCCTCATTCTGGGGGAATCCAGCTGTCTGGCTGTAAGGACATTCAAAAGCAGTCCTGTGGAGGGACCCACATGGGGAGGAACAGAGACTTCACACCAACAACCAGCCCAACTTGCCAGCCTTAGGAGTAAGCCATCTTGGAAGTAGATCTTCCAGTTCCAATCAAGCCTTCCGATAACCAAATGCCAGCTGAAATCCTGACTGCAATTTCACGAGAGACTCAAAACCAGAACCAACAGCAAAGACGCTCCCAAAATTCTGACCCGGTTTTAGGGGCAATTTGTTTTGCAGCAATAAATAACTAATACATACATTTAGGTCAAAATTCTTTAGAGGGTGAAAAATATAAGGGATTTCCCCTTCCCCCCTTCCTCTGGTCACCTAAAGGAGGTCAGTGAGATGCTATTTGCTACAGTTTTCTCCAAGTGTTATGATAAATAAGTCAGTGGATTAACTCATCAGAGAAATTAGACTTCTGTCTTACCCAAATGGTCGCTCTAAGAACTGACTAGACATATAGTTTCTGAAAAGCAGGAAATCCAACTGCTAAACTACCTTATGAAGATTTATATTAATACAGAAATAGAAATATAGATGTGTCCTTATGAAGACTATTCTAGGGAAATCATGTGTTGAAATGCTCATTATGGCCACCATAATTGAGGAGGGCTATGCAAACTAGTGTGTTCAAAGGTGAGTCAATGTTTTGAGTGATCTGGAAACTATTCTTAAGGATGGTTGAAGAATCTGGGGATGTTTAGATTGGATAAGATGTAGACAGCATTTAACCATTTGAAGGGCAGACGTGGAATAAAAGTAAACATATTTTGAATTAATCAAGAGGAGAAAAGTGGCCTAATGACAAATTATAGCAATGCAGATTTTAATTCACTTATAATAACCATGGCTGTTTAACAATAGGTCATGCTGTAGTGAAAACTATGGTGCTCCCTTTCCCTGGAAGGGTTTAAGCCAAAGTTGGCTGACTGCCTTTCAGAGATGCAGTAAGAGTGATTCCGGCAGTACTTGGAAAGCTATCTAGATGACCTCTAAGATGTTGTTCCTGAAAGCCTTTTCCTCCTGAATGTGTCTTGTTATGCATGAATATCTTTAAGACAGTTCAGTGTAGTGGAAAGACTGTGTATTACAGAGGAATCAGAATTCTGTTTAGAAGTTACTAGCTGTGTGGCTTGGGGCAAGACATTTAGCCTTTCTGAGCTTCACTGACCTCACTACCTCTCAGGGCTGTTCTGAAAATTCATTAAATGACACATCACTTAAATCATCCACTTGGCATTTAATGCATGTGTGGTTTTCTTCCTTCCATTTTCTACAGTATGGTTTATAATCAAACATCTGGAACCAATTAAGATTTTGAAAGTGCAGTGTTGAAATGAGCTAATTTTCCTAGGCTTGAAGTGGAGGATTTCACTTGTTTTTAAACAATAAATTTGATTGAGATTTGATTAGATGCTTTGTGGCACAGCATCTTAAAAAAAAAAAAAAGACAAGTTTGGTGTAAACAGAAGTAGAAGGAATCAGAAGCCAGATGGCTATCATCATCTTTGAAATTTTCAACTGCAAGATCATCACTTGACTAAAGTCTTTCTTCCCAAGAGAGTTATCATAAAAACAAAAACAAAAAACCAAAACACTGAAAACTATATTATTAAACATCATAAAGTATTTTACCTTCCTGGAAGGTATTCCAAATTTTAGTAAGAAAAGCTCAGTAATAAGCACTCTATTTTCTTTAAAATTTTAAAAGAAACTGGAATCTCACAGAAGGAGTCGATATAAGCTTTGCTAGCTGTCCTCCTTCCCAATTAAAAGAATTAGAAGTAAATATCCCACAAATACTGGAAATCAGTTTTATTATTTACAAATAATTTTCTTTAAGTGTTTTACTTTGTCAACAAAGAAAGTTACTCCATGGGCAGAAATCACCCTGAATTACTGAACTAGCTACTAAAATTATGTGCATTGGATAGTTAATATTGTTAAAGTAGATTTGGCCTTAACAATCACAAATCCTTTATTATCTATTAGCATCCTACCCTTAAGCATTCTCATTAGAGGCTGTCTTTAAGTAGCAAATGGTAACTGAGATGTGTAGTTGTTCCCTTCTTATGTGCAACATGGACAAAGAACAAACAGCTCACAGCAGCCTCTAAGTAACTGCTATCTTGCATCCCCTCCATGCTGTTTTTCCTACTCCAAATTCCAAGTTAAACACTATCAATAGTCTAGGGACTACCCTTTCATACATTTTTCTATACACACATACACGTAATTTAACAAAAATGGGATCATATTTACATACTGTTTTTATTGTGGGCAAGTTCAACAGCATCAAAAGCATTTTTAGGTTGTTAATTCAGGTGGCTGTAAAGCAAAAAAAAAAAATCATTTCTGTCAGATACTCTATCATCTTTATACTCATATATTTCAAATTCTTGAATGTTCATTACATTTTAAAATGATTTTGTCCATGTTAGTGAACCTTTGATGAACTCTACTTTAAATAGTATCTATCACAGTGAAATGCATTCTCTCCATATTAATATTTATTAATATAATTCTCATTAATAACGTACATTTCAGAGTGCCAACCAAGGGGGATGACCACATTACTCTAAGGGGTTCCTGGAAGTGAGTCACAGGCATAAGTGACAGGAGCCTCTGGCTTGGGTGGTGGTGCTTGTGGCAGTTGCGGTTGGGGAGACTTCCTGCCTTAAACAGGAATTGGACATAAAAGAATTCTTAGAGCAGACAGCTTGGGACTTACATGGTGGCACACTTATGCCATAAAGGATTCAACCTCTTTCAATTGTTCTGTTCTGCCATCCTTGTAATACAGGCCTTTGTTCTCCTGTCTGTTGCTTCAGGACTGAGCTGTGGCTGCCCCACCGCCGGCATCACATTCCTCCAGGAAGAAAGACAGGTGTAGGGCAGGGATGAGCTCTGGTCTGCAGAACATGTTCATCTGGAAGCCCCAGTAGCAACTTCACCTTTCATCTTATGGACTACAGCTGTGTCGAATGGCTGCTGCTAGATGTAAGGGAGCTAGAAAAAGTACTTGTAGCTAGAATTAAGTTAAGGTTCTATTAAGATGACTAGATACTAGGTAGAAAAAGGGTCTGCTAAAGGAAATCCAAGTCATAGTAAACTGTTCTCATTCCATGACAAGAAATAAAGGAAACTTCACTCTTATTTTAGAAGAGCATTGAGAAGGTAAGGCTAAGATATGGTAGGTGTCCTATCACAAAGAAAAGAGGTGAAGGAGGAGAGGGTGTAAAGGATCCTGGGGCCCTAGCTGTTGAAAGGAAGAATTTCCTCTTGGTCACTAACTTTCACTAACTCCTCTGCAACTGAGAGAGGAAGAGACCAGGTCCCCAAAGCCCCCTATATTATCTGCTTGTATTCACCTATAAGTGGAAGCCTGGACCTGTGCAAATGCATATCTCTTAACTTACTGCACTGACTCCTAAACCTGTGCAGAAAATGGAGAGTAAGTCGGCTTTGGGCAATAGCCTGAACCTTCGCGTTCCCACGTGTAAACCATAAACCAGAAAAATAACACTGCCATCCGTCTTCATCTCCCACTGTGCTGAGCACACAGTAGGTGCTCAGTAAACAAACACTTGCCAACTTTTGAGAAGACGGAGAGGAAATACATGGAAATTAATATTTAGTTGAGAGACTGATATACGCCAGAACTGTACCAGATGGCTTACCTACATAGCTCATTTAATCAACAGCACACAGTCAGGTAGCCATTACCGTCCCCATTTAGAGAAGTAAACTGAGGCTCAGGAAGTTTAGCCAGGGTCACACGGAAAGTAGAGGTAGACTTCAGGTTTAACTGAAAGCCTTCTCCTTATGCAATGTACCCACAGTCTCTCCTTCCCCAAAGCTCCAGGTACCGTGCTTTGCAGAGAGTCGACACAAGAAATTATGGGCAGAAGTCTGACTGAGCATCAGGGAGGACACTAACTTTTGCAGAGACAGCTCTAAGGATGAGGAACACTTCCCAAGTCTTCCGGGTGTGGTCAAAACAGAATGTGCTAACGCCAGCGAAGCTAGTGGAGGCCCGAGTTCCGCTGGGGAGGCAAGGCGGAGCGAAATGGCCTGGCAGGGCGGGATCGACACGCCCGAGTGGCTTCGAGGCGACACACAACTCGGCACTGGCCGCCCTGGGCCGCCCGGGGCGGTCGGCGACGAGACCTGGAGAGCAGCGCGCGTGGGCGAGTCGCCCCTGACGCACTTCCGCCCTGCGTTTTCCGGCTTAAAGGGGACCCGGACCTTATTCACAACAACAACAAAACAGGCGCACTCGCGGCCGGCGCCCCTATTCTAGTCCCCGCCCTCCTGCCACCTGTCGCCGCCTCGGCTGCGCCCGGCCTTGCGCCCCAGCTGCCCTGCCGGAGGCGTCAGGCGGAGAGCCCTTCGGCCAACTTCTCCCGCTGCCGCCGCGCCGCCTCGCGAGATCCAGGGCCGGACCGTGGGCGCCGCCGAGCAGTAGGAAGGGAGCGGCCGCCGCGGAGGACGCTCGGCCGGACTGTGCGATCGGTGGCCGTGCCCGGGGGCGGAGGGCGGCGGTGGCGGGCCCCGCAGCCATCTCTCAGGTAGCCCTGCCTGTCGCGGTTGGCCACCCTGAGCGGCCCGTCCCCTTCTCCAGCCCGCGTGGCGAGGCCGTCGCGTCGGGGCCTTGTTGCGTTTCAGCTTAGGGGTCGCGGCGGGGGCGGGGCGGTGGCTCGGGCTGTCGCGTCCTCACCCCTCCCTACCTTCTCACCGCTTTCTCTCTCCCCTTGGCCTCCCTCTGCAGACCGGAGCCCGGCGGAGCCCGAACCTGGCGGGGAAAACTGCACCCCCGGCCGGGCCCCCAGACCCCGCCGCCGCCGCCGCCGCCGCCGCCACTGTCCATCATCCTCGGTACCGGCAATGGCCTTTGTATCGCCCGATGCACTTGTGACTGACTTGAACAAGGAATATTAAGAACCCATTCGCTTCCGTCCCCATCCCAGCCGCGCCGGCAGTAACCACCTCGGCTCATTTGGGCTTAACTGCTGCTCCTCTTGACTGTTCGACCTTGGAGGCACCATGGACCAAAATGGGATGGAGATTCCTGTGACCCTCATCATTAAAGCACCGAATCAGAAATACAGTGACCAGGCTATTAGCTGCTTCTTGAACTGGACCGTGGGGAAACTAAAAACGCATCTGTCTAACGTGTACCCTAGCAAACCAGTAAGTGTCTAAAAGCTGGGCGCAGCTGCTCTGGCCAGCAGATTTTCGTGTCATATACTCCCTTACTCCCTGCTTATCCCCACCCCTCTTGAGTCAAATAGGTCTCTTTTTGACTGCAAAGTATTTTGACCGCGAAGCATTTTGCGTTCCGAGGTTATGTGACTCTCTTGAGTGTCTGAACCATCATTAATATTTTCCTGATGAGGTCCAGTTAATTAGTAAGTGTAATTAGTAAGTGAAATATCAAGGCACATGAGAATTGGCAGGCATACAATAGGACCGTTTTCCTTGGACTCAAAGTCATCAACCTAAAATGGGAATGACAGGTGCATCCTTTAAAAAAAAAAAGATAAGCACTGCAATCCATATTCAAGCTTTTATTGCTTATTAGACTAAAATTCCTTTTTACTTTCAACATCTGGCCCAGAAATTTGCTCATTGCTGAAGAGCGAATTTTGAAATAAGTATGTGACCCCTATGAAAGTTATACTTTACACACTAGTATGTTTCAAGAAGCGAAGAGTTAAACGTTTTAGATTCACTTTCTTCTGCCCCTCCCTCTCTCATTTTCCTCCTGTAGAGGACACAGAAATTTTCTTCATTTAGAAGAGAACAGTCCTTCCACACCCCCACCATTTGGTGCATCATTTTATTCCTTTCATATAGCCATTTGTAAACCAGTGCGGCAGTGTTTTTCATTCTGAATCACATCTGGATATTGCAAAGATAATAAATAGACAGTACGGCTCCATCTGTCCCCAAAGTTAGATTTGAAAGTTATCAACACAGTTGATAACTAAGTCTTGGAATAATTTAGAAAAGTATAATGTTGTGTAGTGTGTATGAAAGTTAGGCTTTCATGTTCTCCATTGTGTAAAAATTTCATTCCTGAATAAGTAGTTTTCAGTGATAACTAAACCTTTTTTTTTAATTAATGAAGAAGCTTGGATTTTTAGGGTGGGAAATATTTTTGGCATCTGGCAAATTTAAGCCAGCCCCAGGATGTGTTGGAAGGCAACTGTGCTTTCTAGGTTTTACTTAACACTTGTTTTATGCAAATAAGTAAGGAAGGCACTTGATCTATATTAAGATGTTAATGAATTAGGACTGTTTCAGTGTTACAGTATTAAGTTTAGTTAGGCATTTAGGCTTCTAGAATAGCTATAGAAATAGGGTGGTTATTGCAAAAACAGGTGGTTTAGAAAAACAACTCTTAGTTGGCATTAGCTATGTTTGTCAGTACTTTTTGATTACAGATATTTTTAGTAGGAGAAATAAAAACCCTGAAGTATTTAAGTACTTGGAACAAAATAGTTGGAACTCTCATTTTTTCAAATCTTTTCTTGAAAGGTAAGATTTACACAGGGGTAACAATTTCTTTTTAAAAATTTCTGCTTTACAAAAGATTTCCTATTGCATATGACTTGTTTTACACATTTTTGAAGTCGAAGATAGCTTTTCAGGATAGGCAGAATTGAAAGCCATAGACTTCCATAGCACTGTTCATAACATAGCCATTCCTAAGTACATTATTGAGCATATATCTAAGTACTTAGTTATATGCTCAAGTGTATACTTATGTGAGGATCTTTTACATTATATGATTAAACCAAAAGGGACTTGGTTTGCACTGTGATAGAACAAGAGTTATCACTTTTCTGAAACTTTTTCTTTTTTAAAAAGTATCTAAGAGAGGAGTGTGAACCCTATTTGTCTTATCTGCTCCTGGGATAAGCCTGTTTTTGGCAGGAGTTCTGCCATCTTAGCACTTATCTCAGTGGAGTGCTGTCAGTGCCCATGTGGATCAGTCAGCTGCTGGAGGACAGATCAGTTGCAAACTTATCTACACCCCGCCCCCCTAAGCCGCTTGCTTCTAGTACACACTGGAGGCACTTTTGGAAGGTGTACCAAATAATATACAGCCTATTAATTACCTAAACTTGTGGCAAACCTTTTTTCCTCTTCCAGCAAGTTTTCTCCAAGTGAATTGTAATATCTGAAGTTTATTTCTAGGTTAATGAGGGTGGGGATGGTGTACATGTGTTTCTTTTCTTTTTTTTTTATAAATTTTTTTTTTTTTTAATTTTTGGCTGCATTGGGTCTTCGTTGCTGCGTGCGGGCTTTCTCTAGTTGCGGTGAGCAGGGGCTACTCTTTGTTGCGGTGCGCGGGCTTCTCATTGCGGTGCCTTCTCTTGTTGCGGAGCACTGGCTCTAGGCGCACAGGCTTCAGTAGTTGTGGCTCGCGGGCTCTAGAGTGTGGGCTCAGTAGTTGTGGCGCACGGGCTTAGTTGCTCCGCAGCACGTGGGATCTTCCCGGGCTAGGGATCAAACCCATGTCCCCTGCATTGGCAGGCGGGTTCTTAACCACTGCACCACCAGGGAAGCGCACATGTGTTTATTTTCATAGAACTTCACTGAAAACTTTGTAAGGTTATTGACACACTCACATTCTAACGTTTTATCACTTAGAACTGATTTGAAGTATCACAGTTGTTTAACAGACCAACTGTTTACTGATACTCCAAAGCCATAGGTAGTCCTCAGCATAGGAATTGGAGTCCTTAAAGTTTACTTGTAAAGTTGTTATTTAGAACAGAGAAATTTAACAATATAAGCAATATTATATTGTTGATTTAATATAAAGGAAGCTTAGATTCTTATGACCACCCACAATGACTACTTAACATTGATTCTGTTTTTAAGGGTCTCAAGTGCTGTTTGGTGTTTAACAGATCATTTCTTATGCCTGATTCCTGGCGCATAAGAAAGGTGGAGGTGGGTGGACTTGGAAGCAGAGAAGGGTTTAGTGCCTGGTAGAAGCAAGTGTTCCCCAGTGTGAAGTAGAACAGTTCGTAGACACTTCTCTTATGGGATCTGATGGGTCAGGGGAGGTAGAGGGCCTTGGTCCCTGTGGACAGTGGCTTCTAGGAAAATAAATGAGAGCTGCTGGAGGGAGAAGAATGGAGATTTGAAGTTGTTCATTTAGGATGTCTACAAGGATAGGTCACATGCCTACATGCTGTTAACGGAATTCTGGCTAAACTCTGCAACAGTGTGTAAAATCTTAAGATTTTAGCTTTATGGTCAGATATTCACTTCATTTAATCACAGATAATCTCCATTCGCATGGATATTTTAAATTCAACCTCCCCTCCCCTCAATAAACCCACAACAAATATACCCCTCCTTCCAAAGCACACTTTCTTGGGCTTCATTTATTTATTTAATTAGAAATTTATTGACCTGGCATTTGAAGGTCTATGTATATACTAAGCAAAAAGGTGGTAAGAGTCCTTTGCTCTTAAGAAGCTCAGGTCTAGTGGGGGATACAGACATATAAGTAAATAACTACGATATTATGTACTAGTGTTATATAAGAGGGATGTACTGAGTGCTGTAGGAGCACTGGAAGGGAATGGTCCACTCTGGAGTGAGGGTAAGGGAATGTGTAGCTGTTTTAAGAAAAGATTCACAGGGACATTTTTCTTGAAGAATTGATAAGTTTTAGTCAGATAAGATTGTAGTTTCTTTTTCTTTTTTTTAACTGTTCTTTCAGAGCTATTGTTGCACTGATGATTCTAAATGCTTTATATTATTATAGTACTTAGTAGTATAGTACTATGTTAAAGGATTATAGCTCCATAATGGGCTAAAAGGGGGGAGCGTTTTCTAGTTAGGAAGCAAGGCAATTGCCACATTTATACAGAAGTTTACAAAGTCATTACTAAAAACCTCAGGTGTGAAACTGAGCTGTGGTGGAGTTTTGTTTAACTTTGAATGGTATTGATAATTGGTTTGGTACTTGGTTTAAGAACTGGGGAGGGGCTTCCCTGGTGGCGCAGTGGTTGAGAATCTGCCTGCCAGTGCAGGGGACACGGGTTCGAGCCCTGGTCTGGGAAGATCCCACATGCCGCGGAGCAACTGGGCCTGTGAGCCACAATTACTGAGCCTGTGCGTCTGGAGCCTGTGCTCCACAACAAGAGAGGCCGCGATAGTGAGAGGCCCGCACACCGCGATGAAGAGTGGCCCCCGCTTGCCACAACTAGAGAAAGCCCTCGCACAGAAACGAAGACCCAACACAGCCATAAACAAACAAACAAAAAAAAAACTGGGGAGTGCATCAGTTCATGTTGATAGTGTATATAATTGTGAATCATATTCTAATATGACATTTGTCATTACTTCATGACTTTAGGTTTTCAGTTCCTAAAATTGGCCTGTAGTGTGAAATAATTATTCTGAAATTTAGGTAATTACTGCTAGTGGGTGAAGATAACCTATCAAGAGGGCCACTTTTACTTGAGTAGTTTCAGACTTTGATCTAGTTTAGACTTATTTACTAGGTATGTAAAAATCAAAATGGTTGAACTTAATGTTATCCAGTAGAATGGACTATCCTAGAGAAAACTTTAAAAATAAGAAATAAAATAAAAAATAAGATCCTCTAAATCCAGTTAGGCACCTTTTTCATTATCTTGTTTCTTACTATTTGTTCTTATACACAAACAATAACTACGATGGACCTGACTCACCCTGAATTCAATTTTGAAGGCAAACCTTTCTGGGGCTTGTATCCTTTTGCTTCCCATTTTTGTCTTGAGGTCAAAATGACTGTTGAACATGTCCTTCAGTTCTGGATAGACCTCCTCTCTCTTGGCACCTTTTCAAGTTGTGCCTTTGCTCTGAGATTTGTTAGAATTAAAGAAATAGGAATAGAACCAGTTGCATAGATTCTATTCTGAGAATATAACATTCTATAACCAAATTGCCTACAGTTCAGATGGAAGTCTTACTTTCATTGTCAGTGGAAGTAGCTTTTATAATATAATTTGAGGTTTATATCTGTCTCATTTTTGCAATTCTCTATTACCTTACTTAGGAAGGTCATTTTTTTTTTAAATTTATTTATTTTATTTATTTTTGGCTGCATTGGGTCTTCGTTGCTGCACACGGGCTTTCTCTAGTTGTGGCGAGCAGGGGCTACTCTTTGTTGCGGTGTGTGGGCTTCTCATGGCAGTGGCTTCTCTTGTTGTGGAGCACGGGCTCTAGGTGTGTGGGCTTCAGTAGCTGTGGCACATGGGCTCAGTAGTTGTGGCTCCCAGGCTCTAGAGCACAGGCTCAGTAGTTGTGGCTCGCGGGCTTAGTTGCTCCGCGGCATGTGAGATCTTCCCAGACTGGGGCTTAAACCCGTGTCCCCTGCATTGGCAGGCAGATTCTTAACCACTGCACCACCAGGGAAGCCCAGGAAGGTCATTTTTTAAAAAATTGTAAAATATTGGCTATATTCCCTGTGTTGTACAATATACCCTTATAACTTATTTTATACCTAATAGTTTGTACCTCTTAATCTTCTACCTGTTTATTACCCCTCCCCCCTTCCCTCTCTTCACTAGTAACCACTAGTTTGTTTTCTATATCTGTGAGTCTGCTTCTGTTTTGTTATATTCACTAGTTTGTTTTATTTTTTAGATTCCACATATAAGTGATATCATACAGTATTTATCTCTGTCTGACTTATTTCACTTAGCATAAGTAAGCAGGTCATTTTTAAAATTTGCTTGCTTAACCATCTCAGAACTGTTGATTTAAAGGGGCTATAATCCACACACACAAATAATTTTTGTTTTATAAGACTCTTGTCAAAGGTTGATGGAAAGTTAAAAGTTTTGAATGAGTGCTGACTGAAATTTGTTTTGTTTAACTCCTTGCCTTTTTCTAATGTCTTTTTTGGAAAATAACAGTACTGTGAAGGTAATGTTTTGTTTAATCATGCATCAGTGCTTTTAAAAATAGGATTTTTCTAGAACTTTAAGTTTCTCTCCTTTACATAATAATTTTTTTTTTGTCTGCGCTGCGCTGCTTGTGGGAACTTAGTTCCCCCACCAGGGATTCAACTCGGGTCCTCAACAGTGAGAGCATGGAGTCCTAACCACTGGACCACCATGGAATTCCCACACATAATGAATATTGACTTGATGGTCTTAAATGCTTTTTTTCAATGATTTTTAAAAATTTTTATTTATTTTTGGCTGTGTTGGGTCTTTGTTGCTGCGCGCGGGCTTTCTCTAGTTGTGGCGAGCGGGGGCTACTCTTCATTGCGGCGTGTGGGCTTCTCGTTGCAGTGGCTTCGCTTGTTGCGGAGCACGGGCTCTAGGGCGCGCGGGCTTCAGTAGTTGTGGCTCGCGGGCTCTAGAGCGCAGGCTCAGTAGTTGTGGTGCAAGGGCTTAGTTGCTCCACGACATGTGGGATCTTTCCGGACCAGGGCTCGAACCCGTGTTCCCTGCATTGGCAGGCGGATTCTCAACCACTGCGCCACCAGGGAAGCCCGTAAATGCTTTTATTTAACTGTCATATTTGGTGCTGTGATTTTAAACTGCCGTTTACTAAGAGGTTGCTATGTATACCAGGCATTCTGGTAAGCACTTTATATGTTTATCATACTTATCCTTCATAGACAGCTTACGCTGTGAGTTCTGTTATCAGCTCTGTTTTATAGATGAGGAAACTGAGGCTTGGTGATTTTTTTTTTGCCCAAGGTCATAGAACTTTAAGTAGTAGAATCGGAATTTGTACCCAGGTTGGTCTGACTTGCAAGCCTCAGGTCTTAACCATATGGTGGTTATATATAATAAGATGAAGGAAAGGCATTTAGGGATTTGGCCAGCTCAGTTATATACTTGCAAATTAAAAGGAAGTAAGTGGACTGTAAAAAGGCGTGTGTGTTTAGATGGTTTGTCATCTAAAGGCTACAGATGAATGGGTAACATAGTCTTAATACCGTTCTAATGCATGTCAGCTTAGTGTGTGGTTATTTTTGTTAATTTTGATAAATTATAGGGACGGTATGGGAACATAATATCTTAAGACTTCCAAGTACATTGCTTTGCCCTGTCTTTTCACATTCCCTGCTTGTTTGTATGAACCATAGCAGTCATGTATTTTGGCATCTCTGTTGTATGCATACCTGATTTGGCCTGTCAGTAGAAACAGCTAAGCAGGGAATGTCCCTTTGGAGTTCCAGAGGAAATTGTTGTGTAAGCTCTGTAAGCTGGTTTTGTTTACTGTTGTTGCAAGGGGATAAGAGGTAGAGGCAGTTTGGGTAAGCTCTGCTTCCATTTACAGTGTTTCTGAATTTCCCGAGGCTTTCGATTGGGTGGATTTAGTGGGAATGGGAGGGAGATATGTTCAGTACAAATTCACTGGATTCATTTACCACAGAAACGATATTTTGTGCACTGAGAACCAGCTCTTTAAAGCTGTTTGACACTTACAGCTGAACTGTATATAAGAACTGAAATGTTAATAATTACCACTTTCAAAGAAATTGGGCTGTAGTTCTTTGCACTAATATATAAGTTAACCGTTGCTTTTACTGAGCTATTTGATTATGTTGAAGTTGGGTATACTAAGGACATGATTTTTTTAAGCCATTCATAATTATGAAAGACCCATTTAGTCCTTCACGTAAAAAATCTAATCTTTTGATACCAACTAGGTGACTTTCCAGAAATATAAAAGTGTTGTTCACCTTGTGAACTCATCTGTTAGACTCTTGTGAATATTTTAAGTGCATTAGGGATACATGGTATTTTATCTGTTTTTGCTATCTAGTTAAATAAACATTAAAAAGTCAGACACTTTAGATAAAATATATTTAAACCTTTTAGAAAGGAAACATCTTTCCCCAGTTTAGGATTTATTTTTGCATATTATACTAGCAGGTGAGCTTTCCTCACCTTGGTTTTTAGCAACCTCTGTTAAGTGGGTAGCAGAGTTTTTGGGCCAGCTGGTTAAGCAGCCGTATATTTGGAGTGGTATAGTTTTGTCTCTGGGCTACTCAGAGTGCCAACAG
Organism: Balaenoptera musculus; assembly: GCF_009873245.2. Taxonomy (NCBI): domain Eukaryota; kingdom Metazoa; phylum Chordata; class Mammalia; order Artiodactyla; family Balaenopteridae; genus Balaenoptera; species Balaenoptera musculus. The sequence continues at coordinate 42,834,840 of NC_045793.1, forward strand.
GATGTTTCCAACTTGGTAATTTAGCTGCCTCTACTCTACCGTATATCACCAGGCTTCGTCTAGGGTGGAGCAGGGGAGATGGTAAAGTACTGTACCTATGAAGATTTGCTGACTGTTAGATGTAGGATGTGAGCAACAGGAAGAATTGGTGGTGTTGTTAACAGAGGTAGTCAAGTATATTTATATGTTAATCTGTGTAGCCAGTATCTTAACAGAAGAAAATTTTCATTGACAATTTAATTAGTACTTCATTTTAGATTTTCCAATCCTGAGTCTTCTGAATTCTTACATTTAAAGGATACCATGTAACATTTTTTATTGAGAGAAAAATGAACTTTTATTGTGTTAAGCTACTGAGATCTTGAGGTTCGTTATAGCAGCTAGCATTACTTACCCTAATACAGAAGTGGATTTTTCATCAAGGTAAAAAATACTGTTAGTAGGTCTGGATAAATAAAATTGTGTCACTTTTACAAGTTAAACTGAATTTGAATTTAGATCTCAAAATCTGTTATTTTCCTAATACTGTAGATTATAATGCAAACCAATTGAAAATTCAGTTGATTATTGTGTGGTTTGTTATCATGTCTAACCACTGGTTTTCCAGATATTTAAATTAAATTCACTGATTTAAACTGAATTTTTTCACTAATTTTTTTAGTAGAAAAAATTTCAAATCTTCTTAATTTATGCACATGAAAACTTTTTCTCTGTTTTCACCCAAAGTAAAATTAAAGAATTCTTTTTCCTTTTACTTCTGATATCTGAAGGTGTTTGAATATTCAATTTAAAGCAACAATTTAAAAAATTAAGATATAATTCACATACTGTAAAGTTTGCCCTTTAATGTGTACAACTCAGTGGTTTTTAGTAGTTCACAAATTTGTACAGTCATCGCCACTGTCTAATTCCAGAACATTTTTATCACCCCATACTCATTAGCAGTCACTCCCCATTCTCTGTCCCCCAGTCCTTGGTAACCAGTAATCTACTTTTTGTCTATATGTATTCACCTATTCTGAAAATTTCACATAAATGTAACTGTAATATATATGGCCTTTTATGTCTGGCTTCTTTCACTTAGCATAATGTTTACAAGGTTCATTCATGTTATAACATGTATCAGTTCTTCATTACTTTTTATGGCCAAATAATATTCCATTATATGTAAATGTCACATTTTGTTTATCCATTCATCAAAGCATTTGAGTTGTTTCGACTTTTTGGCTATTATGAATAATGCTGCTGTGCACATTCCTTTACAGGTTTTTGTGTGGACGTGTTGTTTTCAGTTCTCTTTGGTATATACCTAGGAATGGAATTGGATGTATACTGAGTCATATGGTGGCTTTCTGAGGAACTGCCAAGCTTTTCCAGAGGCTGTTCCATTTTACATTCCCACCAGCAATGTATGAGAGTTCTACTTTCTTCATATCCTCATCCACACTTGTTTTTGCTTCATGTATTTTCGGGAAGTTCCATGTAATTTTGTTACATTCTGCTTTTTTGAAAATTGATGTTCCCTTGCTGTGAAAAGATATATTTACTTTAAGTTGACTATTAATTTAGAGTAAAGTTAATACTAAGATACTAACACATGATTGCTCCTTCAATAGTATAATAATATGCTAATATCAGTACCATTTGTAGAAATGAACCAAATGAATTTAGAACCAGCAAGTGTTTTAAGCTAGTATTGTGATTCACAGACTAAATACTTCATTTCCATTCTTAATGATTACATGTAAAATAACTGATATAATGAACTTCAAATAAGTTGTGTCTTCCAAATCTGTGTAAGCCCCTTTGGACTCATAACACTTCATTTAATAAATCGGCATTTAGCATCTACTCTGCAGGACACAGTGCTAGGCTCTGGGAGTAAAGGGATGAGCTAGACAGACATGGACCCTCGTTTATTCTTGGCACTCATATTCCACTTAGGGAAATAAACATGTGCAGATAATTACAGATTATGGCTTGTGTTATGAAGGAAACAAACTGAGTGTGTGAAAGGAAATACTCTACTTTAAATTTGTAAATCAGATAAGACCTCTCTGAGGAGGTCATTTTAAAGCTAAGACCCAAAAGATGATTAAGAGCTAGCCCTGCGAGAGCTGGGAGAGACTGTTGCAAGTAGGATGTCTGAGTTGGGGAGGAGCTTGGCATATTTGGGGATCTAAGTGAATGCCAGTTTGGCTAGTGAGTGAGGAGGAAAGATTATGATCAGAGGAGGTTGGAAAGAGACAGAAACCAGATCTGCTGGGACCATCTGGTTATGGTGTGGAATTAGAATTCAATCCAGAGTGGTAGGAATCCATTAGAGAGTCACAGGAGTGATTCACATTTTTAAAAGATCACTCTATTTACTGACTGTAGAACACAGTGTAAAGACCAGTTAAGAAGCTATTACAGAAGTTCAGGCAAGAGGTGATGGTTTTAGGTTAGGGTAATGGCAATAGAGATGGAAAGAAATGGACTGAGAGGGACTTTTGGAGATAGAGTCTGTAAGATTTGCTGATGGTTAGATATGTTAGACAAGGTGAGAGAAAAATTGAGGATAATGCCCAGATTTTTGGCTTAAACAACTGGTGGCAAGTTGCTATGGAATAGGGAACAAGCAAGAGGAAAGATCTGGGGAATTGGGAATTGAGAACCCCTGTAGATGTTTTGATTTTGAGTTGCCTATTAAGATATCTGAAGGTGGAGATTCCCTGGTGGTCCAGTGGTTAAGACTACATGCTTCCACTGCAGGGGGCATGGGTTTGATCCCTGGTCCAAGAAATAAGATCCCGCATGCTGCCTGGTGCGGCCAAAAAAAAAAAAAAGATATTTGAAAGTGTCAGATGTCTAACAAGCAGTTGGATATCTGGATCTGGGTCTGAGAGGGACAGAGAGGCCTTGGATAGAAAAGCAAATTTGCATCTCAGCTGAAGAAGCTTCCTTAACTTTTAGAATTGGATGGAAGACACTGGAGAGGGACAGTGGCTAAAGATACGAATGAAATGTACAAATGCTTCTTAATGGATTTTCTAAACCTTGATTGCTCTTCCAGAGGTGCAAATGGTGAATGCTGTGGTCTTTTCTTCTTGCAAACCTTTTGCAGGGTGCTGTTGGTCATGCTGTTTCCTCATCCTGCTGAGGGACTTGCTTAGCCATTGCCCAGCTTTTCTGTTCAGTGGGTATAGGCTTTAAAAAACTAGGACTTGGGGATAAGGGATTATCAGCCTCTGGGCTTCTAGTAATGTTATTTCAATTGGCTATATTTTGGGTTAAATAGATTATGTGCTATTAGGTTTAAAGGTTTGATGAGTATTTGTATTTCTGAAACTGGGATTCATAGTTTTAGGACTAGGAGTTTTCAAAATCTTTAATTTTTTTTAAAATTTAATTTATTTTTTTATAAGGTTCTTATTAGTCATCCATTTTATACACATCAGTGTATACATGTCAATCCCAATCTCCCAGTTCATCACACCACCCCCGCCACCCCCGCCACTTTCCCCCCTTGGTGTCTGTACGTTTGTTTTCTACATCTGTGTCTCTGTTTCTGCCCTGCAAACTGGTTCATCTGTACCATTTTTCTAGGTTCCACATATATGTGTTAATATACGATATTTGTTTTTCTCTTTCTGACTTATGTCACTCTGTATGACAGTCTCTAGATCCATCCACGTCTCTACAAATGACCCAATTTCGTTCCTTTTTATGGCTGCATAATATTCCACTGTATTATGTACCACATCTTCTTTATCCATTCGTCTGTCAATGGGCATTTAGGTTGCTTCCATGACCTGGCTATTGTAAATAGTGCTGCAGTGAACATTGGGGTGCATGTGTCTTTTTGAATTATGGTTTTCTCGGGGTATATGCCCAGTAGTGGGATTGCTGAGTCATATGGTAGTTCTAGTTTTAGTTTTTTAAGGAACCTCCATACTGTTCTCCATAGTGGCTGTATCAATTTACATTCCCACCAAGAGTGCAAGAGGGTTCCCTTTTCTCCACACCCTCTCCAGCATTTGTTGTTTGTAGATTTTCTGAGGATGCCCATTCTAACTGGTGTGAGGTGATACCTCATTGTAGTTTTGATTTGCATTTCTCTAATAATTAGTGATGTTGAGCAGCTTTTCATGTGCTTCTTGGCCATCTGTATGTCTTCTTTGGAGAAATGTCTATTTAGGTCTTCTGCCCATTTTTTAATTGGGTTGTTTGTTTTTTTAATATTGAGCTGCATGAACTGTTTATATATTTCGGAGATTAATCCTTTGTCCGTTGATTCATTTACAAATATTTTCTCCCATTCTGAGGGTTGTCTTTTCATCTTGTTTGTAGTTTCCTTGGCTTTGCAAAAGCTTTTAAGTTGCATAAGGTCCCATTTGTTTATTTTTGTTTTTATTTCCATTACTCTAGGAGTTGGATCAAAAAAGATCTTGCTCTGATTTATGTCAAAGAGTGTTCTTCCTATGTTTTCCTCTATAAGAGTTTTATAGTGTCCGGTCTTGCATTTGGGTCTCTAATCCATTTTGAGTTTATTTTTCTGTATGGTGTTAGGGAGTGTTCTAATTTCATTCTTTTACATATAGCTGTCCAGCTTTCCCAGCACCGCTTATTGAAGAGACTGTCTTTTCTCCGTTGTATATCCTTGCCTCTTTTGTCATAGATTAGTTGACCATAGGTGCGTGGGTTTATCTCTGGGCTTTCTATCCTGTTCCATTGATCTATATTTCTGTTTTTGTGCCAGTATCATATTGTCTTGATTACTGTAGCTTTGTAGTATACTCTGAAGTCAGGGAGTCTGATTCCTCCAGCTCCGTTTTTCCCCTCAAGACTGCTTTGGCTATTCGGGGTCTTTTGTGACTCCATACAAATTTTAAGACTTTTTGTTCTAGTTCTGTAAAAAATGCCATTGGTAATTTGATAGGGATTGCATTGAATCTGTAGATTGCTTTTGGGTAGTACAGTCATTTTCACAATATTGATTCTTCCAATCCAAGAACATGGTATATCTCTCCATCTGTTTGTATCATCTTTAATTTCTTTCATCAGTGTCTTATAGTTTTCTGCATACAGGTGTTTTGTCTCCCTAGGTAGGTTTATTCCTAGATATTTTATTGTTTTTGTTGCAGTGGTAAATGGGAGTGTCTCCTTAATTTCTCTTTCAGATTTTTCATCATTAGTGTATAGGAATGCAAGAGATTTCTGTGCATTAATTTTGTATCCTGCAACTTTACCAGATTCATTGATCAGCTCTAGTAGTTTTCTGGTGGCATCCTTAGGATTCTCTATGTATAGTATCATGTCATCTGCAAACAGTGACAGTTTAACTTCTTCCTTTCCAATTTGTATTCCTTTTATTTCTTTTTCTTCTCTGAGTGCCGTGGCTAGGACTTCCGAAACTATGTTGAATAATAGTGGCGAGAGTGGACATCCTTGTCTTGTTCCTGATCTTAGAGGAAATGCTTTCAGTTTTTCACCATTGAGAATGACGTTGGCTGTGGGTTGGTCGTATATGGCCTTTATTATGTTGAGGTAGGTTCCCTCTGTGCCCACTTTCTGGAGAGTTTTTATCATAAATGGGTGTTGAATTTTGTCAAAAGCTTTTTCTGCATCTATTGAGATGATCATATGGTTTTTCTTCTTCAATTTGTTAATATCGTGTATCACATTGATTGGTTTGCATATATTGAAGAATTCTTGCATCCCTGGGACAAATCCTACTTGATCATGGTGTATGATCCTTTTAATGTGTTGTTGGATTCTGTTTGCTAGTATTCTGTTGAGGATTTTTGCGTCTATATTCATCAGTGATATTGGTCTGTAATTTTCTTTTTTTGTAGTATCTTTGTCTGGTTTTGGTATCAGGGTGATGGTGGCCTCATAGAATGAGTTTGGGAGTGTTCCTTCCTTTGCAATTTTTGAAGAGTTTGAGAAGGATGGGTGTTAGCTCTTCTCTAAATGTTTGATAGAATTCACCTGTGAAGCCATCTGGTCCTGGACTTTTGTTTGTTGGAAGATTTTTAATCACAGTTTCAATTTCATTACTTGTGATTGGTCTGTTCATATTTTCTATTTCTTCCTGGTTCAGTCTTGGAAGGTTATACCTTTCTAAGAATTTGTCCCTTTCTTCCAGGTTGTCCATTTTATTGGCATAGGGTTGCTTGTAGTAGTCTCTTATCATGCTTTGTATTTCTGCAGTGTCCGTTGTAACTCTTCCTTTTTCATTTCTAATTTTATTGATTTGAGTCTTCTCCCTCTTTTTCTTGATGAGACTGTCTAAAGGTTTATCAATTTTGTTTATCTACTCAAAGAACCAGCTTTTAGTTTTATTGATCTTTGCTATTGTTTTCTTTGTTTCTATTTCATTTATTTCTGCTCTGATCTTTATGATTTCTTTCCTTCTACTAACTGTGGGTTTTGTTTGTTCTTTCTCCTGTTCCTTTAGGTGTAGGGTTAGAATGTTTATTTGAGATTTTTCTTGTTTCTTGAGGTAGGCTTGTATTGTTCTAAACTTCCCTCTTAGAACTGCTTTTGTTGCATCCCAGAGGTTTTGGATTGTCGTGTTTTCATTGTCATTTGTCCCTAGGTATTTTTTGGTTTCCTCTTTGATTTCTTCAGTGATTTTGGTTATTTAATAACGTACTGTATAGCCTCTATGTGTTTGTGTTTTTTACGTTTTTTTCTCTGTAATTGATGTCTAATCTCAGAGCGTGCGGTCGGTAAAGATACTTGATATGATTTCAGTTTTCTTAAATTTACCGAGGCTTGATTTGTGACCAAGATGTGGTCTACCCTGGAGAATGTTCCATGTGCACTTGAGAAGAAAGTGTAATCTGTTGTGTTTTGATGGAATGTCCTATAAATATCAATTAAATCTGTCTGGTCTATTGTGTCATTTAAAGCTTGTGTTTTCTTAGTAATTTTCAGTTTCGCTGATCTGTCCATTGTTGTAAGTGAGGTGTTAAAGTCCTCCACTATTATTGTGTTACTGTCGATTTCCTCTTTTATAGATGTTAGCAGTTGCCTTATGTACTGAGGTGCTCCTATGTTGGGTGCATATATATTTATAATTGTTATATTTTCTTCTTGGATTGATCTCTTGATCATTATGTAGTGTCCTTCCTTGTCTCTTGTAACATTCTTTATTTTAAAGTCTATTTTACCTGATATGAGTATTGCTACTGCAGCTTTCTTTGGATTTCCATTTGCGTGGAATATCTTTTTCCATCCCCTCACTTTCAGTCCGTATGTGTCCCTAGGTCTGAAGTGGGTCTCTGGTAGACAGCATATATATGGGTCTTGTATTTGTATCCATTCAGCGAGCCTGTGTCTTTTGGTTGGAGCATTTAATCCACCTACATTTAAGGTAATTATCGATATGTATGTTCCTGTTACCATTTTCTTAATTGTTATGGGTTTGTTTTTGTAGGTCCTTTTCTTCTCTTGTGTTTCCCACTGAGAGAAGCTCCTTTAGCATTTGTTGTAGAGCTGGTTTGGTGGTGCTGAATTCTCTTAGCTTTTGCTTGTCAGTAAAGCTGTTGATTTCTCTGTTGACTGAATGAGATCCTTGCTTGTAGAGTAATCTTGGTTGTAGGTTCTTCCCTTTCATCACTTTAAATATATTGTGCCACTCCCTTCTGGTTTGTAGAGTTTCTGCTGATAAATCAGCTGTTAACCTTATGGGAGTTCCCTTGTATGTTATTTGTCGTTTTTCCCTTGTTGCTTTCAGTAATTTTTCTTTGTCTTTAATTTTTGTCAATTTGATTACTGTGTGTCTCAGCATGTTTCTCCTTGGGTTTATCCTGCCTGGGACTCTCTATGCTTCCTGAACTTGGGTGGCTATTTCCTTTCCCATGTTAGGGAAGTTTTCGACTATAATCTCTTCAAATATTTTCTCACGTCCTTTCTCTTTCTCTTCTCCTTCTGGGACCCCTATAATGTGAATGTTGTTGCGTTTAATGTAGTCCCAGAGGTCTCTTAGGCTGTCTTCATTTCTTTTCATTCTTTTTTCTTCTGTTCCGCAGCAGTGAATTCCACCATTCTGTCTTCCAGGTCACTTATCCGTTCTTCTGCCTCAGTTATTCTGCTATTGATTCCTTCGAGTGTATTTTTCATTTCAGCTATTGTAGTGTTCATCTGTTTGTTTGTTCTTTAATTCTTCTAGGCCTTTGTTCAACATTTCTTGCATCTTCTCGGCCTTTGCCTCCATTCTTTTCCCGAGGTCCTGGATCATCTTCACTATCATTATTCTGAATTCTTTTTCTGGAAGGTTGCCTATCTCCACTTCATTTAGTTGTTTTTCTGGGGTTTTGTCTTGTTCCTTCATCTGGTAGAAAGTCCTGTCTTTCTGTGAATGTGGTTTTGCTTCCACAGGCTGCAGAATTGTCGTTCTTCTTCCTTCTGCTGTCTGTCCTCTGGTGTCTGAGGCTTTCTAAGAGGCTTATGCAAGCTTCCTGATGGGAGGGACTGGTGGTGGGTAGAGCTGACTGTTGCTCTGGTGGGCAGAGCTCAGTAAAACTTTAATCCGCTTGTCTGCTGATGGGTGGGGCTGGGTTCCCTCCCTGTTGGTTGTTTGGCCTGAGGCGACCCAGCCCTGGAGCCTACCTGGCTCTTTGGTGGGCTAATGGCAGACTCTGGGAGGGCTCACGCCAAGGAGTACTTCCCAGAACTTCTGCTGCCCATGTCCTTGTCTTCATGGTGAGCCACAGCCACCCCCACCTCTGCAGGATACCCTCCAACACTAGCAGGTAGGTCTGGTTTTGTCTCCTCTGGGGTCACTGCTCCTTCCCCTGGGTCCCGATGTGCACACTATTTTGTGTGTGCCCTCCAAGAGTGGAGTCTCTGTTTCCCCCAGTCCTGTCGAAGTCCTGCAATCAAATCCCGCTAGCCTTCAAAGTCTGATTCTCTAGGAATTCCTACCCCCCGTTGCCAGACCCACAGGTTCAGAAGCCTGACATGGGGCTCAGAACCTTCACTCAAGTGGGTGGACTTCTGTGGTTTAAGTGTTCTCCAGTTTGTGAGTCACCCACCCAGCAGTTATGGGGTTTGATTTTATTGTGATTGCGCCCCTCCTACCGTCTCATTGCGGCTTCTCCTTTGTCTTTGGATGTGGGGTATCTTTTTTGGTGAGTTCCAGTGTCTTCCTGTCGATGATTGTTCAGCAGTTAGTTGTGATTCTGGTGCTCTTGTAAAAGGGAGTGAGCGCACGTCTTTCTACTCTGCCATCTTGAACCAATCTCCGAAATCTTTAATTTTGGGTTTTTATCTTGATGTAAAAATTATCATTATAGATAACAGGATGATTACTTTGTAGCTGACTCTCATGAGATTTAGTACCTGCATTTTAAAGTAAGTGATCATTCTAAATATGTTTAATTTGTATGGTTAAGTTTTTCAAGCATGGGCTTCTGAAATCTGTGAGGTTGCTGACTGATGGTGATCTGTATTGTTTCTGTGAAAAAAAAATTGTTTTAAACTTATCTACTAAATAATTACGGGAGTAAACTGTCTAAGTTGGTTGCCGTTGTACTTAATTTATATATATATGTATTTGCCAATAGTCCAAAATAATGAGTGTTGTAGCATATTTTTATGCCCCATGTTGTTTAAAAGTGATACTTGTGATAAAGTACATGATTAATTCCATTACCATTACAGTTTAATAGTAAAATGGAGGTTACCTATGTAGAAAGCAGGTAATATATATAGATTTCTTACATTTTGAAGCAGTAGTTGGTAAATAACTTCTTTCATCTTAGCACCCAATACATCCTTTCACTAAAAATCTGAAGGTAAGTAACTTATGTTTTGGACATGGACTTCTTTTTACCAATGTCAAATTACTTTTCTCTCTGTGTAGAGAAGCTAAAATTAATTAAAAGCTTTCCTTTTGGTATTTGTAAATGTCATTTTAAACTGATTCTTGAAAGCTCTTCAAACATGGATTAGGGCTTGCTTTTTTAGTCATTAAAACTGATAGTTACTGCAACTTTAACCAAACCTATTTAGCAGTGTCCTAATCATGTTCTTATACATAATGAAGATAGTCTGCTATTAGTCATACAACTTATCAATACTTTCACATAATCTCTCATTAGATCCTCAGGAAACAGCATGATGTAAGAGAAGCAGGTATTAGAGATTAGTATCACATGTTCATTGAATGTTTACTAGGTGTTCTGCCCTGTTCTTAGAGGTTTGTGTGCATTTTCATTGTTGTGAAAATTCAACCCTGTGAAATAGGTACTATTATTGCCCTCATTTTTCAGTTAAGAAAACTGAGGCACAGACTGGTGGTAGTGGGATCATGTACAAGTTTCTCAACATTTCTTCACCTATCTGCCATATTCTTCTCTAAGTCCAACTCCTTCACACGAGATTCTACCCCTTATTAGCTACTCAAGGACATTGCTCTTGAAATTCTCTATTTTTCTCTCCTGCATCCTCAGTTTTTCCTTTCTACTGGATTATTCCTCTTGGCATACAAACATGTTATTTCTCTCTTCCTAAAAAAACAAAAACACGAAACAGTAAAACAAACAAGACCCTCTTTGATTTCACTTCCCTTCTAGCTGTTGTTTTATTTCTTTCCTGTCTTTAGTGCACAACTCCTTATAAATTACGAATATTCACTGTATCTGTACTCCTCTCCTGTTCTCTTGAATCCGTTCCAGTTAAGTTTTTACCCTACTGTTCCACCAAGATTGCTTTTATGAAGATCACCAGGGAGCTCCATGTTCCAGGATATGGTGGGGGAATAGAGAAATAAATAGAATAGTATGAAAGAAGGACACTACGATTAATAACAAAAGCCTGTAAACACTCAAGTATCCATACTGTAAACTTTAGTATTTCTGTGTAATGGAGCATTATGCATCTGTTAAAAAGAATGGGGAAGACATCTTTATACTGCTAAGGAGTAATCTCCAGGGTACAGTAAGTGAGAAAACAAGGTACAAAGGAGTATCGTGTACTATCTTTTATGTGAGAAAAGAAGGGAAATACAAGTGTATTTGTATTCAGGTTTGTTATGTTGTTAAAAAATGATGGAAGGGTAATTCAGAATTACAGAGAAAGAGGGTAGGGACAGAAGCTAAACCTCTTTGTACCTTGTTCTATAATTTTTACTTTGTTTCCATGTGTGTTGTATATAATTAAAAAAAATTAAATAGAAAAAAATTCCTAAATGGCAACAAAAGAATTTAACAATGTCAGGATGGTGACAAAACTGTAAGAAGAATTATTACAAGTAATTTTGAAACAGTATTTTGACTGCATATCCCTAATGGGATATATCTAAGGACGGAAAAAAGTGACAAGAAATCTTAAACCTCATCCAATATTATTATTATTATTTGAGATTATACATAGTACGATAAAGCATATAAGTACTTTTGCTAATGGCATACGTTTGTTAATATCATTAGCAAGAAAGATTTTCAGGGTGATAGAGATACAAATAAAAAACCATATACTGTTTAATTAAAATTGGAAATATGAATATATATTCAGGGTTTAAGTTTCTCTTTCTCAAAAATACATATTTTCTAGCTCTCCTCAATGAAGAATCTTAGAAATAATAGCAAGTGACAATAAGCACTCTTAGACCCCAGATTTTGTCTCTAGATGCCATTTCCCATTAAAAGGAATCAAGGCCCCTGGAACAGTGGCTGATTCCAGGCCTGGGGAAAGAAATGTGGAAGATGAACCTGGTGTGCCCGAAAGCAAGGAAGCTCTTAGAGACTACAGAGGTCATGTCAAGGTGACATAGGATCCAACCTGAAGGGACTCCTACTGGCCAAAGATGGTGCAATTTGAGGATTAACAAAAAAACAACCAGGTGGCAGTATATTGAAAAACATAAAATTCCACAAGCTCATAATGATACTTAAACCAAAACTTTTTGGTCACTTCTGGAGGTTGCTTGGGCACTCATTCTGGAAACTGATAAAGGGAATAAATTGAGCATTTTTGCTGTCTTTCTTGTGTAATCTAGGTATGCAAATGGTTGATGAGGTAAAGTTCTTTTAGAAGAAGCACAGCTAATACAGAAAGAATTAGAGAATTAGAAAATATTTTCTACCCCTAATGAAGTAATGGATCTAGGCAGTTGGATCTAGGTTGTTAATAAGGTGAATGTTTGATGGCAGACTTTATAAGGGATGAATTCGGCTGACAACATTTGAACCCACTGATCAAACTTAACATGACTAAAAGTAAGTCACTCAATCCAGTGTGCTAATAATGATGTGATGCAACAGGAAGTTCTCTTGTCAAACAAAAAGGAACCTGAATTTAATCAACCCTCTAGATCTAACTGCATTATACAGAGACTACAGGACATGCTGTACAATACCAGGAGGACATAGTCACCCAAATCCAGATTGCAACATGTTTTCTTCAACAAATAGCTAGGGAAAAATTTTAAAGAAGTGGAAGCTGTTAGAAGATTAAAAGAGATGTAACAGCCCCATCCCATGTGTGAACCTTGTTTGTATTCTGATTTAGACAAACCATTCCTAAAAAGACATTTTTGAGCAAGTGGGAAAAACTGAGCTGTGCTGGATATCACATTATAAGGAATTAATATTTATTTTGTTGAATGTGGTAATATTGTGGGTAGTTGGAAAAAAAACTGTTACAGATACATTCTGTTTTTTACAGGCAAAAAGAAATATGTGGTATTGGCTTTAAAACTCTCTTCCTTGCCAAAAAAAAAATGGGGGTAGGTGGGTAAATGAAACAGCAATAGCAGAATGTTGATAATTGTTGGAGCTGGATATTTGGGAATTCTTGAAGATGGTAAGGGGGTTCATTTTATTCTCTCCACTTTGTGTATGTTTGAGAAGTTTCATAGTAAAGTAAGGAAAGAACTGATATTTTTTATACAGAATGATATGACATAGAAGTATCTATTAAATGTTTGGACTGGTGAAAGAATGATAGTTTATGATGGCTGTAGTATTTATCAAAGAAACTTCTTTAGGTTGCAGCTGAAGTAATAAGTATATTGTGGAAACTTATAAAGCGTTACATAATTCATTTGTCCAGGGATTAAATCAGTCATTATCTACTTAGCATTTAACTTATGTTATATAATTTACTATTTGTGCTCCACTCAATATTTATATGTATCGATTGAAGTTTCAAGACTTGTGATACGTATTTTAAAAAAAATCCTTGGGACTTCCCTGGTGGTGCAGTGGTTAAGAATCCGCCTGCCAATGCAGGGGACACGGGTTCGAGCCCTGGTCCAGGAAGATCCCACATGCCGCGGAGCAACTAAGCCCACGCACCACAACTGCTGAGCCTGCGCTCTAGAGCCTGCGCACCACTACTGAGTCCACGCGCTGCAACTACTGAAGCCCACACGCCTAGAGCCCGTGCTCCGCAACAAGAGAAGCCACTGCAGTGAGAAGCCCACGCACCGCAACAAAGAGTAGCCCCCACTTGCTGCAACAATGAGAACCCAACGCAGCCAAAAATAAATAAATAAATTTAAAAAAAATCCTTTGTTGTATTTGGTTGTTAATATAAGAATTTTTATATGTGCATTTTAGGAATGGTACACTCAAAAATACTTACAGGGGAAGCTAAATTATGCCTAAAAGCTAAGTATCTTGGAAGGACAACTATACCTTCCCTTGATCTTTGGTACCTAAGGACCCCTGAATCACAGATATTACTCAGTATGACTCTTTCTACTATGGTTATTTTTAATGTAAGACTTTTTTAGTAGCCATGTTGCATATGTAGTCTGTTTGAAGATTGTTATAGTTATTGCTTGGATTTGGCATGTTTAGTAATTGTTGATATAGCTGATATTTAACTGTTTTAATAGAATTCAAGGAACATTTGCCTGTTTCTCAGTTATGAAATAGGAGGTCTTATGGGGACTCTACATAAATGCTTTTATTTTAAATACTTAATGCTTGTAGTGTGAGCACTTAGCAGATTTATTTTAAGTACAAAATAAGGCAGAGATAACCAGAACATATCTCCTATTTTGGGTTGCATATGGAGATGGCACTTGAATCTCCATGCACTTGAGTTGATTTTTCTTTAGTCTTGTGTTTTTGAAAAATGTATGAAGGTATTCATGAGAATGGCAGGAATAATAAAAACAAGAATAGTTACCTAAAGCTGTAACTAAATCCAAATGGCTTTGGAATTAAAACCAATAAATTGTCCTGCATGATGTTAGTAAAGAATAAAATCTTATGTTTACTTTTGATTAAAAATACTGACAATGCAAAATAACACTGGTGACCTTGGAATTTTATCCCATTGTTGACTGTTAATAGAAAGTCAGCCACCTTCTCATTTATAATCTTGAAGGTTTTTGTTTGTTTGTTTGTTTTTGATTTGAGTATTTCTTGTGCCCTTTTTTTTTAAAGGGGCGGGGCCTAAGGCGGGACCGAGCGTGACCTCGAGCGGGGGCGGGATGGAGGAGTCTTCTTTTTTTTTTTTTTTTTTTTTTTATTTATTTATGGCTGTGTTGGGTCTTCGTTTCTGCGCGAGGGCTTTCTCTAGTTGTGGCAAGCGAGGGCCACTCTTCATCGCGGTGTGCGAGCTTCTCACTATCGCGGCCTCTCTTGTTGTGGAGCACAGGCTCCAGACGCGCCGGCTCAGTAATTGTGGCTCACGGGCTTAGTTGCTCCGCGGCATGTGGGATCCTCCCAGACCAGGGCTCGAACCCGTGTCCCCTGAATTGGCAGGCAGACTCTCAACCACTGCGCCACCAGGGAAGCCGCCCTTGAAGGTTTTTAATGACAGTCACACGTAGATTGCATTATGGCTGAAAAGACAAACTTCCAATTTACCTTTTTTTCCTCGTTTTAAAAATAATTTGGTAATTATCTGTATTTTATTATATCTACAGTAGATATGCTACCATTTGCTGAACTTTTAATGTCTTAAGTGGAATTTGGAAAAACAAAATTCTTAAATTATGTCCGTTTTCTGCTTATTTGTGCCTAAAGGGAGTTTTACTTTACCCATTGTAAGGCATCTTATTCCCAACCTTCAATTTGTATAATTAGAAAAAGTTGAATTCTTTTCTTTGTCCCATTTCTTAGTTGACAAAGGATCAGAGGTTGGTGTATTCTGGCAGACTGCTTCCCGATCACCTGCAGCTGAAAGACATTCTCAGAAAAGTAAGCTTTTCTACCACTATTTGATACCAGATACTCAGAGTGCCAGAGGAGATATGTTCTGAAGTTTTATTGATATCCAACCAGTTTAGTTTTTAGATACTTAAAATCAACTCTTTTGGGTAGCATAATAGGTGATTCTGATTAGTTTAGGTAACAGTTTTGTATATCCATCTGATAGCTAAATCTGAAATAGGATTATATATTTGTGTTCAGGGATTTGTTATCTTGTGTAAGAAAGCAGTACTGAGTTATCAGTAAACTGTGCAGGAGTAGAGTGCTCAAGTAGTGGTGAAGGATTTTCATTGATAATAGTCTCCTCTCTTAAATACCCTTCTGACCAAACTACGTTTTAATACAAGTTAACTTGGCTTAGGAGTTTAATTTCAGGACAGAAAATAGAAGGAAGCCCAATTGGTCCATCAGTTAGCAAACTTTGAATGCTGGTACTCAGAGTTAAATATATTTGAATACAGTTTTTTTGACAGATTGAATGCTAGTTATTTTAATGGCAGCCTTTTAGCTCATGTTTATTGGTGGAATTTATACTTTTAGAACTTTTCTATGTTTGAGATTCTTTTTGGTTGTGAGTGTAGCAGAATTGAATATATAGCTGTTAATGTTTTGCTTTAGATCTTTGACTTAACTCAGTGTTTTCTGGATATCCCTAATCTCTCTATCCTCTCCTGTATGTTTATTGATCACCTGTGGGAAACTTTAAAAAATCTTACACTGGTGTGTTCCTTCTGTTAGATAGTTGACATTTTAGCTTTGCCAGTGTGACTTCTTGCTGTCATTTTCATTTTAATCATGTAGTTTCAGGTTGCCAAAGTGGTTTAATAACCTCTCTGTCTCCCTCGCTCTCTCTCCCTCTCAAAAATAGTGGAATTTGCAGCAGACTCACCCCCCGCCTTTGTTTTCTTAATAGACTTTGTTTTTTAGAGTAGTTTTAGGTTCACAGCAAAATTTAGCAGAGGGTATAGAAATTTCCCATATACCTCCTGCCTCTGCACATACACAGCTACCCCCACTAACAACATCCATGTCAGAGTGGTATAATAGTTACAGTTGATGCCTACATTGACCTCATTATCACCCCAAACCCATAGTTTCCATTAGGGTTCACTCTTGGTGTTGTACATTCTGTAGATTTTAACAAATGTAAAATGACATGTATCCACCATTATAGTATTGTACAGAATATTTCACTACCCCCCAAATCCTCTGTGCTTCACCTCTTCATTCTTTCTCTGTTTTTATCCTTAAAAACCTTTTTGCTATATGCTCTTTGAAATATATATTTATTATTTTACCCAAGTATAGCTAGAGGCTGCACATGCGTACATTTAAAAAGGCTTTTGCTGCCAGAAATCATTTCCAACCAGAAGACTTAAAAGAAGAATGCCTCAGGACTTCCCTGGTGGTCCAGTGGTTAAGACTCTGCACTTCCACTGCAGGGGGCACAGGTTCGATCCCGGGTCTGGGAACTAAGATCCCACATGCTTTTTTTTTTTTTTTTTTAAATTTTGGCTCCACCACGCTGCATGTGGGATCTTAGTTCCCTAACCAGGGATTGAACGCACGCCCCCTGCATTGGAAGGTGGAGTCTTAACCACTGGACCTCCCGGGAAGTCCCTTTTCTTTCTTTTTTAAAATTGCTGAGCCATCCTTTGTTCTTCTCTGCCCCCCTTTATTCTCTTTCCTTTCTCCATCTTATTTACTTGCTTTATGCCTAACTATAAATATACTCATGAAATTGCTAAGCTAAAATGCCAATTCTAATCATTTTTAGCACATTTTCCTTCAGTCGTAGTTGTAGATTTATGGCAACACATTTGGAATATTTACAGAATATAGTTCAAATATATGCTTTATGTCTGTGCATAAGTGTTATAGATAAAAACAGTTTTTGACTTAAAAAAATAAAACACTATTGCTAAAACTAAGACAAATGAGATTATAGTGAAGTTATTTGAGTTTCTTTATCGCTGTAAGGTCTCAAATGATGAAAACATTTCACTACTCAAAGTTTGTAGGCCTAAACTTAAATGTGACTATCACAGTTCTGATATTAACATGCTAGATGTTTTTATATTGAAATAATAGATAGTGCTGACACAACTTTACAGCAGTGTTTGCTTCAAAACACCTTGGTATACAAAATAATCATTTTTTTCATATAGCAATTCCTGAGTATTGAGACCATTTTCTAATCATGGACAAAATATTGAATTCACAAGGGTCCTAATGACAACAATTTATTACTAATAATATGGCTGTGGTAGGAAGGAACTTAAGTTCTGAATTAAGTATTTCTGCTTAGCTACTGACATTTTTGAGCTGTGTATTTTCCAGTACTACTCTTTAAATGTAATCTTCTTTAATTTTAGCAAGATGAGTATCATATGGTTCATCTAGTATGTACTTCTCGGACTCCTCCCAGTTCTCCAAAATCCAGCACCAGTAGAGAAAGTCATGAAGCATTGACATCCAGCAGCAATTCTGTGAGTTGTTTTGGGCAGAGTAAATGTTGAAGTTTTCTGATTATCCTTTTTTGCCTCTAAAAATTAAGTGGAAAACAGAACAATTCGCTCTTCTGGGTTGTGAGACTGTGTTTTGAACAGCTCAAGTTAACCATTTAAACTTCATTTTTAGAGATCCAATACACAGTGTTATCCCCTGAAGCCTGTTCCCCATGAGTTATAATTTACTATATGGCAGGTCAGTAATAGATCCAATCTTCAGGGGTTTAATTACTGAAATACTCAAAAGACAGAATTATGATCTGGTTATATAATATAAACTCTAGGGCCAGTATTTCAGAAATATTTAAAGTATTTGATATAGTATATTTAATCAAGGTAGATTAAATTATTTAAACTTTAAGTTTCCTAAATCTTCTTGGTAGATTGCTTGGTCAAGAACTTTGTTTTTTAAAATGATTGCATTTGAGCCTATATTTCAACTGTGGGAGGAATAATTACTTAACCTACTCAGTTCCTTCAGACTTGAGTATTCATTTCTCCCTTCTTATTTTTACATCTGCTTAAAACTGTTTTGGAAATTTTAAAAACTAGTTGAACGTTTCAACTTAGATATTGTCTACAAGTTTTAGAGACACCGTCTCAAATCCTTCTATATTAAATTATTTTTGGTTTCCCGTAAAACCTTTATGTGACACTTTTGGAGGTGAAAGAAAAGGACTGGATGAGTGGAAGCTTGCTTAAAACTTCCTGGGCAGGGAACTTTTGTACTGCTAAGTGTACTTTCCTTCTTATCAAGAATCTAGCCAAAACTTTTAAGGAGGGGATGAATGGCATGGGTGATATAGATACTGCCAGTTAACTGCTTCTTTAAGAAACTAGATCTTCTAGTTGCTGTATTTAATTAGCATAGCCTCAATGGTATTTTCTAGTACCAGCCATGGGAGTTTAGCTTACATTAAATTGAGATATGTTTTGTCAGTAAACCTAAGGGTCTTTCTATGTTTCCTACCTTGCATAAGAAGGGACAAAACCCTGGCATTGGAATAGAGTTCTGTATATAGTCTTTGGACACAGTTGTGTTGCTCCTGTTTTTGTTGACGAAGAACCTTCTCACTTTTCTAGTGGTTCCTCGTTCATGATTTCATGTCATTAGTATATATATTCAGTTTTTTTAAGGTGTGTTATAAAAATCTAAAAAGTATCAAAGGAGAATTAAGTTGAATTCCTCTTAATTTTTTATGGCAGATAAATTTCAATGGGACTTGAAAATGTCTTAAAAATCTGTTCATGAAAGAGTTATCCAATAAGGCCAGAAATAATTAGTTCTAGAGAAATTAGGCTGTGCTGCCAAATGGCTAGGCCTTTCTTCTATTAATTTTTTAATGAACACCATATTTTGATGGTCCCTTTAACAAGAAATCATGCCAAAAAAGAACACTTTCCAGGTTATGTGCCTAACAATCAGGCTCCCTAGTAAGGTTTCTGGTGTCTATGTGGTGTGGAATAACATCTTAAAGCTTTTGTTAGTTTTGCAAAAGACCAGTGTCCGTGGGACCTTTCACATGGCAGGACTAAGGAAGGTAGAGAGGCAAAAAGACATGCTGTAAATAGGAAGGCAGTACAGGTAAATGCAATTTTAATGAACTTGGAAGGATGTTGAAATTATTTTGTACCCAGCTTTTTAAAGTGGGTAATTTATATAAAATGTAATTGTGTTTTAAATTTACATAAAACACTTGACAAACTATTTTCAAGCAGCAGCAAATTGAGGTGGTCTTCAAGAGATTATATTGTTTGAGGTTATTTGAGTCTGTGAGTTACTGACATCACTGAAGCATGAGAATTTTAAAATCCTGTTTGGTATCTTGTTCATGTTGTAAAAAAACAATATTTGTTGGTGGTATCTATAAACTAATAGAATTTTAGAACTGAAAGAAATCTTGAAAATCTAGTTCAATCTCATTTTTTATAGGAAAGCTGAGACTCAGGGGTTAAGTGAATTTTAAGGTTATGTTCCTTGTTAATGTCAGAGATAGCACCAAATTCTAGCATGTTCCTCAATATTTTAAACGAGTGTACTACTAATAGCATGTTATACAGTAGCTGTTATACAGTAGTAGTTCATAGTAACTGTTTAAGTGACACAGTTTTTAGTACCATTTATTAAACACTTCCTATGTGTTAAGCATCATGAAAAGAGCTTTGTATGAATTTAATTTTCACAAATTTTGTATGCTATTATTTTTGTATATAATTACTACTCAGCCTTTTATAGTTGAGAAATGGACTAATGTTGTGTAATTAAGTGATTTTGATATTCTAAACTCTTCAGTCTCGTAAGAATTAAAATATCTACCTATTAAGCTGGGCACAGGAGTCAAATCAGTAAATTTCTAAAATTCACTCTTTGCAGAGGGATTTCATAAGTACATTTTTAGCAATGTGTCTATAATATTGTGATTGTAATGAATTAAATGTCCTTGAAAAAATAATTACATTTTTGTTTGTAGAGTTCAGATCTGTCAGGATCATCAACTCCATCATCCAGTCAAGAAACCTTGTCTTTAGCTACCAGTTCGTCCTCAGAAGGATTGAGGCAACGAACCCTTCCACAAGCACAAACCGACCCAGCACAGAGTCATCAGTTCCCATATGTAATGCAAGGGTGAGTGAAACTGATAGCTGTGGGCCTCTTAATAACCTGTGACTCCAGACTTTCATGGTAGTCCCCTTCAGTAATCAAAGTACATTTGAAATTTATTCATATACCTGATTATATGTTTTGAGAATTAGAGGGTTAGGTGGATCAGTGTTTTTTTAATTTTTTTGGCTGTCCCACACGGTTTTTGGGATTTTAGTTCACTCATCAGGGACTGAACCCCAGGTCCTCTGCAGTGAGAGCATGGAGTCCTAACCACTGGACCGCCAGGGAATTCCCAGGAGCAGTGATTTTTTTTTTTTTTTAAAGTGAATGGTGTTTTGTTTTGTTTTTTTAAATTTATTTATTTTATTTATTTTATTTTTGGCTGCGCTGGGTCTTTGTTGCTGCATGTGGGCTTTTCTCTAGTTTAGGCGAGCGGGGGCTACTCTTCGTTGCAGTGCACGGGCTTCTCATTGCGGTGGCTTCTCTTGTTGCGGAGCATGGGCTCTAGGCGTGCGGGCTCAGTAGTTGTGGCCCGCGGGCTCTAGAGCGCAGGCTTAGTAGTTGTGGCGCACGGGCTTAGTTGTTCCGCGGCATGTGGGATCTTCCCGGACTCGGGCTCGAACCCATGTCCCCTGCATTGGCAGGCAGATTCTTAACCACTGCGCCCCCAGGGAAGCCCAGGAGCAGTGCTTTTGAAAGCTGGTTGTACATTAGAATTGTCTAGGGCAGTACTTTTCAGTCTTTAATGTTTGTGCTAATCACCTGGAGATCTTATTAAGATGCCAGTTCTGATTCAGTAGGTCTTATGGGGCCTGAGATTCTGTATTTCCAGCAAGCTCCCCTGTGATGCTGATGCTTCTGATGCTTAGAACATACTTTGAATAACAAGGATCTAGGTAACTAAAACTTTTGTTTTTACTCAGTCTCACTATAGGTCTATGCAAATTAGTCTTCTGGGGAGCAGATGGGTGAGTAAGGGTGTTCTTGGAAGAGTACAGGGCCCAGTAATATGTTTTTAAAAACTTCCACTGGTGTTTATGATCAGCCAGGCTTGGTAACAACTGAGGTAGAATAAAACTGTGATGTATTATGAAGATATGCTAACCATTGCATGTTATCCAGAGTCTTTCTTAGAGGAGTTTACTCAAGAAGCTTGCTATGGCTACCTTATATTTAGCAATTACAGCAGGCCTCTTGGGTTAGGCAGTTCCAGGGGGGAATGCAGTCGACAGCCACAGCACATCTTTCAGACAGCTCAGAAAGGAGGATCTTGGAGAATACAGTTTAGACCTGGGTTATGTCTAAAACCAGAGTACTTTTGAAGTAAAGGAAACATGAATAATAGGTAGTGGCAGTTGTTTTGTGTTGCGTATCATGCTGTGGGACTGCAGTGTGTGACAGTGCTCCGGATCCATGCTGGTGAGGCTGGAAATAAGGAAATGGCTAGGACCCCTCAGAATGGTAGTAAGTGATATAACCAAGGAGTAGCCACTGGCTGTTATGCCAAACAGGGTGTAATAACATACAGGTACTTTCTACTTAGAACTTTAAACTTAATTCAATTCTTAATGCAGAAAAACAAAGCGGAGTATATAGCAAAATATTTAAAGGACTCATTTGTCTCATATTCTTGAGTTTTTCTTCTAAAAATAAGTGTTTAGATGAGGCTGATTGTAGACTTTTATGAAGCATCCTATGAAACTATCAATATTTTTGTTTTCAGAAAATGATTATTACAAACCAAAATTTAGTTATTTATAAAAAACAGTGTTGTCACGGTTTACATTATAGAATAATGGCTTAAAATACTTTCTGTCTTATGACAGTGATTCCTTTCCTGTCTTTTTTGCAGAGTAAGACAGTTCAGTTCCTCTCAATTTATACAGTGATTTTACTAATATTTTACCAAATACGGTGGTAGTGATAGAAAGTGAGAAAATTATGGATATAATAAACCTGGAAGAATATGTAATGACATGTTAATAATAGTTATCTCTGCACAATAAGATTTTTAACTCTTTCTCATACTTACAGTGAATATATTTTGTAATAAACAAAACAAAGTGTGTAAAGTTGCACATCTTCAGAATAAGACCATGGTTATCTTGGGAAAAGATTAGTAATTTCTTTAGGCTGTTGAGAAAATCAACAAACTGTGGAGACAAAGGCATTTAGCTCTTAGAAGTATATAAAACAGATTAGAAAAATCTGAAAGTGTTTATTTTGCTAAAAATGAGTATTAAGATGATAAGCAATAAAATCCTTAAAGATCTGAGCTTCACTTAGGCAATCTATTACTAGATGAATAATGTTTTAAATCAGGAGGGCAGTATAGCTTAGAGGATGTACAGATTCAGGAGCCAGCCTGCCTTGGTTTGAATCCTGGCCCTAACCACTGACTAGCTTGGGCAAGTCTCTTCTCTACTTTGTTTCAGTTTGCTCATGATCTGGAGATAACAGTACTTATCATACAGGATTTCTGTGTGGATTAAGAGTTCACGTATGTAAAGTGTTTACTGATGTGTTAGCAAATATTTATAAATGCATTCATATTTATAAATGAATGTTGTACATTCATTCAGCAAACAGATTTATAGTCATCTGTGAGTCTGATGCACTGAAACATTTGAATGAATGCCAGTGCTAGGTGCTGGAAAATGAATCTATATTTGGAAAGAGCACTTTGTGATTTACAAAACAATTTAAGGGAAAGTTCAGTAAATAAGTTACTCAGTTCAACAATGAACGTGATTTAATTTCATCTTATAGTTGTAATTTTTTACTAATGAAGACTTTACATCTGTCTTTAAGTAAATTTTATTGAACACAGCCTTAGCCTTAAATGTACAAGAGCAGTAATTTAGTGACCTTGAAGAATTCACCAACAAAATATAATCTCTGCACACCTTTTATAGACTTCAGTACAGCTTATGTTTAACTAGTCACATGTGTTTTCCACCATGTAGGTTAGTACTCTCAATCTTTAGTGAACTTGTTAAAATTGCTAAATTCTGATCCCTACTCCCTGAGTTTTTGAATCACTAGGTTTAGGTAGTGCTTAGGAATCTGCCAACTTAACAGCATTCTGGGAACCTCTCTTTTTAAGAAGCTCTAATGCAGGTGATTATTTGCCCATCAAGATCTTGAGGAAACATGAGAAGACCAAACAGTACATGTATATCACCACATTGGCTATCCATTTATAATGTCACGTTTATAAATCTTGACTGACTGTTTTGGACTCAGTGTGCTGTGCTGTCATATTTATTTAACTCTAAAAACTGCTGACCGGTTTATAGAATACCCACTGTTTTGTACACTCAATTTTTCCCCCTGAAATAGTAACAACCTTGTTTTATAATTACTAAAACTGAAAACCTACTCATTGTACCCTTCTGTGTTATCTGATTTTTTAATAGTAAAAATTGCTTATAACCCACCACCCAGAAATAACTATTGCTAACATTTTTGTAGTTTCCTTCCAAATAATTTTCTAAGTATACTTTTTAAATAGAAATATCATACTACTTTATTTTATAAACCTTTTAAAAAAGCATAATGTAGCCTGGACATATTTCCAGATCAAATATAAATCTACAACATTTAAAGTCTGTATTAGCAGTAAGTTTAGCCAAGGAGGTGAAAGAGCCATGCACTGAAAACTATAAGACAATGATGAAAGAAATTGAAGACACAAATAAATGGAAAGATATTCCATGCTCATGGATTAGAAGAATTAGTGTTGTTAAAATGTCCATACTACTCAAAGCAATCTGTAGATTCAGTCAATCCCTATCAAAATTCCAAATGATATTTTTCACAGAAATAAAACAAACAATCCTAAAGTTTGTGTGGAACCACAAAAGACCTCAAATAGCCAAAGCAATCTTGAGAAAGAAGAGCAAAGCTAAAGGCATCACACTCCCTGATTTCAAACTATACTACAGAGTAACAGTAATTAAAACAATATGGTATTGGCATAAAAACAGACACATAGATCAATGGAACAGAATAGAGAACCCAGAAATAAACCCATACATATATAGTCAATTAATTTATGACAAAGGAGGCAATAATATATAATGAGGAAAAGACAGTCTCTTCAGTAAATGGTGTTGGGAAAACTGAACAGCCACATGCAAAAGAATGAATCTAGACTACTATTTTATACCATACTTAAAAATTAACTCAAAATGGGAATTCCTTGGCAGTCCAGTGGTTAGGACTCCATGCTTTCACTGCCGAGAGCACAGGTTCAATCCCTGGTCGGGGAACTAAGATCCTGCAAGCTGCGGGGCATGGCCAAAAAAAAAAAAAGTTACCTCAAAATGAATTTGACTTGAATGTAAGACTTGAGACCATAAAACTCCTAGAAGAAAATAAGCTCCTTGACACTGGACTTGGTGATGATTTTTTAGATTTGACAACAAAAGCAAAAATAAAGGGATTACATCAGACTAAAAAGCTTCTGCACAGCAAAGGAAATCATCAACAAAATGAAAAGGCAACCTACTGAATGGGAGAAAATGTTTGCAAATCATATATCTGATAAGGGGTTAATATCCAAAATATATAAAGAACTCATACAATAGCAAAAACACAAACAATCCGATTAAAAAATGGGCAGAGGATCTGAATAGACTTTTTCCCAAGAAGACATACAGATGGCCAGCAGGTACATGAAAAGATGCTCAACATCACTAATCATCAGGGCAATGCAAGTCAAAACCACAATGAGATACCACCTCACACCTGTCAGATGGCTGTTATTAAAAAGACAACAAATAACAAGTGTTGGTCAGGATCGTGGAGAAAAGGGTACCCTTGTGCACTGTTGTTGGGAATGTAAATTGGTGCAGCCACTATGGAAGACATTATGGAGTCTCCTCAGAAAATTAAAAATAGAACTACCATATGATCCATCAATTTCACCTCAGAGTATTTATCTGAAGAAAATGAAAATACTTGATTTGAAGAGATATATGTACCCCCATGTTCACTGCAGCATTATTTACAATAGCCATGATAAGGAAGCAGCCTAAGTGTCCATAGGTAGATTAATGGCTAGAGAAATTATGGTACATATTTACACAATGGAATACTATTCAGCCATAAAAAAGAAAAGTTATACCAGTTTACTTTTCCAATAACAGTTGTTAAAAGAGCCCAATTCACCATACCATTACAGGTATGTACTTCCCAGTATGATAAGTTGGGATGTCCTTGTTTTAATCTAAGACACGATAAAGAGACATTCTTTTTGTTTTGTGAAATGCTTATTTGTTGGCGTGTTGGTATTTTAAAAAGTTCATTTGTGACAGTTCTTTATCTAAAAGGATATTAATAATTAATGCTTATTGAGCACTTAGCTCAGGCTAAGCATTGTATTAAGCACTTATACATGCTTTATTTCATTGAACTTTTTACCAACTCTATTCTCTCCCATTTTATGGATGAGGAGAAGGAGGATGAAAGGTTATGTAGCCTGCCTAAGTTCACAGAAGTGGTCAGTAGCAGGACTAAAGTTCAAATCCATATCTGACTTGAAAGTCTGTGTTAACTGTCTTGTTGAAGTGAATATTTTGTCTGTCATTTGTTTCAATATAATTTCCTAGCTTACCATTTGTATTTTGACTTCATTTATAATGGTGGTTCTCTCCCCTCTGCTCTCCCATTTAAAACTTTTCTCTAGTAAGATCTATTGGCCAGATTTTACGTACTGGTGACTGAATAAGCATATTTGTCTGTATGAGGATCTTGTGGCTTTCTTCAGGAAAAGTTTACTTTAGAATTTGCTGTAGCTGGGCAATGAAGACAGGAAAATGAATTATGTAGTTGCCCTCAATGGAAGTAGGTCAGATCGGCAAATAAACTGCCATTCACTGATGTGCTATCATGGTCTTGAAAAAGTTCTGCAGGAGCCTGGAGGAGGGAGTGACTGTCTCTGCTTGGAGGAAGGGAGAGGGCTTCATAATTGGTAACATTTTGGCTGATTTTAAGGGAGGTTCAGCAGAGGAGAACAAAGCAGTGTGGAGAGTCTTGAAAAGGCATATTCTGGAAACAAAGTGGGGATTCCATGCAGGTTTTCTATGAAAGAATTTGTCCCTGATTGTTGAAGTTTCCAGTTCCTTTCATCTCCTCTCCTTTATAATTCTTAACTTTAAAAAGCATACTAATGAATGTCTATCATAAGGAACCCTTACTTACCTAACATCCAGCTTCAGCAACTATTAATAGACTACTATTCTTCAACCATTCCCCCTTGCTCCTCCTTTTTTTCTTGGGCTGGAGTATTTCTAAAGTAAAATCTAGACATCATATCACTTCATCTGTAAATACTGTGTATCTGTAACAGACGTGACAGATATGGACTAAGAATCACAATACCATTAGAACACTCAACAAAATAAAAACATTTTTAATATCATTTAATATCAAATTCGTGATCCATTTTCCCTGATTGTCTCGAATGTCTTTTTATGGTTGTTTTGATTGGGTCAGTATTGAAAGAGATTGACCTACTGCATTTGGTTGATGTTTCTTAAGGCTCTTCTAATCTAATCCCTATCCCTACCTTTTTTTACTTTATGCCTTTTCTGTTGTTCTGTGTAATTTCCCATAGTAGTCTATCTAGATTCGGCTCACTACATCCTTGTGGCATCATTAATATTTTCCTTTGTTTTCACAGATTGCCTGTAAACTGGTAGTTAGATCTAGAGCTCAATTAAATTCAGTTAAAGTTCAACTTATTTTTATTTATTTTTTTTACTTTAGCTTATGTGGAAAATGTGAATTTTATTAACTCACTTTTATAAAACATTTTGACAGATGATTAACAAATAATAATGTAACTAACAAATCTTAGAATCTTAACATCATAGAAGTTTGCTTCTTACTCATGTAGTAGTCTGATTCTAGTGTTTAATCCCATCTAGGTGATTTTTCGCCATTTGGTGATTCAAAGACCCAGGGTTTTTTCAATTTTATGGCTTTTCAAGACTCATAAGGGAATTCCCTGGCAGTCTAGTGGTAGGACTTGGTTCTTTCACTGCCAGGGCCCGGGTTCTATCCCTGGTCGGGTAACTGAGCTCTCCCGCAAGCTGTGCTGCCAAAAATAAAAAAGGGAGGGATAGATTGGGAGTTTGGGATTGACATGTACACACTACTACATTGAAAATAGATAACCAAGAAGGATCTATTGTATAGCACAGGGAACTCGGCTCAATATTCTGTAATAACCTAAATGGGACAAGAATTTGAGAAAGAGTGGATACTTGTATGGGTATAACTGAATCACTTTGCTGTACACCTGTAACTAACACATCATTGTTAATCAACTATAATATAAAATTAAAATTAGAAAAAAGGCTCATAAAATCTTGGAGTTCGTCTGTTCATCTGTATGTACTTGGCAAATGGAGAAAGGAGCATAGGGAAACACACCTACTTTGTAAATACCTTGGCCTAGAAGTGATATATTCCACTGTCACTCATTACATGAGCAAGAACTAGCCACATAGCTCAATGAATTGCCAGAGGACCTAGGAAATGTAGTCCCTAGCTGGGGAGACACACTTCCCAGCAGATACTCAAGGAGGAAAACTATAGGAGGAAAGCACAGATTTTGGTGAACACATCATTATATTTCCCTCCCTAGCAATGATAATAACAATATTTTATTAATATTTGCTTACTTTGTACCAGACATTGATGTGCTTAATATATATATATAATTTAACAACCCTATGGGATAGGAAATGTTCTCATACCTATATAAGGAAACAGGCACAGAGGATGCTGCAGAATATATTTTACAAATGATTTTCTTATGACAGAAGCTGAATCTTACTGTGATTTTTAATAAGAAACAGTAAATTGTATTTAAATACAATACTAAAATGGAATGTGCATATAAATATAGATGAAAGAATAAAAATTTCATTGAAAAAATTGAAAAACATTGCATGTATCATGAAGCAACACCTCATGCTTCTTTTACAGCCAGTCCCATTTAAAAAACTTTCATACATGAAATTATTTCATGATTAGTAGATGTTTTCAAATGCTGTTTTTAACTGATAAATACTAGAAATTTGATTGCTATATCATATATTTCTATCATGTAAACAGAAAATTACCAAAGATAAGGAAAAGTCAGTTTTCTCTATATGCTAGTACTTCTGATTTGGATAATTTTAACCTAAAGACTTTGTTAATTTCCATCACTCTGCTTTAGATTTGAGCAAACCAGGAAAAGATCTGTTATCTACTTGATGACTAAGTGGTCTGCTTTAGGCCATTAAAAAACATTATTTTGGAATAACTGAAAATTTGCAAAAATTCTTAAGTTACTTTTTATAACAGACTGGTTAGAGGACACTTAAGAGAACGCACACATATTAAAAACATGAGAGCATTATTTTTCATTTCCATTTCCACATACTGTCTTCTTTGAACAGCCTATCTGATTAAGCTCCCATAGGTTGTGTTCTCTGTATAATGCGGCCAAAGGCAAACCTGATTCCACACACTATAAAATTATAAGCATTGTAAATAGTAATGTTTAATTATTTGGCTGACAAGATCAGTTATACAATGAAAGATGACAGTGTGTGGAAATGGGAAAGAGAAATACTGATTTCATGTTTTTAATATGTGTACATTCTCTTAAGTGTCCTCCCTCCCTCCCTCCCTTCCGCTTATTTTTTTTCAAAGGAATTTTTTGTAGGTAGTGCTGTGTCCTTGCCTTGCTTCAGGAGGCACCTAAAGTTTGGCTGTCTTATTACCTCTCGTCATGTTAAAGTGGAACAGTGGGCACAGGTGTTGCCAGCCTGATCCTCCATCGTACAGTTCCTTGTCAGCCTTTTAGTAGTCACTGATAATCACTGACTAGATCCATTATTTCATTAATTGTTACAAAATGGTAATTTCCTAATCCTATCGTTTCTCTTCTGTTTATTAGCTATGCTTCTTGTATAACACACTTTCTCTCATCATTTTGTTATCCTAAAATACAATCCATTCAAGAAAGGTCTGATAAATGCTGGGTTCTTTATCAGTTTTCAGAGTAGTAGTTGCTTCCCTAGTAACCATGAAAGGTGATGAATGAGGTTTTTTTGTTTTTGTTTTTTTAGAGTGTCAATGTGAACTTAAGACTTTTATTTTTTTAAGAATTTTTTTTGATGTGGACCATTTTTAAAGTCTTTATTGAATTTGTTACAATATTGCTTCTTTTCTATGCCTTGGCCCTTTGGCCCCGAGGCATGCAAGATCCTAGCTCCCTGACCAGGGATCGAACCCACATCCCCCCACATTGGAAGGGGGAGTCTTAACCACTGGACAGCCAGGGAAGTCCCTGAACTTAAGGCTTTTAATATGTTTGTGTTTGGTCTACAGACTATCTACTGAAAGAAGGTAGTCATTCATCTTGATACTCTTTGATACTCTTGATTCATCTTTGGCCTATAGGAGCCTGTTCAATTTTCTACTGTGTCCTTTTGCATTATTTTAGTAATTTTTGGATAGTGTCCTAGATTCATGCTTGACTAGACTTTCCAGGCTCATCTTGATCCCATTCCCAGGGAATCCTGATGAGAGATAGTATTCATAGATTAAAATTTTTATGGTTCTTTTTTTTTTTGAGCGTGATTTTCATCTTTATTGTTGTGCATCACTTTACTTTAAAAAACAAACAAATCTGTTTATCACTTTACCATAGGAAACAGGGACTGAGTTGATAAAGAAGGTATACTTAGGTAGGAAAAACAAATAACTATGGCTTAGAAGTTGCCACTGTATCCTGACAACAAATAAAAAGCTGAACAAACTGAAAAACCAGTAACTCTTCTTAGGTCTGTCAGAGAACTGAGGTCATAGGGCAGACTGCTGCCCCTCAAATTGGAGAGACAGACAGACATATACAGAGAATCACAACTTAATGAAGCAGAAATCCATGAGGAGAAACCTCCATGGGAACCAGTGCTGGGGTAGGAAAACCTGAATTGTAATTGATGAATTACAGTTACAGTAAACTGAGCTGGAGGGTCAATATGGACGACTCTGGGGTTAAAAACTCCAGAGGGACCCAGTCATATGTGGGCCTCCACACGTTTGTCAGTTTTGCTTCTAGGAGCTTGACCAGGTCCTCACAGTAAATACCAGAGAGGAATTCCTTCGTGTTTCTAGCAAGCAGAGGAGAAAAGAAAATGATTTTGAAATAACACCAGACCATTCTGTTCTTCTTAACAAGGTCTGCCCTCAGGAGAAACGATTTTACCAGAACATCACATGCTAGGGTTTATCAGAGCCTAACCTACTTGGTGCTTCTCAGTATTCCTTCCCCTTAGGTGGGACAGGATGGGCGGAGGGGACTGGAGTTGAGTGTTTCCCTTCCCCCAAGTATGGTTCTTTTTTGTCTTTAGAATTTATCCTATTACAGTTAAAATACTATGTTTTGAAGTCAGTAGAATAAATCTTCTCTGTGTGGTATGCTGCAGACTTGATACACGAGTTCATTTGTTTCAGTTTCTTTGAATTTTTTTTATGTCTTGTTATTTTTTCTTTTTGATTTAGCTTTTTTCTTAATTGCATAAAACATTTCTATGGTTACAGTCTCAAATCTATAAAACAAGATACATTAAGAGCCCTGCTTTCATTTTATTCCCTTTTCCTGTTCTCTCTCTCCCCATAATACGTAACTACTTTTATGACTTTTTGGTTTTGGTTTATCCTTCCACTGTTTCATAGTGAAAATTTAAGAAAGTGTGTATACACACACATACACACAATGTATATACACACGTATAAATATATCCTTTTCATTCTAACATGAAAGATAGCATATTATACATAATCTGCACCTTGCTTTTTAACAAAATATCACATAACAATATACAGGAGGTCATTCTGTGGGAGGATATGGAGATTTTCATTCCTTTTTACATCTGCATACCAATTCACTGACTGCATAAATTGTGAAATCCACTCTCCTATTGATGAATATTTGAGTTACTTTCCGTCTTTACTGTTACAGATAGTGTTGTAATGAATAGCTTTGTGCGTATATCATTTCAGATTTTTGCCATTTATATTTAGGATAGACTCCTAGAAGTAGAAGTAGGTCAAAGTAGATAGATGAGAGAATAAATACCTTCATAGGACTGGAATTAAAAACAGGTGATTTCAGGCTTCCCTGGTGGCACAGTGGTTGAGAGTCTGCCTGCCAATGCAGGGGACATGGGTTCGGGCCCTGGTCTGGGAGGATCCCACATGCCGCGGAGCAACTAGGCCCTTGAGCCACAACTACTGAGCCTGCGCGTCTGGAGCCTGTGCTCCGCAACAAGAGAGGCTGTGATAGTGAGAGGCCCGTGCACCGTGATGAAGAGTGGCCCCGGCGAGCGGGGAAAGCCCTCGCACAGAAATGAAGACCCAACACAGCCAAAAATAAATAAATTTAAAAAAAAAACAAAAAAAAACCCAGGTGATTTCAGCATGCTGATAAGTGCTATGATAAGGTTCTCTCTTTTTAATCATGAGCTACTGTCCTTGTTTTCAGTTTCTCTCTGTTATTAGGGGAAAGGAGGCTGGGAGTGGGAGTAGGTTGAGTGTGTGGTTCCTAAGAGGGATGAGTACGTACAAAGGCTTAAAAGGGCAGACATGTGAAAATTTTTTCCATAGTTCATATTTCTTCAAGCTAATTCTCAGGAGCAGAATTACTTGGGCAGTTGAGTATAAGTGAACATTTTTAAAGGTATTTAATTTTATGAAATTGTTTTTTAAAGCCTTATTCCAGTTTATCCTCCTGGCGATGAAAGAGTTGGGTTTCACTTGTACCCCTTGCCAACACTGGATATTGGCAGATAAAAAAATCCCTATCTTTATTTTATTTGCATTTATTTGGTGTCCTAATGATTATTTCCATTTCTATGAGTTCTTTATTTAGAAAAGATATTAACTAATATTTATTGCAAATGTTTTTTTCTAAGCTCAGTGTCTTTAAATTTTATGTTGTCAAATACGTTATCTTTTTTGTGCTTTCTTCTATTGCTTATAAGTTAGGAAAGTCTTCCTCCTTCCATAGTTTTGGTAAATAGTCAATTCTAATTGCATCTAGAGTTTCTGTGGTTTAACTCAATACTTTATTTTAGTCTACTTGAAACTCATTTGAAACTACTTGAAACTCATTTGAATATGGAATGAGGTGAACCTTTAAACTCCCTTCCCCCAACCACCAATTTGGTCATCACTTTAACCAGCTCCAAATAATAATTCTCTATTGTGTTATTTAATGATGCATCCTCTAGAATATATTAAATTCTTATGTAATATGTTTCACTACTCTATTATTATGTGCTTTAACAGTAACTTTATAATTTCATATCAAATAAACTCTTTTTTCTTGTTTTCTGTAGAGTACCAAATATATAACATCTTGTCTGAAGGATAATTAACACAATGGAAAGTTGTAGTATACCAACCTGGGCCTGGAATGTACCTTAGCAATTATACAGTCCAGTAGTTTTTAACTTATTGGTGAGAAAGGGAAGAAGCATCTAGGGGAATTTATTAATTTATTTTCTTGACAACATAGTTTCAATAATCACATGTATGTTTTTGGCTGCAGGAAGGTGAGGTGGGAAGCTATAGTAATTTTTTCTAAGTGATTGTTAGTGGCCTTTTCTTCCCTTGACCTTTAAAAACACTGACAAAGTCCAGCCTTGACATTTAACAATTGAAGTAATGGACTTGTGTGAGGTTATATTTCCTCTTAGTGGTAGAGATTGGTTGAGTTCTACTTTTAGGGGGATGAGTTTTTTCTTAGTTGGAAATACTAAGAAAATTTAAATATATACCTAGATACAGACTCATATTGTGGCTAATACTTGATTTAGATAGTTTTCATTTTGCTCAGATGCATCAGTTCACTGGGGGAAATGCTAACAGCATTTATACAAATGCCAAAAACATTTATATAAATGTTTTATAATACGTCTCTGCTCCAGTGGTATGGCTTTCTCTCCAGATTTGATCACTAATTGATATCTTTTTAAATGTATAGGTGGGGTAAGGTTCTTTTCCTCTTCTTATACAGGACTTGTTTATCAAGAGCTGGGAGGAACTCTCATGGAGGATTCTCTGCTTTTCCTTCTTCATTCAGTATGTGGGAAAGCTTGGGAAGTAGTGGGGAGGGCTGCATTCAGGAGGCAGGAGGATCTTCTGAGGATGGGAGCCACTGTATGGCTCCTATTATTCCTCCAAGGATGAGGAAATTTCAGGTTACATGCAGGAGAGCTGATGCCTTAATCTAGCACCAAGTTGCCTTCAGTACCGTTTGTTGATAAGTTTTAGCCTCCCCAGCTCTTCTAAATTAGGTTTCTATAATCAATTTTTACTAATTGTATGTTAACAGTCTTTAGAGTATAAAATTAAAGTTCATGAATTTGTTAATTATTCTTGTCTCACTCTGGATAGATCAAACTAATATTAGCTAAGATAAAATTCAAGTAATGTGAAGAAAAGGAGAGTTACAAAATTCACAAATTCTGCATTTACTTATATGTTTATCCCTGTAGTTGTCTTGAGGTATGCGAATTTCTGCAAACCTCACATTACACACTTTGAAGTCATGTTCAGAGTTAGTGGTAGGGGAGAGTAAAAATAAAAATAGCTAACATTTACTGAGTACAGACTAGCAAGCCTGTGAGGAAGATTCTATTATTAGCCCCATTTTAGAGATGAGGAAACTGAGGCATAGAAAAGTTAAATGTGACCACCCACAAATTTTACTGAATTAATAGAATTTTAATCTACTTTAGGAATGCATGTATAAATATGTTCTGCTAATCTTGGTTATTTAACTAAAAAATATTTTACAGATTTTAATAATGTTCATTTTTTATTTTACAGTTGATAGGTGCTATGTTTTAAATAATATTTTATTACTAATGTAAAATATCCTTTTGCTAATTCCCCCAAGTTTAGGGTTTTGGTTCTCAAGAAGAATGTACTAAAAATGTAATGAAAGTATTTTTTGACTTCTGTGCTGAAATGAGAAGATAGCAGATGTTTAATCTGGCCACACATTTGCTTTATTTTTCCATTAAAATTGGGCTGTGATGTTACTTGTTCTGTATGCTTGGGGTCAGGGTCATCTTACATAAGCTATAATGTCTTACTTGAGGAATGCTGAAAATAAGTATTTTTCATTAAGATTTAATACGTTTTGTCAATGGATTACTTGTAGTTCAGAAATAAAAATGTAGAAAAATGCTTTCAACGTCTTCTGGAGCATTAAAAGGCATTTCTTTATTACTCTATTTCAGAAATGTAGACAACCAGCTTCCTGGGCAGGCTGTTCCGGCTGGATTCCCAGTGTATCCCGCTTTCAGCCCACTGCAGATGCTATGGTGGCAACAGATGTATGCGCATCAGTATTATATGCAATAGTAAGTTAATTTGAGTTTATTTTTTTACTCATTGTGTTATTTGCTTTATTTTCTTTTTGATTCTAAGTAAGTTGATTTGGGATTTCATTTACTGATGTGTTTCATTGGTTTTTAAAAATTATTTTAAAGTATTTGGCTAAAGGAAAAAGGGTTCACATCCTGTTCACATCAACTAAACCTATTCTCTGCTTCTCTCTCTCTCTCCCCTAATTATATTTAGCAGTATTCAGGTGCTTTCTTTAATAGAACATTTTATCTATTTAAGAGGAGAAAACTTAGGAAAGTTTCACTGAAAGGCAGCAAATCTACGTGAAGGTAGGATGTCGAATAAAAAAGGGAATAGAAAGAATCATATGTCAGGGAGGCTCATATTGATGTAGGCTCAGTTGTGGCTAATATGCTTTCTGGACTGTTGGTATTTTAGTAAGTCTTGCTTCTGATCAGCATGGAACAATCTTAGTACCAAATACAGTTTATTGGTTTTCTTTCTTCTGGACTTCCTGTGTGTTCATTTAAAATTTCTAGCTTCTCTTTAATGTTTTCCTGTCCTTGTTTCTGTGATTCTGTCATCCTCTTCATTCTTTTTCTCTTTCTGATCACTCATTTTGTGTCCTTTGCTTTTTCCCTTTTTCTAAATGGTAACATTTCTTGTTCAGTTAGGTATTTGTATACCTACCATGTGCCTTGTGATACTCAGTCTGGTAGGGAAGATAGGATTCAGTCCTGGGCCAGTCATCTTGGATTTCCTTTTTCCGTGGCCTTAGTTGTTAGCTTTCTGTGATGACTCCCGTTCTTCATCTCCTGTGCCTCCTCTTGTGTCTCCACTTAATTGTTGGAGATTTCCATAGAGAAATTTGCCTTTCCCTTAAATGCAGTATGTCTGAAATTTAACTGCACCATCCTCTTAAGTGCATTCTCCTTCTTGACTTCCTTGTCAGTGATACTGTCTCTTCTTAATCATCCTCCAAGCTCTTAACCTTAGTCAGCTTTGATTCTGGCTTCTGTTATCCCTGAATCCAACAACTTACCAAGATGAGTTAGTATGTTGTTTCTAGTTTCTGTCCTTCCCTATATCTTACTTCCAATATTTTGTGCAGATCTTTTCTAATATTAGACCCACTTTACTGCAATCGCTGTTTCTCCTTTTAGGCTCTTTACTGTATTTCATTGTACTACTGCCAGGTTAATTTGCGTAACACATAATTGAGTCTGTCATTCTCCATCCCCTAAAACATCTGATGGCTCTCTTGCCTACAGTGTGAAGTCTGTATCCTTATCCTTCCTCTAGACCTTACCCCATGAAGCTAACCTGCTTTATTAACTTCATATCCTAATGCTCTCCTGTATAACCCCTTGGCTCCAGGAAGGCTCTTTATACCTTACCTGTCGCCATAGTAATGGTTATCGTTTGAGTGACTGCTTTGTCCTTAGTATTCCACTAGATGCTTTACACCCCTTGTCTTGTTTATAACCTCAAAAGAACTGTGTAAGATAAGTGGGGCTTATCGTAGTTTGCTACTGAATCATATAATCTTATGTACATCATTTAACTTCTGAGCCTCAAGTTTTCACATTTAATGAAATAACTCACCTATGAATCAGAATGTCCATGAGATAGGAAGTGCTTTGGAAATGAAAGAACCCTCTACATATACAATGTATTAGATAACTGGCTTAAATAGGCTTTTGTAGCCTGGAAAACTTCTATTTTATTTTATTTTGCTATCTTGATTTTAAAACTTTATTGTAGAAAAATTTCAACATATAAAAAGATAGAAGAGTGAAATGAATCCCTGTGTTCTCATCACCCAGCTTTTCAACATTTATCAATTCATGACAGTCTGGTTCTACAACTTTCCCCCTTTGCTAAATAATTTAAAGCAAATTTCAGATATATTATCATTTTACCGGGAGTCTTTTACAGGAACATTTATTCTGACTTTTAAGCAATCAAATTATAAGCAAACTTCAGGACCACAGTTCTTCATAACTTGACAAGGACCTACACCAGTGTTCTCCAGATGGAGTTCCCAAAAGTCAGGATTGGGGTTGAGGGATTGTTACCTGGGATCTTGTTAATATTTTAAAATACTAATACAAATCATTTATCACTGAGAGTGGACACACAGGGTAATGATTAATGTACTTTTTTAGACAAATCTTTCAAAACACGGGTCTAAGGAACAGGTGGTGGGTGTGGGGGTCATTTATCGTCTGTAGAAGAGCAAAAGAGGCCATTAGTGAAAAGTTCTGGGAAAAGATCTGGTCATTACCTTATAATTTAGTGAAAGAGAGAAACAGTAGTGATCACATGGCTGTTCTGATCTCTTCCACCTCTCCCTGCTAACCTAGACTACCAGGCTGGGAGATCATCCTTTCCTGAGCTACTCCTGCCGTCCATGTTGGCTCCACTTTTCCACTGGAAATTATGCTTACCTAGGAAATGAGGTGCGGGAGTTGTGATATTCCATATTAGGTTTATGACAAATACATATGACTTCCCAGGAAGTTTTGAAAAATATAGTATATAAATGTTTTTTTCTTTTTAATATTTATTTTGGTGAATATTTCAGTCAAGCTGCAGTTTCAGCTCAGGCCACATCAAATGCCAACCCAGCCCAGCCTGCTGCTTCACAGCCTCTAAATCTGGCACACGTTCCCGGAGAAGAACCCCCGCCAGCTCCAAACCTAGTGGCCCAAGAAAATCGACCCATGAATGAGAATGTTCAAATGAATGCACAGGGAGGTCCAGTGCTAAACGAAGAAGACTTCAATCGAGACTGGCTAGACTGGATGTACACGTTCTCACGAGCTGCAATTCTCCTTAGCATTGTGTACTTCTATTCTTCTTTTAGTCGGTTTATCATGGTAATGGGAGCCATGCTACTGGTTTATTTGTGAGTGATATTCATTCACTTTTTGTGGTTTAATTACTTTCTAAAACTGTTCAACACGGAGTCTGGCATGTGGTAGTCTGTTGTGAATGTTGAGTGAAGGAATATGAATGTTGGCCTTCAGATATCTGGCATCAAAAGCAAAGCAGGTTATGTTACATAAGAACGTTTATCAGAATTGTCTAGAAGCAGATTTTTTCCTTTACTGTCTTTTATAAAAATTGTTAGTTCAGTTAGACATGCTCTATCAATTATTTAGAATTTGAGGTGTGTATGATGCAGTCTTGCAGAGGATATGCTTTTTAATTAATTATATTATCAATAGTAAGTCCTATAGGTATAGGTCAGATTTCTTTTCATAAGCAGACTAACTGTCCCTTGCCCCCCCCTTTTTCCCAAGAGGCAAACAAATATCTAGTTGAATTTCATTTTGAAAAATATCAAAAAATGATTTTATGACTCCTGATATGTCTTAATATCTAGCATAGAGTCAGTTAAGCTCATGATAGACTTTAGACTTAAATTGATTCCTGTTTTCCTGTCATTGTTTTGAGAGGGGTAGTTCTTGGCCTGAAGTAGGAGATTTGGTCTTTTCATTTATCATAGTTCTAATCATTTTTCTCTTGTAGGACACTAATGTTTGATAGTGTTACAAATATAAACAGTTGTGACTTATTTTCTTTTCTCTTTATTTTACTGAGCAGACACCAAGCTGGATGGTTTCCTTTTAGGCAAGAAGGAGGTCAGCAACAGGCTCCCAACAATAATGCCGAAGTCAACAATGATGCGCAGAATGCAAACAATCTAGAACTTGAAGAAATGGTATGCTAATGAGGTTTTAGTATACTTTAAATATAGATGTTTCTTCAGTACTGTATGAGACCAACATAATAAAAGACTCTTGGGGTATTCCATAGTATTGAAGAAAAGTTAACATGTAAATGTGTGGTTTCATCTAGGAGAATTTATAATACTGTCAGTCATATATTAGAATTAAGTGGAAAGAACTAATATCATTCTTCCCAAAAATAGTCTAAAAAGAAAATTATGCACACAGTGAGAATTTATTGTATTAAATTGGCAGTTATCCCTTTGAACTTGAATGAGGAATTTATCAATTTTGGATTTAATGAAGATTTCTAATGACCATGAAGTTCCACTTCCTTATTATATGCTCATATTCCTTCTTTGGGAAGAATTTAACTCTCTCCTTTTCTGTCATGAGTTAATGGTAGCTGTTCAGATCACTTAGGAATATGTTTCTTCTTTTGTTTGAAAGGAGCGTCTTATGGATGATGGGCTTGAAGATGAGAGTGGAGAAGATGCAGGTGAAGATGCCAGTGCAATTCAAAGGCCTGGATTAATGGCATCAGCTTGGTCTTTTATCACCACCTTCTTTACTTCACTAATACCAGAGGGGCCTCCCCAGGTTGCCAATTAGACCTGAAAAACTGTGCCAGTTGCAAAGGAGGGTCTGAATTTAGGAAAGTGTTTTAAATAACAGTGCAATTTCAAAAAAATTTATTACTTTCTTTTCATCATCATGTATAGAGGTGTTTTTTTTTTTCTTTAAGCTTCTCATGCATATGAATATTTTAAGCACAAATGGACTACTAAATGTGTGATTTTTTTTTTAAGATCTTAACATAGCGTAATAATATTGGTCTTCCAGGTTTTATTAATTTCAATTATGTATATTATACCAAGACAGACCTGTTTGTGTGTCTTCTTTAAAGAGCTGCTTCACATATAAATGTCTAGCTAATATCTCAGCCCTTCAGTGTATAATTTGAATACATATATCTATTTTCTGTGAATTATCCTGAAAGTTTTAAACAGAATGACCTCATAGTTTTTAACAAAGAATATTATTTACCTAAAATGTGCTAGTAGCATCTTGCCCAGCCATAAAGCAATAAACTTCTCAATAATCTTAATTTTGACATTTGAATAAATGGAAACTTTCTATTTTAAGGGCATATCCCATCGATTGGAATTAGTACCTTAAAAAAAAAGGCAGCTCTTCAATGGAATTAATAGTGATATAAAATGTTTGATATAGGCAGTACTTTTATAAAATAAGATTCTGGAAATTGCTCCCTGTAATTTTTTAAAATAAAAGGTCAATTATGGTAAACTGTCTTATGGGATATTTATTCAAACTCTTCCATAATGTACCCATTACATGCAAAATCTATGTAAATTTCAGTAGTTTTGGGGTTGCTAAAGTCTTCAAGGTCATTTTCACCTCTTTCCATTCCAGATGGATATCTTCTAGTTCTCTGGTAGTCTGAAACCTCATTAGTTTATTTAAAAATCCCTGTGAAAGTCAATTCAATATTTCTTAAGAAATGAGTAAGTTTCTTATAGGGTAGCTAATTAAAATTGAATAAGTGAGGATAGGAGAGCTTACTATGGAAGAACTTTTATCTCATGATATGTATTATAAAGTAATATATGGTACTGGTACAGTAATATATGATTAGATAATAGAACAAAATATAAAATTAAGAAGACTCCATGAATTATTCTCTAAGTTTTTTTTTTTTTTAACTTTTTTTTTAAGTTAATTAATTTATATATTTTTGGCTGTGTTGGGTCTTCGTTTCTGTGCGAGGGCTTTCTCTAGTTGTGGCAAGCGGGGGCCACTCTTCATCGCGGTGCGTGGGCCTCTCACTATCGCGGCCTCTCTTGTTGCGGAGCACAGGCTCCAGACGCGCAGGCTCAGTAGTTGTGGCTCACGGGCCTAGTTGCTCCGCGGCATGTGGGATCTTCCCAGACCAGGGCTTGAACCTGTGTCCCCTGCATTGGCAGGCAGATTCTCAACCACTGTGCCACCAGGGAAGCCCTCTCTAAGTTTTTTACTTCCAGTGTTAAAGGTGACATTTCAAGGGTAACTGGTTACCCTTTGAAAAGTAAAATTAGGTTTCTGTTTATAGATGTCAGTCGAAACATCATGATTGAATACGAGCAGTTCAACCATGAGATTACTAATAAAAAATATAGATGAATACTTATTAATATTGGGAGGAGAAAAATACCTTTATGACAGAATCCCTAAAAGAAAAGGTTGCTTATGTATATAATGTTTTGACATATAATTAAAAGGCAAACAGGAAAAAAATATTAAAACGGTAATAAGCAAGTCTTAAATTTAGCTTAAAAAAAAGACAAAATCCCAGTAGGAAATGGGCAAGGGCAATCTCTTAGTCAGCTTGGGCTGCTATGCTAAATTACTGCAGGCTGGGGGCTTAAACAACAAGCATTTATTTTCCACAGTTCTGGAGGCTGAGAAGTCCAAGACCAAGGTGCTGGCAGATTCAGTATCTGGTGAAGGCCTTCCTGGCTTGTAGGTGGCTGTCTTCATGTGTCCTCCATGGCAGAGAGTCGAAGCAAGCTCTCTGCTGTCACTTTTTACAAGGGCTCCAGCTCTGTTCACGAGGGGTCTGCCCTTATGCCCTAATTATCTCCCAAAGCTTCACCTCCTAATTGGCTGTTAAGATTTCAACATATGAATTTTGGGGGGACACAAGCATTAAGTCCATAACAGATACAAACATGGGCAATAAACATGAAAAAAAAAGTAATGTGGACAAGTTAAGACTAACAAATTGGTAAGATAATAATACTCAGTGTTGGTAAAGGTACAGAGGAATGTAAAATACTATATAGCCTTTCCAGCAAGTATCAGATTTTCAAAATGTGCACAGAATTGCTGTGTTATCCTGTTGGTCGTAGAATAAAATCAGACTCCTAAAAATGGCTTTACTACATCCTGAAAGGTTGAGTCCTTGCAACCTCTCAATCTGTGTTTCTCCTTAATACCTCTGTTCTAGCCAGGCTGGCTTTCCAATTCCGGCACTCTCCTTCCAGCCCCAGGACATTTAAAATGACAGTTCTTTTTGTTTGGAACACAGTCCCATCCTTCTTTGCCTTGTGACCACTTACTAATCATCAGCTCTTAGCTAATGGCCTTTGCACTTAGCACTGTTGGTAGTTTACATTTATTTCCTTATTTGTCCTACAAAACATGAGAGCTAAAAGGTTGGGGAGTGAATATATGCTCATTAGTGTATCCCCCATACCAGAAGAGTGCCCAGTAGTTAGTTCAGTACTGCATGA
The DNA here is from genome assembly GCF_009873245.2 of Balaenoptera musculus. Classification (NCBI taxonomy): domain Eukaryota; kingdom Metazoa; phylum Chordata; class Mammalia; order Artiodactyla; family Balaenopteridae; genus Balaenoptera; species Balaenoptera musculus. Next base: position 42,876,579 of record NC_045793.1, read on the forward strand.
GTGATTGAAAATGTGCACACCCTTTGAATCAGAAAAGGTTTGGAAGGGTATCATGCATGTGTGATTTAGCTTTTAAGATTTTCTTTTTTTTTTTTTTTTATAAATTTATTTTTATTTATTTATTTTTGGCTGCGTTGGGTCTTTGTCGCTGCTCACAGGCTTTCTCTAGTTTTGGCGAGCAGGGGCTGCTCTTCGTTGCAGTGCACGGTCTTCTCATTGCAGTGGCTTCTCTTGTTGCGGAGCACAGGCTCTAGGAGCACAGGCTTCAGTAGTTGTGGCTCGCGGGCCCTAGAGCGCAGGCTCAGTAGTTGTGGTATGCTGACTTAGTTGCTCCGTGGCATGTGGGGTCTTCCCAAACCAGGGCTTGAACCCATGTCCCCTGCATTGGCAGGCAGATTCTTAATCACTGCACCACCAGGGAAACCCACCTTTTAAGATTTTCATTGCATTGTTTATAACAGGAAAAAATTAGGACTGACAGATGTTCAACAGGGTGAGCTATGGTATATTTGTACACTGTTTGGGTCCATAGTTAGGGATGGCTTGTTTCAGGGCTGATGCAATCATTGCATCCAGAGGGAGGGTCTGGATTTTAACCTGGGAACTAAATAAATAAACTGTCAAAGCTGGAAGAAGTGTTCCATAGGTCACATGCTAAAATAGAGCAGGTGAGTAGAGTAAGAATGCAAAGATAATTATGAGATTGATCAGTCTCCTTTCTTCTGTTGGGAGTTGGACAGGGGAGAATTGGAGCCATAGAATTCATAGAGGGGAGCATTATTGTGCGGGACACCCATCTGAAGGAAATGAGCAGGTCTCTGCATCCTAATTGTAGGTTGGAGCCTAAGGAAAACGATGCTGGTCATAGACTCCCCCTCTGAAGGGCTGTGGCTAAAGGTTCTAAGAACAGTGGAATGTGTTACTCAATTTTAATTATTTTCCCTACATTGTTAATTCCCTCATGTTAGTCTTACTTTCAGTAAGTCTTTGTCAGAAACTACAGCCCAGTGTCAGCTGTGTTTAGATGTTAAGGGAGGAGCTGTGTCCATGCTGGGGCCAGATGGTGCCTAGAGGGCAGTGGTAGCTTGGAGATGGTTTCCAGATGGCAAAAGAGCAGCACAGAAGCCCAGACACTGGTCTCTAGGCTAAATGGTGACTAGCAACAACCAGGATGGGACATAAATACTTCCCAGGACTTTTCCCATTTCTTACACATCACAATAAAGACTAGACTTTCTACAGTCAAGCAGTATAGGTGAGACGGTTTGATTTTGTTAGCTGGGTAAAAGGAAAGAATGATCTGAGGGCTGAAGAATTGGAGATATTTTCACTATAGTTTGATGCTACCACCCATCATTATTTCTAACTAGTTTCTCTGGCTCTGGCTCCATCATCACTGTTGAAATTTGGCTTTTCAAATTAAGGGAGAAGAGGCCACATTTGGAGTTTCATTAGTTTTGGAGCCCCATGGCAGTTTTTACTTCACTGAGAAAAGACTGAGGTGTGCTGATTTGTATGTCAGCTTTCTGTAAGTTTGGTGTAAATCAGACCTTAAGACCTGTTGTATCTGGAATTGTGTTGATGGATCTGCAAAACTCCACCAGGCTCTGGAATGTGGTATTCCCAACTACCAATCTTTCCTGGGAGCCCCAGTGTGGTTGGCTGACTCACCTCCCCATGTGGCATCACACGCTCTAACTGCAACCTGGGAAACTGGCTGCATGGTGGGTACAAAGCATGTTTATTATATTTTATATCTTACACATAAACAGTATTTCGGATGTTTCAGTATTTAAACATTTGAATTTAAAAAATTGTGGGGACTTCCCTGGTGGTGCAGTGGTTAAGAATCCACCTGCCAACGCAGGGGACATGGGTTTGAGCCCTGGTCCGGGAAGATCCCACATGCCGTGGAGCAGCTAAGCCCGTGTGCCACAACTACTGAAGCCTGCGCACCTAGAGCCTGTGCTCCGCAACAACAGAAGCCACCACAGTGAGAAGCCCACGCACCGCAGATAAAGCCCGTGCGAAGCAATGAAGACCCAACACAGCCATAAATAAATAAATAAATTTATAAAAAAAAGAATTGTGGTAAGAATGTTTAAAATGAGGTCCACTCTCAACAGATTTTTAAAGTGTATAATAACAGTAGCATTTAAAAACATTTAAATATTTAAAAACGAGGAATAAATGGTGATGCTTCTTAAACATAAGTGCTGTTGAGCAATGCAAGCCTTTTTTATTAAAACACTATGGAATCTTTTAAATAAAGGTTTTTCTTACAAAGAGAGCCCAGAATAATTAGGGTTTCTGGAGCTTCTCTACTGTCCAGGAGTCTTAGTAAGTAGATAGAAAGCTTTTCCCAGCACAATGAGGTCTCAGCCCTAATAGGGGGAGGGCAGCAAAAGATCTGACTCCTTCCAGAGCAAATCTTGGTGGTTACTGTCTCGCATCACACTTGGGGGATAAGCCTTGGAGGCCCCAGTCTAGGGTGTCAGTTTCATGAGTCTTCTTGCCAAAGCTTACTTCCTTGATCCTGCTGCTAAATTCTAACTCTCTTACTCCAGTTGATCTACTTTCCAAAATGAACATACTGATGCCTGCATAAACTATTTCATGTGGTACAGTAAGCCATTCCACTCAGGTATTACAAAGCCATAGGAAAGTTGGAAAAATTAAGATCTGTATAGGGTCTTTACCAGTTACCACTCCTCACAGAGGGTGCATAGGAGAGAGGCTGCCATTATGTGTTAATTTATATAATTAACAATAAAAACCATTATAATGCTTTAAAAATTGTTATTACTAACATATGAACATTTGTTATATTCCTGGCTCTGTGCTGAATACTATACCTGCATTTAAAAAAAATCCTTAAAACAATTCAAGGTAGGTGCTACTGTTACTTCCATTTTCCAGATGAGGAAACTAAGACTCAAAGAGGTTAAATAGCTCACTTAAAGTCCTATAGGTAGTAAGTGACAGAATAAAGTCTATTTTACTTCAGAACTTGAATTCCTTAAAATTAATCATTCAAATAAAGCATGTAGAGACTTTAGCTTCCAGCAATGGGTGATTAACTTGTTTTGCACCAAGCCCTCTGCTGAGAAAACCAGAAAAGTCAGAAGATAGATATCTATTAGGGCGTCAGAAAGCTATCAACAAAGCAGGGACCAATATTCCACACAGATGAGACCTACATTTGGTGCCACATTTTACCCCTAAAAGCACTTGCTAATTCAAGAACAAGTGAGAGAAGCTGAGCAAAATTTTTGATAGACTCATAGGAGACAAATATTAGAGTTCTGGCTGCAACAAGAAGAAATGTCCTTTAAACACCCTAGGCTTTTTATTCAATCCCCAAAGGGCTACCCCTTGAGTGAAGGTGAACTGGAAATGGATCTGTCCTCACAAGGACTGAAGCCCAGCCTCAAATCATCTCAGTCCCTAATTGAATGAGGCAATTGTCCCCAAACCTAGTGGACAGCCACAAGCAAAAATAAATCCCCTCTGAAGAAAGATAATATCGTGCAATTTCTCAAATTTTCTCTATAATTTTTTCAAAGTCTATTCAGCAATAAAAAGGAATAGCTAGGAATACAAAAACATAAGATTTGAACAAAAAGGAGAAAGTAAAACAGATAACCCTCAGAAAATTAAGATATTTAGCATTGAGGAGAGGAACCAAGATGGCGGAGTAGAAGGATGTGCTCTCACACCCTCTTGCGAGAACACCAGAATCACAACTAGCTGCTGGACAATCATCGACAGGAAGACACTGGAACTCACCAGAAAAGATACCCCACATCCAAAGACAAAGGAGAAGCCACAATGAGGTGGTAGGAGGGGCACAATCACAGTAAAATCAAATCCCATAACGGCTGGTTGGGTGACTCACAGACTGGAGAACACTTATACCACAGAAGTCCACCCACTGGAGTGAAGGTTCTGAGCCCCATGCCAGGCTTCCCAACCTGGGGGTCCGGCAACAGGAGGAGGAATTCCTAGAGAATCAGACTTTGAAGCCTAGTGGGAATTGATTGCAGGACTTCGACAGGATGGGGGGAAGCAGAGACTCCACTCTTGGAGGGCACACACAAAGGAATGTGCGCATCGGGACTCAGGGGAAGGAGCAGTGACCCCGGGGCGGAATGAACCAGACCTACCTGCTAGTGTTGCAGGGTCTCCTGCAGAGGTGGGGGGGGGGGGGCTGTGGCTCACCGTGGGGAAAAGGACACTGGCAGCAGAAGTTCTGAGAAGTACTCCTTGGCGTGAGTCCTCCCAGAGTCTGTCATTAGGCCCACCAAAGAGCCCAGGTAGGCCCAGTGTTGCGTTGCCTCAGGCCAAACAACAAACAGGGAGGGAACCCAGCCCCACCCATCAACAGTCAAGTGAATTAAAGTTTTACTGAGCTCTGCCCACCAGAGCAACAGTCAGCTCTACCCACCACCAGTCCCTCCCATCAAGCCTCTTAGATAGCCTCATCCACCAGAGGGCAGAGAGCAGAAGCAAGAAGAATTACAATCCTGCAGCCTGTGGAACAAAAACCACATTCACAGAAAGACAGACTAGATGAAAAGGCAGAGGGCTATGTACCAGATGAAGAAACAAGATAAAACCACAGAAAAACAACTAAATGAAGTGGAGATAGGCAACCTTCCAGAAAAAGAATTCAGAATAATGACAGTGAAGATGATCCAGGACCTCGGAAAAACAATGGAGGCAAAGATCTAAAACATGCAAGAAATGTTTAACAAAGACCTAGAAGAATTAAAGAACAAACAAACAGAGATGAACAATACAATAACTGAAATGAAAACTACACTAGAAGGAATCAATAGCAGAATAACTGAGGCAGAAGAACGGATAAGTGACCTGGAAGACAGAATGGTGGAATTCACTGCTGCAGAACAGACTAAAGAAAAAAGAATGAAAAGACATGAAGACAGCCTAAGAGACCTCTGGGACAACATTAAACGCAAAAACATTCGCATTATAGGAGTCCCAGAAGGAGAAGAGAGAGAGAAAGACCAGAGAAAATATTTGAATAGATTATAGTTGAAAACTTCCCTAACATGGGAAAGGAAATAGCCACCCAAGTCCAGGAAGTGCAGCGAGTCTCATACAGGATAAACCCAAGGAGAAACACGCTGAGACACATAGTAATCAAACTGACAAAAATTAAAGACAAAGAGAAATTACTGAAAGCAGCAAGGGAAAAACGAAAAATAACATACAAGGGAACTCCCATAAGGTTAACAGCTGATTTCTCAGCAGAAACTCTACAAGCCAGAAGGGAGTGGCATGATATACTTAAAGTGATGAAAGGGAAGAACCTACAACCAAGATTACTCTACCCAGCAAGGATCTCATTCAGATTCCATGGAGAAATCAAAAGCTTTACAGACAAGCAAAGGCTAAGAGAATTCAGCACCACCAAACCAGCTCTACAACAAATGCTAAAGGAACTTCTCTAAGTGGGAAACACAAGAGAAGAAAAGGATCTACAAAAACAAGCCCAAAACAATCAAGAAAATGGTCATAGAAACATACATATCAATAATTACCTTAAACGTGAATGGATTAAATCTCCAACCAAAAGACACAGGCTTGCCGAATGGATACAAAAATAAGACCCATATATATGCTGTCTACAAGACACCCACTTCAGACCTAGGGACACATACAGACTGAAAGTGAGGGGATGGAAAAAGATATTCCATGCAAATGGAAATCAAAAGAAAGCTGGAGTAGCTATACTCATATCAGATAAAATAGACTTATAAAGAATGTTACAAGAGACAAGGAAGGACACTACATAATGATCAAGGGATAAATCCAAGAAGAAGATATAACAATTATAAATATATATGCACCCAACATAGGAGCACCTCAATACATAATGCAACTGCTAACAGGTATAAAAGAGGAAATCAACAGTAACATAATAAGAGTGGGGGACGTTAACAACTCACTTACACCAATGGACAGATAATCCAAAATGAAAATAAATAAGGAAACAGAAGCTTTAAATGACACAATAGACCAGATAGATTTAATTGATATTTATAGGACATTCCATCCAAAAACAGCAGATTACACTTTCTTCGCAAGTGCGCAGGGAACATTCTCCAGGATAGATCACATCTTGGGTCACAAATCAAGCCTCAGTAAATTTAAGAAAATTGAAATCATATCAAGCATCTTTTCTGACCACAACGCTATGAGATTAGAAATGAATTACAGGGAAAACAATGTAAAAAACACAAACACATGGAGGCTAAACAATACGTTACTAAATAACCAAGAGATCACTGAACAAATCAAAGAGGAAATAAAAAAATACCTAGAGACAAATGACAATGAAAACACGATGATCCAAAAGCTATGGGATGCAGCGAAAGCAGTTCTAAGAGGGAAGTTTATAGCTATACAAGCCTACCTCAGGAAACAAGAAAAATCTCAAATAAACAATCTAACCTTACACCTAAAGGAACTAGAGAAAGAAGAACAAACAAAACCCAAAGTTAGCAGAAGGAAAGAAATCATAAAGATCAGAGCAGAAATAAATGAAATAGAAACAAAGAAAACAATAGCAAAGATCAATAAAACTGAAAGCTGGTTCTTTGAGAAGATAAACAAAATTGATAAGCCATTAGCCAGACTCATCAAGAAAAAGAGGGAGAGGACTCAAATCAATAAAATTAGAAATGAAAAAGGAGAAGTTACAACAGACACCGCAGAAATACAAAGCATCCTAAGAGACTACTACAAGCAACTCTATGCCAATAAAATAGACAACCTGGAAGAAATGGACAAATTCTTAGAAAGGTATAACCTTCCAAGACTGAACCAGGAAGAAATAGAAAATATGAACAGACCAATCACAAGTAATGAAATTGAAACTGTGACTAAATATCTTCCAACAAACAAAAGTCCAGGACCAGATGGCTTCACAGGTGAATTCTATGAAACATTTAAAGAACAGCTAAAACCCATCCTTCTCAAACTCTTCCAAAAAATTGCAGAGGAAGGAACACTCCCAAACTCATTCTATGAGGCCACCATCACCCTGATACCAAAACCAGACAAAGATACTACAAAAAAAGAAAACTACAGACCAATATCACTGATGAATATAGATGCAAAAATCCTCAACAAAATACTAGCAAAGGGAATCCAACAACACATTAAAAGGATCATACACCATGATCAAGTGGGATTTATCCCAGGGATGCAAGGATTCTTCAATATACGCAAATCAATCAATGTGATACACCATATTAACAAATTGAAGAAGAAAAACCATATGATCATCTCAATAGATGCAGAAAAAGCTTTTGACAAAATTCAACACTCATTTATGATAAAAACTTTCCAGAAAGTGGGCATAGAGGGAACCTACCTCAACATAATAAAGGCCATATATGACAAGCCCACAGCCAACATCATTCTCAATGGTGAAAAACTGAAAGCATTTCCTCTAAGATCAGGAACGAGACAAGGATGTCCACTCTCACCACTATTATTCAACATAGTTTTGGAAGTCCTAGCCACAGCAATCAGAAAAGAAAAAGAAATAACAGGAATACAAATTGGAAAAGAAGAAGTAAAACTGTCACTGTTTGCAGATGACATGATACTCTACATGGAGAATCCTAAAAATGCCACCAGAAAACTACTAGAGCTAATCAATGAATTTGGTAAAGTTTCAGGATACAAAATTAATGCACAGAAATCTCTTGCATTCCTATACACTAATGATGAAAAATCTGAAAGAGAAATTATGGAAACACTCCCATTTACCATTGCAACAAAAAGAATAAAATACCTAGGAATAAACCTACCTAGGGAAACAAAAGACCTGTATGTAGAACACTATAAGACAATGATGAAAGAAATTAAAGATGATACCAACAGATGGAGAGATATACCATGTTCTTGGATTGGAAGAATCAATATTGTGAAAATGACTCTACTACCCAAAGCAATCTACAGATTCAATGCAATTGCTATCAAATTACCAATGGCATTTTTTACGGAATTAGAACAAATCAACTCAAAATTTGTATGGAGACACAAAAGACCCCGAATAGCCAAAGCAGTCTTGAGGGGAAAAAACGGAGCTGGAGGAATCAGACTCCCTGACTTCAGACTATACTAAATCTACAGTAATCAAGACAATATGGTACTGGCACAAAAACAGAAACATAGATCAATGGAACAAGATAGAAAACCCAGAGATAAACCCACGCACCTATGGTCAACTAACCTATGACAAAGGAGGCAAAGATATACAATGGAGAAACTACAGTCTCTTCAATGAGTGGTGCTGGGAAAACTGGACAGCTACATGTAAAAGAATGAAATGAGAACACTCCCTAACAGCATACACAAAAATAAACTCAAAATGGATTCGAGACCTAAATGTAAGACTGGACACTCTAAAACTCTTAGAGGAAAACATAGGAAGAACACTCTTTGACATAAATCAGAGCAAGATCTTTTTTGATCCACCTCCTAGAGTAATGGAAATAAAAACAAAAATAAACAAATGGGACCTAATGAAACTTCAAAGCTTTTGCACAGCAAAGGAAACCATAAACAAGACGAAAAGACAACCCTCAGAATGGGAGAAAATATTTGCAAACGAATCAACGGACAAAGGATTAATCTCCAAAATACATAAACAGCTCATGCAGCTCAATATTAAAGAAACAAAGAACCCAATCCAAAAATGGGCAGAAGACCTAAATAGACGTTTCTCTAGAGAAGACATAGAGATGGTCAAGAAGCACATGAAAAGCTGCTCAACATCACTAATTATTAGAGAAATGCAAATCAAAACTACAATGAGGTATCACCTCACACCAGTTAGAATAGGCATCCTCAGAAAATCTACAAACAACAAATGCTGGAGAGAGTGTGGAGAAAAGGGAACCCTCTTGCACTCTTGGTGGGAATGTAAACTGATACAGCCACTATGGAGAACAGTTTGGAGGTTTCTTAAAAAACTGAAAATAGAATTACCATATGATCCAGCAATCCCACTACTGGGCATATACCCAGAGAATACCATACTTCAGAAAGACACAGGCACCCCAATGTTCATTGCAGCACTATTTACAATAGCCAGGTCATAGAAGCAACCTAAATGCCCATCGACAGACGAATGGATAAAGAAGATGTGGTACATATATACAATGGAATATTACTCAGCCATAAAAAGGAACGAAATTGAGTCATTTGTTGAGACGTGGATGGATCTAGAGACTGTCATACAAAGTGAAGTAAGTCAGAAAGAGAAAAACAAATATCGTATATTAACGCATATATGTGGAACCTAGAAAAATGGTACAGATGAACCGGTTTGCAGGGCAGAAGTTGAGACATAGATGTAGAGAACAAACGTATGGACACCAAGGGTGGAAAACCGCGGTGGGGTGGGGATGGTGGTGTGCTGAATTGGGTGATTCGGATTGACATGTGTACACTGATGTGTATAAAATTGATGACTAATAAGAACCTGCAGTATAAACAAACAAACAAACAAAAAAAACAACTAATACTAAACTTTCTTTGGGTTATTTGTATGGAAATATGTTAATATAAATGTTTCAGACATTACATGAAATTTCTAAAAATCTTATATGTTCTGGTATAATGTTATAAGTTATAATTCTAGTTATTACTTTAAAATGTATATCTCAGAAATAACTAAATTTCCTTGTCAATTGCATTATTATGAACTTTCATCAAATCTTTAACCGTGGTCATTTTTAAGTGTTTTGTCATTTACAGACATTCTGGGTGTACTCTGATGCTTTTGCAAAAATGTTCCTATAAAAGGGTTTCATCTTCAAGGAATTCATGGAAAAGACTCTGACAAGTACAGTTTTCTGGTAACTGACTATACTGCTGAACTGAATGAATAAGCATTTTCACAACTCTAATGGAAAACTGATGAATTCATAAAACTGCTAACAAAAGATCAAGATAAAAAAAATTAATTACATGGGACTGAGTGAACTGATGAGGATGAGTATAATTTTTGTGACTTTCTGTTTGAATAAAAAAAAAAATCCCACAAGGACTCAGAGGCAAAAAATATACAAATCAATTTTCACTGCAAAGTAAAGGAGCTGTTACAGTGGAGGATTACTGGACTGAATGTCAATATTATGACATAGTATGAGTGTGTTTCATGTTTGGTAATTGCAATCATTGTTGCTTTTGTTGTGGTCATCCATTTACAATGCTTGGTGTCAGTTTATCTCTTGTAAAAATAAAATACAGTGTGTGTGTGTGAGTTGTGAAAAAAATAAACATTACCCTTAAATAAGATGTAAAAATTAAATTATATTGTAAAATTTAAAGCAAAAAAAAAAAGATATTTAGCATTATCTGACAGAGACCTTATAATAACTGTGATTAAAATGATCAAGGATTTACATGACAAGATGGAGAAATTTCAGTAGAGACCTGGAAATTATATAAAAAGAAAATTCTAGAATTGAAAAATAATATAGCTGAAATTAAGAAATCAGTAGATGGCATTGATAGTCACAGTTTAAGACAGAATTAGTAAACTGAAAGGTCAAAAAAAAAAAATATCCAGAATGATGCTGGGGGAGAATAGGGCAGACACAATATTTGAAGAGATAATGGCTAAGAATTTTCCAAAATTGATGAAAGACATTGAGCCACAGATGTAGGAAATGCTATTGGCTTCCAAGCAGGATAAATACAAAGAAAATCACAGCTAATTACTTCAGAGTAAAACTGCTGAAAAACAAATTTTAAAAGTAGCCAGAGGAAAATGTAGATCACTTTCAAAGGAGCAACAATAAGTAAGCCTAGTAGGTGATATTTTCAGAGAGCTTACAGAAAATAATAGCCAACATAGAAGATTATGTACAGCAAAAATATCCTTCAAAAGACATTTTCAGGCAAATGAAAACAGATTTTGTCAACACTGGAAAGTACTAGAAGTCCTACAGGAAAATACTAATGGGTGTTTGGGCAGAAGGGAAATTATCACAGATCACAGCTTGGAGGTGCAGAAAGAAACTGAAAAGCAACGGAAAGGTAAATTTGTGCATAAATATAAAAGAATATTGCCATAAAATAATACATTTATGCTTTATGGGGTCTTACATGTATAAAGAATTAAAATACATGACAAAAATAGCATATAAGTCTGATGAGAGGTAAATGGAATTGAGTATTGAGGTCCTTGAATTGTCTTGGAAATGGAAATGGTTAAGACACTAATTTATATTAGAAATGAATAAGCCAGGGAGCATGTTTCAATTTCTATGATAGTTAATAAAAGAATGTAAAACTAACAGGATAATAGAAAAGGAATATGAAATTTAAAATCCAAATGAAGGCAAGAAAGGAGAAAAAAGAACAGATGGGAACAAACAGAAAACAAAAAGTTAAGAAGGTAGATTTAAATCCAAATGCATCAATACATCAAGCATTAATGGACTAAATATTACAACTTAAAGACAATATTGTCAGCTTAGTTAAAGAACAAAACCTGGGAATTCCTTTGTATGTTATTTGTTGCTTTTAATATTTTTTGTCTTTAAGTTTTGTCAATTTGATTACTATCTGTCTCAGCATGTTCCTCCTTGGGTTTATCCTGCTGGAACTCTGTACTTCCTGAACTGGGGTGACTGTTTCTTTTTCAGCTATTATATCTTCAAATATTTTCTCAGGTCCTTTCTCTCTCCTCCTGGGACCCCTATAATGCAAATGTTGGTGTGGTTAATGTTGTCCCAGTGGTCTCTTAGACTGTCCTCATTTCTTTTCATTCTTTTTTCTTTATTCTTTCTGCAGCAGTGATTTCTACCATACTGTCTCCCAGCTCACTTATACATTTTTTTTGCCAGAGTTATTCTGCTATTGATTCCTTCTAGTGTATTTTTCATTTCAGCTGTTGTACTGTTCATCTGTATTCTTTACTTCTTGTAGGTCTTTGTTAAACATTTCTTTTATCTTCTTGATCTGTGCCTCCATTCTTTTTCCAAGATCTTGGATCATCTTTACTATCATTACTCTGAATTCTTTTTTTTTTGCTATGAGATTAGAAACCAACTACAAGGAGAACAAAACCTAATTCCATGAGACTTAAAAGCAACATGCCTTAAGTATAAGGATACAAGAAGGTTGAAAGTAAAAGATGGAAAAAGACTTCTCATGCAAATATGAACCAACAGGAAACTGGTATATTTAGTATCCAAAGTAGAAGTTAAGGTAAGAAGCATTACTAGAGTAAGAGGGTATGCAGCTCACTCAGGCATTTGAGCTGTTTGTGAAGCTCAGAAAGGTCCCGCCTCAGCTTAGAGATGGACCAGGAAGCTAACTTAGTCAAGAGGCACCAGATTCAAAGTATTTGAAGACAGAATGTGTGTGCTTGTGTGTGTGTGTATGTTTAGGGGAAAACACAAGGGATAGAGTAGTAGCATTCAAAAGGAGGAGAAATGTAACATGTAACATTTTCTTTTTATGAATCAAATAAATACTGGCTTGGAGCTTTCCCACCCTCACCCCTGTTTTTTTTGGGTCAGCATTATTAAGAAATGTTATTAATAATAGGTCACACGTATCAAATGCTTACTGTTCTAAGTGCTTTGCAGGTATTAACTTATTTAATCCTCACAACAACCCTAGGAGGTAGGTATCATTATTACCATTTCTGTTTTACAGATGGAAAACCCAGCAACTGGCAGAGCTGGTATTCAAAACAAGGCGGCCCCCTGCCAGAGTCCCTGCTCTAAACTCTATGCAATCTGGCCTCTGAAATTTACAATGTCTGACTTTATGCATAAAGATATCGAACCTCTCACAAACTATCCCTTCAATTCTGATGACTCTAGGTTGTCATGCAAATTGTGTACAAGGGGTTAGAGAGGAGTGTGAGAAGAAATACATGTTCATTGGGGATCTACTGTGAACCCAGTACTCATCAAGGTATAACAACTTTACATGTAGATATTATGAGCCCCATTTTAAATATGAGGAAAACAATCAGGGACATTCAGAGACTTAACAAGTCACTTTAAGTAAGAACAGGAAAGGGATTCTCTCCTGGTCCATTTGACTCCATTGCCTCTTCCCAATAAACCACATTGGCTTGTTACACTATTAGAGTACATTGATTAAATCTTGGTGTGTTGCTTCTTCAAGGTTGTCAACCTCTGCTTAATGATTTGTTATATCTTCAGAAGTGTGGGGATAGTGTTGTTGCACTTTACTACTTTTAGCACTAGATGGTGGTGTAACACCATAAATCTTTTCTGCTGTGGGCCCAGAGGAACATGATTTCAGAGCCTGGGGGCACTGGAGGGCAGGCTGCTACTTCAAAGTAGCATGAGAAAGCATGGAAAAAAGGAACCCCTCTCTTGGCCCTGACATTCTGGTCCTTGATGCTAAACTCTGAGAAGGCTAGAGAGTGTGACCCTCAGTGAGCTTCAGGATGTGTAGTACTGACAGCCTGGGCTTTTCTCAGACAGTCTTCGGTTGAACCCCTGGCTTCACCAAGCCCTGGTGAATGGACTTGGGCACGCACTCATCCACAATAAGCTCCCCTATCTCAGAAGTTCCTGCCAGTGAGCTGAGGTTTCTAGGCATCTAGGAACTTGGCACTGCAGTAGGTATTCAGAAGACTGTAGATTTAAAAACTCAGTAATCCTACTGGGGTATAGTCTGCCCCTGCTCAGCCACTTTCCTATCCTCCTCCTGCCCCTTCTGGGGACTTCCTTGAGATTACAGAGTCACCTGGGATTAGAACCCATATCAAGGCTCTTCCCTGATGTGCTGGCAATTATCTGAAGAGCTTCCTTTAATAAAATTGTTTTGGGGAGATAGTCATAAACTTGATGGGTTTAACTATATTATTTTGACTCCGCAAAAGTGTTAAGGGCATGAAAGACAAAGTTTAAGGAACTGCTTCACATTGGAGGCATGGCAACTAAATGCAATGTGGGATCCTGGATTGGGATCCTGGACCAGAAAAACGACATCAGTGGGACAATTGGTGACATTTGAACATAGTCTGTAGATTAGTTAATAGTATTGCTTCAAGTTAGTTTCTTGGTTTTGATTATCGTACTGTGGCTATATAAAATGTTAACATTTGGGGAAGGTGGGTGAAGGGTGTACATGAATTCTTATATTATTTTGCAACTGTTTGTCAAGTCTGAAATTATTGAGTCTGAAAGCTCAATAGGAAAATAATTTATGAAAACGTTACCTTAACATTATTATGGAATATTTCAAAACATACAGAAAAATACAGAGAATAAAAATAACCACTTGTATAGGTGACTCAAGGGTGCTGTGTGTGGGGGGGCGGTTGGGGGGAAGAGAGAAGCAAGTGGCTCCTGGAGGAGTTAAGCATTGTTGTCTCACTGTCTTTCTATACCCAGAGTTGGCTCCTGATGACTGAATCAGACCACTATTTTTCAGGCAAGGGCCATTTAAATTTTTGACAGCCTCTACTTTAGGACAATTTAGCAGAAAATTCAGTGATGAGACCATGGTATTTGATAATGAGATGGCACCCTATGCCTTAAGCCTTACTTAGTAATTCTCTTGGGAAATAGTTTTCTTCAGTCCTCATTTTTTATTACAGGGATATAATCATTAGTGGCTAAAACTAAAGCATATATAGATAAAAATGGCCTCAGCTGCTTAATGTTTCACTGACCTTTTTCTTTAACTTTTTTAAAAAATGAACTTTTAGAAGTTGTAGATTTACAGAAAAAATTGCAAAGAAAGTACAAAGAGTTCCCACATACCCTGCAGCCAGTTTCCCTTATTATTAACATCTTAACATTGGGTATGGTACATTTGTTGCAATTAATGAACCAATACTGATATACTGTTATTAACTCAAGTGCATGCTTTATCTCCTTAGTCTTTACCCAATGTGCCTTTTCTGTTCCAGAATCCTCTCTAGGCTATCACATTAAGTTTAGTTTTCATGTCTACTTAAACTACCCTGGGCTGTGACCATTTCTTAGACGATTTTTGTAACTTTTTGATGACCTTGACAGTTTTGAGGAGTACTGGTCAGGTATTTTGTAGGATGTCCCTCCTTTGGGATTTGTCTGATATTTTTCTCATGATTAAACTGGGGTCATGTATTTTTTTTAGGGAAGAGCACAGAGGTAAAATGACATTTTCATCACATCATATCAAGAGCACACACCATCAACATGACCTATCACTCTACATGTTGACCTTGGTCACCCGACTGAGGTAGTGTTTGTCATATTTCTCCACCATAAAGTCACCCTTATTTTCTCCCTTTCTATCTTGTGCTCTTTGGAGGGAAGTCACTGTGTGCAGTCCACATTTAAGGAGCTGGGAGTTCTGCTCTGCCACTTTGAGGGCAGAGTATCTACATAAACTATTAGGAATTTTTCTGCATGGGAGATTTGTCTCTTCTCTCTCTTTTATTTATTTTTTCAATCATTTATATGTCAGTATGAACTCATGAATACTTATTTATTCCATACTTTGGATTTTAATCCAAAACTTCTTTATTTCGTTACTCAAATTGTTCCAGCCTTGGCCATTGGGAGCGCTTTCAGTTGGCAAGACTGGAATTCGAGAGGTGGGTTGTGCAGGATGTGGATGTGGGGATATACACAGAAAAGTGTTAACCGATATTGGTGCCATAGTAAGATCATTGTAAATAATTTAAAAGATTTACTATTTAATGTCAAAACCGTCAAAGATGAATACGTATTAAAATGCAAAATTGCATAGGTAATAATTAAGTTGGAATAAAGACTGCAGAGAAAGTTAGGTTTTGCAGTAGGCTGTTTTGTGCCTCAGGCTCTTAGGGGCACAATCACTTGTCTCTTTATTAAGCACATGTATACACCACTCTTCCCTTTGCTGCCTCCTCCTTGTTTTGTGCCCACTAGACTGTGTCTGACTCTCTACAGTGCCCACGAGAGTACCTGGTCCACAGTAGGCATCCAGATGCAGAAAGATGCTCATTGCAGCACTGTTAATAATAATAAAAATGGGAAACAATATGAATGTCTAAAAAGGGCATGGTTTGGTAAACAAGGGCATATCCACTTAATGGAATGTTGTACAGTCTTTCTAAATGATGGTTGTAAGGACTATGTTGTAACCTCAAAAAAGCATATGGATTTTCTAAAAAAACTGACTTCTCCTGCATCCTTTCTGAAGAAGCTGCTGGAGGATGTGTTTCTGCAGAAAAAACAGAGAATTGGAAAGACGCTCAGGACTCCAGATATTGGAGTTAAGAGTTACAGACTTTAAATTAACTATACTTACTAAGTTCGAGGAATAAAAAAAAAAATAGAGTAAACAAACAAAAAAGAAGCCATGGGATACTGGAATCAATAGCAGAGAGGGGAGACTCAATATCAGAGAGAGGTGAAGGGAATCCACAGGGTGATGATGAAGGGAGTTCCCAGGATGGCAGCCACTTGCAGACAGAGAAGGCAGCCACCATATGCTGAGAACTGTGAATTCCAAGATCCCTGCTGCCTTACGACCATCCTTGTGACCTTGGGACTAAATGTCTGGGCAAGACTGGCCCAGATTCTTAGCACTTGGTTTGTCCTGACTACATATCATTAAAGTTCCTGCGTTCCCTCTTTGCCTTGATGCTTGGATTAGGTTTAAAACACTCCTGACAGCTGACAGAAGATGACTGTGAATTTAGGGAAAAAACTACAGAGTAGCCTCCTCCCTCTGAAGTGTCTATTTCTGATGGACATCTAGTACATGATCAAAATTATAGTTCTTTCAAATGCTCTAAACTTGTTGATCCTTATGATTTCCAAGACTCACTCATGACCTTGCCCACTGACATCCCCAGAGAGGGCTCTTGCAAATTCTCAAGGAAGCTGAAGCCAGATTATGACTCAGACACTTTGTTATCTTATCTTCTTTCAGGAGCCTTTATATAATAGTATCAATATTATCATTCTCTCAAACAGTTAGGTCTGTGCTTCCTAGTCCATTTTTTTAAACTACAAAGAAAAGGTAGGGAATGATTACTACAGAAGTCAGGAAGGGGTTATCTCTTGGGGAAGGGCACTGTGGCAGAGGCTATGTGTGATGGGCAGCACTGTTTGGATATAAAGGAAGACCACGTTGGCCAACCTCCTTTATAATAAAGTTCAGGCCAAGTGGTAGTTTTCACCAAAGAAAGCAGAGACGTGTCACTTCTTGAGAAAGGCAGTTAAAGGCAGACATGAATTCTCCATGCCCTCTCTGTTTTTTAAAATTTTTATTTTGTATTGGGGTATAGTCGATTTACAATGTTGTATTAGTTTCAGGTGTACAACAAAGTGATTCAGTTATACACATACATATATCTATTCTTTTTCAGACTATTGAGCAGAGGTCCCTGTGCTATACAGTAGGTCCTTGTTGATTATCTCTTTTATATATAGTAGTGTGTATATGTTAATCCCAAACTCCTAATTTATCCCCCCTCCCTTTCCCCTCTGGTAACCATAAATTTGTTTTCTAAGTCTGTGAGTCTGTTTCTGTTTTGTAAATAAGTTCATTTGTATCATTTTTTTAAGATTCCACATAAAAGTGGTACCATATGATATTTGTCTTTTTCTGTCTGACTTACTTCACTTAGTATGATAATCTCTAGGTCCATCCATGTTGCTGCAAATGGCATTATTTCATTCTTTTTTTATGGCTGAGTAATATTCC
Organism: Balaenoptera musculus; assembly: GCF_009873245.2. Lineage (NCBI taxonomy): Eukaryota > Metazoa > Chordata > Mammalia > Artiodactyla > Balaenopteridae > Balaenoptera > Balaenoptera musculus. The sequence continues at coordinate 42,894,312 of NC_045793.1, forward strand.
ATTGTGTATATGTTCTACATCTTCTTTATCCATTCATCTGTCAATGGACATTTAGGTTGCTTCCATGTCTTGGCTATTATAAATAGTCATGCCCTCTCTCTTATTTGCCATACTTGACTAGGAGCAAAAAACCTCCAAGATGGTAGAATTACAAGATGTGAGCAACCTGAAGTCTTAAATTACTGCTGGAGGTGTCGAGAAGAGCTCCTTAGCCTGCATGGGCTGTGATGTGAACAAGGTATAAAGGTGTGTGTGTGATGTGTGTGCATGTATTCTAAGCTAATGAGATTATGAGATCTGTCTGTAGCTGCTACAGTACACTATGGGGGTTCTAAGGTATTCATAATATTCTATTTCTTGAACTGGGTAATGGGCGTTTATTATTATTCATTAAACTGCATATATTTTATATACTGTTTGTACCTATGATACATTTTACAATAAACACTTACAGTCACCCTCTTCTGTACATTATGACCACCTTAAATTGAAAGTTAATTAATCCTGTTAATTGAATAGGATATGTAGGAATATAGATTGGAGCAGTGTTTTGGGAAAGTTTTCACACTATATCTCAACAACCTAAATATTATCCTTTGATTCAGTAGTTCCACTTCTAAGAGTTGAACCTATGGAAATAATCCTAAATATTAAAGAAGTTTTATGCAGAAAGATGCTCACTGCAGTATTATTAATAGGGGTTTGTTAAAGTAGCATGTGTCCACTCAATGGAATGTCATGCAGCTTTTCCAAATGATGGTTGTAAAGCTATGTTTAACCTCAAAAATGTATATGATAGGCTAGATTAAAAAAACAGAATACAAAATTTTGTCTATTGGATGAGTATAGCTATGTAAAAATATTGTGAAACAAAAAGCTCTGTGCAGCATTTGCCAAGTTCATCCTATGCCTAAGTAGTCTTTTTAAAAAATTTTTGGCTGCGTTGGGTCTTCGTTGCTGCATGCAGCCTTTCTCTAGTTGCGGCGAGTGGGGGCTACTCTTCATTGCGGCGCGCGGGCTTCTCATTGCTGTGGCTTCTCTTATTGCAGAGCATGGGCTCTAGGCACGCAGGCTCAGTAATTGTGGCACGCGGGCTCAGTAGTTGTGGCTTGCAGGCTCTAGAGTGCAGGCTCAGTAGTTGTGGCACACAGGCTTAGTTGCTCCGCAGCATGTGGGATCTTCCCAGACCAGGGAACAACCTGTGTCCCCTGCACTGGCAGGCAGATTCTTAACCACAGAGCCACCAGGGAAGTCCCTACGCCTAAGTATTCTTTAGCAATACAGCAATACAGTTGAAAGAATTGTACACATTTGTGGGTGAGGATGGAGGAGGTTAAGACTGAAAAGGCAGGACTGCGAAGGGGAGAGGGACAAGGTTCATTTTGGTCCAGTGGCTCGAACTGTGACAGAAAGGATTCAGTTATTTGTCAAATGAATGTGAGATGACCCCTAAAATTCCTCCCATTGTGTCTAAGACCTTGCATTTCATCACCTGAAAAGAAGTTATAAGATGTTCTGTTATAATGTTCTTTCTTCTCAAGACTTTCCAGTCATGAAGTCTTTCTCAGAAAGACAGAACACTCATGGATAAAAAGTCAGTTTCTAAGAAGGTGGACAAACATACCTTCCCTACTTTCCTCTCCTCTTTTCCCTCTGAAAAAACAAACAGCTCTTGCTTACCACAGTAAATTCAGTCCTTCACTTGTTTACTCTCTCAATTAAGCCACCATGTTTTAAAGTAGTAAGACATGTTACCACTTCTCAAAGGTCTTTAATTTCCTTACAACTATTTCTCTTTGGAGGGCTGCCAGGGTGATGGAATCTCAGATCACAGACACAGTTAAGATGGACAAAAAAAGAAAGATACAAGAAGGAGGTAAAAATGCCCATAATGCACTCACATATCTTGAGGAAACCTTTAATCTAATGAGAATGGATTTTGTTGAGAAGACTGTACATGAACAATTAATTATTCATGGAAGAGACATCATTAGGATTTCATTTTGTTTAAAGGCCTCTAAGTGACTTAGGCAATTGGGTTAAGCTGGAGAAGAATTTCAAGAAAGAGACAAGGGAATGCTTTTCATCATACTGACTTTTTCTAATATTTTCATGATAGTTATTATGACTTGGCACATTAATTACACTCCAACTAAAAACCTCCAATGCTTTGCCTGGGCAAGAGTTTCCACAGGGGTGGGTCATGGACCAGTATAGTCAGATGGTAGCAGATTGACAGAAATTTCTGAAAGGATTAAAAGATTTATTTCAGAATTCTGTAATAATTCAATGTGGCTTTTTGGTTACTTTGGGAGTGTAAGGAGTCTCACTGAAGTAACAATGGGATTTGTGGAAGCTGTGACATTTGCACTCAATGATCCTTTTCCCAGGGCCCTAGGGGAGGGGAGCACCTACATTTGTAGTAAGTGTAAAGTAAGATACTTTAATATAAACCCCAGAGATCTGGAGTATTATAGGCCCTTATTGCCTGCGTGTCTTAAAGGCAACCATCCAAAATTGGTGTCAGGTTGAGATTTCAAAGTGACATTTATTCTAAATGTAGAGAAATAGGGTACATTTATAGAGAGGCATTGAATAAGGGATCAATTTCAACGGACACTGAAGAAATGTTAGTTGAATTAATTCAGGAGTTTTTGTCTGTGTTTGTATCCCAAGCACCCAGGACAGTGCCTGGCACAGAGTAGGTGCCCAGTAAGAATTAGTTGTTGAGGAATTTTAAGGGTGAAATAGTAAATCAGGGCAAGTCTGTGTGGGCACCAAGTAGGGGTTGCAGTTGTGGGGTGGAGTTGGTAAAAGGGGGAGCCTCTTCCCTGTTTGGGAACCAAACAGCCCTGTAACACCTTTAGGATAGTGAAGTGTTAGAGTTAGCACCCTAGGCCTGAGGTGGAGCGGTAGAGAGGAGACAGTTGCAGATGTGGAGGAGGAAACCTTGGGGTTGAAGCCTTAGCTGAGTCCTGGGCCAGCAGTCACAGCAGCGGCTGCCACCATATACAAAGATCTACATGTTACAGTAGGACGGAGAGTCAATGAACAATAAATGCAACAGGTAAGTAAATTATAGACCATGGTAGAAGGTGATAAGTGCTATAAAAAACTTTTAAAATAGGGGCATGCCTAATACGGTTTCATTTACAAAAATCTACTTCACACGTTTTCAGAAACATGTCTCATGGAAAAACAAGATATTCCTGTATCTTTATACATTCCCAGGAACACATTTTTATCACCACTGCTTAACTGATGATGATATCAAGCCAATATTTAGGCAGTTTTTATACAATGGCAGCTCTGATTTTTCAGCAGCAAAGTTTTCCCAGCAGCTCCCATATTTTAATATCATAACTAACTACACATATATGTGTTTATCTGTCTCAGCCTCTCTGTATCTCCGTGTTAGGTAGAGTGGTGAGATGGCATGTTGTTTTCTTAGCTTGACACACACCACAGCCAGAATTCCATGACACGGTTTACACATTTTAGAGCTAAATGTTTAGGCCTTGAGAACAGGCCTTCCTCTCTTAAAATCAAATGCTTTGCTTTCAACACTGCTTCCTTCATGCGGTGCAAGGAGAAGTCTCACCCCTGAGTTTGGCCCTGAGTGGGAAACACAAGCACTGGGATGAAGCAGAGAGCTGGGGCCGAAGGAAATGTTTTTTCTGTTGGCTTAGCTTGTGGCCAGACTAAAAGAATTTGATTTCATACCAACCAAACAGACGCTTCCGGGTAGGGAAACGGACACTAATGTTTGTGATTGAGTCTCAGGATGGTTCCAACCTGCCCTGCTTTCTTTTAGCTTATTAATATCTTGTGGTTCTTGCCTCGGGAGTCCTAAGAATTTTAAGATTCGGGTACCCAGTAATAGTTTACAATAAAAATATGGGCTTTGTTTTCTGGATCCTTTTTTTGGAAAAATAGAATTTGCCGAGGTGCCTTTCTTCCTTTATCTCTATCCTATACAATCCTTCCCACCTTCCACATTTTAATCTAAAGGTAGTTGTAGTTCCTTGTTTACTTTACTCATTCAAGTCTAGGAAGCACATTGGTCAGAAGGCTGACCACTAAAGCTCTTTCCTCTTAGCCACAGAAGAATAAACTAGAGGTTTCATGCATCACTCTGATAGTATTCTATTTCCTTCACCACTGTAATTCCATTATTACAGGAAAAAAAAAGATGATGATACTTGGATGGAAGGGAGTCAGTGCAATACAAATTCTTGGAAATGTGTGAGTGGTGTGCATTAAGATGTCGGGTTTCCATCTCATTTACGTTTGTTTTGTAGACACTACAAGTAGGTAACCTGCAAAGAAGCTGGGGGGTGGTGTGTGGAGGAGCCATAGCTCCAAATGCTACCTCCACATTAGGATTACTATTACCATTTGGCATGGGGCCAAAGTTTCATCTTCTAACCACTGAGATTCTTCAATTTGTGGGAAAAAAGGAAAATAAATCAAAACAATGGTATAGTTTTAATTTCTTCTCTGAGAAAAACGATGTCAGCCAAATCTGTACCTTTAAGCCAGTATGACCTGCCCATGAGGGCAACTGGCAAAGAGTCGCTGTGGGTGCTTTAGCTCAGTGGGCTTAATTTTGCGATTTTAAATTCCAGTTTCATCCCTGTTATACTTGGCTTCTGTCATTGGCTTGGTCCCACAGCATCAGCCTTACTTTTGCTGGATGGATTTTGTGTTGGAAGTTTGTTTCCCCAACTTTGACTAGCAGATGGCCAAAGAACTCAAGTTCTGGCCCATTCCCCCTCCTGATTGTTTCAAGTATATTCAACGTAGGGTCTGAGCATCAAATACCCACCTGGGCTCAGGTCAGGCCACCATAATTGCCTAAATATTTGGATTTCAAACAGTAAGAGCAATGCTGATTCTCAACCACCAACCACCATGACTATGGTCATGATGAAGGTACTCTGGATGTGCTGAGAAGTCTTGTTCCCTATCTGCAGCCTGAGACTACAGTCTCAAGCCTTCTTTTGAAGTTTGAAGACTCGCCTCTAGGTTGGAAGGGTCATCATTTGCTTGAGAGGGACACCAAATTTTTTTTTTTAACATCTTTATTGGAGTATAATTGCTTTACAGTGGTGTGTTAGTTTCTGCTTTATAACAAAGTGAATCAGCTATACATATATCCCCATATCTCCTCCCTCTTGTGTCTCCCTCCCACCCTCCCTATCCCACCCCTTTAGGTGGTCACAAAGCGCCGAGCTGATCTCCCTGTGCTATGCGGCTGCTTCCCACTAGCTATCTATTTTACATTTGTTAGTATATGAGGGTCCGTGCCACTCTCTCACTTTGTCCCAGCTTACCCTTCCCCCTCCCCATGTCCTCAAGTCCATTCTGTATGTCTGCATCTTTATTTCTGTACTGCTCCTAGGTTCTTCAGAATTTGTTTTTTTTAGATTCCATATATATGTGTTAGCATACAGTATTTGTTTTTCTCTTTCTGACTTAACTTCACTCTGTATGACAGTCTCTAGGTCCATGCACCTCACTACAAATAACTCAATTTCATTTCTTTCTATGGCTGAGTAATATTCCATTGCATATATGTGCCACATCTTCTTTATCCATTCATCCGATGATGGACACTTTGGTTGCTTCCATGTCCTGGCTATTGTAAATAGAGCTGCAATGAACATTGTGGTACATGACTCTTCTTGAATTATGGTTCTCTCAGGGTATATGCCCAGTAGTGGGATTGCTGGGTTGTATGGTACTTCTTTTTTTTTTTTTTATTTTTTTTATTTTTTTATAGCTACTTTATTTATTTATTTATTTTTGGCTGTGTTGGGTCTTCGGTTCGTGCGAGGGCTTTCTCTAGTTACGGCAAGTGGGGGCCACTCTTCATCGCGGTGCGGGGACCGCTCTTCATCGCGGTGCGCGGGCCTCTCACTATCGCGGCCCCTCCCGTTGCGGGGCACAGGCTCCAGACGCGCAGGCTCAGTAGTTGTGGCTCACGGGCCCAGCTGCTCCGTGGCATGTGGGATCTTCCCAGACCAGGGCTCGAACCCGTGTCCCCTGCATTAGCAGGCAGATTCTCAACCACTGCGCCACCAGGGAAGCCCCGGTACTTCTATTTTTAGTCTTTTAAGGAACCTCCATACTGTTCTCCACAGTGGCTGTATCAATTTACATTCCCACCAACAGTGCAAGAGGGTTTCCTTTTCTCCACACCCTCTCCAGCATTTATTGTTTGTAGATTTTTTGATGATGGCCATTCTGAGATGGTGTGAGATGATATTTCATTGTAGTTTTTTTTTTTTTTTTTAATATGGAATGCTTCACGAATTTGCGTGTCATCCTTGTGCAGGAGCCATGCTAATCTTCTCTGTATGGTTCCAATTTTAGTATATGTGCTGCCGAAGCGAGCACTCATTGTAGTTTTGATTTGCATTTCTCTAGTGATTAGTGATGTTGAGCATCCTTTCATGTGTTTGTTGGCAATCTGTATATCTTCTTTGGAGAAATGTCTATTTAGGTGTTCTGCCCATTTTTGGATTGGGTTGTTTGTTTTTTTGATATTGAGCTGCATGAGCTGCTTGTAAATTTTGGAGATTAATCCTTTGTCAGTTGCTTCATTTGCAAATATTTTCTCCCATTCTGAGGGCTGTCTTTTCATCTTGTTTATGTTTTCCTTTGCTGTGCAAAAGCTTTTAAGTTTCATTAGGTCCCATTTGTTTATTTTTGTTTTTATTTGCATTTCTCTAGGAGGTGGGTCAAAAAGGATCTTGCTGTGATTTATGTCATAGAGTGTTCTGCCTATGTTTTCCTCAAAGAGTTTTATAGTGTCTGGCCTTACATTTAGGTCTTTAATCCATTTTGAGTTTACTGTTGTGTATGATGTTAGGGAGTGTTCTCATTTCATTCTTCTACATGTAGCTGTCCAGTTTTCCCAGCACCACTTATTGAAGAGGCTGTCTTTTCTCCATTGTATATTCCTGCCTCCTTTATCAAGAATAAGGTAACCATATGTGCATGGGTTTATCTCTGGGCTTTCTATCTTGTTCCATTGATCTATATTTCTGTTTTTGTGCCAGTACCATACTGTCTTGATTACTGTAGCTTTGTAGTATAGTCTGAAGTCAGGGAGCCTGATTCCTCCAGCTCCATTTTTCTTTCTCAAGACTGCTTTGGCTGTTCAGGGTCTTTTGTGTTTCCATACAAATTGTGAAATTTTTTGTTCTAGTTTTGTGAAAAATGCCATGGGTAGTTTGATAGGGATTGCACTGAATCTGTAGATTGCTTTGGGTAGTATAGTCATTTTCACAATGTTGATTCTTCCAATCCAAGAACATGGTGTATCTCTCCATCTGTTTGTATCATCTTTAATTTCTTTCATCAGCGTCTTAGAGTTTTCTGCATACAGGTCTTTTGTCTCCTTAGGTAGGTTTATTCCTAGGTATTTTATTCTTTTTGTTGCAATGGTAAATGGCAGTGTTTCCTTCATCTCTCTTTCAGATTTTTCATCATTAGTGTATAGGAATGCAAGAGATTTCTGTGCATTAATTTTGTATTCTGCTACTTTACCAAATTCATTGATTAGCTCAAGTAGTTTTCTGGTAGCATCTTTAGGATTCTCTATGTACGGTATCATGTCATCTGCAAACAATGACAGTTTTACTTCTTCCTTTCCGATTTGGATTCCTTTTATTTCTTTTTCTTCTCTGATTGCTGTGGCTAAAACTTCCAAAACTATGTTGAATAATAGTGGTGAGAGTGGTCAGCCTTGTCTTGTTCCTGATCTTACAGGAAATGGTTTCAGTTTTTCACCATTGAGAATGATGTTGGCTGTGGGTTTGTCATATATGGCCTTTATTATGTTGAGGTAAGTTCCCTCTATGCCTACTTTCTGGAGGGTTTTTATCATAAATGGGTGTTGAATTTTGTCAAAAGCTTTTTCTGCATCTACTGAGACGATCATATGGTTTTTCTCCTTCAGTTTGTTAATATGGTTCATCACATTGATTGATTTGCGTATATTGAAGAATCCTTGCATCCTGGGATAAACCCACTTGATCATGGTGTATGATCCTTTCAATGTGCTGTTGGATTCTGTTTGCTAGTATTTTGTTGAGGATTTTTGCATCTATGTTCATCAGTGATGTTGGCCTGTAGTTTTCTTTTTTGTGACATCTTTGTCTGGTTTTGGTATCAGGGTGATGGAGGGACACCAAAATTTTTATATCCCATGTGGTAGGCAGAATAATGCCAATACAAAAATGTTCACATCAGAATCCCCAGAACCTCTGACTATGTTATGTTACATGGCAAGAGGGAATTAAAGTTACAGAAAGAATTAAGCTACTAATCAGCTGATCTTAAAATCAGGAAATTATTCTGGATTATAGAGGTGGGCCTAATGCAATTATAAGGGTCCTTTAAAGTGGAAGAGGGAGGTAGAAGAGGAGGTCAGAATTAGAGATCTGAAGATGATATGCTACCAGCTTTGAAGATAGAGGAAGAGGCTATGAGCCAAGAAATGTAGAAATGTAGGTATCATATGTGTAGGAAGCCTCTAGAAGCTAGAAAAGGCAAGGAAATGGATTCTTTCCTAGAGTCTCTGGCAGGAACACAGCCCTGCTGACAACTTGATTTTGGCCCAGTAAGACCCATTTCTGACTTCTGACCTCCAGAACTGTAAGACAGTAAATTTGTGTTGTTTTAAGCCACTAGTTTGTGGAAAACTGTTAAAGCAACAATAGGGAACAAATATACCCCTCAACAACAAAAAAGCCCCTTTCTATTCCACGGTGAATTTTTATAACCTAAAAAAATAAAATCCACTCTTAAACATGTAAGATTAAACTGCTACTTAATATGCCTGGACTACTGGATATAAATACAGCTTTGTGCACATCCTTAATTAAATCCTTAAACAAGAAACTTAACTATGAAAGTGTTTGCTCAAAGTATATGGACATTTCAGAGACTTTGGAGACAAATTTCCTGATAAAAAATGCACACGCTCTCCAGAAGTGTATAGAGTGCTGTTTCTGTGAGCTCTTGCCAATACTGTGAAATTTATTTTTAAATCTTTGCCAATTGTTAGATGAAAAATTGTTTTTCACATATACAATAAATATTCATTGAGTAGTCACTTTGTGCCAAGCACTACACTGTGCAATGTGTTATTTTAATTTGAAAATGTTTAGTTGCCTGTTGAGATTGAACATCTTTTCATAAACTCAATATTACAGATACATATATATTTACTGTTTGTAAAGCTCACTCTGGCTGTGGTGAGATGAATGGACAGTGGGAGGGGACTCGGGGCCAGAACTGAGGTCCAGTGATCCCTCCAGAGGCTATGGCAATAGTGCAAGTGGTGGCTGAGAATGGCTGGGCTGGGTGTGTGCAGTGCAGAGGACGAGAAGTGGTCAGGTTTGGGGTGTCCTGTTGGGTAGAGCTCAGAGGGCTTGCCGATGGATTGCAATGGGGGCTGTGAGGGAAAGAGGGGAATCAGAGAGTCATTGTGTGAGATAAAGGCAACCTATAAAGGCATGTGAAAATGCCTTCCAGCATATGTCTAGTGAGCAATAATTGTTATTTCTATTTGTAATTTCTTCTGTTTTCCCTGGGAATTTGATCACTTTTGGATCAAATGACTCAAGTTAGTTCTTGGTGCTAATTAATGTTGACCACAGCCAGAACTCCCCAAGAGCACATCTGTAGTGGAACAAATTTGCCTGTGTTACTTGCTACAGCAAAGGAGACCATACCAGGAAGCAACTCAGGATTTAAATTTGTGTCAGGTGATTCTGTGGAGTGTTTAAAGAAGCGGGGTACTTCTCTGGATTTGACACTGTCAGGAAGTTAAATAAACCTATGCTTAGATAACAATAATTTTTATCTGGGAGATGAGAGAGAAATGGAGTGGAACTAAAGATGTAATAAGCAAAAAGGCAGTGGTCACTCATGTTAGCTGAAAGAGGGAGACATTTGTTTATTTTCATGTTTTTCCCAGTATCCTTGTTTTTGTCTGTACTCAGACATAATTTGAGAGGAGTCTTACCTCTGTCTCACTCTATCATGATCCCACAGTGACTTCATCTGATGTTGGTGTTCTGTGAAATTGTATCTTTAGTAGAACATCAGGGTCTTGCTGTTAGTGCCAGCTGATGGCTTTCAGAGATTTTTTTTCTAATTCTCACTTTTGGTCAAGGGCAGATAAAGTTAGGTCACAGGACATTAATCTGTGATGTTGAGATTTTCACCATTATTGAAATTCTGCTTGTCAGGAGGTTGTCCAGAGAATATCATTTGTACTTGGACAAGTTAGCACTTCTTGCTCCTTTGATTGCAGGATACATTGTTGAATGATCTGATGTGACAGTGGTTGTGCATGAGACAATGGTTGTCTCTGTACAGGATGTCCCAGGCAAGTGGGATATAGGCAATTATGAAAGACAAAATTAGTCTTTGTAGTAAGCTGTAAAGTCAGGGGCCAGATGACTAAACGCAGGCCAGGAAACCATGTCCTGAAGTCCAGGTGGGTCTTCTCTAGGGATGCAGGTCATGCCCCTTTCTTTTAGTCTAATCACAGACTCTTCCATCTCTCCAATTGTACTTATGTTGACAAAGTAAGGAGTATTTACTATAGCATAAATTTGGCCTTAGCTAGTGAACTGAACTAGTTTCTTGGGGCGTTCAGAGTAGAGATACTGTGTACATAAAAATAATACTGTAAGGAGCACAGATTCTATCGAATAATAGTCATTTTTTACAGAAAAAAAACCCTTTTCTAGTTTTACTCAATTTATATATTATTCATGTAGCAATTTTTAGTACATGAATTTTCAATTCATGTACTAATAACCCTCATGACTGTATTTAGACATATACAGATATACAAATATAAGACATAATAAATATAAATATTCTAACTATAGATTTAAAATATAACCTACTGATATATTTCAAAATAGTGTATATATTATATTGGACTTATCATTAAAATTTTTTCCATCATTCGCATATATTTAAATGATTATTTCATTAATGAGTGAAATGGCATGAAAGAACTTGATCCTTAAATGATAATACATCTATTTCTGACACTTTATCAAATTAGAAAACATATTTCTAAACAAAACGAAAAGACAATCTTCAGAAAGGGAGAAAATAATTGCAAATGATGTGACCGACAAGGGCTTAATTTCCAAAATATACAAATAGCTCATACAACAAAAAAACAAACAACCTAATTGAAAAATGGGCAGAAGACCTAAATAGACATTTCTCCAAAGAAGAAATACAAATGGCCAATAGGCACATGAAAAGATGCTCAATATCGCTAACTATTAGAGAAATGCAAATCAAAACTACAATGAGGTACCACCTCACACCAGTCAGAATGGCCATCATTAAAAAGTCTATAAATAACAAATGCTGGAGAGGGTGTGGAGAAAAGGGAACCCTCCTACACTGTTGGTGGAAATGTAAGTTGGTACAGCCACTCTAGAAAACAGTATGGAGGTTCCTCAGAAAACTAAAAATAGAATTACCATATGATCCAGCAATCCCACTTCTGGGCATACACCCAGACAAAACTCTAATTCAAAAAGATGCATGTACCCCTATGTTCATAGCAGCACTATTCACAATAGCCAAGATATGGAAACAACCTAAATGTCCATGAACAGATGAATGGATAAAGAAGATGTGGTACATATATACAATGGAATACTACTCAGCCATAAAAAAGAACGAAATAATGCCATTTGCAGCAACAAGGATGCAACTAGAGATTACCATACTAAGTGAAGTAAGTCAGAAAGAGAAAGACAAATATCATATGATATCACTTATATGTGGAATCTAAAGTATGACACAAATGAACCTATCTATGAAACAGAAACAGAATCATGGACATAGGGAACAGACTCGTGGTTGCCAAGGGGGAGGGGGTTGGGGGAAGGATAGAGTAGGAGGTTGGGGTTAGCAGGTGTAAGGTTTTATATATAGAATGGATAAACAACAAGGTCCTACTGTACAGCACAGAGAACTATATTCAATATCCTATGATAAATAGAAAAGAATACTAAAAAAAGAATGTATATATTTATATAAAAAAAGAAAACATATTTCTTTCATGGTTGGGAATAAGCCAGAAGTCATTATAATTCTGGATTTATCATCTGAATACACTGATTTTAATAAGCAAACAATCAAATCACATCCATCTAGGAAACTTCAAAGGCCCCAAGAGAGGCAGCCAAGGACCCTAAATGAGGGCCCATATCTGAGTTACATGGTGATACAAAGAGGGGACTGTAGAAGCCTAGTGTGAGCTGGAAGGGGGCAGCACTGTGAAGAGCCCAGGTGCACACCACCCTGAGAGGGGTTCTGGTTGGAAACGTGTAGAGTTAGAAGACAGAATAAACAAAGGAAAGGGTTTGGATTTGATAAAAGTACATAAATCTAAGTGTAATTATGGAGGGACCTTCTGGGACCCCACAGTGTATCATTTCTCCTGCTGATGCTACTCAACTCATTGTAGGTGGAAAATCATGTAGCTCTAATTCTGTCTTTCCTCCATCACTCTAGGGAGGACACCATGAACTGGCAGAAACAGGCTCACTTTCTAGCGCCCTAGGTGAGCTGACCTTGAATAGCTGCCACATTGAAGTTGTGTAATTCTCACAGCAACCTTAGTAGTAGATACTATGGTGATCTTCTATTTTTAAAAAAAAGCTTTACATTTTAGAATTTAAAAAAAAATTTTTTATTTTTATTTTTGGCTGGGTTGGGTCTTCTTTGCTGCATGCGGGCTTTCTCTAGTTGCAGCGAGCGGGGGCTACTCTTTGTTGCGGTGCACGGGCTTCTCATTGTGGTGGCTTCTCTTGTTGTGGAGCATGGGCTCTAGGTGCACGGGCTTCAGTAGTTGTGGCGCATGGGCTTAGTTGTTCCGTGGCATGTGGGATCTTCCCAGATCAGGGATCGAACCCGTGTCCCCTGCATTGCTAGGCGTATTCCTAACCACTGCACCACCAGGGAAGTCCCCACTATAGTGATCTTGATGTTCCACAGGAGAAACCTGAAGGTTAGAGCAATTAGTACCTTGCCCACATGCACAAATCTTGTGAGTGAGCTAGCCAGCTGTGAACGCAGGTGGGCTGACTCTAGCGTCCACACTCCTAACCCCCATGCTCTCATGACACCTCGTGTTGTGGGTCTTTCCCCCCAAATCACAGTCCTTTTGCAAGTGTCCCATGTTAGTAGGGAATCAAGGTTGACTTTGACTCTGAGGTTTTCATGCCGAACAACTGAGTGGGTTGTGGTGTTGCTTCCTAAGGTGAGGAAGACAGGAGTGGGTCAGGTTTGGGGAAGGGAGTGAATCAACATTTCTGTTAAGCTTACGATACTTATCAGACAGCCAAGTGGAGAGCTGAGTCAGCAGTTGGATTTATAAGACTGGAAAGACTAAGGACAGGGACTTACAAAATTTATTGTCCCCCACAAAAGCTCTTTTCTACTCCATCATGAATTTCAAGAGAGAGAGATACTGAGAGAGAGAAAGCATGGCAAAATGGTAAACATTAACATTATTGAATATAAGAGATAGGTACACAGGTGTTCACTGTATTCTTTTTACTTTTGGTAATGTTTGAAATTTTTCCTAACAAGATATTACCTGTGAATTCTTTATTGAATCTGTCCTCCCCTCTCCTTGTGCTCTCATGTTCTTTGCTGGTTTGGATTCCAGGCAGAACACTTGGGGAGGCCCTGCCCTGTGCTGTGAGGTGTTGCTGGTGGAGCCATGGTTACAGGGGAGCTCTTGGGGCTGGGCTTCAGGACTGTGTTGGGCTGTGGCCCTCTGTGACACTCTCCTTGGAGGCTGTCCTCAGGAAGGTGAGCGAGGAGGTGACTGTGACATCTGGTGGCCTGAGGCCAGGCTCTGACTTCCTTCAGTTCTCTGGGAGTTAGTGACATGTGCAGCCATGGTCAGATTTTTCATAGATCTCATACTTTTATATGGAAATCATTCAGAAATTTTTATTCAGCTAAAAGTTGGCTTTATGGCAGGAGATACAATTTTGTTGGTACAAAACTTGCCCCATTGATTCAGGAAAAATGTAAATCCACTGACAACCTTAGCTGTGATAAAAAGGAGTGTGGGAAGCTGTAGTCCCCTCTAGGGTGCTCTGACCTCCAGAATCAGCCATCAGGAGCCACATGTAGGAAAGCCATGCTGAATTGAAGGGACCCACTGATTGGTATAGGGAACCATATGCCATAACTGAGGCCATATAGGTGGGCTAAGAGAGAGAGAAGGCAATGTGGTAGGAGTAGAGGACATACTTCCTCATGGAACACACTAGTGCCTTCAGGACCTACTGGAGCTCCATCTCAAATAGACCGCTTCCATTTGATGATGGGGAGCTGCAGCGCATTCAAGTGCCATCCATGCTTGTGGGCACTGTGCCTGCATGGCAGCCTGGACCTATGGCAGAACCTCCTCTTGTTCTGGAACCCACTCAAAACTGGGAGGCTGGGACTTCCCTGGTGGTGCAGTGGTTAAGAATCCGCCAATGCAGGGGACACGGGTTCGATCCCTGGTCTGGGAAGATCCCACATACCATGCAGCAACTAAGCCCGTGCGCCACAACTACTGAGCCCACGTGCCACAACTACTGAAGCCCGCGTGCCTAGAGCCCGTGCTCCACAATAAGAGAAGCCACCGCAATGAGAAGGCTGCGCACCACAACGAAGAGTAGTCCTCGCTCGCCGCAACTAGAGAAAGTCCACGCACAGCAACGAAGACCCAACGCAGCCAAAAATAAATAAATAAAATAAATAAATTTATTAAAAAAAACTTGGAGGCTTTCGGATCACTGGGTAAATGGGCTGGAATAACACGCCCAAATGAGGTATAAATTGCCTCCAAAATCCAAACAGACTCACTAGGGATTGTGTTTTATCTTTGTGGTAGGAGGGGTCAGATGCAGCAATGTGCCCTTCACCTTGGAAGGGATATACCGACATGCCCCAGACCACTGGACCCCCCAATTTTTTACTGAGGTAAAAAGGCCCTGATTTTTGGTGGGATTTATTTCCTATCTCTGGCAGGAAATACCAATGGGTCTAGAGTAGTCACTACCTCCTCTCAACAGATCCAGTTAACATAAATATTGTCAATGCAATGAACCAGAATGATGCTCTGCAGAGTGGAAACGGTGACCAAGATCCCTACAGACTAGGTCTGGAGAGTTGATACCCCTGAAATAGGAGAGCGAAAGAAAATTACTGGCCTTCTCAGCTGAAAGCAAACTACTTTTGATGGTCTTTATTAACAGGTAAAGAGAAAAAAGCATTTGCCAGATCAATAACAGCTTATCAGGTATGAAGGGATTTGTTGATTTGCTCCAGCAATGACACTATATTGGGAATAGCAGCTGCAATTGGAGTCACCACCTGATTAACTTTATGCTAACCCACTGTCATTCTGTTTACTGCACAGGCCAAATCAGCAAGCTGAATGGGGATGACTGGGGATGGATACGTAGGAATCACCATGGTGGTACTGATCTCTGCAATACCTCTAGGAATGAGATGTTGCTTTTGGCTTACTATTTTCATGGGTAGAAGCAGTTCCATTAGCTTTTACCTGGATTTTCCTATCATAATAGTCTGAGCATAAAAATAAAAATGGCTGCTGCTTCATTTTAACCCTCCAAATCTCACATAAAAATGTCTTTTGAGGTGTACCTTAACCAGAAACATTTCTGGGAATTCTGGGAGACATGGTTCAGCCTAGCCAAGTTGAACTGTTTAAAAACATTTCAAAATAAACTACAGATATCTTTACACTTCAGCATGCTTTTTCAAATTACGACATTCTATTCTCTAATTATATGCCATTGTGGTACTTTGTTATGCCCATTTCACAGATGAAGAAACTAAAGCACAGAGAGAGAAGGGAATGTGTCCAAGTTACACAGTAAGTGGTGGGGCTGGAGTTTATATCCGCCTCCGTCTGGCTCCAAAATCTGTGCTCTTTCTACTATTCTCATATTTGCCAAGCTGTAGGATGTGCATATCTGATGGTATTTAAAAGGACTTTACATGGCATGTGGACATGATGTAAAATCACATAATAAAAAAATTATTCCCTTTTTAATTATGTTCATTATTATGTCAAAGAAAAAGTCTCAGGTTAATACCAGTGTGTTTCTTACACCTCTCATCTCTGTAACATATTCTTTTTTTTGGCTGCGTGGCATGTGGGATCTTAGTTCCCCGACCAGGGATCGAAACTGCACCCCTTGTAATGGTAATGGAAGTGCAGATTCTTAACCACTGGACCCCCAGGGAAGTCCCTGTAACATTTTCTTATCTCACTTTAAAAAAAGAAAAATCAGGCCTCAGGCTTAGAGCCTTGCAGATAACAGTATCCCTAATATATATACATATAGAGAGTCCAAAGCTGGGGGAAGCTTTCTAAGGAGATATATATATATATATATATATATATATATATATATATATATATAGTATAATTTATTTATTTAAATTTGTGGTAGAGATTTGCAGTTCTTTTTAAAATAAATTTACTTAAGTAGAAAAGGAAAAAGAGTAAGTTTCCAAAAGGAAAACAATGAGTTCATTAATTTTATGCTAGTACAGGTAAAAACTGTAGCCCAAATTGTGCATTTGGTATGTGAATTACTAAAGTTTCAGGACACTCTTCTCAACTGTGCTGCTTTTCACTAGACAAATCACTTCCCTTGAGAAAACATGTTTTATCCATAGCCTCAGTGAATGAGCACCACTAAAATATTAATTATCTGAGCATTCTTAAGCATAACTGAATCAGCTTCAATTTGCCTAGACAGATAGACATTTTAGTGGTTCATAGCAAAATGTAATAAACTGAATAACTGTAGGCTTTAATGTAATCTCACACAATCCTATTACATCCCAATTACTTTTTTGACCTTTTTAGGATAGTTCTTGACTTAAAAACACACACAATCTGCAGTTCTGAACGTCTTCTTTCTGTGCTAAGCCACGAAATCAATAGATCAGAAAGAATTAATATCTTGCCATGTCTTCCATTTATAACAATGCTGTCCCAGGAAAGGCATAATGCATGCTTCCCAGGCATAATAAATGTTTACTGAGCATTGTTTGTGAAAAGCTCCTTGCTTTTCACTCTTATGAGTTTCAGGACCTTAATAACATATTTTATTTCCCTTAAATTAATAAACAAATTCAGGGTCAATCCTATTGCTGCAACAGAAAAGGTGGGGGACTGGCTGAGTTAGACATAGATCTGCCGCTGGAAAGAAACTCCTCTTGAAAGTAGGTTTATAATGTGTTTAGAGGTAAATGACAGTGTCAGTTATACAGCCCAGGTAGAATTATCAAGAATTATACCATCTCCACATAGAATGATCAGCATGAAGTCCAGTTGTCCCCAGCCACTTCCACATAAGCAATGAGTTTGCCAAATGATTATAATATTAATAAATTAATGCACTCATTCAAAATTAAATAACCAAACTACCATTTATTGAACATCTATTATGTACCAGGTTCAAAGCTATATTTGGGGTAAACAAAGCTGTGTAAGACATGCTGACTGCCCTCTGGAGACTCCTGGTTTAATAAGGATGAAAACTAGACTAAATAAGTCCCAGTAAAATGAGATAGGGGCAAAAATAGAGGAGAGTGCCAGATATGGTGGAGGCACAGAGGAGGCTGTGGTCTCCTCTACTTGGAAGAGGCAGGGAGCACTTCATAGAGGGGGAGGGGGATGGGTAGGGTCCCGAAGGCTGAGGAGGGGTTACAGAAGCTCTGAACGAAGGCAAAGGAAAGTCATTTCGAAGGGGAAACTGATTCTAAGGAGGAAGATTAATTCTAAAGTTACTGAAGTATGTTCTAAAATCATTACTCTTTGGGAATGATTATTTTTAAGGTTTATTATGACTGCATTCATTTGCGGCTTACAGAAAGCCCAATTAACAGTGCTCTAAATAGGTAAGGATTTATTTGTTTCAAGCAATAAGAAGTGTAATGTAGGCCAGGCTAGGTCTGGTATGATAGTTCAGGGATGCATCTGTAAACCAGGCTCTTTTCATCTTTTTCTTCCACTAGCACTAGTGTATAGCCTTTGTCCTTACATTTGTGCCTCATGGTCATATGTTGCAGCTTCAGGCTCATGTCCACATCACAAGCAGGAAGATAGAAGAGGGAATGAAAGGGGGAAGGGATATTACAGCTGAATCTATTCTTTTAAAAAAGCTTTCCTGGAAGTTCCTCCTAGAGACTTCAACTAACATCATAGGCCAGAACTTGCTTATATGACCATCTCATCTAAGTGCAAGGGAGTATGAGAATGAAGAATATTAGCTTTCCAGTCCATGATTGAGGAAGGCAAGCAAGAAGGGAGCTGTGGATAGTTTGTGAATAGCTAATGTACAACATTTAGTACAAAGGTCTTGCAGGGAGGCAGTTCTAAACCCAAATCATGCAATTTTAGCCCTACAATTAGTTCTAAAGGAGGTCTAACTAATCATCCAAAGGAGGAGAAAACATCTCCTTTAAGCTCTTCGTTTTGTAGATGAGATAACTCAGGCCCAGAGAGGCTAAGGGACTTGCTCAGGATCTCATAGGTAGCTAGTGATAGAGCTGAACTAGAACTCAGGTCACCTGGTTTCCGGTCCTAGGCCTTTTCTCATGTACACTGAAATGATGTGCTGAACTTTGAGTATAGTTTACATGGATCTCAATTCAAACTGCAATTACAAAATATTGAAAGTGTCTCTAATTATTACAACCAGAAAAGAAAAACAACAGTTATAAGAAATAAAAAATCTCAAAGAAACTGAAAACTTAAGATACATGAGCAAATATTAATAAAATAGTTCAGTGTGTACTTGGTACCTTTTTTTTTTATTAGGGTATAGTTGTTTTACAATGTTGTGTTAGTTTCTACTGTACAGCGAAGTGAAGTAGAGTTCCCTGTGCTATACAGTGTACTTGGTATCTTACTTATCCCTGGAGAAGAGATGAAAGGCCATGATTTATATTGTGCAAGAATAAAACCTCCCATCTTCTGAGGAAGAAAGATCTAAACCAAAGCTGGTTTTTCCAAGCAGAATTCAACTAGCCTAGAAAGCGTTCGTCAAATCTTTCTCCTAACCCTTCTTCAGATCTGTAAAAGCAAGATGATATTCTTCTACATGAAAGCTATTTTCAGTCCTGTGGAGCCTATTTCTGATGACAGCACTCCTGCTTATCACAGAATGTCTAC
Organism: Balaenoptera musculus; assembly: GCF_009873245.2. Taxonomy (NCBI): domain Eukaryota; kingdom Metazoa; phylum Chordata; class Mammalia; order Artiodactyla; family Balaenopteridae; genus Balaenoptera; species Balaenoptera musculus. The sequence goes on from NC_045793.1 coordinate 42,913,600, forward strand.
AGGCTTGTCAAACAGTAGTTTGCAGAGGGGAGGATAATGAATGAGAAAAGTATTCTACAAAGACATTTTTCTTCCTTTTGCAATGAGAAAAGCCTGTTGTCAGATTATTGCCTCTTACCTAAAGGAAGGCCACTGAACATCCACACTGCAATTTAAACCATGGAGAACACAGGTTGTCTTATTAAAACGTATGTAAACGTTGATTTGGAAAGAAAACTATACGAACATGTTGTAATGACTCAATAAGGAAGCAAGTATGCCAAATATTACCTTCCACTTCTACACATTTTGAGAATGAAACATAAGAGATGCATGATTATACATTTCTATAAATTTTATCCATCAAGACGTTCATGCAAGTGGTTGCTCAGATTCCTCTGTCTAACGTCCGTTGTTTTGATGTGAGTCAAGTATGTTGGTGGCTTATTCTTAAGTCTGTCTTTAGAGATTTTTCTCATTTTGTGATATTTTGTGTTTTCAAGTAATATTTTAAAATTTGTTCAAGTTATCTTAATGTCTGCTCTGAATGCCACCATTTTGAACCCATATGGCAATTAGTGGCCTCCTTAGTCGTATCACTAATGTGGGTGGAACGTTATTATAATTCTAGAGTATAAAAAATCATATTTTGGGCTTCCCTGGTGGCGCAGTGGTTGAGAATTTGCCTGCTAGTGCAGGGGACACGGGTTCGAGCCCTGGTCTGGGGAGATCCCACATGCCGCGGAGCAACTGGGCCCGTGAGCCGCAACTACTGAGCCTGCGCGTCTGGAGCCTGTGCTCCGCAACAAGAGAGGCCGCAATAGTGAGAGGCCCGCGCACCGCGATGAAGAGTGGCCCCCACTCGCCGTAACTAGAGGAAGCCCTCGCACAGAAACGAAGACCCAACACAGCCAAAAAAATAAATAAATAAATAAATAATAATTAAAGGTGCTAATAATTTAAAAAAAAAAAAAAAGAATTAAAAAAAAATCATATTTTATTTTCTTGTGCTTAGCATATGGTAAGCACCAGATATCTACTAATTGAATCAATTTATATGTGTCTTTTCCTCATTCAAACTATACATACATTGCAGTGAAATACTATGCTTCATTTGACCTAACCTTATGTAGAATTCTTGGCCATCTTTGAGTGTGGCCACATTCTCCTCATCTCAGTGAAGTGAAGCCATTGAAGGAGTTCAAAGTGTAAATGGGCTGTATATGTTATTTTTGTCATATGGATAACAGCAAGAATAAATGACCTCATTAATCACAATCATAGGATCATGGGGATGCAGAGTATGGTAGACAATTAGTGGCTATTAGTAAGTTAAAAGTGCCTGAGTTTCAGCCCTCCAAATCACTAGTATGCATTTAAAAAAATCAGTTTAGGATATTAATCACTGTCATATCTTTACTATTTTTCTGTATGATTTCCCAAGGCTCCATCAGCGTCTCTTTGCAGAAAGCACAGTTTCTTCATGTCAAAGCCTCCTCCATTTGCCTGTGCTGGGGTCATCTCGGTCCTATGGGCTCCAAGCCAGCCCAGACTCCCCTTGCCTCATGGAAAGGTCCCCTTTGCTGCCTATGGTCCTTGGCTGGGACAATTCCATGCCTTCTGAAGCTCTAAATGGACAGAGTCAGGTGTCCATCTCTTATTTTCCCAGGAGGCATCTTGATACTTAGACAAAGAGGTCCATGGCCCAAAAAACTAGCTCTGCACACCAACAGGGCTGGGGAAATGAGCCTTCCAGGCCACAGAGGTCCTGCCTGCTCTTCTCCCCACAGGGGCCTCAGCCCCTTATATTTACATATGGAAAAGAGGCCCCTTCAGTGTTCAGACCTGCCAAATGAATACGTGTTACTAGGTGACTTCTGTTTATAGCCAGAAGCTTCTGACAGCTTTGAAAACAACAAAACCACAAAACAAAAAAATCCCCATTTCTAGAACTTTTGACTTCTTTCATTTAATCAAGAAATATTTACAGAACACTATGATGTACAGAACAGTGTTCTATACCAATGTATTTCAAATCTTTTTAATGGAGAAAAATATTTTGCATTGAAACCCACTCCACACACACACACACACACACACACACACACACAGTGAAACAAAGTTTCCTTTACTGAAACTTATCCTTAAAAGTGGGTATATCCTTCATATGCTGCTATTTGTTATTCCTTCCTATTTGCTTCTGTTTTATACTATTTCATTAATAAAAAGGTGGTCAGGCCACTAAGTTGATTTGTACTACTGATTGTGAACTGCAAATTGAATAACACAGCTATAGGGGACACAAAAACCTTCTGATGGGCTAACATAGCTCCAGCCACATAGTAGATACTCAATAAATATCAGTTGATGTACATGATCCTTTCTCCTAAGGGTTTTATAATCCCTATAAGACATTAAAAATAAGGATACCATATAAGAATTAATGAGCTGAACCTATTGTGGTAATCGTTTCGCAATGTATGTAAATCAAACCATCATGCTGTATACCTTAAACTTACACAGTGATGTAGGTCAATTATTTTTCAAAAAAACTGGAAAAAAAATTAATGACCTAAATCAGCTAATGAATTATGTCACAAGGAGGTAGTATAGGATTAAGAAAGGAAAAAGTGGTATAGATGGTAATTTGTGTTAAACTAATAAATGGTTATCCCTTGCAATATAAATATAATTTAGTTTTATGATTAAAAACCCAATTCTCGGTATCAATTTTCATTTGGTCTTTACTTGTGAAACATTTATGCCGTATCTAGACAAGTCAGTCAGTACAGTAAAGGGAGAAAAAGGAGCACAGTGATAAACTGTACTTTTATTTTGCCTCCAAATCCAATGGGTAATACGTTATTGAAATATGTCCAGCTTTAATTTTATTTATTTATTTATTTATTTATTTATTTATTTATTTGGCTGCATTGGGTTTTGTTGCTGCATGAGGGCTTTCTCTAGTTGCGGCGAGCAGGGGCGACTCTTCGTTGCGGTTCACAGGCTTCTCATTGCAGTGGCTTCTCTTGTTGCGGACAGTGGGTTCTAGGCACGCAGGCTTCAGTAGTTGTGGCACATGGGCTCAGTAGTTGTGGCTCACTGGCTCTAGAGCACAGGCTCAGTAGTCATGGCGCATGGGCTTAGTTGCTCCACGGCATGTGGGATCTTCCTGGCCCAGGGATCGAACCCGTGTCCCCTGCATTGGCAGGTGAATTCTTAACCACTGAGCCACCAGGGAAGTCCCTGTTCTGCTTTAATTTTAGATCTTGGTAAATGAAGAGACATTTGAATTTTTCAAGTTCTTCACTGTGTAACATGGGATAGCCCAGTAAATGAACTTTGATATGCAAATATCTCTAATCTGAGTAGGTGTTTTTTCTTAAAGTAGTTTAAAGATATGGAAAATTAATTTTGCTCACAGACACACAAAGATTTAGCAGTAAAGTGTTAAGACGGTAGTTCCCAAACTTTGTTGCACATTGGAATTACCTGGGAAGTTTTTACAAATTGTACAAATGCCTGACTTCCACCCCCAGTGATGCTCATTTAACTATATGGGGTGCAACCTGGCATAGGATTTTAATGTGAAATAAAGTGTGGGAACTGTGTTAAGGGAATTGCAGCCATCCCTCTAGCCCAAGAATCCTTCAATATCTTATGGTGATCATTTGTTCTTGCCTTGGCTAAGGTGTAAAGATGAAAATGTCTTCAGTCAAAAATATCTTTTTTAGGATAGATGTGATATATGAGAGAAAAGTGTTGTTGTTGTTGTTGTTGTTAAATTTATTTTATTTATTTATTTTTGACTGCATTGGGTCTTCGTTGCTGCGCGCGGGCTTTCTCTAGTTGCGGCAAGTGGGGGTTATTCTTTGTTGTGGTGCGCGGGCTTCTCACTGCAGTGGCTTCTCTTGTTGCGGAGCATGGGCTCTAGGCACGCGGGCTTCAGTAGTTGTGGCACACGGGCTCAGTAGTTGTGGCTCACGCGCTCTAGAGCGCAGGCTCAGTAGTTGTGGCGCACGGGCTTCGTTGCTCCGTGGCATGTGGGATCTTCCTGGACAAGGGCTCAAACCCGTGTCCCCTGCACTGGCAGGCGGATTCCTAACCACTGCGCCACCAGGGAAGCCCAAAAGTGGTGTTTTGATTTTTAGATTAGCTGGCTAATCCCTCTTTGTTAACCTAGGAAAGTAAGAGTTGACTATGTGGGTATGAGAAAAGTATTTACTAAAAGCTATCATAAAATCCCAGAGCAGCAGAATTTTACATTTGCTCCAAGGTGGTCTCATATTTTTGATATACTGGGAAGAATTATGGAGGGAAGTGAACATTGTGTGAAAAAAGGGGGCTTGGAGATGCTTATGAAAAAATGTTTGTTAAAGTCACATAAAAGTGCAAAATAATTGGGTTTTTATTGAATCAGGTAGGTTGGTCCATTTAATAGAGATGGGAAAAACTACAAAAGGAAGGCAATCTAAAGTCAAAAATTGAGATTGATATTTTGAAAAATAGTAGTAAATTTTGAATATTGCCTGGGGGTTAATCACTCCAGATTCTTTTAATATGTTCATTTAGCCGTTACAGAGTGGCATGCCTTAATGCATACACAGCGGGATCACTTATTTGGCAATGAAAATGAAGTGCTAAGTCAGTTGTTCTCAGAACTGGCTGAACATTAGAATCATATGGGGAGTTTTGAAACATCCCCAGACCTCGGGCTGCACCCCAGATCAATCACATCAGAATCTCTGTGATGGGGCCAGGTTCTGGCACTGGTGACTGCAATGTATACCCATGGGTGAGAGCCCCTGTACCAAGTAAAGAACACCGTAGATGTTGAATACAGTCCCTTCCTCCTGTCATTAGAGAATAAATGGCATTACTGGGGTGTGTCTGCACAGTTACAGCGGAGTTCTGGAATTTGGAGGATTTTCTGAAAGTTAGAACAAATGAGGCTTCCTAAAATATTTTCTTCCTAGAGCACTTTTGTAAGAGGGGTTCATTATTAAAAATCTTGTTTTACAGACAGTTCAAAAGGTGATCCTCAAGATTAGGGACTCTAAGATAGCCAGAACCTACATACCTGTGAGGTTTTTCTATATAAGTATGGTTTGGGTGGGGAGGGACAGGGATGCAGTACATTTCTACTTGTGTGCTAACTCTGTATGATTTGGTGGTGATTTCCTGGAACATGGTGTGAGAGAGAGATCCTGAGGCCAAGTCGAGCTTCAGCAGAACGAGTACTTGGATGGCTTATGAGGTCTATTACAGATGCGGAGGTGAGCTGTGGAAACATTTATGCTATGTTTTTCCTACCTTGGGTATCAGAAAAAGAGCTGGAGTTGTATGGTCAGAAAGGGATAAATGAGACTTCCAGTTCTGCCTTTGTGGTGACTTCAGAATATGTCATAGATTCTTTGACACACTTCCTCTAAAAAAGTGGAGGCTCTTTCTCCCTCCACTGAATGTGGGTTGGACTCAGAGATTTGCTACTAACAAATAGAATGTGGTTGAAGTGATGCTGTGGGTAACCAAATGGATAACTTCCATTTCGTTCTCTATATTTTGGATCGCTCACTCTGAGGGAAGCCAGATGCCATGTCATAAAGACACTCATCAGCCCATGAAGAGGCCCACATGGGGAGGAACTAAGGCTTCCACCAACAACTAGCACCAGAGTGTGAGCCCCCTTGGAAACAAATCCTCCAGTCCTAGTCAAGCCTTCCAATAACTGCAGTCCCAGCTGACAGCTTGACCGAAACCTCATGACAAAGCCTAAGCCAGAAGTACCCATCCAAGCCATTTCCCAACTCCTTACCTGCAGAGACTGTGGGAGATAATCAATGTTTATCATTGTGTTAAGCTACTAAGTTTTGGGGGTAATTTAATATGCAGCAACCAATATAGCTATTTAGTTGCTTTATTCTCCAAGCTTTGGTTTCCTCATCTGTAAAACGGAGATAACAAATATCTCATAATGTTGTTTTGAAGATAAAGTGAGTCGATAGTAAAATCTATAATTTATTGAGTACCTTTGAGTACTATTACATGATCTTGCACTGTATTAGCCCATGAATTTTTTCAGGGTGCAACAAACCAAAGCTTTTGGAATGCAGGCTGAGCCATACAAGCAATCCCTAAGCATGTGAAAAGAGGGTATTTTCAGTGATATTTGTGCTCCTCTTGCATTGTATAAAGTCTGTTTTTAGCAACGTGTATTTCTTAATATCTTAAGTGGAGAGAACTCAGACCCAGGCATTAGATTTAAATGTTCTCTTCTACATGTGAGGAAGTCCCTGCATTGTGAGAGTTCAGAGGAGGCGGTAGTTGAGCATTTGGGGAAAGCTGATCACCCATCATTATGAGAACAAGGAACCACTACATGATGGCTGGGGATCTAGGGAGCTGCCTTGTCTACAGCTTTGAGGTTTTGCTGTCAGGAAGACCTGGATTCAAATATCAGCCTTTCCCTTAATGTCTATGTTGTTTTGGTCAAATAATTCAAACTCTCTGAGCTTCTAGTATTTTATCTATGAAATGTGAATAATACTATCTACTTTATAAGATTGTTGTGAGATGTATTGAATTTAAGTACGAAAAAGTACCTAGTACAATCTTGGTACTTAATAGGTGGTCAATAGATGTAAATATTTTTTCTCTTGGGCCTCAAGTGGAGGTCAGTCCATGCAATATTCCTACGAGGTATTATTATCATCCCTATTTTATAAGTGAGGAAACTGAGGCCAGAGGCATCAACCCAAGGTCACATAGCTGATTAATGGGGTGGTCAGAATATGAACCCAGTCAGTCTTGCCCTCAAATAAAACACATATTTCCACCTCATTATTCCTTTCATGGAGCAAATATGTATGTGTATGTGACTTAAGTTTCTCTTTTAGAAGAAAGTAAGATCTAAATAAATAGGCAAAGAGTAGTTTTAAAAATATATAGAAAATACTTTTTCATATTTGCAGCTTCTGGGTGGTTTTGGTTTCCAACCATGTTTCTGATTTACTCATGTAGGATTTTCTCTTTCCTCCTCAGGTTTCTAGCTCTTTCCTGTGTTTTGGCCACTAGAAATTTCTGAGGGAATCTGCTTTGAAAGATCGGTACATGAAAACTTGGGAACCCAGTGTACAGCAGTTAGAGGGAATTAGTATAAAAGGAAATGCATATCTGGGCTGAATTCCATGAGTGCCTCTCTGTACCCTGAGCTAAGAGCTGCAGACAAAGGTCTAGGGTGAGCTGTCTGGTTGATGAGCTCAGTGAGGTTACAGCTTGGCCACATGCTTTTGCTTTTGTGAAACAGATTTTTCTCCTAGACTTTTCCCTCTTAGGATAAGGGACAAGGTCATGGGGTTCTTTTCTAACTTCTTTAAGAGGAGAGCCCAGATTTCCTGCACTGATGCAGAAATGGCTTCCTGTTAGGGAAGTCTGTGTTCTTCAAACTGGGGCTCTTGTTTGTTAACAAAGCGGAAGAGGAATGCCAGCTGGCCACTCAGGTGGGCCTCCTCTCAGGTGGGGGTCAAGGTTTATAAGTCTAGAAACGTCAATCTCCAGGGCACACTGAAAAAATTTGTTCATTCATATACTTCAGCCAGTGTTTATTGAGAGCCTACCATATGCCAGGCATAGCACTGAGAACTGGGTAGAAGCCAAAGCGGTAAATTAGTAATATACGATGAAAAACATGATCTTCACCGGCCTAGAATGTGTCAGCGATGGTCTACTCATCCCATGTGTACTTGAAACAGGTAAAATACATGTCACAAGGATGCAACTTGTCCTTCATCTGTTAATCTGAGACCACTTCCAGCCAGCTCTTAGTTCCCCTGGTTCCTTAGCGCCCCTCCCACCTTTGGCTCTAGACGTTGGCTCCTGAGGCTCTCTGACCAAGAGGGTGGACTTAATTTTGGCCTCAGCACCTCCCCCAGGAAGCGTTTTGATACTCATCCTCCAAACCATGCAACCCTGTTCAAGGCCTGGTTGGCTCTGAGGATCGGTTGCTGGCTCCTGTTGATGGTACATGATTTGAGTTTGTTATACTTCAATAAAAAGTGCAAACGAATTATTAGGTATGAGATGACTAGAACTGGTACTACAGCCTTGGTTGTAACTGTCCCATGTGACACTGGAATCAAAACACAGAACTGCCTGTACAGAATATAAATATAGAGTTCATAATGAAGGGAAGAATCCCAATAATCTAATAAAAGTCCAATTTTTGCCATAGTGACATGGTTATTTTAGGAGCAAAGAAATTTAATTCCCCTCTTTGTCCTGGCGGAATTCTTTTCAGCCCATTCAGCCCAGAATCATACTAGTTTGAGAGCTAGCTGTTACCCATGTGACCGTATCTGAGCTGCAGTTTCCTCACCTCTTAAAGGGGAAGATTCATGCCTACTTTGCAGTTTGCAGAGTGGATGTGAGGAGAAATACTGTGATGCCTGTTCCGTGTCTAACACAGTACTGGAACATGCATGTCCACAGTAAATAGGAGTTTGTTTTCCTCCCTCTCCCGGCCCTGCCTGTTCTTCTCCCTCCTTCCCCCCCGCCCCCCGCCCATTTGTATTCCTCTGTTTTTCCCTCTAAAGGCACAAATGAGCGTGCAGTATGGGTTTACTGGAAGGGGTACCCCATTCCAGATAATGTGGGTACGGTGCCAGACCAGTGCCCACTGTATAGTAAATGTCCAATGATGTAAAAAGGTTATATCTTGGATTTTCTGCAACAAAAAATGCATCCAAAAATAAAGAGTTGACTGTGTTTCAACAGCATCCCCTTTCTCTAGACAGTGACCATTCTCTCTTTCCCTCTCTCTTTCTGTCTTTCTCTGCTCCACCCCAACCTCTCTCTTTGTCTCTTTCAGTTTTTGAACGCTTTAACAACATTAAATGTTTTCTCTCAGACTTTTTTTTCAAATCTCCCTTTCCATTTCAAGCCTAAACTGGACCTTGCACCTCTAATGCTGGGTTACAACACAAGTCCCAGCAATGAAAATTGGGAGGGGGGCGGTCAATGAACAGGGCTGTGTGACTATGAGTAGGAGGAACCCTGTCGCCTCCTGAGTTACGGGACGGGAGGCCAGTGAGCCGGCGCCGGCGCTGAAGGGGCCCGGCTTCCTCCCGGGGGCTCTGGTCTGTCACCAAGGCTGGACCCTGGCTCAGGGGCACCACCTCTGGTAATTGGCTGATTTGCTCTGATCTCTCCATCCTCCACTTTTTGGCAGCAACACATGTGCAGACAGAACCTAGCAATTGAGTACTGAACGAAGCCAGGAAAGCAGGGACATCCATATCAACTTCTAAAGGCACTGCTCATTATTATCCTAGGGGGAGATGCAAAAGTCAGCAGCACCATCTTTTTGTCTTAAGGGGCTAATTTTCTAATCAGCCAAGGGGAAAATAGTTATGTCCAAACAGATGAAGAGGCACTGGCATGACAGTATGTCTGTTCTTTGGTCATCGGCAAGGAAGGGGGATCTTAAACAAGTCAGCTGGGCAGAGTGACCAGGAAACAGCATGGGTGTTGGACATGGGCAAGTTGGGTTTAGATCCCAGGTCTGTTACTTGCCATCCACGTGTCTGTGATAGACCAGCTAGCCTCTCTGAGCTTCTCCTCTCTCATGTGTAATAAAATGAGGGGGATGGTCACTCCTTCCCAGGCTGCAGTGAAGAGTAAGGAGAGGACAGTGAGAATGCCCAGCTCTGTGTCTGATACACGGTTGGGGCTCAAATGTGAGCTTCTGTTCCCTAGACCTAACCTGAACCTGTATTTCTTCTTTCCAGACCCCATGTCAGCATGTATTTAGAAAACAAAATCATTTGCTTAACCCTCCAAAAAATATTTCCTCTTTCTAAACTCTGTGAGGCTAGTCACGGAGAGTGTTAAGCTAAGTCGGGGGAATTAAGTGCGTGATCCTCATTCCTACCCAGAGGGGCTCTGGAACCACTCTTCTTCTCAGATAATTTCTGGGTAAAATCAAAACACAGCAGCTCCACTGTGCGCCCTGTAACCCGCAGAGAGGGCCTCGTTATTTCTGGAATGAAGGAAGTGGAAAGCAGGACAAATTCTGTTTGTGTAGGGCCAAAGCTCCCTTCCCCTTGTCTCTCGGCCACGCCCTGGGGGTGTTGGGAGCCAAGGCCAGTACCCCGCCAAGGCAGGGCCCCTGGGTGTTGCTGGGCCTCTCCAGGCTGTCATGGGAGGTAGTGGCAAGGCTAGAAGTCACTTTAGTCTTTCCCATTTTGTGCGTTTTAGGACCATAATGATTGCAGTAACATGATTTATAATCCCTTACATTTTACATTGCCTTTTAATTTCCAGAATATCTCACCCTGCACCATCTCATGATTGTCTCACCAAATTCTCAGACTTTTCGGAGTTAGAAGAGGATTAGCCCCATTTTACAGATAAGGAAATAGAGTCAGAGCAGTTAAGAGATTTGCCTTAAATAAGGTTCCATGGCAGGTGATGCTCTTGGCACATCCTCATCTGAGCACAGTGGGTAAGAGCAGACCTGGGCATCCGACAGAACCCTGCAGAACCATGTTCCAACCCAGCTCCACTGCTTGTTGGTTGTGTGACTTCCAGATTAGTCATCTTTGCTGAGCCCAAGTTCCGGGAATGGGGAGTAATGATGGTGGTTGCTTCTTTTGGGTGTCCCCGAGGAAGACAGTATCTTTACTCCACTGGGTCATCTCTGAGGAAGCTTTACAATCCTGGAATGTCTTCGGGGAGGGAGACATTCTCTCTCCTTATCATATGCACTCACTCTCTCCAGCTTCCAAGGCTTGTTTGCTATTTTAGTCATCTCTGAACAGAGCTTGTCAATGCCTTCGCTCAGAAGACTTGGACCTTGCAGAAATACCAAGAAATCTGAGGAAAATTGTCTCCCAATAGTGACAAAACCCGACCCACACTGAGAAAAGACTTTAGAGTCATTGTTTATGCTGTTTGAGGACCAGTACCAAATTTTGCTGCAGAAATGTTCATGTGTCTGATTAGCGGGTGTTGCCCTAACTTCCGTGGGGTGTATGTTATACACAGTGTGTGCACCATTTTGCCTCTCTAGCATCCAAAGGAAAATCTAAAACACATTTGGCCCCAAAGATTTCAGATAAGAGATTGTGGCCCTATATAAGAGGACATTTTAATATTTTCTTCCTGTGCCCCAATATGTCTTTTTGCAAGAGCCCCATTTTGCAGACTGCTGCTCTAGAGAAGTACGATTCCAAGTATGGTACATCTGCTGCTGGTCTGTGATGGGGTGAATGTAAATCAATTCAGTCGTTATATCAGCTCACTTGTTGCCTAACCAGACTTAATAAAGGAATCAACAAGTTGCTTTTCTTTGCGGAGAATGCTCCTTATCTCACTGAGGATGCGCTTTGAGAAGCACTGCTCTAGAACATGAGCCCCTATAGGACAGGAGCCTCATCTTAATCATCTTTGCGTCCTAGTCCTAACCCAGGGCCTGAAACATAACAAATGCTGGACACTCTTCTTCTCCCGTGCTGTGTGGCTTCCTGCCCCACGACGGTCTCTCCCCAGCTTTTGCCTGCCTTCTGAGTCCTGCCCCCTCTCTCCCACTCTCCCACCCCCTTGCCCTCTCTTCAGACATCCATCCCTTCCTCTGACAGCCTTCCCAGTGTCTCCTCTGCAGGAGAAATTGCCCTGTTCTGAACCTCTGTAGCAACAGGTCCACAGTTCAGTTCTTACAGTATCACGATGCTTCCTTTTCAGTTATTTTACTTTGTGATTCATGTCCTCTGCCAGCTGTAAATTCCTGGGGGCAGAGACTCTGTTCTACTCGGTGTGCTCAGGACCCAATCTGCAACTTTTCTCAAAATAGGTGCTTAAGAAATATTTATTCCATGAACAAATATAATGATCAGTAATATGATCATTGCTAAATTCTCAGCAGTCATCTATTGCCATGACACACGTCTAATGTGAGATTTTCAGAAATAACACTGCCTAAATTTACATCAATATGGAAGAAACTTCCATGCCCATAGAAACCATTTCTTCCAAATATTGCTCTAGTTGGCTTGACTTTGATTTACACTAAACTCTACAAGTTATAGCAAGTTAAGTACTGATTCCAATGCTTGGCACAGAGGAAGTGCTCAATAACTATTGCTGTTATCATTTTTGTTGATGTTAATATTATCAGATATATACTTTTGTGTGTATTCTCTGGGATGGAGAAATGTTTTTTGTTGAGTGCGTCTGTAATGGTTGTAAACTCTAGAGTAGCCAGTCGGCTGGCAGAAATTTGCTCATCTGTCAGCCTGGCCATTTTCTAAAATATTCTTAGGCTGCATCACACTGTGTGGTGCTAATCCTTTCCAGGATTCACAGTTGGTGGCTAGCTGACACGGCTGGTGTGCCCGTGGCATGAGGATTATATACTGTGCTGTTGGCCCTACAGTTTGTCACAAGGAAAACTTTCTGTAACTGTGGGGCAAGTGCAGAAAAGACAGATCTGAAATACAGGTACAAGCGTCACAATCACTGAGCTCTTTGGTCTTTGGCAAATCATTCACTGGGTTTTCACTCCAGGAGCTGCTGAGTTGCTGTATCGTAGACGGAATCATAATCTCCTGAGGAGTAGGGGGAGTTTGTCTGTTCCTCCCATGTGCCTTTTCTTTGGTACTTCCTCTCTTTCTCTACAGCGACCCTGCCACCAGGCACCCAGTAAGCCTTTGGGATGTGACCTCTGGAAAGTACACACCATCAGGAAATTTATACTTCAGGGTGAAGTTGATTCTGAGTGGGCCTGTCCTAAGGTGCATTGATTCTCATTATTTACAGTGTTTATGTCTCATAAAGTTGCCACAAATACTGAATTAGTGAGTATGGAATCCTTGTTCCTAGAGAAAATACAGGGCAGGGCTCCTGCAAGCGTCTCATTGTAACATTTTTGTCAACTGTTCAATACGTAACCTTGTTTTATGTGTGTTTCTGTTCAAAGACACCTTATTTAACATATTTCTTACAAATAGTTAATTAAATGCAGTGTTTCTTTATAATAAAACAATATTTCAATTACAAATTCCTTTGGCTTTTAGCCTCATGGCAATGCTGCCCACTGTGCTTTTTTAAAATTGGTTGTCATCTCATGCATCCACAAGTTTAGTTGCTTTTTCATCTTTTCCACAGCTCCATCATGCACTGTAGGCATTACTGTAATCCCTGTCAACTAGACACGCCGTGTGAAATTCCAGTTCAGCAGTAATCAACAAGAGAAAGCAGGGCTGGCTAGACTCAGACTTTCGGTGAGGGTGGTGGCAAAGTACCTTTGGTGTGTATCTAGTGTCTTTGTTGCATTGTGGTTTGGGCACTGCTCCAGCTGCCTAGCCCTAAGACTGACTCTCTGACTCCCCTGGAAATTCTGTGAGCTGCTTGATGGCCTTGAATAGATTCACTTCCCGTTTAAACTAGGTAGAGTCGACTCTGTGGTTTGCAACTAAGAACCTGCATTGTAGAATGTTTAGCAGCATCCCCGGCCTTTACACACTAGATGCCAGTAGCACCCCACCCCCAAGCTGGAAGGGTAAAAAATGTCTCCAAACATTGCCGGATGTCCCCCAGGGAGCAATCATTGAGAACTAGTTTAGCCTAATCACACCTGGCAAAATTTCCTAGTGAAAAGGACTGGTAGATAATTTCAGAAGCATAATGTCATTAGACATGTATACTATTTGAATTTGTAAATGTATGTATTTGTGCTTCAGTTAACCTACAATAACATAGCTAGATACATAGATAGATGATAAATACATAGTTAGATAGTCAATAGATAGACAAATATAGAGATAGATGTGTATATAGTTCATTGCATATTGTGTGTTTGAGGTATCTTAATCAAGTTTAAAAAAACTTCTTTAGAAGAGAGATATGAATTAGCAGACAAATTATACATCAGGTCTCACCATCTTTGGCCCTCTTTGGGCACTAAATAATGAGAATTTGCACCTTTAGTGCATGAACTCGCTATATTTACTCAACTCACCATTTGCAAAATGGTACCCAAACAGGGATCAGGTAGACATTTAGTGTCCAGTGGTTCCTGGGCATATTTCTTTAAGCAATACAGCTGTCTGATTCTCATCAGGGACAGTGTGATTTTCTAAATTTTAAATGGGTAGAAGAAGCCAGCAGTTTAAGCCTCCCTTTAAGCATGAACTCTCAATTTACTCATGCTGTATCTTTGGAAAACTCAGTTATAGCTAATAAATGTATCAGGCTACTGCTTTAGGGTTACATATTTCCTGTCTAGTTTTTTTGTTTGTTTGTTTGTTTGTTTTTGACATATTCAGATAAAGGGTTGCATGGAAGGAGAGATTCATTGGTTTGCATTGACTGTCCCTTCCTTATCATCTCACTTTACTGAATTGGAGCTAACCAACAACAGCAGCTTCCACTGTGAAAAGAGCTTGACCTTTCCAGCATTCTGCTACTGCTTCTTTCCACATTCAGGCTTGAAATGAACTCAACATTTTCCAGAAAGCAAACCAGCATCTTCGGGCATCTTTATCCCATGATGGCAGGAACTCATTTCCTCTCAGCTATTTAATTGCCATTGTGTTACCTCAGTTTCTCTAAGATGGTTATGCCGGGGAGGCCAAAGACACAACAATTTGGAGAAACCACAGACTGAAGTGAGTGCAGAGTGGGTAGGTAAAGCATAAGCATGAAAACCAAGCACATGGTATTGAGTGTATGGTAGGGGCGCAATAATTGCTAGTCTTCTTACTCCTCCTCCCCTGACCTTTGACACCTCTCTCAAACTGAACTCTTCCTGATATGACCTCCGGAGCATGGTCCTGAGCTCAGAGAACCATACATCACATATCATGTAATCAGTCCAATTTGGCAACTGTTGTTGGCAAGTGTATTTTTCTCTGGATTCTCGATTCTTGACTAGTCTTTAGTTTCTGGTAGTACCCTTGTTGCCAAAACTCTTTGATGGGGACAAAACACTGTCCTATCAGGAGGGACCAGGTTAAATTGTATTGAGCAATATCTACCAGCTTGGAGGAAAATTCTCATCTAGCCCAGACAAGAGGTTCTTCTGGAAAACTACGTAAAATCCAATCTTAAAATTTAATTATTTAAAAAAATGTGCCTCAGTTGTGCTTGTGCAGCAATATTTCTTAATGCAAGTCCTCTATCATCTGAGAGTGATAAACTTTCTTCCCCTTACCACTAACCAGTATTATTTTATTCCTAGTAATTGTTACACACATACACACACACACACACACACACACAAAGGCATATAGAAGATTTGGTCAATTTATCCCTTTTTCTTCCTTTATTCTTGCTTTATCGTATCTATGAGATAGTTTCTTGTTATTGTAGTTGGCTTCCTGTGTTGTTAAGAGAATCTTTGGTCTCTGATAACCGACTGACTCCATGCTAATGGCCACTCCACGATGTCAGGGTGGCCTAAGTGAGAGAAAGTTGAGCTGCCATATTTGGGGGGTACTTTGCTATGCTCAATAGCCTCCTCTCGAAGTATGTGTGTGTATGAAGGGAGCTGGTACATCGGTCCTATCATGATCTTTCCCCTTCTGAACCCACTGTAGACCAATGGAAAAATTGGGAGCCCCAATTTTCTACAACAATTTGGCTCCACAGGAAGCTGGGGCATTGGGAAAAGACTGGTGACATGCTCATCAACCCATTTTTTCTTTCTGGAGACTCAGTTAAACAACATTCCCATGCTCCCTTGCATCTGGGCAGGGCCATGTGATTAGTTCTCACTAACAGAATGTGAGACATAAGTGTTATATCTATTTAGGGTCAAAGCAGTTAATGGTGGGCATGGCTTCTCCATGGTCTTTCTTACATGCTGTGTTTCTGAATGTGGAAGAGCCAATGGAGAAGCCTGAGTTGGCTCAAGGAGCCATTTTTGGGTAAGGTGACCAAGTCATCCAGGTTTGCCTGGGGCTTTTCTGGTTTTAGGACAGAGTGTTCCGTGTCCTGTGAAACCCTTCAGTATGAAGAAAACTAGAATGGTTAGCCACCCTGTTCTTGGAAGACAGACATTAACCACTGGACTGAGCAGGAAGAAACTTTTATTGTACTTATCCTCTGATTGTACTTATCTTTATTGTACTTATCCTCTGATAATTTGGGGTTATTGTTCTCAGATTACCTTACCTTGACTAATTTTTATGCACTCTCTCCTTTACAACATCACTTCACTCACTCTGGGATTTTCCTCCAATACCCTAGTGGTCCTTTTCTTGCCTTGACTTTCTTCACAAAATATCAGTAAAGCTTAGGATTGATTTTAATTATTTGTTTCCTGGACCATGTTTACTCAGATGAAAAATTGTGCAGAGCTTAAATCACTTGATGTATTAGCTATCTGTTGCTTTGTAACAAACTACCCCAAAACTTGGTGAGCTTAAAACAACACATTTATCAACTTACGGTTTCTGCAGGTCAGGAATCTGGGCATGGCTTACCTGGGTCCTCCAGTTCAGGGTCTCTCATGAGGTTGCAAACAAGTGTCCCCAAAGTTGCAGTTCTCTCAAGGCCCAACTGGGGCAGGGTGCTCTTCCCACCTCACCCACACGCTTGATGGTGGGATTTGATTCCTTACTTGATGTTGGACTGAGGACTTCAGTTTGTCCCTGGTTGTTGGCTGGAGGGCCATGCTTAGTTCCTTGATTTATGAACCTGTTGAAAGAAGGAATGGGCTGGTCAGCAAGGAGGCAATGGCCCTGAGGAGGGGATGCAGAAGGATGGCATGATGGAAGAACAACAAGAGGCCAGATTGGCTGGAGCACATGTACAAAGGTGGTTGCAGGTGTTAGGGAATGAGGTCAGAGACTGAGGTAGAAACCAGATCCAGACTTGCAGTGGCAAAGACTTTGATTTTAATACATTTGAAGGTTTTTTTGTTTTTTTTTAAATTTTTATTTATTTTTGGCTGTGTTGGGTCTTTGTTGCGGTGCACGGGCTTCTCACTGCAGTGGCTTCTCTTGTTGCGGAGCACGGGCTCTAGGTGTGCAGGCTTCAGTATTTGCAGCATGCGGGCTCAGTAGTTGCGGCATGTGGGCCCTAGAGCACATGGGCTTCAGTAGGTGTGGTGCGCGGGCTCAGTAGTTGCGGCTCGCGGGCTCTAAAGCACTGGCTCAGTAGTTGTGGTGCATGGGTTTAGTTGCTCCGCGGCATGTGGGACCTTTCCGGGCCAGGGCTCGAACCCATGTCCCCTGCATTGGCAGGCGGATTCTTAACCACTACGCCACCAGGGAAGTCCTCATTTGAAGGTTTTGAGTAGGGACATTTTATTTACTTGAAGAGGATCAACCTGGCTCATGGCAGTTATTAACCAGAGTTTAGGAAATGGACTTTTCAGTTTTTATACTTCTGTCTCTTGAGCTTAGTTTATGTGTGTTGCTTGAGAGGATAAACCTTCCTAGTGCCCTGAAAAAGCAATAGATTTCTGAACCCACGTCAGACCCCAGACAGTGGTATATCCCCTGAATTAGTGGATGTCACCAGTGAGACCTCTTGGGGTCATGTGGAACCCACCTCCACACACACATGACCTGCCTCAGCATTTGAATTTCTTCCTAGGAGACACCTAACTGCTTCTCCTTGGGCTTCCCTGCCATAGGTTCATTGTCCAGCCTGGAGCCCTGCACGATCCTCAGTGCCTCCATCAGTTACTCTCAGTACATTTCACCACAAAAGATTGCCAATAAAAGTAGCTGGTACATAAGTGGACGCTGCCAGCCAGAGAGTGTGGTATGTCTTCTGTTTGTCTCTTGAAGGTGGAGCTGTGAACCCATGTGTGCATTTTAAAATTTATTTGTCTAACTTCTTATGATTGGTAACTTTATGTGTCCACTTGGCTGGGCCACGTGGTGCCCAGCTGTGTAGTCAGACTTTATTCTGGATGTTTCTGTGAGAGTGTTTTTGGATGAAATTAACATTTAAATCAGTGGACTTTGAGTGAAGCAGATTGTCCTCCATAATGTGGGTGGGCTGCATCCAATCGGCTGAAACCTCAATAGAACAGAAGACTGTTCTCCTCTGAGCAAAAACTCTGCCAGCAGATGGCCTTGGGACTGGAGCTGCAGCATTGGCTCTTCCTGGGTCCCCAGCCCGCTGGTCCATCCTGTAGATTTTCAACTCGCCTGTCTCCATAATTGTGTGAGCCAATTTCTTAAAAGATATCTCTTTCCATACACACAGACACACATTCTATTGGTTCTGTGTTTCTGGAGAGCCCTAATACACTTCCTCAACAGATGTCATCTACCTAACATAAGAGGCTTGTAGAGCATTTCCCAAGAATGAGCACAGAATAGGTACTGTATTTGTCAAATGCTTACTCGCAGACAGGCACCGTGCCAGCCCTGGCAGGGACATGAAGCTGAATGTGACCCATCCTGTTCCCCAAGGCTGACACCCTCACAGGGAGTTCTTGTTCTATGGCAGAAGGTGCACATGGCTTTAACAGGCCAATGTTGGGATGAAGCCCATGGGCTCTGCCCCTAGGACCACCTGGGTGTGAATCCCTGCTCTGCCACTTAGTGATCATCAACATTTAACTTCTCTGAGCCTTTGTTTCCTCCTCTGTTATGTGGAGTCAGTAGTCCCCAGCATAAGGATGAGGCTGCTGAAAATATTAAAAGAGCTAAATGTATGTAGAGTATTTGGCAAATAGTATGTATGCAACAGATACGTTATTATAAATACCTTATTATATGCTTGTGAATAGCTTCAGCAAATTACTTAACCTCTGAAATACTCAGTTCGCTCACCTGTAAAACGGCCATAATGATAATAAATTATTTTTGCTATATTAAATTTCATATTAGTAGGGACTTCCCTGGAGGCCCAGTGGTTAAGACTTCGCCTTCCAATGCGGGGGTGTGTGGGTTCGATCCCTGGTAGGGGAGCTAAGATCCCACATGCCTCGCGGCCAAAAAACCAAAACATTAAAAAAAAAAACAGAAGCAATATTGTAACAGATTCAATAAAGACTTTAAAAATGGTCCACATCAAAAAAAAAAAATCTTAAAAAATTTCATATTGGTAGACCAGATTGTAAAAATACTGTTCTTTTGGGCTATATATTTTGATGCTCTCTGTCCACTGAAAATGGTGTCTGACAGCACACACAACAATAAAGATGTTTTTATGGTTAATTTTATGTCCATGATCACTTATGCAATATTCTCTTCCTCATTCATTAATTTAAGTATATGGGTATTGAGTGGCTACTCTATGCCAGGAACCACGTTAGGGGCTCTAGGTGCATAATTTACAACGTTCTCTGCAGTTTCTACTGTGTAGGTATTATCACCCCCTTCTTAGAGGTTAGAAAATTTTGGCTTAGCTGAAAACAGAGCACTTTGGAATATGTTCAGAGATAAAGGATACCATTCTCGTCCTCACAGAGCTCACCGACTTGTTAAAAATTATCCGAGAGAATCCTTGTTTGAACCCAAAGTGGTGGCATTTAGGGTACCTAATGGCACTGTCCTCTCTGCAGACACTCCTCAGGCTGTGCCTTAATGCAGCAGGAGCCCCTCCCATTCTAAGCAGTTAAGAGCTTCTTTGCTGCCCCAAGGCTGTCCTTTAGGGCAAGATAAGCACTGCAATGAAAGTAATGGAGTTAGCTAATTTACAGTGGTCTTCTTGGCTAAAATGAGCGATTTAATTCCCTGCCCATCTTCTTCAGCGAGATAATGACTTGCACAGCCTGTCAGGGTATACTCAGAGCTATCTGAATGCCCCAAATGAGCCTGTAGCAAATGTCTGACCAGACACTGGCTTGCAAGACCTTGAGAAATTCTGTCTTGGTAGAACTTGGCATTCTTCCTGCCTGAGACATTTTTAATAATTTGGCTGTAAGATAAAACCCTTAATTCATGGGTATGTAAAACAACTCTAGCTCAAAAGTATCTGTTAAGTCCACCCTTTCCAAATATAACTACAAATGGAAAGAGAAACTGTAAAATGTTTTCAGTGAAAAATTTCACTCCAGAGGGTCTAATTGCTCCAGAAACGGTGGTTGACGCTCCCAGATCGTCCACTGGCAGCTGTTACTTCTCTAAGGATCTGATGCTCTTTTAAGCTGAAGCCCACAAGCCATGGAGTTTGTGCTTGTTTGGGGAGCAGCCCAAGCCCATCGCCGGGTATGACAGGGTCAAACATTCATCCTGAGTGAGTGTTCACTGTCTCCCCTGCACCCCACCCTCTAAGGCAAATGCTGTCTTTGCCTGCCCTATCCACGAGCTTTGCTAGGGCCAGGAGAGGCAAAACTGGAGAGATGGTGGTGGTTTGTGCCTGACATGGCCAAGATATATTTGCCAAAGAGAAGAAGGAATAGACATTGAAGGAAAGGGAAAATGAAAGGCAAGAGATGGAAGTTGCAGTTTTTCATTTCTGAAACCTAATTTCAGAAATGACATCCTATTGCTCTTACTGTTTGCTATTCTTTAGAAGTGAGTACCAAGTCCAGCCCATACTTGAGGGGAGAGGATTACACAAGGGTATGAATACCTGGAGATGGGGATCACTGGGGTCCATCTCAGAAGACTGTCTACCATGCTTGTTGCCTCCAGTGAGGTTTGGGGTCTGTAGATTTTCCTGAGTAGTTGATGAGGAACTGATTCTCATTGGGATGTGAGCCCCCATGAAAAGAAGCCTGGCTCTAGTTCCCTAGTTCCTCTGAACAGTTTTGAATTGTTAGTATCATCTCTTTTTTTTTTTTTTTTTTTAATTTTTTAAATTTTTATTTATTTATTTATTTATTTACTTATGGCTGTGTTGGGTCTTCGTTTCTGTGCGAGGGCTTTCTCCAGTTGCGGAGAGCGGGGGCCACTCTTCATCGCGGTGCGCGGGCCTCTCACTATCGCGGCCTCTCTTGTTGCGGAGCACAGGCTCCAGACGCGCAGGCTCAGTAATTGTAGCTCACGGGCCGAGTTGCTCCGCGGCATGTGGGATCTTCCCAGACCAGGGCTCGAACCCGTGTGCCCTGCATTGGCAGGCAGAT
This sequence comes from Balaenoptera musculus, assembly GCF_009873245.2. Lineage (NCBI taxonomy): Eukaryota > Metazoa > Chordata > Mammalia > Artiodactyla > Balaenopteridae > Balaenoptera > Balaenoptera musculus. The sequence goes on from NC_045793.1 coordinate 42,934,610, forward strand.
TCTCAACCACTGCGCCACCAGGGAAGCCCCTCATCTCTTAACTTCTGTTTTTGGGATGCAGTCTCTATCACTGTGATCACTTCCTATAATTTTCTTAAATTGAAGCAAGGAAGAGAACCAACATTTATAAAGGCAGACTAGAGTATATAGCATGTAGGTATGCTATAGCTTATAGATATACTATAGCATGTAGGTATATACTACAGCATGTAGGTATTCTATATATTTTATCTCTTTTCATGCTATCTATGAAGCAACTGTCATCAGCCCCATTTTCTAGATGAGGAAACTGAGGCTCTGAGGTAGAGCATCTTGCTAAATGTCCCTCAGTGAATAAGAGGCAGGGCTAGGATTCTAACTCAGGCCCGTCTTTCTCAAAGCCCGTGCCCCTGCCACCTCCCTAAGCAGCAACAGCTTTGATCTCAGGAAATTCTTCCCTAGATAGAGCAGTAGATAAAAGTCTCCTACCAGATCCTACAAATTTTCTGAACCCCAAGCAAAAACTCAAACATTTCTGCTATTCCTAGACAATGGGCTCTCTGATCTGACATAGGGCTGAAACTATAGACAAATAGAAAATGCAGCAAATTACTTGCCACGTGGCAGTGCAGTCGGCTGGTTGAGTGGTTGAGCTTTGGAATTCGACAGATCTGAGGTGTTCAAATGCCAGCTCTGCCGCTTTTCATCTGTGCCATCACGGCAAATTGCCTAATCCCTCTGACACTGTTTCCCTAACTGTCAAATGGAATTACTGTGAAGATGAGATGGCCTTAATGTATATAAACCTCAGGGCCCAGCACATAGAAAGGCCTGAACACCTTCTGAATATTCCCCCTGCTCCCTCAGTATTCCAAATACTATTCACTTAATGTGTGTACCTTTGTTTTTGTCAGTCTCTTCTGGGCAAAACCAAGTCCCAGGCACATCAGGATATTTGTCAACGGAAGTTAATTCTTGGTGCATGTCAAGACCCACACTGTAAACTTATTTTGTGCAAAGTGGAGCCCATCTAGCTGCCTCACAGCAATTGTCACTCAGCGCTCTGTTTCTCCACCTATTTCTACAGGAAACCCAGAAGAGCAGCAGTGTCTTCTGCTGGTGGAGACTTCTACAGGGCTCTTGGGGACACAGATGCAGTCTCATACAAGTGTTTGGTCCCAATTAAACAAGCCAATGGTTCACCCCTCTTCTTGGGGTGGTGGTGGGGGGCAGAGGAGGGCTGAAGGAATGGCCAAGAGAGTCATGTCCTTCACATGGAAACATGAAGCCAGAGGGCAGGCTACTCTCCCAGCCCAATACCCGGGTTTGCCATCCTTGTACTTGGCTATGCTAGAATGCATCATTTCCTCATTCTTAACCCCTCTCTTCTCTTACCATGCTCTTCAGCAGTTGTACGTGGGATTATTAGTGATGGCTCCAGGAAGAAGGGGGAAGTGCTTACAGACCTGGATTATGTGACAAGAACCCAGAGTCAAATCTCTAGTTAAAATGTCTCCCTGTTGTTCTACCGGCTTAAGCAAGGTCCTTGCCTCGTCCTGCCTGTGTCATCTTGTCTCCTGGTCCACCACACGGAGACAATGTGTAACTTTGTCTTAGAATATTCATATTTTACTCTCTCCCCAACTGACCTGTAGGACCAACGTGATTTCAAACCCCCTCTGTTCTCTTGATGCTGGACATAGAGAAGGGGTCCAAGAGTTAAGACAGTCAGCATGTGACAGATGCTCAGAGCTGACAGGGAGGAGACAGACATGGCCAAGGTAAGGTGAAGGTCACTGTGGCTGGCAAATGTCTCCCATTTCTCTTGATAATGCTCTCCCTACCCTTGTCATAGGATGTGGGTTGTTAAGTGTAGGGAAGGAGCTGAAAATGGGAGTGGATCATGATATGTGATATGGGATAATATGTGATGAAAAAAGAGTTTCCTCTTTTTTTAATTAAAATGTTTTTATTTTTTATTTTATTTTTTTGGTCGCGCTGCACAGCTTGTGGGATCTTAGTTCCCTGACCAGGGATTGAACCCCGGGCCACCGCAGTGAAAGCGCTGAGTCCTAACCACTGGACCGCCAGGGAATTTCCCCCAATTAAAACAATTTTTAAAGCCTGTTCAGAATGTCTGGGAGCTTGTGCTTTACATAACTTGCCTCAGTTACCTTGGGTTCCAGCCAGAAATAAGGCATCAATAAAATTTCCTATGATTTGGTGAGTTTCCTATGATTTTGTGACTCTTGGTCTTACTTTATGTGACTCGAAGAACCCCAAATGCCATGCCTGCTTAATGATGCTAACATCACCCCCATCTTTGATGCTGGCTTCTTGTCATCTGTGTGGCCTTCCACGCATGCAGCTCATTCACCATTGTGAAATTTGACACCTCTCCCATTACTCACGCCCCACATTGTGTGGTCCCTTCCCCTGGCTAAAGAAGCATGACTCAGATCTTCCTGGGAAACTGCTCTGTGTGTCTGTCATCTGGTCACGGTCTTGGTTGTTTTACTACTCTGATTGTTGTCATCCTCATTGGTTTTTCTTGTACTTTCTGGGTCTTAATATTTTTGTTCCTTAGTAGCTACGGCAACCACTTTTTCTTTTCATTCATTTTCTCCCTGGGACAAAAAGCTCATTCACTATCAGCGTTTAAACCACTATCATGCGATGAAGCTTAGAAGTCTGTGTCTCCAGGTAGAACTTTCTCTGGAGCTCCATATTCTATGTCCATCCAAATGTTTCCTTGAATGTCCTAAAGGATCCTCAAACTCATCCTGTCTAAAGCTAAGTCAATTCCCTACCCCAGCCGGCAAGCTCCTCTCTTGATTTTCCTAGTTACTAGGAGATGTCACCACTTCCCCAGATTCCAAAGCCAGACCTCCCACCCCCGCATTCCTCCTTGATTCTTTTTTTTTTTTTAATTTATTTATTTTTATTTTTGGCTGCGTTGGGTCTTTGTTTCTGTGCGAGGGCTTTCTCCAGTTGCGGCGAGTGGGGGCCACTCTTCATCGCGGTGCACGGGCCTCTCACTGTCGCGGGCCTCTCTTGTTGGGAGCACAGGCTCCAGGCGCGCAGGCTCAGTAGTTGTGGCTCACGGGCTTAGTTGCTCCGCAGCGTGTGGGATCTTCCCAGACCAGGGCTTGAACCCATGTCCCCTGCATTGGCAGGCAGATTCTCAACCACTGCGCCACCAGGGAAGTCCCCCTCCTTGATTCTTGCTCTTTCTCATCCCATATCCAATATGTCCCAAAGATTTTACCTCCTAGATGTCTCTTTCATGTGTCCCTTCCCACCTCACCTTCCGTTTACAGCCCTAGCCTCATCTCTTCTTACCTGGGCCATTGTTTTCATTAGCTTTCTAGTCTTCTTGCCTCCATCTGATGCCTTCCATTCCCATTCCTTAGTCACCAGAATGGTCTCTATAAAATGAAAACCTGACCATGACACTTTTCTTTCCACACAGCTGTTGCAATATAATCTAACTCCTTTTCATGGTATACACAGCTCACTGTGCTTTGGCTCCTGCCTCCCCACCTCTCTCACTCCCCTCCCATGGGGTCCCTCACCCTCTACACTAGCACATCTCATACATCATGTGATTTGATACATAACAACCTTTGCACCTGCTGCTCCTTTTGCTGGAAATGCCCTTTACTTCTTATATCCATTGGGCAAATGCATGCTCATTATTAAAAACTCAGCTTGGATGTTACCCCAGTGAATCCTTCCCTGAACCCTCTCCCAAAGTCAACCATTCACCGCTCAGCACCATGCCACATCTGGTATGCACTTTTATTCAGACCCGTATGACATTGTACTGTCCTATTTTTTTATGTGCTTAGCTACTTCCCAAACTGTGAGATGCTGTATCTTCAGCAACCATCACAGTGTCTTATAAGAGATACATGCCCAATAAAAGTTTGTTGACATCAACTTAATGTGCGTGCCTTCTTATGTTTTCCCTATAGGATCTTTCACATATAAAATAACACAGTTTGAAAATTTTTCTTTTTTTTAACCTTTATAAAGCCTTTCTCATATGAAAGAGCAAAGAATATTTATACCAGTGACTCATTATGTTATTTGAAATAAAAACATCTGAGTAGATCTTTGGAAAGGTGAATTTCCAACAAAAGAAAAACATGGTAAAATTTGTTGTCACATGTCGGATTACATGGAATCCAGTTAGCAGTGATGTTTCTGTTCCAAAGTTTTCAGTCTGAGGCTTGGATGAAGCCCTGGACGGAAGCCCAGAGCCTCGAGTCCTGCCTGGCACACTTCAGACTCTTGGCAAATCTTTATTAAATGAATGAACCTCTCTGGGCCTTAGCTTCCTCCAGAGTGAAGGGAGGGATGAGAGTAGATTGCATCTGAGCCTTCTCTCTGCTCCCATGTTGTATGATTCTGATTTAATTACAAATACAGAGCAACTTAGAAGGAATGGTACAACTGCTTGTCATTGGAGAGATGGCTCTATCTATGAATGGACATTCTCTAATGGGGTTTCTATCTTTAAAAAATCTTTATCATTATTATTTTTGCTTACAAAGGTAAATGCATGCTCCCTAGATACCCTTAGTAGTTTGGTGTATAATATTTCAGATGAGTTATTATGCATGTACAGGCATACTTCGTTTTATTGCAGTTTGCTTTACTGTGCTTCAAAGGTATTGCACGTTTTACAAATTGAAGGTTTGTGGCAACTTCATGTTGTCAGATGATAGCAATAAAATATTTTTTTTAAATTAAGGTATACATATTCCTTTTTTAGACGTAATGCTATTGCACACTTAATAGACTACAGGATATTGTAAACATACTTTTATATGCACACACACACACATTTGGTTGACTCGCTTTATTGCAGTACTCACTTTATTGTGGTGGTCTGTAACTGAATCTGCTATATCTCCGAGGTATGCCTGTACCTGTACGTAATTAAAATCAGATTTTTTTGGCCATTGATTACTTTTTTTAAAAAACTCATCAAAATATCATGAACATCTTTCAGAGACAATTTTCTTTATGGAAAAAGGCAGTGAAATTCTCTGGTGGTTGATGTCAGTGGCTTCTGTTAAAAATATAAATAATACTCTCCTCTTTCTACCACACTCTTGACCAGACAGCTGAGGGAGGGGGAGTCCCTAACCTGGAATTTTGTTTAAAATACAAATTCCCATCTCACATTCCATATAATTCCTGGCAATCCCTTGAAAGTTCTGCTCACTTTTAGCCCTGGAATGCCTTCATTAGCACCTTTTGACTGCTGTCATTGAACAAAAAAAACTGGGCTTTTGGCACCTATGGGAAATGCCATGAGGGGGTGCCAGGGAACCCACATCCCTAAGACTTACAAGATTCATCTTCGTTTGTAGTTCTTGTTCTCCCTCCTCCACCCCCTGCTTTGAGGCTATAGCTCTTCCAGGGGCAGCCCAGCTAAGTAGCCTGAATCCCTCCTCCTCTCTGCCCTCCGCCTCCCACATCTCACCCTGGGGGCTGCTTAATATGCAGCCAGCATCCACTCAACATAATGTGCCTTTACCTGCCAATGTGCTTTGAGGGATATTGTGAGCACTAAATTTGCCATTTACATTTTCATGTCTGACATAATTGAGGAATGAATGCTCTTATGGAAATTAAACTTGTGGTTCTCCGGGGCTGCTGTAACCCTGTTAAAATGTAATGTGATTTTTGATGCTTCTTCTTGAGGTTTTTATTAAATAGAATATCAGGATGACTAATTCCCTGGGCCTAAATGCAGGCTGGGAAGCAGCATTATTGATGGGGCCGTGTCCAAATGGTCCTCCGTGCTCAGCCTCTAATGGCCTAATAATGCATTATACTTGAATCAGAAATACTTTGAGTCGTAGTGCTTATTGCCATTATTGAAAACACCTGGATGCTCCATTCATCAAGGTTACATCCAAAGGGGCCCATTTGTTTATTAGGCTGTCAGTAAACATCTCTATTTGTTCTGGGTTCAGTCACATTTGGCCACACTGGAGAGAGAGCTCAGATCCAGCCTGGGGATCTCTCGTGGTTTCTCCTGATTTGTTTTCTTGTTAAGAAAAAAGCAAGCTAATGAGAAGTTGGGAGTGGCTTTATAAAGAACACATTTTACCTCAGGTAATCTGCCGTGATGGAAGCAGAGATCAGGTAGGTGAGCTCCTGCAGAGGCCCCTGGAGGCTCCGTCATTCAGCAGCTGGCAGAATGGCCGCCCTGCTTCGCTGGTCCTCTCACCCCGTGCCGACACCCACCAGCTCGGACACTCTGCAGCCCTGCAGCCCTCGGGCATGGATGCCCGGGGTCCACACACCCTGGAAGGGCATATCTCCCCTGTCTGCCTCCTCCCACAGAACAAAATCAAATTCCTCTCTCTTTGGGTGGCCAGAGAGTGACATTTCCCTTTCACAGACATTTCCTGACTTACGCCCCTGTCAGGAGAACTTGGCCACAATATTGTGATTAAACTGGAAATGCTTCAGGATGCCTTTTTAAAAAGCCATGTTTCGAAGAAATTATAAAATGCAATGAACATCCCCGCTGCATGAAACAGAAGTATATTTATGACCTTTTGTTCATGACTTAATGACTTTTTGTTACGTAAAAGGATGCCTGCACCCCATCCGGGTCAAGACCTAAAACACCACCGGCACCCAGGAGCCCTCCCCCAGTGTCCCACCCAGATCCCTTCTGCTGCTGTGGTAACCACCTCGCAGCCTCGTCTCCCAACTGAGTCGGCCGCCATGATAGTTCAGTCTGTAGACCACCCAGGACCAGCCACCAGATCCATTCAACTTTCCCTTTCAAAGACATCTTTGAACAGGCACCTAGCCTTTGCTTTCCGTCCTGACTAGAATGCATTAAGGAGTGAGGGAGAGAGGGGACAGACAATGCAAATAGCAAAGTGGATGCAGAGAAACTCTACCCAGTAAGAAAAGCCTGAGACCGAAACTGAAAAGCTTCTCCCCATGGTTGCTCAGCTGTGCTGGGGTGCTGTCTTGGCATCTATTCAAGCACGGGAGGCAAATGTTTCCACACCCCCTACAACTGTGTTTTCTGTCTCATGAAACAAAGCAGGAAAGGCTGAATTTGCATCAGTTAAGAATTACATACTCAGCGAGTATTCCATAATTGCCACCCCAAAAGGGGAACAAAATCCGTCAAAGATGGTCATGTGTTGGTCTTCAAAAAGCATGTTCCCCATAGCTTTTACTGTCTCTCTGGGGACGGCTCCGTGATCTTTTCAGCTTCCCTCGCTATGGGGGTCAGAGGAGGCCTGAGCTGTAAGCCCTGGAGGCTGTGGGGCAGGATGGGGCAGGGCTCAGGTTGCCTGGTCTGTGGGCCCACCTGAGGGAAAGGTCATTCTGCTCAGAGGGACAGTCTGGCGACTTAGGTCACAGGCGTGTGGACTGACACAAGTGACCTCTGTTAGCAGGGTTTGTTTTTGAAGCCTCTGGGGCCAAGAGGGGAGTCGGATAGGAAAATTTGTTCTCTCCTGCAAGTAGGAATTACCTGAGCACCATTCTTTTCCCTGAAGCCCTCAGAAGCTCTCCTTTGTTCACAGTTCCACCACTGGGGGATGCATCTGGCTGGGGTGAGGCAAAGGCTTTCATACCTGCTGCTTTGAACCCCCTTCTTGCTTTTGTAAAACATAAACAGAAATCTCAATTAAATAGAGTTGGGAGACCAGCAGGGGGAGCTCTGAAACTCTGCCTCATACCCGAATCCAGGAAGAAGAAACCTTCTTCTTTCCTCCAAAGTGTAGGCTTTTAGGGTACTAAGCAAAATAATTTAAAGCAGTCTTATTTGTGCATCTGAATGACACGAGGGCCTGTTAAAATACAGATTGCTGCCCAACCCCAGATTTCTGATTCAGTAGCTCTGTAGGGGCCCAAGAATTTGCATTTCTAACAAGCTCCTGCTGCTGCTGGTGGTGGTGCTGGTGGTCCTGGGACCACACTCTGAAAACCATTAATATAAAGGCTAGGGACATGGGCACCCAGAAAGCCTAAAGGAGAACAACAAAATAAAACTAGAGTATCTTAAGTCTTCAGGGTGCAAACTTCTAAAGCCACATCCAAGAGAACAGAATACAACAAATGCTTTGTAAAAGAAAATACATGTTTATGATATGGAAAGCTGACAGGATTGATGGAAGTAAATCCGTCCCCAAACAAATCCGCTTATTTAGTAAATGAGGTTAAAAAAAAAAAGTAAATGAGGGCCATCCTATGAAATGGATTTACTGTAAGAAACTGTCATCATTCACCCTGTTTCTAGCTTCTGATGGCAAGTGCGGGGATTCCGGGGAAGAGGAAGCCATTTCTCCTTAATGGCCCCGGCTCCAGTGAAGATGGAAAAGATGTGGTTTCCTCCCTCCTTCCCTTATCCTGGCCTCATCAGAATCACAGCTTCTTGAGGTCAGAGCTGCCGAAGATAGCTTTTCTTCGAGAAACGTGAAGCCCTTAGAACATGTGTCTTCTCTGTCCTTAATTGGTTGCTGTGTGTGAGGGACACCTGGTGTGATGTGATTAGCCCACCCGGGTGGTTGTCACCTGTGCCACACACTAGAGTCCCCTGGGGAGGCTAACAAAAGTACAGATGCCTGAGTTCTCTTTCCACTCAGAGCCTCCTCTAAGGGAGGTTGTTTCTGGTTTTTTTTCTTTTTTTTTTTGGCCGCACCACAAAGCTTGCGGGAATTTAGTTCCCCGACCAGGGATTGAACCCAGGCCTTCAGCAGTGAGAGCGCAGAGTCCTAACCATTGGACCACCAGGAAATTCCCTCTCTGTTTTTAAGTCCTGCAGTGGATTTTGATGTGCATTCAGGGCTGGGAATCCCTGCCAGCAGTCCTGGTACGACAGCCCCCTTGATTTGTCCTGCTGCCCCTTTGCCTCCTCTTCTGTGCTTTTCTGTATTTTCCCCTTATATTTTTTCAGAGCCTGGCACAGGGGTTCAGTTGATGGTTTGCTGACAGACTCTCTCCTTGACCAAACTTTAGCCAGGCTCCTCTGAGCCTTCTTCCCAAATAGGCCTTGACTTTTGGGCTTTTGCCTGTCCTTGCACCATCTAAATGTAGCAAGAACCCTGCTAAGTTGGTTTAGCCAGAAGCTCCCCGCCTCAATATCTGATCTGGTTTCTCACCCTCCACCATGCCCCAGGGGGTGGCTGATCACCCTGGTCTGCCTTCAGCAAGAATCCTGTTAGGTCAGTTTAGTCAGAATCCCCCTCATACCCCTGATGTTCCCCCTTACTGATTTTCCATCCACTGACCCCCACTGGGCTCCTTAAATTCCCACTCCTTCTTGTTGTATTCAGTTAAGCACAGTCTCTCTCCCGTACTGCAAAACCCCATTGCAGTAGTCCCTATACCTATCTCAATGTCTTGAATAAAGTCTGCCTTACTGTTTTAACAAGTGTCCTGAATCGTGTTTTCTTTAACATCACTCAGCTGAGAGGCCTATCTGTCTTGAGAGTTCACTCCCTGGATGCAGCATTTTCCATTCTGTGGTCCTAGAAACACTAGTGTCCCTGATAGGTTAAGAGAAGTTCTCTGAGAGAGAGAGAGAGAGAGAGAGAGAAAAGGGAGGGAGGGAGGGAGAGAAGGAAGGAAGGAAGGAAGGAAGGAAGGGAGGAAGGGAGGGAGGAAGGAAGGAAGGAAGGAAGGAAGGAAGGGAGGAAAAGAGGGGGATGGGGAGCAGAAGGGGGAGAGGGAGAGAGTTCTGTGGTCAACTAGTTTTGGAGGACATTGGAGAAAAGAAATTCAAAAGTTCTTTTTCTGTGGAATTTTTATCAGATTCTTTATTCTACTAATATGAATTCCCACTTTATTTTTCAGGGAATACCATTAACATCTCAGAGGATAGATTTATACCATGGCTTTGGTATCACTGCAATCCAGCTTTTCAGCCCCCTTTTGCCACTGACCAGGTGCCTGGGAAAAGTCCTTCTCTGTTTCATCAAGTGTAAAGTGGAGACAATGACAATCCCACTTCATGGAACTGCTGGGAGGATTAAATGAGCTAATGCATGCTAAGTGCTTAGTTCAGTGACTTTGGATATAGGAGGTGCTCAGTTTAAATGATCATTACCCAGGGACTTCCCTGGTGGCGCAGTGGTTAAGAATCCACCTGCCAATGCAGGGGACACTGGTTCGAGCCCTGGTCCGGAAAGATCCCACATGTCGTGGAGCAACTAAGCCCGTGCACCACAACTATTGAGCCTACACTCTAGAGTCTGAGAGCCACAACTACTGAGCCGGTGTGCCACAACTGCTGAAGCCCGCACACCTAGAGCCTGAGCTCCGCAACAAGAGAAGCCACCACAATGAGAAGCCTGCGCACCGCAATGAAGAGTAGCCCCCGCTCGCCGCAACTAGAGAAAGCCCGTGCACAGCAATGAAGACCCAACACAGCCAAAAATAAATAAGATAAATAAAAATAAAAAATAAATGGTCATTACCCAGTAGAAGGATCAGGAGTGTCTATGAAGGACTAGAACAGGAAGAGGATGAAGTTCAGATACAGTGGAGTAATGACCAGGCTGGTTCCTGAGCACCAGCGAGAACTGGTTTGGAAACAAGACCACAGACTCAAATTTTTGCCGTTTGATTTGTCATTTACCCAAGATCCGCACAGAGAAGAAATGAGGAGACCACAAACCAGAGGATGGAGACCACCACCCTCCAGTTTTTCTTTAAATCAAGGTAAAATTCATGTAATACAAAGTAACCATTTTAAAGTATACAATTCAGTGGCAGTTAGTATACTCACAATGTTGTGCAACTATCACCACTAAATAGTTCCAAAACTTTTTCATCACCTCAAAGAGAAACCCCATATCCATCAAGCAACCACTCCCTACTCACCCACCCGCCCAGTCCCTGGCAGCCAGCAATCTTTCTGTCTCTGGATCTACCTATTCTATTCTATTTCATAGAAATGGAATCATTAATATGTGACTTTTTGTGTCTTGCTTCTTTCACTTACCATAAAATTTTCAAGGTTCATCCACGTTGTGGCATGTATCCGTACTTTGCTCTTTTTCTGTGGCTGAATGGCATTTCAATTGTATGGCCATATCACATTTTATCCATTCATCAGCTGGCTATCTGGATTGTTTCCTTTTGACCATCGTGAATAGTGCTGCTATGAACTTTTATGTACAAGTTTTGTTTGAATATCTGTTTTCAATTCTTTTGGATGTATACCTAGGAGTGGAATTGCAGAGTTAATTAGGCTAATTTTATACTTAACTTTTTGAGAAACTGCCAAACTGTTTTCCACAGTGGCTGCACCCTTTTTCATTCCCACCAGCAGGGTATGAATTTTCCAATTTCTCCACATCCTCACCAACCCTTTTTATTGTCTGTATATTTGATTATGGCCATCCTAGTGGGTGTGAAGTAGTGTCTCATTGTGGTTTTGGTTTGCATTTCCCTAACGACTAATGACGTTGAGCACATCCCTCAGTTCTTAACAGTCAACCTGGTGGGTTTTCTTCCTTCCAGGATCTGCTTTGGGATCCACAGGGAAGGTAGGGTCTTGTATCACAAGGAAACAGACATTAAAGCCATTCTGTTTGAAAAAATTTTTAAATACATTTTTTAAAGAACACTATGAGCCACAATAAAGATGGCAAAATAGATATCTGAAATTCAGATACACATTCAAAAAGAAAGTGAGTCACTGTATTGACTTAGAAGGACAAAGAGGATGACGAAATTGAGGATATCTTTTGAGTTGAGATTTGTAACTTTTAGAACATTGGACACAAATTCTGTTAGTCCAGGACTTGTTGACCCTCTTCAGAATCTCCTGGAGACCCTTGGGAATCCTTTAAAGGTAAGGAGTCACTTTGTAGACTCAAAGTCAGATCCTGCTTTGGCAGGTGAAGGCAAGGCTTTCAAGCTACTCATGCTGGACCAGAGACCAGAAGTTGCCTGGGGATTTCATAAGACTTTTAACCTTGATGTATATTCTTGTTAAGTCACTTCCCAGGACAATATTAAAAATGCTGTTAAAGTGGATGTGGAGGCTTGCCTATCAGGCAAGCAGACATTCCTAGGAGGATGGGATGAGCTATGTTGTCCTAGGTGGTATTTCTAATCCTGTGACCTGTGTGCTGTCTAGAAGGAGGTGGTAAAATCTTTGCTAAATGCCCAGAGGGAAAAGTTCCTACACGGCTGGGGGGGGTGGGGGTGGGATAAGTTTAGGGGGAGAAAATTGCTGTCCCCTGGGATTAGAGGAAAGAGGCACCCACTGAAACTTTTCTATCCTCCCTTCCTCCCTTTTTCCCTCCTTTTCTTTCCATTGCCACTTTCAGAAATGCTCTGAAGAATAGATTTTAGGAGGTATTATAAATAAATGTTAAGAATGAGGCAAATCTAATTGGCTGTTATAGCTTTTAAATTGGATCTTGTAAACCAGTTAGGGCAGACTCCAAGAGTAGAGGCTTTTTTGTAGAAAATAGTTCAGAAACACTTGGAAAAGGTCATTAAAATATTGTTTTTATCATTCTCTTAATGTGGTATATCACATATATTTATTTGCATATTTGGACCATCCTTGCATCTTGGGAATAAATCCCACTTGACCATGAAAAAAAAATATCGTTTTTACATTTCTGAGGAGTGACACATTCACATGGTTCAAACTTCAAAAATTAAAAGTAAAATACTGCAATGCCTCCTTTCTTCCCTGTCAGTCTCCTCAGTTCTTGCTCTTCTAACCTAGTTACCACTATTGTTAATGTCTGGTATAGCCTTCCAACGTCTATGCAAAGACCAGAATCACAACTAACAGCTGAACAGTCAGTGACAGGAAGGCACTGGAACTCACCAAAAAAGATACCCCACATCCAAAGACAAAGGAGATGGTAGGAAGGGCACAATCACAATAAAATCAAATCCCATAACCACTGGGTGGGTGACTCACAAACTGGAGAACACTTATACCACAGAAGTCCACCCACTGGAGTGAAGGTTCTGAGCCCCACGTCAGGCTTCCCAACCTGGTGGTCAGGCAATGGGAGAAGGAATTCCCAGAGAATCAGACTTTGAAGGCTAGTGGGATTTGATTGCAGAACTTTAACAGGACTGGGGGAAACAAAGTAGTGTGCACACCAGGACCCAGGGGGAAGGAGCAGTGACCCCATAGGAGATTGAACCAGACCTACCTGCTAGTGTTGGAGGGTCTCCTGCAGAGGTGGGGGTTGGCTGTGGCTCACCATGGGGACAAGGACACTGGCAGCAGAAGTTCTGGAAAGTACTCCTTGGTGTGAGCCCTGCCGAGCCCTCCCAGAGTCCGCCAATAGCCCCACCAAAGAGCCCAGGGCCTCCAGTGCTCAGGTGCCTCAGGCCAAACAACCAACAGGGAGGGAACTCAGCCCCACCCATCAGCAGACAAGCAGATTAAAGTTTTACTGAGCTCTGCCCACCAGTGCAACACCAAGCTCTACTCACCACCAGTCCCTCCCATCAGGAGGGAAGCTTGCACAAGCCTCTTAGATAGCCTCATCTACCAGAGAGCAGACACCAGAAGCAAGAAGAACTACAATCCTGCAGCCTGTGGAATGAAAACCACATTCACAGAAAGATAGACAAAATGAAAATGCAGAGGGCTATGTACCAGATGAAGGAACAAGATAAAACCCCAGGAAAACAATTAAATGAAGTGGAGATAGGCAACTTTCCAGAAAAAGAATTCAGAATAATGATAGTGAAGATGATCCATGATCTCAGAAAACGAATGGAGGCAAAGATTGAGAAGATGCAAGAAAAGTTTAAAAAAGACCTAGAAGAATTAAAGAACAAACACCTATAAGAATTAAAGAACAAAACAACAGAGATGAACAATACAATAACTGAAATGAAAAATACACTCGAAGGAATCAATAGCAGAATAACTGCGGCAGAAGAACGGATAAGTGACCTGGAAGACAGAATGGTGGAATTCACTGCCACGGAACAGAAAAAGAAGTGAAGACAGCCTAAGAGAACTCTGGGACATTAAACATACCAACATTCGCATTATAGGGGTCCCAGAAGGAGAAGATAGAAAGAAAGGACGTGAGAAAATATTTGAAGAGATTATAGTTGAAAACTTCCTTAACATGGGAAAGGAAACAGCCACCCAAGACCAGGAAGTGCAGAGAGACCCAGGCAGGATAAACCCAAGGAGAAACACGCCGAGACACATAGTAATCAAACTGACAAAAATTAAAGACAAAGAAAAATTATTAAAAGCAACAAGGGAAAAATGACAAATAACATACAAGGGAACTCCCATAAGGTTAACAGCTGATTTCTCAGCAGAAACTCTACAAGCCAGAAGGGAGTGGTATGATATATTTAAAGTGAAGAAAGGGAAGAACCTACAATCAAGATTACTCTACCTGGCAAGGATCTCATTCAGATTCCATGGAGAAATCAAAAGCTTTACAGACAAGCAAAAGCTACGAGAATTCAGCACCACCAAACCAGCTCTACAACAAATGCTAAAGGGACTTCTCTAAGTGCGAAACACAGAGAAGAAAAGGATCTACAAAAACAAACCCAAAACAAATAAGAAAATGGTAATAGGAACATACATATCAATAATTACCTTAAATCTGAATGGATTAAATGCTCCAACCAAAAGACACAGGCTCACCGAATGGATACAAAAACAAGACCCATATATATGCTGACTACAAGAGACCCACTTCAGACCTAGGGACACATACAGACTGAAAGTGAGGGGATGGAAAAAGATATTCCATGCAAATGGAAATCAAAAGAAAGCTGGAGTAGCAATACTCATATCAGAAAAATAGACTTTAAAATAAAGAATGTTACAAGAGACAAAGAAGGACACTACATAATGATCAAGGGATCAATCCAAGAAGAAGATATAATAATTATAAATATATACGCACCCAACATAGGAGCACCTCAATACATAAGGGAAATGCCAAGAGGAAATTGACAGTAACACAATAATAGTGGGGGACTTTAACACCTCACTTACACCAATGGACAGATCATCCAGACAGAAATATTAATAAGGAAACACAAGTTTTAAATGACGCAATAACCAGATAGATTTAACTGATATTTATAGGACATCCCATCCAAAAACAGCAGATTACACTTTCTTCTCAAGTGCACATGGAACATTCTCCAGGATAGATCACATCTTGGGTCACAAATCAAGCCTCAGTAAATTTAAGAAAATTGAAATCATATCAAGCATCTTTTCTGACCACAATGCTATGATATTAGAAATCAATTACAGGGAAAAAAACGTAAAAAACACAAACACATGGAGGCTAAACAATACGTTACTAAATAACCAAGAGATCACTGAAGAAATCAAAGAGGAAATCAAAAAATACCTAGAGACAAATGACAATGAAAACACGACGATCCAAAACCTATGGGATGCGGCAAAAAACAGTTCTAAAATGGAAGTTTATAGCAATACAATCCTATCTCAAGAAACAAGAAAAATCTCAAATAAACAATCTAACCTGACACCTAGAGAAACTAGAAAAAGAAGAACCAAAAACCCCCAAAGTTAGCAGAAGAAATCATAAAGATCAGAGCAGAAATAAATGAAATAGAAACAAAGAAAACAATAGCAAAGATCAATAAAACTAAAAGCTGGCTCCTTGAGAAGATAAACAAAATTGATAAACCGTTAGCCAGACTCATCAAGAAAAAGAGGGAGAGGACTCAAATCAATAAAATTAGAAATGAAAAGGGAGAAGTTACCACAGACACTGCAGAAATACAAAGCATCCTAAGCTACTACTACAAGCAACTCTATGCCAAAAAAATGAATAACCTAGAAGAAATGGACAAATTCTTCAAAAGGTATAACCTTCCGAGACCGAACCAGGACGAAATAGAAAATATGAACAGACCAATCACAAGTAATGAAATTGCAATTGTGATTAAAAATCTTCCAACAAACAAAAGTCCAGGACCAGATGGCTTTACAGGTGAATTCTATCAAACATTTAGAGAAGAGCTAACACCCATCCTTCTCAAACTCTTCCAAAAAATTGCAGAGGAAGGAACACTCCCAAACACATTCTACGAGGGCAACATCATCCTGACACCAAAACCAGACAAAGATGTCACAAAAAAAGAAAACTGCAGACCAATATCACTGATGAACATAGATGCAAAAATCCTCAACAAAATACTAGCAAACAGAATCCAACAGCACATTAAAAGGATCATATGCCATGATCAAGTGGGGTTTATCCCAGGAATGCAAGGATTCTTCAGTATACGCAGATCAATCAATGTGATACACCATATTAACAAACTGAAGGAGAAAAACCATATGATCATCTCAATAGATGCAGAAAAGCCTTTTGACAAAATTCAACACCCATCTATGATAAAAACTCTATGATAATCTATGATAAAAACGCATAGAGGGAACTTACCTCAACATAATAAAGGTCATATATGACAAACCCACAGCCAACATCGTTCTCAATGGTGAAAAACTGAAACCATTTCCACTAAGACCAGGAACAAGACAAGGTTGCCCAGTCTCACCACTATTATTCCACATAATTTTGGAAGTTTTAACCACAGCAATCAGAGAAGAAAAAGAAATAAAAGGAATCCAAATTGGAAAAGAAGAAGTAAAACTGTCACTGTTTGCAGATGACATGATACTATACACAGAGAATCCTAAAGATGCTACCAGAAAACTACTAGAGCTAATCAATGAATTTGGTAAAGTAGCAGGGTACAAAATTAATGCACAGAAATCTCTTGCATTCCTATACACTAATGATGAAAAATCTGAAAGAGAAATGAAGGAAACACTGCCATTTACCACTGCAACAAAAAGAATAAAATACCTAGGAACAAACCTACCTCAGGAGACAAAAGACCTGTATGCAGAAAACTATAAGACACTGATGAAAGAAATGAAAGATGACACAAACAGATCGAGAGATATACCATGTTCTTGGATTGGAAGAATCAACATTGTGAAAATGACTATACTCCCCGAAGCAATCTACAGATTCAGTGCAATCCCTATCAAACTACCAATGGCATTTTTCACAGGACTAGAACAAAAAATTTCACAATTTGTATGGAAACACAAAAGACCCCGAATAGCCAAAGCAATCTTGAGGGAAACAAACGGAGCTGGAGGAATTAGACTCCCTGACTTCAGACTATACTACAAAGCTACAGTAATCAAGAGAGTATGGTACTGGCAGAAAAACAGAAACATAGATCAATGGAACAGGATAGAAAGCCCAGAGATAAACCCCATAGCACCTATGATCAACTAATCTATGACAAAGGAGGCAAGGATATACAATGGATAAAAGACAGTGTCTTCAATAAGTGGTGCTGGGAAAACTGGACAGCTACATGTAAAAGAATGAAATGAGAACACTCCCTAACACCATACACAAAAATAAACTCAAAATGGATTAGAGACCTAAATGTAAGACTGGACACTCTAAAACTCTTAGAGGAAAACATAGGAAGAACACTCTTTGACATAAATCACAGCAAGATCTTTTTTGACCCACCTCCTAGAGTAATGGAAATAAAAACAAAAATAAACAAATGGGAACTAATGTAACTTAAAAGCTTTTGCACAGCAAAGGAAACTATAAACAAGATGAAAAGACAACCCTCAGAATGGGAGAAAATATTTGCAAACGAATCAATGGACAAAGGATTAATCTCCAAAATACATAAACACCTCATGCAACTCAATATTAAAAAAACAAACAACCGAATCAAAAACTGGGCAGAAGACCTAAATAGACATTTCTCCAAACAAGACATACAGCTGGCCAAGAGGCATATGAAAAGCTGCTCAACATCACTAAATTATTAGAGGAATGCAAATCAAAACTACAATGAGGTATCACCTCACACCAGTTAGAATGGGCATCCTCAGAAAATCTACAAACAACAAATGCTGGAGAGGGTGTGGAGAACAGGGAACCCTCTTGCACTGTTGGTGGGAATGTAAATTGATACAGCCACTATGGAGAACAGTATGGAGGTTCCTTAAAAAACTAAAAATATAAATGCACATACAAGCCTATTATTTCCCTTCTGTTTTACAAGCGGTTGATTATTACTCCATGTTCTGCACTTTGCTTTTTAACTCAACAATATAACCTCTTCTGAGCTCAGATGCAGTTTGTCTTACTTATCCTTGTTGTTGTTAAAATATCACCTCTACTTGGACACTTTCTGGCTCTTTCCTGCTGACTTCTTGTCAGATATGATTAGACTGTCATAACTTTTATCGAATAACGTAGCTGCAGACTCGCTCTCAGGAGGGGCGGAAGTGTCACTGCCAGCTTCCTCTTGCTGCTTGCTGTGCTTGCATTATTATTATTATTGTCATGTGCAACCTGCCATCTCTTGGCAGGAATCTTTTAAAGCTACTTGTCTATTTCCCGAAGGCTAGTTTAGTTAAATCTGAATCCCAGAGTCATACACCAATGTAACTTTGCACACGTAAAGTACATAGGGCATGAGACAAGGGAAGCAAGTGAAGGAGAGAGTGAAGATCTCTGTCCCAGGAGCCCATCTGCCATCAGGAACTCTCAGGCCACTTGACTGTGCCTGGCTCACCTGAGGACCCCTTAAGGTCCCAGTGTTAGCTTGTTTGTTAAATGTTACTAACACTTAACATCTTCCTAGTTTTTTGATGAAAAATAAATATAAATAGAAGCTTTAATATTTTCTCCCCACATCTCCATGTATCATCTTCTGCACACCCTGGCATGCATGTAACCTACTTTGGAGACCACTGCTCAAGACAAAAAAGTCTGGTTTCTTTGGCTTTAATCATATATATATATCTATATCTCCTAAAAATTACAGTATTAGTGCATATTCATTGAAGAAAAAAGCAGAAAATATAAAATCAGTCCTAATTCCACTTTATTTTTTGGTTTACATTCTCCTAGACTTTTTCTTAAAGATGTGTGTATGAATTTTTTTTTTTTTAACAAAAATGAGGTCATACAGGACGTACTGCTTGTACTTAATCTTATGGTACATCCTTATCTATTTCCTCAGGATAAATCCCTTAAAGTGAAACTGATAAGCAAAGGGCAGGCACTTTGTAAAGATGTGTGATGTATATTTCCAGTTGCTCTACAGAGAAGTTGTACCACCACTTCTCTGGTGGTGATGCATGAAGGCCTTTCCCCATGCATCCTCACTAATACTGCCACCTTAAAACAAAACAAAACAAAACAAATCCAAACATTGTAAATGTAATGGTCCAGTGTATTTCATTTCATTGAAGTTCTATAGAACTTCAGCAGTACTTTCATGTGTTTATGGCAATTTCATGCTTATCCTTTTGTGGATCGCTTTTTCGTGTTGTTTATTTTTCCATTGGAGTGTTCTTCTTTCAATTAATTTGAAGAGATCAATTGGATTATCAATTAATTTGAATTGATCAATTGATTAATTTTGTTTCCTGGTTAACTCAGGCTGTGTGATGGAGGTTACATCCTTTCCTCCCATTTTGGTTGTATGGACCAGCCGTGAGGGTGGAGAACAGAGCTGACCTGTGCTCCTTTGGCCAGTCGGTTTGTATGTGGCTTCTTTTCAAGGCTCTGAGATAAACCGTGATGTACCAAAATGAAAGCTGTATGGGGTGGTAGGAATCAGGAACTGGGAAATGTGAAGTGTTAAGAAATCTTTGACAGAAAACCAAATTCTCAATATAAAACTCCTTTTCCCAAAACCTGAATGTTCAAGATTGAAAAAAGGCTTGCTTATTATATGTTATTACTTCCTTGTAATAGATGTAGTAATTATAACTGTAACTTTCTGCCATATGTCAACACAGCTTTGGAGTCATACAGGCTTTTGTTGGTGTGGCTCTGGACAGACAGGTCTGGGTTGGATTCCACATTCTGCCACTTCCCAGCTCTGTGACCTGAAATAAGTTACCTGATCTCTCCAAGCCTCAGTTTCTTCCTCTGGAAAATGGAGTTGACCATCATAGCTAACACACAGCAGTACTGCAGGGACTGAATGAGAAAATGAACACTAAATGTTTTGTAAAGGGCCATGCACATATTAAACACTCAATTACTATTTCTGTTATCCATTCTCAATATTATGTTTTTATTATTCCTATTCCTATCAGCATGAGAGTTGTTCCAGGAACTACATCCTGAGCTCCAAACAATTAATTCACAAGCCTTTTTGGGAATACAGTCCATTTGTTGGCTGGACCCCTCAGCGAAAGTTGGTGACTTACAGACAGATACAAACTTTGGTGAAATGGCCAGTAAAATATTGCCACCATTAGGTGGCGCCAGTGCCCAGCGGATCCGTGCTTGGACGCCGGCATCACCCAGGCAACAAGGGCAGGCCGGGGCTGAATCTGTACTGCAAAGGGGCAGCCCTCGGTGGGGAAACACTGAGGAGAGCAGCGGTGGTCTCAGGCTCCTGTCTGCTTTGATACGGCCGCACACATGGCTCCCGTGCCCCCATACACCCACACCCCCATTTGCCCTGACACTCCTCAGCATGCCCCCAGGCCCCCGAAGTTTCTTACAAGACTCCTCCTCCCCAAGCTTTCCTCCCGTCCAGGGCTCCACATGCCCCCTTCATGTCCTCAGTACACTTTTGAGAGCATTCTCACCCTCCTCCACGCCCTTCTCGGGGGGCGGTGCCCATGTCCTGCCGCCCTGTCACCGGCTTAGTGTCAGCCTGGGCAATCCTGAAAACAGCACCCCCAATCCCAGACCTCTTGTTTTTTCAGGTTTTGGGTTGTATCTGTGGGTTTTTCCTGTTTTCCCATGGGGCATGACCCTGGGCTTTTGAGTATCCATTTGAACCAGTGCCCTTAGCTCATCCTGCAGTTCCCAAGTGTCATGTGCCCTTTATCCCAATGGCTGTGACCTTGGGCAGGCTGGCTAGTCTCCCAGGCCTCATTTGGGGTATTAATACATGTACCTTGCAGTGAGGCTTTACGGAAGTAACATATGAAAGGGCCCTTCTCAGTACCTAGGTCAAAGATCAATGACTATCACTCACTTATTTATTCATTCAATTCATGCCAGAATATGAGCTCTCTCCTCTCTGGCTCCAAGCTGTGGGAAGGTGCCACCCCAGTAGACCTCCCTTTGGTCCTGTGAGGTTCTGACACCTCACTGGAGAGAGGGTCTCTGCTTTTTTCCTCCCTACTTTGGGTTTCCTGTAAGATGCGGCTGTGGTGCTAGTTGCTAAGAGTCGTGTTTGGCTTGGCAATATGGGGGCTTTCTGGCCCTGGATATTGCTTTTCCTCCATTTCAGTCGTGGGCTTGGGCCAGGCAGCCTTTGGGGGACAGTGTCGTCTTGGCTCGAAGGTTGTTGTTTTCCACCCCCCATTAGCACACAGTGGGTAATGTGGCAGGTCAGAGGGGCAGGCCAGAGCTCCCGGGTGCGGAGACCTGACTATGAGCCTGTGTTCAATGGGACAGGGCTGATCTTCAGAGCTGCAAATAATACCAACAATTCGTCTTGATCTTCTAGCGGAGTCTGCAGTCTGTAACGCAACACAGATGTGGACATATAAAATTAAGCTGCTGCTGGGCATCTTGGGGCGGAGGCTGGAGGAGAGCCCCTGACTGGTGGGTTCTTGGTCTTTGGCTTGGCTGCCCCAGGGCTGTGGTCCCAGTGGGTGTCGCTAGCAGAGATGGAAGGTCCAGCTCCTTACCTGGGGCTTTTTCCCTTTACACTGGAGGGCCCCCCTGAGGTCCCAGCAGGGAGATACAGGGCACACTGAGACCCACCATTCAAGACCTTGGCTGGTAGGGTCACGTATAAGAGCTAATCAAGTCAACTCACTGCCTTTCTTCTCTTCTCCCTGCTGTCCAACGAGATCAGGCACTGCAGAATGATTGTTTTCCCCTGGAGAGCGCCTAGGAAGATCTGTATGTAAGGGTCAGAAGGGAGCACCCACAGGTCTGATGTAGAGCATCCTGGGTCTTCACCCCGTTCCTGGTATATTCTTTCCCTGGTGATGTGATTGTGGTGAGGTCACAGAGCCACTCTGAGCCTTGGTTTGGGCCACCCACTGCCTAGGGCTCCATGATCCCCAAGTTCTTTGCCAGCCCTAAAAATCTAATGGTGGAAGGAACAACTGCCCCATGCTGCATGAGGGGCCTGGGGGTGGCTCAGCCCAGCCCAGCCTCCCTGCTGGGAAATAAAATAACTCAGGCTCCCACTGTGCTCTAGTCCTCACAGGCAGAGCAAGGAGAATGTCCATCACTAGAGCTACCCACTTCTCAGCTTGCCAGCTCCAAACCCATGGATGATATCATTGGAGAGCACTGATTAGATGGTGCACGTCAGAGTTCTCTAGAAAGCTTTTAAAAAATTTCAGTGCGTGGGTACTGCAGACCTGTTAAAGTATAATCTCTGGGGTGGGGTCCCAGCATCATAGTGTTTACCATATACCAAGTGATTCTAATGAGTGTCCGGCATTGAGAACCCCCGTGGAGTCACTTTGCTGCTTACAAATTGTATGTATTTAATGGTACAGGTCTCCCTGCTTTCCATGTCCCCTGGAAAGGGCTCTCTCTCCCCCCTTCGGTAGCTCCAGCTTGTATATTTAATATGTTGAGTTGATTTGACTTGTTGGAGTGTACCCACACCTTCGCAATGTAACATTTTAGGCCATTTAAAACCTTTTGCTACTCGGAGTCTGGTTCCCAGATCAGCAGCATCAGCATCACTTGAGAGCTCGTTACCAGTGCTGCCCCCTTCCCCACCTCCTAAGTCAGCACTGGTGTTTTACCAACATTCCAGGTGGTTCTTATGCATATTAAATTCTGAGAAGCAGTGGTTTAAAAGAGCATTCTTCTCTCTCACCATTTTTCTAAGTGAAAAATTTCAAACATACAGTGGAACTGAAAGCATTTCCCAGTGGATACCCCCAAAGCAGTTCTTTGGTCACAGCCCAGCATCTGTAGGGGACAGCGTTCTGCGGAGCCTTCCTGGAGCGGGTGCATGTGTTGCTTCTCCACGGTGCCTATCGTGCGTCCCATTTCAGGGACTGTGGGCTCTGGGGACAGGATGCGTATTAGGGCAACTCTGCACGTCCATGATTTTATTATCCATGCAACACAGTTCCATCACTGCTGGTGGCCTGTGTAGGTCTCCGCTTTGCAATTTTAGTCCTCTGATGAGTGTTTTTCATCTTTGAATCTCCAGCTCTCTGATGATGCCTGGCACATAGTACATACTCAAAATATCTTTCTTGAATGGACTCTCCATCTCTCATCATGAACATGGCAAGAGTAATTAATTCAAGGAGCAGAGAGGTTAATTGAGTCACCCGATAACAGTTAATATAAATTTGGTGAGCTGGAGAGAAACGAAAATTGACTAAGCCAATACAATTTTGTCTTTCTGGGAGCCGTCTGTGTCTTCATTTTCTAAGGGCAACTGGCAGGCAGCTCTCTTCCTGGCGGGTGCAAGTCTCCATCGAACTTTGAAGACAAGTGGCTGCTTTGTGCTTTGAAGTTGGGTTTGCAGGGCTTCCCTGGTGGCGCAGTGGTTAAGAATCCGCCTGCCAATGCAGGGGACACGGGTTCAAGCCCTGGTCCGGGAAGATCCCACATGCCGTGGAGCAGCTAAGCCTGTGTGCCACAACTACTGAAGCCTGCATGCCTAGAGCCCGTGCTCTACAACAAGAGAAGCCACCACAATGAGAAGCCCGCGCACCGCAATGCAGAGTAGCCCCCGCTCGCCGCAACTAGAGAAAGCCTGCGCGCAGCAACAAAGACCCAACACAGCCAATAAATAAATAAATAAATAAATAAATAAATTAATTAATTTATTTATTTATAAAAAAGAAATTGAGTTTGCAGAAGAAGAAAATGCCTCCCTTTCCCAGAGCTGGTCTCACGTTTGTATTTGATGGGGATTATATTTGGGAAGAGTGGGGAATTAAGAATCTTGTGAAGGACACTTCTCCACAATCCACCTCTTTCCATTCCTTCTTCTGTCCAGCACAGGGGAGATGAATGCACCATGGGTGTTCTGAGAGCACAGCAGTTCCCCTCTGCCCCAAGCCATGAAGAAATGCCCCCTGCTTGGTGAAATCCTTTTCATCCTCTAAAGCCCACTGCAGGTGTCACCTTCTCTGAAAATCATCCTCCAATCCTCGCTCCCTCAAGCCCAATCTATCACCCCTCCGCCTTTCCTCCTAACCTTCCCAGTCTGTGTGGAAGCTCTTGCTGTCTACGCTCTGATTTCTAGGAACTTCTTGAAGGCAGGGAGGATGGTTTTTCTCTCTCAGAATCTGGAAAAAAGCAAATGTGGTCTTACCACCAGTCCACCTTCCTTAAGTGTCCTGACTCTCCCTCCTCGCTTGTCTGAATCCCAGGCACCCTGGAACGCTAGAGGGTCCTGTTGGGAGGCCTCCCCTACCCCAGACAGCGTCTGAGTGCTCATCTTTCCCTTCCTCGAGTCCGTTATTTAGGCTTGGTGTTTCCTTGAGCTTTTGCTCATTTCACACAGACTAGTTCACAAAAATGTAAGGACTCTGAGTCAAGGTCCATTGCAAAGGAGACACAGGCCTGTGGGACACAGTTTATGGAAGGACATTGCCCTCTCTCCACACGGAGCCCCCAGGCCAACCACTGACCCTCGTCTCACATCATAGCCTTGACGTGGCTGGATCATGTGGATATATACTTCCTGATGTGGATCAGCTTCCTCTGTTTATTTTATTAAATGCATATCTTTCTGTAAATTATAGGCATGTGTTTCCTCTGTTAAGTGCTCTAGGTTAGATAAAGAGAATCGTAAATCAGCCAAATAGACCTGCACAAGCAGGAAGTGCACTGAGAGTGGGAAAGAGTGACCAGCCTGCTGGTTGCTGCAGGTACAGCAGCACAACAGGTAGAAAGAGGCTGCACTACCTATGGGGCTGCGAGTTGGAGAATTGGCCAGACACCCTCAGAGAGCTGACTTGACATTTAAAAAGTTATTTTTATTTTATTGAGATATAATTGACATATAATATCGCATTAGTTTCAGGTGTACAATGAAAAATTTTTTTCCACGTGATGAGAACTTTTAAGATCTGCTGTCTTAGCAACTTTCAAATACACAATATTATTAACCATTATCATCATGCTGTAGATTATATCCCTAGGACTTATTTATCTTATAACTGGAAGTTTGTACCTTTTGACCCCTTTCACCCAGTCCCCCCATCCCAACCATCCTGCCTCTCTGGTAACCAGAGATCTCATATCTTTTTCTATGAGTTTTTTTTTGTTCTTTTAGATTCTACATATTAGTGAGATCATACAGTATTTGTCTTTCTCTGTCTGATTTATTTCATTTAGCAAGATGCCTTCAAGGTCCATCCATGTTGTTGCGAATGGCAGGATTTTCTTCTTTTTTTTTTTTTTTAAGATTTTTAGAAATTTCATGTAATGTCCGAAACATTTATATTAACATATTTCCATACAAATAACCCAATGAAAGTTTAGTATTAGTTGTTTTGTTTGTTTGTTTTTTTATACTGCAGGTTCTTATTAGGCATCAATTTTATACACATCAGTGTATACATGTCAATCCCAATCGCCCAGTTCAGCACACCACCATCCCCACCCCACCGCAGTTTTCTCCCCTTGGTGTCCATATGTCCATTCTCTACATCTGTGTCTCAACTTCTGCCCTGCAAACCAGCTCATCTGTACCATTTTTCTAGGTTCCACATACATGCATTAATATACGATATTTGTTTTTCTCTTTCTGACTTACTTCACTCTGTATGACAGTCTCTAGATCCATCCACTTCTCAACAAATGACTCAATTTCGTTCCTTTTTATGGCTGAGTAATATTCCATTGTATATATATACCACATCTTCTTTATCCATTCGTCTGTTGATGGGCATTTAGGTTGCTTCCATGACCTGGCTATTGTAAATAGTGCTGCAATGAACATTCGGGTGCATGTGTCTTTTTTTTTTTTTTTTTAATTTTTTAATTTATTATTTATTTATTATTTTTATTTTTGGCTGTGTTGGGTCTTCGTTTCTGTGTGAGGGCTTTCTCCAGTTGTGGCGAGTGGGGGCCACTCTTCATCGCGGTGCGCGGGCCTCTCACTATCGCGGCCTCTCTTGTTGCGGAGCACAGGCTCCAGACGCTCAGGCTCAGTAGTTGTGGCTCACGGGGCCAGTTGCTCCGCGGCATGTGGGATCTTCCCAGACCAGGGCTCGAACCCGTGTCCCCTGCACTGGCAGGCAGATTCTCAACCACTGCGCCACCAGGGAAGCCCCTGCATGTGTCTGTTTTTTTTTTTTTTTTTTTAAATTTTATTTATTTGTTTTTTATTTTTGGCTGTGTTGGGTCTTCATTGCTGCATGCGGGCTTTCTCCAGTTGTTGCGAGCGTGTGGGCTTCTCATTGCGGTGGCTTCTCTTGTTGCGGAGCACAGGCTCTAGGTGCGTGGGCTTCAGTAGTTGTGGCTCGTGGGCTCTAGAGTGCAGGCTCAGTAGTTGTGGCACACAGGCTTAGTTGCTCCGCGGCATGTGGGATCTTCCTGGACCAGGGCTCGAACCCGTGTCCCCTGCATTGGCAGGCGGACTCTTAACCAGTGCGCCACCAGGGAAGTCCCTGCATGTGTCTTTTTGAATTACGGTTTTCTCTGGGTATATGCCCAGTAGTGGGATTGCTGGGTCATATGGTAATTCTATTTTTATTTTTATTTATTTTTATTTTTTTTTTATTTTTATTTTTGGCTGTGTTGGGTCTTTGTTTCTGTGCGAGGGCTTTCTCTAGTTGCGGCAAGCGGGGGCCACTCTTCATCGCGGTGCGTGGGCCTCTCACTATCGCGGCCTCTCTTGTTGCGGAGCACAGGCTCCAGACGCGAAGGCTCAGTAATTGTGCTTCACGGGCCTAGTTGCTCCGCGGCATGTGGGATCTTCCCTAGACCAGGGCTTGAACCCGTGTCCCCTGCATTGGCAGGCAGATTCTCAACCACTGCGCCACCAGGGAAGTCCTATTTTTAGTTTTTTAAGGAACCTCCATATTGTTCTCCATAGTGGCTGTATCAATTTACATTCCCACCAACAGTGCAAGAGGGTTCCCTTTTCTCCACACCCTCTCCAGCATTTGTTGTTTGTAGATTTTCTGAGGATGCCCATTCTAACAGGAGTGAGGTGATACCTCATTGTAGTTTTGATTTGCATTTCTCTAATAATTAGTGATGTTGAGCATCTTTTCATGTGCTTCGTGGCCATCTGTATGTCTTCTTTGGAGAAATGTCTATTTAGGTCTTCTGCCCATTTTTGGATTGGGGTGTTGTTTGTTTCTTTAATATTGAGCTGAATGAGCTGTTTATATATTTTGGAGATTAATCCTTTGTCCGTTGATTCGTTTGCAAATATTTTCTCCCATTCTGAGGGTTGTCTTTTCGTCTTGTTTATGGTTTCCTTTGCTGTGCAAAAGCTTTGAAGTTTCATTAGGTCCCATTTGTTTATTTTTGTTTTTATTTCCATTACTCTAGGAGGTGGATCAAAAAAGATCTTGCTGTGATTTATGTCAAAGAGTGTTCTTCCTATGTTTTCCTCTAAGAGTTTTAGAGTGTCCAGTCTTATATTTAGGTCTCTAATCCATTTTGAGTTTATTTTTGTGTATGGTGTTAGGGAGTATTCTAATTTCATTCTTTTACATGTAGCTGTCCAGTTTTCCCAGCACCACTTACTGAAGAGACTGTCTTTTCTCCATTGTATATCTTTGCCTCCTTTGTCATAGATTAGTTGACCATAGGTGCGTGGGTTAATCTCTGGGCTTTCTATCTTGTTCCATTGATCTATGTTTCTGTTTTTGTGCCAGTACCATATTGTCTTGATTACTGTAGCTTTGTAGTATAGTCTGAAGTCAGGGAGTCTGATTCCTCCAGCTCCATTTTTTTGCCTCAAGACTGCTTTGGCTATTCCGGGTCTTTTGTGTCTCCATACAAATTTTAAGATGATTTGTTCTAGCTCCGTAAAAAATGCCATTGGTAATTTGATAGGGATTGCACTGAATCTGTAGATTGCTTTGGGTAGTATACTCATTTTCACAATGTTGATTCTTCCAATCCAAGAACATGGTATATCTCTCCATCTGTTGGTATCATCTTTAATTTCTTTCATCAGCGTCTTATAGTTTTCTGCATACAGGTCTTTTGTCTCCCTAGGTAGGTTTATTCCTCGGTATTTTATTCTTTTTGTTGCAATGGTAAATGGGAGTGTTTCCATAATTTCTCTTTCAGATTTTTCATCATTAGTGTATAGGAATGCAAGAGACTTCTGTGCATTAATTTTGTATCCTGCAACGTTACCATATTCATTAATTAGCTCTAGCAGTTTTCTGGTGGCAGTTTTAGGATTCTCTATGTATAGTATCATGTCATCCGCAAAGAGTGACAGTTTTACTTCTTCTTTTCCAATTTGTATTCCTTTTATTTCTTTTTCTTCTCTGATTGCCGTGGCTAGGACTTCCAAAACTATGTTGAATAATAGTGGTGAGAGTGGACATCCTTGTCTCATTCCTGATCTTAGAGGGAATGCTTTCAGTTTTTCACCATTGAGAATGATGTTTGCTGTGGGTTTGTCATATATGGCCTTTATTATGTTGAGGTAGGTTTCCTCTATGCCCACTTTCTGGAGAGTTTTTATCATAAATGGGTGTTGAATTTTGTCAAAAGCTTTTTCTGCATCTATTGAGATGATCATATGGTTTTTATTCTTCAATTTGTTAATATGGTGTATCACATTGATTGATTTGTGTATATTGAAGAATCCTTGCATCCCTGGGATAAATCCCACTTGATCATGGTGTATGATCCTTTTAATGTGTTGTTGGATTCTGTTTGCTAGTATTTTGTTGAGGATTTTTGCATCTATATTCATCAGTGATATTGGTCTGTAATTTTCTTTTTTTGTAGTGTCTTTGTCTGGTTTTGGTATCAGGGTGATGGTGGCCTCATAGAATGAGTTTGGGAGTGTTCCTTCCTCTGCAATTTTTTGGAAGAGTTTGAGAAGGATAGGTGTTAGCTCTTCTCTAAATGTTTCATAGAATTCACCTGTGAAGCCATCTGGTCCTGGACTTTTGTTTGTTGGAAGATTTTTAATCACAGTTTCAATTTCATTACTTGTGATTGGTCTGTTCATATTTTCTGTTTCTTCCTGGTTCAGTCTTGGAAGGTTATACCTTTCTAAAAATTTGTCCATTTCTTCCAGGTTGTTCATTTTATTGGCATAAAGTTGCTTGTAGTAGTCTCTTAGAATGCTTTGTATTTCTGCGGTGTCTGTTGTAACTTCTCCTTTTTCATTTCTAATTTTATTGATTTGAGTCCTCTCCCTCTTTTTCTTGATGAGTCTGGCTAATGGCTTATCAATTTTGTTTATCTTCTCAAAGAACCAACTTTTAGTTTTATTGATCTTTGCTATTGTTTTCTTTGTTTCTATTTCATTTATTTCTGCTCTGATCTTTATGATTTCTTTCCTTCTGCTAACTTTGGGTTTTGTTTGTTCTTCTTTCTCTAGTTTCTTTAGGTGTAAGGTTAGATTGTTTACTTGAGATTTTTCTTGTTTCTTTAGGTAGGCTTTTATAGCTATAAACTTCCCTCTTAGAACTGCTTTCACTGCATCCCATAGGTTTTGGGTCGTCGTGTTTTCATTGTCATTTGTCTCTAGGTATTTTTTAATTTCCTCTTTGATTTCTTCAGTGATCTCTTGGTTATTTAGTAACGTATTGTTTAGCCTCCATGTGTTTGTCTTTTTTACGTTTTTTTCCCTGTAATTCATTTCTAATCTCATAGCGTTGTGGTCAGAAAAGATGCTTGATATGATTTCAATTTTCTTAAATTTACTGAGGCTTGATTTGTGACCCAAGATGTGATCTATCCTGGAGAATGTTCTGTGCGCACTTGAGAAGAAAGTGTAATCTGCTGTTTTTGGATGGAATGTCCTATAAATATCAATTAAATCTATCTGGTCTATTTTGCCATTTAAAGCTTCTGTTTCCTTATTTATTTTCATTTTGGATGATCTGTCCATTGGTGTAAGTGAGGTGTTAAAGTCCCCCACTATGATTGTGTTACTGTCAATTTCCTCTTTTATAGCTGTTAGCAGTTGCCTTATGTATTGAGGTGCTCCTATGTTGGGTGCATATATATTTATAATTGTTATATCTTCTTCTTGGATTGATCCCTTTTCATTATGTAGTGTCCTTCCTTGTCTCTTGTAACATTCTTTATTTTAAAGTCTATTTTATCTGATATGAGTATAGCTACTCCAGCTTTCTTTTGATTTCCATTTGCATGGAATATCTTTTTCCATCCCCTCACTTTCAGTCTGTATGTGTCCCTAGGTCTAAAGTGGGTCTCTTGTAGACAGCATATATATGGGTCTTGTTTTTGTATCCATTCAGCCAGTCTATGTCTTTTGGTTGGGGCATTAATCCATTCACGTTTAAGGTAATTATCAATATGTACGTTCCTATGATCATTTTCTTAATTGTTTTGGGTTTGTTTTTGTAGGTCCTTTTCTTCTCTTGTGTTTCCCACTTAGAGAAGTTCCTTTAGCATTTGTTGTAGAGCTGGTTTGGTGTTGCTGAATTCTCTTAGCTTTTGCTTGTCTGTAAAGCTTTTGATTTCTCCATCAAATCTAAATGAGATCCTTGCCGGGTAGAGTAATCTTGGTTGTAGGTTCTTCCCTTTCATCACTTTAAGTATATCATGCCACTCCCTTCTGGCTTGTAGAGTTTCTGCTGAGAAATCAGGTGTTAACCTTATGGGAGTTCCCTTGTATGTTATTTGTCGTTTTTCCCTTGCTGCTTTCAATAATTTTTCTTTGTCTTTAATTTTTGCCACTTTGATTACCATGTGTCTCGGCGTGTTTCTCCTTGGGTTTATCCTGTATGGGACTCTCTGCACTTCCTGGACTTGGGTGGCTATTTCCTTTCCCATGTTAGGGAAGTTTTCGACTATAATCTCTTCAAATATTTTCTCTGGTCCTTTCTCTCTCTCTTCACCTTCTGGGACCCCTATAATGCGAATGTTGTTGCGTTTAATGTTGTCCCAGAGGTCTCTTAGGCTGTCTTCATTTCTTTTCATTCTTTTTTCTTTAGTCTGTTCCGCAGCAGTGAATTCCACCATTCTGTCTTCCAGGTCACTTATCCATTCTTCTGCCTCAGTTATTCTGCTATTGATTCCTTCTAGTGTAGTTTTCATTTCAGTTATTGTATTGTTCATCTCTGTTTGTTTGTTCTTTAATTCTTCTAGGTCTTTGTTAATCATTTCTTGCATCTTCTCAATCTTTGCCTCCATTCTTATTCCGAGGTCCTGGATCATCTTCACTATCATTATTCTGAAATCTTTTTCTGGAAGGTTGCCTATCTCCACTTCATTTAGTTGTTTTTCTGGGGTTTTTTCTTGTTCCTTCATCTGGTACATAGCCCTCTGCCTTTTCATCTTCTCTATCTTTCTGTAACTGTGGTTTTTGGTCCACAGGCTGCAGGATTGTAGTTTTTCTTGCTTCTGCTGTCTGCCCTCTGGTGGTTGAGGCTATCTAAGAGCGGATTTTCTTCTTTTTTATGGCTGAAGAGTATTTCATTGTGTGTGTATGAACATATGCACACAATGGAATATTTAATATATATATGGATATATATCACATCTTCTTTATCCGTTCATCCATCCATGGACACTTAGATTGTTTCCATGTCTTGGCTATTGTAAATAATACTGCAGTGAACATGGGGGTACAGCTATCTTTTCATGTTAGTGTTTTCACTTCCTTCAAATAAATACCCAGAAGTGGAATTGCTGGATCACATGGGAGTCCTACTTTAAAATTTTTGAGGAACCTCCATACTGTTCTCCATAGTGGCTGCACTAATCTACAATCTTGATGCCTTGTCTCCTGGCAGATGAAGCCTCTGGATGACCCCTTAATTATAATGCAATGCTAGGAAGGCCTAGTGAAGAAAATAGCAAAATGAGTTGGGGCATCAGGGTGGAGAGGACAGTGGCTGGGGAGCAGTGAAGAAGAAGAAAGAGGTGGATAAAAGGAGGAATGGTCCCACTTCATTGCATGTAAGGAAAATGTTCCTTGTACCTGAGTCTTGGCTGGAGTGTGGCTCCTTTCAGGCCCCCGTAGAGTCAGGGCTCTCAGAGGGAATAGAGTGAAAATCATTCCCCTGCAGGACTCTGGCTGGGGACCAGGGCCTGGAGACAGTGTTCCGGGTAGGGTAGCGTCGGCGGGGTCCTGTGCTTGCCTGCTGCTTGGTCTGATTCCTGGCCAGGGTCTGGGTAAATAGAGAGCCAGCAATACTCACTTACATTTTTCTTATCTCCCTGTATTTTCTCATTTCCCTCCCTCCTAGCCCAACAGGTAGCGGCCTCCATGCTCATTGTCTCAAGGAGACTTGTGGCAGGGAGGGAAGCAGAAATAACCAGAGATTCTTTTTGACCTTTGTGTTCTGAATGCCTCTGCTGAGGGACCTTAGAGGCTTTGCAGAGGGGCTGAAAGGCAGTGGTGAGGGGACCTGTGGAAGAAATACCGATACAAAGGTACTATGATTTCCCCAGATTGGAAAAAGGTTCCTGTGGCCTTGGTGGTGCTGGGTCAGGGAGGGAGAACAAGAGAGATGGTGGAGGAATGTTCGGCTGCATGAGCCAAAGGGCCAGTTGCCTGCATCCCAGGCAGCTGTCCTCGGGCTCTAGCAGAACCCCTAGAGAGGAGGGTTTGGCTCCAATGCCCACAGGGACCAGGGACATAGCGTGCATGAGTAGAGGGGCCTGCAGCACCCTTCTAAGCCTGATGATTCCACCCCTCCCACATGGGTGCTATAGTTGATGCTGCCATACACCACCCAGATCCCCCGTCAGACTAAAGGACTAATTCCCCAGCTGCCAGGAGCTGCCCCCAGCTGAAGAGACATACCTGGTCCAAGGTCTTGCTCCTTTCCAGGGACAGCCACAGCCAATGACTGGTTGATTCAGGAGTATAGAGGCCTGGCTCCTTTCACCACAACAAAAGGGCCACTGCCTCAGAGCTCCTCATGAGGTTGGCTGAGGTCACTGTTGAGACTGCGTGGTAGCCCAGCTTCTTCCTCTGCCCAGTTCCATACCCTTCTCTCTCCTTTCCAGGTTCTGATTCCAAGAGCACTTCTCGCTTAACTTCCTGCATGTTCATCTCTGTCTCAGTGTCGGCTTCAGGGGAACGCACTCTATGACAGGTACAGAAAACGATTTCTCTCCTGTGAGAAAAACGAAAGTGTGCAGCGATGATGCAGGGGTGACGGATGGTAGTTGACATCTGTGGGGCATCTTAGCAACTGGATGGGCTGGAGGACTCCGTCCTCTCTGAAGGGGGCAGCTGCTGCTCAGCCCCACCTGGTCAGTGCCAAGAACACATGGGTCCAGTGTTTCTACATCTTTTAAGAGAAGCTGGAAATTTAGATTTTAAAAAAAAAATGTGAAATGTCCTGATTAAAAAAAAAATCAGTGTGTGGGCTAAAATAAAAACAAACCCCAAACCCGTCCAGGCCACAGTGGGTTAATAGCCTTTTAGTTTGCGGCCTCGGGTCCAGGCAGACAGGGCCAAAGGCAGTCTCAGGAAATTCCACGCCCAAATGCCAAGTGGACAAGGCTGACTGTGGGGCAGCACAAGCCTTGGGGACAGTAGTTAAGGAACACATGGGTGCCCTGTCCCAGTAAGATTTCTGTGGACAGGCCCAATGGGGAGGGAGTTAGAAACACCCAGAAAGACTGATGTTCAATGTTCAGCCAACCCAATAGGGACTGTGAGTTAGAAATCAAGGGAAGTGGTAGGAATTAAAGAAAGCACAATTCTTGCTCACCTGAGTTTGCAGTTCAAAATTCCCACTACATAGACTGATGATACCGGAGATATCCAAAAGCTGAAAGCTGCTCCAGTTATGGGGGCTCCACTCCAATGGGTCTAAGTCACTATCTATAAAATATCAGAGTTTATCAAATCTTATCCAGTTAGATTTAATTGCATTAATACCACTCTTCCATTCTGCCAAAGGTATATCTAAGATTTTTTTTTTTCTAATAACACAAAGAGCTCAAGTCTGGATGAGTTGAAAATAATAACCCTGTAAGAGAATCTAATTGAATGTGTCCCTGCATGGCACCAAGATCTGGGACGTGAAAACTCCAAGTTCATGTTAATGGCATTCAAGAAATGGAAATAAATGGTTTCTTTCTTTTTCCACCACAATTCATCACAGTATCTAGATACTTCTGTAAATGATTAAAAACCAACCTTAGTCCAGCCCTCTGGTTTCAGACCCTCAAGAAAGGCTGTCCTTGAAAATCTGTGGCATGTTCATTTCAAGAGACACATTTGTGTCAGGCTGACATGTACACATGGATCTCATCACTCCCATCTTCTCCATCAAGGGGAATGTGGCGTAGGGTGATGCTGTCATGGGTCCATCTAAGAGTGCCAGTTATAAACTAGATCAGCCCTAATTCACCCTTGTGCTCTAGTGTCAACACAGTGTTCAGCACAGGGAAGGTTCCTCATGAATAGAACCCCCTCGGTCACTGAGACTAGGACCCCAGCTTAGAGTCCTCCTTGATTTCCTCTTTCTTCTTCATCCCCCACCTCCTTTCACGTAGTGGTCCCCTACCTCCTTTCACTCCGTGATTCCTCCTGACAGATTCCTTGGATCTCCTTCCCCAAGTCTGCTGTTCTGGTTGAGGGTCGTCTCCTCATTCTGCACCTGGACTGCCTCATAACGCTCACCCTGCTGCAGGTTATGTCCCCACTTGCATGTGGCTGCCAGCAGGATCTTTCTAGAACACAAAACAGATTTCGTTACTTTCATGCTTAGGAATCTACATGACACTTCATTATTTTCAGGCTGAAGTCCAAACTTCTCAGCAAAGCACTCAGTGTTTTCTGCGCCCAGCTTCCCTTCCTGCCACTCACCACCTTCTTCTCCCCACCCTCGCATCCCGTGTCACCCTGGACTCCCAGCTGGAGCTGGGAACAGGACCCATCCCCTGAGATGGTAAGGAGCCAGGGATCTGCAGTCAGACAGACCAGGTGGTGAGTTCTGCTAACCACGGC
Organism: Balaenoptera musculus; assembly: GCF_009873245.2. Taxonomy (NCBI): domain Eukaryota; kingdom Metazoa; phylum Chordata; class Mammalia; order Artiodactyla; family Balaenopteridae; genus Balaenoptera; species Balaenoptera musculus. The sequence goes on from NC_045793.1 coordinate 42,969,722, forward strand.
AGGTTAATTCTCTTCCTTAAACCACCCATCTCCTTGCCAGTAAACCAGGATTGACACTTATGCCAATCCCCACATCAGTACCACTCTCTCCAATTCTACCTGCCATCCAGGTTTGCTGTGAGGATAAAACGAGATTGTGAAAAACCTTCAGCAAAGTGCCAGCAAACTGGGGTCAATGGTGAATGAATGCTGGCTGGGCAGAGAGGTCTGGAAGGGGGTATGTAAGAGGCTAACAGTGACTGCCCTGGGTGGCGGGACTCTGGGGAACTTTTTTACTTTCCTCATCATATCTTATGTGAGAATATGTTATGATTTCCTACAACATGCAGGTCTTATCAAGACACAGCTGGAAATGATTTCCTTTCTAGGACCTCCCTAACTTGCCTAGACAGAATGAGTCTCCTGTACCTTCTACTTCCATCAGCACTCTGTACCTGTCTGTGACATAGCCGGCATGGCTGGTGATGGCTCATTTGCCCTCCTGCATTCCACACTGAATCCATGTTTCTGTGGGTCTCTGTTTCCCCAGGACTCTGTCCAGCACTTGGCATCGAGTGTGTGGTAGGCTGTCAGTGCTGGTTCCTTTGACTTGAATGGAGGCCTCTCTCACTAAGAATCACCCAGGCACTGCATCCCCAGGCTTTGGTATTCTTCTATTTAATGTTTATAAGATTTTAGGAAACACACATTTTCAAGAGATACATGTTCTCCCACTGAAAGTCAAGCTGTTCACTGTAGGCGGGCAGGTCAGCATAAAAGAATGCACAGGGAGCCAGGTTTCTCGTGAACCTTGGGAAGTGGCTTCTCTCTCCCTCTCAGCTCCCTGCCCCCCTGGGGATTCCCATGTCCAACCAGCTGAGTAAGGACTTTCTGATCCTCTAAACATGCAGCGCCGCTCGCTCAGACCTAGGTTTGTCAGGACACCTGCTTCTCCCATAGCTACAACTGTCTCCTTGCTTCCTGACAGGAGCCCCCTAAAGCCCAACTTCCTGAAGGCTCATGACCAGCCTGGTGGGCTCATCTGAGAGCAGAGCTCTGTCCTGTGTGTGAGGAGGCCAGGGAGACCCAGGCCCCTTGTTTAGGGACAAGATGTACGGATTCTTTCCAAGCAGGACATGTTTTGGTTTTAATCCTTACCCTAGGTAGACACTTTAAAATTGCATGTATACCCATTTCCTTACTTTGGAAAAAAGGATATACGTAGAGTATAGTGAATGAAACTTAACCCCTTTAAAATTTCACTGTGGGTTATCTTAAGATTCGATGAAATTTTGGAAATAAAAGTCCTACGCACATACGTATTCATTGAATGCGTATCAAGGTATAACATAGCAAAGCATGTTTTTTTTTTAACATCTTTATTGGAGTATAATTGCTTTACAATGTTGTGTTAGTTTCTGCTGTATAACAGAGTGAATCAGCTATACGTATACGTATATCCCCATATCCCTTCCCTCTTGCGTCTCCCTCCCACCCTCCCTATCCCACCAGTCTAGGTGGTCACAAAGCACCGAGCTGATCTCCCTGTGCTATGCGGTTGCTTCCCACTAGATATCTATTTTACATTTGGTAGTGCATATATGTACATGCCACTCTCTCACTTCGTCCCAGCTTACCCTTCCCCCTCCCCGTGTCCTCAAGTCCATTCTCTATGTCTGCGTCTTTGTTCCTGCCCTGCCCCTAGGTCCTTCAGACCAATTTTTTTTTTTAAGATTCCATATATATGTGTTAGCATACAGTATTTGTTTTTCTCTTCCTGACTTACTTCACTCTGTATGACAGACTCTAGGTCCATCCACCTCACTACAAATAACTCGATTTCGTTTCTTTTTATGGCTGAGTAATATTCCATTGTATATATGTGCCACATCTTCTTTATCCATTCATCTGTCGATGGACACTTAGGTTGCTTCCATGTCCTGGCTATTGTAAATAGAGCTGCAATGAACATTGTGGTACATGACTCTTTTTGAATTATGGTTTTCTCAGGGTATATGCCCAGTAGTGGGATTGCTGGGTTGTATGGTAGTTCTATTTTTAGTTTTTTAAGGAACCTCCATACTGTTCTCCATAGTGGCTGTATCAATTTACATTCCCACCAACAGTGCAAGAGGGTTCCCTTTTCTCCACACCCTCTCCAGCATTTATTGTTTGTAGATTTTTTGAGGATGGCCATTCTGACTGGTGTGAGGTGATACCTCACTGTAGTTGTGATTTGCATTTCTCTAATCATTAGTGATGTTGAGCATCCTTTCATGTTTGTTGGCAAACTGTATATCTTCTTTGGAGAAATGTCTGTTTAGGTCTTCTGCCCATTTTTGGATTGGGTTGTTTGTTTTTTTGATATTGAGCTGCATGAGCTGCTTGTAAATTTTGGAGATTATTCCTTTGTCAGTTGCTTCATTTGCAAATATCTTCTCCCATTCTGAGGGTTGTCTTTTCGCCTTGCTTATGTTTTCCTTTGCTGTGCAAAAGCTTTTAAGTTTCATTAGGTCCCATTTGCTTAATGGGACAAAAAGGATTTGTTTAATGGGACAAAAGGTGGGTCAAAAAGGATCTTGCTGTGATTTATGTCATACAGTGTTCTGCCTATGTTTTCCTCAAAGAGTTTTATAGTAACTGGCCTTACATTTAGGTCTTTAATCCATTTTGCGTTTACTGTTGTGTATGGTGTTAGGGAGTGTTCTAATTTCATTCTTTTACATGTAGCTGTTCAGTTTTCCCAGTACCACTATTGAAGAGGCTGTCTTTTCTCCATTGTATATTCTTGTCTCCGTTATCAAAACTAAGGTGACCATATGTGCGTGGGTTTATTTCTAGGCTTTCTATCTTGTTCCATTGATCTATAATTCTGTTTTTGTGCCAGTACCATACTGTCTTGATTACTGTAGCTTTGTAGTATAGTCTGAGGTCCGGGAGCCTGATTCCTCCAGCTCCGTTTTTCTTTCTCAAGATTGCTTTGGCTATTCGGGGTCTTCTGTGTTTCCATACAAATTGTGAAATTCTTTTTTCTAGTTCTGTGAAAAATGCCATTGGTAGCTTGATAGGGATTGCACTGAATCTCTAGATTGCTTTGGGTAGTGTAGTCATTTTCACAATGTTGATTCTTCCAGTCCAAGAACATGATGTATCTCTCCATCTGTTTGTATCATCTTTAATTTCTTTCATCAGTGTCTTATAGTTTTCTGCATACAGACGTTTTGTCTTCTTAGGTAGGTTTATTCCTAGGTATTTTATTCTTTTTGTTGCAGTGGTAAGTGGGAGTGTTTCCTTCAATTCTCTTTCAGATTTTTCGTCATTAGTGTATAGGAATGCAAGAGATTTCTGTGCATTAATTTTGTATTCTGCTACTTTACCAAATTCATTGATTAGCTCTAGTAGTTTTCTGGTAGCATCTTTAGGATTCTCTATGTATAGTATCATGTCACCTGCAAACAGTGACAGTTTTACTTCTTCTTTTCCAATTTGGATTCCTTTTATTGCTTTTTCTTCTCTGATTGCTGTGGCTAAAACTTCCAAAACTATGTTGAATAATAGTGGTGAGAGTGGACAACCTTGCCTTGTTCCTGATCTTAGAGGAAATGGTTTCAGTTTTTCACCATTGAGAACGACGATGGCTGTGGGTTTGTCATATGTGGCCTTTATTATGTTGAGGTAAGTTCCCTCTAGCCTACTTTCTAGAAGGTTTTTAATCATAAATGGGTGTTGAATTTTGTTGAAAGCTTTTTCTGCATCTATTGAGATGATCATATGGGTTTTCTCCTTCAATTTGTTAATACGGTTTATCACATTGATTGAGTTGCGTGTATTGAAGAATCCTTATGTTCCTGGGATAAACCCCACTTGATCATGGTGTATGGTCCTTTTAACGTGATGTTGAATTCTGTTTGCTAGTATTTTGTTGAGGATTTTTGCATCTATGTTCATCAGTGATATTGGCCTGTAGTTTTCTTTCTTTGTGACATCTTTGCCTGGTTTTGGTATCAGGGTGATGGTGGCCTCGTAGAATGAGTTTGGGAGTGTTCCTCCCTCTGCTATATTTTGGAAGAGTTTCAGAAGGACAGGTGACAGCTCTTCTCTGAATGTTTGATAGAATTTGCCTGTGAAGGCATGTGGTCCTAGGCTTTTGTTTGTTGGAAGATTTTTAATCACAGTCTCAATTTCAGTGCTTGTGATTGGTCTGTTTATATTTTCTATTTCTTCCTGGTTCAGTCTCAGAAGGTTGTGCTTTTCTAAGAATTTGTCCATTTCTTCCAGGTTGTCCATTTTATTGGCATATAGTTGCTTGTAGTAATCTCTCATGATCCTTTGTATTTCTGCAGTGTCAGTTGTTATTTCTCCTTTTTCATTTCTAATTCTATTGATTTGAGTCTTCTCCCGTTTTTTCTTGATGAGTCTGGCTAATGGTTTATCAATTTTGTTTATCTTCTCAAATAGCCAGCTTTTAGTTTTATTGATCTTTGCTACTGTTTCCTTCATTTGTTTTTCATTTATTTCTGATCTGATCTTTATGATTTGTTTCCTTCTCCTAACTTTGGAGTTTTTATGTTCTTCTTTCTCTAATTGCTTTAGGTGTAAGGTTAGCTTGTTTATTTGAGATGTTTCTTGTTTCTTGAGGTAGAATTGTATTGCTGTAAACTTCCCTCTTAGAACTGCTTTTGCTGCATCCCATAGGTTTTGGGTCATCATGTTTTCATTGTCATTTATTTCTAGGTATTTTTTGATTTCCTCTTTGATTTCTTCAGTGATCTCTTGGTTATTTAGTAGTGTTTTGTTTAGCCTCCATGTGTTTGTATTTTTTACAGTTTTCTTGCTGTAATTGATATCTAGTCTCATAGCATTGTGGTTGGAAAAGATACTTGATATGATTTCAATTTTCTTAAATTTACCAAAGCTTGATTTGTGACCCATGATATGATCTATCCTGGAGAATGTTCCATGAGCACTTGAGAAGACGGTGTATCCTGTTGTTTTTGGATGGAATGTCCTATAAATATCAGTTAAGTCCATCTTGTTTAATGTATCATTTAAAGCTTGTGTTTCCTTACTTATTTTCACTTTGGATGGTCTGTCCATTGGTGAAAGTAGGGTGTTAAAGTCCCCTACTATGGCTGTGTTATTGTCGATTTCCCCTTTTATGGCTGTTAGCATTTGTGTTTTGTATTGAGGTGCTCCTATGTTGGGTGCACAAATATTTACAATTGTTATATCTTCTTCTTGGATTGATCCCTTGATCACTGTGTAGCGTCTTTCTTTGTCTCTTGTAATAGTCTTTATTTTAAAGTCTATTTTGTCTGATATGAGAATTGCTCCTCCAGCTTTCTTTTGATTTCCATTTGCATGGAATATCTTTTTCCATCCCCTCACTTTCAGTCTGTATGTGTCCCTAGGTCTGAAGTGGGTTTCTTGTAGACAGCATATATACGGATCTTATTTTTTTATGCATTCAGCCAGTCTATGTCTTTTGGTTGGAGCATTTAATCCACCTACATTTAAGGTAGTTATCGATATGTATGTTCCTATTCCCATTTTCTTAATTGTTTTGGGTTTGTTATTGTATGTCTTTTCCTTCTCTTGTGTTTTCTGCCTAGAGAAGTTCCTTTAGCATTTGTTGTAAAGCTGGTTTGGTAGTGCTGAATTTTCTTAGCTTCTGCTTGTCTGTAAAGTTTTTAATTTCTCCATCGAATCTGAATGAGATCCTTGCTGGGTAGAGTAACATTGGTTGTAGGTTTTTCCCTTTCATCCCTTTAAATATGTCCTGCCACTTTCTTCTGGCTTGCAGAGCTTCTGCTGAAAGGTCAGCTGTTAACCTTATGGGGATTCCCTTTCATGTTATTTGTTGCTTTTCCCTCGCTGCTTTTAATATTTTTTCTTTGTATTATTTAATTTTGTATTTTTATTTATTTATTTTTTGATAGTTTAATACGTATCTTGGTGTGTTTCTCCTTTGTTTTATATTGTATGGGAATCTCTGTGTTTCCTGGACTTGACTATTTTCTTTCTCATATTAGGGAAATTTTCAACTATAATCTCTTCAAATATTTTCTCAGTTCCTTTCTTTTTCTCTTCTTCTTCTGGGACCCCTATAATTTGAATGTTGGTGTGTTTAATGTTGTCCCAGAAGTCTCTGAGACTGTCTTCAATTCTTTTCATTCTTTTTTCTTTATTCTGCTCTGCAGTAGTTATTTCCACTATTTTATCTTCCAGGTCACTTATCCATTCTTCTGCCTCAGTTATTCTGCTATTGATTCCTTCCAGAGAATTTAATTTCATTTATTGTGTTGTTCATCATTGTTTGTTTGCTCTTTAGTTCTTCTAGGTCCTTATTAAACGTTTCTTGTATTTTCTCCATTCTATTTCCAAGATTTTGGATCATCTTTACTATCACTACTCTGAATTCTTTTTCAGGTAGACTGCCTATTTCCTCTTCAATTGTTTGGTCTGGTGGGGTTTTACATTGCTCCTTCATGTGCTGTGTGTTTCTCTGTCTTCTCATTTTGCTTAACTTACTGTGTTTGGGTCTCCTTTTTGCAGGCTGCAGGTTTGTAGTTCCCATTGTTTTTGGTGTCTGCCCCCAGTGGCTAAGGTTTGTTCAGTGGGTTGTGTAGGCTTTCTGGTGGAGGGGACTGGTGCCTGTGTTCTGGTGGATGAGGCTGGATCTTGTCTTTTTGGTGGGCAGGACCACCTCCGGTGGTGTGTTTTGGGGTGTCTGTGACTTTATTATGATTTTAGGCAGACTCTCTGCTAATGGGTGGGGTTCTGTTCCTGTCTTGCTAGCTCTTTTGCATAGGGTGTCCAGCACTGTAGCTTGCTGGTTCTTGAGTGGAGCTGGGTCTTAGCGTTGAGATGGAGATCCCTGGGAGAGCTTTCACTGTTTGATACTACATGGAGCCGGGAGGTCTCTGGTGGACCAGTGTCCTGAATTTGGCTCTCCCACCTCAGAGGCACAGCTCTGACGCCCGGCTGGAGCACCAAGAGCCTGTCAGCCACATGGCTCAGAAGAAAAGGGGGAGAAAAAGAAAGAAAGAAAAAAATAAAATAAAAGAGTTATTAAAATAAAAAAATAAAAAATTATTAAAAATAAGTAAAAATTTAAAAGTATTTAAAAAAAAGAAAAAAAAAAACAAAGAAAGAAAGAAGAGAGAACCAAACCAAAAAACAAATCCACCAATGATAACAAGTGCTAAAAACCAAGGACAGACAGAACCTTAGGACAGATGGTAAAAGCAAAGCTATACAGACAAAAATCACACAAAGAAGCATACACATACACACTCACAAACAGAGAAAAAAGAAAAAAATATATATATCTATATATAAAAAAATAAAAAGGAAGAGAGCAACCAAATCAATAAACAAATCAACCAATGATAATAAGCTCTAAATACTAAACTAAGATAAACATAAAACCAGAAACAAATTAGATGCAGAAAGCAAACCCCAAGGCTACAGTTGCTCCCAAAGTCCACCGCCTCAATTTTGGGATGATCCGTTGTCTATTCCGGTATTCCACAGATGCATGGTACATCAGGTTGATTGTGGAGATTTAATCTGCTGCTCCTGAGGCTGCTGGGAGAGATTTCCCTTTCTCTTCTTTGTTCGCACAGCTCCTGGGGTTCAGCTGTGGATTTGGACCCGCCTCTGCATGTAGGTCACCTGAGGGCGTCTGTTCTTCACTCAGACAGGACGGGGTTAAAGGAGCAGATGATTCGGGGCCTCTGACTCACTCAGGCCGTGGGGGGGGGGGAGGGAGGGGTACAGAATGCGGGGCGAGCCTGCAGTGGCAGAGGCCGGTGTGACGTTGCAACAGCCTGAGGTGCGCCATGTGTTCTCCCAGGGAAGTTGTCCCTGGATCACGGGACCCTGGCAGTGGCAGGCTGCATAGGCTCCCAGTAAAGCATGCTGAATTCAATTAAGGTGTAATAGAATAAATTTAAGTACTATAAATTTAATCAAGGTATAACATGGTAAAGTATGTCAAGTATACCATTCGTAGCATACAGCTTGATAATTTTAACATAAGTAATCACATGTCTAACCACCACCCAGGTGGAGATATAGGACATCCCAGAATTCCAGAAGTTTTCCTTATGCCCCTTCCCAGTCTACACTCCCAGCCCCAAGGTAACCACTAGTGTGACTTCCAATTACAGATGGTATATATTTAGACTTGAATGTATTTTTCTCCAGAAAGTCTCTTGTCTTCTGCAGTTGTCTTGTTTTATAGCTAAAATCATATTTTGTGGGTTTTATGGTTTTTGTCATTAAGAACCATGTTGCTTTTTACAACTGTAGAAGTAAGTAGTGTTTTGAGGTTTTGGAATTTGAGTGTTCTTTTCAGATTTTATTTGATTATTTCTGAGTTACTGTTGATCTGGTCTCTCGGGAATGCTGGCATTTGAGGCTCTTATGTAGATTATTCAGTGAGATAGTACAAGTTAAAAATAATATAAGTAAGCTCCTCTTTTCTACAATAGGTTCTAATATTAAAACTTATTTAATTTATTTACTCTTAAAGGAGTTAAGATAACTTACAAAGAAAAATAAAACAGATAATAGTGGAAACAAAAAATAGATGTAAAAGAAGAAAGAAAGGAAAACAAGGCAAAGAGTGAGCCAGAGCCTTCAAAATGATAAGGGTTCTTAATATTTGGATTTACAGATTATAAAGTTGCTTTCATTAGCGTTTCTAATTATAAACTATCAATCATCAAGATAATTGAAGCTTGTCTTAATGGACAGACTGCTTAGATAATATGTTCTTATAGAAATAGGCTGAAGTTTCTCCATAAAGATTTTCAGATGGGAAGTGTTCATAAGGGCATCAATCCCAATGAATTGTTGGAAAAGACAAATTGATATCTACTTTGGGTACAACTATCCTGCCTAACAAAATGCAGCAAGCTTCTCTTTACTCCTCGTTGGCAAATTCTACTTTAAGTATGGAAACATCTCTCAATTAGAATTTCTCAAAGGATGATCTTTGAGATTCTTCCTACTTGGAAGTGTTCCCACTGCTGTTGGTTGGTGGGAACAGATATCTCAAGGACAAGGGGCCATGTCCATTGTCTCACCAGGCTATCATTGCACCTACCATAGTGTCTGGTATGCAACGGGCCACTAGGAAACACTGTTGGATGTTGGATGAAGGAATGACCCTCATTCCTTGCACACAAAAGGAGCTGGGAATTATCTGTCCCAGCACATGGCTCTCCTCCCTCGCCTGCCCTGAGAGGTCTGATAAGAGCTTTCCCATCAGCCTGAATACATCTGTGCACATCTGTTACTAAGTGCATTAACATGCTTCTCAATTTGCTTTTATCACAAAATGTGGTCCATCAGGCAGATTTCTTACGACATAAGTGTTACTGCCTTAACTTTTGGGGGGAAGAGTCTATTTTTCAAAATACTAAAGACACATCTAGGAAACCACTGTGAGGTTTTAGTTGCTTTAATGAAGAGCCCTCAAACTTTGTGTGTAATGTCCTATAAACTACTGGGCACATCTCGTTGTCAGGGTGAAAACAATCCTACTGTTACACTGCGGTTGATATGGGGTCACTGAAAATGGGTCCACTTTTCTGTATACTTTAATGAACATTCAACCCTGCAGAGGAAACATCTTCAAATCCCCTCCCTCCCCAACACACGCGTTTGGTCATAACATAAATCGCTGGTCAAGATCACGTCTCTCTACTCACTCCCATCAAACAAAAATAAAAGGTCTGCCTGTAAAAATCATGCTCTCACTGTGAAATATCCATTTGAAGTCAAGAGAGGGTAGAACAATTTCCACTAGGTGCTGCATTGCATCCTGCAGTCCGTATGTCCACGGGCTCCTAGCAGCTCTCCTTGTGCAGTAACACAGGTCTCCTGTAGGTGGCTCTGCCTCCCTATTATCTCCTTCTACTCAAAAGTGGCCACAAATCTTTAAGCTCCAGTCCTAGTTCTATTGGAGCTTGAGCCAGGGGCTCTGAAATGTATACCCAAACCGCACTAGCCTGGATGTTAGTGGATGCGGCTCATGCAGAAGAGAAAGCCATTAGACATTTAAATGAGGGGACATTGGGAAAATCCACTGGTGGGCAGCCCTAGTCTAGTCTCAGCAGAGCTGCAGCCATCACTTCAGTCTGGTGATGGGAGTGGACTAGACTCAGGTTCTAAGTGTCGGACCAATATTTCCAAACGTGTATTTTTCAAGACATGAATTTGGCAAGATTCTCAGTGAAAAAACAATTAGTTAAATAAATTTGGGTAAGGCTGTATACTGTTCTCTTTGGAGTGTCATAAAGCAGCATCTTAATATTTTAAAAGCTCTGAAAAGTTCTGCAGGAAAAAATATCTGTTTAGCTTTGCTTAACTCAGGATTTTATGAACTCAGGACCTACAAATATCAAGTAAAGTCACGTTCTGCGGAATGAATTCCTGGAAGTGACTGACATCTACAATGATTCTGGAGGTGAGAACCCGGGGCCTCTGCACTTTTCTGGGATGGAAGGAGTGTGCTGCAAAGGCTCTCACCTTTGGCAACTCTGCCAAGCAACCAGCTCTCATGAGAGGGGATGTGTGTGTGGATTGCCCAACACATACTATGGAAACTGCCCAATCCTCCAACTGGGAAAGGGGAAATCCCATTTATTGGGTGCTTTATCTGTGCCAGGCGCTGGGCTAGATTCTTTTTATGCACAATGAATGTATTCTTCCTGGCATCTCCTGAGTAGACAGAATCTCCACTACACAGGAAAGAAGACTGATGAGCAGGGTGGCAGGGTCACCTGCTTGAGTTTGCATGTAAGCAAGTGGCAGAGCCAAGACTGAAACCGGCTGGCCTCAAATGCCCTAACTTTGTATTTTGTTTTGTTTTTAAGACACTATACCCGTGACTTTTTGAGAGTATTTTAGTAAGGAGGTAATTTGGATTGATTTAACTTCAACAGTCCATGAAGATGTAGAGGAAAGAGTGGACATAACATAGGAGACCCAGGTAAGAATCCCAGGGTTACCACTTCTTGGCTGGGTGGCCCTGGGCACAAGTTATTTAACCTCTTTGAGCTCCAATTACCTCTCTCCTAAAATAAGAATTATTTATGAAGAATTAAATTAGAACTAAGGGTATGGACTAAGTACATATGTGCTTAGCTCCAAAATGTCTGTGTAGTCCCGTGAGCCAGCACTTGCCATCCCCACCAGCCACAGGCAAGCGGTGGTTGCTCACATTCTGCCCAGAGCTCTGAAGCATTAGGCCTGAAGGGCCAGCAGTGGGGCAGCACAACTCAGGTTGTCTCTTCTACACCTCCCTAGGGTGTCGGAGCCTTGGATGTTGGCCAGCACCAGGTCAGAGAATAGACCCGAAGCAAGGTCCCAGTTATCAGAAGTCAAAGCTAAATTTAGGATGCAACTGTGAAAATGAATACTCAACAGGCTCTGTGAAGTAGGGAGGTGAGTAATTATCTGGCAAATTTGATTACTGTAGACAGGCCATGCTGATAATTTGCCCAGTTCTCAGCCAAATAACCCCTCCCTCTCCCCCAATATTTTTCTTCTCTGAACCATCTCGGTCCTCTCCCATGTGATTCTTTTCATGTTTTACCCTTAGTGGTATGGGGTTTTCTTTTGTGGGAATTATTAAATATTTCTCTTCCCTCAGACCTAAGATTGCAAACTGGTGACCTTGGGATGCCATTCAGCCCTCAGAATGTTCCATTTGGCCAGGTTAAAAAAATCGAGGTTTCATTAGAAAATTTAGAGATTTCACACCAAAATTTAGATTTATCTATCATATGATTCAGCAATTCCACTCTTGGGTATGTATCTGAAGAAAATGAAAACAATTCAAAAGGATACATGCACCCCAATGTTCCTAGCAGCATTATTTACAATTGCCAAGATATGAAAGCAACCTAAGTGTCCATCAACAGATGAACGGATAAAGAAGATGTGGTATATATGTACAATGGAATACTACTCAGCCATAAGAAAGAATGAAATAATGCCATTTGCAACAACATGGATGGACTTGGAAGGTATTATGCTAAGTGAAATAGGTCAGAGAGAGAAAGACGAATACTGTATGATATCACTTCTATGCGGAATCTGAAAAATAAAACAAACTAGTGAATATAACAAAAAGAAACAGTCTCACAGATATAGAGAACAAACTAGCAGTGCTCAGTGGGGAGATGGAAGGGGGGAAGGGAATAAGAGGTACAAACTATTGTGTATAAAATAAATAAGCTACAAGGATATATTGTACAGCACAGGGAATATTGCTAATATTTTATAGTAACTTTAAATGGAGTATAATCTGTAAAAATATTGAATCAATATGCTATATACCTGAAACTAATATAATATTGTGAAATCAACTATACTTCAATAAAAAAATTTAGATTTCTGTTTCATCTTGAAAAACTAGTAAGATGGAGCTACACAAGGCCCGGGTTCCCCCATGGCCTACCTGAGAAGAGACAGGTAGCTGCTGCCCCTTCTCAGTGTACCCGGTTTCTTCCTGTCCCACCAAGCCCACCCCAAAGTTCCCACACCAACTGGAACTTGTTAGAAATGTAAAATCTCAGGCCCTACCCCCCAGACCTATTAATACAGAATCTCTTCGTGGAGAGGGCTAGAAATTTGTGTTTGAATCACCCTCCAGGTAATTCTGATCCAGGCCCAAGTTTGAGATCCACGTGTATAGAGAGATCCCTAAATGACACTCAGCAGTCATGGCTTAGCTTCAGCTTTGGCATTAGACTCTAGTTAAAACTTGGTCTCATTCATTCAGCCAGGCATCTAATGCACAGATTTACGGAGCACTAATATGTAACAAGCACTGTGCTAGCTGCTGCTGATACAGAGGCGACCCAGACAGACAGTGTCTTGCTCTCACAGAGCACGTAGTCCAGTGAGGGACAGAGACAGAGACCTCAGTTTGGTCACCTGTGCTTATTACTCGGCTCGGTCAGCAGTTTTCAAGCTGAGTTCCGGTCTAGAGCTCTGCAGAAGGAGGAGGTAGAGAAGGAGGCTAGGGAGGGGCTAGGTCTCACCTTTGGATTAACCTGAGCGCCTCTGTTTTTATCTCTTTTATATTTTAGATTTCCAAATAAGACTGAATTGAGGGGAAAGGGTTCTGCTGTTAAATAATTTGTATGCTACTAGACTAGGCAATCATTTAGTTACCTTCAGGTCTAAAATGCTAAGAAACACATTGGAGCACTAGCAAAAGTTTTTTTCTTTTAGGTGAAGGGCGTGGCTAAGCATCCTAAAAGACACAGCCTACATCACACCCATTAGGATGGCTATTATCAGAAAACAACAGAAAACTGTAAGTGTTGGTGAGGCTGTACAGAAACTGGAACTCTTGTGAATTGCTGGTGAGAATGTAAAATGAGGAATGTAAAACTGTGGAAAACAATATTATGGTTCCTCAAAACATGAAACATAGAATTACCAAATGATCCAGAAATTCAACTTCTGGGTTATACTCGAAAGACTAGAAAGCAGGGACTCAAATATTTGTACACCAATATCGTTAGCAGCATTACAATAGCCAAAAGGTGGAAGCAACCCAAATGTCCATTGATGGATGAATGGGTTAATAAAATGTGGAATATACATACAATGGAATATTTTTCAGCCTTAAAAGGGTAGGAAATTCTGACATGTGCTACAACATAGTTGAACCCTGAGAACATTATGCTCTGTGAAATAAGCCAGTCACAAAATGAAAAATATTGTATGATTCTACTTACATGAGGTACCTAGAGTACCTCAAATTCATGGAGACAGAAAGTAGAAGAGAAGTTACCAGGGGCTGGGGGGAGAGAGGAATGAGACGTTAGGGTTTAATGGGCACGAGTTTCAGTTTGGGGTGATGATAAAGTTCCGGAGATGGATGGTGGTGATGACTGCACAATGATGTGAATGTATTCAATGCTACTGACCTGTACACTTAAAAATGGTTAAGATGGTAACATTTATGTAACTTTTTCCACAATAAAAAGAAACTCATCCTACAATTTGCCTATAATATGGCCACCCCACTCTCTCCTCCCTTCATTTTGTCTTCATTCAAGCTTTTTGCTGTTGTTGTTGTTGTTGCTGCTGCTGTTTTGAATAATTTACCCCTGGAAGGTCAATGCAAACGCAACAATCTCACTCACTGGGTGGAGGTGGCAAAATACTCCAGGTAGTGGCTGAGAATTGTAGCTGGTATGGGTCACTGGAAAAGGTCCATGTCACTGCCCGAGTTGGTCCTGCTGAACTTGAGGGGAGGATGGGTATGATCTGGAAGACAAAATATTAAAGATAATAATTGTAAACACTCCTAGGAGGTCCAGACAATTGTAATCTTCTAGAGCTCAGGTATTTTCTCACACAAGGTGGAGAGAATTGCTTCATGGCTCAGTAATCTCAGCCACACGATGGTTTGAATCCTTTAGCCCAGTGGTCCTCACGCTTTGGTGTGCATCAAGCTTATCTGGAGGGCTTTGTTAAAACACAGATTGCTGGCTCCTACCCCCAGAGTTTCTGACTTAGTAGGTCCTAAGAATCTGTATTCCCAGGCAATGCTAATGTCAGTCTGGGACCACACTTTGAGAACCACTGCTTTAGGCAGCTTAGTTTTCAGCTGAGAAGAAATGAAACATAGGTGGGAGGGAAAAGCTGACAGGGAGGGTGATGGATGTGCATGGTGCAATGGGGGGCAGGGAGGGTAAGGACGAAATCAGCTCAACTTGGTTTCCAGTGTCATTTCCAGCACCTTTGCTGTGGTTTGAGGGTAAGTAACTTAATTTCCTCATGTTTAAAATGCAGAACTTTTGTGAGGATTAGAAAATCTGTGTGTGTAACTCCTGGCGCCATGCTCACTTAAAGGTATCTACCATTTTGTTATGTTACCCTGGTGGGGAGCTTTGGGGGCAACATGAGCATGTGAGGGCCTGAGGGCAGGGGCACCCAGAAGGGGAAAGGAAGCATTGGGAGGGGACAGGGAGAGGGGAGCAAAAACCTATCCACAGTTGTGCATGGGCCTGGCTTTGTTCCAAGCTCAATAGGTTTTGAATCCCCAGAAAAGCTGGCAATTGGACTCTTAAAGATGTTCATCTAACCACAAACGAGTCCCACTTGCTCTAAATCATCTTTAACGCTTCAGCTGGCCAGAGCACACCATGAGTCATTCACGAGCGTGCTGAAATCTGGAGACTTCCCTAAAGGCCCCAGAGGTACAACCTCTCAGACCCAAGGTGCTCTCAGCTGATTGAATATGATGGGAGCTGTGTTACAATATGTCACCCGGCGCCCTATCATTCACCCAGTCACCATCTCCTCAGTCACCACTGGTCAGTGTCACTGTCATGAATTAGCACTTCTCATCGGCTTGGACATCAAGGGGCGAGTCTGAGGTCCCTTTCCTGGCCTGGTTTCCAAAGGAAAGCTGAACACCAGCCTCAGGACTGTGTTGACAAAGAGTATGGTGAAATGCATTTTCATCAGGGCTACACAACAGGCTTCTGGGTGGTTTTGGGAGCCACCTAAGTGACAGTGCCTTGTTCTGCTCTGCCGCCATGGCGACAAGGGGACATGCTGATGGATCAGGGACGATGATGTTGAGTGACATGGCCACGCACACGTCACCAGCAAGTTCTTAAAAGCAGAAATGCTCACAGGTATTAGATCCCCGTCATTGGATTAAGACTCATTTATTTTTAGCCTTTTCTCTAAGGAAAAAAATGTGGATGGTGACAATAATACAACAGCATCCAACCATTTAGCTTGTGAAGTGACAAAACCAAGGTCAGCTTTACTGGGGGAAGGAAAATGAACAGCCCCACCGAAGGGTGCAGCCCCAGCCCCAGAGGCCTCCTTCTTGAGTGTTGAACCTGTTGACAGAGAGAATCCAGGTAAACTGGCCCTAGTGCGGCAGTGCTGAGGAGGCTCACAGAGGGGTCTGCTGGGGAAACTTTTGGTTCCAGTATTTGTGATGGGGCCGTTGTTACAATGTGTGCTTGCAGAAAGCTGAAAGGAAGTGGTTTGGGAAACACTTTTCTCCAGGCTGCCATTTCCCAGACTGTTTTGTAGGAAAGCAGCTCCCGAAGATGTTAGCAGAAGCACCATGCAAAAGTGATTTGAAAAGTTTGGGAAACACTTCCCTCTCGACCTGTGGTCAGCCGACTTGCTGCACAAAGTCAAGTCAGGAAAGAGAAACATTTCCAGGCTCCATTTTAAAAAAGGAAAAAGATGTTTTAAATCAGGAAGTACAAAGTTTGGAACTGTGCTTAGGTGCTCTTTCATCGTCCTCCTCTCTGAGGCGCGGGCAGGAGCCTTTTGCTCTTCTTCATGGGGTTGGTAAATTTCTTGCTTACTTGGTCTGGTTTGCTCCATATGCCCAGCATCTGGAGTCACACAGGGGCTCTCCCCAGAGGCAGCCTGTGTTCAGGATTTGACCTTGGGACAGCTACCTATCCTTGGCTGGAGGTGACCCAGGGGAGGAAGCAGAGCTGGCCAGAATGTGGTCAGGGAGGTCTTTCTACGACACAATGTGAGCAAGGGAATCAGTCTCATTTAATTTAGTTTTTTGCTCCTGAAGTTTCACCAGAGAACAGATCATAAAGCTGGGTGACCATCACGTGCTTATCTCTCTCTATCAGACTGTAAATTCCTTAAGAGCCTTGCCTTATGCCTGGTACATGCTATGTATGTTTTATGCATACTTGACAATAACGTATACTCTCTAAAGGTTGGGCATAGTTAATATATATACAAATTGTTCATTAACATGTTCAAATCTTCTATTTATTTGCTGATTTTTTTGGTCTGCTTATTCTACTTGTTTCTGTGATAACTGTCCTAAAATCTTTTACCAATGTAGTGGATTTGACATTTTCTTTCTGTAGTTGTCAATTTTTGCTTTGTATGACCCGAGACTACGTTATTACAACCATACAGTTCAAGATCGTTACCTTTTTCTAGCAGAATTGTTCCTTTGATCATTACGTAATAGCCACTTTTATCCCTGATGATGGCTTTTGCCTAAAGGTGCCGTTGATTTCTTCACGGCACAACCCACCTGCTTTCCCAGATGCATCTTCTCCTTCAGGACTAGCAGCACCTGGGCTTGCCAATTCTTGCTTTATGAAACTCTACTCTCCCTTGACCACTAATGTTACGTTCTCCTGGTTTTCTTTCTAAGCTTGTTTATTAAAAAAAAATATGGATGGCGACGACAAGAGTATCAAATACCTTCCTTTAAAACCAAACCAATCTGTTTCTATTTCCTTTGAAAATTAGCTCTCTCTGAATAAAATACCACCCTCTCACTGTTCTTCACCTGCCAACTCCTGCTCATCCTTCCGTTCTCAGTGGAGGCATCACCTCCTCCAGGAATCCATCCATCCCTCACCCCCATTACAGCACACACACTGTAGGTTAGGAGGCTCTTCTGTGTCCTTTCTGGCTTTGTGTGCAGCCCATCATCTTGAATCCTTTTACATTCTGAATGCCATCTAGTCACCTGTCTTCTGAATGTACCACATCAGCTTCTCTGTTCCATTACACATCTGGTCCGGCATGAAGTTTATATTCTGTAAATGCGGTTGAACTCAACAGACAGCTTTTCCTAGCTTCACTTTGGGTACTTCTCAAACTTCAGTTTTCTCCTGAGTTTCCTCGCTCAAACCCCTCATACCTCCTTGGTTTCAACTCACACCTCTAGACTGATGACTTCCTATGTCTGTGCGTTGAATTCTGTCCTCCCTCTGAGCTCTATAGCATATTTCAGAAGCTTTGACAAAATCCCACTTGCCGGTCAGCAATCAAATGCACACTGTCTCAAACCATACATATCCTCATTCTCCATGAACCTTTTCCTTCTCTCAGTGTCTTTATTTTTTTCCTGAAGTCCCTCTCATTTTTGAAGTCATTCGTTCTCATCTTTAGCAGTTGCCTTATTTTAACCTGTGCCCAACCATGTACTAAGCTCTGCTGATTTCTCCTTTAAATCTTAGTTTTGTCTGTCCCTACTTCTCTCCTCTTACTGCCTTGACCCTGCTCCAGGCATTCATCCTTCACACCTGGAATATGCCCTACCCTGACCTGAACCCCTCTCTCCAGGCTGCTTTCATAGGCCCCTTTCCCAGCTGTACCCCGTCCTCACCTCTCAGCCTCTTTTTCACTTCTCCCCAGTGCTGTGTTCTGCACAATCAGGCTGGTTTTCCTGCCAACCAGAACCCTCTTTCTCTCCTCTGGGTTTCTTTCCTTTACTTGAACTTCCTTGTCACACCTCTCCATCGCCACAAATCATTTGATGCGTGTGGGCACTGACCAATCATAATAGACACCACCATGGCAGGGTCGGGTATAGACCATTCAGAACTGACGTCAGCCACGCACAAAGGGCGCTGCTCAGTATCAGCTTTGCTGTCTTCTAGACAAAATCTGCTTGGCCTTCAAGATCCCCGTGTGATCTTATCAGTGACATGGATCAACCCTGGTTGCTTGGGCTTCACTCTTCTCTCTCCTCCTCTGAGTCACATTCCTCACATATAATTAGAGTTCTTTGCCGTTTGCTAGAGCTTTGTGTGAGCTCTTCTTTATTTCTTCAAATAGACTAGGAGCTCCTTGGGGGCAGAGACCATGCTTGACATCAGTGGGTCTCGAAGTGTGGTACCTGAAAACAGCAGGGTCAGAGTCACCTGGGAACTTAGAAATGCAAATTCTCAGACCCTACTCCGGACATACTGAATCAGAAACTCTGGGAGTGGGGCCCAGTGATGGTGTTTTAATCACCCTCCAGATGATTCTGACGCACGCTAAATGTGGGAACCACCTTGTTATGTAATGTGGGATGACTGACTGAAAGTCTTCATGGTAGGATCTCAATAAAGATGTATCTTGCTAATTAAATGTTTATTCTGTCTTTGCATCCTGCACGGTGCATGGCATTAATTATGTGTAGCACAGACACCTGCGTTTGTATTCAACAAACATTTAGTAATCACTTGGTATATGACAGATTTGGGGCTAGGGACATTTATGCCTCTGATGACTAACAATATTTATAGAATGTGTAATTTGAGCTCTGTTCTAGAGGAGAAGTTAAACAAAATATTATTATTCATTGATTGACATTTTAATATCTTTGAAATTAAGATGTATTTTATAACCGATAGCATGTCATAGTTTAATGATGTGTCCTATAATTAGTAGTGTTTTAGATGCAATAAAATACAGCGGAAAACGTGTGGTCCTTTCCATTTTGGATAAAATTGAGTGTGTGTGTGTTTATCCACTGCCCCCTTGTATTTACTTGTAACAAACATAACTGTTTAACACTGAACTCTGGGTTCACAGGGGCAAAAATGGGAAATATTCTGGGCCTTTAAGATTCTCCTTGGACATATGAGAGGCACTTTTAGAAGAGGACGAAGAGTAACAATTTACATTCTCCATTTGCCAGAGGGATAACACAGATCCAACCTCCTCGACTTCATTGTCTACTCCTTAGGAATTTCAAAATATACAAAGAAAAATGTGAAGTTGGTTTCACCTTTCCAAACAGTGGCCTGAATCTCACCATGCTTAGTCAATACTTAGAAAAATAACAAGTTTATTTGGCTAGGATTTAAAATAACAGCTCTGATGATGTTATACATTTGCCGCTTTGGTTATTTCTCTTTTGAGGCAAGCACATAAATGTGCATAGTGTGTTGTAAAAGCAGAAAGGAGAAAGGATCCATTTGAAGCTCCATCATCCCCACTGCACAACAGGCCCCCAGTAGAAAAAGAAGGGCGTGGCTTTCTGAGTGGCAGTCTTAGTTTTGGCAAACATGGGTTTAGGCACAGCACATTCAAGTCTTCTAGTATTTTCTGACCAAGGTTAGAAAAAAATGGTAAATGGGGTTTATTCTGAAATGGGGTTTTGGGTTGGAATGTATAACTCTAAACACATCATTCTCCTCTGTAAACACCATCGATCAACAGGTTCCCTTGCTTGCTGGTTTACATACAAACCCTAGCATTCAGGACTCCACACCGCAATACGCCCACCTTCTGTTTCGTCACTTTACACCTCTCCTTCACTGACCTTATTTCTCAACCAAGCTCGGCAAGCTGGGATCTCTCAGCTATGCCCTACCTTTTCCTGACTGTATGGTTTGCAAGAAAATCCCAAATCTCTTGCTATTAAAATTCTATCTATCCTTGGACAACCTTATCTCAGGTATCATACACCTTTTCTCACGGAGCCTCCCCTGTTTTCTCCAACTGACCCAATCTGTCTATCCTTTGATCTTCTCTAACATTTTTTGGCCTTCTATATTTTACCACTTTCTTATTAAACTTCCCATAATAGCACAGTGCTTCTTGAAGTGTCGTCAATGCCGTTCGTATTAGAACCCCCTGGAGCCCATTCCAAAGCTACTGAACCAGGATCTGCAGGATGGGACTCAGGAATATGCATATTTAATAAGCGTTCTAGTGATTCCACTGATTTTTGAGGATTGTTGGTGTGGTGGAAAAGTCTCCCCCACCTTTTTTATAAGTTATAGAAAATTTCATACATATTCAAAAACAGAATGGATAAAAGAATGTATCTTCATGAGCCTAACGCTCAAGTTTAGCAATGATGATAACAGGGCTAATCCTGCTTCACCTACACCCTCCTCCACTTTCCCTAGCCCCTTGGATTATTTTGAGAAAATATCAGTTATTACATAATTTCATCTATAAATGTTTCTCAATGCAATCTAAAAGATAAGGACTATTTTACTTTAAATCATAATCACAACAGCATTACCACTCCTGAAAAATCCCTAATTCCTTGGTGTGGTAGGCAGAATAATGCCTCCCTCACTCCCACCCCACTCCCTGCAAGATGTCCACAGCCTAATCCTGGGAAACTGAATACACAGCAAAAGGGGCTTTGCAGATGTAATTAAGGTTAGGAGCCTAAACATAGGGAGATTTTTCTGGATTATTTGGGTGGGCCCAACCTGATCATGTGAGCCCTTAAAAGCAGACAGCTGTCTCCAGCTGGAAGAGGAGGAGGAAGGCAGAAGAAAGATGAACAGAAGGGAAATTTGAAGAGATTCTGAGTGTGGAAAGAGTTTGACCAGTGTTGCTGGCTCTGAGATGGAGGGACCATGAGCAAGGACCAGAGAGAGGTCTCTGAGAGCTAAGGATGGCTTCTGGTTAATGGCTAACAGGAAATGGAGATCTTAGTCCTACAGCACAAGAAACCTGATTCAGTCAACAAGCTGCATAGCTTGAAACCAGACTCTTCCCCAGAGCCTCCATAAAGGCTCTGCTGATGCCTTGATTTTGGCCTTGTGAGACTCTAAGACAGCCAGCCCAGCCATGGTGTACCTGGATTTTGACCTAGAGAATTGTGAGATAACAAATCGTAGCTGGTTTAAGCTGCTAAATTTGTGGTAATTTGTTACGGCAGTGATAGAAAACTAATATACCTGGTATCATTGAATATCCAGTCAGTATTTAAATTCTCCCGTTGTTTAAAAAATGCTTTTATAGAGTTGGTTTGTTTGAATTGGGATCTAATCAAGGTTCACACATTTCATTTGGTTACTATGTTTCTTAAGCTTCTTTTAGTCCATAAGTCCCCCCTTCCTCTTTTTTTTCCTCTCTAGCCATTCATTTGTGTAAGAAACCAGGTCATTTTGAACTGAAGAATTTCACATAGTTTGGACTTTCCCATTTACAAGTCCATGGTGTAGTTTAACTTGTTCCTCTATCCCCTGTTTTTTCCCCACAGGCTGATGGTAGATTTAGTGGCTTGGTCAGATTCAGGCCTGTTTTTTTTGACAACAGGTTGTGTATACACCTTCCTGCTGTATCACATTGGGGTCTGGCTTAGGGATATAATTCCCCCTTGGGTTTTTTACCTAATGAATTTCTCAGTCGTTGATGATTATTACCTAGAACTATTTCTGCATTAGTGGTTGCAGAGTGGTGATATTCTAAATTTATCATTCCTCTTTCACTTATTACCTGGAATCTTCCAAAACACACCAACTATTTTGCTAATCCAAGGTACAGTTCATGCATGAAAGTCAGGATAGCTGCTTGATTCTGAAAAGGCTTTGAAGACCAGTCTGTGTTCTAATCCTGCATCTGTTATGTAGTGGCTAGTTTGCCTTGTACAAAATATTGTACCCCTCTGAGCCTCAGGTTCATTATTATAAAATGGAGACAGCATTGCAGGTTTATTACAAGAATTCAATAGATGAACTTATGTAAAAGCACTGTGCCTGCTACAGAGAAGTGCTCATCAAACATCTGTAATTACAGCAAAGTCCTCCTACAGTGGCCCTAGGATTGGGCCCCATGCACATCTCCGACAGTGCAGCTTCAGCTTGCTATCCGGAGCCTGCTCTCGAAAACGACATCTGCCTCTCTCGGGGGTGGGGTGGGGATTGTTCCTGGTGTGTTTGCAACTCCAAGGCTGCCCTTCCTCCCTGGGGTCCTCAAGGCCCCTTCACAGCCCCTTGGAGCAGCAGCTGTGACTACGAATGGTCTCACCCCAGCTTCTCAGGGGCTTCTTGTGGATGTTTCCCCAGGGTTTACAGTTTGTGGTCGAGTTCATGTTTTACTGCCAACATTTTCAGCAGGGAGCATGGGGAGCAGTGCAGGTGGTGGGGTTAGGAGAGGGTGGCTTGATGCTCCTCCCAACTTGGCTGTTAGCTGGCTGTGTGGCAAGCTACTGGAACACGGCCCCAAACCAAGGTGGGGGAGGTCTCTGAGGCCCCTTCCAGTTTGAACCTGTCTTCACTGGAGCGCTACAAGTTCAGCAAGTGGAGCTGGGAGGGTTTCGCCCGCCTCTGTGACTTCCCTCAGCCTGAACCAGTAGAATGTTCTCCAATCTCAGGACTCTCAAACAAGAGTTGTCTTCCCTCCAGCCTGGCTGGGCTGAGTGACCATCTCTCTAACTGGCTGTGACCCTCTCAGGCCTGTTCTGCATAATCAGAATAAATTGGAGGCTAAAATATTTGTCCAGGCAATTCTGATCAAAAACGCCCCTTGCTTTGATCTTTCAGTCAAAACAAGGTATTCTCCCTGAATTCTGAAGACATTAACCTTGAGCACTTGTTCTGCTGGGAAGGCAGGCTTCTCAGGGCTCATTAAGGCCCTTTCTCAGCCGCTCAGCCCTGACCAGGCCCAGGGCTTTGTGCTTTGCCCCCGTAATGTAAATACTTATTGGCAAGTGTAGAGTTTGGTCTGGAAACCCAGTCCTCAGTGGTGCCAACGGCTACCTGCATTTTGTCTGCACTTCCAGGATTTGGGTTGAGCAGCCCCAGAAGGGGACAGCTGGAGCATGAGGGCGCCAAAGGGAGGGGCAGGCACCTGAGTGGTAACACTCTTTGGGAGAGATTATGGGGATGGAGCAATCTTTCTTTCCGATTTTCTGCAAAGAGAATTGGTTCAGGCATTTCGGCAGTTAGCACTGTTAGGTAAAGGACTGGTCTCTGCTGGCTGTGCTAACCACGGGAAGCCTGCCTTCCTCCCTGCCCTTCCGCTCAGGCTGAATGGGGAATCCCTCAAAACTGTGATTGTAAAATTGGGGGTATGGGCATATGCTAAATCATCTTTCCTGCTTCTACCACAGGGCAATGACAGAGCACTAAAGACCAATAGATTGATTTTTATTATGAGTGTTTTAGATCATCTTACTAGTTGTCTCAGGGTGGTTGGAGAGGACATCTATTGTATTTTGTTGGCCAAGAGTCCTTTCGTTTGGACTGGCTGCATTGTCCTGCGATGCACGGAGCTGCTAATTACTGCAACCACCTCCACCCACCCTCATTCTAGTCATGGGGGTGGGGACATGGCCCAGTCAGGCCAACTGTTATCCCATCCTCTGGGCCCGTGATTGGTCCTGAGATGGCACTGACCCCATCCAGGCCTATCAGAGCCCTTTGGTGGGTTTCTAAGGCTCTCAGTTTCCATGGGCTGCTGAGATGATTTGATATAAGCTCAAGCTACCTGCAGCCATGCTCCTTTCCCTATTACTTCCACCATATGGAGGAGCTATCTGTTGTAGGAGAGATTAGTAAGTACTCAATGAGAAGCTGAACCAAAATATGGAAATGTGTCACTAGGCCAGTTTTACCAATGAACTTCCCCAGTTACATGAGTTGAGTTTCCTGGGTTTGTATCACTTGAAAACAAATGAGTCTGGGCTCAGACAGGGATTACATGTCCAGACCGGGATTCAAATTCCAGCCTGCCACTCACTAGCTGTGTGAACTCGGGCAACTTGCTTAACTTCTCTGAACCTGTTTCCTTATCTGTAAATGGGGAAAATGATATCTACCTCACAGGATTATTATGAAGATTGAATGAGATACTATATATTAAGTGCTCAGTTCAGCAGCTGGCAAACAGGAGGCACTCAAGAAATATTTATTAAGTACATAAAATAATATTGATATTTGTTGAATTAATCTAAGGAATGTTTTAATTCTTAGATAAACTTTTACTTCTCAACATAGGTCATAGGTACTACTGGAGGTGCATAGTGGTGGGCCACAGGCACCAGCAACCACAGAATAAACACACAGCTCTTCTTAGATCAGCAATTAATTCTATATATTTTCATATTAAAAGAAAATGGGTGTATTATGGAATAGAAAATAAAACTACTTGACTCTTTAAGTTAAAAGAGGGGAATTCAGGGGAACTCCTTGCATGTACAATGGACATTGTCCTCTTCCATTAAGTGTCCTCTGATGACAGGGTTTGCGACACAACACACTGAAGAGGAACAGCACAGGCCTGGATGTCGGAGGTGGTGGCCCAGCCTGCCTCTGGCTCTCTCTGCCTCTGCGAGGCCTG
Source organism: Balaenoptera musculus (assembly GCF_009873245.2). Classification (NCBI taxonomy): domain Eukaryota; kingdom Metazoa; phylum Chordata; class Mammalia; order Artiodactyla; family Balaenopteridae; genus Balaenoptera; species Balaenoptera musculus. The sequence continues at coordinate 42,994,565 of NC_045793.1, forward strand.
GGAAAGCCATTTTAACCTCACGTCATCCAAAAATGAGTTTGTTTGTCCTAAAAAGTTTCTTTAAGAGTCTAATATTCCATCTTTGCCATGTGAGTTAGTGAATTCCTTGTCAAGTAGAAATGTTGAAAAGGGGACTGAATGGATTAATTTATTAGTACAGGGTTTATCTAGTTTAATTTCAGGTCCTATTCTATAATTCTATTCTGAACCTTAACCATGTACAGTGTAATAATTTATGACTGGCACGGACATTTTCTAGAAGTGTGGTACACCTAAGTTTTTATAGTAGTAGTTGAACAGTATTCATTCAGTGTTGATTTTAATACAAATCAAATCTATAATAATACTATCATAATGCATATATATCATAATACTATACCATAAAATCAATAATCAAGAGGCTTCCCTGGTGGTACAGTGGTTAAGAATCCACCTGCTAACGCAGGGGACATGGGTTCGAGCCCCGGTCCGGGAAGATCCCACATGCCGCGGAGCAACTAAGCCCGTGTGCCACAACTACTGAGCCTGTGCTCTAGAGCCCACGAGCCAGAACTACTGAGCTCACATGCCACAACTACTGAAGCCCACATGCCTAGAGCCCGAGCTCCACAACAAGAGAAGCCACCGCAATGAGAAGCCCGCGCACCGCAACTAAGAGTAGCCTCCTCTCCCCGCAACTAGAGAAAGCCCACGCACAGCAACGAAGACCCAACGCAGCCAAAAATAAAAATAAATAAAAATATATAAAAAAATAAATAAACAAAATCAATAATCAAATAGTGATTTTAATATTTTAATACTGACCATATGGGTATATGGCAATAGGTTTAAAGCCAAAAGAAAGTTGGCTGGGTATAAACCCAAGCAAGGTAGCCCTCTGGACATTTGTAGGGAGGAGATGAAGGTTTTTTTTTAAACACAGAGGTCAACATAAAACTTTGCTTTGCCTGGCAGAGTCGGAAGGAGAGAAAGGGGCTGGGACAGAGACATTTAATGTTTGCCAAATACCCCTGGTTCCTGGACCTGGTGTATGTGAGGCACTCTGTGTGGTCCTCCCTCCATCCTTTTCAGCAGGAGGAGAGACCCTGTTGGGAGTGATGGAGAGGAGAGTACCAGGCTGTGGTGTGGCAGTAGGATGGATGGGAGGACCAGCCTCCTGGAGGACCCAGAGCACCAGGACCGTGCAGGATGCTCAGGGAGAGCAGCTTGGGAGGAACACAAAGTTTCACCCATGTTGTCATTTAAGAGTGTGTGAGGTGGACTTAGGAGGCATCCAGGATGACTTTTTCATTACAAAGATAATTGTAATGTCTTTGGTAACTTGGAAAATGGTTTAATCCAGGACCGAACATGATTTTTCTTTTCTCCTAATTAATTTATTTTCTGCCAAAGAAATTGACTGTGTCCCTTTAAGTAGCACCAACCCGAGAGCAAGGTGCCCCTGGAGGATACCATGGGATCAATTTTTCAGCCAGGGACTGTGCAGCTTGGCTGTAGGGCTTAAGGCTTTTAATTTGCTTATACATAGAGTGGCTTGAGCTCTATACATCACCAAATCAATGCAAATCAGTTTACTTGAAGCTGGTTCAATTTTAAAAGAATTTCATTAACCAGCAATAAAAGGCCTGGTTTAATATAATTACTATAGGATCCCAAGCTCATCAGGAAGGATTCCTTTTCTATAATGATCTTAACATTTATATTATGGCATTTTCTAAGAAAAAAAAGGGAAACAGAAAAGCATACTAGAGGAAGATGTTGAAAATAATACTTTTATTCTTATGAAATTCAGTGTTGGAACTACCATTAAACCAACTTTTCCCCCCATATGGCAAGGGCCTCGGGGTGGGGGAGAGGTGGGGAGGAAACATATTTAGGTAAACATTTGTGTGTGGATGTCTATAGGCACGTACCCTTAGACACATGTTCGATGCATTATCTAATCCACACAGAACTGTAACCACTCAAAGGCGGAAGAGACCTTAGTGGTGTTTAACACAATCGCTTAACTTTACAGAAGAAACTGACGCTCAGAGACCATAAAGAGTGATCAAAAGTCAGCCATCTGGTTAGCAGCGACGAGGGCCTGGAAATCAGGTCTTTGCTTTCCCCACTGGTGTTGAACCCTGAAATCCCTTGCCCCTCTCACAGCAGGTGGGGAGAGGTATGGTGGGAAGTCACCTCCCTGGAAGTGCTTTTAATAACAAAGAAGGAAATCCTGCCATTTGCAACTACATGGATGGAGTTTGAAGACATTCTACTAAGTGAAATAAGCCAATCACAGAAGGACAAACACCATGATTCTGCTTATCAGGAGGTATCTAAAGTAGTCAAATTCATAGAATCAAAGTGAGGAATAACAAGAGGGGGAAATGAGGGGTTTAATCAACTGGCATAAAGTTTCACTTAAGCAAGGTGAGTAAGTCCTAGAGATCAGCTTGCAACACTGTACCTAGAGCTAACAATACTGTATTGTACACTTATAATTTTGTTAAGAGGACAGAGCTCATGTTAAGTGTCCTTACCATAATAAAAGATCATTAAAAGTAAACTGTAAAGGTCCACTTGGAGGTAAGGCATTTATATTTTTATATGGAGAAGATAGCCATCACCTTTGGTGACTTGGAATAAGGTTTAGTCTAACATGGAATGTGGTTTTTCTTTTCCCCTAATTAATTTATTTTCTGCCAAATAAATTGAATGTGTGCCTTTAAAAACAGCACAATTCCCAAAGCAAGGTGCCCCTGGAGGGGAGCGTTAAAGAGGGAACTTGTACTCCATGTCACCAAGATTTCATCCCTGTGCCCATTCCCTGTACTAACTCTATCTTCTCCTGGAAGCGTGTTAATCTGATTTGTCTGAGACCTGCGTTCCCTCTGGGTCTTGAGTGACTAGTGGGTGGGGCTGGTGAGCTTGAAGGTGGGTACCCTGTACCATGCTCCCCCACATCCGAGGTCTTGCTCTCACGTCCTACGCCCACTTGCATTCCCTGGTGGGCCTAAGCCAGTTCTCCTCTTCTTCCTCCTCTGCTGACTGTATAACTTGGTAGATAAGGCAGGCCCGGGATCCATTCTGCAGCCCATTCGCCTTAGAGTCAGAGGACAGAGAATGGGAACCCAAGGAAGGACCTTGAGCCTTAGCTCAAGTTTTAATTCAACTTTCTTCAAAGAGTCTACGTTAGGGGGCTATCTAGATGTCACCTAGGTACTCATAAAGCAGTTTTGTTGTTTTCCATCTGGTTGGAAGCTCAGAGAGGAAGAGGAGTGAAAGGCAGGGCAGGATCTGACAATTCCTAGGTTTGCTGACCTTCACCTCAGTCCACAATCCCTTATCCAAATGCTGGGGGCCAGGAGTATTAGAGAATTCAGAATTATTCTGTGGTCACTAGGCTAACAAGTAAGTCCTAACATCTGGTCAGCGTTGAAGATCAGTGTGGCTTGAAGTAGGGAACATACAATTTTTATTCCGATGATGTAGAGTTTAACCAGGTGTACAGATTAGACTCTGAAGTCCTGGTCACTGATGAGCTGATGGGATTTGGATTGTGTGGCCTCCCCGGGCAGCCTGTGCCACCTGCACACATGGCCTTTCCCATGCTATAGAGTGATGGTTACAACCACTAGCTTGGAAGGTCCAATAGTTTGAATCCCTGCTCACTGTTTACTGAAGCTGAGGCTTTTAGGAGAGTCATCTAATAGTCTAATGCTTGGTGCCTACCTTAAAGACTGAGTTATATACATGTACCCATATGTTCATAGCAGCACTATTTACAATAGCCAAGATATGGAAGCAACCTAAATGTCCACTGACAGATGAATGGATAAAGAAGATGTGGTATATATATATATACAATGGAATATTACTCAGCCATCAAAAGAATGAAACAATGCCATTTGCAGCAACATGGATGGACATAGAGATTATCATGCTAAGTGAATTAAGTCAGAAAGAGAAAGACAAATACCATATGATATCACTTATATGTGGAATCTAAAATATGACACAAATGAACTTATCTATGAAACAGAAACAGACTCACAGACATAGAGAACAGACCTGTGGTTGCCAAGGGGGAAGGGAGGTAGGGGAGGGAAGGAATGGGAGTTTAGGATTAGCAGAGGCAAACTATTATATACAGGATGGATAAACAAGGTCCTACTGTATAGCACAGGAAATTATAGTCAATATCCTGTGACAAACCATAATGGAAAAGAATATGAGAAAGAATATATATATATATATATATATATATATATATATATATATATATATACACACACATATATATATATATGTGTATATACATATATATATAAATCTGAGTCACTTTCTGTACAGAAGAAATTAACACAACATTGTAAATCAACTATACTTCAATACAATTAAAAAAAAAAAAAAGAGTCACAGAGAAGGAGCTTTTCCAGTCCCTCACGGTGCGCAGTTGAAGTCTCTGGCAATGTTTTTGAATAAGCTGTTTCTCAGAGATCACTGAAATATCTCAAAATTCAGTCTGGAACATGATGTTAAATGATTTTGATTTTTCTTAGTGATGTACAGAACGTGATCTGAACTAAGAAAGAATCGGTTCTGACAAGAATATGTAAAACTCTTTGTAACTACAAAAGTAGAATTAAATTGACATGGGCATTTAAAAAAAAAGACTGAGTTATCTAGTTGAGTGCAGTGTGGACACTGAATGTTACTGTTCGGTCACCCCAATAGGACCTGAGCTCCTCAAGGGCAAGGCAGTGTTATCTCATTCATCTTTGCATTCTAAATTTATCTCTGAGTCTAGAACACAGAGGATGCTCAGTAAATGCTTTCTGAAGGTAGGAATGAATGGATAAAGAGGACTGGTGATCTGCAAAGCAATTGCTCATAACCTGTACTGGGAAAGTGCATGAGGCTTGTTGGTCTCTATTCGCCCTCCAGGCCTCACTTCCACTCTCCTCTGCCCTGCTCAATGCCCCCTGGTTTGGACCCCTTCACATCCCTCAGGCTCTCCTTGCCCTCTGGCCTCTGGTTGGGCTTGGCAGATGGGAGGCACCAGTGGGAGATAGGAGGATGGCGGAGAATGAGGTTGGGGCGTTTCTTCCCCTCCCTCCCTGTTTCATTGCCTCGGTTCTTGGCTGTGGACTTCAACTCCTGCCTGGGAGGCCCTCCTCACCAGCTATCAGTAATAGGATTTCCTTCCTTGTCCCTGCGGACCCGAGATCCTGACTTCCTGCTGTTGCTAGGCCCTGACTGCCTCAAAATCCATTTGGGGTCCCTTTGCCCTGCCCATACCTCTTCAACTGAAATACTCTAAGTGGAACTGCATTTGCTGCCACGGCCTTTGCCTCACATCCCTGAAAGCAGTTCTTTTTAGGGCGTCAACAGACATCAATAGCTTATCCATACCAGTTTGTAGCGGGCTTTTAAAAACAGAAAGCAACCATCCAAAGGATGAATTGGGTCCTTCTGAATTATCTTGAAATTTTAGTAATTGTGTTTTACTGTTCAGAGGAAGAAGGGAGAAGAGGTCTGCAGTGTGCACAGCACAACAGACCTAGGCAGCAACACGCCCATTTTACAGATGAGGAATATGAAGCTTTAAAGAGCCACCTGTCCCGTCCCGGGTTGGCTGCCAGCCTCTGGCAGAGGTCAAAGCTGCATTCCATCTGCTACTAACAGTTTGTGAGCAGAAGGAAAACCCAATAGGACTTCTTTACCGGAAAAGCCAGTTGGGCCAGCAAAAGCAGATTTGGCGCTTCTGTGGTGGAACCCATCTTTCTTGAACTACACAGGACAGTTCTGTCCATGGTAACATTCTGCTCTGGCAAGGGCTGCTTAAATTCTTCAGGTAAGAACAGATTTTCCCCAAGGCCACAACCAAGAGCCATGCAAGGGACCGGCTTCTCTTTTCTGCACGAACCCACTGGAATGGTCTTGGGATGCCAGTAGCATTCCTAAGTGCAGGGAGAAAGGTGCCGATGGTGGGGAGGTCAGCCTTGAGCCGTAGTGGAAGCCGCAGAAAACAGGGTCTGATTTAGAGCAGATGTGAGAGGCTGCGAGGGGCCATCTGTCCTCAGCTCATTCAGCCCTTCTGTTGTGTCTGCCTCTGTTTGCTGCCTCAGCCCCCAGTGGCCTGGGCTAGCGCCACTCTATTTTTAGTTCACATTTCACCTTTCTGTCTACGAGATGCTTTTCCCAGAGTAGGAAAACACACTGCAGCCATGGGCTCAAGCGCTGACCTCCTCACCTCTGCAAGCCCCTGTGACCTTGGTGGAGGGAGCAGCTCCCACTTGAAGCTCAGCGGGGCTCCTTCTGGGGGTCTCAGAGGAAGGCTCTCATGGTCCATGAATTCTTCAAGGCTGCTTAGTGGGAATAGTTGTCAAGAGACCTCAGGACACTATCCTGGCTGCAAACGAATACACAGGGCAAGGGAGGGGCCCCTGGATTGGATAAGTGACAGCCCAGACTTGGTGGAGAAAGGTAGCCTGAGGTTCTCCTGCCCCTTGTGCAGGGTCTGTAGGGGCCTTGAAAAATGCTCCCCCATCTTCTTCATTCTTGATGTTCTCAACCAGGATAGGGGAAGGAAAAATATGCATTAAATTTCTATTATTTATTGTTACTGTTGGTAACAATATTTACATGCTAATTAGGGAAAATTTTGAAAATATAGAAATGTAGAAAAATAATTCAACCCATTTGTTACCATGTAGAGACAATCACTGTTAACACATTAATGTACCTACTTCTAATCCTTTTGAGTTCATATATTTTTTACAGTTATAATCAGATGGTAAATACAAAATTGCATGTAGTAGTTGTTAAAAGTCTGTTTTTTTCCTGGTTATAAAAGTAAAGGAATATTGTATATAAAATTTAGAAAATGTATTAAAAGTAAAGAAGAAAGGAAAGATTTCCAATATCTTATCACCCATGAATAATCACTGCTAATTTATTGGCATCTGTCCTGATAGCTTTTTTTTCTATGCATTTAAAAATATAATCAAGATCATATTGCCTATTTGATTTTCAAGCACTCTCAATAAAGGAAATCCACAGATTCTAGAATGAAGATGACATGAAGAGGAATTTGATGATAGATATCTGCTCTTGATCTTTATCCATTAGAAAGCCCAATGATTCAGTTAATTAAACAAACAACTTCTAAAATGACTTCAGTTCTTGGACAGTAAGCATCGATCATCTATCCTGCTATACAAAGCAGCTATACAAAGCTGCTTTTAAGCATTTATTTGAACAGTTCTCCTGACAAGGTGTTCCAACAGTGTAAAATGTTTTAGTGTTGTTAGCAAGTGATGGAACAGAATGACACCCACGGTCATCAAATGCAGTAAGTTTCCATCTGAACAAAGCGAAGGACGTGGTGTCAGAAACACAATTCCTGTTTATGAAAAGAAGATGTACCTTTAGCTGGACCAAAGACTTGAGGGCTACGTACATAATTTATGTAGAAAGTCTGTATGTCTTCTTTTAGCCACATGGCTTAGCAACAAGGGATGGGCTGTGATTCAAATGCTAGAAGATTCTGAGTTAAGCCCTATAAACTGTCCTGTGTGGAAAAGTCTAGGGACAGCCGAGCCAGCAGGAAGACCCAGCTAATGTGAGATAATGCACTCTGTGGCTTCTCCTCCCAGGGAGCAGGTCTCCTTGGAAGGCCTGGATCTCCTGCAGTCAGTAGTAGCACCACACGTCAACCCCAAAAGCCTGCTGTGTAAGCAATTTGACTTCTGTACCCAGATGCCAAGGGGGGTAGGGGGCATGGCTTTCACACTAACCCTGGCAGATGCTGGGAGCCTAAACTCCTGAATGTGAAGTGCTAATGCAGCAGGGCAGGAAGGAAGCCAGAGGTACCTGCAGATGTGCTCATCTTTTATCCAGGGGATGCACCCTGAAAGCTGCTGGCTACCATGTGGGAAGATGTATGAGGTCAAGGTAAGAAAATGCTTATTTGGACTTCAGGGCATGGGCAGAAAATTAGACCTATACAGCCCAAGTGACTATAAAATTTTCAAGATTTTGTGTTCACTTTGTAGAATTTTTTTTTTCTCTCCAGGAGGGAGAAAATTGCACAGGCCAATCTGCACAGCAATGAAGATCATCTATTTGAATCCCATCTCACTTGGCCATCTTCCTGACTTAATGGGAGAAACCCCTCATCAAAGTATGGATAGCTTTGTGTTTCCTGGAAGAATGGTCTCCCCTTGTGAAGAGTGTTGGCAACACTGTTCAATGTTGTAGATACTGGTATCTGACAGTTGATTTTACCACAGAGTTATTGAAGCTTGGGAAGGGATAGACTTTATTTGACTCTTAAGTTTTTTAGAATTCATGATACTATGATAAAAGCTGATATTAATTTACTTCACCTGGTATATGCATTAATAATTTGTGATGCTGCTTATAAAGATTTAAAAAATAGTATCCTATTGGTAACTCATCACAGGATACTACATTCTAGGATACCCTGTTATTGAAAACAGTTCCACTAAGTATGACACACAAATGCTTAAGAAAACAGACTGATGATTGAGGCCAAAGCTAAACAGAAGCATCAAGAGACCAGAGTAAAGCGGTCTTTCCCCTGCCCCAGGTTCCTGCAAGAGACAAGATATTCAGGTTGCTAGATCTGCAGATTCCAAGTTGATCTACAGGCCCCCCTGCTGAGGCGTGCTATGTCACAGCAAATACCCTTCCAGCTGGTGACCTCCCTAGGCCTGGTTCAAGCCCGTTAACCAAATCCCAGAGGAAGCGAGCAAAGGAAGAAACATGGCCGTTAAGAGTGTAGAGACTTCAATTCTAATTCCTGTGGCTTGCTGGGTGGACTTTATGAATCTCAGTTTGCTCTGTTGTAAAGGCAGAGGCATTAAATCAAGTCCTCGAAGGAGCCTCATGTGAGCTAGTGTTTGGGCAAGTGGAAAGCAGCACGTGAAGGCTGGTCAGCTCCCTTATTTCCGTCCTTGTTACTAAACCAGAGCCAACACAGGATTTCCCCCAGAGTCTCCAGAGGGCTTCACTAGCCAGTTCCAGGGGTTCTGCTGGAGGTGGTGTGGGCAGGCTTTGGCATTTGCAAGGTCAATGCACAAGATTGGTTCAAAATGCTGAAGACCTAGGTCTTTGTATTCCATTCTCCTTCCCTGCAGGGTGAGGGCCTAGGCTTGTGGAGGGCCCACTGGGCTGCAGCCACGTCCAGGAGGGTCTCACCCACAATGTGGTGCACACATTGAGGGAAGAGTAAGAAGTTGGGGCGGACAGCCCCAAACCTAGATCATTCTTCTGGGAAGGGAGGATGAGGAGCAAGAGCCAAGGGCAGAATTAAATGGGGCCAAGAGCGGAGGCGCACCACATGGGGCAATGCCTAGAGGGGTTCTGAGGAGAAAGTGCTCATAGCAGTTTTTTAAATTGCACTTTTTAATGCATCCTTTATTTTTTTACTGGAGTAATGCATTCTTATATTGTATCATGTAGACAATTATAGGAGTTGAAACTGTCCACTGATGTAATCCAGAGACATGGACACTTTTACCATCTGTGTTTTCAGCACCCACTTCATAGCAGAGTCAGAATTCTCCAGTTTCAAAACGCGCATGTCTTGAATACTCAGGCTTCACGAGCCAGCTAGTACAGAGGTGGCTGCATTAAGCTGGCCCTTGAAGGCTACAAGTTCCAACCAACTTATCTGCAAGCATTCCAGTCTTCCGAAGAATTTTCCTCCCTGGTTCCTGTTATTTCTTGGAAGTTTCCAGGGATGCTTGCGTGTGTCTGAGAATCAACTCTGGTCATTGCTTGCTACCATGGCCGGTAAACAGATGGTCCTGTAGGTATCTCAGATATGGCCCCTGAGCTGACCTCTAGCCTGCTGCCCAAGCTGCCCATGGGCAGGTTGCTGAAGACCCTCTGCACCGCGGTGCTGGGAGCTGGGCCTCTCTGAGTCTCGATGTCAAGAACACCTGGCCACCCTCAGGGCTGCTGTGGCTGGGAGGTCCTGCTCCACTCTGTCACTGAGCTGATGCACTTGGAATCCAAGCTGCTTTCCTGGAAGTGAGAACACTGCCCGATTCATCTCCCTCTTTGTGTTAGAGTCAGCTAGTGGCAGAAGAAAGCTGCTTGAGCCTCAAGTGAGACGGCCCTTTCAATTCCCACACAGCTCTTTGTTCCCAGGAAGCATACCTGCCACACAAGTGACCTGGTCAGCATGGGGTGTGGTGTCATTCTGTACCCAGAATCCCACTGACTCCTCATGTGGGGGTCCCACAGCTCAGGCTGGGCCACAGCGTTGGATTCCTATGTCCCGTGGAGTGGATTTCTGCTCCAGGGATTGTGTTGCTCTTGCCTCAATCTTCTGAGGTGCTGGGGCCACCTCAGTCTGTCAGACAGGTCCATAGGCATTTATACCAGAATTCCGGCAGGATTAAAATTTGCTATATTACTATTTTTTGTATTTTGCCAGGACGTGCTCGGCACCCATGTAAGTCAGAAATGTAACTGATCTATGGGATGAGCAGTTGTATCACCTGACACTTGCGTGGGAGCATCAGAACCCCACAAGGCCTGGACATGGGGACATTGAGTGAACTAATGTGGGTCACCAGCACTGGAGGAGGAGACTGGATTGGGTTTGAGAAGAATCATAACCTAGTGGACTGCCATGTCCAAATCACAGCCCTCTCACTTATTGGCTGTGTGACCTTGGGCAAGTCACTTTGCCCTTCTGTGCCTCAGTTTCTTCATCTACAAATGAGGTATGATAATAGCACCTACTTTATGGGGTTATTGTGATGATTAAATGGCTCAATATATGTAAAACACTCAGCCTGGCATATTATACACATTCTTGCTATTATTCCTGAGTTTTGAGGTCATCAAATGCATCTAAACTCACTAAATATGAAGTCTCCCAGGCCGGGTAAAACAAACATTTCAGTGAGTATCCCACGGAGGACCCAGGATCCTCTGGTTATTCAGCGACATAGCAGATAAGCAGCACTGACCCACAGTAGTCCTTCTGGTATGGAATTAGGACCAGGATTCCTACCAGACCCGAAATATGACCTCTGGACCATTTTTTCACTACCTGAATGACTTGGACTCACAAAAACTGCTCCCACAAGGAGACTAAGACGCCAAGTCCTGGTGGGAAAAAAGCAAATTGTCCGATGGGCATTTGGAGCATTTGCCCTCCTGACTTGTAATTATTTTTTCTGTTATTTGTACAGCTGAGTCAGAGCTTCCAGGAGAGTGAGGCAATTCCAGGGGGACCAGTGGGAAGGGAGAGAGTTAGGGAGAGAGAGGAGGAGAGAGAGAGAAAGAGAATCCGGGAGAATGTTTTCTCTGGGAGTAATCAATTGATTCAGCAGTTTTGGCACAGAAATTTCAATTTACTGGACATCTTGTATGGACTTTCCAGTACCTTTATAAAAGAATGTCTTGTCCATAGTGTTTTGGCATTTTTACTCCTGGATTTAGCCAAAACTTGAGAGTTTAAAGACCTAAGAAAGTCACTAGGGAGCTCACAAAGCATTGAGGATGTGACTGCAAGCTCTGGACTCAAATCCGCTCTGACTTTTTTTATTCATGGTATCAGATAGTCTGGAAAACTGCTGGAGGCCAAGTTTGTTCATATGGACTGAGGTTGGGCTTAAAGGTTTCACACTGGTCCTTTCTGCTTGAAAATGTGTGGGAGTCCTCCTGGAGGTTAAAGAGGAACTTCACTTTCTTTCTTCATTTCTTCCTTGACTAAAGTCTTCTGTGCTATTGTTCTGAGGATTTTTTGATTATAAAAAAATTTTGCATGGCAGTTTCAGATCTCATTTCATATTTTAGTACTATATTACTGGACATTTCTCATCTTCTAGTGTTTTAAGGTAGCAGAGTTTGTGTTTTAAGAGGTTATTAATATCGCTAATTATTTTCAAGTACTCTTCACTCTCAGTATTTATTAAGTATCTGCTATGTTTCCAGCCCCTTTTTCGGGCAATTTATGTGAGGCATGTTATTGGAAAGAACATTGCATGGTTAATTCTGTTCCTCTCATTTTACTCTTGAGGAAATGGAGGCTCAGAAAGACCAGGTAATTTGATCAAGGCCACACAGCAAGTGGAAGAGGCAGGATTTCAACCTAGACTAGCCACATCCCGTGGACAGTAATTGGACAATTGATTCCATTCACTCCTTGATGCCCAAGTGTCCTCTAACTGCCCTTTCCAACAAACTTCTTGCTGTTCATTGATTGCGAGTGTTACCCCCGGTCCAGGGCTCCACCACGCACAGCCAGGGTCCTGGCAAGAGGCCCCACCCTCATCTCCCAGCCTCCTCCTTTGCCTCCCTCCAGTATATTCTCCAAGTAGCAGCCAGAGTGAGTTTTAAAAAAAATTTTATGAAAAATATCACATGTACAAAAAGAATACATTTTACAGTGAATATCCATATGCCAACCCCTAAATTCAACCATGAACATTTTACTCATTTTATCACAGATCTATCCCTCCATCCATCCCTCAATCCATCTTATTTTTTGATGCATTTAAAGTTAGTTGTAGACATCAGTACTCTTCCCCTAAATATGTTAGCATGTATACAGAACAGATTTTTTTTTAAAATGAAAGGCAGATCATCTCATTCTCCTACTCATAACCCTCGGAATAAAATCCCAACCCTTGCCGTGGAGTACAAGGTCCTGCGGGATCCAGCTCCTCCTGCCCCTCCAGCCCAATTCCTTATTCTCTTTCCTTTGCTCACTTAGCTCCACCCATAGTGGCCACCTTTCTGCTCCTCAAACATGGCAAGAACTCTCCTGCCTCAGAGGTTTTGCACTTGCTGCCCCTGCCATGTCTTCTCCTTAGAGAAGTAGGACACAGTAGGTGCATAATAAATGTTTGTTGAATAAACGGATGGATGATGGAAAGAAGAATGGAAGGAGGGAGGAAAAGAAAAGGAGAAGGCAGAGAGGGCTGGAAGGAAGGAAAAAGGAAAAAGAAAGGAATGGTGGATTTTCTGCTGGCGAGTTGTGTGTCTTTTCCGGGGGTTGCCCTGAATTACATCAGTGAAGGGAAGAGGGTTTTCATCTGTGTGGCTCTTTGCTGAAGGCTTTCCCCTGAATCCAGACCTTAATGGAATGTGCAAAGTGGTGTTGTGAGTGTTGGGAGCACGGCAGGCTGGCATCACTCTGTGTACCTATTTCCTGCTGCCCTTGTGCTATATGCCTCCTCCATCAAAGCCTGATCTTTTGACTCTACTTCTGAGAGATTTGCAGGGGCAGCTGGGAAGTTCACATTAGAGGAGATAATTTCAGTTCAGAGTCTTGAATTTCTCCTCCTTTGATTCATGTGGTAGGAAAATATTGCCTCTGAAAAACTCTGGACCATCACAGATAATATTTAAAATGCGATATAATCCAAGGATTCCCCAGGCCTTTGTCCTCTGCGAGTTCTTATGGATTTTCAATAATTGTACTGAGTCCAAATCTTCCTGGTCCCTTTGCTCTTGCTGTATACAGGTCCTCCAGATTGGTTCAAAGTCTCGCCCAGTTTGTTCTCTGAGTCTTACGACAGTGCCCAACTAGGCAACCAAGCATGTTCTCAGGGTGACTAATTGTTGCTGTTACTGTATTTTTATGGGGTTGGGAGGGTAGGGATAGAATCTGATACTGTAGTAAAAGCATTCAATGGGTCATCAATGGAAAAATAAACATGGCTGGACATGCCGATGCGTATGTTTTGTTCTGTATTGCCTGGAGCTTGATTTACATGGTGGGGGGGTGGGCAGGGTCTGGATAACGACAGCATCCAGAGCAGAGGCCTCCAGAGATCTTAATCTAGCCTTGACCCTGGGGGTGCCCGAGGGGAGTTCATCCTCTTCTCTGGTCTTTTGTGTCATGTGCCCTGGTGATGCCTGCTGCCCACAAGGCCACTGAGAGTGGGGCCATGTCTCTGCTGCTGCTGCAGATGCCCCTATAAGGACACTGGCCTTTGTGAACAGGGCTGTTTCCTTGGGTTTGCAAAGCTGCTCCCCTCAAGGTGCCATATTTGAGCTGTGTGCCCCGAGTCCTCCTTGGGTTCTGTGTTGACGTGAGAGGAACGCCCTGCTCCCCCGCTTGGAGCCACACTTTGTCACTGACTAGGGTGGCTTGTGGCCCCTTATCTCACTTGGTCCCTACCTGAAGGCCTGCAACCACAGGGCTCACCCACAGTTCTGTGCATCCTCACTGGCATCCTGCCCAGGCGCTGCCATTGTGAGATGCCATCCTCAACCTGGGCCTCCCACCCTTGTGTGGACGAATTCACGTAAAGAAAAGCCACGGGTTGGCCTGCAGTCTTGAAGCTGGCAGTGTGTTTGACCTTGATCGTTCTGGAGGTGGGGGCTCCTGACTCCCCATGTTTTGACTGCGTCACTGGGGGGCCAGTTCCATGTGTCCTGGGAGTGACTCCTCCAGACCTGATGCTTTCGTCAGCACATAATTCCCTGTCTTCAGTCTTTCTGGCCAGAGTGGTTTCTGCTTCCTGCTCTGAACCCTGACTGATATGGCATGTCTGCTCCATTTCATTCCTCCTATCTCTTTGAGGTAGGCATTTATATCCTGCTTCCAGAAGAGGAATGTGCATCCCAAATAGGATACAGACATGGGCCATATGTGACAGAATCTGGCTTTGAACTGAACTTCCTGAGGTTCAGCTTTTAACCACTACATTGCTTTGCCTCACCTGAACATGAAGGATGGACGAGGGAAAAAACAATGTTTGGGCAGAAGGGGAGAGGATCCCTGCAATGTTCTCCCTTCCTTCTCTCCCCAACGCCAGGATTCCTCCCTCCCTGGTCTCCAACAGGACCAGACTTCCTGAAAGAATGTGCACCCCTGCCTGTCAAACCTATTCCCTTCCTGCCCTGCTCCAGTACTACAAGAGGGCAAATGGAGATCCTAACATCCCACCAAATTCTAGAAAACGGAAATGCGTGTGGAAATTCTGCCCCACCTCTACGGCTTCATCCATGTGCATCCTTTGCTTGTCCTCCAGGCTGAAATAATATGCTCACCCTCTGGCATCCCGTAGTTTTCCAAGTAGCTCATTTGTGTTTTCAGCAAATCTTCCCTATGGTGTGGTGACTTCTGTGTGCTTCATACCTCTTCTACCAGTCTAGAACTACAGCTTCTCGCTGGATCCCCCCTTCACTTGCCAATGCACATTTAATGAGTACCCACAGTGCCAGGCCCTGTGTTCAGCTCTAAGAATCCAGAGATGAACAAGATTCAATCCTCAGAGTCAAGGAGCTCCTGGTCTGGTGGGGACAGGCAGACACTGTATAATACAACATCAATATAAAACCAGAAAGATGCAGAAGGGGCTGGGGCAAGGCCTGGGGCAGAGGAAGCCTTTTGGCTCGAGAATGGCTTTACAGAAGAAATGACTGTGAGCTGAGGTTTTGAAGTCTGGGTAGGAGTTTTCCAGACAAACAAGGTAGGGGAGGACATTGAAGATAGTAGGGAAAGCATGGGCCTGGAGGAATTTGGGGTGGCCAGAGCTCAGGATGGGTAGGAGACGCACAGAGGGAGGAGGGAGGGGGTAGGTTAGGAAGGGGTGGGCCAGGAAGGGCTCAGCAGATGCTTGGCACAGAGTGGGTGCTACATAAATGCTTTCTGCATGAGAAAATACATTACTGCTGTTCTTTTGCAAGGAAAATGAAGGTTTTGCTCTGCGGATTGCCTGAGCTCTGCTTCAGTGCAGAGCTCTCTTTCCAGGCCTGCTTGAGCCATCCATCACAGTGAGAGCATGTCCGTGAATGCCGAGGGAGGGGGTCATGGGGGAGAGATGAGAGAGCCAGAGGGAGGGCTGGCCGCACACGAAGCCTCCAGCAGACAGCCAAGCTGCTCTTTAATGAGGGCTCCATCGATCACTCTGTCCCTGTATTCAATTTGTGGGTCTTGATTTGGCTATTATAGAGCGCTTCTCTTTCCTAATTTCAAAGCCCATGTTTTTATTAAAGCCTCTGAAATCGTTTTCACCCTCCAGCTTTGGTTTCTTCCCATAGTCCTTTATCATCCTTGCAAGGAGGCTGAGCTGTGCTCCCTACTCTGGGCTCAGAACAGTGAGCTACAGCTCGTCCCCCACAGTCCCCCTGGGTGGGCAGAGGAACCCAGGGCCTTGGTGCTCACCACCACCGTACTGTCAGGGCCTCTGTAGGGCAGGCAGCCCACATGGAGGACTAAGATGGCTTTTATATTTTGCAATGGCACAGTTTTTGTCTTCTTCTGTGAGATATAAGAACTTCCATTGACCTTAATCCCAATATCTCTGCCTGTCCAGAGATGGAAGAACATGGGTTTATATCTTACCACCAACGCACACTCTGTGTGTTTGACCTTGAGCAAGTTACAGAGCCTATTCAGTTATTCAACCAAGTCTCAGTGCTCCTGTTTGTAATAGGATTTACCGTGTAGGGTTGTTGGGCGGATTAGATGTGATACTCTGTGTAATGGGAAGCATATGGCATGGTGCAACGTGCTGCCTCGTGCTTGCTGCATAATCTTATGCAAGGTACTTGACCTCTTGTGTCTCCGTTTCCTTATCTATAACATGGAGATAAATAATCATTCATCTGCTTCATAGGGTTGTTGTGGAGATTAAAGAAGGTAAAATATGTAAAGTGCCTGGAGCAGTGCCTGGCACGAAGCAAGTACCGCATAAAGCTCAGTACAATTGTTAATTTCTTTACTCTCATCACAACCCTACACATCCATTCTATAGAGGAGGAAACGACGCACAGAGAAGCTAAGTACGTGTCAAAAATCCTTAACTCTGTATCAGTGCTGTCCAAAAGAACTTTCTGTGATGTGGAGATGTTCTACAGTCTGTGCTGTCCAATCTACTGAAAACTTGAGAGTGTGGCAGGTAGAATCTGCCCCCAGAATGGCCCCTCAAGGATGTCCACATCCTAATCTCCAGAACTTGTGACCATGTTTCATTGCACAGCAGAAGGGATTTGTAGGTATGATTAAGATATGATTTTGAGATGGGGAGATTATCCTGGATTATCTGGGTGGGCCCAATGTAGTCACTAGGATCCTTGTAATAAGGAGGCATGTGAGTCAGAGCCAGAGAGAGAGATTTGAAGGTGTTACACTGTTAGCTTTGGAGATGGAAGAAGGGACTGCTAGCCAAGGAATACAGGCAGTCTCTATAAGCTGGAAAAGGCAAGGAAACATAGTCTCCCTTAGAGATGCCAGAAGGGATGCAGCCCTGCTAATACCTTGAGGTTAGCCCAGTGAGACCCATTTCGAGCTTCTGTCCCCAGGATTGTATGATAATAAATTTGTGTGGGTTTTAAGCTACTAAGTTTGTGGTAATTTGTTACAGTGGCAATAGGAAGCTAATACACTGAGGAATTGAATTTTTAAATTTTATTTAATTTTAATTAATATAAGTTAAGATATAAATAGCTACATTTAGCTAGTGGCTACCATGTTGGACAGTAGAGCTCTAGACAGTAAATGGTAAGCAGTAGATGTTCAAAATATGTTGTTAGTTGAAGAGGTAAAATAAAAAGCAGTTCAGTGTAGAAGATACTATTTTTACTCCTATCTATCCATTCATCCATCTGGTTATGTAGACATCAGAATGATAATGAGTGGTGGGATTACTAATACTTCTCTTCATGATTCATTCTTGGTAGGTTGTGTGTTTCTAGGAATCTGTCCATTTCATCTAGGTTATCCAATTTGTTGTCATATCATTGTTCATATTTTGCTTACAATCATTTTTATTTCTGTAAAATTGGTAGTAATGCCCCCTCTTTCATTTCTGATTTTAGTAATTTGAGTCTTCTCTCTTTTTTTTAGTCAATGGTTAGCTAATTTTATTGATCTTTTCAAAGCGCCAACTTTTGGTTTTTTGATTTTATTGTTTTTCTGTTCTCTCTCTTTTTTTTTTTATTGCTGCTGTAATCTTTACCATTTCTTTCCTTCTGCTAGCTTTTGGTAGTTTGTTGTTTTTTTTCCTAGTTCTTTATGTTGTAAAGTGAGTCTGTTGATTTGAGATCTTCTTTTTTGAGGTAAGTGGTGACAAGTATAAATTTCCCTCTTAGCACTGCTTTTGCTGTATTCCATAAGTTTCAGTAGGTTGTATTTTAATTTTCATTGTCTCAAGATATTTTCTAATTTTCCTTGTGATTTCTTCTATGACCCATTGGTTGTTTAGAAGCGTATTTTAAATTTCCAAATATTTGTGAATTTTCCAGTTTTCTTTCTGCTGTTGATTTCATTGTTGAAATTCTCATTTTATTCATATATCACTTTTCTGATTTCCTTTGGCTCTTTGTCTGTGTTTTCCTTTAGCTTTTTTACTTAAAGACAATTTAAAAAGTCTTTGTCTAGTAAGTCTAATGTCTGTATTTCCTCAGGGATGGTTTCTAGAGATACAGTGTTTTGTTCTTTTAATGGGCCATGTTTTTCTGTTTCTTTTCATACTTATTTTATTTTATTTTTTGTTGGGAATTGGACATTTGGATAATAGTCACCTCTCCCAGTCTTTGCAGATATGTTCTGTGCTACAGCATTCCTCTACTTAATAGCTGGACATACATTGAGTCTTGAAATTAACCCTAGGTGGAGGCTTAAGAGTTTTACAAATCTTTTCTAAACATGTGTCTTGCCTGGACCTGTATGTGGCTTTTTCACTCCCCCTGAATATACAAGGAATTGAATATTTTTGGATGTTTTAATTTCCCAAAGAGTCTCACCTCAGCTTCTCTCCAGGGCTTTAGATGTTTTATTGTTTGCCTCCATTTGCATCTCTTGCCTCAGGTGCCTGTAGATTTTATGAGCTGTACCTGCTGCTTTTTGCCATTTTCCTCGGCCTGAGATGCAAGCTATGCCACTTTTCCCCACAAGCTACAAGTTAGGCAGAACAGAGACCAATCTTTCAGGAAGCTCCCAGACAAGCTGTAACATTGCAAATAAAGTCTGCTTTACTCTCTCTGGTTCGAGGGAGAGATTTGGGAGCTGGGCTGCTATCTCCTCCAGACCAAGACTGCTCCACATTAGGGAGGGGATGGAAAAAGGGTGAGTAAAAATGTCACAAAATGTCCTACCATTTCGAATATGCCTTTTCTTGATTGGAAATTTGTTTGGTTGCTGTCAACCTTTGACTATTTTCCAGAGCTCCTACACAGTTACTGTAGCCAGTCACTAGTTGTTTTTTAAAAAATGTTTCTGTTGGGGAACGAGAGCCTGGAGCTTCCTTGTATGCCAGTTTGCTACTAATACTTTTAATTTTCTTCTTATTGATACCTGACTTTACAAATTTTATGTAAAGAACAATTGTTTCTTTTATAAGAAGAGATAAAAATTACTGAGAAAGAGATGGTTGTAAGAAAATATCTCACAATAGCAAAGGAAATATAAACTATATAATAAATAAAAGAAATATAAACTACCTAGTAAGCTTAACAACAGGTGCTTGTGAACTACAGTGCAAGCACCTTTTACGCAGGAGTTAGATCACAGACTGAGCTCTCAGCTAAAATCTTATATAGTCAACATAACCTAGTATAACACCCAGCACCGTGAGATGCTGACACCACGAAAAGTGCCAGAAGCTGAGGCTGATCCCCCATTCCTGTCCAGAATGTGCTCAGTAAGTGAAAGATGGGCAGACTCACCCACACTCTCTAAACTCTTTGTCTTTCAGATACATATAGTTTTATTTACATCGTTGTTTGAATGTATATTTGTTTAGGCTCAGTCTCCATAAATAGAATTACAAAAGGATATAAAGGGATAAAAAAGATGACTTAAATAAATGGCAAGACACACTATATTCTTAAATGAAGAATCAAGTATCATGAATATTTCATCCGTTCCCATTAATAGACTGGCAAGATGCAATTCCAATAAGATATATACAGGATGTTTTGCAGGAAACATGACAAAAATAATTCAAAATTTCACATGACATAAACGAAGAATATGAAAGATGATTCTGAAAAAGGTGAGTATAGGAGTAGGGGGTGATGCCACTTAGTTCTTCCTGCTATTAAATCACACTGTAAAGTTACAATAGTTTTAACTTTATGGCACTGATTCAACAACAGATACATCAATGGAAGAGGATAACACAGAAATAGTCTTTTATATTTAGATTAAATACTTGATAAAATAGGCATTATAAATTAATTTGGAAAAAGGACCAACATTATATATAAATGTGTAGAATAACTGATTAGCATTTTGTAGTAAAGTACTATTTAGATCATCCTTTTTATTATGAACCAAAATAAATCCGAGATGAATTTATTTTCAAATATTAGAAAAAGTTGAAGATTTGAGTTAACTATTTATCAGACCTTTTGTGGAGGAAGAATCTTTTTTTTTTTTTTTAATAAATTTATTTATTTATTTATTTTTGGCTGCACTGGGTCTTCATTGTTGCACACGGGTTTTCTCTAGTTGCGGTGAACGGGGGCTACTCTTTGTTGCGGTGCGCGGGCTTCTCATTGCGGTGGCTTCTCTTGCTGCGGAGCATGGGCTCTACATGTGCAGGCTTCGGTAGTTGCGGCACGTGGGCTCAGTAGTTGTGGCTCGCAGGCTCCAGAGCGCAGGCTCAGTAGTTGTGGCACATGGGCTTAGTTGCTCCGCAGCATGTGGGATCTTCCCGGACCAGAGCTCAAACCCATGTCCCCTGAACTGGCAGGCAGATTCTTAACCACTGAACCACCCGGGAAGTCCCAAGAATCTTTAAGTTTGAAAATAATAGAAAAATTTCACAGATGGAAAGTGCAACTGATTTAACTCAAACAGTTTTAACTGCCATTAACAAGATAAACAAGATAAAAAGAAAAAAATACCACTGGAAAATATGTGCCGTACAAGTGGCAGTACATTTAAAATTGGGAGATTTCACATATATACCCAAATCTCAGGCTTATTTGAAAAAACGGAAAACCCAGTAACCTGCCTTGTTTAGGCTGTACAGTTTATCACGGTGGTTCCCTCACCGTGTTACTTCTTTTTTGTTTCACTCATTCACCCATGGGCCCTGGAGATTGCTGCTCCTTGCTCAGAACAATTACACCACTTGCCTGACCAGTACATTGGGTAGATTTGTTTTTCTGCCACTTCAGTGACCTCTCCTTGCCCTCAAGAGCAACTTTATGATCTTCTTCAGACTCCCCTGCAAGGGCCAGTGGGGTTGTCAAATCTTTGAGTCTCTGAGGCCAGGAGAGCTAGTCCCTTCCTGGAAGTCAGCAGTTCTAAACTTTCTTCCTTGGCCTTTTCTACTGCTGCACCCAATCTTCTGTCTCCTGGGTCACCTCTTCTATTTTCCCCACCTCTTCGTTCGTGCCCCAGGCAAGTGGCAGCTGATTGGTCTTCTCTTGGCAGGTACAAGTGGGTGCTAATGAATGAAAGAATGTGCTGTCCTTACACCTGATAAAGAGGTAATTGACCCACACCTCCTCTCTCCCCACCCTCAGTATTTCTTTTTCTGTGCAATAATCTGCATAGGCAAGACAGAGATCCTGGTTTAGACCCTAGTTTAGAAATTACACTTGACCTGAGAGCTCACAAAATGCTTAGATGTTATTCCAAGTTGCAAAGTTCCCAGTGGTGTGGTGATTGACAACATTATTTAAATAAGGCTTTGAGACCTTTGACTCTTGTACGACACAAGCAGATTAAATCAAAGGGCTGAGATATCCATCTGTCTGTCCATATGTCCTTCCATCCATCCAGTCAGCATTTATTTAATGCCTACTCTCTGCCAGGTTCCTTTATGTACCGTGTCTTCAAAGTGCTAAAAGGTGAGCCCTATTTTACTGATGAGAAAATGGGCTCAAGGGGTTAAAATAGTTTGCTCAAGTTTATATAACTCAGAGATAAAAATCAAATTCTAAAGTTCAAGACCATTACAGTCAACAGTTCTGCCCTGAAGAAGTTCACGATCTAGTAGAGAATATTTTAGGTGTGATTGTTATGAATGCATTCCAAATTTAAGTTAAAAGTTCCTGCTGTTGTCTCACTTATCTGGATGTTTTTGCCCATAGCACTCAGGAGACCAAATTATTTGAATAATTACTAGTAGACACAGTATCAGAATGTGGAGTGTCTTACTTAGTAATGAGTTACCAAAGGCCTTCCAAGTGGGCACGGGTGGATGAATTCATGGACAAACTCATTTGTGTTTGGTCTCTCTGGATTTTCCCTGTCTCACTTTCAAACAAGCTGTCAAACCCTTAGCATTTCCTTGCCTTGGGGAATTTTTGTGGGACAGTAGTAAACAAAACTGCTGGAAGTCTATGACTCCTCCTGTATTTTGTTAACGTTTCTGGCAGATTAGGCTGTGTGTTCAGAGAGAGGATGATGTGGGAGAGCAGAAGGACTCTTAAGGGTCAAAGAAGGACAAGAGAAAGTTGACCCCCAGCCTGGGGAGTGGTTTCTGGTCAGTGAGTTGCACACATGATATGGGATCCACTTCCACTCATGGCAGTCCCTGGGGAGGCAGACAGACCTCAAGGGGATGACTTTGTCGGACCCCCTGGAGGTTTGTCAGTGCAAGACTCTGGGAACAGGGGCACCATTCTGGGTGGCAGCCTGGAAAGGGGAATTCTCAGCGAAGGCTGTGAGTCAATCACAGTGATGGCTGTGAATCCATCTCCTGCCAGCCCAGTGGACTAGGGCCTTACTGTCAGAATGTTGTTGATTACAAAACAAAAAAAACAAAAAAAACCAAAAAAACCCCCAAAACACACATGGAGTACATGCCAGAGTTTTCTTTCCAAAATGCTTAGAATGAAGCATTTTTTTTGCTACTTCTCCTTTCCCTCCTGAATCAAATTTCTCAGGGCAGTTTTCAGGTCTTTGCCACTCCCAGGCCAGTCTTCATTTCCCTGAATGTCCCTGCCCTCAGCATTTGGACCCCATGCTCCAGCCACTATGAACTGTTGGCAGATGCAACCCCCGCCCCTGCCCCATACTCTCCTGCCTCCAAGCCTTTGTGCACGTTGTTCCCTCTGTCTGTAGAGCTTTTCTCTGTTCTCTGGGAAGCTCATCTTTCAAAGCCCTGGAGGTGCCTTCCCAGACCCTCCTCCCCTAACGCACACACACATACAACACAGAAGAATTAATCATTTCCACCTTTCTGCTTGGCGGCATTTTATTATTTGATCAAAGTTAGGGATGTAGGGCCTGTCTCCCCAGTTAGTTGGAAGCATCTTGAGGTTTGGTGCTATGAGGTCTGGTGCTGATTCATCTCTGATTCTCCAGGACCTAGCACAGCACCTGGCATGTAGAAGGTGACCCAGCAAATGTGTACAGGATGAATACGTCGGAGAATGAGTGAAAGCACTGAAGGACACAAAGAGCCACCAGGATATAGAGTGGACATCCGTGTACAATGCCCAGTGCCTGCCATGGATGGACAGCTTTGAGCAGGGCAGAGGAATCCTATATCAGAGAGCACTGCCAAGCTGGAGTCACACAGCAGAAGTATGTGAAGATCTTATGTTTGAAGATGATTCAGGTATTCCCTGTACTCTTTTATTTCATACTATTTGCTGATTTTTGTGGTTCTACTAACCTCAAGGCTTTTATAAGCAAAGAACCGGGCATTAATGAAGCAACCATTAGGTGTTTGGTTCAGGGTAGTTCACAGCACTGTGGGTTGGTATCATTGTCCTCATTTTACTGATGAAATCAACCTAGTCTCACAGAGGTTAAGTAACTTTCTCAAGTCCTTACTGTGAAGCGAGGTCAGATGCAAACTCAGTTTTGCCTTATCCATCAGGCACTAGTGTCGATGTCCCAGTGGGAAAAGGGATCTTCAATTAGGATAATTTGAGGAGTGTTTACTCACAAAGACACTAAGTACAAAGCTACTTAGTGGGGAGAGGGGAGCCAGAGGGGCAGTCCAGGAACCTAGGCTGGGAGCAACACAGTTGTCAGCAGGGGGAGAACGGGAGCAGAAAGCAAGAAGGAGAGGTGGTTGTGAAGCGCACACCTCCCTGTGCAGAACCCAGACGGCCTGAGGCAACCTCCTGCTCTCTGCCCTCCCATTATCGGGCTCCCAGCAACCAGTGAGCCCACGGGCAGGGTCCATAGGGGCCCGCCTCCACGGCAGAGAGCAGGGTGGGGCAGGAGGGAAAATGGATGTGGAAGGGCAAACAGAAGACATGTATACCAGCAGCATCTCACACAGGCAGGCAAGAGCAGGGGGACATGAAGGGTGGAGACACCTGATCAGGCCACCTGGCACCCAGGGGACATTCTTACAAAATTCTGATGACCAGTGACCGTGGTCCTTTTACTGCAGGTCATACTCCCACCCTGCACAGCTTTCCACTCTACTTGGGAGGCCACCCACCTCCACAGCTCCTCATGGCTGGGGTCAGTCCAAGACCAAGTGATAGAGACCAAGGGCCCTTCCTTCTGTGACCCTTGTATAAAAGAGACAGTCACCACAGGAGAGTACCTGATGGCCTTTGTGGGTCCCATCTCTTTGCAGCATCTGATTTCCCTTTGAATGAGAAGAGCAATGGGCAGCAGGCCAAGATCTGCCTTTCCTCTCCCACCCCCGGCTCCTCACATCCCATCCCATTTGAGAAGAGAAGGGCAGTGCTGTCTTTCCATCAATTTCTCTCATGCTTGCTTCCCTCACCTTTTCTCCTTCTTAATCTACCCGTGGCTCCTAAAAGGATTAATTAGAAAGATGTGAGCAGGGGTTGGAACGTCAGAAAACAATCGTCACTTTCCTATCTGACCTCTCTCACCAGCTGCAGAATTAACAAATTGAATGTCCTCAGCAGACAGGAGTGGCACATGATACGATGTTCATTACGAGCCTCGCCAGGGACTGTGTGCGAAGCCCCATTTAAACAACTCTTGCTGATTAAATTCCTCCCAGGCACTCCCG
Organism: Balaenoptera musculus; assembly: GCF_009873245.2. NCBI lineage: Eukaryota > Metazoa > Chordata > Mammalia > Artiodactyla > Balaenopteridae > Balaenoptera > Balaenoptera musculus. Next base: position 43,019,470 of record NC_045793.1, read on the forward strand.
CCAGACACTGTTAGAAAATACTCACATCCAATGGCTTTTTAATTTTTTTTAAACATGTGCCAATTATTTGCCTGCTATCTGCAGGTGCTGGCAAGCATCATTGCCGGCCTCACTGTCTACACTCTTATCCACTCGGCGCCTGCCTGGGGGCTCACGTCGTCAGGAATAGGACCCTGGGCTCTGGCCTGGGCTGTCAAAAGCTCTCCAGCCACCCTCCAGGACTGGCCTGCCCCGCCCCCAGCTCCCAGCCCCACACGTCTCACCTTCTGAGGCTCAGAGCTCTCTCGAATGTTTCAAGGTGACAACACAGACCCGGGTGACCTGCTAGAAGTGGGGCCCAGAGGGGCAGGCACACATTTGTGCCTGGGCCGGTGCCAGCCGCCTCCCAGCCAGGGTGTGCTTCAGACCTGGGCCAAACAGGGACATATAATCGCCACCTCTGGGAGCAGGAGGAGGGCGGGGAAGGGCAGTAAGATCCTGCCTGGGAAAGGGCTTGGCACTTGCTCACAGGCCCTTTTCAAATAAGTTTCAGAATGCCCTTCTCTTCCTGCTCTCACTTCAGCTATCCTGATGACTTAGTTCACTCCTTGTTTGGTGCTTAATTAAAGCCAATGAGTTCTTAGCAGTTTAATAGGTGCCAATTAATATCCAAAAGTGAGGGTTCAAAAATATAAGCAATAGAATTTTTATCCTGTTCATATTTTTTTTAACAAAGGTAATAGAAAAGTTTTACCAATAACAGGTTTTGCAACTGTGTTTCACTGTGACCCACTCCCCACCCTCGACCAGCTCCGGGGATGGCACCTTCCTCTTGATTTCCCTCCCCGTCTACACCTTTGGAATTCACTTCATTATTAGCCTGTCTAGTTTTCTCATATGAGAGGGCATCTCATCTCACTGATGATAGCAGCTCTAGATCGGAATAAACACTTCCTACCCATCTTCTTTGGAAAGTCCTGTCTTGCCCCTGGATGACACGCCAGGCTAGTCAGTGGGCATCCTCTCCCTGCCACTTTCACCTTCTGGCACTTATGAGACCTTGGAGTTCCTGCTTCCCATTAAATGAACTAAGAACTGCCATGAATTGAATGACAGAGCTAAGTAGTTACAAGGAATTGCAGGAGTGATTGAAGGAACTGAACACGTTTATCTCAGAGAAGAGAGAACTTGGGGTGGGGGAGGAGCATGAAATCTGCCTTCAGACACCTGACAGGCCTTCGTGTGGAAGAGAAGACAGACTCGGGCTCCGGGTCCGTATGTGGGAGAACCAGCCTCAGTGGCAGGGAGGTAAAGGAGGAACACATTTTAGCTCAGTATAAGAAATGACCTTATAACAATCAGAGCTACACCAAGAGGTGGTAAGCTCTCAACCACTGGAGGTGTTCAAACAGAGGGCCAAGGACCCCTTGGTGAGTATACAGGGGTAGGTGAGAGGTGGGGAGGGGGGTGGAAGGGTATCTAGAAGAGTATGATGACCACATTAGACCTTTTAAAAATTTTCTTCCAAATTTGAGATTTTATGATTCCCTTTTCATAAATAAGCATAGTCCTTTACAGCCACAGCACTTTAGAGGCTTTGTGTCAGGAAGGACAGGGTAGTCCTAGAGGGAATCCAGAAGGAAAGATAGCCCCAACCACAGATTAGGGAGGAGAGAGAAAGAAAACAAAATAATTTTAAAAAGTGCAATAGATTGGGGCCATTTAGTGTAGGGACACTATTTTATATACTTTAATAGCCTAAAAAGGATCACTGTGTTAAAGTCCTGCACAAATTTGAATATTTATAATGGCTATCTAGTTAGGAAGAAAAGTTAAGAATAAAATTCAGTGAAATTTTGAATTCAGAAGTAAGGATTTCTGATTTAACTTGATGTATAATGCCTAGTATAGCCCTCCCGGTTCCCCCATGGCAGTATAAATATCCTGAAAATGCAAACAAACAAGCAGGTAATAATCCTTTAACAAAATATAAGAAAGTTATATGTTAAAGCAAATTCTGGAGATAACTGTTATTGATGACCTCATCAATAGGAAAGGATTGAGAAATAGTTTTGGAGCACACTTCCTCCGATTAAAACATCCCAAGTCCAAAGAGAGGAGATGAAATAAACTAAACACCTTTCTACTAATGTCCCTATCTTCAAGTCACAAGGACAAGGATTAGAAAAACAAGCTGTCTCCCCTCCACTCTCTTTAGAGCTAGCCAAGACGCTGGAGCCCTATCTTTCCCCAGGTTGCCACCCACCATCCCTCTGCCTCTCACACCATTGTCTTCAGATCATTTTCCCTTGTATCCATTCAAAAGCCACATTTCCCACAAAGCAGAGGGGAACTGGAGGAAGCACACTGCATCTTGGCTCACTTAGATGCCCAAAGAGAAGCATCAGAAGCAGGGTAGAGCTTCTGGACACAGTTCTGGATAAGGGGCATCATCTTTCATGTTCTAAACTATGTATAAGAGGAGTTAAACCTGCATCTTGGGAATTCCCTGGTGGTCCAGTGGTTAGGACTCCACGTTTTCACTGCCAAGGGTGCAGGTTCAATCCCTGGTCAAGGAACTAGGATGCCGCAAGCCGCGCAGTGCGGCCAAAACCACCCCCCCCAAAAACCAAAAAAAAAAATCCCAAACAAACAAATAAAAAAAACCTCTGCATCTTACAAATTGACCTAGTGGCTGGTTCTTAGCTCTGTACTTTAGAAGGGTAGTTACAGCACCAAAATGTGCAGTGATGGGGGCTGTGGGAAACTCCAGGCTTGGATAGCAATCTGTTCTCTCAAGGATGAATGGAAAGAAAAGGTTAATAAGGGGCCTATAGAAAGGTACTGCAAATTATGGGCGACTTTACTTGATGATTCATGGCTCTAAATTGTTATTCTGTTAGATAAAGAAGAGACTTGTGGAATAAACCTTCCTGCTGTCTACGTTTATGAAACAGGAACAGGAAGCTGCAAAGTCAGAATAGGCTGAGATGAAGGTAGTGTGCAAAAGTAGTTTGCTGAAATAAGAAAAGAATGCAGGTAATTCCAAATGCAGTAGCAGGATTAAAATCTAATTGAAGATGGTAAGTAAAAGATAAGATCTTGCAGAAAATTATACCAGAAATGAAGAGGAGAAACTTGAAGAAATCTTCCTGACCATAGTGGAAAATGATTAAAACATAAATATGGTGATGGATGGCAGATCTCGAGACTTAAGGATGTATATAGCAAACCTGAGAATTACACATGCCACAGAAGATAAAACCAAAGTTGAATACTCAAGATCACCTTCAAATTAGGGCTTCCATGCCAAGATGAGAGGTATAAACATCTCAAATAAAATACTAGCAAATTGGATTTGACAGATTATTAAAAGAGTTATCTATTATAATGAACATAGGTTTAATTTCAGATATGTAAAAATAGTTTAATATTATTACAAATTTCTTAATCAATGATTAGTTTAGTAATCAATGGATCAAAAATAAAAACCAATATGATCATTTCAATATATATACTTCAAAATGTTTGATTAAATCTAATACTCTCAGGTTCCAAGTTCAGTCAGACTTTTAGGTTGCATATACACATATTTTCTCCTCCCGCAATTTTATTTTACCCTTGGTCCTATCATGGGATTTACTTTTTTCAGTATTCCTGGTGTTTTGCAAGTAGTATTATGACTTTAGGTTAACCACCTGAGTAAATATGAAAACTACTCCCTACCCCTCCTAGTCCTCACCCACAGTGGCCCCTGCATTTCCCAAGTGCTCCACTATCCCTCTTCCAGGCCCCTCCTAGCCCCTCTGCACTCCAGGGTTTCCATCAACATTGTTCTCTAGGCTCAGCCAGTCTGTAGCTCCTCCAGGGTTGCAGGTTGGGTACATGAGGTGGCACTCATCTGGAATGTCCCTCACACTCGTGCCTTGATCCCTGAAACCCCTGTAGAAGGAGATGCAGACTTTCCTTCCACATAGCAAAGCCCTAGTGGGGAACACGAGGGCTCAAATCAAACTGATATCAGAGGAGGCGGAGGTAGGAGGGAAAAGGGGGTTCTAGGACATCTGGGGCTGGGGAAGGGAGCAGAAGAGACAGAATAAAGAAACAGAATCAGTCATTACCCATTTCATAATCTGTCACTATCTTCTGTCCTCATGGGTTGGTGGTGGTGGGATAGCAGGAATGGATACAGCAAAGTACTGAAATTCTTGGCTACATAAACATGGGAGTTTTGAATCTCACCGTGGAGTCCCATGTCAGCCCTCACGTCTTCCAGTGAATCCACAGATTTATGAGACATGGATTGAATAGCTGAAGAACTGGATCAGCCTATTCCAACAAACATAATTCTTGCATGCTTCTGTGCCTTTGCACATGCTGTTCCTGCTGCTTGGAATGCCCACCCTGCCCTGGTCCACCAGATAAACACCAGTGCAAATCTCTCTCAGACAGAGGGAGGGGCACCTTTCCCTGTGCATATATGACAACCACAGCACTTACTCCATGGAACCAGAATGAGCTGCTCCCAGGCCTGCCTCCAAACTACAGAATGTGTTTCTCCAGAGAAGAGGCCGTGGCTTAACCATTTCTGTATCCACAGCCTTACACTGTTCTTGCTACATATTAAGTCTCAGTAAATATCAGTTTGATGAATGAATAAAGAAACAGAGAATGGGGAGGCGACAACTCTGGGCTAGAGAGGCCCACTTTGAGGAGCAGATAGGTGTTCAAGCCCAGCCAGGGGACTCTATTTTGGACATTCTTGGTCCCCAGTGGCTGGCTGGGCTTGGTTTCTCTCTGAATAGGCCAAACTGAGGATGGGGCTCTGGTGAGCATGTTCGGGCCCTCTGGAATCACGGATACCATGAGCTTGTGGAAGCTCAGGCCATCTGCATGCCTCTTAAGGTCTTCAAATTTGGTTGTACCCCATACCATCAAATTCACACAAATCTGTTTCTTCCATTGGAACACAGATTTAAAGGGCCATCTGTATCTGATGGCAGACCACAAATGACTCCCGCTAGAAGGTCCCTGGCTTCTTAGTCTATTAATAGCCAACTGCACCCGCACAGCTGGGAGTCCTTAGGTCCACAACAGACATGATTGTGGGACAGCCTGGGAACAGGAAAGATCACAGATCTGAGAGTCAGGAAACCCAGTCCTTCACATTGAAAGACTGATATCCTTGGGTCAGTCTTTTAATTCCTTGGAGTCTCAGTTTCTTCATGTATTAAAAGAGAGCACTGGATTAAATAATCTCTTAAACCCAAAATTCTGCATTATTTTAATCAGGTAAATTCTAGTCAATTGTTTAAGCCAACCACTGATCAAGGGATGGAACAGAATGCTCTACTTTCTATTTTAACACTTTCTTGGTTAACTGACCTCTTGATTGCAGAGAAAAGTCAGAAAATTCAAGCTCTTCCTCATGTTCTTTGCAGTTATATCAGTTGGACAGTCATTTATATCATAGCGGGGTATTAGAAAGCTCTAAACTTGCATCTTACACCTTGGTGAATATATCAATTAAGATCAAACATTTGGACTCTATTTATAGTGGACTGCCTGTTCCCTATCTTGAGTCCCAGGGCTGGAATATGAAAGACTGTTTGGATTGGATAGCAATCAATTAATTGACATTTATTAACATCTACTGCAGGGCCAGCACTGTGCTAGGGACTCATTTTGCAAATCTCATCTTATGTAGCACTTTCAACACACTTGATCTCTTTTAGTCCTCACAACTGCCTTCCACCTTCCTACGAGCTGTGCTCCCACCAGAGAACAACACAGACCACTTAGAAGTGCTGTGTTTGGAAAATCATTAGTGGGGGCTTCTCCCTGGAAGTGGAAGATGTCACTGCCCAGAGAAGGTGTGACTCTGCAGCTCTTCCCCGACCCAGAGAGCACCCTGAAGGACAGCCACTTGTTCATAAACCTTGAGTTTTCCCAAGACATAGCCTTAAGCTTTACAAGAACAACCTTGTGGGATTTCTTATCCTTCCAACTTTAACTTGGCCAGAAATGCCCTGAGACCAGGCTTTTCAGCTATATTTTAGCACTTCTGCCACTGGCTTCAGCAGCAGCAATAAAGGATAGAGAGATGTGAGACACTAATAGTATTTCACCCACACACCCTTAAAATAACCTAGGCTTCTTGGGAATGGTAGGTGTTAGTTCCGCTTAAGTTTCACATGAAGGTGAAGTGGCAATGAGTCTCCTCGGCTTTTTCCTTTTCTGCACAGAAGCCATCAAGTCAACTTTTTGCTCTGACAAGAATGCTAAGCACCTGGGAAATCAGGAGATGTGGGCTTCTTCATTTATCCTTTGCAGACATCTTTTAAACACCTTTATCATAAGAGACATGGATGGTTCCAAGGTGAAACAGACACAGTCCCTGTTCCTTTAAGGAACTCCCAGTCTGGACCAATAAACTGATACATGACAATACCGTGCCATGACAGACATAGCTGCCTACATGCTTAATGAACAGCCTTTCTCCCTTCTTTCTTGCTAATGGAATGCCAATTTTATTCCTATTTAACCTGCTCTGCAATGGTGGATCTGTTATGATGGGTCTGAATCAATCACTGCAAGTCTGATGCCCTTTTTCAGTGACCAGCCCTAGGATGGATATGTGACTCAGTTCTGGCCAGTAAGACTTCAAAGGGAGTCTTCAGGACAACGTTTGAAAAGGATATTTCTCCCTGATAAAATGTATTACAGGGATAAAACTTTTTGTTTCTGCATCCATTCTTCTTTCTGGGAATGATGTTGTGTAATTATGTGATGCTTAAAATTGGAGAAGCCATGTTGTGACTCAGAGGAGAGCTACAGACAACAACTGTGGATGACAAAGTACAAATCTTGGTGCTTGGGTCCTTAATGGCATCACTGAACCACCAAAGCCAACCTAGGACCATATATCACCTGGTGAAAATAAATATCCTTTAGTTTGAGCCATAGTTAGTTGAATTTTTTGTTACTAGTAGCCAAAAACATTCCTAAATGTTAAAAACTAGAAAAGGGCTTTACCAAGATATATGCTACTAAATTCCTGGGGGAGGAGGAGTTCACCAGCTGGGAAAAGTGGAGAAAAGCATTCCAAGCAGAGGTATTGGCTGGAACAATGGAACAGAGATGTAGAAAGGCATGCTATATTTGGATATGGCGAGAAGTTCAGTGTGGTTGGGATACAGACTTCAAGGGCGGCATGATGAGAAATGGTGCATTCAGAGTCAAGGCTAAGGTTCTTTAACAAAACATAGTGGTTTAAAGAATGTAAAAGCTTACTTCTCTCTCATGTAACAGTCCTAAGGGGTGGTCAGGGTAGTATAGCTCTGGGTGGTCATTCAGGGACCCAGGTTCCTTGCTCTATTGTTCTGTCGTCCTCTAGGGTGTTGCCCTCACTGTATGATCCAGGGAATCTCCAAATTCTGTCTTCAGGGAAGAGGATAAGAAACCCAAGAAATATGTGCTGGGTGTTTGAAGGCCCACAATTGGAAGTGGCATGAACACACTTCATTTTTGCTTACTGTCAATTAGCAAGAACTTAGGGGCCACAGCCAGGTGCAAGGAAGGCTGGGAAATGTAGTCACTGGCTGTGCAGGCCACTATCCAGCTAATCTTTGTTGCTAGGGAGACTTGGGTCTAACTATGAAAGGCCCTATGCGCTAAGATAAAGGGTTCAGAAATGCTGCAGGCAAAGAGAATCACTGAAGAGCTGAGGAGTGACATGACCGAGGCACATTTTAGCTCAGTGTAAGGAGGAAGCCTTCCATAATGAGACCTGACCAAAAGTTAAATGACCTATTTAATGATGAAGTCAGTTTCTCTTCATCAGAGATATTTGAATATCTCTGGACCAAATGCTGGACCTGCTATCCAGATGCATTGTTAAAGGGACAGATGACAAGAGAATAGGCTGGACTAAAGGATCCCTAAAGGAGCCTTGCAATGTCTAAAACCCTTGGCCTCTGCTCTTTCTAAATCTCAGTCTCATGACGGTGGCATGATACGATGGCTTGGGCAGCCTGATCCTGCAGGCAAGGAGACCAGTTACAAGGAAGGATGAGCCAAACTGAGGTGGTGCCAGTGGAAAAAGAGGAAAGAATAGTTGCGAGGGACATGGTAGAGGAAGAATCACCAGGACTTAGTGTCTGATGGGCTTGGGGGCAGGTTTAGGAAACCAGAAGGTTTAATAATGACCCCAAGTTTTCCAGTCTGCATAACAACAAAGATTTCACCAAGGCACTAACAGAGATAGACAAGAGTAAAGCAAGATATGAGGGAAAGATGTGTTTGAGGTTCCTGTGGGATGTTCATCAGGAAGCTGAAAATGCAGGTGTGGATTTGGTAAAGCAATCAAGGCTGAAGGATTAGATTCGGGAATTGTCAAATACTTATGACTTAAAATAGGAACTACTGAGCCTGCACTCTAGGGCCTGTGCGCCTAGAGCCCGTGCTCTGAAACAAGAGAAGCCACCGCAATGAGAAGCCCACGCAACACAACAAAGAGTAGCCCCTGCTCACCGCAACTAGAGAAAGCCCATGTGCAGCAACGAAGACCCAATGCAGCCAAATAAATAAATAAATATATATATATATATATAAAAATTAAAAAAAAAAAAGGAATTGTCAGGATCACCAGGAAAGAAAGTAAGGAGCAGAAGTGGCATTTACAGACTTTTATTGGGTTCATGAATGGGCATATGTGTGTGTGTGTGTGTGTGTGTGTGTGTGTGTGTGTATTTATCAGATTCTTAAAAGAACCTGTGACTCAAAGAAACAGTAAGAATCACAGCTGTAGAAAGAGAATGTTCTGTCAGAAAGAAGAATTTGTGAAAATATTATTCACTAATTATTCACAGGTGCCAAAGGGAAAATTCACTCCAGGAAGAGGATATTTGTCAATTTCAGATGCTACAGAGATGTCCTGTAGAGGATGGAAATTGAGAAATAGCCTCTGGACTGGATAACCTGTGACCATTAAGCAAGCCAGCTCGGTAGATGGGAGAGGTCACAGTTCAGATCTGAAGTTGTTGAGAAGTGAGTAGGAAGTGATGGCTTAGAGGCCAGGAGTGTGGGTGCCCTTCACAAGAAACTTATTTGTGAGAGGGAGTGACGGGCCAGACACTTAGGGATAGCTGGCTATTTTACCTCGCCAAAGACAAGTAAGTCAGCATGTGGAAGAGAAAAAATCATGGAGAGGGAGAGTGAGAGCCGAAGATTCTGGAATGGTTCTTAGAGGAAGTGGGCATGGCCCAGACTGAAGGTACAGTGGGCGTGTGAGTGAGAGGTGGTCCTGAGGGGGCTCAGTTTAGGCAAGGAGAAGCAAGAAAGGAGCCAGAATACACAGGCATACTGATGAAAAGAGGAGGGAAGCATAGGAAGCTTAAGAAAAATGGCCTTGACCTCACCTGCTAAGAATGAGGGGTCAGAGGTGTTCTGGGGCTGACAGTGTGTTTGGAACTGCTGGTGTGAGGGGTTAGCTGGGGGCGGAAGCATCACTGTCCGCAGAGCTCCGGCGAGGGCCCACGACACTGACTCCCTCCTCCCAACCTGGGCCTCGCACAGGCGCCGCGTGTTGACTGGTTGGTGCAACAAGCCCTGTCCCTTTCCTGCCGCCTGGCTGTTAAGGCATCGCTTTGGCCCAAACATGTATGTGGCCCCTACACCAGTTCCTTGCCCGTGATGTGATTAAATGAGACCTGTGCCTTTAAGGAGTGCCCCCTTCCTCGGCCCTTCCCCCTCCAATTACAGCACTAATTTCAGTAATGGAGCATTAATAGAGTAATGGGCGAGTGAGGCTGGCCTGAAGGAACTGTGGAGCTCAGCACAAATTGAGTAAATAAACCATATATTAGATTTCTAAACAATACTTTTAGTCTAGTCTCCAGGGAAAGAGAGTCGTCAAGACTTACTTAAGTCATCCCTGCAAAGTGTATGTAAAAGAAGCCTCCTTTCAGAGCTTGGCTGTTTGTAGAAGCCGGAAATCTTTCTCTCTCCCAGGGACTGGAGAGATAAGATAGCTGCTGTTCCCACATGTTCCCATCCTTCGTTATTTCCCAATTTCTCCTACTTTGACAGATGTATCAGAGGTGAGAATCCCCAAGAATGCCTCCCTCCTGGGGACCCTCACTGGAGTGGGGGTCACTGGACACCTCCCAGGGAAAAGTAGCCCAAGGCAGGTGGTGCTAATGGATGGGAAGTGGGAAAGGGACAGGGGCTAGGGAGCAGAGGAACTTGGGGGAAGAGAGGGCAAGTTATTAGCAGATGACCTTACTATGGGAGACTGACCCTGCTGTTGCCACTACTTGGCAATGTTTTAATAGGGATCCCTTTTATTTTTTTTTTATTTTTTTATTTTTTTATTTTTCTTTAAACATCTTTATTGAAGTATAATTGCCTTACAATAGTGTGTTAGCTTCTGCTTTATAACAAAGTGAATCATTTATACATATACAATAGGTTCCCATTACTCTTCCCTCTTGCATCTCCCTCCCTCCCACCCTCCCCATCCCACCCCTCTAGGTGGTCACAAAGCACCGAGCTGATCTCCCTGTGCTATGCGGCTGCTTCCCACTAGCTATCTATTTTACATTTGGTAGTGTATATATGTCCATGACACTCTCTTACCCTGTCCCATCTCACCCCACCCCCTCCCCATATCCTCAAGTCCATTCTCTAGTAGGTCTGTGTCTTTATTCCCGTCTTGCCACTAGGTTCTTCATGGCCTTTTTTTTTTTTTTTTTCCTTAGATTCCGTATATATGTGTTAGCATACTGTATTTGTTTTTCTCTTTCTGACTTACTTCACTCTGTATGACAGACTCTAACTCCATCCACCTCATTACAAATACCTCCATTTCATTTCTTTTTATGGCTGAGTAATATTCCATTGTATATATGTGCCACATCTTCTTTATCCATTCATCTGTCGATGGACATTTAGGTTGCTTCCAGGTCCTGGCTATTGTAAATAGAGCTGCAATGAACATTGTGGTACATGACACTTTTTGACCTATGGTTTTCTCAGGGTATATACCCAGTAGTGGGATTGCTGGGTCGTATGGTAGTTCTATTTGTAGTTTTTTAAGGAACCTCCATACTGTTCTCCATAGTGGCTGTATCAATTTACATTCCCACCAACAGTGCAAGAGTGTTCCCTTTCCTCCACACCCTCTCCAGCATTTATTGTTTCTAGATTTTTTGATGATGGCCATTCTGACCGGTGTGAGATGATATCTCATTGTAGTTTTGATTTGCATTTCTCTAATGATTAATGATGATGAGCATTCTTTCATGTGTCTGTAGGCCATCTGTATATCTTCTTTGGAGAAATGTCTATTTAGGTCTTCTGCCCATTTTTGGATTGGGTTGTTCGTTTTTTTGTTATTGAGCTGCATGAGCTGCTTGTAAATCTTGGAGATTAATCCTTTGTCAGTTGCTTCATTTGCAAATATTTTCTCCCATTCTGAGGGTTGTCTTTTGGTCTTGTTTATGGTTTCCTTTGCTGTGCAAAAGCTTTTAAGTTTCATTAGGTCCCATTTGTTTATTTGTGTTCTTATTTCCATTTCTCTGGGAGCTGGGTCAAAAAGAATCTTGCTGTGATGTATGTCATAGAGTGTTCTGCCTATGTTTTCCTCTAAGAGTTTGATAGTGTCTGGCCTTACACTTAGGTCTTTAATCCATTTGGAGTTTATTTTTGTGCATGGTGTCAGGGAGTGTTCTAATTTCATACTTTTACATGTAGCTGTCCAATTTTCCCAGCACCACTTATTGAAGAGGCTGTCTTTTCTCCACTGTATATGCTTGCCTCCTTTATCAAAGATAAGGTGACCATATGTGTGTGTGTTTATCTCTGGGCTTTCTATCCTGTTCCATTGATCTCTATTTCTGTTTTTGTGCCAGTACCAAACTGTCTTGATTACTGAAGCTTTGTAGTATAGTCTGAAGTCAGGGAGCCTGATTCCCCCAGCTCCATTTTTCGTTCTCAAGATTGCTTTGGCTATTCGGGGTCTTTTGTGTTTCCATACAAATTGTGAAATTTTTTGTTCTAGTTCTGTGAAAAATGCCAGTGGTAGTTTGATAGGGATTGCATTGAATCTGTAGATTGCTTTGGGTAGTAGAGTCATTTTCACAATGTTGATTCTTCCAATCCAGGAACATGGTATATCTCTCCATCTATTTGTATCGTCTTTAATTTCTTTCATCAGTGTCTTATAATTTTCTGCATACAGGTCTTTTGTCTCCTTAGGTAGGTTTATTCCTAGATATCTTATTCTTTTTGTTGCAATGGTAAACGGGAGTGTTTTCTTAATTTCACTTTCAGATTTTTCGTCATTAGTGTATAGAAATGCAAGCGATTTCTGTGCATTAATTTTGTATCCTGCTACTTTACCAAATTCATTGATTAGCTCTAGGAGTTTTCTGGTAGCATCTTTAGGATTCTCTATGTATAGTATCATGTCATCTGCAAATAGTGACAGCTTTACTTCTTCTTTTCCGATTTGGATTCCTTTTATTTCTTTGTCTTCTCTGATTGCTGTGGCTAACACTTCCAAAACTATGTTGAATAATAGTGGTGAGAGTGGGCAACCTTGTCTTGTTCCTGATCTTAGTGGAAATGGTTTCAGTTTTTCACCATTGAGGACAATGTTAGCTGTGGGTTTGTCATATATGGCCTTTATTATGTTGAGGAAAGTTCCCTCTATGCCTACTTTCTGCAGGGCTTTTATCATAAATGGGTGTTGAATTTTGTCGAAAGCTTTCTCTGGGATCCCTTTTAGAAGACTAAAGAATACTAACAACGTGTTACAATAAGAACTTGCATCTGTATTGCTTTAATGGATAGTAGGAAAGAACAAAGGTCTGAGTGTCAGAAGATCAAGGAGATGGTCTCAGCTCTGTTAAATACTAGCTGTAGGACCTTGGACAAATAATATTATCTTTCTGTGCCTTAGTTTCCTTGTCTGTAAAATGAGAAGAGCAGTATCTTTCTGCTTGTTTCCCAGGGAATTATGAGGGACAAAGGAGATGTGTGTTCGGCCTGCCTACAGTAGCTGGGCAGGCCTCATCCTCTGGGCCTCTGCTGCCCATGCAGCCCAGCTCCAGCCTCTGAGGGGAAGAAGGGGGCAACTCTGGGCTGTGAGGTCTGGGCAGTGGTAGGAAGTCCCTGGAACATTGGTTTAGGGCCATGAAATGTTAACACATTGAGCACCTGCTCCATGTTGGTGATGGTGACGCTCTGAAGCTGTAAAGTAGGATTACAGGATTTCAGTATGGTTGCTAAAATCTGTTCTGACTTCGTTTGCTCCCATTGCCTAAGCAAGTCCTGAACGTGGGAGAGAGCCGGGGTCGAGTGCCCGAGAAGAGCTCCCCTCCTCCGCCAAGGGCCTCTGACTCCAGGAGGGCTGATTCACAGAGTGACTTCCGGTGGCTGTGAAGAGTCACTGGGGCATTGATAGCCAATAGCTGCTCTGCTAAATCTTCCAAATGTTCTGCATGTTCCACTAGCTAGAGAGAAACTACTGAAAGCAAATTCCTCATGAATCTTTTGTCTATATAGGGTGGGGAGGCAAAAGACAATAGAGAAGAAGCAAGGGGGGCTCTGGCGCCTTCCCAATCTTAGTGGTTAAGAGCTTGGGTTCTGCATTCCAAGTTGGGCTCAAATCCTTGTCCTCCTAGTTACTGGCTATGTGACCTTGGGTGCATTTCCTGTCACCTCTAAGCAGCAGTTTCCTAAATGTTGGTGTGTGTGGCATACCACTCTTAAAGGTCTGTGGTAAAGAGTCAATGACCAATACAGGACATATATCTTACAAGTTGCTGTCTTTTCATGTCTCTGTCTTTTTAAGGTCGGGTATCACGTTTTTAATTTTTTCCCCCTAAACCTAGCACCTATGTGCGTAGAGAAAGAAGGAAGAAAAGAAGGGAGGGAGGGAGGAAGAGAGGGAGGGGGGAAGGATATCTATCTGATTTGCTGGGGAGGGGCCTGGATTTCTAGGAATCCCTCGTGACCTTCAGTGACATTAGAGCTGGGTTCACAGGTGGTGGGGCTCAGGGTTCTTACCCAGGTTCTTGAGGGCAGTATCTGCTATAGGGAATGTGGATAAAATAGGATCCGTGCTCTCTCCCCAGGCCACACCCTCTCCAATTATTCCTCTTTCTGAGATAGTCATTTGAACAGATGTACATCTTATAAACAGTCAAGGGAATTGACCATCACTCAACTAGAATGACAGACTGCTTTCTGACCTGGGGCCCCGGGGGCCCAGGTATGGGTCAGGGAACCCAAAGTGAACACACAGGCCCCCAAAGCACTGCAACCTGACAGCTGCTGGGTGGCGATCACCTCCGGGCAACAGTGAGAGTAGAGGACCTGGCCTTGTCTGAGAGGCTACTCAGTGATCGCCACCTTGGGGACTTCAGGTGCTATACATGTACAATCAAGGCACACAGAGAAAGAAAAATGGCTGGAAAAACAAGGTAAAAGTGAATGGGGGAGGAGAGGCTGTGTGCTAGACTTTCAGCTGGCATCCTGACCTTGTTTCTAGTCTTGCCATTACCAAACTCTGTGACCTTTGACAAGTCACCTCATCTTTCTGAGTCTCTTTCTTCATCAGCACAGTTAGACAGTTGGCTGTTTTGCATCTGACAGTCCATGCTTTTCATGCAAGAGAGTCAGGCTTTAGGCCAAAGGAGAAATGAACTTGATGCAGAGGTTCTGCCTTAGGCCTGGCCTTGGGGACCCCTGGCCACCTGCAAGCATACACTCAAGTTTCTAGAGGGTAGATATCAAACCATTTCTCTCACAGTGGCTGGTTTAGATGGGGCCCCAGGCAGGCTGGGGTCTCGGAGATTCTCAGGCATAAAAATAATCATGAACCTGGAAGAAGATGCTTTGCCATGTACGTTACTTTCGAAAAAACCAAATCCAAATCTATATGGTATTTTCATCGTTTACAAAACAATTCAACCTGAAGGTATTTGCTCTAATGGGTTCCTACTGAGTAACAGGCCTTATGAAACAACAAATGTACACAATGAATCACCAATAATAGATATCATATAGCAACTTTAGAGTTTTACTATTTCACTCAAATTTGCCTTAGTAGAATCAGAAGGTTTGGTTCATCCAACCTGGAAAATGATATGCTCGACAAGTCACTGTGTATAACATTGGCTTTGACAGTTTTCATTAATTATTTTAGAACTTTTGGGAGAGGGTGCATAAGGCATTCTTTAGGGACATCTTGTATTAAAACTCTGAGAAGTCTCCCCTTTAGGAGAGAAAGAAAAGCCATGTGCTCGAGCTATCAGTCTGAAATTCTAATCACACCTGGGCTCAGAGGTTTAAAACGTACATAGACATTTAGTAACTGTTGACTTGGATGGGATCTAAAGTGTACTGCCACATGCAGGAGGAGGGCTTCTAGGTAATGCTTACATTAATGGGGTAAAATGAGAGAAGGCTACCTTCTGGGCTCATGACCCATGGGATGATTTGAAGTGGCTGCCACGGTGCCTCAGAGCAATTTGAAAACCTCTGACCTTGACAGTGTCTGAGGCTTCTCCCAACACTAAATTTATCCAGTTTTAAAGGAATGAAGAGCCAGGTGGAGAGAGGTGTGTATTTCAGGAGAACTGTGACACAGAGAACTTTGTATAAAGGGAGAAAGGTGGGTGGGTAACATCATGAGAATCACGGCTTATCTGAACAGGCTTCCAAAACCCCCAGGTCAAGACCCTAGAGGCACCTGTGGTTCCATGACATTGACTCAGGGAATCATCTCAGATTCCTCCCTCAACTCTCCTTCATGTAGGTCTCTTCTCTGGCTGATGGCCCAGCTCCATCCTGCAGCCACATACCTGATCCTGCCTAGACCTTCAGAGAAGCCTCGTGTTTGGATGGATGTCTGGTGTGTGGCTTCCATTTGACCCCTGGTCATTGTCTCAGCTTTCCGTGTACTCCTCAATCTGCTTCTCATGCCAATCCCAGCTCCTTACCCCCCACCCCGTATATCCCTAGCCCTCTACTTAGCAACCCAACCTCCGCCATACAACCATGGACAGAACTTTAAAGAAAGAAAAGGAGAGAGGGAGAGGGAGGAGAGGGAGAGAGAGAGGGAGAGAAAGAGGGAGAGGGAGAGGGGGAGAGGGAGAGGGAGAGAGAGAAAGAGAGAGAAGGGAGGAAGAGTTTGGGTTTGACACCTAAGATCAGAAGTTAGTCATATTCCTTGGCCATCATCAAAAAATCTACAAACAGTAAATGCTGGAGAGGGTGTGGAGAAAAGGGAACCCTCCTGCACTGTTGGTGGGAATGTAAATTGATACAGCCACTATGGAGAACAGTATGGAGGTTCCTTAAAAAACTAAAAATAGAACTACCATACAACCCAGCAATCCCACTACTGGGCATATACCCTGAGAAAACCATAATTCAAAAAGAGTCATGTACCACAATGTTCATTGCAGCTCTATTTACAATAGCCAGGACATGAAAGCAACCTAAGTGTCCACTGACAGATGAATGGATAAAGAAGATGTGGCACATATATACAATGGAATATTACTCAGCCATGAAAAGAAACGAAATTGAGTTATTTGTAGTGAGGTGGATGGACCTAGAGTCTGTCATACAGTGTGAAGTAAGCCAGAAAGAGGAAAACAAATACTGTATGCTAACACATATATATGGAATCTAAAAAAAAGGTTCTGAAGAACCTAGGGGCAGGACAGGAATGATGATGCAGACATAGAGAATGGACTTGAGGACATGGGGAGTGGGAAGGGTAAGCTGGGATGAAGTGAGAGAGTGGCATGGGCTTATAAATACTACCAAATGTAAAACAGATAGCTAGCGGGAAGCAGCCGCATAGCACTGGGAGATCAGCTCGGTGCTTTGTGACCACCTAGAGGGGTGGGATAGGCAGGGTGGGATAGGGAGGGTGGGAGGGAGACGCAAGAGGGAAGAGATATGGGGATATATGTATATGTATAACTGATTCACTTTGTTATAAAGCAGAAACTAACACACCATTGTAAAGCAATTATACTCCAATAAAGATGTTAAAAAAAAAAAAAAAAGAAGTCATATTCTTAAGTGATGGCTAAAACTCAATCTGGGTCAACTCCAGACTAAGAGAATACAGAGTGGAGATTTAAAATATGTGCTCTGTACTCAGGTGGCCAAGGTTCAAATCCTGGCTCAGCCACTCGCTACCTCTGTGGTCTTAGCTGACCATTTCATCTCTTTAAGCTTCAGTTTCTCCATCTCAAAATGGGAAATATTAATCCCTACCTCACTGGACTCTTCTGAGTATTGAATTAGATGAAGCAAGCCTAGTGCCTGGCACATAGAAGAGACTCAGCAAATGTTCATTTTCTTCCCTTTGTTAGACCAGTATCAAGAGATGGCCTCCATGATACTTAAATTTTAAAAAGCCATTGCAGGGGAAAAAGCAATATCGACTTCTTCATTCCCATTAAACATGTCAACCACAGAAGACCTGATGGGTACAGGAGCCAATGGTTTAAAATAGTTAAGTTTACTTTAACGTTTTAGAGGTTCCCAGATTGTCATGCCTTAACTGGCTTAATATTGGATTGGCCAAAAAGTTCGTTCGGGTTTTTGGTACGATGTCGCAGAAAAGCCCGAACGAATTTTTTGGCCAACCCAATATTTCAAGTGTTGGACCTCCTCCTTGGTGATAAAAGTTCCAGAGTGTTGTTCATGGGGTCAAGTAATATCACAGCGTATGTGTGGTCATGAGGCTGGACGTGGTACCCCAACTGGTGCTTCCCTTTTCCTTTAACTTTTTATTATGGAGAATTTCAAGCATAAACAGTAGTCAAAAAATATTATGAACCCTGTGCACCCATCACCCAGCCAATCTTGTTTTATGCATATTCTTACTCACTTGCTCTCCTACCAGAATATTTGTAAAGCATATCTCAGACTTCATATTATTACATACACATCTCAGAATTCAGTATTCGGACAAGAACTATTTTTCAAACATAACCACAGTACATTGCCACCTCTAAAATTACTACAATAATTCTTTAATATCATTCAATGTCTAGTCATTTCTCCTCTCTTTCTCCCACCCCACCCCCTATATATAGTTTGTTCATATCAGGATCCTGATAAGGCCCATACATTGTAATCGGTTGATTTTTCACATGGGTTGCTTTTTAAAATTAATTTATTTTTATTATTATTATTTTAAAATTAATTAATTTATTTATTTTTGGCTTCAGTGGGTCTTCACCGCTGCACACAGGCCTTCCCTAGTTGCAGCAAGCCAGGGCTACCCCTTGTTGTGGTACGCAGGCCTCTCATTGCGGTGGGCTTCAGTAGTTGTGGCACGTGGGCCTCAGTAGTTGTGGCTCGCGGGCTCTAGAGCGCAGGCTCAGTAGTTGTGGCGCACAGGCTTAGTTGCTCCGCGGCACGTGGGATCCTCCCGGACTAGGGCTCGAATCCGTGTCCCCTGCATTGGGAGGTGGATTCCCAACCACTGCGCCACCAGGGAAGCCCCGGGCTGCTTTTTTTTAAAAAAATACACTTCATTTTTTAGAGAAGTTTTAGGTTCGCAACAAAACTGAGTGGAAAGTACAAAGAGCTCCCATATGCCCCCTGTCCTCACACACTCACAAACTCCCTTCTATCAGCATTCTGCACCAGAGTGGTACCTTTGTTACAGTGGATGAACCTACACTGATGTTATCACTATCACCCAAAGCCCACAGTTTACATTAGGGTTCACTCTTGGTGTTGTGTATTCTATGGGTTTTGAGAAACACATAATGACATGTATCCACCATTATAATATCATACAATTATATGTATATTATAGTATCATACGGTACAGTTTTACTGCCCTAAAAATCCTGTGTTCTGTCTATTCATCCTTCCCTCCCCACTAATCCCTGGCAGCCACTGATCTTTTTGCTGTGGCCATAGTTTTGTCTTTTCCACAATGTCATATATAGTTGGAATCATACAATAGGTAGCTTTTTCAGACTGGCTTCTTTCACTTAGTAATATGCATTTAAGTTTCCTTCATGTCTTGATAGCTCATTTCTTTTTAGTAATGAATAATATTCCGTTGTCTGGATGTACCACAGTTTGTTTATTCATTCAGCTACTGAAGGACATCTTGATTGCTTCCAAGTTCTGGCAATTATGAATAAAGTTGCAATAAACATGCAGGTTTTTGTGTGGACATACATTTTCAACTTATTTGGGTAAGTGCCAAGGAATGTAATTGCTAGATTATATATTAAGAGACTGTTTAGTTTTATAAGAAACTGCCAAATGTCTTCCATTTTGTGTTCCCACCAGCAATGAATAAGCATTCCTGTTGCTCCACATCCTCACCAGCATTTGGCGTTTTCAGCATGGATTGCTTTTTAATTTATAGGCTTCTCCTTTATCTCTCTCTTTTCAGCTTTCTCTTTGTTTGCTGAAGAAACCAATCATTTGTCCCATAAAAGTTTCTCACAGTCTAGAGTTTGCTGATGGTATCCTCACGGTGTCATTTAGCATGTTTGCATGTTTCCGAATTGCTTGCAAATCAGTATTTAGATCTAGAGTTTGATCAGATTAAAATGTGGTATTTTTGACAAGACCACTTTATAGATGGTGGTATGTACTTTCATCACGAGGAACAAAATGTTTGATTGTCTCTCTATGACATTATGATTATCATTCCCTAAATAAATTCATTAGTATTGCAAAATGGTGACAGTCTATCATCCCTTCTGCATTTATTAGCTGGAAACTCCAAAAAGAAACCTCCCCTCATTAACAATTTGGTTACTCTGAAGTACAGTTCACATTAGAGAGGTTATTTTACTTGCCATTATTTTTACTTAAAAATAATGAATTGATTCCCTATAATACACTTGATGTACTTCAATCCATTGTAGCAGTTATTATCCTAACTGATACTCAGATTGCCCCGTCTCTGGCCAGTGGGAACCTCTTTTAGACAGCTCCTGATCCTTTTGCCTTGACCCCAGTGGACTGTGACAGCTTCCTGCTGTCTGATATTACAAGGAGCTCCAGATTTATCCAACACCAGACCTGGAATCAGCCAAGGAGCCCTGTTACTTGTAGTGAGTGACTGACGCTTTCTGCATTATGTTCTTCAGTGTCAGTAAAAATGGAAGCTTAGAAAATTAGCTAAGCATAGAATCTTATGGGGGTTGTGGAATGTTTTGCATCGGGGCAACCTAGGATACCTTGACATAGGCATCTTGATATTCTGAGAGACATTCTCTGTCTTGGCCCTGAGGACGGCCTTTTATAAATACTTGTTTGTCAATGTTTCTTAGGTACTCCCAGTCATCCAGGTCTCCTTTTATCATAATAGTATGTGTGTAATAACAACCATTATATTAATCAAGCTCTAACTATGTATCAGGCCCTTGACATACATTTCTTGTCCTCCCAGCAACCCCATAAAGTAGGTAATTATTAATTCTCTCTCTTTACAGATGAAGAAACCAAGACAGAGAGACTGTGTATCTTACTCAAGTTCACAGAGAGTGAATTGGCAGTGCTGGGGTTGAAGCTTGGATAGAAAGCTCCCCAAAGAGCACTGTATTCTTAGCAGCAAGACTGGATTGTTTGGCAAGATGTGACTACAGGGAAAGCTGTTTTCATTGTGGTTAAGGAGATTTCAAATGGAAGATGCATACGGTAGATGTGGTGGTCAGAGAGGGAAGAGGACCATAATCCAGAAGTTGATGAACTGTCTCAGCTTATTTCTGAACCCTCAATGGCAGGTTGTCCTGGGTGGTTCTTTGATCCAGGAGCTTTCCCAGCTTTGACTCTGAGCTAGCGTCAGACTTCTAAAGGGGGAGAAAGGCTAGAATGGGAGAAGATGGACATGGGGGACGACGTTACACCATGCTTGCCTTAGTAGATGGGTCAATGTTTTAATTTAATTGATGGCTGCTGTCCCACTAGGGCCCATTGCAGTGTCAGAATGGTATTTGTTGAGCCTGGCAAAGAGACAAACCATGTCTATGTATACTCCTCAGTCTCTGAAGCCAGCACTTTTTTTCTTTAATGGCCCTTTGATGTGTTACAAGATCCTAATTAGAGCAGTTCAGTAAATCAGTCCCTTGGGCATTGACACTTCAACACAGGCCTAATTTGCTAAGCACTGTGGACATTGACCAGTTGTTGGAAATTTTCTGTGACATTCCTCCTAGACTCACGTAAGGATCCTAGGCCCACCAGTGGCATGATTCCAGATTCTGTCCCTGAGTATATATCCCTAAAGGTTGATTTCAGATAGTCCATGACTAATAATACCTCCCCCAGGCCTTTAGTGGATTAGCCTATTGCTTGCCTACCACTCCAGAACAGACAGAGATATGTAAGTGTTAAGTGGTGGCCTCATGGCTCCAAGTTTCCTGTGGTTACTGCCCAGCCTTCAGGATTAATTTGGGGACTATCTCTGTAGAGAGTCAACTGTCCTGTGCAATCCTCATTCATAACTTCCTGCTACGTCTGGCGAGACGCCAGGACACTCATTCTTTGTCTACTAGGCTGAAAGGGGGAAAAAAGAGGGGGTGGAGAATTACGGAGGAAGCAAGGGCATTAGGGATGCCTTATCTTCAAAGAGTTCATCCGCTCCTTCTCTGCATAGGATAAGAATGGCAAGTCAGCCCCAATGGGTCCTGTGTATCCCAGCCTGGGACTGCATAGAAAGGATGTGACACATTTGGGGAAGGGATACTCCCACCTGACAGGGGTTTTGGACCTAGCACCTGGGAAAGTAGAATGATAATACCAACAGTTTTTTGAGTCTCTCCTAAATGCCAGGCCCTGTGCTCATGACTGTAAAGGCAATATTTTGTTTAAGCTTCCCTGCAGCCCTATGGCTTTCTCTGGGGTAGAAACTCTTATTATTTACATTTTAGAGAAGATGAAATTGAGGCCAGAGAGATTAAACTCCCTGGCCATTAGGCAGCTGGCAAAAGGCAGATGTAGTCTGACCCTGAACCATCATGCTGTGCGGCATGATGCAGGTTGGAGGAGCAGTTTCCAACCTGTCCCAGGCAGCTGCAAATGTGATATTCTCTGTGTTGAATCCACTCTTGTAGTAGATGCTGGGTCATACACAAGCCCCAGAGGACCAGTTAATGGGACTGGCTCCACAGAGTCCTGTGAAATAAAGTGTGGTGGAGTGGAGTTATTACTACAGGGGCAAAACCTGGAACTGCTCAAATGGATGTTTAAAAGGTAGATGATTTGCACTTCGGAACTCTTAACTCCTACCAGCCAGATGTTCCTGTATTCTACCTCACAGCTGATCATGGTGTTTACCTGTGGATATCTCCATCACTCCCCAGACATGCAGTGCTCAGCTTCCTACTGTGATGTTAGGTGTTGCTTTGGCTTTGGCCTCTGCCAGTCTCTCTTCCGTATACAACTCTTAGGTACCTGCCTTTATGCCAGGTCCTGTGCTGGCTGACAAGGATACCGACAGAAACAGGCAGTGATTTCTGCCATTGATGTGAGCCCAGCCTGGGATGTGGTCAGGAAAGACTGTGCTTAAGAGCAAGGGCCTGGGTCAGATTGTCTAAGTTCAACCCCCAGTTCTGCCATGTATCTTAACCTCAATGAGTCTTGGTTTCCTCATCTGTAAAATGGGGACAATAACAGGACCTATTTCACGTGGAAGAGCAAAGATTAAATGAGATCATTCATGTAAAAACTTGACCTAGTCCCAGGTATGTAGTAAGCTCAAATAGACATCAGTTGTTATTATTTCCTGACTTTTTGGGTTTACCCTCTTTTCACAACAGCCCGGGTTTCCTGGTTTAGTGGCTGTGGCTCTTAAATCTGTGTTTGGTTGCCGACTCCTTGACAACATGGTCTCAGTTTTAAATTGGCCCAAGTTACAAGATTGCATGGTGGCCCATGCGCCCAGCGAGTGCACAGCTGGGGCAGCTGGCCTGGGTCGTATCCCCTGACCAGCCTTGTCAGGCACCACAGTGTCTTCATGTCAAGTAATACATTTGCAGTTTTCTTCAGGATTGGTGACATATTTTTACGTTGCCTAAAGTATTTTTGCTATTTCTTTGATTTTCCCATTTCAAAACAGAAAGATCACTTTTTTTTTAAATTGAATGTTAGAGAACTGGACAAAATGTCTATTTTACATACTAACTCGATCACATCAGGCTTTCACAATATTTGGCTCTGTACGAAGAACACAGTCTGTAGTAAATTGGTCTCCCTTCTGCCATCCTCACACGCTTTGCTTCCTCTGGCCTCTGTGCCTCTGTTGGCTGTTTCCCTATCCTTCACTGCCTTCCTATGTCCAGTGTTTTTCATCCTTCAATGCATATCTCAAGATTTTACTCCCACTGTGGGACTCTGGGGCTGCAGCTCTTGCTTGATTTCTTTCCTCCCTGAATGAGTGAAGCACTCATTGTCTACCTGCAATTTGGCATTTTCCCAGATACTTTCTTATATTCAGATTATTCATTAAACATTCAGCAAGCCTCCTAATATTTCCAAACTCTGTGCTAAGTACTTTTCACATATATTACCTCTTTTAACCCTTTCAACAATCCTGAAAATAGGTATTGTTAATTTTCCCACAATGTATATGCAAAAATTGAAGTTAGACTCCAGTAGCTTAAATAATTTGCCCATTAAGAAAATGAAAAGACAAGCCCCAGATTGGGAGAAAATATCTGCACATCATATATCTGGTATGGAATTTGTATCCAGAATATATAAACAACTCTTACAACTCAACAATAAGATAAACAACCCAATTAAAAATAGGCCAGATTTGAATAGACATTTTGCCCAAGAAGATAGATGAATGGCTAATCAGCACATTAAAATATGTTTAACATCATTAACCATTGGGAAAATGAAAATCAAAACCACAATGAGATACCATTCATACCCACTAGGATGGCTATAATTTAAAGGACAGATAATAACAAGTATTGATGAGGATGTGGAGAAACTAGAACCCTCATGCATTGCTGATGGGAATGTAAAATGGTACAACCACTTTGGAAAAGAGTTTGACAGTATCTTGAAAAGTTAAACAGATACTTATCAGACAACCCAACAAATCCACATCTATGTATCTACCCAAGAGAAATTAGAACATACATTTATACAAAGATTAACCACTGAATGTTCATAGAAACATTATTCATAATAGGCCAAAACTGAGACAGTCCAAATATCCATCAGCTGGTGAATGGATAAACAAAATCTGGTATATCCATAAAATGTAATACAATTCAGCAATCAAAAGGAATGAACATATGCTAATACACACTACAACACGGTTGAAGTTCAGAAACATTATGCTAAGTAAAAGCAGCCATATAAAATGTATGATTCCATTTATATGAAACTTCTAGAAAAGATGAATCTATAGAAACAGAAAGCAGGTCAGTGGTTGTCTAAGAGCTGGGATGAGAATAAGGTTTGACTGGTCATAAGGGGACTTTTTGGGATGATGGAAATGTTCTAAAATTGGATCGAAGTGATATTTGCACAGCTCTATAAATAAAACTAATAAAAATAATTTTATTGAAATGTTTACTTACAATGGGTAGGTTTTATGGTATACAAATTATACCCAGGTAATGACGTTAAAAAAGTAAATACTTGTCCAAGACCACACAAATAGCAGAATAGGGATTTAGACCCTATCTTCCTTTTGTGCTCTTCTTCTAGCCTTTGTCATTTTTTCTTGTGTATGGCTTGTCTGCCTAGCATATGGACAACACTTTGAGAACAAGGAGAATGCCTTTACATTTTTGGGACTCCCTCATGGTGTTCTCAACGAATCTGTGGAATTGAGTTGATAGTGCATCATATTCTAATAGGATTATTCTGTACCAGAAGGAGCAGTGTAGGGCTGTTGTTTCTCCAAATGCTGCCCCGAGTGTTGAGACATGGGGGTAGATACTCCATCAAAGGCACGCCGCCTGAAGAACAATGTAGTGACAGGGCTGGCTGACAACAAGAGACAAAGAGCTGTGCTGTTGAACACTGCCCAGAGCAACCCGTCTCTTCCTGCTCGGCCCAGCAGACTGTTAAAAGGACCACAAAAGGCTGCTGGGGAGATGACAAGAGCTTAAGAATTTGCTGAATGTGCTACCCTTGATAGCAAGAGTAAACCCGAATGACCTTCCCAGGACATACAGTAGAGATTATTAGAATATAGGCCAGACCTGAATCCAGGCAGGGAGGTGGACATGCAGGGGGCTCACATATATCTGACCCACTCAATAGAGTTAATGACTTTTTTGGAAACTAATATTATTTTTTTTCCACAACTTTAAAAGGGGTTATCAGGAAAAACTGTCCAAAACTTGAAAATGGGCAAAAGAGACCACTGAGTGTCTTCTCAGTGGCTTGCTGGGCATTGCCTAGCATACCCTATAATGTGTGCACTTTTGACTGGCTTCTTATTGATTAGGCTATTTTCCAACCATAGAGGCAGCAGTAACTTGTAGAAAACTTGATAATAATGCAAATGATTCTTGTCCACAGCAAAGCAAATGAATCTCATCCAGTGGCTACAGAAAAGATAACCCCAAACATTACATTTTATTGCCCTTTCAGATATTAACCAGTTTTGCATTTATTAGCAGTTCTTCTCAGCATTTCTGATTGCCTATAGGTATCTCTGTTCTTCAAATTCTCCACTGAAACAGCCTTGACATCTTATAGGTTCTCCCATTAATTAATGTCACATAAAATCTTTGACACACATTCCTTTTAGATTTGCACAGAAGTCATGTTTTTAACTTTTTGAAGATTATACTTTAGTAGTGTGCGAAAGACAGTTCAGGGCCACCGCCATGATTACCAAACCCAGTAGCCTGGCATTGGGCCAGACGACTGAAGGCGCCCCTTGCCCCTCTCCCTCCCCTTTTGAACCCACCTGTGCCTTCTCCATCAGCCCAGCAGGCACCGTCTTCTCCATCAGGAAGCTTGCTAGCATTTAGACTGGGCTAGAGGTCTTTGTCCTGTGCCCTCATAGAACATGCTCTCTGGACTTGCTTTTCTCCTAACACCACAGGCACATCCATCTGAAAATGGTAAAAATCCAAAGACGGGCAACAGTCAGAACAGCCCCATGTCTGGTTTCTGAAGAAGCAGTGGGCAGAGTAGGCTCTGCTACCAGTTTAGACCATGGCTAAGTACCAGGTGTTAGGGAGTTTATCTTACTCGGTTATGAGGTAAGCTCAAGGAGCAGGTGGGCAAGCATGGGTTGGGTACCAGCTTGGAGCCTGCCTACACATTTTCTAACTTCTATGGGCAGCCTATTTCCTCCTGCAGTCAAACTGCTCAAAATTCAGTTGCCCAAAGCTGGTCCAAGGAGCACAGAAACCAGTGATGGTAACTTTTACATGAAGACTAACAATACTGTATTGTACGCTTCAAAAGTTTGTTAGGAGTGTAAATCTCATGTTAAGTGTTCTTACCATAAAACAGAACAAAACAAAACAAAAGGGCACAAAGAAACTTTTGGAGGTGATGGATAAGTTTATTGCTTTGATTGTGGTGATGGTTTCACAGCTGTATGCCTATGTTCAAACTCATCAAATTGTATACATTAAATATGTGCAGTTTTAAAATCATTTATATATCGATAAAGCTATAAAACTTTTAATATGAAAAAAATTTTTAAAGATTAATATTGTTAACGTGGTCAAATAGCCAAGGATCTTGGGCAAACAGAGAGAACTTGTGAAACCAATTCAAAACTGTTGCAAGTATTCAAATAAACATTATGCTTATTCTTATATAGCAACTAGCTCTGTGGCCCTTACTTCCCTTCTTTTTCGCTATCAACACCAAGTCTCAGGGAGAGAATGTCTTGCACGCATTTTTAAAAAGTGAGTTTGCACTCTTGAGAAGTATTGACACTTCAGATGGATTTACTTGGCATAACTGTTTTTCCAAAGTCAAGCAAGGATGGATCTGTACATTTCTAGAGAGCCTTGCCTATCTGCAAATGGGAAAATTTCAGTATTTATAATATGCTATTATTATTTAAAAGAACTGGAAAAGCAGGTGCACACGTATTTATATGTAAGAGAAAAACGAACACAGTAAGTACAAGATTATTAAATTCACAATAACTACTGATTTTTAAACTCTCATCACAAAAGACAAAGATATTTAGATTTAGTTAAAAATAATTTCTATTCTGTTTATAAAAGACACACAAAGTGACACAGAAAGTCTGAAAATAAAATTTTAAAGGGAATAGGCAAAAATATGTGCTAAGACAATGAGAACAATGTTGGCAAAAAGAGAACAATGTTGGCAATATTAATATCAGACAAAGAAAAATTCAAGAGAAAAAATTAAGTGACGCAAATACCTGTTTTATACGACATTAAAAAATGATCTGCAACAAAACACTGCCCTTTCAGACACAACTGGTGGGCAGATGCTCTCATCACTGTGTAATTATTCCAATGACACTGAATGAAAGTCAATCATTTACGAGGACATTAAAGAGAATTCAAGACATTGCAAAGAGTGGAAGTTGTACAGGCTATGTTCTCTGCGTAGGATGCAATAAAACTAGAAATAAAAGCAAATATTAAAAAATTTAAAGCAAAATGTTTTAAAACTTGAAAATTTAAAATATACACTTACAAACATAAGAGAATGAAAAGAATAAAAACTGTAGCTGCAGACTACTTAAAAAATTGACTGTAAGACTATTAACTCTCCAACTCTAGGACATTGCCAAAGTTTTGAGGTAGACTGCATTACTCTTCTCTGTGATGTACTGTCCTACCCCCACCACCACTTGATACTGATTTGGCCATTAGAATGTGAATGGGAGTGATGTGTGCTCTATCCAAGCAGAGGTTTCAGCTACTGTTCCTTTTTTCCTTTTGCCATGAGAACAGCATGTCCCAGATATGAAGTTGTTTCTTCAGATTACATCTCAGAATGAAGAAAACATTGATCAGAGCTGCAGTGTCTTGAAATAATGTGTTGTAATGTGAAAGAGAAATAAACCTTGGATGTTGGAAACTGATGAGATTTCAGGGATTATTTGTTCCTGAAGCATAACTTAGCAAAAATTGACTAACACAGCTCTGTGCAATAAAGAAAATCAGAGTCTCAAGTATGTTTATTAATAAAACAACCAAAACAGAAATAATTCATTGGTTCAAGATGGCGGAGTAGAAGGACATGCTGTCACTCTCTCTCGCGAGAGCACCGGAATCACAACTAACTGCTGAACAATCATTGACAGGAAGACACTGGAACTCACCAAAAAAGATATCCCACATCCAAAGACAAAGGAGAAGCCGCAATGAGACAGTAGGAGGGGCGCAATCACAATAAAATCAAATCCCATAACTGCTGGGTGGGTGACTCACAAACTGGAGAACACTTATACCACATAAGTCCACCCACTGGAGTGAAGGTGCTGAGCCCCACGTCAGGGTTCCCAACCTGGGGGTCCAGCAACGAGAGGAGGAATTCATAGAGAATCAGACTTTGAAGGCTGGCGGGATTTGATTGCAGGACTTCAACAGGACCGGGGGAAACAGAGACTCCACTCTTGGAGGGCACACACAAAGTAGTGTGTGCATCGGGACCCAGGGGAAGGAGCAGTGACCTCATAAGGGACTGAGCCAGATCTACCTGCTAGTGTTGGAGGGTCTCCTGCAGAGGTGGGGGTGGCTGTGGCTCGCCATGAAGACAAGGACATGGGCAGCAGAAGTACTGGGAAGTACTCCTTGGCGTGAGCCCGCCCAGAGTCCGCCATCAGCCCCAACAAAGAGCCCGACTAGGCTTCACTGTTGGATCGCCTCAGGCCAAACAACCAACAGGGAGGGAACCCAGCCTCACCCATCAGCAGACAAGCAGATTAAAGTTTTACTGAGCTCTGCCCACCAGTGCAACACCCAATGCTACCCACCACCAGTCCCTTCCATCAGGAAACTTGCACAAGCCTCTTAGATAGCTTTATCCACCAGAGGGCAGACAGCAGAAGCAAAAAAGAATACAATCCTGCAGCCTGTGGATCAAAAACCACATTCACAGAAAGATAGACAAGATGAAAATGCAGAGGGCTATGTACCAGATGAAGGAACAAGATAAAACCCCAGAAAAACAACTAAATGAAGTGGAGATAGGCAACCTTCCACAAAAAAGAATTCAGAATAATGATAGTGAAGATGATCCAGGACTTCGGAAAAAGAATGGAGGCAAAGATTGAGAAGATGCAAGAAATGTTTAACAAAGATCTAGAAGAATTAAAGAACAAACAACCAGAGATGAACAATACAATAACTGAAATGAAAACTACACTAGAAGGAATCAATAGCAGAATAACTGAGGCAGAAGAACGGATAAGTGACCTGGAAGACAGAATGGTGGAATTCACTGCTGCGGAACAGAATAAAGAATGAAAAGAAATGAAGACAGCCTAAGAGACCTCTGGGACAACATTAAATGCAACAACATTTGCATTACAGGGGTCCCAGAAGGAGAAGAGAGAGAGAAAGGACCAGAGAAAATATCTGAAGAGATTATAGTCGAAAACTTCCCTAACATGGGAAAGGAAATAGCCACCCAAGTCCAGGAAGCGCAGAGTCCCAAACAGGATAAACCCAAGGAGAAACACGCCGAGACACATAGTAATCAAACTGACAAAAATTAAAGACAAAGAAAAATTATTGAAAGCAGCAAGGGAAAAATGAAAAATAACATACAAGGGAACTCCCATAAGGTTAATAGCTGATTTCTCAGCAGAAACTCTACAAGCCAGAAGGGAGTGGCATGATATGCTTTAAGTGATGAAAGGGAAGAACCTACAACCAAGATTACTCTACCCAGCAGGGATCTCATTCAGATTCGATGGAGAAATCAAAAGCTTTACAGACAAGCAAAAGCTAAGAGAATTCAGCACCAACAAACAAGCTCTACAACAAATGCTAAAGGAACTTCTCTAAGTGGGAAACACAAGAGAAGAAAAGGACCTACAAAAACAAACCCAAAACAATTAAGAAAATGGTCATAGGAACATACATATTGAAAATTACCTTAAACGTGAATGGATTAAATGCTCCAACCAAAAGACAAAGGCTTGCTGAATGGATACAAAAATAAGACCCATATATATGCTGTCTACAAGAGACCCACTTCAGACCTAGGGACACATTCAGACCGAAAGTGAGGGGATGGAAAAAGATATTCCATGCAAATGGAAAACAAAAGAAAGCTGGAGTAGCAATACTCATATAAGATAAAATAGACTTTAAAATAAAGAATGTTACAAGAGACAAGGAAGGACACTACATAATGAAAAGGGATCAATCCAAGAAGAAGATATAACAATTATAAATATATATGCACCCAACATAGGAGCACCTCAATACATAAGGTAACTGCTAACAGGTATAAAAGAGGAAATCGACAGTAACACAGTAATAGTGGGGGACTTTAACACCTCACTTACACCAATGGACAGATCATACAAAATGAAAATAAATAAGGAAACAGAAGCTTTAAATGACACAACAGACCAGATAGATTTAATTGATATTTATAGGACATTCCATCCAAAAACTGCAGATTACACTTTCTTCTCAAGTGCGCACAGAACATTCTCCAGGATAGATCACATCTTGGGTCACAAATCAAGCCTCAGTAAATTTAAGAAAATTGAAATCATATCAAGCATCTTTTCTGAACACAACACTATGAGATTAGAAATCAATTACAGGGGAAAAAAACATAAAAAACACAAACACATGGAGGCTAAACAATACGTTACTAAATAACCAAGAGATCACTGAAGAAATCAAAGAGGAAATAAAAAAATACCTAGAGACAAATGACAATGAAAACACGATGATCCAAAACCTATGGGATGCAGCAAAAGCAGTTCTAAGAGGGAAGTTTATAGCTATACAAGCCTACCTCAGGAAACAAGAAAAATCTCAAATAAACAATCTAACCTTACACTTAAAGGAACTAGAGAAAGAAGAACAAACAAAACCCAAAGTTAGCAGAAGGAAAAAAATCATAAAGATTGGAGCAGAAATAAATGAAATAGAAACAAAGAAAACAATAGCAAAGATCAATAAAACTAAAAGTTGGTTCTTTGAGAAGATAAACAAAATTGATACAACATTAGCCAGACTCATCAAGAAAAACAGGGAGAGGACTCAAATCAATAAAATTAGAAATGAAAAAGGAGAAGTTACCACAGACACCACAGAAGCACAAAGCATCCTAAGAAACTACTACAAGCAACTCTATGCCAATAAAATGGACAACCTGGAAGAAATGGACAAATTCTTAGAAAGGTACAACCTTCCAAAACTGAACCAGGAAGAAATAGAAAATATGAACTGACCAATCACAAGTAATGAAATTGCAACTGTGATTAAAAATCTTCCAACAAACAAGAGTCTAGGACCAGATGACTTCACAGGTGAATTCTATCAAACATTTAGAGAAGAGCTAACACCCAACCTTCTCAAACTCTTCCAAAAAATTGCAGAGGAACACTCCCAAACACATTCTACGAGGCCACCATCACCCTGATACCAAAACCAGACAAAGATACTACAAAAAAAGAAAATTACAGACCAATATCACTGATGAATATAGATGCAAAAATCCTCAACAAAATACTAGCAAACAGAATCCAAAAGCACATTAAAAGGATCATATACCATGATCAAGTGGGGTTTATCCCAGGATGCAAGGATTCTTCAATATACGCAAATCAATGTGATACACCATATTAACAAACTGAAGAATAAAAACCATATGATCATCTCAATAGATGCAGAAAAAGCTTTTGACAAAATTCAACACCCATTTATGATAAAAACTCTCCAGAAAGTGGGCACAGAGGGAACATATCTCAACATAATAAAGGCCATATATGACAAACCCACAGGAAACATCATTCTCAATGGTGAAAAACTGAAAGCATTTCCTCTAAGATCAGAAACAAGACAAGGATGTCCACTCTCACCACTTTTATTCAACATAGTTTTGGAAGTCCTAGCCACGGCAATCAGAGAAGAAAAAGAAATAAAAGGAATACAAATTGGAAAAGAAGAAGTAAAATTGTCACTGTTTGCAGATGACATGATACTATACATAGAGAATCCTAAAGATGCCACCAGAAAACTACTAGAGCTAATCAATGAATGTGGTAAAATTGCAGGATACAAAATTAATGCACAGAAATCTCTTGCATTCCTATACACTAACAACAAAAGATCAGAAAGAGAAATTAAGTAAACAATCTCATTCACCATTGTAACAAAAAGAATAAAATACCTAGGAATAAACCTACTTAAGGAGGTAAAATACCTGTACTCAGAAAACTATAAGACACTGATGAAAGAAATCAAAGGTGACACAAACAGATCGAGAGATATACCATGTTCTTGGATTGGAAGAATCAATATTGTGAAAATGTCTATACTACACAAAGCAATCTACAGATTCAATGCAATCCCTATCAAATTACCAATGGCATTTTTTACAGAAGTAGAACAAAAAATCTTAAAATTTGTATGGAGACACAAAAGACCCCGAATAGCCAAAGCAGTTTTGAGGGAAAAAAACAGAGCTGGAGGAATCAGGCTCCCTGACTTCAGACTATAGTACAAAGCTACAGTAATCAAGACAAAATGGTACTAGCAGAAAAACAGAAATATAGATCAATGGAACAGGATAGAAAGCCCAGAGATAAACCCCATAGCACCTATGGTCAAGTAATCTATGACAAAGGAGGCAAGGATATACAATGGAGAAAAGACAGTGTCTTCAGTAAGTGGTGCTGGGAAAACTGGACAGCTACATGTAAAAGAATGAAATTAGAATACTCCCTAACACCACACACAAAAATAAACTCAAAATGGATTAGAGACCTAAATGTAAGACCAGACACTATAAAAGTCTTACAGGAAAACATAGGAAGAACACTCTTTGACATAAATCACAGCAAGATCTTTTTTGATCCACCTCCTAGAGTAATGGAAATAAAAACAAAAATAAACAAATGGGACCTAATGAAACATAAAAGCTTTTGCAAAGCAAAGGAAACTACAAACAAGACGAAAAGACAACCCTCAGAATGGGAGAAAATATTTGCAAACGAATCAACGGACAAAGGATTAATCTCCAAAATATATAAACAGCTCATGCAGCTCAATATTAAAATAAAAACAACCCAATCAAAAAGTGGGCAGAAGACCTAAATAAATGTTTCTCCAAAGAAGACATACAGATGGCCAAGAAGCACATGAAAAGCTGCTCAACATCACTAATTATTACAGAAATGCAAATCACAACTACAATGAGGTATCACCTCACACCAGTTAGAATGGACATCATCAGAAAATCTACAAACAACAAATGCTGGAGAGGGTGTGGCGAGAAGGGAATCCTCTTGCACTGTTGGTGGGAATGTAAATTGATACAGCCACTATGGAGAACAGTATGGAGGTTCCTTAAAAAACTAAAAATAGAATTACCATATGACCCAGCAATCCCACTACTGGGTATATACCCAGAGAAGACCATAATTCAAAAAGACACATGCACCCCAATGTTCATTGCAGCACTATTTACAATAGCCAGGTCATGGAATCAACCTAAATGCCCATCAACAGACAAATGGATAAAGAAGATGTGGCACATATATACAGTGGAGTATTACTCAGCCATAAAAAGAAATGATATTGGGTCATTTGTAGAGACGTGGATGGATCTCGAGACTGTCATACAGAGTGAAGTAATTCAGAAAGAGAAAAACAAATATAGTATATTAACGCATACATGTGGAACCTAGAAAAATGGTTCAGATGAACCGGTTTGGCGGGCAGAAATTGAGACACAGATGTAGAGAACAAACGTATGTACACCAACGGGGGAAAGCGGTGGGGGGTGAAGGTGGTGGTGTGATGAATTGGGCGATTGGGATTGACATGTATACACTGATGTGTATAAAATGGATGACTAATAAGAACCTGCTGTATAAAAAAATAAATAAAATAAAATTCAAAAAAAAAACCCCACAGAAACAATTAAGCATTTAAGTCAATCCAGAAAGAGAAATATAAGAGAAGCAGGAGGAAGGATGCACAAAGTTTAAAGCAAATTTAATTAATTAGAAAAGTGGAGAAATGATGGTAAATCCAAAATCCATTCTTTCAACAGGGCTAATTACATTGGCAAGCTCCCCTCAAGCATAATCAAAACCAGAAAAGAGAGAAAGAGAACTAACCCCCCAAATAAAAAATCCAATATAAAATATCAATAATGAGAAGTGGATTTAAGCAAAGATACAAAAGAAATTGTGAAAACTTTTAAGAAAATATAATTTACATCTCTATGTTGATAAATTTAAAAATCATGATTAAATGAAAATTTTAAAATGAAAATACAAATGGCCGAGTTTGTATAAAAGAAGTTGAGAGTCTACACAGAACAAAAAGCATGGAAAAGGTAAAAGACCTACTGTTAAAGTACTGGATCCAGAGAAATTTATTAGCAAGTCTTTTCATATGTGTTCATCTTTAAGGAACACATAATTTCCATGCTATGAAACTTATTAAAAGGGAGGAAAATAAAAGCTTTACAATTTATTTTACAAAACTTGTATAACCTTGGTACCAAAACTTGACATATTAGAGCCTTAAAGAGGGACAACTACAGACTAAATGTATAACTATGAATATAATAATCACATACGAAATATTAGCAAATCAAAACTAGAGTTATATTACAAAATATACTATGTCCAAGTGAGTTTATTCTAGGAGTATAAGAATGATATAATTTCAGGAAATTTATTAATATAATTAACCATATTACTAGAACAAGGAAAATATTAAGGTCAAAATATCAAAAATACTGGTGTCAAAACATTTGGTAAAATCCAAAATCTATTCCAGATTTTAAAAAAACCCTCTTAAGTAGAAAAAACTTTAACTTAAGAATCCTGAAATTAATATCTTGAAATAAATATCTCCCAAATAAGAAGTATTTCTCTTCAAGTCAAAAAACAAGACAAAGATACCCACTGTAACCACTATTATTAGGCATTTTTTCTGGAATTTAAAGAACAGTAATAAGAAAAATGAAATGAGACATATAAATATTGAAAAAGAGAAAAAGATTTTTTTTGCAGAAGACATTTGCCTATCTGAAAAAACTAAGAAAATCAAATACACTATAGAGTAAAATAAGGTACACATGACTCAAAATGTAAAAAATAGTTGGAAAAAGATGTGTACACACACACATACACACACACACACATACAGTCCTGATATATGTAATATCCTGACACAAAGGGGGAAAACACTGATTTTTAAAAACTTGTACGTAGCAGAGAATACAATAAATAAAGCTGACAGGCACATGATAAACTGAGAAAAATATTTGAAACCCATCCTAAATATTAATTCCTTTGAAAGCTGAAGAACTCTTAGAAATTGTTGGACACTTTCATTCATTCAACAAATATTTATTTAGTGCTTATTCTTTGACAGGCACTGTTGTAGGTGCTTGGGTCATAAATAAACAAAAACTCATAAGTCTCTGCCATCAAAGGTCTTACCTCTTCATGCAGTTTATTCAAAAAAATGCAAATACTAATAAAAAAATGAAAAAAACCTTTACCTCCATTAGCATTTAAAGAAATGTGAATACAAAACTTTTATCTTTATTTTTCACTATTTAAGTCAGTAGAGATTTAAAAAATTATTACACTCAATGTTGTCAAGGGTATGGGAAACACATACTCTCATACACTTCTGGAAGGAGAATAAATTGGTAGAACCCTTCTGGAAGGCTATTTGGCAATCTTAAGAAGGTTGAGGGACTTCCCTGGCGGTCCAGTGGCTGGGACTCCACGCTCCCAATGCAGGGGGCATGGGTTCAATCCCTGGTCAGGGAACTAGATCCCACATGCATGCCGCAACTAAGAAGTCCGCATGCTGCAACTAAGGAGCCGGCGAGCCGCAACTAAGACCTGGTGCAACCAAATAAAGATAAATATCTAAAAAAAAAAAAAAAAAGAAGGTTGACTAGCAATTCCTCTTTTAGGAATTTAGACCAAGTAAATAAACAGATAATTGCAAAAACAATTTAACCACAAGGATATATATTGTAGAGCTATTTGTAAGAGCAAAAAAGTTGGAAACAATCTAAATTTGGCATATACACACAACATAAGAAATTATATTGTGCTCATTTCGGCAGCACATATACTAAAAAACTGGAATGATACAGAGAAGATTAGCATGGCCCCTTGCACAAGGATGACATGCAAATCTGTGAAGCGTTCCATATTTTTCAATAAATGGGCAGAAGACCTAAATAGATATTTCTCCAAAGAAGACATACAGATGGACAATAGGCACATGAAAAGATGCTCAACATTGCTAATTATTAGGGAAATGCAAATCAAAACTACAATGAGGTATCAATTCACACTGGTCAGAATGGCCATCATTAAAACATTTACAAATAACAAATGCCAGAGGGGGTGTGGAGAAAAGGGAACCCTCTTGCACTGTCGGTGGGAATGTAAATTGGTGCAGCCACTATGGAAAACAGTATGATTTCCTCAATAAACTAAAGATTGAGTAGCCATATGATTCAGCAATCCCTCTCCTCGGCACATATCCAGACAAAACTCTAATTCAAAAAGACACATGCACCCTATGTTCATAGCAGCACTATTTACAACAACCAAGACATGGAAACAACCTAAATGTCCATCGACAGATGAATGGATAAAGAAGATGTGGTATATAAATACAATGGAGTATTACTCAGCCATAAAAAAGAATGAAATAATGCCATTTGCAGCAACATGGATGGACCTAGAAATTATCATACTAAGAGAAGTAAATCAGAAAGACAAATACCATATGACATCACTTGTATGTGGAATCTAAAACATAACACAAATGAAACATATCTATGAAACAGAAACAGCCTCACAGATATAGAGAACGGACTTCTGGTTGCCAAGGCAGGGTGGGGGTGGGGAAGGGAAGGATTGGAAGTCTGGGATTAGCAGATACAAACTCTTATGTATAGAATGGATAAACCACAAGGTTCTACCGTATAGCACAGGGAACTATATTCAATATCCTGTGATAAACCATAATGGAAAAGAATATGAAAAAGAATATATATATGTATTACTGAATCACTTTGCTGTACAGCAGAAATTAACACAACATTGTAAATCAACCGTATTTCAATAAAATTAAAAAGAAATTATATTGTAGATGAATATGTAGTAATACAGAAATACTGTTAAATGAAAACGCAGGTTGTGTTATTATATACTGAATGATTCAATTTTAAACAAAAAGTATATATATATGTATGCATACATATATATACACACACATAACACTTTAAAAAGATGGAAAGATAGACATTAAAATATTAATTACAGTTTTGTCTTAGTGGTACAATTTTAAATGCTTTCAATTTTCCTTCTTGTGATTTAGGCAGTATGGATTTCTTAATTTTAAAAGCAGTATTGTATCTCTTTAAACGTATAGATTAAAGACATCCATATACCTCAGAGAGTTTATATGTTGTTGGATCTTACTTAATTATTACAGATACATCCCCCACGTTTTAAACTAATCCTCCTAACACTGCATTAATTCTCTCAGGCCTGAGCGATGCCAGGAAAAATAGGATGTGACAGGTCTAGGATTAGGGTAAACCAGGTGAAGTGAGCTGTTGAAGTGCAGAGCTGGATCCCATCTTTATTTTTGTTAATTGTGGATGTTTTGCATTAATTCTGGTTTTAAAACATATTACATTAAAGTATTACTCTTCTTGAGTACTGAGAGTTTTTGCAACACCCCCGCCCCCCCAAATTATGCACCCGAGGTGAGTGCCTCTTTCACCTCACTATATTCCCAGCCCTGCTCCCTGACAGCCCTCTGCACTCTCCACGCTCCACAAACAGCATCTTTACATGTGCTGCTCTGCCTCTTGCCTAGCAGCTGCAGTGCCCTCCTGGAAACCTCGAAGCAAACACTGGTGCTCTGGGTGGAATGAGGAATGGCAGCAATCCCAGCCATTCATGGAGCACTTCCTTTGGCCTGGCCTCTGTGCAAAGCACTTTACTAGCATTATCTGAATCCTCACATAGCCTGATAGGTTGGGTCGCGGAGAATCCTGTGCATCCCCCAATACCATTCTTTCCTCTCAGTAACAGACTTTCCTAATTGCAGCTGAGCACATGGCCATCCAGAATACGTACCACATTTCCCAGGCTCTCTTGCAGCCAGATGTGGCCATGTGATTAAGTTTGGGACAAAAGAAAGTAAGAGGGCTGTGCAATTTTGTGGGACATGTCTATAAAGGGGAAGGCCATTCCCTTCTTCTCACTTTGCCTGCTTCCTCTATGGAATATGTGTGTGAGGACTGGAGCTGCAGCATCCATTTTGACCCAGATATTAAAGCCACCATTAAAGATGGTAGAATGACTATGTGGTCATGTGGAATCTCCATATCAGGCCTGGACTGCTGGGTTACATGAGAGAGAAACAGACTTCTATCTCATTAAAACTACTGTTATCTTAGGTTTCACGGTACTGGCAGATCAACCTAATCCTAATTCATTCTGACAGATATTCTGATGAAGTCCCCTTTGTAGATGAGGAAACAATTCAGAGAAGTTGAGCACCTTTTCCAAATTTGCACAGCTATTTAGTGACAGATCAAAATCTGAAACCAAGATGTCTGACTCCCATGCCCTAGCTCTTAATCCTATGCTATTAAAGTTCCCTGTTCTAGGAAGATTTCCAAATCTGAGCAAAGGGCTTAGAATCCTAGATTTTAGATACTCATTCCTATGCTTTTCTCCAGATAAATCCTAAATCCTCTGGGGCTTCAGCAGTTGAAAATGGCTCAGCAGGAGAACAAGAATTCCTTGTAAATGTCTTTCAGCTACTGCCCATACCTTGCTCTGTCCTCAGACCACTGAATGACACCATCACTGTTTATTTGCACGGGTCCTTAAGGATCAGCCATTGTTGTTTCTCAGCACAAACGTTACTCTGCTCTTCCTACAATGAGTGGTGGGGCTGGGGATGGGGAAGGGCTGCATCTCGGCAGACACTTCAGAAATCCCACCACCTTAAGACAGTCTAATGGAAACCCAGTCCCAGCCTTGCAACAATGTGTAGCCCTGTGGCATTTTGACACTGGGCGTCTCTGCACTGTTGAAGTAACACAGCATGTTGCCATGCGTTTATCCCCTTGGGTCAGGTCAATGCTAAAGTAAGTTCGTCGCCTCTGCTTCTTCAATAACTGATGTCTGATGCATCAGTCGAATGCATTTCAGGCTTATAAGCGGTTCCCTGGATCTACAGGCAAAAAGCTTTCACCATCTCTCCCCTCCCCCACTAGCGACCAGTATCTCAGCATTAATGCATCTGATGGCACTGAGCCTTTGTGGCCTGAGCAAGGACAGTCGCCAAGCAGGGATTGAAATCACATTTTTATATACATTATTACTTTTCCACAGCTTGGTTTCTTGCAGGCTTTTGATCTATTAGGTCACACCATTTAGTCTGGACTGAATCCTTGAATTACTTTATTTTTTCTTCCAAGACTCTTGTACTCATTAATCAAAATAATCATCTGTAGTGTTAATATAGCAGGTCTAAAAGTGTAACATTGCTTAGTGTGAAAGACAATATACATTCTCAACTGTAGATTTTGTGATTCTTTTGTGAATAATAATCATTATTTTAGGAAACCCCCGAGTTTATCCAATTCTTGTTAGAATTTCCCTACCATAAAACGGAAGTGTGAAATCCAAACCTTCTTGTGAAGTAAACTCATACGATCATTTACACATGTCCAGTCATGGCATTAATAAAAGCAGATTGTCTTGGATAAAACACGTGGTTAGCCTTTAAAATAGATGTGAAAATAAGATTATAAATAATTGCTCTTCTTTACTGTGACTATTGGGTTGTATTTAGTGCCAAACTTTTTCTGACAGCTTCTAAGGAGTAAACTGTAAGTGTATTATAATTGTTATCCAAGCACAAGCTGCCACTTCTGTGTCATGGCATTCCTCTTCCACAAACTGATGAAAGAAATGAAGCCATGAGGAATCAAAGTAGAACCAGAGGGGTTTGTTAGGACAGACATTCTGATTCCTTCATTCTGCTTCTCACTTATTGTCAGACAATAAGTGAGTAAAGATCCACTAAAAAAATCAAAAGATCCATTCATCTTTGACAAATAAAATGGGCAATTTTCAGCACAATAGCTTAGTTTTGGAAGAGCTGCCCAGAATGTACTACTAACTGGTAAACTCTAAATTCCCTTTTGTATATTCCAAGAGTGAGGGACAGGAGGAGGACAAAGAGAGTGAGGCCAAGCTACCTCCATTGTAACTGAGGAGGGGCTCAAGGAAGGCAGGAGGGAAAGTTAGTATCATCTCTTCCTGGACCAGCTGGAGTGCTTGTGTATTACACAGAATTTCCCAGAATTCCTTTCCCTGTGTGGTTCTGAGTTAGGATGGGCCACAAGAGACATCTGTGGCAATGACACTGCAGCCATACATTCCAAAGGCAGCTTGTGTATCCCTTGTTGATGATCTGCTGGTTCACCTTGTCAGAGAAGTTCAGCTGCCAAGACAGAGGCTCCAGCTCCCATGGAATCTCCCTCTTCAGCTTCTCTGAGCCCTGGGCCATGAGCGTGTGCAGTTCTGAGGGGAGGGGCACTGTCTTCTGCAGGTCACCTGTGTCTACCAAGATCACAGGTGTGAGAGACAGACATGCGTCACCAGTTCTCCCTGTGGGTTCCAGCTTGTCCTCTTTCTCCTCTACTTCACAATCAGCTTTTCTCTCCCACTATTGGCCCTGTGGCTCAACAGCAACTTCAGACCCATCCACTCCATATACAAAGGCAAGCTCCATCTGGAGATTCCTTCACCGACCCCCCCCACCCAGTAGGGTGAGATATAATCCTGTGCTGCCCAGTATAGTAGCCACTAGCCATTGTGTGACTATTAACATTAAAACTGATTAAATTATATACAATGAAAACTTCAGTTCCTCAGCTGTGCTTCTGCCATATTTCACATGTATGCCTAGTGCCTATGTTATAAAACAGTGCAGATACAGAACATTTCCATCACCATCGAAAGCTCTATTGAACAGTACTGGTATAATTCTTTTCATAAATTCCTTATTTCATATCACTCTTAGGAATTCTTTTTCTCTGATCAAACCCTAACAGATACACCAGCATTTGGTAAAGACTGGTCTAGTCAGTGATTTTCAATTTTTTGTTTTCTTGAGCACCTATGATTGATAATGTTCACATGTGTGACAAATTTCTATGGCCCAACTCATACTTCGACAAAATTTCTAAATAGGATTCCAAGAAAGAAAAGCAAATAGGTGAAATAGATGCAGCATTAATTAAAATTCCCTTAAGAAACTGATGAAAGAAATTGAAGATGACACACACAGATGGAAAAATATACTGTGTTCATTGATTAGAATAATTAATATGGTTAAAATAACTATTCTATCCAAGGCAATCTACAGATTCAATGCAATCCCCATCAAAATACCAATGGCATTTTTCACAGAACTAGAACAAATAATTTTAAAATTTGTATGGAAATACAAAAGACCCCAAATAGCCAAAAAAATCTTGAGAAAGAAGAACAGAGTTTGAGGTATCATGCGCCATGACTTCTGACTATATTACAAAGCTACAGTAATCAAAACAGTAGGGTACTGGCACAAAACCAGACACACAGATCAATGGAACAGAATAGAGAGCCTAGAAATGAACCTATGCATTTATGGTCAATTTATGACAAAGGAGGCAAGAATATACAGTGGAGGAAAGACAGTCTCTTCAATAAGTGGTGTTGGGAAAACTGGGCATCTACATGTTGAAGAATGAAATTAGGACAATTTCTAACAACACATACACACACACACAAAACCTCCAAATGGATTAAAGACCTAAATGTAAGACTGGAAACATAAAACTCCTAGAAGAAAACATAGACAAAACACTCTGACGTAAATCATAGCAATATATTTTTGGATCTGTCTCCTAAAGCAAAGGAAACAAAACCAAAAATAAACAAATAGGACATAATTAAACTTAAAAGCTTTTGCACAGCAAAGGAACCATTAACAAAACAAAAAGACAACCTACTGAATGGAAAAAATATTTGTAAATCATATGACCGATAAAGGGTTAATATCCAAAATATATAAACAGTTCATGCAACTCAACATCAAAAAAACAGTCAATCTTATTTAAAAAGTGGGCAGAAGACTTGAATAGACATTTTTCCAAAGAAGACATACAGATGGCCACAGGCACATGAAAAGATGCTTAACAGTGTTAATCATCAGAGAAATGCAAATCAAAACCACAGTGAGATGTCACCTCACACCAGTCAGAATGGCTATCATCAAAAAGACCACCAATAACGAATGTTGGTGAGGATGTGGAGAAAAAGGAACCCTTGTACACTGTTGGTGGAAATGTAAATTGGTGCAGCAACTGTGGAAAACAGTATGAGGGTTCCTCAAAAAACTAAAAATAAAGCTACCATATGATCCAGCAATTCCACTCCTGGGTATATATCCAAAGAAAATGAAAACATTAATTTAAAAAGATACATGTATCCCAATGTTCATAGCAGCATTACTTACAATAGGCAAGATATGGAAGCAATCTAAGTGTCCCTAAACAGATGAATGGATAAAGAAGATGTGGTATATATATACAATGGAATACTACTCAGCCATAAACAAGAATAAAATTTTGCCATTTGCAACAACATGGATGGACTTGGAGGTTATTATGCTACGTGAAGTAAGTCAGACAGAGATAGATAAATACTGTATGATATCACTTATATTTGGAATCTAAAAAATAAAACAAACTAGTGAATGTAACAAAAAAGAAGCAGATTCACAGAAAGTGAGAACAAACTAGTAGTTACCAGTGGGGAGTGGGAAGGGGGAAGGGGCAAGATAGGGATAGGGGAGTAAGAGGTACAAACTACTATGTATAAAATAAATAAGCTACAAGGATATACTGTACAGCACAGGGAACATGGCCAATATTTTATAATAACTATAAATGGAGTATAACCTTTAAAAATTGTGAATCACTATGTTGCATACCTGAACCTATATAATATTGCACATTAACTATACCACAATAAAAAGTTCTTAAAAAAATACCAAAATGTGAATGAAAAGAACAT
Organism: Balaenoptera musculus; assembly: GCF_009873245.2. Lineage (NCBI taxonomy): Eukaryota > Metazoa > Chordata > Mammalia > Artiodactyla > Balaenopteridae > Balaenoptera > Balaenoptera musculus. The sequence continues at coordinate 43,062,788 of NC_045793.1, forward strand.
TTTATTGATTTGAAATCTTTCTTCTTTTTAAAATTTAGGCATTTACAATTACAAAATTACCTCTAAGCACTGATTTCACTGCATTACGTAAATTTTGGTATGTGGTACTTTCATTTTGAATCATTGCAAAATATTTTCTAATTTCCCTTGTGCTTTCTTATTTGACCCATTGATTATTTAGGAGTGTGTTGGTTAACTTCCATATGTTTGTGAATTCCTCAATTCCTTCTAGTCATTCCACTGTGGTCAGAGAACATATGTACAATTCAATCATTTAAAATTTACTAATACTTGCTTTATGGCCTGATATATGATCTATCTTGGATAATGTTCCATCTGTATTTGAGAAGAATGTGTATTCTGTTGTTGGGTGGGGAGTTCTACAGATGTCTATCAAGCCTAATTTGTTTATAATGTTCAAGTCTTCTATATGCATCTTGATCTTCTGTGTAGTTGTTTTATCCTTTACTGAAAGTGGGATATTGATGCCTCCAACTATTATTGTTGAACTATCTCTTCTTCAGTCTTGACAGTTTTTACTTCATGTATCTTGGGGCTCTGTTATTAGGTGCATAGATGTCTACAACTCTTACATCTTCTTGATAGATTTATTCTTTTATCCTTGTGAAATATCCATCTTTGTCTCTAGAAACAATATTTGTATTAAAGTCTATTTTGTTTGATATTAGTATAACCACTCCAGATTTCTCTGGTTAGTGTTTACATGGTACAATTTTTCCACTGTTTTACTTTCAAGCTATTTGTGTCTTTAAATGTAAAGTGTCTTTTTTGTAGTTTTTTTTAATCCATTCTGCCAATATCTGCTTTTTAATTGGATGGTTTAATCTATTTATATTTAATATAATTACTGATAAGGTAAGATTTATATCTGTTATTTTGCTATTTGTTTTCCATAAGCCATATATATATAATATAAAATATATATATATATATATAAAATATTTTGACACTCTCTTCCTTCATCATTACTTTCTTTTGTGTTAAATAGGTATTTTCTAGTGTACCATTTTAATAGCAAAACTACAATTTTTTAGTTATTTTCTTAGAGGTTGTCTTGAAGATTACAATTAACTTCCTATAACAACTTAGTTCAGATTAATATCAACTTGGAGGTCTGGGCAAGATGGCGGAAGAGTAAGACGCGGAGATCACCTTCCTTCCCACCGATACAGTAGAAATACATCTACACGTGGAACTGCTCCCACAGAACACCCACTGAATGCTGGCAGAAGACGTCAGACCTCCCAAAAGGCAAGAAAATCCCCACGTACTTGGGTAGGGCAGATTAATATCAACTTAATTTCAACAGTATACAAAACTTTGCTCCTATATAGTTATATTCTCTCCTCCCACTTCATGCTGTAATTGTCATGCAATTACATCTTTATACATTGTATGCCCATCAATATAGATCTACAATTATTGCTTTGTGCAGTCTTCTTTTAAGTCATATAGGAGGAAAAAAGTGTTATAATAAAAAAATTTGTATTGTCTTTTATATTTACCAATGTAATAACTTTTACAGGTGTTCTTTATTTCTCCATATAAAGAAATTTGAGTTTTTCTACTATCCTTTTCATTTTGGCCCAACATTCCCTTTAGTATCTCTTGTAGAGCAGATTTTCCAGTAGCCAGTTCTTTCAGTCTTTGTTTATATGAAAATGTTTTAAATGTTTTAATGTCCTTTCATTTGAAGGATAGTTTTGCTAAATATAGACTTCTTGGTTGACGTCTTTTTTCTTTCAGCATTTTGTGTACATTTTCCCACTGACTTTGGCCCCCATTGTTTTTGATGAGAAATCAGCTGTTAATCTCATTGAGGATCCTTTGTACATGATGTCACCTCTCTCGCTGCTTTCAAGATTTTCTGTTTTTCTTTCGATTTCAGTCATTTGATTATGATGTGTCTAGGTGTGGATCTTTGAGTTTACCCTACTTGGAGTTCACTGAGCTTTGGATGTGTAGATTAATGTTTTTCATCACATTTGCAATATTTTTTGCCATTATTTCTTAAAATATTCTTTCTTCCCCTTTCTCTATCGTTTTTCCTCTGGAACTCCCTTTATGCATATGTTGATTCAGTTGATACTATCTCACAGGTCTCTAAGGCTCTGTTCATTTTTCTTCATTCTTTTTTCTTTCTGTTCTGCAGACTGCATAATCTAAGTTGATCTATCTCCAAATTCATTGATTCTCCCTTCTGCCTGCCCAGATCTGCTTTTAAGACCATCTAGTTAAAATTTCAATTCAGTTATTATACTTTTAAACTCCATAATTTCTATTTTTTATATACATAATTTTCTTTCTTTATATTCTTCATTGGTGAGCCATTGTCCTCCTATCTTCCTTGAATTCTTTAGACGTATTTTCCTTTACTTCCTTGAACATATTTAAACTAGCTGGCTTAAATTTTTTATTTAGTAAATCCAACATCTGAGCAGTTTCTATTTGTTGCTTTTTTTCCATGTGTGTGCACCATACTTTCTTGTTTCTTTCCATGTCTCATAATTTTTTGTTGTTGAAAACTGGACATTTAAATAATATAATGTGGCAACTCTGAAAATCAGACTCACCTTGCTCCTCAGGGTTTATAGTTATCACTGTTTTTTGTTGTTATTGCTATTTGTTTAGTGATTTTTCTGAACTAATTCAGTAAAGTATTTACTCTTTGCTACATGTGGCCACTGAAGTCTCTGCTCACTTAGCTTAGTGATTAGCTAACTACTGGACAAAGATTTCCTTAGTTACCTGGAAACAATGTCTCTGAATCTTTGCCAAAGATTTGTGCATGTTGGGGCACACCTTTAGCTCTCAGTCAGGCACGTGACAACTCTCCCTTACCTTTCACTTTCTGCTGTGCAAAGCCTCAAGGTCAGCCAGAGGTGAGAGCTTAGCATGCTCACAAACTTGGGCATGTGCACAACCTTACATACTTCTGTGACCTTATAGATTCCCTTGAATATGTTGAAGTTTTTCAGATCCCCTAAGCCATCTAATTTCCTATATTTTCTTTTGAGGCTTTTCATTAGTTGATTGTTTGCCTCAACTATTTCCCCTGCCTCAGGCAGTAACCAATGAATCACCCCAGTAATTACTCTCAACAAATGCCCACTGGGGAAAAATTTTCTGGTCAAGGGGAAGAGAAGGGGGCTTTTTATACTAGGTGAACTCCAAGTCAGATCAAATCAAGACAATCTGGCAAGGGGTAGGGTGGTTCTTTCAGGAAATCACCAAACTGGTCAAAGGATGACAATTCTTAGGGAATGATGCTTTGAAAAAGCTCCAGTCTCCTTCTGGTGGCTGCCAGGCTGCTGGTTTTCACTGTAATTGTGGATTGTTATTTTTCAAGGATCCTGCCAAGCAGGGAGAGAGGGGAACAGAACAAGCTAAAATGCCACAAAACTTGCTTATTCAGCTGTTTTTCTTGAATAAATACTCCCCTGGTTACTGCAAACCTTTGGTTAATTTCCAGAGGTCTGAAAAAGTGGGTTCTGACAAATTTTTACCAGTTTTTCATTGCTTTTATGGAAGTGAGAATTTTTGGAGGTCCTTACTCTGCCATTTTCACTGATATCACTCTGAGAAAGAAGCTTTGCAGGAGCTCTGTCCCTTTTTTGCCCTCTGTGGTTACTGCCAGGGGGCAGAAAAGGGACAGAGTTGCTGGTTTTCAAGCCTACCATAGATCTGGGGAGAGGTGGGTAGAAATAAGGCAAGTTAAGACACTGCAAAGCTCATTGTTCTTACTGAGGCTCAGGCATTTTTCTTGAATAAAAACTCCCTAAATTGCTACGAGTTTTTGGTTCATATCCAAAGTTCTGAAAAAGCTGACTGACCATTTTTGCTAGTTTTCTCATTGCTTTGATGGAGGAAAGAATTTTCAGAGTTTCTAACTCCATCATTTTCTTAGACATCACCCAAGAATTAAGTTTTATACAGATAACTGCAAATTATATACCCCCCCCAAAAAAGAAAAAGATAAAAAGAAAAGAAAATCACTGAACCACCGATTTAGGTGTTGCAACCTTAGTTACCTTAGTGAAATAAGGGATATTAATTATGACACACAACTGTGTCACCACATGAACACTGAGGAATGCAAAGTTAAATGTTTCCTTAATTATTTGAATTTCATGAAGGCTACTTGCTTAGGATCAATGTAGATGGCTCTTGAAAAAATATTAAAGACACTTAGACAAACAAAGAGGGATAGTCCTCTCTTTGGATAGAGATGGGCACCACACACAAGCTGTCATCAGGCCCTCTCCAGCATTCATTCTTTCTGTCAGGCACTAGGACCAGTCAAAGCTTTGTGTGTGGAGGGGAGTAGAGGAGATGCTGTTCTTCAGCCTTCAGTGCTTCTCCTTCTATGTGCCATCTCCTCCATGCCAGCTGGCCCATACAAAGGAGGGCAGGGCAGTACCCACAAGAAGAGGCCTGAAGTGACCACTACCATGTTCTGAGCCATAGCACAGGAGCTTCTGCAGGTGGGAGAGAGAGAGAGGCATAGTTGTTGTTTACTTTTCCTTAGCTCTGGTTGTTTTCATTTGAAAATCCTGGTTTTGTTAAGTGGGTTTTTAAAAAATTAACACTAGCAATAAAAACTATCTGCTTCTCCCTCCAACTTTAGTAAAAACAAAAGGGGGGCTGGGAGGTGTGGGGGAGAAGAAGTTTTACCTTGCTTTCCAAAATAGAGTTTTTATGTAATAATCCATAGAAAATTTCATTATAAAGGTTTATTTCAAACTAAACAGAAGTAGTGGTAACTTTTAGAATTAGCTTCTCTAAATCAGCCTTAAACAATTTAGATGAACACAAGTGTTATGGGATGAATTGTGTTCCCCTCCCTCCCCCCACCAAATTCATAAGTTAAGATCTTGATCCTTACTGCCTCAGAATGTGACTGTATTTGGACATAGGGCCTTTGACGAGGTCATTAAGGTAAAATGAGTTCGTATGGCTGGGTCCTAATCCAATATGACTGCTGTCCTTGTAGGAAGATGAGATTAGAACACACACATGCACCTGCACAGAGGAAAGAACAGGTAAGGACACAGCGAGATGGCAGCCATCTGCACGCCAAGGAGAGAGGCCTCAAAAGAAACCCAACCTGCTAACTTCTGATCTTGGACTTGATATTGGACTTCCGGCCTCCGGAAAAGTGAGAAATAAATTTATGTTCTTTAAGTCCTCCAGTTTGTGGTATTTTGGTATGGTAGCCCAAGAAAACTAATACAAAGGCACTGCAGATTTATAAAACACTAGAATTTAAGCTGGTGTTAAAGCTGGGAACCAACAGGTTCAGTCCTGGGAAACAATCATTTGCTTATTCCAAATCAATATTCTCTTGAATAACAGGAAGCTCAGAATTAACTTCCAAGCAGTGTGATTAAATATAGTATTATGTCCAACAAAAAAATCCTCTAACCATATTACAACAAAGAATTGCTAGGATTGCTGTATGATTACCAGTTTGATTTTCCAGCTCATCGTTCTGGCACATGTAGACAAACTCAGAGATCACCCTGGACTTCCCAGATAACATACTCTGTGTGAATGTCAAGATTATTTTTATGATTGGATGTCATCTTTTGTAAAGGTCCATGTTCTTAGTTGCAAAACAACCAGAATCCACTCTGACTAGTTTAAGCAGGAGAAGGACTTATTGAAGGATGTGAAGGGACTCACAGAATTGGGGGGATGGCTGGAGAAAGGGGCTGGAAGCTCAGTTCCTAGCACCAATGCCCAAACCCTGCAGAAAAAAAATGGCCTGATATGGAAATCACTGTCTCTGCTGCTGCCAAGCACGAAGCACCAGAGATTTACCTTTACTGCACCAGCTTATTCCAGCTGTTTTAAAGCCATTTCTGCAACAGGATCTTCTGTATGGAAGTCTTGCCCTGATACCCCTGATTAGTGGACACGCAGGTCACATGCTGTGTTCTAGCTGCAACGGAGGCAAGTAACTTATACTCTGGGAGACATAGGTATTTCAGTTAATAAAGGGAGGTCATTTAAAAGTTGATGGGCAGGCAAGAATATGACAAATGTCCACTATAGCCCTTGAGTTATTTATGACCTATGCTGTGCTTTCTTTAACATCTAAGCCTCTAAAATGACAAAAAATCATGTCAGATAAATAAAAGTGTGATGATGAGAAAGACGAACAAGTCAAATATTTTCAATCAAATTTTCACCAGAGCATTCAATAACATTTCCTACAATCAATACAGGTTGAATATTCTCAGAATATTTAATAAGTGCTTGTTAATAAGTGAATAAATGTTGTCAAGGTGGTCTTTTGCCTTAGTGAGAACACCAAAAACTATTAGAATCTAAGTTATTGGGTTGTAGCTCTAGCTCCTCATTTTCACACCCTCTAATGGTGTCGATCTTCTCATTCAAGAACATAGTTTATCTGTTGCTATGGTAACTTTGTTTTCCAACAGGAAAACTGGGACACATGAACTTTTTCGGTATTTGTTTTGGGGCACAAGAAGCAAGCTCACAGATGCTGCTCAAATATTAAAATAGACATTTTGATGGTTGGTGGGAACAAAAGAACAGAATATTTCAAGTTAGGACTGTTCCAGAAAAGTATGATGCGGTCATGGTACAAACTCATGGTAAAATGGGTATAGCATTTGCTTCAGGGAGAAGTTTTATAGGCATTAGTTAATTCAGTCATGCATTCATTTTTTTATTTTAACAAACATTTCTTGAGCACTTACTATGTGTCAGACACTGATTTAGGACCTCATGTTATGTTCCACAAAGACCTTGCAGTCCAATAGCATGAGACAGATAGGTAAGCAAAACAATACAGTAAGAGTTTGAGATTCTAGGACAGAAGTCTACAAGTCTGATTAACCACACACTGCACTATAATTACAACAAAATGTGAATATAACTCCTCCCTTCTTAAACACAAAGGAACTACAAAAAAAATCATATATTAGTGTCTCATTCCCAATGCATAGGAGATCTCCACTGAGAGTGTTTTGAAGTCAGCTACATCTGCTTTTCTGTTTAAAGACTTTGTTAGTTTCACTTTGAAGCAGTAAAACATCAATACACATCCAGAACCCACTAGATAGATTTCAGTAAATACAAAGGCAAGTATCAAGATTACATTAGCTCATGTACAGAACAGACTTCTAATGAAAATCAGCCCTTTCCCCATTCTCTCTTAGTCAGCTAATCAAAAGAAAACAACTTAAACACTAAAATCTTCTGTGAAATCTCTAAGAAAGACCTCTCTCCAGTGTTCCTCCTGAATTTCATTCATCTCTCTATGGGAGCAGGCATCACCTTATTTGATGGTATAGTATTTATTTATTTTTGTCTGTCTCCCACCCTGCACTACGCGTTCTTTTCTATCCTTGGAACCTAGGGCCTGGAAGATGAGCAATCATCTTGGAATGAATGTATAGATGATGGAATAGGTGAATGCATCCCCTTATCAACCAGCAAAGCATGAAGAGCAGTTTTCTAGCTGGGACTACATGTTTAGGAGTTAGACAGGCAGCCTTGGGTTGGAATCTGTCTCTGCTAGTTATTGGTTCTATGAACTTGAGCAAATCATGTAATCTTTCTTGGCCTCAGTAGAGTAGTTTCATCTGTAAGATGGGAATAATTAATAAACCATGACTCACAGGTTTGTTGTGAGAATGAAGTGGGAAAACGCTGTAAAAGACTGAGCACACACTCTGCAACATAATGCCAAACCCATGGCTGATGCTCAGTAAGTGGTGGAAAGAGTCATCATGATTGATATTCCAGTGGATGATGGTGTGCTTTATTGCAGCTGGCACCCTCATGTTTAGGGACACTGAACTTTCTGGGTAGAACAAATTGTACATTTGGCCCTTGGCTGCTATTTGCCTTTGTTTCATATCCCTTCAAAACACAGAATCAGCACCTCTGCTTGTTCCAAACCCCAGTGCATTTTTGAACCTTTGAGAACATAGCGTATTATTATTATTGTTGTTGTTGTTGTTGTTATTTACTGCTGTAGCTCAAATTTTTCTTTCTCTGCCTCCCACTGCCCTGGAAGGGTGTTTGATAAGAAAATGCCCGCAGCTTAATTTGAAAGACCGGCCTCTTAATTCATCATGAAATATAGAAATCTGATAAGCTGGCCTCATTATATTAAGAGCCCAATATCACTGCACAGCGAAGTTTGGGGAGTAGAGGAAGTGTGGGCAGACTGGGTGGGTGGTGGGAAATGGCAAACTATGCACCCACCCCTACTCCAAACACAAACACACATGCAGTCTTAAAATAGCCAGAAATGTTTTTTCTTTTTCTCATCAGCTGGATGCTCATTATGAAATTGGACCAAGTGGAAAAACAGAAAGCCCTTCCGATTTTTCCAGCTTTGTAACATTAAATTGGGATGAAGCGTGTGATGGGGGTGGGGTGGTTTCATAATATAGTAAGTGGAACCTTTTAGCTTCAGTAAGTGAGTCTGACTCAGGAATGCAGGCGATTGTATCTCCAAAAAAATCAATATTAAGATGCACAATTGCTCCCCTGGTATCGAAAGAATTAGTTGATCTACATGCTAAATGACAAGCCTCTTGATAACAGGGATTATGCGACCTGCCTTTTCAGCCAGGGCTGCTGGGGACTGTCCCTTAGGTCCCTGAGGCAGAGATAATCTAATTAGAACAACAAAGACCAGGTCCATTTGAGGAGAAGGCAACGTGGGGTGGGCAGGGGGTCTCCAGGCGATGGTGGGTGTGTGGGATCATGTTGAGTCTTGTGTTGGCAGGGAGGGGCTCCCTCAGAACAAAAGCATATAGGTGGCAAGTTGCTGGGGAGCGAGGCCTGGAGGGGAGAGGATGCCTGCAGAAAGGGTGGACAGAGGTCACTTCTAAAACATGACTTAATCTCCACTTTGGCTCCACAAACACTGCCACGCTGGCTCCCAGACTCTGGCCAGACTTGACGGAACTAGTGAGCGAGTCTCCAGACATTCAGACACTCAAGAGGCCCTCCAGCCAGTCACAGGAGAGAAGGAAGGGCCTGGGAAATGCACGTGGGGCTGTCTGACCCAGATCCTCTGCCTCCTCTGTGAATCCCCACCATGCCCAAGGACGGAAGGTTCCAAGGAGCAGACCCTGGTGCAATGTCCACTTGTCCATCGCAGAAGAGAAAAGCAAGGCCGTGTGTTGCATTTTTCAGGAAATTAAACTTGTGTCATTTAAAGGAATGTCCTCTCTTCTGGTATTATGTACCTCTCATGTTTTTGGTGGTAAAGATTCCCTTTGAAAATCTATGAAGCTGTCTTTTTAAACAGACTTCTCAGCAAATGTTTTAAAAATTTGATCCTCATGGGTTTCTTTTATTCTTATGGAAAAAAAAAATTGGCCCAAATAAGCTTTGTTCTTAGTTCTTATACCCTCCATAACTTCTTGCTCCCAAGGTAAAAGGTGTTTTCAGTACATGGAATTCTAAGGCAGTGAGACATTCATTAGGCTGATAGTTTTCCCATTGTTAAAAGAAGGGCTTTAATGTAATCAGGTCACTCAGAACCTCAGTGTGTACATACCATGCTGTGGACTAAAGCAGAGCAGCTCTGACTCTGGGGCAGGGGGAGCTCAGAACCTTGTCTTTCAGGCCTCTTCTTTAGATGCCCTGCCCCCATCACCTTCGCAGAGCCTGGGTCCTTCGTGTGTCTCTGGGCTGTGGGTGTTAGGTGTGCTCAGTTCTGGCCCAGTCAGAGAGGACCTGCTTTCCTCTCCCTGGCTGTTCACCGTGTGGGGAGGCTGAACTGGCCCATCACTTAAAATAAGGTTTCAAACCCCAAAAAGCTGAGTGTACATGAGGCAAACCATCCCAAACCCAGGACAGTGGATGGGTGATTTACCAAGATTTATTTGAGAGGACCTTCTTACTCATCTAGGGGAGCATAGGTGGTGTCCATGGAAGCAGCTCAAAGGTTCTCTTGACATTGTCACTCAAAGTGAGAAATGCAGGAATGTTGCTGGGGAAGGGGGTGGATGATGGGGAGGAAAGGGCTTCCGTTATCTACCAACCAGTTCTACTGGCAAACAAACACTACCAGTCCTACCCAAAAAGAAATTAGCAAAAGACATGAGGCCTTAATAATGGTAAAAGAGCCTGAAGTTTTATTCTTCCTGTCCCTACCCTCTAACATAAGTTTCTGAGTTTTTTAGAGATGGCCACTGTCTAAACAATACATTAATTTACCAAGATTTTTATGCAAAATAATATTAGTGATAATGGTTGTATTTTCTTTTCTTTGGTAAGAAAAAACATACAGGGTTTTGCTAAGGGGAAGAGTTTACAAACATTTTTGGATGAAGAGCTACAGCAAAAATCTTTAGGGGTATTATCTATATCTGACTTCCTTGTTAAGTTCTGAGAACTGAATCCTAGAATAAATGACAGTTAACATCTGCTTAGCTTGAGCTAAAACTGTACTTGGAAGGCTTAACAGTCTCTCTCCTTGACTTACTGAAGTGCCAAGAATTTATATCAAATGAATTTGCTTAGGCAAATTACACTTGCGTTTGGTTTTTAGAAAATTCTGCTTTTGTCACACCTCACCATTATTGAGTTTAGAAGGAGGTCATGGCTGAATGAACAAGAATGGAGGAGGTAAAGGAGAGGGGATCCCCAAGTCTCACTTCTCTTTTGTCATAAAATATACATGTATATTTTAAAAATTAAAGTTAAATTGGCTATTCACATTGAATTCTAATGTCAATTATTGAAACTTACTGCATCTCCACTATTCTTGGGGGTAATAAGTAACCTTTCCTAATTGGGAAGAAAAGACTTGCAGGAAGGAAATAACACAGGCACAGAGCCAAGCAACTAAAATGTTAAGTTGCATGGTCCTTTACAACTCCGTTGATATCTGTGTGGGCTGCGGTGATCAGGAAGGCTCTGTAGAGAAATAGGCCTTGTGAGAGAATCATGGAGTGTATCCAGGGCAGGAAAACACAAAAGAAGAAAGTTCTGAAGCAGAATTAAGAGAGACACAGATGTGGTTCAGTGGGAAGGCTGAGTCAGTTTCTAATCCCAGCAGGGCTCTTGTTTGAGAGATAGAAAAAATGAGGTTAAATGAGTAAGATGAGGCCAGATTATGGTAGGCCTTCCTGTCCAAGACAGTGGCTGTTGGCACTTCTCCACTCCTTTGTCCAAGAAAGTCACCACTTATCACTCATGGCTCTCTGCCCTTCTCTGTACAGCTCCCCAGGTAGCCACAGACAAATGATCAGCTTTGGCCTTCAAGATGAAATCTATGTTCTATTCCCATCCCAGGCCAACTTCTTTAGACTTGATGTATAGGAAATGGGGAGCTGCTGAGTGAGGAAGAGTTGAATAAAGAAGACATGAGTCCCCAAACTTCCCAGTTACCACTGGTGTCAGCCTTTCCTCACCCAACTATGTTTTGAAGTGGAGTTAAGCATCATGGGAAGAACACGGGACTAGAAATCCTAGGACTTACATGTGAGGCACAGTTCAGCCACTAACTTGCCCAATCTGTGCCTCATTTTCCTCATCTGCAAAATGAAAAGACTGAAATAGGTTGATGGGTAAGGTCTGTTCTGACACTGACTTTTTAGAACACTACAAATGCTAACAGGAAAGCAGCCAGGCTGAGCCTTGCTCAATGGCCTCCGCTGGGGAGGAGCTGGAGGGCGATAAAAGCCAGGCCAGCCCTGGCAGGGAAGAGGAAGCTGAGGTTCTGGCTAACCCACACCCTAAATTAACAGCTCCTGGATAACTGAGGGTCAGAGTCATTAGATGCTGTTTGTGTTAGATGATCCATATGGTACAGAATGTGGTTTAGGCGCCTTGAGGTCTCTTGGTAGGAAGTTGATGAAAGGCCTCATCTGGAAACAGCTTTCTCTAAGGATCAAGGCTAGTGGAAAAAGTTTGTATATCATTGTTTCCTTCCCTCTGGATCACCATAGCCATGTCTTCAGCTTCACGTGGACAGTTTGGCAGATGTCCCCACTCAAGGGGACTTCGCAACAAAGCAGCCTTTCTCGCTGATATGATGTCTCCTGCTTCCCTGTTTGCCAGCTTCTTTGGCCTCTGAGGGATGCATTCTGGAGACATGAGATGTGGCAGGATGAAGTCATGGCTCCATGCAAAAGGGCAGGAAAACTGTGCTTTCCTTCATGCATGGAGCTGCACGCCCTTTACCTGTGGAGCAGACCTGAGGGTTTTATTCCATTTGCCATCTCAATGTCAAGAGATCAGCTCTTGGGAGTGATCAGCTTGCCAGTGGCTGTGGTTGAACTTCAAAAAAGTTGAGAGGCTTAAAGTCATGCTATTTGAATGGTCAGCTAGGCACTCTGCAGGCCTGGCTTGGCCTAATTTCCTAATTTGTTAGTATTCAGCCAGGGACATGACAAGATTCTGTGTTTACCTCTTGAAATGTGCCTTTTGTCAAGTTCCCTACATGCCCACCCAGGGGCTAAGTAACATGGCAGGAATGATGTCTTTCAATTTGCTGATTTCTAGAAAGCTCTTTGACTGATGCTTAATAAAATAAATGTCCTTTGTCCACTGTCACTTTTTAAATAAATCTTGAAAACATATGACTGAGACAATGAATGGACAAACTGTGTATTCCTCATTGATAGTTTACATTTCATAGTTCTGGGATGCCCAGGAGTCCATGGCCAGAAATGAGGAGTTTGATTTAAAAGGAGCTGAGCTTGTTTCTCTTCCTCTCTTGAGTTGGGCTTTTTCGTACCCATCCAACCATCCATCCATTAATCTATTTGTCTTTCCTTCTGTCCACCTATCTGTTCATCCATCCATGTATGTATGCATCCATCCATTTACTCATTCAGTTGTTTAACAGACGTTGCCTGAGGGTCTCCTCTGTGCTCATCACTGAGTTTGCCGTGGTGGACAAGGCTAACCATCCTCTGCCTCTACAAGCCTACAGTGGGAGGGGGCCCATGTTTGTGGGGAGCTGTGTTGGCAGAGGCTCTCTTGAAGGTGTTGGGTTGCAGGTGCAGCTGGTTTTCTGTAGGCAGGCTAGACTCTGCCTGGGTGTGCACTGCTTGCTCTTGGGTTTCTGATCTTTTAAAAACCAAGAAAAATGTTCTTGTGGCCATGGAGTTTTTGACTCTGTCTTCAGAATTTGTATATCTAATTTGGGGAAAAGAATAATGAACATAGCTGGAGTCTTATTGACCCTTCTCTCTTTCTGTGTGGTGAATAGAAGCATTTGGTTTGGAGCTGTCCAGCTGGGCACTCACTCTGACCTCCCCAAACCTAGTTCCTCCTTCCCTAAATTGCAGATGATAATATTCTCTCTTCCATGTCATTACTGTGAGGATTTCATGAGATAAAGCACACTGAGTGCTTAGCACAGGGCCTGCCATGTTATAAGCTCTCAGCAAATGGGAGCTTTCAAACTTATTCAACCTACTAATGAGTTAGGACAGAGCTCTCTTGCTTTCATGAGGGTTGTTAGTAGCTGTCAGTAACTAAGATTTGGACTTTATGTATTTTACATTTCTTAGCAAAAATTGAGCTCGTTACCATGCTTTCACATAATAACAAGCAATCAAGGCAGGGTTTTAAGTACAGTAATGATTATCTTTCATATAACTTACAGATAGGACCCAATTACTTTGTAATGGACATTAGCATTCTCTGTCTGCGTGTGTGTGTGTGTGTGTGTGTGTGTGTGTATTTCTGGGATATAAATATGGCTAGGTTACCCTTAACATTTTACCTAAAATAGCACTGAATTATACCTTAGTTGAAAGTAGCATTGGCTCTGAGTATAAGGGAGGGGAAAAAAGGGGAGGAATAGAAGGGTTTTGTTTCGTAATAGACAATGAGCTACCCAGCTTTGACACAGGAGATCAACAACTTGTGTCCAGTAAGCAGAAAAGGCGCAAGTGTGGGCCTGCTGTGGGCAGAGCAGTGTTTGCTGCCCCAGCGCCTAGTTTTCCTTTCTGCAGTGGGGTAGCACTTCCCCTGAGATCATGTACTCCACTCCACAAGACAGACATCAGCAAGTGGAGCCCCTCCCCACCTGCATGATTTTTCAGGGAGAATATGAGATGATCTTTCATTTTGTGAGAAGCCCCAAAGCACCCCAGAGGGAGAGTGGCTGGAAAGTGTGTGTGGTTCCCTGTAGGACCAGAACTGAGCAGTGATCAGAGCCAGCCTTCCTCCACCATAATAGCAGTGGCCTCCTCGACAAACTGACTTTTTAAACTTGCTTTCCTCCTAGTCCTCAAAACCCCTGAGGGTAGTAGTACTTTTACTCTGGGTGCTTCCCATAGTGTGGCTTCCCCTATTACTATTGTAACAAATTACCACAAACTCAGTGGCTTAAAACACATATGTTATTTCACAGTTTTCAGTAGTCAGGATTCTGGGCATGACTTAGTTGGGTCTTCTCCTTGGGGTCTCAAAAGCTTACAAATCAATGAATTGACTGGGTTGTGTTCTCATTTGAAGGCTTGACTAGGGCAGAATCTACTTCCGAGCTCATTCTGGAAGAATTTGTTTCCTTGCAGCTGTAGGACTGAAGGGCATGGCTTCTTGCTGGTTGGCAGGGGGAGGCTGCCTGCAATTCATCCACATGGCCACTAACTTCATCATGATGGTAAAAAGAATCTCTAGCTAGTGGACTCCACTAGTGAGACAGTCTTTTATAAAACAGCACAGTCATTGGAGTGATATCCATCACGTGTGCCATATTCTACTGGTTAGAAGCAAGTCACAGGTCCCATCTGCACTGAAGGGGAGGCGATTATACAGGTGTGAACACTAGGGGGCAGAGGTCTGGAGCCATCTTAAAGTCTGCCTGCCACTGTGGCCTCCATATTTTTCATTTTTCAACAGATGTTCTAGTGGAAAAGAACAGTTGCAAACTCTCATAACACTAGACATATAAGTTGTCTCCAATTTTTGTTTTTATAATGAATACTGCTTTTCATTTTCATATATAATATTCTCTACTTGTCAAAAAAATTTAATTCTTTCAATTAAATTTTTCCTTATTAAAAAAAAAAAGAACAGTTGCAAGCTCTTACCCCAGGGTCTCTGCCTCAAACCTTGCTCCTTCCAGATGGAGTCCTCACCTATTCCCAGCCTCCCTTCTGCAGGACCTGGCCCTTAGCCTCACCTCTCATTATCTTGTCCATAGACAGTTTCAGCCACTCTTCTGGAACCACCTTCTTTCTAGTCACCATGCACACAAGACCTTCTGACATCACCCTTAAGTCTCTCCCTTTCTCCCTCAGTCATGCAATTTACACCTCAAGTCACTGTGCATGGCAGCCTGGCTCAGTGCATGTGTTTTAGAACCCAACTCCTCACTTCAAATCCTAGCTCCATTATTTACAACTCACATGACCTTGAACAAGTTATTCAGCCTCTCTGTGCCTTAGCTTCTTCATCTGTAAGATTGGGTTAATACTAATCATCCTCACAGGGTTATAGTGAGAGTGAATTAAATGATGCTTATAAAACACAGAACAAAATCATTCACATTCTAACATTATGAGCCTTCACCAAACATTAGCTACTATCATTACCCAAACTTAATTTTCACCTCTTTGAGAGGTCATCGACGTGGTTATCATCTTCTCTGGAATTGGTCCTCCTCAGTTTTAAGCGGTGAATTTTCAAAAAGGGTATCAAGATGAAAAGAAGACAAAAGTTGCTAATCTGCTTCATTTTTCTTTATTTTTATCTAATCTGCTTCATTTTTCTGTGGATGAGTGTAATAGGATGAGGAGTATCTCCTGCTTCTAATATTTCTTTGAAAAGAAAATCATTGTCCCAGAATCTAAAGGTTTATCTGAACTGAAAGATCCTCTTGACCTTCTTATGCTAGGTTATTTCCTGATGTAGATTAGTATCTTTGAGCATAGGCTGAATTCTTCCCTCTGCTGTAGAGGTTTGGCATTTGTTTTTCCTTTGTTCTTTACTGGACAGTGTGAGGCAGGTTTTGATTGGTTGACTTGGGTTTCTCCTTCCATAGGGTTCCTTGTAGGGACATCCACGGGCTGAGGTCTGAGCTGGGGTGTGGGGGTGAGGACAGACTGACACTGTGCTGTGCGGCAGGAGGAGGAATGGAGGAAGATGGAAGGAAAGCACTGGGGAAAGGGTGCTGTAGAGACAGAGCCACTGAGCAGCACTGACAGGTGCGTGATTGAGGGCCCTTTCTGATGCGCTCCACTCCCCTCGCATGCCCAGGAGAAGGGAGCTGGAGGAAGGGACTCGATTCTCCTGGATGACCTGCTCCACCAACCTCACGACACGGGCTGGGGAGGGTGCGCTCCTGGACTTTCTCTCCCTCGTCAGCCCTGTGATGCACGTGGTATTATCCCCATTTCACAGATGAGAAAGTTGTGAACTTTCAAAAATTGCACTATTATTAAGGGCCAGAAATGGTCCAAACACAGGTCTCTCAGACAGAATCTGTATTCCTTGCAGCTGAAAGAAAAGTTTTAAAGATCGCACACTGTTCAGTGCAAGCGTGGGAACATGCACACATAGCGATCCTCTTTCTGGAGGTCTTGGGACTGTCACTCTCACAGGCCACCAAGATAATTTCTTAAGTACTTGGTAGTTGTTAGAGGAGTTTAAAAAAATCTGTTAGACAACTTTTCCAAGGAAAGGCCTATCAGCTAAAATGATTTGAGATAAGGGTAAGCAGATGTCAAAATAGACCACCAAGGGGCTGAGAAGCCTGAGGCAATCTGGAAGGATTCTGATAGGCAGTAGAAGGGGAAGACAGACAGATTCAGGTTTAGGATGCCACAGGCAGTACCCACATCTGTCAGAGAGGTATAATTGCTCTAACCCATTCATTTAAAGTCAGAGATTCTCAAGAAGTTGCATGAAAAACAACTTCACTGTATAAAAGGAGAGGCAGCATTCTTCTTCACTAGGTTTTTATTACTCTTCACTTTCAAATAGTGAAAAGAAGAAATGGGGAGACAGGCTAACTTCACACCTTGTGGGGTGTGCTGCTTGGCTAAGAAGCGTGAGCTTGTGTGATGACATGGAAGAAGGTGTGTGGAAACATCCCCCTGTGTGAGCTGCAAATGGATCACACAGCAGCTTCTGGGGCAAAGGGGGCTTCAAGCTCCCCTCAGTTGTCAGCACAGAACAGAAAGTCTTGAAGCCAGAGTCTCCAGGCAAATCTCTCACTTATATTTTAAAAAGCCTATTACATTGGTTTTAGCAACTAGTTAAGTTTAGATGATCTCTATATTACATGGCAGCTTCGCATCATGTATATATATCTATATACATGAAGGAGTCTACTTATAGAATGACCAAAGTGACCAAGACACTGTGTGTCTGTCATGACCAAGACGCTAATAGCTTACAGAAGTGTTGATATTTCTGCTCTCAAACTCACGATTGAGTTACTCAGCTGCTTTATTCAGGGCTCTTACCAAAATGAAAGGGTGTTAAAAAGAATCCATCAGTGAGTCCCAGAAAAAAGTTTTATCAGCAAACACAATTTTGAAGTACTAACTAACCACAAATCAGATGACAATCATGAGTTAAACTTCAGTGGGATTGTTTAAGGATGTGTCAACAGAAACACAAACTATACTGTAATCAACTTTAGTCAACTAATGAACATGAACTGCAACATTCATTTATTAATTTAACATGTATTTATTGAAATATTTTTAAATAGTTAAAAATTTAAAAGTCCTCATAATACTTTCTCCCAAATTACGTAAGCATTGAAACCTAGCATAAATTGTTGCTTTGAAATTTAAATAGATTTTCAATTTAATTTCTTGGAAAACTGGGATAACTTCATGGGCAATGTTGTGTCACCATGCTATTACTAATATCTAGCACATATTGGGTATTCAATAAATGTGTTAAATTAAACTGAGTCTATTTCAATTTAAGCAATATTCATTGTGTGTATAAAATACAGCCAAGAATTAATCACTTCTAAACTTTGTGTATATGTCTTAAAGAGCCACATTTAATTTCCAATTAAGAGTATGGGAGAGGGGAAGCAATTTGACTAATAAAACAGAGAATCACAACTTGTCTTTGATTGACCAATGAATTGTGACTTGGATCAAATTGTCTCTGCTGTATTATCCTGTCACTTGCACACACTAGAGTTTTACTGTGCTGGAAGATTGGATGGTGTGGAAAGAACTAATAAGAAGAACATAAAATATTTGACCTCAAACACATTTCTTAAATGTGATGGTGTTGATAGTCCTTTCTGTTAAGTTTTGGCCCTGCATCTTCCCTTTATACTTTTTTTAAAGACAGGAATGGCCAAGTGATGATGACTCTTCAACAAAAACTCAGTTTTTGCTGGCATTACACACGTAGATTGTATTGTGAGCGCTTTCATCTGATTCCAAATAACATACATTAAGAGGTTTGTTGTCAAGTTTCCAAAGGGAGGCTGGAGATGGCAGGAAGCTCCTCTGTTTTAATTTGATTGATTAGTGACCTCCATTCTAAATGGTGCACCTCTGAATACACAGAAAATCACCCCTTCTCTCAGGTTAGAGATTACCAAGAAAACAGCTATGTTGGAAAGCCACGAATAGTTACTAATTGGTTAACCATAAGTTAATTGAGCTGTTACTAGGTTCAGCCTTTTACACATAAATCTCAGGAGATCCTCACAACCACCTTCTAGGGGGTGCATGGTTCTGGTTATCTATTGTGTAACAAGTTACCACAAACTCAGTGCCTTAAAGGAACATGCCCCCTCACTTTTTGTTTGTTTTGCTTGAGGCCACTTCAAGTGAGTTGTCATTGACACACAACTGAAAAAATCTTGTGTGCGGATATGAACATGCCGGGGAGGAGAAGAAGATAAAACATACAGATCATTACAGCCAAGGTCTTAAAAGCTAGTGGAGAAATAAATGGCTGAATGAGGAGCTGAGGAAGAAGAAGGGGTCCAAGAAGGCTCCATAGAACATGCAGAACCAGATGTTGAAGAAAGTGATGTCTGGCTGACAAGGGGGAGCGGGCTCCAGACGGAAGAAACAGAATGTACAAAGAAACGGGGAATTAAGGGATGGAGAGAACTGGGAACTACCCACTGAGAGGTGGTAGAGGCAGAGTGGATTCTTGGAAGGGACGGGGGTGGAGGCATGGGCACCATTCTCCTCAGTCTCCATATCTGTAAAGTGGTGAAAATACTCGCTTTTTTGGTTTGTTTCAAAATGAGGAGGAGAGATAATGTCTGTGACGCCCCTCTAATACATACAGAAAAAAATGACAGATTTTGTTATCCTATAATAGTGACAGGAGATAAATACAGCAAGAATTAAGGGGTCACATGGAGGAAGCCTTCTCTCTGGACTTATTCCTGCTGTCCCTGATCCCATATTTGTAGATCCTGTTGCTCTAATAATTCCTGAAAGTAGTAATGGGGATCCATTACAGAAGTCCATTACAGAAATCACGCATTTGCTCATGATATTCACGCAGGCTCACTCAGTCATTTCAAGTGGGAAGTTTTCCAAATTTAAAAGGGGGCAGTTTAGGAAACACTGCTGGGGACAACGTGAGAGGTATCATGCAAGGTCTGCACCATGGGAAGATCACTTCCCGTTCTTTCCACCTTCATTGAACAGCCCAGGCTGCTGTATTTGTAGAAATGCAGTGGGAAGGAAGATAGGGCCAAAATGAAAATGGGACCCCTGTGGCCTACCAGATCCACAGAAGAAGGGTAAAAGATGGGGTGGAAATTCTTTGTTGCTAAACCTGGCTTTTCTGAGTTTAGGAAGAAACACTGGGAGAAGACATGATGTGTCTTTTCTTGTTTGTTTGTTTAAACAGTCTCTATTTCATTAGGTTAGATCTGGGTGAGTTTTGCTTGATTTTGCAGAAACATTCTGAAACAAATGCCATCTGTCTCTCTTGGTTTTTGGTGTTGAAGAGTATTTTCTATCTTCCCCAGTTTCTGCGGGTGTTTTCCTGGGAAGTTGGGAGAGACTGTATCACACTTTGCTAACCAGATGCCGTTTCACTCCCCAGATTCTTTCTAGCCCTCTTCACTCCTCCTGAATCCCTTTGCTGAGAGTGATTTCCAGAGTAGATGTGCCACGGAATCAACTTGGGAGGGTTGACCACACAGCTGAGAGCTCAAGCCAGAGCTGGCAGAGTCAGCTTCTGATTGGAACCCTATCCACTCCTCCCTTGGGAAGCCCGAAGCTTTGCTCCAAGGAGTGAACCAGACCTGTAGGCTGCAGCCATTTCTGGGCAATCCCAATTTGTGCATGGCCATCCAAGACCTCCAGATGCTCTTGGTCTGCTTATGTGAGGAGTGATCATGGACCACAGGTGGGAGGGGAGGGTGGGCAGTGAAGGATAGAATTGGTAGCTAAGGGTCAATGGGGTTTTCCATTCCAAATGTATCTTTGTTATCCCTGAGACTAAAGGGATAAACGCCCTTCAGGTAAACAAATACATACTATCCAATTCATGTTCTTTTGTCCTCCTTTATGCATGGAAAAAGAAATTTCTTCTTTTCTTTCTCTCTTTCTTGCTTCCTTCCCCCTACCCCATCATATTCTCCACCACCACGCCACCACCCTCCCCACTGCCCACCCCCCGTCTCTCTGTCTCATTCTCTTCTGTTTTGTTATCTGATGTCTCTCCTCTTAAAGAAAAAAAAAAAAAAACTTTGGTGGAAGGCAAAAGAATGTAACCCAGGTCCCTGTGAGAGTCTCTCACTCCACACTCCCTGCTCCTTGACCTGGTCTCCATTCATTTGGGCACAATTTGCCACCGAGAGAAAACACAGAGTAATCCTCAGGTGCTTAACCTTGATCTACCTGTATCAATGGCCCCACTTGTGAAGAGGCCTGAAGAGATCTGGCACATAGATAGGGGCCCCTGTGGGTTTCAAGTCTGCACAAGCTCACCAAGCTCCCAGGGACTTCTCCTTGGGAGTGAAGAAGGTGGGAGAATGGAAGCAACTCCCCATCATATTCTGCCTCCTTTTAAAAACATGTATTCCAAATCTCAACAGGCTGAAACCAGGTAGTTTCAGCTCCAAGTTGTGCACCTTCAGCAGCGGCCCTTCACCTTCACTCATTGCTTTAACACAGAATTGATGCTTTTCTCACTCAGGCAAGGGCCCTGATGTTTTAAACCCTGTGTAGATTTTGTTCTGATATCAACTTTGCTCTCCACACGTGTGCAGCTGCTCTGCCACAAAACTGGTGGGGTTTGAGAGGTAAACAATGCTATTAAAACTCTGAGCTTGGGGCTTCCCTGGTGGTGCAGTGGTTGAGAACCCGCCTGCCGATGCAGGGGACACGGGTTTGAGCCCTGGCCTGGGAAGATCCCACATGCCGCAGAGCAACTAAGCCCATGCGCCACAACTACTGAGCCTGCGCTCTAGAGCCCGCGAGCCACAACTACTGAGCCTGTGTGCCACAACTACTGAAGCCCGCGTGCCTAGAGCCCATGCTCCGCAACAAGAGAAGCCACCGCAATGAGAAACCCGCGCACCGCAACAAAAAGTAGCCCCTGCTCACCGCAACTAGAGAAAGCCCGCACGCAGCAATGAAGACCCAACGCAACCAAAAATAAATAAATAAATAAAAATAATAAAATAAAATAATTTTTTTAAAAAACAACAAAAAAAAGCCCTGAGCTCACTTCCTGTGGCCCGGCCCAGAGCTAGCCCTTCCCTGCTCCCCTGCCTGGTTCTCTAGTTCGTAAAAGTACTCCTGGCTTTACATTAAGAGGCAGACCCGAGTGCCCAGGCTCACAAAGTGGCCCTGTCACTACCTACCATGTGATCACTGGCAAAGCACTTTAACCTCTCTGGGTCTCAGCTTTCTTATCTGTAAAAACGGGGTCACTGGACTAAATCAGCAATTTTCAAATTCTCTTCTGTTGACCCTAAGAGTCTCTACTTCAAGGAGAGACAGAAGAAAGAACCTGAGAGGGTGGGCTGTGGGCCCCTCCCCTGCTTCACCTGGGGCAGCCCTGGCTTCTGCAAACATTTCCTTTCCAGAAGAGTTTTGCTGCTAAAAGGAATTCTGCAAATCACTGGCCTAGGTCAGGATTTGCCAAGCTCACCTGGCCATAAAAATATTCGGGGGTGAGGCTAGTTAAAAATACAGAATCTCAGGTTCTTCTCCTGGAGATTCTGAGTCAGTGGATATAGAATGGAGTCCTCTTCCCAGGCCCTAAGAAGTTCTCACCCAGCCTGAAAGCCCACCACAGCCCCAGGTCCCTGCTCTGAGAGGCTGAGAATGGATGCCCTCCCAGGCCCAGGAGCCAAAAGCCAGAGGACACTGCAGCCACCCAGTGACATGCTGCCTGGTGATGTGGTTGCCCGGCCCTGACCTCTGGGCTTGCCAGCCCTTTCTCCCTCTGCCTAGCAGCCAGCCCTGGCACAGATCCCACCTCCCTTGTTTGGAGCATGACTCAGCCTATGACACAGGGCCCCTATCTGGTGACTCTGGGTCAGTCTCTGCAGGGGACTTCCCTGCTTGCATCTGTCCAGGGTCTCAGGCCAGGGTCTCCTTCCTCTTCCTCCTCTCATCATGCTGGAGTCTCCAGGTCCAGCACTCAATACTATGGAACCAATACGCTCACGACCAGCTCAGCCTAAGGTAGAGTCAGGCAGTCAGGTAAGCTTGGCCAGGCTGTGTCCTCTGTACAAGGGCACCTCGTCCAGGGACCACCGAGGGAGGCTGAAATGCATCCACAGTGCACCCTGACACAAGGTTGTGCCCACCCAGAGGGAGCAGCTTTTTTTAAGTGGGCTGCAGACGATAACTACTGAACAGAAACTGCCAACTTCCAAGTTATATGGAATTTGTCTTATATTTTTCAAGTCCATAGCTAGTTCTTTCTGGCAGAAGGTGAGGCCAGATGGCAAATACAAAGCAAGGACCTGAATGAAAGCAAGGTTGGTCTAGAGAAGATGAAGCAAAGAGTATAATGGGAAACGAAATAGTGGGTTTCAAAGAGGTAAGCTGTGAGCAAACTGTCCTTTCTTGTGCCCTTTGCAAGGACATTGGGGCAATGTCAAAAGTCCTGGTAAAATAAGAAAAACATTTCTAGATGCTTCCTATTTTTAAAAGACCTTTCCAAATTTTATACCATGACATTGCAGATTTTACAGGGGGAAATGTCATTGTATAAAAAGATCTGAGCAAGCACCTGGGTCACAGCCTGTTTGGGTGTACAGTCAATTCTACTAGAGCACTTGTTTTGAAAATGCAAATTTATTCCATTGCAACTGAAATACTAAGGAACAATTTGAGCAGAGCGTGTGTGATTTTGGCCATGAGAAACACTAGGCAAAGCAGAAATCTGTACCTAGCTGAAATGAGCTGTGTAGGAATATATAATCACACACGTGCACACACCTCAAACATCTACCAGCCACCTGGGCTCACTATGCGTGTTATGGAACACGCACATCCACATCTGATATTACAGCTTTCCACCCAGCTTCAGATAAACCTCCTTCCATCGCTTCTCAAAAGTTGCAATCCCTCTGACACCCACTCTCACAAGCAAATTTCAAGTCCCTTTCAAGGTAAAGCGCCATATTTATTGTGGTATTTCTATATATTTTTAATCATTTATCATGTATAAAAGTGTGCTATCATTTTTTACTAGGTTCCTATTGTTTTTTTTTATGTGTCAGTTGTGAAGTTGTTGAGTGTTATGCCCCTAAACTTGTTTCCCCATACAACCTGTTGTTTTTATTGTGTGACTCTGCATGGTGTGGTAAATTTTAGAAACAAAGGTGTCATGTTGCAGCAGATCTGATTGTACATCAAACTGTTAAGTCCCATGATGATGACTTCAATGTTCTCAAGAGCATTAGATAAACATACATACATGAGTTGCCACCCCAAGCTGTAGAAAATGAACACTATTCCATCCCAGCACTGCCTCTGACTTGGGATATGCTTTCCTTTGTGGGGAAGATTGGACCACTAGTCTGAAACCGGATGCTGGAAGGGCAGGCCTTTACAGTGAGGAACATCTGTATTGTGCTCATGATGGCAGGTCCCAGCTAGAGGCCGGCCATGCTTGCCCTGCAGTTTGGACACATTGAGGCACTTGTCAGGGTGGGTGGAGAGATCTGATGGGACTATTTGCCAGAGGAACTGAGGAGCCTTGTGAGAAAGAAGCTACCAAAGTACAGAGAACACATGAACTTGGTCCAGGGTCATGAAGTCAGCATCAGAGGGGAGGAAAGATGTTAGTGGAGAAGGATGGACATATTCAGGATTTTTTTCTCTATCCATTTCTCTCCAAAGGGAGAACTGGGAAGAGGAGGGATAAAAACGTGTTTCCTTCCTTCCTCTCTTCCTTTCTTTCCTCCTTAATTCAATACATATTTATTGAGTGACTATGGCCCATGGTATAGAATGTCACAGAAGGTGGGGTGTGGCAGCAAGGAGGGGGTCAGGCCACCTCACTTGACCAGATAGCCTGACCACCCTACACCTGGGAGGAAATGGAGTTGTGGCACCCACAGGTCACATTCTCAAGTCCATGTCCCCCAGATGGGGAGAGGGATGTTTATATGGAAATCTACAAGAGGCATACCCGTGTTAGAGCAGAGGAGAACACAACTAACTCCTTCAAGTGATAAAAGGAGGAGACAATATCAAACCAAACCTCAAAGTGTGAGTAGGAGTTCACCAAATGAAGGAAGACAGGGGGGTATTCCAGGAAGAAGGACTCAAAGATGCAAAGGCAGAGAGGCAGTTGTGTGCGCCCACCAAGGTAAACCCTGGGAGAAGAGGCTGGAAAGGACACAGGGGTTACTCACGCCAGAGCCATAACTCCAGACACTCGGGATGGTTGGCAGGAAAGGACGAGCTCAGGCAATGGCTTGGAGGAGAAGCAAGGTGCAATGGAGGCTTTTGGGGAAAGACATTTTCGTGTCTCTAAGGTAAAAAGTCATATAAGCAGGGGTGCTTAAAGTCCAGGAGCTGTCGGGGTAGGTGAGGAGAGGAAGGGGCCCAGGAGGGAGGGGTGGTGCCTTGGGAAGGTGAGCTGAGCACTGGGTGGGAGGAGCCTCTGCAGAGGTGGGAGGAGCCTCCACAGAGGTGGGAGGCAACTGCAATGGACCCAGTGAAAAGTGCAGCCACACTCTGATGCAAAGACAAATAAGGCAGGGGATGTTCACAAAGTAGTGTATTTCTCCTTCAGTTTTAGAATCTAATAACACCATAACTACGAATTTTAAATTCTTATCTGAAAACTCACTCAACAAGATTTTATCTGGCTTTAGGTAAGTTGGTTAGCAACAGATTCTGGGTTTGTGACTTTTTCTTGAGCACCAAGTCAGGCATCATCTAGGCACCTGACACCAGTTAACTCTGATCTTCACAACAACCCTTGAAAGACAGCCATTAAACCTTCTTTACAGGTCCGTAGACTGAGGCTCACAGGGACAAAGCGACAAGCCCTGGGCCACGTAGCTCCCCCTCTGTCTCGAGTTTTCCCCCTTGGGGGGCACTGAGAAGAGGTGGGTTGGGCCAGCTGCCTTGTTGTCTTCACTGATTTGCTATCAGCTTATGAATACAACTTCCTTATAGTACAGCTGCCCCCAGTGTCTGATGCACCTGGGTGGTTACCTTGGGCCCCTTCTCTCCTCTACTAACCTCAAAACATTTCACAAGTCCTCCAGTCTATCCAAACTCAGTTCCCTCATCTTTAAAACAGACAACGCTGGCCTACCTACAAGTGGGAAGTGTTGTCAAGCTCAAACAAAAGCAAGGAATTACTTTGTATATTGTGAACTACTCCATATGTGTTAAAGAAAACAAACAAAAGCATCTTCCTGAGTGTTGTTCCATAAACCAGCACCAACACCAAAGGCAAATGGGGAAGGGCTGATCTTTCTCCTCATATACTCATACACACACACACACACACCAAGTTAAAAGTTTCCGTTTTGATGGAAATTTTTTCCTCTCAAAGTCATCCTTGATGCTTAAATAGTCTGATCTTGCCCACATGGAATGTTGGGCAGACAAAGACATACATGAAATAAGAGCTATGAAGAGAAATGAAGCTGAGTAAGGGGCAGAGGGTGCTAGGGGTGCTGGTTTATGTATGGGGACCCGGGAAAGAAGGCCTTTCTGAAGAGGTGCTGCTTGGGCTGAGATTTTCATGAAGTGAAGGAATCAGCCATGTCATTTTCTGGGGGAAGTGCCAGGCAGAGGGAAGAGGAAGTTCTGGGTGCCGTGAGGATTAAACAAGATTGTGCAAAAACCCCTCAATATGTAGCAAGCTCTTATAACAAGAGATTTATTACACTGGAAGCCTAGCCCAACACAGATCGATGATATGTTTCTGAATGGAAATTTATGCGTAGGGTCCATTAAGGTATGTTTTCTCATTGTTTTTTCCTCTTCAGATAGCACATCTCCGAATATATATAGTTGGTCTAGTGTTACCACTTCATTCCTGTCTCTGGGTTGCTGAGTTTACTTAGTTCTTCCAGAATGTACCTACTGTTTTCAGGTCTGAGCAGAACAACTTTGAAACACTTGGGGCAACCTTTAGTCCTGGCCGTCAACCCTTGGCTAAGAGAGTAATGTTGTCAACCAAAGTTCCCCTCCTGAAGGTGATCCATATATTTAATTTTTAACTCGGCCCATCCATTGGTTCTATGTGGCCATTCTATTGTGAGTCCCAAATTGAATTTGTATGGATCGCTCACACAAAAAGCCTTTTAGAGAGAGTGGTGGGCAGACTGGTGGGGGTGAAAGGGAGGTTTGGCTTGTGATGAGTCTGACTTTGAATATACTCTCATTCTCTCACTCTCTCTCCCATCTCGTCACCCCATTCCATGAATGCTAGAGGTGAAATGAAGTGGATTCTCTCTGTAGTGGGCATTTCAAGAAGCAGGTTGGATAGCCAAGGACTTAAATAAAGTCAGAGAATCAAAAGGACATACATAACCCTTTGCTTTGGGTTATCAAAGCCTGTTGATAATGAGAAAGTACCAGGAGCCTCTACACCTTTCCCTTCTCTCCCCACCAACACGCACACTCAAGAAAAACATTTCTGTTTTCTCTCTCACCAAATGTCCATGGTTCAGGCACATTGTTGCATTGTGACTGCTGGGGGCTCTGGTGGGAACTGGTGAAAAGGCAGCTGGGCAAAAGAGTAAGGCCCTAAGATGAGTACCCACAGGGAGGACAGACCCATAGGGAGGGTGGGAGAACAGATCTCCAGGGGGAGATGGTACAAGCCCCGAGCCAGCCCAAAAAGGTGGAAGTTTTATTTCATTCAATTGCTCCCCAAAGGGAGTTTCTGCTGCTGGGGCAAGACAACATTTGTCATTTTGACACCTTTCCATTGCCTGTCAAGTCTTAACAGCCCTCCTGGGCCTCTTCACGAATCCTCCTGCTTCAAGATGTCTTTTCCTCTGGAGGAAGGCTCATCACTACAAGTTGTTAGGAAATATTGTAGAAGCAGCTCAGGTCCAATTTCTGGAAAGTACAAATTCTTTCATCAGGGAGCATAATGGGAAAAGCACAAAAGTGTTGTGTGTATGGGTTTAAATCCCTGATCCTCACACTTCATTGGTCTGGGCCTCAGTTTACAGACTCTGTAACGGGCTGTAAAATGGAGAAAATCATAGCTAACCCTTAGCATTGTCCCGAGGACTGAAGCACAAGTCAGAGTTCCGCACACGGCAGCTGTCCGTCTTATTGATATTCCAATTTCTCTGCTTCTTGGATAAATAATCATACCTGTTTCATCAGATCAAAATGCTCCTTTAAAGAAGGCAGCAAACCCAAGGCTATATGCAAGGAGGCAGCTCCTAAAACCTTTCAGGAGAGATTGATATTGGGCTCCAGAGGAGTATGTGGCAAGGGTCCCTTGATCACAGTTTGTAACTTCCCAGGGGCTCCCAGGAAGGGTTGCCAAATTTAGCTACAAAACACAAAACAAAACAAGACAGGGCAATATTTGGGACATATCTGAAATTCAAATTTAACAGGGCATCCTATGCTTGATTTAGTGGTCCTAATCCCAGAGGACTCTGATAGCCTCACATTTGGCCTCCGGTGGTCTGTGCATTAGTGTGTTGTCTTCTGCTCCATCCTCTGCAACAGCAATACAAATCTATCCCGGAAGAACTTCATAACGTGGCATAACTTGGTACCCAGTCTGGCTTCATCCCTCCCCAGCTGTGGACCCATGGGCATAGTACCTAACCTCTCCAGTTCTCAGTCTCCTCATCAGTAAAACTCCTTCCCTGCCTACTTAACAGAGTTGATAGAGGAGCAAAGGAGACGTAAGATCTGACCCTTTTCACCATGTGGGTTGATGCATTCATTATGCACAGATGCTCTCCAGGCATCAGCACACATGGTCTTTCTCTGTTTATGGAGGGCAATGATATGTGAGGCACAACTGAACTTGCAAAGTCAAGACAGATTGCAGGGATGAACTCTAATCCAAATATCAGGCCTGTTAATTAGATTGGGCTGACAGTAAGCTTACATTTATGACATGATGTTGGTTGTCATTGAATCTAGGACAGCATCTCACACATAGTAGGGTCCTCAATAAATATTTGTTGAATGAATGAATTCATGAGAAAGCAATGTTAACTCCATTCCCTGTTCACTTCTATGTGCCTGCAAAGTAATTTAGCATTGCTTTTGCCTTGCCAGGGGTTTTCTGGCATAGGGACTGAGTTTAAAGAAAGTTACCTCGAATTACTCAACCATCCCACATGGTTTGTTGTACACCTGGAAGGGTCTCTTGGTGGCTTGGGTCACAAGTCCTCACACTGTGTAAGTCAAACTGTGTTCATGATCTGATGTAGGTGCTGGCGTCCAGCCCACTCATGCCTTTTCTCCTTTTGGGTTACCTACCTTCCAAATCTTTCCGTTGACTTGTGAGGTGGCTCAGATAAGATGACATGAAAGCACACTGAAAAGTGTAAAACACTGTCTGCTCTCAAGGAACGCTCATTCTTTGTTCTCATTTTCAGGTTACATTCACAGGCTAAATGAGCCTCCCAGGCTCCAGCAGTTTAGGAAGGGGTTGTGGTCATTTCTTCCTTTTCTTTCCACCTAATAAAGAGACAGCGTTTCCCTTTACTCTCCTCTTGTGCCTCCTGAAAGATTATATCTCAAATCCTGCTTCAGGTTTCCTGACTTCCTTGAACACGTCTTTCTGATTTCTTTGTCCCTGTTAATGAGTCCATTTTACAATTTCTCGGCCACTTTGGTGTGTGTCTCCGTTCCTGTGACGCCTAGGGTTTGCTTGCTGCCTTTCATCTTCCACGTCTTTTTTTTGGTGAATGGTAACAATGAAGGAGCTTTGTGAAATTCTGTTCCTGCAAGAACACCTGGCCGTCTCAGGGCCCCTGTCTGACCCTTGATCTCCTTTCTGTGGAGGCTTTTCAATGAATCCCTTAAGTCTGTTGAAATCCCCTCTCTTGAAATCCATTTACTTGATTTGACCACCTTCCTGTCTTTGCTGAGTGCTCTAGCCTGATCAGTTGGGCAGGCTGGTCCCAAGGCACCCTTTCATTTTTATATTCTTGCTGCCCAAACTCTTGCTCCCTGCAGGAAAAGCCTCAAATTAGAAGAAATACTAGCTTTTTCTTTCCATGGGCTTGAGAATGGCCTTACTCTTGCTACCTTTTAAGGAACTAGCAATGGAAAGTCTGCTCACTTTCTGGCTGCATCAAACCTCTCATAAGTAGGGGTCAGACATTTGAGTTCAAGGAAATCCAGAGCATCATTTCCCAAATGATTTAATTTTATTCCTAAAAGTCACAAGGAGTCCAAGAGATGATGCCCTTACATTTTAGATTTTTGGATTTTAATATGGAGGACATGCTTTAAACAGATTGCCTTTTTCCTTAAAGAAAAGCAGGCATCAATACCAACCCAAGCAGCTCCAATTTGGTGCAAAGCTGAAATTTCATAGTTCATCATCAGTTTCCATCCTTGACAATAGAATGAGCTGCCGTCCGTGACCTCCCTCATCTTCCCTGTAACCTTCTCACACACACTCACCACTGTATGTTCACATAAGATGCCCATAAAATGGTGCTGACACTGGGCAGCTGAAACACACACAAATGTCTGCTCTTCATGTGTCCAAGACTTGGCTTTCTTGGGGTGTGTCACTTTGCTTAAACCCCCTGTCTCTGGAATGCCAGGAGCCAGGAGACTCTCCAGATGAAAGTCTTATTCTGAGAGCTGTGCACATTTCACACACAGAAATACCTGGAAAGTTTACAGAGGACTTGTCCTCACTGGAAGCAATCAATTTGTAAAGCACAGAGCAATGCTATACTTTGAGAAGCAAATCCCATCTGCATTTGCATAATGTTCCATCACTTCTGAGCCAACACAGCTGATCAAATGCCAGGTTGGCATGTGGAGGACAAGTGAATTAAGATGAGGCAATTGCCCAGTATTCTTCATCAATACCTATAGCACCTCAAGGATTTTAGTTCCTTGAGTTTTTCCCCGTTTGGGTGAAATAATCACACTGGTATTTGAGGGGATAGTAAGACTATGTTCAGTTTTTCAGCAAAGTTTTCAAAATGAACAATGTTGTCTATTTCTTCAGCAATTTTCTCTTGTTCAGATAGGGAAATCAAGAATACATGAAATAACACTTTCCATTACTTCGTGTTTGTTCCCCTCCTCCAGTCTCCCCTTACATCCTTCCCTCCAAGAAATTACACTTGTTTTACAAGTTGGAATCACCTTATCACTTTCACGACACAAGCGTATTATTATTAAGGAGTTGACCCATGAGTATGTTGGGTATAATTTTGCAGTGTGAGGATACCTTTTCTTTGCCATGCCTGCCTTAGCGAGTACACTGCATTGCACACAGGGGAAGGGTTGTCCTGGACTGGGGATGGACAGCCCTGGCTTCTAGCCCGACTGGCTCTACCAAGCTGTATGGCTTTGGGCAAAGCCTTTTAACCTCTCTGGTCCAACTGTCCTCCTCTAAAAAGTAAGAGGTTATTGAAGACAATGACCTCTAAGGTTGTTTTCAGATTGGATCATTTACTTTCCCATGATTCATGTGTAATAGTCATAGTTAGTGGGTTCGGAGAAGGATGACTGAATATCCACTTTGCCTGGAACATCCTAGGGTCATTATTAACAGCACCTCCTTTTACTCTCAAAGATGTTCCAGTTTGGACAATAGTTGTAAGTAAACCAAAATGTAGTAGATGGAGCCAAACTTTTAGTGTAATATGAGCAAAACTGCCGAAGCTACTACCTAGGCCAGTGTACATTCCATAGCAGCCTGTTTCAGAGGCCCAGTCTCCTGAAAAATTAAAAAGCCTATGATCACCTCTACTCCACGTTCTGAAGTCAACTCTGACTGTAAGAGAAAACTATGTCATTTACCCAGTAGTGTTTATTGAGGATCTATTAAGTACTTATCTATATTGAAATCCACATCAGTAGAAATGCATGTTTTGCATTCCCTGCTGCTGGGAAGCAGGGGCTTCATGGACTGACTTGATTTTTGCCAACCAAAGGGAAAATATAACTTGATCCATTTACGAATGGAAGTTGGTGCTATGAAGCAGGGAATTTGTTCTGATAAAAAACCAACTGGATAGGAGTTTCTTTAGTCTCCAAGGAGAAGATGAGGGGCCACTCAGTACAATAAATATCTGATTGCTGCATCCATCTTTGGACAGACTTTCCTCTCTGACTGAAGGTTCCTTTCTGCAGTGCTATGTTATTTTGACTTTTCCCAAATGACTAGATAGGTAGTGTGTGACTGAGGCAGTAATCTCACTGTAGCGTTATCCTCAGTCTTTCTTTCAACACGCACATTTGCACACACCGGTCAGATAACTGCAAGCAAGTGGCCTGCAGCAACCACGTCACCCTCCCGTTCCCCACAGTGGATCCTCAGTGACCATCTGTGGAACTGAGTTGCTCACCCAATATAAAAATTCCTTCTTTCAAAACTCTGACAGGAAATCACACTTTCTGTCTCCACCACACCCTCCCAGTGACGAGAAACTCACCCCTGGGAAAGTCTCCTTGCAAAAACAAAAGCCTGTGCCCAACCAGCCTGCATTTTCCAGGATGGCCTGAGCTCAGGATTCTCCCAGGTCCCTCCTGTACCCACAGGGCAAGGTGTGAGAGTCTCCTGTTCTGTGGTGATACAGCAATCCACAGTCCCAAAAAAATCGCCCAAAACTAGAACAAAAGGGTTTCCGAACAAACTGATATTTGAGGTTTCCGGGTAAAAGAGTGGGTACTCAGCTAGGAATCCTGAGGGAAATTCCAGTGCAGCAATTTCTTTATTTTTGCTGTTTTCTTCTGGATGAATGTGCCTTCTCTGGATGAATGTGCCAGTCTGCTTCCTTGGGGTTGGACTCAACTCTGTCCCACAGCTGGTTTCTGCCTGAAGCATCCCACCACCATCCCACACTGTAAGCCACACTCCCAGGCTGTTTGGAAAGTTCTTGAGTAAACATTTAACTGTGACTAATATGCTGATTTACAAGTTGTAAGCAACCCCTAACCAAGGAGAAAGGCTGGCAGGAGTCTCTGTAGAACTGCATAGCAATGTGCTGTGCCACAGGATGCCCAAAAGCCATTAACGAGGCGAGGTGACAGACACATGGTCAAAGGGTGAAAAAAGAACCTTGGGGGAATCAGCCATTAACATCAGAGAGAGGGAGAGCAGGCAAGTGTGAGGTGTCATAGCTGGGCAGGGTTCAGCGGCTCAGCCCTCTATCAGAGGTGTCCTGAGTAGCCTCTGGGTCCAGACAAGTTGGGTCAAGTATGACTGCCCACTGAACATTTTGGGGTGTTTCTGCTTGGATATGATGGCTAATGAGATTAAAAAAAGCCCAGAAATTCTAACTCTGGTCATAACTTGCCAAATGGCTTCAGAATTTTCAGGATTTTAAAATATTAACTGCAGGTCTTCCCTGGTGGCACAGTGGTTAAGAATCTGCCTGCCAATGCAGGGGACACAGGTGCGAGCCCTGGTCCGAGAAGATCCCACATGCCGCGGAGCAACTTAAGCCCGTGTGCCACAGCTACTGAGCCTGTGCTCTAGAGCCTGTGAGCCGCAACTACTGAGCCTGCGTGCCACAACTACTGAGCCCGTGTGCCACAACTACTTAAGTCCGCATGCCTAGAGCCCGTGTTCTGCAGCAAGAGAAGCCACCGCGATGAGAAGCCCGTGCACTGCAACGAAGAGTAGTCCCCGCTCGCCGCGACTAGAGAGAGCCCGCACGCAGCAACAAAGATCCAATGCAGCCAAAAATAAATAAAATAAATAAATTTATAAAAATAAATAAATAAAATATTAACTTCAAGAAAGCATTGTTCATACAACTCAATGTCCAAAAAAAACAAACAACCCAATCAAATTGGATCCATCTCCTAAAGCAAAGGAAATAAAAGCAAAAATAAACAAATGGGACCTAATTAAACTTAAAAGTTTTTGTACAGCAAAAGAAACCATCAACAAAACGAAAAGGCAACCTACTAAATGGGAGAAAATGTTTGCAAATGATATGACTGATAAGGGGTTAATATCCAAAACATATAAACAGCTCATACAACTCAACATCAAAAAACCAAACATCCCAATTAAAAAATGGGCAGAAAAACTGAATAGAAATTTTTCCAAAGAGGAAATGCAGATGGCCAACAGGCACATGAAAAGATGCTCAACATCACTAATCATCAGGGAAATGCAAATCAAAACCACCATGAGATATCACCTCACACTGGTCAGAATGGCCATCATCAAAAAGAACACAAATAACAAATGCTGGTGAGGATGTGGAGAAAAGGGAACCCTCATACACTGTGGATGGGAATGTAAATTGGTGCAGCCACTGTGGAAAAAACTAAAAATAACACAATAATAATGCAAAAAACTAAAAACAGAACTACCATATGATCCAGCAACTCCACTCCTGGGTATATAACTGAAAAAAACAAAAACACTAATTTGTTCTTTAATTCTTCTAGGTCTTTGTTAATCATTTCTTGCATCTTCTCAATCTTTGCCTCCATTCTTATTCCGAGGTCCTGGATCATCTTCACTATCATTATTCTGAACTCTTTTTCTGGAAGGTTGCCTATCTCCACTTCATTTAGTTGTTTTTCTGGGGTTTTTTCTTGTTCCTTCATCTGGTACATAGCCCTCTGCCTTTTCATCTTGTCTATCTTTCTGTAACTGTCAAAAACACTAATTTGGAAACATACATGAACCCCGATGTTCACAGCAGCATTATTTACAATTGCCAACATATGGAAGTAACCTAAGTGTCCATCAACAGATGAATGGATAAAGAAGATATGTTTTATATATATAATAGAATACTACTCAGCCATAATAAAGAATGAAATATTGCCATTTGCAGCAACAAGGATGAACCTAGAGAATATTATGCTTAGTGAAGTAAGTCAGAGAAGGGAAAACACTATATGATATAGCTTAGATGTGGAATCTAAAAAATAATACAAATGAATCTATATACAAAACAGAAACAGACTCACAGACATAGAAAACAAACTTATGGTCACCAAAGGGGAGAGGGAGGATGGCAGGAACAAATTAGGAGTATGGAATTAACAGATACAAACTACTATACCTAAAACCTATAAGCAACAAGGATTTACTGTATAGCACAGGGAATTATACTCAATATTTTGTAATAACCTAAAATGGAATATAACCTGAAAAAAACATATAACTGAATCGCTCTGCTCTACACCTGAAACCAACACAATATTGTAAATCAACTACACTTCAATTAAAAAAAACATGTTCAACTCAGAAGTTGTTGTCCACCAGGGAAAAGCAGGATAGATCATTTCAGAGTCTGCCTGAAGCGATTCCACAAGGCCCTTCCTTATGTTCTAACGTTTAACATCATTGACTCTTGGGAGAGTCTTCCTTATGTCAAACTCAGATTACTCCAAATGTGGTTTCAGTCGGCTTCATTTTACTAGAGAAGCAGTTGGGGGTGGGGGTGGCAGAGTGGCGGAGCTGGGTAGACCTGAATTCCTAGAAGTTACAGCTGTGCAATTTGGAACAAAATAATTAACCTCTATGAGTCCTGGTTTCCTCTGTAAAATGTGGATAACAATAAGCATCACTGAGGGCTGCCGTAAGAATTAAGATAAAATTCAAGGGAGTTGCTCGTGCAGTGTGTGACACAGAGAAGCCGCTCAAAAGTAGCAGTTAACTTGGAATCTCTTTTTGAGTCTTCAACATGAATGTATATTAAATGAGATACGAGGTTCATTGGATGGTGGGGGAATCAAGGCGATTTTTGGGGGGTAAAAGGCTGAGACAGGGTAAGGGGGACTCGGACACCCTGCTCTCAGGTGGGACTCTGAGCTGGAAAAAGACTCTTGGGTCCATATCAGGGTATTTTCTGTGGAAACAGCACACATGATTTGGGTCTGGGACAACCATCATTTATGAACTATAATTGAATTTATATATTTCATCCCAAGAAAGGACAATTTCTCGCCCTGCATTTTCTTAGGCCACCTATACTCTGGCATGTAAGATATGGCTGTATATTATTTTCTCTGAAACTTCCTACAGCACTTAAATGAATTAGATGATTTCATAATCCTACAGTGTTTTCATTAAAAATGAATTTAAGAAAAAAAAAAAAAGAAGTTCTGGGAATTCTCAACCTGGTGTTGCTTTAATGGTATGTAAGAAGTTGAATTTGAAAGTGACCTTCCTGAGAAATATCACTGAGTGAAGACAAAAGCCTAAAAATAAAATAAGCATGGGAAACTCAGTTCTTATGAGGTGTTCCAATAAACGAACAAACAAGGCAAGCCAGCAGTCATGGAGCATCTAACGCAAAATGTAGTGTTCACTATAAAGAGAAGAGTTCTCAATACTGAGCATTCCTTCCACAAATATCACAGTTTCACAAATTATGATTTTATTTCCACAGCCATATCTTTCCTCTGAAACCACTGGGGCTCTGACAATGCAATTTACTTTTGCACAGGACATTATATCATGTCCTGTCATGATATCGTGTATCTTCGAGGACATGATGTCACACTTCAGAATCAATTTTTCTTAATGGGCATTTCAACAGTCCTTCTGTGGGGGGTATCTTCCGAAGGCCAATGCATGGTGGGAGGATTAGAAGGGAACCTGACTTCGTGGGGGTGAGAAGTCTGCTTCTCTTTGGGCTCAATCACATTGAGAACATTCATTAAGGTCTCATTCTCCCAGCTCATTCATCTGTGAAATGGTATGAAAAAACATACTTTTGAAAAAAAAATTTCTAAAAATTTTCTAGCTCAGGGATCAGCAAACATTCTCCATAAAGGTCCAGACAATAAATATTTTCAGATTTCAGGCTCAGGTCTGCCCGAAAACACCCACAGGATGATACATAGATGAATGGATGAGGCTGTGTTCCAATAAAACTTTATTTGTGGACACTGAAATTTGAATTTCGTATAATTTTCATGTGTCATGAAATGTTACTCCTCTTCTGATGTTTTCAACCATTCAAAAATGTAAATTTGCAGCCATACAAAAATTGGCCATAGGCCAGATTTGACCTGCTCTCTGTACTTTGCTGACGCCTGCTCTAAGAGAAGAAAAACTTACGTATCCAAAACTCCATTAACTACGCTTTTTTCTACGTTTTTTTCAGCATAATTCTTGTGTATGAATCATTCAGACTGTGGCTTCTCTTTCATGATGTCACTAATAACCCAATAAGCAATCACAAAATTGGGGTGGGATTTTATCTCTCTCTAAAGACACAGACACCCTCCCCAAGGAAACAAGAAGTCATGGGTGCATGTATGCACATGCCTTGGTAGATGTTTGAGCTCCACATATGTATAAGCCATGTGTATACATGTTAGGGAGTAAGATTCAAGTAAGAGAGAGGGTTCTTTTTAAAATTATCAGAAGCAGCTGAGTTATACTCCCTCTGTTTAATAATCACAAAGTCAGACTTACAGCTCTTATCAAACCATTTCGGCAGGGTCTGCATCATTTCACCAATTTCAACAAACTGTCCCAGTGACGAGAAAGATTAGACCGTGTATGTTTACTCTCTGTGGAGTTATGGCTGTGTTCTCTTCAAGAGAATGAGATATGGAAATAGAAGTTTACTTAGGCCAGTCTTTGATGGGTTCCCATGACAGGAAAAGTTGGCCGTCCGTGCTCAGGTGAATGAAAGTGAAATTCTACATGGTACCCTTCCCTCTGGAGATGCAAATTCTTCAAGTGGTGGGGGGCGAGGAGGGGCCCTGTGAGCTCTGCTCTAGTTTTAGTTGGGGCTGAGGAGGACTACAAAGTGGGGAAGGATGGGCGGCCAGCATGGTGAGCATCCCACAGTGTTGGAGCTGAAAGAGGTTTTCGCAAATGTGCTTCCCCACTTTGAGAGGGAGACAGAGACCCCGAGGGAGGGGCGTGATTGCCCAAGGCCTCCCAGGGTTATGGGACCAGGGACAGACCAAAAGGCCAAAACGAGGTGGACCAGCCGAGGGCCCCTTCCATCACTCTTCACTGTATTAGGAGTTTAGAGACCGGCTTGGTCTCCATTGGCCACCCATGGAGGTGACCCCTGACGCCTCAACTTCCCCACCAGTGACCAGACTCCACTAGCCTCTCCCTAGGCACCCTCATGGGCCAAGCCTGGGGGTGCAACTGTTGAGCCTGTTCATGGATCCAGGGCTCGAGTTTCACTCACTCCCCTGACCCACAGTAGGCCAGAATGCAGTCATCTCGCTACAAGTCAAAGGGCATGGCGGGCGGTGGGGGGGGGGGGGGGTGGGATGTATGCTAGATCCACAGCAGCTTTGCACAGAAGTGTATTTTAGCAAAAAGCTGAGGCTGAACACTCTAGTGGAGACCCAATCTTGAGAACAGGAAACTGGGGAAATAGGAAGAAATTTTCCTGAAGCCTCAAGAGGCACGGTATGACTGCTCTAGAGGCCGGGGTGGATGAGAACCTGAGCTCACCCTGCTGCATCCCATTGTGAGGGAGCTGGGCTTAGGCCTGTGCCCGCGACTCCCCCTACACCCTGAGGTGCTTCCAGGGACAAAAGACACATGACTAGGCTTGGGGTCAAGCCCCCTAGCATCAATTATGTCCTCACTTTCCCTCCTGAGGCCTCAGGTTCCTCATCTATAAAGGGCCCAGGGCTGAGTGAGATGATTTTGAGATCTTTGCCATGCTAGCATTCTCTTTTAAGTGCCAGGCACTATTTACTTCTGATTATAGACAACTATGCTAATTACATCACAATTTACTGTGGAATGGGTAGATAATGCTAACCTGACAAAAGGAAGAATTGGCAATCTAGATGCATATATCAAGGCACTGACTTCAAAACTCTTCATACACATTGATTTTTTGTTAAAAATTGCACTTACTCCTTACTCCAGACCAGGGATTTATATACATTTTCTCACTGAATCCTTATAAGAACCATGTGAGAAAATGAAAGCTGAGAGAGACAAATTTGCCCCAAGTTATAATGCCAGTAAGTGGCAGAGCCAGTGTTTGAACTTGGGTCTGTTTGGCTCTAAACTCTCTGTTATGCTATAAGACAAATTAACCTTTCTTTTATTTAAACCTCCCTTCCCCCCACCAAGATAAAGCACTCCAAAACTGAACTCTGTTATTCTTTCTCCTACTGATTATGTTTTTCCTTTAATCTCAGGTGCCCAGGACTATTTAGTAGCAAAAGTTTCCTTTGCAACCCAGATAAGGATCATAGTACTTGAGGGATATGCTGTGTTAGCCAAGGATGTCAACACCCACAGGGTCATCCAATAGGCATAAGAAGTGGCAGAAGGTGGGCTTGTCTAGCGCTGCATTTCAGAAGGTTTCCCTGTAATCTGGGCTCTGCTTTGTGCTTCTCTCTGTGCCTTGTCCTGAGCTGGCCATCGGTGGCCAGGGCCCATTGCTTCTTGGGTTCACAGGCCATCCCCAAGTGCTATTAAGGACATACATTATCATCAGGAACCTACTGCCAGGAAAGACCAGATGAACACTGTCAATGTTGATGCATAATTGTGTGTGGGACTGGGGCACAGAGGAAGGACAGGGAGAGATGGTCCCAGCCCTAGGGGTTCATGTGTGTACGTCTACTGACACCAAATGCCTGGTGCCTCCAATCTGTTTCCCACTGTCACAGGGAGCTGGTGAAGAGCTACAGCTGCCCTGGGTCAGTGTCAGTGAGGCCTGAAGAGCAGCTCATGGCTAGAATTGGAGTATTGTGTGGACCGGGAAGATGGGTGTGGGTGGGAGAATGTGGCTGTGGGGATCCTCAGGGGATGGTTCTGTCGCAAGATTTCAGTTTATCTTGGGTGGAAAAGGAGTTCCCCTCCAATGGCTTAGCCAAGAATGTTGATGTCACAGGGAAAGGGAATAGAGTTTGATTGTGTGTCACATAGAACTGGGAACAGGCTGCCGTGCTCAGAGGGACACCCTTATCAATTAGGTAATGTCTGCTAATGATTGAGGAACTGTGTTAGGCAGTGTTCCAGCTGTTGATATGTTAGCAAACATCTGCAAAAAGCACTCATACCTTGTGGGAAAAGATTTTCTAAGACTGGCTCCCACTGGTCTGAGCCCAACAGCATCACAGGGCATCTGAAGCAGAGCAGCATGGCCAAAATGTGGACTGGGCATAGGAGGCAGCCTGGTTGGGATTTTGCTTCTATCTCCAGGAGGTAAAAGTATGTTTGTGCAGAAATGATG
Source organism: Balaenoptera musculus (assembly GCF_009873245.2). Taxonomy (NCBI): domain Eukaryota; kingdom Metazoa; phylum Chordata; class Mammalia; order Artiodactyla; family Balaenopteridae; genus Balaenoptera; species Balaenoptera musculus. The sequence continues at coordinate 43,102,557 of NC_045793.1, forward strand.
CCTATAACCAAATTTTCTTCCCCTTGTCCCCACAGCCTTGCTTCCTTCCTTTCTCCCTTCCTTCCTCTCATTTTCCTTCCCACCGTCCCTCTGTCTTTTTTCCTCCCTCCCTCCTTCCTTCCTTTTCCCCCTTCCTCTCTCCCTTGTCTTCTCCTCTCTCCCTCTTTTCCTCCTTTCCTCCCTCATCCCTGTCTTCCCTTTTCCACTCTATCTGCCCCTACCCCTCCCTCCCTGCCTTCCTTTCTTCCCTCCTTGAAATACTAACATTCAATAATGTCCTCAATATATAAAGTGCTAGGCACACAAAGGAATAATGAATTGAGAATTGCCCTCAAGGGAATAGTGGCTAAAGGCACAAAATGAATGTGAAAACTGATCCATGTAAAAACTGTGTAAAAGAATACAATGTTAGAAGTGTACGAGCTCTACCGTAGACAATGCTTCTGTTTTTTTAAAAAAAATGTTAATTGGTTCTATTTAATGTTCTCTTTCTTTCCTCTCTCTTTTGAAAAATCATGCAACATATTATAGGGTGTAAAATATAAAAGATCAACAAAGTCATCCACAATCTCACCAATAATGGAAATGTCTGAAGAATACGCATATGTAATATATACATGTCTATACATGACATATTTTTAAACAATGGGATATTACTGTTTATACTGTAATGTGCTCTTTATGCTGAATATATTATTAGCATCTTTCATGATTAATAAATATAGGTGTGCCACATTATTTTCCATTGGTTATACAGTAGTTTATCAAACAGAGGGTCCATAATTAACCCTACCAATCCCCTGTTGCTACAAATTAACACTGTCCTCAATTCGGGAATATGATTTTTTAAAAACATAGCAATAATCACTGTAACTAAATAGTTACACATTGGTCAGATTGCAGATTATTTCCTTCCTTGGGCTCACTTCCTGGAAGAGGAATTTCAGTAGAAGTGTGTACACATTTTTAAGACTTTTTTGATAGATACCCCAACTATACCCCAAAAAGTTTATATCAAAAGATAATATTATTTTTTAATGTTTTCCAATTCAATGGGCAAAAAATATATCTCATTTTTAAATGAACATATCTGTTACAACTTAAAAACTCCAAGTATTTCAAATATATGCATTTGACTTTTGAGATTGCTATTCTATTAATTTTGCTTCTATTTATTTTTATATTCTTTTATTTTATGTATTAGAATCAATAATATTTTGTCATATTTATTAGAAATATTTTCCCAATTTGTCATTTGCCTTTTACCTTTTTTTCCTGCATAGGAGTTTTGGTTTTTTAATATGATGCAATTGATCAATTATTTCCTTTATGGTTGCTGCTTTTGATATCATATTTATAAAATGCCTCTCTACTATAAATATTTACATATATTTTATTTTTGCACTTTAATCTATCTGGAATTGACTTTGGGTTTGCTATGACTAAGAATTTAACTTTGTTCTTTCTAAATCATTAACAAGTTACACGGTACTATGATCAAGCCTATGTGTAAAATTTGAAAATTTGTAATTATATTATGTTTCCTATTTTTAATATTGTATATTTGTCACTTTTCTTAAATTATAGTGATTAGATATTTGTTGACCATGTTTGTTGGTCTTTTCAAAGAATCAGCTCATTTCTCAATTTTATTATTTTTAATAATATTTCTACTTCTATCTTGGTTAAATGTTTCCTCTCTTATCTTATATTTTTAAATGTTTTCTTTATAGTTTCATGATTTGAATTCATTATTATTTTACTTCATTTTTTTCTGTTTAATAATTTAAAAATTGGGGCTATGAATATTCTTCTCATTATAGTTTTGGCCAAATTCTATACATTGCTTTCTAAATAATTGTGTTGCCATTTTATTTCCTCTCTGACAAAAGAATTTTAGAAAAAAAAGTTTACATTTTATAAGTAGTTGGGGATTTAATTTAAATAAATGTCTTTAATTTCTGATTTACTACATTGTGATCAAGAGTATGGCCTGTAGATTATTTTTTTGTTAACTTCTGAAAAATTTTGAGACTTTCTTTTGAGAAAGTCTGGTCTCTAACTGGCGTTTCATTTAAAAAAGGTGAGTGGGGGAGGTCAAGTCTGGAATTCTAATTTTACTTGTGTCTCTCTCGAGCATTTAAAGGAGACTTTTTGTAATCTCCTGTTTTAGAGAATACTCGCTCTCCTACTCTAACGAAATCTCTCTCGGCCACACTGTCCTGCGTCTTTATCTCGGTGCCTTTCTCCTTCTTGCCTCATATAATCTGCCACATGTTCCTGACACATCAGGTCTTACCATGTCCTGTCCCATGTGGAAGATAGTTCTTTGATTTTCTTCCTCAGATCTGTCCTTGAAGCTGTGATCCATCTCCAGAAAGTGGTGGGGGAGAGAGAAACTAAGTGGACCGAAGAGGAGGGGAAAGACTGTAACCTCATCCACTGGTCCTTTTGACTCCTCACAATGAAAACTGTGACTCCCACTTTCTGTTGGTAATCATATGCTATACTTTCAATTTAAGCTTTATTTTAATGTATTTATATGTTTGTCTCTAAACTTAAATGGATTTTTCCACTCCGTATGAAACTACTGACCCATTATTAGACAAGCTTAACCTACTTACTTTTATTGTTATAATTTACTTATTTCATCTTAAATCTGCCTTATTCTTTTTTGATTTCTGGTTTTCATACTTCCTTGATTTTTCCTTCATTTTCAGTTTTTTTTTTAATGAAGAATATATTCTATTTTCTCTTATCACCCTAAGTATTTCATTCCATTTTAAATTCCAATAGCTATTACCATGAAGTTTTTCAAAAGCATTACTCATTTTCCAAAAGGTGAGGGCAGTTTAAGCTCAGTGTTGTCAACAGATAACCCGTGCGGATTGCCCTTGGCTCTATGTTTTATCTACTAGTGATGGTTGGTTTCTGTTCTTCATTCTATGGTTGAAAGGTGGATTGATGTTCACAGCTTTCAATCTAGTTTCCAGTATTTCTCAGGCTTTTACTAATGGATCATTGCCTTGCTCAGGAGGCATTCTTTTCTTTCTGGCTCTACAATACTCGGAACCACTGGAATGTGAAAAACTCACAACTAACTCCAAGAATGTGTTGCTTCCAAGGTTCTTGCCACCATCACCCCAGCTGTTCTTATTTCTATAGACTGTAACCCCCCAGAATGTCATAGGCCATCACCCGTTCTCAGTTTTTGCTCTCTGATGTCCTGTATTCTAAAAGTTGACAGAGGAAGACACATTTGTTGCTAACACAATTTTGGCTGCTTCAAAGGTCAACAGTCCTATGGGAAGAGGAAGGTGCTGAGTTTGCACATCTGGGGAGCTCAGAAGCTGAATGACCCTTCATAATTGTCCAGAGTAGGTGATGGGTCAAATGGCACTAGATGTGGATTACCCTGCGACCGGGGCATGACCTTGGGGAAGGCAGCTCTCTTCAGTTAAGGAAATCCCTAAAAGGGTTGGGCTGAGGGCTGTGTTCTGGCAGAACTCTCAGCAGCTGGACAATGACTTCTGTCCTGAAGGGGAATTTGGACAGCACTTCACGGCATCTATCTCATAAGCATATCACTTATTCATGTAAGTTGTGCATATTTTCTGTCTCTCCATGAGACTGTGAGCTCATGGAGCCATGAGAGAGAAACTGTCCATCTTGTTCAGTGTACATCTCTGGTTCTTAGTACACACTAGTTGAATAGGTGATAAATGAATGAATGACACATCTTAAGGTGTGTGGGCAGAAGGACCGGGGAGGAGAGGGGAGAAAGAACCGTAGGGAGGAGAGGAATCCCCCATCTCACATAAGAAAGATGTCATGAGAGACAAGAAAACTATTAAAAGATCTTTAAGTGCATGCAAAAAAGGACAAATTAGAGACTGTAGAGTAATTCCCCACATCCCACTTGAGAAATACAGCTGGAAATTGTGGGAAGAATATTTATGACCTTCAAGTCCACAGAGGGAGATAAAATAGTTGTCTGGTGCAGTGATTCCCACCCGCCTGGGGCTTACGGCACACTCTCATGATTTCCTGATGTATCCTGTATCCAAACACGCCCTACTACATGGTGTTCATGTGTGCTTATTACAGTGATTTGAAATGAATTTGTGACAGATAAATGATAGATAGATAGATCTCAGTATGTCTCAATATTTTATGGTTTTGAGAAATTTGGAAATGCCTTGGAGTACCTAGAAAATCAGATTGTGGGAGGCTGTCCTAGAATTTTAACCAGTCAAGCCCATGAAGGCCCTCGATTTGGCTTCAGTATCCTTTAGCTCACAAACAGAGCTGCTCCCTCTGCCTGTGAGAGTCTCTGGTATGTTCAAGTTGGTACTGGGACCTGGCCCCAGACACATTTGCATCTTGTTTTCTCTACTCCCTGGCCTAGCCCCCTTTCCCTAAAGATTAACTTAATGAGCAAAGCAAAGAGGCCATAAAACTGATAAAGACAGCAAAAGCTCAGGGAGATTTCCACCTCTCAAAGGGCACCCTGGGCAGATTGCACTTGCCTCACCAGCCAGGAGGCCTGAGTTGTGAAGTACAGATTCCCCAGTGGGCCTCCTGAGATGGGAGAATTGCACTGTGTCCTACCCATAAAGGGGAATGCACATAACAGCTTTTCTTAACTAGAAATGTCCTCATCACAAACTCTTTCTCAAGCACCATTGTTCTTGGCTCCATGTTAAAGTGCAAAGTTCACAGATGTCCATCCCAAAGAGACTGTTCCTTGCTTGCACTGCCCTGGGAGCCCTACCCTTCTGAGAGGAAAGATACCATTGTATATTGAGTCTCTAATTTGGTTTAATATTCAATCTTCACATAGTCCTATGGATCAGCATGTTTATCTCCCTTTTATGTCTGAGGAAGCTAAAGTAAAGAAAGGGTATGTGACTTACCCAAGGCTATCAGCCAATAAGTGGCCGCAGCTGGAATCTACCTAACTTTTTTTGTCTTTTATTCAGCAACTCTTTATTGGCCATCTTCGTACTGGGCCAGGGTGCTCTGACATTGCTACAGTCTCTCTGGAGAACTGGTCATCAGCAACAACATTACCACCTACCTCCATCTTTAGGTATTGGCAGCCGGGACCCTCCAGCCCAAGACCTTTAAACAATGGCCCATAGCATCCCCTGAAATTCCTAGAGAGAAAGAGGAAGGGTGAGGGAGGGGAAAGGACGGAGTTCTCAGAGGACTTTGCAGTCTCATAACCCTCTGTGAACTGTCCTTCTGCAGACCCAGTTGAGACCCGACACTGGCATACCCCAGTTTGTACCACAGTATATTGGCATCTAGGCCAGGCATCAGTTGGATGGTAGCTAAGCCAAGTAAAGTCTGCCACCATGTGGAACTTTGATTGGATATCCCGCCCCAGGATATTTCTGGAGTTATGCACATGTGTACTTGTGTGTGCTACGGCAGCATGATGATCTGTGTGTGCACATGTATGTATACTTGTGTGTGCTTGGTGCTTTTGTGGGTGTGTTATATATGCCTACTGTGCCTTAGGAGTTCCTTAGCATGGAAACTGAACATCTTAATGGCCAAATTTGGAAAGCAATTTACCTCTAGCCTTCTCCAAAACAACAAACCTTCTCAGGGCTCTACCACCCCAACTCTCCAAGCCATTTGGAAATAATAATCATAATAATAGCCAATACACATTGACCACTTAGTCTTTCAAATACTGCTCTAGGCGACTTTACAAGAGCATTAACACTTAATTCTTAAGACAACCCAATGAGACTCAAACTTCCATTACTCCCACTTTAGAGATGAGGAGACTGAAGCCACTGGAGCCCACGCTCAGTGTCCCTCTGTGTGGAAGCTGTGGAGACGGTTTGGAATTCATGCCATCTGGCCTTAGAGCCTGCTCTCCTAAGCACAGCAGCAGCCTGCCTTGCCCACCTGCTTGCTTTACAGAGTTACCAAAAGTTTCTTCCTTTATTGGTTACAACTGGAAGATGCAAGTTGAGTGTTTGGGCCTACAGGTATTTCCCAGGTTTCTTCTTCCCAAGGTCAAGTTATGGGGTCAGAGTAACTGTGGAAGGCTATTCCTGACAATGGTTCCAGTTAGAATCTCTAGGGTTCCTCTGCCTGCTTTCCTGCCATCACCTAGAAAGCAGGTCATGTTGACTGCTGTAGTAGAGCCAAAGCATCCACAGTCCCTGGAGTGAGGGAACCACGGAGGCAAGATCAGAATTGAGCAAGAATGGAATAATGAGAAGGCTGGAGGAACTGAAGGCAATGGAGACCGGGTCACCTGCTGGGGCAAACCAAGTCAGGTGTCAGGGGTAGGACAGCATGCAGGACAGAAGGTCTCCACAGAACTGGGCTTCTGCAGCTACCTCCTCTCCTCCTTGCCTCACCCTCCTTCCCCTTGTAGTAGATAGTTGCTTCTAGAAGTTTCCTTTGGTCAGTTTGCAAGGAAAATCAAGTCCCAGGATAGGGCTTGGCTGCTAAAGAAGTAAAAAACTAAATGGACTGAAAATTCCTATACTTTTATTTTAAGGAAAATCATACTGAGACTTAAAAGATTCCTGGATTTTGCTTTTTAGTAAACAGGAGCACTTTTCGCATCAGATCTGCTTTTCCCTTCGCACTAGTAAACTGTGAATTGCAAAAACCAAAACGAAAACAAAACATCCTCCAGCCACAGCTAATTGCACAAAGGAGCTGTTAGCTTGTTAGCTCAGAGCTGACCCAGTGACCCCAGAGCTGGGTGGGTGGGGCTTGTTTCTCAGCCCCCTCCACCAGGCAGGCACCCCTGTACAGGGCACAGTCTGCACAACCATCCACAGCAGGCTCTCACGGGGCGCGTGCTCTCAGGCAGTCTGCACAGCAAGTGAAAACACACATCCTGTGCGTATGGATTTATTCATCTTTCCGGTATCAGTAAGGAGGTGGAGCTATAGCACATTAAATATTTACAATTATCAGAGACAAGACAGCACACAGCACTGAACCAAGATAAGGATACAGTTTATAAAATATTTACAGTGAACACATCTTGCTCCTTCTGGTTCTTCTCTTTGGCCTGGCATTTTAGGTCTCTGATCTCTTTATTGTATTTTCTTTTCAGGTCCTTTGTAGTTTGAAAATGTCTGACAGAGCCTAATGACTAAATCTTAAGAGGACTATCATATATATGAGAGATATTCAGGGAATTTTATTCTCGTGCCTCCAAGCAAAGAGAGCTTCTTTTGCAGTCTTTTAAGCATGTGTCTCCTACATATGCCTGAATCAAGTTTGTGGGTGGTTCTTTTTATGGTCCTACCTAGAACAAGGCCAATGAAAGGAAATGACACGCTACTGAACCTGTATTAACCACAAGAATCAGTTTGCATTGGTCTCCTGAATATTTTAAGTTATTTTAGACACCAGAGTTAACAATATGCTAGGAATGGACTGGTTCATAATTACTTTCATTAGTTCAATCCTAAAATGTTACACATTATTACTCAGAAGCATGATTTCATTGTGTTTGATTTTAACATTGATTCTTTCTAAATCTTGATACTACCAATGATCAAAAGCAACAGAATTTCAACCGGAATGGAACATTAGCAACACCAGAGAGAATAAAAGTATTAGAAAAACAAAGACAGGAAAGGTGATTTGGCCTTTTGTTTAACTGCAAAGAATGCAAAAGAAGAGTCAATTGTGAAATCTTTGGCTATCCAGAGAGATGAAAGATCTCCAGCATTTGGGATGGGGTGCCCGAGAATTATCAGGGATCACAGTCGTTCTATTTGATGAGTGCCATATTTGACCTTGAAGCAGTGAGGCTGGCACTCCTTTGGGTCCTGAGGATCTCCTGACGTCCTTGCTCCCTGGCGGTATCTGCCCTCAGGCCTCTGAAGGATTCGACTGTGAGTATGAGGCTGTGCACATTTCTAGTGTGTATTTATATCGAGGTGGCTGTGTTGCCAAGGAGCTCTGAGAGAAAGCAGAGCGGAGATAACTTCTAATCCACCTTTCTGTGATAATGTGGCGCAAAGTGAAGAGACCCAGGGCCCCATCCCCTGGTCTGGCATTGCCCTGGGAGGGGCGGGCCCAAGGGGCGTTTTTAGCAAACCCAGCAGGCACTGGGGATGGGTGAGCTTTTGCATTGGAAATGCTCATGACCACGCCAGAGTGTTAACTGATCTCTGCGCAGCAAATAGAGAAGACCAGGAAGAGAAGAAGAAGAGCAAAAGCAAAATGTAATTTGTAGGCAGCAAGAAATGGATTTGAGTGACCATTCAGGAGATTCGGCCAGCTGGAGAATGCGACTCCCAAGAGGGCATTGGGAGGAGAGAGAGGAAGTCCCGTGCCCAAGATCACGGGGGAGCTGGAGACAGCAGGGCCGTACTGTAGCCCAGCCCAGGGCTCTTGGCTCCAGAGCCCACTTATTCAGTGTGCTCCTAAATGGCAGCGAGGTACTTTCCTCATCAACACAAAGCTGGACAAGGGAGCTGTCCTGTGACGATTCTCTCCCGATGGGCCATCAGTTCCACCATCAGAGGGTGGCAGGAGAGTCTGGGTCTCCGCACAGGAGTGCAGTCAGAGGAGATGGGGTGCACAGTCCATCTTAGGCACACGGTTGGTGCATTAAGATGAAACATGGGGGAGGGGACATAGCAGCATATCTGGCATCAGACAGACCTGGCCTTGCATCTTAAGCTCACCCCTGCATGAACCTGAGTGACTCATTAAAGTCTGGGGTACCTCTGGTTCCTCACCTTTAAAATGGGGACCAGGATACCTTCTTCACAGACTTGTTGTAAGGCTCACATAAGAAAATAGGCATGAAAATCCTTTGCGATTTAAAATGTGCTTTACAACAGAGAGTTCTGGTTCCTGAGGAATTGGCCTTTAGTGACTCCTCCTTATTAATAAGCATCTGCATTGACAGCTGGCCATTCTTAACCCTTGCCATCTTTATCTTTTCGATTTCTCCCAGATTATTTCTCCACCTCAGTGACAGCTTGAGCTGGGAAAGAGAGACATGGGGTGGCTCACGAGCCCATGTGAAGTGCCTCCACACAGGACTTTCCAGGACAGGGCTTCCTTACTAGGACCTTACAGCTGCCCCCACCACCCCGCCACTCCAAGGTGGAGCAGAGAGGAGCTGGGAGGTCCCAGGCCTTTGCCTTGAATTTCTGAGGTCTCCATCAAATCACAGCACAACCCACTCCCGCAAGACAGAATGGTCTTTTCGCAAGGAATTTTAATACAAGTCAGTGGAATAAGAAAAAAAAAAAAATACAGAAACAATTCACAACATAAAAGAAGCCACATTAACAAAGCAGCCATGATCAGCTAAAGAACTGAGCTCTTTTGGGCTCAGAATCCCAGCATCTTGGACTTATATTTCTCAGCAGCACTGGACTTGTAAGGTACTGGGTTGGATTAGTAACTTGATTTATCCCAGGCCCAACAATCCAACATAATCCTTCACAGGCCTTGAAAAGGTCTTGTGGTTTGTTTTGTGTGGGAGATACTCTCTGAGAGTTCTGGCTACAACATGCCCCTGAGATGTTCTGGGTTCTGGAATCTGTAGGATTCCTCTAGCCCGTCTGGCTGATGGCCAAGGTCAGGCTGTGGTACCAGCAGGGTAGTCCCTCTGGCCTGTGGACGTCAGCAGCACCTCCCCGTGAGTGGGCAGACTTAGGAATCTATCACCAAGGCTCTCAAGTGGCCAGAGCCCCTGAAGAGCCGGCTGTGGGCCTAGTGGGCAATGGAGGTCAAAACTTGGCTACCAGCAATGCATCGGAGGAGAGAAACTACTGTTTTCTGAACACAAACAACATGATCCTTTCCTCCTTGTGGAGAATGCCTTCCCACATATATAGCCACTTGTCTAACTGCTCCCATGCTCAAGCCTGATCAAGTTTCACCTTCCCCATGAGCCCATTTCAGCTGATAGAAATGTAATGAGTGTCTACTGTGTGCCCATAAGCTGTTTTAACTCATGTTGACATGTTCTGAAGCTGAGTAAAGGCCTTGGTCTGGGTTGGTTTCCATATTCAAGTAGAAAAAGGGCAGTTATGTCCTAGTCCCCAGTTATCAGTCTGCTAGGAGCAGGACTTCAGGCAGTGGTGAGGGGACAAGAGACAAAGCGTGAGAATCGCAACTCCCAGGCAACTCGAGGCGTCAGGGCCACAGCCGGGGTCTGGTACAGGAATGCCACATCGATGGAGGGTCTGAGTATGGGGCAGGAAGCTGGGCAGGGGCTCTGCTGTATGTACAATCCTTCTCTGAGGAGCTCTGAGAAGGTGCTCAGAGCCTGAGATCCAGGCTTGGGGTGGCAGGACTACTGCAGTTCCCACCAGGAGTGACCCTGAGACAGGGCACAGCTTGGCCTGCAAGTAGAAGCCTGAAACCTTCAGCCATAAGGAACTGAGCCGAGTTCCTTCTCTTGGCCTCTCTAGATCCCATCCTCCTTCAAGGTACGGCTCAAGGCTACATCCTAAAAACAAAGTCTCCTTGGTCTCTCCCCACCACAGAGACCTACTCCTCTTCAGATTTCCTGAAGAGCTTTCCCTCTATCTGTCTCACTTGGACCCAGAAAAACGTCCTGCTCCATTTCTCTGGGGTACCCCTCACATCCAAGCGGGAGCTACTCAGAGGTAGGCGCTAACTATAACCCTTATTAGACAGGTTTAGCTCATCACACCTCACCCCGACATTACTGTGCATCAGATACAGTACTTTCCGGCGGATCACTGCCAGCCACCACACAGTGTGGGCATCTGAGGTCCTAGCCGACTCCAGCTCAGGGGCAGTCTCTGGCTAGGAGACACGCAGGTCCACTCAGCCAAGGCTGGGCTGTTCCAGGCAGTAGACCAGTGGGAGCCTTGCTCCTATATTTGAGAAGATATTTCCGAGGTGACTCATTTTAAGAAATACAGTTTGCTTAATGACTTTTGAAAGTCAAAAAGGGTTGAGAAAGAATTCAGAAGAAGAAAAAAAAAAAAGGAGAGATTCTACTTGGGAATATTGCTTATGATTGACATGTGCGTTTCCTCCAGATTCATTCTTGATGGCATCCCGTCCAAAGAGTGACACTCTGCCAGCCAGACATTGTCACCTGCTGGGCGACTCACTCAGGGCTCCTTGGCTCTGTCTGGAAAATCTCTCCCTCTCTCTCTCCCATCCTTGTCTCCCATCCCCCTCCTCCCAGCTCGGAGCCTTTGTTGACGTTGACAGCTTATCCCTGGGCTATCATTCATCCTGCCTATGGCAAACTTTGGAGAAAATAAAAAACCCTGCTCCCTTAATCTCATTAGAAGGGCTGCAAATTGAATTTAGCCCCTCTCAGTGTCCCCTCAGCTGGCTGTCATTAGGAGCAGGGGCTGGGCCTTGGCTGAGACCCAAAGACCAGCTAACTGAATTTGAGATGCTGTGGTCCTGACAGGCCAAGGGAGGTAATTGAAGAGCCGTGGGGCTCCTGGTAACATTTCAGGCTGGGATTACACTGGGGATCCGAAGCCCCCATCTGCACTGGTGTTGGGGGCACTGAAGAGCCGCCCACCGGGCTTCCAGGGGTCGGATTATTGATAAAGAGATCATTCCCAGTGGAAGGTGTGGGAGCGATGGGGAGGCTGCATTTGGTAACAGTGCAAACTGGGTGTTATAGGTGGGGGAGAAAGGGAGACCCTAGTCAGTGAGGGTCAGCAAATCATCCAAAGTTAGAAATAACTTGCAAGGAGTGTTGTCTAATGGAACAAAAAGGCAGTTTGGGTAGACTAACTGATGAAAACAGAATATGAGTAAAAGAAACAGAGTTTTAAATTATGGGCATAATTTATATGTTTGTATAAATCTTCATTTTTTTTAACTCCCTGGATCATTTTAGCTTTATTTTTTCACCTCAACACTAAACCCCAAGCATAGGGGGGCTTTTCTGTGATTGAAAAATCATACTCTTTTGTGAAAAAGAAATGTACACACACACACACAAAACTGCATCCATGTAAGTAAGCATTTAACAGACACTGATTTAGATTTCTGAGACCTCCTTAGTTCCTAGATCCATTGTAATGCTTTCAATGCAGATGAAAATACAGTGAAATCCTGTTTTAAGAGGAGGAATCTAGACAATAATCAACCATCTACTATATAGGTGCCAGGCACGGTGCTCATCTTATTTTGTACATCATCTAACCGAGTCTTCAAGGCAGGAGAACAAGACAGGCATTATGATGATTAGTATCCCCACTTTATTGATGAGGAGACTGAGTCTTGAAAAGATTAATCAGTCTCTTGCCCAAGGTCATGGGGATAATAGCGCTGGGGCTGGGATCTGGACATAAGATTGCCTGGCTCCACCACTCTGGAGTCCTCCCTGGCTTAGGATAGTGGGTTTTCCTACTCTGTGTCATTTTCCTAAAAAGCCACAGCAACTGGATCTGTCACTCAGAGGGAGGGTGACTGGGAACACAGGCTCCAAGCCAGACAGGCTCAATTCCACCAAGTACGAGCTGTGTGACCTTCAGCATTTCCAGATCTCTCTGTGTCCTCCTGGGAAATGGGGATAGTAGAAGAACTTGCCTCAGTGGTTTGCTATGGGGATTAAATGAGCCAAGGCACATCCAGAGTGCACTGCACAGTGCCTGGGACATTGTGAGCACTCTCTACATGATATTAAATTATAATTATTGTTGAAGTGGTGCCATGAAGAATGTCCATTCACTTGTATACCTTATGGACAAAATTTGAAAGACTGTCATCCAAGTATTAGACCATAACATCAAAAGACCCCTGCTTTCCTGACCTGACATTCCCAGATCCAGAGTCAGCACACCTTGCATTTACACTTATGGAGCTTACTCTTAGGTGCAATTTTGAGGAGTAAAGGATGTGAGGAGTAAAGGATGAAGCTAAGGCTTTTCCTATGTTGATTATATCCATGTTTTTTCTCCATTCTCTGTCCTTTAATGTTGGGTGAGGTACGAGTTCTAGCCCTCCCATACCCACTATTGTTAAGTACTCGCTCTGCACTAGCATTTTACAAATTTTATCTCATTTAATGCTCACTTTTACTCCTTTTATGCACAGGTATCATTTCCATTTTTTAGATGAGAAGAGTGCATTTTCTTTATGTTTTCCATATTCCAACATGCCTACAGCATTAACTACAGCCTTAAGGTTGATCTGAAATGTCACAGACTATTAAGATATGGGTTTTGCTACATTTGACAAGACATTTAGGTAACTAAAGGCCTCCCTGCCTGTCACTGTATATCCCAGTGATGCTCAAGTTTCAGATTCAATGAGCCTTTATTGAACACAAATAGTGTGCCTGGCTCTGGGTTGAAAGGTTTTTCCAGGTTGTCTCATTTAAGTAACCATCAAGTCTATGAAAAAAGGCCTCATGACTCTTATTTAGCAGACAGAAAGGTGATTTCAAAAAATTTAGGAGAGTTTTCGAGGATCACACACGTACTAAGTGGAGGATCTGTGATTTGAACCCAGGCATCTCTGGCTCATTCCACCTCCAAAGAGCTTCCCATCACAGGACACTCTCAGCACAGCGTGAGGACTCTCCAACACAAGCCCCTCTGGGAGCCACTTCCAGTCAGTGAAGTTGGCACCAATGATGAAACCTACTTCCTTTCTTTGTGGATGAAGAAACCAGGCCACAGAGAGGTTAAATGTCTTGCCCACGGTCAGTCTGTCCTGTGTGAGCCAGGACTGTGTTCTAGTTCCTGGTCTAGTCCCATTGCATGACACCTCAACTACCAGCCTTTGCAACTTCGTTCCTCAGGAGCCTGGTCACCTTGGGATTTTTAGTAGCCTAAAGCTGTCAGGACAATTTCTATTCTGCAGAAAAGGGAGTTTAGTCCCTTTAGTGATGGTTCCTTCTCTTAAGCAGATTCTGGGATCCAGTCACAACTCAGGAATGGTTTCAAGGTTATAAATCACAGCCTGATAGAGGTTGGGGAGAGCCTACTTCCCAGGGCTGAAAGGTCTGTGGGGATGTTTAATATTACCCCCAGTACCCTTGGATTTCTTCTAAAGACCCAGATGCCACATTCCCTGTAACTCAAGTACTTAAAAATTGGCTTCCCGGGCTTCCCTGGTGGCGCAGTGGTTGAGAGTCTGCCTGTCAATGTAGGGGACACGGGTTCGAGCCCTGGTCTGGGAAGATCCCACATGCCGCGGAGCAACTGGGCCCGTGAGCCACAATTACTGAGCCTGCGTGTCCGGAGCCTGTGCTCCGCAACAAGAGAGGCCGCGATAGTGAGAGGCTTGCGCACCGCGATGAAGAGTGGCCCCCGCTTGCCACAACTAGAGAAAGACCTCGCACAGAAACAAAGATCCAACACAGCCATAAATAAATAAATAAATAAATAAATAAATAAAATTTTAAAAAAAATTGGCTTCCCCTTGGTTTGACTTTTCTGAGGAATCTCTGGAGACTTAACTCATGTTTTAAAATTCTTGAGAAATTTTAGAAAGGGACAGTCCAACCACTTGTGCCCCAAACTAAAATAAGCACAAATGTAGGGTGAGATTATTTTCTTTATGGCTGAGAATTAGAAACTGCTCAAGTGAGAGGGGACTTTTGAAAGAATACGGCCCAACTCTTACTTTATAGGAAGCCAAGGCCCAGGGAGGGGAGTGAGTTACTTAAACTTACAGAGCAGGTCTGTAGCAATTAAGGGCTCAAGAGTCAGATTGCCTGGGTCCAATGCCTAGTGCCCCCACTTACTGGCTGTGTGACGTGGGAGAGGTAGCTACTCTCTCCCTAAGCCTTGGTTTCCTCATCTGTATTTGGAAAAAGTCCTAGTCTCTATGGTGGACTGGAAATGGCCACAAATTCTTTGACACTTTTCTACTCAAGAGATGCCACCTATTTCTCCTCTCCTTCAGTCTGAGCTGGCTTGTGATTGTTTGACCAATAAAGTCTAGTGAAGTGTCATATGCCAGTTCCAGGCCTAGTCTTTAAGAGCACTGTCAGGTTCTGCCTTGGTCTCATGCAGCCCAAACTGCCACAGAAGAGGCTGCCACGCCGTGAGGAAGCCCGGGCTGACCATTTGAAGATGCTGTGGATTTGGGGAGAGAGAGAGAGGCCCAGACAGCCTCCAGCTGTACTACCTCCCGCCCTTGGAGTTATCCTGAGGCCTAGACATTAGGGAGCAGAAGTAAGCCATCCAAATTCCTGATCCATGGAGTCATGAGATATAATAACAAGAAAATTGTTGTTTTCAGCCACTAAGGGAAGTTAGTTACACAGCAATAAGTAACCAGAAAAGTGCTTCTCAGAGGGTTATTGTGAGAATTATAAGTTGATATATCTGTAAAATCTTAGGGCAGTGCCTGGCACAGTCAGTATTCAATAAATGCAAGTTACTACTCATTCTACAAACACTTATTAAACGTCAGGTTGTTCTATACCCTGTATGAGCTGGAAGGGATGTAAAGGTGAATATGACCTAGTCAGACCCTTGTGGAACTCAGGATTGACTAGAACCTGGTCCCACACTTCTGTGAAGGGAGGAATGTGTTTCCACCACTCTGGCCCCCACATCTCTTCTGACCCGGGAGAAGTAGAGGTCTCCAGCCTCTCACTGCAGTAGGATGCCTGCCTGGTCTCTGGATGGGCCTGGAGGGGTTAAGCCCGTGAATGCTGTCCAATCTCTGTGCATCAAAATTCAGCTGCTATTGATTCCCAGTAAGCACTGATGCCCTTCCCAGGTCAGAAGAGAAGCCCAAACCATTGTTGAGTAAATACAGTATTCTGTTCACTACATCAATTAAGCTGACCCTAGGGGCTCTGGGAGCCCCCTCCTTCCCCATTTGCAATGACAGCTGCCATGCTAATGAATCCACATTGACATGATAATTAAACAATTACACAAAGTGGGGCTTGCCCAGTGCCCTAAGCTTTAGCGGGGGAGCCGGTGTGGCCACGGGCTGGACGAGGCCTGGGGGTTGTTCCAGGGCCATGAGGTGACATGCAGCGCCTGGGTCATTCCCAGACTGCAGCTGCTGCCTCTGGCGCTGATGGCTGGGGTGGGGCAGATGGGACCAGGGTGAGGACTGGGCCCCAAACTGCTCTTCCTCTCTCTTTATCCTCCGGAAATCCTTAATTGGGTAATACCTGAAAGGAATCCCCCACCCCTTTAAGCAGGTGGTGGGGTACCCCAACAACTCCTGATTGGCCTAGCTAGTCTTCTCTCTGGAAGACTTAGAGACATCCAGGGGCGATGGGCAAATGGGGATAGCAAAGGCCAGGGAGCCATGACTTCCTGGCATCAGAGGGAAGAGCTGGGTGATCATCCTCCTCACCAGCCCTGGGGAAAAATTACTCTTTCTGTAAGCAGATGATCACAAATGCAGAAACCCTTGACTTCTTGGTGCAACTGCCCGGTCTACCATGGCTTCTGTGACGCCAACCAGCCATAGCCCCCTTTGCAAAAGCACAGACTGTGAGTCAGGCAGACAAAGCTCACAGCCTACTCTGCAACTTAACCGTGTCATCCTGGGCAAATCAAATGAACTTTCTGAGCCTCCATTTCCTCCACTATAATATGGACTCATAATAACTGCCTTGTCCAACTGTGCTTGAGATTAAACAAGACAGTTTATGTAAAAGATCTAAGATAGCATTTTACATAAATAGTAAAAGACAGAACTTTACTGACAATAGTTAAGTTTCTCCATAAAGACCAGTTCCATCCACAGAAACAAGCTAGTTGATTGAATGGAGTCTAGAATGCACAGATTAAAACGCGCCTAGAAATGCCTTACAACCAAGTGAGTGCTGCCCTTGGGGACCCCTTGCAGATGAGGCTGTGTGCAGAGTGTGCTCAGTATAAACAAGGGAAGAAAGAGAAACAGAAAGTGATCTATCTGGGGCTTAGAAAGAGGCAGAAGAAGAGTGTCCTTGCTAAGGACTACCAGGCATCACTCTATGAGAGGTGACTAATCAAGCATTTATCCTCCCATCCATCATTCATGCAAGAATAAACACATATATTAGCCCCTTATGATACAGAGGTGAACACAGGCCAAACCAATGCCTGGTCTTATAAATATTTGGTCAATAAATGAATGAATGAACAAGATGCAATCCCTCTTCTCATGATACTCTGCACAATGAAGTGTGAGCCTCTCTCATCCATGTGTGTGCTGCCTCTCTTACCTTGAACTCAAGACAGTTCAGCCTGAGCTGTGATTTGTAGGGGGCAAAGGGACACTGGGTTACAGTTTTACAAGAGAATTACAAAGCAGGTGATAACTTGGCAAGTACATGCTCAGATGGGCATGCGCAGAAGCATAAGGGTTCACCGGTGGGCAGGTGAAGAAACCCAATGTTGGATTTAAACCCTAGGTTTCTGAAGTCACATCTACATTTATCAGGGACAGTACCATGATTGATTAGTGCTGTCTGCCATGGGCACAGGAATGGAGAGAGATGACTCTCTTTTCCTGCCAGGTATTTGTCATTTTAGGATTAGGCAAGGTCTAAGATATCTTCTAGTTTTAGAATTTTGTGATTTTTAAAATAGGCTAATCCAATCCTGTTCACCTCACACTGTGAGCAACTAGTATTACAGTTTGTTCCAGAAACCACAGTTTTGGTTCTTTTCTTCTCCTTACCTTCAGTAAAACCACTCGAGCTCACAAAACCTGTGCTGTCATGCAAAAGAAATTTGACTGCCTTAAGAAAATCTAATTTGATTAGTCCAAGTAGTAAAAAAAATAGTCAAGCTTTTTGTTAATTAGTTCAACATTTACCAAGTACCTACTATGTTAAAAGCTTTGGGAATAAAGAAATAACGCAGTTTCCTCAGGTGCTCAATGTCTAGTGGTTATGGGTGTTGGGGTAAAGGAGGGTAGAAAGAGGCAGAAATACCTGCAGACATGCTCTTATATCACCTATCTAGAAGGGAGAATAGACAGTGAAATTAAATTCCATATGGCTTAAGCACTCTTTGAAGGAAGCCCAAGCATGACATTTTACGGCTGCCCTCATCTATGCTGCGGGAGCTGATGTGGTTCTGGGGATCAAGCTAGAGGTTTAAAATTGAGCTCTTGGAATTTCTAATCCCCCTTCAGCCTAGGCTGCCTGGAGGAGGCTGCCCCATGCCAGGGAGTGTCCAGGCAAAGGCTGTAAGATGAGAGGAGGCGGGGAGAGACCAGAGAATCCCTTTGGACACTAGGATGTTCAGAGCTCTTCAGTTTCTGTTAGGGTGGCCTGTTCACATCTTTTAAAAGATGAGATAGAACATGCTGGGAAGACTTTTCAGTGCTTTTTGCACTAAGCTCTTGGTATCCAGAGTGTGATTCCTGGACCAGCAGCACCAGCATCACCTGGGAGCTTGTTAGAAGTACAGCATCTCAGGCCCAACCCCAGATCTACCAAAGCAGAGGCTGAATTTTGACAAAATCCCCAGCTAACTCCTGTGCACGCTGCATCGAGAAGCACTGGTTTATCTGTCAGAAATGCTGTTCATCCTCTCTGCCTTGCTGGGTGGTCACAGCAGGCCCTCCATAGTAATACCTCTTCTCTCTCTTTTTAAACTTTCCTAAATGCTCTCTGTAAGTTGGCTCTACCCTTCGTTTCTAGGCTTGCATGTTCTTTTGTCCCACTCTGCTACTCTGTTTTGTTGGCATGAGGAAGGGCTATCCATTCCATAGCCAAATGGATCCGATTGGCCATGGCTCAGTGATAGGAGAACAGTGCATTTACCCTGCTGTGTTAACCATGTCCAGTGGATTCCATCCCTTTCACATTCCCTCTGTAGGTTTTCTAAGGGAAAGGAGACAAAGAGATATCCATTCTATCATGGGAAAGTGAGAGACGGGAGAGAGGCGGAGGAAAGGGACACGAAGGGTATGGTGGGAGGGAAGGGACAAGGTGAGGGAGCCAGGAAAGTTACAAACAGAAGATGTTGATCTGGATCTTAAAGAATAAGCAGCGGTTATTGTTGAAAAATGGGATTACTTTTTTCTCCCCTCATTGTTTTTCTATCATTCAGTCTTTGACCACTCATTCAGCAGACATTCACTGAGGTGCCCGTGTAATGCCAGGTCCTGTTCTTAGGTGCTGAGAATACCGAGTGAAGTGAACCACACCTGAAGCATAAGCGGGTGGGGAAGACATTCACGGACAAGCAGGCTGCAAAGGCCCTGGCCATATGCTGGCACGGCAGGCCTGCCATATGCCATGACTGAACTGGGCCTCCCTCCCCTGACTGTGCTATCTAAATTCTAAAGAGACCTAATACATAAAAACACTCTATATAAAGCAGATAAAGTGGCTGGAGGGTCCTCTGCTTTACCAGTTATTTTCGTTAGGATTAATTTAATGAGGTGCATGCATTCCTGGATGCTTTATGCACAATCTCATTTAATCATCACAAGCCTGTGAAATTGGTAGCAGAATGAAGAAAAAATGGGCTCAGAGCTGCTGAGTCAGCCTCTGAACCCAGATCTTTGCTGGCTAAGCCTATGTTCCCAACCACTTAATGAACAGATGACTAAAGGGCAGCTGGTGGTTAGAGGGATACCAATGAGACATTTCCGTTTTGAGTTGAATTTCTGAAACTGGATTAAATTCATTTGAAGTGAAAATATTTTGCTGGCCTCAAAAGAGGAAAACCACCTGGACCCACCTCTCATGGTAGGTACTCTATAAACACTGGCTGAAATGAATGGTGAGCCTGGAGACAGCCAGGATACTGAAGGGTTACCCAAGCTTGGGGGCCCCCAGAACATCCAACTCCACACTTGAGGCTATCGGCAACATTCCGTTGGGGGCTTGGCTTTATTTGTCCCTCCCCCTGTGTGAAATCCTGGGGACTGTCAAATAAATGACAAGACTCATTTTACAAGTAGACCAGAAGTCTGCAGTGGCGAGTCCGAGCTGATTGCCTATCTTATCTGAAGTCATCAGTCTCATTCAGGCTTCCACAAACAATTCTCAGCCCTGTGCTTGGGAGCACGGGCCTGATGGAGTGGGCATTTCCCAGGGCCCTGTTCTATTGTGAGCCGTGTGCTGAGGGGAACTTGACTAAGCAGAGGCTGTGTGGCCAGAGCAGCAAGAAGGCTTGGGAGTTGAGGTTCTGGGGATGGCCTCTAGGTTCTGAGAATGATGGTGATGTGACCATGATGACAATGATGATGACGGGTAAAACATAATTTGGGTTTACCATATGCCAAATTCTGAGTCATGCACTATTCATGCATTACCTCATTTAACCCTGACAACCCTTTTTTGGGGATAAAGAAACTGAGGTCCAGAGATGCTGAATAACTTTCCTGAGTTCATACATCTACCAAATGGAAGAGACGAGACTTGAATCTCAGGGTGTTGGATTCTAGACTTTCTTACCCTCTTGTTTGGGGCAGGAAATCAGTTACAAAACCAAATCACAAAGCCTTCAAGGATTAGCTCCAGAAGCATTCCCTGTAGGAGGATGGAGCACCCACCTTTTACCTCTGTCTCATATTCCCCTTGAGATCCTTTCACTTGTTTCTTTCTGCCACCCCTATGCTGGTTAGCACGAAAGCCACTGTCTGCAACTTAAAAAAACTAGATGATGCAGAACAGAATATAAGAAACATTGAATCAGCCAAGTTTTCACAGAGCTGTACTGTTTTCCTATCTTAGCAGACAACAGTTCTTTATTCCTAGGGAGCAAGGGGGTGTCAAGAGGCAGGGCTCCAGGACCCCACCCCACTTAAATGAGAGAGGTTTTACAGTGGGGTGGAGATGTTAGTTCTGGAGCCAGGCATTCCTGGGCTACAAACCTGACTCCAGGACTTCCTGGTTCTCTGATCCTGAACAGAGAACCTCAATCTTCCATGGTGTTCTCATATGTAAAACAGGAATTCTGGTAATCCTTGCTTTGCTGGGTTATTAGAGGATTAACTGGGACAATGTGCATGAAGCGCTTTGCGGGGTGTCTGGCATAAATACGTGCTTGATAAATGGAGTCTGTTATCTGTTTGTGCAACAAATATTAGCATCTATTTTATATGTCAGGCTTCAGCCTGAGATTTCATTTTGACCATCTTCTTTTAAGCTCCTCAGTAGGTGTTCTGGTTTTCCTCATAGAGATCTTACACTTAGCTTATAAAGATTATTACTGGCTTTTGAAGTTTTGAGTTGTTATTTAAAATTGGAGCTTTTCTGTTATAGCTCCTTTAAAGCTTTTTCAATTTTGAAATGTTTCAAATATACTGAAAAACTTTAAAAATCAGCATTTTAGCCCCAACTAAATTGGTTCACTCCAGTCTTTTCTCCATGAAGAGCACCTCTCCTAGGCAAAAGGACCCCTCTGTCAAACCAAGGGAGTTGTTCTCTCTCTGCAACTGATTGAAGGGCAGTCCCTGCCACTTCCTTGTCTGGAGGACATAGGTGCCCCCTTCACTGTGCTGAGCCGGCTGTTACATTTGTCACCCTAAAGTTCTTATCCTCCAATGAAGACCCTACCCTACACACACAAACACAGGCACCCACCACAAGTACACAAACTGGCAATATACTGATTACTGTCTTGTATGCTTCCTTTTAAAATATAGAAATAAATGTATTGAGAGCCATAAATATCAATACTGAATAGTTTTCCATTCTAGAATACACCAGTATTTATTTAGATAAAAATATACTAACCATTTAAAGTTGTTTCTGATTAGTTTGCATTGACAACTTCACGGTTATTATGAACATGGTTGATTAAATCTTTGAGTTATTTTATTACTTTAAGATATATTCATATTATACGACAAAAATGTTTCCACATTTTAATAGTTTTTAATACTGAAAAACTGTCCTTCAAATAAGTTGATCTCACATTTCACTGGCATTGATTAATATCTAATCTTTGAATACTTAATATTTTGTAATACCCTATATGGGAAAAGAATCTGATGTGTATAAATGTATATATATATAACTAAATCACTTTCCTGTACACCTGAAACTAACACAACATTGTAAAACAACCATTCTTCAATAAAAAATAAATTAATTAAAAAAAATACAAAAAAATAAAGTTAATAGATCATTGCTATTTCAGTGATCTATTTCTGGGCTATTTCTGCTTTATTCAGTGAATAAATATTTTTTAAGTGGTTTTTGTCAAAGTAATGCACATAGTTCAAGAAGTCAAACAGTATGCGACTACAAATGAGGCTTCTAAGAAAAGAAGCAATTCTTTGTTCTCCCTCTTTGCAATTTAGTGGCTTTTTCCCCACAGAAGTTTCAACTATATTAGTTGTTTCTCTTGGTATTTACTACAACCATATTTCTTGGCTCCTTGTTATGATAAATGACTTGACTTGGACTTCCTATTATGATAGATGTGGATTTAGCTCTATAAACCTTCCTTTTCACACCTTTGTAGTAAAAAGTTATTAAATTTCTATAAAGTTTTATAAAAAATCTAATCTTTGCAAAGTTATTTAAATCTTTTTGGTTTCTCATAAGATTGCATTTCTTTGTTCTTAGTGACAATGAATATTTTTTTCTACATTTATTTGTTATTTGCATTTTTCTTGAAAGCACTGCTGTGTCTTGTCCCTTTTGTATGGCAGTATTTATCTTTTTCTCATTGTTATAAGGCCTCTTTATAATATAAAGAATAAAAACTCGTTGCTGTCTTATTTCACAAATACTCTTTCTCAGTTTGTCACTTGTATTTTATTTTGTTTTAAAATTTTATTTAAAAATATGTTTGCATGTGAACTTTAAAAATTTTACTTATTTTAATCCCTGTTGAGATGTTACTAGTTCATCATTATTCTGAAGTAGAGTTTTCTACTGTGTTAATTCACTTTATGTACTTATTTTCTTATTGATGAATATTGATGAATATCCAATATTTCATTATTACAGTGCTTCATTCTTAAATGTAACTTCTGGTACACTCCTGTGAGAGTTTCTGTAGATATATACCTATACAGGGAATTGCTGAGTCATAGGTGGATTAGTTTGCTAGGGCTGTCATAAGTGAGTACTACACACTGGGTGGCTTAAACAACAGAAATTTATTGTCTCACAGTTCTGGAAGCTGGAATTCCAAAATTAAGGTGTTGGCAGAGTTGGTTCCTTCTGAGGGTTGTGAGGGAAGCATCTGTCCCAGGTCTTCTCCTTGCCTTGTAGATGGCTGTCTTCTCATTGTGTCTCTTCACGTCATCTCCCTCTATTCATGTCCATATTTGTGTCTAAATTTCCCCATTAGACACCAGCCAAGTGACTAATGGGGAAATTAGACACCAGTCACATTGGATTAGGGCCCACCCTACAGACCTCATTTTAACTTAACTAGTCATTTCTGCCATGACTTTATTTTCAAACAAGCTTGCATTCTGAGGTACTGGGGCTTAGGACTTCTACATATGGATTTGGGGGGTGATTTAATAACAAGATTTATGTGTCAAGATGCCGCCAAATGGCCCTCCAAAGTAGTACACCAACCTATAATCCCACCTGAAGTACATGAAACTTTGGCTCTTTTTACTTTTTTCCCAACAACAGTATTCTATTTTAGGATGTTTTAATAAATAAATAATATTTATTTAAGTAATAATATACAAATAGACTTTTAGGTTTATTTCTGACTTTTGTTTTTGTTACTGTTGCTATTAAAAACTGCATTGCCATTCAAGTTCCATTTCAATCTCTTATTCCTGTCTACAGTAGTTGGGATATAAGTAAAACTGGTATAACAAAGACCTCCACATTCAGGGGCTCAAATAGCAAAGAAATTCATTCTTCTCTTGCATAATAACACAGAGGTAGGTGGGCAGACCAGGATGGGTAGGCAGCTCTGCTCCAGAAAGTAATCTAGGGATCCAAATTCCTTCTGCTTTGTTACCATGCCATCCGCTAGGGTATGGTCTTAGTCCACCAGCTGACTCATCGACTTCAATTAAGTTTGCATTCTAGCCTACAAAAAACAGAGATGGGGCAGAAGTGGACTGCAAACAATGGCTTTCCTAAAACATATGACTCGAATGGACACATTGCTTCCATTAACATCTGATTGGCCCAGATGTAGTCATCTGGACATACCTAGCTGCAAGGAAGCTAGAAAATGTAGCCCAGCCAATAGCAGCACAGCCAATTATATAGCTAAACTCCAGACATCCTATTATTATATGGAATAGGGGAAAAGGACACTAGGGGAAATTAATATTCTTTGCCTATTTTTCTATTGAGTTGTATGTCTTGCAATTATTAATTTTAGGAGTTCTTTATATGATTTATATACTAATCTTCTGAAGGTTGTATACATACAAGTATCATTTCTCATTCCTATTTCCCTATATAAATATAATATCTTTTAGTTATATTTATGGTGTATTTCTCCATACAGAAATATTTTAATCAGTGAAATTTAACAAACTTTAAAAAATAGTTTCTGCTTATTGCATTTTAAGAAATTCTTTTCTATAACTATGTCAAAATTTTTTCTTCATTTTTCTAAATGTTTCACTATTTGCATTTAGTTCTTTAATTCACCTAGAATCTATTTTTGTGTATTATTTAAGGTAAGGATCCAATTTCTTTTTGTATGGATAATTAACTGGCCCAGCAATATTCATTGAAAAGAATATCTTTTCTCCAGTGACTCATAATGCTACATCTTTCATAGACCATGTTTACAGGAATTTGTGGGTGTCTGTTTATGGCTTGTTAGTATAATCTATACAAATACCATGCTGTCTTAATTATGATAGCTTTATAATAAGCCTTGATATCTCTTTCGGGAAAATTCCCACACTTTCTTCTTCTTCAAAAATGCCTGGATATTCTAGGCCTTTATTTTTAATACTTTTAGGCTCTACTGGCATGTTATAGGAAAATATATATACACTGAGTGTTCTGTTTGGAATTTCGTTGAAGTAATATCAATACATTAACTTGAGGGAAAATTTACATTTTTATGATATTGTTTCTTCTTGCCCATAAAGACTGCATACATCTCCATTTATTTGAGTTATTTTTCATGCCATCCAATGTTTTATATTTTCTTTAAGATTTTCATATCTTTTGTTAGATTTACTTCTGGCCACCTTATAATTTTGTTGCTATAATATTACATTTTATAGTATATGTTCTAATTTGTTGTTTCAAGTATATAGGGATATTGTTGATTGTTACATGTTCATCTTGTATCAAGTGATTTTGTTGAAAGCTTAGTTGTAATTGTTTGTAACCCTCTTCTGTTTTCTTCTTCTTTTTTTTTTTAAACGTCTTATTGGAGTATAATTGCTTTACAATGGTGTGTTAGTTTCTGCTTTATAACAAAGTGAATCAGCTACACATATACATATATCCCCATATCTCCTCCCTCTTGCGTCTCCCTCCCACCCTCCCTATCCCACCCCTCTAGGTGGTCACAAAGCACCAAGGTGATCTCCCTGTGCTATGCGGCTGCTTCCCACTATCTATCTATTTTACATTTCGTAGTATATATTAGTCCATGACACTCTCTCACTTCATCCCATTCTTCTTTTTTTAAATTTTATTGAAGTATAGTTGATTTACAATGCTGTGTTAATTTCTGCTGAACAGCAAAGTGCCTCAGTTATAGGTATATATATTCTTTTTCACATTCTTTTCCATTATGGTTTATCACAGGATACTGAATATAGCTCCCTGTGCTATACAGTAGGACCTTGTTGTTTATCCATCCTATATATACTAGTTTGCATCTTCTAATCCCAAACTCCCAATCCTTCCCTCCCCCACCCCCGTCGCCCTTGGAAACCACAAGTCTGTTCTCTGTGTCTGTGAGTCTGTTTCTGTTTCGTAGATATATTCATTTGTGTCGTATTTCAGATTCCACATACAAGTGATATCATATGGTATTTGTCTTTCCTTTTCTGACTTACTTTGCTTAGTATGATAATCTGTAGGGCCATCCATGTTGCTGCAAACGGCCTTAGTTCATTCTTCCTTATGGCTGAGTAATACCCCATTGTATATATATATATATATACACCACATTTTCTCTACCCATTCATCTGTTGATGGACATTTAGGCTGTTTCCATGTCTTGGCTATTGTAAATAGCGCTGCTATGAACATAGGGGTGCATGTATCTTTTTGAATTATAGTTTTGTTTGGGTATAGGCCCAGGAGTGGGATTGCTGGATCATATGGCAACTCTATTTTTAGTTTTTTGAGTATCTCCATACCGTTTTCCATAGTGGCTGCCCCAATTTAAATTCCCACCAACAGTGTAGGAGGGTTCCCTTTTCTCCACACCCTCTCCAACATTTATTATTTGTAGACTTTTTAATGATGGCTATTCTGACTGGTGTGAGGTGGTATGTCATTGTAATTTTGATTTGCATTTCTCTAATAATTAGCGATGATGAGCATCTTTTCATACGCCTATTGGCCATCTGTATGTCTTCTTTGGAGAAATGTCTGTTTAGATCTTCTGCCCATTTGTTTTCTATTTAATCTACAAATAACGGTAATTTGTCTCTTTCTTTCATTTCTTATATCTTTAATTTTCCCCCCTTGTCCTATTGCATTGGCTAGAACACCCAGTACAATGTGGACTAGGAGAGGTAATAATAAGGCCTCCTTGTTTGTGCTTGACTTTACATGAATATGTCTAATGTTTCACCATCAAGTATAATATTTCTCCTTGGTTTTTGACAGGTTAAAGAAGTTCTCTTTAATTCATGGTTTGCTAAGGGTTTCATAGCATTAGTGGCTGTTAAATTTTATCATACATTTTCCTGAATTTAGGGAGGAAATTATATGGTTTGTCTTCATGAATTGGAAGAATATCAGTTTGTATAAAATAAGAGTTATTTGTTCCTTGTAAGTTTTGTAAAACTTTCCAGCCACACCATCTTATGTCCTTTTTGCCAAGGAGGTTTTTGTCTATTGATTTAGTTTTTTTAAGAGTTCATACTGTATACAGATTTTCTATTTGTTTGTCCATGTTCTTAATTTACATTTTCTAGAAAGTTGAGGACTTCATTTAAGTTTCTCTTAAGATTTTTAAAGTCTTTACTTTTTCTGTAGTTATGGCCCCTTTTCATTCCTACAGCTGTTCAGTTGTCCATTACTTGTTTAAACCTGTTTGAGTTGAGTTTTGTACAACTAGAAACTAAAGGCATTCTGAGTGACAGAAAGAAAGAAATAGGAAAACTTAACGTACACTGGTACAGCAGCAGTTGACTCAAAACTATTTTCCATCCACATGACTTTGTTCCTGCTGCCCTTTGCTTTTCATCTATTGTCCTTCAAGACTCAACTAAGCTGTTAAATCCTCCAAGAAGCCTTCCTTGACTGTCGCCACCCCTGGTGAGCATGGATGTTTTCTTATGCTTTTTTCTCTATAAGAGCATTAATCAGTCTAATTAAAAATTAGTAAAAATTATCTGTTTCTCCCATTAAATTGAGTGCTCATCCAGGGCAAGGAAATCATATTCATCAATGCATCCCCAGAGGCAGGCAAGTGCCTTGCACGTAACAAGCACTCAACAAATACTTTCTGAATCAAGCTGCAAAGAGAGCAGTGTGGCATACATCAGGAAGAGTAAACTGAGACCAGAGGTGCTCCAGAGGCAGCATTTTGCCCAGAACGCATCAGCCTCAAGCTATGAAAATACAGCAGCTACTCACCCACTTGGCCAGGCAGCTTTCCCTCTGCCTATCCTTTGGCTCTTAACCTGTGAGTATCAGGCTGAGGCTGGGGACATGGCAGAGTGCCTCATGGCAACAAGTCCTTGGCTGGCACAGCAAGAATGACCTCTTCTTACTCTAGTTTCTACCCCAACACACTCCCCTCCCCCTTCTCCTCTCTACTCCTACCCCTGCCAAGAGGCAGAGAAATAAGGGAAACAGTGGAGAAGGCTGGGCTTTGGAGCCAAATAGTCTTCAGTTTAAGCCATGCTTTTATTCCTTCCAGGCCATGCAATCTGGGCAGTTTTCTTCTCCTCTCTGCACCTTGGTTTCTTCCTTTATAATAATAATACTCAGCTGCCAGATTTGTGAAATTCCTGCCACATAGTGAATGCTCAACAACTTTACTATGCAACACTTCAAGCCCTTCTGATGTTCTAAACTAAAAGTATTTCCCTCTCTGTTCCCCATGCTCAGTCCTCAGATGTGGACGTTTGAGTGCCCAGGAAGCTACATGCACCCATTCCTGTGTCTCCTGTAGTTGAATACAGTTCTGTATTCAGCAGTGGGATATAGGTCTCTGCTATTCAGGGCTTGTTATCCTTTCTGCTCTTTGCATCTCCCTCCACAATCTTACCTGCCATTCTCATTCTCTCTCTCTCTCTCTCTTCATTTTCTTTTGACTAGGTAGAGGAGGCCCCTGGTTAGGAACAGCCCAGAAGCAATTTCATGGTACCCTTAATCCTTTTGTTGTTTTCTAACCCTTAGAGGGCAAGAAAGCCAGGTGCTACCCTTGGTCTTCATGGGTAACTTGATTATAAGAATTAAAAGGCTTTGGTTACATTATTTATTTTGAAGCTGTGTGCCTCTCATCCAGTAAGGATCCAAGACAGCCTCGAATGCAGATGGTGTGTAGACACTCTACCTCCTGGACAATCACACATGAGATAATCTTTAGAACTCCTTGCCCATTTCCCTGGCACTTCCAGGACCCTCACAGGACTCTCAAGAAACTTTCACAACAGCCTTGTGAAGTGAGAAGGGCAGGTTCCTTTTATGCTTTGGGTGCTCTCCCAGGGCACTGGGATCTCAGGGGCTCACTTAGGTAAGTGACTTGCCCAAGGTCACAGCCAGGTAGTTTAGTGGTACAGCAGAAACTAGAAAAGAGCCCTGCAGACATTTAGGCTGGGTTCTTTCCACTACACTATGCAGCATGAACAGCAACATTTGGGTTGGCACTACACTGCATGGGCCTGCTTTCCAAAAACGACCACAACGTTCCATCCTTCTCCACATTCACGTCTCTTCTCCAATGTGCCCCACAGCAAGCGGTCAATTACCCTCCCCTTGCATCTGGGCTGCTCTTAGTGACTTGCTTATAACCAGGAGAAGGTGGTGGCAGAGTAAAGCTGCATTACTCTTGAGGCTAGTCAGGGAAGGCCATGCAGTTTCTCCCTGGGTCCTCTTCATTCAGTTGTTCTCCCCATGCCCTCTCGGAATGTTCTCTCTCTGTATCCAGCTGCCATGATGTGAGAATCCCAACCCACATGGAGTGTGATACCAGCTGACGGTCCCGGCTGAGCATAGTTTTCAGCTCTGACCAGCCACCAGACGTGTGCATGAGGAAGCCTCCAGATAGCGCCAGCCCCCCGGCCGCGCCAAGTTTTCCCAGCTGAGGCCCTAGACACCCTGGAGCAGAAAAAAGCCACTGCCACATTGGGAGACAACTCTCCACGCGTCTTTCACATTTCTGCACGTCTTGTAAGGAAAAGCACAGACTGCCTTTGTTCCAGACCATCTTTTCCCAAAGAAGAAAGAGACTGTACCTCCCTCTGAATCGAAGGGCAGGTTTGCTTACAGCCTTGGAAAGCACAGAGTGGCCTGTATTATAAAGGTAATGTCTTCCTCTGGAGTTTAATGCAGGCATGCTTACTTCCCATTATAAAAGATTCAGGGCTTCCCTAGTGGTGCAGTGGTTGGGAATCCGCCTGCCAATGCAGGGGACATGGGTTCGAGCCCTGGTCCGGGAAGATCCCACATGCCATGGAGCAGCTAAGCCGGTGTGCCACAACTACTGAGCCTGTGCTCTGGAGCCTGCGAACCACAGCTGCTGAGCCCACGTGCCACAGTTACTGAAGCCTGCGCGTGTGGAGCCCATGCTCCGCGACGAGAGAGGCCACCGCGGTGAAAAGCCCGTGCACTGCGGCCAAGAGTAGCCCCCGTTCGCTGCAACTAGAGAAAGCCTGTGAGCAGCAACGAAGACCCAACGCAGCCAAAAATAAATAAACAAATAAATAAATAAATAAATTTAAAAAAAAAAAAAAAGATTCAGCTTCCCTAAGCTTGAGGCTCCTCTCATATAATGTTACCCACTATGTGCAGGGGTCACCTGTTCTTGTCCCATCACCCCACGGCAACTAGGTTTCAGGGAACTGACACATGGAAATACTGGTAGTCAAACTACTGTTATTGCTGTGAGCAATAAAGTCATTTGTCTCTGACCCAGGAGTCTCATGCTTTCTACACGCATCACAAAACTGTGGCAGGCTAGCTTGCTAGCTTGCAAGTAAGTAGGGTTCTTAATATCCTAGTGTGTCATTTGAATTCATGATCTCCAGAATCCATGAGCATAATAAAATGGTTTTTGTTTTCCACCACTTAGTTTGAGGTGGCTTGTCATGCAGCAAGAGATAACCAGACAGATGCAAACGTAATCAAGACCTATTTCTTTCCTTCAGGGAGCCTACAGTCTATGAGGAAGAATTAGACCAATGTATTGATATATAGAAACTATATGCAAGGCCACCACATACAGGGTGCCCTGGATGGGCCAGCACAGGCACTCAGATGCTCCCTCCATGTCCATTTGTGTCTACTGATTCTTAACGGCAGCTGAGGAGACTTCAGGGAAAAAGATCTTTGTGGTTTGACACGTATAACATGTCTGCAGAGTGGCGATGGCCCTGATGGAGGCTGAGGACATGGAACACAGCATGGAAGAAGTGACCCACCAGCTTGATGTGTTTGCATCTGGAAGAAGGAGTTGCATGCATGAATCCAAAGAGTTTTATCTCTAAATGCTATCATCCTTTGGTGCTCAAGAACTTCTGCTTCTGGAGCACAGTTAACTAAGGTAACGCAGAGACAGGGAGCATCGGTCCCACTTTACAGAAACACTGTTGACTGAGGTGAAAGGCCAAGAATGAGTACCCAGGGACTATAGCACAGCGGGCTCAGGATACCAGGGCTCAGTAAGAGCATGATCTACAGAGTTGCCAGGACTGTGGCTACCGATGATACCAAAAGCATCAGCAGATTTCCAGCTCCACTGATGATGAACAGGCAGCAATAATGGCCAAGGAGGAACAGCTTGCCAGACAATCAGGGCCTGGATCTGTAGCCTTGGTGGCCAGTGTAAGATCTTTGTCCCTTAATCAGTCAGAATAGGCTGGCCTATGTTTTAATCTCAAAGGACTGCAGTCACAGTGGCTTAAAACAACACAAATGCTCTTGGGAGTCAGTAGAGAACTAGGATCGTGGGGGGCTTTGCTGTATTACAGTGGTCACTCAGGGACCCAGGCTGATGGAGGCTCCACCACCTTATCTCTCTGCTGTCTCCACAAGAGGTCCCAGGATTCACCGCAGCAGAGGAAGAGAGAGTGTGCACCAGCTCTTAAATGCTTCCATCAGGAACTGACACACACCATTTCCTCCCACACTTCATTGGCCAAAGCAAGTCAAATGGCCATGGCTTTTGTCAAAGTGTGTGGCGTGGAGTATGGTCCTCCATGTGCCTGAAGGGAGAGGCAGGCTGGATGTGTGGTCACAAACTGCTACCACAAGACTACTTGGATGCTTTGGAGCTTGGACCACTTTGCTGGGGATCCCTCTGGACTGGATAAAGATGATGTCCTCGCCATCTCCCTTTGCAAGATCAGCACATAGATCACCTAAGCTGAGGACCACCAGAGCCAAAGAAGCCTCACCACCCACCTAGGGCTCTTTAAACTTCCGAGCTCCAGCATTCTACCGTGCTGTTTCAGTTTTGTGATGTAGGAGAAAGACCTGAGAAATGGGCAATGCAGCGGTTCCTGAAGTGCAATCATAAGCAAGGCATTTCCTGCTCTGTTCTCTTTCAGTACTTCTGATTATGTCCAGGAGGAAAATTATGGATGGAGTCTAATAGGTCTCTAACATGCCTATAACACTCGTTAACCTTTCTTTTTAACAAGGAGAAATCAGGTCTATGCCTCAGACTCAGGTAATAATCTTTTCCTTATATTTATTTTTATCATTATCTTCTAGTTAAGAGATATTAGTTTTTGACCTACCTTCTGATATGTTTCCTTTTTAGACAGACTGATTTAAACCTCCAAAAAAAAATGTTGGTTCACAAAATGTTCTAAGAAAATAATAGTACTGATTGTATGAGAACTGGCCAAAAAGTTTGAAGGTGTTAAGAAAATGACTGAGGTTTGGCAAAGAGGAATCTAATAGCACTCTCTCATTTTCCCAGTAAGAAAACCATGGCAGGGCAGGATTTCAGCTTAGGCAGTTTGGGTCCAGAATCTGTCTTCTACATGTTTAACTGTCACCTGCTAGCTGTGCAACTTTAAGCACAAATCATGTGAAGTTTCTGGGCCTCGGTTTTATCACCTACAAAATGGGGATAATAACGGTGCTTATCTCCATAGGGTTAAGGTGAACACTAAATGAGTTAGAACATGCACAATAACTTGACCAATATCAGCATCAATAACTTGATATTGGTTGTTACTGTTATCATTTTTGCTGTCACTCGTGCTCACCCAAGTCCACATTTCCCCAGCTGTCTCCCTTTTGCAAATCTGACCTGTGACTGAAGTTCCCTGAAAGGAGGCATTTAAGTCACATAGTTTATTCTGTTTTTATTTACTGGAGACAAACATTTTCTTTGAAAATTAAGTAATTGAGTTAGTGATCACCAAACTAGGCCAAACTGAGTCTGGCCTTTCCTGCAATCAATTATTCCAACTGCAGTTGCTGTTTAAAAACAGACAACTTAGCTGGTGCCCCTCCCCCTCCTCAGCCCCCCAATTCTCTCTATTCATTTCTTTGCTCAATAATCTATTTTACTTGGTCACGTTCGGTGGGGGTGGCTGGCTGCCTGGCTGTGGCAGCTTCTTTCTATTAATCTGAAGGGTGGGGGAAATCCAGGGGGAAGATGAAGTATAGGAGACGGATTGTTGGGTGTGATGTACCAGACCCCAGAGCAGCCCCTGCAGGAGCGCAGGCAGACACCCGAAGCTGGTGCTGAGCACGTCAATCATGAGGGATTGGCAACCCGGAACAACAGCTCCCAGTTGGCTCCTGGCGCCGGCACCCTTTCCTCAGGACTCCAGGCTGAGATCAGACACAGTCCCCCAGAGGCCCAGGCTTCCCACTGTGTTTTCTGTGCCAAACTATGTAAAGGTTAAAGAGCCTGAGCTTCTGAGTCACCAAATGTGGTGTTGAAATCCTGCTCACCAGCTGTGTGACCCTTGGCAAATGTTCAAATATTTCTGAGCCTCAGTTTCTTCGCTTGTAAAATGGGATCCAATACGTACCTTACAGTGTTGTTGTAAACATTAAATGAGATCAGGTATGTGATACAAAATAGGCCCTGATCCCATTTCATAATGCTTACCATTGTGTGGAAGGCTATGATGTAGAAAACTGCAATAATTTAACGAAACAAATATCTATGCTTTCATTCATTTTTCTCTTGGTCAAACATACTTGCCCACATCAACTTGCTACCCATTTTTTCTCACAGATTGCTCTTGTTTTCCCTTCCTTGAGTAACTTTTTTTTTTCTTTTCATTTTCCTATATTGGTGCCCTTAAAATGGTAGTGCTAGCATCACTTGAAGGTAATGTAAATAGTTGGTTACCAGATCAATCTTTGATGGCTATTTCTTTAAACTATTTTTTACTACACACATACAAGCAGTTATGGCTTTATCCAGACTTATTCTGTGGCAGCATGTCTCAAACTGTTTTGTTAAACGGTAAATCCATGGGATATTAATACATGTTACTCATACAAAGAGTCCATGAACAAACAGATTTGGAAAATACTGGGCTAAGCAAAGTTAAATAAATGTACTTTAGGACTTTCCTAAGCCTTTAGTAGGCTAATACATAAAAAGAACAGGATAGGATTCAGTGTTTCCCAAACTTTTTTTGACTATAGAATCCTTTTTGCCATGGCAGAGCATTTGAAAGGACTAGTGTCTTGTAGAGCAGTGCTTCTCAAACTTTACTGTGCACATGAATAAGCTAGGGGTCTTGTTAAGAAGCAGATTCTGACTCAGGAGGTCTTGGGTAGGGCCAGTGATTCTGCATTTGCGATGAGCTCCCAGTAGATACTGGTATCACAAATCTGTACAACAGACTTGGAGAATCAAGACTCTAAAGGAATATCACCTGAAATATAACTTGAGGAAAATTCTCTTTACTAGGGACCTCAGCAGAAGAATGTGGTCTCAAATCAAGTTATACTTTGGAACAGTAAAAAATACACTGACCAGCAGTCAGAATTGTCCAGTTCTAAGTGAAACAAGAGAGTTGGTCCCAGCTGGTTGAACTTGAAGATGACATTTTACATTTTCAGGTCTCAATTCTCTCATCTATAAAATTCATCAAGTTTGCACTAGCCCCATAGAGTTGCTATGAGGATGAAATTAAACTTTGTGAAAGACCCCTTTGTAAAATCCCCATCACTTCTACCTTCTACTGGTGAGAAGGTTAAGGCACCTTCACACTGAAGCTAGAACTCTGTGTTGGAGTCACGCTTATTGTTGCCACAGCCCTTTTAGTTTTCCACAAAATGCATGAACCAGCCATGTTTGGCCCAGACTCACCTGCTTTCCCCTGCCAGCCATTGCCTACGTCAGGGTGACCAACACTGCTCATCATATGAACTAACGAATTGACAGGCTGTCTGGAGCTCTCCACTGATAAGGACTCTCTTGGCTCTATGAAAAATAGCTCCTTGGTCAATTAGCGATTTCTGCTATGGGTGTTAGTGGAATAGCACATGTAGCCCACTCTTGCCCTCCCTGTCCTGGGGCCTAGCTCTCCACTTTCCTTATAATCACTCAGCCTTTATAAACGGAAGGCAGCCCAGGGATGGCTAACAGCTCCTTGTTCTCCAAAGCACAAAGCCAACAGGTAGCATGTGAGTAGCCAGAGTAGCCATAGACCCTGCCCTGCCCAGACACTCCAGTCTGTTCTAGGCATCAGGCCTATGTTCTGGGGCCAAAGGGTCACTCTACTCTAGGAAGATCCTAGGAAGTCCCCTAAGCCTCAGGTTTTCCTTAATCTCACAGATGCCTGATTGCCCCCAAACTGTCCTTGTCTGTATTCAAACTTCTACTTCACTGGGACTGAAAGGATCTCCAGATCACTTCAAACATGGGTGAAGTCATAAATGCCATGGTCAATGATAGCAATCTTTGGCTGCTTCTCCTCAGCTCATATTGCTCTATATTAAAAATGTTCACAGTTCAGTAAGTTGTAGGAACCTTAACCTCCCATCCAGAGAAATGGTGCTACATTCTCTCAGTCACTTAGACCAGGAGCCGCACTGTCAACACTGACGGTCCCTCTGCCTTTCCAACTCACCCCTGGCCAGTCCACGTCCAGTGGCACCAAGTTTGGAGAGGACAGACACCCACTAGGCTAATGCACTTCACAATTTCCCTTCCCAGGTCCAGAGGGGAACCTGGCACATGTGGACTCCCCCCATTTCCCTCCCCCTGGGGTCATGATTGATTGGCTCAGCGGTGAGCATACACCCCAGCTGGGCCAAGCAGAGTCCCCTCGATGGGAATTTAAAATGGGAGAGGAAGAGAGAGGGCCATATTAACTCAGAAGCTGTCAGTGGCCTTGTTTTCTTCCCTGGAATACAGGAATGCAGAGGAAGCCAATATTTAGATACAAAAGGAGGATGACGAATTTGAGGGGAAGGAAAGGAAGAGGAGAGACAGAGAGCACTGACTCTAATCTCTTCTGAGCCCCAGTTCCCTTGCCCTGGGTTCTGTCAGATACCACTGTGCCCTTATAATAAAGCCCCATTTTCCTTAAGTGAGAACCTGGGTATTTCTAAGTACAAGAATTCTAATCATAGGAT
Source organism: Balaenoptera musculus (assembly GCF_009873245.2). Taxonomy (NCBI): domain Eukaryota; kingdom Metazoa; phylum Chordata; class Mammalia; order Artiodactyla; family Balaenopteridae; genus Balaenoptera; species Balaenoptera musculus. The sequence continues at coordinate 43,138,330 of NC_045793.1, forward strand.
TCCACCAATTCTTCCCTAGGAACATGTCTCAAGTGATAGTTTATTTCCATCTTAATTCATCCCCTTCCAGAATATCACCTCTCCATATGTGGATGGTTGCAATAATTGCCTAGCTGGATATTCATCTAGTTTGTCACTTTATTAGATGATTGTTTTCTAAAATAAATATAAAGAAAACAAATATAAGATATTCGTAATTCATCCTCCTACTCAAAGAGTGTCCTAATTCTCCACAGTTAAACTCTGAACTCCTTTACCTGATATTCAGGCTCTTCAAGATTTCTAAAAAGTGATCAATATTCACTAATTGATGCATAAGTTTCAAGTAACATAAAACCCAATATAAACTGGCTTGAAAGTAGCACAAGTAATACAGCAGATGCTGAAAACTGACTCACTCAATACTCATTCCAATCTTCTTCTTGGTCTTTCCAATACTGGAGAGGCTGGAAAATCAAAGGCTGCATTTCCCAGTGTTCTGAGTGCTGGGAAGGAAAAGCATGGCCTTTCTGGAAGCACCTTATGCTTCAGCCTTTCCCTCTGTACCTCACCATTCACTTCCTTGGCCCTGCCTGCCCCCTCATACATATCTACCTCGGGCATCATCTCTTAGGCCGCATGGCCAAGGCCATAAATCTGTGCCCTTGTTTAGTGTGGCATGTCCTCTACCTCTAATCCAATCTCCCCTCTGTGCGTTCTCGGTGCTTGCTCATTCAGTTTGACAGCTATTTAATAAACCTATTTGCTTTCCTTTGACATGAGGCAGAAGTGGTGGGTGTTGAAGAGCCGTGAGGCCCTCGTGGACAATGAAACCCTTTCCCACTCAACACTCTTCCAGCTCAGTACAGATAAATTGTGGAGAACTTGAAATTAACCCAAGCTATCTTCTTTTCTTAAGAAAAAAAAAAAAATCACTGGAGACTCAAGAAGCAGAGCAAGTGCAGTAAGTGAAAGGAATGGCAGAAGAAATCACATTTCCTGGCTCCAAGGGCAGGGGTGAGCCCAGATCATGGGCCTGTGAGTCTTCCCTCAATCTAGCTTTTATCACTTCAAAGCAGAAGGTCTTAAAAAAATGCCCTTTATGACTGATTCTGTCTTCAAAAACATGAAAGAAAAAGCATATTTTCTTAAGCCCACTAGCTGGGAGCCAAGTGATTTCTCCAAGGTGCTTGGGCCACAAATCTTTGCAACCAGGATACAATTTGGTGTGACAGAACCAGTACTGGTTCCACAGTCAGCAGACTAGGCTGGAATTCTGACTCCCCCTCTCACAAGATTCATGACGTTGGATCATTCATCTCAGATCTCTGAGCCTTGGTTTCCTTCTCTATGAAATGGGCATGCCATTCACTTCACAGGGTTGTCATTAGGATTAAATGAGAGAGTAAAGGTGAACATTCTTGGTACATAGTAGTTGCTCAATGAATTGTAGCTAATATTATTATTTATTGCTAGTAGTAATAACATGCAAATCTACTATCTAGTCCATCTTCGAATAACTGTGCATTCCTACTTTTTATTGGTGTATTACATAGAATGTATTTGTTTGGTTTCCACTCGCTTTGGTGGGTCCCAGGAACTATTTCCTCTATGTTTTCAGCCTTAACCCTTGGGTACAATATCATTTCTCATATTCTAGTATCTCTTTAAGCAAAGACAAAAGATATGTATGCTAGCTGTGGGTTGTCTTTGAATAGGAAGGTTGGACTATTGGGCTGAAGAGTGTACAGTCTCCCCTAGGGGCAGCTGAGTCCAGCTGGGTGGGCTAGGGTCAGGGTTAGGGTCTCAGGTCCACAGCCAGATGGGCTGAGCAGTTACTCAAAACAGCTAAGGCTGGGAATAGTCAATGGGTTTGAATCCAAGCTGCTTTTCATGGAACAACAAAGATCCAAGTTGGGAAGTGAAGTTTGGGTGGCTACACCCAGGAGCAAGAGTTATGCCAACTACTAAGAATGATAATTCCAATTACACAGTCAGGGACTAGGGAAATAATAATGGTGGCTTTGTAGGACCAAGAAGCCCAGTGTTAGCTGGACTAGGTTCAGGGCTCCAATTATTACCTGGCCACTATATGCCCCAATTATAACAGGTGAGCTATAGTTGCTTTTGAGCCCTTGGGCATCAATGTCAACTCCTTTGTCAAGACTCTAGGGTGTCCAACAATTCCTGAAAAGTGTGTAAATATTCCCCTTTGCTCAATGCATGGTTATCTGAATAAATGGCCATAGGGAAGGACTAGGGAAATTGCTACTGAGTATACATGCTGTGGGCTTGCAAAATTGCTCCTCCTGGGGACCTGACTTGTACTTCAGTCAGTGGGTTAGAAGTCTGAGAACAGTCAGGAATCCTGAATTTTTCTGTGGCTGCTGTCCACAGGCTCCTGACCATGCATCCTTAATTTCTTTTGGTTGTGCATATTAAGCAATGCTTTTGTTGATTGCCCAACCTTCTTAGCCTAAGGAACAATGTATTCTATCAACCATCTCCATCTCTCTGTTGGTACATCCTCCTCGGTCAGGTTTCTGCTCTGACCTTGCTGCTTGTTGCAGTAATTGTGCCCACCTGGCATCCATTATTTCAGGTCTCTATCATACCTACCGCTATCAGAAGCCCAGTTCTGTAGTGGCATCTCCTGCCGGCAGCCCTGGTTTATGAAGACAGCCACCAGTGAGCTGCTAAATAATTCTAGTGCACTCTCACTAGCACATTCTCTGGGCCCTCCTGCAAAACTTGCCCAGTTGATGGGTTTCCTGGCCTTATGAAATATCTGCTCTAGCATGCCCACTTCTCAGAGCCTTTTGATTCCTTCCTTCTTGTTTGCCATGGCAGTTCTGCCATTTCTACTTCACTTAGTGGAGGGCCATCACTTTTCTCAAGCTTCTAATAGCCATTCTTGCAGCATATTAGCCCCATCTCCAGGAACCCTGTCATGGTGTTAAATCCTAGATCACTAGAGAGTTTCTCATATCAATAGATGCTCCTTTATCCAACTTTATGTTCCTCTCTCTTGATCCTGCATGCTCAGGGCCCAGACCCATGCAGGTACTCTGGGATCTGTGGTACTTATTAGCTAGATCCTGTAGCTCCTTGATGTAGTAGATACTTGGCAAATAGTCCCTCTCAGACCTTAGCAGGCCCAGAACCTTTGCAGTCAGGCTGTGCTGGGCTTTCACCCTTATTATTGGTTTTGTTGACAGTAAGGGGTATGGTAAGGTGGGGGGAGATCCTGGGTGGGGACAAACATTGTCTTGTAAGGTACTTATTTCTCTTGTGATTTCTGCATAAGCTTCAAGCAAGGGAGAGGGCACTATTTTTTAAATAAGCAAGGGTTGGCCATTTATAGCCCAGCAGGTTTAGAGTGATTTAAGAGTTCAAGATTCTCAGTAGCATCTACTCAGGTATCCTAGACCCAATTCTCAGGGTCCCCTTGCTTCTGAACTAGAGTTCCAGACTCTGTGAAATCAACCTTCCTTGAAGCTCCACTGTTCTTTGATTAAGTTCTGTTACCTGATCCTTCACACTGTTTTTGTTTTGACTATAGATTAGTGTTTCCTTAAATGTTGCCTAGGATGTCCTCTGAGCTTCATAGTTTGCCTTGAATTGGTGGCTAATCACCATGAGACAGTCGTTATCTTTGTTTAATGAATCTACGTGTTCAGTAACAGCCACTCAAGCCCACCATCCTTGTGGTTACTACTTCCTTCATTCCATCTAAGTGCACCACCTAACACTTCCCCTTCCATTGATAGCCCAACCATGTCCACGTTTTAACAACCATACCATACAGCATGCTAAGGACTCTTCATGGAGTTCTCATTGCCAGCCAGTGGGCCACTTATCCAGCCCCCAAATCCTATTTTAGAATCCATTCCTAGGACCATTTTTGGTTCCATTTTCTGGAAACAGATGCTGAAGTGGAAAATTGGTGCATAATGTTTACTGGTACATACTCTCAAATGATAAAGTAAGCTAGGCAGAGCTAGGAAGAGAGAGGAGCTGACCCACAATGTTGTTGCAACTGAAGCCTTGGCTAATGCTATGGGGAGGCTTGGAGAAGGAGTGGGCCTTTAGAGTGTCCCAAGGTGAGGCAAGGGGTCAGGCCTTTGAATCCCTGCATTGGACAGTCATTAGTCACATCCACTCCCAGTAAGGAAGATAACTGGGCAAGGCAGTTCTCTGCAGCCAAGGGCAATGCCCTGTAAGGAATGCAGATGTGGGTTATCCTGGCTGATATTCCCAGCACTAGGGCATGGGTCTGTCAGTCCTAAAGAGGGTATCTGGGTAGAGTACCACAGTATCCTCTACATCATGTAACCAACATCCCACTTAAGATATTAAAACATTTCCATCACCCCAGAAAGTTCCTAGTACCCTTTGCAATCAACCTCCTTACCCCACTCCCAAAAGAAAACCATTGCTCTGATTTCTATCACTACAGATTATTTTTGTGAGTTCTACAAATTCATATAAATGGAATCACAAAGAAAGTAGTCTGTTGTGTCTAGCACCCACAAGAGTTTTTAGATTTAATCACATTTTTGTGTATATCAGAAATGTTTTTATTGTTACTAATATTCCATTATATGAATATACCACAGATTGTTTATACATTAACCTACTGGTGGGCATTTTTGCTGTTTTCAGTTTCTCGCTATTAAGAATAAAACCGTTATGAACATTCTTTTTTTTGCTTTCATTTCTTTTCCATAAATACTTAGAAATGAAATGGTGGTCACGGGATAGGTGTACTCTTAATAGTAAAAGAATAAGTGCTAAACAGTTGCCCAAAGTGGTTATACCATTTGCCCTACAATCAGTAACATCTGTGAGTTCCATTTTTCCATGTCCAGTTGATACACTGTTGGTGCTGTCAGCCTTTTTAATTACAACTATTTGAGTGGCTATGAAGTGATAACACCTTGTGGTTCCTAAATTGCATTTTCCTGCTGAGTAATAATGTTGAGAACTCTGCATGCGTTTAAAGAGCATTTGTACATTTAGAAAGGGTCTGTTCAAGTCTTTAGCTTATTTTTTATTGGGTTATCTTTTTATTACTGATTTGTAGGTGTGCTCTATATATTCTAGATGCAAGTTAGATATACATATTGTAAATATTTCTCTCAGTCTTGGCTTTCTTTTCATTTTCTTTATTTTTTAAATAAAATTATTTATTTATTTATTTATTTTTGGCTGCGTTGGGTTTTCGTTGCTGGGCACGGGCTTTCTCTAGTGGCGAGCGGGGGCTACTCTCCGTTGCGGTGCGTGGGCTTCTCATTGCAGTGGCTTCTCTTGTTGCGGAGCATGGGCTCTAGGTGCGTGGGCTTCAGCAGTTGTGGCACGGGCTTCAGTAGTTGTGGCTCGTGGGCTCTAGAGCGCAGGCTCAGTAGTTGTGGTGCACGGGCTTAGTTGCTCTGTGGCATGTGGGATCTTCCTGGACTAGGGCTCGAACCCGTGTCCCCTGCATTGGCAGGCAGATTCTTAACCACTGTGCCACAAGGGAAGCCCCTCATTTTCCTGATAGTGTCTTTTGATGAGCAGAAATTTTTAATTTTGACAAGCCCAATTTACTTATTTTTTTATGGTTAGTGCTTTTTGTGTACTAAGAAATCTTTTACCTATCCCCAGGTATGAAGGTGTGAAGGTATTCTTAATTTTCTTCCAGAAGTTTTATTGCATTATTTTAAAAGTCAAGTCACTTTTGATGCCACATTGTGCTGTTCAAACATAAGAAATCTTTAGTAACAGTGAGTAGTGCAGAAAGTGGGAAGGAGGTGGCAATGGAGCAGGGAGCTGAGGCCAGTGGAAACAAAGTGGACGCCCGACCCAGACAATCAAAGTCTCTTGAGTGCCAGGGAAACCTGCTCCTCTCTGGCTGTAATCTCGAGGCTGCTTCTCTCCATTAGAGCTGGGGAGGTCAGCTCTGCCTTTTAAAAAGAGGACCTGCAAATGGAATTAACACAGTGCCATGACCCCTGATGTGCAGCATGGTAGGCTCGGCCCGATTCGCCTCCAAGTGCACATCACACATTCACAGCTGAGAGCTTGCCTTTCCTGCCCTCTCACACCCATCACTTCCCGGCAATTCTGCAGCCTGCTCTCCCTGACAATGTTTTGATATGTTGGGCTCAACCTCTACAAGGGCTCTAGCTCACTTTTGGTTCCTGAACACACTTATTTCAAGAAGGTCAATTCTCGGTGACTTTGACTTCACCTCTTCTCGACTTTGAAGACTGAAACCAGGAGGTGCTGGTACTTACTATATTGCTGTGACCCCCCAGTCCCCTGAGTCTCCACACTGGCCTTTTATATCTAAAGCCCTTTCAGAGGAAGATAAGGGAAGCGTGTGCCCTGGAAACCAGGTCGTCGCTAGCCCTGCCCAAACCCTCTTCACAGCAAATCTGCCCGGCACCCAGTCCTCTGCTGCCTGGACCATGGTTTGTGTTCTGTGATACCTGAGCCACAGCCGATTTGGTCAATTCGAGTCACGTGACCCAGGACCACATGATCTGGGAGCACCAATCAGAGGCTGGCCAACAATCTCGCAGTGGCCTCATGAAAAGATAAGATCCTCCTATGATCAGATTCTTTCTCTTAAGAATTTGAACTCAAACACATGGGAAGAAATTTCCAATATGCAGTCAAAGGTGAAGCAAGATGCAGCAAGAAAAAGGTCACAGGGAGCAGTTATGTAGACAGAGCCAGAGGTACCACGAAAGGACACCAGGCCTCGACATGCATCTGGTCCAGATTCCACAAACAGGTTCCTGCTCAGGAATCTGCCAACCTACCATCAACTCCCACAGCTATGAGGTATCTTGTGAGGGTCTTTACTTTCATCACCAAACAAGTTTGGCCAAAACAGTGAGGGGAAGAGAGGAGCGGTGAGGGAGTGAGGTCAAGCAAAAGGAATAGAAGGAAAGTAAGGAAGGTGGTTACCATTCACTCTTCAGTGTAAATATTTCCCGTATAAATTGGGTGGGGGGCATGTTTAACAGTTACCTTACTCCATTTCCAGTGACACCCTCCCATCTCAACTTTCCTGTGAAGGTCAGTAAGGAGACATCTGCTACTCCTGGGATGAAGGTAAACGCATTTTCGACAGGCTGGAGAATTTGTGCCAGTGAACAGCAGCTCCTGCCTTATCAGGCTTTTTTTTAAGCCAGCTCTTAAGTGCTTACTTCTAGAAGTGTGTTTGGGCAATAAGAACTCAGAGGAACTGAAACGTGACTTTTGAAAATGGCCATCCTGCTGGGATTATGGGACACCTATAGCATTTTTGCAAAATTCTACAGTGTCAATCCTAGGAGTAAAGTGCTTTTTGTAAAAACCACTTATTAAGGGAGTGACATCCTGATAAAGGCAGTGGACATTTATGCCCACAGAGCAACACCCACACAGAATGGGTATTTTCCAGATTGTGATAAGGGAACATAAATCACAGTTGCAGGCTTTGGACAGTCAGACTTCACACTCAGTTATGTGCACGAGCTGACCACAGGGACGTGGTCAGTGAAGTCTATTCACACACACACACACACACACACACCCTCCCCTGAAAATGGAGGCTATATTAGAGAGGCTCAGCAACAATTCGTTCATGGGAATTAGCTCTTCAGAACATAGCTCAGAACTCACTGCGGATGGAAGTGGGGGAGCGAGGCGTCAGCTGATCAGTGAGAAAACCACAGCAGCAATGGGCAAAGGAGTGTTCTATCACTTTCCTTTACGTTGCAGAGAATTGGGACATTTTGTGCCCTGGTATAGGGCAGAATGAGGAGAAAGGCCAAACACTGAAAGTAAAGGTTGGTGTACGAAGGCCAAGGTAGACACTGGGACCCCACAGAGTCTTCCGTCTGTGTGGGGAAAGCATCCCATACTCACAGAAAGTTCGAGCTGGATAAAACTTGAGCAACACTAGCCCAAGTCCGTCCTTTAATATGTGAGGAAGATGAGGCACAGAGACCTTTATGCAAAATGACTGATTCTAGGTTTACCGGACAGAGATCATGAATAATGACATTCTATATACAGCACTGAACACGTTAGGACAAATACGAATGACTTTTGTGGGTTCAGAGTGTGATGCGCAGACAGCAACATCTGTGTCACAGGAAGCATCTTAGAAATGCAGAATTTTGGGCCCCAGCCCCGCGGCTGTCTCACAGCCTGCCTCACAACAGGGTCTCCAGGTGGTGCATGTGCACATAGTGCGAGAAGTGAGAAGTGCTGCCAACGTGCCACTGACATGGCTCTTTCTCAAGAAAACAAAGTGCAAATTCCACCAGCTACAATTCAGCAATGAAGGAGACTGCCATGCTGGTTTTAAGTGTTGGCATTTGTATTCATTTTCTAGAGATGCTGTAACAAATTTAATGGCTTAAAACAACAGGAATTTATTCTCTCATAGCTCTGGAGACCAGAAGTCTGAAATGAAGGTGCCATCAGGGCTGCACTCCCTCCAAAGGCTCTACAGGGAGAATCTTTCCTTGCCTCTTCCAGCAATTCCTTCGTTTGTGGCTGCATCCCTCCAATCTCTGTCTCTGTCTTCACATGGCCTCGCCTCTGTGTCTCAAATCTCCCTCTGCCTTTGTGTAATGACACTTGTCATTGGACTTAGGGCCCACATGGATAATCCAGGATGGTCTTTTCTCCAAATCCCTAATTACAACTTTGAAGACCCTTTTCCCAAATACGATGATATTCACAGGTTCTGGGTGAACATATGTTTGGGGGTCACCATTCAACTCATTACTGCATTATGGAGTTTAGTGAGGGGGGCAGTCTACAAGATGCGAGGGCCTGTCCCAGGGGAAGAGAAAGGGCAGGATGCCACATTGTTGGAGGTGACCTTCAGCTCTTAGGGTCCCCCGATTTGTTTTAAATCATTCATCAAGGGTCCTCGTGGGTTATAATTATCAGAGAGAAGCATAAAGAGAGAAGAGAGACACTCTTTTGCAGTCTCCCTGGGTCCTCGTTTGAGGAAGAGCACAGAAGACACTAATTCAGGTTATCCTGAGAGCACTGTGCTCTGGCAATGAGAGTAGGCATCGCTGGCATTAGAAGTCAGTCTAAAATATATCTCTTTTCTGTCAGCAAAACATTCCCCTCTTGCCCTCTCCATCTATGGGCCTCCTCTTCCTTCCAGCCCCTGCCTCTTGTCTGCTGGGTGCTCATCCACTCCCAAGTGGGTCGGCTCCAGCCTCCAAGCAGGTCCTGCAGACAGCCCTACTCCCCCCTCCCTCCCCAGCCCAGCAGCCAAGGGCCCAGCCTGTTAGGCTGTCCAGACCCACAGGTCTCCTCGCTAATTAGGAGCATTATCACTTTGTCAAGAAAAAACACGGACCCAGGAAAAGGCCTCTGTTAAGTGTCCTAGACATCAGGGATCCTGACTGCAGGCAACTGAACTCTGGCATCTGCTAGACAGAACTGAAAGCTTCAGAGCTGTCCCCAGTGCTGTGGAGAGAGAGCTGCATCTTCACTCTCCATTCAAAACCTCCCAAACCATGGCCAAGGGATGGCAATACCCATAGGACACGATTTTTTAAAATTGTGGTAACATATACACAACATAAACTTTAACCGTGTTTTATGGGACAGTTCAGTGGCATTAAGTACTTTCACATTATTGTGCAACCACAATCCCCAACCATCTCCAGAACTCTTGTGACAGATAAAAGAGACTTCAATATAGAAAGGGAACAACTGATGCCTTTCATTTAAAAAAATAAAATTACATATTGTATTTATTTTTCCAATGGACAATTTCTTTTTTCTATTTTACCAGTAAAAATATGTGAGAAGGAAGACTCATAAATGTTGGGACATGTAGTAACTCAAGTAATAGGGATTCCCCAGGGGGCGATTCACGCATTCCTTCTTGGTGAGACAGAGACCTCTGGAGTAATGTTGCACCATAAGCAAGAGAGGTGTGACATTCACGTGGCCAGTGTTAGTGGTCAAGAGAGGGTATTGAGTCACAGACTTCGGGCCCTGGGGATACTAAAACCAGCTCCTTAGTGTCCCCATGAGGCAGACTTCCCAGATTAGAGCACAAAGCTGGAAAATACAGCCCCTCCTGCTAGTCTGTCATGCTGTGTTAAGTGCACAACCAGACAAACCCAGGCATTTTGCTCTCTGGGATCCAGAACCTTCCAGGAGTTAGATTCTCAGAGTCAGTGTAACCTTCTGGCTTCTTCTATTTCCTCATCTATAAAATAGACATACATGTGCTCACCACCCACCCTGTCCTGGCCTTGTTATTATTCCAAATGAATCCAGAACACTAAAGTTTCTAATCATTCTCCCAGCACTGTACTGAAAAGTAAAACCACTGACGTTATGAAATGATTCTTGAAGCACCTTTAGTGGCAGAGTCTGTCCCCAGAGTTCAAAAGGTAGAGAGACTCATGGGGTCTCCAAGCAATATTGTGACCATTTCAGGCTGAGTCCAAACTGTATCTTTAGAAGAGAGCTGCCTGCTTTGGGCAGCATCCAGTGGCCAACAGTGCTAACACCATGAGCTGTGGTTGCTGGCACCTACTTTACTCCTTCAAAGTAAACTCCAAATCCAAGTTCCAGTGTGGAATTTTACCTAGAGGGTGAGTAGTTGGTGGTCTCAATGGTGGTTGCCTTGAGTTATCAAGTTCCAGAAAAAAAAGGAAGCTGTGCAGGAAGGTCAATATTAGGCTTGGGAATCTCCTCTGCAAACCACTAATTAGTTCTTTCTTCCTGGGGGATCACAAAGGCATTTCCACCTGTCTGTCTCCCCAAGGCTCAGGTTTCTTAGGATAAACAGAAACCAGAAAGAAGAGGGTCCAAACTTTAGCCATGGAGGAATAAGACTGCTGCCCTGCAACTTTACTTAAAAAGTGGTCCCACAGGCTACGAGCACTTTTTCCTCTGTGACTGTTTGGGAGCCTTAAATGAAGTCCCATCATTTGTATTTTCCATTTGTACTGTGCTTATGCATTTCTCTTTGCAGTGAAGAACCCAGTCTGTTCTCACACCATTGCTGCTCACTGGAAAAAATAATGACCATAAGGACAATTATGGCTATCACTTATTGTCCATTTTCTGTGCGGCCATCACTGCACTGCAGGCAGTACAGGCATCATCTCACCCAAGAACATGAGGCTGGACCCAAACTGCCTGCGCTGCACCATGGTATCTGAGACAAAATTTGTGAGATTATGATGTGAGTTGACAGTGGGAAAAACTTAACAGTGTGTTTGAAAGCACTGATAATGGTCTGTGTGTTACCACTTGGAAAACCTGAATCAAGAAAGGGAGCAGTCTTTGGATGGCATGCTGTAAAATAACTCTACTCCAGGGATTCCCTGGTAGCGCAGTGGTTGAGAATCTGCCTGCCAATGCAGGGGACACGGGTTCGAGCCCTGGACCGGGAAGATCCCACATGCCGCGGAGCAACTGGGCCCGTGAGCCACACCTACTGAGCCTGCGCATCTGGAGCCTGTGCTCTGCAACAAGAGAGGCCGCGACAGTGAGAGGCCCGCGCACCGCGATGAAGAGTGGCCCCCGCTCGCCGCAACTAGAGAAAAACCCCTCGCACAGAAACGAAGACCCAACACAGCCAAAAATAAATAAATAAATACATAAATACATAAATAAATAAATAAAATAACTCTACTCCAGAGTAGCCAACCTTGTGTTATGGCCACCCACCTGCTCCCCTCCACATCGGCCAATACACACACTGCTGTACCATCACTAAACCTCATGTTTTACTCCTCAGTTGACCCTGGAAGGCTACATTCTGTTTTGGTTTGCGCTTTGGAGGAATGACCAGAACAAAACTAACCATTAAAAAACAGAAAGCAGCATGAAACGGAAGAAAGAGATAACTCATTGAAATCTCTCCCTGCCTCTGCTAGTTATGTGACTCTGGGCATGTGGCTTAACTCCCTGGACCTCAGGTCTTCATTGGAAAATAGTGATAAGAAAAATTAAATGAGACAATGCAATGGATAGGCACTTAACAAATAACTTAAAACACTCCATTTTAAAAATGGATTGTACTTCCATTTTCTTTGTAGAGCCTACAACACATACTTACTTGTCCAAACAAGAAAACAAGATGATGCATTTTCTAAACACGATGGGAAGCCCTCATTTAACTTTTCGTGAATACTGTGAATCAGCAGTACACCCATTCATTTCTACCTCCTAAGAAAGTCTCCAAAGAGAAGACAGATTTTCTGGATCCCAGGAAAATGAACATGTCTTGCTTTTCAGTCAAGCACGGGCTAATCTCTTCGTGCTTTCCTCTGGCCTTGCCCGAACACTTGGCAGGGAGACTGTCAAGGGGTTGGTTTGTGTAGATTCTATAAACATATCTCCTGTAACCTGACTGCTCTGAAATGCTGGGCTTCACATCAGGCTTTTCTGTGGCAGCCGTGCTGCCCCTATGGCCACAGCCCTCCTGCCTGGCAGCTGCAGAAAGAACATTCCCCATAGTTAAGGCCCAACAAGATTCAACTTTTACCGTCAGGGTCTGGGCCTACCCTGTCTGATTGCTTTGGAGCCAGCCTCAAAGGTCTGCTTGGCTGGCTAGGGAGGAATTTTTACAATTAAAAAGAAAAGAAGTTGTCCAAGACAAATTCTGTAGGGTCCTGAGGGAGTCCCGAGGGTAGCTAATTGGAAAAACCATTTGCCCCCTTCACTGTCCCTCCCCCCACGGCCTCCCCAGCCTTATCCAGAGCAGCCACCCTATCTGGAAATGGCGACCATGGAAAATGTACCCTGGCGACTTGGTGTGAAAGATAGGCAAGGCTCCTAAAAAATCTTCTCGGGGGCTTATCACCTTCTTCTGGCTCCACAGCAGGCTCAGGCTCTGGGGCTGGAGGAAACTGCCTGTCTGTGAGCCTAGACAGGGTCTCATCAACAACTGATAAGGCTCTCTGTGAACGAGCAGGCGCTGTGGGGCTCGCTCGCCTCTCAAATGCCAGAGACATTTGTAGGAAAATATACAGGGTCCAATGACCTCCCGTGAAGGAGGCTGGGCAAGCCTGCCATGTCAGCCGTGAAGCAGTGTTGCCCTACCCCCATCTGGGAAAGGAGAAAACCTAGAGGTCACTCCACAGGCCAGGGGACAAACGTTTGGTGGTCAGCCGGGACATCCGGGCACCGGCAACACTGATATACCTGATGAATTTATCACAAAATAAGCTCCAATCTAGTCAGAGTCTGAACAACCAAAGAGCTCCTATAATTAGAATTTCTGCAACCCTGTATATGAAGACAAAGAACATTAAAATGATGCCCTCTCATATTGTAAGACCTGAGGTCCCTTCCAAATGGAACCACTGAGTTCAACAAGGCACAGCACTGGAAAGGAAGAAATCAGATTTTACACCCCAACTCTGCCCTCTATCTAACACTAGATAAATCAGGTTCCCCAGGAAAATGCAAATATTTACTCAGACTGGTTCTCATTATGTGAAAGACATTTATAAATAAATGGTACAACACTATATAAATAAAGGATTACTCCATTAAATATGAAATACTTAGACTATTTTCAGCGGTGAGTGCACTTGTACAATCGGATCCTTTGAAAACTGCCAATTCCTATGCAGCATGGTGAATTCAGTTAATCAAATGCATACTAAGTTCTTTGCACTGTGGAAAATAACACGGTAGAAGAAAAGACACAGCTATCATACAAAGAACTGTCATGTCAGGCATATGCTATAATAAAAGAGTGAACATACTGTAATGGCAGGAAGATTACTGAAAAAGTCTCTCAGACAAAGTATAATCTGAGCAGAACCAAATGATGGCATGGCTTTGACCAGACACAGCAGTTGAGGAGAAATCAACAGCAGAAACCAAACAACAGGACAGACGCACTGGGAGAGGGTGATAGCAGGAAGCAGGCTGGTGGGGCTGCACTGAGAGGGGTAACGAAGATACTGGGGTGGGCGGCGGCGGGCAGGGGCTGTAGGGAGGGGTGTTCAACTCCAGGCTGAGGAGCTCCGATTGTATTATGTAGGCATGGAGAGCAACAGTAGGTATGTGAGGAGGAGAGTCATGCTGAGGAAGCGGACTGTGGCAGGAGACACAGGACAGACGGGAGGTGGGAAGAACCACAGGCGCTAGATGGAGGGTGGCAGCTGGGGGGAAGGTAGGGGCTGCTCAGAAGAGGCTTTTGCTGTGTGTTGAGTCTCTGATAATCCAAACATGTGCCATTCTCCTTCCTTTCTGGATAAGTAGGGGGTCACTCTACTGAATGGGCATTTTTTGCCTATGCACTTCCTCAGGCTCAGCTGCAGTGTTAGGTCTCTCTCTCTCCTGTTCCAGGTCAAATTGATTTCCTAGCCCCTGATTCCGCACCAAAGCTTCACACTGGGCAGAGGGGGGGAAATAGGTCAAAGTATATACAAGCAAAAGAAGAATAAAAATGGAGAATGATAAACAACTGTTTACGATTTTTATTATCACAAACGAAGTTTAGAAAACAATTCAAGTAGAAAAATGAAAACCACATGTATCTAGAGATATCTACTCTGGTAGATAACCTTCCAGTACTTTCTATATGTGTGTGTGGAGGGGGGGGGAGGACCATTATAGTACTGTTTATATACTATTACCATTACAATTACTAATATAATTACTGTACTATTGCTTGTACTATTTAGCACTACCTAGAGAATGGCACATATTGAGACTTAATATATATTAAAGTAATAAATGACCATGAATGACTTAAGACATTGTTTTATAAACTGATTTTTCATTATTTACATTGTATATTGTGAACACCTTCCCATGTATTAAAACAATCTTTTGATGACTACATGATATTCTTCAATATATATATAATGCTGTACTTCACCAAACCTCATATGGGTGGGCACTTATTTTAAACAAAGCTGCAATGAACATTCTTACAGTTAAAGATGGACATTCATCATAATACCTTAGGAAAAAAAAATACCAGAAGGAGTTTTGCTGGATCAAAGAGTGTGCTTATTTTCAAGACTTTTGATATACACTGCTGCCTTTGGATATCCCCTAATGAATTACCCTGTAAACACCTTATGTCAGTTCACGCCCCCGTCTGCAGTAGATGCAGATTCATTTCCCCAACCAGGTAGTCTGACCATTGATGTTATCTTTCCCTTCATGTTTGCCCATTTGATGGGGGAAAAGTTATCCCATCCTAACTTTCCATTTCTTTACTTAATGACTATGAATTTATTTTACTTTTTTTGCCTTTAGTTATACTTTGGGGTGGGGGAGGGATTTCTTGTTCATATCTTTTAACTCTTCTTCGAAGTTCGTCTTTATTTGTAAAGAATTATAGACATTAAGAATATTAACCCTTTGTGGGAAATATTGCAAATGCTTTCAGTTTGTCATTTTGTGTGTGTGTGTGTTTTCAGCTGTACCATTTAAAATACTTATAAAGTGAATCCATTATCTTTCCTTTATGATTTCTGTCCATAGCATCATGTTTTAAAAAGCCTTTGCTGGGCTTCCCTGGTGGTGCAGTGGTTAAGAATCCGCCTGACAATGCAGGGGACAAGGGTTTGAGCCCTGGTCCGGGAAGATCCCACACGCCGCAGAACAACTAAGCCCGTGCACCACAACTAATGAGCCTGCGCTCTAGATCCCGCAAGCCACAACTACTGAGCCCACATGGCTGCAACTACTGAAGCCCGCGCGCCTAGAGCCCATGCTCTGCAACAAGAGAAGCCACTGCAATAAGCCTGTGCATCGCAACAAAGAGTAGCGCCCGCCCGCCGCAACTACAACTAGAGAAAGCCCACGCGTAGCAACGAAGACCCAATGCAGACAAAAATAAATAAATAAATAAATTTTAAAAAAAGAAAAAAACGTCTTCGCCACTCCAAGATTAAATATACTCGTAATCATGATATTTATCTATATTTTCTGATATTTCACAGCTCAAAGCCATCTGAAAATTATTTTGGTTAGATTTCTTTTGAGCTCCAGCTTCATTTTTTCCAGCTAGTTAGGTATTTGCCCCAATATCGTTTATTAAATAATCTATCCTTTATCTTTTGAAATGTCATTTTTATCAAACCTCAGTATTTAATTCCAGTAATTGGTGTGACTGTCTCTTTAGGTACCAGTATTGTATTGTCTTACTTATTGTAACTTTACAACATTTCTTCACATCTCTTAAGGCAAGTCCTCCTTCGTTATTCTTCTTTTTCTAAATTTTCTTTGTTAGTCTCCCTTGTTTATTCCTCCACATGAATTTTAAAATAATTTTGATGTGTTCTCAAAAAATAATGCTATTGGAATTTTTACTGGAATTGTACCTCATTTACAAATTAAATAAAGAATTGACATCACTACAACACCGAGTTTCTGCGAGAGAACTTGGCTTACATTTCCATTTACCCAAATTTGCTTTTATGTTCCTGAGTAACGCAGTGAAATGTGTTACACACAGATACCACCCAGTTCTTGTTCATGTTATTCCTAAGTGTTCTATGTTTTCAGTTGCCAAATGGGACTTTTCCTACTATATTTTCCAACTCATTATCACTGTTATATAGGAAAGCCATTATTTTATCTCCCTGTTACCTGATAAATTCTATTATTAATTCGAATAACTTTTCAATAGATTCCTGTGGATTTCCTCAGTATGACAATTTGTACCGCATCAAGTTGGTTAAGCAGGAACCGTGTTGTCCACGAGCCTCTTCTCTGCATTGCTCTGAGTTAGAGTTAGTCAAAAGGGGAATATGGACAACGTTTGGACATGGAGGTGAAGCAGCAGCTGTTATTCTCTGAAGGTCATTCACAGTGAGTGTCAGGCAGATACAGGATCACCACGAACCCCAAAGCCCCACAGACACTTAGCAGCAGGTGCTAAGAGGTAATAGCTACACAGAGACAGCTTTCCATAGACCTCCCTGTGCTTCACTTTGGTGGCTGGAAGTGCTCGGCCTCTTGGATTGACTGGTTTGTTGACTCTTTGATCCTTCAACTTCCCTCCTGAGCTTTCACTTCCCCAATTCCTTCCACAATTGTGTAAGGTGCAATTCTTGTAATAAATCTCTTCTATAACTCAGTGGTTCTGCTTTCCTGATTGAATCATAACTGATACAGCACAAAAATAATCTTGGAATCTTAGCGCTAAGAAGGATCTTGTAGTAGGGTTGCCTGACAGACTACAGGACACCCAGCTACATTTGAATTTCAGAGAAAAAATTTTTAGCATAAGTATGTTCCAAATATTGAATGGGATGTACTTACACAAAAAATTGTTTGTTTCTCTGAAATTTAACACATGTACACTTCTTTCCCCTTTTAAATTTGTCAGTCTTACCTTAAAGTTTACCTAGTTCCGTCTCTTCAATTTACAGAGAGCAAAACTTCAACCCAAGGCTGGTAATAGAACTTGGCTAAGGTTACCCATCCTGTAGTGGCAGAACCTTGGAAGAGTCCAAGAGGCCTGACCTCTAGCCTGCGATGTTTTTTTGTTTGTTTTCCCCATTGCATTGATGAGAAAGCTGATATCAGAACTGGAAATTTGCTGTCCTCATCACAACTGCACAATTGGCAACAGAGAATTTGTTTAGTGGACTTAATAGCATATTTGGAGATGGTTCTCACATAGGCAATCTGTGTGGCAATCCAGAGTAAGTTTGTTGGACAAAGAGTTTGAACTTTGGTTTTATATGTGTATCAACTATATTTGCTTGGGACCTCAACTGCCAGAATCTCTGACTGAGACTAGAAGTTTGGCCACAAGCTCCTTGTCCTAACAAAGGGTCGCCAAAGGGAACTGTGAGAGTGCAGAGCAGCCCTCTCTTGAAGGCATGAGTGTTTTGATTAAGCCTTGTATTTCTGTTAGCATTGGTTACCTGCAGGAGAATGAGACTCCAGGATAAGGAAGGAAGGAAAGGGGGGAGGGGAAGAAGGGAAAAGTGGGTTACTAAATGGGATAGTAGATGAAGAGCTGAATTTACTAAGATGCAAATAACAAATGCAGGTTTCCCCAGCTATCCAAAAGTAGAGTGTTCCTAAGAAACTTTCGTAAAGCAGAAATGACATAAAGCGAAGAAGCACTTTTCTTTTTTATAAAAGAGAAAATTTCTTCCGGGTAGCAAAAACAGGTACTGATGAAGGTCTTTCATAAGAGCAAAGGGGCATATAGCTAACTTTCAAATAGCAGGGGATCCCTGTGTAAGGTTCTTTCTTTGATAGTAGCCTCTTAAGAGAAGTGAGATTTGCTGTCCTCATCACAACTGCACAATTGGTGACAGAGAATTAATTAAGGATCAAGGAACAGGGGTAAATAAAAATAAGGATTCTGGTGCTAAGACCCTCCTTGTGGAGCTGAGGCTGAGCAGGTCACTTTGCACGCTTCCCTCCCACACAGATGCACACATACATCCTACCCTTATATAGTTGAAACTATTTTATTTTTTTAACATCTTTATTGGAGTATAATTGCTTTACAATTGTGTGTTAGTTTCTGCTGAATAACAAAGTGAGTCAGCGATATGTATACGTATATCTCCATATCCACTCCCTTTTATGTCTCCCTCCCGCCCTCCCTATCCCACCCCTCTAGGTGGTCACAAAGCATCAAGCTGATCTCCCTGTGCTATGTGGCTGCTTCCCACTAGCATCTATTTTACATTTGGTAGTGTATATATGTCCATGCCACTCTCTCACTTCGTCCCAGCTTACCATTCCTCCTCCCCGTGTCCTCAAGTCCATTCTCTACATCTACGTCTTTATTCCTGTCCTGCCCCTAGGTTCTTCAGAAGCTTTTTTTTTTTTTTTTTTTAGATTCCATATATATGTGTTAGCATATGGTATTTGTTTTTCTCTTTCTGACTTACTTCACTCTGTATGACAGACTCTAGGTCCATCCACCTCACTACAAATAACTCAGTTTCCTTTCTTTTTATGGCTGAGTAATATTCCATTGTATATATGTGCCACATCTTCTTGAAACTATTTTAAAATAGTAAGAGTAATCATGAAAAGGAAGTATGAATTATAAGGTGTATGTGGAAAAGAGGGTTGCTGTCTCATATCCCACTTTATGAAATACTAAGAATAATAACAACAATAATTATTATTAACTAGGCATCAGGAACTCTGACATACATCAACCCAGCTATGGAACACTGCCTTTGTTCCTTGATTTCTCCTAAATGAACACAATGGGAAGTGGTATAAAGTAAGCATTTACTGATACTAACACTTTGGGGGTCACCATGAGGAAAGGTTATATCAAAATAAAGTTGGTCCTCTTTTGATGTTTCCACATTTGTGAATTCACTTACTTGATAAAATTTTTTTGCAACCCCCCAAATCAATACTCACAGTGCTTTCATGGTTATTCATGGACATGAGCAGAGTGGACAAATATTTGACTTACCCGACATGCACAGTGTCAGCTGAGGTGAGAACAAGGCAACACTCTGTCTTCTGGTTTCAACTCATACTGTAAACGAGAGTCCTTTGTGCAGACTATTTATTGCCACTTTTTCACATTTTTGTGCTTTTTGTTGGTGGTTTCACTGTTTAAAATGCCCCTCAAGCATAGTGTTGAAGTGCTGTCTAGTGTTCCTAAGTGCAAGAGACTCTGATGTGCCCTACAGAGGCAATGTGTGTGTTAGATGAGCTTCTTTCAACCACAAGTTATAGTGCTATTGGCCATGAGTTCAATGTTAATGAATCAAAAATATATTAAAAGGTGCCTTTAAACAGAAACACATGAAATAAGGTTATGTACTGACAGTTGATGAAAATGTTGTGGCCAGAGGCTCACAGGAACCTAACCTTGTACCTTCCCTAGGAACAATGAATGGTTCAGAATTCATTAATTCAAGGTTTGCAGCAAGACTAAGACAGAATCGACTGTATGAGAACTTAAGAGTAGCTTTTAAACAATTCAGTTGTTAAAAGTATCTCCATCATAACTACCATGGGAAACTTCTGCGTGACTGTCTTTTCTCTTGAGCTTTCAACCTCCAGCTATTTTCTTAGGCTGTCTTTCTCCAGTCTTTTGTCATCTTACCCCCCATTCCCTATTCTGGGACCTGCTATCCTCCTTCTGGAGATTGCTCTGGAAGCCCAACCCTGGACTTAGGAGGCAGAGCAGCTTGTTTCTCTCTGCCTAACTTGAACCTCAGGCCATGCTCTATGGGGTCTTTTTACGACAAGATGGTCCATTAAGGCATTGCACAAAACAAAAACAGATTTCCCCCTGACAAATTCTGCCAATTTTGAAATTAACCTTTTTTCCCTCCGAAACACACATACGCTTATGTATATTTTCTGATGCTTATTTGATGAGCCAATTGATGGTATTGTAGGCACAACTGTATCTGGGGTTTAGCTTGGAAATAAACTTTCAAGAGACACATTGGGCCACCTTTGTATTTCTGCCAGTGAGGAGAGTAAAGGCAGTGCTGGTGGTAAGAACCAGAGAGTCTTTTAATTTTCACATCAACACCTATTTTTAAAGGAGGCAGATGGAGGTGATTTAGACAAGTTTCAACTCCATTTTGCCCTGAGCAAGCCAGGGAGGAGCTGACTGGATAATTTTTTTGTTCTGAACTAGTCTTGTCATCTAAGAAAAAGTTGACAGTCCCCTATCAGTGCCCCTTTATGTCATCACCAAATCACTCCTGCCTCCATAAGAAAAACTTAAGCAGGAGTCCAATCTGCTGTACAGACATGACCTCACAGGGTCTCAGATATAGGGCCTCATTTTATGTTAAGTGATATTTTTTTCCTTTTTTGTCTTGCCACATGAGAAATCTGCTTTTAGAATGCATGGGAGAGGACTGTCTGCTACTTCTTATTAGTGTAACTTCTAAGAGACCTGAGAAAACATGATTACAGCCATTGTTCAAACAAAGAAAAACATCAGACTTAAAAACAGTAAATGCAATGACTTAGACCACGTTAACTGCTTTAAAGAAAGGGTCAAAAGAGGGTGAGGAGAATTGATCGGTAAGCTGGCTGCTAAAACATTTTAAATGAAAAACGTACCTATTTATCTATCTAGCCTATGGCTTCCTGATTTTTATTTTAATTGAGCATTTCTCTACCTTTGGTTCCGTAGCTTATGGAGTTTCCCCAACTATTTATTCTCAGTTATGAAGGGGAAAAGTTTGGGACTGGTTAAGGTCAATGTTGTAAAACAGGATTATTGTAGATGATAAATCAAAAGTCTGAGTTTTTCCAACATTTTGAAGTAATCTTTCTTGGGAAGAAAATACACATTTTTCTACAACTTGTTTATCAGTTTTTATTTTGAAAATAAATTCTCTGCCATTTAAGAATTGCAAAAAATTCCTACGGGAAGAACCAGACTAGAAATAGATTGTGCTGGACTTGGAGCTCAGCAAGCACTGTGAAAGATAGTGTAATAGGATACATAAGGGTTTGCTAATTGGACTGGGAATTCATGAGGGAGAGCAGTTGATAACTCTGAAGTGATCTGGGATAGAATAACATGTCAGCATTAGAATAAAATGAAAAAATGAGTCAGCATAAAATGATTTTGGAGATCATCTGTTGTGAATATACTTAGATGGGATGCTATTTTTGGCAACAGTTGCTATTATTTTACTTTAATAAATATTTATAAATTGTTTCAAAATCCTTTATCAACTGTCTGTAGTGAGTGCACAGTGTGAGTATTTAGTTTTGGCATATTTATGTATAAGAGTGTGTAGAAGGAGGTGAATATGATAAGAAAAAACAGCAATGTGTATTCATTCAAAATAAATGTCCTAGATTCTGGCTGGATTTTAAAATAAATTCTAATACTTTAAAAATATACTAGAAATGGAGTTCTAGCTCAAAATGGCATTGGCTGGTAGCTCTGTGTTTAATAGTATCCAACTCCTCAATAAATTAAATAGGAATACCAAAAAAGTGATGAAATATAAAATGATACTGTATTTTTACCACCACTGATTCAGAGACTCCAGTATGTACCACCCAGAAAATTGGGCATAAGTTTTTCCTTCAATGACTGAACACATCTGCCTACAAACCTCTCTGCTCTGTTTCACATCTTCGTACAGTCAAAGAGCAAAAGCCAGATATCAATTGGGTGGAAAATACAGGTAGGAAGCTTTCATTTGAGCATTGTACATGGGATAGGTAACCACCATGAGAAACCATTAAAGATATGCACAGACATAGGATGAAAGTTGACAGACATGGGAATGATGCCTGTTCACGCATTCCATCAGTACCAGACAAGTGAACGTCAGACACAGGGAAAGATGTCATCTGAATGGAGAAGAGACACATTAGTTTTAAGCTAGGAATTAGACTGGAAACTATGCACATCAATTAGCCTGCAGTTGTAGATCTGAAAAGGGACTTAGACCATCACATAAACAGGGTAAGAGCAGGGCCAAGGTTAAATTCACATACCCAATGTCTAGAAAGATTTCACTTTCCTCACGATTAATTCATTAAACAAATGTCCATTGAATCCCTATCGTATGCCAGGCCCTGTTCTAGACAGTGACTAAGAGAAGAAAACCAACAGAAGTTTACTTTTTTTAAAGTACCGCAAAACTGAGGAAAAAGAATAATGTAATAAAGATTCAGAACAAAAGCATAAACGGAAATGTCTACTGTAAGATTCAGAATAAAATTTCAGAAAACAAATTGGTATATACAGAAGAGTACAACAGGAAATAACCTTAATAAATATGAGTAAATCTATTCAAAAAAATCTAAAATCAAGAGAATAAGAGGTAACAAAATAAGAAGGTATTACATTGCAGAGAAATAATTAAAAAACAAAATCTTTTGGAAGTCAATAGAAATACAGAATAAGGAATGGCAAATCACCATTTGAATAACAAATAGTATTTACAATGGAGAGACCAGAATTATTACTTAACCAAAAAAGCTACATAAAGCAATAATCATCTAGTAACTTTTCTGAGCTGAAGAAAGACCTGGAGATTAAATGAACTGACTAAACTCCAGGTAAAAATTATTAGAAATTGGCCCACTTCTTGGAAAAATTTAAACTACAAAAATAAATTTAAAATGTCATTAGCAGGAGGGAAAATCCGTTTCTTATAACAGAACGCAAACAAGGGTAGCCTCAGATACCTCTATATTTCTACTTCTAGATGACAGTGAAGCCACATCTATAGATTTTGAAGAGAAAATGTTATTACCTAAGAATTTTATACCTAGGTAAGCTGGCTTTCATGTATGACCAACAGAGAGAAATTTTCAGGGAGGCAGGGCTTTAAAAGTTTTATGACATATGTGTTATTTTCTTTGAAAATAATTGGTTGAAGACATACTACAACCATTTGAATTGAAACAAAATTAAGTGATTAAGTATTGAGATGTGCTAGTATAAAAATTAAAATACAGATGTCCAAGTAGAGGAAAGGAAACAATAAACACAAGAGCACAAATTAATAAAACTGAAAAGAGAAAAGCAATAGAGAACATTAATAAAACCAAAAGCTGATTCATTGTAAAAATAATTATAAAGGTAAAACTATGAACAGATTGACAGAAAGGAAAAAATACAGAAGACAATAATTGCTAACATCAGAAATGAAAGAGGGAATATCAATACAGACTCCACAGACATTAAAAGAATAATATGGAAATATTACAAGAACCCTATGAATAAAAGTTCAACAGCTTAGATGAAATGGTCAAATTCCTTAAAAGCCACAAACTACCAAAATTCATCCACAAAGAAATAGAGAATCTTACTAGTCCTATGTCTCTTGAAGAAATTGAAAATTTAGTTTAAACCCTCCCCAAAAAGAAAGCTCCCAGTCCACATGGTTTCATTGGTAAATTCTAACAAACATTTAAATAAATAACAGCAGAAATTCTACACAACATCTTCTAGAAGATAGAAGAGGGGAAAGCACTTTCCAAGTCCTCTCATGCAGCCAGCATTAACCTGATACCAAACAAGACAAAGATAGCACAAGAAAAGAAAACTAAGGCCATACATATATCCTTACAAATAGAGATAAAAGTCCTTAAGAAAACATTATCAAATCAATTCCAGCAATCAATAAAAGAACCAATACATCACCAAAAAATGGGTTTTATTGCAGAAACACTAGGCTGTCTCAACATTTAAAAATAAATCAATATAATCTACCATATTAACTGACTAAAGCAAAAAACCACATGATCATATATTAACTGCTGCAGGAAAAGCATTTGACGAAGTTCAACGCAAAAAAAATCCTAGGACTAATAAGTGAGTTTATTAGCAAGATCACAGGATACAAGGTCAACGTACAAGAATCAATTGTATTTCTATATATTAGCAATCAACAACAATTGGAAACTGAAAAAAATTAAATACTATTTAAAGCTTGAAAAAAAGAGAAAACTTAGGCATAAAACCAAAACAAACAAACAAAAAAACCCAACTAAAACCATGTTTAGGATCTGTATCTTGAAAACTACAAAATCTGATGAAATATCAAGGAAGACCTAAATAAGTGAAGATACATTCTGTATTCATGAATTGGAACATTCAACACAGTTAAGATATAAATTTTCCCCAAATTGATCTATAGATTTAACTCAATTGCAATCAAAATCCCAGCAGGATTTTTGAAGATATAGACAGGCTGACTCTAAAATTTATATGGAAAAGCAAATGAACTAGAATAGCCAAAACAATTTTGAAAAAGAAGAGTAAAGTTGGAGGACTCAAACAGAAAGAAACCCACATAAATATGGTCAACCTATTTTTGATAACTAACAGTCCGTTAAAAAATGCTGTTGAAACAACTGAACAGTCATATGCAAAAAAAAAGAAGAGAAAAAAAAAAGAAACTCAAATTTTACCTCACATCTTATAACATTAACTCAACTAATCACAGCTCTAAATATAAAATTTTGTAAAACCATAGAACTTTTAGAAGAAAACACAGGGGGAAATTTTTGTGACTTTGGGTTAAGCAAAGAGTTCTTGCATATAATACCAACAGCATGATATGGAAAAAATATTTTAATGATAAACTGGACTTAATTAAGATTAAAAGATTTTCTTCTGCATAAAACACTCAATAGAATTAAAATAAATACTTGCAAAATATTTGCAAACCATATTTCTGACATAGGACTTGTATCCAGAATATATAAAGAACTCTCAGAACTCAACACTAGGAAAATAACAATTCAATTTTTAAAAAATGGTCCAAAGATTTGAACAGACGTTTCACCGAAGATATTTGGATGGCAAATAAACACATTAAGATACTTAACATCATTAGCCATTAGAAACATGCAAATTAAAACCACAATGAGACACTTCTATACACCTATTAGAATAGCTAAAAAAAATTATGACAATACCAAATGCTGACAGTCAGAGAGTAACAGGAACTCTCATTCTTTGCTGGTGGGTCATCCAACTTTTTCAGTAAAGAGCCAGATAGGAAATATTGTACACTTTGCCTGCCAAGAGGCAACACAGAGGATATTATGTAGGTACTTATAGATCAACCATTTAGAAATGTAAAAACCAGTTTTAGTTCATGGGTCATACAAAAATAGATGGTGGCCAGGTTAGGGCTATGGACCATAGTTTGCCAACCCCTGTTCTACAACATAGCCAGCGCAAGAAGAAAACACACACACACACACACACACACACATTGAAAGAAGGAGGACAAATTATAATGATTTCTGATGATATAATTGTCTTTCAGGCAAACTCAAGGCATTAACTATTCAACTTTGAGAATTCAGGAAAACGGATAATTATAAAATGCCCACAAATTATAAAATACCAATAAACATGGGCCTAGATCCACTTAAAGCCAGTGGTTCTCATCTGGTAAAGTAGATCTTCTGGGAGGATTTTTAAATGCAGATTCTGGGGCTCCCATCCCAGATTTTCTAACTCAAGAGTCCTGAGTCGAGGTCCAAGGATCTATATTAAAAACAAGCTCTCCAGTTGATCCTAACATAAGTCGTCCACGAACCATACTTTAAGTTCTGTTTTAATTCTTCACATTAATCTCTTCTAAATTGATGTTTGTTAACCTTTTGGGACTCTCAAATACCTGTGAGAATTTTATAAAGATTCATACAGGGTCTTCCCTGGTGGCACAGTGGTTAAGAATCCACCTGCCAATTCAGGGCACACGGGTTCGAGCCCTGGTCTGGGAAGATCCCACATGCCGCTGAGCAGCTAAGCCCGTGCGCCACAACTACTGAGCCTGTGCTCTAGAGCCCGCGAGCCACAACTACTGAAGCCCGCGTGCCTAGAGCCCGTGCTCCTCAACAAGAGAAGCCACCGCAATGAGAAGCCCGCGCACCGCAATGAAGAGTAGCCCCCGCTCGCCGCAACTAGAGAAAGCCCACATGCAGCAACAAAGACCCAACACAGCCAAAAATAAATAAATAAATAAATAAATAAATAAATATTAAAAAAAAAAGATTCATACAATATAAAATGGACACTGCCCCACCTCACCCCCACACTCCCCTTGCAAATCCACATATATACCAAGGAGTGAAAGAAAAGTCTCCTATTGCAATGGGATGTGGGACAGATAGGTTTTAGTATGGCTTCACTTGAATAAGGGACTTGGGCTACAATACTGGGTTACACTTGCTTGAATTTTGAGAAACAATTAGGAGAAATATTGGAGGGCAGTGAAGTGTAAACAGAGAACTAGCCCACAGGAGTAGATTTTAAGTCTTTTTGTGCAGACCATTTTGGGTCTTCAAAGGCAGCTTTCTCCACCTTCCCTCAATACCCATCCCCTCCTACCACCACTACCACCATTCACAACCACAGTATATCTGTACATCTCGTATCTCGCAGTTATTATCCCCAGCTTTATGTACCTAAGGGCATGTTCAGCCTTGAGCAGAAGGTCCAAGAAGAGGAGGAAGTGACAAATACAACTGGAAATCTTACTTGGGGGCAGAAAGTCAGGGAAAAGGTTTAGAACTTTATCCTAAAAATAATGGGTAACAGTTAAATGATGGGGAAATTGGGGAGAGTAAAATGACAAAAGGAGAGTTTTCATGTCAATATAATGTCTTTTTAAATGAGTAAAGGGACATTTGCATGTTTTTTATTATTATCACTTAAGACTTCATTCATATAATCTCACAGTTGACTGAACACTCCCCTCTGACCTCTTCCTCCTCAGGGACCAACTCAGGTTTAATAGAAGCTTTTGTCTCTATCTCTGCTTTTGACAGCTGGGAGATTAGCAGGGACTTGGCTAATTAGTATTTAACTGTTTGCTAATGTTCCAGTGGGTCTGTCGATCACAATCTAGTTTAAAATGGATTCAAAGTTTTCAAAATCTTGAAAAAGGATGCTGTGTCAGAACTGATTCAATTTCTTGAAAGGATTCAAGCAAGAATCAGATCTACATTTATGATCTTTTCAGTCACATTCCCTAACAAAACCATGTTTTGAATTGGAAATATGCCACAATCCTCTTTAGGTACAGGGGCTATGGAATGAGAGTAAAGAATGAATTGAAGGGTCTCCATGGAGACATGAGCTCTCATGGGTCTCCAGCGAAAGCAGTCCTGCAATGACATGCTCTCATATGCTTCCCAGGGGGCTTAGGAGACACATGAGGAGATAAGCCTCAGTATGTGATATTCAGCCCCTGAAGTTTACTAAAAGGTACCATTCAACTTGATGCCTACTTTTATTCATTCGGGCAGTCAGTCATTCAAAAAAAATTTCCTTCTTATGTGCTAGGCAGTGAACTAATGGTGAGGATACAGAGATGGAAAGATCTGACCTCTAAAGAAGCTGGCATTTTAGAAGGGAGACAGGCGTGTAGACAATTACCACGCTATATGCAACACGATGTCTTAATAAGGCATAACATGGAGCAATAGGGGCACAGAAGAAGGAAGACCTATGTCATGATGTCATGAGACAGCTGCTTAGGAAAGACTTCAGAGGAGGTAGCACTTTGACTAGGTCTTAAAGGATGAGTAGGAGATTCCCAGAGAAGAGTAGGGGCAGAGAATTCTAGGCAGAGGGAACAGCATTTTTAAAAGCGTAAAACAAAATGTAAGACAAGAGAAAAGGCAATGGTTAGATCACGGGCATTTCATATGCCACGTTAAGGAATTTAGACTTTAGTCTTTAGAGCAATATGCTCTAAAGTCAAGACATGCCACTTGACTAGCTGTGTGAGCTTAAGTTAATTACTCTAACTTTCTGGAACCTAGGGTCTTCATCCGAAATGGGGGCAACCAAATGTCCAAGTGCCAGCACAGTGTTTCACATATAGGAAGTGCTTGAATCGTACTGCATATAAAAGTAGCTCAAACAAAACAGGTGTTTATATCTCTTCACATAAGAGTGCAGAGGCAGGCATTTCAGAACTGATATGGCGGCACTGCTACCTTCAGGGACCCAGGCTCCCCTACCCTAGAATGTGGATTCCACCTTTAGGATCTCCTCATGTACAAGGTGGTTATCAGAGCTCCATTCTGAGCAAGAAGAAGAGCAAAGGGGAGAACCTCCCAGCTGGATCAACTTGAAGCTTTAAGCAGCCTTCCTAGAAGCTCCACACAACCCTTCGACTTTCATCATATCGGCTTTCACATGCCTATGCCTTGGCTGCAGGCAGCCTAGACTATAGAGTTTTTTAGGGGAGCATATTTCCATACCAAATAAAACCAGGGCTTTGCTATGAAGAAGGAAGGGGAGAATGGACGTTGGACGGTCATTAAAGGGTGCTACCAGAGTACTCGACTAAGACTCGTTTTATCCCCTCTTTGGCAAGTCAGCACAGTTTAAAAGGAAAACATGTTTTGAAGTCAAACACATTTGGGTTCACACCCCAGATCTGCCATTCATTCACTACATAAACTCATTCACCTTTAACACTCTGAGCTTCAGGTTTATCACGTATAGAACGAAGGCAGTAATGCTGACCGAACAGGCTGTATAATACCTGACACGTGTACTCAGTAGATAAAGATCACCCCCCCGACCCCTTCCAGTCCTCTCTCACCAACCTGGCAGAAGTGTAGAGCATCAGGTCTAAGTCCAGCTTGTCAGTCAGCTGTGCTCTTCCATCCTTGGGAGAGAGACATCAGAGTCAGGATCTTCTGAGTGAGTCAAAATCAAAGTCAGACAGAGTCCAGGTCTGGCATCTGAAGAAGGAAGGCAGAGAAGGGGGATCAAGGTGTAAGTCAAGAGAATGCAAGCCAGAGAAACAAGAACATAGCAAGAGGTTGTAAGAGACAGAGTCTAGAGACATTCCTGCCACTGGAGAAGCAGGATGTGACATCCTGGGTGGGGGAACTCTAATTTTGAAATATCAAGGGGGCACTATTAAGTTATAGATTATATTAAATAAAGCCTGGACTCTGTGTGAAATGGACCTGATGTTAAATACAATTCTTTGGTTCATGATCTGTCCAATACAAAAGCTCCCTGGTAGAGGGTTGAGGGGTCCAAACACAAAAGCATCTAATAGTGGTATCTAGGGGCTGGTAACCTTGAAGTCTGCAAACAGCATGAAAAATAAGCAATTAACTTCATGAATATCTTAGTCCCTGATATTTGATTGCAAGGAACAGAAACTCAAACAAAGCAATTCAAATAAAAGAGAAGTTTATGGAAAGGATACAACTGGCAATTTCACGGCCACTTGAAACCAGAATGGACTTGAATGGTCTCTTTGGGAGCCCATGAGGCCTGGACCTTGTCAGCTAGGAAGGAGGCTGCTGCCTGGTCTTTCATTTCTGCTTCTCTCTGCCCCCCTGCTTCATTTCCTGCCTCTATCGGCACATTGCCCTTTTCTGTTTACTCATAACTTGGGAACCCTTTCTTAACCTTAACGGTACACAGCATTTCATTGCAATGGTGATGACTCAGGCTCTTACTCCACAAGTCTCTTCCATTCAAGTGTCTACATCTGATAGCTACAATTTCCTAGTCTCTTAGTTAAACTCAACCTCTAGGTTGAAAATCATCTTAGCTCAACCAGCCTAAATTGTTTCCCGAGGCAGATGTCCAGTTCTAGTCTAAACAGCTGTGGCTAAAGGGTAGGGCAGGGTCACATAGCTCTGTGGACAACCAAGCCTTCTCCTGTTCTCCTAAATTCATGATGTGAGTAGACAAGAGTAAATTCAAGACTTAAAGTTATAGTTGCATAGCTAAGATGTGCCATCTACTACCACACCCTACCACAGTCACCAGGACATGACCTTTGCTGTTATTTCCACTGCTATGACTCCCTCCATCACTATAATAACCCACACCACAATCACTTCTACTATCACTCCATCCTCATCACCACCATTATCACCACCACCATCCTCACCACCACAGTCCCTACCATAATCACTTGCCATGACTACCATCATACCACCCCCTCCCCATCATTAAAGCCATCTGCACCTTCACCACTCTCATCACACAACCACTACTACCACTACTTCCATTACCACCATCACCACCACTTCTATCACCACCACCATCACCATCCCCCTCCAAAATTCCCACCAGCACCATTCCATTACCACCATTATTGCTGCCACTAACACCACCTCCATCACTACTGTCACTACCACCTACACGATTGCACCCAACCCCTACCACAATTATCACCACTATCACATTACTACCACCACTACCACTGCCTTCAACATTGTCATCACCACCATCATCACTATTTCTGCCACTGCCTCCATCACCATCACTACTATCTCTACCATCATCACTACCACTACCACCACTGCTATCACCACCTGTAAAAACCTAGGCTGGAAACAAGGATTATACTGTGGGTGACCTACTCTTAGCAGAGAGAGGAGGTGTAAATAGTCTAGGTGCCTATGACTTTTCCAACTACATCAATGCCAGTAATTCTCCATAGTCATTAGTCCTGAAAACTGACAGGTGTCTTATCCTCCATAGCCAATCAGTCATTAAGTAATATAGATTCTTATTTCTAATTTGCCATCTCTTCCTTATTTTCCTTTCTGCTGCCATCATCCCTCATTTCACAAATGGATGATTACACCTGTTTCCTAACTGGCTCTCTGCCTACAGTCTATCTCCCTCCAAAGCATATTTCACATCCTGCCAAATAAATCTTTTTAAAATATTGATTTCATTGCTTTTCTGCTCTGCTCAAAAAGCCAAATTTTCCCATCTAGAACTAAAAACTCTAAATCCATATTACTTTTCAAGTCTTATTTCCCATGACTCTCCCCCTGGAACTCTGGGATCCTGCTAGGCTGACACACTCATTATTCTTCAAACCTAACGTGGTCAATGCACATCTCCACACTATTGTTCAAACCTGTCCTCTCTTTGGTCTGTCTTCTACAATCCTCTGTTTCTATGTAAATTCTACTTATTTCTCAAAACTGGGCTTAAACCAAACATCTTCCATGGAATTTAAGGGATTCCTCTTAAGTAGATTAAAGGATTCGGCTTCAGGATGACAGACTAAATTCCCATGATAGACTCTCCATCTCCTGAGTCCTCAGAAAAATGATGGTAAAGCAACAGAAAGGTATAAAACTATAACAGCAAGTGAATAGAAGGATACTCATCAACAGACAAGAGATTTTAACAAATTTCCAGATGACAGAAAGTAAATGCAGGGGCATCAGTGGCTTGAAGCAGAGCAGGGGAAATAGCAACCTTGAGGAAGCTGCAGGAATCCAAAAGCAGCAGAACCACAGAACCTCTGGACTCAGAGGGAACACACACGAGAGTGGAAATAAGAAGCAGAGCTGAAAACCAGGGAATGAGTGACGGACTATAAACAAAATAGCAAATACCTGCCTCCTTGCACAAATCTCAAGCAGGCAGGCATTTATCCATAGCCAAAAAAAGGAGGGGGTAATTTTCTTTAAAAAAAAAAATTACAGTATATCTGGAGTGAACTAAGGCAACTATTGGAGGTGTTAGTGCCTAAAAGTAAAGCAGTCATCATCCTGGCTTTTGGAAGCAGAATAATTAGCTTCCCAACTGCTCGCCTGAAAGACATGTCTGCCAGTAACAAGCCCATGCCCATGTACAGAGATTTGCCTGCCTAGTCCATACTCTTAAATATCAACAAACATTCAAAGGTATCCAGACATTTTAGGGGAAAAAAGCAGTTTGAAAGAGAAAGAGCAAGGGAAACTGAACATGAACATAATTCAAGTTCAGTGATTTTAAAAAATAAATCTAATCAGCAGGCTCAGTGAGATTTGAAAATCTATTTAATCCACAAATCAAGAATCGGGGGGCTTCCCTGGTGGCACAGTGGTTGAGAATCTGCCTGCCAATGCAGGGGACACAGGTTCGAGCCCTGGTCTGAGAAGATCCCACATGCCGCAGAGCAACTAGGCCCATGAGCCACAACTACTGAGCCTGCGTGTCTGGAGCCTGTGCTCCACAACAAGAGAGGCCGTGATAGTGAGAGGCCCGTGCACCGCGAAGAGTGGCCCCCGCTTGCTGCAACTAGAGAAAGCCCTCGCACAGAAACGAAGACCCAACACAGCCAAAAATAAAAAAATAAAATAAATAAATTTAAAAAAAAAAAGAATAGGGGAAGGAATGATCAGGGTATAAGTAGTTTTGGAAATTAAAAATATGATTGTGAAATAAAAATTCAATAAAAGCACTGGGGAAAAAGTCTAGAAAATCTCTCAGAGCATAAAAGTAAAAAGGCAAAGGGATGAAAAATATGAGCAATAAAGATTAGAGACACAGAGCATCAAACCAGGAGGTCTAACATCCACTAAGAGAAGAGTGAAATGAACAAGAACAAATAAGTGCAGAGGAGATAATTATCAAAGAAATAACCAAAGAAATTTTTCAGACCTAAAGAGGAAAGTGAATTTCAAATTGAAAAGATCTACAAAATACAAAATGGAATGAATCAGAAAAAACTCACACTTAACCTATCATTGTCAAAAATAGCTATTTTTCATTTATAAAGCCAGATAGGACCATATAACGTTTGGTAAAATCTATGTATACATACATATACAACACTTAATATTTGTAGTCAAATATATCTTTAATAAAAATGAAAATATACATAATACATGCCATTAATAAAAATAAAAACAAAGGTAATGGGGAAAGAAATGGAGGCTTAATATAATTTAATACTAATACAAATTATGCCTACAAATAACTCCATATTGGCTGTTCTGATATCTGGTAGAGTAAGTCCTCCAGCTTTGTTCTTCTTCAAGATTGTTTTGGCTATCTTTAGTTTTTTTCATTTTTTTATAAACTTTAAAATTAGCTTATAATTAAAGAAAGAATAAAAACACTGAGATTTTGCTTGGGATTGCACTGAACCTATAGATCGGTTTGGTAGGGAAAGAATACACATCTTCTAAAAATATTTAGTTTTCCAATCCATGAACATAGTACAGTTCCATTTACTTAGGTCTTCTCTAATTTCTTTCAATAATATTTTATAGTTTTCTGGGTAATAGCCTTGAATATCTCACATTAGACATACTTGTAGGTATTTGATGTTATTTTTATCCTATTGTAAATGATATATTTTTAAAATTTCATTTTCTAACAATCTATACAATTGATTTTCATAATAGTTTGAATATTGACATGTATATGCAGCCACCTTACTACGTTCACTGATTAATCCAAATCTATAGATTCTTTTGCATTTTCTATGCACAGCAGTACAGCATCTGCTACTAATGATGCTCAGAATTGGGATTACTGTGTCAAAGGGTATGAATACATTTAAGGCTTTTGATTAATATTGTCAAAATACTGTCCAAAAATGTTGTTTATTATTCTTCAATCAGCAATAAATAAAAGTGCTGATTTCATCATTTTCCCATTAGTATCAAGAATTAACTTTAAAGGTTTTTTTTAATTAATTAATTTATTTATTTTTGGCTGAGTTGGGTCTTTGTTGCTGTGCACAGGTTTTCTCTAGTTACGGCGAGCGGAGGCTACTCTTCCTTGCAGTGCATGGGCTTCTCATTGTGGTAGCTTCTCTTGTTGTGCAGCACGGGCTCTAGACACGCGGGCTCAGCAGTTGTGGCTCACAGGCTCTAGAGCACAGGCTCAGTAGTTGTGGCACACAGGCTTAGTTGCTCCACGGCATGTGTGATCTTCCTGGACCAGGGCTTGAACTCGTGTCCCCTGCACTGGCAGGCGGATTCTTAACCACTGTGCCACCAGGGAAGTCCCGAGAATTATCTTTAAAAAACAATATAAAATCAGAGGATATTTTAAAATGAGACTTTTTCCTAGTGTGATCAGTGTTGGTCCTCAATTTTCGAAATTCCAAAGATCCAAGGGGTCAGATGTGTGTAACACAAGAATATTTCCAAAGAGCTGGAAATTCAAAGACAATGTTATCAATTGGCTGTTTATATATACTATTTATATAAGTTTTGTGCACTGCTATTTTCTGATAATATTAGTATATTAGCATTTTCCCAGATTATTATAGGCATTTTGTAAAGAAAAGTCATTGGCACTAATGGTATAATATTCCAACAGGTGAATATATCATATTGTACTTTGTCATTCCCATGTTGTTAGTCATTAAAGTTTACCCATTTTTTTTTGTTATTATAAATAATGCTGCAATATACATCTTTGTGCATAAAGCTCTTCCATTAATCTAGTTAATTTTCTTAGGCTAGATTGCCAAAAGGAGAATTACTGGGATAAAACGTGAATATTTTTAGGCTATTGATACATTGTCAAATTGTGCAAAAATCACTTGAAAAGCATTTTTAGAAACATAAAGTAATATGGTTTGGGGGACAAGAAGGATGTGTTTTCATTTTTTTAAGAGGAAAACATTCCTACAGAGGCAAATTTACAATGAAGCTAATGAAGCATGGACTGCAGGCCTCCTCACTTGCACAGGCTCCTTCCTAGGCCTTGGATGACCACCCGTAATGTGCTCACATGGTCACATGTTGTTTGTTTTTTAAGTTGCTGAAGTAAGACATTTTAACCCGATTTGCAAGACTGCTGTCTCTTTCCACTCTATCTGCTACTTCACCACACCTCCCATCAGGTTGGTGGTTTCAAAATGTCATGTGCAAGCTTTCAAGCCTCACAAAACCTGCATCTACCCCTAAATTTCTACTTAAGATCGGCAAGTTGAAAAATGCCGGTATCCATGTACTAAACCCTATGGAGTTCATGCTCCCAAACAGAGCTGGTTTTGAGAAAAGCCAAGAGCTATGCTCTGGGCCAGCTCTTGGATGCAAGAGCAGGATAAAAGCTCTTAAAACTCTATTTGTTGAAAGATGGCTTTCCTGGACAGATGGAAAAGAAGACTGCCAGAGGCTCAGCCTTCGAGAGGAAGAAAAAGTCTCCATCAGGATCCTTGCTCTGGATTCCAGGAAAAGGATCCAGTTCCTTTCGTCGGTGTGACTGTGCTCACAGCCCTCGGCACCATTCCAATGATCAGCCTGAAGGAAGGGCTCTCCAAAGCACCACACCAGGGCCAGGCTTCAGAGGCACTGAGGGTGCCAAACAGAGATCAGAGAACTGCCCAAGAAGTGGCTGAGATACTCAAGACCAGGATATGGTCTCCTGGTGCCCACCAACTTCATCCTTAGGGCCTTCATTAGGGAAAGAATGAAGAGCAACAAAAAATTGTATTCTCGGGCTTCCCTGGTGGCGCAGTGGTTGAGAATCTGCCTGCCAATGCAGGCGACACGGGTTCGAGCCCTGGTCTGGGAAGATCCCACATGCCGCGGAGCAACTAGGCCCGTGAGCCACAATTACTGAGCCTGCGCGTCTGGAGCCTGTGCTCCTCAACAAGAGAGGCCACGATAGTGAGAGGCCCTCGCACCGCGATGAAGAGTGGCCCCCACTTGCCACAATTAGAGAAAGCCCTCGCATGGAAACGAAGACCCAACACAGCCATAAATAAATAAATAAATAAATAAAATTAAAAATCTTTAAAAAAAATTGTATTCTCACACACAAAACTCTATTCCCCCATCCAAAATCCTTTTGTTTTTCCCTTTACTCTTACAGGAAAGTAGGAATAGGGATTGAATGATCGAGGTTTCTTACAGGAAAGACTGACTGAGGAAGAAAAATAGATGATGGTAGGGACATTTAAGGCCCCTTAGAAGTGGAAGGCGGGGAGAGGCACTTCAAGCTGACCAAAGGGCAAGCATATGTCCTTGATTGGAGGGGGAGAGTCTCAGTTCTTAATATTCCCTTCTGTTGTTTTGGTTTGTCATCTGTATTGATGGGATAAGTCTCTCTCCTTCACAGAGTCCCATCTTTGCTATTGGAAATAAGGGCCATAAAAGAGAGAGGAAAGGGGACTTCCCTGGTGGTCCAGTGGTTAAGACTCCATGCTTCCAACACAGGGAGTCCAGGTTCAATCCCTGGTCAGGGAGCTAGATCCTGCATGCCATAACTAACAGCCCACATGCCGCAACTAAAGATACTGAACGTGGCAACGAAGATCCCGTGTGCCACAACTAAAACCCGGTGCAGCCAAATAAATAAATAAATAAATAAATAAATATTTTAAAAAACAGAGAGGAGAGGATCTGAGTTTGAGAGGGAAGAGGAATGAGGGGAAATAGAGGAGGCTTGGGAAAGAGATCACAGGGTGCAGTGAGAAACTCACGACTTCTAGTTCTTGAATTTTGATTCATATATTAAAGCAAAAAGAGACTTTGAGTCTTTTAAGTCAGAATTTTGCATATACAACAATAATCAATACACAAATTAAAGCTTTCCGGGGGCTGATTTCAAAACTCCATCTGAGAGCAGTCTCCCTTGTTTCCTGCAGTCCGCTCTGCCTGTGCTCCCAAGAGCTGGACTACAACACTCCAATGCCATGTCTGAGGGAGAATCTAACCCCAGACTTGAAGGATGCTAAATCTCTCCTAGTCCTTGGAATGTCATTACCATTACAGTTGAAAAACGAGGGCGATGAACAGTAGTGGCAGGTTTTTTCAAGTTTACATAAACACTGGCTGCAGGGAGAGGGCTGGAACATTGGAATCAAAGTATCCTTGTCACATCAGTGCTTTAAATCTCTAAGCAACTCCTTGAAGATCATCTGGCCTCTGTGAACACAGTAGCTGATAAAAGGCCCCTCTAAGCTCACTTATCTGCTCCCACAAGCACAGACTGTCCTAAAGTGGCATCCTGGGGAACCCAGCCACCCAGTGGTGCCTGGGAGGTGAGTTGGTCCCACAAGACAGAGGCAGGCTTCTGGGACGTTCCTGCAGGTGTACTGGGCTCAGAAAAGACTCCAGACCGTGGTGTTCTTCCAGGTAAATTACACTTTAATCCCCTCCTAAGCCATATTTGTTACATCTGGTCAAATGAACTCCCAGGGCTACCAAAGGGCTGCAGACTGCCTGTGGAGAGCAAGGAGAACAAGGGGGAAACGGTCTGTGTCCTTTGGCTAAAAGATCAGGAATCTATGACTTGAACAAAAGAAAAAGCTGGACCAAAGAGGTCTTCCCCAGGTCTTGCCCACCAGGGCACTCTCTGAAGCACTTTCAGTTTTGAAAAGTAAATCCTGATGTGAGCCCAGTATCCCCTGAGGGCCTTGCTTGGTCTCTAGCACTGCTCTTGAGCATGATGTTAAATCACGAAGACAAACGTTAAAGAGGAGAAAAAGTTCCTTAGCCTCAAATCAGCAAGCAGCCAATGACCAGTAGCCATGTAGACAGTTCAACTGAGTGATTTCAGCCAGCTAATCCAATTTCCCCTCCATTGGAGGCCACTTTAGACAAAAATAACCAATGTAAACTGCCTAGTACAGTGCCAAGCACATCATATTTCATCAAAAAATGTTGGTTCCTATTAAACGCATGCCCTGCGTTTCTTTGTGGGGCTGGCTCTTGAATCACGTAAGCTCAAAGGAAGTCATGACATACAGAGGATATGGGTCAAGATGCAAGGTTTTATTTCCATTACTGAGATGGGAATTGTTAGACCAGTTACTAAAATTAATCTAGGGAAAATTTCTAAAAATAGAAAAAGTAAACATCATACGCAACTTCTTTACAATGGTATGATGTGTATTATTCTCAATGAAAAAACTGTGACTAATTTCTTTTTCTTTAATTTAATTTTTTTAATACAGCAGGTTATTAGTTATCTATTTTATACATATTAGTGTATATATGTCAATCCCAATCTCCCAGTTCATCCCACCACCACCCCCCCAGCCCGCTTTCCCCCCATGGTGTCCATAAGTTTGTTCTCTACATCTGTGTCTCTATTTCTGCCTTGCAAACTGGTTCATCTGTACCATTTTTCTAGATTCCACATGTATGCGTTAATATACGACATTTGTTTTTCTCTTTCTGACTGACTTCACTCTGTATGACAGTCTCTAGGTCCATCCATGTCTCTACAAATAACCCAATTTCGTTCCTTTTTATGGCTGAGTAATATTCCATTGTATATTTGTACCACAACTTCTTTATCCATTCGTCTGTCGATGGGCATTTAGGTTGCCTTCCATGACCTGGCTATTGTAAATAGTGCTGCAATGAACACTGGGGTGCATGTGTCTTTTTTGAATTATGGTTTTCTCTGGGTATATGCCCAGGAGTGGGATTGCTGGGTCATATGGTAATTCTATTTTTAGTTTTCTAAGGAACCTCCATACTATTCTCCATAGTGGCTGTATCAATTCACATTCCCACCAACAGTGCAAGAGGCTTTCCTTTTCTCCACACCCTCTCCAGCATTTGTTGTTTGTAGATTTTCTGTTGATGCCTATTCTAACTGGTGTGAGGTGATACCTCATTGTAGTTTTGATTTGCATTTCTCTAATAATTAGTGATGCTGAGCAGCTTTTCATGTCCCTCTTGGCCATCTGTATGTCTTCATTGGAGTAATGTCTGTTACGCTTTCTGCCCATTTTTTGATTGGGTTGTTTGTTTTCTTAATATTGAACTGCAGGAGCTGTTTATATATTTTGGAGATTAATCCTTTGTCCGTTGATTTGTTTGTAGATATTTTCTCCCATTCTGAGGGTTGTCTTTTCGTCTTGTTTATAGCTTCCTTTGCTGTGCAAAAGCTTTTTTTTTTTTAAAGCACATTGGTTGGGAAGGCTTTTTTTTTTTTTTTAAATAAATTTATTTATTTATTTATTTATTATTTTTAGCTGTGTTGGGTCTTCGTTTCTGTGCGAGGGCATTCTCTAGTTGCAGCGAGCGGGGGGCACTCTTCATTGCGGTGTGCGGGCCTCTCACTATCGCGGCCTCTCTTGTTGCAGAGCACAGGCTCCAGACACGCAGGCTCAGTAGATGTGGCTCACGGGCCCAGCTGCTCCGCGGCATGCGGGATCTTCCCAGACCAGGGCTCAAACCCGTGTCCCCTGAATTGGCAGGCAGATTCTCAAACACTGCACCACCAGGGAAGCCCCCTGTGCAAAAACTTTTAAGTTTCATTAGGTCCCATTTGTTTATTTTTGTTTTTATTTCCATTACTCTAGGAGGTGGGTCAAAAAAGATCTTGCTGTGATTTATGTCAAAGAGTGTTCTTCCTATGTTTTCCTCTAAGAGTTTTATAGTGTCTGGTCTTACATTTAGGTGTTTAATCCATTTTGAGTTTATTTTTGTGTATGGTGTTAGGGAGTGTTCTAATTTCATTCTTTTACATGTAGCTTTTACAGGTACCAGTTTTCCCAGTACTACTTATTGAAGACACTGTCTTTTCTCCATTGTATATCCTTGCCTCCTTTGTCATAGATTAGTTGACCATAGGTGCGTGGGTTTACCTCTGGGCTTTCTATCCTATTGATCTATATTTTCGTTTTTGTGCCAGTACCATATTGTCTTGATTACTGTAGCTTTGTAGTATAGTCTGAAGTCTGGGAGTCTGATTCCTCCAGATCCATTTTTTTCCCTCAAGATTGCTTTGGCTATTCAAGGTCTTCTGTGTCTCCATACAAATTTTAAGATTTTTTGTTCTAGTTCTGTAAAAAAATGCTATGGGTAATTTGATAGGGACTGCATTGAATCTGTAGATTGCTTTGGATAGTACAGTCATTTTCACAATATTAATTCTTCCAATCTAAGAACATGGTATATCTCTCGATCTGTTTGTGTCATCTTTGATTTCTTTCATCAGTGTCTTACAGTTTTCTGAGTATAGGTCTTTTACCTCCTTAGGTAGGTTTATTCCTAGGTGTTTTATTCTTTTTGTTGCAATGATGAATGGAATTGTTTCCTTAATTTCTCTTTCTGATCTTTCATTGTTAGTGTATAGGAATGCAAGACATTTCTGTGCATTAATTTTGTATCCTGCAATTTTACCACATTCATTGATTAGCTCTAGTAGTTTTCTGGAGGCATCTTTAGGATTCTCTATGTATAGTATCATGTCATCTGCAATCAGCAACAGTTTTATTTTTTCTTTTCCAATTTGTATTCCTTTTATTTCTTTTTCTTCTCTGATTGCCGTGGCTAGGACTTCCGAAACTATGCTGAATAATAGTGGTGAGAGTGGACATCCTTGTCTTGTTCCTGATCTTAGAGGAAATGCTTTCCATTTTTCACCATTGAGAATGATGTCTGCTGTGGGTTTGTCATATATGGCCTTTATTATGTTGAGGTAGGTTCCCTCTATGCCCACTTTCTGGAGAGTTTTTATCATAAATGGGTGTTGAATTTTGTCAAAAGCTTTTTCTGCATCTATTGAGATGATCATATGGTTTTTATTCTTCAATTTGTTAATATGGTGTTTCACACTGATTGATTTGCATATATTGAAGAATCCTCGCATCCCTGGGATAAATCCCACTTGATCATGGTGTATGATCCTTTTAATGTGTTGTTGGATTCTGTTTGCTAGTATTTTGTTGAAGTTTTTTGCATCTGTATTCATCATTGGTATTGGTCTGTAATTTTCTTTTTTTGTAGTATCTCTGTCGGGTTTTGGTATCAGGGTGATGGTGGCCTCATAGAATGAGTTGGGGAGTGTTCCTTCCTCTCCAGTTTTTTGGAGGAGTTTGAGAAGAATGGTTGTTAGCTCTTCTCTAAATGTTTGATATAATTCACCTGTGAAACTATCTGGTCATGGACTTTTGTTTGTTGGAAGATTTTTAATCACAGTTTCAATGTCATTACTTGTGATTGGTCTGTTCATATTTTCTATTTCGTCCTGGTTCAGTCTCAGAAGGTTATACCTTTCTAAGAATTTGTCCATTTCTTCCAGGTTGTCCATTTATTGGCACAGAGTTACTTGTAGTAGTCTCTTAGGATGCTTTGTATTTCTGTGGTGTTTGTTGTAACTTCTCCTTTTTCATTTCTAATTTTATTGATTTGAGTCCTCTCCCTCTTTTTCTTGAAGAGTCTGGCTAAAGGTTTATCAATTTTGTTTATCTTCTCAAAGAACCAGCTTTTAGTTTTATTGATCTTTGCTATTGTTTTCTTTGTTTCTATTTCATTTATTTCTGCTCTGATCTTTATGATTTCTTTCCTTCTACTAACTTTGGGTTTTACTTGTTCTTCTTTCTCTAGTTCCTTTAGGTGTAAGGTTAGATTGTTTATTTGGGATTTTTCTTGTTTTTGAGGTAGGATTGTATTGCTATAAACTTCCCTCTTAGAACTGCTTTTGCTGCATCCCATAGGTTTTGGATCATCGTGTTTTCATTGTCATTTGTCTCTAGGTATTTTCTGATTTCCTCTTTGATTTCTTCAGTGATCTCTTGGTTATTTACTAACGTATTGTTTAGCCTCCATGTTTTTTACGTTTTTTTCCCTGTAATTGATTTCTAATCTCATAGTGTTGTGGTCAGAAAAGATGCTTGATATGATTTCAATTTTCTTAAATTTACCAAGGCTTGATTTGTAACCCAAGATGTGATCTTTCCTGGAGAATGTTCCATGTGCACTTGAGAAGAAAGTGTAATCCGCTGTTTTTGGATGGAATGTCATATTAATATCAATTAAATCTATCTGGCCTATTGTGTCATTTAAAGCTAGTGTTTCCTTATTAACTTTCTGTCTGGATGATCTGTCCATTGTTGTAAGTGAGGTGTTAAAGTCCCCTACTATTATTGTGTTACTGTCGATTTTCTCTTTTATAGCTGTTAGCAGTTGCCTTATGTATTGAGGTGCTCCTATGTTGGGTGCATTTATGTTTATAATTGTTATATCTTCTTCTTGGAGTGACCCCTTGATCATTATGTAGTGTCCTTCCTTGTGTCTTGTAACAGTCTTTATTTTAAGTCTATTTTATCTGATATGAGCATTGTTACTCCAGCTTTCTTTTGATTTCCATTTGCATGGAATATCTTTTTCCATCCCTTCACTTACAGTCTGCATGTGTCCCTAGGTCTGAAGTGGGTCTCTTGTAGACAGCTTATATATGGTTCTTGTTTTTGTATCCATTCAGCAAGCCTGTGTCTTTTGGTTGAAGCATTTAATCCATTCACATTTAAGGTAATTATCGATATGTATGTTCCTATTACCATTTTCTTAATTGTTTTGGGTTTGCTTTTGTAGGTCCTTTTCTTCTCTTGTGTTTCCCACTTAGAGAAGTTCCTTTAGCATTTGTTGTAGAGCTGGTTTGGTGGTGCTGAATTCTCTTAGCTTTTTCTTGTCTGTAAAGCTTTTGATTTCTCCATCGAACCTGAATGAGATTCTTGCTGGGTAGAGCAGTCTTGGTTGTAGGTTCTTCCCTTTCATCACTTTAAATATATCATGCCACTCCCTTCTGGCTTGTAGAGTTTCTGCTGAGAAATCAGCTGTTAACCTTATGGGGGTTCCCTT
Source organism: Balaenoptera musculus (assembly GCF_009873245.2). Lineage (NCBI taxonomy): Eukaryota > Metazoa > Chordata > Mammalia > Artiodactyla > Balaenopteridae > Balaenoptera > Balaenoptera musculus. The sequence goes on from NC_045793.1 coordinate 43,181,068, forward strand.
GTATGTTATTTGTCGTTTTTCCCTTGTTGCTTTTAATAATTTTTCTTTCTCTTTAATTTTTGTCAGTTTGATGACTATGTGTCTTGGCATGTTTCTCCTTGGTTTTATCCTGTATGGGACTCTCTGTGCTTCCTGGACTTGGGTGGCTATTTCCTTTCCCATGTTAGGGAAGTTTTCAACTATAATCTCTTCAAATATTTTCTTGGGTCCTTTCTCTCTCTCTTCTTTCTGGGACCCCTAAAATGCAAATGTTGTTGCATTTAATGTTCTCCCAGAAGTCTCTTAGGCTGTCTTCATTTCATTTCATTCTTTTTTCTTTATTCTGTTCTGCAGCAGTGAATTCCAGCATTCTGTCTTCCAGGTCACTTATCCGTTCTTCTGCCTCAGTTATTCTGCTATTGATTCCTTCTAGAGTATTTCTCATTTCAGGTACTGTATTGCTCATCTCTGTTTGTTTGTTCTTTAATTCTTCTAGGTGTTTGTTAAACATTCCTCGCATCTTCTCGAACTTTGCCTCCATTCCTTTTCTGAGGTCCTGGATCATCTTCACTATCATTATTCTTAATTCTTTTTCTGGAATGTTGCCTATCTCCACTTCATTTAGTTGTTTTTCTGGGTTTTTAGCTTGTTCCTTCATCTGGTACACAGTCCTCTTCCTTTTTATTTTGTCTATCTTTTTGTGAATGTGGTTTTCGTTCCACAGGCTGCAGGATTGTAGTTCTTCTTGCTTCTGCTGTCTGCCCTCTGGTCTCATCTTTGTACATTTCTTGACCAAATCCAGAATCAGCCATTACTCAAAGAGCTTTGATTCCTGTCAAAGATCATCTGCAAATCCAAATGATAACTATAATGTGAGGTTAAGAGCTCAGGCTCTGGATTTGAATGCCAGGTCTACCATTTACTTGCTGTGTGATCTTGGGCAAGTGACTTCACCTCTCTGAGCGTGGTTTCTCATATAGGACTTGACAAAACTGTAGCTGGTGTGATGAGCAGCGGTCAGAAGCACAGGCTTTGAGGACAGACAGATCTGGAGCCCCGCGTTCTGGTTTCTTTCCAGATCTCTGAGAAATTCCTCATGTCAAAGAGCAATCAGGGCAGCACCGCCTGCTGGCGAGAAAACCCATGTGCGAGGATGCCCTGTGAGATGGCGCCATGGCATGCTATTGCACATGTGCACCACCCAGGGTCCACCCATGCCTGTGACGAGTTTCTGATGACACTAACAAAGCAGAATAAAGATGACATTAGGTGTGTCCAGGAATCGGAGATTATAACTTGACAGATTCCATTTTTGCACAGTGATGCCTACTCTTGACTTTGAGTCTAGAACGATGTAAGGAGCCTTACTTTGACCATCTTCTCACCTACTTTAAGAACTACACCAAACCATATCGATCACGTGGATTGCAAATACTCTTAAGCAAAGCAATCATTCTCATTTAACCTGATAAACTAATAAAAAAAGCAATGATCATAAAAACGATTTTGAACTGATTTGTCTAGTCAAAGTGGGCAAGCACTGACTCATTTGCTCACCAACTGATTTATTCATTTAGTATGTTCTAGGAACTGTTTCAACTCTTGAACAGAGATGAACAAGACCCAGTCTCTAACCCATTGTCCCCCACAACCATAAACACACACAGACATACACATATAGGATCCTATAGTCAAGGGGGGAGACACTCATATAAAGGAATAATCACAATACCAATCTGATAAATAGCAGAGACCTGCCAAAATGATCCAAGATCACAGGAGAACGGATTGTCAACCCATTCAATTAAAGAAGTCTTTGCAGAAAAGGTAAGCTTTCTGTTGGTCCTTAAAGCAGCCAATCTGGTTTGCATGTCTAAACATCCACCCAATTAGCCAACCAAGCAGACAAGAACATTACATACAGAGAGAAACTCACCTATTAGTGTCATGAGAATATGATGACAAAAAGAGAGAAAGGAAATGAGAGGAAGGACAATCAGGGAAAAATGTACTGTTATTTTAAAAGTACCTTTTAAAGTGCACTAATGGCTGCCACTTCCTTGGAGATTCATCAAAAAGGAAAGAAGAATTTACTGATGGATAGAGAAATGGATAGATCTGAGATAAAGCAAACAGAGTTAACTGTAATTGTCCAAACTAAGTGAGTATATAGGTGTTTCCTGTACAGTTCTTTCAACTTTTCTGTATGTTAAATTTTCTCATAATATAATGTTGGGGAAATGTTACCTTATATAAAGTTTTCCTGAAATGTGCAGTTTTAGATTTTATTTATCTTTCATTAATTGTCCATTGCCATTTTAAGTAGCCCATGAAAAAATATTTTCGAAGGGCTTTATTCTAGTTTTTTCTCCTATAATCCCCTAGAGATTATTTAGGAGCACAGGGGCTAATTGATCTCTAAGGATCCATGAATCCTAGGATAAAATTCCTGCTTGAGGGATTTCATTTAGAAACTAAAAGATAATTTAAACTAGCATCTACATACTGGTGACGGATTACATTTGATTAGCCTGTAGAACCTTAACTGTGGATCAAAAATAGGTGAAGACTTCCATTTTAATATGGCAGGCTAAGTACACACATGTACCTCCTCTCTCTGCCAAAGTCTATTTGAAATGACACAAAATATGTAATTGAAAAATAAATTTATAACAACCTGGGGAACAGGAAATGATATCACCAGTAGACCATACATTTGGGAGAATTTCTAGAAGTTAGAAAACTAATAAGATCAGATTGATAGAGAAACCAGAGTACAATACACTATGCACAAAACAGGAAGGGGAAAAGGCTGCTGAGGAGAAGAGAGTTGTTCACCCCAAGAGTTTTAGAATCTTCAAATCAGAGAATACAAATCAAAACTGGAGGAGATCCTGGCCATGGGGCAATGCTCAGGACAATTAAGGGACTGCCTGATGAGCAGCTTGGTCTGTAGTCCCCATCCACTCCTGGAGACAAGCACCAGGACAAAGCCTTGAGAATACTTTCCATGGTGGGAAGTCTGCCTTTAGGGGCTGTGGGAAGAGGGTATCCTAACAGTTTTTGAGTTTGGAAAGAGAGAAAAGTAGAACAGAGCTCCGGGAAATTCTCATCCTAGATAATGATCATGCAGGGAAGGTAAGTAGGAAAAAAAGAGTTTTTCTAGGAATGAAAACACTAAAGTATTCTAGTATCAAGGTAAAAATCTTCCTTATTTTGATAACTGTGTGGAACCCCAACTTGCCTCCCTCATCCACTCTAAAAAGAAACATGCCTGTCAGCAGGCCCATCTACTCCTCATTCCTTCCAATCAGGGGAGAAACCTATTATGAAAACAGATACGCACAAAAAAGGAAATCCATGCCAACCTCAAACACTCATCATCCAAGTCTTTCATTTATAAATTTAAATGAGCAATGAAAGATCACCAAACATCTGAGAAAAACCAAGGGTAGCAAAGAAAGAGCCAAGATGAACAGGCAGAAAGAACAATTCTGAAGAAAACGAAAGATATTATATTTGAAAGTGAAATTTAAAAATTCTAATTAGCAACCTCCAAAATTTTCAGGAGGATGTTTTGCTCCTGAAGAACAAGGTACTGTAAGGTGCTATTTTTAAAGAAGAAATCAAAGAATAAGGAAATAACTGCTCAAAAGAAATGCTTGAAATTGAAGTAATTAAAAAGGACCACCCAAAGGCCAAATTAGAGATATGGAATACAAAGCAAAGAAATTTTCCATAAAATAGAACAATAAACAAAGAAATAAAAATATGACAAAGAAAGACTTAGAGGATATATTTAGAAGATCCGTTTAATATAAAAAGAAGAAAGAGATAACAGACTGGAGAAGGGGAAACAATAAAAGAAACAATACAGGATAATTGAGATGAATAAAGACTTGGGACTTCACTATTGACTGCTGAGCAAAAATATTGAAAAAATATGTTTATCTAGACATATCCCCCCAAATTTCTTAACTCATCCTGAAAATAAAGGAATGAATTATTTACGAAGGAACTACCTTTTGAACACTGTCCAACTTTATTTCTTCAACACAGGATGCTAGAAGATAATGACATTGCCATTTAATGTGTATGGTAAAATAAATGTACCTTCAATTTTCAAAAAAAAAAATGCAAGGAAATTCTTCAGCAAAACAAACAAAATGAACAAAGAGGAAGACTTGAGATAAAAGGGTTGGTGATAAGCAAAGATAACTGAAAAACAAAGGCTGAAGGATTGCAATATGGTTGTGAACTTGAGGCAATTGTTAGGAAATATTGAGGCAAAATATGAAATCAAAAGTAAACAGTCAAACTAAAATTAAATATGATTTTAACTAAACAAAAATTTGTGGTGGTAGAGAGGAAAAGCAAAATAAACTTAAATATATTATTCCATATGTACAGTATAGTCCATATGTACAGTATAGTCATATTTGTACAGAAAATCACACTTATTTATGCATCAATAAATCTGAAAGTGTAATATTCATTAAGAACTTTTCCAGGGGTTGTAATGGACTTTCACTTTTACTGTTTAGACTTCCATGCTACTGTAACTTTATAACAATTTGTGTTGCTTTTATAATTTAAGAAATTAATACATTTCCACAGATGTTCATAAAAGTTTAAGAACAGTCATTAGAGTAATAAAATAGTGCTCACCAAAGAAGATATACAGATGACCAAAAAAAGCATATGAAAAGATAATCCATATCATATGTCATTAGGGAAATGCAAATTAAAACAATAATGAGATACCAATACACACCTATTAGATGGCCAAAATCCAAAACACTGACAACACCAAATGTTGGCAAAGATGTGGAGTATCAGGAACTCTCCTTCATTGCTGATAGGAATGCAAAATGGCACAGCCACTTTGGAAAACAGTCTGGCAGTTTCTTACAAAACTAGGCATACTCCTATATGATCCAGCAGTTGTGCTTATTGGTATCTAAGCAGATGATGAAAACTGTTCACACAAAAACCCACATAAGAATATATAGCAGCTTTATTCATAATTGCCTAAATGTGATAAAAACCAAGATGCCCTTCAGTAGGTGAATGGACGAATAAACTGGTACATCCAGACAATGGATTATTATTCAGTGCTAAGAAGAAATGAACTATCAAGTCATGAAAAGACATGGAGGAAGCTTAAATGCATATTACTAAGTAAAAGAAGCCAATCTGAAAAGGCTGCATACTGAACGATCTCAACTATATAACATTCTGGAAAAGGCAAAACTATGGAAACAGTACAAAGATCAGTGGTTGGCAGGGGTTAGAAGCAAGAAGAAAACAAAACTGAAATGATAGTTCTTCCCTCCGCCGTCACTGAACTGCCCCGGAGCCCAAGGGGAGGGCGGGCTCACTGAGGCTGCCGGCTCTGGAGGGGCCCCAGCAGCCAAAGCTGTGACAGTTCTGGGGACCGCAGGCCGGATCACTCATCCTGGGGTAAGCCAGCTGCCATGTCATGAGGATACTCAAGCAGCCCTAAGGAGAAATCCATGTGGCAAGGAACTGAGGCCTCCTAGCTACAGCCACATGACCAGGTGTCAGGGCTGTGCCTCTGAGGTTGGAGAGCCAAGTTCAGGACACTGGTCCACAAGAGACCTCCCAGCTCTACATAATATCAAACGGCGAAAATCTCCCACAGTTCTCCATCTCAACGCCAAGACCCAGCTCCACTCAACGACCAGCAAGCTACAGTGCTGGACACCCTATGCCAAACAACTAGCAAGACAGAAACACAACCCCATCCATTAGCAGAGAGGCTGTCTAAAATCATAAAAAGGCCACAGACACCCCAAAACACACCACCAGATGTGGACCTGCCCACCAGAGAGAGAAGATCCAGCCTCATCCACCAGAACACAGGCACTAGTCCCCTGCACCAGGAAGCCTACACAACCCACTGAACCAAACTTAGCCACTGGGGACAGACACCAAAAACAACGGAAACTACGAACCTGCAGCCTGCGAAAAGGAGATCCCAAACACAGTAAGTTAAGCAAAATGAGAAGACAGAGAAACATACAGTGGATGAAGGAGCAAGGCAAAACCCACCAGACCTAACAAATGAAGAGGAAATAGGCAGTCTGCTGGAAAAAGAATTCAGATTAATGATAGTAAAGATATCCAAAATCTTGGAAATAGAATGGAGAAAATACAAGAAACGTTTAACAAGGACCTAGAAGAACTAAACAGCAAACAAACAGTGATAAACAACACAATAAATGAAATTAAAAATTCTCTAGAAGGGATCAATAGCAGAATAACTGAGGCAGAAGAATGGATAACTGACCTGGAAGATAAAATAGTGGAAATAACTACTGCAGAGCAGAATAAAGAAAAAAGAATGAAAAGAATTGAGGACAGTCTCAGAGACCTCTGGGACAACATTAAACACACCAATATTCAAATTATAGGGGTCCCAGAAGAAGAAGAGAAAAGGAAAGGGACTGAGAAAATATTTGAAGAGATTATAGTTGAAAACTTCCCTACTATGGGAAAGGAAATAGTTAATCAAGTCCTGGAAGCACAGAGAGTCCCATACAGGATAACTCCAAGGAGAAACACGCCAAGACACATATTAATCAAACTATCAAAAATTAAATACAAAGAAAAAATATTAAAAGCAGCAAGGGAAAAACAAAAAATAACACACAAGGGAATCCCCATAAAGTTAACAGCTGATCTTTCAGCAGAAACTCTGCAAGCCAGAAGGGAGTGGCAGGACATATTTAAAGTGATGAAGGAGAAAAATCTACAACCAAGATTACTCTACCCAGCAAGGACCTCATTCACATTTGATGGAGAAATTAAAACCTTTACAGACAAACAAAAGCTAAGAGAATTCAGTACCACCAAACCAGCTTTACAACAAATGCTAAAGGAACTTCTCTAGGCAGGAAACACAAGAGAAGGAAAAGACCTACAATAACAAACCCAAAACAATTAAGAAAATGGGAATAGGAACATACATATCGATAATTACCTTAAATGTAAATGGATTAAATGCTCCAAACAAAAGACATAGACTGGCTGAATGGATGCAAAAACAAGACCTGTATATATGCTGTCTATAAGAGACCCACTTCAGACCTAGGGACACATACAGACTGAAAGTGAGGGGATGGAAAAAGATATTCCATGGAAATCAAAAGAAAGCTGGAGGAGCAATTCTCATATCACACAAAATAGATGTTAAAACAAAGACTATTACAAGAGACAAAGAAGGACACTACATAATGATCAAGGGATCAATCCAAGAAGAAGATATAACAATTGTAAATATTTATGCACCCAACATAGGAGCACCTCAATACATAAGGCAAATACTAACAGCCATAAAAGGGGAAATCAACAGTAACACAGTCAGAGCAGGGGACTTTAACACCCCACTTTCACCAATGGACAGATCATCCAAAATGAAAATAAATAAGGAAACACAAGCTTTAAATGATACATTAAACAAGATGGACTTAATTGATATTTATAGGACATTCCATCCAAAAACAACAGAATACACAATCTTCTCAAGTGCGCATGGAACATTCTCCAGGATAGCTCATATCTTGGGTCACAAATCAAGCCTTGGTAAATTTAAGAAAACTGAAATCGTATCAAGTATCTTTTCCTACCACAACGCTATGAGATTAGATATCAATTACAGGAAAAAAATCTGTAAAAAATGCAAACACATGGAGGCTAAACAATACAGTACTTAATAAGAGATCACTGAAGAAATCAAAGAGGAAATCAAAAAATACCTAGAAACAAATGACAATGAAAACACGATGGCCCGAAACCTATGGGATGCAGCAAAAGCAGTTCTAAGAGGGAAGTTTATAAGCAATACAATCCTACCTCAAGAAACAAGAAACATCTCAAATAAACAACCTAACCTTACACCTAAAGCAATTAGAGAAAGAAGAACAAAAAAACCCTAAAGCTAGCAGAGGAAAGAAATCATAAAGATCAGATCAGAAATAAATGAAAAAGAAATGAAGGAAACTACAGCAAAGATCAATAAAACTAAAAGCTGGTTCTTTGAGAAGATAAATAAAATTGATAAACCATTAGCCAGACTCATCAAGAAAAAAAGGAAGAAGACTCAAATCAATAGAATTAGAAATGAAAAAGGAGAAGTAACAACTGACGCTGCAGAAATACAAAGGATCATGAGAGACTGCTACAAGCAATTATATGCCAACAAAATGGACAACCTGGAAGAAATGGACAAATTCTTAGAAATGCACAACCTTCCGAGAATGAACCAGGAAGAAATAGAAAATATGAACAGACCAATCACAAGCACTGAAATTGAAACTGTGATTAAAAATCATCCAACAAACAAAAGCCCAGGACCAGATGGCTTCACAGGCGAATTCTATCAAACATTTAGAGAAGAGCTAACACCTATCTTTCTCAAACTCTTCCAAAATATAGCAGAGGGAGGAACACTCCCAAACTCATTCTACGAGGCCACCATCACCCTGATACCAAAACCAGACAAAGATGTCACAAAAAAAGAAAAGTATAGGCCAATATCACTGATGAACATAAATGGAGAAATCCTCAACAAAATACTAGCAAACAGAATCCAACAGCACATTAAAAGGATCATACACCATGATCAAGTGGGGTTTATCCCAGTAATGCAAGGATTCTTCAATATACGCAAATCAATCAATGAGATACACCAGATTAACAAACTGAAGGAGAAAAATCATATGATCATCTCAATAGATGCAGAAAAAGCTTTCGACAAATTCAACACCCATTTATGATAAAAAACCCTGCAGAAAGTAGGCATAGAGGGAACTTTCCTCAACATAATAAAGGTCATATATGACAAACCCACAGCCAACATCGTCCTCAATGGTGAAAAACTGAAACCATTTCCACTAAGATCAGGAACAAGACAAGGTTGCCCACTCTCACCACTATTATTCAACATAGTTTTGGAAGTTTTAGCCACAGCAATCAGAGAAGAAAAAGAAATAAAAGGAATCCAAATCGGAAAATAAGAAATAAAGCTGTCACTGTTTGCAGATGACATGATACTATACATAGAGAATCCTAAAGATGCTACCAGAAAACTACTAGAGCTAATCAATGAATTGGTAAAGTAGCAGGACACAAAATAATGCATAGAAATCTCTAGCATTCCTATACACTAATGATGAAAAATCTGAAAGTGAAATTGAGAAAACACTCCCATTTACCATTGCAACAAAAAGAATAAAATATCTAAGAATAAACCTACCTAAGGAGACAAAAGATCTGTATGCAGAAAACTGTAAGACACTGATGAAAGAAGAGGGAAGAGATATGGGGACATACGTATATGTATAACTGATTCACTTTGTTATAAAGCAGAAACTAACACACCATTGTAAAGCAATTATACTCCAATAAAGATGTTAAAAAAATTGAAATGATAAACTATTTAGCAATAAATGATAATGAAAACACTACAATTTGATATCTATGAAATGTGACCAAAGAGTACTCAAAAAAAATTAACAGCCTGAAAATAAATAAACCAAGTGTTCAATGAATGAAGCTAAAAAACAAAATAAGGAAGAGATTAATTAATAATAACATAAATTAATAAAATAGAAAACAAAATACCAAAAAGAGTAGATAATTATAAAATCAAAGGCTGTTATTCTAAAGGTCAATTTAAGAGTTAAGGTTCTCAAAGAAAGACAAATAGTGTGATATATAGACAAATACAAATGATTTAACTTAATGTGAAGTCTAAAAAATCCTGAACTTATAAATACAAGAACAGATTGGTGGTTGCCAGAGGTGGGAGTGGGAGGTATGCAAATGGGTGAAGGTGATCAAAAGGTACAAATTTCCAGTTATAAGATAAATAAGCCCTGGGGATGTAATGTACAGCATGGTGACTATAGTTAACGATAATGTATTGTATATTTGAAAGTTGCTAAGAGAATAAATTTTAAAAGTTCTCAACACAAGGAAAAAATTGTAACTATGTATGATGACAGATGTTAACTATTGTGGTAATCATTTCACAATATAGACATATATCAAATCATTATGTTATACATCTAAAACTAATATGATGTTATATGTCATCTATATCTCAATTTTAAAGAAAAGAATAAATGGAAAAAACGTTGAAGTTCTGATGTGTCTGATTAGTATGGAGAAAGAGAGAGAGGGAGAACATGTAAAAAATTAGGAATGAAAAAAAATATCACTACAGATAGGAAGGAGGTTAAATTTATTAGTAAATACTATGTACAGATACAATGTGAAATGTTATCTTTATAAAAATATAAATTACTAAAATTGTTGCAGGGGTTGCAGAGGCACTAGATAATGCACATATACAAGAACAACTGAAAACTGTATCAATTTGGGAGAGAGGGAGAGACCCAAGTGTTTTTTTAAATAGAAGTTACAATTGCCTACCTAGAATATAAAAGAAACAAATTAAAAAGTTATTAGAATTGAAACAAAATTTCAAGTACATGGCTGGATATAACAACGAAGTGGAAAAATAAATAGCTTTCCCACATACCAGCTCAAAAATATAATATTAAAATTTTTATCTCAATAACAAAACCAGACAAAAACATTATGAGCAATATCTCCCATGACCATAGATGCAAAAATTGTCCACAAAATATTAACAAATCAAATCTAGTAATATATAAACAGAATGATACAGTATGACCAAGTGGAATTCTTCCCAGGAATGCAAGGCTGGTTCAACATTTAGATACCAATCATTATAATAACAGGCTAAATAAGAGAAAACATATTATCGTATCAATAAGGTAGAAAAAAGCACTGGAGAAAATTCAACATCCATTTATAATAAAAACTCTCAGCAAACTCCAAATAGAGGAGAATTTCCTCAACTTGATAAAAAGAGTCTATAAAACTCCTATAACTCACAGCAGACTTACTGATGAAAAACTGAACGTTTTCTCCCCAATATTTGAAACAAAGCATAATGTTGGCCATCACCACTTTTATTCAACATAATACTGGAAGTCTTAGCCAGTATAATAGGCAAGAAAAGGAAATTAAAAGGCATACAGGTTGGAAAGGGAAAAAATAAAACATTCCCTATTCACAGATAACATGATTGCCTACATAGAAAATCCTAAGGATTGTCTGAAAAAAAATAATAGAACTAATTGAGTTCAGCAACATTGCAGAATACAAATAAAAAACCAAAAATCAACCATATTTCTATAGCAGTGAACATGTGAGAAATGACATTAAAAACACAATACCATATACAATCACTCCCCAAAATGAAATACTTATATATAAATCTAACAAAACATGAACAGTCTCTGTATGCTGAAAATTACAAAAAGTTGATGAAAGAAATCAAACATCTAAATAAACAGATGTACAATTTTCATGGATTAGGAGACTCAATATAGTAAATATGTCATTTCTCCCCAAATTGATTCATAGGTTTAATGCAATTCTTGCCAAAATCCCAGCAAGGTTTTTATAGGTATAGATAAGCTTATTCTAAAATTTATATGACAAGACAAAGGAATTAAAACAGCTAAAATAATTTTGAAAAAGAATAAAAAAGTAGAAGAAATTCCACTTTATAGACTTACTACGTAGCTACAGTAATCAGCAATATCTCCCTATTAAGGCTATTTTGAGGATTATAAAAATAAAATATGTTAAGAATTTAGACAAGTATCTTGCACACAGTAAATGCTTAACATATGTGATCTATTAAATAAACATTTTACAGCTCAGGAAGTGACGTTTAAGAAGCGTAAAGTTAAATGCCCACATTCATATAGATAATAAGTTTAGGAATCAGAATTTGAGCAAAGTCCTGCTGGTTCCAAGTCCCAGGCAACTTACCACCATAATATAAACATAACTGAAAATAAGTTACCTTTCCAAAGGCCACTCCAATTTTCTCATTCACAGAGTTTTATTTGCCTGTGGATGATAAACTCTGAGGTCTCTTCAAAATATCCCAGTTCACAAATGTCAGAATCATTTGTGGCCCCAATTGGTCTGCCTATTCAAGTTGTTTTATTTTTATTAGTATTTTTCCTTGCCAGGAGGTCAATCCAATGGTTATCCTTGACTCCTTCAGTAATGGGACTCTGATAGATATTTAAGGATCCAAAAGTCCCACTCTGTAAAACATAAGATGCCTTGTCCCCTTCCTATAAATGATTCATCACAAGTATTAACCCAACAAGCCTATGATCGATAGGAACATCTTCATTTGTGTGTAAATGACACCCGTCTTCAAGGGCCAGTGCTTTCTCTCACTCCTACACCTGCAGAGACTAAAAGAGATTAAGTGGGTCTTCTCAATACATCCCATGAAATATTGATTAAAGGTCTAGTTGAAATAAGTGTATTAATGTAGACTTAAAGCACTCAAGTGAGTAAGAACACCCCAAGGGGAAACGTCTCTACAGAGCAAGTGAGACAAAAAATGGATACTTTGTAAATAGTGAGAATGTTCCTGGGTACACAGATCCTTTTTGCAATGTCACACGGCAAAGTAGGACTTTTATCAAATGATCCCAGTGATAAAAGCCTAGCCCTTGGAGGAAGGGAAAAGGTGGGAGAGAGGAGGGGAAGTTAAAAATGAAATAAACAGGAGGCAAGCAATGACTTTATAAATTAGTATTTCTCATCAAATTCACTTAAAATCACGAAGCTTTTTACTCTCCTTTTTTATTTGACCTCCTTCCCATTTCCACCCAGTACAAGTAGAAATGAGCCACAGTTTTATGGGGAAAATGAATAAGAAGGAAGAAGATTCTCATCAGTCCTAGAAGACCTGCAATGCCTGCAATTCACTGCCTGTGTTTAGTTTCTTTGGGGAAAATTATCTCAGACTTAGCTTTTTCCTGTGGCTTCTGGGGTATACTTAGTCTCTTTTGTAGAATCCAAGGAGACCATTCATTCTTTTTTTTTTTAATGTAGAAATTACAGATTTCTAAGAACTGAAAGAGATCTAATAGAACTTCCAATCCTTTAAATTTTTCAGATGAGAAAACTAACTGGCTCTAACGTAGGTTAAAAGACTTGTCCAGAAACTCACATTATGATAGTAGCAAAGCCCAGTCTAGATCCTTGACTTCTGAACATCTACTAGTGACCCTCGATGGAGGACAATATCATCCCCCAAGGAGTATTCAGAAGTATGTAGGGGTATATTTGATTGTTACCCGATGACTAGGGGGTGCTACTGTACTGAGGGGTTGCTACTGTACCGAGGACTAGGGCATTGTTCAGGGCACTCCTCCCAAGAAGAGTTGTCCTTCCAAAGATGCCAACAGGGTTTGCATGGAGAGATACTGACATTAGTAACCCTCCCTCCACCACACCATTCTAATTTCTTATGACCATTTTCCCTGGGTACATCCCTGGGTACTACTGTTTATCAATATCTTTATCACCCTCCCGCTTCTCTGCAATTCTCTCCTAATATCTCAGTGTCCAAGATCAATCTCCCTTTGTCCTCCATCCCAAGAATGAATTCCCCTCCTCTAAGTGGCAGAAGAGGACCAACTCCAAAATAGTTCCTGTGGCTCAAATAGCCTCAAATTCATACCAGGTAGGAAGGCCTTGAGAGTATTCCCAAACTTTACTGAACAAATGGTAGTTTTTGTCCTACCTCCTTTGCCTTGCCTTAGAGCATAAAAGGACATTCCAGATTTATTTTTTACTTTAACCAGAAGATGTGACATAAGCATATATTATACTAGAACTGAGTCCCCAACATCTACCCGCCTCACATTAACTCAAAATTTAGAATGAGTTATTTTATATACCCAAAACAAAATCTCATGAGTCCCTTCAAGGCATTAGTTAGAAAGAGCCATCTGTGTCTGTCCATTCTGTTCCCAGTAGCCCTTCCTTCTTTGCCAAATGTCTGTCTTCATCTGGGCATAGGCCTCAAGGATTATGTGATGGTTTGGGTTGAGGGGTACACATCCCACTTTAGAATTTAAATGGTTGGGGGGGATATGTTGAGTTTTTTCATGTTCCAAGCAATGTTAGCCAATTGTTGGATAGCTTTCAGAGTTGTTGTAAATGAGATAGCCTTGCTTTAAAGCAGCTTATGTCTTAAAAGACATTTAGCTCTTCCCTGGCAGAAAGAACCAAGCCCCAAAGGCTCAGGGTCCTTGGTAACACATTCTTCTGTTGAAACCTGAACATCATGGAGAGGGCTGGATTCTACCAGATACAAACCAGGCAGCTGCCACATTGCATGATTATTGCCCCCCAACTCCTCTCAGAAGGAGCAACAACACTAAGAACTGCTAGAAGAATTTCATGAAAAATAAGGATTCCCATTATAAACTAGGAACAAAATGAAGACACCACTTTGAAGTTATATACAATAATTCAGCATGTCTTACCTCTTAACAGCAATAAGTTCCCAAAGAAAAGGAGGGTGGAGTCAAGATGGTATACTAGGAGGATGCAGAATTTGCATCTCCACACAACTAGGGCACCTACCAGGCACCGGTGGGGGACCATGGACACCTAAGGGGACGGGAGGAACCCCCAGCAACCGGTTGTTTCAATTAGTTTTATTTTTCCTAATATATTTTTTATATTTCTAATTTTACTTTGTTTTTTATTCTTTGATATTGTACTGCTCCTTTTTTTCTTTCTTTCTTTCTTTTTTTTACCATGCCATGAAGCTTGTGGGATCTTGGTTCCCAGGCTGTTGGTCAGGCCTGAGCATCTGTGGTGGGAGCTCTGAGTCCAAACCACTGGACTAACAGAGAACCTCAGACCCCAGGGAATATTAATCGGAGTGGGGTCTCCCAGAGGTCCTCATATCTCAGCACCAAGACCCAGCTCTATCCAACTGCCTGCAAACTCCAGTGCTGGATGTTTCAGGCCAAACAACCAGTAATACAGGAATACCCATCAAAAAAAAAAAAAAATGAAACGACAAAAAAATATGTTACTGATGAAGAAGCAAGGTAAAAACCTACGAGACCAAATAAATGAAGATAAAATAGGCAACTTACCTGAAAAAGTTCCCAAAGAAAAGACATGTAAATAGATGTGAAGGAACCTTTCTCTCATATCACTGACTTTCTCTAACTCTACCACACTCCCCAGTAAAACAGCTACTATACAGATTATTTATTCCCTTTTCATGTCCCCATCATTTTATAGAGTGCTTAATATATGCCAGGATACAAGGGAGATCAAATGTGAATAAAGAGGCAGGATTATTCATGGTGCTCATGCCCCATGCACGAGAGACAGATTCAGAGGTACAACTGGATATAAATAGTATAGTCAAGACTACACAGGGAGCTCTATTAGCTCTAACTATCATTTCTATCAGGCTATAGAATGAAGCGCTGGAATCATGCCATCATGATCTGCAATCTGGGATAGAGGGGAAAAAAATATTGTCATCCTTCAGAAGGAAATTCTCCTTAGATAAGCACCAAAGGTGGAAATACTCCTCTCTTATACCACAGCCCCGCATCTGCACAGAAGGCTGAGAATCTGCACATGGCCACTTTGCTTCCAGTCACTGGGGATCAGAGAAAGAACGGAACACCCCTCAGGGCATCCTGGATGTCAGGACAATCTGGCCCTGGCATTTGTCGTGTATAAGGAGCCAGGGTGGATGGGCCTGAGCTGGCTGGCGAGGCAGGTCACCCCTGCCTCCCATCTCATGTACTCTGTCAGATAACATGACTCTCAAAAAAAAAAAAAAGGAATGCCTCAGAGGACTCTGTCTGTCTTATGACTTGTTTGGGTACCATCCAGAGACACAGGAACAATTTTCTCAGCCAGTAGCTACAAACAAGTCTTACTGCTTACAGCTCCTAGGCCAAGCTGCTAAACTGGGTCTACATTTTTTTTTTCTTTACAAATTTAGGCCTACTACTCTATTATAATACTTCTCACTGCATAAAGGAATGAAATAAATATTAATTATAGATGAAGATAGGCTGAGTTAAGAAAGAAAAAACTATATATGGCTTATAAAATGCATACCTAAAACATGAGGAACAAGAAAGGTAGAACATAAAATAATTACATATATAATATTCATATATAGTCAATGAAAATGACAACCAAATGAAAGCTGGTGTGGCTATGTTAATATTAAACTAGTAGACTTTAGGTATACAAAAGTTACTGGAGATTAAAAATACACTATATAACAATAAAAGGTTTGTTCACCAATGTATATACACCTAAAAATATGGCCTCAAAATATATAAAGAGAAATTTTGACAGAGCTATGAGGAGAAAGAGACAAACCTACAATCATCTCTCTCAGAAACTGTTACAAGTAATCATGTTGGAATCTACTGTATCCTTATTGACAGAGAAAGGTCAGGAAGAACACAGAAGACATTAACAACCCGATTATATACTTTAACCAATTGACATATGTAGAACACAACCATACACATGTCCTTCAAGCACAAACAGAACGTTAAAAAAAAAAAAGGAATATATACTAGGTCATAAAGAAAATCTCATCAAAATTTTAAGTGATTGAAATTCTGTGGAGAATGACCTCTGACCACAATGAAATGAACATAAAAATTAGAAAGTATCCATATGTTTGGAAATTAAGAAATATACTCCTCAATAATCTGTGGGTCAAAGAAGAAATCACAGTGGAATTAGAAATCATCTGAATAAATGCTAACCAAAAAATCTACATTTAAAAACTTGTGGGCTATAGCCAAAAGAGTTTTTACGAAGGAAAATTATAGCCCTGAAATGAAAATATTAGAAAATTAGAGAGACCTCTCTTGTTTTTCTTGGTCAGTTTTGCCAGTTTATTTCTTGATCAATTTTAATAGTCTTTTCAAAGAATGAACTTCTGGTTTTGTTGATCCTCTCTACTGTATCTGTGTTTTCTATTTTATTAATTTCTGTTTTCATATTTATTTCTTTTCTTCTCCTTTATTTGAGTTTATTTTGCTGTTCTTCTTCTAACTTCTTCAAATAGATGTTGGCTTAGCTCAAACTGCTTCATAATCCCCTTGAAAATTACGATGTAATCTCCAGAGGAAGCCAATTAGAACTCATCTATCTGGAAACTGAAAAACATGTCAGTTGGTCAACTCAAGTTAAAAGTGTTCATCAAGTTCATTTGTATCATTTTTTATTAGATTCCACATATAAGTGATATCATATGATATTCATCTTTCTCTGTCAAGATTTTTTTCTTTCCAAAAAGTTCTGTTTGTCTAAGAAAGTGGTATAAAATAAGTGATATGAAAAGACTAAAACCAAATTATCCTTTATCATAGTCCAAAAAAATTTACATCAGAAAAACATATCAGAAAAAAATAACAAGGACAGAAAAAAAAATTCCACAGGAAACATCACTAAAAAAGCTCAATATTCCCAAATAAGAATCAGAGTTCACCCTTTCCAGCACAATGGGGTATAACAGTGAGGCTACCACAGTGGCTAGAAGAAGCAAACATTCTCTCCATCTCTCCATGAACATGAAAGTAAGATGATTTTCAGGCTCATCTGTGAATTTATAGAGATAAAACATTCACAGCTTAATATGAGCTCCATGTTCAATCAACAAGCCAGAGAGTCAAGTGGAATATTCCCCACCTATGGCCTTCTTAATCATTTTCTAAGCAAATGATAAGAATAAAAGGAATCACTAAAAGCAGATGAGACCATCTTCCCCAAGCAGATTGAGTCATTTCCCTTGACTCCTGGGAAGTTTCCAGAGGTGCCTAAACATTGCTAAGTTCCTCCATGTCTTAAAAACTGAAAAAAAGCACAGTTCGTTTCACATTGGACAAGTGCCCAACTACCCATCAGCTATATCTGAAAGAAAAGAAAATACACGCTACTATGAGAAAACCTGAGAACTCTTAAGTATGATCACGTCCATAGCTTGTCACTTTAGCTTTGCAAAAGTTAAACTTCTCCTCTCCTGGAAGGTGTTCAAGAAGAAAAACATTCCTGTGGAGATAAATGATTTCTGCCTAAAGGATGATATGTAATTGAGAGCAAGGACAGGATATTAGAAATCCTGTTTACAGTTTTGTACCACCAAATTACACCATCAGTGTATTAGTCAGGATAATTTTACTAGCTGCTGTAACAAACAACTCCCCAAATTTTAGTAGCCTAACACAATAGTTCTCACCCATGTCATGGTCCAATTAGGTGTCCAGCTTTCAATGTGATATTTTAGGGGTATCAGTTCTTTTCGTCTTTTTTGTGCTTCCATCTTCTAGGAGTTCCTGAGTCTACCACAGCATCCTTTGCATTCAAATAATGAGCGAGAGAAGAGGATTGTGCCAGGTTTAGAATGGCGCACATCACTCATGCCCACATCGCATGGATAGTCATATAACTCTAATCTAACCACAAGTTTGGTAAATGCAGTCAAAGTAATGAGACAGATGAGCACGTAGGCAGTCTGCCATAGTGAGGAAGCACATCACTCAAGCACTCTGGCACTCACTTTATAATGAGCTGGTGGAACAAAAGGATCTCTAAGTTCACTCCCAGTTCTGGCATTCTGTGATTCTCAAATAGGAGAATATACCTAGCTTGGGTTCACTGACACAGTTGCACATAAGAGAATACTACTCCACTGTTATCTGAGACTTTTCTTCAACTTCTTGATATGGTGTTTGTCTTTAGTGCTTCCAGTGATGTCCCCCCAAATAAGGGAATGCACGTGATAAAGCCGACTGAGCTATCAACAGCAAATCAGGGGCCCTTCTAACCCTAATATTCTTTGATCCATTGCATCATGCTCCTCATTTAGCAAAGAAGTTGTCCAAGAATTCCTGGGATTGTAAAAACCATGAAGGTGTTTTTTCATGGCTTCTGCAGCAGTGCTTTGGCACAGGCTGAGCTCCACGGTTATTGCTATGGTTGTAAGAGAAATTAAGAGGCTAATGATGTTAGGGGACTTAATGGGTGTTTTTCTGAAGATCTCCAAAGCCTGATTATCTCCATGGATGGGAAACATTGCTGACATAAGCATAAATTAATAATCTGTCATTGATGTGTATCTGAGTATTACTATCAAGATTTGAATAAGCATTTAAATCAATAATAAATTTGATGTAAACTGGTTAACTACCAAATAAATCAGCCTAATGCCATTTCCCTTGGTGTCTTATTTTCTTTGTTTTGTTTTACATTGTTAAGATAAGAGATATAGAATATCTGTTCTGGTGATGTTTTCCACTTTATGTTATCATAATAATTAGTCCAGATCTGTTGTTGTTGGGTTTTTTAGTATTTATTTATTTTTATATTTATTTGTTTATTTACTTTTGGCTGTGTTGGGTCTTTGTTGAGACTCTGTATTTGTGGCACGCAGGCTTAGTTACCCTGCGGCACATGGGATCTTAGTTCCCTGACCAGGGATCGAACCCATGTCCCCTGCGTTGAAAAGTGGATTCTTAACTGCTGGACCATCAGGGAAGTCCCTACCCAGCTCTGTTTTTTACATATTCTAAAAGTCAATCAGAAAAAGTTTAGATAAGATACCACATTTTTTATCTAGGATCTTGTGACAAGAAACAGGTTAAGTGTATTTGTTAATTGAGATCAGATGTGGTGTTTTCATAACTAAAACTGAAACTATCAGAAAAAGAATTTTTTTATGTCAATATTTTATTAAGTGGGGTTAATAAGGAGAATTTTCAAAAGATAATTGCTAACATACCTTTAAAAAATCCCTTTTTCATGGCTTTATTTTATAATTTGACCTTAACAAACAACTCTTTCTGTAATATTTGTTGTTCCTACTACTAATGTATATAAATTGAGATTTGCATGACAGAATTTTCTTTAGAAGATCCTCTCTGAGATTGTCCATGTTTTGTGAAATTCTATTCATGTATTACTGAATATTCCAATAGATTAACAGCTGACTACTGCCATCACCTTGAACCAGAGCTGGGCAGTTTGATTATGTAAGGTAACTAAAGTATCCTGGTATAATTTGGTGAGATCCTCAATAGCACAAATCTGTTTTGTTTTAAATGTTCATGTAATATATATATCTGATTATAGTCAGCTGAATGTTAGTAATTATATTCAGCTGAAATTTTGAAATCAACACACTATACTATATCATGACCAACTTACCATTATCCTAAGAATATAAGGGTAATTTTATCAAATGCATAACTAATTGTTACACTAATAATTCAAAGGCTAAAAGATCGTATAATTATCACTATAAAAGCCAAAAAGGATTTTGTTAAAAGACAACAGAACTTCTGTTAAAAACTCTTTAAAAGCTATAAATAAAAAGGTATTTCCTTAACATAGTACAGAAAAGCTTTTTCTGATCAACAGCCAACATCAAATTAATAGTGAAACACTGTAGTGTTTGCATTAAAGTCCAAAGCAAGCCAAGCATTTCCACTATCATCATTATTATTCAACATTGCTAAAGAAATAAGACAGTAAAAAAGAACTAGGTTTAAATATTAGAAATGAAGAGGAAAATATCAGGCAGGAGAACACAAACCCAATAAATGCCATCTCCTTTCCATTTGTTCCTGGTGTTAGAACTATCTCTTTGGATCAATGCTTTGCAAGTCACAGGTCTCACCGCTAGTCTCTGAAGATTCTGTATTTGGGATTTTTTTAATATTTTATTTTAAATATTTAAAGTCACTAAAGTATTGGAGTTGGAAAATAAAGAGATAAGGAACTTGGGCCTGTGTTGCTCAGTGTGGGTTCTTTGGAACCCATATTAGTATTAATGAATGTACTGTGGAAATGGAGTTTTGTGGCTAAATAAGTTAGGTGAATTCTACATAAAATAGGACTTCTCAGAAGCTACAATGCGCCGCTCTGTGTTATAAACACCCAAGAGAGAGTATAGTGTACAGTGTTCCCAAATGTATCTTACCACAGACACCTTCCTATCTCCCTTTTTTCTGAGAAGTCTCTCAAGGGATCAGTGTTCCATGAAACATATTTTGGGCAACCCTCTTCTAGGCTTACCCTCTCATTTCACAGATGAGAAAGCTGATTCCCAGAGAAAGGAAGTGACCTGCTGAAGGCTATTCAGTGACACGATAGCCAGGCAGGGACTAAAAGTCATGTTTCCTCCTCTCAGTCCCATATTCACTCTATACACCCTGATGCTTCTCTCTTTGAGATCCTTCTGTAACTGTTTTCCCCCCAACCCACTCAGTATAATTAGGTGCTGTATTCGTTTGCTAGGGCTGCCATAACAAAATACCACAGATTGGGTGGCTTAAACAACAGAGATTTGTTTTCTCACAGTTCCAGAGGCTAGAAGTCCAAGATCAAGGTGTCAGCAAGTTTGGTTTCTTCTGCGGCCTCTCTCCTTGCCTTGTAGATGGCTGTTATCTCCCTGTGTCTTCATATGGTCTCTCTTCTGTATGTACATGTCTGTGGCTAATCTCCTCTTCTTATAAGGACACCAGTCATATTGGATTAGTCATATGACCTTATTTCATCTTAACTACCTCTTTAAAGGCCCTGTCTCCAAATACAGTCACATCTGAGTACTGAGTTCAGACTTCAACATATGAATTTTGGGAGAACACAATTAGCCCACAACAAGTTCCATTTCTCAGTGTCTAAAGTGCCCTGTGCTTCTCTCAGTTATAGCATGCATCTCACTGAGGTACAGAAAAAGATGGTATATGCCTCACCTACTAATCTGTGGATGATTTAAGAACAGGAACTGTGTTTGTATTACTATCAAATAGTACAGCTCCTAGAATACTCTGGATGCTCAATGAATGATTGTTGAGTACATGAATTATGACGTCAGAGGACCTAACTCCAAGCCTGTGCTCTTTCACTTACTAGCAATGTGATCACTGAGACAAACGGAGATGATAAGCACCTCCCATAGTTTAGGTGAGAATTCAAATAAAATATGTCCCTGGCAAAGTGCCTAGCAATAAAAGGAGCTCCATAAATGTTAATTGAATTTGAGGTTGTATCTTCTTCCCAGATATCTATAAAAAACTAATTAATAATAGTGATTACAAATGCTTAGTAATTAAATTGCTTTTATAAAAACAATAATAACGAGGCATGCCAATCTAGGCCACACAGATACGTAAAGGATTTGTCATCAACAACAATATTCCATAAATTTTATCTCACAGGTTGAAGCCAATTTCAAATCTAGGTAATTAAAAGCCTTTTAGCCAAGGACTGTTTCCTCCTAGCATGCCATGGAGAACACTGTGTGACACCTTCCTGGGCAAAATAACGAACAAAATAATGCCCTCTAGAGGAACGGAATGTTGAGTCTATTGCAGTTTTAACAGGACATTCTTGGTCTAGGAGCTACAGTTGGCCAAAACCTTTGAAAATCTTGATGTTATTCAGTGAAATGATTCTTCTCTACTTTTAGTCACAGAGACACGTTTAGGGCGAAGACAGGTTAAACTCAGGGTACAACAAAAATCTCTGGAGGAACGGAAACCTATTTGCCCCATGTATGAATTATCTGTTGCCCCAATAATACTGGGTAACAAACCAACTTAAGCCGCTCAGATTTCCTGCTGTGGGGAGTATAACTGATTAATGGCTCCAGCTGCTGCCCTTCTGGATCCATCCCCAAGTCAGTGAGGGTATGACTCACACTTCCAGTGACTGAACACAGAGGACCTGCTAATGCAGACCCACTCCTGTGAAACACGGGGTTCCTTTCACAGTGACTTTGGCTCAAGAACTCCTGGTCAGGCTGGCCAGAACTTTCTTAGCCCTGTGCTGCAGTCTGAGACTCAAACTACTCAATCCTTCCTTCCCTCTGTCTTCTACAGAGGTCAGACCTGTGTCTCAGTCTGAAGGCTCTCACCTTCTCTGTCTCCCTCCTCTTTATCCTTCAGCAGCATTTCATCTGGTAAATCTCTTGGACATCTAATTCCACCTTGGTATCTGCTTCTCAGAGTACTTGAACTAACACACACCTCAGAGTTAAATCACTTAAAACAATAAGCATTTCTTTTTGCTCATAAGTCTACAGGTTGGCTGGGTGGTACTTATGGCCTGCGTCAAGCTGGGTTGATCTCGGCTGGGCTTGCTCATGCATGCGTCACAGTCAGCTGGGCACGGAATGGTCTAGGATGGACTCAGTTGGGATGCTTCACCCTTGCTTCGTATGATCTCACATCCTTCCACTTGTGCACACAGCACTGTCTCAAGAGATAGAGCATAAGTGCTCAGGCCTCTCAAGATCTGGGCTTGAAGCTGACATAAACTCACTTCCACCTTATTCAATTGGTCAATGCAAATCAAAAGGCCAGCCCAGATTTAAGGGTGGGGAAATAGACCCCAACTTTTGATAGGAGGAACATTGCAAAGGGCACGGCTATAGGGAGGGGTAAAGAATTGCAGCCATTCTTGCAATCAATCTCTCACACTCCATTTCCCAATATTATCCCCAAACACATTGCCATGTCTGTGCCAGTAACTGCCTTGGCCTTTGAAGAACTATCCAAGCAGACTTGGCCAATAAGCATCTCTGGTCTCTTCACTTGGGCTTAGCTGCCCATCAGAGAGGCTTGTGCGAGCCTGGGCAGAACTCCCAGCTGGTGTGAGCCATGTTAATTGATAAGCATAGCCTGTAGAAGCTGCTGCTAGTGGTCCAGTCTTCCTAGTGGGGAACTTGAAAAGGTTTACTCTGAATACAGCGCGAAGTCTCTTTCCCGTCTGTTCCCTGTCACCCCGCATCAGTTTCAGGTCAGGAATGCTAAAAGAAAACAGGGCACATAAGCATTTGAACTCAACCTTACTTTCTGAGGAGCAAATTGACAATTAGGACCAGGACCTGCATCAAAAAAGAGCAACCCAGCATGAAGTCCGTCTAATTAGTCATATGAACGGAGAGCTTCCCCTCCGCTTCCTCTAGAACATACGCTTGTCAGATCTTATAAGGGAGGCTTTGTGCCCTGACATGCTATTGAAAGGGGACTGGGTACAGGTAGCTTCACATTAATACCATGAGTACCCCTCTCCAGGCCACAAAATGTTCCTCTGAACATCACTTTTAGATTTCTTTTTGGTCTCTCAAGCTGCAAATGAATTTGCAAAGTGAGGCTTTTAATTATGCTGCAAAGATAGACCCATAAAGAAAACCAAGCACCCTGGTCTGGTTCAAAACCCCGACCTCTTTAATACCTTGTCTCATGTTAATGGGAAACTGAGCAAGATGAAGAATTCAAGGTGAAAGCTGGATATGGTCTGCTAATCCTGGGAACTGGATTGTTTAGGCTTCTGCACTTTATACTTTTTTTTCCCTTAAAGAGTTTGTGTGCCACCAAAGGTCACCAGGCCTGTCATCAGAAAAGATTAGAGAAGACGTCCACATAGCACCTTGCTCCGGGCATTGCAGAAATGACGCCTATTCTGAGGGGTTGTCCAGACCCAGACTTTGAGGTAGACAAGCCTCGACTGGATATGATATCTTGTTACTGCCTGGATTCTCACAGTGGGATGGCCTGGCTTTCCACTGTGCGTCTGCGTTTTATTCAAGTGTTAGCTTTTTGGGCAAGTCACTTCTCTCTCTGTAGGCAGCTCCTGGCCCAAGCACATTGTAACCACATGACTATTAATGTGATTTGAGTCATTTATTTTCCTGCTTGGAGTTCATGTCCATATGTGTAAAATGACTCTCTGCTGTAGCCACATGCACACAAGCATGCTTTTATTTTCTCCTTAAATTGTTAAGCAAAGATGTGGACGGCGTGTCTAATAGTACGCAAAGTGGAACATAAGCGCCGCTTCCTCTGGCCTCCCTTCCCTTTCCCAACTCTCTTTTTCCTATCTGAGAAAGAAACTCATGCTTCATCAATTCTAACCGGCCTTGTTAGTTAACTGGGTTATGAATTCCTACCCATCCTTCAAGATCTTCTCCAGGAAGCCTTCGCATACAACATTCCCACTAGACCTCCTGCACACCTCTTGTATGTGTTACCTTGTTGCGACCATTTGCTCTCATGCCCAGTTCACCTGTGCCCCAGAAGACAGAGCTTCTGTTGTGCCAGCTGTGCAGCTCCAACACCTGGAGACCCTCACTCTATCTTTGCCCAAGGAAGGAAGAGAAGGAAATTGCTACACCTAGATGAGACTTAATTATACTACAAGGGAACAGAGATGCTATACCCTGAAGCTTTTTCATAGCACTGCCCAATATTTAGTAAATGGCAGGCCACATAGACTTGCCCAAGTCTGAAAGATTCTCATCATAAAGTAGCCTGGCTGCAGAAATCCCTTGGGACAGCATTAAAATGGAGCTCCAGGGTAAGACGCGGCTTTCTATATTCAGACTCTGATGTCTCACCTGCCCCAGGAAAATGATCCATGGTTGGCATGGAACTTCTCAAAGAGGTGGCTCACACCTGCTGCTGCCATTTGGTGGCCACTCAGCCTCACACTTACCCCTGTGATCTGGCCTCAGCCCCAACTACTCTCGCAAACTGTTCTCCCAAAGATCCCCTATTACAAACCTAATCACCAATTCAATGACCCTTTTCTTTGATGCATTTCCTGTTGTTGGCCCCCCCCCTTTTGTCTTGAAATGCTCTCATCCCATGTGTCTTTCCTCTAGTAACCCCTCTCCCATGGAGGGAGATGCTCATGTGGTTTCAGCTTTTGCCTCCTTGGACTGCCTCTCCGTGCAGTCATATACTTTAAAATACTTCTGTATGTGATGTATATGTGTGCGTGGGTTAACTTTAGTCTATGCCCTGGTGCTGGTTAGCTAGCAGGTGAAGAACCCTAATTAGGGATCCACACTTGTGTATGTGTGTGCGTGTGTGTGTGTGTGTGTGTGTGTGTGTGAAAAGCACTTCTAATATTGTTATATAAATCTACATTAGAGGGTGGGAAATACATATGCACCCAACATAGGAGCATCTCAATACATAAGGCAAATGCTAAAAAAGAGGAAATCGACCGTAACACAATAATAGTGGGGGACTTTAACACCTCATTTACAACAATGGACAGATCATCCAGAGAGAAAATTAATAAGGAAACACTAGCTTTAAATGACACAACAGGCCAGATAGATTTAATTGATATTTACAGGACATTCCATCCAAAAACAGCAGATTACACTTTCTTCTAAAGTGCAACGGAACATTCTCCAGGACAGATCACATCTTGGGTCACAAATCAAGCCTTGGTAAATTTAAGAAAATTGAAATCATATCAAGCATCTTTTCTGAACACAATGCTATGAGATTAGAAATGAATTACAGGGAAAAAAATGTAAAAAACACAAACACATGGAGGCTAAAAAATACATTAATAACCAAGAGATCACTGAAGAAATCAAAGAGGAAATCAAAAAATACCTAGAGACAAATGACAACGAAAACATGATGATCCAAAACCTATGGGATGCAGCAAAAAGCAGTTCTAAGAGGGTAGTTTATAGCAATACAATCCTACCTCAAGAAACAAGAAAAATCTCAAACAAACAATCTAAGCTTATACCTAAAGGAACTAGAGAAAGATGAACAAATAAAGCCCAAAGTTAGTAGAGGAAAAAAATCATCAGGATCAGAGTAGAAATAAATGAAATAGAAACAAAGAAAACAATAGCAAAGATCAATAAAACTAAAAGCTGGTTCTTTGAGAAGATAAACAAAATTGATAAACCTTTAGCCAGACTCTTCAAGAAAAAGAGGGAGAGGACTCAAATCAATAAAATTAGAAATGAAAAAGGAGAAGTTACAACAAACACCACAGAAATACAAAGCATCCTAAGAGACTACTACAAGCAACTCTATGCCAATAAAATGGACAACCTGGAAGAAATGGACAAATTCTTAGAAAGGTATAACCTTCTGAGACTGAACCAGGACGAAATAGAAAATATGAACTGACCAATCACAAGTAATGAAATTGAAACTGTGATTAAAAATCTTCCAACAAACCAGGACCAGATGGTTTCACAGATGAATTCGATCACACATTTAGAGAAGAGCTAACAACCATCCTTCTCAAACTCTTCCAAAAAATTGCAGAGGAAGGAACCCTCCCAAACTCATTCTATGAGGCCACCATCACCCTGATACCAAAACCCGACAGAAATACTACAAAAAAAGAAAATTACAGACCAATACCACTGATGAATACAGATGCAAAAATCCTCAACAAAATACTAGCAAACAGAATCCAACAACACATTAAAAGGATCATACACCATGATCAAGTGGGACTTATCCCAGGGATGCGAGGATTCTTCAATATACACAAATCAATCAATGTGATACACCATATAAACAAATTGAAGAATAAAAACCATATGATCATCTCAATAGATGCAGAAAAAGCTTTTGACAAAATTCAACACCCATTTATGATAAAAACTCTCCAGAAAGTGGGCATAGAGGGACCCTACCTCAACATAATAAAGGCCATATACGACAAACCCACAGCAAACATCATTCTCAATGGTGAAAAATGGAAAGCATTTCCTCCAAGATCAGGAACAAGACAAGGATGTCCACTCTCGCCACTATTATTCAACATAGTTTTGGAAGTCCTAGCCACAGAAATCAGAGAAGAAAAAGAAATAAAAGGAATCCAAATTGGAAAAGAAAAAGTAAAACTGTCACTGTTTGCAGATGACATGATACTATACATAGAGAATCCTAAAGATGCTACCAGAAAACTACTAGAGCTAATCAATGAATTTGGTAAAATTGCAGGATACAAAATTAATGCACAGAAATGTCTTGCATTCCTATACACTAACAATGAAAGATCAGAAAGAGAAGTTAAGGAAACAATCCCATTCACCACTGCAACAAAAAGAATAAAACACCTAGGAATAAACTTACCTAAGGAGGTAAAAGACCTGTACTCAGAAAACTATAAGATACTGATGAAAGAAATCAAAGATGACACAAACAGATTGAGAGATATACCATGTTCTTGGATTGGAAGAATCAATATTGTGAAAATGACTATACTACCCAAAGCAATCTACAGATTCAATGCAATCCCTATCAAACTACCAATGGCATTTTTTTTACAGAACTAGAACAAAAAATCTTAAAATTTGTATGGAGACACAAAAGACCCTGAATAGCCAAAGCAATCTTGAGGTAAAAAATGGAGCTGGAGGAATCAGACTCCCTGACTTCAGGCTATACTTCAAAGCTACAGTAATCAAGACAGTATGGTACTGGCACAAAAACAGAAATATAGATCAATAGGATAGAAAGCCCAGAGACAAACTCACACACCTATGGTCAACTAATCTATGACAAAGCAGGCAAGGATATACAATGGAGAAAAGACAGTCTCTTCAATAAGTGGTGCTGGGAAAACTGGACAGCTACATGTAAAAGAATGAAATTAGAACACTCCCTAACACCATACACAAAAGTAAACTCAAAATGGATTAAACACCTAAATGTAAGACCGGACACTATAAAACTCTTAGAGGAAAACATAGGAAGAACACTCTTTGACATAAATCACAGCAAGATCTTTTTTGACCCACCTCCTAGAGTAATAGAAATAAAAATAAAAATAAACAAATGGGACCTAATGAAACGTAAACGCTTTTGCACAACAAAGGAAACTATAAACAAGACGAAAAGACAACCCTCAGAATGGGAGAAAATATTTGCAAACGAATCAACGGACAAAGGATTAATCTCTAAAATATATAAACAGCTCTTGCAGCTCAATATTAAAAAAACAAACAACCCAATCAAAAAATGGGCAGAAAGCCTAAATAGACATTTCTTCAATGAAGACATACAGATGGCCAAGAGGCACATGAAAAGCTGCTCAACATCACTAATTATTAGAGAAATGCAAATCAAAACTTCAATGAGATATCCCCTCACACCAGTTAGAATGGGCATCATCAGAAAATTTACAAGCAACAAATGCTGGAGAGGGTGTGGAGAAAAGGGAAGCCTCTTGAATGTAAATTGATACAGCCACAATGGAGAACAGTATGGGGGTTCCTTAGGAAACTAAAAATCGAATTACCATATGACCCAGCAATCCCACTACTGGGCATATACCCAGAGAAAACCATAATTCAAAAAGACTCATGCACCCCAATGTTCACTGCAGCACTATTTACAATAACCATGTCATGGAAGCAACCTAAATGTCCATCAACAGATGAATGGATAAAGAAGATGTGGTACAAATATACAATGGAATATTACTCAGCCATAAAAAGGAACAAAATTGGGTCATTTGTTGAGACGTGGATGGACCTAGAGACTGTCACACAGAGTGAAGTCAGAAAGAGAAAAACAAATGTCATATATTAACACATACATGTGGAATCTAGAAAAATGGTAAAGATGAACCAGTTTGCAAGGCAGAAGTAGAGATGCAGATGTAGAGAACAAACGTATGGACCCCAAGGGGGGAAAGCAGGCTGGGGGTGGTGGTGGGATGAACTGGGAGATTGGGATTGATATATATACACTAATATGTATAAAATAGATAACAAATAAGAACCTGCTGTATAAAAAATAAATAAATAAAATAAAATTAGAGGGTGGGTTATTTTGCACAAGGCTGTTAAAATCATTTTAAATCAGTGAAAAGAGTGGCTTACATGATGTGTGGTTGGCTAGAGAGATTATATGGGCTCTGCTGCCCTTTCAGGAAGAGGTACAGTGAGCTCTGTGGCTGACCCTCAGTTTACCACTCTGCCTGCTCTGTGACCACCCTACCCCCCAACACCTAATGCGTGACTCTGTTGCCTGATTTGACCAGAAGGTTGGCTGCCCCTGGCATCAGAATATCATTCCATCCACCTCATAAAGAATCAGGCAAGGTGCTTGTTAAAAGGCCTAAGGACAGAACAGGGCTTCTCCAAGCTTGCAGGAACAGGTTGTATAGCTGTTTTGCACCTGCTTGATACAAATGTTCATATGACTCTAACTGAGGCTTCACTTTCATTGTACCATGCCTTCTTATAAAGTTTGTGAGGAGGACAAGTGCTGAAAGCCTTTACCTACCACAGACCCCTAGAGGTTACCCCGAAACACTAGCAACTGCCACCTCTATTCCTGTGTACATAGTCTTGTGCCATTCAAACTCTGGCCTGTGGGTCATTTGCTTGCAGGTGTTCTGATAATCACAAAATCACAAACTCTCAAACCAAACTCACCATCTATTCCCTTTCACGTTTCTATACAGAGTAAAGTCATTTTTCCATCCAACAAGGTATAAACACTGGGAACTGTCTGAGACTTCTACCTTTCCACCTTCGCTCTTCTTCTAAACCTCACCCACTTTCCAGAAAGACAGCTTTGTAACCAACATTTATCAAAGTCTGCTGGCTCTTCTTTAGAAAATTCTCTCTCATCCGTCCCTGTGTGGCCCGATCTAGACCATCAATGACCACAGTGTTTCCCATCCACTATGCCAGCTCCGTCTCTCCCTCCTTTCACTACTACTGCATTGATTTAAAATCTGCAAAGTTTACAACTCTCCATTCCTACAGAATAAAATTTTCTATATGAGATATTCTCCTTTCTTGATTTGTTCTCAACCTGACCTTTTAGGCATTTAATGCTTTTATTTTCTCCTGTCCTTTCTTATGTCATTCTTCTCTGAAATTTCTCTTATTTTCTCTTCCCATATAAATCCTATTCATCCATCATTTCCAACTGGATCCCACTTAAGACCTCCCCAGCCTTCTTCTCTGAGCTCCTACAATTTAATCCCATTCTACTTTTATACTTCTTGGTGTTCAGTCATATACCCCAAAGGGCAGGAGTCAAGTCCTACCCTTCTTTGCATCCCCAGGTACCTAGCACATTCTAAGTTACTGATTATTTATTTACTCAGTAAACATTTACTGAATACATACCATACTTGAGATTCAACATTCTGGGGTGGGATTTGATTTTATATAATTCATATAATTCCAGATTCATATAATTCCCCAAATGCTGCCACTGCACAACTTTGGATTATCTGGAGGGCATGTCTTATAGAGAAACAAGTTTCCTTTCTAAGGCTGCTATCATTTTCCTCACTTATTAATAAGTCACTGCTATTTCAATCTGACAAAAAAAGATGGGATGGAGTCATCTCATTTGGCCAACCTGTCACCATGAACTCAAGAGATAAGTACATCCAGGAGAATTTCCTTAGCACCAATTAGCAGCATTTGTGGCATTACATTGACTGTTCTTAAAGAGCATTATCCTAGGGAATGTTAAATAAAAGGAAGGAAAAATCATGATGTCTGAAATACATCCAGAAGCACTGCTTGTCTGCTTCAGTATAGATACTATAAATAGTATCTATAAAACCACAATAGGGCTTCCCTGGTGGCGCAGTGGTTGAGAGTCTGCCTGCCAGTGCAGGGGACACGGGTTCGAGCCCTGGTCTGGGAGGATCCCACATGCCGCGGAGCAGCTGGGCCCGTGAGCCACAATTGCTGAGCCTGCGCGTCTGGAGCCTGTGCTCCACAGCAAGAGAGGCCGCGATAGTGAGAGGCCCGCGCGCCGCAATGAAGAGTGGTCCCCACTTGCCACAACTAGAGAAAGCCCTTGCACAGAAACGAAGACCCAACACAGCCATAAATAAATAAAAAATAAATAAATAAATAAAAATTAAAAAAACAACACACATTTAAAAAAAAAAAAAAAAAAAAAAAAAAAACCACAATAGATAGTAATAAAATATTTTGGATACTGGAAAAATATATGTGTAATAAAAATAGCATAAGCCATAATTATCTTATGAATGTTATTATAATAAGCGTTGTCATTATTAGTAGGTACCACTTATTGAGCATCTATTGGATGTCACATTCTTTACATATATTATATAATTTTATTCACTGCCATAACTCTTGGAGACAAGTCTCATTACCCTCATTGTCCAGGTAAGACAACTGAAGTTCAGAGTAACTTAGTCACAAAGTTTCCACAGCCAGCAAGAAATAGAGACAGGATTTAAACTCCATTGTCTCTGTTCTTTTGACTGTGTCATTTATTATTGTTATTTATTATTGTAATTGTTAATTATTGTAATTTTAGATTATAATTCGAGGGTATAGTAAATGTGAGGGCGGTCTAGCTGAAGCATTTATTGCCTTATTGTTCAGTAAGGCTGATTCATATAAGTAAATTATGTTATCACCTAAAACAAGTTTGTTTTACAAAATACTTTTCTTGACCAAAAAAGATTTAAATTATTTATTTACCATGACCATGACATTAAACAAAAAATGTCAATCTGTCTTAGTTCAGTTTACAAGTTATATAAAAATAGGAATTCCTTTAATTCATAATTATATCTGTTTTTCAATTTATTAATATTTAGTGTTGGTTATAGAAGGGAGAGCTGGATCCAAATTGGTAGACTCACTATATTAGCAAGACTTGTCTTTAAATGATGTTTAAAAATATTTTTTAGAAGTATAATATACTTACCATGCATAAATCAGATGTGAATAGCTCAATTAATTTTACATGATTACACACTCATGTAATTGCTACCCAGATCAACATACAGAACATTTCTATGCCTCAAAAGCATTCCCTGTGCCTTTTCCCAATCCATACACCCCCTCTCCTGCCCAAGAAACTCCTACTCAGACTTCTATTACCACAAGAACAACAGGAGACTTTTGCCTGACTTTTCATCAAAAACTATAGATACTAAAAGATAATGGAACAACATCTTGAAAGTGTTAAATTTTTTAAAAACCTACCAACCTTGTGAAAATAACCTTCGAAAATAACAGTGAAACTGTAACGACCACTATATGCCACATATCATCAGTATTCCATTCCCCACCAGCAATGTGGTCACCGAGGAGAATTATGACTAAATGAAATGTGGTATCCTGGACGGGGTCCTAAACAGAAAAGGGACACTAGGTAAAAACCAAGGAAATCTGAATAAGACTTCAGTTCATAATAACATATCAATAATAAGAATGATGATGGTAATGTACCAATACTGGTTAATTATTTGTAACAAATGTACCATACTAATATAAGATGTAAATAATAGAGGAAACTTTGTGTGGTATATTTGGGAACTCTGTACTATCTTTACAATATTTCTGTAAATCTAAAAACTGTTTAAAAACTGAAGTTTATTAAGAAAAGTAAAGATGAATAATGACACTTTCAGACAAACAGAGCTAAGAAAATTTATTGTCAACAGACCTGAGCTATAAAAAAATGTCAAAACAAATTCTTCAGACTAAAGGAAAGTAACCTCAGATGAAAGTAGTGAACTTCAGAGAAGAATGAAAGTGTGGAAGCAACCTAAATGTCCATCAGCAGAGGAATGGATAAAGATGTGGTATGTATATACAATGGAATATTACTCAGCCATAAAAAGGAACAAAATAATGCTATTTGCAGCAACATGGATGGACCTAGAGATTGTCACACTGAATGAAGTAAGTCAGACAGAGAAAGACAAATATCACATGATATTGCTTATGTGTGGAATCTAAAAAAATGGTACAAATGAACTTATTTACAAAACAGAAATAGAGTCACAGATATAGAAAACAAACTTATGGTTACCGGGGGGAAAGGGGGAAGAGATAAATTGGGAGATGGGGATTGACATATACATACACACTACTATATATAAAATAGGTAACTAATAAGGACCTACCGGAACTCTACTCAGTACTCTGTAATGACCTATATGGGAAAGGAATCTAAAAAAGAGTGGATATATGTATATGTATAACTGATTCACTTTGCTGTACAGCAGAAACTAACAACATTGTAAATCAACTATACGCCAGTAAAAACTTAAATAAATAAATATATAAATAAAAACGTCAATTAAGAAAAAGAATGAAAGCACTGGAAAAAGGTAAATGTGTGGGTAAATTTTTAAAATACTGTTTAGAACAATAACAGCAATTGTGTCTGTGGAGTTCATAGAATATGTAAAGTAAAATATATGTTAACAATACCATAACAGATTGGAAGGGGATTGATGGAGTTAAATGTTAGGAAGTGTTTGCATTGTTCAGGGAGACCCATTGCTGGTGGGGAATGGAATACTGATGATATGTGGCATACACTGACATCAAGATTACTTCAGTTATTACATGTGGTTGCCTATGATGAACTGCTGGTTGAAGGCAAGGCTTTAAAAGATCAAATGGCTGCCGCATCCAACCATTATGGTATTAATAAATAAAGCAAAGATCATGGAATAGGCTGGATATTTCTAATAGTGCTGGGACACTAACAGAAATAAAATTATAAGTTCAGTGATTTAACTCTCAACTCAAGGCATGGTCAGAGAATCAGAGACATGCTATAGCAGCCTCAAAAAATTTAATTTCTTCTAGCCACAGGGCACACATAGCTAATGATCAGATTTGAACGGAATTATACTGGTTTACTGAAAGTTCAGTATACAGCATCAGCAGATCTCTTACGTGAAGGTTAAGATCATGTTTTCCCTGTTTGAAATTGCTTCCAGGGGATATCTTTTCTTTGCAAAACCATTCCCCATTTCCCTCATTGCCTCCAGCTCTAGAGAAAAGATCAGACCCTAGCACACCTCAGGAGCAGAACTGTAAAGTCTCTTCTGGGAAAATATAACTTATATACTGAACATTTTCAATTTATTGGTAATTTATATTAGTAAGAACCTGGGGAACCTGTGTGGGAATCAATAATTATTAGACCAATATAGTATAGGCTAATTTATCAATATGGGTACACTTATCCAACTTTCTGAATTTAATATGCTAGCCTACCTGGCTGCAGATGGCTCTAACATTTTGTTTGTTTGAATAACTGAACCTATAGGCTGATGACTTATATCCAATGAGATCAAGATGCTGGAACTTCTTGTATAATGTGGAAGAAGGAATCCGAAAGCTTAGTGAGATGAATGTATCACAGTGAATTTATTATGGGCAACCTACCACTGTGTACCTGGGAGGTGTTAGAGTATAGTCTATTACGGAATTTTAAAAAGATTGCGGAGGGAAGAACCAGCATCCAGTGGTAGTGGGAGATACTACCACTGAAATAGGCGTGCTGATTTCAGTGGGAATGATGGGATTTCAGACAAGCAGTGGCCAAGTGGCAGCAAGGTGGGTGTAATTATCATGATGGGCAGCACGGCTGAGTGGCAGAGTGTTTAAACACATAAGAATGTATGATGGTGGTTAACTGATCACGGTGCTTCTGGGAATGAAATAGACTGCCTGGCAAAATATTACTTGATTTATATCATCAGAAAAACTGTAGGTTTAATGAGCATAATTCAGACTTGTGTTTCCCATAACATGAGATAAAGAAAGACCTTTCATCTAGTTCCCAAACTTAAGCCACTGGGCAGACCCAGAGCCTTTAATTTGAGCTGAGAGCAGGTCCCATTGCCATAAGCGTATATATTGTAAATCTTCCTCCACATCTTCCCCAAAGTGGTTTGTGACCATGTTTTTTTAGCCAGTGCTTTCTTCATTCAGATTTATTTCCTTTCTGATCATTACAATTTCAACTAAGCAGGTTGCCAAAATACATTATTTCTGATTTTATATATACTCTAAAGTTAGGATACAAAAAGCATTTAAATATCTACAGGCAGCAGAACATTTATGACCTTATAATTTTATGGTATAAGAAAAGGGGCACAGATAAGGAATATAAATAAACTATAATCTAAAGAGTTACACACATTTCCTTTGATTATTTATTAAAACCCACCAGAAAAGTGAGAGGAATTCTCTAAAGGCTTTATAAACAGTTGTGAACATGGTCTGACAGTGTTTTCTTCAATTACCTGCTCACATCCCCACAATGTGCCAGGAAGAGAAAAAAGCCAGTAATACCAACACTTCAGAAGTTATTAGACAGTGGCTTTGAGTCTACATTTCACTGTGATCCACTGGACATAGTTGGAGGTTTATGGAAGTCTAAGGTGATAAATGGAGTTTGGGTCCTAGTCAGTCTTAGAACAGGTCTAGAGGGCCTAATTCCCTATCCATGTGGTTATTTTCTCAGAGACAGCATAGTTGGAAAAGACATAATACTAGAGAGTTGGAAGAATATCTTCATTGGCTCCCTGACTTGATATGAGGACTACTATGGTAGGAACGGCCAAGTTGAAGACTCTGGAATTATCCCTTTCAACCAAATTATCCCCTTTCAACCAATTCTCCCCTTTCAACCAAAATAATAAACCAAAAACAAAAGAACAAAAAACCACATATCTGGAGAAATTGCAGCAGTTAATAGTAGCATCAAAGAGTTGAAAAATTCAGGGGTGATGATTCCTATACTTAACCATTTTAACCCATCTCTTTTTGGCCTGGGCAAAAGCCAGATAGAGATTGACTCCATTTGGAGAACAACAGAAATTACTGTTAAATTAATAAAGTGCTATATCAATTGCAATTGGTGTTTCAGATGTGCATACATTTACTGGAAAAATTTAACAGAGCTCCTGGTACTTATTATGCAACTCATGATTTGACAAATGCTTTTTCTTCTATATCAATTAGCAGATGCAATTAAAAGCAGTAGCTTGTAGGAACAGCAGTACACCTTCACTATCTTGCCTCAGGGCTATGTCAACTCTCCTGCTCTTTGTCATAGTATCATCCACTGGGACTTTGATCAGCTGACATTCCAGAGAACATCAGGTTGGTCCACCACATTGATAACATCATGTTGACTCGACCTGGTAAGCAGTAAGAGAAAGTATCTTAGATGCCTTAGTAAGATACATACAGTCTAGCAAGCAGAAGAAAAATCCCATAAAAATTCATGGGCCCACTCGAAACATTTTTAGATGTTCAGAAACATGTTGGTGAGAGACAAGTGGAACATTTTGATGAAAATGAAAAACAAGTTGATTCTCACTTGGTGGTACAATGCTTGGTGGGCCTCACAATTTGAAGGCAATAGGCTCCTCATTTCAAGTTGCTGCTTCAAGTCTTTTACTGAGTTACCTGTTAGATTGCTAGTTTTCAGAGGCTCTTTATTTTCTCCAAGGTATGATACAAACTGCTCTGTAACTCAGATCTTCTGATGTCACAGATGTATTAGTGCTGGAAGTACCTGTTGCAAATCGGGATGCTGTATGGGCTCTGAGGTAAGCCACAATAGAAAGATCCTGCACAGACCCCTAAACTTTGGAATAGCCATGTTTCACTCTGCTGATCTTTTCCTTTTGAGAAGAGCTTCTGACTTACTACCAGCCTTGGAAGAAACTGAACACCTAATACTACAGAGCCACTCATATTGAACTAGGGTGTTACCTGAGCCATCAAGCCACAAATTAGGGTGGACATGAAAATAATCCATCATCAAGTGGGAATGGCATACATAAGCTTGAGCTTGAGCAGGCCTGGAAGGCTCAAGTAAAATGTTTGAACAGGTAGTTGACTTAGACTGTCTGGGCACTTTCTTCAATGCATCACCACTTCTACCTCAGTCCAATTCTATGGAACGCACGAGGAGTCCCCTATGACTCCTTGTTGAAGGCAGTCGTGGTTGGAAGTTGCTGAAGGAAGAAAACACTTGGGCCTGGTTTACATATAAATCTGCATGACAAGCTGGGTCCAACTAGGAATTCCAGCTGTCACACCAAAAGTTACACTCTACGGTGGCTTTATAGGCAGTGGGGAAGGGAACTTTCTGTGAAAAAAATCTTTAAGCAGTACATCTGGTTGTCCACTTTGCCTGAAAGGAGAGATGTCCTGAGGTATGGATCTACCCTTATTCGTAGATAGTGGTTAAGTTGCCCAGCTGATCAAAGGCTTGGAAAGAATGAGGCTGACTACAAGAAAGTATATAGAATATGCAGCTGATTTGCCTAGAACAGCTATAGAGTGGGAAGATATCTGAGTCCCATGTGAATACTCTTCAAAGGGCGTCTACTACAGAGAAGACTCTTAA
Organism: Balaenoptera musculus; assembly: GCF_009873245.2. Classification (NCBI taxonomy): domain Eukaryota; kingdom Metazoa; phylum Chordata; class Mammalia; order Artiodactyla; family Balaenopteridae; genus Balaenoptera; species Balaenoptera musculus. The sequence goes on from NC_045793.1 coordinate 43,218,972, forward strand.
TATTCAGGCGGACAAGATGGTCTGTTCAGTGGATGAAATTTGTCTTCTTTCCTTAGCCACCCCAGTGCTTGCTTGCTCAGTGGGGCCCATATGCAAAACTAACAGGGGCCCATGTATCAAATAGCCACGGTGGTACAGGGAGAGGGTAGTCATGGGCCTAACCTTATCTAATTTGACCTGGATACTCTGAATTTACATTCTCTGCCCACAGTGCCTCTGCCAACACCACCATCCGTGGGATTAATTCACCATTACATTTCTAACCAAGGAACTCATTTTATAGCAAGAAAAATCCAGCAATGAAATCACCCTCATAGAACTTACTGATCTTATAATATAGCCTATCACTCCGAAACATCTGGCCTGATGGTAAATGGCTTACTGCAGATTCAGCTACACAGCACTTGCTGAGAGATAAACACCCTGAAAGACTGAGGTACTGTATTAGTTTTTTGTTGCTGCTATAAAAAATTACCAGAAACTTAGTGGCTTAAACAATGCAAATTTATCATCTTACATTTCTGTAGCTCAGAAGTCTGACACAGGTCTCACCCGTGTTAAGTCTTTGGTAGGGTTGCGTTCCTTTCTGTAAGCTCTGGGTAGGATCAATTCCCTTGCCTTTCCCCAGCTTTTAGAAGCTATCTGCATTCCTTGGCTCTTGGTTCCCTTCCTCCTTCTTCAAAGCAACTGAAGGAGAGTTGAGTCTGTGTCATATCTCATTACTCTGACCTTGCTTCTATCATCTTCTGATTCTCTTCTGCCTCTCTCTTCTACTTTTAAGGACCCTTTTGATTACACTGGGCCCACGTGGATAGTTCAAGCTACTCTTCCTATCTTAAGATCAGCTTATTAGCAACTTCAGTTCCACTTGTAATGTTAATTCTCTTTTGCTATGTAGGCTGACATATTCACAGATTCCTGGGACTGGGGTGTGGGCATCTTGGTGGGGGCTGAGGTGGGGGGTGGCATTATTCTACCTACTGCAGACGCTGTCCTTCAGGATGTAATACATACTCTGAACCACAACCAATATATGGTGCTATTTCTCCAATAGCCATAATATAGAAGTCTAGATATAAAGGAATGGAAGGAGGCGATATAAAGGAATGACCCCTCTGTACTTAGTGACTCCTTGAAGAGTGTTAGCTTCCCAACCCCAAGACCTTGGGGTATGATTATTTAGAGGTCTTGGTTCCTAGGGGAGAAATGCTTCCCTTGGGAGACAGAGCAATGATTCTACTAAATCTGGCTCTGAATCTGTGCTCCTTATGGCACTGAACAAACAGGAAGAGAAGGGGGTACAATGCTGGTTGAGGCATCAGATCCTAATTACCAAGGAGAAATTGGGTTGCTGCTACATAATGGGAGCATGGAGAACTCTCAAGAACCAGAATTCACTGGGACACCTCTTATGTCTTCTATATAAGTTTAATGAAAGACTACAGCAATTCAGTAAAGGCAATAGCACTACGACCTCAGAAAATTCAAGAATGAAACTTTAGATCTTCTCACCAAATAAAAATCCTTGACTAGCTGAGATGCAAGCTGGGGACAAAGGGAACATGAAATGGGTGGTAGAAAAAGAAAGTGATAAATATTAACATGGCCTGATAATCAGTTACAGAAATGAGGACTACAGTGATAACGCCTATTTTGTCATCCTCCATATACACAACATATTATAATATAATATGATATGATATAATATGTACACACACATACACACACACACAATAACTTCTTTTCCTTCTACTCTATTATGTGTAAGGAATTTTGGTGGCTGCTTATTTATAAATTACCAGACCAGAGGAGTCACATGTGATCCTAAAGGGAAGAATTTTATCACCTGGTGATTCTAGACCTTGAAATGGATAGAAGTGGACTCTGAAATGACTGATTTGACTTTGTGTCTCCCCTTCCTAAGAGAGTGAGAGTCTTCATTTGTATGAATAATAGAAGCATGAGGTTGACGTTGTTTGGGAAATAAAAATGGGTGGGAATGTAGAACAGCTGTTGAGTGGCAGAAGAGGTGGACTGCGCCAGCTGGATGCCTGTTTGCTCTCAGATCCATTCCTCACACTTCCCCTGCTCTGTTTCACAAGGTGACGACCCTGGCAAATTGTATTTCCAAGGTTCTGTTTCTAAATGGATTCTGGTCCGGCCAGCCAGTGGTGGGGCTGGTGGGCAATTAAGGCCTGCCGAGGGGGCAGGGCCCTAGCACTTCCCCCCATCTCTCTGTACTTAGGGCAGTATCTCTGTCATTGCAGCTTCTTCTCTATGGTTTCAGCTCTGGCTGTGTAGCCTGCACTGTCATTCCAGTCCCTGGCACATGACAGCTCCTGGTTTCTCCAATCACAGGGGTGGTAGCAACTTCTTGTTATTGCTAATTTGAGTTGCCTCCCCATTTTCTGTTTGGCTTTTTAGCCTTTTCAATCTCTGTGCCTGTGCCCCATCTCAAATTCCCTCTACTGAGCTACCTGGCGTGGGCTGTTTTCCTGACTAAAGCCTGACTAAACCACGTTGGTCTTGGTGAACTCCTCTTCTCCTCATGCTGCACCGTTGCCTCAACTGTGTGCTACGATCTGTCAAGGGCAACATCAACGTCAAAACACACTTCATTAGATTAAATTACTACATCTTGACATTTTGCCTCTCAAATTCTTATCAGAGCTAAACTGATGAGTAAGGAAATGTGTGCCCAACAGGCTTTCTTGGTTAAATTCTCTAGTTAAAAGAATTCATCAACTGCATCTCTGACATTTTCTCTTCCTGTTAAAACCTGTATCAGTTATTCATTGCTGCACAACAAATTACCCCAAAACTTAACATCTTAAAATAACAAACGTTTATTATTTCACATTATGTCCAAGGGTGGGGAATATGGGAGCAGCTTGCCTGGGTATTCTAAGTCACGATTTCTCATGGGGTTGCAGTCAAGCTGTTGGGCAATATTGAATCATCTAGAAACTTGACTTGGGTTGGAGGATCTGTTTCTAAGCTTGGCTGTTGGCAGGAGACTTCCGTTCCTAAGTACATGGGCTTCTATATAGGGCTGCTCATAACATGGCAGCTTGCTCCCCCCTAGAGAGACAGCTCAGAGAGATAGCCAGAGACAGAAACAGAGAAAAGAAACCTTCAGTATTTTATGACCTCATCTTGGAAGTGATACACCATCACTTCTGTTGTATCCTATTGGTCACACAGGCCAACCCTGGAACAACATAGGAGGGGACAGCCCAAGGATGTGATGCCAGGAGGTGGGTTCACTGGGGGCCATCGTGGAGGCTGGCTACCACAGAACCTATGATCAGTCATCAAGAAATACCAAGGGAATTCCCTGGGGATCCAGTGGTTAAAGACTCCACACTTTCACTGCCAATGGCGTGGATTGGGGAACTAAGATCCCACAAGCCACGTGGCATGGCCAAAAAAACAAAAAACAAAACAAAACAAAAAGGACCGGTTTCCTTCCCTTTCTGATTATTTTATATATAATTTTTACTTTGAGAAAGCTGAGGCTAGGAAAGAGGAAAATGGAACATAATTGGATATTAAATAGTCATGTAAATGTTTTTACAGTCTCAATAAACCTGTTTCAACCTTCCAAAATATCTTTTGCTAGAATTCATAATTTTCAAAGGGAAATTTCATATTTTTTTAAATTTCACTTGTGCCTCACAAAAGTACCACAACTTTTACCACAATTAACTAATAGGAAAAAAAATACCATGAAGAATGCGGGGCAGACATTTTTCTCTATCTCTCATAGATGGAAAAGTCTGAGGGTCACAGCCTGCTGGGGTTACTCAGAAGGAGTGAGGAGAATGCTGTTTTCTGACCCCTGGTCTAGCAGGCTCTTTACTACACTTCGCTGCTTTATCTTTGAAATGTAAACAGACTCCAAATTCATTTGGTTTTTGTTTTAAAACAACACCTTGTGAAGGACCTAAGGTGGTTATTTTTACTGGTGTAAAATCACGAATGTAAAATAAGACTCGTAATTGGTCTTATGGATTCTCTTTCCAAAGCAATAGTTAAAGTGGTTATCTCCCTTTTAAGAGGGCCAGTCTATGTACTTAGCAAATCCGCATAATTTATTCTAAGAGGTCTAAGGGGATTTTCATTTTCAGGTTTCTTTTACTCTGCAGCCTTTTAAGCTAGAAGGCTAATCATTCTGCATTATGGTAAGCATCAAGTCAAGAATGGAAGCCTCTCTGTACCCAACCCTGAGAAGTTAGTTTTTTTGTTTTTGTTTTTAGTAGGAGAATATTGCTTTTCTCCAACACCATGGTTTGGTTAAATAAGAGTTTAACTATTTAAGAACATTCAAGATAGCTTTTCTAAAAATTATCATTATTAACTTTCATCTACTTGGTTTTCTCTTTTACTAAGAAATTCTGCTAATTTATATGAAAATAAAAATACCCATCAGGGTCCAATATGAAGCAACTATAACTTAAATTAATAATAGATTAGTAGTTCCCCAACCTGCCCAACACTTCTCTGCAGACTTTAAATGGAATGTTTGCTTCCACCCACCTCTCCATCCCCCAGTGTCCTATCGCGCTCCCGCAAGAAGCAGACAGTACTGACAGGCCTGGCTTATATGACCAAGTGCACAGATTGAATTAGAAAGCTGGCTTTGAGTCATTAGCAAGTATAAAAAAGAAGAAAACGAATGGTGCTTTTCCACTCATGTGACCCACAGTGTCGTGAATGCTGCTTGAACAGTGTGTCTGACACATCACACATCACAACACAGATTCCCCACTCAATTAGGGGTGAGTGTTGTATTTCCACAGCTGCTCAGTCTCCACCCTTCTGGGCTCTCAGGTTGGTTGTTCCTTGCTGTCCTTACATTCTGTAAGCCCCAAATCCCATGTGTGCTAAAGATTCTCCATTCCCCCTTTTTTTTCTTAGCTCTAATATAAAAGCTTCATGTTTTGGAACATTAATGCTTGAGAAGTTTGCTAAAGTTGGAAATAAAGACAACGAACTGAAGATGGATGGCCATCAAGAAAAGGAAAGAATGGAGGGAGAAAGGAAAGAGGAAGTCAACAAAGAAAGGATTTAATGGGGTTTTATAGAAAATTTACCTTGCTACTACAAAGAACAGATAAAAACTCAATCCTTACTCTTTAAACCTATCTGTACATTAATAGATCTGGCAGATCATAAATGCATAACTGAAAATGGGAAAAATGGAGGGCGAGGGCCAGTACGCCAGCAATCATTATGCCTAAATCACTGTCTTCATGTGAAATCAAGATGCTCTAATCAGTGTTCACTCCTTGGAGATTAACCAACAAATAAATAATCTGTATGCTACAATCAATAGATTTTTTTAAAATACAGAATTGATCCTTTGTTGAACAAAAAGCCACCAGAATCTCACTAGCTCTGAGGTCAACTGTTAGGCTAATCCCTGTCCTCAATGTATTTGTCACTGAACTTTTGTTAAAGCATCTACATTAATGGTTCTCAAAAAAAACCACAGAGTTAGAATCTGTTTATGTAATATGCAGATCCTTAGACCCCTGAAAACATGGTTCTAATTCAACAAGTGGGCGTGGGGAGAGAGAGGAGTTCCTCTCAGCTTTCTGTTATAGGATGTCCCAAGAAGGACTGAAAACTCCTCCAAATGTGGTCCATCTCAGAACTTGTTGAAATGCAGGGTGACCCAAACTTACAGAATCAGAATCCATATTTTAACAAGATCCCCAAATGCTTTGTATGCAAATTAAAGCATGAGAAGTACCATTCTAGAGTAAGCAGCAGCAAACTTTTTTTTATAAAAGACCAACTGGTAAATATTTTAGGCTTCCTAGGCCATGTGGTCTCTGTCACAGCTACTCTGCTCTGCCCCTGTCCTGCAAAGGCAGCCAATAAAACGGTTCTGTAAAGTATGGCCCGTGGGCCAAATCTGACCAGTCACTTGTTTTTATACAGCCTGCTAGCCAAGAATGGTCTTTACATTTTAAAATGGTTTAAAAATATCAATAGAAGAATAATACGTTGTGACATGTGAAAATTATAGACATTCAAATTTCAGTATCCATAAATAAAATTTTATCAGAACACAGCCACATTTATTTGTTTACATATTGCCTATGGCTGCTATTATTTTACAATGGCAGAGATGAATAATTGTGACAGAGTCCATATGGCCTGCAAGCCTAAATATTTACTATATGGCCCTTTACAGAAAACGTTTGCTAACCCCTGCAATAAAACTTTATTTGTGGACACTGAAATTTGAATTTCATATAATTTTCACATGTCACAAAATAATATTCTTTTGATTTTTAAAACCATTTGAAAATGTTAAAAAAAACATCTTTAGTTGGAAGGATGTACAAAAGCCAGTAACATTTGAAGCAACCTGGTTCTCAAAGCTTCCTTTGGGAAACACAACCCAGGTTTCCTGAAAAGAAAAAAATCTTCTTAAGCAATGTTTCCCAAGCTCAAATGTGGCCAATAGTAATTTCATTTCTCCTTAATGAAGTCACCCCTTCCCTGGTCTCAGTCACATGGTTTGGGAGGACTTCCACTACCCCCAAATTCCAGGGGTTACAAACTCCCAAACAAGCCAATCAGTGAACCCCTATCCCTTGGATCATGGTTTGGGGTTCAAGGCACATGATCTTAAATGAGGGCCAATGAGGTGTTAATGACATTTTCTGGACTCCCTTCTCTGCAGATGCTACTGATGACTATTTCCTAATAGATGCAAACAAGGAAGAACATAGCCATGAGACCAGGGGACAGTCATCTTGTGACGCCCACCAAAAAAGCCTGCCAAAAATTAGCACCAACACCAAGAAGCCAGAGATGAGAAAAAGAGGTTTCCTTTGTGCCTTGAATCACACTTCACCTGAAACTACACCAAAACTATTTAAATGGGTAGGCCAACAAATTCCCTTTATTGTTAAACTAAGCTGAAAAGAATCTCCCACTATTAGCAACATAGAATCCTAACTGATGCACACATTATCTCCACCCCCCTTCCTTAATATTTTATTTCAAATACTTGCATTTTATCTGGTCATACGTATATCCTCCTCCTCCAACCCCACACCCCCAAAAATGAGCAAATCAACCCTGTCGGCCTGTCAACCTTAAAATCCAAAGATCACTGTTGTTCAACCCAAATGACAAGGAACTCCTCTGGAAGTCAAACCCTTGATGCCAAGGGCAGGACTCCAAGTTTTCTTCTATGCTCATGACCAAATGAGGCCTTGCTGCAGAATTCAGGTTCGGTTCTTAGAGCAGTTATGTGGGCTTCATGAGCATCACCAAAGCCTAATATGTGTGAGCCATGACTGAGAGAGTGTAGCTGCATAAATTAGGAAACCAATGATAGATAATGAGAAGGATTCCCTACCCCTCAGCAAAGCTCCTGTCAGAGGGTCAGCAGAAGTCAGGCAACCTGGTTCAAGAACATGACCAACAGTGTAGGTGATTTTGGGCATGTCACTTCCTGATCTAGGCTTCAATTTTCCATTTCCTCATCCACAAGATGGGGGGGGGGGCTGAATTTTAGTGACCCTGTTGGTCTTCTCACACATTCTGCAATGTCTTGGTCCCTGCTGCAGTAATCCAAGCTAAGGACCTCACCTCCCACAGTGCCCTCTATGTAATGTGTTTGTGTGTGGTGGGGTGGGATGGGGGGGAACTTGCTGGTGGCTCTTTTTTTCTCAACTTGCATAGAGTCAGTCATGCTTTTCTAGTATTCACCCTTGACAGAAACAACAGACATATCAGAAGTCACCCCCTCCTGTTAAAGGTGTGGTGGGAAATGATGAAAGTTATAGGTTTCAGTGTGGGACTTTCTAATTAATCACAGATGGATTCTCAGAAGAGGTGGACATTCTTGTTTCTCACTAGCTCTGGTCAAATCCAAAGCTAAATGTGGCCAATAGGAAGACTGCAGTGCCATGAGAAAGACTAGGAATTCAGGAGCCTTTTGGGGTGCTTGGTTCAAATGTGTGTTCCTTCACCCACCTCTGCCCTGTTAGGCACCAGGGGACCTGAGTCTAGTCACTCAGGGTAGAACCAAGAAATACACAAAATTCTTAGGTGCTTTGGATTCAGGTAGACTTTGAACCACACACTGAAAAATCACTGTCCAAAAAAGTACTTTTTTCAGAATGTTTAAAATAAACAATAGCCATTTATAATAACGTCTTATTTTTTAAATGTTTCCAAATGATGTGACCCACTGGATCATTACAAAAGCCCTGTGACATAGACAATATTTATTATCAAATAAAATTTATGAGATTTGTTTTACAATGAAATGATGTATATAAAAGCACCTGCCACAGATTTTGATATACCTTAGGCCTAGGTAAATGTTAGTTATCATTATAACTAGCAGTTATACAATATAAGAAGCATCCAATCATTTTCCAAAAGAGTGAATTGTGGCACAAAGGACAAGTAACTGACAAGAAGTCATCCTGACTAGTAAAGGTCTTCAGAATCCTGCCACATATGGTAGCCTCCACCCTTAGGTGCCTCCTTAGAAGAAGAGAACTTTCTGAGGTTTGTTGTTTGCTTGATTTCTTCCAGACACATTGGTTTTGAAGTGCTTTTGGAGTTGCAGAAGAGTAGGGGCTAAAAGTGCTGGGAGATGGGAACACAGGAGAAAGGAAAACAAGAATTCTAACCTATGCTCCACCAACTATTAGCTGTGTGATTTATAGTAAGTTACATAACCTCTCTGTGCCGTAGTTTCCTCATCTGTAAAATGGGGAAGATCAAATGAGATAGTATAGGTAAGGTCCTTAGAATATTGCCAGGCACATACAAGCCCTTGAAACAATTTAATCATTATATGGGCCGTTTGCTTCATGTCAGAGGAAGAAAAGCAGCACTAGGCTTTTGGGGTAGCTGATGAGTTGAGTCTAGTGCTGGCTGAAGCTGAGAGCAGTCCTTAAGTATTGGGCTGTGTGCCCAGCACATCCCACTTAAGGACCATTCACAAACATTCACTACTTAGAAGGTCACTTTAATAATTAGTCTTACTTTGCTAATTGTATTTTACTGATTAGAAACTACTGCTGACAATACTGGGGTTGCTGAGAGTGCTAATTTTTTAGCTGCCATCTGAAAATAATAGTGACCGATTTTGCTGTCCAGACATTTACCTTTAAACGGACCGTGTCAATAGCGCATTGTGATGGGAATACAAAGAGGGAATTCTGGAGGCTAGAAGACGCTGTTGTATGATTCCCTCCCTGGCATTTCCAGACCTGACATTCAGCCCTAAACCTGACACCCCAACCCCGACGTAAATATTCCTTAACATCAGAAGACAGTTGTTTGCTTGTAGGAAGATTAAAAACAAACCTAAAGAATGTGGTTTGTAAAAACACTTTGCTAATAACTAATAACAAATAACCTGTGCTTAAGGAGACCCTACCCTGTGCTCAGCATTCTACATGCATCATCTCATTTAATGTGCCCAACAGTCCAATAACGCAGGTCCTAGTATTCCATCCATTTTACAGCTAAGGCAAAGAGGCACAAAGAGACGACGTGAAGTGCCCAAAGTCACACAGATAGCAAGTGGCAGAGAAGAAACTTGAACCCAGCAAGTCATGAATAAAACCAGCAAGTCTATAAGTAATCTTTGGACTTCTTTGGTCCCTCTCCACCCCCTCTTTTTTTTAATGAAAGGGGAGAGGGCTTTTTTAAAAAAAAAAAAAAAGCAGATATAATTCTAGTGTAATAATAGTATTAACACCATTTGTGTGCGCCAGGTGGTCCGCCTAACACTTAAGATGCATCATCTCAGTTTATCTTCAGGAAGACCTAGAGTTAAGTATCTATCCAGATCCATTTTACAGATGAGAAACTGAGGCTCTGACTTCGAAGTTCAGTGATTTGCCCCAACGCCAAAGAGCTAGAAAGGGTCGAGTTGGGAGGTAGGAAATAAAAGTCCAATAAACTGTCAGCCGGAGAAGGGCTGTGTTGAGACGGCCCAAGCCGCCGCCAGACCCCGAGCCTCGGCCTTTCTCAAAGCGCTCCAGAAGCGCTGCAGCTGAGCCGGGACAGGCGGCAGTCTGGGGACCCAGCCCCCACCCAGCCCTGCGCTAATGGGGGTAAAGCTCGGCCGGCGCCATCCTGCAAGCCGAGTCTGATAATAGCCCTGATTAAATGGCGGGGCAGCCAAGGGAAGGCCCCCGCCGCCGCCAGCGCCACCGTCACCGCGCCGACTAAGCAGGGACCGGCAGCGGCGGGGCCTCTAACTTGGACGTCTGCGTCCCAGGCGCAGGGACTGCCTCGGTCGGAGCCGAGGGCACCGTCTCTGGCCCCGGGTCCTGGGTTGGAGCCGCGTGTGCGGGATGGTGGCCCGAGCGCCTCGAGCAGAGAAGCGGGTCGGGGTCTGCTTCTCCACCATTCGGTCGTTCGCAGGGACCCCTTACAGCGTCACTTCAGGAAACATCTTTAGGAATCTGAGTCCACCTCTAGAGTCACCAAGTGATGGAACTTAGTGGAGTAGAGCATACATTGCTGTTGTCCCCTTTACTCTGGGCTGTCGTGGCCCCTCTAAGGTGCAGGTCTGGACCGATGACAGCCGCAAAGGGGATGGGTCGGTGGGAGAGAACCAGCGGATCCCAGAGTCAAGAGGCGAGAGTGAGCCTTGCAAACCCCTGGGCTCGGTGAGTCTGCGCCTCTCCGTTGAGGAAAGCGTCCGCTTCCTGCCATCGCATCTCCGTAACTGGGGCCGCCGCTCCCAGTGTGCTCAGCCGGCGCCGGGCACTGTGCGAGCCGACCGCTTCACGCTAGGGAAACTAAGGCTCAGAGCAGCCAGCTAGCCCACGGTCACTTGGCCAATAAAGGACAAAGCTGGCTTCAAACCTCCAAAACTTGAAAGTCTGCCTCCCATACTTGGGGGTACGCAGACTCCAGCCAAGCTCTGCATGATCTCCAGGGCCTGCCCCGCCTCCATCCCCCTCGCCGCCTCCGCTGCCTCCGCGGAACCTGCAGATTAGTCGGTAATTACCCCCAGGAAAGAAGAAATAATGACAAAGGCCGCCTGGGCTCGCGGTCTATGTGCGACACCGAAAGACCTTTACTTGGCCCGCCTTCTGTTTGGCACGCCGGGCGGGTGGACCGTGGGCATGCGAGTTACATCTGCCCACATTTGAAGGAACAATGTTCTCTGGCCCGGTGAGCATACAACAAAGACAGGCAGGTGTTTACGGGTTTCTGGGGCTGCTATATACAAACAGAGAATTCAGCCCTTTCCTCCGAACTGCCTCTGCTTCCAGAACCGGAAACTAGCCAAGTTAGTGATAGCATTCGATATGGGTTGGAGATTAAGACTGCGGAGCTAAAAGACTTCGGTCACACAGTCCAAGATTGCCTCCCGCTCCACCATGAAACTATCCGTGTGCCCTAGATCAAGTGAGTTACTTCACGTTCCAAGCCTCATTTTCTGAAACTTTAAAATGCAGATGATAATGCTACCCGACAGATATTATTATCAACATTATGTATGTCTTGGGAAGCCTAGTGCAGCGCCCGGCACATATTAAGTGCGCAATAGAAGCTCTTTGCAATGCACTGAAAAACTAGCATCCAGGACTTGAAATGTACGCAAAATGCCTTCAAACTACGTGAGTTAATGGAAGAAGATGCAGCCCAAAGGCCATCTGTGGACCTCCAGTCTTTCCAGCGAGGGCGTTCACAACAGAGAGGCCGCGTGCCTGAGCATCCCCGGGGACCTGGCCCCTTCCTAGTGGTGAAGTATGAATTTCTCTTACACCATAGAAATCGAGTGAGACCCAGAGCCTTTCACAGACTCCAGAGAGAAAGCTGTTTCTTACATTCCTTACAATTCCAGGGTGGAAACTGGGGCTCTTGGACACAGTTCTCCATCAGATCTAATTTGTATCAATTACAAATTTGTAATTTGTATTAAATTGAAAAGGGGCCTCGCCAAAGTTCCAGAGTTGGCCAATAGTAAAATCTGTTAAGTCCTTTACCCTCACACGGACATTAACCTTCACAACAAACTTGATGTAGGTATTATCATCAGAAAACCATATTTTACAGATATGGAAACAGAGGCACTTGCCCAAACTGGTGTTTCTAATGCCAGGCTCCACACCTTCCTCTGCAAGCTTTTTTATTAAGGTTGTTTAGTCTGCCTTTATGCCCTTACATCCTAAGAGTTCTTTTAGCTCAATGTTGAGAAAACTGTAATGTATACTTTTCATATCGATGTTCTTTTATACATCTCCAGCTACGTTTTGAATCCTTGATAGGCAGGGATCGTGTGCAAATTATCCAGCCCCATCCCCACCCCAATAAGCCAATGCCTTGTCCACAATGAATGAATGCCATAAACAGGTTGAATTGGGTATCTCTGCTCCTTGTTTCCTCAAATCTTTATCACAATTTCTATTTATTTGTGTGTGTATGGTTTCATGTGTTTATTATTGGTGTCTCCCACCAGACTGTGAGTTGCATGAGGCAGAAATTTTAGGGTTCTGATCACTGGTCTATTCATGGAACCTAGCACAATACCCAGCCCAAAGTAAGTACCAGGTAATATTAGATAAATGAACAAATACTCTGCATTCTTTATCTTTTACTAGATGCATAAATCTTTGTTCCCTTACATAATACATGCTTCAAGTCGTCTGGAACATGCTGACATTTGGGAATAGGCACCCAAGCCCTTACTGGGTGTATTTTGCCCTCCGCGGGTAAGGGAATAAAATGAGCTTCAATCAAATTGCTTCTGGGGAGACTTGCAATGGGGGCTGGCAGCAGATACCTTGTAGGACTACTTCCTGCCTGGGTCTTCCCCGCCTTGATCTCCCAAACCTCTTGATAAGGACCCGGACAAGTTGTCACCAAACAACTGGCTCCAGCTCCTGAAAATCGAAGGCAGGACGTGCTCCAGCAATCACCCAGGGGACAGGGTGCAGTTGGTTGTTGGAAGGCTGGATCACCTTCCAAAATGTGGTAATCGCTATAAGTTTAATTAGGTGACATCTGCAAAACCGACGCTACTTTGCGAGAGGAGGGGCGCTGACAAGACAGCTGTGGTTGCTCTTCTACGGAAATTGCCTCATTTAGTTTTCAGTTTGTTTTTAAACACCTAAGAAATCACAGCTCAGGAAGGACGCTTGGGCCGCCTGTCTGGCTGTGGTGTGCCCTATCCACGCAGGCCCCACGCCTCCCCACCGGTGGGCCAGGGCACCCGGCCATGATGACCTTCATCCTGATGCAGGGGACCATCCTCTGTCCGCTTTCCTCCTCCTAGTGGGGGTTCCCGCTTAAACAGTCCAGTGTGCGCGATAATGGCAGGGGTGATGCTTTCAAAGCTAGAGATTTGAGTGGAAATCATCGCTCTACTGATTATTATCAGTATAATTTCGATCAAATTCTTAACCTTCCTGACCCGGCCAAGACTAGGATGAGAGCCTAAAATTTAAGGGGGTGCCAAAAAAACTAATAAAGAAATAATATTTCAATGCAGTAATTTAAAAGATCAAAATTCATGCAAAAATTCATGATGTACAAAATATCTAAGTGTTAAACACAGGATTGGTCAGCAGCCAGGCGGTTGAGAGAGGGAAGGCGACGACGTCCCAAGAGGAGGATTGGAAAAGGAGGGCAGGAGCCCGTATAGAGGAGGAGGAAGGAAGGTGGAGGAGGGGTGGGAGAGAGAGCAGGTCTGGACTCCTCGCCCACAGGGTCAGAAGAGATTTCTCTGCTGTTCTTGGGATCACGATGCGAGTTTTGCACCCAATTCTAATGTACGAGTTCTGCCCTGGTCAGGAGGAGGCCTGGGGCGCCTAGGGTCGGTCCCTGCAGTCTAGAGCTCCTGCGGAACAAACCTGCATGCGAGTGGTCGACAGAAGGAGCAGGAGGGTCGCGACTCTAAGGGATCAGCCTGTGAGGAGCTCTGAGGCTCCGCGCCTGATCTCTGCCCGTAGGCCCGGTGGCTCCACGCGACAGGAACCGGAGAAGGCCCCGGGCGTGCAAGTTCCCGCAGCCGGGCGGTGGCGCGCACCCACAGACGCAGACCTCCTCGAGCTTGAGGCCCGGCCGGCAACGTCGCAGTGCCGGGGGCTCTGGCCCGGAAAGATTTTTCCCTTCACTATCTGAGGGCGCAGGCCCTGGAGATGGGCGCAACCTGCCTTAGGCCCACAAGACATCCCTTTCCTGGGTTCCACAGCCGGGCGCCAGTGTGAAGTCCCGGGCCGCTTGGGCGCGCGCGCACACACACACACACACACACACACCCGCCGGATGACACTCTGGCCGCGCCCCTCGAGGAGCTGATCTATGCTTCGCCCTTACAACCGGAATTGGGCGAAGGCGCCTCGAGTCGCCCGGCCCTGGGGCCTCCGGGGTGGACCTAAGCTCCGGACGTTCCGGGCCCGTTCTTGCGGCCGGGACTGGAGGGGGCGCTTCTCGGGGACCACTTGGGTTCAAAAAAACTTAACTCCGTCAGGATGTGCATTTGAGCCTTGGTCCGGGTTCCTCCGAGGAAAGGCTCAGACCACTCCCCTCGCCACACAGTGAAATCAGAGGCTGCGCCGCGCGCTCCCTACTCAGCCCAGGGATGCGCGCTGCTCACGGCGCGCCCCCGGGACGTGTAGCACCGGCTTCCAGGGGACTGCGGCCGCGCTCCCTACGCTGCTTCGGGTGTCTTTCTTGTTCGGTACACCGAATTTAGGAATCCAAAAGCACCGAAGCCCTTTTCTTTTGCTTTTAAGGAGTTTACCAAAAAGAGCGGAAAACAGGATGCAGACGAGATCTCGGGAGTAGAGCTGCCCTTGCGTTGAGTAGCGGGTCTCCTTTCTCGCCCTCGGGTACCAGGCGGTGCTCTTGGTGTGGCACCGGGTCGTGCCGCTCCGGGCGCAGTCGTCCCACGCGGGTGGAGGGTCCCTACCGTTGTCAGCGGAGGGTTCTGCGTTAGTGCTAACGTCCATTAAGCGAGGGGCTATTGGCCAAAATCGTGAAACCGTTTCTTCCTGAACAGTTCTGGGGTCGACCAACTTTTGAGTTCCGGAGACTACAAATGACAATTTGAAACGGTAGTGTGTATAAAGAAACATCTTCCAGTCCTCCATATAATCAAACTCCGTATAACCAAACTCAGACATATAACCCCAAATTTTAATTCCTAGGCTCCAAAGTTTAGCAAGATGTAAATAATGGTCCATTACCACAATGTGACCCCAATCCGTACATTCCAAAACTGTCTACACAGCTACCGGTACGTGAGCATGCGAAGGAAAGATCTCTGAGATCGCGAAATTGCAGCTCAAAATTAAATATAATAAAATGCTGTACTTATGGTTTACTTATATTGGGGTAACTGTTCAGGCGCTTTACGCACCTTATCCCGTTTAATCCACAGAACGATATTCTAGGTAGGAATAAATTATTGGTCTATTTTAATGTAGATGATGAAACTAAGGCTTTGAGACATTTAGGTAACCTGTACCGAGTCTCAGGGAGGGCTAAAGTGGGCTAAAGTCAAGATTCAAAGCCTTCTCCAAGTGCAAGGCACTTTCCGGTGTCCAAGAGTCGCCTCCGCCCTCCTGAAGTCAGCCAGAGAAGGGCCTGCAGGGAAGTGTTAATGTGATTGCTTTGTTCCAACCCCCTAGGTGGCTTTACCTGTTAACCCACGCTAACACCTGGGTTTTGAAGGGACCTCAGAACTGGGCGATCTCCTCTTCGGGTGGGCTTTGAATCACCCTGTGACGGCACCTCTCTGCCAAGTACTGGATCCCCGTTTTTATAGCACGGTATTGATTTGCAGAGGCAATAAATCTAAGAGAAGGGACAGTGTGCCCCTGATAATTATGTTGTAGTATACATTTTATTGCCGCGGTTTCAACACCAACGAGATGCATCACTTTTTAGGGATCCCCAAACGGCTCACCTCTAGAGCCTGAATTTGTTTAAAGTGGCCCTTTTAATTCCTGTGGTGTGCCGCCTGCCTCCGCACACGCTAGCTTAGCTTCCTATTTTGCCTGCAGTAGGATGAACAGTCAAAGTTCGCTGCCCACCAGAGACCCAGAATTGGGCTAAGGCCGCGTGGGCAATTGGAAAAGTGGAAACTGATTGGGGGCAAATCATTTTTCCCCGTGTTCCGCCAATTTTTCTAAAAATGTCCCTGTCATGAAATTATTCAAATTCCAGCCTGAACCGTTAAGATAAAAGATATGTTTCCTCATATGAAAACTGAAACCAGCAAATAAGATCTTCGATGCCCAGCTGAAGCATAAAGTTCTAGACTGTGACATCACTCACCCAAAACAAACAACCCCCCACCTCGTGCCCCCAAAAAACTTCATGACAGAAATCTCCCTTCCTGGCCAAACAGTGAGCACTTGAGACGGGAGAGGGACAAGCTTGCGCCTTACATTCAAACAAGGGAAATGTCACTGTTGCATTGACTGAGATAGGGTGTGTGTTGGGGGGGAAGCTTTATTAACCCAAGGGTCTGGGCTGTCCAAAAACAGCAAAGGACCAAAGACTCAAGAATAGGAAAGAATCTGTAGGCGCATGCAGTGGTTTAGCCTCTATTCTTACCAAAGTTTAATCTGAAAGCATTCTCAGCCTGCGTTACTCTACTGTGGATCGCCCGTGAATAGCCCAGACACAGCTGCAGGGCCCGGGTGTGATCAAAATCTTCGCCTGGAGTGCAGGTCTGCGCCTCTAGCCGGCTGGGCCGATTTTAGGGGAGCTGCACCACCCTGCCAGCCAGACCCGGTTTCTCACTCTCAAAGCAAATGGACATGGGCTGGAAGACGGCGTAAATCCCTTCCAGCACAAAAGTCTATAGTTTTACAAATTTCCCCCTAATCTACATACACTCTCTGTACATCGAGACTAATATCAGAAATCTCATGCAGTACATTGTTAGAAACTATTGATATACGGTGACAAGACAGGCTTAAATCACGAGTCTCCCAGCTGTCATCTTGTTACTTACATGGACGATTTCAACTTTTGACTTTCAGGTTTTTTTCCCCCATAAGTTTATTTCAGGGGAAGGGGAATGTGTGTGCCGTGGAGAGAGAAAAACGTTGGTGGGAAATGGGAGCTGCTTTCCTTTCTTTCTTTTTCTTTTTTCTTTTTTCCTTTCAAGACCCACCAAGAGGCTCCTAATCGCCAAACCGACTGACTGGAAAGGAGCGCAAATATTTACATGTACAGCTTGAGTGTGTGTGTCAGCCTAAGTTTACACGGCTCCGAGTGAGGCGGATTACCCTACGAATTCGGAGAATTTAAGTTATTCAAGCTGAACAAGGCCAACAAGACGACCCCCATAAGGCCGTGGGAAGTCCAGGTCGCAACTGAGTTTGTGAAGGCTGAAGGTTCCGTGTCCCCCAAGCCCGGGCGCTGTGAGGCTCGCACTCTCCAACTGCGCGTCGCGTGGTCCCAGCAGGGTGCCGCGCCCCCCCGGCACGGCGTCTGCCCCTCGCCTTCCCCTCGGTCAAGGCCCGATTTTCGAGAGTCCCTCTCGAGAACAGAAACCCTGAATGAGAGGCGCACCGGTGTGCAGAAGAAGCCGTGGTTCTGAGATCATACTTTGCCAAATGCTCACAGCCCTCACTTAGCGTATCTTTTGCAGGGCTGCATCTCTCCAGCCCCACTGTCTAGCAGCCAGATTTTGGAGCCCAACGAGTGCAGGGACCCAGCCCTGGGTGCTGCCCGGCGAATGGGCTCTGGCCCACTGGCGCCAGCTCTACGGCGTCGGTTTCTGCCCTACTTAGCGCTAACTTTCTTTTGCAACTTTGAGCACCAGTAAGAAAAAGAATGGAAGGAGCAAAAACTCCCCGAGGCTTCCTCTGGTCTACGTTCCCGAGATCCCAGGTCTTAGGACGCGACCAAAATGTCCCCTCCCGACAGCGATCACCTCCTTCTCACTCCTGGACTGCGAGACCAGGTCGGCTGAGTCCGCGGCCGCTGCGCCAGCCTGGTGGTGTCACCCCATTCCCCGAACGGGTGCCATGCTCCAGCCGGCTGCTGAGCGAGGCCACGCGGGCGCCGCGCCCGGGGCGCGCCCTCCCCACCCGGCCCCGCGGCCCCGCCCCCGGCGGCGGAATCAGGAAGCGGTGACGTGTGGCGGCGCTGACTGGCTGCGGGCCGCCGGGATCACAGCTGCCAGCAAATTAAGGCGCAGGGCGGCGAACGCCCGGGCGCAGTGTCCTCGGCGCCCCGCCGCGCTCGCACGGCTACGCTCCCGCTCCCAGGCAACCGCCCCATTTTAGCTGCGCTCGGCCGCTCCGACTGTCCCCAGAGTGGGGAGGGAGGAAAGACGTGGAGCGGGTGCTGCAGGACCCCTGGGCTTTGCGCAGCTGATGCCCGTCTCCAGCTTCCGGAGGCACAGCCTGTGGTCCTACGGAGCGTCCCGGTGCTTGCACACCTAGCTGAGACCGTGGTTGGTCCTCTCCGACTAGTTTGAAGTCTCTGCGGCTCGAGGCTCTTGCGGTGGGGGAAAGGAGAGGCCGGTGTGGAGCTCTCGGGAGGTTGGGGCTGACTCATCTAGAGTCCCCGACTCCCCTGTGATTGCACTTGGAAACTTTCCGCTGTGTTTCAGTCTCTGTCTCTCTTGGGGAAGCTGGACGGCAGTTCGGCAGGCCAGGTCCCTGGCCAGGACCGCGCACTAGGGGCCATGGAGTTCACGGCGTCGCCCAAGCCCCAGCTTTCCTCCAGGGCCAACGCCTTCTCCATCGCCGCGCTGATGTCGAGCGGCGGCTCCAAAGAGAAGGAAGCTACGGAGAACACTATCAAACCACTGGGTAAGTCGGGTGCTAGACCGTCGGGGTGCGCAGGCATGGGAGTGCTGCACATTTGTCTGTCCCTCTGTTCCCTAGCTTCAGGAGGCTCTCGAGGGTGGCCACCTTTCCCGGCTCGCGGCAGCTCTGACCCTCAGGCCATAGACTATACGTTGCGGGTCGGAGATTTTTTTTTCTCTTAGGCCCGAATTCTTTGGGGACTTCACAGTCTGTTAAATGCAACCGGTTTCCTATCTCGTACGTATATCGCTAGTCGCTTTCCCTATTTGTCTAGAATCCTTATGTCAAGTCGGACATCCGGTGTGTGTAACTTTGTTGGGATAAAAACATTTAGGGGATAAATAATAATAAAACCCCTTTTAAAGACTCAACAGGATTTACGATGCGTGTAACACCTGCTTGTGCATTTGAAACCAAGGAGACTCTGACTTCACAAGAAACTAGTTTAATTTTGTTTTTCCCCCGACTTGAATAGACTACACAAAGTCAGCTCCTTAAGACAACTGTCAAGTGCCGTAGAATAAGCCAGTTGTCCCCGCATGAACCATTTTCTACACAGAAGCTCTAGACTTATCTGTAAGACATCAGTGGAGGTTGGCAAAAACATTAGCCAGTTACCATTTCCCAGATTCCTCAACTTTTAGCTATACTGTTTATTTAACAACCTTTACCATTTATAGAAGACACTACTCTCAGAGTAAAGGGAAAAAAGGGACTATATTCCCCTTACCACGAGTGAATTGTGTGGGAAAGAAACTGCTGGAGATAAGTGTTTTAAGTCCCTTTACAACCGAGGGAGAAAGAAGTGTTCTCATCATCACCTCTTGGGTCCCCAGGTAATCACTATTTCACATCCTGATCATCTGGTAGCCCTAAAACTGTGGAAAGCATCAAACAGCGAACTTAGGGTAATATTTTAAATAACTTTTAAACTCTCATCAATTTTTTTCTTCCTTCTCCCTGTCCTTCTCAACATTTTAACATCTCACACTTTGAAACAACAATAATAATATAAAAGATGAAATGTTAGAGATGAAAAATAAGGGGCTTGGGCAGAGAGAGGAGAGAGAACTAAAATCCCTGCAGCAACTTAGAACCAAGGAAAAGGAAACCGGATGATCTCCAGAAAACATGTCAAAAAGTCTCTCTTCCAAGGTTTTCACTCCCTTTCCCTGGTTCTTCCCACCTATCCTCCTGGGTAAATCTAAACCTGCCAAAGAAATGGAAACAACCAATCAGACAAACTCCAACTGTTTAGAAAAAAATTCACCACCAATTTCAAAGTTACGTTTATGGCACTTCCCAACATTATCCGCTCCTATTTAGGGGGCCTCTGAATTCTTTATAAATGCCCCCATTACAGTTTGGTAGCTAGCAGGAAAAGAGGATTTCAGGTTAAAATTCCTGACAGAAGTACAGACAGTAGACTGGGAAACATGCCAGCTTCAGCTCCACTGTCATTGCAACATTGCTTCCTTCTCTACTTTCCTGAGAAAAAACCCACCTTCCTCTGAATTCTAAACTATAAAACCATTCACAGCTCTCGGCACCTCCACCCTTACCCCAGTCTGTAAAATGAGCATCCTCCCTCCCCTGGGGCTTTTGAGACCGGCTACAAAAACAACCAGAAGGCATTCTAGTCCCTTTCAGGGGCCAGTTCAACAGAGCACAATTAGCAGCTGTAAGCCAAGGACTCCGGCACGTGAAATACCTGTTAAGAGAGAATGAAAACACTAGCGAGATGCTGAAGAAACTGTAGGGTGGGAGTCACAAGTGTCTCATTACTGCTCATTTAAACACGTTAAATCTACTCAGAAGAACCACCTCAGACGACTAGATCATTAATTTTTTTAAAAATTGAGATATAATTGACATATAACATTGTGTTAGAGCATTTCTGTATCACTTTCTTCTTCCTCCACTTCCCAACCCTGACCCACTGGTTAGTCTGGAGCTTACAGCATTTGTGTTTTTCAATTGTCAGAAAATTTCTAAGGCTACTTGTTAATTCCCTATACAGATGTTATGTGAATGTGTTTCTGAAAACATTAGTAAAAAATATGATTTTGCCATGGCATGGTTCTCTTTGAATTTGAAAACAGAAGGATAATTAATTTGGTTATTCTTAATTTAAAATGCTTCCATGAATTGGATTATTATTTTAAGAGAAAAGAAGGTAAAAATTTTCTACTTCCTGCTTGCCTGCCCCAAGTCAAAAGAGAAATATGAGAAATAAAACATTATATGTGTGCGTGTGTATGTATGTGTGTGTGTGTGCGTGTGTATGCGTGTGTATGTATGTGTGTGTGTGTATATATATATATATATATATATATATATAACTTGTTTCAATTCCTTGAGGGCACTTAGAACAGAGCTGTTTGAAGTTCAGTTTCACATTGCAGATTCAAGTAGTTTCTTTTTTAAAGGATGCAAGATAATTGGGACAATTACAGAGCTCCCTCCCCCTGTATTCCATCAAAGTGACTGGTGTAGTCCCAGGCCCTTATCATCTGTGGGGGAGAATGTTTGGTTCGTATGCAGTGGTGTTTCAGCTTGATGGTAGATGGCAAACTGTTCTTCCTACTTTAATACTCTGCTCTTCTGGGTTTGGGGTTCTTTTGCTCACTTCCAAAATGTTCTTGAGAGAGAGAGAGAAATACACATATCATCCCTCAAGTACTTGTTTCAAGCCCAGTCCAAAAAATTGGCCCAGAGATTGTACTCCTGTGATTTAACAAGCAATAAATATGCTAGTCTTTCATAAGCTCTCAGGCTGGGAGGGAAATTATAAAAATGCCCTAATGTAACATCTGAAAGCCTAGGAAACTGGGAGCCAGGCAGAGAAGCGAAGTGACTTAATTTTTTTAACCCCCCCCAACACCCCTTTTTCACTTTCTCTTATGGGGAGGGGACTCCAGGAGGGAAGGGAAGTTTCTCTCAAAGTGAGGAAGGTGCTGATTTCTTCACTCCCTTGATCTCCCTGCAGAAAAGTGTCCCCTTTGTCAATGAGGGAGAACTGGCACTAGAGCCCACAAGCTGTGAAGTCTAGAACATGGGAGGGATAACAACAGGACTACTTGCTTTTAATTCTTTATGATCATGCCTTTCCCTTTATCCACTCCTCGCATTTCTATTCTCCAGAGTGGGTTTCAGTAATGGTGGTAACAAACCATGGTTCTAAAACTCACTCATTTGGTTCCGTAAGCAAGCAGGAGCCATGTCACTTCACAGGAATTTCAGGCTTAATTTATATACTGATGGGTTATTGCTGCCCTCCCGGAGATTCTGTGCGTAACTTTTCCAAAGTCAAATCCAGGAACCTATTTCAGTTGCGCTGTTCTCCTTCCTGTATCTTTTCTTGACAGAATTAGCTGTCATTCTCAATTCTCTTTGCCTGCAGAACAATTTGTCGAGAAGTCGTCCTGCGCTCAGCCCCTGGGCGAGCTGACCAGCCTAGATGCTCACGGGGAGTTTGGTGGCAGCGTCGCGGGCAACAGCAGCCCATCCTCCTCCTCTCTGTGCACTGAGCCGCTGATCCCCACCACCCCCATCATCCCCAGCGAGGAAATGGCCAAAATTGCCTGCAGCCTGGAGACCAAGGAGCTCTGGGACAAATTCCACGAGCTGGGCACGGAGATGATCATCACCAAGTCTGGCAGGTTGTAGGGGGGCTTGTTGGGTGAGGAGTGGGGAGAAGGGAATAGTGCCCTGGGTGGCAGAGGGAGTTTCCAGGAACTGGGTGAAACTCTACTGGTCCTGAGCTCCAAGAGGAAGCTTCGCTCAAGGAGGGTTTCTTTCGGCAGACTTGCTTTTGGAAAGAGCTGCTGAGACAGATGTCCAGGCATTTGCTTTCTTGGGATCTGGCAGTGGGAAGCCCCACCCCTGCCCTAAGGGCATGGGACTGGGATCTCTGGCCCCCTGCAGCCTGGGATGGCTTCTGGGTGCAGGGTCGGCATCTGGAGGGAAGCAGGAACTCAGCTCGTGCCGGGGTACAGGGCGGGCTGCTGGGTGCTGTAAGGGAGGCAGGCGGCTTCCCTTTTATCAGCCTCAATTTGCAGAAGCTCCCATTAAAAACTAAAATGAAAACCTGGGAGGAAGAATGAAATTTGAAACGACCACACTCCCGGTAGGAAGGAGCTCTGGTGCAGGGGGCCCCTTGGCGCCGCAATGGGCTGACTCAGGGCAGGCAGGAAGTCCCAGGTGCAGGCTGCTCCTGGGACTGGGGCTAAGGCTCTGGGGGTCGGTGGCCCCTTGGCGCCTGACCGCTCCAGCTGTCAGGACTCTGGGACACACCGCCCAGAGTCTTCCGAAACGAAACTCAACTTGAGAACCCTGCTCTGGCTTTCTACTAAGGCAAGAGTAAGTTTTCTCCCTGCAAGGCAAGGAGGTTATAGGACTCCGTCTGCTCTGGAGATTTTGGTCTGGGAGCCTAATGGGCTTGATGATTTAGCACAGGATTTCCCCTAATTGCAGACCTTTGGGTATTAATGAGGACTCCTACAGAGATGACACTTAAGATTATCTAGGCTCGGGAGAAGGTCAGTCTCCGTATTCACATCCCTGAATGGCTTTACAGGAAACACAAAGAGTTTGGGGGCTGGGTAGGGAGGGAAGGCGGACCCTTTTCCTCCCTCTCTAATTCGGGTGATTCTCTTTGTCTCACTGTGTCAGGAGGATGTTTCCTACCATCCGTGTGTCCTTTTCCGGCGTGGATTCTGAGGCCAAGTACATAGTACTGATGGACATCGTCCCTGTGGACAACAAGAGGTACCGCTATGCCTACCACCGGTCCTCCTGGCTGGTGGCTGGCAAGGCGGACCCTCCGCTGCCAGCCAGGTTTGTGCCTCCAGATTTTCCAGCCAAGCAAAATTTGTATTAACCTTGCTGGCAGAATGTCTCCTGCCCTGGTTGTTTGAATTTTAAGCAGGTCTGTTTTTAAAGCCGTGAGTTCTGGTAAGAGAGCTTTCCAAGCCCAGACACTCCAGGATTAACTACACAAAATATGGGTTAGTCTCTGAGAAAGGCAAGAGTTTGTATGCAGAACATTGCCTTTAATTTTATCTTCGTCATAATTCATTTCAAAGTTTTTCTTAAATTTCAATTGGAATATTTATTAGAAATCTGGATCCATTTCATATGGCATCCATCATTTCTATTTGGCTAACACCAAACATAATAAACCTACTGATGAAGTGGCTGCCCTAAAATCCTTTTCAGAAGTCTTCATTTTAGTAAAGTAGTTGCTTATAGTAAATATTTGTTATAACGTGGTTATAACTTCACATAGTAAATATCATATTGGTAAAATGTGGTTGTTTTTGACCAGTAAAAGGCTCAGAGATTTTTAAGTAAGAAAAACAAACTCTTTTTTTACCTCATTATAATTAGTGGATAAATGTAATTCGACATCAAGTTAATATTCTTCCACTGAATTTGTTTTTCTCTTTCTGACTTATTTCACTCTGTATGACAGTCTCTAGGTCCATCCACCTCACTACAAATAACTCAATTTCATTTCTTTTTATGGCTGAGTAATATTCCATTGTATACCGTATGCTAACACATATATATGGAATCTAAAAAAAAAAAAAAGGTTCTGAGAAACCTAGGGGCAGGACAGGAATAAAGACGCAGACGTAGAGAATGGACTTGAGGACACGGGGAGGGGGAAGGGTAAGCTGGGACAAAGTGAGAGAGTGGCATGGACTTATAAACACTACCAAATGTAAAATAGCTAGCTAGTGGGAAGCAGCCACATAGCACAGGGAGATCAGCTCGGTGCTTTGTGACCACCTAAAGGGATGGGATAGGGAGAGTAGGAGGGAGACACAAGAGGGAGGGGATATGGGGATATATGTGTGTATATATATAGCTGATTCACTTTGTTATAAAACACAAACTAACATACCATTGTAAAGCAATTATACTCCAATAAAGATGTTAAAAAAATATTCTTTTACTGAGAAATTACTCAATATATTAGGTAATGACCCAAACAAAACATGTTCGTTTTTGTGCTGTTCATTGGTGATGTTTTTCCAGGAGAACTCCGTTTTAAAAATCACATGCAAACCTTTATTGCTACTGCCCAAATGAGCATTCTGGGGGAAAAAACCCAGCAAGTTCTTACTTATGTGAATACTAATAGTTTAAGAACAGGACTCTTAACTGCATACTTTAATACAAACAATGAATCTTAGCTGACTTTACATTTAGGGTTCTAAAACCAAGCCTTACAGCTTTAAAGTTGTTTTATGACTAATTTTTATAATTGATTGGAAGTTCATATCAGAGCTAAGAATTTATTTAAATGTACAGGTTTAGGAACTCTGAAGTTATGGTTCAAAGTATGGTTCTTTGTTAGTATCTAGTCTGGAGTCTAAGTCAAGGCACAGAATCAACACAATTTACACATACAGTTCAAATGGAATATTAAGCTTACTTAGTGGTTGATCATATTAGTGAGCTTACAGTATATTAAATACACTGGAGAAGAGATTAAAAGAAGCCTCTCCAAGTTTTCCATTCCCACAAGAGACTAGGAAGGAGATCTTCCCAGCCCTTCCAAACTGATATATTAAATAACATATTAAATAATTTTTAGGACTAAAAATTTTTTTTAAATGTCACTGATTTTTTTTTTAAAAAAAGGAGCAAGATTTACAAATTTACAGTAGATATTTAAATGAATATAATTAGTGTTCTCTGCTATTTACTACTAACTAGCCAGTTCACATTACTCTAGAGCTTCTTTCCAAAATTTAGTTTTTTTTTAAAGGGGGAGAGAGAGGAAGAAAGAAGAGAGAATGAGAGAAGTACTTTAGCAGATTCCTAACCATTTTTACAAGCAAACCCCTTTTCTTTTTTTTTCTCTAAGTCTTTCCTCTAAGAAGTTAATCACTCTTATTTAGCATACATTTTTCCTCCTATCTGAAGGTATGGGGAACTGGTGCAGGCCAGTTGGAAATATGACATGCCTTGTTTATGTTACTAATCTGTTCTGGCTGGAAAAGGAAAGCATGTACCAATACACTATCTTAACTGAAGCATGTTTAAGCTATTGCTGGAATTTTAAGTCCCAGAGGACTTGAGAGAAGCAGGGCTTCCTGTATGTTTTTTCATTCATACTAGTTCAGCTTACTTATATTGATATTAGATTGAAATGTTTTGTGCATTATAGGATAGAAATATTCTAGATCATATAAGCAACTGTTATTATTATTAAAAGACATAGTGCTATATTTTCTAGCTCCATATGGGAAAGGTGAAGAACTTGGGAGGTGATCATTTTTGAACTGATGGTAGAAATTCCTTGCAGTTCCAGTTCTTTGAAGCACTTTATTTTAGACTGAAGTTCATCAGTCAGCTGTTCCTTATCAGAAGAAATGATGCTTGACAATATCATTTGATCATAATAATGGACAAGACATTATACATGACCTAAGTAATGTTATATTTTCATATAGGACATTTCCTTTTTTTAAAAAGTAGTTGATATTTAAATAAATTAATCTTTATTAATGTTATCATATGTGGTGAATTGATACTTAAAGAGGGACCATCTCATCAACTTCTAGGACTTTAAATATTTTTGAACCTTTTTGGAGGAGTGGGTAGGATGTGGTGCTGATTAGTAAAACAACTGCACCTATAAAGTTATAGCCTTGGAGGGGTGACACTTGAAAAGCTATTATGGTTGTGTCATCAAAGAATACTTCAATTGGAAGGCAATTTTGAGCACTCCTTAAAAAAAAAAATCAAACAAACAGGCAGACAAACACCTAAGTTCTTGTACGGGTCTGGTAAGAATCTTTAGTGCTGTCAGCCTGTTTTGTGCTTTGCTTCTTGTGGGCTTTGTGAGTTGCAGCACGTGCACCCAATTCTTCTATTCTTAGTCCTCTGTGTGACAAACCACGGCATAGACTTCTTGTTCTTTACATGAATATGTTTTTAAACTTTTTTCCTTGCCTTTGCCCCAACCATAATATTTGTTTAATGATAGTTATAAAGATTCTACACAAAATATAGATATAAATAACCCATTGCATGGATAAAGGAATTTATCCCATTAAATCAAGGATATTTCCTTTCCCTATCATTAGTTCTATGATATCCCTGACTTCAGAAACGCTTATGTTGAATGCATACTAGGATTGTGATTTACAAAGAGTTGTACTTAGTGTGAAGCTTGCAGGCATTTAACTGTCAGTGAGTAAAAGATTGCCTTGAACATCGCAGCTGATCAATAAACGATAAATACTTGATAAGTATATTTTTTCCCATCAAAGCCTTTTTTTTTTTTTTTTTTTGCTTAGGCTGTTTACAGATAAATACATTGAATAATTTGAAGCTTACCCAACTTGTTTTCACTCTCCTTAGTAAGCACTTAACTAGGTGATGATGAAAGTAGTAATATTTAAAGTACTGGGAGAAGCAGACTATGTGATCTGTGGACTATTAAAAGTTCCCCAGGTCACTGTATTAAAATTATTCTGTCTTGTTTATAAAGAACACAAACTTTAATTTGAATCACCTTCAAGTTTAAATGAACAGATTCTCTAGAATTGTTTCCTCTTTTAAATTCTTTGTCTTCACTGCTTTTTAGCAGTGCTTATACTAGGAATTCATTTTGCAATTAGTTATAACCTAGTCTTTCTTTTGAAAATATCTACAACAATAGGATTTTATATTTGACAGAAGCAGACCAGTAGTTGACTAGGTCGATGGGAAAAACCCACCTTTAAAAAAATGGCTTGGGCTTCCCTGGTGGCGCAGTGGTTGAGAGTCTGCCTGCCAATGCAGGGGACACGGGTTCGAGCCCTGGTCTGGGAAGATCCCACATGCCACGGAGCAACTGGGCCCGTGAGCCACAGCTACCGAGCCTGCGCGTCTGGAGCCTGTGCTCCGCAACAAGAGAGGCCGCGATGGTGAGAGGCCCGCGCACCGCGATGAAGAGTGGTCCCCACATGCCGCAACTAGAGAAAGCCCTCGCACAGAAACGAAGACTCAACACAGCCATAAATAAATAAATAAATAAATAAATAAATAAATAAAAGACCGCGAATTTCTTTAAAAAAAAAAAATGGCTTGTTCAGCAAATAACAGAAAATGTATTAAGTATATTTTATTTATTTATTTTTAATTGGACTATAATTGCTTTATAATGTTACATTAGCTTCTGCTGTACAATGAAGGGAATCAGCTATATGTATACATATATCCCCTCCCTCTTGGACCTCCCTCCCACCCGCCCCCATCCCACCCATCTAGGTCGTCACAGAGCACTGAGCTGAGCTTCCTGTGGGACAAATTGGGAGATTAGGATTAACATATATATACTACCATTAGTATAACCCCTTTTAAGTCATTGGTACACAAAGAAACACATTTAGATGTTTCCGCATTATTTTGGTATTGCTGTATTATAAATTTGAGATTATACGAGGCAAATAAAATTCACTTTATATGATATTTTTGTGTTCCTTTAGAATCAGAATATTTTATAACCCAGAGAGATTTTTTTTTTTTTAAAATCTCAATAAAATTCTCTCATAATTTTCTTAGGCTGTATGTACATCCAGACTCTCCTTTTACTGGTGAGCAGCTACTTAAACAGATGGTGTCTTTTGAAAAGGTGAAACTCACCAACAATGAACTGGATCAACATGGCCATGTAAGTACAGTGCTTGGACTATGCGGATTCCCTGGGATGGAATGGAGAAACCATATAAAACTTCCTCTCTCGATGTCTCTTCCTCTCTCCCTTTCCCCCTCCCACCCTCCAGCCCTGAGTCATTCTATGAGAACATTTATTTGTTCTACAGGGAACCTTGACTGCTATTGTCAAGAGGTCATTTACAGAGATGCTGTATGCCATTTCTATGCAAGAGGGTCAGGGACCTCTGGCACCATGGATTCCTACTTCTGCAACTGCTTTACCACCTGCACCAACTAAACAAAGGGAATGTGCATTTTGGAGGTTACTACAGCCCATTTCTTGGATTAAACATCTAATTTCTATCAGTGGTATATCAGATAACACAGCATAAAGGGAATGGGGCTGAGACCTCCTATGGGGGTTTCCCAAAGTGTGTTGTATAGAATACATTCTTGTGAGATGCAATGGGACAAAAGGATTTTATGTACAAATAAATTTGGGAAAGTGCTGTTAGCTCATTATATATCCCCTCTGTAGAGAGCCTTATGAATATTAAAACACAATGAAGTCTTGCAGTTAAAAACAAAACAATCTGATTTTACATCAGTAAGGAGTTCATTAAAATGTTGAAGAAAAGAGAAATTGGAATTCTCAGCTCTTATCAACAATTAATAGAACAAATAGCTGTTGACACAGGCTTTTCCATGTTTGCTAAGACTGCTTTTTAAGGAACTATCTGTGCTGTTATTTCATGCTCTTAAATAAAGATTCACATTTTTTAAAATCTGTGTTAGATTTTATGCTAAGAAAACTTTAGACAGACATGCATGCTTCTTTTTGATGAGGAGAATACTGTTTCTTTTTTTGCCTCGTTTGCCAGAAAGCACATTGGGATTTTCATAGTTGCTTTCCTTGGCTTAGATATTCTGATATAATTATTCTCTCTCTTATCCCCTTTATTAAGGCTCCTGTTACTTAAGGTTTTAGTTTTTACTGGATTTATGCAATTTAAAGGAAGAGTTTCAAAACTTTTCTCAAAAAAGACGGTTACACATAGATAAGAGAGAGCTCTAGACGTGGTTTCTAATGGTCGGATTGAACCTGGAACCAAGTAAATCACTTCAGGCACTGCCACCATCCATATACCCACAGGAGATCTTGTTTATCTTGACCAAGTCAGAGTAACCAGGTTAACTCACAAGTCTGCTGGTGGCACTGCTGGGATGTTGGAAGTAGGTTAACAGCCTTCTGTTACTTGATGTATTGGAAAAGATAACTGACTTTTTTTACCTTCAAGGACGTTGGCAGAATTGTCCTTTCTTTCAGATGTTTTCATTGACAGATTTTTTTTTTTTCAGGTTAAAATTTATGAAGTATCTGAGAGACATTTTCTGTAGGCCCATGATCATTCTTAATGTCATTCATATTAAAATTTCTTGGGCTCCACTGAAATCTTTGCAGAGAGAAATGAAATTTTTTTATGGTTCTAGTATTTTCCAATGTGAAACTTTTGTAAGAACTGTTTGAGTTTTTCCAGAAAGACCTGAGAATTCATTTTGAGATCAGTTGTCCAGAATTGATATGTTTTCCTTTTAGCATCAGCTTCATGGATGGGAATAGCACTAAGCTATATTTCAGGAGCTCTGGGTTCTAGTCTGATTATGCTAAGATTAGACCTTGACAAATTGTTTAAGTCTTATATGGTTGCTAATATCCATTTTAGCTTTAAAATTTTATTATTTAATATAACTCTTTGTCACCAGAAATAGTGTATTCTGAAAAGTACCAGGAAATATTTTTAGATCCTGTGTTGTTTAGCCAAGTTCTTTGAATCAGTCCTAAAGAAGCCCCCTTTGTAGATGCATTCCAGGAAAATTTCTTATTTCCAGGAATTTATTTCTTCGATGTAACAAAGTCTACATTTCTATCAGTGTTTCTTAGCCCCATGAAAGCTTGAGCAGAGGTTCAAGGAGCCCTGGGATCTGAGACTCAGTCTGGGGTCTGAGTTTGTCCAGCACCCTTTCCTAAAGGAAATTAACGTGGGGGTGGTATAAGGAAGAGGGGACCTTATTTAAAGCTTAGGTTTTTTCCCATTGTGTGTGTGTGAGTGTGTGTGTGTGTGTGTGTGTATGATTTGAAAACTCTATCTTCTTAGTAGAACATATAATGAATGCTCAGGTTTTTCTTATATCAGGATTAGAAGGCAAATGTTTACTTCTGTCACTTCAAGTTTATCCCAGTTTTATGACTGAGCACAGATATCTTGGAACTCCTTGGAATAAACGCATTACACAAAGAGATAACTTTTTTTTTTTAAGTTTATTTTGATTCATTTGAACGTCTCATTTGTTTCAGTAATTCCTATTCAGGTCTGGGATCATAAAAAGATGGCATGTTCAAAAATTCAATGCCAGTTAATGCCCTGTAACTTTGTTGGCTTATATCTCAGCATGGAAAGAGATTGATTCTGTATCGGTTATCTCACAGTGACTAGTATTTAACTCTGCTCAAGTCAACCAGTGTTAACACTCACCCACCACACCCAAGTTAGCCAAAGAACAAGAGAGCAACAACACTGCATGCCATTGACCCTAGTCCTGCCACAGCATGTGTCAGACACCTCCCCTGAGAGCCAAGCTCTCTGCTAGGCCCTTGGGGTGAAGGGCGTACATTGTGAGCCCTGTTATCCCAGGAAAGACATACCCGATTTTGTAGATTTAGGTAGCTGTCTGGGTTGCGGGGTGGGGGGAGATGTGGAAAATCTTTAATATCTGAAAGTAAATTTTGTTGCTCAAATTTCATAATGGTAAATTATTGTATTTTATTTAAATGATACATGAAAAATACTGCCTTGTTAACAGGGTATATTTCTGATCTCTAAGTACCAGGCAACTTTTAGCAGCTATGGAATGGAAGACGTCCATCACTAACATTCTTATTTAGTTTGTGACTGTAAGTCAGGAATCAATGAAGTTGTCAGAAATGATGACGACGATAATAATAATACAGTTTACTAAGCACTTCCTATTTGCTATGTGATTTACAAGGGTTACAGCATCTGATCCTCACCACAACCCCTGTGAAGTTAATACTGTTCTTGCATTTAAGAAAATGAGGTAAGAGAGGTGAGATCACTTGGCCCAAGATTAAAAAGCTAGAAAGTAGCAGATTCAGTATTCCAACCAAGGTCTACCTTATACCACGCTGCCTTTTAAAATTGTTTTATTCCCTCTGCCCCATCTGCCACCCACCCCTCACCCCCCACTGCCCCAAATAACAATCTAGCCTCCTCAAATATGTAATTTCTTACTTTAGAAAATTTAGAGACATACTGCCTTTGGTCTAACCAGACTAAAAAACAAAAACGTTTTTTAAAAAATAAACATCCTCCAGATGACTTTTTCCTCTGTCATTTTAGAAAGGACACTTGAAACAACCTGTATTATTTGCAGTTGGTTTGGTAAAACGTGACTCACAATACTCTGCAGTATCTTGTGAAAATTATTTGCCTGAAGAATGGAAAGGGTAGATCCTAATCTTAAAACTGCATTTGACACTGTAGATTTTATGGTTCTTTCTTTGCCTCATTGTAATTTGGTCTGTTTATTAGCACTATAAGTACTTAAAATCCAGTACTGTACTTCCCACTCTTTGCTACAGATAATTTTGAACTCAATGCATAAGTACCAGCCACGGGTGCACATCATTAAGAAGAAAGACCACACAGCATCATTACTCAATCTGAAGTCTGAAGAATTCAGAACATTCATCTTTCCAGAAACAGTTTTTACGGCGGTCACTGCCTACCAGAATCAACTGGTGAGTATACCCTTCACAATTTATTTCCCAAATAAGATAAGGCTTTAGGAGAGTTATCTTCTTGGAGAGAAGGGCTATCCCAGTACTCAAAACAGAAATTCACTTTGGAGAAAGCTATGGAGAATCAGCCCCAGGACTTCCAAATATGTTGAGTATCTGTGGCTCAAGGTTATGAAGGTCTGTATTACACCATCTTTCTTAGAACCTTTATACTCGTGGTCAGGCTGTTCACTGCTCCCATGTCCCACCCAAACCTGACCCAATCTGCCTTCTCAAATTTTCTCAAGAACATTACCTGCTTCCTTCTCTTTCTGGTAGAGCCTCATGACATGTGTAACCATAACTCATTGCTTCATAAAATTTAGAAGTTCAGTTTTTCTGCTAAATTAGCACACATAGTGTGCTAGCCAACTATCCAAGCTACTGATACGTTAGATATTTTGTGAGATTTATTCAGCTGTATTTCAGGGTAAGATAATTCTAGTAGAATGATCTTAAATGCCTCTTTAGATAATAAACTGTAGTATGTAAGCAGTTGTGTATTTAATTAACGTCAAGATATCTAATTTATAATATTGAGTTATATGTTCTACTCTCTGTTGTAAATCATATTTAAAATTTATGCATTTCTTCATCCATAAGGCTTAGTCCAACTCTACTGTAAATATTTATCAAAGTGTTGCTAAGGACTGGGTGCTGTTAGATACTTCCCCATGTATCCTTCTTTCATGGTCAGCGTAATCTTGAAGGCCGGGGGTAACGGTAACATTCTTTAGTGAGGAATCTGAAGCTAAGAGAGTCCACAGTCCGAATGGACCAGAAGTAGAATTCCTTTTCATATACTGTACTTTAGTAAAAGGAACTCACATTGTCCGTTTACTCTGGGTTTTGTGTCTTGCTTTTATTTGACTGGTTATAGGTAGCCAGAACTCTTGCTCTCCTCATGTCTTGATGTTATATTTTGGTTCTGAGTGAATAACTGTTAGGTGCTGCCTGACAGATGGCTCAGAGTGGGATGGTCAACCAAGGAAATATGGTGTTGAGTCTCTCAGGAAGAGCAAGAAGATGAAACTGAAAGCCCAGGTAGCCCTACACAAATGAGGAAACAGGAAGTCAGAGAAGGGATGTGGAAAAATGGCCAGAGTGGGTATGTGTCTGTAAGGCATAAGCACCTATAATTTCCATATGACTTTGAGTAGATTTCACTTCACCACTGTGGCTGCCATCTTCTTTGCCTGTAAACTGGGACTAAGAACCAGACCATCTTAGGGAACAACTGTAAGGATCAAATGAGATGCTGTGCATAAACATGCCTTTGGAAATTGTAAGGCACTCTATAAATAAAGCACGTGGTGACTGTTGGACTGTCTCTGGAATGTCCAAAGAGGATTTGCCACCATTTGGATTTTTAAATGTTAGTGGCAACTTTTCAATGAGATAAATGAATGCACAAATGTTATACTATTTATCTTTAAGTAAAAGCAAAGTACTATAACTTTTTAATTATCCCTAAGATAACAACACAAGAGTGGCAACTTTCAGAGAATGCCCAAGCTAAAAATTTGGGTATAGAGTGAAGCCCACAAAGGCCTAAAACATAATGCTCCTTCTCTTAGAACCTGGAACACTGACATCAACAATCCCATTTTTAATTTATTTGAGGATACATGTAATACAGGTATCACAGGTTCAGAAAAGATTCCTGAAACATTTAATTCAATTTACACTAACTGAATTAGTAGCTTTTATATTATGAAACATCAGATTTATACTAATACAAGAAAACCTGCTGATGTTTGAGAATGAAATAAAAACTTGTCATATGGAAACTTCATTGCTTTTATCAGAATTATCTGTAAAGGGAACCAAAGCAAGAATAGGTAATTTGGGATTGTTTAGTGAAAATTACAGACAGAACAAAATTAAGGAAAGTTCTAAGTGTAACACCTTAGATTTGGTTTAATTGGTGAAGGAGTAATCCTGAATAAATATTGGCAGGACCTTTCATATCACGGAACACAGAATAGGAGGTTATTATCTACATAATTATAATAACAGCTAATATTTGGGTGCACAAGGCACCATTTAAAGTGCACTGT
Organism: Balaenoptera musculus; assembly: GCF_009873245.2. Classification (NCBI taxonomy): domain Eukaryota; kingdom Metazoa; phylum Chordata; class Mammalia; order Artiodactyla; family Balaenopteridae; genus Balaenoptera; species Balaenoptera musculus. The sequence goes on from NC_045793.1 coordinate 43,253,342, forward strand.
CTTATTTAATCCTCACAATGATATTATGAGATAGGAACAACAGTATTTTTATGTTGCATTTTACAGTTCAAAGAATGGAGGCATGGAGTTAAATAACTTATCCAATGTGACCCTGCTGCTCCCATCACAGATATGAATCCAGGTAGTTAGGTTTAAAAGCCTAACCTCTAAGCTTTAGGTGCTTGGTGTCCCCAAGAAAGGGGGACCTCACCTCCTGTCAGCTTGTGACCCTGATGGATTCAAGACATCCTTTTTAGAGGGTTTCAGTTCTTTATGTTAATTTCTTTTCTTTTCTTTTCAGCAAGTGCTCATTGCTTACCTGCTGTGTGCAGGGAGCTCTTCACACTGACAGCAGCCAGTGTAACAAGATGGTAATCAACCTATATTGACAATCAAAATATCCACTGGCATTAGCTGTTTCAAATAGGAGCCATATGGTTTAGTGACATTACCTCACTGAATTCTTTTGTTTCCACTCAACATTTATCTAAAAAATTTTCAAATATCCAAAAGTTAAACAAATGGTAAAATGAACCACGTATACGCTCCACCCAGATTCAACAATTAACATTTTTCCAATTTGCTTTACCTCCCCTGCCCCATTTCTCAATCTCTGTACATGTACATACTTTCCCCCTTCTCGCAATCATTTGAAACTAAGATGCATGCATCATGATACTTTACCTGTAAGTACTTCTACAAGTTTAGACTGACAATAAGATTATTTTGTAACCACAATATCTTTACAACATCTAAAATTGAGTTCATATTAAAAATTTCAGGATGGACCTACAAATGTCTTTATAGCCTTCCCCCCCACCCCCGCCTTTGAACTAGTATCCACCTAAGGTTCATGGTTTGGATTTATTTTAATTTAGAAGAATCTCTCTATATTTTTAATCAGTATCTCACTTAATTCTGACACTGATCCCCTGGATAAGGCCCCATAAGCCTCATTTTGTGGATGAAGAAACTGAGGTTCAGAGTGATTAATACACTTGCCCAAGGTCACAAATCTGGTAAGTGAAAGAACCATCTTCTGGGTGTTAACTCCTCCTTTTTGGTAGCATCCTGCTGGATTGCAAGGCCAAGAAAATGATCACTGACAGTGTCAAGGTTGGGAAACTGAATTTGAAAATATTGCTAAATTAAAATCGGCTAAGATTCTAATAAACACATATCCCAACACTAGTTGCTCCTCTTGAAAATGTTTATTTCTAATTAAGATTATAAATGGGCTCAAAATCCACCTACCAGCACCTAGCTAGCTTTCACTGTATCATTAAGTGTAACGATTAATATGATTAGTATATATCATTTCATTGCTAAATAACCCACAATAAGTGATTAAATTCAGTACTGCTTTTTTCAATAGATCCTGCCATGTCTGAGTTTATTTCTGTGCACCCACCTTTAAAGCCATAATCCCTAGCACAATGCCATATGTGTGTGTGTATGTGTGTGTGCTTTTACTTAAAGATAAATAGTATAACATTTGTGCATTCATTTATCTCACTGAAAAGTTGCCACTAACATTTAAAAATCCAAATGGTGGCAAATCCTCTTTGGACATTCCAGAGACAGTCCAACAGTCACCACGTGCTTTATTTATAGAGTGCCTTACAATTTCCAAAGGCATGTTTATGCACAGCATCTCATTTGATCCTTACAGTTGTTCCCTAAGATGGTCTGGTTCTTAGTCCCAGTTTACAGGCAAAGAAGATGGCAGCCACAGGGGTGACGTGAAATCTACTCACATATATATTTGAAATTCAATTAATAGTCAAAAATTTGATTTGGTATAGTAATGAGCCATTTTTGCAAATGGTTTATAGACCTCATAAGACCAATCGAAATTCACGTGGGGTGAATAAATCATTTTGGGGGTTAGTATTTTCATTAGTCTTATACAGTTTTCTGAAGTTATCCTTGATTCTTTCTAGGTCTCCTCACATTTACTGCCTTTTCACTGCTATACCATGCTTGTCTACTGATTTACCCATAATAAACATAAAATAAATATATAGGAAATAAATTAAATGTGTACTAAGTACAGTATAAATATTAGAATATTTTCATGCACAAAGAACAGGGAGAAAAGAGAGAAAGAAGATTTAAAAGTTCACACTTAGGACTGCCTTTACATCTCTTAAACTTTGGATAGGACATTATTTACATACATATTAAAAGCCAAATCAAATTTTCCATTAGAATTTGTGAAAAAGCTTCTCATTTATTGTGTCTGGTAGTTTTATTTGTAAGTAATGAAAACGGGACCTTTTTTCTATTTTTTGCTATTTTTTCCTCTGGTTTTTGTGAGGAAATGATTGCATTTCTTAACATTATTAGATTAAAGCTAAATACATTATACTTTCAACAAACTATTTTATAATTTAAGATTTAAAGGTCATACATTGTTTTTGAGCAGGCATGCCATTGCTGTAGAGTTGAAGTGTAGGTCAGGTTTCATTTTTAAATGCCTTTGGACAGATCTTTTCCTGATAATTGGAGAAATGGTCTCTGAGGGCCAATTTCACCTTGTGGCTGGGAACTCCAGCTATATTCGGAGTCCAGTGATATCACATGGAATAATAACTACTAGAAAAAGTCCCTTTCTCTTTGGTGCAGCTGGCAGTGTCAAAATCTGCCTTCCATTTATACATATATTTATCTATAAAGGAGATGTTGAAAGAATGAATTTGTTTGGTTAGGAAATGCATTATGTTCCATATTATTAAGATAATACATGAAAAAACGGGTGTATTTTGACCAGAATTAGTCTGTGATTTGCATATATGTAGATACACTTGAAACAGGATTTCTTAAGCACATACTGCTGTCCTTACTTGTTAATTCTTCTTCCTCACAAAATGAAAAATACTGCTGCATTTAAAATTTGTTGTTGAATCATAAAGACATACTTGTAGTTTCACATGGGTTCTCTACATATGTTTTTGGTAGTTGACTATTTTTGGATCTTCCTTTTAATTTTACCTTTGACATGGGTGATGCTGGTTCAACAGCTTTACAAGCTGCAGGTATTCTATATTAGGAAAATGATGTCCAACTGACATCACTGTATATAACTCAGGTCTTTCTCTCATCAGTTCTCAAATACGTAACTTTTTCATTCTTCCAAATTTCATAAAGGGATATAAAACTATATCTGCAGAAATGAATTTCTTTCTATTAACTACTGGTTTTTATTTAAATATCCATGGAATAAAATCTGTGCCTGACCTTTTAAAAGTGCATGATTAACTAGAATGTTAAAACTTTGCTATTTAAAAATTACTTTATCTTAAAATAGAAAACAAAATGCTTTTTATGTAGACTCAAGAATTTCACCTAGTCTATGACTGGTAAACATATGAAATCATATTTCTGACTGCTTGTCCTTGAAGCAAAGTTCAAACAAACATTTCTGGGGTGCTTATTGTTGGCACCCCAGTAGATTCAGAGTCTAGTGATACCACAGTGAGCACGGTGGGCTCATTAAGAAGTCTACCCACAGTCCCTGTACTGCTAATCGGTACTCCATAAAGCCTGTTCAAGACTGTAGTGGTTAGTTCAGGGCCCCCATACAATTTTAGTAGTAAGAGATCCATTCAGCTTTTTTTCTCTAACTTCCAAAAGCAATTTTTTCCCCTGGAATTAGATAAAATAGTCCATAGAGAAAGTAAGTACCTGGTTACTCTCTTGAGCTCCTTTTCTACTTAACAAACTAAAGTTAAATCACTGCTGAACCAACTGATAAATCTAGCTGTATGAGTACACGTTGTACTATTCTTGAAACTTTCCTACAGTTTGAAATTATATCAAATGTAAAGTAACAAAGTTACCATTGATACTCTTGGGGATGATGAAAGAAGGACCAAAAAGATACTGGAAAGAGAAAGTTCCAATAAATGAAAAAATTCCAAAGAAATCTGAAAACTTGTGTTGAATTTGATTCACTTCCTCATTCAAAGTTATGGCAGTAATACTAGATATGGTGACACATCAATTGAGCAACTAACACACACACACACTGAGAATATTTATTTTCTATGACAACTCCACAATCATCACATTCTGAGCCAACAGTCTACCTCCTGGAAATATAAATAACAATAAATACAATTCTCAAAATCCTTTTTAGGGACAAAGTGGATCAAAGGTGGTTCTTTAACTATTATAACAGATAGATAATATTTTCTATTCTTTTAGTTTATAAAGACTTAAACAAAGCTTGATATGGTTCACATTTTTTTTGTTATATTTATTTAAAAATTTTTTTTTGGCTGCACTGCGTGGCTTTCAGGATGTTTCCCGACCAGGGATTGAACCCGGGACCCGGCAGTGAAAGCGCCAAGTCCTAACCACTGGACCACCAGGGAATTCCTGATATGGTTCACATTTTAGAGGGATGGCTGCAAAAGGACTTCGTTCAAAATTAGTTTCTCCATCAGATATTATTTGCCTTTGTCTCCAGAAAGTTTTATCCATTGGCAAATCCATTCACTTTTTATAAATGAGCTTATAAGAATTGAACTTGAAGACTTAACTTTATTGCTGTATTTTACAGTTTCAGTTTGAAGCTTTTATCTGGGTTTGGTTCACACTTAATGTCACCTAACACTGCAGGGGATGTGGTGCCAGCTTCTTTAGTGGCACTTAAACCACTTCCAGTTCTATGTATGCCTCTGCCTGCTCCATGGAATTTTAGGGACCATGTGATCTCATTTCTGTTGATAAATTATTGTGAAAGTGTTTTCATGAACTATAAAGCACTTCAGAAATCTAAAGTATTTTCATTTATAATTATTCAGTAGAAAAAGATAATCAAAGAAATCCCGTTTCTGAGGATTTAAAAATCTTGTTGGTGTTTTATAATCCTAGAATATATTGACTGCTTGGGCTTTAGAAGATGTTTATAATTTATTTCAAACAAATAAAAATTTTTGCCTTTGCCCTGAAAACTGACCTTTAATACTAAATCCTAGTCTGAAAGAATGGCTAAAATAGACTTCACCCTTTAGAAATCCATGCCCTTGATTAAAGGGGTGGCTGACTTTGAGAGAAGGTTCTCTACAAACTCCTGATGGCCACACTTTAGGGGCAACCTCAGTGGTTCCTGTATATTTCTTTCTATGCACACTTTCCTTCACTGTTTACCATTTTCCATTAACTAAGCTGAAAAGGAAATTAGCAATTTTATTTTTGGCTACTCTAGAGTGAATGTGCATGGGACAAAAATGAGCATTTCTGAGGCTCTGTCAAGTGCCCTTAAAAACTAATATCAAAGAATCAATCTTAAAACTTGCCAGTGTTAATGATAGAGAAGTACAGTCTCTCTGGTAAGGACAGTGTGGGAAGTTCTATTTTAAGTGAGGTAAATAGCTTTTTGCAGCTTGTACATTGGTTAGCTCACATTAAGAAAACTTGAAAAGTAAAAAAAAAGACTTTCTTTTGTAATGAAAAAAGCAATTCTTTAGATGTTAATAGTTTAAAATGAAAAGTAGATACACTCTGATCAAAGGAAAAGTTGCTTATTGGCAAAATAGTATTTCAAACTATTATATATATATATATCTCAAAATAGATATATTTTTGATTGTGTTTACTCCTTACTTTGAAAGAGGAAGGCATGCCTCCCTCAACCTATAACTTTTTTTCCAGGTTAAGACTATTCTGTGTGTGTCTCTCTTTCCAAAGATGAATGTGGGTTCTCATTTTGACACAAATGAGCTATGACTCTCTTTAAAGGTGTCTGTGGCTCTAATTCCAATAATCCTCCTCCATTCCTTTTAGCTCTTAACACTCAGGAATTTTGCAAGTAGAGCATCTTTTAATCAGTGTTTTATTTATTTATTTATTTTCTTTGTAACCTAACATATTTTTCCGTGAAGGTGCAGTGCATATATTTTAATGGATCTTTCTACATTAATATTGTGCGAATTATGACTAGCACAACATAAACACTTAATACTTCAGACTATAATTCTTATTAGGAAATACTTTTTTTCCATATAAGCATAGAGTCTGTAAGTAACATTATATGGGAGGATAATAAGAGACCCACCAATTTGATTCTTATTTAGTCAGATGGAAAGGGGAACAGGGGTAAATTTATATGCTGAAAGCTTTACATCATATATTTATGTCAGGTATTTCATATAGTATTGAACATGAAGTTACTACTGTGGTATCCATTATGGTATATATAGCTACCCATGGTATTAACAAATGAGGCTGCCAAGTCAGCATGAGGTAATGTTCTTGTTTTTATTCCCCATTACCCACCAATGCTGGCCTCCTAGACAGCTTCCCCATTCCCCAGTCGAGCTCTAGCCTTTCACTACTCTCTTAAATACTTCACACGGCAGCCACACTGTTTGTAAAAGGCCCCCATTTCGAACTGTCTCTATCCATTGACTTCCAGCCTGTTTTAGGACCAGTCTGTCCTCAACTACTTCCTTCTCTCTGAGGCCTTCTCTGACCATTCCACCCAATTTAGGCCTCTTGTGAACTTCCTTAGCAATTTTAACCTTTATCACAATACTGAGAGACATTAAGATATTCTTGGGGTGCCATGATGGAAAATGAACAAAGTTTTTATTTCTGATTTTATTTCCTTGACCATGGAAATGATACTGTTTTGTTACCCTTTCTTCCCTTTCCAGATAACCAAGCTGAAAATAGATAGTAACCCTTTTGCCAAAGGATTCCGGGACTCCTCCAGGCTCACTGACATTGAGAGGTAATGAGAATTTTCTGTTTACTTTTTTGCCCAGATAAGATAAAGAGAAGCACTAGTTTGTAAGAGCACACTCCTTTCAACACCAAAGAGCCATAACCTGACTGTATAGAGTCTCCAGTACTCTGTATAGTCTCCAGTTCTCTGCCCCACCTTCCCTTCCAGTTATAAACCCTGTAGATATGCAACTGCTTAAGCTTTGACAGCTGCTGCAGCTGGATCTATTCTATGCTCAATTTCTGAGTGAAGTGGTTTCTTTGGACAGGACAGTTTTTCAACGGGGCTTCTTTGTTATCAAAGACACAGTCCTCTCGATGGTATTAAGCTTCATGTCTTGAGTGGCAATCCACAGAGAAATAGAATCTTAATAGCCTTTGCCTTCTGAAGTGGATATATTTGTTAACATAAAGACTTATAAAGGTAGTTTGGAATTTTGAAACAAGGAGAGGCAATTTAAATCAAGGTGTATATTTTACCTACAGCATAGACTGCTTATACTTAATAGGAAAGCTATCAGATCTCAGGACCTTTAAGAAGGCAAGTGACAATCATGTGCCATAATTTACCCCACTTTTTATTTAATTAAAATGGTTCACACAGTGTGAGACTGTCTAAGTGATGAGTAATGACTATATTGAGATGCATAGTTTGCCCAAAATGAATGTCAAAAAATGGTTTTGTCAAGGAGAAGATTATTTGTATCCCTTAAACATACTATGTAACTTTCTGTACTTATTCTGTTTTGTTTTTGGTGAGCACATTTAAGTTCCACTCTCTTTACAAATTTGAATTATATAATACAATGTTATCAACTATAGTCACCATTTCACACATTAGGTCGTCAGATCTTACTCATCTTCTGTATCTAATCTTTTATGTGGCCTGGAATCTTTATTGACAGGTGGGGTACCCTAGCTACCACCAGCCCTCTGGTTTACTTTATCTCCAAATCTTTGTGTGATTTCCCTACCAACTGCTACGTGTTTCTGCCACACTCTTTGTTACCTACCACATGGTCACATCTGACCTCAGCACTTCTCTCTAACCTGTCCTGGAAACTCAAATTAAAGGATAATTACATGTTTTAGCAACATCTGTCTTATCCTTCCCTCATCCTTCCCAAATGGCAGAGCATAGGCGTGTGGTTTTGACTGGTGGGAACAGATATAGAAGCTCGGTGGGGAGACAAAGTATCCAGCAGGAGAGACTGAAAGTTGGGTAGAACTGTGGCATCTGAGTAGAAAAGATTAATTAGTTGGAGTGCTTGACAAGTGATTGTGGGGTATTGAGAGATCAGGGAAAGAAAGTTGAGCTTGTTGAAAATCCATTGCAAAATGCAGAGAGATGGCAAGGAGATAACTCTCCAATTAGGTGGGACATAGGCGTGCAAATAGGTCATAAGACCCAAGTCAGTGAGAAAGTGGTATCAGCAGCGTGGGTGACAAAGGAGTCCATTTACAAAGGCTACTTGCATTTAGGTGTGGCCTTTTTTATCTCCTATTTCTGGAGTGCCAGAGGTACTGATTCAGACTGGGTTTATGCAAGTGGGATTTTAATATGTGAACTTTTTCTCCGTTCTAGTCAGGGGTCAGGCAAAAATGAAAACAGTGGCTCAGTTGGGAAGTAAGTGATGTGTTTTTACAGTGGGCATCATATCTTCTGTCTCAAATCAGTGGGTGAGCATGGTATATAGAGACAAAGTCATGGGTTAGAGTCCCAGCTCTGCCTTTTCCTGCCTGAGTGATCCTAGAGAAGTCACCTAACTCCTGAGTCTGCTTCCTCATCTAGAAAATGGAGAAAATAACCCTGCTTACTTCAAAGGTTTATTATGAGAACCATGTAAGATGACATTTATGAAAGCACTTCTAAATCTCAAAATGTAAAATAATTATATTTTATTAGATGAGCATAGTTTTACCCCATCTAAGCTACTTTTAACAGTCTTAATAAACTACTCCTAGAGTAAAAATAGCCCCTTTTGTTGCACTTGTGCTTATGAGAGACAAGTACCCAGACTCACTACCCTTTAGAGCGACGGATTTGATAACACATGCAGCCACATTTTTCACTTATTTTATAAACATCCTGATGTGGGGAACACTCACATGTACATGAAGCTAAGAAGCTTTCAATGGTCTGAGGGCCAAGAGAGCATCTTATGTGACTAGCTGCAAGTTTGCAAGATGACCTAAGTAGTGTGAAATTGGACAAGGTTTTGGATTTCATTTCCAGGTATTTCAGTCTGAATTTTTTCTAAGCAGCCTTTGGGGATGGGACAAATCAGATCAATTGATCTTTGGAGACCTAAAGAAATTAAATTAGTCTGGAGTCAGTTACTGCACTAAACCATCTAGTAATTGAATTGCTCCTTGTAACTGACTGAAAACAGCCCTATTTGTAACAATATAGAGAGCTTTTTTTAATAAGAGATCTGAGAGAAAAACACATCTTTTTAGGACATGATGACAGAAATTGCACTTTTCTAACCTAATTGAATATGACGTTATAAATATGTGACCTTAATGATTTCAAGTTTCCTGTTCCAGATTTACAGCTACTGTGTGGGACACCCAAACAAAAATGCCTTTAGGATTGGATCTGTTTGCCTTATACCTCTAAACTCACAGTATTATTCTTTCTACATCTGCACAAGCTTTGAGGATACTCTAAAGGGCATTCTGGTTTTCTTGCTCTCATTTTATGAGGTTCCATTCAGATACCTGAATGTCTTACATACTTCATGTGCAGCCTTCTCTCAGGGACAGCATCTCCCTCATTTATAAAAGGAAACTCATCTCATTACCAAAAGTAGAAAGTGTTTTCATTAGATGCTTTGCACATATACCTACAATGGACAGCCAAGAAGCAAATCAAAAGCTCAAAGGGATTTCTTAATATAATCTAATTTATAGTTATTTAGTTCAGGGAAAGAATTATCTGCTGGTGCCATATAATAAATAACTTACAGATACTCTATCAGTTGGTTTTTCTTTTGTGGGGAGGGAAGGGGCACTTTGTATAGTAAGTGAAGGCATGGTATTACTTCTGAGAAAGGAGAAATTACTATGAAGATATTTAAATGTTCAAAATTAAGTTTCTTCTGTTAGGTTTTTTTGTTTGTTTGTTTGCTTTGTTTTTTACAATTAGAGTTCATGCTTATTGCAGAAAAATACTGACAAGCAAGAAAAAGAGCATAAAAAAAGTAACAAAATTCCATTCACTCAGAGATAACCACTGGCAAAAACATATATTCTTCCAGATACTTTCCTATGCACATATGAACATTAACTTCCTTTGAAGTTTACCACACACACTATTTTTAATCATTTTTCCCTTAATATCAATAGGTATGTCTGTAGTATACTTTTTAATGGCTAATTTTCCATTGTGTACAATAATTTGACCAATCCTATAATGTTAGTTACTTAGGTTTCCCACTCTTTGTTATTACAAACAGTGCCAGGAAGTAAAATGTATATCTTTACACATATTACTCATTATTACTATAGGATAAATACTAACAAATAAAAATGCTGTGTAAAAGGATACACATTATTTTAACCATAATGTTATTTTTAATTGTTAAGTTATAGGGAAAACCTGAATGTTCAACAATAGGAGAATGGTTTAATAAATTTTTATAGTCACTCAATGGAATTTTTTTAAATTGTGGTAAAATATGCATTTTGAACATTTTTAAGTGTATAATTCAGTGGCATTAAGTACACTCACAATGTTATACAACCATCACCATATCCATTTCCAGAACGTTTCCAACATCCCAAACAAAATATCTGTACCCATTAAACAGTAACTCTCTACTCCTCCTCTCCACAGCCCCTGGTAATGTCTATTCTACCTTCTGTCTCAATGAATTTGTCTAGTTTAGGTACCTCATATAAATGGAAAGATATGCATGTTTTAAAGGCTTTTCATATATACTGCCAGGTTTCCTTCAAGAAAGATTGTCCATGTCATGATCAAGAGTGTCCATTTCTTTGCACCCTTGTGAAACATGATCATCATCTTGTTATCTTTGCCAATTTGATAGGTGAAACTCTGTATTTCTCTTTTATAAACTGACCTATTTATGTCCTTCGCCCATTGTTTTATTCTTTTGGATTGTTCATCTTTTCTCTTATTCATCTATAAAAGCTATTTTTATGTATTAATATTTTTATTGTTCATATATGTTGGAATTATTTTATCTGTTTGAAATTAGCTTTTTACTTATGTTTTTGATAAATAGAATATTTTATCGCCAAATGTATTGTTCTCTTTATGATTTCTATCTTAAAAAGATTCTCTAGTCCAAAAAAACATAACTAGGTAAATATTCAACTACAGATTTTCTATCATTTTATTGCTTTCTAGGTTTTTATTTAAATACTTAACTCATGCAGTATTGATTTTGTATAAAATATAAAATAGATGTCATTGTATATTCTTTATAAGTGGCCCCAAAACTATGTATTTACTAACATATTCCTTCCCACTTTTAAAAAATTTCCCCTTTATCATATACTAAATTCTTACTTATAGTTGTTTTTAGTCTCTTTATTGATCTGCCAGTATTATATTATTATAATTTTGGTAAATTGGTATAATATATAAATATTTGATGATAGGTAGATATCTGATATGACAACTCCAGATCTTTTTTCTTGTCATTTTCAAATTTTCTTGACATTCTTTGACATTTATGCTTCCAGTCTCTGGAATTTTGTCCAGTCTTCCGAAAAAATGTCATTGGAATTTTGATTGGGCTTGTGTTAAATTTATATAATAATTTGGGGGAGAAAAATGATATCTTTACAGTAATGAGACTTCTAGGAGTATGTCATATGTTTGTCTTTTTACTGAAACCTCTTCTTATGTTCTTTAGAAGTTTTGGTATTTTCAAGTTTATAAGTCCTACACAATTTCTCAGGCACATAGCTACATTGTCCAGTTCAATAGCCACTGGCCACAGATGGCTAGTGAGGACTTGAAATGTGGCTATTCCATATTAAGAAATACCACAGGCACCAAAAAACAAAACAAAAACAAAAAAACAAACAACAAAAAACCAAACACTGATTTTTAGGGTTTAGTATGAAAAAAAGACTGAAAGTATCTCAACAATAGTTTTAGGATATTGATTACATGTTGAAATAATATTTTAGAGACATACTGGGTTAAATAAAATACTAAAATTAATTTCACTTTTTTAAAATGTGACAACTAGACTATTAAAAATTACATATGTGGCTCACGTTACCTTTTGTCTAGAATGTACTAGAAGGTTTTTTTTTTGGTGGGAGAGGGCTTGCTTTTGAAAATAGAATTTTTAATTAGAAATCTGTCTAGTCTGTAAAAAGCTATTGATTCCTATATGTCTTTGGCATCCTGCCATTTTACTGAACTTAAAAAAATTAGTTTTAACAATTTTTCCTTTTAGTCTCTTGACTTAACCACTTAGATTTCTATATCATTTGCAAAACTGATCATTTTGTTGTTTTCGTTCTAGGATTTACGCCTTTAACAATGTCTTTTTCTTGTTTTATTACACTGACTAAAATTTCCGGAATACTATTAAAAAGTGATGATAGTTAGCATTTTCTCTTGTTCTTGACTTATTTAGTAATGCCTCGTGTTTTATCATTATATATGGTTTTCATTGGCTGTTGGTTTCAGATTGATATGCTTTATCATATTGAGGTATGCCTAAATTAAGAATTTTTTGCTATCCTGAATGTTAACTGAATTTATATTAAATGCTCCTTTAACATCCACTGAGACAATTTTAATGATTTTTCTACTTTTAAATAACAATATGATTAATTCTAGTCATACTGTCTATGTTGAGCCATCCTTGTATTTCTGGAATATATCCTATCTGGATTTTATCTGTTTTTCTTGTAATATATTGCTGGATTTAACTTACTCATATTTTATTTAAGACTTTTTGTATCAGTCTTCATAACACAGATATACTTTGTTTCTTCTTTCCTTCTCTGTCAGTTTTTGGTGTCAGGTTTCTGCTAGTTTGTTTGAATAAACTGAAATATCTTCCTTCTTTTTATTGTTTGATCAGTTTAAATCCAAAGAAGTGATACTTTACAGTCTTGCCCATAAATTCATCTGTTTGCACTATTCTTTTGAGGAATACTTCTTTAACTACTTTCTTAGTTTGTTCCATAATTTATCAGTCAAATGATCATTTACTTCTATCCCATTTAATGCCTGTCTTGAGTTCTACTTTGTCTCATCTTATATTGGTATACCTTAACATTTTTTGCTTTTATTTGCCTTTCAATTTTTAAAAATCTTTGTCCCTACAGCAATAGACCCCTCTTTCTCTTGCATAATCAAACAAATATCTTGACATTTCTTTCATTAAGTAAAAAACAACCTTCTCTTGATGCCATGTGTCTCTTGAGTTACTGATTTTCCCAGTTTTCTACTCCTTCTAATAGTAAAGCTCCTTAAAAAGAGTTGTGTGTATTCTCTTCTCAGTTCCTCTCTTCCCTTTGTCTCTTCTACCCTGTCATTTAGAGTTTCACCTGCACTACCCCACCAGTCCTCCTCTGTCCAGGTCACCAGTGAACTCCCCATTGCTAACCACAATGGTCAATTCTCAGTCCTATCTTACTTCACCTATTACCAGGGTTTGACACTGTTGTTTATTCTCTCCCTTTTTCCTCTTTGCTTCCAAGATCTCTCACAATCTCTGGTTTTTATTCTACTCCATTGGCCATTCTTTCTCCATCCCCTTGTTGGTTCTTCCCCTTGTCCTCCATCTGTAAACAGTAATGTGTTCCAGGCCTTAGTCCTTGGACCTCTTCTCTTCTCAGTTCGCATCCCCTTCCTGGGTGATATCACCAGTTTCATGCCTTTAAATGCCATTATATGCTGACTACTATCAAATTTACATCTCTGGTTCTGGCCTCTCTAGAGTCAAAGCTCTGGCTGGCTATTACTTTTACTTTTCCATCTCTGCTAAGGGTACCTCACATCTACAACAGGACGCCCAACCACACTCTTCTACACCTGCTCTCCTCTTACAGTTCCCTTCTCAGCTGCATCCCTCCCATTGCTCCAGCCAAAAGACTGGGTGTCACCCTTGCTGGCCCCTCTTTCTCTTTCCACATGCAGGCAACTAATCATTCTAACTATATCCAGAGGAGTCCAACTACTTCTTACCATTCCCACTGCTACCACTCTTATCTAGGACAATATCATCTCTTTCCTGAATTATTACATTAATTTTCTAATTGATCTTTCTACTCCCACTCTTACTGTTCTTAAGTCCATTTTCAGTTCACCAATCAGAATGATCTTATCAAAGAAAGGAAGTCAGATCACATCACTCTTGCTCAGAGTGACTCATCTTCCCATTCACAGTAAAATCCAAAGTCCAGACAAGGCCTGAAAGGTCCCACAGAATCTGATTCCAGCCCTCCCAGTTATCTCTCTGAACTCACCTACCTTTGTCTTGCTCACTTTCCTTTGAACATGCCCAGGCCCATCTTAGCCCCAGTTAGGGCCTTTATACTTACTTACCCTCTGCCTAGATTATGCAGCCCCCAATATCTGATTGGTCCAATGCCTTGTCTTTTTGCTTCCTACTATATCCCCAGAACCTAGAATAGTGCCTGGTACATAGTAAACACTCAAATATTTGTTGCGTAAATAATGCTGTGTCTTTATAAATGTCATACAGAGTATCTGTATTTTTAAAAGTTTGTCTGAAGGTCTTTGTGTTTTAGTTGAAAAATTTAATCTATCTCCAAGTATTATGACCACTGATATGTTTGGTATTGCTTCTTTCTAACTATTTCTGCTTTCTGTTTAATTCAGCTATTTGTTTTACCCCTTATTTTCTCTTCCTGTCTTTTGTTAAATTTATCAAGTCCCGGCACCACCCCCCACCCCACCCCACCCTGCTTTTATTACAGTTAACATTCCACAGCCACCACTTGTCAGCCAGTGAGCTATGCAGTTGACACATTTTATTTCAGCTACACTTCAAAATAATTCTATAATAAAGAATGATTATCATCCCTATAAATCTATAATAAAGAATGACTATCATCCCTATTAAGCTGAAGCTTAAAGAGATTAATACTTTATTCAAATTCACATATGGTAATTTGTGACAGCTGAGCCTCACACCCAGGTTACTTTGTCTGAAACCAAAGTCCTTTCTTTAATGTTCATTATATTTTTTAATATAATTATGCTTTTAAATTCTGAAAGACATAATTGTAAAATTGATATTTCTCTGTTATTGTTAGGAATGAAACAATACATTTTCTTTTCTTGTAAAATAGGAGATACTTAGTATGTGATTTTTTCCTTGTACTGCCCCTCCCTCAACCTATAGTTTTGGTTTAAAAAATCTGGGATTTAAAATCCAGCTTTTTATTCATGTATCTTATCTTCTTTTTCAGTTCTTTTTCTTAATGTTTATGTAAGGATCACAAATACATCAACCACGATCATTTAAATTTAATTCTAGTCATACTCATTTCATTGTTTAATGCTCATTTCTTCTGTTATACTCTGATTACTGGAATTGTGTTCTGACTTTATTCTCAGTTGTTGATAAATGTTGAGTAATTGGTTGAGGAAGGATATATGGGTGACCCTCTTTATCAGTTCATACATATCTGAGAGGATCTGTTGCCATTATTATAACCTGACTAGTGTCACTGTCTTTCTCCTCAGAACTCTTTCAACCTTCCTTTGTCATCTAGTTTTTAAATACTGTAGATAGAGTAAAAGCTGATGCTAAACTCACTGTCTTTCCTTTGTTGGAAAATTACCTTTTTTTCCTATCTGATAAAAATGCTTTTAGAAAGTTTCCTTTGAAATTCAGAAATTGTACCAGTATTTGTTCAGTTGTAAATTTTTTTCATTCGTATTCACAATATAACTGAGCGCTTCCAATTGAAAACTCAAGTCGTTACTCATCTCAGGAAAGTTTTCTTCTTGTTCTTTTTTTTTCTCCTCTTCCTCATTCTTTTTGCTTCTAATTGTTCTGCTCTATTCAGACCTACTAAAATTCCTATTATATAAATGTTACAACTCCTGAATCTATTCCCTATTTCTTTCATCTTTTGTTTAATAATTTTTACTTCTTTAACTGTTTACTCTGATATTGGAAGAATTTCCTATATGAGTCTTCTAATTTGTTGATGCTGTTTTCTACAGCATCCGGTATGCTGTTTGCTGTCCTTACTGAGTTCTTTTAAAATGTGGTAATTAATATTTTGTCACTTTCAAGTATCCTTTTACATTTCCAGATTGTTTCCTTTTCATGCCTGCTAGTCCCTGCTTTATTAGTGTAGGGTCTTCTTAAATCTCACTAAAAACTTGAAACTACAAATTAGAGACTTAAAATATTTGTTTCTTGGAACAAGTCTGTTTCAAAAGAGAACACTTGTTCTGTTTTTAAAAATTAGTTTTCTTCTTTTGAATTGCTGAGTTTTTTGTAATTCCAATTTCCTTTCTCTAGCTCATGTATAGAATGGGATGTCTGTTTGTTTAGCGTTAGGAGCTGAGATTAATTGTGAATAAAATCATGTGGCTCTTTGTTTAATCTTGCAGGTGCAGACTGAAGAAGGGGTAATAATTTAAACTTACTGTGAGTGTGCCAATTTGGAAATAAAATTATTCTGTTTGGGTTAGGAAGTTGTTGCAGGTAGGTGGAGATAGCCTTGGAAAAGGGAGTTTTAACTTTACATTGATTATATTACCCTGTCTGCCTCAGCAGCTGGAAATCAGCTGTTCCCTCTCCATGCCCAGCAAAGCAACCTCATGGCCCTCCTCCAGAGCCGGTGGTGGTCATTAGCCCCACACCCTGCAGTGTACCAAGACCGCAGTGTGCTAGCTGAGAGCGTGCTGCTGTGGGATCCCTTCCTCGTGGCCTCCAGCAGTGTAAGAATCTGCTTCTCATCAACTGCTCAAAGATCTGCCTTTATCATTAATCTCTGCTGCTCCAAGGTGGGGTTTAGGTGAAGCTCTGACAGAGGGCTTTTCGTTTCTTCCCCATCCCCCCAAGTAGCTTTCCTCCCTGTACAGCGATGAACCGCACGCTGTTTGATGCTTCCCTCACTCCTTTCCTGTGGCTAAAATGTCAGACTATGCAGTTGGCACTCTCCCTTCACACTGAGAGTCTCTATAAAATATGTTTAAAACTCCCTGGGACTGAACAAAACTTTCAAACACATGAAATTTGGACACAAGCCCAGAGGGAATCAGGCCTTCTTGCTCAGAGCTCAAACACTATTAGTTTAGATGAAGAAGAAAACTTCAGGAAACAAAGTTGCAAATCTGCTATTCTGGAAATTTATAGTTTTATCTGCATCAAGCCATGGAGCAGCAAGCATTTTGGCAGGTTTGCTAAAGAGGTTCACAGTTTATGGATAATTCCTAGGTCTTAAATAATGACTTCTGGTGCTAGAAAGAAAGCAGTGTTGGTTCTAACATAGCTCTAAGCTGGCTTGTGGAGTTTCTGAGGCAGTGAGGTTTTCATGAAGAGCAGTGTGGGGTGAGTGGGGCCCACCTCTAATCAGGTAAATAGCTTGGAGCAGGGGTTGGCAAACCCTGCTGTCTGCCACCTGTTTGGTATAGCCCACAAGCGAAGAATGGTCTTCACATTTTAAATGGTTGAAAAAATTATAAAGAATAACATTTTGTGACATGCAAAAATAATATAAAATTAAAATTTATTGTCTATAAAGTTTTATTGCAGGACAGTCACATTTTTCAATTTATGTATTGTATGTGGCTGCTTTCATGCTACAGTGACAGAGCTGAGTATATCTGACAGAGATCCTAAGGCCTGCAAAGCTTAAGCTATTTTCTACCAGGCCTTTACAGAGTAAGTTTGCTGATCACAGGCTTAGAGCTTTAAGGGGCTGTGGAAATGTTGGTAGCAAGGAAAACTCCTACCCAGAAATTTTACCTTCTTAGGATGGTATTTAAAATGAAGAAACTCAGAATTTCATTTTGAGGCCCATATGGTGATGCTAATTGACAAAGCTGGCGAGATCTGACCTCTGCCAACACCTTATCCTTCCTCTCTTTACAATGGTAGTTTTTGAGACATGCCTTAGGGTCATTTTAGCACCTGTAGTTCAAGCCAGAAGAAAGATGACAGAGTAGGATGACAGAGTAATAACTTCAGAGATGCATACTTTTTAAGATTCTCTGTAAATTTCAATTATCTATGCTATTTTTATCCATCGTCTAATCTTGTGCCTCAACTATAATGAATAACTGAAAAATAGGTTGTAATTTTTTTTCCTCTTTCAGAGAAAACTTGCAGGGCCTTTAGAGAACAGTATAAAAGGCATTTGGGAAAGCTGGTGTTAGAGAGACTCCTAAAACATCATCCAGTTTATTGTTAAGGAATTAGAAAATACTTTTACTAATATTTCCCAAATTTGCATTTTAAAATGGAAAAATGTGATATTTAAAATGTGTAAGAATCCAGTACTCAAACTTTAAATAAGTCGAATGTGAGCCTCCACTTCTCAGAATCCCCCTCCCCAGAGATAGTCTCTGTCCTCAGTTTGAAGGATATGTGTGTGCACACTCACATGTACTTTAAAGGTAAAATCCTACTTGAGTTCATACTAATACTTTCTATTTCAATTCAGGATGATAAAGTTTTTACTTAACCTCTCTGACCTTTTCTCTGTACTTCTTTTCTCTCATGCTGAGCCTCTAGTTCTCAGTAACACCAGGAATGACAATATTCTGTCATTGCTCCTTTGCTTTATCTCACAGCATAGAGAAAGAAGCATAGCAATCTCAGAATATGTATGTCAGCATATCTCCAACAGTGTGCCAACTAAAAATAGTTAAAAATCTTTTTGTGGTTCTTTTTGTCCTTAGTGTAGATTCTGTTGATACTAGAGTGTTGTGTTTTTTTTAAGTTTTGTTTTGTTTTGTTTTTTGGTCATACCACCAACCTAATGATACACATTTAGGTTCATTTGTTTTATTGTATTTTTTATTTTTTGGAATTTAAAAAAGTATAATTTTCTTATATGGTTATTTAATACATGATTTACAAGGTTTCAAGATAAATCTACAGAACATGGCTTATTCAAAGGCGGTCAAAATTCTGTATCTCCTCCATCCTATTTCTTCCCTCTCCTATCGGTAACTATTAAAAAGAAAAAGCATTGTTTATCCTTCCATTTTTTTTTTTTTTTTTTTTTTTATTGAATTTATCTTTTTTTTTTTTTTTTTTAAATTTTTTTTATAGCTACTTTATTTATTTATTTATTATTTATTTTTGGCTGTGTTGGGTCTTCGGTTCGTGCGAGGGCTTTCTCTAGTTGCGGCAAGCGGGGGCCACTCTTCATCGCGGTGCGGGGACCGCTCTTCATCGCGGTGCGCGGGCCTTTCACTATCGCGGCCCCTCCCATTGCGGGGCACAGGCTCCAGACGCGCAGGCTCAGTAGTTGTGGCTCACGGGCCCAGCTGCTCCGTGGCATGTGGGATCTTCCCAGACCAGGACTCGAACCCGTGTCCCCTGCATTAGCAGGCAGATTCTCAACCACTGCGCCACCAGGGAAGCCCTCCATTATGTTTTTTAATATAAGCAGATACATGTTTATATATGCTTCTTTTTCTTAAATTTTAACTCTATACATTTTCACCTTGTTTTTTATGTAACACTGTACATTAGTATTATATTACATATATGTATATCTGTAAGTATATAATATACATGTAATGTATATAGTAATATGGGCTCAGTTGTGTCATATTGTTTTGTTATATTTAAATAGATATACAAGTATTTTATATAAATAATCTTTTACTATGTGGTCTATTTTATTAGCAACTTTTTTTTATACTTTTTTTTTGGTAACTAGCAAGATTCATACTCTTGTTCTGTTTTCCTTTACACTAATATCTGTTAAGAACGCCTACTCTCCCTCTTTCTAATTTTCTTTAAGTCCCCTCCTAGAAGCAATATTGAAATTAACTAGTAACTTCTTTTTTTCTTCCCCTCTACTTTCCCTCTTTTTCAGCATCTGATTTGAAGTAACATCCTTTTAATCCCAGTTAATAAACATATATAATCAACAACTTTATTCTACTTATCATGTTCTTTCCCCATTCTCCCGCCCCATTTTTGAGAACTGTTTCTCATCTACCTTGTCAGAGAACAGTCATTACATACTATATCCTTTCTTATAACCATAGTTTAGTCTTAGTTCTATAAGTAAATATATATTTAATGCCCCTGATGCATCTTATGTCAGTGTCTCTCCAGTGTTTTGGTTGTCTGAAGTTCATTTTCTACTTGGTTCCTCAAGAAAGGCTATAGTGGGACCAAAATTCCTTGTCTTTTGCATGAACATAACAGTCTGTGACCTTCATTTGTGAAAGTCAGTTTGACTTGGTATACACAATCCTTGCATCACATTTTCTTTCCTGCCATATTTTAGATATGTTGTTACTTCACTGTCTCCTGGAATAAACTATGACTGTCAAACTCTGATGACAATCTGATATTCTTTCCCATATAAGTGACAGCCTGTTTTCTGGAATGATCAAAAGATTTCATTCTTTTTCTTTTGTTCTTATTGTCTTTGATCAAAGGGCAGAAGGGGATGCGCAGTTCCCAGAGGATTATCTGGACATGTTGCCTTCTTATTTCTTTCACTCATAGATGATGTGAAGGGACAGAAAGAAGGTGGCATCAGTCTTCTGAAACATTATTCATTTGTTCCTCTTGTACCTCATGCTTCCTTAGAATGAGGAGTCCTTGGAGTACAATCCAAGACCCTCCCTATACTAACTTCTAGTGAGCTTGCCAATGGAATAAATTTTAAATTGTCAGAAGCTCTGCTGATGACCTTAGAGGCAGAGAAGAGGAAATTCATGGTGAAATGAAATGTAAGGATTATATGGATTTTCCTTCTCTACATCATGGGTCCCATCCAGACAGCTGGCACTTGCATCATTTTGGTGGACTCAATGGGAAGCTGAATGGATGTCCTGCTCAGTGCTCTCTCCAGATGTCCTATAGTAGAGACATTTCTCTAAAAACTTCTCCTCTACCTTTGAATTTTGGACATATTAGTCACTTTTTTTCTTAAAGTGTGGTCCAGAATAAGACTTTCTGCAGTATACTTTTGTGTACTTAGTTCATCTCTCCTCCTCATCTTCACCTTCCCCTGTTTAGGATACCTGCTGGTATCTGGGCTTTCTTCTAAGCATTCTAGCTAGCTTTGGAAAAAAGAAAATTCTGACAATCAGGGCTCCTGAAGAAGTCATGCATGTCATGAACTGATTAGTCCAACCTAATAGTTGTTACCCAAATAGCTGACAACATAAGTTCACATATCACTCTTATATTCTGTCTTTAGAAGAAAACCAGTATAACTGATTTATGCAAAGCAGAGGAATATATATATGGGGGGGGGCATTGTATTGCCTGAGAAAATAAATGGATTAGACTTCAGCCTAGTGAATAGTGAAATGGTTATGGCTCATAACTTAGTTTGCTAATTCCCTTAATCTTTCATAAATACAACTATACTTGAGTATTATGGAGACTCTTACAAAGTAGATTATGCAGTGTCTGTAATAAAGTAAAAGTGAAACAAAATTTCAACGAAGTCAGCTAAAACAAACAAACAAACAAAAAACCCTGGATGTTAAAGGCAGCCACCATGTGAGAGGCAGGCTATTCGAGAGTAAAAATACTAAAGAAAGCAAATGGCAAAAGGTAGTAACAATGGTCTCTGCTTTATTTATTTTAAGGCTGGAGTGATTTGGGGAGCCAACCAGTTTCTCTGTCATTATACCAATGAGGCAAGTGGGGCCGAGAGTGATCTGCCAGATCACACAATTAGTAGAAGATTTGGGGTTAGAACTCAGGGCTCTTTGCAACTAGTACTGGACTTTTTCAAAATGGCTCTTTTTAATTTTAATTCTGTTTATATATTTATAGACTCATAAATTGTTAGAGCCATAATGGATCTTAGAGCTCATCTAATCCAGCCCACCATTTCCCTACCACACCCTCATTTTATAGGAGAAAGCAAAGCCCAGACACAGATAAGGAATCTGATCGCACAGCTTCTTAGTAAAGAAACATCTTTTTATCATCTCCAGTGAAGACAGAGTTAGTATAAAAGACTGTATGCATAAAATGAAAGTTATTTTGTTTGGCAACCAGATTAAAGTCTGCTTTTAAATACAATCTATTAATTTAATAAATTAAAATAGTCTGGTGACAACAACCACAGAAAGGAAGGGATGACTTTCAACAGAACTAAATTTTTTTTTCAAATTATATAAGTAGTTACCACAAAATTCTTTTAACTAGCAAGCTATGTTCCTGCATTTAAAACGTTACTCATTTATTCACAGCTTCTAAGAGGAAACATTTATATTACAAAACAGTGTCAAACAAATCAGCAGGTTTGATAGAGTAGCAGAGTTATTCACAATTGACTTACGGTCACAATTTGTCCTCCTTTTTTTCTTGCTTGTTTCTTTCCTTCTATCTGTGTCTAAAGGATATTTGTTCCCTGCCTCACAATTTACTAAAGTTTATTTTTAGAGGCTGAATAATCTGTACTTTGCATGAGACCTTTGTTCTAGTCACAACAGTTAGACTTAAGAAACTAGTTTTTTTTTTTTCCACAGTGGTACAGTTTACTTATTTAAGTTGCTAATAATGATATAAAACCAGAAATGTGTATTACTATTGAAAAGAAAAATTAGTAGGATTAAGTCACATAAATAAAAATAAGCTAAAATCTAAAAGCTTTTAAAAAGATTATTTTGTTTTTCCAAAATGTATTGCATAATATATTTCTGTTCTCAAATTAAAATTAATGATTTATAATACATCTCCAATTATATTATCTAAAGTTTTCATTTATTAAGTACTTTGTGGAAGCAACAAATATTGATATATTGTCTTCCAGTAATTTATAACATTATCTGCATAAATCTTTAGAAAAATTTTGTGACAAGGAGTTGTTTACAAAGGCCTAGTAAGATATGATGTAAACATGAGCAAACTGATGAGCAAGGACAACTTTAAATATTTTGTTTCCTGTAAATTAGATTTGATTTTAATGGATCTGACATTTTCTCCCTGAATGCAGCTTTTTACCAGGTCTGTATAGAAAGAGAGAAAGTTAGAATGTAAATCGAAATAATATTTACTTTTTATTTAATTTTCTCTCTGACATGTATATTGTAGGATGGTTTAAATGAAGCATAGCAAGTTATAGCAACTGGAAGTCTCAATTTCATCTAAAATGATTATGATTATGTAACCAGCTTTAGGAACACATGATTTTGATACTCAATAACAGTGATTTAATTTTGTTACCTATAAACATTTATTGAGCACTTATTATATGCCAAGTACAAATATAAGCTCTCTATGTGTATTTAACTCATTAAATCTTAATAATAACCCTAAGAGCGAGGTCATATTAATATCCCTCATTTTGCAGATGAGAAAACTGAGGCAAAGAGTAGTGAAGTAATTTGACCAAAGGCACACAACTGGCAAGTGGCAGGGCTAGGATTCGAGCTAAGCAGGTTCCAGTAACCACTACACTAGGGCAGTGGTTCTCCGAGTGTGGCCTCCATGTCAGTAGCATCAGCGTTACCTGGAAACACGCTGGAAATAATATTCTCAAGCCATACTTCAGACTTACTAAATTAGAAACTCTAGGGTGGGGTCCAAAAATCTGTGTTTTGACCAGCCCTCCAGGTAATTCTGATGAACACTTAGTCTGTTGGGCTGCTATAACAAAAATGCCATAGACTGTGAGTAGCTTAAACAACAGACATTTATTTCTCACAGTTTTGGAAGCTGGCGAGTCTAAGATCAAGGTGCTGGCAGATTCAGTTTTTGGTGAGGACCTGCTTGTGGTTCATAGACAGCTATCTTCTCACTGTGTCCTCACATGGCTGAAGAACAGAAAGCTACAGCAAGCTCTCCTTTCTCTTCTTATAAGGGTACTAATCCCATTTATGAGGGCTCCACACTTAAGACCTAACGGTCTACCAAAGGCCCCACATCCTAAAATCATCACATTGGGGATTAAGATTTCAACATGAATTTGGGGGACACAAACACTCAGTCTATAATACACTAAAGTTTGAGAACCACTGCCTAGATAAAGTAAGCATTGTTCTCTCCCTTGTTCAAAGGCCAACAGTGTAGTGGTAACGGTGGTCATGCAAACACATGATTGCCATCCATCTAGTAAGTGCATTTAAAGAGGAATATATTGGGTAGAGCGATGGTGCAAAGGAGAATGTGAAGGAAAAGGGTTTTGCTTTTTTGAGCATTAAGAAATTTGTACTCTAGTTTCAGAGATAGAGGAAGGGTAATCAGTTCAATACTGATAGAGTATGTTGGTTTTGCTTATCTAGAGTTTGAACAAATAGTTCAGATGACTTCCAATAGTTCTGAACATTTTTGCAGAATCAACATAATCATTGCAGCTACCCTGTATCTTGCCCACCTTCTGGCTATGATTGTGTCTCTCACATGTATATTAGTCTTGGAATTGATGGTTACACATTAGTCAGAAGAGATCTCTTAAAGATACCTAATGATGTACGCTTTTTGCCTAGAAAAATAATTTAGTGTTAGATATTAGAAAGGCCAACCTTCAATAATGGTACCCATTTTACTTATCTATTAAAATCCAAAGTAACTATTGTCTCTTGCTTTGGGATATAACAGAACTGAGCATTACAAGATACTGTCCTAGCTTGTAATACCTAAGTCACTTAACCCATTAGGTGAGTCATCCCATATTTTTCAGAGCACAGTATTCCAGAAATCCTCACAGTAGTCTTCCAGGCTAAATAAATTCTTTGCACTTTTCATTCTGCTGGAAACAGGGATTAGACATAAAGTAAACAACATGAGCTGTCTATTCTTTGTAACATCTTCGAAGAGACCGCCCTGATTTGCACCACTGTTTTCAATCACTTAAAAGGCAATAATTTAATTATGCCATCCTTTATATAAGAACTGCCATTGCTTTCAGTTCCCTTCCAGGCCTGACAAAAATAAATCACTTCAATAAATCCCTTTTTTCTCCATCTTAGAGACAAGAATAAGTAATGATACCAGTGATCTTCCAAGGACAAAATAAATATAATGTACTTTGTATAGAAAAGCAAAATATTTCACAAGGCAGTGATTCACTGTGTTATTTAAACAATTTTTCTTGTGTAT
Source organism: Balaenoptera musculus (assembly GCF_009873245.2). NCBI lineage: Eukaryota > Metazoa > Chordata > Mammalia > Artiodactyla > Balaenopteridae > Balaenoptera > Balaenoptera musculus. Next base: position 43,278,325 of record NC_045793.1, read on the forward strand.
ATGTGAAAAATGTTTAAATGATTTTATATAAGGGCATTTTTAGAGAGGCAGATACTATACTCTGCTTTTGAACTTAAATGCTTGGATAGAGCAGTCTACGTGCCTAGGATGGGCAACAGAATACACCTTAGAAATACACCATCCATAATTTCAGCCCATTGATGGTCATTCCTTTATGACTTTACAAAGAGAAAATATTTTCTAGGGTATCTGAAACAAGTTCTTTCCTCATGTGAAAATGACCACCTAATTCTTTTCTAAGTTCATTTTAAATATTAACAGTATGACACATGGCTTAGACTGAAAGGACATCAGCTTGAATGTATGCTATAGTTGTCATTTTATTATGGGTTACTCATCTCAATTGACGCTCTTCTTAATGACCCAAGTTACCCAAAAAGACAGTCATGCTCTAATATTACAGTGAATTAAGTCCTTGAGTAAGTGACTCAGCTGTTAAGGCTACAGGGGTCCAACATTACCAGAGTGTGGGCATATAAAGCTTAAAATATATGGCAGTTGGCAAATTGATTAGTTAGGGTCCATGTCATGCCAAGTTACCCTTTCTGTTAATTTCTGCATTTACTGGTGCCTCTTAGTAAATGATAAAATATTTTCATGTCAACAAGTCCAACTCAAGGGATTCAACAAGTTCACGGGATCTTTAAAAACAGGTTACACTTTTAAACAGGTGATATGGACTCATTAAAGCTTAATGTTATATTTTATGATAGGTATAATTTTATAATAGAACTGCAAATAACGTACTTTTCAAGTTTTCTGCTGACTTTTACATTCAATCACTGAGAAAAATCCTCCTGTTTGGATCACGTTATTCTGAATTAGGATTATTCATATGGGTGAAATAAATTGGAAAAAAATATAATCTAAAAGAATAGAATTTTTACCTGCTTTAGATATACTTTTATAGGGCACTAATATTTACTGAGTACCTCCTATGTGCCAGACACTTTGAGCAATTCCAATGCCTTATCTCATTTAATTCTCATAGTTATAGTTCTTATCACTATTATTTGCTTTACTTTTATTTTTCCATAGCACTATCATCATCATCTAATATGCTACACATTTTTCTACATATTTTTCTTATCATCTTTCTCCCTCTCCCCCAGCCCTCTCCCCCATTAGGCAGGGATTTTTACGTTTTGCTTACTGCTGTCTCCATAATTCCTAGAATAGTGCCTTGTTCATAAAAGGTGCTAAATAATTTTTGGGGGGATGAATGAATGACTTCCCAATTTACAGATGAAGAGAGATTAACGAAGTAACAAAACTAGAATGTGAAAATGGTTTTAGGTGGTCCATAAACTCATCTATCCATTCATCCATTTGATGAGTGACTTTAAAGCCCATGAAATTTCCCATATACCACATTGCCTCCAATGCATTTACTATACTGATATAAAAATCAGCATGATAATGAGTTTTATCAATTCATTATAAGTTCCCCAAGTATCAGCGTTAGACCAGCAGTTCTTCTCTTTTTGTCCATTGGTACGTTACCATTTCTTTTATTTATTTATTTATTTATTTATTTATTTATTTATTTATTTATTTATGGCTGTGTTCGGTCTTCGTTTCTGTGCGAGGGCTTTCTCTAGTTGCGGCAAGTGGGGGCCACTCTTCATCGCGGTGCGCGGGCCTCTCAGTATCGCGGCCTCTCTTGTTGTGGAGCACAGGCTCCAGACGCACAGGCTCAGTAATTGTGGCTCACGGGCCTAGTTGCTCTGCGGCATGTGGGATCTTCCCAGACCAGGGCTCGAACCTGTGTCCCCTGCATTGGCAGGCAGATTCTCAACCACTGCGCCACCAGGGAAGCCCTACCATTTCTTATGATAGTTTATGATTTGTAATTAATTTTGAATAAACATGTCCAAAGTTCAAATGGTACAGAGGCATATATGGAGAAAAGTATCCATCACACACCTTCTCCTCCACTAGAACCACCTGGGGAGATTTACCAATTACTGAAGCCTGTGTCCCACCCCATAGATTCTTATTTACTTGATCTGTGGGTATGACCTGGTTTTGGAATTTTTAGAAGAGCCTCAGGACAGACTTTGCTTCAGGTAAAGGTAAAGCAACAAGGACCAAATATAACCTCTTGCCTTAAATAACTAAGAAACACACAAAATATATGAAACAATGCTTTTTTAAATGATACTGGACACAAGGCAACAAAAGACAGTAATCCCTGAAAGATGGGAAACAAATGAGGTGAGCCCTATGATGGACCCAGCTTAGAGTCTGAGAGAGTATCTAGGCCATGGCACAGGGAGGGAGAATACAGGCTGAGCCTGGCAGACTCCCTGAGTTGAGCAGTCAGAGCTGAGAGTTCAATGAGAGCAAACAGTGAGAATCCACAGGACACACCACAGGAGAAGAGAATACCAAAGTCCTACAGGGGGTCCCTCTTGAGTGTTCAGCTGGGAGCTGACTAGCACATGTGTGAGGAAACTACCAGAGGTTGGGGGGAGGGGAGCACCTGAAAAGATTGGCGGAAACAGTACCTAGTGTCCATACAGGGATAAAAATAATGCCTGTTCTAACTAGATGGACTGGAAAATCTTGCAATTTGCAGGGCATTTGATAGAATACTCAGTAGGGTTTTGCTTTAATAGTGAGAAAAAAATTAGTCCTAGACTAAACAGTATTCCAGTTCTACCTAACATATCTTGAAAGCAAGACCCCAAACGATCACTTATTTCCAAATAACTTAACTATATCCTAGAACAAAGCTCAAGAATATTTATAAGAATACAGAAATACCCAGCAACCACCAAGATAAAATTCACGTCTGACATCCAATTAAAAATTACCAGAAATGCAAAGAAGTAGAAAAATATAACCCATAAATTAACCAATTGAAAATAACCCAGAACTGACACAAATATTACAATTAGCAGACAAGGACATTGAAACAGTTATTATAACTGTATTCCAAATAGCCAAAAATTAAGTAGAGACATGGAAGAGGCCCAAGTGATCCAAATCAAAATTCTATTATGGTTTAATCACAGGATATTGAATCTAGTTCCCTGTGCTATACATTAGGACCTTGTTGTCAAAATTCTAAAGATGAAAACTATAATGTATAAAATGAAAGATACACTGGATGGGACTAATGGCAGATTAGATGTTGCAGATGAAATATTAGAGAACTTTAAGACACAGCAATAGAAACTATCCAAAATAAAACAGAGCAAAGATAAATTTTAAAAAATGAAGAGTATCAGTGAGTTGTGGGGAAACTTTAAACAGTCTAATATATGTGTAACTGGAGAATTGGAGCCCCTAAAAGGTGGATGGGGAGATGAAGGAAGAATTATATTTGAAGAAATAATGTTCAAAAATTTTCCAAATTTAATAACAACTAAAAACACACAATCCAAAGAGGGCCAACAAACCCAAGCTCAAGAAGCATTAAGAAATAACACAGGGCTTCCCTGGTGGCGCAGTGGTTGAGAATCTGCCTGCTAATGCAGGGGACATGGGTTCGAGCCCTGGTCTGGGAAGATCCCACATGCCGAGGAGCGACTAGGCCCGTAAGCCACAATGCTGAGCCTGCGCGTCTGGAGCCTGTGCTCCGCAACAAGAGAGGCCGCAATACTGAGAGGCCCGCGCACCGCGATGAAGAGTGGCCCCCGCTCGCCGCAACTGGAGAAAGCCCTCGCACAGAAATGAAGACCCAACACAGCCATAACTAAATAAAATTAAAAAATAAAATAAAATAAAGAAATAACACCAAGGCACATCATAATCAAATTGCTCCAAACCAGTGTAGAAAATATTGAAAGCAACCAGGGAATTAAAGACATAGTACATAAGATAAGGATGACAGCAGGTTTCTAGTCAGAAACAAAGTAAATGAGGAGACAGTGGAGCAACATTTCTAAAAGTACAGAAAGAAAAAAGTCTGCTCACCTAGAAATTTATACCCAGCAAAAATGTTAAAAAAAAAAAAAAAGCAAAATGAAGACTTTCAGACACACAAAATTGCACTACAGATACGTTAAAGGAAGTCCTTCAGGTAGAAGGAGAATTATATCAGATGTCAACCTAGATCTACTCAAAGGAATGAAGGACAGTGGGAATGGTAACTACAAGAATAAGTAGATCAATCTTTTTCATATTATTCAAATCTTTTAAAATATAATTAACTGTTTAGACAAAAAAATAACAGTGTAGTGTGGGGTTTCTGTAAAAGTAAAATGTTTGACAAGAATGGTACAAAGGTTAGAAGAGAGAAATAAAAGTAATATTATTGTGAGTCTTATACTTAAAGTGGTAACTATCACTTGCCAAGCAGATTGTGATGTGTTAAAGATATTTACTGTGAACACTAAATCAACCACTAAAAAACCAAAAGTTATAAATAATAAACCCAACAAAGGAGATGAAATGGAATTATAAAATATAACCTAAAAGAAGGCAAAAAGAGGAAGAAGATTTTTTTTGACAAAGATGCAGTGGTAATTCAGTGGTAGACGGGCTCATCTTTTCAACTAATAGTGCTGGAATAGTTGGCTATCAATAAGCAAAAAATGAACATCCATCCATACCTCATGCTTATACAAAATCAACTCAAGGCAAATTATATATCATTATGTGAAACCTAAAACTATAAGAACTTCTAGAAAAGAAAATTAAGAGAAACTTTTATGGTCTTGGTTTAGGCAAAGATTCTGGGATAGTATAGCAAAAGCATCCATAAAATTGCAAACAATAAATTGGACTTCATAAAAATTAAAAACTTCTGCTGTTTAAAAGACACTGTTAAAGATGAAAAGACAAGCCACAGCCTGGGAGAAAATATTTGCAAGTCATACATCCTATAAAGGACAAGCATCCCGAATATATAAAGAAATCTCAAAACTCAATAATAAGGAAACAACCTAATTTTTAAAATGAACAAAATATTTGAACAGTTTTACCAAAGTTAATATATAGAAGCAAATAAGCACATAAAAAGATGTGCAACATCTTAGTCATTACGGAAACGCAAATTAAAACTATGATGACATACTAGTACATGTGTATTAGAATAGCTAAAATTAAAAAGACTGATCACACCAAGTGTTGGTGAGAATGTGGAGGAATGGAACTCTCATACACTGCTGAGTGGGAATACTAAAATAAATGATACAACTGCTTTGGAAAATAGGTTGGCAGTTTCTTAAAAAATTACACATATACCAACCATACAATACAGCCATTCCACTCCTAGGCATCTTCCCAAAAGAACGGAAATCATATGTATATTTAAAAATATTCATTAATATATGCAGCAGCGGCATGTGTAACAGTTAAAAACTAGAAACAATGCAAATGTCCATCAGCAGATAAACAGACTATAGTACGTCCATACAATAGAATGCTACTCAGAATAAGAAAGAATGAACTATTGATATGTGAATCTCAAAGTAATTTAGCCAGATAAAAAGATACACATAAGGCACGATTTCATTTTTAAAAAATTTTAGAAGACACAAACTAATGGGTAGGAACAGAAATCATACTAGTGTTTTCCTTGGAAAAGTATGTTGGGGTGGAGACCAGGGAGCATGATGGGCATGAGGAAACTTTTGGAGGTGTTACATACATTTATTATCTAACTTGTGGTGGTGGTGTCACTGGTCACGTAAGCCCAAATCGATCAAATTGTACAATTTAAATATATGCCACTTACTGTACATTAATTTTACCTCAATATAGTTGTTGTTTTTTTAAGAGCTTTAGGTAACTCAAGTGTATTTGGGACAAATTTGGGAATCATTGCTCCAGTAGGCCCCTAGTTCCACACTATAGAGAAAACCTATTCTAGGCCACTTCCTGTTCTGGGAACTGGAACATTCTGGAAATATTGTGCATATACAAACATACATATTTCTTGTTTTAAATTCACAAATGGTAGCAAACTTTATACACTGTTCTGTACTTAACTTTTTTCACTTAATATGTCTTGGTGATCATTCCATATCAATAAATATGGAATGGCCTCATTTTTTTAAACACCTACATGTTAATCCACTGGATCTGGATTTTGCCTGATCCCAGTGATTTTGGCTGCATGAGGTGGTACTGTATGCTTATTTTAAAACCTTTTGGGAGTAAAGATATAACTTGAGTAGTTGTTAGAATTAATTTTTTTTTTAGGCATACCTTTAAATCTTCACTTGCATGCTATATAATATGACACAATGCTTTATAATCTGTGTGAGTATACAAGCTTTCTAGAACACCAAATTCACTATTAGTATTTTTTCACAGGTAAAGTCTGTATATCTCTGTGAAATGTTGACAAGTATTACATTTTGAAAAGTTATTATGACATTTTATTTGCTTTCCTTATCCCCTCAAGATGAAATTTGGTGTTCGGTTTGTCCTTTATTCAACACACTTTTTAAAAATCCTTTTTTTGTCCTTTGGTGGTTAATTTGATGTTGGTCTTTAGGCCACAGCTATTCTTGGAGATGTATACTGTATAAGCTAACCTGTTACCAACTTCCATTTTTGGCAAAGAAATCATTTGGCTAAACTCTAGCTGGGGGCTTCCCAGGTGGCGCAGTGGTTAAGAATCCACCTGCCAATGCAGGGGACACGGGTTCAAGCCCTGGTCTGGGAAGATCCCACATGCCGTGGAGCAGCTAAGCCTGTGCGCCGCAACTACTGAGCCTGCGCTCTAGAGCCGGTGAGCCACAACTACTGAGCCCATGTACTGCAACTACTGAAGCCCGCATGCCACAACTACTGAAGCCTGCATGCCTACAGCCCGTGCTCCACAACAAGAGAAGCCACCGCAATGAGAAGCCCATGTACCACAATGAAGAGTAGCCACTGTTCACCGCAACTAGAGAAAGCCTGTGCACAGCAACGAAGACCCAATGCAGCCAAAATAATTAATTAATTTTAAAAAAAACCTCTTTATCTGGTGTTTTTCTCGCTTAATGGCAGCAGGTTGAACTGGCAAACACCAAAATAATTTTTGTTCTGAAAGTTAACAACACTCTTTAGTTTTTAGACTATATTGCAAGAGAAAGACCATCTACAAAGACAATGCACCAATTTATTTGGGGGCTTCAATTCCCTAGTGGCCCTTTATGTGTCCTTCATAGGTTTTCCATAATTTTCAGTCTTAAAGCAACAAGAATCTCAAAGTGGCCACTATCCATACTACCCATATTGTCATATACTCTATGCACTTACTAGGTTTATTAGTGAACATTGAGTCTTTTTTATGACGAATGATATTCTGAACTTTGGGCCAGTATTTCATCAGATGAACTCAATCAGTGCAGTTCGTATCAGGTGAGTGTTTTGTGTTCATTAGCTGATGAAGTCACAGGATTGCAGCTCCTTGTAGTAAATTCACCAGTCATTTTTTCACATCATTAAACTCCATATTCCTATGGTCAGGTTTTATAGCTCCTTGTTCACCTTTGACCCTAATTTTGTAGAATTTCAGGGAATTGTCCTTATCCTGTCCAGTTAGGTTTCTTGTATTTATATGCCTGAGGTCATGTTTCTGAGGCATCTACAATGAAATAAACATGCATGTTTTGAAAGTTATCTTTCCCTGAAGTGGTGGCATTTTTTTTTTAATATATTTTATTTATTTATTTATTGGGCTGCGGCGGGTCTTAGTTGCGATGTGCAGGCTCTTCATTGTGGTGCTCGGGCTTCTCTCTAGTTTTCTAGAACACTAGAAACGTGTGGCCTGTGGGTTTTCTCTTCTCTAGTTGTGGCACACGGGCTCCAGAGCGCATGGGCTCTGTAGTTTGTGGCACGTGGGCTCTCTAGTTGAGACGCGTGAGTGAGCTCAGTAGTTGTGGCATGTGGGCTTAGTTGCCCTGTGGAATGTGGGATCTTAGTTCCCCGACCAGGGATAGAAACTGCGTCCCCTGCATTGGAAGGCGGATTCCTTACTGAAGTCGTGGTCTTTTGGCTGAGAAAATGGTTTTACTGACTGGTAAATCATCTTTAAGACTCCTCTCCTTCTCTGAGTACTTAACTTTTTAGTTTACTCAGGATGTGTCACTCTCTAATCTAGGGAAAGTGTGGAGAGCCTGATTCAGAAACACTCCTATGCCCGCTCACCCATCCGTACCTACGGAGGAGAAGAGGATGTGCTGGGGGATGAGGTTCAGACGACACAGAATCGAGGTAAGACTGCTTCTGGGCTACGCAACTGCCGGGCAGGGAGGTGATGGGACTTCTAGCCCTCAGGGGAGAGACTGCCCCAAAGTATTTCAGAAGCCTCTTCAGGAAGGGACAGCCTGAGGCTGATCATTATTTTGCCTTTGCATCTTAAGTGATGATGCTGCCTAAAGCTTTCCTGTAGTTTGTTTTCCAGTAAAAGGACACTGAGCCTCTGAGTCAGGGCCCAGGAGTTATTTGTCTGTGATCTACTACCAAAGAGCTATTGGACTTTGGGGGTGGCCCCTTAGTCTTCCTCAACCTCAGTTTTACAATCTGAAAATCAGGGAATATATCTATTTTACTTATATCAGGAATATCTTATTAGGATCAATGACTAGAATGGAAAACACTTTTAAAAAGAAGATTCTCCTAGTGAACACATTGTGTAGAGGTGGTGCCCCAGGTGGTGAGAATAGCGGAGTACTAAAAAGTTCCTCTGCTGCAGATGTTCAAAGAGGAGCCCTCTGCATCTGGGAGGCCAGAGAAAAGAAACCAGAGGGGGGTGCCCAGGCACAGGGATGTTCACATGGGGAGAGTCCTCTGTCATATTTTTATGTTCATGATATGGAATAGCATAAACAGTCAGAACATATGACATCTCTTATAGGTAAATCCAGATGAGCTACTAGTAATTATACAACTGGAAAATTCAGTGTCAACTTTTGTTTCAACTTCTGGATACTGTGATATAAGAAAAACTTACTCTTGCAACTTGTCAAATATCTAATAAAAAATTATGGACACTAAGCTGTCATTCCTGATAGTTTGTAATGACTTTTGTTTCAACTTCTGGATACTGTGATATAAGAAAAACTTACTCTTGCAACTTGTCAAATATCTAATAAAAAATTATGGACACTAAGCTGTCATTCCTGATAGTTTGTAATGATGTATATTACCATTATTACTTAGTATATTATTATATACTAAATATATGATAAATACAATATACATATATATTTTATCTTGTATTGTGACAATTTGTTCTTTTCTATTGATGTGGCTTCTCATCTTGCTCAGTACTATGCTATTTTCATAAATGCATTATTTTGTTTTTATAACATGATAACATATTTTTGTATCTGGTAGGGAAAATCTATCCTTGTTATAATTTTAAAAAATTTAAAATTCTGTCATTATTTGTCCTGATAATTTTGAGAATCGAGTTGAAGAGGGAAAAAACATTGGCATTTCATTGGCTTTACACTCAACCCATAAATTAATTTGGGAATAAATGACTTTTAAAAAATTTTTATTTTTCATCCAAGAATATGGCATGTGTCTCCAATTATTAAAATCTTTCCTTACATCTCTATTTCAATAGAGTCGTGTGAAAAACTTAAAATAAGTATCATGCATTTCTTTTTAGAGTAATTTCTAAGTATTTATGCTTTATTTTTGACAGTGCTTATTGTTTCCACATGACTCAGCTATGCTGAGTAGAACTGGCATATTAAAATGTGTTTGGATTTTGTGTATCTGTCTTAAATGTAATCAACATAGTAAATGTTCTCATCATTTCCAAAAGAAAAGAGTTACAGAAGCTAAAGAAAAAAAAAAGAAAAACAGTCTTGTGGGTTTTCATAGTGGCTTTGGAAACCAGGTAGCTTCGTTGAGGCTTGTCTGTCCAGCCTTACTTACAGGGATGCTACAGAGGTTAAGACAGATATCAGCTATTTGGAAGTCCTTTAAAGGGAATCAGGTCATTACCTTCAGGCAGGGTGCTAGTGTTTTGGCCACTCTCAGGGAGTATGCAGGCCATCTATTGAGTTAAGTCAGTAAATTCTCTTTTCCATATATGGTATAAATGATATCTTTTTGTGTGGAAAGCTAGATATGCCTCATGATTTAACCTGTCTCTCTTTTAAATTATAGATCTATTACATATTTTTAAAAATAAAATTGACCCTTGCAGATAATGTAATTCTTTTTTTTTTTGACATCTTTATTGGACTATAATTGCTTTACAATGGTGTGTTAGTTTCTGCTGTATAACAAAGTGAATCAGCTTTACATATACATATATCCGCATATCTCCTCCCTCTTGCGGCTCCCTCCCAACCTCCCTATCCCACCCCTCTAGGTGGTCACAAAGCACCAAGCTGATCTCCCTGTGCTATGCAGCTGCTTCCCACTAGCTATCTATTTTACATTTGGTAGTGTATATATGTCCACGCCACTCTCTCACTTCGTCCCAGTTTACCCTTCCCCCTCCCCGTGTCCTCAAGTCCATTCTCTATGTCTGCATCTTTATTCCTGTCCTGCCCCTAGGTTCTTCAGCCCCTTTTTTTTTTTTTTTAAGATTCCATATATATGTGTTAGCATACAGTATTTGTTCAGATAATGTAATTCTTGATTTGCACACTGAAGTAGAGTTTCCAGTCTAATGAGATTTTTTTTTTCCTTTCAGGGTCAGCCTTTACAACATCTGATAATTTGTCTCTCAGTTCCTGGGTATCATCTTCATCCAGTTTTCCTGGATTTCAGCACCCACAGTCCCTGACTGCTCTTGGCACCAGCACAGCATCCATAGCGACACCCATTCCTCACCCTATACAGGGCTCTCTGCCACCATATAGCCGACTTGGGATGCCTCTAACCCCATCGGCCATTGCCAGCTCCATGCAGGGGAGTGGCCCGACATTCCCCTCATTCCACATGCCCCGGTATCATCACTACTTTCAGCAGGGGCCCTATGCTGCTATCCAAGGACTGCGCCATTCCTCTGCTGTGATGACGCCATTTGTATGACTCTTCTAAAAACCGGAGAATCCAGATCCAGAATGTGCAAATGGGTATGGAAATATAAGACAGGGTTGGGTGGGTGGGATGTGGGGTGTTGGAGCCGGGGCTCTCCAGGAGACATGGGACCTATTAAAGAGGAGAGCTGGACTCACAATAAAACCTACCACTGAGGGAAAGCACCATGGACCAGGATTCATCTGTAGTGGGGGACAGCTTTTGGCTTTGAGAGAGAATCAGTGTAAAGTTCTTAGCCAACCTAAGTCCCGCAACTATTGGATATCAATGTACCAAGAAAGTTTAATAATACAAGGCAGATGAATCTTAAGATGCATTATTCCTAGTGGTTAAAAATGCTGTGTCATTGCAGTAATGTATAAAGTCAACATGTATAGGTTTTCTTTCTACTTTCCACAGGTTAAAAGAATCTTCAAAGAGGCAATACTATATAACATACCATAATGCATAATGACTAACTGAAGTCCATTTCTCCCTATAGAAATGAGAGCCAATAGAGAAGTATTTGTAGTGCTGTAGCTTAAGCATGTTTAGTTTTCCTTTGTGGTAGTCTGCTGGGGAAGGAGCTGAGATAATGCTAATGCATCCTATTTTGTGGATGAATAGGTGGTAATGACTTCACAAAGTTCTTTCTGTAATATTGAAGGGCCAGTACCTGACAAGTTCTTTTTCACAGCCTTTTCTTTCTTTCTAATTCTCTTTCTTGCAATTACTTGCCATTTGTGTAGGAAAAATCTTCCATATACAAATAAAACTGAGGTTTTATTTTTCTGGGCTGCATTCTAAATACACTGCTGATTTATTCACTGAGGGACACTTTAAAGTCTCTACACCTTGACGCATGAGACTTTCTTTCACTACAATAAACAGATGGTTGCCCTATTCTAAAAGGAATTTTTCTGCCGTGGATACCAAAGCTCCCTTCATTTTTACTTCAGCTTTGGGAGACCTTATGGATGTTAAAATGCACCAGGCCAAATTCTCATTTTCAGTAAATCTGCTTCGTTGTTTGATTAGCTGCTGCCACTGATTGACAAGGATTTATGAATGACCATTCTAAATGCCCATATAGCCACCACTTAACCTTTGGTCATGAATAGGTATGTGTCCATCTATCTGATTGGCCCTTTTTTCTCACTGTATTACATTCAGTAATTCTACCATTTTTCTAGGTCCATAATATGAAATTGCATGTTAACTCAGTGACACCCTGACTGAAACATTGGAAATGCTTATAAGTAAATCTAAAGGATTTATCCACTTTATTTTCAACTCTTGCTATCTTCTTAAGCCTTCTTTTAATATTTATAATAGTAATTAACTATATTGTAGTTATATATAACATCTGTATTATTTTTGAGCCATATATATCTAAGCATTTACAATCAGGGTAGTACATTTGGCATTTTGCAACAGTTCTTTTCCCTAATAACAGAGGTTTAATGAAGTTTGTAGTCCTTCAATTTTAGATATAATGCATTCTAGCTATAGAATTTAACCTGTCTTCTTCACAAAGCTCCCCAATATTCTTAGTTTTTAATGTAATATTCATTCTACTTCGTTCTGACTACGAAAGTATTGAATCTGTTCAAAGAGATGGGAAATCTTGCTGCTGAGAGTAGACGTGTATTTGGAAGTCAAATGTTAATATACTTATCACATCAAACTCAAGTGGGATTTTATTTGGTTGTTTTAATGTTAGGCTTTTCCATATCAAATGACTTTCTTGGGCATTTCCAGCCTATGAAACAAGGTACAATTGGCACAACCTGTCTAAGTGATGCTATTGTTGGAACTTGCAATTGACTTTCTCCACTGTATTCCAAGGTTTGGTTATGGAGAAGCACCAGCTTCTCCATATGTTAACCAAACATCTCAAAGTCCTATGGCAGACACTGTAGGCTTATTTCTAACTTCTTGCATGTTATGCTATAGTATCCGCAGGTAGTTTGTTTTCAAACACAGCACAGATGTGCGTTTCTTTAAAAAAGTAGTTATACATAATGTTTAAAGTAAATATCCACAGAGCTTCGGATAGGGATTTAATGTTTAATAGTTGGCCTGTTGTCAGTGCTTTTAATACAGAGTACTGCTACTTAAAGCAGGAATAACAAAAGTAAATACTATTTTACATGATACTACTTAATACCCTAATAAATGACTGGTCTACTAAAGCAAATCCATATCTGAATTTTCTTTTCAACGAGCATGAAAGGATCATTTTAATACTATTTTGACATTTTTCCCAATTGGTGTGTCTCAAAGTAGGTTTATATATTTTTGTTAAATATGGTTTTATGCTAGTACGTCCTGAATTCATAAATTTATTTTGTAATTAATCAATATAAGAATAAAAATAGCACACTTAGAGAAGAGCAAAGACTAAGACACCAAAGCATGCTCTTGGAAAATCACACCTGAAATTCTTGGATACACTTTTTAAGTATCTGGTATTATTTGAACAAGAAAGAAGAAACACAGGTGAAATGGAGCTTAACCTGATCAGTCACTCTAGTCATGAAAACCAGGGGTAGATATATGACCCCACCAGGGTTCTTCTGAGCTCTTCTGCTTGTTGATTATTACTTAACTCCTTGGGTATTTAACATTTAAAACTCTAAAGTCTATTTTACCAAAATCAATTGCAAGAACTAGATAATTAGGGACAAAGCCAACTTAATAATAAAGAGCATGAGCTATGGTATATTTGGAATAAATTCAGGGTCCCCCCCCAGGTATATTACAGTATTAAAAAGCTTGGCTAACGTATAGTGCTGCTTAAAAGCGGCCCTGCCAGAATGGCTTTATCTAACCCAAAAGAATTAATTCATAACTTAGTAGATTCTACATATGTGATATGTTTTTAAAACGTTTATCAATAATTCTGAGTAAGCTCATTTATTTCTTTTACTTAGTAAATCTTCCCCCCTCCTCTGTCCACCCTTGGCAGTATAAAGGATAAACATATCCAGTTTGTGTCCAACATATCACAAATTATTAGGTAACAAGGTCTACATTAATGAATTTATATTACATTGCTGGTCCTTTTGAGTTTATAACAATGGTATGTTGTCTTAAAGGTCTACCACCATTTCTAGTAGGTGGGCACAGAGTAGGAGATATTAAGACACTTCCTGATTATGATGCATCATCTAGTAAACACCCTGTGTAAGAGTCACATTGACTTTGTGGGATATTCCAAAACCTCCTCTCTCCACCCTTATCTGCATCTCTGTAATTGCACTTCTCCAGCCACAATGCCCCACCCTGGGGGATAAAAGGAAACCCTCTAAAAGCCCAAGAATAAGTATTCTTAGAAGCAAAGCATCTTCATCCCATACTGCCTATGAATTTTTCATAGAGATAGTAGGATATTTATCCCAATTCTGAATTTCACATTAGCTTTTCAGGCTGTCCTGCTTATATTTAAGTTGAATTATACAGAGAAAAATGAGCTTCAAATAAGGTAAATGGAGTGACTTTACCACCTCATTAAAAACACAGTCAAACTCAAGCCATGACTCAGTAACTAAGGTTCAAAAAGTCAGTTATGTAATGTGCAGGATAAAATATGGCAAGAAAAACAGTATTTTTACTCAATCTTCCATTGACCAAGTAAGGAAAACTGTTTTCATTATTAAATGTGTATGGAATTGATAATTACTACAAACAAAACAATATTATACTATAAATTTAGACTAGACAGAAAAAATTTTCAGCTGGCTCCTTTAGAGAGCTAGGCTTGGGTGGAGGATGGATTTTATAAATTTTTATATTATTTCAGAATGTAAGGATTTTATGTAAACAAGCAAAGGGAAGGTTAAAAACTCTTAAAATTTTAGGAAATCATAACATTCTTTCTTCACTACTATTCCATGCCAGTAATAAAATATTCCAGTACTTAGCTTTCTTCAGCATGCCTAAATACGCAAAGGTTCATTTATAAATATCTGATAGACAAATAATCCATAAGTATTCTCTGGCCCTTATTTCTCTGTCTCTCCCTTAGGTAATTCCAATCTCCTCCCCTGATAATAAGAAAATAAAAACATTTTGGTGAAATAGTACATCTGGACAAAAAATACAACTTGTTGTATTTTACTTCTGGTACATTAAAATACTGTATTTAGTTGTTGTTTTTCTTAGTTTCAGAAACCTAAAAGAAGGTCTTCTATTTCCTAAAGGATAAAATTGGATCTAGCCTCTTTAGTAGACTCTATCACAGTTCTATTGTTTGCTGTGTTCATTTGCTTAACGAATTGCGTGAGAACAGTCACTGTAATGAAGTGTGTGTGCTGGGGGTGGTGGGAAGGGCATGGGAAATGTTTTATGAAAAAAGAAGTTATAAGCCTAATACTATAAAGTAACATCTAATGAAGTTCTTTTTAAGTGCAATATATTTATTTCTGCTAGAAATGTATTATCAACATTATGTAATATTTGAAGCATTACATGTTATTTGTAAACAGCTTAAAATTATATATTACCCAAAATTGTACAAAAGTACAAATGTGTGGATGTTAATTTCTTTCATTAAATATGATGTGTTTCGATATACATGCACACATTTACACCTTTCATTATCTCACACACTTTGTGACTTTTGGTACCCATTTCCTCACCTGAAAAAAAAAAAAAGAGGAGGATTAGGTAAGATCAGGGGATCATAACTGGCCACTCCCAGGCCAGACACAACGCACAGCAGTACTATGCAGGGTTGTGGTTTTGTCTTTAATCGCACTTGAAAGTCTTTAGAGAGGACATTGCTCTCAAGTTGCCACCAGTTCCCATTTTCCTACACCCAGTCCCTTTCACTCATTCACTCTACCGGAAGAACCTTTAGAAGCGCCAGTCTTTGCACTTTTCTGTTCTGAATGATATAGAAGACTCCATAAAGCTTAAAGAACTCCTACCTCTCATTCTAGTCATGAGCTCTTGGATGTGCTGTAATATTACACAAAGCAGACTGACACAAAATAAGATTAGCCAAATTCAAAGTCTTAATCCTTCTTCCACGTAACAGTCCTTCAAAATGCTTGACGTTATCAAACCTTCTGCTTTCAGAAGTCTGCTCTATTACCCTTAATATTTTGTGCATGCCAAACACCAAACTTTAAAAATCTTCTATTTGGAATAATTCCCAGCTTATAGAAAAGTTGCAAGAACTGTACAAAGAAACTCTGTATACTCTCTACCCAGATTCACCAATTGTTAACTTTTTGCCCCATTTATCATTTGCATTCATACTGAGTAGTCAACGCATACACACACACACACAAATTGTTTTTCTGAACATTTGATAGTAAGCTTCACACATCATGCCCTATTATCCCTATAGTAAGCTTCACATATCATGCCGCATTATCCCTAAGTAATTCAAAGTCTATTTCCTAAAATCAAGAAGAGTCCAGTAAATATCTACAGTAGAATTAGCAAGTTCAGGAAATTTAACAATGGTACAATACCGTGACCTACTATCTGTACTCCAATTTTGTGAAATGATGCCAATGATGTCCTTTGTAGCATATATTTTCCTTCAGTAAGAAGTATCAGATCCAGTTCAGCATCACTTATTGCATTTAGCTGTCAAATTTCTTTAGTCTCCTTTAATCTGGTACTTATCCTTCCTCAGCCTTTGTCTTTCATGGCAAAAGAATTCCTATTTTTCAATGGCTTATAATTTATTACTACCCTTAGTTATCTTGATACTCAAATCATCCCAGATTTGGTCACTGGGAGCCCCTTAAGTTGGCTCCTGTGTCCTCTTGACATGCCCTAATTTACTTTTTTTTTTTAAGTTCTTCAATTTCTGGCATAACACACTGTTCCAGGCTCATCTTGTACCTTTCCTGCCTCAGCCCTGGAATCAACAGTTTCCACCAGGAGCCCAGATTCCTTTTAGTTGGGAAACTGTATTAGTAACCAATATCTGCATGCCAGATGTGCTCATTGTCTTATGTTTCTAGGCCTTTTCAGCTGACAATGTTAGGAGTATATATATATATGTATGTAAGCACACATGTTCAAATATACATATGTGTGTGTGTATATAAAATGTATTAGAAATCATGAGTGTATGCTGGTATCTCCAATTCCAATGTACTCCCATAGGATCTTTTTTTTCCATGCTTTGCCCCATTCCGTATCTGTATTTGCCTTCTTCCACAATGAGAACCCTGGCTCCCAACAACATCAATATATTTATTTACTCAATTCTACTATACACCCCAAATAATTTCATACTACTTCTTTCATACAACTACAACAAACCTTCTAAAAAGAGTTCAGCATTTGTTTGCAGTTGTTTACCCTGCTACTCAACTAATTGTATATAGTCAAATGACATGTTTAGCAGTTACTTAGTTTTTTTCCCCTATATGGTTATGTTATTCACTTGCAATACAACTGGGTTCATTTGTTCAGTTTGCTTATAGTTTTAGGGTTTTTTCCTCTCCTTCTTACTGATTTTTAAAATATATATATAATATTAACGTACTTCCAACAACAAAAAAGACTCATAAAACTAATAAGCAATTATAACAAGGTCATAGGATACAAGGTTAATAAAAATAAGTCAAATGCTTTCTAATATATCAGCAATGAACAATTGGAATTTGAAATTAAAAATACAACACCATTTATATCAGCACCAAAAATAAAGAAGAAATACTTAGGTATCAATAAAATATGTGCAAGATCTATATGAAGAACACTACAAAACTCTGATGAAAGAAGTCAAAGATCTAAATAAGTGGAGAGATATTCCATATTTGCAGATAGGTAGACTCAATAGTGACAACCAATTTGATTTATAGATTCACCACAATCCCAAACAAAATCCCACCAAGTTTTGTGGCTATCAACAAACTGATCCCAAAGTTTATATGCAAAAGATCCAGAACAGCCAACAAAATATTGAAGAAGAACAAAGTTGGAGGACTGACAGTACTCGACTTCAAAACTTACTATAAAACTACGTTAATAAAGACAGTATGGTATTGGTGCAAGAACGGACAAGTAGATCCACAAAACACAATAGAGAGCCCAGATAATAAACCCATATGAATACAGTCGACTGATCTCTGACAAAGGAGCAAAGGCAATTCAGTGGAGAAACTATAACCTTTTTTGAAAAAAATTATGCCGGAACAACTGAATATCCACATGTAAAATAATGGATCTAGATACAGACCTTGCACCTTTCACAAAAATTAACCCCAAATGGATCACAGGCCTAAATGTAAAATGCAAAACTATAAAACTTCTAGAAGATAACAGGAGAAAATCTAGATAACGTTGGCTTTTTAGATACAACGTCAAAAGCAGATCTATTAAAGAGAAAGTTAATATGATGGACTACATTAAAATTTTAAAAAGTCTGTTCTATGAAAGACACTATTAGGAGAATGAAAGGATTGGCCACAACTGGGAGAGTATATTTGCAAAACACGTCTGATAATGGGTTTGTATTCAAATATACAAAGACCTGTTAAAACTCATCAATCAGAAAACAATCTAAGTTTTTAATAGGCAAAAGATCTATGTGAAAGACAACATACCAAAAAATATGTAAAGGTGGCAAATAAACATGAAAAGATGCTCAACATCACATGTCATTTGGGAAACGCAAATTAAAACAACAATGAGATACCATTACACACCTGTTAGAATGGCTAAAATCCAAAACACCAACAATACCAAATGCTGACAAAGAGAAAGAGCAACAGAAACTCTCATTTATTGCTGGTGAGAATGCAAAATGGTACAGCCACTCTGTATGACAATCTGGAAAAGGCAAAACTATGGAGATAGTAAAAAGATCAGTGGTTTCCAGGGGTTTGGGAAGAGGGAGGGAGGAATGAATAGGTGAAACACATAGGCATTTTAGGGTGATGAAACAATTCTGTATGATATTATAATGGTGAATACATGACATGATGCATTTGTCAAAGCCCAAAGAACTGTACAGCTCAAAGAGTGAACCATAATGCAAAGTATAGTTACATTAGTTAATAATAATGTATCATTATTAGTTCAATTGTAACAAACGTACCACACTAATAAAAAATGTTAATAACAGGAGAAAACTGTGTGCAGCAGTGGAGGGGAAGGGATACATGGGAATTCTGTACTTTCTGCTCAGTTTTTCTGTAATCCTAAAACTATCCTAAGAAATGAAGTCTATTAATTTAAAAAAGCCAATGAGATACCACTTCACACCACTATAATGGCTATAATCAAAATGATGGACAATAACAAGTGTTGGCAAGGATGTGAAGAAATTGGACCCCTTGTACGTTGGTGGTGAGAATATAAAATGATGTGGCTGCTTCGGAAAACAGTCTGGCCGTTTATAAAGTTGTTAAACATAAAGTTACCATATGACCCAGGACTTCCACTCCTAGGTATACACCTAGGAGAAATGAAAACATATGTCCACGTAAAAACTTGTACATGAATATTCATAGCAGCATTATTCATAATGGCCATAAAAATGGAAACAACCCAAATGTCCAGCAACTGGTAAACAGATAAAATTTGGTATATCTATACCATTAAATATTAGTTAGCTATAAAAAGAACTGAAGTACTGATAAATGCTAAAACATGGATGAACCTTCAAAACACCATGCTAAGTGAATGAAGCCAGACACAAAGACCACATGTTGTATGATTCCATTTATATGAAATGTCCAGCAGAGGCATATTCAGAGAGACAGAAAGCAGATTGCTAGGGGCTGGAAGGAAGGAGGAATGGGAATGACTGCTAATGAGTATGGGGTTTCTTTTTGGGGTAGTGAAAATGTGGACTTAGATAGTGGTGATAGTTCCACAACATTGTGAATATACTAAAGTCACTGAATCTTACACTTTAAAAGAATATATTCTATGGTGTGTGAATCATATCTCACTAAAGCTGTTACTTTAAAACACAGAAAAAGCTATCCAGAAAATATTTTATTTCCATTTCGTAGGGCCCAACTTGTCAACTTTGAGGACTTCCAGGGGAGTTAAATCTTGTGTACTTGTGAGTTAAGAGTGAGCAGTCTAGAATCTTCTGCCTGCCTCAAAATTCTGTGAAAAGAAGATAATACTGCCTATTATCTGTGAAAAGAAGATAATACTGCCTATTAGATAGCATTGTATGGTTTTAGGCTCTCAATTTAAACTGGCTTATTTTTAGCTCCATTTTTTTTTTTTTCCCCTAGGAGGAATTGTAGCTGGTTCTTTGGACTCCCCGAAAAGAAAAAGATGATATAAATAATTTCTTCTCCATCTTGAGCCTTGCTATGATAATAATTGCTACCTTTTGTAAAACATTTACTATATATCTATGTACTTTATATACATTATCTTACTTAATCTTTGCAACAACTCTATGAGGTAGGAGCTATTATTATTCCCATTTGAGGTATGAGAAAATTGAGGTTTAGAGAAATTAAATGCTCAGAGATCTACAGTAAGTGAGATAGCCAGGACTCAAATCCTGTCTGTACTCATAACTAAGACACTGTGCTAACCCCTATAACAAAAATTTCTAGATTTTAAGAAAAAAAATTTAAGGTCTACATTGCCTTTACGGAATCCAGGTACGCAACCTTAAATAAGAAACATAAAAGCAAAACTCAACAATTTTTCTCCTAATGAATTTTACATTGTCACTGGTAAGTGTGTCTCAAGAAGAGTTTCAGATTGTAGCAAAAACAAGAAGGAAATTTTAAACTTCCACATTTACCTTTTAAGAATGGGTCAATATTTATGTGAAAGCAGGACTCTGCTGCCCAAAGCAAGAGCCTGGTGGTCTTCATATAAATACTTATTACTTATTTAGGGGCATTTCCCCTTCCCTTTATACTCCAGTCGCCATTTTGGCTCCTAAAGGACAGATGTAATTAGAGAATAGGAACAATGAAGCCCACTGTACTTAAGAGACTGGAAAGCAAGTGGAATCAGGGAGGAACCAGAACAGAGATCAGGTGGAGGCCAGGTTGGGGCTGCCTGAATAGGTAGAGAGAGATAGGCTTAATTCATCTGAGTTGGCAGTGAGAGGTGTAGCAACTAAAGGACAGGATGGGGAAAAATTGTGGGGTAGATTGCAGAGAGTAAGACCATAAAGGTGGAATCAGAACACATAGCTGGAGATAGATGAGGAGAGAAGAGAAGCACTGTTAAGAAGGGAGTTTGGTACAGGGCACTGATGACTCATTAGGTATATTTTTCCAGCTACCTAAACATATGTTCAAATACTAACTACAATCAAATAAGTTTAAAAGACTTTAATAAGGCCATGTAGTCCGAAGTCTTTATTTCATAGTTGAAGAAATCAGAGCTAGAGAAGTAAACTGCCCAAAACATATTGGCTCATACCCTACTGCGGTATTTCTTGACCACTATGTCATGATCAAAGTTAAATCTTAAGTCAATCTAAAATATTATGTGATATAAAACATAGCACACAGGTGCCTTATGTTTCATTTCTGTTTTTGCTATACTTTGTATTTAACCTGCCCATACATATAATACAGTTCATTCTTTAATATAGTCTAAGACTTTTGCTTATTTATATTGAATGTAGTAATTCTTGTATTAGTTACTTTGGTGGTAAATTTTTAAAAATCTCAATATGTTGGAGTTTGTTCATGGAACTATCACCACTGGGTTCAAGGAAAAATTGACTTTTGAGGTCTGGTATAAATATTCATGTATGTGCTTGTGTATATACTGGTTAAGTCATTTAAAAATGATTACTGAGTACCCTTCTGCTCAAATCAGTGTGCATATCTTATGCAATTAGGCAGTCTCTCCATGTGGGAGGGGAAGGAATTCTCTCAATTAATTAATGGATTACCTTCCTTCCTCTGAATGACACATGCCTATATAAGGCTGTTCAAGGTCAAGGGGATCTCATTTCATCTGATACACATCTGGGGAACTAAACAGTATGGGTGGCTGAGAGAGCTACAGTTTTAAAAGGAGAATAGGACCCTCATGGACACAGAAAGTAGACTAGAACTCTTAGAAATTCCAACTTATTACAGATACCTTTTCTCCCATGGATGAAAAGGCAGTTTTATGCAAACTGTCATATACAGATGCATTTACATTCAAACTGTATGCTTCACTGCAACTCGGTGACTTTCCATTTTCTTCTATGAAAAAGCACCTGCATCCAACTAGAATTTAAACAGGCTGTATAAAGTAATTCAATAGCAGCAAATGCACTATTTAAAAATGAATCAATCTGAGATATGTAATGGTTTTAGACTGAAGCAGCTGTTTTATAAAATATACATATGCAAAGACTTTTCTTTTAGTGGAAGCAACTTGCTGAAGAAGAATTTGAAAGAATCTTTTAACATATAAAACAGACCAATTAGAAAACAAATAGCCACCAAGAAGCCTATATCTATGGTTATTCTATTTTTGAGACAAGAATAGAGATACATGAATAAACAGAAATTTTTTCATCTTTGTGAATTTATAGGAATTCTTGCAAAAGTATTAAAAAAATGAATCCCATTCAGTTCATCTTTTTAAAACTTCTTAATTGAAATGAATAAAATTACTAAATCAAAATGCTCAGAAAAAATCTTGGATATGTGGTTCACTTATAGTTAGCATAATCATGAGATTCTAAGAATTTTGCTACCATTTTTGGGACTGATGATGACAGACTAGAGATAAACACTTTGATGCCAATTCCAACTCTTTGTACCATAATAGAGAAAAAAAGTACTTTAATGTATAAGAAACTGTGAAACAGCACAAATAAAACCCCATCTTGTATGCAGATTATCTGTTAAAGTGAAATTAGTACTTTAAATTATCAACTTACAAGTGGAAAATTAAACATTTTCAAAATGATATTCACTGAATTACCTCTATCTTTCCTGATCCATATAACCAAGCTAGTTATAGATGTAACTCAGCTATCCACTTAAATTTATGTCTATGTATTTGCGCAAAGTTAAAACACTTAAATTTGATTAAAAACTTTCTGAATCAATGAAAGCAAAGTCATTATTATTTGGAAAACCAACCACTGACCACAATGAATATCTTAATTATTTTGATACATGAAATATGCAATGTAATTATTTTTATGATGGATTATATTTGGAATTTCCCTACACTTCATATTTAGTTAACTGATATATTACAAGAACAGTGATATTTTTCTTTTTAAAAATGAACTTAAAAACTTCCGTAAATTTTTAAAATTCTGATTTACAAGTCGTTATTGCCATCTGCTGGTTATACAGTTTCATTGCATTTTGGGGTAAAAATTAGCAATTGTTTTACTAAAATAGAAAAACAGAGACAACTTTTCGATATAGATGACTGGAAAATCTCTATGTAAGAGAAACAATTTACTAAATCACAAGGTATCTTCATCTCAAAGAGGAAAAAATAATTTGAGAATACATTGCATTATATCAAATTATAATGCACTATTTTAATTGTCAGTTCACCGTAGAATAAGTATCAGGCATACTGATTTAAGTCACTGTCATTAATAAGCATAAAGCTAAAATACGATTTAAATAACTGTTCAAAATAACTAGCTCAAAATAAGTGAACACTGTTAGAGAAGTTATAAAAGATGAAAACTTGCCATGATTCTATTCAAGCGAATAAAACTGAGCGCCATGTTTTCCCCTCACATACGCAATCTATCCCTCTCCTTACTGAGAGAATGCAAAATTATTTAGGCAACTGTCTCTCAGTTTTCTGAGTTAACTAGTGAACCTTCAACTCGTATTACTGTTTAATAATAGAACTAACATATAACTTAATGACAAAAATCCAGGTGAGCAAAACATTAATTGGAAATAATACTCATCAGTATACTCTGAATATGGTCACTCTAGAGCAAGATATAGTAATTACTTTATTTTATTTTATTTTTTGGCCACGCTGTGTGGCCTGTGGGAGCTCAGTTCCCCCACCAGGGATTGAACCTGTGCCCCCTGCAGTGGGAGCGCAGAGTCTAAACCACTGGACTGCCAGGGAAGTCCCCAATATATAGTAATAATTTTAAAATTAAGCATATACTCTTTTAGATGCTTTACTATGTTTTACTAGGTACTTCAGCATTTTTCAGATCGGGAGATAAATATTAGAGCAGTTAAGTTACTGGCTAAAGGTCACGCACTGGTAATCTTGCATATATGAGTCCTCTATGTAAAAGATTTAGAATGCAGTATGGAACACAGTTAATTCTATGTGTTTACTATATATCTGAATCATATATATCCTGCTTATTTTACCTTTAACACTATATCATGAGTATTTTCCTATGTTGTTAAATATTCATTCAAAACGACTTTAGTCAATTTAGTAATGCTTCACTGTTATCAGTGTTCTGTAATTCATTGTTTGACATGGAGGTTACTTCTAATTTTCAATTATATAAATAATAGTACAATGAACATTATTATAAAAATTATTTTTTAAATGCCAAAAATGACCAGATTTGTACTTTCAAGGGCTAGACCAACGGAAAGAATATGCTTTATTCTGTTAGGACATGGAGTGATCCAAAAGACAACTGGAAACTCCAAGAAACAAACAAATTCACAAAAAAGGGAAACATGAGAAATAGGCAAAATAGATTGAAAAGAAGGAGACCAAAATCAGAAAGTCCAGTTCAAAGTTGTACAAGAAAATGTCACTAAAAATGACATCTGGCCAACATTCCAGTAGCAGCCACTCCTTACTTCCCACAAAAATACCCACTCCTCATGAAAAACAAAGACATAAAACTTATAAAATCACTTAAATGAATAATTTATCAACAAGGACCCTCAGATTACCTTTTAAAATATTCAACAAGATATAACTTAAAATAAACACATCTATTAAAAATCACAGAGAGTTGAAGGATAAACAGATTAACTGGGAAAACACTGATTTTTAGAAAAGGCACAGATGGCCATATCAACTTCAGGTAAGAGTAGGGTGTATAATTCAGCTGACTTGAAACGTCTATTGGAAAATATAAATTGCCCAAATTGATACCAGAAGTAGTAGACAATGTAAACACACCATTAATAATGAAGGAAACGTAAAGACTAAAGAAAAATAAAAAGGCTCCAGAACCAGATGTTCTAATACATACAAAAAGGTGCAAATCCACCCAATTCACTTTATGAATCTAACATAATTCTACAATTCCCTTTTTATTAAAGGGAAACAAAATCATTGCACTCCAAAAACAATATTAAAATACTCATATGAAAAAATAAGGTATTTTTTTGAATTTGCATATTTACTCAATAATACATTTTTATCAACCACCCATAAGTACCTTGTATTTTAAACTCAGGATTGGACGATTTATTAGCTGTTAAAAGTTGGGTAAATCACTACATCCTTGATCCGCGGTTTCCTAATTCGTACAAAGTTATCGTGTGAATTAAATGCGAAAACTTTTTTTTTTTTTTTTGGCCGCGCCGCGGGGGCCCCTGGCCTTCGCAGAGAAACCGCGGAGTACTAACCACTTGACCGCCAGGGAATTCCCTAGATGCGAAAACATTTTAAGCACCAAACATAGTGCCAGGAATGTAGAAACGCTCCTTGAAGAAAATCTTACAAACCAACAATATCAGCACTTATCGAATTTAAATAAGTGACAAGGTGAATAATACTGTCAGTAACTGCTTTAGACCTTCAGAGTAGGGAAATTAATGTGGGCTGGGGCTTGGAAGGTGATAGAATTGAGATGGGCAGGCAGAAATGGATGACAAAGCTACAAGAGGGCTTTTTCATGTAAGTAAACGGATAGTTATGGAGTCACACTGCGGACCTCACTTGTAATGACTGGAAAGGAAGATTTGTGTCCGCGGACGTGGGAAACTAAAGTTGAAAAGGCAGACTGGGGCAGCTTGCTGAAGGTACCGACGAACAAGCCAAGGAGTTTACGTTTTATTTGTGGGCTAATGGGAGCCACGAGCATTTCTGAACGGTGTGGCATGCGGAAAATTAACCTGGCCACAGTGAGCCTAGATTAGATGGGGGAGAAGGGGCTTAGGGAGTTCGATCCATGATAAAACAGATGGGACATGAAGCGGCGCGGGCTCCAGCGGCCTGGACTGTAGCAGAGGACATGAAAAATGCCAATGGCCCCTGTCCATCTTTGCCAGCCGCCCTGGCATCACGTGCGGCTGTGCAGTGACTATGGGGCTCCCCTCTCACGTGGTCCTGGGTGCTCCCTGGTTCAGAAGGGGGAGACTGCTGAGCGCAACTCCGCGCTCAACCGCTGACGAATTCTGAGCAACCTTGTTGGGGACACAATTTCACTTTAGAATAGATTAATAAGCGCTGTCCTCAAAGGGGACATCACCGAATTCGCGTCAACCAGAGGTTCTGGGGTTAGACTCACCGGGCTGACGCCTGCTCTGCCACCTGCTGCCTGCGGCCTCAGGCCACTGCCTCGGCGTAGGAGACGGACTGAGTGCTCAATGCTAAGTGTTCCAAGGTAGGCGAGGAGAGACGCTCCTAATAAGTGCCAGGTGCATCACAGGCGCCCACTTCCTTCCCTCGCTCTCTTTCTACGGTTCTTTCTTTCAATTGAGATCTCCTTTCCCTTTAATAACCTCGAGACAGACAACCTTTTGGTAAAAATAACAAAGCTAAGCCTAAAGTCGAAGAAAGTTCCTCAGACTTGTCCGCCAGCAGCGTAGGGCAGCGGTGAGCTGGGCGGCGCACGTGAGAGGATACGCGTGGGGAGACGCGCGTGGGGCGCTGCGCGGAGTCCGCTTACTTTGGGCTGTACACGTGGAGGCGCACGTGGGAGGATGCGCGCCGGGCTGCGCGCAGGGCCTGCGCACGTGGGGCTGCACGCGTGGGCGGCGCACCGGCCGCGCGGGGCAGCCTGGGTCTCACGCCGCCCTCCTTCCAGGTTTCGCGGTCGCCTTGACTACCCGGTGGCCGGCAACGGCGGCGGGGACTAGTCGTTGAGGCTGCGAGCCGAGCCAGACTTCTGCGGACCTCGCCCGAGTTGGCCGGGCCTGCGCCGGAGAGAGTACCAGCTCCATCCGAACAGGGACTATGAGAAAATGGTCGGGCAAACGAGGAATAAGCTCAAAGAAGCGGCCTCAGAGCCGTCGCACTCTCCCCGCTCCACGCAGTCTAGGCGGCGGCGGCGCCGGGCCACCGGAGCCGGGGAGCCGGAGTTGGACGAGGAGCCGAAGGAGGAGGTGAAAAAGCCGGAGCGGCCTTTGCCCGCATGCGGGGTGAACCTGCCAGGGGGCGCCCGGGAGTACTCGCCGCGGAGGACCCGAAACCTGAACGCGCAGAATTGCCTGCAAATGGAGGTGGTCGCAAGGACCGTTCTTCTCGGCCGCTTTCAATTCCTCAGCTGTTTCATGGAGCAGCTCCGCAACAAGATGCATGTATTGCGGAGATGTCAGTTCACGGGCAGGATGACCCTCGGCATAGGTGAGCAGAGTCGACCGGGGAAAGCCCTCGGCAGGAGCCCCGACGGCCCGAGGCCCAGCACTCCCGCGCGGTAGGCTCGCATCCGAGGGACTCGCGGGCCCTCTGAGCCTCGGGTTGGAAGTGGTTTTGGTGAATCTTGCAGATCAGTTTAACAAGCAAGTCTAGCAGCAATAATGGCGAGGTCCAATCTCTGGAAAATCGCTGACAAGAATTTCCAGCCCCCTTCTTTTAAAGTTCTTTTTAAGTTCTTTTAAAACATTTTCAAGGGTTTTCAGGAACAGTGATCACTTCATGTGTCACCAACAAAATGTCATCTTAAGGCAGCCATTTATCACAAGTTGTGAAAACGATAGGGTAGCTTTTTCGGGGGGAGAGGTCAGACATCTTTTTCTGCACCTTGAATAAAGCAAAATAAACTGTAGGTTATTTTAATGAGTTGAGAATCTTTAATAGCGGAAATAGAGTCACATTAGGCAATGTATTTCCCCATGTTTTCCATTTATTTTCATCTTGCTGAGGAGCTTTGATGCTTAAATTTTCTTATTTAAGCACTTGGAAGATGTTTATTTGTATTTCTCATTTTCTATAGCTGAAGACGTAACTTAAATATTGCTGTTTCATTAAAATCAGTTTTGAGCCTAGTCTTTGGTCAGACTGGCTGCTGATGTGTATTGAAACATAGATAAATGTCTCTTAATGTAAGTTACTGTGATTTCTTTTCTATCATAAGTTGACTGCTGATGTTAATTAAAGTAGAATGAATGTCCACATTTGGGGTGTGTTGAAAATACTTGAGAAATAATAGATGGGGGTTCATATTTAGATTTTGTCAGATGTCTAATTATGGAAACAGATACATTCCACATCCAGAATCAACATGGTCTTGAATACAGAGGTGTTTTGCCCAAACACAAGCCCTGGTGCACCCATGACTGGCACAGTGAAGGCACTCAGTCAATGTTGGGTGAAATGATGACTGAGTATATTAAGTGCTATGAGAGTTCAAAAGAGTGAACTAATACTGGAGGATGAGAAGTGGGAAATGAGATCAGATAAGACTTTTAGGAAAAGGTGGGATTTGAATTGTGACCAAAAGGCTGATATTTGGATGCATGAAGCAGAGAACAAGTTTAGAGGCCTATAGAACAGCATAATCAGAGTCATGGAAGTAACAAAATATGAAAGCAGAGTAAGGGTACAAAAAGAAGAGGAAGTAGGAAGTTCAAAAGGTTGGTTGGGACCAGCCATGGAGAGTCAATTCAAGCCTAGGTTTAAGGCATTTGGACTTCATTCTGTAGGGAGGCACCGATTGATTCTTTTCTTTAGGAAAATAATTTTTTAATGAGGTGAAATGCATATAACATATAATTAACCATTTTTAAAGTGAACAATTTTGTGACATTTAGTACATTAACGATGTTGGCATTGAATGATTTTTAAATAGAGTGACATGCTCAGAAGCGTGCTTCAGAGAGTAATTTGACAGCATTGTGTAAAATGGACTGGATATGGACTGAGAAAAGAAGCAGAAAAAATAATTGGATGCTGGAATCCAGGCAATAGTGGTCTTAATGAGGGTAGCAACAGTAGGAATGGAGAAGAGAGGACAGAGGTGAAAGTTGATGGCAACAAATTGAGAGGAACTGGGTAGGTAGTGAGGTAGAAGAGGAAAAGAGTGTGAGGAGAGGGAGAGAGAACATTTGTTCAGGCATGAGGAGTGTAGATTTGGGAATTATCCATGTGGAAGTGAGTTGAAACATTAAGATTGAGTGAGATTTCCAAGAGAGAAAAGAGGGCAAAGTAAAGCTATTTGAGAAAACACGTTATACTTAGTTTTAAGAGGTGAGAGGAGAAGGAAAACCAGATAGATAAGCATATAAAAACAAAATGGTCAGAAAGAGTTGGTATGATGGAAGATAACAGAGGAAGAAATCTAAGAATCTGGTCAAATGCTACAGAGAGATTGAAAAGCAGGAGAAGTGAAAGAGGCCATTGATGTTGATAACTAACTGATCATTGGTCATTTAAAAGAGTTATAGGAACTTAGAAGAAAGAAGTTGGCTAAGCATCTTGTCAGATAATGGCAGGGGGTGGAGGAGAGAATATTTCGTAGTTGGAAGGGCTACTACATCAAGAGAAGTGTTTTAAGGCCTAGGAAAATTAAAGGCTGAAGGGAAGAACCAAGGGGAGAGGGTGAGATTAAGGTTCCAAGAGACGGAATACTTGATAGTGCAGTCCTGGAGTAATTGGGAAGGATGAAATTAAAGGCACAAATTTGAGGTGCTAACTGTTGAAAAGAAGAGATGCTTCCTCTTCTGAGATGGTAGTGAATAGAAAAGCAAAGATTACTATGTAGAGAAATGTTGAAGTGGATATAAGAGACTTTGGGAGTGCTTGCATTAAATGATCTTTGTTTCAGTATAGTATAAGGTTGGGTCACTATCAGAGGTGAGATTGACAGAGGCAGGATACGGGGGCCCAGGAGACAGGCTTTTTATCACAACTTTGAAAGGAACTGTGATAAGCACTTATTTGCATTTACAGTATTGGCGTCATTACACCTTACCATTTTATCAGGTGTGGAATGTGGAGTACGAGGAGGGAGAGGCGCACAAATATTTTGAGGGTTTTTGGAAAGCTAGATGGACTTAGTAGGATATTTGATCTTTTCCTTAAATATCGTTTTTAAGAGTAATTGTCTGGAGAATAAGAAAGAGGATACAAGTATAGTTGAATGGGGCATTCTCTGTGTATCTTAAGAGTTAATGAAACCTTATCAGAGGGGCATCTGTTTTGAGTTGAGAGGGAAGGTATAGGTTTAATTTTAAAGTGGTTCAGAGTATATTATGTATGTATTAGATAGAAAGTTAACATATGTAGCGAGTATATACTTTTTCTATAAAGACCCAAGTGGTAAATATTTTAAGCTTCACAGGCCACATATGGTCTCTGTTACCTGTTCTTCTTCCTTATTTTTATAACCCTTAAAAAATTTAACAAATATTTTTAGCTTGCAGACAATACAAAAACAGACCATGGGCCATAGTTTGCTGATCGTGGCATAAAACTAGTAAATCTGAGAAATACTGAAGAGTGGTAGGAATGAGCTCAGGATAGTAAGAATATGGAAAAAGAGCTGGAGAAGCATGATTGGGAACTTTCAACAGTGCAATGTTTGTTTTAAAAATTATTAAATAGTTGTTTTAAAGGTATATTATAATGAAGCAGCTTTTAATGACTTTTTTCTTTTCTTCTTTTTCCAGCTGCCTTTGTGGCAATTTTGCACTGGTAAGATTAGTTTCAGTTTGAAATAAATGAAAACATTTGGATTAAAAATTGCCATTGCTGTTTGCATATAATAAAACAGTAACTGCTTGTTATGTGTATAGAACATCTGTATGTGCACCAGTTTACATATATATATATGTATATATATTACCTTTTTTAAAACCTCATGTGAAGCAACATTTATAAATGGATGCATTAGGGGAATAGTAACTTATGAATTAAAATATTTTTGCTTTATCAAAGGATTCACCACTATATTTCTTAAATATCTAGCTTTTATAGTGTACTTCTCATGTTTATTTCATGTAAAAAGCTTCCTCATTTTATAGTAATTGAGTGTTGTTAGTGACAAACTTTGAGATAAAGTTTTAGTAACACCTGTCAATTGGAAATCAGGTAGAAATGAAGATAAACACTCTGTGATGGTAATACAAATTAAATGAGCCTTTCAGTATGCACACACCTGCACATAATTTTACACAAATGATATATTTGTAAAAACTATATGTAAAATATTAATATTTTTCCTCTGACATATCTTCATTTCTACCTGAGCTCAAGGATTTCTACTATTGGGAAGAATGGGATCTGCCCCACATCCTGTTGGGACAGTGCTCTTCTGATCATTATTCTGCAGGGAGATTTCGATGTTAGAACTAAGGCTGTAATGGTAAGAAACATTTCCTACAGCTGTTGGTACCGTGGCATGTGTCCTATGTGTAAATGAAGGTGAGTGAAAGATAGGGTTGCTATATGGAATTTTGATTTATTTTGTACTTCATTCGAAAGCATCTACTATGTAAATTAAGGATAGCATAATTGCTGACTATAACTTACTTGTCACATATGCTCATGTTTTCAGTACCTACAGCTGTTTTTTTAAGTTGCATTAATAAACTATCTCAAAGTACAGTCCTGTGTTCTTTGGCACTTTATGTAGTATTATTCTTATTTAAAAATTGCTTTAACCTAAAATAATTTTATTTAAAATTATATTCCAAAGCTTTTCAACAGTTAGAGGCATTCCCCAAACCTGGTACATTGGAAACACTTGTGAAACCTAACAGACAAAAACATGCTTCTGTTCTGATTTAGAGGCCTGGAGTGGGAGGAAGGGTGATGAGATCTGCAGGAGTTTTAGATATACAATTAAGATTAGGAACCAGGGAGTTAAGGAATTTCAGCTGTGTGCTAATAATGCTAGCTTATAAATGCCTAAAAATATACAAATTAGCAAGTTAAAAAATTATCTCAATATTTATTATAAAAATTTATTCTTTGTCTTTTTATGGCTTTCATACTTTGTTTATAATAGTTATTTTAGTGCTATTTTTGAAACATGTTATTTTTCTTCTAGGATACATTTAATAACGCTTTTTGAAAATGATCGTCATTTTTCTCACCTCTCATCCTTGGAACGGGAGATGACTTTTCGCACTGAAATGGTTAGGTTCTTTCTTCTAATGAATTCATTTGTAGTTTAAGAATAGTGAGACTATAAGGTGGAAATTTATTAGGAACTGAAATGAATTTTTGGTGAATTGCACTGTTTCTCAAGCTATAGCCTATAGGTTTATTTTGTTTTATTTTTGCTGTTTTTAAAAAAAATTTTATCGGAATATAGTTGATTTACAATGTTGTGTTAGTTTCAGGTGTACAGCAAACTGATTCAGTTATATGTATACATATATTCATTCTTTTTGAGATTCTTTACCCATGTAGATTATTACAGAATATGAGTAGAGTTCTCTGTGCTATACAGTAGGTCCTTGTTGGTTATCTATTTTATGTATAGTAATGTGTGTATGTTAATCCCAGGTTCCTAGTTTATCTCTCCCCACCCACGTTTCCCCTTAGGTAACCATAGGTTTGTTTTTGAAATCTGGCCTGTAGGTTTATTATTTAAATAAAAAAGTGTTTTAGTCCTCACACCATAAACAAAAATAAACTCAAAATGGATTAAAGACCTAAATGTAAGACCTGAAACCATAAAACTAGAAGAGAACATAGGCAGAACACTCTTTGACATAAATTGTAGCAATATGTTTTTTGGATCTGTCTCCTAAGGCAAAAGAAATAAAAGTAAAAATAAATAGAGTCTAGTTAAACCTAAAATCTTTTTCAAAGCAAAGGAAACCATCCACAAAATTTAAAGACAAGCTACTGAATGGGAGAAAATACTTGCAAATGCTATGACTGATAAGGGGTTAATATCCAAAATACATAAACAACTCATACAACTCAATATAAAAGAAAAAGTTAAAAAAATTGACAGAAGACCTGAATAGACATTTTCCAAAGAAGACATACAGATGGCTAACAGGTGCATGAAAAGATGCTCAACATCACTAATTATTAGAGAAGTGCAAATCAAAACCACAATGAGATATCACCTCACACCTGTCAGAATGGCTGCCATCAAAAAGTCTACAAATAACAAATGTTGCTGAAGATGTGGAGAAAATGGAACCCTTGTACACTGTTGGTGGGAATGTAAATCAGTGCAGCCATTATGGAGAGCCCTCAAAAACTAAAAATAGAACTACCATATGATCCGGCAATTCCACTTCTGGGCACATATCCAAAAAAAACCAAAAATACTGATTTGAAAAGATACATGCACCCCAATGTTCGTGGCAGCATTATTTACAATAGCCAAGATATGGAAGCAACCCAAGTGCCCATCAACAGATGAATAGATAAAGAAGATGTAATATATATATATATATATGCAATGGGATATTAACCATAAAAATAATGAAATTCTGCCATTTGCAACAACGTGGGTAGTCCTAGAGAGTATTACGCTTAGTGAAATAAGTCAGAGAAAGACAAATACTCTATTTTATCACTTATGTATGAAATCTAAAAAATAAAACATATATAACAAAAAAAGTGTTTCAGGATTCTTTTTCTTTTACCTCATTCTCCTCCTCTCCTAAGGCAGACTCCTTTTGAAGATAATAAAGATCAATTATAATAGCTGAGGAAGAAGGAAAACAAAGACAAGGTTTAAGAAGTGATACAGGGCTACCAAAATGATCAGAAATTGCTTTCTCTTACGGTGGAGTTGGGAGATCCCATGTTTTATCTGGCTCTTTAAATTTTTTTTTAGCTCTCTTGATTTCAAGATAATTTCTTTTAAGAGACAACTTTTGATATAATGCTTTCTGTTTTTTTGACACCTAACCTATAAAATGGAGATAATGCTATCTACCATATGTATTTCACATAATTGTTATGGGGGTTAAATGGGAAAAAGAATGCCAGAATTGCAGAAATTTACAATTAAGAGACCAGGACTGTCTTCCAGATCAGCTAGTTAGGGGCCAAGAGAAGAATTGAAACTGGCTCTCTTGACTGTTTAGCCACTACTTTTGTTTTTTGGTTTTAATTGTGGCTAAATTAAAATAAAAAATTTTAATTAAAAAAATTAGAAAAATTTACCATTTCAACTATTTTAAAGTATACAGTTCTGTGGCATTAAATACACTTACGTTGTTGTGCAACCATCACCACCATCCATCTCCAGAACTTTATTATCCCAAACAGACTGTACCTGCTGAACACTTAACTCTGCACTCACACTCACTCCTTACCTAGCTGCTTGGTGACCTCATTCTACTTCCTGTCTCTATAAATTTGCCTACTCTAGGTATCTCAGCCATTGCTTTTTAAGTCTCACCATATAGCCACTTAAAGCTTTGAAGAATTGAGTGTGTTAGCATTTGTATGGCATTTGAATTTTTATTATAGGTATTTCCAAAGACAGGATATAAAATATTATTAAATAAAGAGCATAGCTGTGGCAGAGTCTGGGCTTTGATGACAAATCACTAGATTCAGATAGCAGTTCTGTGCTTTCTTGCGTAATGGCTAGTAAGTTGACTTTGATTCTCAGTCTCATCTGTTAACTGGAAATAATGCCAGCCTTACAGGGTTTTATTGAAAATGAAGGAAGACGAAAATGAATGAAGCACATAGCACAGTACCTGGCCCCAAAATAAAACTGTTATTAATAAAAATTTATGTTTTCTATTTATCTAAGTATAGACATGCATATTAAATATCTTTTCATTGTAGTATTGCCTTGTTTCTCTCATAAGCAAAAGGGAAAATCCTTATATGAACTTATTTTACTAATCAAAATTATGAGTAAATGCTTTTTCAGACATCAGCTAAAACAGATCTTTAATTTTTTTTATACTTTTTTAAAAAATAAATTTATTTTATTTATTTTTATTTTTGGCTGTGTTGGGTCTTCATTGCTGCACGCGGGCTTTCTCTAGTTGCAGCGAGCGGGTGCTACTCTTCGTTACAGTGCATGGGCTTCTCATTGCGGTGGCTTCTCTTGTTGTGGAGCACGGGCTCTAGGCGCCCAGGCTTCAGTAGTTGTGGCTCATGGGCTCTAGAGCGCAGGCTCAGTAGTTGTGGCGCACGGGCTTAGTTGCTCCGTGGCATGTAGGATCTTCCCGGACCAGGGTTCGAACCCGTGTCCCCTGCATTGGCAGGCAGATTCTTAACCACTGCGCCACCAGGGAAGCCCCCTAGATCTTTAATTTTAATAGTCACTATTGTTGCTTAGTCTATCAAAAAGTACCTATAGTTGTATGAAGCAGGAATGAGTGTAGGGTTGAAAATTGCTTTTAATGTTTTTTGAGGGAGCGTGTATTACCAACTATGTGGCCCTTTATTTTTTAGGAAGGAAAGCAGGAAATTGATGAAGTAATGTGAAACAACATGCTTTTGTTAATCTTTGGAATTTAACTAAACAGCACTTTTAGTAGCCTAATAAAATCATTATTCCACATGCTGGAATACACTAAAGTAATCCTTTTTTCAGGACACAGCATTTGTGTCATGAACAATAGTCAGTTCACATTTAGTTAGCTTTCACTTTGTGCAGAGCCAATAGATGGAACTAGGAAGTAAGATGAAAGCACAAAGTTCCATCTAATGCTCTTGTGGTCACTTATTTCTTAAGAGTTGGAGAAAAAGAAGTAATTTTCTCTATGCAAAGTTCTACATGTACAAGGACATGAAGTCATCTCTGTGCCAAAATCATCAGATCTCAACCTCCAGGCATCTCATAATGTGGGGGTAAAATCAGGCTTGGTAAAATTAAAAATATATTGTTTACATATTTTAAGGTGTGGTTGGAAAAGCTCCTTAAAATGTTTAACCATCCCTTTAACTCTTTTTCAAACCTACAGAAAATATGAAAGAATAGTATAGTGATAACCTGAAAATGTATGCCTTTTTTGCATCCAAGAATGCACTAGCGAGGAGAAATTAGGTAGTCTTGTTATCTATCCTTTTCTTTTTTTCAGAGTAAATTGTTCTAAAAAGAGTTATAAAAATAAATATTTTCAAATTTTACTTACATTGACAATTTGTACTTTTTTAAAGGGACTTTATTATTCCTACTTCAAAACCATTATTGAAGCACCTTCATTTTTGGAAGGACTGTGGATGATTATGAATGACAGGCTCACTGAATATCCCCTTGTAATTAACACAGTGAAACGCTTCCATCTTTATCCAGAGGTAAGCAATATTTGGGGACAAATATTTGTAGAGGGATTCTTCTTTATCAGATAAAAATAGTAAGCACAATGATATTATAGGAAGGAGGGGATTTTAGAGTTTATTGATTGTATGTGTCCTTACAGTTGAGCAGTGTATCAAAAGTTCCTCTCCTAAATTTAAAAACCCCAGAAATTATGCTCACGTGAACTTAAAGAATAGAACCTTGGTATGGAATTAATGACCAGCGTAATAGGCCAAATGGGAAGGAGCCAAGAAGGATTCTCGATGGAGATGGTCTGTTGGCTTTATTTTTTTTTAAACCTCTATCTATTGTTTTCTAATTCTAGCATAAATATATCCTGTTAAATTCCTCTTCTTTTCCCCAAGCAAGTCTCGGTGAAAAGCAGTACATGGCTACTGCAATATTTACAAAGACCATATATTACAAAACATCAGCAGAGAAAACGTTATGGGAAGACATTATTGAAGCATTCTTTAATCAGTGTTCATCAAATTACCTCCTTGTTTTTATAAAATGCAATAAATGAATGATTTGATGAAAATTAATGTCAGGGCAAAAGCAAAATAGATACAAATATAAGTACAATATCTTCTTTTTAAAAAATTTTTATTGGAGTATAGTTGCTTTATAATGTTGTATTAGTTACTACTGTACAGCAAAGTGAATCAGCTATATGTATACATGTATCCCTTCTTTTGCGGATTTCCTTCCCATTTAGGTCACCACATAGCACGGAGTAGAGTTCCCTGTGCTATACAGTAGGTTCTCATTAGTTATCTATTTTATACATAGTATCAATAGTATATATGTCAGTCCCAATCTCCCAATTCATCCCACCCACCCTTTCCCCCCTTGGTCTCCATATATTTGTTCTCTACATCTGTGTCTCTTTTTCTGCTTTGTAAATAAGATTGTCTATACCAATATTTTCAGATTCCACATATATGCATTAATATACAATATTCGTTTTTCTCTCTCTGACTTGCTTCACTCTGTATGACAGTCTCTAGGTCCATCCATGTCTCTACAAATGACCCAGTTTCGTTCCTTTTTATGGCTGAGTAATATTCCATTGTACATATTACAACATCTTCTTTATCCATTCATCTGTCGATGGACACCTAGGTTGCTTCCATGTCCTGGCTATTGTAAATAGTGCTGCAGTGAACATCGTGGGCATGACTCTTTTTGAATTACGGTTTTCTCAGGGTATATGCCCAGTAGTGGGATTGCTGGGTCATATGGTAGTTCTATTTTTAGTTCTTTAAGGAACCTCCATACTGTTCTCCATAGTGGCTGTATCAATTTACATTCCCACCAACTGTGCGAGAGGGTTCCCTTTTCTCCACACCTTCTCCAGCATTTATGGTTTGTAGATTTTTTCATGATGGCCATTCTGACCAGTGTGAGGTGATATCTCATTGTAGTTTTGATTTGCATTTTCTAATAATTAGTGATGTTGAGCATTTTTTCATATGTTTGTTGGCCATCTGTATGTCTTCTTTGGAGAAATGTCTATTTAGGCCTCCAGCCCATTTTTTTGATTGGGTTGTTTGTTTTTTAATATTGAGCTGCATGAGCTGTTTGTGTATTTTGGAGATCAATCCTTTGTCAGTTGCATCTGTTGGCTTTAGAGACCGTGTGGATGGGCATACTGATCACATGAAGGGACAGTGACAGTGACGAGTAGAATAGTGACCTTGGGGATACATTAATAAGGCAAGATTTATTTAGTTATATAGCTAGAAATCTATGAATACTTCCCAATACTAAAAAAAGTATGAATTTTATGATAGTCTTCAAATTCTAGAAATCGGAAAAAGGAAGAAAAAATATAGTAGATTCAATTTGTGAACTCTGAAGGTAAATGCTGACTTGACAGCATGGTAAGAACTACTTTTGAGTTATCTCAGAATCCAGCAGATTAGTTAAAAAGTCTTTGTATTTCTTTCTTCATATTTTATAGCTTTTAAAAATTATTATTATTTTGATTTTAAAATGTTTAAAATTGCAGAAGCTAGAGAATAATGTGCAAATATGTGTGGTCAACCACCTACAATAAATAAATGCTATTCTTTTATCATTTTTGCTTCTGATATTTTAAAATAAATAAAGCATTATAAATACAGTTAAAGTCATCTTTGTTCTGCTTCCCAGTTAAGTTTGTTCCTTTCCCATTCTCACAAGCATCATTATTGTGAATTTGATGTGTATATCCATCCAGTTCTTTTTTCAAGGATTGTTTTATGTGTTTTTGTAATTTCACATAAGTGTTCTCATACTGAACATATCACTCTACAACTTTTTCCTCAATATTTTATTTTGGAATTTTTGAAAATGTATGTACATGTTTATTTTTCTCTAATTTTAACCATTTTATGAATTCCAAAATTAATTGTATATTTCCCTATTATGGATATTAAATTATTTCCAGTTTTTAAATTACAGATGTAAACCATATAATCCAGCAGTTGTACTCCAGGACATTTATCCCAGAGAAATTAAAATTTATGTTCACACAAAAACCTATACACGTTTATTGTAGCTTTATACATTGTAGCACAAAACTGCAAACAACACAGATGTCCTTTGACATGTGAATGGTTAAAGAAACTGTGGTACATTCATACCAGGAATACAATTCAGCAATAAAAAAGGAATAAACCATAAGAAACTGCCAAACTATTTTCCAGAGTGGTTACGCAATTTTACATTTCTACCAGGAATGTATAAGTGATTCACTTTCTCCACAAGGTCTCCAGCATTTGGTGTTGTCACTACTTTTTATTTTAACCATTCTGATTTATCAGAATGTAGTGATTTATCATCATAGTTTTAATGTGCATTTCCCTAATGACTAATGTTGTTGAACACCCCTTTTTTTTTTGTTTATTAGCTATCTGTATACCCTCTTCAGTGAAATGTGTCTTCATGTCTTTTGCTAATTTTCTAATTGGGTTTTTTTTTTTTTAATGTTGAATCTTAGGATGTTCTTTATATATTCTAGGTACTACTTCTTTGCCAGGTATGTGGTTTGCAAATATTTTCTCCCAGTCTATACCTTGTTTTTTCATCCTCTTAAGTAGAGTCTTTTGCATAAGAAAATTTTAAAATTTTAATGGAGTCCAGTTTAGCAATTTTTCTTCTTGTGGATTGTGCTTTTGGTGTCAAGTCTAAGAATTCTTTGCCTAGCCCTAGATGCTAAATATTTTGTTTTTTTTCTAAAAGCAATTAGAATTCTATCTGTGATCCATTTCATTTTGAATTAATTTCTTTATGTGATGTGAGACGTGAGACTTGGGTAAAGGTTATGTTGTTGTTGTTTTTTACCTATAGATGTCCAATAGTTTCCACACCAGTTGTTGAAAGGGCTATCTTTTCTTCATTGAATTGCTTTTGCACCTATGTGACAATAAATTAGGCATATTTCTATGGGTTTATTTCTGTGTTCCCTGCTCTCTTCCATTGATTTATGTGTCTGTCCCTCTGTCAGTACCATATAGTCTTGATTAATGTACCTATACAGTAAGTCTTGGATTAGGTAAACTGATTTCTGTCACTTCATTCTTTTTCAAAATTGGTTTAGCTAGTTCATGTGCCTTTTAATGTGTATTTAACAGGAATGTTTTCTATATCTAATTCTATTGATACTTTGATAAGAATTACATTAAACATGTAAATAAATTTGAGGAGAATTGACCTCTTCGCTATTGAGTCCTCTAATTCATGAACATGGTATGTCGCTTGTTTATTTAGGTATTCTTTGGTTTCTTTCAAAAGCATTGTGTAGTTTTCAGCATACAAGTCTTGTATGTGTTTTGATAAATATACACCTAAATATTTCATGTTTTTTTAAATGATGATAAAGGAGATTGTATTTTTAATATTGATGCCCACATGTTCATTGCTACATGGAAATACAGTTGATTTTTTTGGTATGTTTATCTTTTACCCTGCAATCTTGCTGAATTGACTTATTAGTTCCAGGAGTATTTTTTTTTTATGCATATGTTGGGATTTTCTACATAGTGAGTCATTTAATATGCAAATAGAGTATTATTTTTTTCTTTTAATCTGTATGTCTATTATTTCTCTTATTTACCTTATTGCAGTGGCTAGAACTTTCAGTACTATGTTTATTAAGACTGGTGAATGTGGACATCCAGGCCTCATTCTTGGTCTTAGGGAGAAAGCATTCAGTCTCTAACCATTAAGTATAAAGTTAGCTGTAAGTTTTTTTGCACATGACCTTTATAAGATTGAGGTAGTTCCTCTCTTATTCCTAGTTTTTTTCTGTAAGTTCTTATCAGAATGGGTATTGAATTTTTTCTAATGCTTTTTCTGCACCAATTGATATGATCATGGAATTTATCTTCTTTGTTCCATTAATATGATGGAGTACATTCATTTTTTCATACTGAAATAGTCTTGCATCCTGGAATAAACCCCATCTGATCATGTCATATAATTATTTTTATATATTGCTGAAATCCATTTGCTAATATTTTGTTAGGGCTTGTTATGTCTGTCTTTATAAGGGATATTAGTATGTGGTTTAATTTTTTGGTACTTTCTTCGTTGGTTTCAGTATCAAGTATCAAAGTATCTTTAACTCCAAACCTGAGAAAATAAGGCAAAGGGTAAGTCCAGGGAACCTATTACCATGTCATTCCTTGGGCCCTGACATTCCTATCTAGTTTGCCTTCTTTCCTCTACCTTTCAGGGTCTTCTTGTGTTTGATTTATATTATTCTCAGGAGTTCTAGTTGTACTTGTAGGAATAGGAAATTTATATTATTTAAATATTGACCTTTTTTTCATTTTCATTTAGTTTAAGTGATTTTCTAATTTCCCATGTGATTTCTCCTTTGATCCATTGGATACTTAAATATTGTTACTTAATTACAAAGTACTTATGGGTTTCCCAAATTTCTTTCTTTTTTTTTTTTTAATTTCTATAAGTACTTTTCAATGTAATTTGTAGTAGTAACAATTGTATAGTATAGACCTACCTAAGATCTAAGATGAAAGAAGCAGTTTTCTGCAGCAGCTTTCTCTATATCCCAACTTACTTTTCAAAAGCAGTCTGACCTTATTCCCTCTAATGATTATCTGTCTAATTCTAGTGTAAATGGAAAAATCAAAAAGAAAAAAAAACCTATTTGTTGAATCTTCAACTTTAGTTAACGTTGACTTACTCTGTGTATATAAGATAAGGACTTAGCTTATTAGACTAGGCCCATTTTTTCCAGTGTTTGATAAGTATTATTTTTAGTTTTGGGTTATTTTTGGAACTTTATGTCATTACATCTCTGTTTCTTGTTCCACTAGTTTCCAACAGTATGGTCTCTAAAACATTAGCTAATTTTTTTCTTTTTACTTATTAAAAATATTTATTGAATAATTTGCACAGTTTTCAGCTTCTTTGATACTTTGAACAAGTAATCATGGTAATGTAGTTCATTTGTTTTTAAAACTTGAAAGCATGTAAATGACAGGCAACAAGGACTCGTCCAGTCTTATTTTCATATTGCATAGATACAATATGCAGATTTACATTTGCTTGCGACCTTATATAGTACTTAAGTGTTGAAGTAAATGTCCATACTTTGTGTTCACAAG
This sequence comes from Balaenoptera musculus, assembly GCF_009873245.2. Classification (NCBI taxonomy): domain Eukaryota; kingdom Metazoa; phylum Chordata; class Mammalia; order Artiodactyla; family Balaenopteridae; genus Balaenoptera; species Balaenoptera musculus. Next base: position 43,320,208 of record NC_045793.1, read on the forward strand.
GAGATTAATTTCTCTTCTAAAGATGAGATTAATTTCTCATCTAAAAGTGTAAGTTTGAAACAATGTATTTTGAAAAGACAAAAGCATTTAAAGCTTACTATATGCCAGTACTTATATATATAAGCTCTAATCTCCCATCACTCTTGTAAGATGGTTATTATTGATATTAACCTCATTTTACAGATGAGGTGGCTGAGGTTCAGAGGCTGAAGGATTACTTCACACCATAGAAACCATACCTTGCAGAGTCAGAATCATTTGTTCTATTTTGACTTCAAAGTCATGCTTTTCTACCATATTAAACGACATCTCAGAACGGAGTATAATTCTAGAATTTGCACATACATTTAATGTGGAAATTTTTTGTACATGTATGAAAAATACACAAGAATAGAAGTTATAAATTTAAGCAGAATGTCAGTCTTATAAAATTAAGTGATAAAATAGTAAATAATATTATATATGAAAAGATGTTTATGACATTGCTTAGTGATGTATATTACATTAACATCTTATAATATATAATATTACATAATGAATAACTCTAGCTACATGTTTTTTATGCCTAGGGAGAGACTGGAAGGATGATCACCAAAATAGTAAAAGTAGTTCTAGGTTATTTTTAGTTTCCCTTTGAACTCCTCTTTACTTTTTTTAACTTCTTTCCCCAATGATTTTGCATTATTTTTCCCAAATCTATAAAATTATTTATTAAAAAATCTCCCAGGCATGAGCATTTTGTCTGTAATTTTTTTGTTGCTATTTTCCCTTGTCTTTAAACTTTTTAAAGTAGATTTCAGGTTGGGAAGTACTGGTTAATTAAATCTGCTTGGTCAGAGTTTTAATGGGCACAGGAGCTATTGTTCCATGTGCAGTTGGTTTTATAGACTATGAGTTGGTTTTTAGACTATGAAGAAAATAAGTTCAAGGACCTAAGGGAAATGTTATGAAATACTTCGGTAAATCTTTGTATTTTGCTATTAATTATCATAATTATGTACTTCATGCTTGATTTTACAGCTACTATTAATTATGTTAGAGTTGATTACAAGAGTATATTACAGAGATGTCAATCACAACATAAATTTTGTAGATGTGCATTACTCAGTAATACATAACTTTAGTTGATAGTGTGTGTGTATAAAATTTTAAATGACTGTTTCCCACATGAAATGATTTAAATAAATTCATCAAAGTTTATAATGTTAAAGGCAACCATCATAAAATGGTATTTTGGAAAAATTATGATTAAGAAGATATTGAATTTTTCTTTATTATCTTTTTGATTTTATCTTTTGTAGGTGATTATAGCCTTCTGGTATCGCATATTTGTGGGAATAATGAATTCATTTGGGCTGGAAACAAAGACCTGCTGGAATGTGACCAGAGTAGAACCTCTAAATGAAGTTCAAAGCTGTGAAGGCATGTTTCTTCCTAAAATGCTGTTGTATTGTTATTAATGTTTACATAAACATTTTATAATGTTATGACTCACTTCAAGAATTATTATAAACTACTGTGATTTTTTTTCTTTAAAAACAGTCTAGAACTGATTCACCTAAAAGTGTATTTACCCTTTAATTTTCTGAGAAGGCAATGTACTTGCTAATAAGAGTATTAATTTGGAATTTAATTTGAGTATTAATATACTCCAGTGTAAGGCCATATTGATTATAAGTCATTCCTCCATTTCAGAAGGTACAAAAAAAGCTTTGGGGTGGCTTGAATATATAAATTTGGAGGATGTAGATTAAATAGTCACAGTTCTACCTGTAATAGTTAACATAAATAGTTAATGTAAAAATTTAGTTATGCATAAATATTTAAAAATCAGATATATAATAGATTACTTTAGAAATTCTGCTGTTTTTGTGCTCTCACAGTCCATGAATAGTTCTAATCAAACTCTTCATATACATCTTCTACGTCAGTATCTTTGTCAAAGAACTGCTTTTCGAATCATCTAACAGTTTTCCAGGATCTGTAATTGTCACTTCCATTTAAGATGTTTGCAATTTAGCACTGTTACAATCTTAGCATGATGCTGTTCCTTGAAACTCTTATTTGAAATCACATGTATCTACTTGCATAACACAGTTGTTTTTTCTTTATTTCTTCATATTCTCTAGAACATTATGTTTTATAAATATATTTTTGTTGACTTGTGTACAGTAACATTCAGCTCTCAGAATATATCCTAAATTTGTATTTCCATGTTTCCCTTACATTTTTACTGATTCCCTCAGATGGTCTTTATAACCATGGTCTAAAACAGCATTGGTAGAAGATACTTGAGGGCAATTAGACTTTTTTTTTTTTTTGTACAAACTAAAGGAATTGAGAGACTGCCTCAACCAGCTTAGAAGGTATAAACTTTTCTGAGGGATGGGAAAAAATCACTTTATATATGTACATATATGGCATTTATTAAGTTGCCACTAAGTGATAGGTTAGTGTTGGCACTTGGGACCCCAAGATAAACTGGGTAAACATGGGGCCTTACCCTCATAGAGTTTGCAACATAAGAGGGATGTTAGCGGTTACAACTGTGGTGGATGTTACAAATAGGAAAATAAGATTGCTGGGGTTAGAAGAAGTGTTTCAAGAATAGGAACCAGCATTTTCCAAAGTCCTGAGGCAAGGGAGAACTGAAAGAAAGCTAGACTTCCTAGAGCAGAGAGATAGAGAAGAAAACATGGTGTGAAATGATGCTTAGAATGTAAGCAAGGGTCCGACAATGAAGGACCATTTACTAGTTAAGGATTTTATGTGTATTCATTGAAGAATTTTGACAGATTTTTATTTTCAAAACACAATTTCAGCAGTTACATGGAAAAGACACTAGTAAAGGACAAAAGTGAATTCAGTGAGGCCAGGTAGGAAACTGTTTTGCTTTCAGCAAGTGATTGCAGGGAAGGTAACTGGAAAATGAATGGATTTGAGAGATAGCTGGAAGGAGAAACGACAAGATTTGGTAATTGTTTGATAGGGAAGGGGAAGGAGAATGAATTTATGTAACACTGTTGGGTTTCTGGCTTAATTGAGTCCCTCCATTCAAAGTGGTAAGAAACATTTTTAAAAAGTAGCAGGTTTGAATTGCTATTAATTCGAGGTACCTGAGAGACCCCAAAGTGTAGATGTCAAGTGGCTACCTGCATATACATATCTACAGGAATAAGAAGAAAGTTCTCATCTGAAGGTAGACTTGGAGTCATCTGTATATAGATGATAATTGGAACCATGGAAGTGGAAGAATTTCCTTAAGGAGAATATGCAGACTGAGAAAAGAAGAAGGTATATGACAGAGCCTAAGGTGGTCCAACATTGAAGGGGGGTGTGTAAAAGGATGAGAAGTTACTAGGACAGACTGAAAAGGAATGATCAGAGAAGAAGAAATCAGAAAGGCCAGCCTTTAGATCCTGGCTCCACCAGTTATAGCTAAATAACTTTTGGCAAGTTACTTAAGTTTTCTGTGTTGTTTTCTTAACCATTAAAAAACGTATTTTCATACCAAGTAATTTCAAAGATTTGTTCTGAGTATTATGTGAGATGATGATTACAAAGTACCTAGTAGAGTATGTGTGTGTGTTAATATATTATATATATATGTATTGTCTTATACCCAGGATATATTAAGTATTAAGGTCCTGGCTATACATGATAATGGATCAATTTATCCCATACAGACTAAAGCTGCTCCTTGAAGTCAGGGGCCGTATTTTGCTCATCCTAGAGCCTAGCAAAAGATAAAATTAATGCAATGGATTTTCGCTTGTAATTTATCAAATGGCTCTACAGACAGTTCTAGATACGGAACAATAGCAGCATCACCTAAATAAAATGAAGCACCAACTAATCATTACACTATAACAACACTTCAATAGGGAAAAGTATAAATGTAACTAATAATGCCTCATGGATGGGGAAAGTACTAATGTAACTATTAAATAGAGCAGCAGTCTGAGCAGCAAAGCTTTCAGCAAATTCATGAGCTCTTGATTACAAAGCACTGAGATAATTATGCCCAATTGCTGTATAGTAATTTATTCATTAAATACCGAATAATCTGTGTCTTTTTAAAGGATTGGGAGACCCTGCTTGCTTTTATGTTGGTGTGATTTTTATTTTAAATGGAATAATGATGGGATTGTTCTTCATATATGGTGCATACTTGAGGTAAGACTACTGTATTAAAAGATCTTTCAGTGGAATAATAAGGACTTTCTGACGTTTGTTGATTAAATTAAAAGGATAAATAACAAGATTAATGGACTAATAGTAGGAAACTTTTAGATTTTATTTTTTCAGAAGCTGAGCAAAATATGCAGCCAAAAAGTAGAGCTGTTGCTAAAACAATATCTTAAAGGCCCCTCTTTTATGCTTATGGGGATATTTTTTAAGCTAATTAAGATTCCTTAACAAAGATTTTAATGAAAATACCTCTAGATCATGTGTAAAATTATTATAACATTAGAGGGGATCATTGGTTGGCATTAGTAGCAAAGTATTAATATTTCTAATTTTCATCTCTGTTCATGTGAAATTAAGAAAACAATAAAAGAAATTGTATATCACTTGTAGCAGACACTTACATTTGATAGCCTGTCTTTCTTGATAACAGCACCACAATTTTGTTTGGGGTAGCAGGGTGCCCAATTTCACATGATAGGTTGAAGTTAACTATGACAATCATGTATTCTGCTTCCCACTCTCCATTGCATGTTGGGAGAGCCATATGAGCTAGCTTTTCTGGTGAAAAAGAAGGTGAAATCAGACTTGGTTACTCCAGGAAAGCATTTGCCTTTCTAACAAAAGGTTAGATTCAGCTGCCCCTTTTCTGTTATCTTCCTGCTTTTACCTGGATGTGATACCTGGAGCTATTGCAGTCATTTTGTGATCATGAGGGAAAGGCCATAAACAGCACATATGTCTGCCTTAACATCCTTCTGCTGCTGAACCAATGCCAACAGACACTTATCTTTTATTTTCTTGTTGAATGATACAATAAGCATCCATATTATTTAAGACACTTTTGTCAGATTTTGTTTCTGACAACAGAATACATTTTTAACTGAATCATCAGATTTCTTTACAATGTTATTCTTGAACTGCACAACATTAAAAGTGAAAAATCTAGATTTAATCTTTCAACAATTACTGAGTTTTCATAAGGTTTATGTTTCTATAGAGATTAATATATATATACCCCTTGTGTTTGGAAGTTTTCAGCATAAAAATCCTAGCACAGAATCAGTGAAAAATTGTGATCTTGATAAAATTTGTTGACCTTGATAAGCTGATTTTAAAATTATTCAGAAATGCACAGGGCCTAAAATAGTTGAGACAAGCCTGAAGAAAATGTGAGAACTTACTTCATTAATTATTTCTGTATTATAAAGCTAATGTAAATAAGACAATGTGATATTGGCATAGAGATAGACAAATAGATCACTGGAATAAAGTAGAACCCAGAAGCAGAAATGTACATTGATATACACTTGGTATATGACAAAGTGGATATTACAGATCAGTGGGTAAGGATAGGCTTCTCAATAAATGGTGCTGAAATAATGGGGAGATCATATGGAACACAGCAGAGTCAGAACTTATAAAAAACAAATCCTAGTTGGATTAAAAACTCAAATGTGATAGACAAAATTATAAAATGTTATATAGAAGATTATCATCAGTAACTTGGGGGTAAGAAAGGATTTCTTAAACAAGGTACAAAAGTCCAGCCGTGAAGAAAAAAACTGATAAATTTGATGAAAAGAATTTAAGTTCCTCAAGATGTAATAGAATGAAAAGATAAGCCACAAGCTGGGAAAAGATACTGCAAAGCATGTACGCAATGTGGTATCCAGACTTGCATTCATTAATTTGGCAAATATTTTTTGAATGCCTACTGTGACTGGGAGCACTATTCTAGGTGCTAGGAAAACAAAACAAAACAAACAATCCCTGTCCTCATGGAATTTATATTCTAGGGGATAGACAAAGACTAAGAAGACAGACCACCCAATTGAAAATTGGACAAAATATTTATGAATAGACATTTCCCAGAAGAATTCCAGATTGCCAATAAACATATATAAAATTGACCACCATCATTAATTATGGGGAAAATACTAATTTAAACCACAATGAGATACCATTTCACACCTACTAGATTGACAAAGGCAACTTTTAACCCTGGTGGGTGGATATATAAGTTAGTACAGCTGTTTTGGAAAAACAGTGTGCATTATCTAGTAATAGTAGATACCTTATAACTCAGCAATTCCAATTTAAAGTAAATATGCCCTAAGAAGCTCTTTTATGTACACCAGAAAATATATACAAGAACATAGCAGCATTGTTTGTAGTAGCTCCAAACTAGAAACAACTTAAATGTCCTTCAGCAGAGAAGTGTACACATTGTAGGTTTATTAATACAGTGAAATACTGTACAACAATGATAATGAACTAAAGCTGCAAACGTCAACATGGAAAAATCTTACAAATATAATGTTGAATGGATCAAGGCATGCACAAAATTAAAAAATACTGCATACTTATATTTGTATAAAGTTTAAACACAGATTAAATGATAGTATGATATGTATATAGAAGCAGTTATATTGGTAATCACAAAACTCAGGATAGTGGCTGTCTTAAGGGGTGGCAAGTGAGGTCTCAGGGTGTGATCAATTTTCTGTTTCAATGATATATGGTAGATACAAGAATATCCACTTTATAAGTGTTCTATAAGCTATCTAGAAATTTTTATGCACTTTTCTATATGTGTGCCAGATAGGAAAAATACATAAGCTCATCAGTATTTTGAGGGAAAGGATTACTTTTAGATTATGTTAACAGGCTTTAAAATGTTCTAGTTTAAAAAATAGTTTGTATTTATTATGCTTTTTTCAAATATGGAAAATGTTACACGAGACTAAGACATTTTAAAAGTTAGTATTTTTCATTGGGAGAGCTACCCAAAAGGTGATAGTCTTCTCTAAATTGGTTACACAGTTCTAGGATATCAAATACATTATTAAGCTCCAGTCTTTAAGAAGGATATGTAGATATAACATATGTTGGCTATAAAAGTGTCACCAAAACTGTGAGGAGATTAGAAACTATGGCATATGAGAATATGAGAAACAAAAGAAATAGGGATGTGGGGAAAATTTTCTATTTCTTACCTTGGCCACCCTCCCGCACTGGCACTAACTTGGAAGGTAGATATTCCATTTCTATTCTTTTGGTGGTTAATGATAAAATGTTAACATGCATATCTAACTTGATCAAGTCTAAAATTAATTGATATCTTTCCTCTCCTTTTTGATCAGTACAAGGAATTTCAGAACACTTTACTTCAAAACAGCCCCTAGCATCTTGTAATTATTACCATAATTTAGTACTTCTAGTACCCCTCCACAGCAGTCATCACTGTTATTTTTTGTTGTCAAATCTTCCTTAGATTTATCCTCATGTTCCTAGTTTCTATATGCAGCATTTGTTCTTGCTTCTCACACCTTCCTCCTTTCAATTTCTTCTTTTCTGTTGTGCGTCCTTTGAATTTCCCTTAGTGAAAATCTGTTAAAGGTATATTACTTCCCATTGGCTTTCCTCTGCTTGTTTTGTTAAACTCATTCCTTCCTTTTTTCAATCATTCAACCGATATTTATTGTCTTCAGAGTCTGAAGCTGTGTATATAATGATGAACAATACTTTAAAGAAAAGGCAACTTTAAGAAGTGGTTTTTAATCTTTGATAATAATCAGCCATCCTTGATCTCAGTTTTGTATTCTACATTGTTGTTTCTTGGGACTCAACAAAAGAATATTTGCAGTAGTTTAGATGGTTCAGTTACCGCTAAATGAAACTGTTAGACTCTTCATCTCTCAGTCACTGAAATCCAATTTGGAATGACAAAAATTTGCCTCCACTCAGAATATTCAAAGAATGCAATATAGACTCTGAAGTGCTGGCCTGTTTGTTAAAAATTATTTTATGTTCACATATAATATTTTACATAGAAAATATTTTACATATAAATTAATAACATTCAGATTACTTTGTATGTACACTTTGTATGCTTGTACGTTCAAGAGTAAAACATCAACTACATGGGTACTTTTGAAATTTTTACTGTTATTTTATATGGTTTAGTACTATGACATTTTAAAATCTAAGATAAGTTTGTGAAAAACTCACAATATTTTACATGAATTTTGATTGTACACATTTTTTTTACAGTGGGACTCAACTTGGAGGTCTAATTACAGTATTATGCTACTTTTTCAACCATGGAGAGGTTTGTTTTCTAGAAAATAATTTGTAGAAATAGAAGGGGTGGTATAGGAACAAGGAAATGTATTCATCAAAACAGTATTTAATTGTATATTACTTAGGACTTGACAGTATTTTAAAGAACCTTGTGTTGTAGGTTGATGTTTTAATCATGTTGATCCACATTTTTACATAATAATTAGAATTTATGATGTGAGCTATCTTGCCTGGTTTTAGCATGTATATATGTTACATATATTTTGTAGAAAAAGGAAGTACTATATTTGTTGAGTTCAGGCACTTTATGTACATTATCTCACTCCCACCAAACTTTTTAGGGAGGTGGCTGTTATCCTCACAGTAGAAGATATGAAATTGAAATTTGGAGAGGTTAAGTTACGTACTCAAGATTCCACATTCACGCCATGATGAAGCTGGGTTTCCTTTTCTACATCTTTCTGGCTCTAAAACCTCACTTCTTTCTATTACATCATGCTGCCTTTTCAATTACACAAAATGCTGAATTCAAAATACAAATTAACTTACTAACTCAGCCCAATAAGACATGGTCCACCTAAAAAGAGTTCATGGAAACTTTTTTAGAATATGATAGATTCATTCAACAAAATATCAAGTACAAAACGTGTGCCAGAGTCCGTGTTAGATGCTGAGGATATGGCCAAGAAAAGTGGAAGAATCTGACTGCTAGTTTTTGGAAGCAAAATGTGTAAAATGTTATGGCACAGATTATATAGGGTAGAAGTCTCTATCCATTACTATTGGGAAAGGTAGATACTTGGTTAATTTTAAAAAATCAATTAGACAAGGGAATCATAAAAATTATACATAAGTATCTTAAATAATATTAACTTAAAGCAAACAAATACATTGTCAGTCACCAGTGTATTAGTATAAACACAAGACCTTTCCTTTGAGTATGCCAGATGACTGACACTATGAGTTGACCTTCTTATACATACCGTAACTCACCTTCTGAGGTTTACAATTTTGGTTTCCTGGAAGAAGAGCAATAAATTTTAAGACTGTTGCAAGGTTGTAAGAGTTTAGATTCTTTCTAGAATTTCAGAATTCTTGATATAAAATTTTATAATATTCCCACCCATAAGTTTTGGAAACAGTTTTAAAGTCTATATGAAAATTTAATACTTTCATTGCATACATCATATCAGTGAATCCCAAATACTTCTGGTTGTTTTTAGAAATTTATAGTTAACTCTTTCAAAGGTATATTTCACAAATTCAGAAACAGTCTTAATTACTTGTAATGGGTGTCTCTACATATTAAACTTGTCATGTGTAAACATTTGGTGTTTGTGAATGCCCTAGGTGACATTTGTTTAGATATTTTTCTGAGCGTGTATAAATCCCAAAGCCCTGGGATGCCCAGGGTCATCACTGAAGAGCTGGAATGTGGATCTGGTTTGTCTTTCCCAGAATCCTCACTGCTCCTAACCCTATCAACTTGTTTGTCCTTCGAGTGTCCGTATGTTTGGCCTGGTCTATCTTTCACTTGTTTCTGGACTTGCTAGTTAATGGCTCTCTACCTAATGGCTATGTGCTGGAAGAGAACTCCAAAAACTGAGGAGCTATACCAGGTATCCAGAAATAAATGAGCCTAGTATTAAAATTACTAAAACCAGCCCACCCATGATTTTTTAAATTAATTGTGTTTATTGCAATGGAACATAGAGTGAGGTAAGCATTTTATTGATTTCAGGCTACTCGGGTGATGTGGACACCACCTCTCCGGGAAAGTTTTTCATATCCATTTCTTGTACTTCAGATGTACATCTTAACTGTGATTCTCAGGTAATTTTTATTTATAAAACGAAACTAGCTGAATTGTAAGTTTCTCAAAATTACTTCAACTTATCGTTATAATTACTAAATCTAGGCTCTATTTTTAAAAATTACTTCAAAAATAAATTACTTCTATTTATTTTGTGATAAATATTATGATAAATATTTATGTGATAAATTTTGTGATATTATTAAACAATATCATTAAAAATTTTGCTTTTGAAAATTTATATACCATAGTACAAGAATTTATGGAAATCCAATACAACCGTTATAAAAAGAAGAGTTACAGTTTTATAATTTACACAAAATGTGTGCATTTCTTTTTTTCATATTCTAAAAGGTACTAAAGTCTATGTGGTAAAAGGTATTGGTTACTGATAGATCTCATGATTGCAGAATGGACAGTTTAAACTTCAATGTGCATTAGTTTAATTGTATTCCAGAATTATTTCTTTAAAGTCATTGTTTAAAATCTCTTTAAGTTTTTCTCATAGTCGTTAGCTAATTATTTCACCAGTACTTACACTTCTCTTCATTGCTTTTTGAAACATAAAAGTGGTGGTATATGAAAGTTATTTCTGCTCATGTAGTGTAAATATCTCGAGGTATGCAAGGTCAGTTCAGATTCTATTTTCTGACATTCTTGCTGGAGTATTAAATTTCTAATGTCATGCATAGTTAAAGAAAAATAAATTTTTAGTTGAATATAGTTGATTTACAATATTTTATTAGTTTCAGGTATACAGAATAGTGATTCATTATTTTTACAGATTATATACTCCATTAAAAGTTTACAACATAATGACTTGAATTCCCTGTGCTATATGTTTAAGATACCTACTGATAAACTAGATACAATGCTTTATTTAAAGCTCTAATTTTGTTTGTTTTATTATAAGCATTTTTATAACCCAAATATTTTAAGTTCTTCTTAATGAGCTTTTAAAAGTTAACTATATTTTGTTGTCTAACATCAAAGGTAAGGGGATCAATAGATTTCAGCATTTTGCAACTAGTCATTCAGTTTAATGATAGGCTACTTTTATAGTAAAACTTACTGGTGTCAATTCTCTCCATTAAGGACCTCGAACAATAGTAAAAAGCATTTTATTGCACTCTGCCTTTCCAATGTTGCCTTTATGCTTCCCTGGCAATTTGCTCAGTTTATACTTTTTACACAGGTAAGATGATTTTAAACTAATTTAAGTTGAATGCAAGATGTGCTTGGTTGTTTCCATAGGAAAAATTTTTTTTATTGAAGTATAGTTGATTTACAATATTGTGCTAACTTCTGCTGTACAGCAAAGTGACTCAGTTATACACATATATACATTCTTTTTTTATATTCTTTTTCATTACAGAGAAATTTTAAATGTGATTATATTTGTGCCCTAATAGATTTTCAAAATATGGAATAATTATAAAGTTTATATACATGTGTGATTTTTTTTAATCATATAAATCTACCTTCTGTTAATGTGTTGGTTAGTTAGGCAGATATTAAACCTGCAAAAGACTTTTTCCTCTTATTTTAATCCATAATTTTTCCTGTTGGTATTTGAGATGATCTGTGTAAACCTGCCTGTAGATTTTCCTTTTGTCTGAGGAATCATTTTAGTTGCCAAGCTGCGCAACATGGTAAGGGCCACTTTGATTCTTCATGGTAGGGGATTTCTGCTTCTAATCCAGCTAAATGTTGGCTGTTCTGTCTGAAGAGCAGAATCTTACTAGACACCATTTCTCAGAGCTTTAATCATGGTATTATTCAGTGAATTGAGGCCATATCCTGTTTCTTCAAACAACTAAGTAACTAATGGCAAGAAACTGAGCTGGGGAAGCAGAGAGTAAAAGGTCAATTTTGATGAAATTTCCTACTATGATTTTTCGTTAGAACTCCTTTCCACCTAACTAACAAACACTGATAATATGTAATGATGTTCTTTATTGGCAGTGAGAAATTCTGCCAAGAATCCTTGTCCTGCCAGTTGTCTACAAAGAATGAAGTTATAACCACAATTTAATTGATGCTGCATGTTTAAAGCATGTTAAGAGTATTCCCTCTGCCTTACTTCCTTATATTTGGTCTATAACTAACACAGAATTTCTGTGGTTTTCATTATTTGCATATGCCAACATAGTAGAATAGATTTCTAGTGTGCATCATTTCCTTGCAAGGAGATGTATTAATTTAGCTCCTTGGGTAATTTTGATATTGCCTTAATGATTTTCTATCCATTCAAAAGATATACTAGACTTTTAGGTTTTTTTTTTTTGAGATGTAATTAACATTTTGTAAGCTTAAGATATACAACGTATTGATTTGATATATTGCAATATGATTATCCCCTGATTAACACCATAGTGTTAGTTAACACCTCTATCAAGTCACATGATTATTATTTCATTCTTGTGGTGAGAACGTTTAAGATCTAGTCTCTTAGCAACTTTGAATTATATGATACGGTATTGACTGTAATAACTATGCTATGCATTAGATCTCCAGAACTTATTCATCTTCTAGTTGCAAGTTTGTATACTTTGTCCAACGTCTCTCTAATTCCCCCACCCCCAAGCCCCTCGTAATCACCATTCTACTCTCTGTTTTTACAAGTTTGGCTTTTTTAGATTCCACATACAAGTAATATAATAAAGTATTTGTCTTTGACTTATCTCACTTAGCATAATGCCTTCAAGGTCCATCTGTGTTGTCACAGATGGCAGAATATATGTATATATATATATAGCACATCTTCTTTATCCATTCATCTGTTGACGGACACTTAGGTTGTTTCCATACCTTGGCTATTGTGCATAATGCTGCAGTAAACATAGATGTGTAGATATCTCTTCAATATTCTGTTTTCATTTCCTTTGGAATATGTACCCAGAAGTGGGATTGCTGGATCATATGGTAGTGGTATTTCAAATTTTCTGAGAAACCTCCATAGTGTTTTTCACAGTGGCTCCACCAATTTATTTACATTCCTACTAACAGTGCACAAGGGTTCCCTTTCCTCCACATCCTCACCAACATTTGTTTTCTTTTGTCTTCTTGATGATAACCATTCTAATAGGTATGGAGGGATATCTTACTGTGGATTTGTTTTTATTTCCCTGATGATTAGTGATGTTGGGTGTCTTTTCACGTACCTGTTGGCCATTTGGATGTATTCTTTTGAAAAATATTTATTGTTCCTCCACCCATTTTTTAATCAGTTTTTTTTCATTATTGAGTTGTATGAGTTCTTTATACATTTTGGATATTAATATTTCACCTAATATATGATCTGCAAATATTTTCTCCCATTGCATAGGTTGCCTTTTCATTTTGTTGATTGTTTCCTATGCTGTGCAGAAGCTTTTTATCAATAGTTTGATGTAGTCTCACTTGTTGATTTTTTCTTTTGTTGCTTTTGCTTTTGGTGTTACAATCCAAAAAATCATTGCCAAGATGAGGGTCAAGGAGCATATTCCCTAAGTTTTCTTCTAGGGGTTTTATGACATCAGGTCTTATATTTAAGTCTTTAATCCATTTTAAGTTAATTTTTGTGAGTGGTGTAATATAGAAGTCCAATTTCATGTAAATATCCAGTTTTCCTGACACCATTTATTGAAGACATTATTTTTCCCCCTAAGTATTCTTGGCTTCCTTGTCAAATATTAATTGACGGTATATGCATGGGTTTACTTATGGTCACTCAATCTGTTCCATTGCTGTGTATATTAGTCTTTATTCCTGTACCATACTATTTTGATTACTATAGTTGATAGAGTAATGGGGGTTCCTTATATGTTACAGTCCTTTTTTTTTTTGCTGCTTTTAGGATTCTCTCTTTGATTTTTGAGTTTCATTATAGTGTGTCTTAGGGAAGGTATTTTTCAATTACAATAATGGGGTGATTTATTAGCTTTGTGAACTTGCATGTCCAAATCTCTTCATAGGTTTGGAAGTTCTCAGCTATTATTTCTTTAAATAAACTTTCTGCCCCTTCTCCCTCTCTTTTCATAGAACTCCGGTGATTCTCTTATTTGATCATTTGATATTTTCATATAAATCACATAGACTTTCTTCACTCTTTTTCATTCTTTTTTCTTCGTTATCCTCTGACAGCGTATTTCAAAGTTCCTATCTAACTCACTGTTCCGTCTTCTGTTTGGTCTATTCTGATGTTGATACTCTATTGCAGTTTTCATTTCATTCATTGAATTCTTCAGTTCCAGAATTTGTTTTGTTCTTTTAATCATTTTTATCTCTTTGTCAATCTTCTCACGTTGTTCATGTGTTGTTATCCTGATTTCATTGAATTGTATTTCTGTGTCTTCTTGTATCTCATCAAGTTTCCACAAAACAGCTATTTTGAATTCTTTATCAGGTAAATCATAGAATTCTGTTAGAGTCTGGTTACTGGAGGACTATTAAGATTTTTTGGTGATGTCATGTTTCCTTGATTCTTCATGTTCCTTGAAGTTTTGTGTTGCAGTTTTTGCATTTCAGGTTGCCTTCAGGTGGGATATATTCTTCATTCATCCTGCTTATATCTGGGCTTTTCTCTGACCTCATATGGATACACCTGCTTCATGCTTCTTGCTCCCTCTGTGGCAGAATTATTAGGCTTGTATGTCTTTTCTAGACAGGCCCACAGACCCCTGGCCTCTTTTTCACATGAGCTCCTTATCTACTAGAACTCACTCTTACTGCCACACTAAGGAACATGAAAAAGGAGCCAGCTGCAGAGTCGGGAGAGGCGTGAGTTTAACACTCAGGAGGTGTCAAGAGTGCCTGCAGGCCAAGTGGAGGGATCCTTGGGTGGTTTTCTCAGCAGCTGGTAGGCAGGTTTCCTGCCAGAGTCCTGAGCACAACCAGAAGGAACTGCATCCTTTTAATGCCCTCTGATATTCTTATTTGCCTCTTTCTCAATCTCCTGCCTGCCCCAGTCAAGGAGGTCGCGCCGCACAGCTCTGAGTGCTGTGGGAAAGAAATTGTTTTTTCCAGCAATGTCCTGCATAGCTGGGGATGCCAGGCACACACTCATCATTCTCCCTTTCCCCCATGGGAGAGGTTGCCACTGGCTAGTTCAGGCTCTCACTGTGCCACCTTGGGGATAGGGTGGTGTTGGCAAAGTTCCTCTTACTCTCTCTAGTGCATCCAAACTCATATATATTTTTGCTCCAATGAAGTGCTTGAGCCTCTCCTCAGGAAGACTGGATTCTACAGGGCTCTCTTGTCTGTGGGTGTCTGCCCAAGTCAGCAGTATCCAGATTTTCTTCAACCATAGCTGAGAAGAGCTGAGACTAGTTCACTGGCTCCTGCTTATTCCACAGCCTGTGCTGAGGTCTGTCTGCCTATTCTCAGATACATAGGTGGGCAAGACTCCTCCCGGAACCCTTGGCATATGGTGCAACTTCCACAGAGGCACTTTTGTTCATGGATGGATGCCAAATTTTAGTTGTTAAAAGGCGGAGGCAGAAAAGCGGGACATCTTATGCTGCCATGATGCTGATGTAACTCCTAGCTTTTAGTTTTCTGAATTAACGTATAAAGTTTTGTTTGCTTGTGTTTTTGTTTTTTAATACTAACGTGAAGATAATTCAAAGTTATTTTTCTGGGAGTGTTCTAAGACTTTTATTCTTGATTACATTTTTCACAGATTAAAGTTAAAATTAGTTCATGTGTCCTGCACATATTGTCTGAGAAATGGGGCTGAAGAACTCAAGGATTAGCTATATTTTAAAGGAAAAAAATTACAAGCAACAGTTGTAGAAACCTAGAATATTTGGAGTGAGAAGACCTTAAAGCATTATTATTCTTAAGAAATTGAGAAATTGTGACTTATTCAGTAACTGGATTTTAATTTATAATATGCTCTATTTTCTTATATTTTATTAGAGAATTCCCATTCATGTAGGAGAGATTGTTATGACCAAGGACAGTAAAAGGGATAGTTGCAGGAAGGAGGTTATAAAATCAGAAGTGATAGAGATGCAGATTATTTCCGGAAGAGATAGTATCAATATATCTATACAAAACTGGTTGTCAATTTCATATTCTTTCTTTATATAACTGATTCTTTGCTTGGGGTATGTATAAAGCCACATCTCTTTTAATATTTAATGTGACTCCATGCCCTCATCCTGCTTATAAGAAGATTATTTTCTTCCCTCCCTGGAGTTTCTCTTCCACTGATAAGCCCATCGGCCATTTATTTGGGCCAAATATCAGGACTAGATGTTTTTGCCTCACTGTTGAAGCCAGAAATGAGACTACTTGTATCTGGAGGATTCAGAAATCTGGGTACACCGTCAATGCCACCACACTGCTGTTTAGCAAAACTTACCCCTTCTGCATGGAATTTGACCCTCAGTTAACCTTCTAGCTCTCTTCCCTTAGAAATTTGCTTGTGTTGTGTGACCATGATGTTACTAGGCACGTTGCTTGGTGATTGCCTAATTGCATCCGAGAGGAAGAAACTGTAAGTGAGCTAAGTTCTTCCTGAGGGGGATGCCTTGACTTTGGGCTTCCTTAAGTGAGGTGGCTCTTTTAAGTGTTATTTCCCTTGCAGAAGTTTCCATGGGTTATGGATCTTCTAAGCCAGAGTGGCTTCTGCATTTATGTGATGTGCATCTTCTTTCTTTGCTCCTGAGCTGTCACCTGGGGTGAGGCTACCATGAAGACTTCTTTGAGAGCTCCCACTGAAGAGAAATATCTGAATCTGTCCTGCTGACAAGTCCTGTTTCCTGTCCTACAGCTTTCTGAATGAACCAGAGGCCAAGTGTGAACTTAAAACCCCCTGGTTTGCATTGATGTCAAGAACTCAAATTCACCTTCTTGAAGATAGAAAACTCCTAACAGCCATAGATGCCAAGTGCTTCACACTAAAATTGGCCTGGACTCCGTGCTTTTACTTATGAGTGGCACCATTTTCTTTCTTGTATATGTCTCATAGCGCGCCTGCAGTGCTGAGATAGCTGAGTTGAATCATAAGGAATTTCAGCATCAGCTAAATGCTGTCTGTAGAACTAGGCTTCTCCTAAAAAAAGACTGTGCAGTTCTGGCGTACAGTTCTTGTGAGTGAGCTCACAAGTTCAGAATTCTATCATCTACACGATGTGTTTGTTTTTCAAGTTCCTTGGGGTTCTGTCTTGCCAAATTAGGATTATATTAATGTTTTGGAGATGTTCAAGTATTGGTGAGTCTCATAAATGTTTTCCACCAGGAGACTCATAGCTCCTTATGAAACTTTTTTCCAGTTCCTTTGTCTTTACTGAACATCAAATTTCACACACCAAGGGTCTGAGAAAGGACAATTTTTTTTGTCAAGTCAAATAAACCTTTTGTTCAAGAAGAGTGACTGCTTGCTTGCCTTTGATCTACAAAACTAAAAGAGGTCACCAAAATGGTTTTTTCCAAGGGGAGTTGATGTTTCTTCCACTGGATGTAGAAGCAGCTACTCTTACTATAAATGTCAGCTTCTCTTTCTGAAAGCTTTGTCTGACCTTGCATCTTGTTGTTAAACTCAGTCTACAGGTTGATTTCTCTCTATTAGTTTGACAATGTTTCTTGTGGCCACAGTGGTTAAAATATAGTTTATTCTATATGTGTAAACTAACAGGGAATCAAAAATTAGCTTACAGAAGGGATTTATAGTTTCATTCCTTATACACAGTTTTATTTAAAGTTTATTTTAAATGCCTGTACTCATTTCTGATTTCAGGAACAAAATTGGTCCAAGCATTTGAACAGATTAAAAACTCTTTATTGTTTCATGGAAACAAATTTTGCCCTACCCTCAGAACTACTTATCTTGAGAAGTATGATGAAAGGAGGCAAGAATAGAAGTCAGTTTTCTACATTTTCACAACAGAATGTTGATTCTGCTGCTTGTATCTAAATGAGAGAGCTTACTTTTCAACCAGCAATTCAAATAGCAACAGTCCAGCTATTAAGCACAATTTTCCCTGTGAAGTGTTTTTTTTTTTAGCCAAAGTGTAAATATGATGTTTAAGAAGGGGGGTCTAGATCTGCATATCCTAACAGTATTGGTCTATGAGAGGAGGGAAAGGGAGACTAACATATACCAGACTTCAGTATTATAGTTTATTTTATTTAATCCTCAAGGAGTCCAGGCACATGGGTATTATTAACTTATGATTACAGATGAAGACACTGAGGCTCAGAGATTAAGTTAAAATCAAGTTGGCCTACTTCAGAGCACCAACACTTTCCAATTTATTTTTGTTGCATCTCTAGGGTCTTTCAACTCTTTTCTATAGAAGGCCACACGCTTGGCTGTGTTGTCTTATTTCCTTACTAAAATGCCTTCAGTTTTCATGAAGCATTAATAAAAGAAATATGCATTTAAAGAGTACTTCTGTACCTTTTGTAAAACCATAATTAATTGTCTACTGTATTACCTAATTGCTTTTCTACATAAGAATCTGTATGATACATTTTTCATAATTAGTGTCAAGATTAATTTTCTTCACAAAGTAAATTTATGAACTTCCTTTTAACAACTATAGTTATTTTATTAAATGAGCTGGACACACTTTCTCACAGTGTCTCTTAAAAACCTATATTTAAGCTTGTCCCCATCCCCAAATTTATATACATACTGTATTCCTTTCCTTTTCAGTTTGACAATAAGTGTGATTGCAGTAAATAAAAATTTTTAAGATCTTTAAAATATTGTCTTCTGATCAAAGAACATGATATATATCTACTTATTTAGTTCTTAATTTCTATCAATAATGTTAATATAGATTTTTAGAGGTCTTACAGATCTTTCATTAGATTTGTTCCCAGGTATTTTCTATTTTTGTTGCATTTTAAAAGATTGATTATATTTGTTAGATATGGGGTTCTACGTATGTTAAGCAAAGTTTGTAATTGTATTATTCTAATCTTTTAGATTTCTACTATTTTTGTTTGCTTTCAGTTACTAGAGGAGGAATGTGTTGAAGTCTTCCATTATAACAGTGATTTGTCTGTATAGCTGTGTAAATTCTTGCTTTAAACATTTTGATGGAACATCATTATGTGCACAGTTGTTATATAGTCCTTTTATTTTTATGTAATGAGCCTTAAATTTTTTTAAAGTGTATTTGTGTGTATGTGTGTGGTAAGAACACTGAACATGAGATACACCCTCTTAATAGATTTTTAAGTGTACAGTATAGGTATTGTTATCTATAGACACATGTTGTATAATAGATCTCTAGAAGTTATTGATCTTGAATAACTGAAATCTTATGTGTGTTGATTAGCGACTTCCCATTTCCTCTTCCCCTCAGCCCTTGGCAATCACTATTCTGTTATCTATTTCTGTGAGTTTGACTATTCTAAATACCTCTGATAAATGGAATCATGCAGTATTTGTCCTTCTGTGACTGGCTTAATTTACTCAGCATAATATTCTCATCCATATTGTTGCATGTTATAGGATTTCCTTCTCTTTTAAGACTGATACTATTCTGTTGTATGTGTATAACATTTTAAAATCCATTCGACCGTTGATTGTCATTTAGGCTATTTCCATATCTCGGATATTGTGAATAGGGCTGCAGTGAACATGAGAGTGCTAATATCTCTTCAAGATCCTGTTTTCAATTCCTTTGGATAAATACTTAGAAGTGGAAATGCTGGATCATATGCTATTTCTATTTTTAATTTTTGAGGAACCTCCATACTGTTTTCCTTAGCAGCTGCATAATTTTGCATTCCCATTAACAATGTGAAAGGATTCCCTTTTTTCACATCCTCACTAATACTTGTCATTTGTTTTTTTGAAAATAGCCATCCTAACAGGTGTGAGATAATATATCATTGTGGTTTTGATTTGCGTTTCACTGATGATTAATGATATTGAGTGTTTTTTCATATATCTATTGACCATTTGTATACCTTCTTAGGATAAATAGCTGTTCAGTTCTTTGGCCATTTTTTAATTGTTATCAGTTTTTTGCTAGAGTAATATGAGTTCGTTATATATTTTGGATATAACCCCTTATCAGATATATGGGGTATTTTCTCCCGTTCCATAGGTTGCTGTTTACCCTTTTGGTGTTTCCTTTGCTATGCAGAAGCTGTTTACTTTGATGTAATCTCACTTGTCTTATATCTGATAAGAGATTAATATCATCAAAATAAGAGATAACAAGTGTTGGTGAGGATGTGGAGGAAAGGGAACCCTTGTGCACTGTTGGTGGAAATGTAAATTGGTGCAGCCACTATCGAAAACAGTATGGAGGCTCCTCAAAAAATTTAAAATTGAACTACCATATGCTCTAGTAATCCCACTTCTGGGTATATATCCAAAGGAAATGAAAACAGAATATTGAAGAGATTATCTGCCTTTCTATGTTTATTGCAGGATTATTCATAATAGCCAAGGTATGGAAATAACCTAAGTGTCTGTCAACAGATGAATGGATAAAGAAGATGCGCTACATGTATATACAATGGAGTATTACTCAGCCATGAGAAAAAGGAAATTCTGCCATAGGACATAGATGGACCTTGAGGGCATTATGCTAAGTGACATAAGTCAGACAGAGACAAATACTGTATTATATCACGGGATATAATATTAGTATCACGTATTAGTATTTAGTTTGGAATCTAAAAAAACCAAACTTATAGAAACAGAGAGTTGAATGGTGGCTACCAGGGCCAGAGGGGTATGGGAAGTAGGAAGATATTGGACAAAGGGTACAAACTTGCAACTGGAAGATGAATAAGTTCTGGCGATCTATCACATAGATTGTAGTTAACGTTATTGTTTTATATACTTGAACCTTGGTAAGAATGTAGATCTTAAATGTTCTCACCACAAAAATGAAATGAGAATTTCATGACATGATGAAGGTGTTAGCTCACACTGCAGTGGTAATAATACTGTAATATATGTGTATCAAATCAACAGGTTGTACACCTTAAACTTGCACAATGTTTTAAGTCAAGTATATCTCAATAAAGCTGAAAAAAAATAGCAGAGGGATCCTTGGTAGAGACTCTAAGCTTAATAAAAGGGACAAATTTCTTAAATCCAGTAAAGTTCTGATTATCTGTTAGCTGGAATTTTAGTTGGAACCACTTTATGCCTTCCCCATCCATTTTGGGGGAGGAGGTAGGTAGTAAGGTATTTACGCTGGGAGAAGAAAAAATGACAGGAAGTTTGAGAGTAAGATATTAGCACCAAACTCCCAAATTCTGGGTAGTTGATCTATAGAATATACTTATAACAATTTATGCATTCTTTGACTCTGAGATTCTATGGCCTTGCTTGAGCTTGCTTTATGAGGCACTTGATAATGTGTTGAAACGAAGTTTGCAGAGATATTTGTGTCCTTGCGCTTTTTTCCACACCACCAGCAAATAAGTTTCTTTAGGGTGGAGATAGCATTGGCCCTCTAGTATCCATTGAAAGGATTTGAATTTATAGCATCGTTTCTAAGAAAACTATGCTTTAAGCTCCAAGCAATTAAGTTATAAGTAAAGTTCTGGGAAACTATATTCAGGTAAATTGGTTATTACTTGAAAGTATTACCATCTTCAACTGACACCTCTTGAAATAAAAATCTCTTTGGAATTCTTGAATGAATTATCCATTGTTGTTTTACTTATACAACAAATTCATAATCTGGTTACCACTAAATGTTAAATTGCATGAGACTTTTCAAAGGCCCAAAGAAAAGAATTCCTGGGTCCAGTCATAATTATTATTGTGAATGCAGTCCCCTAAAATAAATGTTAATACTGTAATTCACAGTAGAGCTGTACAATTTTTAATGAAATAAAGTACCACCAAAATAAAATGTCATATAGTTAGAATCATAGGTTGTGTCACATTTTCAGACTGACTTCTTTCACTTAGCCATATGTATTTTAGGTTCCTCCATGTCTTTTCATGACTTGGTAGCTCATTTCTTTTTATTGATGGACAATATTCCATTGTCTGGATGTACCACAGTTTGTTTATCCATTCAACTCTTGAAGGACATCATGGCGGCTTCCAGTCTTTGGTGATTCCCTAAACATTCATGTGAAGGTTTTGAGTGGGCATAAGATTTCAGCTTAATTGGGTAAATACCCAGGAGTGTGATTGTTGGATTGTATGGTAAGACTATATTTAGTTTTGTAAGAAATTGCCGATTTTGTCAGGTTTTGGGATTTCAGCCATTCTATTAAGTGTGTAGCAGTATCTCCTTGTTCCAATTTACAGTTCCTAATGTAGTATTGGATTTAACATCTTTACATGTGCTTATTTGCCCTCTGTAGATCTTCTTTGGTTAGGTTATTTGTTCACGTCTTTTGACCATTTTTAAATTGGGTTATTTGTTTTCTTATTTCTGAGTTTTAAGAGTTCTTAGTACATTTTACATACCAAACCTTTATCAGATATGGGTTATGCAAAGATTTTCTCACAGTCCCTGGCTTGTCTTTAGTTTTCTTAATAGTGTCTTTTGTGGAGCTGGGGTTTTTAATTTTAAGGAAGTTCAGTTTATCAGTTTTTTTCTTTCATGGATCATGCTTTTGATGTCATAGCTAAAAACTCATCCTCAAATAAGATCACCTTGATTTTCTCCTATATTATATTTTAGAAGTTTTTTAGTCTGTGTTCTACATTTAGCTCTAAGATACACTTGAGTCAGTTTTTTGAAAGGTGTAAGATCTAGGTCTAGATTTATTTTTTTTTAATGTGTGCACGTCCAAGTCTTCCAGCACTATTTGTTGAAAAGACTGTCATTTCTCCATTTTGCGCCGTTGTCAAAGCTCAGTTGCCTATAATTGTGTGGATCTGTTTCTAGACCCTCTATTTTATTCCTTTGATCAATTTGTCTATTTTTTCTCCAGTACCATGCTGTCTTGATTACTGCAGCTTTGTAGTAAGTCTTAAAGTCAGTTAGTCTCAGACCCTTTTTAAGAGTTTTCTCTTTGCCTTTGGTTATAAGCCGTTTTTACTATGACATGCCTATGTGTGGTTGGGTTTTGTTTGTTTTAATTTATCCCTTGCTAGGGGCTACTAATACTTTTATGAGTCAGTGCTTGATTCTTTTTCTATAGATTTTGGGGGCTTCTCAGGTATAATGTCTTTAAGTATAGATTTTACTTAATTCCCTCAGCCCTTTCTGACATGTAAAGTATGACCTTTATACTATATGCTCTACATCTCTTATGTTCTTTCATATGTTGTTCATCCCTTTGTCATTTTATACGTTCTTCTGACCTATCTTCCAATTTATCACTTCTTTGTTTGGCTGTGTTCAACCTGCTTAAACCCATCTTTGACTTCTTATTATTGATTATTGTAATATTTAATTGTATATTTTTAATTTGGTTCTTTTTTTTATGGCTTTCAGTCCCCTCCTGGAATTTTCAATCTTATCTGTTATTTCCGTGCATATGTCAAACATAAAGTCTTTGTCTGATGATGCCAGACATGTTTTTGCATGGTTTGTGAGCTAAGAGTAGTTTTTACATTTTTATAGTATTGTTTAAAAAAATGTAGAAGAAGAAGAAGAGTATACAATTGAGACTGTACGTGGCCTACAAGTCTTAACATATTTACCATCTGGCTTTTTACATAAAAAGTTTGCTGACCCCTGAACTAGATTTAGATTCTTCATAGATCTGTTTCTTTTGTCTTAGTGATAATGTCTTATCTCCTCCTGTATCTGATTAGTTTTGATGTGGTATTAGACATTGTACATGAACAATTGTACAGTTAATTTGAGACTAAGATATTAACTTCTTCCAGAGAAAATTAAATTTGTTTCCAGCAGGCAAATACAGGGACTAACAATCTTTAATCTCCTTCATGCCATCAGAGAATGAGATAATTCAAAGGTGGGCTTCAGTATTTTGGAGCACTGCTTTGATTTCTGGTTCTCTCTTATAGTATAACCCTTTGAAGTCCCAAACCAAAGCTTGGGGACTTAGCAGAGATCTCATTCTTGGGGTTACCTGACTGCTAAGTGTGTGGAAATCTCTCAACTGCCTCTCAGCTGGCAGTCATCTGCTTCTATTAGAATTGGCAGATGCCTCTGGAAGAAAAGTGACCCAAAATGTCATGCTCATCTCTGTAGATTTCCGCTTTTCCTCTGGTCTTAGCTTCCTAATTCTTTTTTTGCTGTATTAGTAAGCTGTGACTTTCATACAGGTACTTTTATTATTTTTTCGAGCTATTCTAGTTCTCAGTGAGAAGGTTGGTTCACATTACTTTGACAATCATTATTGGAAATATAACTCTCCTCTTATATTTACTTTGCATATGAATAGTGAAATGCTTTTCTACATTTTTTCACTTCTGCTTTTTTTATATTTTTATTTCAGATAGCCTCATTATTTCCCATGTATGTTGTGGGGTACATTGAGCCAAAAAAATTTCAGAAGATCATCTATGTGAACATGGTGACAGTTTTTTGAATATCTTTATTGGAGTATAATTGCTTTACAATGTTTTATTAGTTTCTGTTGTACACCTGGTAACATTTTTAATATTTATAAGTCATATATTAAAATAAGATCTCAGGGTTGACTGTTTTATATACCTCCTCCCAAGTAGTATTTAATACATATGATGTTGATAATATTTAGAAGGATAACTGAATGCCATATTATAGCAACTATACTTTCAACTGGACTGTAGATGTTTTGTATTCTCTGAAACTTTAAAAAATTTTTTGTTTTTTTATTATTATTGTCACTACTTTTGTAACTGCCTTTTCTCCCTGAGTCCTGAGATTTTTAACACTTTCCATGAATATGACACTCTGTGAAATTTATGTTTTTGCATTATTGTTTTTTTATATTAGTTTCCAAACACATATCCCTTAAGAAAATAAAAAATAAAAATCTTTTAGGTAAGAACATAAAATAAAGCTTCCTTAGTGAGGGAAATCCTCAAGTAGTTCAACAAAAATCAGATTAGAAAACTAATAGTTATAAGTAAGTCTTACTTATTATATCCCTCCATTATTGAGTTAATAGAAACAATAAGATTTTTCCTGTTTTCTTTGTACCAAGTTGAAAATAGGGAAAAAAAATTCTGCTATATAGTATTTATGGTGTTGAAAATACTTGGAACCTATCAGTGTGTTGAAATTCTGTTATCACTTGGTCAGGATCTATTTATTAATCTTTTTTATGCAAATAAAGTTTGTATTGGAAATGACTATATCCCTGTAGACAAAGTATGCATTATGCTATCTATCTAATAACTATAAAATGTATTTATTTTCTTCAATTTTCAGGTTTCGGTTCTCCTTTGTTTTGTGTTGATGTTTGGAAATCCAATGTATTTATCTTCTTATTATTCTTCGTCTCTATTGATGACATTGGTAAGTGTTTGTTAAGCTCGTGAAGATTTTTTTTAACCTGTCAAATAGCAAGTTTACCCATTTAATATAGGTTAAGGAGAATAAATAAGGCCCTTTCTGGATTACTGCTCACATGAAAAATTTTTCCCAGATAATGCCTTTTGTCTATCTCATCCTTGAAAAATAATATAAGGAAAGTACCTTTTTAAGGCAATGCCCAAGTAAAATTTTTTTTAAATAATAAGGTAATAAGACTTACTTTTTAAAATATGCCATAATTTATGATAAAAATTAGTTATTTCCTTCTAAGTCACTTCAGTAGGCTAAATACTTATTGCAGTGACACTGCCATTGCCCAAAACGTTTTTGGAACTCCTCTGAATTGCCTTCACAGGCTGTGGCACATTCTTTTGAATATCCTCAGTGGTGGCAATTCTTCGTCTTTTAAGGGTGGATTTGATTTTTGGAAACGACCAAAGTCTTGTGAATAAGGTGGGTGATTGGGCTGGGTAATACAGATCTTGATCAAAATATAGTGTGACAACAAAGTAATAAGACCTATTTTCTTGCACCCATAAGGAAATAATCTCTAAAGATAGTTTATAAAGAGGAGTTCCAAACTGTTTTGAGCAGTGGCAACATAATTATAGTAAGTGTGTAGTTTCTTCATGTGACTTACTTTCATGGAATAACACTCAGAGTTGTATTTGGAATGGTGGTTCCGTAAATCAGTTTTATTACCTTATAGTCACACTTCCGATATTCATAAGCCAGAACCTGGAATGTTCTCCTCCACTGGAATGTTCCTAGGATGTTCTCTTTCCACAATGACCAGAAATGATAATTTACTACAGAAATACCAAAATATAGCACTTTTCCATGTATCGTGCATTGACTGGATCTTTTGAGATTTAGGTTTTTAACATTTTTTCTCCCCATACCTTTTTTTTTTTTGCCTCCCAGTAAGTAATTTCTCCTCTTTCTCTCTCCCAAAAGACATAGGCCCTTTCTTTTCAACATTTTGTCAAACTTTTTCAGTATTACAAAGTAGAGGACTTGTAACAGTGTGCTCATCCACCTCTTTTTATGAAAACATTTTTTATTTTAAAATATAGCACAGACGTAGAAAACCTCATAAAACCAATGTTTTATGTACTTAGTTCTGACTAGTACTGATAAGTACTGATTAGTGGACTGTTATTTGGCAAACATCCTTAAACTACCATCAAGTCAAAACCAGAACTTTTCTAACCATTCTAGAAGCCTTCCATGTAACCTGCCTCAATCATAACTCCCTTGAGCTGCTCTAAAACAGTAGTGACTATCATGACTATGGTGATCACTCCAGGCTTTTCTTTATAGTTTCATCACTTAAGTTTCTATTTTTATCTATAGGTTTCCAATATGTCTCCCTGTTTTTTCCCCCGGGATATTTTTTTTTACCTGGGTCACTGAACATGTGAAGGGTCCTGTGGTCTAGATTTTGCTCCTGAATCCTCATGGTGCTGCTTTACATCTTCTTTTGTCTTCTGTATTTATATTAATACTTGGGTCTAATACCTGGACATGTTCAGATTTAATTCCTTCGGCAAGTATATAGTATTGTTCTTCAGTCAGGAGGCACATATTATCTGGTGCGTCTCTTTTTATGATCAGCGCTTAGTACCAGATCCATTAATTCAGTAGGGATTGCAAAATGATGATATTCCAATCCCTCCTTTACATTTCACAGTTCATGTAGGAAAAGTACAGTACATTTCTAAATGAGGGGAGTTGGGAGGAAGTAGAAAAATATTTGAAGAAATAATGACCAAAAATTTTCCAAATTTGCTGAAAATTATAATCTCAGAGATGAAGAATATCAGTGAATCTCAAATACAAAAATCATAGAGCTAGAGTAAGCATATTATCAAATTGTTCAAGATCAGCAATAAAGAAAAAATCTTGGGAGTAGCAAGAGAATTAAGACATGTTAAATACAGAAGAACAAAGAGTAAGGATGTCAGATTTTTCATAAGAAAAAAGTGCAAGCAACAAAACAGTCAAGCAGCATCTTTAAAATATTTTAAAATACTATCTATAATTCTATATCCAGCAAACATATCTTTCAAAAATGCAGGCAAAATAAAGACTTTATGACTTTTATGTTAAAGGAGGTCCTTCAGATGAAAGGAATATAATATTAGATCTCAGTCTGGCTCACACAAATGAAGGGCCCTGGAAATGGTAGCTAAAGGTTTTCCTACCATCTGTGACAGCATGGATAGAACTTGAGGGCATAATTATGTGACATAAGTCAGAAAGAGAAAGACAAATACTGTCTTTTCATTTGTGTCTTCTTTAATTTCTTTCAGCAATGTATTCAGTGTATAAGTCTTTCACCTCTTTGGTTATGTTTATTCTTAATATTTTATTCTTTTTGAGGCTATTATAAGTGGGATTGTTTTCTTAATTTCCTTTTTAGATAGTTCATTGTTAGTGTATAGAAATGCAACATAGTTTCTTTGTTGAGTTTGTATCCTGCTACTTTGCAGAACTTGTTTATTCTAACAGTTTACGTGTGTGTGTGTATGTAGAATCTTTAGTGTTTTCTACATAGAAGATCATGCCATCTGTGAACAGAGATAATTTTACATTTTCCTTCTCAATTTTTATACCTTTTATTTCTTTTTCTTGCTTAATTGCTCTAACTAGGACTTCAGTACTGTATTGGATAGAAATGGTGGGAGTTGGCATCCTTGCCTTGTTCCTGATCTTAGAGGAAAAGCGTTCAGTTTTTCACCACTGAGTGTATTCAGATATAGCCTTTATTATATTGAGATACTTTCCCTTTATTTTTAGTTTGTTGAGAGTTTTTATCATGAAAGGATGTCAAATTTTGTCAAATTCTTTTCTGCATTGATTGAAATGATCGTGTGATTTTTATCCCTTATTCTGTTAACATAGTGTATCACATTAATTGATTTACATATGTTGAACCATCCTAGCATGGCAAAGATAAATATCACTTGATCATGGTGTATGATTCATTTAATGTGATGTTAAATTTAGTTTGATAGTATTTTAATGAGAATTTTTGCATCTGTGTTCACCTGGGATATTTGTCTATGGTTTAGTTTTCTTGTAGTGTCCTTGTCTGGCTTTGATATCAGAGTCATGCTGGCTTCATGAAATATGTTTGGAATTGTTTCTTTCTCTTTAATTTTTTGGAAGAGTTTGAGAAGGACTGACATTAATTCTTCTATAAATGTTTGGTAGAATTCACCAGTGAAGCCAACTGGTCCTGGTTTTTCTTTGTTGAGAGATTTTTGATTACTGATTCAATATCCTTACTAGTCATAGATGTGTTCAGAGTTTTTGTTTCTTCATGATTCTGTCTTGGTAGATTATATGCATCTAGGAATGAATCCATTTTTTTCTTGCTATATAATTTGTTGGCATCTAATTTTTCATAGTAGTCTCTTATAATCTATTTTGCTAGTGCTTAGTTGTTTCAGATGAGAAAGTAAATGTGTTTCCTGTTATACCAATTTGACCAGAAGCAGGAGTTCCATCCTGATTGATTTTAATTAATTTATTTTTGTAGTGAAATATTACCATGTTTCTAACAATAAGAAATATACAAATCTTATACTCAGAAAATGTCACTCCCTCTCATTCCTTCCACCCCATTCTGTCCACCTTTCTTTTTACCTTGGTCCTACCTATTTCTTATAAGTGAGATATCTCATTGGTTTTCTGGTTTACCCATTTAGTTGGTTTTTTTTCTTTTTTGCACTAATAAATATTACATGTATATTTTATTATCCCCCCTCCTACTTACATAAAAGGTAGCATACTATAGTCTTTTGCATTTTGATTTATCAACCTATTCTGGGTATCACTTAGCAACCTTTCCTAGATATCACTACATATCAGTTTACGGAGCTCTTCATTCTTTCTTATAATTTCATAGTAAGTATTCCCTTCTGCATATTCCATAGATAATTCAACCACTCTCCTAAGTCTGGGCATTTTGTTTATTTCTTGTATTTTGCATTTACAAACAATTTTGCATTGTGTAATCTGGTACATTTATATTTTCCTATTGTTGGAAGTTCAGGAATCCTGGCTCATCTTGGGCCAATTAGATGATGCAAAATTCTCCTCCAAATCTTAGCAATACACAGGCCTAAGATTTGTTTTTCATTGGAGCCTTTTGTTTTTCCAACACAAACTTGGGAATAAACAAATACCTTACCAATTTGTAGAGATAATAGGAGGAGTATTCCTTGTCCCTGCATGTCTTTGTCAGTTCAAGCTGCTATAACAAAAATACCAGAATGGGTGGCTTACACAGAAATCTATTTCTTACAGTTCTAGATGCTGGGAAGTCCGAGATCAAGGTGTCAGCTGATTTAGTTTTTGATGAGGACTCTCTTCTTGATTTGCAGACAGATATCTTCATTGTATCCTCCCATGATGGAGAGAGGGATCATCTCTCTCATGTCTGTCCTTAGAAAGGCACTAATCCCATTTATGAGGTTCCCACCTTCATGATCTAATTACCTCACAAAGTTTCCACCTCTAAATATGTCACATTGGGGCTTAGGGTTTCAACACAGGATCGGTGGAGGGACGTACACATTCAGTCGATAGCACCAAGGGTATAGTTTTTGAGGACCCCAGCTGTATGCATGAGTCTTAATTCCAGTTTCTTACCTTTCATAGTCCCAAGTCTTCTTCTGCTGCCCTCCCTTTTAATACAAGCCCATAGTTGTAACCCTGTTCTACAGACCTCCTTAAAAACTGCCAACTCCTTAAAAACTCTCCTAATTAATGTTTTACTTTTTTAAAAACACCTTCTTTTCTCTGGAACTTGGAAAGTTCCTTTTCTTTTATATAAATTCAGTTAGATATATATTTTTTAAACATTTTAAAATATTTGGGAGTTTGGAGAGGAAGGATTTTCATGTTAATTTAGACCAGTAATTTTGCTGGGTAACTTACATGTACGCTTGCATGGACATACCTTCCACACACCATCTATCTCCTCAGAGGAGATGCCCTGCATAAAACGTCCCAAGTAACTCAGTGAGGAATTAACTTGATTCTAGGGTCAACTTTTTGGTACACAAAGCATTTGGCTTTCACCCCAAAGAAATTTTCCATGTCCAAATTCAGAAAAATCAACAATTAAGAAGGAAAATGACTGGTTATAGCCAAGATGGAAGGAGGTGGCTGTGTAATTTCTGAAATGTGTAATTTTTGAAATGTAATTTTAAAAAAGTTAATTTAATTTAATTGTGTTATTTTATGTCATATGCATTTTAGGTGATAATTTTAAAGAGAAATAAAATTCAAAGATTGGGTGCATCTGGACTCCACTTTTGGGTAAGCTTCAACATTTTTAACACAATTTCTTCAAATCCTTTTTTATTTCTATAAACTGAGTACAGATAATATGCTTTAAAAATGAATGATTTATAGTTAGTAAATATTATGAATAGCTACTTACATAAGGTGGGAAACACTCCTTAGCGACATCTACAAGTCATTTTCAAGAAGTTAGTTCATTTATTTCAGCACTACCCTCAGGCCTTTCTTCTTTACTTTTCCTTCTACTATACCCTGCTACCTTGCTTTTAATTTTTTTTCTATTTGCTTTGAGTTTCTTTCTTTAGGTTTACTAACATTCTCTTCAAAATAACTCAGTCTGTAGTTCTGTCCCCACTTTCCCTTTGTCTTTTCTCTACATTTATCCATCATCTATCTTTCCTTTGGCTTCCAACTTTAGACTCTTATTATTTTTGTCCTTTTAACATTTTCCCTACAATCTCCCAGTCCCTTTTTATTTCAACTCAGCCACTACCTGATCTTTGTTTGACTTCTTTGCAAATGTACAAATGGATGACCCATATTACCTCTATATTTGTATGTTATGTTACAAAGTAAAATAAGTACCTTATTAAGTAGGCACTGCAATGACTAATTCTCATAATATCAGACAGATGACATTCTTTTTCTCTAGGTCTTTAATGTAGTCCTACTAAAAAATAAAATCTACCATATTGAAGAACTCTATGATTACATATTTTATATTGGTACAGTAAAAC
The DNA here is from genome assembly GCF_009873245.2 of Balaenoptera musculus. Classification (NCBI taxonomy): domain Eukaryota; kingdom Metazoa; phylum Chordata; class Mammalia; order Artiodactyla; family Balaenopteridae; genus Balaenoptera; species Balaenoptera musculus. Next base: position 43,351,722 of record NC_045793.1, read on the forward strand.
TGGAAATGATAAGAGGGTAGATAGCCACTCAGAATACAAACAAACAAAATGGAATGAGTTGCCAGTTTCTTATTGCTGGAAGCATTCTCCCATCCCCTATGGTGAAAATACACTTGTTATTGAATATGACCCTTCTAATATTTGATTTTTTTTTACTTCAGAAAAATTGGCAAAGCTTGTTTTTTTAAAGATTAAACCAAGAAATCAACAGAAAATTTAAAGATTTTTATTTAATAATTTAACTCAAAAGGAAGTCAAAATTTTAATTACAAATTACTGAAAAATGACAACAAATAGAGCAGTATCTGTGGATGTTTAGGGAATTCTGCCAAAGTTGTGTTCAGAGGAAAATTTATTGTCTTAAATATTTTCAATTTTAGACTGCAAAGAATAAAATGCTTTCAAGTCAAGAATTTCAAAGAAACAAAAATCTAAGGAGAGAACGGTTAAGATATAATGAATGTTCAGCTTATATTTATGTTTTAAAACTGATATAATTAATACCATCAATCTCTTGCAAAAGGGAGAAATTAGTCATGGTAGTCATCTGAACAACGCAGAAGACATTCTGGCTTTTTATGTCTTTTTTATGTCTTTTTTCTTATGTTTTTGTAAAAAAAAGGGATAATCCATTCTTGTCAAATTGGGTTCATCCCAGGAGTGCAAAGATGTTTCTGTAAAATTTATAAATGTAAATTATCACACTAGCAAATTAAAGGAGAAAAATACTTTATGATCATCTCATTAGATGCAGAAAATAAATTTCATAAAATTAAACACCCATTTATGATAAAAACTCTTAGCACAGAAGAAATAGCAGGGAGTTTACTTAACCCAATAAAATTCTTCAACAGTCATTGGTTTTGCAGGAGAGATATTTGGAGTATTCCATTTATGAAGATCAAGATAAATATGTTTTTTCACATTTTATTAAAGGTTCAAACATGTAAAAGCAAGAAAGTAAATAACAGGATTAGAAAAGAAATGGAAAGAAAAATCAAAATTTATTATATCATTATTTACACATAAAACAAAATAATTATTAGAAATTATAAAAATTCAATAACATGGCTAGATATAAGATTAATATTCAAAAGTTAATTGCATTTCTACTCTTTGGCAACAAACAAAAACCATATTTTTGAAAATATGCCATATATATTAGGGAGAAAAAAATGCATAGTATCTGAATAAATCTAATATTTTTGAAATTTAAATTTTTTTTAAAAAATGTGTAAAACCACTTATCATGTAATAAGGATAAGGAAAATTACAACTTGAATGAGAAAAGGCAATAAAGAGATGTTAAGGGCTTCCCTGGTGGCGCAGTGGTTGAGAGTCTGCCTGCCAATGCAGGGCACACGGGTTCGAGCCCTGGTCTGGGAAGATCCCACATGCCGCGGAGCAGCTGGGCCCGTGAGCCACAATTACTGAGCCTGCGCGTCTGGAGCCTGTGCTCCGCAACAAGAGAGGCCGCGATAGTGAGAGGCCCGCACACCGCGATGAAGAGTGGCCCCCGCTTGCCACAACTAGAGAAAGCCCTCGCACAGAAACAAAGACCCAACACAGCCATAAATAAATAAATAAATAAATAAATAAATAAATTTTAAAAACCCACTCCAATCATGTTTAAAAAAAAAAAAAAAGATGTTAACACTCAGGTGAGTAAGATGTTGGGATTATTTGGCAAGAATTTTAAACCAGTCATCATAAAAATACTTCAGTGAGCAATTATAAGTACTCTAGAAGCAAACAAAATATCACCAAAGAAATAGAAATTTTTTTTTTAAAAAAAGGAATAACTTGGGAATTTTTTTAAAAAAAGAATAACTTGAAAAATACTGTAACTGAAATAAAAAACAGTGAATGAGCTTCATAGAAGAATGAATATAACAAAGAAAGCAATTAGTGTACTTGAAGATAGAACAATAGAAATTACCCAATCTAAACAACAGAGGAAAAGTAACTGGAAAAAAATGATAGAGGCTTAGGGAAGTGTGGGACAATAACAGAAGATTTAATATTTGTATCATGGAAGTTCCACAGGAGAGGAAAAAGAGAGTGGGCCTGAAAAAGTATTTGAAGAAGTAATGGCATAAAATAGATAGCTAGTGGGAAGCAGCCGCATAGCACAGGGAGATCAGCTCGGTGCTTTGTGACCACCTAGAGGGGTGGGATAGGGAGGGTGGGAGGGAGGGAGACGCAAGAGGGAAGAGATATGGGGACATATGTATATGTATAACTGATTCACTTTGTTATAAAGCAGAAACTAACATACCATTGTAACGCAATTATACTCCAATAAAGATGTTAAAAAAAAAAAGAAGTAATGGCTGAGAACTTTCCAAATTTGGTAAAAGACGTAACTCTACAGAGTCAAGAAACTGAGTTAATCCCAAGCAGGATAAAGCCAACAAAATCCATGCCAAGACACATCATAATTCAACTTCTGCAAACTAAAGGCAAAGAAAGTCTTGAAAGCAGACAGAGGGAAATGATGCATTACCTTTAGGGCAAAACTGATTCGAATTTACAGCAGACTTCTCATCTGAAACTATGGGAGCCAGAAGGAGGTGGCACAACATTTGTAAATGCTGGAAAGAATTGTCAACCACAAGTTATATATCCAGTGAAAGTGTCTTTTAGGAATGAAGGGGAAAGTAAAATATATTCTCAGATGAAGGAAAACTAAGAATTTGTTGCTAGCAGAACAACCCTTAAATAATGATTAATAAAAGTCCTTGAAACAGGAAGTAAATGATGAGAGAAGGAATGTTAGAACATCCAGAAGAAGTAAAGGACAACAAAATGGATGCACATAGGTCTAAATATAATAGACTATTCTTCCCTTGAATATTTCTTTTCATGTGTTTTGTTTATTTTGTTGTTCTTTATCTAGATATTTGAGTCAAGCTTTTCATTTATTTACTTTCATTTTTATTGATAAAAGTTTATGAGGCCATGAATTTTCTTCTGATCATTGATTTACATGCATCCCTTAGTTTCTAATATGTAGTTTTCATTACCATATTTAAAAAAAAATTTTTTTTGAGTTTGTGTTTCCCTTTCACTTAAGACTTATTAATAGGAGGTTTAATTTCCAGGAAGAAGGACCTTTTGGTCTTCTGACATCTATCTATTTTGTTTATTTTCTAGATAATTCAAGGTAGTGCTTGGTTTTGTGGGACAATCATTTTGAAATTTCTGACATCTAAAATTTTAGGTGTTTCAGACCATGTAAGTACTTTCTAGTTAAAACATTAGAATTTCTATAAATATTTAGTTGGATGAAGACTTTGAAACCATCTATTTTTAAATGAAACCTCTTCATTTTATAGAGGTTAAGTGCCTTCTTCAAGGTCCCAAACTAGTTATTGGCAGAGTCAGTACTAATACCCTGCAGATCTTTTCAACCCACTAAGAAGAAAGTATATCAATGAATGGTGACTTAGCCTTCTAGGAAAAAAATACGTTAAGTAGTTGTTTATATTTTGGTTAAAATACAAATTGTTTGTTTAATAAGTTATTAATTCATTGTAAATGTTAACATATGAACAGTCTGTACTCAGCTTTGCAATATAGAACTCAAGATCTCAATATAGTTTTTTTTTAATTTTATTTATTCAATATAGTTTTATTTATAATTATAGACTAAAATTAAGATGTGATTTGATATTTTTAAAGTTCTTCTTGTATAAAGAGAATGATAAAAATTCTCTGTCTTTTCAACTTCTAGAAAATATATGGACCACATCCCTCATGCATGTTGTTTCTGTCTGTTTTAAGGCTAATACCTCAAATAATGGCCCTTTTCAAAGCAAAAGTTCCTATTAACTAGTTTGTTTTGGGAATAGAAAACAATGCATGATTTTAACTTTTGACTTTTCAGCACTTTCTGTTTGGATATGAGGATAGATGAGTGTATCATACAATAATCTACTCTGAAATTTACCTTATATAGTACTCTCCAATTAGGACTCTGTCTAATGCTGAAATTGCTTCAACTTTAACAAGGGATTATAGATAGTGGTTACTCTCTTAAAATGTCAAGTGCTGTCACTATCCAGGAGAATTGAGCCTGCATACATGTTCATGTTAAATAAAATTTCAAAATGTAAGGATTTATTTGCCATTTATTGTTAGATCTGCAGAGTGGATTACTAGGTTTATTTGTTGTTCTTAAATTTTTATTCTGTAGGGGGTATACATTTTATGGTAAACTTTATTTAGGCCTCCTAAGTTATTTATTAAGTTGGTCTGTTATTTTCTTTCTTGCCTTGCTCCACATTGTCACCCAACTCTTTACAAATCCTAACACGCACGCACACACACACACACACACACACACACACACACACACACACACACACCCCTTGGTATTCTTAAGTGACTTCTATGTGACAGCTGTGAGAAAGACTTGAAACTAAAGTGGCTTGGTTAAATTATAATTAGTCACCAGGCCTATTCTAAATTAGAAAAATAAAGTTAACTGTAAATTATCCTTGGTACTGGTAGATAAGGGGAATCATGAATAAATGCAAACCATAGATAATCATCAAAGTTGATATATAATAATTTATGTCCTTGTAAAGTAGTTTGAGTTAATGTTTTGCATGCCAAATATTTTTCTTTATCTGGCCTTCTAAGAATGCAGTGTAAAAATAATTGTCTCACCGAAGTAGGTAATAAATAATCGGTAGAAAATAGTTCTACATTGGATTTGGTTGGTGGTGTTTATGTTAAAGTCCTTTGAGATCGAGTAACTAAATCAAAGTAGTATGTATAGTTGTTGTAATTCTCTTGAAGAATAGCTCTCATAGTTAATGGCTTGAATGTATGTCTGAAAAATTCAAGAAGCACCAAAAATTGTGCTCAATGTATGAGGCTTTGTGAAAATGACAGTGCATGGAAAATTTGTTCATGATTTACAATGTGTGGTGAAAGGAGTTAACTGAAATTGTTTTTTTCTTGATAAATGATCTGATTATAAAATCTCATGATCAACTGCATGGTGGTTTGTGCCCAGCAGATGTTGATTTTAGCTCATTCTTTACATTATCACCTTCTCTGCTTGCTTTTTCTGAACTTCTTTTTCCTTTTCATTTCTCTTGCTATTTCTGTTTGTTTTCAATTTTCTTCATAATTCAGCACATAATGTGGTTCACTGTATTTTTTGTTTTTTTGGAGAGGCATCCATGTACCTTGGATTTATCTTCTCTGTAGAATTTGTTACTATTACATCAAACCAATTATTATTAACTATAATTATTTGTGTAATTTTAATTTGTTTTTATTTTCTTCCAGATTCGCCTGAGTGACCTTATTGCAGCCAGAATCTTAAGATATACAGATTTTGATACTTTAATTTACACCTGTGCTCCTGAATTTGACTTCATGGAAAAAGTGGTATGAATGTTTCTTTTTTTCTCTTCTACAGGTATAATGGGTTCTTGCTCTTAAGTTTTCCCTTTAATCGGAAACTCAAAAATTTTATTCAGAAACACCCAATTTACTTACTCTATCATTTTTTTATGGTAACTTTTGCTAATTATATGGCCTTCCTCACCTGGTTTATGTGTAAAATCAGTAAACAATGGCCCCTACCAGGGCGAGTGCATAATATACTGTATGACCCATAGTCAATTACTGTTACTACAGTTCACTTACTTTTAATAATCTAGGTCAGTTGGAAGTATGAGACCACTCAGGAAACATAAACCCAAATTCTTGTTTTTGTTTTTTAAAAGTTCAGTTTTTTTCACTTAACATCCCAAATATTACAAACTTTTAAAATAAGACATTGCCAAGAAAGATATACTACTAATCATCTATTATTCTCTTATCTATCCAATCAGTCATACATTTATTCAGAAACAATTATTGACCACTAATTATCTGTGAGGCAGTTTGTAGTCGGACTATGAAGAGTAAAATGACTTGATTCCTGCCTTCAAGAAATATATAATTTTGTTACATGGTAAATCACTCTCTATCACAATTCACGAGAATTATTTAGCTGCTGCTATTATTTTAGTACTTACTCATACTTACAGTAATTACTTAGTGTAACTTCATTGTTAGTTCTATAGTTTCACAAATGAAAATAATAGAATTTGCGGCCCAGGAAATGATAATCTAGGGCCCAGGGATCAGTAAACACACATTTTAAACTTACTATTATATAATAGAAATAAAGAAAAGATAAAACCAAAAGAAAGGAAAAAATAATATCCATAGCTAATTTTAATAGTTTTTATCGTTAAAACTATTTGATATATTTGTGTAACTATTTTATAATTTTGATTCTTGTATTAGAACATGAAACTCGATAAATATATAGTCTGTTAATGACAAAGGTATCTTTTACCTTTACAAAATCTTATTGTGACACTCAATTTGACATACATTTTCATTCATTTAATGTAAAATTTAATAAATAATTATTTTGAATAATTTGCTATATTTCAGACACCACTGAGATACACAGAGACATTGTTGCTTCCAATCGTTATGGTGATTACTTATTTTATCTTTAAAAAGGTATTTAAAAATTTTTTCACTTGCTTTTGGGTTCAAGACAAGGACTTAGATTAATGCTGATAGCTCAGAATTCTGTCTTACTTTTAGGATGAACTCTTCCCTCCCTAAAAAACTTTTTTTATTCAGATTTTTCTTTATCTAGTATTATGTGGGTTTTTTTCTGAAAGCCACATTAGAAAAGATATTTTTACTTATTCTTTCGAAAGAAATTTGTCAGTTACCCACTATGTTCTAAGAACTACGTTAACAAAGTAGGTACACTGAGATAAATAAGACAAGCCCAGCCCTATCTTGAAACTCACAGTCTGAGCCAGGGGGAACATTCAGCAAATAATTTCCCAAATGATTAAATAATTGCAATTGTTATAGGTACTAAAAAAGAAAAGTACAATGACCACTTTGGTATCTTTCAAATATAAAGCACATTCAAAAAAGTCTTGATCCATTTTGAGACATGAATAGGAGAAATTTGTATAGCCATTAAAATATCATTCTCTACTGTTCACTGTTTTCACAAAAAAACAAAATGTTATCACAGTAGAAGAAATAATGTTTAAAATACCACTGGAAGATTTTCTTGGTCTGGGAGTAGTTTATCCGAAAGTCTGGTTAAAGACAGTGGGTCCTCAGTTTTTAGCAATTTTGAACCATCTTTATTTTTATTGTTTAAAAGTTGTCCTGCCTTAAGTCAGTATGTATTTTATGCTTTTAAGCAGATAACAGTAACATGATTTCTCTACTGTCATACGAAGTGTGGTTCTGCTGAAGCCAGTGTTCTAAATTTAAAGTCAAATTGCCTATCTTCCCTATGTAGTTCCAGTTCCCACATTTCTCATTCCTTTGTTTTCACTTAGAAGATGAATAATTTATGAGTGAGAAAGGCATCTCCCTGTACATCTGTGTTGTTTCACCCTTGATCCAGTTCCCCAGGGACCACGTGCAAAGAGTCAGGATAGATACGAATGGGTAAACTACACACAGGTTTGCTGCTTTCCATTGCTTTGGCCCTACTTAGCTCAAGCTGCAGATTTTCTCCGCTAGCATATTTCTCTATTCCATCATGGCAATTTGTGTTATTCTTACAAGGCTCCACTTGGGGGGGACTAATGCAAGAATTAACTGTTCAGTGGGGAGATATCTAGCACAGGAGAAAATGATAACTAGATCTACTATTAACTATTTTAAAAATAAAGATACAAGATCTAAGACTCATAAACATAATACTAGCCCCCAAACATACCACAGCTCAAACCGTGCACGTGCAGTAGCAGGCGCATGCGTACACACACACACACACACACACACACACACACACACACACACACACACACACACACACACACACACACACACACACACACACACACACACACACACACACACACACACACACACACACACACCCCATCCCTGCAGCCATTAAAGCTTAACTCCTTTCTGCATCCACATAAACACCTCAGTCTTTATTTTTCCTGTTATGGCTTATTTTCCACCTCAGGGATACTTCTGATGTTCATTTAACTTTTCACTTGTGTGAAATCACTTCTGAGAAGGAAAGGAGGAAGGCATGTCTAGTATGATTTCCTGTAACACTATTGAATCTTAGACTCCTATAAATACATATATTCTATTACCTATACCTTTGAATAGGCTTTTGCTTGCCAAAAAGACTGATAATCTCATTTTCATTACTTGAAACATTCGTCCATGCCGGATGCCCTTGAATCAATGAGAGAAGTTAAAAATTCTGAACTTAGATTTAATTTAACATTAGAGTAGAAATTTTGTTACGTATTTTTTTCAATGTTTATCTGTGAGTTACAAGCCACATATCATGCAGAGTGCAAAATTTTAAGTTCCCCGTAAATTTCTTAAGTTGTGTGTAATTGCTGCTAAAGCTTCTTTGGCCAAAGTTAGCTTCCACTTTTTTTGCCTTCACTCCTCCCTCTCTCATCATCATCTGGTACACTTTATTATTATTATTTTTTTTTGGCTGAGCCACGCAGAGTCTTAACCACTGGACCACCAGGGAAGTCCCATTTTGATAAGTGCTCGTAAGCCTTCTGTAGCAGTCACTTCAGGCTGAGGTAGATCAGGCAAGCAGATACGCCATAGCTAATTTTATAATAATCAGGAGTTTGAGTGAAGCAGGCATATAGACTGTGTAGATAGAGAGAAATTCCTAATTCGCTTAGAAGGTCAAGATAAAATAGTCTCTGAAAGTACCTGGAGGAAGCTGCCTCCTTTGTGGAAACCAATCCCCCACCTACAACCCACCTGCCTCCCAGTAAAATATAAACTTAAACACTGTTAAGAAGTTATCTACATATAAAAAGCTTAGAATTTTAGAGCTGAAAGATTTGCTCCAATACTTTTTTTTTTTAAATAGAAAAGGAGGTTACAACTTCAAGAAATTATTTGCCTGAGGTAGAGCTGGAACTAAACTGTTTCTGAGGACTCATTTTAACAATAAAAATACTTCTTTCTAGTGGGGGTATTTTTGTTAATGAATCAGGCCATTTTAAACGTCACTTAATTCCTTAGAAATTTCATCGATTTGATTCTATTCACAGGCTTTTCGTGATATTTTATGTGTCTTATCTGCAAACACTTATCTGAGGTAATTATTTCATAGTTGTTTTTAAACCATACTATATTCAGTTATTAAATAACTTACTGTAATCAGTTTTCCAAATGAATATACATTAAACTTCAGCATTATGATTACAAAAGGAAACATGAACCAAACTTAGATGTCTTCTTAAAAAAAAAAGACCGAATGTATTATTCTTATGGCTGTCTCTCTTTTATGCATTTGGACTTGTTTTGAAGGATTTATATTTGTGAATTAACTCAAAGTTTAAATTGATTTAGTTTAATTTTGATATACCACTACAATTTAAAGTCAGTAAACAGAAGTAAGCTAAAGTTTTATTTTGGCTATTCTTTTTTTTTTTTAAACTTTCAGAGAAAGCATACTTGTTTTTCTGAATATTCATGAAATAACTTTTCCTACATTATTGTTAAAACTGCTTGTTTTATTGCATTTCTTTGTGGTTTTATTAATCACTAGAATTATGGGATAAACAAATATGAGCAAAATATAACTCAAATCACACATTGCTATAGGACATGAGAATTGTGAAGAAAACTTCCTTCTGAGGAAAATTTTACCTCAGATTACATTTAATATTTGTAGATATGTTCATTAGATGGATTATTTTTAATAAAATTTATTTTAGGACAGTTTTAGATTTACAGAAAAATTCTGAAGATAGAATAGAGAGTTTCCATGAACCCTGTACCCCATGCTTATATTTTCAGTAAACAGTTTTGTATGGTAGCCAGAAGAGCTAATTAGAATCTTATGGTTGAAATGGTAACATCTTGTTTGTTGAAACTGTTTCCAAATCAAGAAGGTTAGTAGATCCACTCTACTTTGTTCTGGTCAGATGGAGCCCAGGGGAACATGTCTTGACATTCTAAAAAGAGTGTTTTTAGAGCCCTGAAAACTGTTCACTTAAGGAATGCATGAAGAGACCTGGGATATTTAATTGGATAATAGAAGGTTGAGAGGTACATGGCAGCTGTCTTCAAACATTTGAGAGAGTATAATGTGGAAGATGACAGACTTGAGGGAGCCAATTGGTGGAAGGAAGATACTTAGCTCAAAGTTAGGAGGTCTTTCTTGGCGATTACATTCCTGAAAGTGATGGCTATGGGCAGAGTGGCCTTTAAATCACAAAAATAATACAATTGACTGTTGAACAACATGGATTTGAACTGCATGGGTCCACTTATTTGCAGATTTTTTTCCAAGAATAAATACTACACTATTACTAGATCTGTGGTTGGTTGAATCCCGGGATACGGAGGGACCAAGTATATGGAAGGCCAACTATAATTTACACTCGGACTTTCAACTGCGTCCCTCACCTCCATGTTGTTCAGGAGTCAACTATATGCTTATAGTAATACAATCAGAAAAAATAGTATATCAAGAAAAGAGGAAATGTTCCCCTCTCTTACATGTACTCCTCAATTTGTGCTGATTGTAAGTGGCTTTGTATGTATCATTCCAGAAAACATTTCTGAAAACCCAATGTACTGTTTAAATGGTATTATTCTGTAACTTTTATGTAACAGCGTGTCTTGGGCATCTGCCTAGATCTTCCTCATACTTTGTAGTAGTCTCCAGGTTTTATTGTTCAGCATCACGAGTGACTATCATGTAATTAGCCATTCCCACATCAGTGGACATTTAGATTATATTTATCTTTTTGTCATAACAACCAGTGCTATGAGTAATTAACATCCTTGTACACATTCATTTGGACACTTATTTCAGTATTTAGAATATTTAATATTTGAAGTATTTGATATGGGACTGCTAGACCATAAGGTATGAATTTTTATAATTTGATGGATACTGAGAACTTATAATGGTGAGAGTGTCCATTTCTCTGCATCTCCATAAACACCACTGTTATTAAACTTTTAACATTTTCTAACTGATAGTTTTTTTTTGTTTGTTTTGTTTTTTTTGTTTATTTATTTATGGCTGTGTTGGGTCTTCGTTTCTGTGCGAGGGCTCTCTCCAGTTGCGGCAAGTGGGGGCCACTCCTCATCGCGGTGCGCGGGCCTCTCACCATCGCGGCCTCTCTTGTTGCAGAGCACAGGCTCCAGACGCGCAGGCTCAGTGATTGTGGCTCATGGGCCTAGTTGCTCCGCGGCATGTGGGATCTTCCCAGACCAGGGCTCGAACCCGTGTCCCCTGCATTGGCAGGCAGACTCTCAACCACTGCGCCACCAGGGAAGCCCTAACTGATAGTTTTTTAAAAAGTAACTCACCTTACAAGTCTTTGCCAGTGAAGTTTTACATCTTTCCATATGTCTGTTGGCTATTTGTGTTTCTTTTTGACCATTTGAAAATTGATTTGTGGTGTCTTTTTATATTATAGACAATAATCTTTTGTCTGTTATGTGTATAACATAGTTTATTCTAGGATATCAGTATATAGTTTATTAATGGTCATTGCTTTATAGAAGTTTAAAATTTGTATACAATCACAACTGTACACTTGCTGTGTTTTCTGTGTTAATTTGTGTGCTTAGAAACACTTCACATCAAAATCATAAAAGTATTTCCCCGTATTCTCTTTCATAGTTTTCATTTTTGCCAAATAAATATGTGTATATATAAAGTATACAATACAATGATTTGATATACATATATGTCGTAAAGTGATCACCACAACCAAGTGAATTAACACATCCAGCACCTCACAGAGTTACCTTGTGTGTGTGTGAGAACACTTAAGGGCTACACTTTTAGCGAATGTCAAGTATATAATGCAGTATTATTAAGTATAGTCACTATGCTGTACATTGCTTCCTCAGACTTTCATCTTATAACTAAAAGTTTGTACCCTTTAAAGAACATCACGTCATTACCCCCAGTCCCCAGACCCTGGCAACCACCAGTCTACTCTCTGAGTTTGACTTTTTTTTGGTCTTTTTTAGATTCCACATGTGAGTGATACCATAAAATATTTGTCTTTCCCTGTCTTCCCTGTTTCACATAGTGTAATGCCTTCCAGGTTCATCCATGTTGTTGCAAATGACAGGATTTCCTTGTTTTTTATGGGTGAATAATAATCCATTGCACATATGTGCCATATTTTCTTTATTCATTGTTTGCCCTAAAACAAATGGACTGCCAGATATTTCTCCAACAAAGATGGGTTTATTGGGGGTCACCAGAGGATTGCACTTTGAGGTTTACAACCATGGTGAGCCACATGCAAGTCCCTGCACAGCAAGGAGAAGAGAACACTTTCATAGAGGGGAAAACGAAGTTGGGAGAGCTATATAGTAAACCAAAAGTCCATGGCTTTTCATTGGCTGAATCCTTGCCAGGAAAGAAGAGGAATCCTTCTTCTTCCTGTTGGACTCTGCTGTTGTTACAGGGCATGAAAGTTCCCCCTTCTTGTCTCCAACTCTATTTAATTGAGATTTCTATTTATTAATTTATTTTACTTTCCCCCTTTTGATCAAGACCTTTCTCTGAAAGCATCATTGATCAAGAGTCAGGTTTTCTAGTTTCAGCAGCTTTTTGTCCCTCAGTGCCAGGAAGGACCTTTCCTGAGTGTAGTGTCTCACATCAGAGGAAAAGCGCACAGATTGGAAACCTATTGAGGTCACATGCGAGTAACAAGGAGGGTGGGAGGGAGTACTCGCAGGTGTTTTTTTATCTAAAGTTCATATGTTATCAAGATCCTAGATATTTGTGATCATCTGAAGTGTTATGTCATCCTTAAAAGTTTGATGACAAACTTCCAACAGTCCTGGCCTGGATATCCTGGGAAAGCTGTCTCATCAGATGTCATCTACGTCAGTTCTGGGAAATCTTTACTTTCAAGTCACCAGATGATGTGCAGGTCCAGTCAGGGTTCTGTACTTTCTTTAGGTGTGTCACATGAATCCAAGAGTCTGTTCCTTGGATTCTGGTGGCATAAGGGTTGGTTAGCAGTACCTGATAGGAGCCCTTCCAGCAAGGTTGAAGAGAGTTCTTCTAGAGGTGTCTCTTCCAATACGTAAAATCTCCAGGTTGCAAGGTGTGATGGTTAAGGTTTTTGTCTCCCAAGAATGCACTGTGAAAAGATTGCTCTAATAAAACATGGTTATTTTATTTTATTTTTTTAATGCTAATGTTACAGTTTAATGAACTGTGTTTAGTGCTTTACATAATTGATCTTGTCTAATCTTTGTAAAAAAAGTCAGCAAAGTAGACATTATTAGCCCATAGTACAGAAGACAACACTGAGAATGGGATTCTTCTACTCAACTGGCAGGTGGAGATCGAGTTTGATGCCAGATCTGACTACTGAGCCAGTGATCTTAACTCTTCACTCTGCTGCCTTTCATAGCCATGTGCTTGGGACTTCAGTTCCTACTTCTTATCTTCACTTCTCTAAAGCAGTCCCTGGGTTTTCAGCTAAATCCCACAGCCAAACCTCTGGTTGACTGAAAAAAACAGATCAACCAACAACCAATGGGAAATCATCTTGCAATAGGCCAACGGAGATCTTGACAGGCATTTCATCCAAGATTGAAAAATAACCAAGAGTTGTAAGAATTGGGTGTCAGCAACAGAATGACATTTTGAATTGAGACAGTGATTTTAGTTTCTTCATGGCATAATGGTAGAAATTATTCTTAAATAGAACTCCTCCTGAGATAATATAGGTCAGTAGTTGTTTGTATTCAGGTTTAAGTGCTTCAGGGAAGGTGCCAGGTGACCATCAAGCATGTGACCTGAAGCCATCTCCCCACATCCCTTCACAATAACACTCTAATACTTGGTGGCTATAAGGCACTTTTAATTTGGAATCTAAACAATGTCCTTAACAGAACCCTGTCTTATTTGCAAGGCTCCCTGAAGAAGACAGTGGGTGAACTGCATGCTGCCAATTCTGCTTCTGTGGTCACAGCCCAGACCTTGCCATTGCCTGAAACTGCTCCTTTTAAGAAATTCCACCTGGTACCCACATGCTTGCATTCCTCTTCTCCCCGCTCACTAAATCTGTTTGTTCTTCAGCTGCCTCAAGGCGCCAAGATCTCAACTGCTCTAATCTAATCGTCATTCCTGGTTTGCTTTCTGACACAGCCTGGAATCCATGGTCAATGTCTATTATGGTTTCTTATCAAGAATTCTCAACTCCCTGGTCTTTCCTCTGCGTATGCTCTATGGTTCACACCTCTCTGTTGGTCTAGCAGTCTCCACTCTCTTCTGCACAGTAGAGATGATTACATATTAACGAATGACAGTGACTCCACCAAAAGAGCTGGTTCCTGGCAACTTCTAAGGCTACCAGTGCTACTCTTTAGGTCTATTATTTTAGGTACCTTTCTTTCCTGCTTCCCTTTGTTGGCTGTTTCTGACCTCACATCTCTCCTTTAAGCCCATTCCCCAAAACATGGTTATTTTTAATAGAAACAATTATGCCTTTGTGATACTGGAGTATCTCTCCCTTTGTAAGCTGTAAGTCAGAAGAAGCAGGAGCCAAGTGCCTTGAGAATACTGTGACTCTCTCAAAGGGTAAGAGTTCCAAAAGTGGTGGATCTAAGATTTAGAAGGACCAACAGCAGTGCTTTTAGAAATACACCATTCATCCATCAGCAGACACTTAGGGTGTTTCCGTGTCTTGGCTATGATGAATAATGCTGCAATGGACTAGAAAGTGCAGATATCTCTTCAGGATATGGATTTTTATTCCTTTGGATGTGTTCGCAGCAGTGGGATGGCTTGATCATATGGTAGTTCTATTTTATTTTTTTGCGGAACCTACATACTGTTTTACACAATATTATACCAATTTACATTCCCATCAACAGTCCACAAAGGTTCCCTTTTCTCCACATCTTCACCAACATTTGTTATCTCTTTTCTTTTTGATAATAGCCATTCTAATAGACATGAGGTGATATCTCATTGTGGTTTTGAATTGCATTTCCCTGGTAATTAATGATGTTGAGCACATTTTCATGTACCTGTTGACAATTTATTGACAATTTATGTATATTCTTTGGAAAAATGTTCAGGTTTTTTGCCATTTTAAAATCAGATTTTTTTTTTTTTGCCATTTAGTTGTATGAGTTCCTTCTATATAGATACTTCAGTTATTAACCCCTTATCAGATACACAGTTTGCAAATATTTTCCCCCATTCTGTAGGTTTCTTTTTCATTCTGTTGATTGTTTCCTTTTTGTGCAAAAGCTTTTAAGTTGATATTGTCACCCTTTTTTATTTTTGCTTTTGTTGCCTGTGCTTTTGGTGTCAAGTCCAATAAAGTCATTACCAAGACCACTGTCAAGAAGCTTTTCCCCTTTGTTTTCTCATAGTAGTTTTATGGTTTAAAGTATTAAATTTAAGCCTTTCATCCATTTCCACTCAATCTTGGTGAGTTGTGTAAGACAAGAGTTAATTTCATTCTTTTGCATGTGGTTGTCCAGTTTTCCCAACATTATTTATTGAAAATGCTGTCCTTTCTCTGTGCATGTTCTTAGTGCCATTGTCAAAGATAAATTGGCAATTTATGCATGGGTTTAATACTGGGTTCTCTATTCTGTTCCATTGGTCTATGTGTCTTTTTTATGCCAGTCTCACACTGTTTTGATTCCTATAGCTTTGTAATATAGTTTGAAATCAGGAAATGTAATACCTCTAGCTTTGTTCTGCTTTTCTCAAGATTATTTTGGAAATTCAGGGTCTTTTGTGGTTTCATATGAATTTTAAGATTGTTCTTTCTGTATCTGTGACAAATGTCATTGGAATTTTGTTAGGGATTGAATTGAATCTGTAGATCACTTGGGGTAGTATGGACATTTTAACAACATTAATTTTTCCAAACCAAACGCATAGAGTATCTCTCCATTTAATTGCGTCTTCTTCAATTTCTTTCATCAGTGTCTTACAGTTTCAGTATACAAGTCTGTCTCCTCCTCAGTTAAATTTATTTCTAGGTACTGCAAACATGGACAATTTTATTTCTTCCTTTCTGATTTTGATGCCTTTTGTTTCCTTTTCTTGCCTTATTGCCCTGTCTAGGACTTTTAGTACTATGTTGAAGATAAATGGCAAGAGTGGGCATCCTTGTTTTGCTCCCGATCTTAGAGGAAAAACTTTGAGCTTTTCACCATTGAGTGTGACGTTAGCTGTGAGCTTGTCATATATTGCCTATATTATATTGTCTATACCTAATTTGTTGAGAGTTTTTTTTGTTTTTATCATGAAGGGGTTTTGGATTTTGTCAAATGCTTTTCCTGTCTCTATTGCGATGAGCACATGATTTTTATCTTTCATTCTGTTAATGTAGTGTATCACATTTATTGATTTGTATATGTTGAACCATCCTAGCATTGCAAAGATAAATCCCACTTGATCATGGTTTATGATCCTTTTAATGTTATGTTGAATTTGGTTTCTACTATTTGTTAAGGATTTTGGCATCTGTATTCATCAGGGATATTGGCCTACAATATTCTTTTATTTTTATTGTCCTTGTCTTACTTCAGTGTCAAGGTAATACTAACCTTGTAAAATGAGTTTGGAAGTCTTCCTCCCTCTTAAATTTGTTGGAAGAGTTTGAGAATGATTGGCATTAATTATTGTCTAAATGTTTGACAGAATTCTCCAGTGAAGCCATCTGGTCTTGCAGTTTTTTTTTGTTGGGAGACTTTTGATTACTAATTCAATCTCCTTACTAGTTTTTTTTTTTTTTTTTTTTTTTAAACATCTTTATTGAAGTATAATTGCCTTACAATAGTGTGTTAGCTTCTGCTTTATAACAAAGTGAATCAGTTATACATATACAATATGTTCCCATATCTCTTCCCTCTTGCATCTCCCTCCCTCCCACCCTCCCCATCCCACCCCTCTAGGTGGTCACAAAGCACCGAGCTGATCTCCCTGTGCTATGCGGCTGCTTCCCACTAGCTATCTATTTTACATTTGGTAGTGTATATATGTCCATGACACTCTCTCACCCTGTCACATCTCACCCCACCCCCTCCCCATATCCTCAAGTCCATTCTCTAGTAGGTCTGTGTCTTTATTCCCGTCTTGCCACTAGGTTCTTCATGGCTTTTTTTTCCCCTTAGATTCCGTATATATGTGTTAGCATACTGTATTTGTTTTTCTCTTTCTGACTTACTTCACTCTGTATGACAGACTCTAACTCCATCCACCTCATTACAAATACCTCCATTTCATTTCTTTTTATGGCTGAGTAATATTCCATTGTATATATGTGCCACATCTTCTTTATCCATTCATCTGTCGATGGACATTTAGGTTGCTTCCATGTCCTGGCTATTGTAAATAGAGCTGCAATGAACATTTTGGTACATGACTCTTTTTGAACTATGGTTTTCTCAGGGTATATGCCCAGTAGTGGGATTGCTGGATCGTATGGTAGTTCTATTTGTAGTTTTTTAAGGAACCTCCATACTGTTCTCCATAGTGGCTGTATCAATTTACATTCCCACCAACAGTGCAAGAGAGTTCCCTTTCCTCCACACCCTCTCCAGCATTTATTGTTTGTAGATTTTTTGATGATGGCCATTCTGATCGGTGTGAGATGATATCTCATTGTAGTTTTGATTTGCATTTCTCTAATGATTAATGATGTTGAGCATTCTTTCATGTGTCTGTAGGCCATCTGTATATCTTCTTTGGAGAAATGTCTATTTAGGTCTTCTGCCCATTTTTGGATTGGGTTGTTCATTTTTTTGTTATTGAGCTGCATGAGCTGCTTGTAAATCTTGGAGATTAATCCTTTGTCAGTTGCTTCATTTGCAAATATTTTCTCCCATTCTGATGGTTGTCTTTTCGTCTTGTTTATGGTTTCCTTTGCTGTGCAAAAGCTTTTAAGTTTCATTAGGTCCCATTTGTTTATTTGTGTTCTTATTTCCATTTCTCTGGGAGCTGGGTCAAAAAGAATCTTGCTGTGATGTATGTCATAGAGTGTTCTGCCTATGTTTTCCTCTAAGAGTTTGATAGTGTCTGGTCTTACACTTAGGTCTTTAATCCATTTTGAGTTTATTTTTGTGCATGGTGTCAGGGAGTGTTCTAATTTCATACTTTTACATGTATCTGTCCAATTTTCCCAGCACCACTTATTGAAGAGGCTGTCTTTTCTCCACTGTATATGCTTGCCTCCTTTATCAAAGATAAGGTGACCATATGTGCGTGGGTTTATCTCTGGGCTTTCTATCCTGTTCCATTGATCTATATTTCTGTTTTTGTGCCAGTACCAAACTGTCTTGATTACTGTAGCTTTGTAATATAGTCTGAAATCAGGGAGCCTGATTCCCCCAGCTCCATTTTTCGTTCTCAAGATTGCTTTGGCTATTCGGGGTCTTTTGTGTTTCCATACAAATTGTGAAATTTTTTGTTCTAGTTCTGTGAAAAATGCCAGTGGTAGTTTGATAGGGATTGCATTGAATCTGTAGATTGCTTTGGGTAGTAGAGTCATTTTCACAATGTTGATTCTTCCAATCCAGGAACATGGTATATCTTTCCATCTATTTGTATCATCTTTAATTTCTTTCATCAGTGTCTTATAATTTTCTGCATACAGGTCTTTTGTCTCCTTAGGTAGGTTTATTCCTAGATATTTTATTCTTTTTGTTGCAATGGTAAATGGGAGTGTTTTCTTAATTTCACTTTCAGATTTTTCATCATTAGTGTATAGAAATGCAAGAGATTTCTGTGCATTAATTTTGTATCCTGCTACTTTACCAAATTCACTGATTAGCTCTAGGAGTTTTCTGGTAGCATCTTTAGGATTCTCTATGTATAGTATCATGTCATCTGCAAACAGTGACAGCTTTACTTCTTCTTTTCCGATTTGGATTCCTTTTATTTCTTTTTCTTCTCTGATTGCTGTGGCTAACACTTCCAAAACTATGTTGAATAATAGTGGTGAGAGTGGGCAACCTTGTCTTGTTCCTGATCTTAGTGGAAATGGTTTCAGTTTTTCACCATTGAGGACAATGTTGGCTGTGGGTTTGTCATATATGGCCTTTATTATGTTGAGGAAAGTTCCCTCTATGCCTACTTTCTGCAGGGCTTTTATCATAAATGGGTGTTGAATTTTGTCGAAAGCTTTCTCTGCATCTATTGAGATGATCATATGGTTTTTCTCCTTCAATTTGTTAATATGGTGAATCACATTGATTGATTTACGTATATTGAAGAATCCTTGCATTCCTGGGATAAACCCCACTTGATCATGGTGTATGATCCTTTTAATGTGCTGTTGGATTCTGTTTGCGAGTATTTTGTTGAGGATTTTTGCATCTATGTTCATCAGTGATATTGGCCTGTAGTTTTCTTTCTTTGTGACATCTTTGTCTGGTTTTGGTATCAGGGTGATGGTGGCCTCGTAGAATGAGTTTGGGAGTGTTCCTCCCTCTGCAATATTTTGGAAGAGTTTGAGAAGGATAGGTGTTAGCTCTTCTCTAAATGTTTGATAGAATTCACCTGTGAAGCCATCTGGTCCTGGGCTTTTGTTTGTTGGAAGGTTTTTAATCACAGTTTCAATTTCAGTGCTTGTGATTGGTCTGTTCATATTTTCTATTTCTTCCTGGTTCAGTCTCGGCAGTTTGTGCATTTCTAAGAATCTGTCCATTTCTTCCAGGTTGTCCATTTTATTGGCGTAGAGTTGCTTGTAGTAATCTCTCATGATCTTTTGTATTTCTGCAGTGTCAGTGGTTACTTCTCCTTTTTCATTTCTAATTCTATTGATTTGAGTCTTCTCCCTTTTTCTCTTGATGAGTCTGGCTAATGGTTTATCAATTTTGTTTATCTTCTCAAAGAACCAGCTTTTAGTTTTATTGATTTTTGCTATTGTTTCCTTCATTTCTTTTTCATTTATTTCTGACCTGATCTTTATGATTTCTTTCCTTCTGCTAGCTTTGGGGTTTTTTTGTTCTTCTTTCTCTAATTGCTTTAGGTGTAAGGTTAGGTTGTTTATTCGAGATGTTTCCTGTTTCTTGAGGTAGGCTTGTATTGCTATAAACTTCCCTCTTAGCACTGCTTTTGCTGCGTCCCATAGGTTTTGGGTCGTCGTATCTCCATTGTCATTTGTTTCTAGGTATTTTTTGATTTCCCCTTTGATTTCTTCAGTGATCACTTCGTTATTAAGTAGTGTATTGTGTAGCCTCCATGTGTTTGTATTTTTTACAGATCTTTTCCTGTAATTGATATCTAGTCTCATAGCGTTGTGGTCGGAAAAGATACTTGATACGATTTCAATTTTCTTAAATTTACCAAGGCTTGATTTGTGACCCAAGATATGATCTATCCTGGAGAATGTTCCATGCGCACTTGAGAAAAATGTGTATTCTGTTGTTTTTGGGTGGAATGTCCTATAAATATCAATTAAGTCCATCTTGTTTAATGTATCATTTAAAGCTTGTGTTTCCTTATTTATTTTCATTTTGGATGATCTGTCCATTGGTGAAAGTGGGGTGTTAAAGTCCCCTACTATGATTGTGTTGCTGTCAATTTCCCCTTTTATGGCTGTTAGTATTTGCCTTATGTATTGAGGTGCTCCTATGTTGGGTGCATAAATATTTACAATTGTTATACCTTCCTCTTGGATCGATCCCTTGATCATTATATAGTGTCCTTCTTTGTCTCTTATAATATTCTTTATTTTAAAGTCTATTTTGTCTGATATGAGAATTGCTACTCCAGCTTTCTTTTGATTTCCATTTGCATGGAATATCTTTTTCCATCCCCTCACTTTCAGTCTGTATGTGTCTCTAGGTCTGAAGTGGGTCTCTTGTAGACAGCATATATATGGGTCTTGTTTTTGTATCCATTCAGCCAGTCTGTGTCTTTTGGTTGGAGCATTTAATCCATTTACATTCAAGGTAATTATCGATATGTATGTTCCTATTCCCATTTTCTTAAATGTTTTGGGTTTGTTATTGTAGGTGTTTTCCTTCTCTTGTGTTTCTTGCCTAGAGAAGTTCCTTTAGCATTTGTTGTAAAGCTGGTTTGGTAGTGCTGAACTCTCTCAGCTTTTGCTTGTCTGTAAAGGTTTTAATTTCTCCATCACATCTGAATGAGATCCTTGCTGGGTAGAGTAATCTTGGTTGTAGGTTTTTCTCCTTCATCACTTTAAGTATATCCTGCCACTCCCTTCTGGCTTGCAGAGTTTCTGCTGAAAGATCAGATGTTAACCTTATGGGGATTCCCTTGTGTGTTATTTGTTGTTTTTCCCTTGCTGCTTTTAATATGTTTTCTTTATATTTAATTTTTGACAGTTTGATTAATATGTGTCTTGGCGTGTTTCTCCTTGGGTTTATCCTGTATGGGACTCTCTGTGCTTCCTGGACTTGATTAACTATTTCCTTTCCCATATTAGGGAAGTTTTCAACTATAATCTCTTCAAATATTTTCTCAGTCCCTTTCTTTTTCTCTTCTTCTTCTGGGACCCCTATAATTCGAATGTTGGTGCGTTTAATGTTGTCCCAGAGGTCTCTGAGACTGTCCTCAGTTCTTTTCATTCTTTTTTCTTTATCCTGCTCTGCAGTAGTTATTTCCACCATTTTATCTTCCAGGTCACTTATCCTTTCTTCTGCCTCAGTTATTCTGCTATTGATCCCATCTAGAGTATTTTTAATTTCATTTATTGTGTTTTTCATCGTTGCTTGGTTCCTCTTTAGTTCTTCTATGTCCTTGTTAAATGTTTCTTGCATTTTGTCTATTCTATTTCCAAGATTTTGGATCATCCTTACTATCATTATTCTGAATTCTTTTTCAGGTAGACTACCTATTTCCTCTTCATTTGTTAGGTCTGGTGTGTTTTGACCCTGCTCCTTCATCTGCTGTGTGTTTTTCTGTCGTCTCATTTTGCTTATCTTACTGTGTTTGGGGTCTCCTTTTCACAGGCTGCAGGTTCGTAGTTCCCGTTGTTTTTGGTATCTGTCCCCAGTGGCTAAGGTTGGTTCAGTGGGCTGTGTAGGCTTCCTGGTGGAGGGGACTATTGCCTGTGTTCTGGTGGATGAGGTTGAATCTTGTCTTTCTGGTGGGCACATCCACGTCTGGTGGTGTGTTTTGGGGTGTCTGTGGCCTTATGATTTTAGGCAGCCTCCCTGCTAATGGATGGGGCTGTGTTCCTGTCTTGCTAGTTGTTTGGCATAGGGTGTCCAGCCCTGTAGCTTGCTGGTCGTTGAGTGAAGCTGGGTCTTGATGTTGAGATGGAGATCTCTGAGAGATTTTTGCCGTTTGGTATTACGTGGAGCTGGTAGGTCTCTTGTGGACCAGTGTCCTGAAGTTGGCTCTCCCACCTCAGAGGCACAGCCCTGATGCCTGGCTGGAGCACCAAGAGCCTTTCATCCACACAGCTCAGAATATAAGGGAGAAAAAAATAGAAAGAAAAAAAGAGGATAAAATAAAATAAAATAAGCTATTATAATAAAAAATAAGAAAAAAAATTATTAAGAGTAAATGTATTCAGAAAAAAATTTTTTTTTAATTTTTAAAAATAGATTTGTTAATTTTTTATAGTAAAAAATAAGAGAAAAATTTTTAAGAAAAAAATTTATTAAGAAAAAAAATTTTAATTTTTTAAAATAAAAAATATGAAAAAACTTATTAAAAAAATTTTTTAATTTCTAAAAATAGGAAATACGGAAAAAATTATTAAGAAAACATATATTAGGAAAAAAAATTTTTTTAAGTAAAAAAAAAAAAAAATGGACGGACCTAACCCTAGGACTGATGGTGAAAGAAAAGCTATACAGACAAAATCTCACCCAGAAGCATACACATATACACTCACAAAAAAAGGAAAAGGGGAAATTAATATATCCTGCTCCTAAAGTCCACCTTTTGAATTTGGGATGATTCGTTGTCTATTCAGGTATTCAACAGATGCAGGCACATCAAGTTGTTTGTGGAGCTTTAATCCGCTGCTTCTGAGGCTGCTGGGAGAGATTTCCCTTTCTCTTCTTTGTTTGTACAGCTCCCAGCGTTCAGCTTTGGATTTGGACCCGCCTCTGCATGTACGTCGCCTGAGGGCATCCGTTCCCCGCCCAGACAGAATGGGGTTAAAGGAGCAGCTGCTTCGGGGGCTCTGGCTCACTCAGGCCGGGGGAGGGAGCGGTACGGAGGAGGCGGGGCGAGCCTGCGGCGTCAGAGGCGTCGTGACGTTGCAGCAGCCGTGCGTTCTCCCGGGGAAGTTGTCCCCGGATCACGGGAGCCCGGCAGCGGCGAGCTGCACAGGTTCCCGGGAGGGGCGGTGTGGAGAGTGACCTGTGCTCGCACACAGGCTTCTTGGTGGCGGCAGCAGCAGCCTTAGCGTTTCCTACCAGTCTCTGGGGTCCGCGCTGATGGCCGCGGCTCGCGCCCGTCTCTGGGGTCTGCGCTGTTAGCCGCGGCTCGCGCCCGCCTCTGGAGTTCGTCTAGGCGGCGCTCTGAATCCCCTCTCCTTGCGCGCCGCAAAACAAAGAGGCAAGAAAAAGTCTCTTGCCTCTTCGGCGGCTGCAGACCTCCTCTCCGGCTCCCTCCCGGCTCGCCGCGGCACGCCAACCCCTTCAGGCTGTGTTCACGCCGCCAACCCCAGTCCTCTCCCTGCGATCCGACCGAAGCCCGCGCCTCAGCTCCCAGCTCCGCCTGCCCCAGCGGGTGAGTAGACAAGCCTCTCGGGCTGGTGAGCGCTGCTCGGCGCTGAGCCTCTGTGCGGGAATCTCTCCGTTTTTCCCTCTGCGCCCCTGTTGCCGTGGGATCCGCGCTGATAGCTGCGGCTCGCACCCGTCTCTGGATTTTGTTTAGGCGGCGCTCTGAATCCCCTCTCCTTGCGCGCCACGAAACAAAGAGGCAAGAAAAAGTCTCTTGCCTCTTCGGCAGCTGCAGACTTTTTCCCGGACTCCCTCCCGGCTAGCACCAAAGCCCAAGCCTCAGCTCCCAGCCCCCGCCTGCCCTGGCGGGTGAGCAGACAAGCCTCTCGGGCTGGTGAGTGCTGGTTGGCGCCGAGCCTCTGTGCGGGAGTCTCTCCGCTTTGCCCTCCGCACCCCTGTGGCTGCGCTCTCCTCCGCGGCTCCGAAGCTTCCCCCCTCTGCCACCCGCAGTCTCTGCCCGCAAAGGGGCTTCCTAGTGCCTGGAAACCTTTCCTCCTTCACGGCTCCCTCCCACTGGTGCAGGTCCCGTCCCTATTCTTTTGTCTCTGTTATTTCTTTTTTCTTTTACCCTACCCAAGTACGTGGGGATTTTCTTGCCTTTTGGGAGGTCTGACGTCTTCTGCCAGCGTTCAGTGGGTGTTCTGTAGGAGCAGTTCCACGTGTAGATGTATTTCTACTGTATCTGTGGGAAGGAAGGTGATCTCCGCGTCTTACTCTTCCGCCATCTTGCCAGCAAGCTCTCCTTACTAGTTTTAAGTCTGTTCAGAGTTTCTATTTCTTCCAGTTCAGTCCTGGTAGATTGTATGTTTCTAGGAGAGTATCCATTTCTTCCAGGTTGTCCCATATGCTGGTTTATAATTGTTCATACAGTTTCTTATGGTTCTTTGCATTTAGTTGTAATGTCCTCTCTTGCATTTATGATTTTCTTTATTTGAGTCTTTTTTTCTCAGTTCAACTAAAGACTTGTCAATTTTGTTTATCTTTTCCAAAAAAAAAAACACCTCTTTTTTTTTTTTTTTTTTTTTTTTTTTAATGTCTGAAACATTTATATTAACATATTTCCATACATATTTCCATACAAATACAAATATAAGATTTTTAGAAATTTCATGTAATGTCTGAAACATTTATATTAACATATTTCCATACAAATAACCCAATGAAAGTTTAGTATTAGTTGTTTTGTTTGTTTTTTTATACTGCAGGTTCTTATTAGGCATCAGTTTCATACACATCAGTGTATACATGTCAATCCCAATTGCCCAATCCAGCACACCACCATCCCCACCTCACCGCAGTTTTCCCCCCTTGGTGTCCATATGACCATTCTCTACATTTGTGTCTCAACTTCTGCCCTGCAAACTGGCTCATCTGTACCATTTTTCTAGGTTCCGCATACATGCATTAATATACGATATTTGTTTTTCTCTTTCTGACTTACTTCACTCTGTATGACAGTCTCTAGATCCATCCATGTCTCAACAAATGACTCAATTTCGTTCCTTTTTATGGCTGAGTAATATTCCATTGTATATATGTACCACAACTTCTTTATCCATTCGTCTGTTGATGGGCATTTAGGTTGCTTCCATGACCTGGCTATTGTAAATAGTGCTGCAATGAACATTCGGGTGCATGTGTCTTTTTGAATTACGGTTTTCTCTGGGTATATGCCCAGTAGTGGGATTGCTGGGTTATATGGTAATTCTATTTTTAGTTTTTTAAGGAACCTCCATACTGCTCTCCATAGTGGCTGTATCAATTTACATTCCCACCAACAGTGCAAGAGGGTTCCCTTTTCTCCACACCCTCTCCAGCATTTGTTGTTTGTAGATTTTCTGATGATGCCCATTCTAACAGGAGTGAGGTGATACCTCATTGTAGTTTTGATTTGCATTTCTCTAATAATTAGTGATGTTGAGCATCTTTTCATGTGCTTCGTGGCCATCTGTATGTCTTCTTTGGAGAAATGTCTATTTAGGTCTTCTGCCCATTTTTGGATTGGGGTGTTTGTTTCTTTGATATTGAGCTGAATGAGCTGTTTATATATTTTGGAGATTAATCCTTTGTCCGTTGATTCATTTGCAAATATTTTCTCCCATTCTGAGGGTTGTCTTTTCGTCTTGTTTATGGTTTCCTTTGCTGTGCAAAAGCTTTGAAGTTTCATTAGGTCCCATTTGTTTATTTTTGTTTTTATTTCCATTACTCTAGGAGGTGGATCAAAAAAGATCTTGCTGTGATTTATGTCAAAGAGTGTTCTTCCTATGTTTTCCTCTAAGAGTTTTATAGTGTCCAGTCTTATATTTAGGTCTCTAATCCATTTTGAGTTTATTTTTGTGTATGGTGTTAGGGAGTATTCTAATTTCATTCTTTTACATGTAGCTGTCCAGTTTTCCCAGCACCACTTATTGAAGAGACTGTCTTTTCTCCATTGTATATCTTTGCCTCCTTTGTCATAGATTAGTTGACCATAGGTGCGTGGGTTAATCTCTGGGCTTTCTATCTTGTTCCATTGATCTATGTTTCTGTTTTTGTGCCAGTACCATACTGTCTTGATTACTGTAGCTTTGTAGTATAGTCTGAAGTCTGGGAGTCTGATTCCTCCAGCTCCATTTTTTTCCCTCAAGACTGCTTTGGCTATTCGGGGTCTTTTGTGTCTCCATACAAATTTTAAGATGATTTGTTCTAGCTCCGTAAAAAATGCCATTGGTAATTTGATAGGGATTGCATTGAATCTGTAGATTGCTTTGGGTAGTATACTCATTTTCACAATGTTGATTCTTCCAATCCAAGAACATGGTATATCTCTCCATCTGTTGGTATCATCTTTAATTTCTTTCATCAGTGTCTTATAGTTTTCTGCATACAGGTCTTTCGTCTCCCTAGGTAGGTTTATTCCTAGGTATTTTATTCTTTTTGTTGCAATGGTAAATGGGAGTGTTTCCATAATTTCTCTTTCAGATTTTTCATCATTAGTGTATAGGAATGCAAGAGATTTCTGTGCATTAATTTTGTATCCTGCAACTTTACCATATTCATTAATCAGCTCTAGCAGTTTTCTGGTGGCAGTTTTAGGATTCTCTATGTATAGTATCATGTCATCCGCAAACAGTGACAGTTTTACTTCTTCTTTTCCAATTTGTATTCCTTTTATTTCTTTTTCTTCTCTGATTGCCGTGGCTAGGACTTCCAGAACTATGTTGAATAATAGTGGTGAGAGTGGACATCCTTGTCTCGTTCCTGATCTTAGAGGAAATGCTTTCAGTTTTTCACCATTGAGAATGATGTTTGCTGTGGGTTTGTCATATATGGCCTTTATTATGTTGAGGTAGGTTCCCTCTATGCCCACTTTCTGGAGAGTTTTTATCAGAAATGGGTGTTGAATTTTGTCAAAAGCTTTTTCTGCATCTATTGAGATGATCATATGGTTTTTATTCTTCAATTTGTTAATATGGTGTATCACATTGATTGATTTGCGTATATTGAAGAATCCTTGCATCCCTGGGATAAATCCCACTTGATCGTGGTGTATGATCCTTTTAATGTGTTGCTGGATTCTGTTTGCTAGTATTTTGTTGAGGATTTTTGCATCTATATTCATCAGTGATATTGGTCTGTAATTTTCTTTTTTTGTAGTGTCTTTGTCTGGTTTTGGTATCAGGGTGATGGTGGCCTCATAGAATGAGTTTGGGAGTGTTCCTTCCTCTGCAATTTTTTGGAAGAGTTTGAGAAGGATGGGTGTTAGCTCTTCTCTAAATGTTTGATAGAATTCACCTGTGAAGCCATCTGGTCCTGGACTTTTGTTTGTTGGAAGATTTTTAATCACAGTTTCAATTTCATTACTTGTGATTGGTCTGTTCATATTTTCTGTTTCTTCCTGATTCAGTCTGGGAAGGTTATACCTTTCTAAGAATTTGTCCATTTCTTCCAGGTTGTCCATTTTATTGGCATAAAGTTGCTTGTAGTAGTCTCTTAGGATGCTTTGTATTTCTGTGGTGTCTGTTGTAACTTCTCCTTTTTCATTTCTGATTTTATTGATTTGAGTCCTCTCCCTCTTTTTCTTGATGAGTCTGGCTAATGGCTTATCAATTTTGTTTATCTTCTCAAAGAACCAACTTTTAGTTTTATTGATCTTTGCTATTGTTTTCTTTGTTTCTATTTCATTTATTTCTGCTCTGATCTTTATGATTTCTTTCCTTCTGCTAACTTTGGGTTTTGTTTGTTCTTCTTTCTCTAGTTTCTTTAGGTGTAAGGTTAGATTGTTTACTTGAGATTTTTCTTGTTTCTTTAGGTAGGCTTGTATAGCTATAAACTTCCCTCTTAGAACCGCTTTTGCTGCATCCCATAGGTTTTGGGTCGTCGTGTTTTCATTGTCATTTGTCTCTAGGTATTTTTTGATTTCCTCTTTGATTTCTTCAGTGATCTCTTGGTTATTTAGTAACGTATTGTTTAGCCTCCATGTGTTTGTCCTTTTTACGTTTTTTTCCCTGTAATTCATTTCTAATCTCATAGCGTTGTGGTCAGAAAAGATGCTTGATATGATTTCAATTTTCTTAAATTTACTGAGGCTTGATTTGTGACCCAAGATGTGATCTATCCTGGAGAATGTTCCGTGCGCACTTGAGAAGAACGTGTAATCTGCTGTTTTTGGATGGAATGTCCTATATATATCAATTAAATCTATCTGGTCTATTGTGTCATTTAAAGCTTCTGTTTCCTTATTTATTTTCATTTTGGATGATCTGTCCATTGGTGTAAGTGAGGTGTTAAAGTCCCCCACTATTATTGTGTTACTGTCGATTTCCTCTTTTATAGCTGTTAGCAGTTGCCTTATGTATTGAGGTGCTCCTATGTTGGGTGCATATATATTTATAATTGTTATATCTTCTTCTTGGATTGATCCCTGGATCATTATGTAGTGTCCTTCCTTGTCTCTTGTAACATTCTTTATTTTAAAGTCTATTTTATCTGATATGAGTATAGCTACTCCAGCTTTCTTTTGATTTCCATTTGCATGGAATATCTTTTTCCATCCCCTCACTTTCAGTCTGTATGTGTCCCTAGGTCTAAAGTGGGTCTCTTGTAGACAGCATATATATGGGTCTTGTTTTTGTATCCATTCAGCCAGTCTATGTCTTTTGGTTGGGGCATTTAATCCATTCACGTTTAAGGTAATTATCGATATGTATGTTCCTATGACCATTTTCTTAATTGTTTTGGGTTTGTCTTTGTAGGTCCTTTTCTTCTCTTGTGTTTCCCACTTAGAGAAGTTCCTTTAGCATTTGTTGTAGAGCTGGTTTGGTGGTGCTGAATTCTCTTAGCTTTTGCTTGTCTGCAAAGCTTTTGATTTCTCCATCAAATCTAAATGAGATCCTTGCCGGGTAGAGTAATCTTGGTTGTAGGTTCTTCCCTTTCATCACTTTAAGTATATCATGCCACTCCCTTCTGGCTTGCAGAGTTTCTGCTGAGAAATCAGCTGTTAACCTTATGGGAGTTCCCTTGTATGTTATTTGTTGTTTTTCCCTTGCTGCTTTCAATAATTTTTCTTTGTCTTTAATTTTTGCCACTTTGATTACTATGTGTCTCGGCGTGTTTCTCCTTGGGTTTATTCTGTATGGGACTCTCTGCGCTTCCTGGACTTGGGTGGCTATTTCCTTTCCCATGTTAGGGAAGTTTTCGACTATAATCTCTTCAAATATTTTCTCTGGTCCTTTCTCTCTCTCTTCTCCTTCTGGGACCCCTATAATGCGAATGTTGTTGCGTTTAATGTTGTCCCAGAGGTCTCTTAGGCTGTCTTCATTTCTTTTCATTCTTTTTTCTTTAGTCTGATCTGCAGCAGTGAATTCCACCATTCTGTCTTCCAGGTCACTTATCCGTTCTTCTGCCTCAGTTATTCTGCTATTGATTCCTTCTAGTGTAGTTTTCATTTCAGTTATTGTATTGGTGATCTCTGTTTGTTTGTTCTTTAATTCTTCTAGGTCTTTGTTAATCATTTCTTGCATCTTCTCAATCTTTGCCTCCATTCTTATTCCGAGGTCCTGGATCATCTTCACTATCATTATTCTGAATTCTTTTTCTGGAAGGTTGCCTATCTCCACTTCATTTAGTTGTTTTTCTGGGGTTTTTTCTTGTTCCTTCATCTGGTGCATAGCCCTCTGCCTTTTCATCTTCTCTATCTTTCTGTAACTGTGGTTTTTGGTCCACAGGCTGCAGGATCGTAGTTTTTCTTGCTTCTGTTGTCTGCCCTCTGGTGGTTGAGGAACGTCAGCCGGGTTGCAGTCCCTCTGGAAGCTTTGAGGAAGAATTAATTTCCTTGGTTTTTCCAGTTACTAGAGCTGTATTATTTGCACCCTCGGCTGCAGGGTTCCTGGCTGTTCTTTCATCTTTAAAGACAGAAGCGTAACATCTCACTCAGTCTCCATGTTGGCTTCCATCTCAAAACACCTCTTAATTTCATTGATTTTTTTCTATTATTTCGTCTCTCTATTTCAGTATTTCTCCTCTGATGTTTATTTTCCTCCTTCTTATTCTGGGCTTAGTTTTTTCTTCTTCTAGTTCCTTGAGGTGTATAGTTAAGTTGTTTATTTGAACTCTTTCTTTTTTCTTAATGTAAGCATTTATTGCTATAAACTTCCCTCTTAGAATTGCTTTTGCTGCATCTCATAAATTTTGGTATGTTGTATTTCTATTTTCATTTGTTTCAAGATACTTTCTGATTTCCTTTTGATTTCATCTTTAACCCATTGATTGTTCAGGATTATATTTGTGAATTTTCCAGCTCTCCTACTTCTAATTTCATACTGTTGTGGGCAGAAAAGATACTTGATATGATTTCAATCTTAAATTTGTTAAGACTTGTTTTGTGACCTAACATATGATTTATCCTGGAAAATGTTCCATGTGTGCTTGAGGAGAATGTGTGCTCTGCTGCTGTTGAATAGAGTGCACTGTGTGTATGCTTAGGTCCAGTTAGTCTAAAGTGTAGTTCAAGTCCAATATTTTCTCAATGATTTTTTGTCTGGATGATCTATCCAATGTTAAATTGGGTATTTAAGTCCCCTGGAATTATTGTGCTGCTGTCTATTTCTCCTCTCCTATCTATTAATATTTGCTTAATATAGTTAAGTGTCTTAATGCTGGGTGCATATAGATTTAGAATTGCTATATCCTTTTGATGAAGTGACCCCTTTATCATTATATAGTGACTTTCTCCTTTGTGTCGTTACATTTTTCAACTTAGTCTGTTTCACCTGATTTTATATATACATATAATATATTTTATATATATATATATTTACCGCTGCTTTCTTTTCATTTCCATTTGTGTGGAATACCTTTTGTCATCCCTTCACTTTTACTTCATGTGTATCCTTCAAGGTAAAATAAGACTCTTATAGGCAGCATAATTGGGTCTTTTTTTTTAATTCATTTAGCCACTCTGTATCTTTAGATTAGAGAATTTAATCAATTTATACTTAAAGTAATTATTGATAGATGAGGACTTATTTTTGCCATCTTGTTTTCTTTCTGTTTTGTAGTTTCTTTCTTCCTCTCATGCTATCTTCCTTTATCACTTGATGATTTTTCATAGTGGTATGCTTTGATTCCTCTATCTTCTGTGTATCTACTATAGGTTTTTACTTTGTGGTTATCATGAGGCTTACATAATACATCTTATAGTTTTGAGTCTATTTTAAGCTGATAACAACTTAACTTCAACTGCATATAAAAATTCTGCCTTTTTACTTCCCTTGTCCCCATTTTATGCTTTTGATGTCACAATGTGGATCTTCTTATATTGTGTATCCATTAATAAATTATTGTAGCTATATTTATTTTTTAATGCTTTGGTCTTTTTATCTTTATACTAGAGTTAGGTGATTTACACACCACTACTACAGTATTAGCGTATTCTGAATTTGACTGTATAGTTACTTTTACTAGCAAGTTTTATACTTTCATGTGTGTTCATGTTACTAATTAGCATTCTTTCGTTTCAGCTTGAAGGACTCCCTTTAGCATTTCTTATAAGGCAGGTCTAGTGATGATGAACTCCCTCAGCTTTTGTTTGTCTGGGGGAGTCTTTCTCACCTTCATCTGAAGGACAGCTTTGCTAGGTAAAGTATTCTTAGATGGCAGATTTTTTATTTGAGCACTTTGAATATCCCATTCTCTCCTGGCCTCCAAGGTTTCTGTTGAGAAATCTGCTGATAGCCTTACAGGGGTTCCCTTATATGAGATGATTTGCTGTTTTCCAAGTTCATTTTTTGTCTTTGATTTTGACAGTTTTATTATAATATATCTAGTGAATTTGGGAAAGGTCACGTATGAGCCTCCTCTACTTGGATGTCCATATCTCTCCCCAGAGTTAGCAAGTTTTCAACCATTATTCCCTAAATAAGATTTCTACCCTGTTATTTATATGTTTATTCATGGACATTTTAATCTGAACACTCAAATCTTTCTTTAGCTCAGGGGTAGTTATTCTCTCTCTCTCTCTCTTTTTTTTTTTTTTTTTGCTTTAGCCTCTCTTTTTTGAACATATATTATTACTTTTATCATATTTTTTATTTCTTTTTTTCTTATGTTCTCAGATTATTCTATGACTGGGTCTTCAAAATGACCAATTTCAGCTGTGTAAATTCTGCTATTCAACCTTCTTTGGAGGTTTTAAATTAGGCAAATATGTTTTTTTCATAATTTCTGAAAGCTCTTCTTTACTGCAGCTTGTTTTAATTGAATGGATGCAGAATCCTCTTAGACTTCTGTGAAGATAATAATTGGAATTTTCATTTAATACTATCAATTATTCCTTATATTAACTCTTTCTTGAGAGTTCAGTTCACTTGCTCATTTATCTTGATGTTTTTCTTTCATCCTGTTTGTGTCTCATGATTGGGTTGTATATTGATATTCTAAATTAGTTACTAGATTTATTTGTATCCGTACTTATTGTTGGGGTCATTGGTGATTATAATACTTACCTACCAGGCCTCTCCCTTACATGCAATAGCTCACTACAGGAGTCTTTTGTGACTGGCAGACTTCAGGACATGTGGGAACCAATCCATTCACCCCCACCTCCACCTTTGACTGCATAAAGTCAGGAAGGACTTGCAAGGTTGGCAAAATAATTTGGTGATTTCACTACTATTCTAAGAGGCCTTCCCTCCACTACTCTTCTTAAAAAATCTCTGGATCTGTGTGTGCCCCTGAACTTCCTTATACTTCTTACTTTCTTATTTATACTGTCTTAATTCTCTCTCCAACCCCAAAATCCGTATGAGAAGTCCTCTTATCCTTCAAAGACTGAAATATTCAGTCTTTACAATGGGCAATAAAATAAGCAGTCTTGTACCTCTCGTCTGGATCTAACATAAATTTTATGAGGATAAGAACAGTATCTATTCTGTTCACACTGTTCACTGCACAGTGCCTGGAACACAGTAGGTATGCCATAAAAATTTAGTAAATTTTTAGACATAAATATTTAGAAAATTTGTTAGACAACTTTTGTGGAACTAAAAATATTTATAAGCTTTACCTAGTAACTTTTATTCTAGAAATTTATCCTAAGGAAATACTCAGAGATGCTCACAGAGTTTTAAGTACAAGGATGTTCACGTTAGTAATTGTGAAAAATAAAAACAACTCCAAAGTCACAGCAGTACTTGTATAAAGTATTATATATACTGTATATGGTTGAATATTTAATAGATATTCTTTTTATTCATTTATCTCTCCAGAGATATAGTCTTCAGCAATCAGTAAAACCCATTTTATCTTAACCAAAGAACAGCATTTTGATATACTTTAAATAGAATGACTATAAATCATGCCTTTTAAATTGCCATAATTTTTAGTAATATTATCTGATAGCTTTATTTACTTATATATTTATTTATTTAAAATATAAGAACAAATAAATGGAAGTTCATTTTGATGTAATCATAGTATAATGGACAGTCAGTAAATAGAGAATATTTTTGTTTTATTCCAGAAGACAGCTCCTTGAACATGGTGAGGTAAAACTTTCATTTTAATCTCTGCTAGATTTGTGTATTATATTTTAGTTCAAGGATAATTCACAAAGGTATAACTCTGCTGTTGATACACCATCATCAGTGCTTAAGTGCTTCAGCACTGGTAATAAATTTCTGCTCATCCTTCCCACTTTTTAATCTGCTCTCAGTTTTGAACAGTAGTAAGGACTTGACAGCCAGAAGGCTGATTTATGACTACAGAGTATAATTAAATTAAATTACCTTCCTTCATTCATTCAACAATAACAAACATTAATTTCTAACCCACTGAGCTAATCAGCTACAGGCCATCAGGGTAGGTACCCACGGCCCTGTGACTGGTGGCTTTTTGCCACACACAGACCTGATGGTCAACCAGTTACAAGCTTAGCTGTGTTATAGGATACAACAGATGGTATAGCGATGTTCCTGCCCTCAAATATGTCTAATTTTTCAACGGAGAGCAAAACAAGATAGCCTTTCTTATGGTGCTAAATTATTTTGTGACATACAAGAGAAAGATCTTCATGGGCTAGAAATACAATTTCCTAAGTAATAGAACTTTGAGTCTTAAGTGGCAGGTCAAATTTACAAGAGAGGGCAACTGAATTTGAACTTAATAGGAATAGCTTATGATGATAACTAATATTTTTTAAATAGTTACTATGTGCCATGTACTGTACTGTTTTGATTCTCATAATAATATTATTCCCACTTTGCAAATAAGAAAATTACGTTAATTAAGTGATATTAGCTGTTACAGAGATAAACACTAACATTGAAATGACTTAAATCAGTAGAAATTTAATTCTTTGCTCACATAAGGTTAAAACCGGAGTTCCTGATTAGCAGGTAGTTCTCCAACAAGCAGTATTTGAGGGACCCAGACTCCTTCCATCTATGGCTCTGCCATCTTCAACATATGGTTTTCAGGCTTGATGTGTACAAGGCAGCAAAGGAGAAAGAACAATGAAGATTGTGCACCGGAGGCTTTGTAAGGCTGGAAAAGATAGATGCACATCACTTCCTTCTCACAGCCAGAACTCAGGCACATGGCCACACCTGACTGCCAGGGAGGCTGGGAAATGGAGTCTTGCTGTGTGTTTAGGAAAAAGAGCAAAGGGATCTCTGCCAAGGACTAGAGACCTAGAGAAATTAAGTAGCTTACCTAAGGTCTCACAGCTAATTTGCAGTAAATCTTGCATTTAACCACTAGCAATCCATTTCCAGTGCTCTCAGAGGAGTAGTCAGCACTTACTGCTTCCTATGTGCAGGGCATTTTGCGGGAAGTTATTTGATAATTTCATTCTCACAGCAACCCATTGATGTAAGTACTATTATTTTTTTATTTTACAGATGAAAAAAACTGTAGCATAGAGAGATTAAGTATTGATAACTTGCCTAAGGTCACAAAGCTAAAGTGGCCTTAGCTTTGTAGAGCCAAGGACTATGAACCCAGGCAGTGTAGCAGCAAAATCCATGCTGTTGGCCATTCACTCTGATACCACCTAATGTGAACTGCTTTTATGTAAATCAGGCATGTCACATTATCCAGCTTTACTTACTAGTACACATTCGTACTTCATATTTTATTTAATTCAATATTTAAAACCCACCTCTGTTTAGAAATATAGTATTCCTTAAGTTTCTGCCTCTCTTTCTCACATAGTTTGCTACCTTCTCATTGTCTTTCATTTCTCCATTTGTCCTTGTTTTGCCCATTTTTCTTTTTTCTATTAATTCTGCATATTTATCAGTTCAGTCTTTATTATGTGCCTACTATACACCAGGTTTCTGCTTGTATGGAATTTAAGGTATAGTAGAGGGAAAAAAATGTGACCACATAATTATATGTGCAATGACAAAGGAAGATACAAAAGTAGTACAGAAGAAGAAGTGATTAAATCTGTGTTTGGAAGGGATGGGGTAGTTAGGGAAAGGCTTTTCAAATGACTATAGAGGAAGAGCTTACCAAAGTCAAAGGATGTACACGTGCAAAGAAGGCAGAAGGTAATAAATTTATCCAGAGCTACAGGCAAATCAGTGTTGCTGATGCATAAAAAAGGCAAGAAGATGGGAAAAGAAAGCAGCATTCAGACTATGATGCCTTTGTATGCAAAGAAGCTGGACTTCATTCTGGACTTTGTTGTTAAGTTGGAGATGGTATGGTCAGATCTGAGTTTTAAATACTTTAAGTCTGTTGGCAGTAAAGAAGATGGCTTTTTAAAAGGCAGTAGGAAGTCAAGCTGACCAAAAAAAGGACAGTGATAGCAAATCTCTTAATTTTTTCAAACTGAAGAGGGTATGCTAAACTCCTGATGTATAGGCAGATTAGAGATTTAAATTTCTAAAAATAGCAGGTCTTATGGAAGGAGATGATAGATTTCTGGGCAGTAGCAATGAAGTGGCTCCTAATCCCACTTCCACTTGTGACTCACACTTGATAAATATCTGTTTGGTTTGGGATGGGACTGTTTTCACCTTAGGGATGATAGGGTGTGAGAGGCACAAACCCTGATTCACTCTAAATGTGATATGATAGCAAAAGATTGTACATTCCAGCTTTTTCAAAATTAGGTGAGGATCCCTTAGGATAATTTTTTCACCGGGGGTAAGTTCTAAATTCCTTGCTTTGTGCTAACCCTCTGAATCAGGGATAGTCTGCAAACCTCCACTCACTAAATTAACCCCTGGCTTACCTCCCTACTGGCATGATATTGACTATTAAAGTTTGTTAGTTTAATGGATACTGTTGTGATTTTTCCTCATAATTTAATGTATTTGTGTTTTATTTATTCCATCAAATTTATTTCTTTTAGCCAACTTTTCTATGTTATCGGCTAAGAAATTAGTGAAGGAGTACCTAGTAATTCACAGGGAAGAAAAGAAAGGAAAGAGATTTAGGAACAATATTTAGTCCCAGAATGTCCTAATATTATGAAGAACTGGTGAGAACATTGGCTAGAGAGAGAGAACATTCAGAGTATTCACTCCTGAATATTCTTTTGACCCACTCATATCTCATTTTGTCCATGACAAAAAGTCCTGCATCAGCCTTCACATTTTTCTAATCCCTAGTTTATTATATTATGTGATTAGTTTATATTAGATCCTTTATATTTGAAGTCTGTTTAGTTTGTGTTTTCTATTATAAACAAGGTTTTTCTATTACTTACAGCCAAAGAGCTTTCTGTGACATACAGCAGAAGGCATCTGAACCTATATAGAGCTATTCAGTTGAAGAAGTGAAATGATACAGAATTTGGGGGAAGAATTACTTCTTTTGAGAAACTGATATTGAGTGACATATTTTGGGAATCTGTACACTTCTGTATTCACAGACTAATAGAACTATGTTGTTGAATAGTTTATTGTTTGGAGAGAAAGTATAGGGTAGTAGTTAAAGACAATGACTCAGAAGCTAGACTGGACTCAGATCTTTGTTCTTCCACTTACTCAGCATGTGATATTGGCTAAGTTATTTTACATCTTTTGGGGAACAACAAAAACAACAGCAATCATAATAGTACTTATCTTCATATGGTTGCTATGGGATCATATGAGTTACATGTAAGGTCCTTACAATAATGCCTAGTATAAGTTAAGCATTGTGTAAATATCCACTTTTACAGTTAGTGTGCCTTCTGGATCAGAATTTCAGATCTAATATTCTGCTCCCTGTTAACTGTGCCAGTGAAGGACATCTCTTCAGCATGCTCTCAAGATATCTTCACACTGTCATGGGAGGTAGTTTTGACAGGAACAACTCGCCATTTGGACTGGCTTTAGTTAGACCTTGCTTTCATTCTGCTTGGTAGCTGCTACCTCACATTTTACCCAGTTGGGCTCACTTATTCCAAAGATGAGTAGTAAACAGTTTCCTGAGCTTCTCTCTTCCTTCCTTCCAGCCTCTAAAAAATGTTGTGAGAGTTTTCCTAGTAATTTTTATATGGCAAGAGGTACCAGATTGACAATGGCATACATACAATAGTGATTTTTGTACTATACTTTTTGACTGTAACCTTCTGTCCTCCACTTGGTAGTTAAAAAGAAGGCTGTCTTATAGAATGGAAGATAAAATAACTATGGCAAGAGAGCTTTATGGAAAGTCAGTAGCCTGAGAGTAAGTGAATGCTTAGGAGCATTTGGGTGAGAACAGAAAACAAACATAAGTGATGCCATTTGGGATAGCTATTCTGTGTCATCCAGCCACAAAAAGTGTCATTCAGGGAAGACAAGGTAATGGTGGGGATCTTTCAAGTCTCCATATGAAAACAGAGTCCTTCCTTCAGCCTTTAGATGATAGAGGAAAGTCAAGGAGTATTACTACCTTGGATTTGATTTTGGTCATATGAGAAATTGTTGCTAAAATAGAAGTAACAGAAGTTAGGGGAGGAAATGATAGTGTCATCCTGTGGCTCAAGATAACCAAAGGAAGGAATACTGGGAGAATTCAGATGTGTATTTGTATTGATTATCTGTATCTATTATGGTCTGTTTCTAGATGCCACATTTTAAGAAGACGATGGACAATGTGTACCACATTCAGAGCAGGGCAACCAGAATTATGACAACACACAACTAATAATTGAATTTTTCTGAATATTTAAAGATAGAAAGCTTTCTAAGGTTGAAGGTGGGAATAATGCAAAGTCATAATACAGTATTTAGGTAATCGAGAACTGTCATGCACAAATGGGTTTACACCAATTTTGTGCAGTTCCAGAGGTGTGGAAGTTGCAGGAAAACATTAGTTCAGTTTTAGAAAAGATTTTCTAACATATACAGCTATCCGTCTTTGTAATAGGTACTCCTATGGCATATTCCTTTTCAGGAAATAGTGAATATTCAGTTGATAGATTCATAGAAGTGATCCCTGTTTTGGATAGATGATTAAAGTAGATGGCTCACATAATCTACCAATCTGTGATTTAGTGGTCCTAAACAAAAGGACCTATTTGAGGATGAAGTGTGTTGATGTCTTGTCTTCTCTCCAAAACGTGTTCCTGATTTTGTCCAAAGGTGAGTTTGACTAAAGAACAATGAAGGATTGATTTTGAAATAAATGTTCCACATTCCAACTCTAGGTTCAAGAATTATTTAAAAAATTAACAAATTTTCCATTTTCAAACATCATTTAGAAAAGGAAAAAAGATAGCTTTAGGTACAGTTTTTGCCATTCTGTTTTAAATATAAATTATGTATTTCTGATTATAAGAATAGCACGTGTCTTTAAAATTTGAAAAATGCAGAAAAATCACCATTCAGAAATAATTTCTTTTAACTTCTTAGGTATATTCTCTTACAGCCTTTTCCCCCTGTGCATATATATACACACATAGATGGTTTTCACAGAATTAATATTATTCTGTAAGTATAGAGTTTTATATTCTGAAAACTTTTCCATGCCATTAAATAATCTTTCAGTATGTAATCTTTTAATGGTTGTATACATGTGAAAATGCAGTAATTTACTTAGTCCTCTATATTGGTCACTTAGGTTGTTTCTATTTTTGCTGAGAAAAATTCACTTCAGCGATCATCTTTGTAGAAGCATTTTTGTGTTTTGATTATTCCCTTAAGTTAAATTCCTAGAACCAAAATTTAAGTCAAAGGAGTTGGCTCTTTTCTAGGGTCTTGATAAATATTGCTAAATTACAGAAATATACCAGTTATTTCAGTGTGTTTCATGGCATACTCTCTAACACTCTATTAATTTAATATTTGTCAATTTTATACATGAAAATATTATCTTTACTATTTAATTT
Organism: Balaenoptera musculus; assembly: GCF_009873245.2. Lineage (NCBI taxonomy): Eukaryota > Metazoa > Chordata > Mammalia > Artiodactyla > Balaenopteridae > Balaenoptera > Balaenoptera musculus. Next base: position 43,391,251 of record NC_045793.1, read on the forward strand.
GTTTGAATGTTAGTGAATTAGAACATGAATATTTAGTTGTGCTTACTTTTGGTTGTATTAATTCTTTGTCCATTTTTCTAGTGAGGAGTTTGTTGATGTTTTATGAATATGTCTGTTAGAAAAGTTTTGTTTGAAACCTTTGCTCAGTGGAACCCCATCTTAATCAAAATGGGGTGTCCTACTAATTAGTACAAGTATTTATACAATTCCACTACTTCTAAAATAATCTAGTTTGTGTTATGATTTTTGTTGCTGACTGAATGACACAAATTTGTGAAGCATCCCATATTTTTATATCTCTGTGACTCCCTTTCTCACCTGGTGTAGGTCCTTGCTGAAATACCACCTCTTTGAAGAGGCCCACTCTGATGATCCTAATTACACTTGCAACTTCTCCTGCCTGTGGTCTCACACCACACCCTGCACTTCAGTCTCCTTTCCTGGCTCTGCTTCCCTTTCCATTGCACTTACCACTTTCTGATAGACTGTATGATAGATTTTGTTATTTGCTATGTCTATTTATTTTTTGTCTCTCCTTAGTAAATGTACTAAAATGTGAGCCTCATAGGACAGGAATTGCTCAGTGTTGTTTTGTTCACTTCTATATCCAAAGCACCCAGAACAGTACCTGGCATATAGCAGGCATTTGATAAATCTTTGTTGAATGAATGAATAAATATTAATAGGCTTATTACTAACTTAAAATATCCTTGTCCTAGTGAATAATAATAGTTTTAATATACTTTATTTTACATATATTAATTTAAAAATATATAAAGTGAAAATTTAATTTTGTTTTGTGTTTTTATAGCTAATTTTTCACACATTGCAGTTGTTTGCATTTTCTTCCCTTGCCATTTTAATTATGAGGCTGAAGCTCTTTTTGACACCTCACATGTGTGTTATGGCTTCCCTGATATGCTCTCGGCGGGTAAGGTATTCATTCTTGTATAACTAGACTATAACACTACAGCAACTACGGTGTAGTTACCATGGCTTTGCTGAGTAATCTAAAACATAAAAACACTAGGTGTTTTTATCTTAAATGATTTAAAATGTTAGTTCATGATTCATTATAGAGTAAGAAAAGCAAATTCAGGTAGCTTTGAAAATTATTCCTAGATTTTAGCTGTTAATTCTTTGACTTTCCCCTCTATTAGTATCCTCTCCACAAATATAGTTTTTTTAAGTTCAGGTCAGTGTAAGAGATTCTTGGCCTGTCAAAACTATCCTCAAGTGCTCTTGTAATACTAGAGAAGATGCAGTGTAATTGCTCTAGTATTGTCTTGTTGGGCTCGGATAATTCGTGGGGAAAATTGTCAATTCTGGGGTTCTGTTACTGTATGCAAAAGAGCTAGACAAAGTAGCTAGAATTTTGGGACCAAGTTACTTCTAGAGACACCTTATTTAGTCTTGATTGTAAGTGTCTTGCCTTAGAATATCATAATGCTTATATTCCTGAGAGGAATATACTTGTCAATACTAGTGAGGTTTCCCTAGTTATTCAAGATGTCCATAAAAGGCAGCCAGATGTTACGGATTTAGTTCCAGGATGTTTCAGAATTGTGATTTGCTAATCTTAATTCCTGGTAGTAAATCAGTACTAGAAGGATCAGGTATTCCTTCTTTACTTCTTTTAAGAGGAAAGAAAGCTCCATTTTTAACTGGACTCCAATTCCAAAATATTTGCTGTTTTTAAACAATAGGTGATGATTATTATATTCTGTATATTGTTAGTATCAAATGGTAATCCACCTTGGTTTAGGTAGAAGGTTGAGAATTTATTATTGGCCTAATAGCACTCTTCATATAAGAATTATAAATAATTGGTTTCTTTCATTTCAGCTCTTTGGCTGGCTTTTTTGGAGAGTTCGTTTTGAGAATGTTATCTTTGGCATTCTAACAGTGATGTCAATACAAGGTTGTGCAAACCTCCATAATCAATGGAGCATAATAGGAGAATTTAATAATTTGCCCCAGGAAGAACTGATACAGTGGATCCAATACAATACCAGACCGGGTATGTAGCTGTTTGGTTATATGTATAGCTAGCACACACTCATGCGCACACATTATTATTATACGTTATCATACATTTGCATATATTGTACAGTTATTTCATATATATGTGTATGTGTATATATATATATAAAATTTTAAAATACATATGCATTCATACCTTCACAGATTTTGAGCATGGTAATTGCAGTGTTCACCAAATCAAACCTTTTTAAAAGGTGATTTTGTGTCATCTTTAAACCCCTCCTAGGTACCTGTCAAAAAGAATTTTACTTGACTTTAAGAGTTAATGATTATTCACAAGTTATGTGCTATAATTCTGAGATTATTGTATTTTAACCATAACGGTGACACCTCAAAGAAATAAAAAACCTTTAATGACAACTTTCACACCTTGTGACAGGCCACTGGAGAAGATAGTTTTGACTGTGGGGAGGTTAACAACACCCCTCCCATCACTTCCATCAGTGCCTACTCTCTGCTCCATGTCTGTAAAACCAGTCACATGCAGAAGAGTTAAAATCTTGGATATTCTGTTTTCTTCACTAATTCATATCAAAAAGATGAGTATACATGCTATTTTTAAATACTTTAAAATATTCTTTTAGCTTATCTTCTTTTCTTGCTATCTTTATCCAAAACCATATCAAGCAGATTGATATTTATTTCACTTTTAAATACCTTTCCAGAGGATAAATATATTCTACATTATTTTCTGTAAGTAATCTATAGTCTTGTCCTAGACAATTTTTGACGTTTCATAATTTTTTTCTGGCACAAGTTCTTCACTATGGTTTATTTAAATTTATCCTGTGACTCCTTGAGCCAGTTTCTTCTTATCTCTTATTTGGTAGTCATCATTTTACTAACTAGCTATCATTAAGGTAAACTCTTATGAACATCAACTCAGATATTTGGCCTATAGCTTTCAAAGGGTGTAGGTGACAGTGCCTTATCACTTAGAGCTTCCAGGTTAGTTTAATCAGAATTTTTGAATGAACACTTTACTGACTTTTTCCCTGTAGTACAATAGTACAAGGTAGCTAGTCCCTTTACTCTCCTTGCCCCTCCCCACTTACAGCTGTTTTTCCAAAGCTTTAAAAGATACCTGCTCTTTTCATGTTTGCTTGTGTCTTTCTTTGTTCCAGTGTTTGTCTTGGGTTCTTGGCAGAGAGAGCCTATGTTTGGCAGCTTACCCTTCTGAGATAACTCCTACAAACTCCTACCTCATTTTTGCCTCTTCTTTGATCTTACCAGTCTTTCTCATCACTGTATTATGAGTTCTGTCATGGTTACCACATGTTTTATTAAATTTTATAGTAAAGGTGGGACTAGAGCTTACATTCAGGTCTACCATGTAAGGTTGTATAGTTTGTACACAGCACAAAGGTGCTCAGTTGGGAGGACAAGTGGGAACTGATATCCAGCCTGTGGTCCACTTACCAAGTCATGTATGTATTAGTGAGGCTCTGTCAAGTCAAAAGGGATAATTTCTTTCTAATACATGCAGTAAGCTAAGTGGAGATTTAAATATATTATAGAAAAGATCCTATTGTTTCCCTGTCATGCTCATGTTTACTTTGCCCCCAAGAGGAAAGAAGCATTTGGGGAGTATTCTCCCCTTCTCTCTGTTTCATAGATGGTTTCTTCTCAGTGGTTCCAGTTCTTGCTGGACAGGCTTACCTAGTTTCTTCTGGATGACCCTGGCCCTGAGCTTTGGGTCCCTCTAGCCCAGAGTTTCTCAAGCTTGGCACTGTTGTTATTTGGGGCTACCCTGTGCATTGGCAGCATATTGAGCAGCATTCCTTCCTTCTACCCGTAGATGTCAGTAGCCCCTCTCCCCCCCACAGTGTGCTAACCAGAAATGTCTCCAGAAGTTGTCAGTGTCTCTAGGAAACAATATCACTTCTGGTTGAGAACCCCTGCTCTAGTCTAAGAGCTTTTCATCATTAATTATTGAATCTTACAATAATAAATACACGTCTACTTCAATTTATTTATGTATTTTCAAATTTAAGGCATATAAAGAGATATTCATGCAAAGTTACATTTATTTACTTATTTATTTTTTAATAAATTTATCCATTTATTTATTTATTTATTTATTTATTATTTTTTTAAATTTATTCATTTATTTATTTTTGGCTGTGTCGGGTCTTTGTTGCTGCACGTGGGCTTTCTCTAGTTGAGACGAGCAGGGGTTACTCTTCCTTGTGGTACGCGGGCTTCTCATTGCAGTGGCTTCTCTTGTTGCGGAGCACGGGCTCTAGGCGTGCGGGCTTCAGTAGTTGTAGCACACAGACTCAGTAGTTGTGGCTCACGGGCTCTAGAGCGCAGGCTCAGTAGTTGCGGTGCACAGGCTTAGTTGCTCTGCGGCATGTGGGATCTTCCCGGACCAGGGCTCGAACCCATGTCCCCTGCATTGGCAGGTGGATTCTTTTTTTTTTTTTTTTTTTTTAAATTTCACCTTTAGTTTTTTTTTTTAAACATCTTTATTGAAGTATAATTGCTTCACAGTGGTGTGTTAGTTTCTGCTTTATAACAAAATGAATCAGCTACACATATACACACACGTTCCCATATCTCCTCCCTCCCGCATCTCCCTCCCTCCCACCCTCCCCATCCCACCCCCCCAGGCGGTCACAAAGCACAGAGCTGATCTCCCTGTGCTATATTTATTTATTTTTGGCTGCATTGGGTCTTTGTTGCTGCACGTGGGCTTTTTCTAGTTGCAGTGAGCAGGGGCTACTCTTCGTCGCAGTGCACGGGCTTCTCGTTGCAGTGGCTTCCGTTGTTGCGGAGCATGGGCTCTAGGCGCGTGGGCTTCAGCAGCTGTGGCACGCGGGCTCAGCAGCTGTGGCTCGCAGGCTCAGCAGTCGTGGCGCACGGGCTTAGTTGCTCTGTGGCATGTGGGATCTTCCCGGACCAGGGCTCAAACCCATGTCCCCCGCATTGGCAGGCAGACTCCTAACCACTGCGCCACCAGGGAAGTCTCCAAAGTTACATTTAGAATGCTTAATTGTATTTGAAAGTAAACATTCAATTATTTACAGTAGATCTGAATAATATGCCTTGTTCTTATTAGTAATTTTACTGTGCTGATTAAAAATGACAATAACCTTCCTAATCATGTAATCATTTATTGTACAGGAGTGCCAGGAAGTAAGCATTTGGTCTTTTTGTCTCCCAAGAGACAGAACTAAAACTGAAGCCAGACAGTAGATTTTAGTGTAAGACTAGTTATAACCAAAAGGCAATACATTTATACAAGCTATTATTCCAGAAAGTACTACTAACAAGTAATGAAGTGGTTTGATGAAATGTATACATTTATAAAGTCAAACAGAAACTAAGAAAACTTAGTTATGAATATTTAAAGATGATCTGAGGGAAGAAAACAATGCTTTTATCTGGAAAGTTCTCAGGATTACAGTTCACAACCCACAAAAGTCACTTTAAAACATGTACCATAAGACTTGCCCTTTATAATAGTCTCCCAGTTTCTAGAACTTTAAACTACTGGAACAAGATATCAAATTTTACAATTCTTTCCAGTCCTGTGTGTCTTTGTAGTGCTGTCTCTTAGTATAGCGCTTGAACATGGTAGCATGCTGTAGTGAAGTGGTTAAGAGGGTGGGCCCTGATACTTTCTAGCTGTGCAGTCTTGGACAAGTCACTTAACTTTGCTGTGTCTCAGCTTCCTGATCTACAAAATAAGAATACATAGAACCCACCTCAAAGCTGTGCAAATTAATTCTATAATCCTAGTAAAAGTATTTAGCAGTTCCTGGCACCAAGTTAACATTTAATGAAAGTTGGCTATTGTGTAGACCATCAGTAAATATTAAGTGAAGAAAAAGAATGCTGCCAATGATTATTATTTAAATGTACTTCATCTTTCTTAATCTGGGTTCAAATATTACAGATAGGTAACTTTTGGTTTTCTTTAAAACATGTTGTTAAGGAATATAATCTTGTTTTCCAGATGCTGTTTTCGCAGGTGCCATGCCTACAATGGCAAGTGTCAAGCTCTCCACTCTTCACCCCATTGTGAATCACCCACATTATGAGGATGCAGACTTGAGGTGGGCAACTGATAGAATACTTCAACTAGACACACTAACGACTTCTACTTGACTCATAGGAATAGGGACATTTTTATACACACACGCGCACACACACACACAATCACTCTTATCCTCATATTTGTGCTAGAAGTTAATAATAACCATTCAGAAATTACAATACGTACCTGTTGATTTAAAGTAACCTTAATAAACCTCTGAAAACTGAAAATAGCAACACCCAGTTTTTCTCAAAGTGAAAATATGTCACATTAATGACTAGCCTCTGTGTGTTTATGTGGGTGTGTGTTCCAGTGAAACTCCTAAGTAATAGTAATAAGAGTGGGGATAGATTTGGCTCATGGCCATAGTTTGCCAACTCCTGTTCTAGATTCCACAGCCCCTCTGCCTGGTTTAAGAAACCATTCTTCATCTTACTGGTGGCCCATGATTAGCCTTTTTTAACAGATAGAAAAGCTACATGAAATTTGCTATATTAAATGCTTTTATGAAACTTTGGGGTGCTCTTTTGCTAGCTGATTATGGGAACTCTAGTTTCCACTGAGGTCTGAAAGTTTTGTTTTCCTTAAATGACTGACTTTTAAAAATTATTTTAATCATTCTAGTAATTGGGTAATCATTTCCTTTTAACGTATTTTTGGCTTATTTTTAGAGATAATATTTTAAATTATTTAAAGTTTTATGTTTGGTTGTGGAGATTGGGCATTCTGTATGCTTGAAATCCTAAGAAAAGTCTAATGCATAATTGATCATTTGTTCAGGATTTTATAAAAACCCCCATTTAGGGCTAAACCATCTGTTGTACCATATTTTGGTAACCATTCCTGTCTCTTAAGCTTCTGTTAAGTTGCTTTCTCTACATGACTACTACCCTAGATGCCCACTGTCTAATTGTTCTATTTGCTACATTCAGCTTCAACTCATATGCTTTTCAGAGTTTCTGTGAATGAAATTATCTACTGAAATCTATATTTTCACTATATTTAGCCTCTATCTGAATTTGTTCCAGATTAATTATTTTATGAATTATGCAAAGCAAATTTTATATTCTGAACTGCTACCTACCTCTAGACTCTAAACTGGTTTATACACTAATAAGCAGTACCTGCAAAATTCAAATTGCTGTAAGTTTAAGCACATGCAAAATATAAGTAGAAATGTGGCAACTGCTATCCCCAGAATAATTCGTGCTATTTGGGGTCATATATAATCAATGCTCCATCCAGTAAGCATTGAGGTTTTAATTTGGTAATAAATCTATTGTCATTTATTTAAAAAAATTTTAACTTGTTTGAATTTAAAGAGCTCGGACAAAAATAGTTTATTCTGCATATAGTCGAAAATCTGCAAAGGAAGTGAGAGATAAGTTGGTGGAGTTACATGTGAATTACTACATTTTAGAAGAGGCGTGGTGTGTTGTAAGAACTAAGTGAGTATGAGCCCTATGGTATATGATATTGTATATTTTAAAACAACAAATGTTTTACTTTATTACAGCAGTCCTGATTCTTTAAAAATTTTTATTTTAAATTAGTTCCATTAAATTGTTGCCCTGGTATTTTATTTAAAATTATTTCATGTAGGAAATTAAAATTATACTATTATTTAAGCATAATGTAATTTTTTAAAAGTATAGTATATTTTGCTATCCTAATTTTTTCATTTTAATTTAACATCTTAAATGTAGCTTTTTTCCATAATCTTCAAGTTTTTATGATAACTTTTATTAGATGTCTGAAATACAGATTTGAATTTACAGCCAAGTCAGATATTAGCATTCTGCTACTACAGCTGATTTACATTGGATTTATAAGACTCATAAGAAAAGTTTCACGTAACTCAAAAGGACATAATAAGAAAACGTTTCTAATTAACATTTTTTCGTTTCTAAATCTTGAATCTCTAAAAATACATAAAATTCTAAGATGTGTAATGGATATCTTGAGACCTTTGTTTAGTGTCCTTGATTTAAGAAGTCCTTAGTTATATTAATTTTAGCATTAAGAATTTTCATTTCTCCTATGGATAATTAAGAATTGGCTATAACAGATTTTGAAGAGCTAAGTTCGGAAATTTTAGTAGCTAATTTTTGTATCTAATTTTAAGATCTAATAAATATGTATAGGAAGAAACGGCATCTTGCAAAAGAAGAAACAGAAATATCATAATGTGTATGCTTATCATATTAATTTAATTTAAAGCTTAAGACAAAACATACTTCAAAACAGGGCATATTATCACAAATAAAGGTGGACATTTTATGATGACAAAAGGATTAATTCATCAAAAATATCTAACAGTTTTAAATATGCATACCTCTAAACAGAGCTTCAAAGCACACAAAATAAAAACGTGTAGAACTAAAAGAAAAAATAAGTAAGGCTTTAATCATAGTTGGAAAAGTTAACATTTTTTTCTCTACTAGGAACAGTAGATAAAAAGTAAGCATATAAAAGAGATGAACAACAAATAGTATCAAATGACCTGATCCAATTGACATTTATTGAACACTGCAGGAAACAGCTGCAGAGTACACATTCTTTTAAAGGGCATGTGGAATGTTCACCAAGAGAGAACATATGCTGGGCTGTAAAAATGGTCTCAATATGTTTAAAAGGTTTTAAATCATACAGAATTAAAATAGAAAACAATAATAAATAGATACCTAGTAAATCCATGCATATTTGGAAATTAGGCCATAAACTTACGGGTAATTTATGGGTCAAAGAAAAAAACCACAAGGAAAATTTTAAAACACTATTTTTCACTTGAATGGAAAAAGGGGTCTTTTAACAATATTGCTGATCTAACTGGATATAATGTACAGGAAAAAATTAAACCATGACCCATACTACACCATACACAAAAATTAACTTTACATGGATTATAGAACTAAATGTAAGAGCTAAAATTGTAAAGATTTCTTAGAACACAGAGTACTAACCATTTAAAAAATCAATAAATTGGTTATATCAAAATTGAAATATTTTCCTCAAAAAGATACTAAGAAAATAAGGCAAGCCACAGACTAGAAGAAAATATTGGAAAGCATATATCTGATAAAGGACTTATAAATATAGTTCATATAAAGAAATTCTATAAATTAATAATAAAATGACTGTACAATTGAAAATGGGCAGAAGACTTGGAAAGACGTAATTCCCCAAAGAAAATGTGTGACTGACCGATAAATACAATTTTTAAAACTAAAATACCATACATTGGAGAGGATACAGAATAATTGTAAATCTCTTACATTGCGAAGGGGAGTGAAAATGATACAACCACTTTGGAGAACTATTTGGAGGAATCTTAAAAAAATTTAAGCACACATCTACCCTATTACTCAGCAGTTCCATTCCAAAGAATTTAAATAAGAGAAATTAAAACATCTCTCTAGAAAGGGTGTCACAGCAGTTTTATTCATAATAGCTCAAAACCTGTAGGTAACTTGTTGCTTTTCCCTTGCTGCTTTTAAGAATCTCTCTTTATGTTTAATTTTTGTCATTCTAATTACAATGTGTCTTGGTGTGGACCTCTTTGGGTTGATCCTGTTTGGGACTCTCTGTGCTTCCTGTACCTGGAAGTCTGTTTCCTTTCACAGGTTAGGGAAATTTTCAGCTATTGTGTCTTCACATATGTTCTCTGCCCCTTTTTCTCTCTCTCCTCCTTCTGGGACCCCTAAAATGAGAATGTTAGTATGCTTGATGTTGTTTCAAAGGTCTCTTAAACTGTCCTCATTCATTTTTTTTTTCTTTTTTCTGTTCAGCATCAGTGACATCCATAACTCTGTCTTCCAGTTCGCTGTTCCATTCCTCTGTATCATCTAATCTACTGTTGATTCCTTGTAGTGTATTTTTTTTATTTCACTTATTGTATTATTCAGCTGTTTGGTTCTTCTTTATATTTTCTGTCTTGTTGTTAAACTTCTCACTGTGTTCATCCATTCTTCTCCCACGTTCTTTGAGCATCTTTGTGATCATTGTGAACTTTTTACCGGGTAGATTGCTTATCTCTACTGCATTTAATTCTTCTTCCAGGGTTTTTATCTTTTTCCTTTGATTGGAACATATTTCTCTGTCACCTCATTTTGCCTAATTTGCCATTATTATTTCTATGTATTTGGTAGTTTGCTTACACTTCCCAATCTTGGTGAAGTGGCCTTCTGTAGGAGACATCCTATGGGTCCCAGAAGTGCACTCCCCTCTGGTCACCAGAGCTACATGCTCTAGGGTTGCCCCCTGTGTCAGCTGCGTGGGCCCTTCTGTTGTGGCAGGCTGAGAACTATGGATGGTCTGGTAGATGTGGCTGGCCCCCGGTCCTGTTGGTTGCCAGGCCGTACCTTGTGCGGAGGCTACTGGCCAGTGGTGGGTGGGGCCAGATCACGAGGCACCTGGTTATAGGTTCCAGGGTGTGGCAAAGCTGATGTTGGCCTGCTGGTGGGTGGGGCTGTGTCAGGCTAGCTGCTTGACCTGAGTCTTCTCAGTACTGGTACCCACAGGATGGTGGGTCGGGACAGGTCCGATGCTAATAAGCTAGAGGAAGAATTCCACAATGGCGCTTATCAGCACCAGTGTCCACGTGGTAGAACAAGCTCCCCAAAATAGCTGCTGCCAGCATCTACGTCCCCAGGGTGAGCTCCAGTTGCCTCCTGCCTCTCTGGGTGACTCTCCAAAATCAGCAGGAAGGTCTGACCCAAGCTCCTTTCAGATTGCTGCTTCTACCCTGGGTCCTGTAGTGTGTGAGATTTTGTGTGTACCCTTTAAGAGTGGATTCTCTTTCCCACAGCCCTCTGTCTTTCCCAAAAGTAAACCCTGCTTGCCTTCAAAGCTGAATATCCTGGGGGCTCATCTTCCTGATATAGGACCCCGAGCCCAAAGTGGGGCTCTGATCCTTCACTCTTTGGGGAGAACCTCTGCAATTGTAATTATCCTCCCATCTATGGGTCACCCACCTGGGTATATGATGAGTCTTGACTATACCACACCTCTGCCCTACTTACCTATCTCATTGTGGTTCTTTCTTTATATCTTTAGTTGTATAAGATCTTTTCTGCTAGATTCTGGTCTTTCTCATCAATAGTTACTCTGTAAATAGTTGTAATTTTAGTGTGCCCATGGGAGGGGGTGAGCTCAGGGCCTTCCTACACCACCCTCTTAGCACACCTCCTTGGAAATAATCCAATTTTAATGTAATTTTAATGTAAAGTAAATTGTGATACATTGAAGATGTCTGTTGTAATCCCTAGAGCAAACCACTTGAAAAATGCAAAAGCAAAAAACAAAACAAAAAAACCCGAATAAGCCAGTAGATGAATTGGATGGTATAATAAAACCTTTTTGCTTTACATAAAAGAAATCAAGAAAGAAACAGATGATCAAAAAGATACGAAACAAATAGAAGAAAAAAAGGAAAGTGGCAACCCTAAATCAAACCATATCAGTACTTGCAAATGTGAATGGGGACTAAACACTCCAATCAAATGTCGGAGATTGACAGACTGAATACAAAAGCAAAACCCAACTATGGCCTTTCTGTAAGAGATGCATTGTAAATACAAATACATGAAGGAAAGGTTGAAGGAGAAAGTATAGCAATGTTACCATGTGAGTAACCATGTATGTAACATATGCTAGATATGCATTATCTAGCATATTCTAAAAAAGGCAAAACTATAGTGCAGAAGGGGGATCAGTGCTTGCCTAGGTTTATATTTGGGGGAGAGGACTGACTCTAAAAGGCTACAAGGGAACTCGTTGGGATGATGGAAATTCTCTGTGTTATGATTATGATGGTGCTCACACACCTATATACATTTGCCCATACTTATCAAACCTTACACATAAAATGGGTGAATTTTATCGTACATAAATTATACCTCAATATAGCTGTTAAAAAATTAGAAACCAATTTTGCCTGACTTCTTCCCTTTAATGACTCTCATGCCGGGTTGTTGCCTAGTGAGAAGTATTATTTCATTCAATCCATTCAAAAGGGAAAGAGTTGAGGAGAATAAAGTTGGCAGAAAAGCTTCTCTGCCCTGCTTTGGACTATATATGTTTTCATGCTAATCCAAGTCAATTTAAGCTCAAAAATATGAAATATGAAATTCATCAGGAATTAGATTAATTTTCCTTTGTCTCATTCTGCTATAAATGGGCCTTATGTTTGGATGGCAATACCACTTAGAAAATATATTCATTTATATTTTACTTTGAAAGTGGATTTTTAAATATATATTTCTGAATGTGCATTGAGCCCTTATTATTTGATTCAATAGTATATTGGTTATTTGGTTAAGTGGAACACGAAAATGCAGCGTACTTTCATTTTATTATCTCTAAATTATAAACTTACGTTTTTTGAAATGATGCTTTAAAATCTTTAATTTATTAAATTAGTCTCTAAAAATCTAGGAGATATTTTATAATTATACTTCTTCTAGATATGAATGCATTTTTAATACAGATATATGTGCCTGTTTTTTTCAGGCCTGGTTGCAGTATGCTTGAAATTTGGGATGTGGAAGACCCTTCCAACTCAGCTAACCCTCCCTTATGTAGCGTCTTGCTCAAGGATGAGAGGCCATACTTCACCACAGTGTTTCAGAATAGTATGTACAGAGTGTTAAAGGTTAACTGGGAATGAGACTACCCTTTACACCGTGGTGCATAAAAAACAATCACTTTAGTTTATTTACATTAATAAAAATCACAAGCTTTAATAAGGGACCCTTAAAAAGAAGATAATAAAAATGCTTTAAATTTTTCTAATTGCTAAAAGGTAAATTATTTCATTGTTTTCCATTGAATGTCAGCCTTATTAAGCTTGTCATATAAATGAGTAAATCATCTTAAAGCTTTAAAGAAGAAAAATATATGTAAAAGAACAGTGAAATTTAATAAATCAAGGATACGTAAGTCCTTTTGTATCCCACTAGGTGAATTGCTTCGGATTCTCTCTAGTTCCAGGATGTACCAGCTCAGAATCTTTAAACCACTTAGAAGAGACTAATGCAGTCTCTGAAATGACACTTCCTTAAGATCCTGTTACTGATCACAACCTCTTTACCTCTGTGAGGAAATTTGTTTGTAACCATGTGTCTATTAAGGTTGTTTTGCTTTTAGTAGCCCTCAGGAAAGATCTTTAATAGCCTTTAAAAACTTTTTTTATCATTTCAGGTTAAGTATTTTTAAAAACAGCTTATTTTGTAATGTTTTCAATCTCTTTAAATTTATTTACCCAGCCAGATAAGTATTTTTCACTGATTAGTTCTCAGTTTGAGTTCAACAGATTATTAATCTGTCTTCAGAATTCAGTGGTTTTTCTTTTACTATCCAAGTAAAATAAAAGTTGTTACAGTATACAGCCAAATGTAGGGGTTAAACATAATCAGAAAAGAAAATCCAGTTAAATTTATCAAATGAAATTTGAAGATTCTAGATCTTGAATGAAGCAAAGGCATTCTCATCTTGAAGCCCTATAGCTCATTGGACATAGTCATTTTTTCTGGTCACCATCTTTCATAATTAATGTATTTTAAAGTCCTTTATTTATTTTTGGTTTTGGATGAGGACAGTAATGTTTTATAGATCCTCTCTTCCAGTATAAAACCTACCCGATAGTAGTGCTTTGAAAAGTGGTAAATAGTTATCTTGAAGATATTGTTGCCAAATGGAAAGATAAACACTCTCTTTCTCTGATTGAGAGATGTTAAATATGCCATAGCTGTAGTATTTTAATGTGTATCTGCTTTAATCATCTTGAAATTTTTGTAATTCCCTTATTTTTTGGACCTCTACATTTGAGAGAACAAAATGACTAAATTCTGTAGATTAGTTCACTTACAGTAGGTAGAAGATTACATATATATAATATATACAGGAAAACCAATAAAATTTTTAACTTTTATACTTGTAAAATATTTTAATACAAGATACAAAACAGCTAAGAAAGCATACCAAATTTTATTTATATTTGCATTTTCAGATAATTTGTTTTGGCATAAGTATGGGGCAAAGAGAGAAAGGAGATACAACACCTAACATTCATAAAAATTGAAATAGATTTTGAATGATGTTTTCATAGGAAGTATTTTAAAGAAGTTGGTAGAATATTTTTTAAAACTGTATTAGCTAATAAAATATGCAATACAAATATATTTATGTGGATTTATATATAGGGAAACCAGTATAATTATTTTCAACTTTTTATAGTTATAAAATATTTTAATACAAATACAAAGCCACTAAGCCACTAAGAAAGCCTTATTTTAGCATTTTCAAATAATTCATTTTGGTGTAAGTGTGGGGCAAAGAAGGAAAAGAACTATAGCACTTAACATTCATGAAATTAAAGTGACACATTTTGGATGGTCTTTTCATAGGCAACATTTTAAAGAAGTTGGTAGAATTTAACAACAAAAATGGATGAGCTGTATTAACTGAAACAAGTTTCATATAAATATAATGTATTAATATGAATTTTTGTTATTTTCATGTACTATATATGTTTTAAATTAAAAAAGCCCTTGAAGATTCTTTTGTGTGTTTTCTATCTTTCCTCATTCTTTACTAAACACACATTTTAAAATTGAAATCATTCTGATATGAAGGTAGAAATCATTGTTTCCTGGATGTATTGACCATGTTTACATTGGCAGTGATCGTTTTTGGCCATTTTAAAACAATTCTGTGGGGCTTCCCTTGTGGCGCAGTGGTTAAGAATCCGCCTGCCAATGCAGGGGACATGGGTTCAAGCCCTGGTCCGGGAAGATCCCTTATGCCGTGGAGCAAATAAGCCCATGCACCACAACCACTGAGCCCCCGCGTGCCACAGCTACTGAAGCCCGCACACCTAGAGCCTGTGCTCCACAACAAAGAGAATAGCCCCCACTCACCACAACTAGAGAAAGCCCGTGTGCAGCAACGAAGACCCAATGCAGCCAAAAATAAATTAATTAATTAAAAAAAAATAAGCATACCAGACTACTGCTTACTCTTATATAAATTATGCTATTAGATTCTTACCTGCATACATTTTATTGTTTATTCTTTTGAAATCTGAAAAACTATGCACAAATGCTGTGGGTTGAGTGATGGGTAGATTTTTCCTCAGTGCAAGGAAGCATTTTCCTTAGTTTCCTGTGGTCATATTTTTGCACACTTATTTGAAACCATGGTAGAAGTGAGTTGTGCACAAGCTCAGCAATTCCCTCCATCATCAAGTTGTCAGAAGTTGATGTACAGCTTCAATGAATAATATGTGTGTTGTACTCTTTTGCTGCTAATAGGCACTGCATCAAAAATCATTGAGTACTTTTAATTTTAATTTTAATAATAAAACTATGCTTATATTTTATATGTTTCTATTATACAAGCAATACAAACTCATTATAGAAAATTAGTTTTGAAAAAAACAGGAAATTTAAAAGAAGGGAAAAATATTCACCAGGCATCATTAATATCTCTTTGTTTTCTTCCAACCTTTAGGCATAATTTTTTTCCTTGGTTTCCTCTTTTAACATAAACAGTTTTATGTTTTGTTCTTCATGTAGTAAATGTGGAAGTGTTACATATAGACTGTTTTTACTGGCTACATAATATCCTATTTTGTATATAAATATATGCATAGATATCTGTATCTTAGCCATTGTTTAGCTGTTTCCATTTTTGCTACTACATGGATGTATATATAGAACACTGCCATGAATATGTTAGTACATTAAGTTTTTAAATTTTCAGATTGTTTCTGTAGGGTATATTCCACAAAGTTAAATTTCAATAAGAGAATGTGGATACCTTTAAAGCCTTCAATGCAGTTCGCCTCAGATTACCTCTGCAAAAGGATTGTATGCACCACCAAAAATCAGTGTATGATAATGCTCATCTCACAACACTCATTAGCATTGGTTAGCCTTATTAAAAATATTTTTTGCTAATTTGTGACACCCAAAATGGTATTATTATTTTAAGTTGCATTTATTCCATAGTTTGTGTGATTGGATACCTATTCATGTTTGTAAACGGTTGCATTTCCTCTTATGTATTGCCTCTTTACATTCATCCACATTTATGTAAGCCCAGTCTAGCCCTGAGACCATCTGTGTTACAGATACTCACTGTTGGTGAGTCTCTCTTGTCATTAAGTATTCCATAAAGTTGATAAAAATGCCGTATATATTCTTACTACTCAATAGGCTGGACATTATGTTTCAGGCTATCTAAAATAGTTTATAACTTATACTATATACTTTATACTGTATGCAGTATGTCACATTTAATATTAAATGCCAAGTTTAAAAATCTCAATGCTGCCACTGCTTAGATAAGGATTCAGTAATCATAATTTCATGGTTGGACACCATCAACTTTGTAAATTGTGTCTTATGTATGAAACTTCTTAAACCATTATTATTGATCTAATCTGAACTGCTTTTTATAGGATACAGAAAGCAGAATTATTAAATTTTCAACAGTTTTGGGCCTCATGTGAACTAGTAAAGCTTTATACCTTCCATTATTGTCCAGTAAAAACTCACTGTATTCTTATTAGAAAGTATGTTCTCTGGAGCTCTGTTTATATTCTTTGGTAAATCTGTTGAGTCTCCTCAAAAGAAGTGGGGTTACAGATAAGGGAAAAGAGAAAAATCTCTGTTTGAAAATTCCTGTTAACCATGATACATAAAAGGAAAATCTGAAAAGAATGGGTAGGAATATAACTTCAGGCACAAAAGTCAAATTAAGATGGGTCAAGGACTTAAATGAAAAAGGTAGAACTTTAAAACTTTTAGAAGAAAATAGGGAAATGCAAATTAATACCACATGACAAAATGTACAAGTCTGGTAATAATAAGAATTCGTGAGAACAAGGGGCAACAAGAACTGTCACTAAACTGTAGTAGGAGTATATATTGATACAGCCATCTTGGAAAATAATTTATTACCTAATACAGTTTAAAGTATATAGACCCTGCAACCAATAACTTCCCCTAAAGAAATGCCTGTGCAAATATGCCAGGGAAAACGAATACAAGAATGTTCATGGAAGCATTATTTGTACCTGGTGGAGGGAGCTGAAAACAACCTAAAGGACCACGAATAGAATGAATTAAAACAAAGTAATTCCATACAATGGAATATTGTACAGGAATGAAAATGATCTGTTCACGCATCAATAGGAATGAATCTCAAATATAAGGTTAAGAATAAAAAACTAAGTTATCAAAGGTGGTGTGTGTATGTATGTGTAAATATATATGGTATTTGTATATAGCCTAAAAGCAAACAAAACAATAATATTAGGAGATATATGTGTAGCAAAACAATAAAAGCATAGGCATAATTCATACAAGAGTTAGGCTGGCAATCACTTCTAAGAGAGAATGCAATCCAGGAGGAGCCCTGGGTGCTTTAATGCTCCTGTTCCAGTTCTTAACTGGGTGTTAAGTACATAAGTTTTCATTTTGTAATTAAGATGTACATATACTTTATAATGTGATATATTTTATACCCTTCAAAGTAGGGCTTTGATCATCAGCGGTTCTTAAACCGCGATTCTCTTTCAGTAGCTCTAGGGTGCTTCAACAAGCATCATCAGACTGGGGTCCTGCTAGTCAAACAAATTCTCTAATTGTAGATGATCTTCCATTTGTGCAATGTGTTACTTAGTTTCTTCAAGTGGCAGATGATATGACAGTGCCTTTATTGAACAGCACAAACTGGATAGAAAGCAGTTATTATTTTTTCTTATTTAAAATTTTTTTCTATAAAAATAGTTCATATTCATTAAGGGAAAGTTGGAAAATTCAGGATAGTAATGAGAAGAAAATACATGGTCTTTCAAGAGTGGTATAGCTTCTTTAAAATTACATTATGGTATCTTCTAAAAAGTTGGTATATGAAAAGCCTTAATCATTACTTTTACTGTTATTAATTCAAAAAACTAAAATTTATAACTCTTGCTTCTTTATAATAAGACATTAGAGCATATCACTGCTAAGTAATCATATGTTAGTTGATTGTCACCCAATCCTTGAATATATAAACTGAGGTTCCCAATTTACTGTCTGTTGCTAAGTCCTTTCCATTAGAAAATGGGAATGCTAATACCGTCCTCACAAAGTTACTGTTAATATTAAATTCTTGGTACGTTGATGTCAATATCATTTTTTTTACTTGCTGAAGTATGAGTATACCATTTATAACTTGTAGTATTTATGAGTGTTTATTCTATTCTTTGAATATGACCCTAAAATATCAAGTCAAATGACTGAATATAGTTTCCTATAAACTATATGAATCTACAAGTTTCACAATCTCTATTCTTGGCATCATTTTGAAATTTATTCACAAAACTTATTTGAGCTGTCTGCAGAGAGTCTGAAACTGCTTACCCAGGATGAGGTTTGTGATGTTGGTAGTGGAGAATCAGTAATTTTTTATGTAAAACATAAGTTTACGCATAATAAAAAGCCAAAGCAATATAGAGAAAATAGACAAGTAATTAAACAAGAATGGAGATAAAAACATGAACAGTTTAGAGGTGAGGGAGGGAAACCAGGCTGTCAAGATCTAAAATTCACTTATTAATACTTAAAAAGCATTTTACCACATGGAGGAAGCTTTTATTACACAGAGCATTAGAGTGTAAAATAGGGATTTGAAAAGAATGTAGGACACGTGGGTGTGTGTACATGTGGTGCTTCCTTTAAGTACCCCCAACAGCAGCAACAGAAAAGCAAGCCCTGTGAACACATCCCTTTCATAGAAAGCACTAATCTTTTTTTTTCAGTTCTCACGGTTTCCTTCCCTGGCAGGTATAGTATCAACAAAGTTTGCCTACATTTTGTGGTTGGTGGTGAAAGAAATTGTGTTAATGTATTTTATTTGTTTGATAGTGTTTGGGGGAAACATTGAATTAACATGCCTTCAAGCAATTTATACACCTTCTAGTACCCAAAGCCCTCATCATTCAGAAGATTTGCAAACTTATATCCTTGGTTTCAGAACTCATTTCACTTTGGTCTCTTCTTTAGTGCTTTAAGTAGATGTACTGTTCTACCAAATATTGCTAAATCCTTGAAAATAGTTCACGCATACAGAAAATAACTAAGCTTATCTTAATAACTTACAATTTCTTGGGTCTCTGTTTGCTTGTTCTGGCTATGTTTTGGGAATCAGCTTTCATGTGGAAATTGGTTTATATATATTCCTGAAAGCTGTTTAATTCTCTGGGCTTAGTAATAGTAATATGAAAAATTACAGAGGTTAGAATGGCCAAAATCCTGAACACTAACAACACCAAATGCTGGCAAGAATATGGAGCAACAGAAACTCTTATTCATTACCAGGAGGAATGCCAAATGGTACAGCCACTTTAGAAGAGAGTTTGGTAAGCATACTCTTACCATATTATACAGAAATTGCACTCTGTAGTATTTACCTAGAGGAGTTGAAAACCTATGTCCACAAAACACCTGCACATGGATGTTTATAGTAGCTTTATTCATAATTGCCAGAACATCGAAGCAACCAAGATGTCCTTCAGCACATAAATGGATAAACTTTGGTACATCCAGAAATGGAATATTATTCAGCACCGAAAATAACTGAGCTATCGATTATTATGAAAAGACATGGAGGAACCTTAAATGCATATTATTAAGTGAAAGAAGCCAATCTGAAAAGGCTATATACTGGGTAAGTCCAACTATTGATAGATGACATTCTGGAAAAGGCAAAATTTTGGAGATAATTAAAAAGTCAGTGGTTGCCAGGGGTTAGGGAGGAGGGAAGAATGAATACACAGAGCATAGAGGATTTTTAGGGCAGTGAAACTATTCTGTATGATACTGTAGTGGTGGATATGTGTTATTATATATTTGTTAAAACCCATAAAATGTAAAACACCAGGAGTGTACCCTAGTATAAACTATGGACTTTGGGTGATAATGATGCATCAATGTAGAGTCATCAATTGTAACGAATCTACCACTTTGGTGGGAGATGTTGATAATGGGGGAAGTAGTGTGTGTGTTGGGGTAGGTGGTATATGGGAGGTCTCTGTACTTTCCATTCAATTTTGCTGTGAACCAAAAACTGCTGTAAAACAAAGTCTATTTAAAAAATAAGTAACAAATGTCATTGAATAAATTTTGGCATGAAAATTTGTGATGTTAGAGTAAAGCTAAGGCAGCAATTCTTAAATATATGTGAAGTCTTGAGAAGATATTAAATCCTTCTGGAAAACTGCTGTATGTCAGATTAAACACAACTCTTGTCTGATTCTTCTCTCCATCATTAGAAATGTTAAAAAATACCAGTCTCTGCAATTCCCAAGATTTTATCACCATTTTCCCCTCTGCTGTCTGCCCTTCTCTAGTCAAAATTACATCTTATTTGTTTTAAATAAAGAAACTCTTATAATTCCCTAGAAAATGTGAAAAAAAATTTACATTATGGTTCATAGACTTTGAAGAAAGACATCATTCATAGAAATTGTGTTACAATTCACAATAATTATTTGATTCCTTTAAAAAAAAATGATGTGCAATGTAATGTAGCTTCTTCATGGCCTTAAGATAGCCTCCATGTGATGAGAATTCTGTTTTTGCAACCCATCAGAGTCTTTGATAGCTTCTGTATATCAAGCATTCATGTTCTTTGATAGGAAAAATACAAATTATATTTGTTTTTATTTTTTGCAAAGGTCAAGATTTTTATTACTCAGCTTTCAGTAGTACCTTGATTAGAACCTCAAGTTAGTCTCCCTGTTTCTTTTGTATTGTGTTAAATTACCTTCTTTTCTCCCCCTGTGGTTAACTACAAAGACTAGAAAAAATACAAAGTGTACCCAGTTCATAGAAGCATATATCCATTAAGAGACTTTTTTTTCAAAAGCAAAATTTCTAGCATGAGTTTCAGTAATATTCAATAGGATACATTGCTTTTCTTTGAAATGAGATCTAACCAAGTATTAATATTTGCTATGTAATACTCTTTGTATGCCATGCAGTTCTTAAAGAGTCCTTTCTTTGATCTTTTCAAAATACATTGTTTGCCAGCTGTATAGATAGAATGTACAAGAGTCTGTTCAGATAGCAGGTGATGATCACCCTGTGATCAGTGCTGGGGTACAACAGAAGGAAAGACTGGTTCCTTTCATGTAAGATTTCCTAGCAGAGGTGCTGCTTGATCTGATCTTAAAGGGAAAGTAGGAAGTAACCAAGTAAAGGGGGCCAGGGTCGGGGAGGCCTTTCCAGGCAGAGGTGGCAGCATGTGCAACAGCACAGGACCATTGAGGGAGGTGGCTCAATCCAGGAACTGCATTTTGGTTCAGTGAGAGCACATGGGTGTCGAGGTATTTACCATAAGTTGAAGAGAGAGGAGCAGATCCTGCAAGTAGCAGGGTCTCAAGGGAAGCTAGGCCTCTGGAGTGGAAAGTCGTACATGCCTTACTCTCCAGTCTGTTAACTCTTAGGCTCTGTTTCTTCATCTGTAAATTGGTTATAATACCTTCCTCACCTTGAATACCTTGAATTGTGGGCATCAAACAAGATGTTCCATGTGGAAGTGCATTATAAAGCACCACACATGCAATCCAGACATTGAGTCAACTTTGACATGGATCTTAACAAGGAAGATCTAAGAATTATTAATCCAAAAGAGCAAATAACAAAATCACTTATATTTGACTTTGCCTTATGTTAGAGGAGCCTTTGCAGATACTGACTTCCTTATCATGCTTGCCTGAGATTAAAATTCATTTGTAACTTTTGAACACTTGTAGACAGTGGTCTTTTATTTTTAAAATTCCATAAAAGAGCTATGTATAATTCATATATGGATATTGAGAATTCTTCAAATGAAGCTGAAGGCCCCTTCATGGAATATTCTGGGTCGAATCATGACCCAAGCATCTAGGAGTTAACATCTGTACAGAAATAGCACCTCAACTACTGGAAAAGAAGTAGCCTGTTCACACAGCTTCATCCTAGAAAGACCTAAGGAATACAAAGGGGATCTTAATATGAATAGTGATTGTTGCAACTAGGCTAGTGTGGCAGCCACAAAGGTGCACCAGCCCTCGGATCTTCTTCTGGGAAAAAACTAACTGTCCAGCTACAGGAGTACAGTTTACTGACAGCCTCCAACTGCAGCCCCTTCTGCATCTGCCACTAGCGTCCAAGCCAAGGTCACACTCTTCTGGGCAGTCCCCAGCCAGTGACTGAGCATAGCAGGGTACCAGGGCCTGGCCGTCTCTGCCCAGTGCTGGACTTTGGAGCTCCTCACTGAGTAAGCCAAGACCTGGTCAGATCCCCAGGCTCTCCTTGCTTGCCCCTCCTGTCACAGGTATTAGATCTGCCTCACTCCTAAAATCTTCCCCACCCAGTCCAGCTCCCTCTTCCTCTAACAGCTGATCCCCCTTCCAATAAGCCTCTTGCCCTCCCTACTCCATCTCAGCGTGTTTCCTGGAGAACCTGAACTAACCTAGGCGGATTGCCAGCCCAGATGACAAGCAGAGCAAGTTCAGGCCTTTGTCTCAGTCTGTCAGGGATTCTGGAGAGATGCTGCTATTCTCTGTGTGTGCAGGGCTTATAAATACAAAAAAACAAAAAACCAAAGCCAAAACAAACAAAAACCTGACTGACTATAGGAAAACCTAGTTTCACTCCTTCACCCATGCTAGTTTTCCATGAATTTTCCTGACCACTCAGAGATGGTGCCACCAAGGAAATTTCGTTTTAGAAGCTCACTGAGGCCCTGAGTGTGATCCCTTTTGGGCTGTATCACGGTAGCTGTTGGCAGGAGAGGGGACTGCATGTCTTATCAGATGCCCAGTCTTTCTCACACCCTGGACCCTAGTCAAACCTCAGAGTTCCCAGAATGGAGAAAAGTCCTTTGTGAACCATAGCAGCCAGGCATTCAAACCATCGAAGCTGAGTACACCAAAATTTGGTCACAAAATTACTCTAGCTAAGTCCAGTTATCTTAAATGAACAGTTGGGCTTTATTAGACACTCTCTACAATATTATGAAAAGCAAAGTTATCTTAAGCTGAAATATAGTTCATGTTTATTCCCCATATTTAACAAAATGATTTGCTGCACTATAAAAAAATTTTCTTTTGAAATAAGTAGGAGGGAATGTCCACTAAAAAATTACTGTGCACAAAATGTTTATATATGCCTAGTGCCATCTGCTGGCTATGAAATATTATAACATTTGTCATGAAACAGGTACAAAAAGTGTTAAGGAGCTAGTCTGCATGTGTTTTAATAGAAAATGGGAGAAATCCAGGGAGAAATGAACAGAACTCAAGGACACGAACTATACTTTTTTAGTTGTGATTATCTCGCAGATAGTGATAGAAGAATAATTCCTGGCTTCTGTCCCTTAGCCACCACATCTCTGCTATTTCTTCCACCCAACTCCCACCTCCGACGCCTTAGAAGGTTCTGTCCAATTTTTTGCCTGCATCCCTGTTCAAGACCATTGATACTCCCAACACGGCACTTTCACTTCAGCAACAATGAACTGCTTGAAATCCCCAGCGTCTCTTTTTCCTGCTCACTCCTCTCAGTCTACTAGGGTCTTACCTGTTCTCCCACTTCCTCTTCTTGCTCATCCTTCACATCTCTGCTCAGAAGCCCCCTCCTCCTGGAAGCCGGTCCTGACCAGCTCCTCCATGGTCTGCTAATGACACTCCACTTGCCATGTTTTTTGATAATTTATCTGATTACCCTTGGGAGTCTTTCATTGAGTTGGGAGCTACTTACATGCAGGATTTGTGTCATTTATTTCTGTTTTCCACCCAGCACAGTACCTGGCACATAGTAAAAGCTCAGTAAATATTGCATGAAGGAATAATGTGGAAAATAACCAGAAAAATTTAAAGATAGAATGATGAGTGATCCCTTTAGGTCACTTTTCCTGTTTGCTGTCCCAACTATACAGCTAAATTATCCCCAAAATAGATCAACATATTCTTAATTATTTTTAAGTATCCAACACTGTATTAGGTGCTCTGGGGATCAAGTTCAAAATATTAGTATCTAAATTAAGACGGGGTTTGAATCCCTGCTCTATCACTTACCAGCTGGGCAATTTATTTAATATTTTAAAGTTTTATCATCTACAAAATGGAGATAATAAAGGTATATCTTTTGAAGAAAAAAGTGAGGTAATACATGTAAAGCATATAAAACAGAGTAAGTGTCCAGTTAAGCTGTTTGTTGTTCTTTTTGTTGTTCTTGCTAAAGTCCAGGAACTGATTGAAGATCAGCACAGCACAGAGCAACTGCTGCCTGGGTGGGGTTTCTATTCTCCACTCAACATTGTCTTTATTCCTAGGGACTGTCTGTCCCCTCTGGAGTCTGTTATCAATATTTTGCTATGTCAACTTGGGGAATCTTTGCTACTGCGTTGTTTCTTTGGTCAGGGCTAATTCCGTGTC
Organism: Balaenoptera musculus; assembly: GCF_009873245.2. NCBI lineage: Eukaryota > Metazoa > Chordata > Mammalia > Artiodactyla > Balaenopteridae > Balaenoptera > Balaenoptera musculus. Next base: position 43,415,811 of record NC_045793.1, read on the forward strand.
TTTAATTTTAAAAAGCCATTATGCTGGAAACAGAACATGTGCACAGCCTAAATATATGACCGTATGGCTTATACTGCAAAATAGCTGGTAACTATAGTGTAGTGGTATCATGTTGCTTTAAGTTTTAAAATAACTTAGAATTTACTCAGTGGGCTTTCCCTTCAGGTGTAAAATAAGAAACCCAACAATCTCAGGCCTCCAGAGTTTGGCTTCTGATTAACTTCTCACCAGTAAAAGCAAAGCAAATTGAAAAAGAAAAATAACTGCTTTTCAGATGGAAATGAATACCATCAAGGGAGTTGATGTCCTGTGTACAAATTTTACCTAATGTCACAGGCTAGTTGGGTGGAGAATGGCAAAGGTGTCTGTTTCGGTTTACTTCTAGATGGAGGTTGCAAATATTTTTCTAAATTCCTGTTCTTGTAGATGACTTTACCTTGAGAGAGTCAGATATAAAAAACGTAAACAGAGGCAAAGGTTTTTGGCTTGGGTCTTTAGTAAGTAGTTCTCGCTCTTCTTCCTACCTCTCACTCCTGCTGCTGGAAACAAGGTGAGGAGAAGGGAAGGGATGGTGGAAGAGGGGAAGATGTGGAGGGAAAGGTAGGAGGTGGCTGGTGGTTGAGGCAGACGAAAGACAGTAGTTGTCTGGGTTGCCTCCTGTTGGAACAGCTTCCCAGAAGCTCTTTTTCACTTAATTGGGTAAAGCCATGACGTGGACAGTCAGAGTATAAAACTTGGCTTGTGAGACCAATCTCTCAGATTATCTGCTTAGGCTGGGGATTCAATCTCAACCTACCCAGGTTTTCAACACTGCTCACTGTATTGACCATGGCTGTACTTACCACAACAGGTGATTTTTTTTCTGGGCATTATTTTCCTACTATTACCACCACCCAAGAGAAAAGAAACTTAAACTTCAACTTTAAAATATTTTAGCTAATGCCGCTTTCTCATCTTAGGTGGTTTGTAATTATGGACTCACACACACTCACGTGAAATGATATTCTTTGTTAGATAATTTCATACTTACAAATCTTCTGACACGCACGCAAATCCATCCTCTTACTGGGTGTGTCCACAGCCCTCCTGAGCCAGAAGTAAGGTCATAGAGAAGTAGAAAGAGACCCTCAATGAAGAGACATTGTTTTGTCTAGAACCACCCCCTCCTGCAGGAAAATGACCATTATTGTTAAGGCAAGAAATTTGGCATTATAACAATTTTTTAAACTGAGTCTATGGTAGCATCAGACATTAGAAGATAAATATGAGGGCTTCCCTTCCTTCTTTTCTGTTTGCAGCTACTTCTCTCTTACCTGACCAGCAGAAGCCTCTTTTGCAGGCAACTCACTCTAGTTCAGATCATCTCTAAGGCCTTTTGGCTCTTAAATGCCCATGATTTGTGAATGACTCATTGCTACCGACACCTTTACTTCAGGGGGAGGAGAAAAGTGAAGCAGTTTAAAATACGCAAAAATGTCAAAATGGCAGAAAATCTTAGATTCAGGTGGGAAGTACATAAGTGCTGGAGTTCTAGAGAAGTCTATCTTCACAAGAAATTTTAGGAGATAGATGAAATAATGAAAATATTGTTGCAAAACAAAAGTGAAAATGGTTAGCAAATAGACTGTCTAGCAGCATATGCTGTCAGTCATTTGAAAAGTAAGGAAGTTTCCATTCAATATGTTTTCAAGGAAGGCCTTCAAGAAGTTTATGTTGGTGACTTTTTTTAGTAACACACATAGACCCTGAATTCAATCCAGTTTAACACAGTTAAGTAGTTTGTAAGCACCTCTTACATGGCTGGTGACAGAAGGGGCAGTGGAAAGGACAGTATATTAACCATGATTTTTATTTTCTACATTTTGATGCTTTGATATCTGGGGACTTGCTGACCCAGGAGGGACTGGGTCAGGCCCTCCCTCCCAGGGTCAGCTAATTCCTAGAGATCTCAAACAACTGCAAGCACACCTTTCATATGCAATCTAACCAATCCTGAGTCCATACCTCCAGGTGTCTTTTTTTTTTTAGCAATACAGATACGGTTTTATTTTCCTTTCCATTTCCTCCCTTCATTTAATTTTTTTTAATTTTTATTTTATATTGGAGTATAATTGATTAACAATGATATGTTAGTTACAGGTGTACAGCAAAATGATTCAGTTATACCCATACAAGTACCCACTCTTTTTCAAATTCTTTTCCCATTTAGGTTATTACAGAATATTGAGCCGAGTTCCCTGTGCTATACAGCAGGTCCTTGTTTATACGATCTCAGATTCCGGGCCATTACCCACCCGCCCTAATCACCACAGGGCCAGGTACCAGAAAATTAGGGACAGCCCCTATGCCCCAGAGTCTACTAGCCAATCCTAGACTTATTTACCCTACTTTCCCTATTTCTTCCCACAGAAACCACACGCAAGCCTCTTGCATAAGTACATTCCCCCCCACCTTCCTCTGCCTCCTGATGGGCCTTGATGCTTCTCCATGTGGGTGCATGGAGTGCCCTCTCCTCTTGGGAGCTGTGAGTAAACTTCTTTTTTCATGACAGTCATTGCCGTGTCTGTGTGTCTTACCATAGATGTTTAAAACAAATCCCAGAGGCCAAAATCCAGAGCAGTGACAGCACCAAATGCTGGTGAGGATATGGAGCAACAGGGACTCGTTCATTGCTGGTGGGAATGCAAAATGCTCCAGTCACTTTGGAAGACAGTTGGGCAATTTCTTACAAACACACTCTTACCAGCAATTGCATGCCTTGGTGTTTACCCAAGGGAGTTGAAAACTTATGTCTGCACAAAACCCTGTACATGTTTATAGCAGTTTTAATCATAATTGCCAAAACTTGGGAGCAACCAAGATGACCTTAAGTAGGTGAATGGATAAACATCCAGATAATGGAACAGTATTCAGTGCTAGAAAGAAATGAGCTATCGAGCCATGAAAAGGCATAGAGGAACCTTAAATATATATTCCTAAGTGAAAGAATCTAATCTTAAAAAGCAACATACTATATGATTCCAACAATATGATACCAGGAAAAGGCAAAACTATGGAAACAGTAAAAGGTTCAGTAGTTGCCAAGGGTAAAGGTGTGGGGAAAGAGGGACGAATAAATGGAGCACAGAGGATTTTAGGGCAATGAAAATACTCAGTATAATACTATAATAATGGATATAAGTCATTATATATTTATCCGAATCCATAGAATGTACAATACCAAGAGTGAGCCCTAATGTAAACTATGGACTTTGAGTGATTATGATGTGTCAGTGTAGGTTCATCACCTGTAATAAATATTCCCCTTTGGTGGGGGATGTTGATAATGAGGGAGGCTCTGCCTGTATGGGTGCAGGGATATATGGGAATCTCTGTACCTTCCTCTCAATTTTGCTGTGAACCTAAAACTACTCTAAAAAATATTTTTAAAAATATATACATGTGAAAGACCTTGTAACCAGCACTTACAAAGAATTCTTGCAACTCAATAATAAGACAAACAACCCAATTTTAAAAATGGGGAAAAAATCCTGGATACACTTAGAAGAGACAGATAGTGGTAACCTTGAAGAACTAGCCTAAAAACCATGGCAAATTGTCTTCTTGATCCTTTCTTCTCTATCTTAGCAATGGTCATGCTGGAAGAGCATGGACAGGCAGATCTGGGTTGGAGCCATGGCTCTGCCACTTAATAGCCATTTGACCTTAGGTAATTTAAAGCATACGAACATCCATTTAATCATTTATAAAATGAGGATAATACTGCCTATCCCACAGGCTCCTGTGGAGATTAAACGCCATATATATCAGAGAGTCTTTAAAGTAGGTGCTTACTAAAAAGCTATTTTGTGGTAGTTGCAGCTGATATATTTTTTCTGAGGGGATCATCACCACTTCCATATGCCTCTGATAAAATGAAAAATAATAGATGTGATGGTTTGAGAGTAAAAGAGATTAGGATTTATGAGTGAAGGCATACAGAGATTGCAACAATAAAGAAACAACAAGAGTTATTTGGGAAGGGACACTTTAATGATAATATTTTAAAAGTGAGATCATGGCAGTAGAAGACGTGATAGAGGCTACCTACCAATGAGGACAAATGAGTAGGAACTTTCGTTTTCATTGGCTTAGATAATTTGAATACCCACAGGCAAATCTACTGTGCCTTGATATTTCCATCAGTAAAATGGAAATAATAATGGCTAATGTGGCCTTTTTCAATCAAAACTTGAAAGGTCAGTCACCTCACTCTCCTACAGCCCTATGGGCAGCCAGCTCCTGTTGATGCCTTCAGGAAAGCTTGCTTTGTCCTTTCCTTTCCTACTCAGATACACAACCCTCATTAGCTTCCTTTTCACTTTGTATAAGGACAATGGGAGGAACTTACCTTGTGCCCCTGTCTCCAGAAATTCCTCCCTTTGTACCATCTTCTATCTCATAATGGATTAATCTTCCTAAATACTGGCTGCCATACATTCAGGCTACATTTCTGCTCCGAACTTTCCATTGCTTCCCACTCTTCACAGGGCAAATGTCTTTACTTGACACTGAAGACCTTTCCACAGTGCAGTCTAGGTCTACCTTTCCAGTCTCATCTCCCACTGCTCATCTAAACAAATTGAACCGGAAGACTTTGCCCTGTCTTCTGAGCATGCCCACATTTTGGTTCACACTAGTTTCTCTTTGTTTTCTCCAATCTCTCCACTACCAATTCCTACCTAAGTTTGAAAGTCCAGCTCAAATCTTCCCACTTTGGAGCCTTTCTTGTCACTTAATGTGAACTCTTCCCTAAACCACTGCAATACTTCTTGTGCCACACAGCACATTTGATATTTTACTGGCTGTACTTTACATTAGCTTTATATTCACTAACTTATCCCTGGGACTAAATCCTCAAAGATCCAAGATCATAGTATGTTTTTAATATTGCCTATGCATTTGCCCTTTGGCGACCCATTTCCACACAAGGGAAGGTGACAGACATTCTTGACCAGAACATAGAGCAGTGAAATGACACACAACGACCACCCCTGGGGAATATCTATTGTATCAACTTGCTAGGGCTGCCATAACAAAGCACCACAGACTGAGTGGGTTAAACAACAGAAACTTAATTGTCTCACCGTTCTGGAGGCTAAAAGTCTGAGATCAAAGTGTTGGCAAGGTTGCTTTCTTCTGAGGCCTCTCTCCTGGGCTTACAGGTGGCCGTCTTCTCCCTCTGACTTCACATGGTCTCCCCTCTGTATGTTTCTGTGTTCTAATCTCTTATTCTCATAAGAGCAGTCATAGTGGATTAGGGACCACCCTAATGACCTCATTTTACTTTAATTACCTCTTTAAAGACAGTGTCTCCAAATATAGTCACATTCTGAGGTACTGGGGGTTAGGACTCCAACACATGAATTTCGGAAAGACGTAATTCAACCCATAACACCTACTTAACAGCATGTGTTTTATAAAGAAGAAGGAGAAGGAGAGTGAGAAGGAAAAGGAGAGAGGGAGGCAGGGAGGCAGGGAGGCAGGCAGGCAGGAAGGAAGGGAGGAAAGAAGGGAGGAAGGAAGGAAGGGAGGGAGGAAAAGGAGGAGAAAGGAGGAGGGCCTGTTAGCAATGTATAGGATAGAAATTCTTTTCTTTAAAATTTGAAGTTTGATGATTTTACAGTCATTAAAAATAGTTTTGACACAAAGAATGCCATCAAGCTTAGACCTACATGGGACGTGAATGACACAAAGCATGCCGAAGAGAAGGAGCTGAGGGATCCATATTTAAAAGAACTATCCTCTCCTTTAAAGGGAGGGGAAATGAGAATATAATGCCTAGGGTTGTTGCAAATACTTTTGCTCACGTTAATGCTATAATGAACTTTTTACACTTCTTTTTCTATGTGTGTCCAATCATTCTTAACTCTATTATCTTCATAAAGTTGATTAAAGGCCTTTAATCTTCATAAAGTTGATTAAAGAGCCTTTCCTTTCTGGTGTTATAGATTGATAACTCCATCCTACTAATGCAGTCATGATTCTAGTGCCCAGGCAAGGAGTCTTGCTCTTGTGACGCAGTGTAAGTTCCCTCTCTACCTAATCTCGATCTGATGCTCCATGTGGCAGTACCATTAAAGGCCTTTCCATCTCAGAGAGTAAATGTGAACTAACTCAAATCCAAAGACAATTTAAAACTTTATCATTATTGGTTATATCCACAAAACCATTGACCATAGTCTTAATAGTGTGAACGTCTGTTCAGACACAAAGAGCTCATCAGTTAAGTAGAGAAAAACAGAACAATCAATTTATTTATTCCACTGTTTTAGTAGATGGATGCACAACAATCAGCATCCAGTCATTTACTGAATAATACAAGATATTAATATTTACCTTTGAGGAAAGCAGAATTTATACTGTGCAATCTTTCTCTCTTGTGTAAATAAATTAGAGGCTCAGGAAATAAAAGGACAGGTCAGGCAGAGAAAAAGCAGGGAAAGTAATTCAGGTAGGGCCAGTAGTCCATGGATAACCACCAGGTTTAGATGAAAGTAAAGAATAAATCTGAATGTGAGAGCTGGGCCAAGGACAGATTCTTTAAATTATGGCCTCAGTGATGTGTGATTAAGAAAGGTGAGTCTGACAGGGATCAGACTTGTGGTTGTCAAGGGAGAGGGAGGGAGAGGGATGGACTGGGAATTTGGGGTCGGTAAATGCAAACTATTACATTTAGAATGGATAAACGACAAGGTCCTACTGTACAGCACAGGGAACTCTATCCAGTCTCCTGGAATAAACCATAATGGAAAAGAATATTTAAAAAAGAATGTATATATGTGTGAAACTAAGTCACTTTGCTGTACAGCAGAGATTGGCACAGCATTGTAAATCAACTGTACTTCAATAAAATAAAAAGAAAAAAGAAAAGTGAATCTGAGGAAGATTGGAAACCAGGCCAACAGTCATGGAGGGAATGGACAGGCATATACTCCTAAAAATAATAATAGTAATAATGATAATAATAAGCCATAATTTATAGGCCTACTCTGCACTGTGTCACTTTATACATTATCTATTTAATCTTTAGAACAACTTAGTAATGTTTCACAGGTGAGAAACTTGGATCTCAGAGATGTCAAGTATCTTCCTAATATCCCTTAGCTAGAGAGGAGCAAGGCTGGAAATTAGATTCAGGTCTGTCTGATCCACAGATACAGTCAAACAAAATACAAACTGCCCTAGATGGGGAGACAAAACTAGAGATCTAGAAAGTAAGGGACCCAGGAGTTGTCATTTTATATTTGGGACCGGGTAGTGAAAGAAATGAAGGATGAGGAATAGCTGCTGAGAATAAGAGCCTTGGAACTTTTGCAAGGGAAAAATAAGATAGATTTACCCTGGAGTTAAAGAAATTGGGTTCCAAAGATCATCTCAAGAATTCCTTCAAAAATTACTGACCAAGTAATTGACCCAGCTCTTCTCATCCCAAACCTTCTCAGGGTTGGTGTAAGCCTGAGTGTGTAGGCCTGGGGGTGCAGGGCAGGGCTGAACCTCGGGGTGGGGAACGAGTCTCGGCTGGTACAACAGTGGAGAGGGAAAGGAAGGCAGGCACATGGGTCATTCTGTACACCCAGGAGCTCCAGCCCATAGCGGGATTCCTGTTCTTTCTATTCCTCATTAAGAAGTGACTCAGTGGGGAGCTGCAGACACTCACTGAGTCCCACAGCTGACTCCGTGCCGGGCTTACTGGCAGACTTGAGGGATCCTGCTTCCTCTTGAGGAAGTTCAGGTTTCTGCTGTCCAAACTATAGGCTTCCCTGCTGGGTCAAGCACAGGATTATCGTTGAACAAAAGTCAAGGGCACAGGCCTTTGAGCATTTCCTGTTTATTTGTTTACTAGTGCCCATTTGCTGGAATTTAAAATGCTCTGGAGGAAGTCAAGTGCCCATCTGAGGCAATTTCGTGACAGTATGAGTTGTGTGTGCGATTCCATGTAGCTCCTGAGGGTGTGGAGCTGCTCCTGGTGATATGATGAATGATATGCATTCAGCCACACAGGGCAGGTGCTCACTTTAGAACATGGGTGAATGGCTGATGTGACATCTTGCCGATCTCTCTCGAAGGCAAAGTTCCCCAAGTATGTAAAAGACTTGGAAAATAACATAAAATTGCCTTGCACTCATAAACCACCAGAATGTAAATGCTTTGTTTTTTAAAACTAAAAAATATTTTTAAGGCTTTTGCTCCACAATAGGATGGAAATGATATGGCAGTGGGGGAGCACAGTGATGGCAGTGAAGCATGGCACACCATGCATTTCACTGTTAATACAGCCAGAGACGCAGAGGAAGTCTGAAAACCTATTCTTAACTGATGTCTTAATGCAAAAATAAAAATGAGTGCTTGTAAATGTATATTGAGCTGTCTGCTAGGCAGCTGAGGGCAATTGAGATCAGAACTGCCGCTATGAGTCTGGGTTGACTGAGATTCTCCATTTCAGCTTCTTCATGATGACTAGTAATTTTAGGTTGAGTAAAGAGACACTTGGCGTTAGTTTACCTGTCTCTGAAGTAGAGAATATTCGGTGTGACCATGTCCGGCAGCTCCAGGACACTGATGTTTGGGAACTGTTGACCCTTTCTTAGGAATGAGAGCCTGTGATTACAGGATAGTTCTCAGAGATATGTGACAGATTATTATTATCAGACGTGGTTAACAGACAAGAAAATTGCTGGCACTCATGCCAAGAATCTGAAAGTTATTTTTAAGGCAAAATCATACTATTTAAAAAAAAAATGATCACAGTCCTGCCATGTGCCAGAAAATGGAAGGAGCTCAGAGGGCAGTGATGAATTCTCTGCCCTCAGGGACCCTCAAGGAGGAAACAGACAAATAAACCAACAATTACACCTAGTATCACAGGCACCTTATATTTCCAGAATGTGAACATAAACACAAAAACACATATGAACACTGGATGGGACACTGGATCATTATGACTCATGGGACATTGAAGCTACCAATTTGCAAAGGAGCTGCATGTGGACTAACAGACAGCACCCCCCTTATGAAGTTCTCAGCACGTCTCCTAGCAAAAGCAGAAGTCAGACTCCCATGTCTCCACAATTCCCACATATTCAGCATTTTTAAAAGCCTTCCCAAAGAAGGAAGGACAGGGAGATGCAAGTTATATATAGAATTCAATAATAATTAGGTATTAATGTTACTGCAGCTGCTATTGCTGGTCAAGGTGAAGTAAGCCCTCTACACGCTCTTCCTCTCACTAATTATGGCTAAAACCAACACAGCAAAACACAACTACTTAAGGAATCTAAAAAATAAGCAATAGGAGGGAGGTTGAAGAGGAAAGTCAAAAATTGAAGAAAAACCAGTATTTTGGGTTGTTTCTCCTCCTTTATTTCACTCCTCTCAGGGGAAAGTGGCCCCAGTTATGGAACTGGGCAGCAGACACAGACATCAGAACTCTGAACCTACCTTTTTCAACCAAAGCAAGAAAGGGGGCCCCCTGCAACCTGAAAAATGTGGAACACATCTCAATTTTTTCCTCTTCTTTTTCTCCTACTTCTAACACAAAGGTGGTCCCAGTCTGGAACTTCATGGCAGTGGCCGTGGCGTGAACACCTAAAGCACTGAGGACAAAAAAAAAAAAAAAAAAAAAAGTAACTCAGTCTCTCTGGTCAGAGGATCTGGCAAAAGGGTTCTCTGTGTTCCAAACAGTATGGAAGAAATCTCCATTATTGTTTTCTCTCTCTTACCTCAGTGCTTTGCCCTGAATGTAGTGCCAGTCACATGCAACTGTAGAACAGAGTGAGCCAAATAAATACTATGAGGAGCCCATCTTTCCAGCCAGAGGAACCCGGTACCGATGGCCCTGGGAACTGGAGAGTGTGCGGGAAACCCTGGAGAGGCCAGAATTGTACACTAATTCTGTGTACAAACTAACACAAGTTCTGGGCTTAGTGCCCAAGCTGGACATGCATGAATCAGACCCAAAGCAGCATCACTACCACTTTGAGACCTGACCTGAGATGAGACCGCTGTTCCGCAGAACTTGTGATTTGTACCTAATGAGGTTAATTAGTTGCTGAAACAAACAAACAAAATCAATATCCTCCAGATATTTTTCTGGGGAAAACTCCAAAAATCTCCAGAGGATGTGAACAGGACCCAGACTCCTACAACATAATACCAAATTGTTTAGAATACAATCTAAAAGGAGTTAACAAAAAACCAGGAAACTGACCGGTTCTCAAGGAAATTCTATCAACAGATGCCAGTCCACTCCAAAAAAGCAAAAGTCACATTCTTTTAAAGTACCTATATGGGCCATATTCTGGGCCATTAAATAAACCCTAAACTTTGAAAAAATAATTGAAAACACACTAAGTATGTTGACAGTAATAAGTGTGTACGACCATAATAGAATTAAAGAAAAAAATCAAAAACAGAAAGATAGCCAGAACTATGGCATGGAACTTACAGTGAAGGATGCCTGAAGGTCCTGCAGATGTGAGCCGGCTAAGCAGTCAATGAAATTTAAGTCGCCCAGTAAGTTTGACCTCATTTGTATCCTCCTGGTAGAGAAGCCTTGGAAAGATAAGGCAGAATAGTAAAGATCAATAATTAGCATTTATTGAGCCTCTATCATGGGCCAGGCACTATGCATAATATTCTAAACAAAATTTTTACTCCTTATCACAATGCTGAATCCTCCCTCTTTTTCTTTCCCTCCTCTTCCTCCTCCTTTTTTTAAAAAAAAATTTATTTTTTAAAATTTATTTATTATTTTTGGCTGTGTTGGGTCTTTGTTGCTGCACGCTGGCTTTCTCTAGTTGCGGTGAGCAGGGACTACTCTTCGTTGTGGTGCGCAGGCTTCTCATTGCGGTGGCTTCTCTTGTTGCGGAGCACGGGCTCTAGAGCACGTGGGCTTCAGTAGTTGTGGCTCGCGGGCTCTAGAGCACAGGCTCAGTAGCTGTGGCGCACGGGCTTAGTTGCTCCGCGGCATGTGGGATCTTCCCGGACCAGGGCTCGAACCCGTGTCCCCTGCATTGGCAGGCGAATTCTTAACCACTGCACCACCAGGGAAGCCCCCCTCCTTCTTCTTTATGTACAGGAATTCCTTGATTAAAGGAAACATAGAAATCAGGTTTGACTTACAGGACAATCCGAGGATGCTGGGTGAGTGCTGGTCACCCAGCAACCCTGAGCTTATTACAAGTAAAAATGATTTTTGTATATTTTATGCCTTTTTACCAATCTATTTGGAAGAAGCAGGTGAAAGTTTGCAATTTTAACAGAGAATGTTTACTTTAGAACAGAAGCTAGATTAAAAGATCAGCTGGGGCCCAGAACACACATATTTTTCCTGCAGATCCAGCCAAATGTGAGACCAGGGTCTGGACATAATTCATCAGAGCCAAGCTATATTCTGCAGGCAGGCTGTATGGTACCCACATACCTTTGCAGTACTGTCTGCCTTCAACTGCAAACACAGCCAACCAACTCATCAGAGAAGGACTAGAGGGAAAGCCAAGGCTGGCAGCAGGCTTGGCACCTCTTGGTGCCAGAAGCCACCTGCACACAGCACGGTGTAGAGGAATAGCCAGAGCGCCCTGAAGCCAGTTCCTTCTAGAAACCAGCGGTGGTGGGGCTCATCCACCTCCAGCAAGGAGGAGCTATCTTCAGGAGGAGGTGGAAGGTGGAGGCCCCAGTTGCAGAGGGCTTGGGCAGTACCTTATTCTTGTCTGGTCCCCAGGGGCCACAACTGTCTGGTTAATACTGCACTGAATAGAATGAACTGATTCCAGCCCCAGCTCCACTGGGAAGTCCCTGAGTGGTCTTGGAAAGCGACTTCTCTTAGAGCCTGCTGCACAGCAAATCACTCCAAACTTAGTGGCATAAAATAAATGAGCATGTATTATCTTTCACTGTTTGGGGGTTGATGGAGCCCAGCTAGGCAGCTTTTGGTCCTCCTGCGATTACAGTCACGCAGTGGCTGGGCTCCAGTTTTCTTGAACTCTGCTCCGCTCATATGTCTGGCAGCTGGTCTGGGGAGTCCTAAACAGCTGGGGGCTAGAACATCTGGGGCTCCTCAGGCATTTCTCCCTATCACTGTGTGGTCTCTCCATATGGACTCTTCAGCACAGTGGCTTCAGGGCAGCTGGACTTCTTACACGAAGGCCCAGGCCTCAGGGGTACTTGTCCCAGGAGAGTGGCAAGTGGAAGTCAATGGCCTTTTGTGACCCAGCCTCACAGGTCACACCTCATTGTTTTTGTGGAGGTGTGAAAAGTCATGCCTGTGTTCCAGGGGAGGGGATATAGATCCCTCTTCTTGATGGCAAGAGTGTCAAAGAATTTACAGGTTTGCTTTGAAACCTCCATGGAGCCTGTGTTTCTTGACGTGTTGAATGGAAATAATACTACTTCTTGGGCTAGATCTTTTTGGGGGGAATGGGAGGATAAATAGGGCTAACGCGATGAACTCATGACCAAAGTCACCTAGCTGACCTGGTGTCAAGGGGCCAAAATGCCCAAGTGGAAGCCTCTAGAAATCCTGGGAGAAGTGGCTCATTCTTCCCCCAGTGCCTGTCATTTGTTGTATAAAAGAGGAGAATTCTCAGCCAGAAGTGATTTGATCTTATACAATAAATACTGTGGCTTCTGGGACGTCTGTCCTGCAGTCTTGGCCAGCTACAGGGTGCCCTGAAGCTTATCTCTGCAGGCTCAGCTGCAACAATATAATGTGTATGTTCCAAAGCTAGCTACATTTCTTGCCCACTTTTCCAGAAAGGCACTACGCTGGGATGCCTGACACTAACTGCTGATGTCTAGTTTCATGCACCTTCCAGCTACCTTTTCCAACCCAGTCACATAAATCTTTCTGCTTAGGCCTATTTTCCAGGCTGGTGGTTCCCACCACTGGTGGTGTCACAACCCACTGGGGTGTTGCAGCAGGCTGTCAGCGATGGTGCAAGTCTTTTGTTACTAACAATAGAGTTCCCAAGTCTGCCAATGACTTATATTGAAAACAATATATAAATTAAAGAGAACTCAAGTTAATCCCCATGATATGCCACACTCAGTTACCCTGAACATACTTTCTTGTGAAAGCCTGTAATTGTTGGATAGCCTTTATTTTGAAGGAAGCAATTTTTAGCTCTTAAAGGAAACCACAATTCACGGTGTCTGTCTTTTATGAATGTTCCACCACACAAGACAGCATAGACTCAAGCGTGAGGCAGAGTGGCCCCATCTGGGTTCATATCCCAGCTCCATCTCTAACCAGCTCTGACCTTGAGCAAGTTACCCAGCATCTCTGTGGTTTCTCCCCTTTAAACTGGGGATAATAAAAGTATGCACCTTGTAGGTTGTTGTGAGGATTAAATGGTGTCTATAAAAGACATAGAACAGTGCCTGAGATCTGGCCAAGGCTAGTTTTATAGCGGCTACTATTATTTGTTATTATGAGCCTTTTCTTCTTTTGAGGGTTTTCCTTGATGTTTTACAAGGTCATGTTGTTTTTGGGTGTAAAGAACAAATACATCATTACTGCTTTGCACCGTGCCTGCATGTAAATACACAGGACGCCTCAGCCTGGATTTCTTTTGCTTTCAAGATACTTAAAATTTCATGGGCCTCTTCCTTGGCCGGCTCCAGAAATGTGTCTCGGGCTTGGGTAGCTCCAGGAAAAATGAGATTTGGCACAAGGAGCTTTTCTCCAAAATACTTCATGACTCTCTTCACTGGCTCCTCAAACTTGCACCTTGATTCATTTCTCCTTCCCTACATCCATCATTTTCAGGCTCTTTCTGTCTCTGGCCAGTCCAGGGTAGGTGTAGGGGGAAGGGAGATTCCTGCTCAGGGTTTCCAAGCTGTAGGAAAGCCGGGGCTGGGCTGAGGGGAGGAGCAGGAGTTAGGAGATGAATCCCTGGCTTTCAAGGTTGAATTTCCAAATACTTTTTCAACCAGTGCTGTGTACTACTGTGCTCTGCAGATTAAGTTAACATTTGTAACCTGATCTAAATGTTGAAGAGGCTACAAAAGAGGGATTCAAGTAGAGACCAGTGCCATGGACAAGGTCTTCCTCTGATGTGTGAAAGTCACTTCTCTGTTTTGATCAGCATGCCATCCCACATTCCTTGCATGTCATTGTTTTTGCTTTACTGCACAGACCCTGCATGAAGAAAAATTAATATATGTTAAAAAATCTATCTTATAACTAAGAAATAAAAATAGAGATCAATTCCTTCTTTCCCTAAGGTTTTGGGTCTCAGCCTCACCGTTTGGTAGAGTCACCAGGGCAGCTTCTAAGAGATACAGCTGCTAGTCCTTTCTGATCTCACTGGTCTGCGTGAGGTCTAGGCATTGGCATTTCTTAAAGACTCCCAGGTAATGTTAATGTTGCCGGAGCTCCAGAGTGCGACCTGGCAGGCCTGTGGGTCCGTACTGAGCAGCTGTGGGTATTCCCTGTACCTCCTTCCCCCAACCTCAGGTTCCAAGAAAAGGGTCAGGTGACACCAAAGATGCTTCCGGCAGAACCCAAAATAACATATCTGTGTAACCTTTTAACAAAGTTTTATTAATAGTACATGGTCTATTGTTACCTACCTCATTTTCTTGGCAGTATTTTCAAAACCTATTTCCAAGATCCATCTTAAACTACTAAAGAAGAATTATTATGGACATTAATAGCTATTCTTCCAAAATATGACTCCAAAAAGAAGGATGAAAGACAAACTTTGTGAAGATGAATCTCTATTGCTTTGTCCATTTTTTTTCTATAGGCATAGTTTATTTGCTTCCTTGAGTACGTCCTTCTCAAATGTACAGATTATTAAATATTAATAATAGACGGATTTGAGAAAATATTTATTTGTCTTAAAAAAATGCAAAATAGGCAAAAGAAAGAATCTTAATTTACTGGGAAGTGTGACCTCCAAACACTCAGAACAAATTCACATGGAGTAAATGAGTCTTAAACCACCATCCAGGCCAGGTTTTACGAGGTGTGGTCAGGAGCCTCCTGGCTAGACAGGCAGGCTACCTATGGCTTCGTCCCAACTTCTCTAGGGACAAGGGCCACTCATCTGCATTTTAAACAAGCTTCCTAGGCATTTTGCTTGACTTTACTTTTTAAAGCGGCAGTGCCATCTTTAAAATGAAATTGTGCACAGAATCCCAGTAAATAAACTGGTGAAGGTGGAGCTCCTTCAGTGAGCAAAGTAGTGATGAGGCAGGCTTGGAGTTCAGCAGGTGGCCTGTCCTGGGGGTTCAGGGAAGCTTCCCAGAGGCACTGCACCCAGCTGCTCGAAGGACTCCAGACATCCGTGCCGTCTCTGCCTCTGTGCTTCCACTGAGCTGCCTGTTCCCTAACTTGTTGCCTTCTGTCTCTCCCTCTGCCTTCTCTCCATTCCAAGGGCCATCCTTGTTAAGGTCCTTGGAACTCTTCTTGTCTTACCACACTCTTTCTTCCTCAACCATCCTATTCACTCAATGGCTTCTGAAATACATGCATTTGTCCAAACAGTCACAAAAGAAAAGAAATTTAGAACATGGTAAGGTTGTGTTAAGGTGAAATAATTTTTTTTAACATTTGCACTTAACTTGCTGAATTGTAACGTGTTTTTTTTAATTGAAGTATAGTTGATATCCAATATTATATTAGTTTCAGGTGTATAACATAGTGATTCAATATTTTTATAGATTATACTCCATTTGAAATTATTATAAAATATTGGCTATATTTCCTGTGCTGTACAATACATCCTTGTAGCTTATTTCATACATAATGAATTATAAAAGTTTTTAACTTCCCAATGTTCTCATTTCATTGTGCATCTACTCTGGCTGGAGTGGACTTCAAGCATGCCCAAACATTTCTCTGGTTGTCCAGGACTGTTATCAAGGGCTGATCTTGTATTATGTCATTCTCTATGTTATATCAAGTAACTCGCATCAGACTTTCCATGCCCGCAGGTAACTTCTTAAAGTCCTGGTTGTGTTTATTTCATGGTGGGAGATGAAGAAAGACAAGCAAACATCTAGTCTGTGTGTAAATCAAGCGTGCTGTGATAAGCTCCAGAGGAACTGCAGAGAGGGTCATGCAGAATTGCTCACAGGGCCATATTACATCCAAGTGTGACAAAACTCTGCACAAAGCAAGACGCACACTTGGGCCAATCACTGGGTTGTTGTGGCATCTGTTCAGGGGAATCTGGAGGCCCAGCTTAACCCTCTCTGACTTTCACACTTTGAATGGTGTCAGGAAAAGCACTGGCCCCAAAGCATCACTAACACCATTGCACCCATCACCAGTGACCCCCATCCTGAGTCGGAAACTCCTCAAATATGAATAGGAGTCCATGGAATGTGCAGTCATAGGACCAAGGATGGAATTTTGGGCTGTGTGCTCAGACCCTGCCACTTCTTGCTCCTTTGTCCACTAACCCAACAAATAGACCATTTGGGGCAGGTCAGAAAGGATTGGGATAAGCTCTTTTTCTTTGTGCCCCTCTTCTCTCATTAACTCAGGGCCAATGGCAACTGGATCTTGATTCCTCCTGAGGCTGCACAGAATCCGTACCACATAGCCTCCCAAAGCTTCCAGCAACCAGGCATGGTTTGCACTGCCCCTCAAGCAAGGTGCCAGGGCTAGCGCACTATCTCACTGCACTTTGCACTTCAGCTCTTGTAAGAGAAACCTTGACTCCAGACACAGTGTTCGTTGTCTGGATGCAAAATCAGGTGCTGGAACCCATGTCAGTTTTCTCTGAAGAGCTAAAGATTCCTTACCTGTTACTTCTCCCTAACCCATAGCCTGGGACAAAATGGACACTGTAGCAACATGCAGCTACGCGGCAAGCAAAAGTAAGATGTTCCTTCACTCCAGCATTGCTGAGCACTGTGGGCTTTGGGTCATCTTGAGATGGCAATGAATTGTCTCCAGCTATTTTCTTAATGTCAGTTTCTGAAAACAAACCAGGATTAGCGGCACGAGCTGAGTTGAATTAATAGCTGCTTGGGAAGTAAAACAACTAAATCTCTTAGTTTTTAAATATATCTGCAAAATTAATCCAAAATAATTATAGTTTAGAAATGTATAGTGAATACCTTTGAAGGCTAGACTTACATCCAGTTTATAGTCCTTACATTTCAAATGGTGAATCTCTGCTTATAACTAATAAATGAGATCAAGTACACCTAATCATAAATATCTTCCAAAGAGTTAGTTTAACATTTTAGCTGGTCTCATATTTGTCCTGTCATGCTCTCACTATTCTCTTATAGGCCTTCTATACTCCATTGTCCTGGTTATAGGAGCAGACTCTCAGGCCCTGGGCTTTGTCCCCTGTCCATCTTCCTGCTATCATCTCAGCCATCCCCACCACCCTCATGCCACAAGTTTACATCCTCAGAGCATGTCTATTTGCTATTTTTTCATATCCTATTTATAACGCATCCATCTTTTGATCACTAGAGTTCACTGTTTTCAAATAGAAAATTTTGTCCTTCCATAAGGCTCTAAATCTCAATTCATTTAATCTAACTAACCTTGTTTTCTACCGTTTAATTAATTCATTTAATCATACATTCAGTCATTTACCTACAAAGAGAATGGTCACCTGCAGAGTGTCAGGCCTTGAGACGCCACAGGGCATTGGCAGAGGGGACTGTGGTATGCTACCCAGATTTCCCCTTCAGGTTTGAAGCCAGGGGTGTAGGTGGCTGAGGGCGCACCGCTGAGTCCCTTTGGGGACTAGCTTTCCGTTGTACACATCCTGTGGAGCTGCCTGCCCAGGTTTCGCTCACTCTTGCAAGCAGCCACCAGTAACCAGCTGGTGTGGTGTCAAAGACTTGGGATCCTTGCCACAATTTAGGATGATTGGGAAGGGCCATCCTAACTCCAGGTCTCCCTATTGGATTGGCTGAGGCTTCTGCTACAATTGCATTGCAGTTCAATTTCTCTTTGCCCAATTCCACTTTCTTCACTCCCTTACAGGCTTTGTTCTTGAAAGTGCCCCCTCCCAAAACCACTTGCATGCAAATTTTCATCTTAGAGTCTTCTCGGAGAACCTGACCTAATACAGAGCTTTCCCTCAAGAAAATTACAGTCTAACAGAGAAGTCGGACAAATAAACAGGCAAATCGACAGTGTGGTAAGTGATATGACAGGGGATATAGTCTAGGTTACTAGTTGTATGGTTCAGGGTGAGGGGGGAGGAAAGTTCCTGCAGGAGCTGATTTCTAAGTGAGGTGTTAAGGATGAGCCAGTCATCCAGGAGAGCTGCCAGGGGCTGGGCAGGACAGAAGTATGACAGTTTAAGAGAATGGCATGTGTAGAGGTCCAGGGGGATGGAGGACACAGAGTGTTGGGGAATGGTGAGAGATAAGGCTGGAGAAGGAAAAAGTAGGGAGAGGGTATGACATAGCACAGTTCATGAAGGCCTAGTGAGTCATGTTTAGGAATTTGGAAGTGCTGAATGATTTTTTAAAAAGAAGTGACATCAGATTTGCATATTAGAAATGGTTCTCTGGAATAACGATGGGCAGCAAGAGAAGATGCAAAACAACCAGGTAGGAGACGGTGCTGAAACTCATGGGAAAATGATGGTGGACCACGGCAGTGAGGATGGAAAGAAAGGAATTTGAGAGACAATTATGGGATAGAATCAGTAGGATTCTGTGATTGATTGGATGTTGGAAGTAGGAGAGAAGACATAAAGATGACTCCCTGGATATGGGAACAGGGAAAATCGTGGTGTCATTCACTGAGATTAGGAGACTGGAAACGAAGCAGATTTGGATTTGGGGGTTTGAAGTGCCAAAAAGACATCCCAGTATGAGCATCGAATGGGCGGTTGGAGATACGGATTTGAGGCTCAGTGAGGAAATCTGGGCTGGAGACACATGTTTGGAAATCTCCAGCAAAAAGGCAGTAATGAGATTGCCCAGGGAATGTGTATGGAGTCAAAGGAGAAAAGGCTCAGTTTTAAACCCTAGGAGACATCAATATTTAGTGAACAAGAGGGACCTTCAAGGGAGACTGAAAAGGAACAAAGAGACACAGAACCCAAGAACATGTGTGTCAGAGAAACCAAAGGAAGGGAGTGGTCAGATACCAAGATAAAGGCTCGTGTGTCCTGTGAATTTAGCAACGTGGAGGTCATTAGTGATCTCAATGAGAGCAGTTTTGTGGTATGTTAGATACAATGCCAGACATCCATGAGCTTGACTGACTGGGAAATGAGGAAGCAGAGATGACGGGTATAAGGAACTCTACCAGGAATATCTATGAATGAAGCAAGGAGAGGGAGAGGGCTGTTGTTTTGGGGAGATGTTAGTTTGGGAGATAGTTCTAATTAAGATGGGAGTCACTTGGGCAAGCTTAAGGCTGTTGGAAGGCAACCCAAACAGTAGAGAGATGACCCAGCAGTTAGTTGGTAGAGTGAGGCACCAAGATGGTGGGATGGAGTAAACCAACGCTTGGAGAAGAGGTTGGTTGCATATGGAAGAGGGGCTCCTTCTTGTGATGGGAAGGAAGGAGGGTCTTGGGTAAATTTGTGGGTATATGGGAGGACAGGGAGGCAAGTCCTGATGGTGTCCAGTTTCTCCGTGGAGTAGGAGGAAAGGCCTTGTCCGCTGGGAGTATGGGAGTTGGTGAGACAGGTGTGGCAGGTTTGCAAGACTAGCTGTCATGGCCAGCTCAGGCTGCTCTAACAGAATACCATAGACTAGGCGGCCTATAAAAAACAGATGTTTATTTCTCACAGTTCTGGAGGCTGGGAAGTCCAAGATCAAGGTGCTGGGAAATTCAGTGTCTGGTGAGGGCCTCATTCCCCATTCAGAGATGGCCCTCTTTTTGCTGTGTCCTCACATGGTGGAAGCAGGAGAAGGAGTTCTAAGCCTCTTTCATGGGCACTAATCCCATTCCTCAGGGTTCTGCCTTCATGTTCTAATCACATCGCAAAGGCCTCATCTTCAAACACCATCACACTGGGGATTTGGTTTTGACACATGAATCTGGGGAGGAGGGAATTCAGTCCATAGCATTAGCGAACATTTGCTGTATCTGCTCTGGAGAATGGTACCAGGGGAATAAAGGAAGATTTCAGGGCAGCACTCAGGTCCAGTTGCCAGTGGAATCTAAGAATTCATATGAGTTCCTGCCTTCCAAGCTGTGGGATTTCTCCAGAACTCTTCAGTAGCACGGGCATAGATCCAAAGTTGGACAGTGGGATTTTGCCAGGTGAGTGAGATGGAAGGACCATGCAGGGAATGCCGGGGGAGAACCTGACAGAGAGAGTTGCAGTGATGGGCTGGGCCCTGGCACTTGAGATGGAATAACAAGGAGACTTAGAGGCACTGGAGGTGGGTTGCTTGGATTTTAAATGCAGGAGCAAAGCCAGATTGAGGTGATGACAAGAAGCAGGATGGGGCCATTGGAGTGGGGCAATGACATGGAGTAGGAATGCAGGTCACCAGAGATGAGGATATCAAGGAGCTGAGAGGTTCAGTGTTAGGTGCTCAAGTCATTTGCAGCAATAGTAGGAAGTGAGAGGACTGGGGACCAGGGCTACAGTAAATGGTGGGGGAGTGTTACCAGGTAGTCTGTAGAGGACAGCAACGATTGAAGGGTAGAGATGACAAGGGCTTCAGAGGAGCTTTCCAGAGGCAGAAAGGAGCTACAGGGAAAGAAGGGGGTGGAGATATGAGGGAATGAACCTGTTTCAGGAGAAAGGGCCTCTGAAAAGAGCCAAGAGGTACAGACCACTGAGATGAGCTGAGTGTATTAGGGATGGATTGTTGGCCTCAGGGAGCACAAGGTAAGGTTGGGTTGAGGAAACAGCTTAGTGGGGAGAGGATAAATTGTGTGATACATCCAGGTGCTTACCCTGGAGAATGGGCTCGGAGGACTGACCATTCAATGTCCAAATGAATCAGTCCCCCACCTTATCTGCATCTGGCGGCAGGTGAAGGGGAGGCTCAGGCTATGAGTCAGCAAAGGCCCGCTGGATGCAAGCAAGTCCCTGTTCACATTAGAGGCTAACAGTGGGATTCATTGGCTCCCAGTGTTCCTAAGGCCGTGTGTGTGTGTGTGTGTGTGCGCACGCGTGTGTGTGCATGCGTGTGTGCGTGTGTGTGGGGGGGGGGCGGGGGTGCTCAGCCTCATTTGGCACGGAGTCTGCTCAGGTGTAGATAGGTTTGGGGGCTCTGAGACCCAGGATCCATGTCCGGGCACTCTAAGCATTTCATGCTCCAATCTCTTTAATCCTTTTATTTATTCCTCAAACTTACATCAGTTGTTTCTTCCCTTCCTCATTCCCAAAGGATTTAAGATGTTCCTGTTAGCACTTCCTATGGGCCAGGCACACAAGGGTTTCGGATATATGTTGTTCCCTCTCTATAACGTGTTTTCCAAGTTTCCTTCTGTTCAAACAAGATCTATCGTTCCAACAAGGCCTAGACAAGTTTCATCTCCTCCCTGAAAACTCCTCAGTCATATCAGATGCAGTCTCTTCCCTTTGGAACTCTTTCAGTACTTGTGCTCTGAATCACACATTTCCCTACACAATCATATTTTCTCCTAGCTTACCCTGACTCTCCATTGAAACTGTAAGACCTTTGGGGATAAGGACTTTATGTGAATTTTTAATGTCTCTGAAATCCACTAAGACACCAAGGACATAGTAAGCCCTCAGTAACAGGAACTGCATTTTAGGGAGACAAGCCCCTCTGTAATGGAGTGTTTCTTGACAGTGCACTAGAACTAGGACTAATAATGAACTTTCTGAGTTTCTCAGGAACAGCCATTGGAGCATGAACAGTTTAAATTACAAGGTCAGCTACCAGAAAGACAGAAGATAAAATCTGAAAAGCAATAAAGTAGCAATTTACATTTGTTCTCACCAGAGACTAAAGAAATACATTCATTGTAACACAGTGACAAGCTAATGTTGGGGCTTTGTGGAAAGTTGAATGTTATACGGATATACTTTGTTGCACCCATTTTAGGTTTCTGTGAAGTGTGCCTGGATTATGCAGGTTCCTCTCTTGATATGAGCAACTGCTGAGGGACACAACTGTCAGAATCTAGAACTTGACCCCCAGACACTTCTGCAATAAACAGATCAAGTGACCTACTTCAAGGAAATGAGAAACAGATGCCACAGTCAAGATCCTCCTTTTGCTGTCACTCTGTGGGTAGGAGAGCGAGTGGGAGGAAAAGGCGGAAATTTGGAAGTTTTAATTAGGGCCTTGAAAATGCAAATATAAAGAAATAAGGAAATTGGTTCCCGGCAGTCTTCCCTTGACCAAATTTTGCTTTTCATTGTCCATTTAACAACGTTTCCCTGGTCCCTATACTTTAATGTCGCTAGGCTTTATTTTGCGGCATGTACTTGTCTTTATTATTTTATTCGCATCTCCTCCTTTAAATTTCCTATTTCTCCATCCCCAAAGCTTTTACAAAATTATTTTTTTAATTAAAAATTTTTATTTCAAATGCCCAAGATGTAGCTTTTAGTGAGAAAAGGATTGGGCTTGTACCCCGGTGACCAGACCAGGGATTCTTCATGAGTGGTTGCTCTGTAGGGTTTCTATCCTCGGAATTTGTCTGCTTTGATCCAGTATTTCTATAGTGTCACATAAGGAAGTACCTTTCTGGTACATCTGGAACTCCTGAAAAAAAGGCATTAAAGGTGGCCAGTAATTGTAATACTTTAATCTGTATTCATTATAATCTTGAATTAATTCTTAGGATCATCTACACACATTTTTTTTTTTTAAAGCAGCTTTCAGTCCCCCCTCCCCCCCCCCTTTCTCTCTCTCTCTTTAGCGTCCACCACTATGTGGCAGCCCTTAGCCTAAAGATATGAATATGAATAAACTGCATTCCCTGCTCTTGTGGGTCTCGAGGTATAAAGACAAAATGAAATCTGGCACATAACTTTCATGACTATTCCATTTTGTGCTCTACCACTCCCCCTGTGTGAAACATCCTCCTTTCTTGGGGGGAGGGGAGAGAGAAGTAAGAGGAGTTGCCTCTATTTTATCCAAGCTTAATGACCCATGAATTGGTCATCCTTTGTAAAGCACGTGTGGGAAGCAGGAAACTTGAAGGGGAGGAGCAACTGCTCAGACAGCTGAGAAACTTGAAGCCCAGAGCGTGTGGGACTGGTCTAAACATCACACAGCTGTCCTTGCCCCTCAGCACTCTATTCCTCTGCATCTTCACATCCATTCTGGAGTGTCAGCTTCAGGCTTCGGGAGGACAGAAGACTTGCCACCCTCCGTATACAGCATCCACCGCTTTGAACGTTTATCGAGCAATTATTTTGATGGAAGTAATTGTTAGATACCTTACATATACTGTCTTATTTAATTTTTACAAATCTGTGGGGTAGATGTTTTTATTACTCTTATTTTAGGGATGAGGAGACCGAGCCTCAAAAAGGTCTGGTAACTTGGCCAAGGTCATACGGTTGGTACACGTCAGAGCAAAGACTGGAATATGGGCCTATTGTCACCATGTGTTTTGACCAATATGCTAGACTGCCCCCGCTTGGTCGCCAAGAAGAGAAGGGACTCCTCAGCACTGGTGGAACTGATCAAAACCCACTGGGTGTGGCTTAAACAATAGGTGTTCCTCTTTCAATACAGTTCAACAAATTTTCACAGTCAGGCTCTGGGCTAGGCTCTGTGGGACAATATGAAGTTGAGTAGGAAAGCTTCTTTGTCTTCTAGAAATTCGAGACCATGGGAGAGGAGGGCTAGAACTAAGTAACTTTCAACTGCACTACAGAACACAGCATATTTAATCTTCATCTGACTATGTTATCTCCTGCATTCATTCACTCAATCACTCATTTATTCTTTCAACAAGTGTTTTCTCTGGCAAAATGGTACCAGTTGAATCGAAGAGGGAAACACACTGGATCCATCTGACACATAATTTCAGAATACAAGCATTCTGTAATATCGCTTCAATAATTTTAAAAAACCAGTGTCTAAAAATAGTTGTTCCCTGTTCTGATGAAAGACAGGTGAAAATTCAAATTCACAAAATATAGAGTATGAGGGATTATTAATTAGCATGGCAAATTTTTTTCCCTTTACAAAATAATTAATTGCCCTTAAAAAGGCATAACAGTGAATGGATGCCGATATTAATGAACTTCCTTAAATAACGAAATCACTGGACAAAGAAACTTAAGGGCAAGGATCCACAGCCTCGTGAAGCACCTGGAATTACAATGGAGATAATCAGAACGATGTGGCTTGATTTACAAAATTGGGAATTAAGGACAACTTTTTGGAACAAGCCCACTTAACACCGCAAGGGAAGGAACTTAGTTATCCACGAGGCTGTAGGGTTTTGTGCAAAGAATGCAAGGGTGGGTGGGTGGGAGGGAGAAGGGTAACTGGGATCTGCCTGGTTTTCCCAGTCTTCCTGGGCTTCCTTCAGTCATGCCTTCCGCTTGCTACGTGGAAGAAAATGCGTTTTCGACTAAGGTTTTGTATTTTAACAGCAAATAAAGTTTTTCTGCTTTCTTTCAAGCCACAAGGTTACAGCATTTAAAACTAACAGAACATACGATAATTTTTTCTTCTCGGTCCATGCAATTTTATCACCCTCAAACTGGGCTCCTACCCTGGTTTTCAGTTTTAATGTCAGGCACACACTTGTGTCTCGACCCTTAACAGCTCCCCTTGAGATACTCTGCTGCCATTTTAAATCGGGTTGCCCCGCTCGTCGTATCAGTGAATGCGGGAGCTGCACTCGGCAGCGCTCTAAACTGCGAGGCCACACATTGTGGAGTAACGTGACCCAGTGGCTCTACTTTGTTCTGCTCTTCTTCCAGCTGCAAGGGCCACGGAGGCTCCAGAGCGCACGCACAGCGCCCCCCCGTGGTCATTCCCGAGCGCCTCCTCCCCGGTCCGGCCGCCCCCGCGACGAGCTACTTGGGCCACGCGGGCTTTCCCGGGGTCCACTTGCAGCCTTAATCGGGTCCGAAACTTCGACCAGCGGCCCCCGCCCGAGAGGACCCTTTCTTCTTCCCGGCCGCTCCCAAAGGTAGGGACAGCCGCTCCCGGGAGGCGATCCGCGCCCTCGCCCTGGCCGAGCCCTGCGCGGGTCCCACGTAGGGCCGGGGTCGCCGGGCTGCCCCAGGTCGGCCCCCGCCCTCGCCGGAAGTCCGCGCGTGCGCGCTGGCTGTCCGGGAGTGCGCGTCCGGCGCGGAGGGGCGGGGGGAGCGGGACAGCGGCCGCTCACAGGGTGTCCCCGCCCCCGCCCCCCGGCGTTCTGCGGTCGCCGTGACAACCGGAGCAGCGGCAGCGGCGGCGGGCGCGCGAGTCCGGCGCCGCCTCCTGGCCGCACCGCCAGGCAGGCAGCCGCCGCCCGGCCTTGCAGCTTTCCCCGCCTCCCCGCCGGCGGGGAGGGACCGGCCCGCCCTCCGCCCGCCCGCCGGAGAGTGAGCGGCGCCGGGGCCGCCCCGCCAGCCCGCCGTTCGCCGGCCGCCGTCCGGGCGCGCGCGACTATGCCAAGATGGTCCTGCAGGCGCGGAACAAGCACCGGGAGGCGGCCCCCAAGCCGCCCCAGCCACCCCGCGCCTCGCAGTCGCCGCTGAGGGGGGCGCCAGATGTCGGCGCCGGGGAGCCCGGGCCCGAGCGCGCGCCCTCGTCCCCTCGGCGCAAGGGCGCCGCGGGCAGGAAGGGGCCCCGCGCCGAGCCCGCCTCGCCGCTCGCCGGGGGCGGCCTCGGGGGGCGCTTGGCGGCCGGGCTGCGCGGGGCGCTGGGCCTGCGGCTCTCGGGGCGCGGCCGGACCTGGACCACGCTCCTGCTAGGTGAGCAGCCCAGCGCGCGGGCGCCGCCGGGACGCGGAACTTTGAGGCGCGGGCGCCCCTCTCCCCTTCCCCTCCGCTCTCCTCCGGCTTCCGCGCCGCCGAGCCCCGCCGGTCGGTCCCTGCCAGTTCGCAGCCCTCTCCGACTTTTCCTGGGACATCCTTACCTCTTCCTTCCCTCTCCCTCTCCTAGGCTCAGTCTTCGTCGCTCCCTTCCTACTTGCTCTCTGTCTCTGCTTTAAAAAAAAAAAAAAAAAAAAAAATGGCCCCGAGATCAACAGCTGCCCGGCCTGGCCGCGAATTGGCAGGTCTGCGCTAAAGAGATTGGACGCTGCTGATTGGCGCGGGCCGGCAGCCTTCCAGTTATCTCGCCTCCTGTCCGGGAGAATGGTTTGCTTTGGGTTGGAAGCGATTCCGCTGAACTCAAAGCAAGAGCACGTCCCCTGTTCTAGAAAGTTGCTAAACTTACAATTAAATTTTGGCGTGCTGTTTTTCTTCTTGGCTGCAGACACCGCCTATGGCACTTTATTTGTGATTCCCTTCCGCACGTCACCTTCCCGGTTGTGTTGTGTTTTGGGCGCCCAAGCTGGGACCCTGCTGACCTGGGAAAGATTGGTATGGAGGGCTCCCCCTCATCCGCTGCCTTGACCTAACGGATGATATGTAACGATGTGCTGAAAATATAAGGTTGAAACATTCACATGTTGTGGACCGACTTCAGGTTTCCTTTGTTTTCTGATCGACATTCTGATAAGGCAAGTTATAGCAGTTTGGATAATAGGCCTAATTTTTCTAAGTCAGCAAGTAAAATGCTGTAACACTGCCTTTCCTATATAATGTCATTAATGGGATTTGGCTACTGAATTATTTAACTCTTGGTCCTTTCAAATTCCTTTAGTGACCCCAAAGAATTTGGAGTTAAGTGTAGACCAGGGAATAAAATACAACAAATCGGCTTCCCCTGAGATCACAGCCGCTCAATCATAAAAAGCCAGTCATCACAGTGTGTGTGCGCCTACACACACACACATTTTAATGGGCTCAGGAATGTTGATATTGCTTTTGGGGTACTTTTTTTTCTCTTGTAGATTCAAGCCTAGCGAAATTCAGTATTTTCAGTACATTTCTCCTTTTTTTCAGTAACGAGCTTGAAAAACCTTGCCAGTGTGCAGGTTAGTTAAATTCACCTTGGGGAGGCAGCATGGTACAGTGGATGAGACAGAGGCTCCTGATCCAGTTCACTGTGTTTAAGTTTGGTTTAAGTTTCAAGTTATTTCCTTTGCGAGCCTTGCCTTCTCTGTGACATGGGATTATCACCTGCCCTACTTACTCCAGGGCACATCCTGAGGAGCAGAACAAAAAGGGGTGGGTACTATATGGCTAGACACTTTGTATCTAAAACATTTAACAAATTTTAGTTGCTATTAAACTAAAAGCACAAGCATAATATTGATTTGATATCTGGTGACAGAATGAAGTTGCATTTTTCTTGAATAGACAGCTGCTATAAACATTAACCACTTTGTAGCAAAATATGGAACGGCATCACTCCTTCAGGGAGGTTACAGTAACAAATCATAGAATAATATCTATTGCCATTTTCTTATGTACATATTTTCTTTGCTTGTAATTTCATTTCCTTTGAATCTTATATTGGATGGCTTATATTTGGATCTAGTAATGGCTCATACCTAAGTTTTGTATTAATGTAACAGTGTGACACTTTACTTGACTCATCCCTTTGGGTATTGGAAAGAGGTACGGTGAAGGTGCTGTCCCACATTTTTGGATGTACTCTGGACACTGGCCATCAGATGGATGGAGGTTGGATGACCAGACCAAGGTCTAGAGACTTTCTGTCCTTGCTAACCGTTTACATGAGGGCACGGGGCAGCTTGAAAGATGATTCTGGAGAATAACCAGACCTGGAATGTTTGGTTCTTTCTCTGGATCTGTACTCTCAGAACCTGTAAAGAGGAGCAGAGTTTAGACATTTTTGAAAGCTGCCTCATGTTCACTCTTCTTCCCTCCCAGAATGAGTGAGAACTGAGCTGACATGGTATGGTTTTTTAGTACAGGATTTTGCTATGACAAAAATTGCTTCATTTGTGTTTTGGAAGAAATTTTACAACTTGAGGCTCCCTGATAGAAGCACACCTTTTAAAGAGAGGCTCACTAGGGGTCCCTAGTCTCTCATCTCCTCCACGTGTGTGAAGCACTGATGGGGAACTCACTACCTACCAGGATGGCCCTTTCCACTGTTGGGCAGTCTTAAGCCCTGTTAAAAAATTCATTTTAATAAACATGTTTTTCTTTTTTTTAGACATTATTTACCATTTAATGGTAACAGTCATAAAGAAGGTCTTTGAAATATTTAGTTTTAGATGTTTCAACCCAGTAGCTCCCTATATCAGCCAGGGGAGGCAGTGGTGTAGTAAGAAGAACCATGACACAGTGTTTTCCTAACTTTTTTGACCACAACCCGCAGAAAGCAACACAATTTACGTTAAACTGCTCACACTTCTGAAAATCCAACCCTGTATATTTATGCATGTGTCTCTGTGTCTGTCAAACTGCTTATGTCAGTGTCCTGGCAGGAAACAGATTTAACAAGTGGCCTGTTTTCAAAAGTGTGAGCAGGTTTAAGGAACCCACAAAGGACACTGAAGCACCCAGGGTTTGTCACCAGTGGGAAGGTGCTACCACCTCTGGGCCTGAAGGGGAAAGGGAGCTTCCTCCGGAGCTGAACCCAAGGAGAGCTGTGGAGTGGGGGCAGGATCACCCAAGAAGAGTGACCCCAGACACTCTGCCCACCCTCTGATCTCCCACTGGTGCCTCTCACTGGCTGACCAACGGGAAATCCTTAGGCAAGGGGCCCAGCTGAATCATTCTGTAGGGTCAGCCTCCTGGGGCTGGGAACAAGGCAGAGAAGGGAGGAGAATGGATTTGAAAAGGGAAATGGAGACTAAGAGCAGTATGTGCATACATTTAAAATAAAAAGGTCATGCACTGTACTCACCCTATAATATACAGTGCATTTTGATTTTCTGTTCTGTCCTTTTTTTTTTTTAATTCTGTTTATAAACCATTAAGCTGACTTCACGATCTAGTATTATGACCCACAGTTTGAAAACACTGCTTTAGAGGAACTGTTTTCTGATTCTGTACCTGTTTCAAACTCATTGGTGCCTGAGCAAAGCATTTAGCTTCTCTGCGCCTCAGTTTGTACACATGTAAAAATGGGAGACCTGGACTAGACTAGTGGCTCTCAACCTTAGCTGTATACTAGTGTCACCTGGAAACTTCAAAAAATCCCGAAAGCTAAGCCACACGTCAGACCAATTAAATGAGAATCTGGGGTGGGGTGAGGTGGAGGGAAGCATTAGTAGCTTTAAAGTCTGATGTTCTGCTTCCCTTTAGGAGCAGACTGTCTAGCATTACAAAGCTGACATTCCTACTTGACAGCAGTCCCCTGGAACTAAGTGTATCTACCCCTCCCCTCTTTTAAATGGGGACACAGACAGCCCAGTTTGCCATAGTTTCTCCTAATCTCTATTGTTTTCGCAAAACGGGCTGTGAGTTGCCATTTATCATCTGATATGTCTGTTACTTTAATTGGAATAGCATTCACGGAGGTGGTGAAGACTAGGGGTGTGGTGAGGGGACAGATTTAAGGGAAAAGATCAAGAATTCTATCTTGGACATGTTACCTTTGAGACATTCGTGAGATGTCCAAGTAGAAATGTCAAGTAGGCAGTGGGACATAAGAGAAGAGATCTGAGTGGGAACATAAAACAGGGAATCATCAGCAAATGGGTGGTATTAAATTCATGGGAATTGATGATAGTATCTTCTCCTGATATGGGGTTTACTCTGTGCCAGGCATAGTTCTAAGTATTTTAGATTAACTGACTTACCTCAAATTCATTTAACTATTAAGTCAGTCCTCACCATGACACTGTGATTGTCATACCCATTTTACCAGATTGGGGACCTGAGGCACACAGATGTTAAGTAACTTGCCAAAGTTCACCCCTAGAATGTGGAATGGTCAGGACTTGAACCCAGGCAATGTGGCTCCAGAGTTCATGCTCCTAACTGCTATGCTTATATTTCATCTTCTCTAGGGTGAGTATAGCAAGAAGGGAAATGAAGCCCCAGGGTCCAGTTCAGAGAAACCTCAGCATTTAGTGCTCAGTAAGCATTAGCTTTCTTGTTTCTTCCTTCTTCAGGGGAAATAAGGAAGAGAGGGATCATAACTAGAGATAAGGGAATAGAGGTGGAAAAAGAGCATATTGGGGTTGGGTTAATGGGCAAGAAAAGCTGAGGAACCGAGAGGCACGGGGGGCCACTGGCCATCTTGTGGGATGGCTTTCAAACAGACACTTAGACACACCTGAGCACCAGCCCTGAGAGTGTGTTAATACATAGATGTTGGGCCAATACAGTTCCCCGAAAGCCAGTGAGTTGGATGGGTATTTGGGCTTTTAGAGAGTTTCCTCTGTTTAAGACCAGTTTTTTCTTTCTAAAGTACACTTGTGGTTAACTTTAAAGAATGTTTATAATCACTTAAATATATGTTATTATTAAAATATACAATTAGGAGAGTTCTGAATATGTGATATTCATGAGAGCTCAAATAAATAACAAATGTGATAAGTTTAATTTGTGTAAATATAAGGATATATTACCAACTTGTGATTGATTTTTGACCCATAATATGGCATCAATACTGAAAGCAGATAAAATTTTATTATCTACATGTGGTGTATTTTGATGTTGCTAAAATTTGCACTATAGCTATTTTTGTAAGCTTTACACACTTTGTGTGTAAGATTAGGCTATATTATAATGTCTCTTAAAAAAGCTTATGTTAATGAGATATTTACATTATCATAGAGACTACAAGCCTGTGTGCTTGCTTCCAAATGGGGTAGCATAGGCTTTATAATTTATGTTTAGTCTTAAATTCTTGTTTTGCTAGTTCATCTTTTACCATCAGATTATACTTTGCCCAAACCATTGGAACATTATTCTTCCAGGGAAGAGTCTGCTAGTTTTCTTTAGTTACCATTCTGATGATTACTAGTCATAAAAGTTAGTAAAAATAACACCTCTTTCTAGGTCAAAACCTTTACATTACTGTTTAATCCCATAAAAAGCAGTCCTGTTTCATAGGAAAGATCAGTTCTCCATGGGTGATCTTTCATAATTCAAGAATCATTGAGTACGATTAAGTTTAAAAAGTGGAAGAATTAATTTTTAGAGTACATAAATCTACAACTATTGTAACTTTTATTTTTGTTTTAATACTAATTTTCATTTTCTCAGCATTATTACTCTCTCCCCCCCCCCCCGCCCCCGAATGCATTTAAGAGCTCATATATCTTCATGTTTTCCTGGCATATTTCCTCATATTTGACTTCCTTTCCAAAGTAACCAATTATCAAGTGTGTTTTTCAGTACTTTCACTACACGTAATTGATTCTTGGATGGCATTTTGTATTTTAATCATAGCAGCAAATGTGAACATAACAGCGTAGTCACCAAAATCAGTCACAGAAGCTCTGAGTGATTCATTGTAGTGACCAAGGATGGAGGTGATTTTATCTTCTAGTTTA
The DNA here is from genome assembly GCF_009873245.2 of Balaenoptera musculus. Taxonomy (NCBI): domain Eukaryota; kingdom Metazoa; phylum Chordata; class Mammalia; order Artiodactyla; family Balaenopteridae; genus Balaenoptera; species Balaenoptera musculus. Next base: position 43,447,276 of record NC_045793.1, read on the forward strand.
CAGTAGCACCAACTATATCTTAAAACACAGTTTATAAATCACTTGGCCAATAACTTTTGAAAACTTGCCATCTTGACAGATGTTTAATTTGAGAATATTGTTATAATTGAGAAGAGTGAGGCTTTATTCGTATGTTCACGCCAACTCAAATTTGCCTAATATACTACTGCTCTGCATTGCATTTTCCTATTACTTCCTAACAGTAACCACTGCTTTTTGTAGTGCAGCCTTTCAGTGCTGCAAATGTCACACCTCAGAATACTTTCCCCACGTTTTAATACTAATCATAAAGTACTTACATAACTAGCAGAGAGCTACTGTTCTCTACTACGTTTAAAAGTTTTTTAAAAATAAGACCTGATTCCTCACTCTTCTCATCTTTGATCTTCATGGAAGTTTCCTGGGAATCTAGAACTTAAAAGTTAACTCCTGGAATTTTATATGTGGGGAAACTAAAGTGGGCCAGGTGAATGGTCTGACATCTCTAGTGAGTTCACTGGGTGAAGTTTGGGATTAAAGTTAAGGTATCTTGGCTTGTTAAGCACATCTGTCAAATCGTAGGTTTCAGATCTACAATCTAAGGCAACTGTCACAGATGCTTTAATGGGAAGATGATCTCATGTGTTCCAAGACCTGATAACTTTTTTAGCAAGAGCACTACTTTGGTGGCTTATGCTCATTTGGGGAATTGCTCTGATTGTTAAATCCTTATGGTCAACCTGTCAGTCTCCATTTTGTCTTTGCATAACTTTTTTTTGGAAACTACTAAATTCTGAATTGTTTTTGATTGTGTTAGTTGGTTGTTTGGCATTGTTATAAAAAAAAAAAGAAAAACAGAATAAAATAGTAAACAGTATCACAGTTTTCTTAATCATTTAAAAGCTAAGCAAAACATTGTGCTACCCAAGGGCAGTTTCCAATTTGGGGAGAATGCATAACCTTGAGAATCCATAACCATAGCCTTAAAACTTTAAATGGTTTATTGATTAATGAACTTGTTAAAATCTCTTGCTTAATAATATGCTGGGCCTGGGTGTATATTGTGTATATATGGATCTTTTTTTTTTTTTTCCCCTCTAGTGAAGAGATGCAGCTTCTACCTTTTTTTCCATTAGATTTATTAAAGCTTTACAGTTTCACTATGATTGCTCAGGGACATTTAATGAGCTAGCGTATTATTTCAGGTGTATATTTTATCTAGCTACTTGTTCTTTAAAAACTGAATTGGCATTTTTTTTCAGTAAGGAGAAAGTTACTTAATGAAATTGGTAATGTAGGTTACTGTTTGATTTAGAAATATTTGTGTCCATATTATGTGAGGATACGATTTTAAAAGGAAGTTAGAATTTATTGCTTTAAAAACCCATATGTTGGGTAATTGTATTAAGTATTGCCTACTTTAATATATGTATATACATAAATATTTTAAATGTGAAAATTTTCTTTGTATACTTCTTTGTTTACAGGCCTAATTTTATACTGTTTGGGGGTGGTGATATACATTTTCCAGGTTCTGTTTTCATAATTTCACTTCAAAATAAACCTTTGTCCTTGATTTTTAAATTATTTCTAAGAAGTTTCCTCCTTTATGTCAGTGTACCCTTTTGGTTAAATGTGCTTATTAACATTTTTTAATGCTTAAGCTTCCAGTCAGAAGGGCACCAGAGGCATAGAACCCAGGCAATCCGCGAGGCCTTGGTTTATCCCAATCCTGTGACCTTGGGCCTCATGGGAAGATAAGAGCCATTTTTGCCTCAAAAGGGCTCCTGGATCTTTTTGCTTAATATGTGAAAGTGCTCTGTGAACTGCAACTGATAAACAGTTGTTAGACTTATTCATTATAATTGAGAATTTCTTAATTTTTCCCTAACTGTTGTAAGGTGTTATTTTGCTCAATGCCAAATATATGGAGGAGATTCAAATTAACTAAGGTCAGCGTTACAAGCATTATTACATAGACCACTGTGAGTTCTACCTAGGAGCTATATAGTTTCTTCCAATCGTGATGGAATTTTAAAGTAGTCCTACTTCTCACTTTGAGACTTAATATCTCTATTAATAAATTGAGTGCATTCCTTTTTTCCCTGTTGAAAAAACAAAAGAGTCAAACCTGCCGAGGCTTTTAGTTTGGGGAGCAGAAAGATCTAAAAGGAAAACAGAAAATAACGATGGAGGCCCCTTGGACAGTGTGAAGTCCTAAGTATTAGTAGTAGTAGTTGTAGCTCTACAAGGTCATTACATGCTAGGAATAGAGATAACCAAGTGAAAACCCCTCATTTCACATTTGGTGAAAATGAGACTGAAGCTAAATAAGTCATATAAAAATCTAAGGAATATTTCTTCTTAAGAATGACTTTCTTACCATGGAAGGTAAAAAAGAATTTGATTCTTAATTTTAATTCTTTCCCTTTCTTAATCTTTATTTTTAGCTGTCAGGATTTTGACACTTTTTCCTTCAGAATATCTTCTGAATTTATATTTGCCTTTTCATAATAAAAATTGTTAAAAATGTGGATTTCCAAGCCCCAAGTGAGATCTGTTGAATCAGGAACTCTTGAGAGTGGGGGCCCAGGAATGCAGTCTTAACACGCCCCCCTCCCCCAGATCAGTGTTCTCATCCCTGGCTGCATGTGAGAATCATCCCCAGTGCTAGATCTAGCAATGTTCAAAGTTCCCTGGTGATTCCAGTGTGCTGTCAGTGTTGAGACATTGCCCTTAAAAGTGTTTATAAATCACCTGAGGGCTCAGAGGATTTGGGATGGGACCTGAGAGTCTGAATTTCTAATAAGCTCCCAGGTGACCCAATTATTGCCGGAAAACATGTGCAATACAAAGCAGCCAATTCTTACATTAAATTTTGTGAACAGCTGTGGAAATTTTGCTCCAGTCATTTCTGCACCAGTGATAACCTTGACTGTATATCAGAATCGCTCAGATATTAGAAAAAAAATCCCTGGAGTTTCAGATTTAGGAGCCCTGGATTAATACTCAAACGTCTCTAGTTTTATTTAGTGCCACGGACAATTCTAATGCAATCCCACGGTTTAGATCACCTTGCCTCTATATTGCTGCTTTATGATGTTCTCTCTGAAAGTTGCTCTGTCTCTTGTTTTTTTTTTTTTAAATTATTTATTTATTTATTTATTTATTTTTGGCTGTGTTGGGTCTTCGTTTCTGTGCGAGGGCTTTCTCTAGTTGCGGCAAGTGGGGGACACTCTTCATCGCGGTGCGCGGGCCTCTCACTATCGCGGCCTCTCTTGTTGGGAGCACAGGCTCCAGTCGTGCAGGCTCAGTAGTTGTGGCTCACGGGCCTAGGTGCTCCGCGGCATGTGGGATCCTCCCAGACCAGGACTCGAACCCGTGTCCCCTGCATTGGCAGGCAGATTCTCAACCACTGCGCCACCGGGGAAGCCCTGCTCTGTCTCTTTATTGACTAGCTCAGTGCTTCTGAACCTTTTTTATATCATGGCACACATAGAAAATGATACCGTTTGTGTGACGTGAGCAAATGGTCTCTTCAAAGCGCAGGGTTACTGGCCCAGGGGGGACTCTGGTGGCTACCGTTCTTGATACCACTGGTTGAGTGGCTCTGCCAAACTCCCCTCCTGGTGTTCCTAGAGCTCTGAGAGGCTGACACACTATATATATAGCGAGTGAGCCTTCAGTTAATGTCTCATTATTGTCAGTATCGTGTGTATTCTGCATCACCAGTATTAGTGATGGGAATTCTTTTGTGATGTTGGATCAGAGGCCACATACAGCCTTCTTGTAACTGTCTTTTTTTCTGGCTACGCACCATAAATCCTCACCTAAATTGTAATCATGTCCTGTAATCCATCCCCCTTCCCCCCCACCCCCACCCAATCCCACTTTAATAAACCCTGTGCTGAGAGGGCCACTATTGATCTGCCTTCTCAGATTTCTGACAGTTCATAGACTTTGGGCTATTTGCTTGGGTGCCTAATGGGTTCTCTCATTATTTTATGCACCTAAATCTTCTCTCTCAAAGATTTTAGCTTTAAGGGCCCAGATGCTGGCTACTATTGCTTTAATGTCCTCAGTTTCTAGGAAAATATGTTGTGCATCTAGGAGGCATTTAGGTACTTGTTGGCTTTAAAGCCCTTGATAACACACAATCTAGGTGTAGAAAGAAGGAAGGGGCCAAGCCTGAGGTATACACGACCGTTTTCTCTTTCCCAAACTGGGTCCTAAAGAATGTCTTTTTACTTATTAGTTTACTACACAGAAACTGGACTTTGATTTTTTTCTAGGTACTATAGGCTAGAAACATGATTTCTTTCAATATATTAATTTTGTTATATCTGTTTTACCTTCACATAATGGGAACCCTTTGAGCAGTTTGGAATGCTTAGATATTGTCTTTAGGTGTTCAGGTTTTGACTTAATTGAGTATATTCTCTAATTTCTCTCACATGGTGATAGTCATTTAACAGTTCAACCCAGTGAGGTGCCAGGCACAATGCTAGAAGATGCAGATATTAAGATGAATTAAACACAAGCTGAGGCTCAAGGCTTCGCATCCTAGCATAGGGGACTGTTTAGGTGCTCTAATAAAAGTGTAATGGCTATGTTGGCAGGACAAGCTTCACAAAATGCCACATTTGAATTCCTTTGACTTTGAAGGATGAATTAGTAGTTTTCAGGCAGGAGCAAAGGCATAGCATCATTGAAACACTTGGTAGGGACTTCCCTGGTGGTGCAGTGGTTAAGAATCTACCTGCCAATGCAGGGGACGCGGGTTCGATCCCTGGTCTGGGAAGATCCCACATGCCGCAGAGCAACCCAGGCTGTACGCCACAGCTACTGAGCCCACGTGCCACAAGGACTGAAGCCCGCGCGTCTAGAGCCCGTGCTCTGCAACAAGAGAAGCCCACGCACCTCAACGAAGAGTAGCCCCCGCTCACCGCAACCAGAGAAAGCCCACATGCATAGCAATGAAGACCCAACGCAGCCAAAACCAAAATGAAACAAAACAAAAAAACACTTGTCATTTTAGGGGATCATTGCCCAGAAGACTCAATGCAGCCAAAAAGAAAACTAAACAAAACAAAAAACACTTGTCATTTTAGGGGATCATTGCCCAGTGCAGCCAAGCATGAAGGGTGTGTGGTGGGATTAACTGGAAAAAGGCCAGAATGTGGACTCCATGGTGTGAGCCATGGAAAGTCATGGGACTTTTTAGACGGGGAAGAGATGCTTAAGTCTGTACATTTAGAAACTGACTTCCTTCTCCAGGATGGATTGTTGGTGTGGAATAGGGAGACTATTTACTGGTGACTTCAACTTCTGGGAAGAAACTTTTAAACTCTGAATGGACCCTTGAAAACAATTGTTAGTAATATTAGGAAGAGGTTGAGTGTGGAACTTGTCAAGGTTGATTTGAAAACCTTGTCCAGTGGATTTAAGAAGAGTTCTTAACTTCTTTTTATATCATTTTGTCACTTGAGCATTAGGGAGGCCAAAACTGTGCAGAATGCTTTAAGTATGGATTAACCTCAATTTAGGAATAAGATGTATTTTTAAATTTTGCAAGTCATTTTGGACTTAAAATATATTTCTCTATATAAATATTGTTACGAGATGAGGTCATCAAATGCCTACAGATGGGAAGGGAGGCAGCTCTGTCACTGTGGAAAGAAACTGAGGCTTGGAATTAGAACTTCTGGGTCCAGGTTCCTGCTTTTGGGGAAATAACCTCTCAGAGGCCCAGTTTTTCATTTGTAAAATTGGAATAAATACAGGATTGTTGTGAGACTCAAATAAGAGGGCTTGTGAAGGTATTCTGTGAATTAAGTCAAGTACTAGTTATGAAGTACATGCGTAAGGGATTAAATGTAGGGTAGATGGGAAACTGTAGTCCTGGCTGCGGTTGCAGGAGGGTGGCTGGCAGGTTACCAGAGAGGGGCAAGGGGAGAAGCAGCCCACCCTGGCTTCACAGTTCCTGCTCTCCTGCCTTGAGGAGGAGGAAGAGAGAAAGGACAGTGGGTCTCCAACTTCTTAGGAAAGCAAATCGCGGGGCTCGACTTCCCAGCAATCCTAACTGGGTGGGTGGGAGGGTCTGCGGAAGAGACCAGGACTTCTGAGTCACCTGCTGGGGCAAGGCGACCTGGGGGAAGGTAGGAGGCTGGGAGAGTTGGTGAGAGAGGTCTGGGGGATCTGGTGCTGGCTGGAGAGGGGATGGGATCTAGGAGCCCTTGAGGACTGAGCAGAACAGCGTGGAAGGACCCCCTCCTCCATTTCTTTCCCCATTCCTCCTGCCCTCTTTACTGCTGCAAAGCTCTGCGGGCCAGGCAAGGTCGAGGCGGGGAAGCAGGGGGCGTCCCCTTCCCACTTTCCGAGCTGTGGCTGCAAGGAGGGGTGTCAGAGGGAGCAGAGCTGGGGCAGGACCTCGGGAATTCCACCGCGCCTGGGTTCCAGACTGAGAATGGGAGGCTTAGGCAGCGGGCTGCGCGTAGGCAAGGGGTCTAATTTGCACTGATCACTGGGACTCTATTTTTGAAAAAAACCAAAACAGAACTGTTATATGCACACGAGTGTGTGTGTGTGTGTAGCTATCCATCAATCAAAGTATATTCAACTTTGGTTTATTATGTGGACATGGTTTAGGATTATTTAATTTCCCACCTTAATTATATGCATTAATTCAGCAAACATTTGAGTCTGGCTATGTGCTCAGCTTCTTGCTAAGTACTACTGTAGTAAAATTCAGTGAAACATTGTTTGTACCCTCAGGGAGTTACATTCTATTTTGTTTAAACAAGATTCTAATAACAGGAGAAGAATAATTTTCAGTGAAGCAGCAGCTCAAGTCGCATAAGGCTGAAAATTGATATAATGTGACATATAATCTTGTACAAAATTTCTTTAATCAGAAAGTGGAAGGAGGGGCCCATTTAGTTTCAGAGGATTGGTAATTTGTGTGCTTCTAGCAAAACTGAAGAGCCTTTCAGAATTCTCAGCCACAGGATTGCAATCTTTTGAATTAGGTTACAAAGCAAACCTTCTTTCCTTGAACACCTTTTTCTTATAGAACAGTTTTGGATTTTTTGAAAGTTTTCTTTATCTTCTGATTTTTTAAAAAAATGCTGTATTTACCTCAGTACCTTAGAATGACAAGAATAGCATATGTGTTAAACTGGAAAAATTGGTTATCAATTTTGTGACACTCCCAAAAGACTATACACAGGATTGACAATCACTGGAATACATTTAGAGAAACTCATTTATAATCTTTTCTGTAGGCAAGAAGGCAAGAAAAGCTCTTTAGGGATACTTGAGGAAATTTTTGTCATTTTATGTCTTTATGCTTAAATTATGCTCACAAGGTAGTATCTGCTTTACTTGCTGGGGCTTTCATTTTCAAATGACATATACATATAATTTATCTCAATTTTGAATAAATTAAAGTACAGCTCTACACTTCTATAAAAAAAATTAATAGCTTCTATAAAACATACTGCCTTTATCAACAGATGAATTGTAACTTTTTTCTTTTATCTTTAAAATAAAAAAAGAAAGAGGGAAGGGGAATAAGATACTTAGGGTAAGGAGGCTCTGGCCTTTGTGTCAGCCCCTCCCTCCTCCACAAGAGGCCACACAGTACAGGGATCTTAGGTCAGAATTCCTGCTTCCAACCTCCCTTTCTCTATTTATCCACTTTGTTTCTTGGGCAAGTTCCTAAAGTTCTCTGGGAATCAACTTATTATCTGTATACCAGGGAAGTTTGGTACCTAACACATCGGATGGTTGCGAGGATTTATTGAGTTAGTTCAAGTAAAGCACTTAAAAATGCCTGGCAGGTAATAAGAATTCAAATGTTAGCTGCTTTATTACTATTATTATTATTACTATTATTAAATTGAAATGAACAAAGGACTTCAAAACATTGGGCAGATTATGAATCGACCCTGGAAACTATGAAAGAGGGTCATTCAAATGCCAAGAAATCCAAGAATTGTCTAGTGCTGCACGGATTGAATTAAAGGAAGGCACCAAAAGGCACTTTGTATCTTCCATCCTTCTGAGAAGTTGTAGTATTCTGAGGAAGTAGAGAGATGATGATCTTGAGAAATCCTATGTATCGCTGCAGAAATGTGAAGGTCAAAGGCTAATTTAAAGGCATAATGTGAAATGCATTTCTGTTAAAGTCAGCAGAATACTGGATGCCCTCTTTTACCAGAATTACTTAGTATTATTCTAGACGTTTATTATTATTGTCAGATGGGAAGAAGAAACTAATAGTAAAATTATAAAACATGAGCAAAGTTATCTTTTTAAAATATTATTTAAAATGGAGAATTGAAGATGATAAACCAAAAAAAAATAAAAGAATTAATGGTTTAGTAAATGAGCCCAAAAGAAATACATTACAAAATAAATACACTTCAAAAATAAATACATTAACAGTATCCAGTAAAGTATAATGAAAACAAAATTTCATGGTTATTAGCAGAAACAAAAAGATGTTAAACTCCCAGGAAAGACTTAATAAGAAATATGAGTTAACTATGTATTATGTATTAGCTCTACTGATAGGATTTTTGTCGACGGCAGTTGAAAAGAGAGTTGAATAATTGAAGTTATATATCATGTTTATGGATACTAACATATACATATATATTATAAATATGTAGATTATTCTCATATTAATTTATGAATGAAATCAAAATTATAATCTCTAAGGGATTACCAAAGTATAAGTGTGACAAGTCTTCAGTATGATAAGGTGGTATTTACATTCTATGACAGAAGAATGATTTATTCAGCAACATGATAGTTAGATCATTGAGAAAATAAAGCCCAGATTTTATTATGGTGGTGTGAAGTCTTTAAAGGTAAAAACCAAAAAGGGAGTGGGTAGTAGATTTGTCAATAAGAAAAAAAAATCAAAATTTCAAAAGGTCAAAGTACCATGTACAAATAAATGTCAAATGACAAACCTAGTTAAATATTTGTAGTTTCAATGATCTGGAAAGAGTAAGTCTTTTTCTTTTGTAACCATTAGTATCTTCTAGGTAAAATGCATTTTTTAATTTTTTAAAATATAAATACTTCTTTAAAAATAAGACAATAAGATCTGAGCTGTTTGTCTTTCATTTCTAAGAGTACTTTATAGTTCATTTCCGTGGTAGTTATTTAATCAGAAGCCTGCAATACGGTGAATCATGTGATACAAGGAAACTGAATGGTATTTTCTGGATTCATTTTAATGTGTTCTTTGTACTTGTACAGAAAGCAAACTATTGATTCTCATATGAGACTGGTTTTATTACTAGCTTGTGTTCTCTCTCTTTTCTATTTTCCTTCCCCCCCTCCATCTCTTTCTTCCTTCTTGTTTCATTTTAAATTTGTTTAAAAAATAGTAAAATGTATTATAAAAATTCAGATATTGCAGCATATATCGAAAGGGGTAGTTCCCTCTTTTTATCCATCCCCAGTCCTGTTCCCTGAGGTCACCATATTTCTTTATTCTGTTGCCTCTCACCATTGGTTCTATTCGCTTTGCAGTTGAGTTTGTGGAACTTTCCATCCGAGGGTTTCTTGTATAGTTGTTGGCAAATAATAGCTCCTCATTTATTTTGTTGAATGAGTGTGTGAATGAAAATTGTAGATATATGCTTATTTCTTTTATAATTCAGTCTACTGATATTTTAAGCAGAGCCCTGGGACTTCTTTTGAAGAGTCCCTATTCTTTGCCCAGTCCCTAAGAATTCAAGGTTTACAGTTCCCGAACTTTACCATGCTTATCTTTGTAATGCTTTTCGGTAGGGTGAAAACATTTTTTAATGCTAAAATAATAATTTACGTTTCTTTTTTCTTGCAGCTGCCTTTGCAGCAGTGTTGCACTGGTAAGATTGTTTTTCTCCTATGGTATATTTTATGTAGATGTTTATAGCCTACCAAACTATTTCTCATATATATATGAATAATTTGAGTTTAAGGATGAATGTATATTATTACATGCAGCAAACTAGTCTGAAAATGTAGTTTAATTGATAAATCAGAGCCAGAATAATGCAATTTTTTAATAAAAAAGAGATCTATTATTAAAGAGGTTATATTTGAGACTCTCCTTCCCTTAACATTAATATAGTGTTCATGTTGAGAGGAGGATTCATTCTTTTAATTTTCTGGATAGAAAGAAATATGAATTTCATAAATCAGACATTTCTGAAATGGTAACCCAATGACATTTATAGTTTAATCTATAATTTTATTTTACTTGGCTTAAAACGTCATTATTCTGGTTCATTCTAATTTTAAAATCTAATTTGAATTAGATTTTAAAATTCTTATAGAGAGAAAGTTTAGTAGAAATGTAAGATATACTGAGTGGAGAAACAAATATGCATACCATTGTGTTTGAGTTTTATCACAAAATGAGTTGCAAATTTATAGATTTTTTTTTTGCTTTTAGAGTTTCTTTTAAAATTATACTTAGTATAAGTTTCAACACTGTTGCTTTGTTACTCTTTTGTTTTACAGGAGCCATATAACACACCTCTTTGAAAATGATCGTCATTTTTCTCACCTCTCAACATTGGAAAGGGAGATGGCTTTTCGCACTGAAATGGTTAGTTTTCATGTAATATTTTATTATAGTAGTTTAGTAATCTAAACATTTTAAGCTTTTCATCCTGGAAATTTTCAAAGATGTTCCAAAGTAGGAAGAGTAGACAACTCCCCCTACCCATTCTCCCAGCTTCCAACAACTGAGGACACATACCCATTTTTCTGTCATCTACATCTTCACACACCCATCTCTTTTTAAAGGAAACCTCGGATATCATTTCATCTGTAAATATTTTTCATATGTGTCTCAAAAGAAAGGACTTTTTTTTGTTAACCACAGTATCATTGTCACACTTGAAAATAATGAACGGCAATTACTTAATATCATCAGAGATCAACCAATGTTTAAATGACCTGGGGGAATGGGCATTTAATAACCATAATTCCTCTGTAAAGAAGAACTTTCCCATGATACTTATTTGGTTTGTTTCTCTGAGGTACACTTCACAGGAAAGACAGGAAAATGCTTGATTCTTTCTTTTTATTACAACTTTTCAGAAAAATGAGTTGGTTCCCTAGCATCTTCTAGTGCTGACCAATGGAATTCTGTTGGTACTGCTTTTGGAGTACCATTATGGCCTGATAGATTTTAACATATTTTTTAAACTTACTTGTCTTTAGCTGGTGAGAGCCCTTGCAGTTCTCTCTGTCTCCTTGACATGACCTCACTAGTATTCTGTAGCTTCCTTACTTGCTGGTACTACAAGACATTTCCTCTCCAGACCTGGAATCATCCAGTTTTCCAAGGAGCCCTGATTCCTTTCAGTAGCACATGGTATTTAGAGACAACAATTTTGGTTCTACAGGTGCTCACTGATAATATTTTATATTAGATTGGCCATTGTGTCTAGGCCTTTTTAGTAAACAGAATTAGGAAACAGTTTTTTAAAAGGAGAAAATAAATTATTGATTTATATTTCTAAATTCAAATTTAGTTTTAGGTGGTTTTTACTTTTTTCATATTAAATTTGTATCTTTTCTGTTAGCTTGAGAATCTTGGTTTCAAATTACTTATACTTGAGGAATAAAAGTATCAAAGACATTATTAAAAATGATTACTGAAAACAATTTAAAACTTTCTTGCAGTTCTTTTTGACTTTAGGATATATTCCATTAGGGGTGTACAGTAAAATTACTATTGATATATCTTAAAGTTACTTGAAACCCTCTCCCAACTAGATAAATAATTAATTCTTCTTCTTTTTTTTTTTTTTTTTTGCTATTTAGGCATGTAAAATTTTTTGTTTTTAAATTTTAATTATATAAGATATTTACATGGTTCCAAAATCAAACCTGCAAGGTAGGTTGTAGTTTCCTGGGGCTCTCATAACGAAGTACAATAAACTAGGTGCCTTAAAAGAGCAGAAGTTTATTCTCTCACGGTTCTGGAGGCTGGAAGTCTGAAATCAAGGTGCTGGCTGTCCCATGTTCTCTCTGAGACTCGTTCCTGGCTTCTCATGGTTCTGGCAATCCTTGGCTTGCCTTGGAGGTACAGTCACTCCAATCTCTGCCTCTGTCTTCATGCAGCATTTTCCCTTATGTCTCTGTTTAAATTTCCCTGCTGTTATAAGGATACCAGTTATTTTGCATTTGGAGTCCACCTAATCCAGTATTACCTCATTTTATTTTGATTACATTTGCAAGGAACCTATTCCACATAGGTCACATTCACAGGTTTTAGTGGACATGAAATATTGGGGGACATTATTCAACCTAGTACAGTAGAAAGTATTTTAAAAAACAGTGATATGAAAGCTAAATACGATGGTATCAAGAACCGTTCTTTTCCTTTTCTGGGTAGGCAAATCACTTTGATATTTATAAACCTTAAGCTGAGTTTAGAGTTTGATAGCTAATGGTACTGGCTACCAGGGGAGCTCTAGACAGAACTGTATAGCAGATGGAATTGGTTCATCTGTTTTGCCCTACGCTGCCACTTCTGCTCCCTCATAAGGCTTCTACTACTTGCTTGTTTTTTGTCCCATGTAGTATTCCAACCTTGATATCTTTCCTAATTAGCATGTCAAAGCAAAAAAATTATTTTCCTCAAAATGGGAGTACTACCACTGTCCCTCTCTTCCACCCTCAGAGCCCCGGTCCTGCAGGGTACTTACCTTATGCTGAGCTGAGAAGAAGGAAAATAGTCTGTAAAACTAGCTGGCATCTGAATGTAACTTACATGTAATACATCAGTGTGTAGCCTTCCTAATATACTTGTATTTTTACATATAACTCTGGAGGAAAGGTGGCTGATAGTACCATTTTAAGGATTCAAATAAGCATTTAGGGGGAAACGTTTTTGGCTGAGGATGATTGCTTGCTTCATGGTAAACTTAGGTTCCATAGTAAACCACTCACTCATCCTGTTCAGAAGATAGCCTTTACTAACACTTCAATTAGTATGGGTTATAGGAGTTTCTTAAATGAAGTGTGCTCTCTGAGTTATATTACTTTTTAAATGTTGAAACTATTTTTGAAGCTATTTTGAGATCAATTGTTTCAGTTTAGACAAGGTTATACTAAGATATGTAAGCTTTTTGCAACCTGAGCATTTATTAGTGATCAGAAACCTGTGAAATTAATTGTAGCTGTTACTTTCTTGATTGCTTTATTTTTCAAAAACAGTATATTTAAGTTTTTTTTTAAGCTAATAAGAGGCATAGTAATTATGTACTTTTAATCATAACATGTGCTTATTTCAGGGACTATATTATTCCTACTTTAAGACTATTGTGGAAGCACCCTCATTTTTGGATGGAGTATGGATGATTATGAATGATAAGCTGACTGAATATCCCCTTGTTATTAATACATTAAAAAGGTTCAATCTTTACCCTGAGGTAAGATACTTTTTCAATTGTGATTTTTTTTTTTTTACTTTTTAAAGTATTACTTATATTAAATGCTGATTCTAAATCTAAGATGTAATTCAGTATATTAAATTTTATCTTTTTTTAAAGAAAATGTGTATCTTTTCTTGCAAAGGAATATGGAAAAAAGATCGTTATTAATTTTGGAGGTCTTTAACTGATTTTATGGGAATGATTAGTATGATTGCATGGTTTACAAAGTATGAAAACTGTCTAGATTTGGTATGTTTATAGGGATTATAGCAGAGGAGCGCCATTACTTGTACTTGTCATTTGCCAAATAATGTTTCTTCCTTATCTGGGATTCTTCATTTAATTGAATGCACTTTTCCCCTGTGGGAGTGGAAGAAAGGAGCTGAGATAGGAAGGCAGTGATATCAGTAACCTTTGACCTCTCCTTCACCATCCCTCCTTCATTTGACGCATCCCTAAGCATTCTCCAGGACCAACCTGAGATGTAACTTCCTCAGTGACTCCTCCTTGAGGTTCTCCTGTTAAGCGCACGTCCCCTGGGCTCCCCCTTCTTAGCATGCTGATGCTGCTAGAAGGCATGCTGCCTGATGCCAGGGCCATGGTCTCTGTGGGATCTCAAGCCCGGACTCAGTACCAGCACAAAGCAGGGCTTTTGGTCATTTCCCGTTGAGTGAGAGGAGTCCAACTTCCAGATCAACTGAGTTAGCCTGATTGATTAGTAAGGCAATAGAGATAGAGGAGATAGAGACCAATAAATAATCACCAAAGTACTTATTGAGTACTTTCTATAACCATGTACACATTTACTTTTACAGCAATGGGATCACACAACACATAACATTTTTTATAAGTGCTTTTTGTCTTTTAAGAATATTTAAAACCATCTTCCTAAGTCATCTTGTCTTCAACAGCACCATGTTTTATGGCTGTATATACAATCTACCATTGTTTATTGAGTCCATCTTTTATGAAAACTTTGGTTGTTTTCAACTTTTAAAAGATCTAAAGCTGCAATAAGCATCCTTGAAGCGAAATCTTTACACATATTCTTATGTTTTTTTAAACTATAAATATGTTGATGTGGAACTATTTAGTTCAACAGAATATATGTTTTAATGATTTTGGTACATGTTGCCAAAATGCTTTCTAGATAGGTTATATTCCCACTAGCAGTTTTTCTGAAAATGCTTGTTTCCCTGCATCCTTGCTAATTTAATAGGCTGAAAAAAGTTAAGATGAAGTACATGAAGTATTTTGTTCATTGCTGTATATATGTGTGTGTGTATGTATGTATATTTTATTCAATGCTATATCTTAAAATGCATTTTCACTTTTAAAAATAATTGCTTATTCATGCCCTTTGTCTGTATTTTTATTGATATTTTATAAGAGCTCACTTATTATATGCAGGATGTTAATACTATGCTGTATGGATAAGATATTTTCTCCAGCTTTTTGTTGCCTTTTAGTTTTGTACAGTATGATGAGAATGTATTTTTTCTGTTCAGAGATATCATATCTATGAAGCTTTTAGATTTATGGTTTTCATTCATATATGTAAAAAAATCTTCATTCTTAATTGTTATAATTACGGTTTTGAGATTTACATTTTTAATTTATCTGGAATTCGTTTGGATGCTTAGTGTTGGGGTAGGAATCTAATGTTATATTTTTTCAAAGTGGTCTTCTGTGTAACCTAACACTTGGATGAGTGGTCCGTCTTCTCCCTGCTTCTTTATTATATCCAAAATTATTATACATATATGCTTGCATCTGCTTTTGGACTTTGTGTTCAGAGTTACCTTAGGTTGAGGTCCTGGGAAAGAGGAGATCTGCACACAGGAAGTGTATAGGGGAAAGCCCTTGGGGGCAACATCTGAAGGGGGATGAAGGAAGTAGGAGGAGGAGGAGGAGAGCTGAGCTGTGATGCAGTCACAACAAAGGCCTCAGCCAATCCCCTGGGAAGCTCTGGAACTGGGATGACCCTGCAGAGTTGTCCTACCTGAGGCAAGGGCCCCTGGCCTTTATATCTCCCCCTGTTGAGTAGTTAGACATTGGATGCAGTTGCCCTTGGGAAAGGGGTATGACCTTTAGTGAATTTACTCTCTTCAGCAGGGGGTAGCTCCTAGAGAGGGACTCAGCTGGGAGCTGTCAGCCACCAACCCTCCCAGCTGCTAGGGGAATGAGTGCCTCAGCCTTGAAGGGGGATCTGGGTGGCACTCCACTGCCTCCACCATGGTTACTTTGATCTGTCTGGCTATTCTTGTGCCAGCATCACACTATTTAATTATGTAAGCAACAAATTTTGTTATCTGTTAGGACATTTTCTTCAGTTTTCTCTTTTTTGTCATTTTTCCATATAATACATCTCAGTAGACACTTGGGATTTTGCTTAGCATTGTGTTATGTTTATGAATTAATTTGAGGAAGAATTCACATCTTGAAAAATTAGATCTCTTCAGGAAGACAGAGTATCTTTCTATTTGTTCAACTCTTCCTTTATGTCCCTTAGTTGAGTTTTATAGCTTTTGAAAATTACAGATTTGCATATTTCTTGTTATATTTTATTCTTACCCATGAGAGGCCATGCACTGGTGAAGACTGACCAGTGAAGAATCTACATAGGGGATTGTGAAGGTCCTTTTACTAGATTTAAAGGGACCCAAGTGGATGGTACAAGAAGGGAAAATTTGATAATTATCAAAATATCTCAAAAACATTCTAGTAAGGAAACTGTTGAGGATAATATTTTTTCTTATGGTGTCTCTCTTTTTTTAAAAAAATTAGGTAGTCTTAGCCAGCTGGTACAGGATTTATATCAAAATAATGGACTTGATTGGTATTCAAACCAAGATATGTTGGACAGTTACCAGAGGAGAAGGACTCAGCCCAATTGAAAGCTGTGAAGGCAAGTTTCTATGATATTGTCCAGTTGTCTGTTGCAGCATAATAAATTTACTGCAAACTTAGTGGTGTACAGCTTCTGCAGGTAGGGAATTTGGGCAGGGTATAGGATGGTTGGTTGGTTTTCATGATGTCAGAGGACTCTGCTAGACTCAAATGGCTGGGAAGACTGGAATTAACTTGGGGCTACTTCACTTACATTCTGGCTCCTTGGCTGGGGTACCTGCAAGGCTGGGCCCAGCTGAGACTCAACTGCGACACCTACATGTGCCCTTTTCATGTAACTTGGGCTTTTGTGTAGCATAGTACCTCAGGATACTTAGGCTTTTCATGTGGTAGCTCAGGGCTCTAAGTTGGACACTGCATGGTGTCTTCTATATGGCTTCTGCCATGGTCTATTGAAGCAGTCACAAGCCCAGCCAGACTCAAAAGCAGGGGCATAGACCCCATACCTCTACAGGAGGAGTGTCCATGAATTTGCAGCCCTGTTTTGAAACCACAGTAGCTACTACTCTGCTCTCATCTATGTTCCACACTAGTGTCATGTGTTCATATGCGAACCAAGGCAACCATTTAATATATATGGCAACTATTTTCAAAATAAGCATATTTTAATGTAAATTGCCAGACACATAATTTATAGTTAGAGCATATTTTTTTCTTTATTTTTAAAGGATTGGGAGATCCTGCTTGCTTTTATGTTGCTGTAATTTTTATTTTAAATGGACTAATGATGGCATTATTCTTCATATATGGCACATATTTAAGGTAAGACTATTCATTTTTAATATGTGTTTATAATATTATATACTAGAATAGTAAGAATAGTGAGATAATGATTGATTTATAGTTCAGTTTTATAACAATGTCATGTCTAATATATCTATTTGTAGATACAAAATTATTTCCCATTTGAATGATTTCACCATTGACATAGCTAGCCAAATTTAAAATAATTTTAAAGGCTTAAGTAGAGCAGGATGGGGTTATTTGATAAATATTAAATATTCATAGGCATTTGTGCATAAGCAGTATATACTGTTTACATAAAATATAAGGGAAGAACCACTCATTATCAAATGGTGTTAATGACTATTTTGCTGGTGCTAAATAGAAATATATTCTATACAGATATTTAATATCTGACCTCATTTACTTCATAGTTGAGCAACATTTCTAAAACTAAAAGATAGACAAATTTTCTGAGTTTTGTATTTCTGTTTCTTCTTTTTTTTGACCATTCCTTACATTACTTGCTTGAACTATTTTACCTTCAGAGTATCTTTAGAATTTTCTGTTTTACTTCTTACTGATTCTTTGCGGTACAGAAGTATAGCGTATGTAGTGATTTTCAGTTTGGTTTAATGAGTGTGATTCTGCTATTATCCTGTTATCTTCTTTGCTTTGGAAGTGTGGCATTCTTAGTTTAGTGCCTCAAAGAGTCTATTGCATCCTAGCTCAGTGTTTGAGTGTATAGCAGTTGCTTGATAAATATTTGTCAAATGAGGAAGCTATTAGAAGATCAACTTAAAATATATTTGCATAGAGATTTAAGATACTTAGAGCAAAGTCAGAAATATTAGCATCAAAGAAAGTTCTTTTAACTATGTAATTGGGGGAGACCGAAATGAAAACTCATGATTAAAAGATGATGTGAAAAATTTTGTTTTTGAAACAAGACACACAGAAATAACTTAACCAAAAGTATCTGGTCATCAGGAGAGGAGGCTGACTTGAAGGAAAGCAAGGCCAGTGTGCCTTGTCTCATGAGAAGCCAAAGTTAGATGAGATTGAGGGGATCTATTCATTTTGCTAAGTACTGCCCAGCTGTCTTATGGATAGCTTTATTACATTTGGGAAATTAGATTTTTTTTTTAAAGTTTTTAATCATTTATTTATTTATTTATTTTTTGGCCGTGTTGGGTCTTCGTTTCTGTGCGAGGGCTTTCTCTAGTTGTGGCAAGTGGGGGCCACTCTTCATCGCGGTGCGCGGGCCCCTCACTATCGCGGCCTCTCTTGTTGCGGAGCACAGGCTCCAGACGCGCAGGCTCAGCAATTGTGGCTCACGGGCCCAGCCGCTCCGCGGCATGTGGGATCTTCCCAGACCGGGGCTCAAACCCGTGTCCGCTGCACTGGCAGGCAGGCAGATTCTCAACCACTGCGCCACCAGGGAAGCCCCGGGAAATTAGATTTTAAGTAAGAGAAGTTAAAACATGGAACATGGCATTATTACTAAATTGCTAATCTATAGTTATGCTGTTTTTTAATTGAAAGAATTTCTAAACATTTATTAAAGTAAACGTTCAGTATCATTTTCGTATAATGTTTGCCATAACAACTGTTTCAGAGGCTGAAGGCACAATATCTGCTGCAGAGAATATGAGGTTCTGGTTTTGGTTGAGGGATTCTTGGTGGTTTGGGCCCTGGCCTGAGATTTTTTAGCCCGCAGACAGCAGTGTGCTCCCTACACGTTCATTTGTTCAGTCAGCACATAAAGTGCGTACCAAGTGGTCTCTTTTTGAGACTACGTGTTTGGGTCCTGAGAGCATGGTGGTGGGGTGAGGTGGGAGATGGCAGTGGTGGTAGGCGTGTGTCAGTAGAAGATAGACAGCAGGGATAAAGTGCTCACAGTTCTGGAGGCAGGAGAAATTTGTTCTGTGTGGAGCAGTCGACTTAGCTCCGCCTTGGAGGGTCAGAGCATTTTGGATAGGTGGAGGAGAAAAGAATCCCAGGGAGAAGCGAAGGTGGAAAATCTGGGATATGGAGGGGTTAGCAAGCAGATCAGTTTTACTGGGACGCAGATGATTGAGGAGGTGTTGTGGAAGATTAAGATTGGAGAAATGAGTTGGGCTGGTTGATGAATGACCTTAATGCCAGGCTGGTTTGAAACCTCTTCCAAAGCAAGTGAAGGAAATCAGAAATTTGACCAATAGAGGGACAGGATTCAAGCTGAGCTATGATCTCATGTGACCCTTGACACCCACCTGCCCCCAAAGTCAGCCAGTGACTACTTCAGCACAGAGTCTGTCAAATTGCAGGGCTTTACCTAGGGGATTTTAAAAACAATTTAGTTAGTTAGGCCCAGCAACTTTTTTACATGAAAAAGAAAAGAATACAAATGTAAAAAATAAAGTATACCATTATAAAATAGGTGTTATTTAGAGAAACTTCTGTTTGTTGCTTATTGTATATATGTGTGTAGACGTACATGTGCTGAGTTGTGGTGTAAAGTCTTATTTCTTATTGTAGTTTTAGGATTAAAAAAAAAATCCATAGACCACTCACTGCTTAGGGTAGCAGGAGGGAGTGACTTTACCTTAAGAGGATTTGGGTCTTTTCAACTAGCTGTCTCTGGTTCTTCTCCCAGCTCTGAGGGCTGCATCCTGTTTCAGCTTCACCCACGTTACTGCTTTGTGCCCCAGCTGGCCCCTTTGATGCTGCCCGACTCTTGTACCTGGTGGTCTACCCTCTGGAGCTGTGCTTGGATATAGAGACCCCACTAGTGTCACACATTTTCTTTTCCCTAAATAATGTCTTTAGTCCTGTCCAAACACATCCTAAACTCTAGGATCGTCCACCCATCCCCAAATGACATCCAGTTCTTGTGCATTGTGGAGCCACTTGTATTCTCTTGACTGTTGCACTGCACCCTGGGGGCCCAGGTGTGTAAATTATACTCCAGTAGTGACCCTGGTTTATAATATGTTGAATCAAGTCTTCTGTCACTTTTTCTATCAGTTTTTTTCATTGCATTTTTAAGTGTTCTTGACATGAGTATTTTTAGAGATGTCCAATTACTGAGGTAGTTCTTAATGTTTTCTTCCTTGATTATTAGGTTTGTCACCCTTTTAATTTTATAAAGTGGGATAAAGCTGCAGACTTCTTAACATGTAGGTTAAGAATAAAGAGGAGGGTATCTTCAATTGAGTTTAGAATCTTTTTTATAAATTGTGTTTCTATTGAGAAAAGTTCATATTTGTTTAGCAGATTAGAAATTTATAGGCAGATTGAGTATGACATTTTAGAATCCAGAAGTATATTTGTTTTTAAATTTTATATATATGTATATATATACACACACACACACACACACACACACACACACACACACAACACAGGTTTTCTGAAGTCAAATAAGCCAGTTCATTTCACTGGAAATGGAAGTAGAAGGGAAGATAGAAAACATAGCCAAATGGTGAAATGGGGCTGGGCTGCCAACCTCTGACTTAAGGAGATGAAATAAGATGTTTTTGCGAACACAACCTATTTCTGATGTACCTTTTTGTCTGGAATTCTCAGGATTTTGGTATTTCTTTAAAACACCTATTGTTGATTGTTTTCTAAAAGCTGTGTTGTGAAGACATAGTTACAGTTATTTATTTCATAAGATACCCTGGTATTTCTCAGCCACAGACTAACAGTTTCTGGAGGCCAGTTTCTCAAGACCCCGCGTGTGCAAGTCTCTGTTCTGCCAGGGGGAGGGAACGTAGGAGAGTAGTTAGTAGGCTGTTAGGAAAGTCCCCATTGCTTCTTTTGAGGGGAATTCAATACATTCCTGAGGAGTGGAATCTCTTATTGATAAATGCAAGCTTTTCTTGTTGGACCTGAAGGGCAGATATTATGCAAGTAGTATTAATCCTTTTGTTTTTTGTCATTCAGTTTGATTTTAGTAGTATTCTGGAGTGTGGGCTGCTTCCTCACTAGTCCATTGTGCATTGTTAAGTAAGAGTAGATTGGATGGTATGTATAGCTATTAATATTTACCCTGAAGCAGTGGTGTGCTGGCAAATGTTTAACAGCCAACTCTCTGGAAAAAGTATACATATGCCTAAAATTTATTATAAATTTTATTGATATAAAAGATATGTACAAATAATAACAGAGTTTCTAAACAGGATTTTTTATTTCTTTTTGGAAATAGCTCACCAGAAATAATCTGACTAGCTCAAATAAAAGAAGGAGTGTGGTACTGGGATACAGAGGTCTTGCGGTATTAGGGACAGGAAACAAAGTATTTGGGCCTCATAAAAACTGAAACTGGGAATTTGAAAGCCCTTTTAACCAAGGAGGCCTGTTCTCTCCATATCAACTCTCTCTCCTTCCCTCCTCCTACTCTACTTGTTTCCTGTCTCTGTTACTTCTGATAGAGGTGTCTGGGCATGTGTGTGTCCCAGAAGTACGTGTATTTCCCCAGTTAGTTGGTTTCGTCCTTTTGCCTTGCTTTGAAATTCAAAGGAAGTCAAAACAAACTTTGTTTTTTGAGGGTGAATATTTCTATTAGTGGAAAATTAATTTAGGACAGAATTAGTCCTGAAAGAGGGAAGTCCATTTGAAGATGTGTTTTTGTTTTAAGGCTCATCCCCCTGTTGGTGTTACAAAGTTCATCCCTACTTGCTACCAAGTAGTTATTCTTTATTTGTTATTCTTTATTTGTCACCATCCTTCAGTCTGTCTTTCTTGGTTCCTTCCCTTCTGCCAAGGAATATGTGCATCTCTTACCTTTCCCTCTCAAAGGACAAAATTGAAACAAGATTTTTTAATTGGACTACCCCTTGGGTATCCTTGTCACCCCCAATCTAATCTTTAAAACTCCTGTTCCTTCCTCTACTGCAATCTGGTCTCACCAGTGGTGAGGATGTGGTCCCATCCACCTGTACCACCTGCCCCTTTTACAGTGATTACCTGGCAGCCAGCCAAGCCATTCTTTTGTTTGGTTTTAATCTAAGGATGGTAAAATAATGCATAAAACCACTCAAGGTTTTCATGGAGAAGTGCTGTGAACAGCCTATAGGAACTCTGTTTCTGTCTTTTTGTGCTTAATTTTCTCTTTAGTCTCTCACTGATTATGGCTGCCACCATCTTTAGAGTTTCTACACCTCTCATAAAAACTGTAGCTGAAGGATGGACAAAAATTCCTTTCCCACAATTCTTTTTTAAAAATTAATTAATTAATTAACTAATTAATTAATTAATGGCTGGGTTGGGTCTTTGTTGCTGCAAGCGGGCTTTCTCTAGTTGTGGTGAGCGGGGGCTACTCTTTGTTGTGGTGCGCAGGCTTCTCATTGTGGTGGCTTCTCTTGTTGTGGAGCACGGGCTCTAGGCATGTGGGCTTCAGTAGTTGTGGCACGTGGGCTCAGTAGTTGTGGCTCACGGGCTTAGTTGCTCCTTGGCATGTGGGATCTTCCTGGACCAGGGCTCGAACCCAGATCCCCTGCACTGGCAGGTGGATTGTTAACCACTGTACCACCAGGGAAGTCCCTCCCACAATTCTTAAGACGAGAAATAGAGTAGAATCATTAAAGCACCTAAGTTTGAGTATGATTTTTAGATCTTGTAATAGAATCTTTGAGCCCTTTTCCATTCACTGTTCTACTGCAGGGTGCCCAGAAAATACCCCTTTTTGGTTTTTAGGCTCTTTCAGCATGTAGCTCTCTGTTCTAGATCATCTGAGCAGATCTTCTTTAGAAATCATTGAGCATTGAGTAGAGTTGATGACTCTGAGTCCACTTATACAGTCTGGTAACCCTCCAGGCGCTGCTGCCTACTTGCACATTTGTTTGTTGTCCTCCATGGAAAATACTTTTACTGAACTTTACTTTTAGGGGTCTTAAAAGAAACAGCTATATGAAATTCCTTACTTTATGTTTCGTGCATCTCTGTGATTTGAGTACATTACCTACTGTATTACCCACTATCCTCTCTTAGAAAACTTTTTTATGTGTGAAATGTGTCCTACCTGTGGAATTGTATAAAATATTTACATATATTTTTAAACAATAGTAAAGTGAACACCTGTGTACCCGTCACTCAAATTAAGAAATGTCATTATGGGAAGCTTTCATTCACTTAAAATTCCTCAATGCATTTTCTTCCCTTCTCCCAGGCCTCAGAGGAAACGGCATCCTAACTTTTGGTCTAATTTTTTCCTTGCTTTTCTTTATAACTTTATCATCTATGTATATATTCTTAAATATGGTATATTGTTTAGTTTTGAAAAACTGTGGGCATTGTTTTTTTAGTTTGACACGTATAAGTTTACACTTTTTAATATTACCATTTTTTAGGATCCTATTTTGCTGTGTTTTTAGTACTCATATATGTGATTTTGTGATCCGTTAATTTTTCTTAGAATCATTTTGTTGGCACATTACAAATTGAAATGAAAGGTAGCATACTGTGTGTGGCATTTCAGTTTCCCTGAATGTGTATTTCTTTGATTGCACATCTCTCCCCAGTTCATCCTCCTCCATATAGAAGTGTGCCCCGTAGTTTTGGATGGTCTGACGATTTGTGATGTTTCAGTCTGTTTTTTGAAGTTTCTGTTCTAATGGTTTTTCAAGCCAAAATTAATAAAATATACTATTTTATTTCCTTTGGTGATGAATAAGAACATCTGTTTTAATGTTGTCTGGAAGATTTTTATGATTGTCTTACTCATAGCTCTTTGTCTGACAAATATCAACAGGTCCCCAAATAAGTTTATTGAACTACTTTTTTATTATATTCTACAGCTGGGCAAAAGAGACTTATTAGTGTGTTTTTAAAGTTAATTGTCATTATTTTGTGTGTACGTACATGACCTTGGCTTATTGGCTTTTTGTGATAAAATGCAGCAGCAGTTTCTTACCCCGTCTGTCTCCATAACCCATCCATTCCTTTGTCCAGAGAAACCACTTTCACATCTTTGAAATCTCAGCAATTCTACCATGGAAACCAGTAGTCCATATTTATGTATTATAACCATGTAAATATTGCTCACTGCTGAGTCAAGTAGGGTAATTAATTGTTTACGTGGTAACAGTTTCTTTCCTGTAGTTAATAATTGCCTATTATTTTGTTTTCCTTCGGTTTCTGTATACTGATTAATTCTAAACCACAACTAAACTGTAAAACACTTAAGTTATATGTTGCCAAACATATAAAATTCACTATTTCAGTTCTCCCACCCCTACTCCCTGGGGCCCCCCTCTTAGAGTCCTCTGTCTTCTGGTTCCACAGTAGACTGATCCCTCTCTAGGCTTGCATGTTGGAACTTTATATTTTACTTTTTCACTTGATTGCTGATTTGACTGATTTTAGTATTTTATTTTTCCTCGGACTTTGTTCCACTGTCTTCTAAGATTCAATTTGGCTTTTCAAAATTAAGTTCTGTTTTGCCATCAATTCCTTTTGTACGTGGCTTTTTTTCCCTCTGGCAGCTTTTGGGTTCTTCTTTTTCATGTCTTAAATAAAGGTCATGATGTGGTAGATTTTGTTTCATTCTTTTCATTGGATAACCTGTGGGTTCTGTTCATTTGGACATGTGCATTCTTCTGTTCTGGGGAAAATTTTCTAGTATTATTCCTCGGATGACTTTCTCTTCTCCATTGTCTCTTTTTTTCTCAAAATCCTATTGTTTGGATATGGAACTCTTGGATTGAAATCTAATTTCTAGTTTTTTTCCCTCCCTTATTTTATCTGTTATACTTTATTGTACTTTCTATGAGATTTCCAACTCTCCTAAAGAGTTTTGAGCTTGAAGTTTTCTTCTGCTTCTTGCATTGTCTCTTGCCTGCAGGTCCCCCTTCAACTTATATTTGTTTCTGTTTTTCACACTGAAAGCTTCCTCACAGCCTGGTGATGCTTAGCTTGACATTTATTTTTAAGAACGAGGTAGCTTGTAAAAGCCGGTTAGAAGGGTGTAAGGTGGATGGGACTTATTGACTAGTGGCTTTTATTATAGAATGAACAGGTCGGGATCATCTTGTAGCTTCTTCATTTACCAGCCTCAGAAGCCTCTGTATACGGAGAGTGGAGGCACATTGGATTCTTAATCACTTCAGTGCAGAAGTGACACCAGGTACCAGTGACAATTGCCCACCCCCCACCTCTTGTGGACACTTATATGTGAGGGCTCGAGTGCACTCACCAAGGCAGGAAACAGTATTCCCCGTCTCTCTTTTCCATTCCCTTTATTGCATTAAGGGAGCTTTTTGAGGAGAACTTTTAAATGATTTTCTTTATGAAGGTCTCTACATTTCATGTTTGCTTTTCAGTATCTCTGTGACCACTCGATCTGTCCCTGACTCTTCCTTCTCCTTTGAATATTTACCTTTCTCTACCTGTTTCTGCTAAATTCTTCGCTGCTTCTCAGCTTTTGTGAGAAAAGCCTGGCCACTCTTTTGTAGACATAGCTACTCATCAGAAAATGCCTTTTCTTCCACATGCGGAACCAACCACTCACAGAGTACAAAGAAAATCCAATTCTGGTTTTCTGTTTTTCTCTATTATCTTTGGCCATTGGAGGTTCATAGTGGCTTCTTTTGATACCAGAATTTTTTTTAGAACTACTTTATTTCTAGATAGGTTCCAGAAGACTTGAGGGACTGGAAGATTAGTCTGTATGTCAAGGCTCCCTTTTAATTTTGCTTAATAACCCCCTTTCTATCCTGAAGTGAATAGTCATAATTAATATAACCAGTTTTCCAACTCTGTCTTCTCATGATCCAACCCAAGTCACCTATGAAGTGACTCAGTGGTTTTTTTTTAGGCTCTGTGGCAGAATAGACTAACTTTTTATATCAATTTCTTACTCCTTCCCCGCCCTCCACCTGTTTTAAGGAAAAGTTGAATTTCTTATTCTGTATGCTAATTTCACTTCCATTGTTTTATTTGACATTTTTTTGTTCTTCATTAATAAATCAAGCATTTACTGTTTATGCAGGCTGGATTTTTGGTTAAAAACGTGTCCTAAGTAGGCTGTGAATTGAACCAGCTCAAACTTTTCCAGCTCCATGTTTTTTGGTTTTTTTTTTTGGGTTTTTGAATGTTCTATTAACTTGGCCTGCTAGCACATCTTTAATCATTTGGTCTAACAGTTGTATATGAATATTTAAAAGATGTGTATTTCTCTTCAGCATGCCTAAATTGATGAAAGTTATTGGTTGAAAATATTGGTGTCTTTTCTACAAAATCTGCCCCCTTTTATGTCATTATCTCAGCAAATGACACTTTTTTTTCCATTTTTTTTTAAAATTAAAAATTTTTGGCTGCGTTGGGTCTTCGTTGCTGTGTGCTGGCTTCCTCTAGCTGCGCAGGCTGGGGCTCCTCTTCGTTGTGGTGCGTGGGCTTCTCATTGCGGTGGCTTCTCTTGTGGCGGAGCACGGGCTCTAGGCATGCAGGTTTCAGTAGTTGTGGCTTGTGGGCTCAGTAGTTGTGGCTCGGGGGCTCTAGAGCGCAGACTCAGTAGTTGTGACACATGGGCTTAGT
Source organism: Balaenoptera musculus (assembly GCF_009873245.2). Classification (NCBI taxonomy): domain Eukaryota; kingdom Metazoa; phylum Chordata; class Mammalia; order Artiodactyla; family Balaenopteridae; genus Balaenoptera; species Balaenoptera musculus. The sequence goes on from NC_045793.1 coordinate 43,473,864, forward strand.
TGCTCCGCGTCATGTGGGATCTTCCCGGACCATGGATTGAACTCGTGTCCCCTGCATTGGCAGGCGGATTCTTAACCACTGCACCACCAGGGAGGTACCTCAGCAAATGACACTTAACCACACTGTTTGTTGCCCAAGTCTAACCCTGAGAAGATATCCATGACTATCCCCTTTAGTTACCTCTGAAATCCAAGTAGTCACAAAATCCCATTGGTTTCTTCCTTCAGAATATCTCTGGCGTCCTTGCACTTCTTTCTTTGTACCCTATCACTCTGCCTCCCTGGGACACCCTGGCATTCTCTGTCTCTCTGGGACATCCCAGCATCTCTCTTACTAGGACACCATGGTATTCTCTCTCCCTAGGACTGCCTCAGCTCTGCCATCAGTCCTGTCCCCCACAAGACTATTTGCACACTGTGGGACTGTGACAAGGACAGTGCAACTGGAGCACAGATTTTGGGGAAGAAGGAAGAATAGTGAAAGACGTCTGGAAGTGTATGCAGGCCCAGATCCCACATGGCATTTTAGACATGTTTAGGGGTTTGAATTTCCTCCTGAGACCAATGGGATGCCAATGAAGGATTGAGTGGATAGTGTTAGTGTGATCGTATTAATTTATTTTTAATGATGGCATGATGTAGAGAATACACTGTAGGAGGAGTGAGCCTGGATATAGTGAAGCTGTGCAAGAAGGTGCTGCCATTGTCCATGTGGAAGGGGATGGTGGCCTGAGCTAGTATAGTGGGGGTGGGATGGAGAGAAGCAGACAGACTCCAGGATATTTGGGAGGCAGAGTTCATGAGGCTTTGTGTTGAGTCTTTTTTTTTTTTAAATAATTTTAGGACAGCACAGGTCTGCACGTTGGTGTAATTTTCTCCAGTGGTGCTCAACAGAGGGTTAAGAAGCTAGGTGTGCCTGTGAGGAAGGAGAGAGCTGTGAATAGTGGGGAATGAGCTGGAGTGTTGGGAGATAACAGCGCTGAGGAGGGCAAGTGAAGAAATGAGCTGAGATGAGCAGGGTTTAATGAAGGGCTCAGGAGCAGTGTCTGGAAGTGACAATAGAGGTGGCTGCTGGCCTCACCTCCAGGTCTAGAGCCAATATAGGAGCATGACAGAGTGACTGTCACAGCAAGGTGAGGTTTCAAGGCAGGAGAAGGAAGCATCTGGGTAGAGGCGGAGGCTGATGGGGAAGGAAGTTTTTCACCATGGAGTGGAGGTCCCAGTAGCAATGACGTGAGATGTTGTATGTTTGACCGCAAGGTTCCCCCAAAATGAACGCCAGCAGTCTTCTGATTGAATAGTTTTTATGTTTTCACTTACTCTTCAGATACCTTGTGAATCTCTGCCCTAGGAGAGGCTCAGTATTAGGCACTCCAACAGCTGCAGTGATGTATCGAAAGTTCACAATCTAGTAAATAAAATATTCTTTTTCTTGGCCCTGGCAGACAAAGAGTTAAATTAAAGGCATTAATGATTTGCTTATAACAGACTGGCAGGACCAAGCTGAGAACTTTTCTCAGCCTTCCTGTGTCTCATTCTCTTTCTCACCTTTACTTTCTCTTTCCTTAATGCTCCAAAGTATCCCTGCCTCTAAGTTTAAGGGAAGATGCTCAGCTCTCAGCCAGGCCTGGTGGGCTAGCAGGTGCTGAGGATTACATCTCAAACTTGAGACTGGAAATTCTCTTAATTGATTTCTTTCCAAAATATTCTCTCATATTCTCTTTCTTAAGCTCCACTCCAAGGGTAATTTAGTATCATTTTGAGTTAGTCACGACTACTTTCGTTTTCTCTTTGAACTTTGCGTGTTTCATCATTCTTTGGTAAATAGAGGTAAAAACCTCAGGGATTAACACAGCCTACCAAAATGTGATGATTGGTTTGAATCTGCTTCACTGAAAGGTTTGGGAAAGAAGAGAATTATAAAATTATTAAACGTTAGAACTGAAAATTATTTTTAAGATCTTTTACATTCTCACCCCCTTATTTTATATCTAAGGAAATCAAGGCTCAAACGATTAATGGGATGTATGAGTAAATGTGGTAAATGTTTGCCAAGCTCAGAATCCTTTCAAATTTGCACAGTAGGAGCTTTCATATTTTCTGACAGGTGGTGGTAATATTGCAGAAGAAACTTTTTTTTTTAACCACTAGGGAATGCTGAAATATCAACTGATCAACTGTAATGGAAAAAAAAATCAATTTTAAGTGTTCTGATTCCTACATCTTTTCTGTTTAGCAAAATAAAATGACCTATGTGATAAGTCATTAGGATCGGAGGGTAGGAAGGCAAATGCTGGGAACACTATTTTGGATTTATTGCAAGTCACATCATTTCCTAGTGATTGTAACTTAGAACATTCCTCGTAGATAAGCAAAGTTTATTCTCCCCTCCTGGCTATGCAGGGCCTGAATATAACAGAAAGTCTGCCTCCCTGCTTTATTAGTTAAGCAAAGCTGTCTATATAATCATGGAAGATGCTGTGCCATAACCTATAGTATATTATAACACTATATAATTTTGAGGTAAGGAAGACCTTCACAGACAAGACAGGAAATGCAGAAGAAATAAATTAAAATATTGACATTTTACTATGAAATTAACTACATAAAATTAAAAATTTTTTTCTGACAGAATACACTGTAAATTATATCAGAAGATTTTGTCACACATGACAGTAAAAAATTTGTATCCCTAAGCTTTAAATAGGGAAACAGAGAATCCAATAGGAAAACAGACAAGAATGTGAAAATACAATTCACAGAAGAGTAAATGAAGAAAACAGAACAAAACAACCCACTAAAATGATGCTTTGTTGTAAAGCAACTATACTCCAATAAAAATTAATAAAAAAATTTTTTAAAAGTAAAATGATGCCTTGTACAAATAGGCAGGAAGAACAAATCAAAATAACAGTGAGAAAAAAATTTTCACCCTTCCTATGGGCAAAATGTAAAAGAATCTGGGCATATTGGGTGCTGTGTTATAGAGATACGGACCCCTCATACATTGGTGAGGGTGTGGACTGGAATGGCTTCTCTGGAAAGTTCACATTCTTTGACTTGGCAGTCTCACAAGTCTATTCAATAGAAATAAAGGCACCATTTTTTTTACATGTACAACGATGTTATTTTAACATTTAAAAAATTATAGCAAGGAATTGAAAAACATTCGTATGACCAATAACAGGAAAAGGGCTGAACAAATTGCAGTGTGTTTGTACTGTGCAATATTTGACATCTATTACGATAAAAAGAATGCCTTGGCTTACAAGTATTGATTAGGAATAATCTTCATAATAGATTAATTAGAAAAGGAACATTTCTGAGGGATATTAATAGTACGATCACATTAAAATATATGTTTGTATGGTTATAGAGAAAGATTTGGAAGGATGGATACACACACAAATGTTTTTACTGATTATCTTAGGTGAATAGGCTTGGGGGAGAGTTGCTAGGAGGAAACCATTTTTTAAAATATATGTTCAAATTGTTAAAATATGTTCAAATTGTTAAAATATATTTATCTATTTAATATCTAATATTTAAACATCTAATTATTTATTTAAGCCTATAACTCATTCTTAAGCTTTCTAAAGTCTCATCACTTGCACTGAGGGCTGGGGTTTGCCTATTTGCTGGTCTTTTGAGGTAGCCGTGCTGTGCCTCTGAGGAGAGAACTGACTTCCACTTCCTGGCCTGTACTACTTTTTAGCTCCTTTATCTGTCCCTCTTATTTCTGTGATCCATCACTTCACTACTATCGGGCCAGTATGCTGTTTCTTTGCCCCTTTATATTTCATTTGTGCCAGTCCAGGTTAATAACCAGTGGAGTAAAATCACACAGTCCTACCATTAGTGTCTCTATGAATTTGTGATCTTGAACGTAAGTTGATCCCTTAAAGATGGGTCTACAGTCTTTCTGTTTTCCCTCCTTACCTCTCTCCTTATATGCAAGTGATATTTCAGACATCCCCTTCCCCCCTTTCCTCAAGCCTTTAGCCCTGCTACCTGTTCTCTTGAGCAGCAAGTGGCTCTGTGCCTGACTCTAGGGAAAACGGCAACTCTGTAAACTCATTGCCACTAAACATGCAAACTTCACCTTCCTCTTGGCTGACTGGCCCCATGTGCTGGGGATCCCAGCCCTTCCTTTCTCCTTCTGGGGGTGATGCAGAGGGTGTATGTTCTTGCTACATGGATTATCCCTGCCATCTCATATATCTCTTCGATGTTTCCTCATTCATACATCCTGAAGAATAAATATAATGGCCTAGAATACCTGTGTCTGATTCTTTGTTACTTCTCTGTGTTATACACATATTTGCTGGATGGATAGAAAGAAGGAAGGATATTTGGGCAAAATAACAAGAAAGCAGCATGAGCTAAAGAGAGTAAAAAGACCTCAGTAGTAGAGATGAAAGAAATGATGGAACAAACCTAAAAACAGCCTTACTTTCACCTGCCCAAATGCTTCTGGCCAGGGGAGGAGGAGAATGGGGATGTGTTTCACTCTTACCTGATCAAATGAAGGTTTAACTGTTAGGACTGCCAAACTATACCATTGTGGTTTCTTAGCTAGAGTTATAAGCCAGATTCTCATATTTTGATATTTGTGTTGTATTTCCCAATTTTTGGAAAACAAATGAATGATAAAACTTTATCTGTAAACTGGGTTTCCCAAGCATGTATAAAAGTAGCTTGGGTTTGGGAAATAGTGAACTAATTAAATCTTTAATGTGCTAACATGCTTTGTGAATTTCCAAGAGCAGGAGACAGTGTGATGACTTCCAGCTTTATGACCATTAAGCACTTTTCTGTACTTGCTCCCATCCCCTCTTCTGAATATATATTATATGCCAAGAAAAATACTTTGAGAAATGCTGAGGGACACAAATTAATATGTGTACTAAAGGATAAAAAAAAAAAGAAGAAAAAGAAAGGTCAGGTTGCATGACGCACAGTAACATGACTATTAAGAATTTTTTATTTCTTGTCAGTTTGTGTTTTTCTGTACATTTTGAAGATGGAAAATGATTTTTTAAAAAATAAAACTTGTTTTGACTAATGTTACCTTAGAGGAAATAAGCTGTTTTGTAAATAAGTGTAGTAGAGTTCTAGTGTGGCTAAAACTTTTTGTACTACTGGCAGATTATCATGCTCTGTTATTTCAAGGTTTTATTAGGATTGACCTGCTTTCTATTATTCAAGTTACATTTTCTTATTCTCTTTTCCAGCGGCAGTCGATTAGGAGGCCTGGTCACAGTGTTGTGCTTCTTTTTCAATCACGGAGAGGTAGGTAGTCAACAAATATTTTCAAAATCTTTAGGGAATTTTACTTCTAGAAATATGAGTTTCTTCTTTAGGTAGTCAGTCAAGTATTTTTTAAAATTTTAGGAGATTTTACTAATAGAAATATAAATTTCTTCCTTAATTTCTTTAAATGTAATCTATAGTAGCATTCTTTAAATGTTTGATCTTATTTTGATTCATTTTTTTAAACACTAGCACTTATCTTTAGTTAACTTTTCATGACCATTATATCTTTTATGTGATACATCTCTTAGTGGCATGAAGAAATAGTGGGTCTGTGTTAAGTCTATGTATAATTTAACACTGTGTTTTAACTATGACGCAAATAAGCTAGCCACGTATCCATTAACTTCCTGTGTCGGGGTAACATTTTGATGTAGGAGCTATAGCGTATGTTTCTAGTTTAATGCATTTATATTAAACTTTAATATACTTTTGAGTATCCTTTGCAGAATATTTTATTGTATCTGTAAATTTTCACGTATCCAAGGCCTTTCCAAAGAGAACAGCATTGTAAAAAGCATAGACTCTGGATCCAGGTTACTGTGTTCAAATCCTGGCTCTGCCATTTAGTGACTGAGTGACCTAGGCAAGCCATTTAAGTCTCATCTTAGTTTCCTCTTTGTAAATGGGCATAATGATGTTATCCATTTCATGGGATTATTGGGGAGATTAAATGCGTTCATATGTGTAATGTGCCTAGAACAATGTTTGACACACAGTTACTGCTAAGTAATTATTAGTTTGCATAATTGTTTATATTATTAGTGGTAACTTATTTTAGATTAAATTTTAATGTAAGTTCAAGATGCCTGTGAAATCCTTCCACAAAATTAATTATAGTTGTAAATGAATTTCTAGTAATATATCTCTGTCCAGTTTTCTGTCATGGTAAGTTTTGCATGAAGGGAAAGAAAAGGTCAGGTTGCTTTGTGTGAAGTAACTCATTCCTTTTATGTGTTTCTACACTAAGTGTCTACAGCATTTGAATATGCACATGTTACAAAGCTCTAAGAGTAGTCATGCAAAAACTTAACTGTAGACTCAAGGTTGAATTTTTTATTATTCAGTGAATTACTGATGGAAATTGAACTAACACATGCTTAGTATTTAGAATCACAGAAATTTAAAGCTTTATGGATTAGAGCATTTGACAAATGATTGCAATACTACATCAATTAATTGATTTGATCTGAATTTTGAGCAAAGAAAAAAAGAATTATTTGGCTCTTTTTGACTGTGGATGCTGCTCAGTGCCGTGGTTGGACCATAAACCATTTGGAAGCACAGATCTGTGAGAATGACCTAAGAAACAGGAAATAACTGCTTAACAATGGAAGAAAGGAACATTGAGTGTTCACAATGAGATCTTGAGAGGAAAGGGACTGTTGAAAATTTTGAAGCCAAGGCACAGTTTTAAATACTACTGTCTCTTAAACAGAAATACTCTCAGTGTAAATTAGAGGTTGTTAATTCCTGATCTTACATTTTTCTAATAATTTTGATACTCATGTAGCATGAACATCATTTTTGACAAAGTCCTTTCAGTTCTTAACAATGAAATTCAGACAATTCAGTTCATTTTTCAGGTTGATAGTTTTTTTTTTTGATACTTTTCAGCTACTTGGTACACTGAAACATGCTTAGGGAACACTTTCCACTTAAGAAAAGGTAAACTAGGGCTTCCCTGGTGGCGCAGTGGTTGAGAATCTGCCTGCCAATGCAGGGGACATGGGTTCGAGCCTTGGTCTGGGAAGATCCCACATGCCGCGGAGTGACTAGGCCCGTGAGCCACAACTACTGAGCCTGCGCGTCTGGAGCCTGTGCTCCGCAACAAGAGAGGCCGCGATAATGAGAGGCCCACGCACCGCGATGAGGAGTGGCCCCCACTTGCCGCAACTAGAGAAAGCCCTCGCACAGAAACGAAGACCCAACACAGCCATAAGTAAATAAATAATTAATTAAAATAAAAAAAAAAAAAAAAAGAAAAGGTAAACTAAATGAGATTAGAATTAGAATTCTGGTTTTACTGAATTAGTCAAGTAGATAATTGTACTTATATCAGTAACTATAGCTTTAGAGTAGAAAAGTAACCATTTTGAGTAATGACATATTAAAATTTAGAACATAAACTGCAGTTTTGGGTAAAATAATCGTGAGAACTCAAGTAACTAAAAACTATTTTATTATAAGTTTATATTTATTTTGGTTTTCAGATTGTATGATTTTCAGACCCTTGTTTTCTTCTGATTTTTAAAAATGTTGCCTAAAGTACATAGTTTTTATAAGGGGGGGGGGAAGCATCTACTCTGATAATACCCATTCATGCATTTAGTGAACTTTTCCAGAGAATCAGTGTTGGCCTCATTGGAATTTCTAGACAGTTTCTAATTGGTACCCTTCTTTCTTAGAAGAGTTATTTAAATCATGTGAGTGAGTGGTTTATGTGCCAAAAAATAGTTGTGAATTGTTACCTGCTTTTTTCTATTTCCATTATTTAGTTTGCTCTGTACTTGAGTCCAAGATAGTATAAGATGTACTTTTTAAAATATTTTTTTCTCAGATGATTTTACAAGGGAAAGTATTTGCTTTAATAAAAGAACTGCAAATTATGTAGTGTAAATGGTTAATCAAATTATTTAAAACAAATTTAAAACCTTCAAATCTGAAAAATGTGAAAACACAATAAAAGAGCTATTAATTGCTCATAGTAATGATCAATAATATTGAGGTTATATATTTCATAATAAAAATTATGCAGATGTTTTCACTTATTAAGCTTTTTAATTAAATGTTGATTCTGTCCCTGTTGAGAATTATTGCTAAGATGAAAGCTAACAATTTTGTTTAGCTTTTAAATCATTTAGATGGGTACATTAAAAAAAAAAACTAAATGCAATATTTTTCTGCAATTTTTGACTATTAATTTCTTTTCCTTCCTCCCTCCCTCCCTTCCTCCCTTCCTTGCTTTCCTTTCTAACGATGGTAAGGTTTTGGCCAGGATATTTATTCTGAGTCTTCTGTTTATTCAACTCAATTAAAACAACATATATTGAGGTCCTACTGTATGTCAGGACTTGTAGATGCTGGGGATGTGTCAGTTAGTAAAACAAAGACCCCTGTCCTTGTGGATAATCATGTGACGGTGGGACAATCTTCTGCTTAATGTGGGGGAGTACTGGTTTATTTGGGGAGAAGCAAGGAGGCCATTGTGGAAGAGCAGGGAGTGGAAGGGATAAGGCCAGACAGTGAAAGATGGGAGGTGGCGTGTGGAAGGAGCCGATTCTGTAGTCTTGTCAGTCATTGTAAAGTTCATTTGGAGCACATGGAAAGGCCATGGAGGGTTACCTGCAGAAGAGGGACATGATTTAAATATTTTTTACATTAATTTGGACAATAGTGTAAGTGCAAGATGTGTTATTTATTCAGGCTATTGAGTGGTGTGCCTATTTGTGAAACTTACATTAACTCCAAAAGTCCAAAAACAGAGAGTGTGCTAGTCTTAGCTAGAAATGAATCTGTTGATGTAGATTTGAAAACTAGCTTCTAATGTAGTAGAAAACTAGCCGCAACATCTTTCGTGACCTGACCCTTTTTGCGTCTCACCACTCCAGGGCATTTTCTTTTTGCCTCAGTCCTGCTGTCCTTCCTTTCTCTAGTTCCCAGAAAGGACTGTTCCTTTTCCTTCCTCAGGGCCTTTGCACATGCTGTTTCCTAGCCCTGCATACTTCCCTCCCCCTGTATCTCCTAATCTGTGCCTAGTTAATTCTTAGTCATCTTTAATAACTGGACGTTTTAGTTTGGGTTTCAGTGGTGTTCTTCATTTCTTCTTGCAGATCTGGGTTTCCATCTGGTATAATTTCTCTTCAGTCTTATGAACTTTATTTAGCATTGTGGTGAAGATCTGCTGCCCATAAGTTCTCTTAGCTTTTGCCTTTCTAAAAACATCCTTGTTTTGCCTTCATTTTTTTAAAGTATATTTTTGCTGGATAAGAATTCTGGATTGAAAGCTTTATCTTTCAGCACTTTAAGTGTCATTCTTTTGTATTCTGGCTTCCATTGTTTCATAAGTCATCTGTCACTCTTATTATTGTTGTCCTGAATGTAATGTGTATCTTCTGTGGTGGTTTGAAGCTTTGTTTTTTTTGTTTTTTGTCGTTGTTGTTTTTTTAAATTAATTAATTAATTAATTTTATTTTTGACTGCATTGGGTCTTCATTGTGGCGTGCAGGCTTTCTTTCTCTAGTTGCTGTGAGCAGGGGCCTACTCTTCATTGTGGTGCGTGGGCTTCTCATTGCGGTGGCTTCTCTTGTTGTGGAGCACGGGCTCCAGGTGCACGGGCTTCAGTAGTTGTGGCTCGCGGGCTCTACAGCGCAGGCTCAGTAGTTGTGGCTCACAGGTTTAGTTGCTTCACAGCATGTGGGATCTTCCCTGACTAGGGATCGAATCTGTGTCCCCTGCATTGGCAGGTGGATTCTTAACCACTGCGCCACCAGGGAAGTCCCTAAAGCTTTGTTTTTATATTTGATTTTTATTGGTTTGATGGTGATGAACTTAAATTTGGTCTTTTTTGTATGTATCCTGCTTAAGTTTCACTGAACATCTTTGTTCCATGGGTTTTTTTTTTTTTTTTTAAATCAGTTTTTGGAAACCTTTTAGCAAATATCTTTTCTTCAAATATTTTGTCTTCCCCAATCTCTCTCTTATTGTCTTCGAGGATTCTAATTCCATGTATGTTCAACTTTTGATGTTATCCCACAGCTTTTTGATACTCTCTTCATCTTTTTTTTTTTTTAATTTATTTATGGCTGTGTTCGGTCTTCGTTTCTGTGCAAGGGCTTTCTCCAGTTGTGGCAAGCGGGGGCCACTCTTCATCGCGGTGCGCAGGCCTCTCACTATCGCGGCCTCTCTTGTTGCGGAGAACAGGCTCCAGATGCGCAGGCTCAGTAATTGTGGCTCACGGGCCCAGTTGCTCCGCGGCATGTGGGATCTTCCCAGACCAGGGCTCGAACCCGTGTCCCCTGCATTGGCAGGCAGATTCTCAACCACTGCGCCACCAGGGAAGCCCCATCTTTTTTTTTTTTTTTTCATTTTTTTCTCTCTTTGTCTCTATTTGGATATATTATTTTGCCATATCCCTGAGTTCATTGGTATTTTATTCTGATATTCAGTCTGCTTTAATGCCCATCCAGTGACTTGTTTATTTTAGATATTATAAATTTCAATTTTAGAATTTCATTGTTTCCCTGAGCTTCCATTTCTCTATTGAAAATTCTTGTCTGTTTACCCATTCTGTCCATCTTTTTCTGTAAATTTTTAAACCTAATTATTATAGTTATTTAACGTCCTTGTCTGCTAATTCCAACATTCATGTTATCTGTGGATTTAACTAGAATTTACCTTTTGATTGTGGGTTATATTTTTGTATTTTGCATGTCTCATAGATTTCTCTTTTATGCAAGACATTTTGTATAAAAGAATGATAAAGCCTGAACTAGATAATTGTTTTTGCTTGTTTTTTTCCCAGAGAGGGATTATCTTTTCCTGTGTCAGGCATGTAGGGTAAGGGCCTGAGCAGTTTGATCCCACCATGAGTCTTGCTAAGCTGGGCAGGGCTGTGGTTTTAATTTGTTTTAGTTTACCTCCAGTTTCAAATGAATTAAGGAGATTTCTGCTCTGTGGCTCAATCTCCAGTTTCCCATATGCTCAGCCCAGGGCATGATCTCTTTGATCTTAGCAGCAATTGAATTTGGAGGGGGTCAAGTTTTAGCTTTTTAGTTTCAGTCCATCACTGGATTCGACTTCAGCAAGTTCCTGGAAGCTAAGCACTGTGTGAGATTGTGACTTCTCTCTGCTTCCTCCCTGTTCTTCACTGCTTCTTCACCCCAATCTGAATATCCAATTAACTTAGTACTGTTTGTTGAAAAGACCATTCTTTTCCCATTGAATTGTAGTGGTGCTTTTGTCATTAATCAAGTAACTGTATATTTGTAGATTTGTTTTTAGACTCTCAAATCTGTTCCATTTTTCTATTTATCTTTAAGCCAGTATCACACTATCTTAAATATCGTAGCTTTAAAAGTTTGATATCTGGTAGTAAAAAGTCTCCAACTCTGTTCTCCAGTGTTGCTTTAGCTAGTCCAGGTTTTTGTATTTCCATATAAATTTTAGAATCAGCTTTCCATGATTCCTCCTTCCCCCAACAGATTTACAACCTGCTAGGACTTTAGTTATAATTGCCTTGATCTCTAGATCAATTTAGGGAGAAGTGACATTCTAAATATATCAGATCTTCCCATCTATAAACATAGGTATTCTTTCATTTATATCAATCTTCTTCAATTTCTTTCAGCAATGTTTTATGTCTTGCAAATTTTTTGTTAGATTAATTCCTAACAAATGTGTGTGTGTGTATGTGTATTTTCTCTGCCCTTTTGATATGTCCTCAGTGTTCTTTCAACACTTACTTTCTTGCACAAAAAGGTGTTTCAAGATCACCTCGTACTGTCTTGCCCCCAGATGTGGAATCAGCTATTTTCCAAGGAATCTTGGATCCTGTTAGTGGAAAATGGTAACTAGAGACCACAAGTGGGGTGCTTGATATGCTTATTACTGCTTGGATGTAATCACTTTTAGCTCCTTTTAGCAAAAATCATTAATTCATACTGATTCCTCCAATAATTCTAATCTAGTAATCTAGTAGTATAAACCCTGCCTTCTCCCATTCCATATTTGTATCTCCTCCCTCCCCACAATCTAAATGTATTTACTTACTTGCTTTATTCTATAATATACACAAAATCGTTTCAGAATTAGTACACTATGATTACCAATAACAAACCTACTAAGTAAGGTTTAAGATTTCTTTGCTGTTCTTTTTTTTCCTAAGATTATATTCTACTAAGGGGGTACAGAGTTCAAAAGTAAAACAGCTCAAAATATACCTAGATTATTTTTGCTTCTCTGTTATGTTACCATTTAATACAGTTAGAATCATTTGTTTCAGTTTATGTTTATACTGCCTTTGTATCTTGACAAATACCTTCAGAAATACTGTATACAGAATTCTAATTATGTTGATAACCTTGAGAAGTTTAGTTTACAACCACATGGTAAAGGTGGTAGAGTTGATATTGATAACATCTTGTCAGCTTTTTATATTTTAAATAAGTAAGGAATGGTCAGGTTGCGTCATTGCTATAAAGGATAGAGTCATGAAGATGTAATTTATTGCTTATCCAACAAAGCTGACTGATTTCACAGAAGTTCTATGCAAACTTTATGGTAGGATATGGTGATATCCTAGAAGTTCAGAGACAAAAAAGGTAAATGTTTCTTTTCATAGAACCAGTAGAAATTCTTTATTAAGATGGTAAAGCTTAATAATAGCAATTATACATCACTGAAACATTAATTTTCATGTGAGCCAAAATTGTATTACATATTCAAATTGTAACTGACTGGTTATTTGGGCAGCATGTCAGTACATGGTACAGAAAGAGACAAACTCCAAGAAAGCTACCTGACTTATTATCAAGGTGCAGTCCCGTCAGCCTCACAAAGCCCATGCCAAGCTAAGGGTCTACCTAAACAATGGGACTGCTCTAAGTAACATCAGATAGAAGATGTTCAAACGATAGCTGTTGCACCTAGCATTATTATGGTTGATATCTGGATAGTTGAATCCTTAAACCTGCACCATTCTCAGAAGAAGAGTAGCCAAACCCATGGTGGTCAGAAATCTTTTGTGGAATCGCTTGTAAGTATAGTGTTCAAAGCAATATTATAGCTAACATAGCAGTGCAGCAGTCAGAGGTGGGATAATTTGTTTTAAACCCAAACATTATACCAACAAGTTACAATTGATCCTACAAAGGTTAACTCTAGTTAAAACTCTTGAACAAGCCTTAAACATGATCTGTTTGATACTAACTATAACTTATAATTGACTAGTCAGTTCTATTCCTATTTTTAAACTGTGAAGAGAAATCAATTAGATTATGCTAGATCTCTAATAGAATAAGTAAACTATTTGAAAGTAGAGGTTGAAAAATGAAGCTGTTTATTGCTAAAATTCTTCATTTTTGTTTGAGTACATGATTAAAAAATTCAGCCTTCACCAAGCAGAAAATAGATTAAAAGCCTGTTGCCATCAATATCTAGGCAGTGTTATGTTGCAGTATTATTCAGTGCTATGAAATGTGTGCTAAAAATTATTTAGTGGATGATGACAGTTAAAACAGTGTAAGATTTTTTATTGAGTTTACTTTCACAATTAAAGGATTTCTTATTCTTTGTTCAGAGAATAGAATACATTTGTGTAACCCTTTTTGAAGCAGTTCACGTGTGTATATTTCCTCCTTTCATTCTTACATTTGAACCTATAAAGAGAACTATAGAGAGAACTATAGATTTTTATTTTCTATTTAAAATTATAGTTAAATAAAAAATATTTATTTGTTGAAACTTAAGGTATGATTAAAACAAATCTGTGTACTATTCTCATATTATATGGTGTCATCTGGAGCAGCAATTATGTTAGTACCAGATCTAGTAAAGCACCCTGTGTTATTGGAGAAACAATAAGAAGCACTTTCACATATATATGAATTCATTCACTCTTAACTTTTTAGAAGGAGAAAACCTTGCTCTTTGTTACTAATTTATAAGTGAGCCTTCTTATCCTTACTTTACAGAGGATGTAATCAAGTTTTAGCAAACTGTGACTCCTGCTATTAAGAGAAATGAATTTCTAAGAGATGACAACATAGTTGTATTTGGTAACAAAATAAATATGGGTGAACAGTCTGTATGAAGAAAGTTTTCAAATTGTGTATTACATAGTTTAAATATTTTCTTTTTGGTTTTTGCATAGAGATTGGTAGCCTTATAAATTTTAGTTGTATATCTCTACTGTCAATCATACTGAAATCTCTAGTTAATCTAATAAACTAACAGATTTTTAAATTTGCATTTCAGTAACAACAAATATACATTTTTAAAGACTTTTTCAATCTTTTCATATTCTCTTGTATGTACAGTTCATTTATAAATAGATATTTATGTTAATTTCATAGAGAATGGTGAGTTTTGGTTAAAAAAGAGGAATAAATTGGCTCAAACTTTCTATAGCAGTAGAAGAAATATCTAATAGTCTGAGGTAGAGCTAAAATAAAGGAAAGACTTATTTCCACTGTGGTCTTTGTAATACTATATAGTCTCTAAAGTAGCCCTGCTTGACGTGAAAGATGTAATGATTTCTTCTAGTGTGACTAGCTTAGTCGTAGTAATATCAAATTGTTCACATTTAATCCAGTGCAGTTTTCTTTAAATTGAAAGGTGGACTTATTAATATAGTATATATGCAGAAACATGATGGAGTCTAAAACTGGGATACTGCATTATTTAATTAAGTCTAAAGTAAGCTTTTCAGAAAGGTTGCTACTTAACTATTTTAGGACTTTTGTTATCTTATTTGATCCCCAGTGCCGCTTTTAAATATTGCAGCCCAGGGTGGCTTGGTCAAAGAAGAAGTAAAAACAAAGATGGAGTGCTCCTTTTAAGCAGCATTGTCAATAAAAATACTAACAGTGATGACCACAGGGAGTTTTGAAATATTGGTTATGGATAGTTTTGCTGAAATTCATGGGAAAGAAGACAAACTATAGTTCATTTTCAAAACCAGTTCAAATGTAGTGTTTTTACTTTTGGCAGAACATTTTCTTGCTGGTGCTTTCCCTACTTTCCTTTTAGGCTACAGTTGAAGTTTTTTAGGACTTCGTTGTTGACAATTCATGATGTTACTGTTGCTCAAGATCTTATGCCATGTGTATCTTCCAGTTTTGCTCTTGGTAGAAAAGTTAGTAGCTTGTTTTCCAGCACACCATTAAGTTGTGGAAAAAACTTCATAGCAGCTTTCGCTTGGTATGTCTTACTCAACAATTTTGGCAAAGATACCATACACTATATGAATTTTTTTTCAGTGTACCCGTGTGATGTGGACACCTCCTCTCCGCGAAAGCTTCTCGTATCCGTTCCTTGTACTTCAGATGTTGCTTGTGACTCATATTCTCAGGTAACTTTGTCTTATCTTTAGTAGTTGTTGTTTGTTTGTTTTGCATTGAATAACTTAAGCTAGAATTTTTTAAACTTCCAGTATAAAAAGTGTAATAAAATAATTAAGTTGATGCAGTTGCTAGGTTGAATTCATAAAGGGGTTTTAAGAGTATAACTTCAAAATATTTACTACCCAAAACATTTTCTTGATCTGCCTTTTAGTCTTCTTTCCTTTAATTAGTGGTCCACGGGTACTGCTCGAGGAGCAGCAAATCTGCTTCCACTTGTTCTGCCATCTCTACTTTCCCAAGCCATTTTCTGCCACCACAGCAGCCTCCAAAAATAGAAAGAAGAGGGAAAGCTGGTGGCAGTGGGGTGTATCCCATAAGCTATAGCCCTTCAAAGCAAAGAACGGTTCATAGAATAGGTGTGGTCAGGTACATTAATACATGTAGTTCTTCTTTCTGTGTTTGTTTAGCATCCCTGAGAATTGGATAGTAGGGGTAGAAAGAAACCACCTGAGTAGACAAAGGTATGCTAGGATAATTCCTGCTAGAAACTCAGGATTGGATTGAGCCCTCCCATGTTTCTCACTACAAGAGTGGAGAGAGTTAGACCGAGAACTGTTCCCTCCCCTCTCTGTTGACAGATATTGAATCTAGATTGATGCTGCCTTGTTTCAGAGGGTGAAGATAAAACAAAACGGGGTGTATGAAAGAACAGAACAAAGCATGATGAAAATCTGAAGATGACCCAGACTAAGAACTCCTTTCAGTGATCTGCAGAATTCAGGAGAACTGGTTGAAGTCTGTTACATCAAACCCTTTGAATGTTCTATTTCCCGTGATGATCTCAACAGGAACAGAGCCATTACGTGGCTTTGTCTCTTATGTAGGGTTTTTAGACCAGCCTTTCACAGAATGTGGGATGGGTGGCAGCTTTTGTATTAGCTTTTAAAGTCTCTGCAACTCCAGCCTGATTGCTGTCCCTTAAATTCCTCTTTTATTATGAAAATTAGAACTTCTTTAGCATCTTCAAATAAGATGAACTCTGAATTCATAACCTTTAGTTCTGGGGCACTTTGATAGAGGTTTTCTTCTCAAACACTTCAGGAGGAAGTGTTGTGCCGTATGAGTGTGATTCATCACTGCACATGCTGTGTTTCCACATCCGCGTTCTTGATCTTGGCTTTTTTCTCCAATACAGTGCAAGCAGTGGACTGCCCATCAATCTCTACTTTCTGCTTTTCTTCTACCTCTGCTTCTGTCTTAAATCCAGTGATGGCAAACTTTTGATTCTTCTCATATTCCCTTGCTGATGTGCTGTGATCTGAGCAGCCGTGTATGGTGCTGCGCCACCTGCTAAGTGTTGCTTCCTTTAATCCATCCCGAGAGGTGGACTGTAGAAGGTTCTGCTACTTTGCTATTGCTGCTCTAACAAATCACCACAAACAGGTTTATCATGTTACATCTTACAGTTCTGTAACTCAGAAATCCTAAGATAGAGGTGTCAGCAGGGCTGCACTTCTTCAGGAGAGTCTAAGGAAGAACCAGTTTTCTTGCCTTTTTTAGCTTCTAGAGGATTGCTTGCATTCCTTGACCTGTGGCCCCCTCTATCTTCAAAGCTAGCAATGGTGGATTGAGTTCTTAGCAGTCATTTTACTCCAACCTTCTTCTTTGACTTTAAGGACCCTTGTGATTACATTGGGCCCACCTGGATAATCCAGGATAATCTCCCTATTTGAAGGTCAGCTGATTGGTAACCTTAATTCCCCTTTGCCATGTAGTGGGCCTCTTTGGAGGCTATAATTCTGCTGACCACAGTGGAGCTACTCCAACTCCTGTTTCTTGGCTTCAGGGACTGCTTTCTGTTAGGATCTTTTGTCTTGTTTGTCAGGTGCTTTTGTGATAAGCTCTTTATGTTTTCTTTAGCCTCCTAATCATTGTCATTTCAGCCTTATCCACCTCCTCATTCTTGTCTTTACTTTTGGTTTTTATAAAAAAGTGTTGGGTAAGGGAATTTCCTTCCTTCAAGGGCTTTTATCATTCTCTTTGTTTTTCTCTAGTTGACATCTTCCTTCTGCTTTCTTGGCAACTGCAGTCCTTTTTGCTGGGGAAAAGCACATCCTCCTTTCCTAGAGTCATGGTAAACTTCTTACCTTTCTTCTGAAGGATGACAGCCTAATTTCTAGTGGTCATTTAAGTCTTCTGATATTTCATCTTTATTACTGAATTCTCTCTCTTTGGCAGAGCAGCCATTTCCTCTAGTTCTCGGTTTCCACCTAGAGTTGACATCTCATGATGTGGGGCGGTGGAGAGGTGAATGCCTTGAGTGAGCCAGGAAGAGGCTGAGCAATGTTCATGTGGGCTGCAGGTACTAAGGATACTGTTATAAAGCTAGAATAGACTTTTCCTAATGCTAAACATCATTACAAATAAGGTTAGAAAGATATTTTATCCTAACAAATTGGTTTTGTCCAATTTTGAATTTTAAGTATTTTTAGAAATTCAATTTTGTATAAATCACCTAATACCAGCCACAGTGAAGATGTTAGGCATGTTGGGGGCTTCACACTGGCTCCCTGATTTAGGAGAAAAGTACTTCTTAAAACTAGCATGAGAGATAAAATCACCTCACCCTCCTAAAAATCCCTTGCATTACAAGTCAGGACCAAAGCGAAGCCTCTAAATGTGACTCCAGAAGGGCCCCTGCCATTGCCTCTTTTCTGTGTCCTACCTGTGCAGGACCCAACTTTTCTCCTGTATCCTCCACAAAACCTCCCTCAGCTGCTCAGCCTGTATCCTGAATACTTGCTTGCTTGTCTGCAGAATACTTAGCACTTAGAATCTGCTACTTCTGTGATTTTTTCATAGACATCGTTTGTCTCTCCAAATGAATCTATTGAATGCAGCTTTAAATATGTTTGGTTATGAATTCACCAAAATATAGTTTGAAAAATCTCAATGGATACACTGACCTAGATGCCCTCTCTCTCCTTGGAAAGCTTTGTTTTTTACAGTTATATTGGGGATTTACTTTTCATAGGAAATTGTTGTAATTTAGTGTCAGGAGGTATAATTTCTAATCCATTGGTTCATTTTATATCTGGTTTATGTTATAACCAGATCATGTTTAGAGATTCTAATTTGCAGTGGTTTGGAGCCAAGCTAGACTATTTTCTGGTTAAACTTACTTATTTTATCTTTTTAAGGGCTACAAAACTTTATAGAGGAAGCTTGATTGCACTCTGCATTTCCAATGTATTTTTTATGCTTCCATGGCAGTTTGCTCAGTTTGTACTTCTTACTCAGGTAAGGTGCTTATATTTTTAAAACGAATTAAGCTTAGTGAGCTTGATTATGAGAACTCATTTGTCTAAAATTATGGAACTGAGATGTTATATGATTCTAAGTCCTAAAAAGTTTTTTAGTCCATATTTTGAAAGAAATTTCGGGGTAGGGAAATATATGATTTACTTATTAATGGGTGTTAATTATTTACTTACTAGTAGAATGCATTTATTGAACTCGTTTATAAGAATGCTTATCTTTTTTCTTAAATATTAGTTTGCTTAAAAGAGAACTAGTGTTATAACATTAAGTATTTCTCTTAAGGAGACTGTAGTATTTATCTTAAGTAAAATGTTTTTGTGAATAATAGTGGACTTTCTTACACACAGGATAAATACACATAGGATAACATAGGAAAAATAGCTAAACAATTTATGTTTTATATAACTCCCTTACCAGCCTGTAATATATTTATCATCTTTCCACATACTCTTGTCTGTCTCTTTCCCTTCAAATAGAGGTCTATAAAGCAAGGTAAAGGTCGCTTGTTGAGAGAGGGAGTAAAATGTGTGCTCATTTCTCCCTGCCACCACTGTTTCTACTTCTTTCTTATACTGGCCATATTCATATGCATATAAAGCAGTATAAGAGTTGCTTTTTAATGTTCTTTGAGATGTCTTGCTTGAGAAATGAAGTCAGACCTGGATTTGAGTCCTAACTCTGTTCACTGGCTGCTTGAGTTGGACAAACTGCATAACTTTTCTTAGTTTCAGTTTTCTCATTTATGAAGTAGATAAAATGAAAGACCCTACTGTATTGGGTTGTGATTAGGATCAGATGGGGTCAGGTATGTAAGAGTCTTAACACATTACCTGCTACTTAAGACATCAAGTTAGCTGCTTCTATCATTTTTTTTTTAAAGAGGCTCCATTTGTACTTCATTCTTTCTTTGATCTTATCTTTTAGACTCCTTTGGCTTCTTTAGTTTGAGGACATTTTAAATGTTTCTGGTTTAAAATGTCCCTGAGGGTCACTCCTTAAGATGCTACCCTGTAGGCCTGCTGTGTATTGCTTAGCCCCTGGAGTGGAAAGGGAGAGTTCCTATCCTTTCACTTAGTGGAGATGGCCTGCTTTTTGTTTTTTTGGCAGGGGAGGGGAGGAACTGGGGGGAGGTGCATGGAGTGAGGGTAGGCAGTACTGTGCCCCTCTTTCGGGCTTACATTGAATAACAACACACTTTTCCACAGCTACTGTGTCATATCTGTCACCCTTCAGCAGTGCCATGTTCCCCATGGAGAAATCTGGGTCAAGGGAGACCTTGTTTTTCTTGCTACTGGGAAAATTTGTTGTAGATTATTTGGAGACAAAAAACTTGATGAATGGAACTTAAGTTACATGTTTAAGTTTCAGCTGTTTTGCCATTTGTTTAAACCATATTTGCGTAGTAAGAGAAGCGTGGAATTTAATTTGAATTGCTTTTTCCATGAAGAAAGGTGGAGAGGCATTGTTTGACATAATACCTCTCTATACTTTACTGAGGTAAATTATTTAATCAATTAATTCATATAATCAATTAATGCATATAAATAACACCAGTACTCTTAGAATCCTTGGTAAATACATACACAGTTTTCTTCAAAACTGTTAAAAAAGTTAAAAATACCTTTGTAGTGAAAGTACTTCTAGTTTGAAATTTGATAAATTTGATTATGCCCAACACTTGAATATTTGTATAAATGAAAGAGAACACTAATGGAGATACTCGTAAAGACTGATTAACAAGCAGAACTCAGTGTATTTTTACACACACACGCATTATATAATTATTTTTTAGTTTAATGTACCTTCCCCAATTATGTATTGTCACGTTATAATTAAATTTTTATATTTTTTGATTGAGCAAGGCACTTTGTAATTGTACATGTTGGCAGTAGAGTCACTCTGACATTAAAAGGAGTATTGTTTGGATAATCCGTAAAGTAGATAATTTACATGGTTAATTGAGAGAGATGTGAATGGAAGAGAAAAATCAACCGATATGTGCTATATTAATATATTGACCATAATAAATAATAAATTAGCAGGTAAGAGGGAAACTAAAGAACTTACTTTCAATATAAATATAAATTTGAGGCAAAGTAAAGATAATCTTTTCTTAATTTTTTAATCTATTCATTATATATATAATTTTAATTTTTAATATAACTTTTTAAATTTCAGATTGCATCATTATTTGCAGTATATGTTGTGGGATACATTGATATATGCAAATTACGGAAGATCATTTTTATGCACATGGTAATGGTTTTTAAATTTTTTTTTTTCCCATTTACCTGGACCTTAAAACAAACTCCTGATTAGTATTTTATTTATTCATGGTTGCAACTAGTTTTGACATAATTCCATAACTAAAACAAGTGTTATTCAAAAACTGTGATATAATTAACAGACCTTGTTTTAAATAGGCCACCCAGAAAATTTAATTACCTGATTTGAGTTTGTGCCCAACTTATACATTATTAGTAAAAGAGGTAATTCGTGAAAGAGAAACATGGAATGGTATATTATCCAGGAGCCTTCTGTTAAAATGAAGTGGAGTATTCATTTATTGAGCACAAACTATCCAGGCATGTGGGACATATCAGTGAATAAAACTGCAAAGATCCCAGCGTATATGTGGATTACATGCTAAAAGAGTGGAGGAAGAAGACAGAGGATAAATAATAAACATAGTAAATGGGTAAATTATATAGTATGTTAGAAGGTGGTAAGGGCTATGGAAAAGGACAAGTCATGGTACCCCAAGGAGGTCAGACTGGCCAAGTGTCAAGGGATGGGAGATTGAGGTGTCACATGAGGAGGTCAGAGGAGGTCTTATTGAGAAGGGGGTAGTGGAGCAAAGATTGGAAGGAGGAGAGGGAGTCAGCTAAGTAGATGTCATGGAGAAGAATATTCTAGTTTGATGAAATAACCAGGGCAAAGGTCTTAAGGCTGGATGGTTGATTTTGATGAATATTGATTTTTAAAATCATTTGTCCTCTCTGTCATTAGTTCTTACAATTTTGATATTTTCTTTTTCCTATAATTTTAATGTAATTACAGCATGCTGTTGTTTTGTGCTGGTCTCAGCCTATCAATAACAATGTTGTGGTTGGACAGGCACTTGTGGTTCTTGTGATTGCAAGATGCCCTTCAGCAATAACTATCAGGAAACTTTGAAAAAAACCAAGGTTTATTACTTACAGGACCTGGAAATTACACAGCACACCTGGGACCACACAGTTAGGTCGTGGGGTGTGGGGGGAGGCATGGGAGAGTTAGGGAACAAGCATGCCCTGGAGTTCCGCCTTTATTGGGGTCCAGGATGGGGGCCTAGGATTTTGAGGGCTCATTTTTTTTTTTTTTTTTTTTGGTGAATTTAAAACATACAAGTAGGAGTTTAAATCACAGGAAGAGAAAAAACTGGCCCAAAGGTCAGTTGTTGAAATTAACCAAGATCTCTAAAACAAAGCCTCAGTGGGGGCAGGTGGCCTGACCCTTTATCTAGTCATGCGGCTGGCAATATGTTTATTCAAGAGATAGCCATGTTTCAAGTGGATCGCAATAAAAGCTTTAAGTCAGACACTTGTATTACGAAGAAGAAAAAATCCCCAACTGTCGGGGTTTATACTACAGCCATATATTTTTTTATTCTCTAATAATTGATACATATAAATAGGACATTTACAACATATAGAGAAGTTATGAACAGAGTTCTAAAATGAACAACCATGAGCCTACCCTCCAATTGAAAAATGGAACCGTCATTACTTTGAAGCCCTTGTGTGTCCTGAACACATCCCCTCACTTCTCTTGGAGATAACCACCATCCTGACTTTTAAAATTATAATTAACTTGCTTTCCTTTATGACTTTACCATCTACTTATTCCTGAATAATATATTTTTATTATTAAATATTAGTATTGTTTTTAAGGTTTATAAAATGTTCTCCTTTTTGTGAGACGTATGTTTTCACTCAGATTTTTGAAATTTATATGCTGCTGGAGTTCAGACATTTTCTTTGCTTTATGTTTTCCATTGTATAAATAAAGCATGATATATTTATCCATATTCTTGTTGAAAGACATTTAGGTGTTTTCCTTTTATGTATAATGGTGTACATTCTTACACATACCTCCTGGGGAATATATATTGAGTTTCTCTAGGGTATTTACATAGTAGTAGAATTTTCAGGTGGTAAATTAAATACATGTTCAACTTCACAATTTAATGTTGCATTGTTTTTCAGAGATAATTAGACTACTTTGAACAGTAACGTATAACCGTTCTTTTTTTTTTAATTTTTCATTTAATAAATTTTTTATTTTTTTAAACTTTGGGTTTATTTATTTATTTATTTATGGCTGTGTTGGCTCTTCGTTTCTGTGCGAGGGCTTTCTCTAGTTGCAGCAAGTGGGGGCCACTCTTCATCGCGGTGCACGGGCCTCTCATTATCGCGGCCTCTCTTGTTGCGGAGCACAGGCTCCAGACGTGCAGGCTCAGTAATTGTGGCTCACGGGCCTAGTTGCTCCGCGGCATGTGGGATCCTCCCGGACCAGGGCTCGAACCCGTGTGCCCTGCATTGGCAGGCAGATTCTCAACCACTGCGCCACCAGGGAAGCCCCGTATAACAGTTCTTGTTGTCCTACATCTTTTTTTATTTTGTCAATTTGGAGAGTATAAAATGGTATCTTATGGCCTTAATTTACATTTTCTCTGGTTTTCAATAAAGTTGAACATCTTTTCATATGTTTATGGGCCCTTTGTGTTTACTTTTTTGTGTCACTCCTATTCAGATTTTTCATCAATTTTTCTCTTATGTCCAAGGAAAAAATGGCATCTGTTTTATTCACTGCAATGTAATCCACTATTTTCATTATTTGCTTTGATGCTTGAATTGTTCCCGATTTGGCCAGCTACTTCCTGCTGGCTTCTTTGTTCTTTTACTATGTCCTCATTATGCTTTGAACACTTTTTCAAAGAAATTAATAAAGGCTCAGCTTCATCAAGTGCTTTTCTGCATCTGTCTAGATGATCCTCTGTATTTTTCCCTCTTTAATATGTTACTGTGGTGAATTACATTAATTGATTTTTTACATTAAGAAACCATGCTTTTCTGGACTAAACAATTTTTATATTAATTATATTGCTGGATTCATTTGCTATTATTTTGTTAGGATTTTAAATCTCTGCTCATGAATGGTATTGGACAGTACTTATCCTTTTTTAGACTTGAGATTTTTTTCCCCAAACTGTTTAATGTTTTTTTTTTTTTTTACATAGCAATAAAAATTCAAGTAATTGTTAAGCATTTAGAGTCTGTCAATCACACAGTCACATAGGCAACTATCAATGAGGGCTTTGACTCAAAGTTATAGTTATAAAAGTACTAACATTACACAGGTTTAGTTTGTATTAGAACCTAGCCTGGGTAAATGATACACACTTTATGATGTCGCTTACTGACTATGGAACTAGTTACTTATTATCCATAGTTGCTTTATAAACTCCTAAATCCCTATAGTTAAAAAGGAAAAAAGTATGGAATTGTTTCCAAAAATTTTTTCCATTTTTTTATTGTGATAAAATACACATAAAATTTACTGTCTTAAGCATTTTAAGTTTACATATCAATGATATTAAGTACATTCTTATTGCTGTGCAAACATCACCACCGTCTATCTCCACAAGTCTTTTCATCTTGCAAAAATGAAACTCTATACCCTATAGAGTTATAACTCCCTATTCTCCTTCCTCCCCTCAAGCCCTGGAAACCCTCATTCTGCTTCCTCTGTCTATGCTTTTAACTACTCTAAGTACCTCATATAAGTGGAATCATGCATGATTTGTCTTTTCCAGAATAGGTTACTTCGCCTGGTATAATGTTCTCAAGATCCATCCATGTTGATGCAAATGGCAGGGGCTTCCTTCTTTTTTATAGCTGAATACTGTTTTATTGTGTATATATACCACATTTTCAATATCCATTCATCCATGGATGGAAACTTAGCCTGTTTCCATGTCTTGGCTGTTGTGACTAATGCTGCAATGAACATGGGAGTACAGATATATCTTTGATATCCTGTTTTTGTTTCTTTTGGGTATATACCCAGAGGTGGATTTGCTGGATCATATGGTAGTTCTATTTTTAATTTCTTTTTTTTTTGAATTTTATTTATTTTTTTATACAGCAGGTTCTTATTAGTCATCAATTTTATACACATCAGTGTATACATGTCAATCCCAATCTCCCAATTCATCACACCACCACCCCCACCCCCCGCCACTTTCCCCCCTTGGTGTCCATATGTTTGTTCTCTACATCTGTGTCTGTGTTTCTGCCCTGCAGATTTCTCAAGGAACTTCCATACTGTTTTTCATAGTGTACCAATTTACATTCCCATCAACAGTGGGGAAAAGGGTTCCCTTTTCTCCACATCCTCACTAATACTTACCTCTTGGCTTTTTGATAAAGGTCTTTCTAACCGGTGTGAGGTGATGTCTCATTGTGGTTTTGATTTGCATTTACTAATGATTAGTGATATCGAGCACCTTTTCATGTACCTGTTGGTCATTTGTATGTCTTCCTTCAAAAAACCATCAATTCAGGTCTTCTGCCCATTTTTTAATCAGATTATTTTTGGGTTTTTTGCTACTGAGTTGTAAGAGTTCCTTGTATATTTTGGCTATTAACTGTATCTGGTATATAGATTGCAAACATTTTCTCCCATTCTGTAGGTTGCTTCTTCTTGTCATTGTTTCTTTAGCTGCGCAGAAGCTTTTTTTTTTTTTTTTAAAACATCTTTATCAGAAGCTTTTTTAGGTTGGCCCCACTTGTTGTGATTTTGCTTTCATTGTCTGTGTTTTTAAACTCATGCATGACTGTTTGCATTAGGGCTGGTTTATGAGGGATGGGTAGCTGCTGGTGAGCTAAGAGCTAAAATTTACTGAAATTGACACAGTTTCCCATCTAGGGGTTCTCCTGGAAGTTGCGAGTTTTGATAGACTCCCGAGTTCCCAAATAGTTCCATCAGATAGTTTGTCAAGTAGCATTTGTTGTCTAGGTGGGGAGACAGATTCCTAGTGCCCCCTATGCTGCCATTTCCCCAGAATCCTCCAGCTACACTTGCCTGATTTTGATACCGGATTTATTCTAGCCCCATAGAATTAATTGTGTTTCTACTTTCTCTGTCTGTGGTAGATTTTTTGTAAGATTGGGAGGAATATTCCCTGAAAGTTTGGCAGAGCTTGCCTGTTAAACTATATGGACCTGTTATTTTTTTTGTGTGGACAGATCTTAAATTACTGATCTAATTGTTTAAGGATAATAGGACAATTTAGATTTTTTCTTGAGTCATTTTTTAGCACTTTTATGTTATTAGGAATTTTCCCGTTCATCTCAGTTTTAAAATTCACTGACATGAAGTTGTTCACAGTGTTTTCTTATTTTTTTTAATCTGCTAAAATATAGATACTCAAAAAAGATATAGATACTAAAATAACTTATAATATCTCTCTTTCATTATGTACCTTCTAAGTTCTCAATTTTCTCAGTATAATACTCCTCAAATTTTATTCTTCATATTTAAATTAACTGATATTTTTGAGCACCAGTTGTTTGTCAAACATTTCCTAGGCCCTTAGCATACAACAGTGATAAAAACAATTTAAAAAATCTCTTCCCTCGTGGAGCTTATATTCTAGTGTACATAGACAGAAATAAATCAAATATATAAGATAAACAATATGTTAAATGGAAGTAAACACTATTATGGAAAACAAAGCAGACAAGGAGAGTGGGATTTACTGAGTAGGTAGGGGAGGTGGTCATTTAAAAGAGTGGGAAAAGAAGGCCTCACTGAGAAGGTTACATGGGGTTAGATGAGGAGGCATCCATTAGGTTAAAAGAAGCAGCAAGCATAAGTGCTCTGAGGTGGGGATATACTGGTGTGTTCTAGAATCTGCAGAGTGTGGCTGGATTGGAGTGAGAAGGGAAAGGGTCATTAGAAATGAGGTCCCAGAGGTTAGTGGGCAGACTCTATAGGGTCGTGTAAGTCTTTGAAAGGTCTTTGGTTTTTCCTTGAAGTGAGAATCAGAGCCCTTAGAGGGTTTGAGTAGAGAAGTTACCAGAGTTGGGAATGGAGGTTGTGCATATTGTCCTTTATATCTAATCTGTGACTAAAGCAGTAATGTTAAGACAGCCTAGGAAGAACGTCAATTTCCTAACTTTAGCAATAGGAATGGTTCATAAAACTCTGCAGCTCTATCCTGATGCTGCATGGCACTTATCTTGTGTGGTCCTAAATTGGTTCGTGTAAAATAGTTCTGCTTCCTCAAGAGGTACCACTGACAATGTTGCAGATGCTGCAGTTGCCCTTCAAACCAGATGTGTATTAACTCTGTGTTATATAACTGCTGGTTCCTTTAGCCAAGATGCCAAGTCCAACTTTTTTTTCTCCAGTTAGTCACATCCTGGGATTGATTATAAATCCAGTATTGCATGTCTTGTGTGTAACTGTTCTAAAGAATCTTATTTTATGTACTATATGTATCAGAATAGTGTACATTGCCATGTAATGTAAAAAAGAAAAATCGACATAAATAATTCAGCCAACTATCTAAGTGTTATACCAACTAAAAGCATAAATAAACCTTGAACAGTGGAAAAAATAAATTGGGGGAATGGACCCCAAATATCTCTCCAGACCCTTGACACATCCTTTCTTAATACTACCTTATATTTCTCTTGAATACCCTTAGCAGTGCTTTGCCTGATTCTTGGTTATGAATCTGCTTATTCAAAGTGATGATATTTTGCTAGTTTTTGCCAAAATTGATTGGGGAAATTTTAAAGTTGATTTTAAATTGTGGCACTTAAGGAAAAAGGCTATTGTTATAAAATTTTGAGAATTTGGTTCCTTACCCATTTGAGATAGGCTGGGACCTGGTATCTTCTACTGGAGTGCTTGCACCTGGACAAAAGTCTCCATTGAGCAATAACATACAAAGAAACTATCAGTGACTAAAATAACTACACCATGCACAGCTGGAGCAATTATGAGCAACAGGATACAAAAAGGCCAGAAATAAACTACAAGTTTTTGAGGTGCTGGGAGCAAAAAGCAGCTGCACATGATTCCTGCACACAGCACCTCCAAGGGCATGGACAGGCCACCTAAGTTAGGCCTCCTGCCCAGCCCATGGGTCCACCCTCATTGTTACCCCATGTAAGGATCCAAGCAGCTCTTCTCCGGGTGTGGGCAAGGGTACCTTTTTCTCACTTTCGCTCCCTTGTGCTGCAGCATGAGCCCTGATTAAGCATTGCCTGAAATTCTCATCTGGCCTCTTATCAATTTCTATTGGTTAAAGAGTCCAAGGACCTGGGCCATTAACATTTAGTAAGCATATAAGAAAAAAATAACATGACAGTAAATTTATTCCAAGAATGCAAGATTGGCTTATTTAGAAATTATGTTAACATAATTTATCTCATTAATAGATTTAAAAAAGATCAACAATATGATCATTTCCTTTGATATTGTAACAGCATTTGATAAAGGTCAACATCTGTTTCTGGTTTTTAAGATCTTAATTAAATGAAAATAGGTGGATATTTCATTGAACTTTTAATACATACATATACTTTAAACCAAAAGCTAGTATCACACAAAATGATGAATCAGTAGAACTATTCCCATTAATGCCAGAAACTTGACAAATATGCCTACTGCCACTCTTAACATTGTTGCATAAATATTAACTAATAAAATTGACTAAAAAATAAGAGTTTCAAAAATAGGAAATAAGATGTAAAAGTATCATTGTAAGTATGCTTTTGAATACTTAAAAAACGCAAATAAACTAATTACTACTAGAAACAATGAAAGTTTATATTCATTTATGCATATTTAACGCAACTTTTCTTTTTTTTTTTTTTTTTTTTTTTTATTCACACACACACACACTGTATTTTATTTTTACAAGACATAAATAGACTGACACCAAGCATTGTACATGGATGACCACAACAAAAGCAACAATGATTGCAATTACCAAACATGAAACACACTCATACTATGTCATAATATTGACATTCAGTCCAGTAATCCTCCACTGTAACAGCTCCTTTACTTTGCAGTGAAAATTGATTTGTATATTCTTTGCCTCTGAGTCCTTGTGGGATTTTTTTTTTTTTTAAATTCAGACAGAAAGTCACAAAAATTATACTCATCCTCATCAGTTCACTCAGTCCCATGTAATTAATTTTTTTTTCATCTTGATCTTTTGTTAGCACTTTTATGAGTTCATCAGTTTTTCATTAGAGTTCTGAAAATGCTTATTCATTCAGTTCAGCAGTACAGTCAGTTACCAGAAACCTGTACTTGTCAGAGTCTTTTCCATGAATTTCTTGAAGATGAAACCCTTTTATAGGAACATATTTGCAAAATCATCAGAGTACACCCAGAACTGTCTGTAAATGACAAAAGACTTAAAAATGACCACGGTTAAAGATTTGATGAAAGTTCATAATAATG
This sequence comes from Balaenoptera musculus, assembly GCF_009873245.2. NCBI lineage: Eukaryota > Metazoa > Chordata > Mammalia > Artiodactyla > Balaenopteridae > Balaenoptera > Balaenoptera musculus. The sequence goes on from NC_045793.1 coordinate 43,503,094, forward strand.
CAGTTGACAAGAAAATTAGTTATTTCTGAGATATACATTTTAAAGTAATAACTAGGATTATTACTTATAACATTATACCAGAACATATAAGATTTTTAGAAATTTCATGTAATGTCTGAAACATTTATATTAACATATTTCCATACATATTTCCATACAAATACAAATATAAGATTTTTAGAAATTTCATGTAATGTCTGAAACATTTATATTAACATATTTCCATACATATTTCCATACAAATACAAATATAAGATTTTTAGAAATTTCATGTAATGTCTGAAACATTTATATTAACATATTTCCATACAAATAACCCAATGAAAGTTTAGTATTAGTTGTTTTGTTTGTTTTTTTATACTGCAGGTTCTTATTAGGCATCAGTTTCATACACATCAGTGTATACATGTCAATCCCAATTGCCCAATCCAGCACACCACCATCCCCACCTCACCGCAGTTTTCCCCCCTTGGTGTCCATATGACCATTCTCTACATTTGTGTCTCAACTTCTGCCCTGCAAACTGGCTCATCTGTACCATTTTTCTAGGTTCCGCATACATGCATTAATATACGATATTTGTTTTTCTCTTTCTGACTTACTTCACTCTGTATGACAGTCTCTAGATCCATCCATGTCTCAACAAATGACTCAATTTCGTTCCTTTTTATGGCTGAGTAATATTCCATTGTATATATGTACCACAACTTCTTTATCCATTCGTCTGTTGATGGGCATTTAGGTTGCTTCCATGACCTGGCTATTGTAAATAGTGCTGCAATGAACATTCGGGTGCATGTGTCTTTTTGAATTACGGTTTTCTCTGGGTATATGCCCAGTAGTGGGATTGCTGGGTCATATGGTAATTCTATTTTTAGTTTTTTAAGGAACCTCCATACTGCTCTCCATAGTGGCTGTATCAATTTACATTCCCACCAACAGTGCAAGAGGGTTCCCTTTTCTCCACACCCTCTCCAGCATTTGTTGTTTGTAGATTTTCTGATGATGCCCATTCTAACAGGAGTGAGGTGATACCTCATTGTAGTTTTGATTTGCATTTCTCTAATAATTAGTGATGTTGAGCATCTTTTCATGTGCTTCGTGGCCATCTGTATGTCTTCTTTGGAGAAATGTCTATTTAGGTCTTCTGCCCATTTTTGGATTGGGGTGTTTGTTTCTTTGATATTGAGCTGAATGAGCTGTTTATATATTTTGGAGATTAATCCTTTGTCCGTTGATTCATTTGCAAATATTTTCTCCCATTCTGAGGGTTGTCTTTTCGTCTTGTTTATGGTTTCCTTTGCTGTGCAAAAGCTTTGAAGTTTCATTAGGTCCCATTTGTTTATTTTTGTTTTTATTTCCATTACTCTAGGAGGTGGATCAAAAAAGATCTTGCTGTGATTTATGTCAAAGAGTGTTCTTCCTATGTTTTCCTCTAAGAGTTTTATAGTGTCCAGTCTTATATTTAGGTCTCTAATCCATTTTGAGTTTATTTTTGTGTATGGTGTTAGGGAGTATTCTAATTTCATTCTTTTACATGTAGCTGTCCAGTTTTCCCAGCACCACTTATTGAAGAGACTGTCTTTTCTCCATTGTATATCTTTGCCTCCTTTGTCATAGATTAGTTGACCATAGGTGCGTGGGTTAATCTCTGGGCTTTCTATCTTGTTCCATTGATCTATGTTTCTGTTTTTGTGCCAGTACCATACTGTCTTGATTACTGTAGCTTTGTAGTATAGTCTGAAGTCTGGGAGTCTGATTCCTCCAGCTCCATTTTTTTCCCTCAAGACTGCTTTGGCTATTCGGGGTCTTTTGTGTCTCCATACAAATTTTAAGATGATTTGTTCTAGCTCCGTAAAAAATGCCATTGGTAATTTGATAGGGATTGCATTGAATCTGTAGATTGCTTTGGGTAGTATACTCATTTTCACAATGTTGATTCTTCCAATCCAAGAACATGGTATATCTCTCCATCTGTTGGTATCATCTTTAATTTCTTTCATCAGTGTCTTATAGTTTTCTGCATACAGGTCTTTCGTCTCCCTAGGTAGGTTTATTCCTAGGTATTTTATTCTTTTTGTTGCAATGGTAAATGGGAGTGTTTCCATAATTTCTCTTTCAGATTTTTCATCATTAGTGTATAGGAATGCAAGAGATTTCTGTGCATTAATTTTGTATCCTGCAACTTTACCATATTCATTAATCAGCTCTAGCAGTTTTCTGGTGGCAGTTTTAGGATTCTCTATGTATAGTATCATGTCATCCGCAAACAGTGACAGTTTTACTTCTTCTTTTCCAATTTGTATTCCTTTTATTTCTTTTTCTTCTCTGATTGCCGTGGCTAGGACTTCCAGAACTATGTTGAATAATAGTGGTGAGAGTGGACATCCTTGTCTCGTTCCTGATCTTAGAGGAAATGCTTTCAGTTTTTCACCATTGAGAATGATGTTTGCTGTGGGTTTGTCATATATGGCCTTTATTATGTTGAGGTAGGTTCCCTCTATGCCCACTTTCTGGAGAGTTTTTATCAGAAATGGGTGTTGAATTTTGTCAAAAGCTTTTTCTGCATCTATTGAGATGATCATATGGTTTTTATTCTTCAATTTGTTAATATGGTGTATCACATTGATGATTTGCGTATATTGAAGAATCCTTGCATCCCTGGGATAAATCCCACTTGATCGTGGTGTATGATCCTTTTAATGTGTTGCTGGATTCTGTTTGCTAGTATTTTGTTGAGGATTTTTGCATCTATATTCATCAGTGATATTGGTCTGTAATTTTCTTTTTTTGTAGTGTCTTTGTCTGGTTTTGGTATCAGGGTGATGGTGGCCTCATAGAATGAGTTTGGGAGTGTTCCTTCCTCTGCAATTTTTTGGAAGAGTTTGAGAAGGATGGGTGTTAGCTCTTCTCTAAATGTTTGATAGAATTCACCTGTGAAGCCATCTGGTCCTGGACTTTTGTTTGTTGGAAGATTTTTAATCACAGTTTCAATTTCATTACTTGTGATTGGTCTGTTCATATTTTCTGTTTCTTCCTGATTCAGTCTGGGAAGGTTATACCTTTCTAAGAATTTGTCCATTTCTTCCAGGTTGTCCATTTTATTGGCATAAAGTTGCTTGTAGTAGTCTCTTAGGATGCTTTGTATTTCTGTGGTGTCTGTTGTAACTTCTCCTTTTTCATTTCTGATTTTATTGATTTGAGTCCTCTCCCTCTTTTTCTTGATGAGTCTGGCTAATGGCTTATCAATTTTGTTTATCTTCTCAAAGAACCAACTTTTAGTTTTATTGATCTTTGCTATTGTTTTCTTTGTTTCTATTTCATTTATTTCTGCTCTGATCTTTATGATTTCTTTCCTTCTGCTAACTTTGGGTTTTGTTTGTTCTTCTTTCTCTAGTTTCTTTAGGTGTAAGGTTAGATTGTTTACTTGAGATTTTTCTTGTTTCTTTAGGTAGGCTTGTATAGCTATAAACTTCCCTCTTAGAACCGCTTTTGCTGCATCCCATAGGTTTTGGGTCGTCGTGTTTTCATTGTCATTTGTCTCTAGGTATTTTTTGATTTCCTCTTTGATTTCTTCAGTGATCTCTTGGTTATTTAGTAACGTATTGTTTAGCCTCCATGTGTTTGTCCTTTTTACGTTTTTTTCCCTGTAATTCATTTCTAATCTCATAGCGTTGTGGTCAGAAAAGATGCTTGATATGATTTCAATTTTCTTAAATTTACTGAGGCTTGATTTGTGACCCAAGATGTGATCTATCCTGGAGAATGTTCCGTGCGCACTTGAGAAGAACGTGTAATCTGCTGTTTTTGGATGGAATGTCCTATATATATCAATTAAATCTATCTGGTCTATTGTGTCATTTAAAGCTTCTGTTTCCTTATTTATTTTCATTTTGGATGATCTGTCCATTGGTGTAAGTGAGGTGTTAAAGTCCCCCACTATTATTGTGTTACTGTCGATTTCCTCTTTTATAGCTGTTAGCAGTTGCCTTATGTATTGAGGTGCTCCTATGTTGGGTGCATATATATTTATAATTGTTATATCTTCTTCTTGGATTGATCCCTGGATCATTATGTAGTGTCCTTCCTTGTCTCTTGTAACATTCTTTATTTTAAAGTCTATTTTATCTGATATGAGTATAGCTACTCCAGCTTTCTTTTGATTTCCATTTGCATGGAATATCTTTTTCCATCCCCTCACTTTCAGTCTGTATGTGTCCCTAGGTCTAAAGTGGGTCTCTTGTAGACAGCATATATATGGGTCTTGTTTTTGTATCCATTCAGCCAGTCTATGTCTTTTGGTTGGGGCATTTAATCCATTCACGTTTAAGGTAATTACCGATATGTATGTTCCTATGACCATTTTCTTAATTGTTTTGGGTTTGTCTTTGTAGGTCCTTTTCTTCTCTTGTGTTTCCCACTTAGAGAAGTTCCTTTAGCATTTGTTGTAGAGCTGGTTTGGTGGTGCTGAATTCTCTTAGCTTTTGCTTGTCTGCAAAGCTTTTGATTTCTCCATCAAATCTAAATGAGATCCTTGCCGGGTAGAGTAATCTTGGTTGTAGGTTCTTCCCTTTCATCACTTTAAGTATATCATGCCACTCCCTTCTGGCTTGCAGAGTTTCTGCTGAGAAATCAGCTGTTAACCTTATGGGAGTTCCCTTGTATGTTATTTGTTGTTTTTCCCTTGCTGCTTTCAATAATTTTTCTTTGTCTTTAATTTTTGCCACTTTGATTACTATGTGTCTCGGCGTGTTTCTCCTTGGGTTTATTCTGTATGGGACTCTCTGCGCTTCCTGGACTTGGGTGGCTATTTCCTTTCCCATGTTAGGGAAGTTTTCGACTATAATCTCTTCAAATATTTTCTCTGGTCCTTTCTCTCTCTCTTCTCCTTCTGGGACCCCTATAATGCGAATGTTGTTGCGTTTAATGTTGTCCCAGAGGTCTCTTAGGCTGTCTTCATTTCTTTTCATTCTTTTTTCTTTAGTCTGTTCTGCAGCAGTGAATTCCACCATTCTGTCTTCCAGGTCACTTATCCGTTCTTCTGCCTCAGTTATTCTGCTATTGATTCCTTCTAGTGTAGTTTTCATTTCAGTTATTGTATTGGTGATCTCTGTTTGTTTGTTCTTTAATTCTTCTAGGTCTTTGTTAATCATTTCTTGCATCTTCTCAATCTTTGCCTCCATTCTTATTCCGAGGTCCTGGATCATCTTCACTATCATTATTCTGAATTCTTTTTCTGGAAGGTTGCCTATCTCCACTTCATTTAGTTGTTTTTCTGGGGTTTTTTCTTGTTCCTTCATCTGGTGCATAGCCCTCTGCCTTTTCATCTTCTCTATCTTTCTGTAACTGTGGTTTTTGGTCCACAGGCTGCAGGATCGTAGTTTTTCTTGCTTCTGTTGTCTGCCCTCTGGTGGTTGAGGCTATCTAAGAGGCTTGATGGGAGGCTCTGGTGGTGGGTAGAGCTGACTGTTGCTGTGGCGGTCAGAGCTCAGTAAAACCTTAATCCACTTGACTGTTGATGGGTGGGGCTGGGTTCCCTCCCTGTTGCTGTGGCGGTCAGAGCTCAGTAAAACCTTAATCCACTTGACTGTTGATGGGTGGGGCTGGGTTCCCTCCCTGTTGGTTGTTTTGCCTGAGGCAACCCAACACTGGAGCCTACCGGTGCTCTTTGGTGGGGTCAATGGCAGACTCTGGGAGGGCTCACGCCAAGGAGAACTTCCCAGAGCCTCTGCTGCCAGTGTCCTTATCCCCACGGTGAAACAGAGCCACCACTCGCCTCTGCAGGAGACCCCCCAACACCAGCAGGTAGGTCCGGTTCAGTCTCCCCCAGGGTCACTGCTCCTTCCCCTGGGTCCCGATGCACACATTACTTTGTGTGTGCCCTCCAAGAGTGGGGTCTCTGTTTCCCCCAGTCCTGTCAAAGTCCTGCAATCAATTCCCTCTAGGCTTCAAAGTCTGATTCTCTAGGAATTCCTCCTCCCGTTGCCGGACCCCCAGGTTGGGAAGCCTGACGTGGGGCTCAGAACCTTCACTCCAGTGGGTGGAATTCTGTGGTATAAGTGTTCGCCAGTCTGTGAGTCACCCACCCAGCAGTTATGGGATTTGATTTTACTCTGATTGCGCCCCTCCTACCGTCTCACTGTGGCTTCTCCTCTGTCCTTGGACGCGGGGTATCCTCCTTGGTGAAGTCCAGGGTCTTCCTGTCAATGATTGTCCAGCAGCCAGTGGTGATTCTGGTGCTCTTGCAAGAGGGAGTGAGAGCACGTCCTTCTACTCCGCCATCTTGGTTAATCTCCCCCAACGCAACTTTTCTAAATATAAAAAATCAGAAAAAATATGAAAAGATTTCTGATACAATAGCAAAACAAGTAATATACTTTGAAATAAACTTAATATGCAGGATCTATATAAAGAAAACTTTATACTTCTACTGATGTATGTAAAAGAAGACTTAAAGAAATGGAAACAGGAAATTCCCTGGTGGTTCAATTGTTAGGACTCTGTGCTTCCACTGCAGGGGGCACGGGTTCAATCCCTGGTCTGGGAAATAAGATCCTGCAAGCCGCGTGGCGTGGCCAAAAAAAAAAAAAAAGGAAATGGAAACAACATGTATTATTTTCAGATGTAAAGATTCAATATTGGACAGATGTAACTAAAATATAATGTAATGTACATCTGTAGAATAAGGCAATTCTAATAAAAATGTCAATTTTTGAAACTTAGGCTGATTATAAAATTCATATGGAAATTTATATATGTGGATCAAAAATAAAACTTCCGGAAGAAAACCTGGATTATTTTATTTTTAAAGGCTTTCTAATAATGGAGTTAAATCCTGAAGACTTAGAGGAAATGAATGAAAAACTGACTAACATAAAAATGTAGAAAGCAACTACAATAGAGAAATACTACAAAGAAAGATAAAAATGAACTGGGAAAATATTTATAATATATTTGCTTGGTAAGGAGCTATGCTCTATCATATATGAAGAGAGTGCTTAAGGAAAATACCAAAGCCCAATAGAAAAATGGGCACTAGGAATAGACAATTCATACACACACAAAACAATATACGCAGTAAATAGAAGAAAAGATGCTGTGTCTCACCCACTAATAAAAGAATGGAACAATGAAACAATGAGGCAACATTTTTTTTTGGATTAGATTGGCAAATATTTGAAAGAATAACACACGGTGTTGGCAGGAGTGCGTATCTGCAGGAACTCTCATGCCCTATTGGTGGAGAGTACAATATTTTGTATGGCAATTTGTCAGTATTTTCTCAAATTTTAAAATATGTGTATTGTTGATTCATTTATTCCATGATAGTAATTTATCCCATAAATGTGTTGACATGTACCTAAGATACATAAATAAGGGTGTTTTTCATAGCGGTGTTTGTAGTAGGAAAAACAAAACTAACAACAAAACAAAACTGGAAAGCACTTAAGTTTTCAGAAGTAGTCAGAGGACTGGTTAAATAAATTATAGTACATCTCTAGAGTGGAGTACTTTTTTCAGTTATTCAACAGAATGAGTTAGATTGGTTTGAATTGGTAGGTAAAGCTCTTTGATACAAACTAAGAGTAAAAGCAAGCAATAGCATAGCTTCTGGGCCAAGTTTCCATTTGTGGTTTTAAAAAATTATAAACTGGGGACTTCCCTGGTGGCGCAGTGGTTAAGAATCCGCCTGCTGATGCAGGGGACACGGGTTCGAGCCCTGGTCCAGGAAGATTCCCACATGCCACAGAGCAACTAAGCCCGTGTGCCACAACTACTGAGCCTGCGCTCTAGAGCCCGGGAGCCACAACTACTGAGCCCACGTGCCACAACTACTGAACCCTCGCACCTGGAGCCCATGCTCCACAACAAGAGAAGCTACCACAATGAGAAGCCCGTGCACCACAACTAAGAGTAGCCCCCACTCGACACAACTAGAGAAAGCCCATGCACAGCAACGAAGACCCAACACAACCAAAAATAAATAAAATCGATTCTTTAAAAAAAAAAATTATAAACTGGAATTTGTACATGTGAATGTCTATAAGGATGCACAGAAAATTGGTGGTGGTGGTGATCTCCGGGGTTTTGAAGTGTGGCATAGAATTCGGGCTGTTTTCCTTGTATATTCTCTTTGGAACGGTTTGAATTTTGTTTATCATGGGCATGTGCAATTTTCAGAATAAAATCATTTTTTTTGTTTTCTGTGTATTAATTATATTTTTCTTGGATTTTTCCAGATTTCTCTTGCACTTTGTTTTGTTTTGATGTTTGGAAACTCAATGTTATTAACTTCTTATTATGCTTCCTCTTTGGTAATTATTTGGGTAAGTGTTCCTTAAGTAAATGTCCGTTTTTGAAACTAATGGTTTACCAGTTTCTTTATCACTGGCTTGAGATTCGTGAGGGATTTTCTACAAGAACTGTTTCAAGTGTCTTACTGAATAATCTATATGTGATAATGTATTTAAGTTCTCATTTCCAAAGAAACACAACAAAAGTTAATACTGGAAAACATAGTGCTTTGCTTCATAGTCCCAATCTGTCCTTTCCTCATCTTTTCTGTCACCTAACTTTTGGTCCTAGGGTTCATTTTAGAATGGTTTCTATGCTTTCCTCTTTTTCTTGTTTCCTCCCCTCTTTTCAGTGTTTATCCTATTCCTGCTCCACTTTCTGACCCCCTTTCCTCCCTTTGGCATCTCAAGCAGTCTCTCCTTGTTCCACTGTGATCAGAGGCTTAAGGCCTTGTATTTTTAGTTTTTTCCCCTCGTGTCTATTTGTATGAATTATTCAGATAGTTTAAATCAGGTGATGATTCAGTTATATTTTACTAGATCACTACCAAGAACAGATTTAGATTATGGGGAGACTGTCTTATAGAATTAGAGCAAAAGGTGAAAGGTTATCTAACTCCTTCTGCCACTTTTGGCAGGATGACTTTCTAAATATGTCTCTCTAAATTTAAGGACTTCCAGAGGTGGTTACTCCTTTTTTTTTTTTGCCAGTGGGTTTCTCCATTACAATGTTTTGCAAACCTAAGAGGAAAGAAATTATTCCTTATATTTAACATGCATGTGCTTTAGTATTAGGCTGGTTTTCTGAAGATGAAAGCACACTGCACTGTCTTAACTGAAATGTATTGTACTTCTTGAATAATCATTTAAGTAACTCAGATCATTTTGTCTTTCTTGATTTCTAGAACCCATTAACAGATTTGGAATCTGCTATTTCTTTGTCTGATTTTACAAGTAATGTTTATTTAAGATCCCATTTCCCAGGAATATGCCTCTTCCCAATCTGGGCCACCACCCTTTTCAGGTTGTGTGACTTGAGTATACTTAGGCACAGAAATTAGCAGTTAGCATGTGGTGATGCTGTGTTTTCAACAATGAAACACAAGTACACAAGTACATTGAATGGAAGATTTCCTATCAGTAAATCTAATCTTAAGTACATTTTGCAGGAAATTTCTCTTCAGTTCTATTGAGCACCTACAGTGTGTCAAGTTTTCTACTAGGTGCTTGACACTGAGGTGTGTCTTAGGTATGGATTAAGCATTATGCATATATCACGTATTTTGGTGTATAAAAATAAATGATGGCAACAGGTACAGAATATAGCATGTTTTTGCATATTTAACTATAAACACACATTTGCCTGTTTTTATTTCTAGTTATCACTTTGAAACCTTAATCGTAACACATTTTGTGTTCTCAGATATTCAGAAACTTCTGAAAAGATTCAATTTGGGTTCATGTATTTATGTTGTGATCTCTAAGCATATTTTTGCCAAGTCTGAAGTAGATTTAGATCTGTATAGGTACGATACTTTGGGAGTCTATTATGTACCTGGAAAGAAATAAGATTTGATAGAGGAGAAGTATTTAGTTGATCTGTTAAAAACTCATTTGTAGTTTATTCAAGGAGTTAGTAATATTTAACTTAAGGAAAATCTTATAACTATAAGACACCTGTCTAAAATTCTGAAATTATTATATACTTCTTGGTTCTTAGGTAAATCAGAACCAATCATAGAAATCAATCTTAGAAATTTACGTATGGAGATTCTGTTTTCAACTTTACAAAGTGACTAACTGACCTAAAATACTCTGGATAAAACAGGGCTTCTTGAAATCAAATGAGCTTGTGGTGATTCTGTGTGAAACACTGAAAGTGTGCTGAATTTTAGATTCTTGGGAGTCTTATTATTTAAAAGTATTTTTTTGGTACCTGAATTTGTGTCTATAAGTATTAACTGTATGCTATGTTATTTTCTGCTTGCAGGGTTTACTGGCAATGAAACCATGTTTCCTGAAAATAAATGTATCTGAACTTAGTTTATGGGTAAGAATCAATCTATTTGAATGTATATGTTTTTCCTTCTCTAAAATATATCATTGGTTTTATGTTTTACTTTCAAGGAACTATCCTATATAATGCAGAGGATCTAACAGTTTTATAACGTATTAGGGCTCAATTTTAATGTGCCAGATTGAAGCAAGTTAAGATTAATATTGGATAGGTAGTTAAAGAATTTCAGTTTTATGTATTACCCATGTTTTTTCTGAGGAGCAGTGCATGTGTAAGAAACTGTTAGTAGAAGGGGAGTTTAACTGCAATTGCTGTATAAATCTCCTATAAAATATATTAATTTTGACAACAAGATTGTGTATATTTTTCTTTTTGATGATAGCCCCTTGATTTTGGAGTAACATTCTTTATTTTAAGGTGCATTTTTTTTGGCATTTTCTCTTGTATATAGAGATAATTACTTCACGTGTGATTAAAGCATTTATTTTTTTCTTCCTAGGCTATGTCTGTGCAATGGCTATATGATGCATCAGTTTAGTTTTGTTTTGCTGTATTTTTCTTTTGTAGGTTATCCAAGGATGTTTTTGGTTATTTGGAACTGTCATACTCAAGTATTTGACATCTAAAATCTTTGGCATTGCAGATGATGTAAGTGTATTTTTGCTTAAACTTGGAAGACTTGAAATAAATCAAACAGGCTAAGAATGAATTACTAGAGTTGTTAAAGTGCCACTATTTAAGCCAAATTCTCAGGTGAAGTCTATTCACCTGTTATTTTATCTATTTACTATAATAGAGAGTAAATATGACTATGTCTATAGTCTGTTCTCCAAAATTAATTTCTTGACATAACTCATGTTTTATTGGTCTTTCTATATCACAAAGATTTTAAAATTTTAAAGTAGGAAAGCTCTAGAGACTTAAGCTCAAATTTTAAGGCCTCTACAGTCATTTTTCTCTGGTTTCTTCATAATCCCCTTTTGTAACAGATAAAGACGCCACCTTCAGAGACTCTTAAAGAATAGATCATATAACTTATTCTCTTTTTCTTCCAGTTTTCTAGTCAATGCTTGTGAAAGGTTTGTAGGTAATTTAATCCAAGTTAATCTTATTAAGAGACATTTTTATTATTTTATTGGTTTTGCTTTTTTTTGGTATTTGGGTAGGAGAGAAAATAAAATGAGAAGAATTCTGCTTTATAACTGTAAAGATTCACTCTATCTATAATTTTGCTTTGCCTATTTTATTTTGATGTTTTGGTAAGCACATTAATTAAATTAAAAGAGAGAACAGGACACCAACCAACATGGAAAGAGTAAAGTAAGCCACATATTTTTTTCTGCAATTTATTTTAATTGACGGTCTTTCTTCCTTCTGTAATAGATTAAACTTGTGGTTTTGAAACTGAGTTCTGTGAAGTTCTGGGACTTCAAGGACTCTTTGGTGGGGTCCATCTACTTCTCAGTCCCCCTGCCAGCCCCTCTTCACCCAGGATAGTCTTGCTTTAATCTCTTACATAGTGGACATTTATACATGTTTTCACATGAACAAAGGAATTGTTTGCTTAAAAAAGATTGAAAACAGTGGGCTATTAAAGGGGTGGTCTACAACCTGTGAAAGATATTTTAAAAGTTTAAAAGTATAGTCTAAAATGCATTTATTTATTCATTCATTCAATGTACCTGCTATGTGCCTGGTAGTAGAATGCATCCTAGAGATACAGAACTGAATAAGATACGGTCTAGTGGGAGACAGGGACAATTTCTAGCAACTATAATACAGTGTAATGAAAGCTCTGATAAAAATAAGTACAGAGTGGGACCTCCCTGGTGGTCCAGTGGTTAAGACTCCGTGCTTCCACTGCAAGGGGCACAGGTTCTACCCCGGTCAGGGAACTAAAGATCCTGCATGCCACATGGCACGGCCAAAAATATAATAAAATAAAAATATAAAATAAAATTTTAAAAATTCAAAATGTATTTTTTAAAAATTCATTAAAAAAAATAAGTATAGAGCGCTGCAGGAATACGCAGGAAGAGTCAGGGAAGGCTCCTAGAAGTCACCTGTGAAGATGAGCACTAAGTGGTGATTGAGTCAGCCAGGATGCAGAGAATGAGCAGGAAGAAAAGGGAAAGAGCCCAAGTCCTGGGTTTATGGAATCTGTCTACTCACTGGGGGAAGACAAGCCGGTTAAAGTATTAATTCAGGTTAAAGTGACTATCATTTCTATCACAGCCTGATGTTGCACCAGGGCCAAAAAAAATGCTGTAAAAAGTTATTTCCAAATCGGAAATAAGTTAGTTGCAGCTTTAGTATTTCTAGAAATCTGTAACATTGATCAAGGACATCAGCTCTTAAATTCTTAATTTTAACATTGGTCAAAGGAAGAGAATGGCAAGGCCACACGGCTCTTGAGAAGCATTTCCACCCACCCTTCTCTGTTAATTAGACACACACTTCCTGTCCTTTAGGAACCCAGTGAGGCATTTCTTGGTCTATCCTGGATTTCCCATCCTTGCTCCTACCAACATTTTTCGTGGTAAAATCCTGATGTTGTATACCAGGGAAGCTCAGTACTAAGTGCCCCAAGGTTTTTATTGGGGGCTGGTAACATAGGCATCCTCTGCCTAGCACGTTATCAAAATTCCAAACTCCCAGAAAGAATGTAGGTGTTCAGTATAAGCCACTATTATCATTTAGGGTGATGGGAGCCTTTCGGAATTCAAGTTCCCTGATGCCAGCTAAGGGTCAACCTCGCAAGCAGGTTTTTCAAAGGATCCCCTTCAGACCTACTATGTTAACTCTCATCTGAACAGCAAGTTTGTCTCATCTTTTCCTTTCTGCCATGCCCACCTTCTTGGATCTCCCGTGAATAAGCATACCACCTCCCAGTCAGTCATAGATTTGTAGAAAGCTTGGACTCTCTCGGATCCCCCAGCGTCTGTGGACAACTTTCCAGTGCACCAGGGTTGTGAGAACTTGTCTCCCCTCATTGGTTGTCTCCTTTCCAGAATCTCTGTAAAATGTCTAGCTAGTCTGCCAGTCTACTGTTCACCAAACGAGTACTGTAACCCTAAGCTGGCAGAGCTGTGAACTTCCGCCTTTCATTTTCTCCTGAGTTTGCTGCTTTTACTGATGGTGCATAGATTTTTTGCCAAACAAGTCAGCTCCTTGCAGTAGCAAAGGTTCTGCTTCTCATGGCCAACCGCACCCGGGTAGGACCGTTGGGCTGACCAAGCTGGGGGAAGCAGAGGTGATGTAATGGTGGGTGGGAGCAGCCAAAGCAACAATGCCACAGACTCCCACTATTTCCTCCCAGAGCTCATCAGTTTTTTTGGGTTTTTTTGGCTGCGTTGGGTCTTCGTTGCTGTGCGTGGGCTTTCTCTAGTTGCGGCAAGCAGGGACTACTCTTCGTTGCGGTGTGTGGGCTTCTCATTGCGGTGGCTTCTCTTGTTGCGGAGCACGGGCTCTAGGCACGTGGACTTCAGTAGTTGCAGCATGCGGGCTTCAGTAGTTGTGGCACATGGGCTCAGTGGTTGTGGTTTGCAGGCTCTAGAGGGCAGGCTCAGTAGTTGTGGCGTTGCTTCACGGCATGTGGGATCTTCCCGGACCAGGGCTCGAACCCGTGTCCCCTGCATTGGCAGGCGGATTCTTAACCACTGCGCCACCTGGGAAGTCCCTCATCAGTTTTTTTGTGAATGCATGTTTCTCCATTTGTTTTCCTTTTGATCAATTACTTGATCCTAATATGGTTTTTGACAGTTTTGTCCAATTTCATAGTTGTTATTGAAAGAGGGGATTTACTAACTTCTTCTTATGCCATATCTGGAAGTCCCCATATTCATTGATTTTTGAGTGTTGATCCAACCTTGTATTTCTCAGATAACCTCACTTGTTTACAATGTATTAGTTTTTCTAAATATTGCTGGATTTGGTTGGCTAATATTTTTAAGGACTTTTGCTGATATTTATGGGGATATTAGTCTGTAGTTTTATTTTCTTGTAATGTTTTTGCCTGGTTTTAGTTTCAAGGTAATGCAGCCTTCCAGAATTATTGGGAAGTGTTCAATCTCCTATTTTTAATGAGAATTTATATAGAATTGATATTATGTCTTCCTTAAAGGTTTGTTAGAGTTCGACAGTGAAGCCCTCAGGATCTGGAGTTTTGTTCATGGGAGATTTTTCTACTACAAATCCACTTTCTGTAGGAATCTATTGGTGTTTTATGTCTTTAGAGGAAACTCACCTATTTCATATATATCATCAAATTAAAAAAAATTATTGTAGAATTCAGTTAGCGAAAAATTCTTATTGAAATTTTTTGCATATATGTGAATTCTTTTATGCTCTTTAATTTTCCTTATTTGGATTTGGAATCAATATTATATTAATCTATAAGGACCTGCTTTTTATTTTTTTTGCTATTTTTTCTACTTTCTATTTATTATATTAATATTTTCAAAGTACCACTTCTTTAAAGTCTTCCTTGGTTTTCTTGTATTTCTCTTTGTAATTGAATTCTGTCACCCTCATTTCTTTTCTTCTCATTTCTTTGGGATTGTTCTGTAGCATTTTCTGATGCTTGAGGGAAAGTGCTTGGCTCTTGTTTTCACCTCTCTTGTTTTCTGATAAATGCATTTTAAATCTATAAATTTCCCTCTAAGTAGTACTTTTTTGTGTGTCTTACAAATTAACTATTTTGCAACTTTCTTTTTAACCTAAAAAGTTTTATGTTATTTAGTTTCTAGCTGAAAGGATTTTTAAAGCCATTCCTAGTTACCATTTTCCAATTTTGCTGCATTTATGATTAGAAAAAAATAATTTGCATTGTATAAATTCATTGAGATTTATTGTGGCATAGGATGTGAACATTCAAAAAATTTTTACTTGTGTTTGAGGGTAACATATAGTCTCTCTTTGTGAAGTCTGTATTCTCTGTTTGTGAGCTTATTAATATTATTCAGATTTTATGTTAACATTTATCTGCTTTTTCTACTTTAGAGGGAAATATTTAACATTTCCAATGAACACTGTCAACTTTTTCTTCCTACAGAGTTTTTCAGTTGTTCTTCTATACACTTTGAATCTATACTGTTAATTACAAATATTATATGTTCATGATATGTATAACCTTGCTTTGCTGTTTGTTTTATCAGCATATAATGTCATTTTGTTGTCTTTTTTCATATATTTTTGTTTGAATTTAGTTTTGTGAGACATTACAGTAGCTAACCCAGATTTCTTTGGTTCATTTTATCTGGTATATCTTGTTCTCTTCTTCTGTTTTCAACCTTTCTGCATACTTTTAAGTTTGTCTTTTCTAGACAATATGATATTGAATTTTTCCCCTTAAATCCAACTTGAGCATCTGTCCTTTAGTTAGTGAATTTAACCTCTTTACATTTATGGCAGTTATCATTATATTAGGACTTACTTCTTTCATTTTATTTGAGATTTTCCAAACATTTTACTTTCTTTTTAGATTATTTTCCTTTTCAGTGGATAGGTAGTTTGTGTATGCTATTTTAGACCTATGTACTCTCCCTATTGATTTCTTAAACTTATCAGAATACATTTCTTCCCCAGGAGACAGAGCATTTGAGATTCTTCAGCATATCCCACCACCCTTTATAGTTCCTACTCACTCCCTGACCCCCTACTTCATTTAGGTATCGTTTAGGGTTTTAGTCATGATGTGTTTCAGTTATAATTTATCCCCTTTCCTATAGTTCTTGCTCTTCTTGCTCTTTTAGACAATAATGAATTGAAAGTTTGGCAAATGTTTTTGCATTTGTTAAATGAAAACAATTCCAGCTTCCTCATGTGGCTTCTTGTGGGAAGTAAGTTAGGTGATATAAGTGTGAGCACTTGGCGACATGTGAAGAATTACACAGTTGCTGATTGTGAGGCAAAAGGTGTGTTTTATTCCAAGGCCTGCCCATTTTCTACTTCTTTCAAAAAGTCTTTTCCAACCCCTTTTCAGAAATCTGAATTAACGTTTGCTTTTCTTTACTCTATCACACGTTGTCCCTTTGTGATTGACAGATGCCTGTGTGTGTTACCAAGCCTACCAGATACTGTGTAGTGTATTTCACCAGGTTTAACACCTTGAGCAGGGAAAACCCAAGGATAAAAGCCTTTGGAATGTTGATGATGGAGCGTGGACGGCAGGGTGTTGTTGGAGCTATCACTTTTCAGCAGTAGAAGGGAGACTGTGAAGTTGGAGGGTCCAGAAGTAGCCAGGTGTGGGAACAGCGAGCTCTGTCATGCAGTGGAAACTATTTTTAGGTACTATTAAGATTAAAATGCATTATTACAATATACGGCATAATCTAATGGTACCTCCCTTTATTCCTTACTAGGCTCATATTGGCAACTTATTAACATCAAAATTCTTCAGTTACAAGGATTTTGACACTTTATTGTATACTTGTGCAGCGGAGTTTGATTTTATGGAGAAGGAGGTAAGATGTGATTTCTCCTTTCTTTCCTTAGGTTTTGGTCCATTCATTTTTCATAAAGGGTGCTCCTGTTATTCAGATTCTTACTTCTGTGCTCTTATCTCAGTTTTAAGGAAAAGGAAAACCTGGCAGCTTAAAGGAAGATATTCTTATTTACATTAGTACAGCTTCCTGAAATATATGGTCTTTTCTTATTTTGATAATTTAGAAACATGCATTCAGTCTAACAATAGTTTTTAGGATGAGTAAACACAGAGGCATTTCAAGTTGCCTCTTTTTAGGGATAGCATTAGTTCAGTGAAGTTCTCAAGCTTTTAAGTTTCCACTCACTTTGTGGTTGTTTGTTTGAATGATCTCATTGCTTTGAAATATCGTTGAGTATAAGTTTTTCATTCCAACAACATTTTTGTTTCTAAAACTGTATTCAGGTGTTTAGAAGGAAACCAGAGAGTAGTTTAGTGGATAGTGAGACAGAAGTCTGCGCTATTACTTGATGTTCTTGAACAAGTGACTCTCATTCTTTGAGTTGTAGCTTACTAGTTTCTGGTAGTATGCTACAGATAGATATTGTGAGGATGAAAGGAGATACATCGGAAAGTACTTTGATATTTTAAGGTATTTTATATTAAATACCATTTTGCAATACTTTATGAGCTAGTTTGGTTCAACAGACATGTGTATATATGTGTCTTTTTTTCACAACACCCATGTGGCCCCGATTTATGATGATATTTTATTATCTGTCAGACATTTTTCTTCAAAGCTGTGTGTGTGTATATATGTGGAAGTGGCCAACAGTCCTCTGTTGACACATTCATTTTCCCCAATCCCCACTGGGTCAGCCCATGTCCTAAATTACAGAGCAGTGGAGGAGAGTGCACCACACAGCAGACTCTTACCAACCAGACATTCTGAATTGAGTGTGTCCTGCAGATGTACTGTTTACTCCAGTGACCTATCAGTCTTCATTTCCTGTGTTCTGGCAAATGGTTTTGACACATAATGGCTGATAAAAAGTGTACAAATGATAGTGTTGAACCTGCTGAAAGAAACTAAGGAAAAGTATCTTGCAAGGCTTTAAAATGCATGCTTATAGCAGATCAAGACTCTTTCAAGGAGGTGGTAAAGGAAGTAGAGTATAGACATCAACAGAGAAATTAGGACTCAGTGGAAATCCTTTAACATTATTGAGGACATACACGCCGTTACAACCTGAGAGTATGAACCATCAGTTATGTGATAGAAGAAATTGTTTATTGAGGCATAAGATGCCTTCAGTCAATTTGAAGAAAATGGCAAAGCTGTGTCCAGCCTGCCATTCCTCATCTCCATAGGTATCTTCACAGGGACGATGCTGTAGAGACAGAGCACGGTGCCAGTTCAGAGAGGGCATCTCTTGTATGGTACGTCCGTATAGTGGGGAAGAGGGAACAATTTAACATGATATCATACCGATATGGAAAGACACTTAAGATGTATAATGGGGTGAGCAAAATGGTCCGATCTTATTGACCTATAATTAGCACACATAGAATAAAGTGTAAGAGACCAAAATTTTAACAGTGGTTTTTTTGGTGGAGAGATAATCAATGATTAACTTTTTTTGTAATTTGCATCTTCTAAATTTTCTATAATAATCATATTTTAATTGTATTGTGCTACTAAAAAAAAAGTTACAACAGTGAGGGGGATCTTTGCTTTTTAGATGTGAAAATGGAAAGCAATAGTATTTAAAGTACAAGGATACCAAAACAGGAACATTATGACCAAAAACAGACAATGCTGGATAGACCCATGTGTAGGTACTTAACTATGTTTATGTGTATGTACTTAGTATGAAGTGAAGAGAGCACCACATAATATATCAATAAATGGATAAAAGATGCATTGTTTCATGAATATTATTTGAAAAATTGAATTGGGGTGGGGAGTCAGATTAAAGCCTTGTATCATATTATATACCAAACTTCATTTCAGTTAATGTGTTAAATATAAATGAAGCCTGAAAAATTAATTTGAGAAAAATTTCAGTGAATATTAACTTCATTATTAATGAGCATAATACAAGTGCAAAACATATATGAGAATGATTAATAGATTTGTCTGCATGTAACTTAAAACATCTGTACATTAAATATTATAAAAATTAGAAAGGAAATGACTAACTGGGATGATTCTTGCCATAAATATAATAAATGAAACTAGAGATTAATATAATTAGTATAGGAGCTTGTTAAAATCAATAAAAAAAGTTACCAGGGCTCTCACTCTTTCCCAGCACCAAAAACACATCCCCCCTCCCCCCTCGGCCCCCACATATGCAGAAATGGGCAAAGGATGTGAACATAACAATCCATCCGGGAGGAAATGCTGATAACTGATTAAAATGTGAAATTCATTGTCTCCTTTATTTTTTCTCCATTTTCTAGTTTTCACAATGAGCATATGTAACTTTTATGCTTAGAATAAAATCAACAATTACAAGAAATATTAAAATAAAAGAACTTACAGTTCTAATAGAACACACACACACACGTGCATACATCTCTCACTGTGTGGTTTGTTTCCTTTGCATTTGTTCTGTGCATTCCCTCTCTCTGGTGTATATTTTGGCATTGAGGAAGTTTTATAATTTTGTTTCCTTTATATTAATACTTGTATATATTAACCTTAGTCCCTTCTATCGGTTTCCTCCTGAGAGTTACCCTGAACTTAGCTAGTCGTTTCTTGCCCCATGCCTATTCCCACCCATTTCTAATTTATTGTAATACTATAATCAGGGAGATTATTTTACTTCTTATATACTCTCCCCCTCTTACCCCATTTTTAAGAGTCCCATTGTATCTTCATTGTCAGCACGTATAACCTCTCATACTCTTCTGTCACCTTTATATCCCCGTCATTGTCGTAGTTCTGTAGATCATTGTTTTTATTGTACACTGTGAGTTGTAGGATCGAAGAACACATTTCTTGGCTGTGTGAAGATTACTCTCCAGTGGATTCCTCAGGAAGGGCTCATGGGAGCAGTAATCCCTGAATTTTTACATGCTCAAAATATTTTATCAGTGGCTTTTATGTGTGAAAGTCAGTTTGGCCAGATACAAAATCTTTGGCTCACCTATCTTTCCTTGAGAATCCTAAATAGATTACTCTACTATCTTCTGGTCTAAAGTGTTGCTATGAAAATCTGATGCTAATATGATTTTCTTTTTAAAAGAAATATTTAAAAAACACCTTTTAAATAAACTTTTGGAATACAATGTTAAAATTGTTTGAACTCCTTATTAAATTTTGTTAAATACTTTTAACACAATTTTGACATACTTCCTTTTTAAGCTAAACATCTATATCTTACTACTTTTCTTATATTTATTGTTAACTGTTATTAGCAAATGTCTAACTTTTAAAATAATAAAATAGTTTCAGGGGACTTCCTTGGTGGTCCAGTGGTTAAGACTCTGTGCTTCCACTGTAGGGGGCATGGGTTTGATCCCTGGTTGGGGAACTAAAATCCCGCATGCCATGCAGTGTGGCCAAAAAAGTAAATAAAATTTGAAAGTTTAGATCTATTAAAAAAATAGTTTTAGTTATGATTTTTGTGTAGGTTAAAACATAACTTAAAAATTACAAAATAGAAATATATTTATTTTAAAATAATAACATGCAAATGTTTATAAAGGTAAATAGTAAAATGAAAACATAAAAATTCTCTTTTTAATGGAATTTCTAACTCATGAAGAATGCAATTTGTATAATGAATTATGAAAATTACTTGTCTAATACAGAATAGTGAGAAAATTGGACTAAGGAGAGGGAAATCAGAAAATGCTACTTACTATATACTTTGTTGAATTAAAATGTACCAGCATTTTTAATATGGTTGAAGCTAGATTTCTCTTTATAAACATATTGGGGAAAGCATACATCATTTTACTTAATGATATAAGATTATTTTTGTGAGGGAAAGTGTTGGTAATAAGCAAATTAATTGCAATTTAGAAATTTCAAGCCCAGGATTGTTTAAGACTGTGATCTCAAATTATCGAGAGGTGTATAGAATTACAATGTGTGGGGCTTTTTTAGTAAAAAAAATTTTTCTGTAGTTTTTTATCTGTTACCAAAGAAAACGTAAAAATGTTTTTATTCCTCTTATAAACATTGGTCATTATTGTGTGTGTGTGTGTGTGTGTGTGTGTGTGTGTGTATCTGGAGATCATGGTTATGATTTTTATCCCAGATAAAATGCACAGTAAAGCTCATGCCACTTAAAGGAGTTCTGCTGACCCTAGGTGAATAATAAGTTATGCTCTCTAGTTAGAAAAGTAGTGTGCAAAAGTGAGCAGTAGTCTTTCTAGTCATGTTTTACTCTTACAAGTGTTTGGGAACTGTATTTGTTAGTGTTTTCAACTCAACATTTTGGGGAAGTTCGTTTCTGTGGAAATGCATCTTCATTTTTACGATGGGAGTCTGGGTAGATTGGACCCTAGATGGGTGAATGCTCATGTTTCTTCACTAACATGTTTTAAAATTCACTTGGATCATGATTTGAAATTTCATTTGAAATAATATTTTCTTCTAACGAAACATCTCTATGAATTTCAGACTCCACTGAGGTATACAAAGACATTATTGCTTCCAGTTGTTCTTGTCGTGTTTATTGCAGTCATTAGAAAGGTAGGTCTATCACTTAAGAGCACTTTCTCATAATAGAACATTTTCTTATTTCTTCATAGTAGTTACATATACTAGGCTACATGTTAATCTAATACAATATTTTATATAGATTTATTGAAACACATTCTGTATTTTCTTACTAATAGCCTTTGATGAACATTTATAAGCCTTAAAAACATTGTGCTAGTTGCCAGCATAAAGTAGACCTAGGGAAAGGATGCTCAAGTTTTGATAGTCATGTATTTTGAAAGATAGGATCAGAGGAACCATATTGACCCAGATACAATTGTTTTTGCTTATGTAAATTATTACTGACTCACTTTTAACTTTTATGTAATATTTCCTTAAAATATTTAATATATGCCTTTCTAAGTCATTTGTGCAGTATTCATTAACTTCTGGATAGAGTTTATTATTAATCAAAAGGAAAAAATAGAATATTAACTGTATTACTAAACTTGATAAAATAGACTCCCAACTTGACTTTGATAATGAAATTTTAAGTTCAGATATAAATCAGGCCAGGGAAGTTCCAATCTTCAGTAAAGAGTGATGTAATAGTCCCTCTCTTTTTCTTTTAAGAGTTGGTGAACTCTGTAACTACAGGTGTTTTAAGAGAATGAATTGGGGTTAGTCTGTAATCAAAATGATAGACCCTTAAAGTTTTCTGATTTGTAGCTATTATTTTTGTGTTAGTACAATGTCATATATTTGTAGAATATTCTGTACTATAATTATTATTTACATCATATATTTATAATCTCCCAAAACATTTCATATACCTTATTTCAGTTGGTTCTTCAACAGCATTGTGGGGTACACAGATATTATTATTTCCATTTTGACAAATGCAAAATTGGAAGGTCAGAGCGGTTATTACCAGCCTTACATCATGTCCGTTAAAAAAGCAAGGGAAGAGTGAGAATCAGACTGTACCTTTACTCCCCGTCATTGGGTGTTGTATAGTATTCAGCTTTGTAGTCTCACAGCCCTTTTTAAATCTTGTCAGTTTATGGTTAGTCAGTTTCTGCTGTGTGCCAGGCTCTGTGCTCTTTGCTTCCTTTGCTTTCTTTATGTGGGTGGGCACCCACTAGGTAATAAAAAAATGCTAGATGTTGGCAATCCAGAATGTATTAAAAAGATAGCAACCTGGATGGCTAGAGATGATGAAAATGACTAGATTGGGGTCAAAGAAAGTGGGATGTTTGATGTAAAGAAGAAAGACTTAAATGGAAAGAGGATAATTCTTTTCAAAGACTTAAAAGCCTACCACTTGGAAATAAGATTATACTCATTTTGGCTCCTTAATATTATGGCCAATTCTAGGAGTTAGGGCTTTTGACCAGCATTGATCTGGACTGATTAGGAAAGTGTTATAGGTTTAATCAGCAGCTAGGTGGTTCTTCCAAGGGCTGAAGTAAAACCTATCAGGCAGGGGCTTCCCTGGTGGCGCAGTGGTTGAGAATCTGCCTGCTAATGCAGGGGACACGGGTTCGAGCCCTGGTCTGGGACGATCCCACATGTCACGGAGTGGCTGGGCCCGTGAGCCACAACTGCTGAGCCTGCGCGTCTGGAGCCTGTGCCCCGCAGCGGGAGGGGCCGCGATAGTGAAAGGCCCGCGCACCGCGATGAAGAGTGGCCCCCGCTTGCCGCAACTGGAGAAAGCCCTCGCACGAACCGAAGACCCAACACAGCCAAAAATAAATAATAAATAAATAAATAAAGTAGCTATAAAAAAAAAAAAAAAAAAAAACCTATCAGGCAATGTCACAGAGGACATCCACATTGGGGACAGGATTTCAGATTAGATGACCTCCCAGTGACTGCTAAATATGAAAGCACAGTGTTTAGTTAGTTGTGCTTATCAGTCTCTGAGCCAGTTCTCCAGTTATGTGTGTGTATAATTAAGGAGAGGCATTGCCAACAACCTGGGCATGGTGGAATTCACTTACAGGTGAATCGGAAGCCAAAAGGTCAAGTTTCAAGGCCCACCTTTAGGGAGATCATTTAATCCTTCTGAGCCTGTTGCTCATTTTTAAAATGAGGATAATAAAACTTATCTGAACAGGGTTGGAAATAGATATGATGAAGTACTGTACAAATGTAAGATTTTGTTGTTGTAATTACTATTTTCTGAATTACTTCTTATCTCCATACTTCTGTATTTTTAAGTAAGTAAAAGTTTGAAAGTTTAGAAGATGACGTTATTTGAAATTTTCTTTTTCCCAATACAGCTGTTATAAAATGTTTAAAAATCTATTTGCAGATTATTAGTGACATGTGGGGTGTCTTAACTAAACAACAAACACATATAAGGTAAATATGCCATTAATGATTTTGTTGCCTCCTCTGTTTATTAAGTAGTTATTTACAGTGTATTAATTTTATAGTTACATGTTGTACACTCAACATTTGTTAATTGGTGTTTCGATTGTTGCCATCCCCCTTCTCCGCTTTTCTCATTATTCCCCATTTGTGCAGAGCTCAGCATATCACTTGTTCATTCCCCAAATCCCATCCAGTATGATCTGACAGTAGCCCTATACTAATCTATACTTGAAGGATACAGTTTTGTGCTTCAGTTTGGCAGGGAAAACAAATTACTCTGTTGATGGTTTCAGGACCAATGGACAGCTTTTTGAGAGAAGAGCAGGGAAATGTAAAAGTGGACCCATACCTCATTCTTACATAAAATAAATTCCAGATGGAGCAAAGATTTAAATATAGAAAAAAAAAATGAAACGCCCAAATAAACCAAGAGATTATTTTTTATAATTTTAGGGTTAGAGAGGCCTTGTTAAGTATGACATAAAGCCTATAAGCTAGAAAGAAAGATTGACAAGGTTGACCAGATAAATTCTTTGGTTTGGTAAAATACTGTAAGCACTGTTCAAAGAAAAATACAACTTGGGGAAAATAGTTGCAAATTATAACAAGGGCCTAATGACCATCATACATAAAGAACTGCTATAAATTAATAAGAAAAATACTGAAAACCCATTTGAAAAATGAGTGAAAGACTCAAATGGGCAATTGAGAAAGAAAAAAAATTCCCATTTTCCCTTTTCCGCTACACTGATGTCCCACAGATCTCCTTTCTGCTCTTTGACCATGACAAGTAGTTTCCTGCCTCTGCAGTTTTGCAGTGGTTGTACCCTAAGTCCGTAATTGTGCCTCCTGCTTTTCCGCAGCCTGGCTTGGCGTGACTCACTCCTTTAATCCTTGCTTAAATGCCACCTCCTTCAAGAAGCCTTTCCTGACCATCATTTCTGAGTAGATCCCTTGTCTCTTTGCTTGTTATTCCCCACCATCACACCCTTTTTCTTTCTCTCGGCATTTGTCATCATGTGTGCTTACATACTGATGTGTTGCCTGTATCTCCTGAAGGGGGATGGGGTCATTTCTGTTCAGTTCAATGGTTTATATGCAGTGCCTGGCACATAGGAAGGAATAGCAGTTGAGTGAGTAAAGACTTATGCATGACTTATAGATACATGAAAAAGTGCTCCATCCCATGGTAAAGATAAAAGTGAAAGCCTTTTTACTTATCAAGTTTGTAAAAATTAATAATACCCAGTGCTTGCAAGCGTGGGAGGAAGTGGGTGGTAGGGCAGTTAGTCAATACAAGCAAAACATGCAGTGGGCCTCTCCTTTAACTCTGCAGTTGCACCACTGCAAACGTGTCCCCTAGAAATGCTCACGGAAATGCAGGGGTAATGGTACAGAGATGCCCACTGTGGTGGTGTATGTAATGTGGAAAATGAGAACAACCAAAATATCCACTAGTACGGGATTGGTTTACTTATGACCCAGTCATAAAGTGGAATTTCTTTATGGAAATATTTCATCATACATCCTTGAATTAAAAAATTACAAGACATATAAATGATGATTACACTTTTGTTTAAAATAATGAAGATTTTGTATGTGTATTTGTGCATAGGAGGGATATGGAAGGATAAAACTTGTAACTGTTAAGAGCATGGGATTAGAGGATGGAGCAAAGGAAGTTTTAATTCTAATTTCATTCTTTTGTGAGATTTTTTGGGGGAGTAGAGATTGTTGAATTTGTGTGTCTATATATTTTCTTCTGTAACACACAGCCTTATATATTGTTCTTTCACCTCCAACCAGTGATAAATTATTGCATGCACTCTTGAGACAATCCTTGTTCTCGTTTAGAAACAATTTACTGTAACTGTGCCCTTACTTCTACCTGATGCCTTTGAGGGCCGGGGAAAAGAAAAAAGCTTCTGGTATGTAATGCCAAAATTTCTCTTCAATTGAGATGAAATTTTTTTAAGAGCTCAGAAAGGGGCTACCGTTATAACTATAGTATGCACCTCTGGAAGAGAAAGGTGGAACTTTTCACAGAAACAAAACAGTCTTTTCAATAATTCAACGATAGAAGTAACTATAGAAAAGCACTGAGCTTCATGGGGCTCTCAGTTCAGGTAGGATCAGAGCTTTTTGGAAAGGAGAATGGCACATCAACGTTTCATTTTGCATAAGTACCAAAGTCATATGCCAATGTAAAAAGGGGAGAGGTAGGACATACATTTTAATTCTCAAGATGTGAGTATCAGTATCTCCTTTATTCAGGGAGCTAGGGGGTAAAGTAGGATAGAGACAGCATGATGAAGTAGAAAATATATTGACTCTGAAACCAGTCAATATATAGACCTGGCTTCACCTCTTACTAGCTCTGTGACCTGTTTTCCTTAGCTGTCAGTTAGGATAATAAATAGTTGTAAAATCAGAGTTAATGGAATGTAATGATCATATTAACATTTTAGGTGCTCGGTAAATGGTAACTGATAATTTTTACTTGGCATGAAAGAAGAATAAAGGAGGATCCATTTCACTTCCTTCATTTGCCCAGTAATTTTACTGTTTGCTAACACATCAATACATTTGAAAGCAAGTCCTCAAATCAGATTGTGTACTACCTAATTTAGGGGTTAATTGAATCATTTGCTCATTCATTCAAAAAAAAAGATTGAACTCTATGTGCTAGGCGTTGTTTTCTAGGTCTTGGAAATATATCAGTGTTTAGGATAGAGAAGGTATGTGTTATCAAGTCGCACATTTGTGTCTCTGATCCAGACTTCTCCCTTGAACTCCAGGTTTATACATACGATTCCCTGTTTGTCATTTCTACTTGGGTGTCTAATGAGAATCTCAAATTTTGCGAACACAATACTGAGCCTCAGAATGTGCTTCCCTGTCAGTACCCTTCTCCTGGATCCCCCTCATCTCATTCTCCTCCTCACTCCCTCTTCTCCCTAATCATGCTGTCTTTGCTGTTAGCCTGTCAGGGAGCCTGCTACCATGAGGCTTTGCCATGTCTGTTCTCTCTGCCTGAAGTGCCCTTCTTCCCTGAGGGATCCTCAGGCTCAAACTCTCAGCTCCTTCAGGCTTTACTCAGATGTCACTCAGTTGGTGACCACACTGATAATATATGCCATCCCAGCCAGCCAGCACTCCCTGCATCTTCTACCCTGTTTCCTTTTTTCCCCACAGTATTTATCGCCATGTGATGTATGTTTATTTGCTTTTTGTTTGTCTCCTTCAACTTATATGTAAACTCTGTGAGGGCACGGATTTTTTTCCATCTTGTTTACTGCTCGGGGCTCAATGAAATTGAGTGGATGGATGGATTTGTACCTGGTCCTCCTGAAGGGTTCATTTTAGTTAGGAGAGACATATGATAATCAAATAAACCAATAAGTGAAAACTGTGTTTTCTGTGAGAAGATAAAACAGGGAAATGGAGTGGGAGTGATCAAGGTAAGGGGCACTGAATATGGGAGTCAAAGGCGGCTCTCTGATGTTTTAAGGCATAAAATTAGTCTAGTATGACTGGAGCACAGTGATCAAGAGGGAACCTGGTAGAAGATGAGTTTCCAGGATGGCAGGTGGGGAACCAGATTAGGAGGACTATGTGTAGCATGGTAAGGATTTGAGAGTTTACTTTAATTACAAAAAACCCCATAGCCGATTGGAAAGTTTTAAGTAAGGGAGTGGCATGTCTGGATTCCCATTTTCAAAAGGTTGCTCTCACTGCTGTGATGAGACTCAACACGGGGTCGGGGTGCGGGGAAGGGGACCGGAGTGAGATATGGGGAGGATATATAAGCCTATAAAGATGCATCCTTTCTTAGGAAGTTAAAACTGTCAAGCAAAGGTAAAGCTGGCATTATGTGGCTATTTTTATATTCCAGAGCTGCTGCTGAAAAAAAGTCTTGTGTGTGGCTTCCTAAATTGTCTCTAAAGCAGCTAGAATTTACGGGGGAGCTGAGGGACTGCTGGGGACAGGAAGTAGGGGTATGGGACTGTGAGGGCTGCAGAGTTACTTTTCACTCCCTGCTTTGCCAGGTTATATTACCAGTGAGGTATCTGATACACAGCCAGCGCGCCCTGTTGCCCTAATAAATACCCGTGTAGTCAGATATGTGGGATATGCAAAGTAAACTGTTTTAAAAGACTGTAGCACCAGTTTTGGTTTATAACTTTCAGTTATTTTGATTTACATGTATGTGTCCTGAGGGAATATTACAGAAGTTGTAAAATTCATATTTGTAAGATAAAAATGCGCATGATTGAAGTAAGTGCTTCAGTAGTGATTCAATGATAGTATTTCTTTTTCCATTTCAGAAAACACCAATTTGATCATGGAGAGGTAAAGACTTAATATTACCAAAATTTGCCTTGTTTTAATGTTTGTATGTATTCGGATTTTTCTTTCTCGTTCCATTTTCTAACTTTATTGGTAAGTCACTAATCATCTTCAAAATAGGCCTGTATGTGTTTTTACGAGAATACTACAACATGACCATTCATTTGTTAGAGCAATTAGATAGGAAACTCATTTGGTCGGCCCTAATCACCCTCAAGGTAATAGCAGTTCATTGCTGGAGACCATTTAGACACGTATGCAGAGTGTCTTTCGCATGATTAGGGATCCCTTTTCTCTCTGCTCACCTTGCCCTGAGGCCTCAGAGATGGGACTGGTTGCTATTCACATCTCCTGGAGATTCAGCCTAGTTTTTTTTTTTAATTGAGGTATAATTGACATATAATATTATATTAGTTTCAGATGTACAACATAATGACTTGAATTTGTATATATTGTGGAATGATCACCATGATAAGTCTAGTTAACATCCGTTACCATACGTAGTTACTCAAATGTTTTTTCTTTTTTTTCTTGTGAAGAGGACTTTTAAGATCTACTGTCTCAGCAACAGCATGGTGACTATAGTTCATGATGCTGTATTTCATATTTCCATCTGGTTCAGAAATGTGGGCTTTATTAACCCCAGGCTTGATTCTGAGCAGAATTATAGGACCAGTTCCCTGAGGGACTTTATAATTTTAGCCCTCTAATAAAAGGGACAAGTTTGAGAGTGAATTTTAAGACTTTCAGAAATCAAACTGTTGATTATAATATTAAATATTATTAAATATTATTTCAGAAATCAAAATATTGTTACTAAGAAAAAGTACCCTTTTCTATATATTCACCAATTTAACAATATATTCTTAAACTTCACAAATAGTAGGAGTAAAAATATTTTCTCTTTCTTTCAGCTGGTTTATCATGCATTGCAACTGTTAGCATATACAGTCCTTGGTGTTTTAATTATGAGACTAAAACTCTTTTTGACGCCACACATGTGCGTTATGGCTTCCTTGATCTGCTCAAGACAGGTGAGATGATTGTTATGTTGGCATTATAGCTGCTATGATAATTTTACCCCAGCCTTTGTTATTGAGTGTCCCTAAAATAATATTAAATTACCCAAAATTCTTTAAATTGTTTATAATTAAAGTTCTTCATGGTTTTGTACTAATCTTTCCTAAGGGGTAAGGGCCAAAGCAGATCCCTTATCCTTTTAACTTCTAAAATAGTCCTTGGTGTACAACAAACACTCATTCAGTGCGGGCTGAATTCATGAATGATAACTACAGATGTTGATAGAAAGCAGTGATCGCACAGGGGCCCACACTCAGAAGGACTCTGCACCTAGATTGATGCTCTGCTGTGGCTGTTTTGAACTTCTTAAAAAATGTCAGACAAGGAACCCACATTTTTTTTTTTTTTTTTTTGGCTGCACCACGTGGTATGTGGGGTCTTAGTTCTTGACCAGGGATTGAACCCATGCCCCCTGCAGTGGAAGCATGGAGTCTTAACCACTGGACTGCCAGGAAAGTCCCAAGGAACCCACATTTTTATTTTGCACTGAGTCTGGCAAATTATGTAGGTAGGCCTGGCCTTACCCAAATCTGGGAGTAGAGCAAGTTGACGGAAGAGTTTCTTAAATCATGTCCCACCTATATTAGGCTAATGGTAGAATTGTTTTGATCCCTCAGGTTATTGTTTCTGGAACTTTTCCTTAGAATTATTAGTCCTGTATCTGGGATTCTAGCAGAGACTGTATTCTTCTCTGGGAAGTCGGATGCAGGCTGGTTTGTACTAACAATTGTCAATGTATTCTTAATTTGGTTTCAGCTATTTGGATGGCTCTTTTGCAAAGTACATCCTGGTGCTGTTGTTTTTGCTGTGTTAGCAGCCATGTCGATACAAGGTTCAGCAAATCTGCAAACCCAGTGGAATATTGTAGGGGAATTCAGCAATTTGCCGCAAGAAGAACTTATAGAATGGATTAAATATAGCACTAAACCAGGTAAAAAAAGGTCATATTATTTAGCTGTGGTTTTCCCTACAGTTTTATGTACAACTGCACAATCCTCAACCCAAGTTACTTCCAATGGTTTTACTTCCAGGAAAACTGTGGTTTTCCCTACAGTTTTATGTACAACTGCACAATCCTCAACCCAAGTTACTTTCAGTCTTTCTAAGCAGTCCTGCTTCTAGATTATCCAGGAAGAGAGAGATGTCAGTCTTGCTTATGTAGTTTGCAAAGGAAATGTTACATGTATTTTCTTAGTAATTTATTTCTCTATTTTACATAAATTCTAATTTTTTTCAAAGTATATCCAAAGTTTTGCATGGCACATTTTAAAATAATTTATGTTATGCTTATTTTCCTAATTAATTTTTAATCTTAGCCCTTCACATTCCTTCTTGAAATGAACTCATGGAATGTGATATTTTATTCATGTATAGAAAGAGAGGTTTTTGTTGTCATCTGAGTATCAAGTGACTGAATATTAAATTATCTTCCAGAATTCCTAGTTGCTATAAAACTTCCCTAGTCAATTTGTTGCTTCTTTCCTAGAAGCAGGAAAAGACATTAAAGACAAATGAAAGAAACGGAAATCCTCAATGATGAGACATACGATGAGGCTTTATCTTCCAAGGCAAATAGTTTATCCAGGCTTGGTTGCTGACCACAATTTTATTAGCTACCTGACTTCATTCTGGTTCTGTCATTGAATCTTTATCATGATTCGGGCCTCAGCTTTTTCACCTGGGAAGTAACTGAGTTGACCAGAAGGAGACCCCTTGTCATGCTCACCAGGTGTCTTCCTAAGACCTTCCTTCCTGCTTTGCAGATGCAGTGTTTGCAGGTGCCATGCCCACAATGGCAAGTGTTAAACTCTCCGCACTTCGGCCCATTGTGAATCATCCACATTATGAAGATGCAGGTTTGAGGTTAGTACACAAATATCACATTGTTGAAAACAAATTTTTCTTACAAATAGTGAGTGAGGGAACCAGCAAAATAATGAGAAGTGTTTCAAAAGGATATGGTGAACTGGGGTTTATAGAGTTTGGGGACAAAGAATGCTGAAATAAGATGGCTAAGTTCAATACAAACTGTTAAGGCTCCATAGGACAATAAAACTACAGTCTTTGGGGTTATCTTCTCTCCTAGGCAGCAAAAAGAAATCACCCCATGTCTGTTTTATACAAGTTACAGGGCTCCAGACACCCAGGTCCTTATTAGCTATCATCACCTTTAAGTTCCCCAGAAGATTCACTAGCCTATAGTTTTTATTAAGGTTTTCTTATAGGCTATTTTTCTTGAATTCTGAGGAGTCAGTTGAGATGGAATCCCATTCAAATAGGGTTTTTTTCTGATTTTCACCAATATAGCCTACTAGAATGATCTTGTTTTTTGGGGTTTTTTTTACTATTTTTTCATAAGTTAGAGTGTTGTGTTCTCTTTGTAAAGGAAATAGATTTAATTTTCATGCAATTTCTAGGTTGGTCAGCTAGTCATTTCCTAAGTGACTGGTGAATCCTTATTAATATTTTGTGTAACAACGAGACATTCCTTTTATAAATAAAAAGCTTTTTCATTAAAAAATCAATTGTAGCAAACTAATTTCCAGAGCAATTGTGTTGAATAAGTTTAATTTTTTGTATTTTGTTTTTTATTAAATTAGGAATAAAATGGAGAGCCATTTAATGCTAATTGTTTGTTCTCAAAGTTAGGACTGTTGTACCTTTAAAGTAGTCCTGTAGTTGTGTCTGTGTAGCTCATACTCTTATTTGTGATAGAGTGATGGAAAATTTAAAACAAAAACAAGCACTCAAACAAACCAAAAGACTAAGTTTGGAAATGAAGGGATTCATTAAACTGAACTTTTTCTCTCAGGACTCTTGTGCTACTTGTGCTTTTTTCGACTGACTTCCCCAATGCCCCTTAGCAGGAACTCCTGTGAAGAATGTTCCCTTGACCTGATTCTTCTGTAGAGTCCCTCTTCTAGCTCCATTCAGTGCTTTTGTCCAAATAGGTTGATTGCATTCTTTTGATCTTGAAAATCTTCTGCCTAATTATTTTTCTTTAGAGCCAGAACGAAAGTAGTATATTCAATGTATAGTCGAAAAGCAGCTGAAGAAGTGAAGCGAGAATTGATAAAGTTACAAGTGAATTACTACGTTCTGGAAGAGTCCTGGTGTATAAGAAGATCCAAGTGAGTACTCAATACAGTATTTTATATTCATAAGACATTAAAGTTAATTCAGTTTCATGGCAAGTGCTTTACTAGTTGTATGTGTGAGATGTATATAATAGCAAAGTATAAGCAGAAAAAACTTTTTTGATAATTATTTGGAGTTTTTTCTTTTCTAGTCATTTTAAACATCTATTTATTTTTATAATGATTTACATGTGCACATTACCTTAAAGGTATTGGCACTTACTGATAATTTCCCAAATTGTTCATATTTGCCTTTGATGTTTTTTTGAGAAACTTTTATTTAAAGTTGGATGTATTTTCTTTCAAAAGACTTGTGGAGTCTGAAACCAAATAATGGAGAGTCTCATTATAATGAAGTCAGGCAGCTTTGTCCATACCACATCTCTGCACCATACCATATCCTGTGATAGATGGGACCCCCCTCCCAGCATCAACTCAGAGTGAACTTCTTTCTTTCTGTTTTGCATCTTATTTGAGTGGGAAAATAATTAACCTTAAGGTGACCCATATTCTCTTGGGTTTATAGTTTTAAAAAGTATCTATTTCCACAGAGAAGTTCACTAAGCAGAGTAGAGCAATAAGAGTAAGATTTTAAAAGCAAATGTGAATTCTAAAGTTGACTATTTAGAAATGTTACACTTGGGTGACTAGACAGCAGATGATAGCTTGCTATTAAAATACCAGAGCATTCACCCCATGAGGAATACAGAAAGGAATAGTTTTTTCAGAAATCAAGGATATTTTATGGAATACTATTATTTTTAAAATTCTCACTACTCTTTAAGTAAACAGAAGTCTCCAGGAGATTGCTGTATCTGTGGCTTAATCATACTCATTTACCATGTATTTCAACAATACACAAGGGTGTTAAGATGAAATGATTAAACATTGACTTAGGAGTAAAAATAGTTCAGTGACACAGTAGCTATCAAGCATTGCCCACAAGGAAACTCAAATAAATTTTTATTGTTGAATGATTTTCCATTGAATATGTCACAGGTGATTTGAATTTAATCAGGATCTACAGAAAATGTTATTGAGTCATAATTTAGAAAACGCTTTAAGTCTTTATGAACGTAAGAATATATGTGAAACTTATATACATAACCTTTAACTTTGTTATATAAATTTAGGACAAAAAGTCATAAGCATCTCTCATAATAATTTGATGAAGACACTGTAATAAATGAATGGTGGGCTGACATTTGCAGTCAGAAGGACTCAGTTTTTTGGCAGAGATTTCCACCAGCATTGGGATCTTCTTTACTGCCTTAGGGTTTACTCTCCGACTCTCCAGTTCAGTGATGCCAGCCTGAAACACCTGTAGGTTACTGGAACATAAAAATTATTTCGTGACCTTTTTTCCCCAAGCTAATGATGAACCTTGATTGAAGATTCTTCATTTTTTCCTATACTCCTGCATAGTGTTTTGAATATGTGGAAATTGCAGAGGCTAAGGTGCTTCATTCTGAAAAAAAAAAAAAAAAAAAAAAGGGACTTCCCTGGTAGCACAGTGGTTAAGAATCCGCCTGCCAGTGCAGGGGACATGGGTTCAATCCCTGGTCCGGGAAGATACACATGACGTGGAGCAACTAAGGCCGTTGATGTTGATGGAGCTAAGATGTTGATGGAGCTCCTTGGATTTGCATAGTTGTAGCAGTCTCATGTTCTGATGGGCAGAGCACTGGTTTTTGTACACAAGAAAGGATCAAAAGACAAATTTAGGAAGTATGGTAATAAATCTTGCATGCTAAACAAAGTCAGCAGTAAATTAACTGGCTTCTGATCATCTCCATTTCGAGCTCACTTACAGGCTTTAAGACTGAGAGTCGAGAGGGGTGGAGGTGTGTGCCGGCTTCCCCCACTCTGGACCTTGACTTGCCCTTGTTGTATTTGTTGCAGTAGGAGTGGGGAGGGAGGAAGCTGAAGAAGTGGCTTCCTCTCATCTGGTTTCCCTGCTCAGTTACTGAAAGAACACTATCTACTGCAGGATTATAAGTCTCAGGAAATCTTAGAGAGGTGCACTCTGCTTAAAGCTGGAGACAGAACACAGCTGTGCCTTCTGTCCTGACAGGGAAGCAGGTGGAGGGCTCAAACAGAAGAGGAAAGGGAAGAAGGACTAATACTTAGCACATACCTTTGCAGTAGGAAGAACTGAGTTTCTGGCCAGAGAGCTCTCTACCAGAATCGGGATCTTCTTTATTCCCTTGGCCCTCACTCTCCAATTCTGTCTGTTATGCCAGCGTGAGGCAGCTGTATGTTACTGGAAAAGAAAGATATGGCAGAACAGGGGGAGCAAGTAGGGGGATTCAAATAGGAGAAGAAAGGGAAGAGGGACTAATATCTATCTGGAGCTTAAACTGTGCTTGGCACCTTGGTGGGCACTGTATTTATGTGCTGTCATTTACAAAGTGGCTTAATTGTATGCTTGATTATTCCTTAAATACTTGATACCCTGTGTTCAAATACAAGTAGGAAAATATACTCAAATGCAAGTTGTAGATGAGTTTTTAATTAACACCTTTTTTATTCTCAGTTCTCTGCTCTCTTTCTCATTAATTCCCATAATAGAGTTGACATAAAATTAAAATACGTGAATTCAGAAGAAAATTATTCAGATTTTCACTAATGCCATTTTAAAGATGTAGCTGGCTGGCCTGGGGAAACTTCAGAAAACTCAGAAAAGGACTAAAGAATGTTAGACAGAGCTCACAAAGGCAGCTCTTTGCCTTCTTCTTTTCCTGAAAGCAATTGAACTCAGTAGCTGGTATTTCATGTATGTTTTACTCTCTACTATCATTGACCTGCAGTGTAATAACGGTTTGGCCTTAGTATGTGTGAGAAAATTAAAACGTAGAAAACCCAAGTTCAGTCATATTTTCGTACATTGGTAGAATCTAGTGTCAGCAAGGGTGTGCAAAAAAGTGTGCACTGAACACTCTTTGCAGGAACACTCACTGGTAATACCTTTTTGGGAGATAATTTGATAGAAACAAAGTGAAAATTGTATAGCCTGTTGACATAGTGATAGTGCTGCTTTTAGAAGTTTAGTTTACAGAAAAATATGGGCATAAAATTGTTTATATCAGCATTGTTTTATAATGACAAAATGAGAAACAATTAAAATATCCATCCATAAAAGAGTGGTTAAATAATACATAGAAGTACTAGCATCTATGAAAAAGAATAAAGTAGGTCTTTATGAAATGCAACAATGACCACTTTTTATTGCTAAGTGAGGAGTCCCAGGTTAATCTTGTTTTTGTAAAAGCAACCCAGGAGCATCTGTGAATATAAATATGCCTGTGCCTATGTTTTTGTGTGCTTGTATGTCTGAACGTGAATAAAAAAGGTCTAGCAGCATGTATGCTGGATTGTTTATAGAAGCCACCTCTGAGAAACGGTGTTGGAGGTGACAGTGACTTTCACTTATTTATTTTGATAGGTTTATATTTTGACACATTTTGGGTGAAGGTTACCTTTAAATTAAAAATGTTATTGAAAAGGAGAAAGCATGTGCATTCCTGTCTAGTGCTTGCCTCGTGATGGAGAGCAGGGAAGTGGGACTGCCACTGGGAATAAAAGGGACTTGTTGGAAATGGTTTTTTCTCTTATAAAGAAAAGTGAAACAACCATGACAAAACATAAGCTGTTGCAAATCTCTATATAATTTTTCCTTGATTTTTCTGTTTTTTAATATTAAAAAAAAATAAACATTGTGAAATTCCTTTCACCTTTTTTGTTTTTAAATATTTATTTATTTATTTATTTATTTATTTATCTATGGCTGTGTTGGGTCTTCGTTTCTGTGCGAGGGCCCTCTCCAGTCGCGGCAAGCGGGGGCCACTCCCCATCGCGGTGCGCGGGCCTCTCACCATCGTGGCCTCTCTTGTTGCGGAGCACAGGCTCCAGATGCGCAGGCTCAGTAATCGTGGCTCACGGTCCCAGTCGCTCCGCGGCATGCGGGATCCTCCCAGACCAGGGCCCGAACCCATGTCCCCTGCATTGGCAGGCGGACTCTCAACCACTGCGCCACCAGGGAAGCCCACCTTTTTTGTTTTTATTGATATTTGGAAGAGTCCAAGCCAGTTGTCTTGTAAGAATGTCCCACATTTGGATTTGTCTAATTTATTCCACATGATTAGATTCAGTTTGACAAAATTTGGCAAGAATAGTACGTAGAAGGTGTGTACTTTCCATTATGTCACTTTGGTAGGTACCTGTCACTTTGTTCTATTATTGGTGATGCTAAGTTTGATCACTTGATTAAAGAATGTTCCCCAATTCTCTCCATTTTAAGGAGACAAATCTCCTTTATAATCAATAGCCTTTCACCAGGTAGTTCTTGCATCCACTTCTTATAATTCCCTGAATCAGTTATTACATTGGTGATTATAAAATAGTTAGGTAATATAGATTTGAAAGTAATATATCAGTTACTGATTAGGTGATCTTTGACGTTACTATTGTAATTGTTTTGGGGCACCATGTACTGTACCCATATAAGATGGCAAACTTGATGGGTGTGTGTGTCCTGACTGTTCCTCCAACCAGCCATTCCCCCCATCTCTCTCCCTCTCCTTGGGCCTCCCTATTCCCTGAGACACAGGCCAGTTAATAACCTTTCAGTGGCCTCTAAGTGTTCAAGTGAAAGAGTTGCATGTCTCTCACTTTAAATCAAAAGTTAGAAATGATTAAGTTTAGTAAGGAAGGCATGTCAAAAGCCAAGATTGGCCAAAAGCTAGGTCTCTTGTGCCAAACAGTTAGCCATGTTGTGAATGCAAAGGAAAAGTTCTTGAAAGAAATTAGAAGTGCTACTCCAATGAATACATGAACGATAAGAAAGTGAAACAGCCTTATTGCTGATATGGAGAAAGTTTTAGTGGTCTGGATGGAAGATCAGACCAGTCACAACATTCCCTTAACCCAAAGCCTAATTCAGAGCAAGGCCCTAACTCTCTTCAGTTCTATGAAGGCTGAGAAGGTAAGGAAGCTGCAGAAGAAAAGTTTGAAACCATAGAGTTTGGTTCATGAGCTTTAAGGAAAGAAACCATCTCCATAACATCAAAGCGCAAGGTGAAGTGGCAAGTGCTGATGTAGAAGCTGCAGCAAGTTATCCAGAAGATCTAGCTAAGATCATTAATGAAGGTGGCTACCCTAAACAACAGATTTTCAATGATGAAATAGCCTTCTATTGGAAGAAGATGCCATCTAGGACTTTCATAGCTAGAGAGGACAAGTCAATGCCTGGCTTCAAAGCTTCAAAGAACAGGCTGACTCTCTTATTAGAGGCTAAAGCAGCTGATGACTTGAAGTTGAAGCCAGTGCTCCATTTATCGTTCTGAAAATCCTAGGGCCCTTATGAATTATGCTAAACCTGTTTTGCCTGTGCTCTATAAATGGAAAAACGGAACCTGGATGACAGCACAACTGTTTATTTACAACATGGTTTACTGATTTTGTTAAGCCTGCTGTTGAGACCTACTGCTCGGGAAAAAGAGGTTCATTTCAAAACATGACTGCTCATTGACAATGCACCTGGTCACCCAAGAGCTCTGATGGATGTACAACAAGATTAATGTTGTTTTCATGCCTACTAATGCAACATCCATTCTGCAGCCCATGGATCAAGAGTAATTTCCATTTC
This sequence comes from Balaenoptera musculus, assembly GCF_009873245.2. Lineage (NCBI taxonomy): Eukaryota > Metazoa > Chordata > Mammalia > Artiodactyla > Balaenopteridae > Balaenoptera > Balaenoptera musculus. The sequence continues at coordinate 43,541,082 of NC_045793.1, forward strand.
CAAGTCTTATAATTTAAGAAATATACTTTATAAGGCTATAGCTGCCATAGCTAGTGATCCCTCTGATGGATCTGGGCAAAGTCAATTGAAAACCTTTTTGGAAAGAATCCACCATTCTAGAGATTCATGGGAAGAGCTCAAAGTCTCAACATTAGCAGGAGCCTGGAAGAAGCTGATTCCAGCCCTCATGGATGACTTTGAGGGATTCGAGACATCAGTGGAGGAAGTAACTGCAGATGTGGTAGAAATAGCAAGACAACTAGAATTAGAAGTGGAGCCTGAAGATGTGACTGAATTGCTGCAATCTCATGATAAAACTAATGTATGAGGAGTTACTTCTTATGCATAAGCAAAGAAAGTAATTTTTTGAGATGGAATCTACTCCTGGTGAAGATGCTGTGAAGATTGTTAAAATGACAACAAAGGATTTAGAATATTATATAAACTCAGTTGATAAAGCAGCAGCAGGGTTTGAGAGTACTGATTCCAATTTTGAAGGAAATTCTACTGTGGGTAAAACGCTGTCAAACAGCATTGCATGCTACAGAGAAATCATTCGTGAAAGGAAGAGTCCATCAAGGTGGCAAACTTCATTATTGTCTTATTTTAAGAAATTGCCACGGCCACCCCAGCTGTCTGCAGCCATCACCCTGATCCATCAGTAGCCATCAACATCAAGGCAAGGCCCCCCACCAGCAAAAAGATTCTGAAGCCTTATCACTGAAGGCTCAGTGATGGTTAACGTTTTTTTAGCAATAAAGAATTTTTAAATTAAGGTATGTAATTCTACTGCACACTTAATAGACTTCAATATAAACAGAACTTTCATATGCACTTGGAAACTAAAAAATTCGTGTAACTCACTTTTATTGCAATGTTTGCTTTATTGTGGTGGTCTGGAACCAAACCCGCGATCTCTCGGAGGTACGCCTGTATAATGTTCTGTGTCAGTATATTACCTCTGACTATGTGCTTGATACAGTCTCTCCCTTAATCGCTTCTGTCATGGGTACTTCCCATTTTACAAATGTGGAGAGTGAGACTGAGTGAACTACCCAACACCAAATTCTTGGTAAGTAGCTGAGGCAGAATTCAACTGAGATTTCTTACCCCACCACCTGAATTCATGTATATTATATGTCTCTTCTTTCTTTATAGTTACCTTCGCTGTGTTCACCTTGTTCTCAAGAGGATTTATGGTAGCTTACATAAATATAAATAACTATGATAGGATTCTTTTTTAAAAAACTAAGTAGAAAAAAATGACATGAGAGCAGGAACATAAAAAGTGTGTTCCTTTATCTGCCATTATAAAATGTACCTTGATTTTTAATCTGCACATTAATTTTTCTAGGCCTGGTTGCAGTATGCCTGAAATCTGGGATGTGGAAGATCCTGCTAATGCTGGGAAACCTCCCTTATGTAACCTCTTAGTAAAGGAGTCCAAGCCTCACTTCACCACTGTATTCCAGAATAGTGTTTACAAAGTCTTAGAAGTTATAGAGGAATGACCGCTGCCTACAGAGAAGTCCACCAGTAATGGTTTTCATGTTTTGCTAATAACTCATGCCTTGTTTTTAATTCAAATCCCCAAAGCTTTTATAAGTAACTGTTTTCAAATGAAAAACGTCTTATTTGGTCAATTTGAATGTCATTCTGATTGTAAAAATACTTATACGTTTATCAGTTGGTTACTATTTCAATGCATCCCTTAAAATTTGCTATGCAAATGAGTATATGCTTGTACTTGACTTAAATATTTGTCCTAAAGTGAGCAAAGCTACCTGTATAAAAAATATGGTGGGTCGTGACAAGGGTGATATGAAAATATAGTCACTTTCGGACTGTTTAGGGGCTCATTTTACAGTTCGTGGACTATTGATGCCACTTGCTTTTTTCTCTGCGTTTTGCTCTTGTCTTTTGAACATTTCAGCGATTATTGTAAGTTCCTCAGTCAAGTCAGCCCCTGTCATCAACTTCAGTAAGAATAGATGGGGCAGACATGGGTATTTGCTATGTAGAACTCTGTTTGTTTCACTTCTTCACATTCTTTTGTTCTCTGTTGCTCTCGTTAATGAAGCATTTCCTGCCTGTTATTAAGCCAAGCTCTTGGACCTAGTCCTTAAGACCAAATTCCTGTTAACTACCAACCATGTGGCATTAGTGTGTGTGCGTCTGTCTGTCTGTCTTTCTCAATATTCTTTGTCAAATAAGTGCTATTTACACATTTAGTTGCTTATCAAGTACTTATTCTTGGTTTAAAAAATTTAATGACAATTGTGTATTTTTAGTATTATTCATTTTTAGTATTGTTCAAATGTTTATATTTTAATAACTTTAAACCACTTAAAATTTTTCATGTATAATTGTAGTCTTAAGAAAAACTATTTTGAACAACCACAAATATAATGCATCTAGAAACTAATGTATATTTGAGTAGACATAATTTATAGTGGAACAGTAGACTGTAGTATGTGGTAATTTTTCTTTTACTATTAAGATACAATAAAATATGACTAATTTTTTTGTCAAACAAGTAAATGAATAATGATAAGTGAATGGAGTTTTTATATTTTACTTTTAAAATTGCCTGTCTTTAATAAGACGAAGCCTTAAACCTTATGTTATAATTTTGGTTCCAAAAAGCATCATTTCAGTGTGAGGAATGAATATATTCAGCCTTCCTCTTTGTTTTTTTTCTTTCCTGTTTATTTTTATTTGGAAAATTTTCCAACCTGCTTTAAATTCCTAGTATGAATTTTTGTTTCTTAGAAGTTAATTTGTGTGAAATTAGATTCTTCAAAACAGTGAATCCTCATAGTTTTGAGAAATGGTTTTAAGATTTAACGTTCTAAGCAAACCCTGACTCTGGTGGACTACACGTTTAATTACACAGTGTTCTCTTTATTAACCACAGGCAGATTAACCTCATTGTGGATTGTCCTTGAGACCTGAGTCCTCAGGGATGGTTTCCGGTGCCCACTCCGGGGAGCCAGTGAAGAGCTGTTCTCTTTCTGCCTTCTCACCAGAGCCCAAGGACAAGCCTGGTCTGGGGGAAGCACTAGCTTGCTTAGAGCAGACAGCTGCCGAGACAGCCTGGGCTGAGGACTGTGCAGCCCCCAGCCTGCCCCAGAGCCCGCCTTTCCCAGGGAGCCTCCTTCCAGCGGAGATTGTCAGTGTCTTCAGGTGCCTGCCCCCTTTTTCTCGCTTACCGGGTGACTTATTTCTTGGTCTTTTGCCAGTTTCAGAAAACAAGGAAGCATCTGGGGAGTTGTGGATTAGGAGTAGAATTTGAGCAATGATGAAGCAATGCAGAAATATGGCAAGTGGGCACTTGAGGTCGAGGAGGATGGGAAGCACCACGGGCAGGAAGAGCGGAAGTGTGTGCTCTGCTTTATTTGCCATTGTTTCTCTCGTAAATATGTTTTGTACATCCAGCAGTTACAATTTTTTTTAAAAAATTTTACTTTTAGTTATTCTCTATTCTTCCCACCTTTCAGTAATTCCTTTCCCAGTAAGTTCACATGTAATTATTTGAAATTCTATATAGGAAAAACATTAAAATACTGTTATAACTGTTTCATATGCTGGGAAAAGATAAAAGTAATCAAATTAGTTTTTTGTTTATTTTTTTCAGAAAACTCCTTTTGTAACAGTATTTATTGATGTAACTCCACCAGCAAGCTATGAGTATATTTTAGGCCAGTCAGTTTAGAACAGAGGCCTCGGGCTACACTGCACACTCAGCCTTGGTCACATCTGGTAGCAGCCGGTGCTGTAGATTTTGAATATCTTTTATGGCAGCACAGAGTAGTGGTAGGTTCGATATACATGACAAAATAGTATTAAAGCTCAGTATTTTATGCATTTTTAGCATTTAAAAATATTTTGCTTTAGTGTGAGGAAGGTTAGGATGGGCAAGGAAGTGATAAAATAGCTATTGCTATGACATAAAAAAAAACAAATTTGGGGCAGTATTTCTATAAAAAGATAAGCCTCTAAAATTGCTTAGAAACAGCATAGTGTTAAAATAGAACAATGATATTAGGGAGAAAATGAAAGGATGTATCAGAAATAAAGTGATAATGCATAGGGGAATTGTATTTTTATGAATTTTATGCCAGTTTACATGTACTATATATGTTAAATAAAAAAGATCATGAAAAATATAGGAAGTGTTTTTTGATTGTTATTTTCATTTCCTCCTTGGCTGTGGGCATGTTCAGCCTCATTCTGTAGTCAGATAACCATGAACTGGTTTGTGACAGATTGCAGTCCTGAATAAATGGGAAGGGTTAAAGGTCCATGAAACTACTTAGTCCTCTCCATCAGTGGTGGTATAGGTGTTGAGGTTCCCCATACTCTTCTTATATTTATGGCATTATACACTAACATTACTTTATCATTTCCATCAAGGGACACAATCATTCTTTAAAGCCATATTTTGAGGTTAATTCCAGAATTGCTGAAACCTTTTTTTCATACATTAGATCTAAACCACAGTTTGGTCTCATGACATTTCCTAAATTATAGCTCCTTGTATTTGCTTGATATAAGCAGCAACTTAGTTTTTGTTTGTTTGTTTGTTTTGTTTTTAATCTGCTTGGAGGAAAGACAGTTTAGCTTAATTCATGCCTGTATAATTAATTTTTTTACACAGTAACACCTTCATTCTCTGACATGTTTGAGGTCAGTTATTCTCAAATATAGTGTGCATCAGAATCACCTGGAGGGCTTGTTAAAACACAGATTGCTGCACCCCACCACAGAGGTTTCTGATTCAGTTGGCCTAAGGTGGTGCTATATGATCTGAATGTTTGTGTCCCCAAAATTCATATGTTGAAATCCTAATCCCCAAGGAGATGATATTAGGATGTGGGACACTTGGGGGTGATTAGGTCATGAGGGTGGAGCTCTCATGAATAAGATTAGTGCCCTTATAAAAGAGGCCCAAGAAAACTCCCTCCTCCTCCATCATGTGAGATCACAGCTACAAGGTGCAATCTGTAAGCTAGGAAGTGGGCTCCCACCAGATGCTGAATCAGCTGGCACCTTGATCTTAGACTTCCACCCTCCAGAACTGTAAGAAATAAATTTCTGTTCTTAATATGGTACCCAGTTTGTGGTATTTTGTTATAGTAGCCCCAAAGTAGTAAGTCAGGTAGGGCCCCCAAATTTGCATTCTAACCAGTTCTCAGATAATGCTGATGATGTTCCTGCAGGGACTGTACTTGAGAAAAGTGGCTCTAATGGATGGGAAGAGACTATCTGGAATCCTGGCCTCTAGAGGGTGCTCCATTCCTGACAGCACTTATCCCACCAGGACAGGCTAGAGGGTCCCTATACTGGGAACTGAATTTTACGGAGTCCTTTCTTTGTCTCTTAGGGAGCGTGCTTCAACGGAACTTGCAAGGAACAAAGAATAGATAAGGTGATTTTTAACCAAGAACAGATAAGGTAATTTTTAACCAGACACTAATACAGCTCACTTTCATTGTGTTTTCTGAATAGGTGGTATGGGTCATTTAAGTATTTTGAACTTGTACACTAGACTGGGCTTAGACCTGTTTCTTTTCAGTTCAGAGATGGAAAAAGAGTGAAATCATTTGAGATCAAATTTACTTTTTAAAATTACTTTGCCTAAAAGAAAATAGATATATTCAGTGATGTGTGTGGTTTTTAAAACTTCATTTTCCACTTTATTACTTTTGTTTGGCTCCAAAAATCCTTAGTCTTCTCCCTCTATTAGGGAGCAGTTAAGGATCAGCTCTAGTTCACAGATCACCTGTTTCTCTCTTCTGCCTTCCCTTTCTCCTTCCCCCAACTAGACCTTTCTAATTTAAATCCGTAAAATTGTTCCCTGTGCAGAAAAAGAGGAGGTGCTTTTGAACTTCATTACATTCTTTTTTTTTTTTTTTGTATATATAAATTTATTTATTTATTTATTTATTTTTGGCTGTGTTGGGTCTTCGTTTCTGTGCGAGGGCTTTCTCTAGTTGCGGCGAGCGGGGACCACTCTTCATCGTGGTGCGCAGGCCTCTCACTATCGCGGCCTCTCTTGTTGCGGAGCCCAGGCTCCAGACGTGCAGGCTCAGTAGTTGTGGCTCATGGGCCCAGTTGCTCCGCGGCATGTGGGATCTTCCCAGACCAGGGCTCGAACCCGTGTTCCCTGCATTGGCAGGCAGATTCTCAACCACTGTGCCACCAGGGAAGCCCCAAACTTCATTACATTCTTGAATTGATCTTTATTTCACAGTACTGTATCAGTACAAATACATTTTTACATTCAAAGTTAAAAAGGACATTAAGATATAGAAAAGTCTTGAAAACTCTTTCCTCTTACCTTTCCTCCCATGAGAGAGATTTTAAAATTCCGAATGAATGTGAGAGTTGAAGACTTTTTCTCTTAAGATTTTGAATCATTGTAGTGTAATTAAAAGGTAGATTTTTTTTTTTTTGCAAAGAGCTTAAGATAGTATTGATATTGGCTCTGCTTTCAAAGCAATGCTTTCTGTACTTTTAAATCTAACCCAAAATTCTAATTAAGTAATGAGTTGTCAAAATGACTTTCAAATAAATGGTAGCACTATCGAGTATTCTGTTCATGCAGCATGTGCATTTAAATTCAGCATAATATAATTTCATTGAATTTTTAAAAGTAGCTGGACTTTTTTTTCCTGTATGCAGATTTAATACCTTGAAAGAAAGTTGAATGTAGCAGAATTATGCTCATTCAGTTGTTGTGCTGATCGCTTTTAAAGCTTTAGTACTTACCCATTTCTAAAAAAATAGAAAGAAGTGAAAATAAAAAATGACCATTTCTGAGAAGATTTGGCATCAGGCCATGAAAACTGATTTTTTAAAAATGGTGCCTGAAGGCCAGCTCTTCAGCTTAGCTTTATGGACACAGCTAACATCTCTGGTTCTGCCCCCCTGGGTGATGATGCCCCCTCTGGTCTTCACTCTTGGTATCTGCTTATTAACCAGAGTCCAGATTCAGAGGCCTCCCTCTTGCCCTAGAACATCCTCTTCCTAGGAAGTGCAATTTGGTTATTCACTCCAAATCTATCATGAATTTGGCTTTTTCTAACAAAGACTATTTATGGCAGTCGTCCTCAAACTTGTCTGTACATCGTAAATAATTTGCGAAGCTTTGAAAATACTGAAACCTTTCCCTCACCTCCACAGATTGAGATTTAATCAGTCTAGCGTGTGTCCTAAGATTTGGAACTTTAAAAAAAGGCCCAAGTGATATTTTAGAACCAGACCTCTCTGCCTTACGTCTGTATGTCCACCCTTCCCATGTTTCTGCCCAATCGAATTAGAAACGGTAAGCAAGTTTCTCTCACACAGTCTCCTTTATTAATAATGATTGACTCTTTCTACTTTATGAATAATGGAATGTAGTGTTGAGTAGACTCTCTAAGGAAAGAATTCTGTGTTTGGTTAGAGATGAGTGCCATGGTGGCTGTAGGCGGCAGGAGAGTGGCAGCATAGGTATGTATATGTATAAACCCTGATTTGAGTGCCAGTGAGAAATGGGGATATAGCAGCCAACAAATAAAAAAACAAAAAGGAATAAAAAGAGACTAATTTAAAAATCACTTTGACATTTTAATATTAGTTGTGGAGAATCAGGTTTTTTTCTTTTTCGTGGAATGTGCTTTCTTGATCAGTTTTCATTTCAAGATACAACTCAACTCAAATGTTACCTCCTCTGTGAAGCCTTCCCTGACTGCCTATCCTTTGGCTGAGTGAACTGCCCCTACTGTCCACACTCCTATAACCCCTAAATTCCACACATTTAACATGACTTTTTCTACTGCATTGTGTCCTGTCAGGCGGGACCTGTGTCTTATTCCATTCCGAATCCACAGTGCCTCCTAGCACCATGCCTAGCAAGTGGTAACACTTAATGATTTTTTAAATAAACCATACTTTATTCAACAATGCAGTCAATTCCATTGTAGATGGCACTAAAATTTATTTTTTTAAACTAAAAGAAATGGAAGATTATGTATTCCAACTGTGGAGATGAAATAATAAGGAAACGCAGTATCTCCAGATTAGATTAATATCATACATAGGAGAAAAATGTCCTTGATAAACAGCTAAACAAAAATGAACCTCACAACATATCCTAGCTAGCTACCTTGATACATTCAGAAATGGCTGGTAACCAAATAACTACTGGGAAGCAATATGGCAAAGATGGATATGTCTGTCTCCAAAGGAAGGATTCTCTTTGGCCTAGTTTGGGTTGTGTGGCCCAGGATACTATGATGGCTGGTCCTGGGCACATTCACTGCTGGTCAGAAAGCAGGGAACTCTGATTAGGAATTTATTTCAAGTCTGGGAGGAGGGGATTTCCAAAGGATGGGGAGAGACTCACGTTGTCACTAGATGAGGATGTTAGACAAAACATGACAGCAGTCATACAATTAATATTACCATAATTGAGACAACTAAATTAGAATCCTGGATCCATTCTTTACAAACTTTTTAAGGTAAGACATGTTTATTTATTTGAGAATCAGTCTTCTTACTTTTAAAAAGGATATGCCTCCAAGGGTGGTAATTAAAAACAAGAGAAGTAGACAAATTCACAAACACAGCAGGAAATTTTAACATACCTGTCTTAGAAATTGATGTAATAAGCAGGCAAAAAGGTCAGTAAGGATATACATGCTTTGAGTAATAAAGTAATCTTGATGTAATGGTCATATATAGAACAACTACACTGAACAAATGAAAAATACACATTCTATTCTAACATGTGGGACATTTTCAAGAACTGACAAAGCGTGAACTCCAGGGAGGCATAAATTTTTAATCTATTTTTTTCACTGATGTAACCTAGAACAGTACCTGGCATATATGTGTGCTCAATATTTGTTGAATGAAAAAAATTGATGCTACGTGGGGCCAAATAGTGATTCTTAAAAAAAATTAATGATTAAAACCCCTTAATGTGAGAAATCAATACAAAATTTAAAAAAGTTTTAAATACTCCATGAATCAAAGAAGAATCTTATGATGAAAATTTGAGGAAAAAAACAGAACAATGGTATACTACAAACTACTTGAGGGATATAATTAAAGCAAATATAGAAATTTGCTTTTTTCCTATTTAGTCTAAAATGCACATATTAAACTAAAAATGAATTCAAATGTCAATATCAGGAATATAGACAAAGAACAACAGAATACTCCCTCCCCAAACTGAAGGAAATAACAAGCAGAACTTGATGAAATAGAAAACAACGATATCAAAGCCAAAGTTGGTTATTTGAAATAATTCATAATTGAGAGAAAATAAGAAGGCATAAAAATTAGGAATGGCAAATTACGGAAGCTGCAGAGAGTAAGTGGGGGAGATGTTATGCAAAACTTTGTCAATAAATTTGAACACTTAGATAAATGGTTAAATTCCTAGAAAAATACAACTAATCCAAAAAGAAATAGAACTTAGGAATAATCTTATCCCTAGCAAAGAAATTGAATTAGTAATATTTTAAGATCTCCCCTCAAAACAACAAATCCAGAGAGTTTTGCAGACCTCTTCTGCTAAACATTCAAGATACCGATTATATCAATTTTGTACAAACACCCAGAGAATAGGAGATAAGAGAACTCCAGTTTTTTGGCAACTGTAACATTAAACAACAAGAGCAGAGTAGGATTAATGCAGTATAGGAAAATTACAGGTCCGTTACATTCATGAACAAAGATGTAAACAAGAACCAAGAATGAATTGAACATAAGTTGTAAAAATACTAGTTTACCTCAAATTGACCTATATTTTAATCAACATACCAATAGGGCTTTTTATAGAGCTTGATAAGCTGAATGTAAAATTTTTATGGATGAATAATCAAGACAAATCTGAAGAAGGACATGAAAGGACATTTTTTCCTATCATCTAGAAAGATTTATCACAACAGCAGTAAAAGTATCAGCACAGGGATATGGAAATTGACTAATAGAATAATAGATAGCTCAAAATAAACGTGCATATATTTAATAAATGAAGCTGACAATTGGTTATCTATATGGAAAACAATAAATTGTTTCCCTACCTCACATCATACATAAAAATAAAATTCCAGATAGATGAAGACCTAAGTATGAGAGATAATACTATAAAATCTAGAATACAATATAGGATAATATCTTTATGTCCTCAAGGAGAATTTCCTCAAAGAAGGACTTCCTAAAATCCCAAAACAATAACTTTTTTTAAAAATTTTTATTTATTTTTCATTGCATTGGGTCTTCGTTGCCTTGTGCAGGCTTTCTCTAGTTGCGGCGAGCGAGGACTACTCTTCATTGTGGTGCACGGTCTTCTCATTGCGGTGGCTTCTCGTTACAGAGCATGGGCTCTAGGCGTGTGGGCTTCAGTAGTTGCAGCGTGCGGGCTCTAGGGTGCGTGGGCTTCAGTAGTTGTGGCACACGAGCTTAGTTGCTCCATGGCATGTGGGATCTTCCCGGACCAGGGCTTGAACCCATGTCCCCTGCGTTGGCAGGTGAATTCTTAACCACTGTGCCAACAGGGAAGTCCAAAACACTGTAAAGGAAAGGAGTGATCAATTCACTATGTTATGGTTAATAACTTCTATTCACTAAAAGACATGAAGAGAGTGAAGCAAGCCATGATGTGTAGAAGATATATGCAACTTGTCTACCTGACAAAAGATTAGTATACAGAATAAAGAACTCCTACAAAGAGTAAAAATAATGAAAAGAAAAATTGGCCCAAAACCTGGCATTTCCTGAAAAAGAAATGCAAATGGCTCATAATCTTTAAAAAAATCCAACCTATTCATAATCAGGGAAATGCAAAATGCAACCACAATTAAAACATTTATAACTTGCAACATTGGTTAAAAATTTAAAGTACTAGGAAAAGGGTGGGACAACACGAAGTCTTCTTCCTTCCCAGTAGAGGGTAATTATTTTGGAAATAAATGGCATTTCCTGATAAATCTGAGATTATACATACTAAGACCCGACTTCTCCATGCCTTAGATTTATACCCCAGAAAAATTCCTACACGTGCATCAGGATACATGCCTAAGAAGTTTACTGCCAAGTGTTCATAACAGCAGAAAATCAGGAAATCACTTGCACATGTGTCTGGAGTAAATAGAATGGATAAAGACATTGAGGTATAGTCATCCAGCAGTGTCCTATTGAATATGTAAAACTAAAACAGCTGTAGGCAACAACATGGATGACTCCTGGGGAAATAATTGTTAAGCCAAAAAGAAAAAAAACTAATTTGCAGAAGAATGCATGTGATGTGAGTTCATTTCGAGAAAGTTCAATAACATGTAAAGTTAAACAACACATTTTTAAGGGATTAAAACATGGTAAAATATGAAGAAAAACAAGTAAATTATAAGTAAAATTAGATTAGTGACTGTCTCTCAGAGAATGGAAGGCACAAAGGGGTCTTCAAAGTTGAAGTATATGTGCTCTTCTTTAAAATTGGGTAGTGGGTACATGGATGTGATTTTACTATAATTATTTATACTTTATGCATATTTTATAATTATTCTTCAACAAATATTCAATATTGAAAAACAAATAGACACTCTCAGATACTAATACACATGAAAAGGAGAGCCCACCATAGGTGTGGCAGGTGGTTGAGAGAAAATCCTCAATTTCTCTGGCAATCACAATTTGTAAATAGTATTTCCCTTGGTGCCTGGCACACCATTGGCCCTCAGTTCAATATGAAGGGAACAGAGGGAGGAGGGAAACAGGTGTCTCATTTAAAAGGCCAGCAGCAACCATTTAGGATGATAAAATCTGTTACTGAACTCAGGTCCAGCTGCTCACCGCTCAAAAATCAATACCCCAGAGGCAGTTGGTGGTGGAAAGGAAAGTTGCTTTTAATCAGAAAGCCAGCGATCTGGGAAGAAGGCAGAACTGTGTCCCCCAAAACCAAATCTGAAGATTCTGCTCGGCCATGAAAGTTTTAAAGGGAAAAGGAGAAGGAATCTCAGTTAATCATTGAGATATGGGGTCAGAGGAGTCGCCACCCCACCCCCACCCGTTGTGTGCAGGCTCCTTGACTTCTTGTGATCTTCCTCTAGATGTTATCTTGTTCAAACAGTTTGTTCGCAAGATTACTGAAGGTGAAGCTAGGGAAGAGATCTGGTCATCTGTTAATTACTTATTCTTCATTTCTACTTCTTTGATCTATGGAAGGAACCAACAGGCTAGGCAACGTACTGTGTGATCAGAAGATTTGAAAAGTGTGCTAGGGCTGGAGATGAGCAGAGCACAGGAGTGCCTGAAACCAAGTTTAGTTACAATATAGCTTTGCTAAAGGGACAAGGCAGACAGTAACACAATCATAGTAGGGGACTTTAACACCCCACATTCACCAATAGACAGATCATCCAAAATGAAAATAAATAAGGAAACACAAACTTTAAATGACACATTAAACAAGGTGGACTTAATTGATATTTATAGGACATTCCATCCAAAAACAACAGGATACATTTTCTTCTCAAGTGCTCATGGAACATTCTCCAGGGTAGATCATATCTTGGGTCACAAATCAAGCCTTGGTAAATTTAAGAAAATTGAAATCATATCAAGTATCTTTTCCGACCACAATGCTATGAGATTAGATATCAATTACAGGAAAAAACTGTAAAAAATACAAACACATGGAGGCTAAACAATACGCTACTAAATAACCAAGAGAGCACTGAAGAAATCAGAAGAAATCAAAAAATGCCTATAAACAAATGACAATGAAAACACGATGACCCAAAACCTATGGGATGCAGCAAAAGCAGTTCTAAGAGGGAAGTTTATAAGCAATACAATCCTACCTCAAGAAACAAGAAATATCTCAAATAAACAATCTAAGCTTACACCTAAAACAATTAGAAAAAAAAGAACAAAAAAAACCCCTGAAGTTAGCAGAAGGAAAGAAATAATAAAGATCAGATCAGAAATAAATGAAAAAGAAATGAAGGAAACAATAGCAAAGATCAATAAAACTAAAAGCTGGTTCTTTGAGAAGATAAACAAAATTGATAAACCACTAGCCAGACTCATCAAGAAAAAAAGGGAGAAGACTCAAATCAACAGAATTAGAAATGAAAAGGAGAAGTAACAACTGACCCTGCAGAAATACAAAGAATCGTGAGGGATTAATACAAGCAACTATATGCCAAATGGACAAATTCTTAGAAAAGCACAACCTTCTGAGACTGAACCAGGAAGAAATAGAACATATAAACAGACCAATCACAAGCACTGAAACTGTGATTAGAAATCTTCCAACAAACAAAAGCGCAGGACAGATGGATTCACAGGTGAATTCTACCAAACATTTAGAGGAGAGCTAACACCGATCCTTCTCAAACTTCCAAAATATAGCAGAGGGAGGAACACTCCCCAACTCGTCCTACGAGGCCACCATCACCCTGATACCAAAACCAGAAAATAAAAACTAAAAATAAAATAAAAAATAAAAATATAAAACTATAGGCCAATATCACTGATGAACATAGATGCAAAAATCCTCAACAAAATACTAGCAAACAGAATCCAACAGCACATTAAAAGGATCATACACCATGATCCAGTGGGGTTTATCCCAGGAATGCAAGGATTCTTCAATATACACAAATCAAACAATGTGGTACACCACATTAACAAATTGAAGGATAAAAACCATATGATAATGTTAATAGATGCAGAAAAAGCTTTTGACAGAATTCAACACCGATATATGATAAAAACTCTCCAGAAAGTAGGCATAGAGGGAACTTACCTCAACATAATAAAGGCCATATATGACAAACCCACAGCAAACATCATTCTCAATGTTGAAAAACTGAAACCATTTCCTCTAAAATCAGGAACAAGACAAGGATGCCCACTCTCACCACTATTATTCAACATAGTTTTGGAAGTTTTAGCCACAGCAGTCAGAGAAGAAAAAGAAATAAAAGGAATCCAAATCGGAAAAGAAGAAGTAAAGCTGGCACTCTTTGCAGATGATATGATACTATACATAGAGAATCCTAAAGATGCCACCAGAAAACTACTAGAGCTAATCAATGAATTTGGCAAAGTAGCAGGATACAAAATTAATGCACAGAAATCCCTTGCATTCCTATACACTAATGATGAAAAATCTGAAAGAAATGAAGGAAACACCCCCATTTACCATTGCAACAAAAAGAATAAAATACCTAGGAATAAACCTACCTAAGGAGACAAAAGACCTGTATGCAGAAAACTGTAAGACACTGATGAAAGAAATTAAAGTTGATACAGACAGATAGAGAAATATACCATGTTCTTGGATTGGAAGAATCAATATTGTGAAAATGACTATACCCAAAGCAATCTACAGATTCAGTGCAATCCCTATCAAACTACCAATGGCATTTTTCACAGAACTAGAATAAAAAATTTTACAATTTGTATGGAAACACAAAAGACCCTGAATAGCCAAAGCAATTTTGAGAAAGAAAAACGGAGCTGGAGTAATCAGGCTTCCTGACTTCAGACTATACTGCAAAGTCTACAGTAATCAAGACAGTATGGGACTGGCACAAAAACAGAAATATAGATCAGTGGAACAGGATAGAAAGCCCAGAGATAAACCCACACACATATGGTCACCTTATCTTTAAAGGAGGCAAGCATATACAGTGGAGAAAAGACAGCCTCTTCAATAAGTGGTGCTGGGAAAATTGGACAGCTACATGGAAAAGAATGAAATTAGAACACTTCTTAACACCATACACAAAAATAAACTCAAAATGGATTAAAGACTTAAATGTAAGGCCAGACACTATAAAACTCTTAGAGGTAAACATAGGAAGAACACTCTTTGACATAAATTACAGCAAGATCCTTTTTGACCCACCTCCTAGAGAAATGGAAATAAAAAGAAAAATAAACATATGGAACCCAATGAAACTTGAAAGCTTTTGCACAGCAAAGGAAACAAGATGAAACAGACAACCCTCAGAATGGGAGAAAATATTTGCAAACGAAGCTAATGACAAAGGATTAATCTCCAAAATATACAAGCAGCTCATGCAGCTCAATATCAAAAATACAAACACCCCAATCCAAAAATGGGCAGAAGATCTAAATAGACATTTCTCCAAAGAAGATATTTAGATTGCCAACAAACACATGAAAGGATGCTCAACGTCACTAATCATTAGAGAAATGCAAATCAAAATTACAATGAGGTATCACCTCACACCAGTCAGAATGGCCATTATCAAAAAATCTACAAACAATAAATGCTGGAGAGGGTGTGGAGAAAAGGGAACCCTCTTGCACTGTTGGTGGGAATGTAAATTGATACAGCCACTATGGAGAACAGCATGGAGGTTCCTTAAAAAACTAAAAATAGGACTACCATACGACCCAGCAATCCCACTACTGGGCATATACCCTGATACATAATTCAAGAAGAGTCATGTACCACAATGTTCATTGCAGCACTATTTACAATAGCCAGGACATGGAAGCCACCTAAGTGTCCATCGACAGATGAATAGATAAAGAAGATGTGGCACATATATACAATGTAATATTGCTCAGCCATATAAAGAAACGAAATTGAGTTATTTGTAGTGAGGTGGATGGACCTAGAGTCTGTCATACAGAGTGAAGTAAGTCAGAAAGAGAAAAACAAATACCGTATGCTGACACATATATATGGAATCTAAAAAAAAATAAAAAGACGTAGAGAATGGATTTGAGGACGTGGGGAGGGGGAAGGGTAAGCTGGGACGAAGGGAGAGAGTGGCATGGACATATATACACTACCAGATGTAAAATAGATAGCTAGTGGGAAGCAGCCGCATAGCACAGGGAGATCAGCTCGGTGCTTTGTGTCCACCTAGAGGGGTGGGATAAGGAGGGCGGGAGGGAGACCAAGAGGGAGGGGATACGGGGGTATATGCATACGTATAGCTGATTCACTTTGTTATAAAGCAGAAACTAACACAACATTGTAAAGCAGTTATACTCCAATAAGGATGTTTAAAAAAAATCATATAAAAAAAAAAGTGACAAAGCAAAAGGGGTTTCCTGCTGAGGGTGGTTACAGTATCTGTAAAACAACTGCATCAGACAGTGGGTCTGTGACTCTACTGTCCTAATCCTTAACTGCTTAAGCCTACTTTTTTTGACTCAGGGAGGCGTGGGAGATTTCAGCTTATCTACAAACGAGACAGGAGACATGGAGCGGTCTTTGTATTGTACTTGAGGGGGCTGGGGGCGCAGGATTCTGCTGGGTTCCAAAACCACAGGCCGTTAGAAGAAAGTGTTTGCTGGCAAGGTTGAAGTCAACATCTTTTTATAAATGGAGAAGCTGAGGCTGTGAGAGGGAAAGTGACCTGCCCACATTCCGGCTAGTACTCAGTAGTAAAGCTGAGATTAGAAAGTTGCTCCCCGGGGCCTAGCCCGAGGCACCCCATTCATCTTGGTGTGGTAGGAAGAACATGGCCTTGGCCTTGGGAACACAGTTAATGGGGCTGGAATCCAAACTCTGACACTCAGCTCTACAAGTACCGAGTCAGTTACATCTGGAAAGCCCAGTTTCCCCCTGGGTAAAATGGGGATAAGAAATAATGCCAGTCTCACATGGCTGTTATGTAGATTACATGAGGTATTGTATGTAAAAGTTTTGTAGTCAGAGTGTAATAAATGCCAGTTCCCTCCTTTACCTCCTACCCATGATGGCAGTGGATGAGGAGGCTGAAATGACGTGGCCTCGTCAGACCCCCACACCCAGGCAGGAAGGCACCACACTGGAGAGTGAAAGAGACTCCTGTGTGTACTGGCACACACAAGGGCACATCGGGGTTTCTAGTTAAGTGTGTCTTGGTGCCCCTTGCTTCGTGTTTTTGATACTCATACAGAATTTATTTCTAGTTCCAGGTGACTAAACATTCGCTTTGCATTTGTGCAAATGATTATTGTGGTTCCCTGTTTACTCCAGACACAAAGACCTTTTGTTATCACCAAAAGATCCCTCTGGTAACAGAAGAATCATGCTGAGCAAAGATTTCTGCCAAGAATCAATTTCCTGAAGTCAGGAGGCCTTATCATTCATAGTCTGTGTGCAAAGCTTTTTTATTTTAATGAATGGTAGCCTCCTTTATTGATTTCTCCCTTCACCCAGCCTCCCATTGCTTGCTGTTTCCCCCTGACTTCTGGAATCTTACCCTGGGTGGTAAAGAATTGGCGAGACATTCCCTACCCAAGGAGGTGCTGTGCAAAGCCAACTCACCCCAGCACTGGGACCTTTTAGCTTGTCTGGGAGCAGAGGTGTGGCAGGCTGGGGGGCTTTGTGGTGCCCCCAAAGGGCCACTGGGAGGTTGGCTGAAGGTCCTCAGTAAATGTTTACTTGAGGCAGATCTGGGTCACATTTTAGCTATGTGATCTCAGGCAAACTAATTAACTTCTGAGTATCTGGAGAATATTCTACATGACAGAAATTGTAGGATTTAGTTTCATTTTTTGTTGCAGTTTAACATACATATATTGAGTACCTGCTGTATGCCAGGCACTGGGAAATCATCATAGAATAAATAAGTCACGCTCCCTGCTATCAAGGAGAGCCAGAATTAAGCTCAGGGACGTACAAGTTTTATCCCAAGCACACTGGTTAGGAGCACATGTGCTGCTGAGGGTCAGAGCAGGGCATGCAGCCTGGCTTTGCCATTCTCTGGAAAAGGCTAAGGGATCTTAGGGAACACATTGACCTTTGTAAATTTCTGTTTTCAGGTCCGTAAAATAGGAATAATGATTCTTCATAGCCTGGGTGTGACGTTTAAATGAGATCTAATTTTTGTGACCAAGTTACTGCCAGCTCTCTGCGCTCAATCTTCCATTTCACATAAGAATAAAAATGATCTAGGGATCTCGTCCCACCTGCTGTTGTTTCACCTCGCTGGCCTGTCAATCACACCAGCATCTTCTTTCATCTTCTTTCCTATCGCTGTTCTCTCCCCCTCACCCTGAACTCAGCAGGCAGCTCTTTTCCTTTAAGCCCCCTGGACACGGCTGGCCAGACACCAGAGCCGCCACATCACACACTTCCCCTGAGGTCTGGGGTGAAAGGAGGGCCTGGGTGGTGGTGCTGCCATCGTGCTCCCATTAAGACCTCGGGAAATGTTTCGCTGCCTAGGCTTCCTCCCTTGGCCCTGCCCTCTGCCGGGCTGCTGGACGCTGTCCTTGCTCTGTTGCACTCTCCTTCCTCCTCTGGTCAACAGCCCCCCACTTCCAGCCACTAGTGAGCCCCCTCTGGTCAAGTCCTAAGTTCTCCTTCATTACGCAGAGCAATTTATCTCCTCATTGCCTAACCCTTTTTTAAAAAAATTGCGGTAAGAACACTTAACATGAGATCTGCCTTCCTAACAAATTTTAAGAGTACAGTAGAGTATTGTTAACAGGAGGCACAATGTTGTACAGCAGATCTCTAGAACTTTTTCATCTTGCTTAAGTGAAACTTTATACCTGTTGGTTAGTAATTCCCTATCTCCCCCTCCCACAAGCCCGTGGCAACCACCATTCTATTCTTTGCTTCTAAGAGTTTGACTATTTTAGATACCTGATATAAGTGGAATCATGCAGTATTGGGCCTGTGACTGATTTATTTCACTTAGCATAATGTCTTCAAGGTCCATCCATGTTGTCACATATAGCAGGATTTCCTCCTTTTTAAAAAGACCGAATAATATTCCATGGAATGTATATACCACACTTTCTAAATCCATTCATTTGTCGATAGACATTTAGGTTGTTTCCACAAGTTGGTTATTATGAATGCAGTGAACATGGCAGTGCTAATATCTCTTTGAGATCCTGATTTCAATTCTTTTCTCTAACCTTCTTATCTAGGTTATCTATTCCCAGGGGGCTTCTCATTCATAACCAGACATTTCTGTTAGGTTATTTTTCCCAACCAGAGGATCAGGAATCTCTTTGAAAAGAATTCCCTATCAAGCTTAAATAGCAGACACCTTAAAAACATTCTCCCTCTGGGACTTCCTTGGTGGCGCAGTGGCTAAGAGTCCGCCTGCCAGTGCAGGGGACACGGGTTCAATCCCTGGTCCGGGAAAATCCCACATGCCGCAGAGCAGCTAAGCCTGTGCACCACAACTACTGAAGCCTACATGCCCTAGAGCCCATGCTCTGAAACAAGAGAAGCCACCACAATGAGAAGCCCGCACAGTGCAACGAAGAGTAGCCCCCGCTCGCCGCAACTAGAGAAAGCCCATGAGCAGCAACGAAGACCCGACGCAGCCAAAAATAAATAAATAAAATAAAATAAATAAATTTATTTAAAAAAAATTCTCCCTCCATTTCCCTTCCCTTAATCATAGTGCCGAGCACAGATGAGCAAGTCAGGGTGGAACTGATCACTAACCATTCTTAATACTGAAAACCTCTGAGGTTTTCTTTTTGTGCTTTTCCTCCCAGATATCTCCCCAACCCCTCCAGAATAATTTTTTGCTGTTCCTCTTTGCTGTTCATTGAGAGTAGGAATAATTCATCCAAACGTAAGGAGAGGAAAAAAAAGCTTTGGGGTGGGGGGAAGGGAGGAGAAAATCAATCTCCTGTCAAAATAGTCTGGCTCCCACATGTGCCCCTTTCGCTCAGCCTTTGCTTAAAGTGGGCCTGGCTGGTTGAGACGGGATGGGCCGGGGGCTCTGCTCAGCACAGCATCTGTCACTCCCTGCAGAGCTAGGAATGCCTTCTGAGCTGAACAGGAAAATGACTAAGTGATGACAGAGAAATGGCTGCCAATTCCAAGTAGAATTGCCACCTCGGAGAACGCACAGCATTGTCTTTTCACATGGTATTTTCACAACGACCTTGCACTCCCTGCAGAGGCTTATGATCTGAAGATTTGATTCCTGTCCAAATGCCCAGGCATCCACTGACTCCTAGAGTTGTAGAGTTTTATGCTGGGAAAAATCCTTTTGAGTGAAAGGCAAAGTTATAAGCTGTGAAATTGGTTTTGGAAGTGTTACCGAACCAAACCTGGGTCCACTTGCTGGCATAATACAGCCAATCTACTGACACTGGGTTGTGGTGAAAGAAAGTGCAGCATTTATCATAAGGTGCCAGATGAGAAGTCCAGGACAACTCATGCTCAAAAGACCCGAACTCCTTGAGGGGTTTCAGGGAGGTATTTTTAAAGGCAAAGTGAGGGAGGGGAGTTGCAGGGTATGTGATCAGCTTGTGCACAGTTGTCTAATTGGTTGGTGGTGAGATAACAGGGTGGTGTCACAGGGGTTAGGTTCTCAGTCCTCAGGTACCAGTAGGCCTGGGGGCTATGTGCTCCATGATTTTCAAGTGGTTTACTTCTTCCATTTGGCAGAGGTTTTAGCATCTGTAAAACAACTCAGGAAATGTACATCAGATACTGTTATCTAGGTACTTCAGAGAGGAACTAAAGCAGAGGATATGGGGGAGGGGTCTGCCCCAGGAAGGCCCCATAGGATCCTGCTTGGTCATAGGATAGGAAATTCCTAAGGAAAGTTTCAAGAATTCCAAGGTTTCTGAGTGAATGCTGAGGAAAGAACACTGGACTTATTCTAGAAGACTTAAGTGTTAGTTTCCACTTTGACACTAACATTTTGTGTGTTATTGGGCAAATTACTTCTCTGAACTTTTTCTCACCTATAAAATGAGGATGTTGAATGGGAACAGTAATTTTCAAATTGTGTTCCTAGGGTCCTATGTGTCAATAAGTTGGGGAAATGCTGGAATAAATGACTTAGAATACTTTAGTAATGACCTTCTCAGAACCTTTAATATGCCAATATGCACAATGACTTTCCAGGACAAGGATAACCTGCAAGTTCTCATAAGCAATTAAAAGCCCTTTAGTGGAGGAGGTGGCAGTCAAGCCACTTATGACTTTATTGGTACTAAGTGAAACTTGTTCTGGACATTTAGTTACACAGTTCAAGAAGGTGGAGAGAAGCTAGAGGAGTGTAAAGAAGAGCAGCACAAGTCCTGAAGGTAAAGAAAGTGAGTCCCATGAGAATAAAAATCAATAGAAATGAGGATGTGAAGTTAGAAGAAGAGATGGATAAAAGGCAATTTGACTGCTACTTATATGAAGCTTTAATGAAGAGTTGGAGGTCATGGAGGGCTAATTAAAGGTAGAATGACTTGAAATTTAAATAATAAGAAAAAAATCTTACATGTTTGCTCAGTTCCATGTTTGCTCTTCATGCCTTTGTGTAGCTCATGATTTCCACCTGGTATCATTTTCCTTCTACAGGAAGGACTTCCTTCACATTTCCTGTGGTGCAGGTCTGCTGGTGATGTATTCTTTCAGCTTTTGTATGACCGAAATGGTCTTTATTTTGCCTTTGTTTTGAAATATAGTTTTACAGAGTGAAGAATTCTAGGTAGACAGTTTTTTCTTTCAGTACTTTAAAGATGTTGCTCCACCGTCTTCCTGCTTTCAGCACCTCCAAGAAGAAATCTGCTGTAATTCTTATTTTTCTTCCTCCATATGTAATATGTCAGTACTCTCTGGATGCTTTTAAAATTTGCCCTTTCTCACTTGCTTCTTAGCAATTTGATTGGGATGGGTCTTGGTATAGTTTTCTTCATGTTTCTTGACCTTGGGCTTCATTGAGCTTTCTTTGATCCATGGGTTTATAGTAGTCATCAAATTCGGAGAATTTTAAGCCATTAGTTCTTCAAATAAATTTTCTGTCCATACCCCTTTCTCTGTTGTCTCTTTTGGAGACTCCAGCTACTTACATTTTAGGCTGCCTGTAATTGTCCTGCAGCTTACCGATTTTTTTGGGAGGGGGTTGGGGCAGGAGGGAGGGATTCTTTTTACTCTCTGTGTTTCATTTCAGGTGGTTTCTATTGCTGTGCCTTTAAGTTCACTAATCTTCCCCCCTGAAATGTCTAATCTACTGCGAATACCATTCAGTGTACTTTACATCTTAGACATTATAGTTTTCATGCCCTGAATTTCTATGTGGGTCTTTAAAAAATATTTCCATGTCTCTCCAGAACTTTTGAGCATATTGGGTAAAATACATTTTAATAAATGATTTAATGTCCTTCTCTGCTTGTTCTACTATCTATGTTAGTTTGGGGTCAGTTTCTATTGATAGATTAATCTTCTCATGATTTCTTGTTTCTTTGCATATCTGAAAATCTTTGATTATGCCAAACATTGTGAATTTTATCCTGTTTGGTGCTGGTTATTTTTATATTCCTATAAATATCCTTGAACTTTGTTCTGTGATACAATTAAGTTACTTTGAAACAGATCTTATATGTCTTGCTTTTATAGTTTTTTTAGGTGGGTTCAGAGCTGTGCTCAGTCTAGGACCATTTATTCTCTACTACACGATTTTCCTGGGTACTCTACCCAATGTGTATGAATTATGTGTTTTTCTCTCTGGCTCGTAGAAACAGTCACTATTCACAGTCCTGTGTGAGCACTGGGTGCTGTTCTCTAATCCTTCAAGATGGTTTGCCCCCAGCACTGGATAGGTTCCTTAAGTGCATGTGCTGATCAGTACTGTGCTGAATACCCAGGGAACCTCTACAGATCACCCTCTGGGCAGTTCTCTCCTTTTTGGTACTCTGTCTTGCAAGCTCAAGCCCCCTTTACCTCCCCAGACTCTCAATTCAGGGAGTCCATGATCCTCTTTCTGGCTTCCCCCTTCATAGGCTGCAGACTGTAAACTCTCTCAAGGCTGTAATCTGAGGCAATTCTAGGGCTCACCTCATTAGTTAGCTATCTCTGGGATCACTGTCCTTTGTTGCCTAATATCCAGTGACTTAAAAATCTTTTTTTCATATATTTTGTCTCTGTTGTTATTTCAGTAGGAGGGTAAATCCAGTTCCTTTTACTCTATCTCAGGTAGGATCAAAAGTCTTTAACTTAAAATTGTAGCAGAAGATTGTAGCAGAACATAAGCAAGTGTTTTTTTCTATCACTATTAGGAAAAAAATCGTAGAGATAGGAGACTCAGGGATATTTTGGAGTCCTCGTCTTGGAGGCCTTAATAAAGGGGACAGAATGTGAGGGCAATCTGACTGTGACATCTGTCACCCCATTGATCACGAGGGTTGATTTGGCTGATCTGTCTGGCTAGGCAGGTGTCCCCTTCCTCCCTCAGTGCTCCACAGGCATCCCTCCCAAAGCTGCACACTTAGTTGAAGAGGACAACCTTCACTTATAGAGGAGAACCAGCCTTTAGTCAAGGCTACATGAGTAGCTGCACTCCCCTGCTAGAACCTCCAATCAAGCTCTCCAGGTCCATTTGCAGGAAAACGTAGGGTAGTCAAACTTCCAAGATTGCAGACACATCCAAATGTGGTGCTGCATATGGCAGTCTGCCTTTCTTTAAAAAATAAAATAAATGAAGTGGACAAATGGCATTAGTAATGGGTGGTTATTTATTAAGATTTCTCTCTGATGTATGTGACAGAAAATAAATTCCAACCTTCAGCAAAAAGAGTCATTTATTGGCTTAATACTTTTCTGGGAAGTCCAAGGAGTTGGGCCAAGCACATCTGTCATTCAAGATATGAATGGCCATTCTAGATCCACATCTTTCCTTAACTCGAGGGCCAAAACAGAGAGAATAATCCTCTCCCCAGCAGAAGTAATCTGAATGGCCATTTAAGTCATGTGAACACTGCCAGATTAATTATTGTTTCTAGAGAAATGATTTAAATTACTCTCTGGTTGTTTAGTTTGGATTTTGTTTCTCAGCATCTCCACACTCCCCTCCAACCCTACCCATCCCCATGATTGATAGTTTTATTAGAATTACGTGCAGTGGGGGAGGGAGGGAGTGGGTAGTCAAGATTTTACCCATGAAACATGAGAGAGCTATATGAGATGATCTTACAAGATTTCCACCTACTCTAAAAATTCATGATTGTAAGGATCAAAATGAGTATAGAAAGGATTTGAAAAATATCAATTATAGGGCTTCAGACAACACACAGTAAATTGATTCCCTTTTTAGGAAGCATTTCTTAAGGTTTTATTTTTCTGAATTTTTTAAATTAACGTATAGTTGATTTACAATGTTGTGTTGATTTCTACTGTACAGCAAAGTGACTCAGTTATACATATATATACATTCTTTTTATATTCTTTTCCATTGTGGTTTATCACAGGATATTGAATATAGTTCCCTGTGCCATACAGTAGGACCTTGTTATTTATCCTGTTTTTCTGATTTTTTAAAGTAATGCGTGCTTATAACTGAAAATTTGCAAAATTGAGAAAATCTCACTGCCCAAAGAAGACCCCTGATAACATTTCAGCATATATCCAAATTGTTAAAGAACTTGATCGATTTGAATTAAAAGAAGGCATACCTGAATAAAGTCTGTTGCTAAGTCTCTTGATATTTCATGCTTAGAGAACAAGTTGAATACCAAATCTTGGCATTTATGCTCCTAGTAACAGTGAGCAGATTTTTCAATTAATTATGGCATGTATGCACTTTTGAAAGTCTTATTCCTTTAATCACTTACTAGTTGCTGCTCTACATTGTGCGGATATTCAATAAAAATGCACATCATTAATGTCCAGTCACTGCTGCTCTATCCTGCATTACAAAACTTCACTGTAATACACAGCTTATCTTGACATATTTCTGAACGGTCTTTATATAAATAGGAATGGTACGGTATGGGTTGAATGGAACCCATGGTTAATTTTGTGCTCCTTCTACTCATTCATTCCTGCATTCATCATTCATTTATTCATTTATTCAACAACTTTTTATTAAATTCCTTCTATATTCCAGGCGCTTACAGGGTAGTAGAGAAATAAATGTGAACAAAACACACATGGTTCCTTTCCTCTCATAGTTGGAAGTTTAATGGGAGATATGGAAAAAAATAAGTCAATGAAATAATTACAAACTGTGATAAGCCCTATTAAGGAAGCAAAGAGTGTTGAGATTTATAAAATTTAGACCAGACAAGGTTCTTCTCTCTTCAAACCATCCATAGCTCTGCATTGCTTATATAATGCAGCCCAACTCCTCAGCCTGACATTCCAGATTCTTTATAATATGGCCCCTACCTGATATTCCCAGCTTCCATTGCCCCTAACACTCAGACACATGTAAATATTGAGCACTCCTTGGACATGTATGTAATGCCAAGGAGCTCAGATTTTGACTTGCTAATACTGATAAAGAACCTTCGAGTAGTTCCAAGTGAGGCAGTGACACAAGCTCATACAATGTATACTTTGGATGGTAACTTTGCAGAGTGGAGTGTGCAGGAGGACCTGGTCAGGTGGACGCGTGGGGATCTGTTAGGAAACATCAGCAGGGCTTCAGCAACAGCATATGGCATAACCTGAAGTGTCAGTGGGAGTGACAGATCTACAAGATACTGAAGTGGTCCATTCTCTAGGACCTGGCTGTGAGGGCCAGGAGAAGGAGATAGCAAATGACTCCCAGCCTCCTGGGCTTGAAGAGGTTGGCGAGCTGCCAGCTGAGGCAGTAAAAGTAGCAGTAAAATGGTGTTAAGGTAGTAATACTACTTTAATCAATATATAGATTCTTCCAGAGAAACTCAGAAATAATTTCTTCCTCTGGGGCTCATCAGAGTCTTACAAAAAAAGTACCCAGACTTCTTGCCAGTGGTTTTCTGACATCAAAAGACATGGCAAGAAACGTTATTTCATAAGCCTCTAACCTGGGGTCTCACAAGGGTGGTCTATAGGCTGAATCTGTCTTACAGACCAGTGAGCTGTCTTTTTAAAACATAGGAAGTTCCCCCCTGAAATTTCTGATTTCCAGCTTCTCTTAATTAAAAATGAGATCTGCTAAAATGTTCATGACACCAATTGGCTGGAACTGAGGGGTGACTCTCTCCTTCCAAAGACGTCTGCCCCTCAAGTTCACCAGGGGCCCCACCACTCCCTAATGTCCATCTGGACAGCAGAATGAGAAGTCCTCCGTGACTGTTCTGTATAAGGACTCTTGTGCAGTGCTTGCAGGGACACGTGTGAGACCATGGGGCACACAGGTGAGGTCATAAACACAGTCACCCTTCTCTGGTTCAGAAGGCTTGGATCTTCCCCCACACCGCTCCTCCAGGTGCCTGGCCCTGGAGTGCCCCGCGCCGTGGCTGCTCTCCCCACTCCTGAGTCTCTCCCCCAGCAGCATGTGCCTTGATGGGGTCAAACCCAACACTCTGCCCTGTAGCAAGGAGTCCTGGAGGTGAACTGCAGCCTATCTATTATTTAAGCATTGTTGGCAATAACACTTTCAGTGATATTAATAGGAACAATTATAAAGCACTTAGTCTAGATATAGGACTCCTTCAGTGCACCTCAGGGTAGACATTATTATTCCCAGGCTACAGATGTGGAAACAGAGGTACAGAGAAGTACCTCGCACAGGGTTACACCATGGGTGATTAGGGAGAGAGGAGAATCTAGGTTAAATCCTTAGCACCTACCCTTGAAAAATTTCTTGAAAGATTATATATTTTTAAATACAAATTATTCCTCTTACATCTATTTTGTTAAACCTTAGTATTATGCATGTTTGGAATTATCTTTAAACAGCCACATCTATCTGGAATTGCTGATTAACTCTAGATAGTGGGCCATATGCTTTCCTGTCCTGCCTCTTTGTGCACGTGTCTCTCCTGCTTAGGTTGTGGTCCCCTCCTCCTCCTCTTCTTCGCCCATGTGAATCTCTACTCTGGAAGCTTCCAGTAGCAATTTGCATATGCCTCTTTTAAAATTTTTTTTAATTAATTTTATTTTTTTACTGAAGTATAGTTGATACACAATGTTGTGTTCTTTCAGGTATACAGCAAAGTGATTCAGATATATATATACATATATGATCTCTCTTTCTCTCTCTCTCTCTCTCTCTCTATATATATATGTATATGTTCTTTTTCAGATTCTTTTCCCTTGTAGGTTATTACAAAATATTGGGTATAGTTCCCTCTGCTGTATAGTAGGTCCTTATTGGTTATCTATTTTATATACAGTAGTGTGTATATGTTAATCCCAACCTCATAATTTATCCCTCCCTCCCCCCACCACCTTTCCCCTTTGGTAACCATGAGTTTGTTTTCTGTGTCTGTGGGTCTATTTCTGTTTTGCATATAAGTTAATTTGTATCATTTTTTTAGATTCCACATATAAGCAGTATCATATGATATTTGTCTTTCTTTGTCTGACTTACTTCACTTAGTATGATAATCTCCAGGTCCATCCATGTTGCTGCATATGTCTCTTATAGGTGGCATGGACACATTTTCTGAGGCAGTCTTGATTTCAAATATTTGGTCCTATTGTTATACTTTCTCACAGCTTGTGTCCAGACCATGGATTCTTGATTCAAAATATATGACTATGGTGTGTGTACAGTCCTTTTAATCTCTACTGAGAGTTTGGTTTTTTTTAACTGCACATGAGTCTCCCTTATGAGACAATGAGGTCCTAAGAGCAGAAATCACATCTTACTCATGTTCATGCTGCAGCCCAGCTTAAATGATAAAGAGCATTGCATGGAGTGGGCAGAGTTTGTCTTGCATCCATTTAGATATCAGTTCTCTTTACTTAATAGCATGTTCAGATTCCTTTTTCTCTCTCACCGTCAAACCAGCTTGGTTGAAATGATAGAAACTCACTCTGAGGCATCAGAGACTAATGCCGATTTTGTTTGGTACTTAATTTTCAATTGGCATCAAAGACCTCATCCAGAAGCATCCACATAGAAAAGGTGGGTGACTAGAATCCCATGTGTGTGAGGGCAAGTGCATATTAAAATGGACAACCATGGTGAGTTCAGAGCAGAGGTACTGAACCAGGGGTGATTTTCCCCCTTTCTTTCCCCCTCAAAGCAATGTCTGAAGACATTCTTAGTTGTAACCTGGGGAGGGACCTTCTACTGACATCTAGTGGGTGGAGGTGAGGGATCCTACAAAATATCCCACAGTTCACGAGACAGCCCCACAACAAAGAATTTTCCAGCCCAAGATGTCAATAGTTCTGAACTTGAGAAACTCAGGTTGAGAGGGTTTCCTATTGCTACTGTAACAAATTTCCACAAACACAGCAGCTTAAAACAACACACATTTATTATATTATAGTTCTGGAGGTCAGAAATCTGAATGGGTCTCACTGGGCTAAATCAAGGTGTCAGCAGGGCTACGTTCCTTCTGGAGGTTCTAAGGGAGAAAACATGTCCTTGCTTTTTCCAGCTTCTAGAGGCCACTCACATTTCTTGACTTGTTCCTCCTGCTCTCTTTCTTCAGCAATGTCAGGCCAAGTTCTCAGGTGCCATGCCTCGGGTTCTCCCTCTGCTGCCTCCCTCTTTCACTTAAGGACCCCTGTGATTATGATGGGTCTATCCAGATAAACTGTGATAATCTCCCTATTTTCAGGTCATCTGATTAGCAACCTTAATTCCACCTGCAACCTTAATTCCTCTTTGCCCTGGAACCTTACATACTCATAGGTTTGGAAATTAGGATGTGGGTATCATTGGGGGCCATTATTCTGCCTACCACAGAGGTCTGTCCATGTCCTGCAAGTATTGGCCACAACACAATCCTAAATCAAATGCATTTACTGGCTTTATCAAGACCAATTTTCAAGTCATTTAAGTAATGCCCAAATACCATGATATGATTTTAAAATAATTATGTGTGGACGGCTCAAGATATATAATTGATTTCATTCCCCTTCAATTATAGTTACTTACTGATCAAGGCCTACCATATGACCTCCTATGGTATTATTTCCTGAGCTGTAGGACTTGTTAAGGGCTCTGGGCTCAACTACACTGGCCTCCCAGTGTCAATACCTGGTAAGAGGTTTACACACAAGGATCAGTAGCCAAACGGAAATCAAGGTGCCTTTTCATTAAGTGCCAGATGCCACAACTCTCAATGTAAAGATAGGAATCCAAGAGAGGCTTCACTCCTCTTCCCTGAAAATGTAAGACCTCAGCCTAAATTTCCTACCCAGTTACAGGCAGAGTGGAGGTGGAAGAGAAAGAACCCTGGCTGGGCCTGCCGAGAGACTGAGGCCCCGCCCAGGTCTGCCTATCAAAGGACCCATCATTGTCTGCTCCCTTAGATCAACTTAGAAAATTAGGTTAAAAAAAAAGGTAACGTGATCTTAGGTGGATATTGGAGAGTTAAATTACCCTTAGGAGGCATGTTGGAATTTGGGGGCCTTCAGCAAAAGGATTGAGGTTAGCAGTGGCGGTACAGAATGGGCGGTGGAGAGAGTACTGGTATTGGAATCAGAAGGTTCTGTGTTCTGGTGCTGGCTCACCTCCGCCTGGGAAGGCTGCCTTATATAGCTTTCCAGGATCTAAGCCACTGTCCTGCCCCCCTGCTGTCCTACAGCGTGGTGTTCCAGCCCCCTTCAAGCAGGGCAGGTGCATGCAAATTACTATTCCCTACAGAAAACGCACCTGCGGATCGGTGGTCATTATTTTAGGAACACAGTAGGAACATTGCTCTGATTCCAGGCACTCTCCAGCTTTTGATAGTAAGGCCTGAGTACCTGGCATGTCACAGAGGCTGCTGTTGTTTCCTGGGTTGCCATGTGAGCCCAGAGAAATATTCTCCTTTGTAGCCAGTAATATGATTTATTTGAAAGAAAGTCTATAATGAACATGTGCTTCAAATGAAAGAATCAGGATGGTACTGCCAGAGTTCAGCCTGTTACGCTAATGCTCTGCAGGGTGGTAGCTTGAAATTGCTTTTATTAAGGGAATGGAACACAGAGTGGAGAAATGGAGCCTGCTGGCAGCCAGAGGTCTCCTATCTCTTCACTTTCGATTTGCAAGCATCTGGGATGCCAGCTGCGGTTGGCAGGGTGGTTTGCTGGTGCTGGCCTGGCAGGCTGACTGGGCCTGGAGAAGTGCCTTCCTTGCATCCCACGGTCTGCCTGAACTTGCTTTCCCCAGCTCTCTTTCCTCTCTCTGGATGAGAGTCAGGAAAGAAGAACAGACCCCATTGTCCCCACAGTGCCAGGGTGAGGCAGGTCACGCTTTAGTTAAGAGACCTGGTGACAGGTAGAATGGCTGTGTCCCACTGGCGCTAACATACACAATGCCGTCAGTGTGGAGGATTCCAACAGGCTCTGGGTGGACACTGGCCTACCACCTAGGTGGGTGACCTTGTTGGCAACATAAAAAGCATTTTACCAAGTGAGTGAGTGACACAGAGATGGCCTGGGGACCTCAGAAGGTGCGGATGTTGCCATTTGCAGCATATCTTGGCCCGTGAAGTTTTGGAAAATGTCCAAAGCCCCCATGTGCTCCCATCAACCCTCCCTGCACTGTATGGAAGTGTATTCATCTCCTACAGCCACTGCAACAAATTAAATCAAATTTAGTGGCTTAAAACAACACACATCTATTCTTTTACAGTTCTGAAAGTCAGGAAGCTAAAACCAAGATCTTAGCAGGGCTGTGTTCCTTCTGGAGGCTTCAGAGGAGAATCTATTACCTTCTGTTTTTCAAAATCTAGAAGCCACCTGTATTCCACTCCACTCCAGCTTCTTGCTTCTGTCATCGCATCTCCTGCTACAGACTCTGAGCCTCCTGCGTCTCTCTTGTCAGGACCCTTGTGATTACATTGGGCATAATCTCCCCATCCAGGGATCCTTAACTTAATCATATCTGCAAAGTTCCCTATACTGTAAGGTAAAAGGTTCCAGGACTGAGAGCTGAACATCTTTGGAGGGCTATTCCTCAACCTACCGCAGGGGGACCACAGCTGGTGGTGGTGTGGGACGGGGAGACCACATCAAACCTTGCCCCATCCAGCCCAGCAATGCCTCCTCCAGTGTGGCGGCGCCAGACACCATGTCAAAGGGCGGCTCTGGACCCCACTTGCTAGGATAGGCCTCCCCTAGCCCCTTTCCATGACCTCTCTCCTGAACCTGATGCTGCTCATCTTCACTCTGCTGGCAAGTGACCTTGCAGCTCCTTCTCTCCTTTCGGACTTTTTCTTCATCACTAGAGTGATCAGGTTGGGCCATTTCCTTTGTTCTATCCTTGGATTCTCTTATCCCTGTCCCACTTATCCTCCTTGTGGCCCTACTCAATTGAACATTTTCCCCAGAAAGCTTACCATGGCCCAAGAAGTTCTGTGAAGTTTGAGAACATTAACGTTACAACAGAAATGCAGAAATATACCATCTCTTGAAGCCAAAGATAAAATCTGAGGGTAGCATGTGGGAACAGGGATGAGGTCTCAGTGCTTCGGGCATGATGACCAAGGGCAGAGAAGAAGTAGAACCAGGGGGACAACCTGGGGGCAGGAAGCAGAGATTTGTCATAGGTGCGGGTGCCTCAAGGTGAGACCTGCTTAAGAAAGATCTGACAATGAATGAGAAACCCCCAGGGGATGCTGATGAGACCTCTGCTCAGGAAGTGTTGTCTCTGGGACAGAGGAGACAGTCACTGCTTAGGGCAGCTGGCGGGGGTGGGGGTGGGGTCCCAGGAGGACAGACTGTGAACCCAAGACAAGACCTGGACCAACCAGAGAAGATCAGGAACGTGGGAGGGTGAGTTTTCTCACTTATTAGTGGAATCCATCTTTTACCACGTGTGTTAGTTTCCTGAGGCTGCTGTAACAAATTCCCCAAAACTTAGTGGCTTAAAAGAATAGAAATTTATTCTCTCACAGTTCTGGAGACCAGAAATCTGAAATCAGTATCAGTGGGCTGATATCAAGGCATAGGACTGTGCTCTCTCTGGGCGCTTTGGGGAGAATCTGTTCCTTGACTCTTCCAGCTTCTGGTGGCAGCCGGCTTTCCTTGACTTGTGGCTACTTCAATCTCTGTCTCTGTCTGACTTGTGGCTACTTCAATCTCTGCCTCTGACTTGTAGCTACGTCAATCTCTGCCTCTGTGGTCACATTGCCTCTCCTCTGCGTGTGATCTCTCACTGTGCTCTTTTATAAAGGCACTTGTAATCACATTTAGAGCCCATCCTGATAATCCAGGATAATCTTCCTATGTCAAAATCCTTACTTTAGTCATACCTACAATGATTCTTTTTCCTTATAACATTTACAAGTTTCAGTAGTTAGAACCTGATATATTTGGGTGACCATTTTTCAACACATGACACCATCTTTACACCAGCCTTGTCAATGGCCATCAGCAAGGAAGGGGGATAAGTGACTGCATTTCCAGCCTCTCATCATAGCTGTGACCTTTGTAAAATCAATCACGAGGTGAATGCCAATGATGAGGACCCTGACATTCTTAGAGAAAAATGCACAGAACTTTCCCAGGCAAAGAAGACAGAGGATGTGTCTATGGACCTATGGCCTGGGCTCCTTGTTAAGTGCACCATGAAACCCTCAATGTACCAACTTCTTGACAGATGATGGAAGACAGATGACCTGTTCTAAGAATTCCTTTTCTTTGGTTCTTTTCTCTTCTAGTCACTGTTTTCAGAGATAGTATCATGGGAGGAAAAACTGTGGAAGCAACTGAAGACCCAATGCCATAGGCAACTCTTCTGTTGTAAACACAGGGCCCTCAGATCCAGATCCTACCAACTCCCAAGGCTTTTTTCCTCTCTCTCTCTCTTTTACTCTTTCTCCCTCTCCCTGCACATGGCTGAGTGGTAAGATTTTTAATAAGAATTTGTAATTGAAATACATCAATTCAAAGTCTCAGTATCAAAATTTGTTGCCCTTTCCCCCTCTATCTGACATTGGGAAAATCACTACCCCTTTCTAGACCTCAGTTTGCTCCCTTATAATTTGGAGGGAATGAACAGAGAGGGCAGAGGCAGGAAGGGATGTCTAATGTGAAAAAGACTGTATAAGGTAGTGGAGAAACTCAAGCTTGAGAACCAGGCAGCCCTGAGTTAGAAACCTGCCTCTGACACTCTGCTACTCAGGTGCTCTTGAGCAAGTTGCTTTCCCTTTCTGAGTCCCTGGCTCTTCATCTGTAAAATGGGAACGACAGTTGGTGTGAGGATTGTTTATGGGTTGAATTGTACTACACAAAAAGAGATACTAAGTCCTAATCCCCAGTACCTGTGAAGGTGACCTTATTTGGGAATGGGGTTGGTGCTGCTGTAAGGTGTTAAGATGAAGTCATACTGGAGTAGGGGGGCCCCTAATCCAACATGACTGGTGTCCTTATAAGAAGAGGAGAAGACACACAGGGAGAAGATAGTCATGTGACGATGGGGGCAGAGATTGGAGTGGAGCATCTACAACCCAAGGAATGCCTGGGACTACCAGAAGCTGGAAGAGGTAAGGGAGGATCCTCCCCTGGAGGCTTCAGAGGGAACATGGCCCCGCCAACACCTTGATTTCAGACCTCTGGACTCCAAAACTGTGAGAGAATAAACCTCTGCTGTATTAAGCCACTCATTTTATGGTTGTTTGTTATAGCAGGCCTAGGAAACTAATACAGTTGTCATGTCTACTCAGGCTCC
Source organism: Balaenoptera musculus (assembly GCF_009873245.2). Classification (NCBI taxonomy): domain Eukaryota; kingdom Metazoa; phylum Chordata; class Mammalia; order Artiodactyla; family Balaenopteridae; genus Balaenoptera; species Balaenoptera musculus. The sequence goes on from NC_045793.1 coordinate 43,574,579, forward strand.
TCTTGGCTGTGACAGTTTCTCAGATGTTCCTTGTTTTTGATAAACTTGGATTTTGTAGAGTGTCCTTCTAGTGGAATTTGTCTGATGATTTTCTCATGATTGCACTGGGGTTATGTATTTTGGGGAGGAAGACCAGAGGTAAAGTGACGTTCTAATCACATCATATCAAGGGTGCATACTATCAATATGATTTATGACTACTGGTGCTGACCTTCATCACCTGGCTGAGGTAGTGTTTGTCAGCTTTCTCTACCACAGAGAAAAAAGCTTATTCTCCCTTTTCGTACTGTGCTCTTTGGAAGGAAGTCACTATCTGCAGCCCACACTTAAGAGGTGGGAAGTTATAATCCACATCCTTGAGGGTGAAATATCTACCAACCTTATTTAGAATTCTTCTGTATGGAAGATTTGTCTCTTCTTCTCTATTTATTAATTTATTTAATTATTTTAATATGAATATGGACTCATGGATATTTATTCTACACTGTGGATTATGATCCAACATTATTTTGTTGTTCAAGTTGTTTCAGCTTGGCCATGGGGGCTCTTTCAGGTGGCTCCTGAGTCCTTTTGAGATACCCCCATCACTGTGGGGTTTTTTCCTTCCCAAGAACTCCCTTATTTCTGGCACTACAAGATGCTCCAGGCTCATCTTGTATATTTCCTGCCCCAGCCGTAGAATCAGCTCTGGATAAACCCTGGCTTTTTGAATTAGAGAATGGTATTAGAAATCACTGTGTGCTCACTGCTACTGGAGTGTCACAGCTTTTAGTCCCTCTTAGCTGACAGAGCAAGAAAATATATGTGGGTTTACTAATCAGTGTTTTTCTAGGTTGCTGTTGACCTTAGATTTGGTACTTCTTGGATTCCTCCTCTTCATATTCCTAATAGGAATAGAAATTGTTGGGTCCAGACAAAAGGGTCTATCAGCAGGACAAGTCTATTAAAATGCACATAATGAATGAGTCTGAATGGGCTTTCTTTCTTTATCCTAATTATCCATGTTTGTCAAGTCTGTACCCTTATAGCCTCCCTAGTGTACCTCATAAGGTTCTACCTTGGGACTTAGACTTACGTTGTTCGTTTTACCTACCATGCCTGGCTGGCCCTTTACCTTCTACTTATCCAAATTTTCCCCATTTTTCTAGGTCCAACCTGGGTGGTTGCATGGGTGTGTTCCCATTATCATGATTCATCAAATTGTACATCTAGGATTCGCACAAATTTTTAAATGTTGGCTATACTTCAATAAAACGTTTACTTAAAAGATACCTTTGATCTAGGTAGAAGGCATCAATGACTTTGCTCCCATGAGGTTGTAAGTAAACTTCATGATACTAAAAATAAAACTTACTCTTATGCATCAGTTAAAATATATTTGTCTTTAAGAAACTCCATCTCAAGCTGGTTTAAACAAGGACTTTATTATCTCAGGTTACAGGAAGTTCTGATGTAGGTGGACTTCAGGCACAGCTAATTTGGTGGCCCAGTGATGGCACTGAGGACCTAGGTCTGACTGCTCAGGCCCCCTGGGCGCTGACTGTGTCCTCGGTGCCAGCAGCCACATTGAAGCATCACTCCCAGACCTCTCAATACTCAGAGTGTCTCTTCCTGTGGCTCCCCCTAAAGAGCAAGGGAACCTTCTCAGCAGCTTCCCCCTCTCAAAAAAGTCTTCCCTTCACACCCCCTGAGTCAGAATTGAAAAAGGGAAGGGAAGAATCTTGGTATCTTTGTGTCAGTAACAAATGCTGTCACTCCTCCTAAGGAAGGAAAACTCTTTCGGGCAGGTGAACATATGAGGCTCACATTCCAGGGATTTTCCTCCTAACCGCCCTCAACAATTTATTTGTTGGCTCTTCTCTGCCATGTCTTCTGATATTGCTGGAATCTGGTTTGAGTGGCCATCACCTTCTGGACCTGCCGGAGGAGGTGGGCAGTGAAGGGTCAAGCAGTACCCGTTATGAAGGAGGTTGCATGCCCCTGGTGCCCTGGTGGTTATTATGGACCAGGAAACAGCTTCAGCGCCCCGACTAGGGCTGCATTGTTGGTAAAATAGACCCTAGACCTGGGCTCCTGGCCCAGGATTTTAGAGGTGGGCTCCGGGCCACAGAAGTGTTCCTTCAAAGTATTTAGCACAGTTCTAATTTTATATTTTTTGATGATTAATTGATTAATATCTTCCCCCCTACTATTCTGTAAATTCCCCAAGACTAAGGAACATGCCATCTATTTTGCTCAGCTTTGTACATCCAGCATCCAGAATAGCATCTGGAACACACAAGGGTTCACCACTATTGCTTGAATCAGTGAATATAGTGGAAAGGGTATAGGTTTTGAGATCAAACCAATATGGGTTCAGTGCCTAACCCAGGAGGGCCTTTCAGTTTCCGGCTTTGACCAGGGCCATTTAACTTCTCTGAGCCTCCAAATCTCCATCTGTAAAATGAGGAGAACACTACCTACCCTTTAGGAGAGCTATGTGTTAAGCTCTCACACATGTTAGTGTGTCCCTTATTTTTCAATCCTCTGACCCCAAACACCCCACCAGACTGTTTCTTTATAAATCAAATGGGGACCAAAGGCTTATCTCATAGAATGGTTATGGAAATTAAATAAAGTAAAATTTGTGAAAGAAGGTGCTATGTAAAAGTTGGTGCTAAAATTACGAGGGCCATCATTTAAAGAGGCAGGTAGAAGAGTCCTGAAGTCTGTGTCTACCTCACAAGATTTTCCAAAATACACAAACCTTCTTACCCTGCAATTGATTTTGCTCTATGTCATTTAAAGACCTCAGTGGCATTTTTGAGGGTAGATTATGCAAAGCTGTATTGACTATTTTTTTAAATTTTTTAATTAGTTATCTATTTTATACATATTAGTGTATACATGTCAATCCCAATCTCCCAATTCATCACACCACCACCACCCCCGCCCCCCTGCTTTCCCCGCTTGGTGTCCATATGTTTGTTCTCTACATCTGTGTCTCTATTTCTGCCTTGCAAACTGGTTCATCTGTACCGTTTTTCTACATTCCACATATATGCGTTAACATACAATATTTGTTTTTCTCTTTCTGACTTACTTCACTCTGTATGACAGTCTCTAGGTCCGTCCACATCTCTACAAGTGACCCAATTTCATTCCTTTTTACGGCTGAGTAATATACCACTGTATATATGTACCACGTCTTCTTTATCCATTCGTCTGTTGATGGGCATTTAGGTTGCTTCCATGACCTGGCTATTGTAAATAGTGCTGCAATGAACATTGGGGTGCATGTGTCTTTTTGAATTATGGTTTTCTCAGGGCGTATGCCCAGTAGTGGGATTGCTGGGTCATATGGTAGTTCTATTTTTAGTTTTTTAAGGAACCTCCATACTGTTCTCCATAGAGGCTGTATCAGTTTACATTCTCACCAACAGTGCAAGAGGGTTCCCTTTTCTCCACACCCTCTCCAGCATTTGTTGTTTGTAGATTTTTTGATGATGCCCATTCTAACTGGTGTGAGGAGATACCTCATTGTAGTTTTGAAATTAGTGATGTTGAGCAGCTTTTCATGTGCCTCTTGGCCATCTGTATGTCTTCTTTAGAGAAATGTCTATTTAGGTCTTTTGCCCATTTTTTGATTGGGTTGTTTGTTTTTGTATTGACTATATTTAAAAAATTTTTTGTATCCTTAATACTCTGGCATTTGGTGCCTTGATCTTGGAGAGACTGCCCCTCCCAGGGCCAGCTAATTCCTAAAAATAGCAAATGATTTCCCCAAGAGTGCACCTGTCATATACAAACCAACCAACCCAGAGCCCACATGTACGTCATCTCCTTTACCAAACTTGCACACAACAAGTCAGTATTCCTCCTGCTCTTAATCACCCTAGAGCCAGGTGCCAGACACCTAGAGACCACCCACACAGCCCAGAGCCTGCTGAAATTCTTCAAACTTTCCCATCCTAAGTTTACTCATTGTACCTACCCTGCCTGGCCCATCCTCTCTGGGGAAAACCCTAATAAACAGCTCTGGGCCATGTTCTCTTCTCTTGCCTCTTCTGCCTCCTAACCTACCCTGGTGCTTCTCATGTGGCCCTGCATGGCATGGCACGGTGTACTTGTTTCTAGGGATCTGTGAGTATGAATTTCTTCTTCTGTGACAGTCTTGTCTGTGTCATACCTGACTGAAGAAAACCTGGGTATATTTTAACACAGAAACAGACCCCAGGACCGAAAGCTCTGGGTGGGGGAGGGTGGAAGGGTGTGCGTATGTTGGAGGGAGGATAACAAAGAACCCCCTTCTCATCTTCTGAGAGGACATTCAGTGGCAGAGGCTACGTGGACAGTGGCCTCAGACCCTGGGAAGGGTTCATGAATTTCATGCCAATGCACAGAAGACCATCTGCACTGCTCAGAAATAAGTGGAAAAAATATTATTTAATACCCTGGAGACTTAACTGGAATAGAATTTGCAGGAATTTCCAGTAAAAGGGTCAGAAAAGAAAACATTCTGTTGAGTATCTACATTGTGCTTGTGTCAGGGACACAACAGCCTCCCAAAGAAGGTACTATTTAGCCTCTTGTTACAAATGGTGAAACTGGGGCATGGAAGTCCGTTGCCCAGCTTGTAAGTGGCGAGGCTGGGACTGGGGCACATGTGTGTTGCTCCAAGGCCTCCCTGACCCCATCCGCCTGTTGTCTCTAGACCAGAGTGACGTCATCAGACATGCACACAGGGACAAGGGAGCCTGAGGTCACCCCCGTCCTTTGGGCAGTGGGGGTGGAGAACAGAAGTAAAGAAGAGAAAGGAATAAAGAGAAAACCCTATAATCCTATCATCCTACCACCCAGATATCTATGCATCTATATATCTAATGTGTGTGTATTTGTAAAATTGGAAGTATACTGTTTATTATATACTACAAAACATATACATGCACACACACACAAAAACAATTGGAGTTACACTATAATATTGGCATTTAACTACCTTTTATTAACAGCATTTTGCACAGTTGGATGGTAGTATTATTTTGCATAAATCAATACTTTTCAAGTTTGGCTGTGCTTCATAACAGCCTGAGGAGCTTAAACCTTTTTGTAAATTCCTGGGCTCTTTCCCACATGCTACTCTGTCAGAATTTCTAGGTTTGAATGCTGCAATTTCACAAGCCTCCCTGGTGGTTCTGACATAGCCCAGACTGCTGTGACCCATTTGCAGAACCACTGGTGTCCGTGTGCCGTCGTGAGCAGTAGGAAGTAGCAGAGGGCCCAGGACCACCTGCAGCACGTGGTGAGAGCAGAGGAGCCAGGAAGGCCCCGCTGGCTGAGCTTCTGCCTTTCTCCTTGAGGGCATCACGCAGTCAGCCTCCTGGAGCCGACATGGAAGAGAGGACTCCGGGAAAGAGGAAAGGCTTATCGAAATGAATACGTGCCGGGGTCTTCCTATGTGTGACTTCATTTTGATAACGCCTCACAGGACATATAGCCCACCCCCCACCCCTTTTTATTCTGTGAGCATCTCTGATCATTTCTTTCATCCTCTTCAACTCTTTCCCAAGGGCTGGACCCTGCTGCTGTGTCTGGGTCTGCTGAGGGGACAGTGGCATCATGGCCGACTCCAGCTGAGTGGCTTCCTCACAGCCTCACGGATGCCCCTCAGGTGTCAGCTCTAATCCTGTCCCTGGGGACTGAGCAAATCTCTAAGCCCTTGTGAGTAAACACACAGTCCCAGACCAGCAACAGTAATCTCACCTGGAAGTTTGTTAGAAATGCAGAAAAGTTTGTTAGAAACGCATTTTCACAAGATCACAAGGGATTCCTATACACACTGAAGCTCTGTTCTAAGGGGTAACATCTTCTAAAGAGCATAGCTGCTTCCGGTGCCCTACACTCAAGGGTCTGATTTGAGGGGTGAGATCAGAGGCTGCAAGTTCAGGCAAGCCACTGAGAGGCCCAGTAAGGGCACCGGGACCTGCAGCTCCATCACTGGATTGGCCTGGAGATCCCCAAGTTTAAGGTGAGGAATCAAGCCATTCTCCAAGAGGGTGTCAAGCCCCAGCACTTCCTGGAGGCCTCCAGCTGTGCTGGCTCATGCCCTTGGTGACACCTGGCTGCTATTGTTAGGGAAGAATAAGGACCAGCAGGGACAGTGGCACTGCAGATACTGACTAAAGAGGCGAGGCTCCTATCTGTATTTGGAATGACAGGCCAGATTCTGTTTTGGAAAGAAACAATGGCTCTTTCTTCACTAGATGTTACAGGATTTCAATGGCAGGAACCAGCCAGATAGGCGAGGGGATGATTAAGAGACAAAATGCAAGATATTGTGTGTACACCACACTTAGTCCAGCCCTGAAAGCATTATTGTAACAGGCTTTGTTCACATAGCCCCTGCCTGGGCCCTACCACCTTCCTCAGAAATACTGTAGGCCTTGGACATGCCGAGGTCTATTCACCTCTTCTCCAGAAAATGAGGGTGAAGCTACAGCAAACCCTGATGGAGTCTTGGGAGGGGGAGTGGGGAGGGGGAGATGAAGGGGCAAAGGACATGTGGACAAAAGAAGGTGACAGTGAGGGTTGGTTAGGTCATAGACCACAGCAGATCAAGGAAGAGATGTTGGGAGCCAGATCAGTAAGTGTTGTACTGGGGCTTTGAGGAGAAGAGAGAAAGAAGAGGGCAGATGAGGGCAGGGAAATGTCACCACTGGTTCACACCATGAGACAGGATATCAGAAAGCCCGAGTTCAAACCCCACACGCCTTAGGGCTATGTGGCTTGGACATTTTGCGTGCCCTTTTTGAGTCTCATTTTCCTCACGTCTAAAGTGCAGATACTGACATGTGCCTCTTGAGGGGATGTGACAATGAAATTAAATGAAATGGAGCATGAGAAAGTAGCATACTTGGCACAAAAATCATGAGTTCTAGTTCAGAAAGATGTCGCTTTCTGTTGCCTGTCGACTAATACACACCACCACCCCCAGCCCTGCCATTTTCACCCTCTAAGAAAGGTTCAAGTTGTGATTCCAAAAAGCAGTGTGTGGGGAGGGCGCGAGGCAAGTCTGGTGGTAGTTAGAAGACTATGGCAATTTTCCTAGTGGTAGTTAATTATGGTCTGAGCTAAGGTGGGGCGTGTTGGAATGGAGAAAAGGCAGCGATTTTAAACAGGATCTGATGTCACCAAATTTGCATTTTAGAATAATCACTTTCAAGCACTCTGAATGACTGGGCCTGTGTTTTCTCCCCTTGAATTGTTTTATTGTTTCACTTGAATTGTTTTACTGTCCAATCCCTTTTTCACTGATTCTTGCCCTCACCTGGTAATGAAGGACAATTCCTTCCTCACAGTTTCCAGAGAGTGTTGTTCAGGAACAGTTCTGTCTGCTATCATACTGGGTCCTGGGTCAGCCCTGTCTTGGAGGGTGGCAAGGTGGACAATGTTCTTTCCGTGGTCATTATGGGACTCGCTTCCTCAGAACCCTGGCCCGAAATGCTGCGCAGAGTGAGCTTTCCTGTGAGGTCTTTCCAATTCCTCACGAGAGGTTCGTCTCAGCTCTACCTGGAGCCACTGCTTCCTTCAAACAGGCTTGGTGTTGCAGCCGGGGCCCCTCGTCGTCTGGCCGTCCCCACCCAGGCCTTTGGCAATGTGAGGAGTGGCGGTACCTCTTTCCCCATCTATATTCTATTTTGACAGTGGTGGAGGGGGGACAAAGCAGCCCTGATGGGTTTAAACTGGAGTTGCTGAGGTGGCAAGCACAGTGCCGGATACCACAGGACTCCCAGTTGCTCTCCTCTGAAGAACCAGGCCTGTGTTACCGGGCCGTGCTGGGCACCCAGCTCTTCCCTTTAGCGGGAGTTCACTCTCTCTCATGCCAAGAGCAGGCTCACCCCCACCCACCTCCTAGACAAGCGCAGATGCTGCTGTGTCCCAGAGGTGGGCCCTGCTAGGGTTGACGCTGGGTGTCTAGTGCAGCTGTATGTTCAGATCTCATCCCTTCCTTTGACTTGGGGGATTACCCTCTGCTGAGGGACCTTCACCTCTCATTGGTCAGGGATGCTGAAATTCCCAGTCTCAGTGTTCTCTGCAGCTAGGTCAGAGCTACTCAGAGATGGATGAGCCAGGCAGGCATAAGGGAGTGAGGGGAGGTGCTGGCTGGGGGATGCTGAGGGGAGGTGCCGAGGGGTACTGCCGCCTCATCTCTCCCTAGCTTTCTAGTGGAGGATGATGAGGGGTTCCAGACTCCAGCTCGCTGTTACTTCTGGCACACCCCCTGAAACCTGCCTTTCTCCTGCCGATTTCTTGCTCTTTAATAAAGGAAATTCACCAGAGGTTTATCTAATAGTATTCTAATGTACACCAGATTATTTGGCTACTTGGCTAGTTTGAACTGTCAGTCAAATTCATCTCATTTGATGGCCTCACTAACTTCTTTATTTTAGGGGCAGAAGATTGAGATAATTCAATATATTATAGCTTCCCATGTTATAAATTTTAAAGATTGGGAATTTTTTTTTTTTTTTTGGCTGCACCGCACGGCACGAGGGATCTTTAGTTCCCCGGCCAGGGATCAAATCAGTGCCTCCTGCAATGGAAGCGCAGAGTATTAACCACTGGACCACCAGGGAAGTCCCAAGATTGGAAACTTTTAATAAAACTGACGGGCTTTCTCCATCTGGGGTAGATGTGCCTCATTAGTTTATTCATTCCACAGATTTCAAAGTGTCTCCTTTTCATATCTGAACTCCCTTATTGGATGTGAGACTATGCACACGCACAAAGTCCAGCACCACGATGTCCTTGAAGAAACCTCCTTTGTTTCCCCATGTGGCCTGGAGAATTCTTCTTGCTGTGATGTCTTCTTCTTTACCCTAAACTCTGAGCCTCATAATAACCTAAAGAATAAAGCAAAGATTCACCTACTTATTCTCCTTTCTTCCCAAAGTGCCGATCTTGCCAAACTCTCTATTATTTATTCACAACTTCTTCCCAAAGCTAGTTGCTCGAGCCACCTGACAGGTAGGTAGGAAGAAGCTCACATGTTCATGGTCTTCTAGGGGATCACTCATCACAGTCTGATAACATTTATGGAAATGAATTGTTCTGGTCAGGCAAGGCACAGTGATGCACTCAAGTTAAGTCAAGGAAAAAAAGGGTTATTATAAGGACAGATGTAGAAGGAACTGAACAACTGTCAGATTCAAGATACCGCCGTGGATGGGTTCCTCCAAACTGTGTCCTCTCTCTCTCTTTCTTTCTCTCAGGCCTCCCTCCCCCCTCCTCTCTTCATTTGCATTTCTCTGTACAACTACCCCATTGTCCTTTCTCTGTCAGTCAACTTCCTCTGCTTACTCATGGGTCCTGCTGTCTTATGGGCTTGAAAGTGTCCATTGTGACCTCTCCCATTTGAATCATATGAAATTTAGGTTTCAGTTCCCACTAAATGACTCAGTCTCTTGTCCATAGTATGCTGACCAGTCTGTGGATGAGCCCCCATGGATTGGGGGTCTACCTTGGTCTAATCCGCTTTGATCAGGAGGTGCTAGGCCACATGGGACCAAACGTTGGCCTGAGTATTAAAGGCTGTGCAGGACAGTGTCCTTCAGAAAAGACTGTGGGTGTGGTAGGCACACTAAAGGGAGCCCAGGCTGGCATTATTCCTGCTATGGTGAGGATCTGAGCTTTTCTGTCTCCATTTCAAGCAAAGGAAGGTGGTCTCCAGGGCAGGTGGACTCTGAGGCAGGGAGTTGCTGAGGCCACAAACTTCCCTCAGAAAAAGCCTGGTGATTTGTAAGTAAATGCCACTATTCTTTAAAAAAAACAATAAAAGAATGTGCTAAGGATCTCCTGTTATGTCTACTGAGAATGACCCTTTGTGGACTCTGAAATTGGGAGCAGGTAGAGAGGCAGGTCAAGAAGGGTTGTTTCTCCTTTAACTTTCACCCAACTTTGTCCAACGAGGACTATTTGGCTGGCTTTCCGTGGGCTAGTCACAAGAGAGAAGCAAATGTAGTTCTCCTCTATTTTATACCTAAGGAAGTTAGGAAGGGGTGTGTCTTGAGAAAGAGCTAACTGAATCTGGATGGGGAGCAAAGGAAAGATTGTTGGAGGTCAAAACAGGAGGTGCACAAAAAGAAAACACTCTTTTGGTGGGGAGATAGATCCTTCCCTGGGAAGGTGTGATCATCTTAGTCTCTGGAAAGAGGACCCCTCAGTCCTACCTGGTGGAGCTTAATCTGATTGGTTTGAATGTGGGAAGATGATACTGAACATGCTCAGCTCAGCTCCACTCTCTTCCTCCTGGGCTTGGGCTGTCCACAGGGTACAGAAGTTTTCTTCTGCTCCTTTGTGTCTCCCCTGCACAGCTAACTCCCTGCTGTAGGAAAACCTATCCTGGGTCAGTGCTTCCGGGAACCTGGTGGGTATATCAGGCAGGGTAACCTAAGTGCTGCAAGAAACAACTTCTGGAAATTGCTTAGCTTCACCCTTTTCTAAGTTCTCAGAGTTCTTTCCATTCAGCTTGCAGATGGAGTTGGGAAGAGCATGAGAAATACTCATGGGAAGTTTTTATGGATCATGCTAAAAGGGAGCACATAAGGGTGTTGTTTTAATTTCCCTTCTGTCATCTTTTGTTTTATTTTATAATCTGTTCAAAGCTCTCATGGGAAGAGAGAGGCTATTTTTGGACCCCTCAATTCCAACATTTGGTGCAGGTCCTTGGAACATTGAGGAATAAAACATAGGCGTTGAATAACAAATTGGGAGGGAATTGGACTCTAATTTTCCTAGAACCTTAAATCACAAGGGGAAGAGAATATGATTTTGGACCTTAAACCCTTTGGACTTTAATATCTTTGGACTTTAACTTAATCATTGACTTTAGTCATTGAAATTTAATTTCTTCCCAGAAAATTCATGGTGAGAAGGGGTTGATACTCAAACTTGGAACATCTTGTAATTGGTATTTTATTGCTGGAGTATATTACCGTCATTTAATTTCTTTGTAGAACATATAATGATCTATATTTAGAGTGACAATATAATTTATCACCCAAACTAGGATAGTTTTGAGAGAGAAAGGAGGCTCTATTAATAATTATGCTGGGACAACAGGCATAAACCTATACTGTTTGGATCGAACTGGGCTGTACAGTCACTCTAGCTATATTGGACAATGTGGAGAGACATCATTAGGAAAGAGAAATGGAATAGGGAATTAATTTCCAGCAATGTAAAGATTTAATTAATGGAGATTTTCTGACTCACGTAGGAACCCTCTGGGGATCAGTTCTAACTTGTCCACCAGTGGTCCCAGGAGGATCCACAAAGGAGCTGTACCAGTCAGGGGCCATCCAAGGGAAAGAGCAGCTACCATCCCTCAGACTGGGGGAACAAAAGGAAAGACATGGAGTTACCCTACGAGTTCAGAGGAGGGCCCCAGGGCAGATGCTGGGATTCTTGGAGCAAGCTCTATGCACCCGAGGAGAAGTGTGGTCTGAATCCTGCTAGTAACTCTGAGGAGATGATGAAGCTGATGATTGGAATACAAGAAAGAAGCCCCTCATACTCCCCAAAGTGTGTTCTTTTTTTACAATATCCTGCCCATCTCCCTTTGGCGGACCCTACCTAACAAGAAACAACTGTCAAAGGAGTTGGGAAATGTGGTTTGCAGAGTCCCTGCCCCAGCTTCAGCATCAAAAGTGGAGTGGAGGGTGGGCTTGGAGCTGAGAAACAGTAGGGACATAAAGGGCCCAGATGCTGTGGATGGTATTGGGGGAGTGTCTGATGAAAGAGGAGTAGAAAGGTCTTGATAGGACTTCTGGTCTCCTCATCTGAGGATCACCACACCCCTGGTTGACCATAGGCTAAATAGTTAAAGCACAAAGGGGTTGAGAACAAACAACTGGGGAAAGTCGATGGTGGGTGATGCTTCTTCATTTCTGATGTTTCCTTTCATGTGGAGATGCCACATTTTCAACTTTTATTTGCTCTTCAATCGCCCAAAGGGGAAGGAATGGCCTAATCTGCGTCAGGAATTTGGAGAGAATAAACTGGGCATGCTCAGCTCAGCCCTCCTCCTCTCTTGGATGCAGGCTGCTTGCAGGATGCTGATGTTCTTCTCTGCCCCTTCTTCTGTAAATCTTACTAGTTCACTAATATTTATTGACACCTACTCTATCCCAGGCACCGTTCTGGTCCTGAGGATATAGCAGTGAACAAAATAGACAAAGATACTTGTCTCATGGGAGATGCAGGCAATAAGCAATAAACATAATCAATAAGTACATTATATAGTGTATTGGGAGGTGATAAATGCTGGTGCAAAGAAAAACACAGAACGGTGTGAGAGATCTGGATTGTGGGGTTGGCAGCTGCAGTGTTAAAGAATGTGGTCTGGGTAGGCTCACCTAGCAAGTGCATTGAGCAAATGAGGAGAGCCATTTGTCTGCCCACACTCAGAACCCTGTAAACACCACAGCTTTTGAGGTGAATACTGGCCAGTCTGTTTCTCAGTCCAAGCACCACTCGTCCCCAGTCCTGGACATGCCCTGAGTATCTTGTTTGAGTAGGACTATGGGCTGTGGCTCCCAGCAGAGACAGGTTTAATCACTAGGTTTACCTGTTGAGGTGTCGTCTTGGAGCAAAGCCTCAATCATAATTGCCTATAATTAGTGCTTTACCCAGCTTTGCAAACAGAGGCATGTGGACCATTAGCCTACCCACCTCACCCTGCCTCAGTTTTGCAGCCAAGACAGCAGTATTAAAGCAATAGCTATTGCTATTGGCAAACAAATGTGCACACTGTTTTTCTTTAAGGCAGCAGTCTTCAAAGTGTGGTCCAGATCCTGGTGGGTGGAGAGTACCTTTCAGGGAGGGTCTGTGAGATCAAAACTATTTTCATAGTAGCACTAGAACGTTTTTTGCCTTTTTCATTTTCATTCTCTCATGTGTACAGTGGAATTTTCCAGAGGTTACATGGCATGGAATAGCACAACAGATTGAGTGCAGAAGCAGATTAAAATACTTCTTTTTTCCCTAACTACATATTTGTGTGAAGCCTGATTTTCTTTATATATTTCTATCAAAACAACATATTGCCACAGATTGAATGCAGATCTGAAAATCCAGCTGTCTTCTATCAAGCCAAACTTAAAGAGATTTGCAAAAAGTTAAAACAAGTCACTCTTCTCGCTAAATTTTTTTTTGAAGGGGGAAATACAGTTACTTTCCATATAGGAGATATTTATGTTAATATGTAATGAGTTTATTATTGTTATTTATAAATGAATTCATAAGTAAATATTAAACATTTCCCCCCTTTAAATTTTAATGCAGTAAATATCTGTGGGTATAATCCACATAAACAAGCATAAAGGGGTCCTGAGATCAAAAAGTTAAGAAAGGCTGCTGTCAAGGGCTTCAATGTGATACCCCATTTGCATGTTGTTACGGCCCCCAAAACATCCCTTCAGAGGCATCCTTCCTTGTTCCCAGACATCACATAAACTTGTGGCCATACTTCCCCACTTGACTTTCTTTTGGGGTATCTACCTGCATGCAGAACTACTTTATACTAAGGTCTGTCTTCTTGGGTTGGGGGGGAACAGCATTTAGTTCAGAGTGGAGGGAAGAAATTAGAGTTGTCCTGGGTTTACCTAACAGATATCTGGAGAGTTGCAAGGTGATCAAGTTGGACTCTTAGAAGAACATTTGTCCTCAGGTTGGACCCAGGGCAACTGGACAGAGGTAAGGAAAGGTGGCCCACACATTTCGTGGCCATGAGGAACTTGGGCTCTAATGACCCGGCATGCTTTTGAGTGCTGGCTCCTCAGTACTGGCCCATTGAAGAGCTGCACCAGAACCCCCTGCACCAGAATCATCTGAGTTGCTTGCTGTACATACGGATTTCCAGGCTCTACCCAGAAACCAGTGAATCAGAATGGGGTTGGGGATCTCAAAATCTGTACTTTTTTTCTAACCCCTTGGGTGATTCTGTGATGCAGCCAGATTTGGGACCATTTGATCAGCCTTCTTAAACCCTGTCAAATCGTTACAGAGATGGATTACATGATTTTGGCCCCAAATATTTCTTCTAGCCCCCTCCTGCAGGCCCAAAGTACCTACTTTTTAGCAATTAGTTCTTTGGGGATAGGTAACACCACCTCAAATGTTCCCTATTTACATGATATCCTATCTGGAGGAATGCTGATTCAGCTGTGATCTGGGAGTAACATAGCAGGTGTATTATCTATCTGCTATACATGAGGGATGAGAAAGGGCAGAAGGGATGGAGACAAGGAAGAGCAGACTCTTTGTAAGTACATGGGAGGCTAGGAGTAAAAACTTCAGGACTCAAGGACCCCTCAATAGGCAACAAGAGAACAGAAGCTAGTTATTGATTTCTGCTGAACTGACACCCAAGGCTCTGCAGAGGAGCCAAGATATATTTCTGCAGATTTTGAAAAATGTTGGCATCAAATATTCCTATTACTGGATGCTAATGATACATGCTGGCTCAGATGCAGAGAAGGAACCCAGAAGGATCTTTCAGCCATCTCATCTGTGCTGTTTCTTGTATGTAACTGAGACCCAATTGATCACCTCTCTGTTTCCAGTCTGGCTCCCTTCTCTGCACAGCTTCCAGAATACTGGTCCTAAAAGGCTTTTTAAAAATACAGTCTTAGAAACTCTTTTTATTGTGCAATGTAACACACACACATTCATAAAAGTGCACAAAACGTAAACATATCGCTTAATGAGTAATTAGAAAGTGAACACCCAGAGCAAGAAGTAGAACCCTGCCAGCCTCTTCTCTGCAGGCTCCCTCCTAAGCACAGCTCTTCCCTCCCCACAAAGGTGCCCCAATCTTGGCTTTTATAAAAAGTAGTTTCCTTGCTTCGCTTTAGAATTTTATCGTCCATGGGTGCGTTCCCAAATACAATAGTGTAATTTGGCTGTTTTTGAATTTTACATAAATGAAATCATATAGTATCTTTTGGTATCTATCTTCTTTACTTTTATATTATGTTTTTAAAGAATGTTTCATGTTGTGGCAGGCAGCTAACGTGGGAGTTTTGGTCATTTTTGCTGCTGCAAAGTAGTCTATTGTATGAAATATACCACAATCTATTTATCTGTTGTACTGGTGGGCATTTGTTTTCCTCCAGTTGGGGTTCTTATAATCAATGCTATTATGAATATTCTTTCACAGATATCAAGGTACACATAATTATACTCTTCTGTAGTATCTGTACTCAGGAGTGGAATTTCAAGGCTACAGGGTACATGCATCCTTAATTTTTATTAGTTAAAGGCTAGAATGGTTGTACTAATTATTTACCCACAAGCACAGAACGAGAATTTCTCATACTTCACATCCTCACCAACACTTGATATTGTCAAAGTTTTTTAATTTTTGTCAATCTGGTGGGTGCATTTAGTATTTCATTGTGGTTTAATTTACTTTTCCCTGACTTTTAATGAGATTTAACACCTTTTCATGTGTTTATTGGCCATTTGGAAAATCTCTTTTCTGAAGTCAAGCCTTGCCCATTTTTCTATCTGCCTTCTATTGTCTTTTCTTAGTGATTTGTATGAGTTTTTATATATTCTAAACACTACATCTTGGTCATTTGCAAATATCATTTCTCATTCTATAGCTTGCCTTTTCACCCTTTTTTTGATGTCTTTTGGTGAACAGAGTTTCTAATTTTAGGTAGTCAAATTTATCAATCTTTTCCTTTTAGAGCAGCAGTTTTTGTGTTTTGTTTAAAGAGCTCTTTCCCTATTCAGAGATCTTAAAAATATTCTTCTACATTGTTTCTTCAAGGTATTTTGTCTCATGCAGTTAGATCCAGAATCCACCTGGAACCACTTTTGCATATAATCCACCAGGCTTTCATTTTCAATTTTTCCCATGTAAATGCACAATTGCCCTCACATCATGTATTGAAAGGAACACCCTTTTCCCATTCCTCTGCAATGCTATCTGTGAAATAAATCAAGTTTTCCTATATTTGATCATCTTTTTCTGGACTCTTTTTTCTGTTGCGTTTGTTAATTTGTCTACTCTGACACAATACCACAACTTTTATTATTATGGCTTTGTGATAAGTTTTGGTATGTGGTCAATCAAACATTCCCATTTTTTTCTTCTTAATCAAGAGTATCTCGGCTAATTTTGGCCCTCTGCTTTTCTATATAAATTTTTAGAAGCACCTTGTACAGTTCTATAAAATTCCTGCTGGAGCTTTGTCATTGTATTAATTTTATGGATTGATTGGAGAAGAATGGATGATTTTATGATATTCAGTCCTCCAAATAATAATCATGATGTATTTATTTCTATATTTAGTTCTTCTTTAATACCTCTTAATAGTATTATGATTTCTCCATAGAGATTTATACACCATTTATGAACTTCATCTTTTAAGGATTGTAAATCATAATTAAAAAAATAAATTTCTATTTGTTGCTGTCGTGTGGAGATGATGTAGGTTTTTGTATATTGATTTTGTATTCTGCAACCTTACTAAACCTCATGATTACTTCTAATAATTTATCTCATTTAGAATTATAATAGAATTAATAATTCTAATAATTGTATATTATTTTTGATATTCCACTATACATTTATATCAATAATACTGATTTTTATTATTCATTACCAGTTCTTACACCTTTCTTCTTCTTTTTTTTTGCTTGCTCCACTGTATTGGCTAGGATCTCAATATGATATTGAATAAAAGTGATGATGCTGGCATTCTTTACTCATTCATTATTTATTTCAAAGGGACCACCTCAAAGTTTTATCATTAGGTTTTTTGGTACATAGCCTTTAGAGTTAGGAATTTCTTTTTATCTCAAGTTTTTGAAAATCTTTTATCATGCCTGAATGCCCAATAATTTTATCAAACATTTTCCTGTATCTATTACACTGATTTTTTTTTAATCTTGTAATCTATCAGTGTAATGAGTTATTTGAGTGATTTTCTAATATGAAGCCAGCTTTGCATTCCTGGAATGAATACAACTTGGTCACATGCTTTAGTCTTTTTATATTTTGCTGGATTTGGTTTGCTAACATTTTATTTGGAACTTTTTATTTTCATGACAGAAGTTCACTTGTAATTTTCCTTTTGGTAATATCGTTGTAGGGTTTTGGCATTAAGTCTTTTTTAGTCTCATAAATATTTTAAAAGTCACTCTTTTTGTAGTCTCCTGAAGACTGTATAAAATTGGAGCTTCTTTGTACTTCATTGGTGTTAGAACTCACCAATGAAGTCATATTCTTTCTTTAGTAGTTATGATACTTACTACTCATATTTTCTGTTTCTTCTTCTGTCATAGTAAGTTGTCCTGTTCATTTATATTTTCAGTTTGTTTTAGTATAAGCTTGATCATAATATCTTTTTATTATCTCTTTATTGACTTTAAGACCTACAGTGATATCCTTAAAATAAATGATACTGCTTATTTGCGCCTTCCCTCTTTTTTCTCCTTTGCCAGTCTCACAAGAGGTTTATAATTTTATTATTTTTTCAAAAAACAGAATTTTATCTTTTGAGCTTTTAAAATTATATGTTTGTTTTCTTTTTTCTTTTTTCTTTTTTTTTTTTTGCCATGCTATGCACAGCTTGCCGGATCTTAGTTCCCAGACCGGGGATTGAACCCGCACCCTTGGCAGTGAAAGCTCAGAGTCCTAACCACTGGACCACCAGGGAATTCCCATATGTTTGTTTTCTATTTCATTAATTTTACTCCTACTCTTATTATTTTCTTCCTTATATTTCCTCTGGGTCTATTTTGGTGAATTTTCCTAAGTTCATAAAATAGATGATTTATTCATTGACTTAAAGGAAAAGAAGAAAAATTCTTCTTTTTAGTGTTTGTCTATATCCTGCACATTTGATATAATTTCATTATCATTCAGTACAATTATTTTCTACTTTCCATGTATTTTCTTCTTTGACCATAAGTTATTAAGAAATATATTTCCTAATTTCCAAACATATGGTAATTTTCTAGTTATACTGTTGCTCTTGAGTTCTAGCATAATTGCATTGTGATCAGAGAAACCAGACTATATGAGCTCAATCTTTTGAAAGCTTTTTATTTTTTAATTAAAAAAAAATTTTTTTTTTGGCTGTGTTGGGTTTTTGTTGCTGCACGTGGGCTTTCTCTACTTGTGGTGAGCGGGGGCTACTCTTCGTTGCGGTGCGTGGGCTTCTCATTGCGATGGCTTCTCCTGTTGTGGCTCGTGGGCTCTAGAGCACAGGCTCACTAGTTGTGGCGCATGGGCTTAGTTGCCCTGCGGCATGTGGGATCTTCCCAGACCAGGGCTTGAACCTGCGTCCCCTACACTGGCAGGCGGATTCTTAACCAGTGTGCCACCAGGGAAGCCTCCTCAATCTTTGAAAGTTTTGAAGCCTGTTTTATGGCCTGGCATATGGTCAGCTTTTATAACTGCTTCACATGTGCTTGAAAAGACTGTTTACTCTGGGGTGGCAGGATAAAGTGACCTACCTGTGTTACTCATGTTGTTCCAGTTGTGCAGATCATTCCTTATTTTTGCCTGCTTCAATTACTGGAATTAAGAGTGATAAAATTCCCCACTACGGCTGTGGATTTGTCTGTTTGTTTTGTAGTTCTGACAACTTTTTGGAATACATACTTTGAGGCCATATTGTAAATGCATAGAAATTTAGAATTATTATATCATCTTACTGAACTAAAACATTTATCACTTGAAATGTCCCTGTTTAACTCTACTAGTGCTTTTTGCCTTAAAGTTTATTTAGTCTTTATTAATATAGTCTCACCAGCTTTCTTTTAGTACTGTTTCCACGGAATGCCTTTGTCAACTCTTTTACTTCCAAACTTTCTGTGTCGTCGTGTTTTAGGCATGTCTTTTGCAAACAATAGTCTGACGATCTTTGATTATTAACTGGAGCATTTAATCTGCTTACATTATTACAGTTACTGATATATTTGGACAAAAAAAATCCACCATTTTCCTATGTGCTTTCTATTTGTCCCAGATGTTCATGTTCCTATATCTCTTGTTTCTTGCCTTCTTTTGGACTGCTAGAGTGATTTTATCATTTGTTTTTCTTCTCTTTTACCTTCGAAGTTATATATTTTACTTCTATTATTTTAGTGATTACAACATGGATTCTTGAAGTTAAAACATGCATTCTTGGTGTATCAATGGCTAATGGTAATCTATATTTTACCCTCATTCCAGATAATTCAAGGATTTTAAGCAATTTAACTATCTTTAGTTTCTTCTAGACTTACACATATACTATTGTTGTGTGTACGAATATGAATACTGAGTCACCTCTTTGGGACTTCTCAGGGGGTCCCTGAGCAGACTGAAAACCATGAGACTACATGACCCAAGCCTCTGTCCACCTTAACATTCTATATGCATGGAATTGCACATTAAAAATGTTAACCAAACCAGCCCTGCTGAGGATAATGCATTCTTAAAATGCAACTGCAGAGAAATGAAGCATGTGTTTTTCAGGTTTCCAAAAGCTAGGAGGTTGGCCCCTAAACAGGACCATCTCCTTTCAATCAAATACAATTGAAAAGCTGCAGAAAACACTGGTAGAGCTGCATATAAAATGAGGTATATTCAGATGATGATAAAAGAACTGTAGTTGCCAGTAGCCCTGTAGTTCACCTAAGATGATTCTAGAAGAGCAGAACTGCTTTATTTCCTGCCAAAAATATTTTTGTTTTCCTGTTTCCCCAGCAGACCCAGGCTTGTGGTCCCTTTTGACACTGTGGATGCAGAAGGAAGAGTCAAAGTCCTTTCTGTATATGGATGTACAGATTTGTCCAAATGAAATGAGGAAGCAAATTCAAGCTGCATGTTTGTTTGGTTGAGAAGGAATACTTTTTTTCTCATCATTAATCACAAATTAAAGCCATTAAAAAGGTATTACCAGTTTCTGGGGGGAAAAAGTGGGAGATGTTGCTTGGCAAAATTAAACTTCCATTAAATTATGCTCAACACAAGCCCTGAAAGTAGAGAAGTTTTTACCATTTATATTTTAGTTCAGTAAAACGGAGACACATTTTCTCTAGCATGGCTAAATATATTAAACACACTTATTCTCGTTATCCTGAATTTTCACCTGTGCCTAAAGCTATGCGATAATGCAACCATAGGTTTCTTTGACATCTTGGTGTGGGAAGTAAGCACCTTTATTTTATATAGCACCCTGCTGGCTTCTCTGCCCCAACTTGGGCATCCAAGGCTACAAACAGTGACATCACAACACTAAGCTGCTCACTTTCTCCAAGAGCTCAAACTGTATTTCCCAATTAGGAAATGATGTTTCTCTCACTTCATGGTGATGGAGGGGGAAGTTACAGCTTCTAAAGAGCAAATAACTCAGCTTTGAGTCATATAGTCATTGGTCCCCTGGGGAAGAAATTCCAGAAGCTCTGACTCTCTGGATGTAATTTAAGTCTTTACAATCTCAGAACCTGTATCTCTAAAGAACCCACAAGACCCTCTGCTCCAGACTTATTTTGTTCCCATCCTACAGATGAGACAGTTGATGCTCAGAGACATTAAATAATTTGTCCAAGGTCATAAGACTATGGAACAATTACCAGTGTTCCTCAATGTTTAAATCATGTTTCCTCAAGCTCAGAAAATACATGAGAATGAAGATTCTAGAATCCACACCAGTATGAAGCAAGTTTCATTTTAATGGCCGCTTACCCTGCAGCAGCCTGTACCATCATCTTACTGATCTCCAGTCTTCACTGGGAATGGGAGACACAGCACCACAACAACTACAAAATCACATTCACAGTTTTTAAGGAGCACAGAGCCCCTCACTCAACTCTCTCCTTAACTTTCAGGGTCTATTGATAGGTGAGGTAGGCTTGTAATGTCTTTTGCAGACCAGAGCTTGACAGAGATTGAAAGCATCTGTCAAAAGAACCCAGGCCTCCCATTTTGCCATTTAGGACAGCGGCCAGATTTTGCTCTGTTAATAGGCTCCCATGCAGGCAGTTATTTTAGCAGTGATTCTGTGGGTCTTCTGTGGCACATCTTGATTTAAAGTGAAATGTCAAAAAGCACTTCTCAACCACTCAAAGGTTCCAGGGTTTCTCACTTTTAACTGATTGGACAGAAAGGAAGGCAGCCTTCAAAACTGTTCTGTAGACATACAACTAGATTATTCAGTCTCTTCAAATTCAGGAAATAATTCGGAGAGATGGTGACTGAGGAATCTGATTTCTGCCTAAGAAATACTTTCCCTAAGGTCAGATGGAATTGGAAAGAGAGTTTATGGGGAAAATGCCACTGTGACCTTAAATGTGAAATCTTTGGGTTGACACCATAATGAGGAATAGAGTGCTATTAAAATATATTGCAGATTTTAATAACCCCACTAGCAGTAGACCAAAAAAAAAAAAAAAAGGCTTAAGCTCAGAATAATTCTAGGAAGGAGGGTTTTGCCAAGGAGATTTTAATGTCAAGAATGTATGTGAGGCTAAAAATAAGGAGCTCACGCGCATCCCAGAGCCGTGGGTGTGGATGTATATATAATCAAATTAAATTATTCCACTTCTACTTATGGAAAAATCTGATGATAAAAGTTGACTAGAAAACATTTAGTCATATTTCACTTGGATTATGCTTATATATACCAAACTCTGGACTTGTCAAAGTAAGCCTCACCAGCGCTTCCCAGCCAAGGTGTTAGATAGACAATGGGTACAACATGCAAAAATGATAAAGATCTTACAGCAACATCATGCCTGGAAAAGCCACAGGAATTCAGCTCCCAACTAAAGAGAGAGAAGTGTCCCTGAGGTATGATGAATAGAGCCCAGAGTGGCCTAAATGTAGAATGCAAAGGGAGGAGCTTTCAGAGAGCCGAAAAGCCATGTGTTGAGACCCAGGTCCCAACTCTCAGAGCCTGGAGGTCAGGAACCCATGACTTTTTGCACTATTTCTTTTCCTACCAGGGAAAGTACCCCTCAATTTCAACCTTGCTCTGGAGGGCCAGCATTTGTGTTCTCTCTACAAATCATTTGTTGATACAATGAGACTGTGAGGTTGGCTGCTGCCAACACATCCATCTGCCAACCAAGGCCATCTGCAGAGGAGATGCAAAACTCCAATGCCTGGAAGTGAATTTGTTGGCATTTCAAGACAAACATCTCTTTGGCTACAACTACTGAAACTTAAATCCAAAAATGGGACGAAAATCTAGGCCCAGGTAAGACTTTTATTTACTTCTTAAACTGTAATTATAAGACACATGTACCATGCTTCTTTAGTTCCCTCTGCTTGCCCAAGCCTAGGCCCTGGGCCAGTGAAGTCTCTGTCCATTGATTCTGGTGCTGACCAGTGGGACGGACAGCTGGGAGTGGTGGGGAAAGAAGGGGCATCTTTCCTGGCTGGTGTGAACAGTATGTGACTTCATATTGGCTAAAACTTGGCAATGCAGGTGACACACACTCATTAGGATGTTTTCCTTGTGCATCCCCCAAGTGATGAAAAGTGCAGGGTGGAGAAGTTGGCTCAGGCTTCGTGCACATGCCCAGGGTGCTGATGGGGACCCAGGAGAGCTGATGGGGCTCAGCCTAGCAATACCACTGCCTCAGGGTCTACATGAATTCTGGCTTGGACAGAATCTGCATCTCATGCCTCTCAGTTCTCTCCCGACATGTCATTCTGGAATCCCGTGATCTTTGCTCCCTAGAGAAAGAACAGAGCAGAGAGGAAAAATAATTTGACCTGATGAAAAGGGAAGTAGGGATGTTAAGAGCTAACAGTTATGGAGAATGTATTAAGAACCAGACATTATGCTAAGCACTTTATATGTAATACCCCTCACCTTCCTTCCCCACCACTCACAGCCCTCCTCCCTACTGGTCAGCGCCAGAGCCCAATGGACGGAGACATCACTGGCCAAGAGGTAGGCACTGCTATTAGCCCTTTTTTACAGGTGAGGAAACAGAGGTTTATGGAAGTTAAATAACTTTTCCTAGGTCACATGTAGCTATGAATCAGCAATGACAACATCAAACCCAAGCCTGAAACCATTCTATGATTCTATCACGGAGACAAGAGGAAAGGGGAGGGGAGGGGAGGGGAGTGCGGCAATGAGCGAGAGGCCAGAGGCAAAGCGGGGCAGGGGATGGTAGCCATTCTAGTACTTATCAATGAATTTTAGGATCATTGAGAAATGCTACCATCCATAATTCTAGAAGGACTTGAAAGATTTTGTCAGTTGATGGAGGAGTGATCCAGTGGAGGGCATGAAACCCAAACCTGAAACCATTCTACGATTCTATATCCTATGGATTTTTCCACCTACTCCCTGTAGCTGTGCAGTAAAACAGCTGAAAAACAGCAGACTGAGTAGATGTGGGAGGGATCTAATTTCAGCTCTGCAACTAATTATTCATATAATCTCAAATGTCATGTAACCTTGTGAGCCTGAATTTATCTGTAAAATGATAATAATGCTTCATGTTCTGCTATCACCAAGGCATTGTATTGCGACAACTCATGTAGAGAAGCTTTGAACTAAAAATTAAAAGGTCTTCTATATGTGACCTGATTAGGATGGCTGCTATAGGAGGTGATGTGATATAGGAGAAAGCATGAGCCATGGATGAGGCTGGATATGAATTTGTCATACTAGCGGAACATTTTTGACCCTCCAGTGTCTCATCTATAATCTGCCAGAGAGCTCTGGCATGAGGAAGACACAGGTTGGAGGTGACTGCAGTGGGCACCCCCATGTCTGACCCAGGCAGGAATGCCCCTTACCCACAAGGGAAGCAGATGGAGCTGCTGAAAACACAGTAGATGAGGGGGTTGATGGCGCTATTCAAGGCCGGCAGGTTCTGAATGATCACAGAGGCATAGAAACGCTCCTTAGTGTTTGGAAGGAGGCTGAAATTGTCCAAGATATCGAAGAGGAAGTACGGACTCCAACAGCAGATGAAGGCTGGGGAGAAAAGAGCCATTAGCACCATAGCAGCGCACAGCCCAGGGGGCCCTCTGTGTTGGCCCTGATTGCAGCTTCAACTAGGAGCTTCCTTAGCACCTGGAATCTCTCAGAAATATTTAGAACAGTTGTGTGTGTGTTAACATTAATGTCATATTTACTTAAACACACATATCTACACATACATACATTACATCCCACAGATGCATTTCTAAAATTGAGTAAATTTGCTGGAGCTTCTCTATTCGTAAAGGGAGACTCTAATTTGACCACTGTAGGGATTACTGAAAGGCTGGGAACTGTTCAGCACGGCCTTAGCCTCTCATTCTACACAGTGTGAAAGAAAACCCAGCAAAGCCCTTTGGAGACTCTATGGGAAAAGACAGAAAAGGGAGCACTTTGCCCAGATAGTAACTCCTGATTTGGGGTAGACGAGGGGAAGGATGGTACCTAATGTTTCAAAACACAGCCTGGCTAAGTCACAAGATTCTCAATTTTCTTTTCCATTTCTAAGTCAACCACTCCAGAAAACACCGACCCTATACCTCTTACAAATCAGGTGGTGTGGGTAAGACTCTGTCTGATTTCTGTTTGGATCCAAATCCTCAGAGGAAGGGGGTGAGAAATGGAGATCCAGAGTGTGATGGCCAGTTTTATGTGTCACTTTGACTGGGTCATGGGGTGCCCAGATATTTGGTTAAACGTTATGTCTGGTTGTTTCTGTGAGACTGTTTCTGGATGAGATTAACATTTGAATTTGTAGACTAAGAAAAGCAGATTGTCTTCTCCACTATGAGTGGGCATTATTCTATCCACTGGAGTCTTGAATACAATGAAAAGGCTGAGTGGGACTTCCCTGGTGGCTAGTGGTTAAGAATCCACCTGCCAATGCAGGGGACATGAGTTTGAGCCCTGGTCCAGGAAGATCCCCCATGCCACGGACAACTAAGCCTGCGTGCTGCAACTACTGAGCCTGCGCTCTAGAGCCCACAAGACACAACTACTGAGCCCACATGCCACAACTACTGAAGCCCACACACCTAGAGCCCATGCTCCACAGCAAGAGAAGCCACTGCAATGAGAAATCTGCACACCGCAATGAAGAGTAGCCCCCGCTCGCTGCAACTAGAGAAAGCCCGTGCTCAGCAATGGAGACCCAACGCAGCCAAAAATAAATAAATAAATTAAAAAAAAAAAAATCTTCCTAACACTGGTTAGGGGAAAAAAATTAAATAAATAACTAAGGCTGAGTGAGAGGCGAGTCACTCTGTCTGCTTGACTGTCTTCTAGCTAAGACTTTGATCTTCTTTTGCCTTCTCACTTTGACTCAGACTGAAACTTATACCTTTAGCTCTCCTGGGTCTATAGATCTGGGGACTTCTCAGCTCCACAATCATGTGAGCCAATTGCTTATAATAATCTCTTTACATATATATCTATCTTTTATTTCTCTGGAGAACCCAGATTATTACCACACAGATAAACCTTCTTGAGGTTGACTGGACACACACATGTGCTCTCCTACTTTCTTGCAACATCCTCTCCACCCTTTTTCTCCCCCTTTCTCACGCATAGGATTTTTTCTGCAGAGAAGTCAGGCTTCCTTTACCATCTGGCTGCAGGAACCAACTTTCCTCCGTAACGCTTTGACTGACACATTTTTTACCCCAGACCTTGGCAATCTATTAAAACGGAGCAATTCAAAACACAAAGACCACTAAACATTCTGGGCTAAGGTAGTGAAGCCTGGCATTGGCCCAGAATAGTGGTTCAGGGGCATGGAGGGGCAAAGCTTCCATTTGGGGGAATTTTTTAAATGCGTGTTTATGTATTTGTGTGTGTTAGGGGAGGGTTCCGGTTTACCTAGGGATACCGGTCCTCCTGCACGATGTGGGCAGTCCCACCCATGTCCCATACATCCTTCAAATGTTATGTAGCAGAGAACCCTGTTTATAATGACCCCAATCTAGAAACCTAACTCTGTTTTATATATGAACACAATATTTTAATTAAATACTGAGTCTTCCAGAAGTGTAATTCCCTTGCAAATAGAGGAAAGATTACTTTGTTTAATTTGGAACTTTAGCAGAATTTGCTCACCTGTTGGGAAAATAAAGTCACTGGCAGCAATACTGCTTTATTTTTCACGTCTCCATGAAAACACACCTGCATTGGTTTTCATTTGGAGCTATTACTACTTCACTGGGCTGTGCCCAAGTATTTCTATATTGAAATTTGTGTTATTTTATTATAAATTATTTTCTTTCTAGTCCTCCTTTATATTACTGTATATTGATCCTTTAAGAATTACGTTAACTAGATAGTTTTATGTATACATTTCATTTCATGGTGGTAAAGGGGCATTACAGAATATTTGTTATAGGAAGGAGCGTTTTGGTCTGACTGGGCTGTTGACACTGGCTGACCTCCTTGTGGGCATCGCTGCTCTCTGACTAAAGGGAGCCCAGTGCCCGGGAATATAGTCCCTGATTACGAAAGGCTATATTGGCTCTGAAACACATGATAAGTTTCCTAACTCAACATCCAGGGAATGTGTATCTGTGCTTCTGTTTATCTGGGAAGGCAAGATAATCTTTGATCTACTTCAGAAGCTTCTGGGAAGGGATTTTGAGCCCTGGTGGGTGGTATATGCTCTATTCCCAGGTCTGCCTGCAGTGTTGTTTCGTGACTATGTTCTGCTCTCTGCGTCACACTGTTTGTGGTCTATTTGGCATTTTGCAGTTGCATTTTAGAAAGGTGAGATGGACGGTTCTGGTGATTTGATACACTAGAAGAGCTAACATGAGAGCTATGCTCCCAGAGCTCCCAAGAGCTGCAAGAAGGGTAGGGAAGGGTAGTATTTGAGCTAAATAAAAAGGAAATGGTACAAATCCCTTTCCTTCTTGCATAACCTCATTCATTCATTCAACTAATATTAATTAAGCACCTAGTGTGCGTGGACCCCCTAAGGCCTTGGTGATAATAATGTAAGGAACACAAAAGCAAAGTCATTGCTCTCATGGATTTCTTATGCCAGCAGGAGAGACAGACAATAAGCAGATCAATATATATCCTATACTGTCAGGTAGAAGTAGAAATATGAAGAAAAATAAGGTAGGGTAAAGATTACAGGAGAGCTATTTAAGACTTACAAAGGAGGTCTTTCTGAAGAGGTGGTATTGTTGGAAAACAAGATGATGTGAGGGATAAGCCATGCCACCATCTGAAGGCAGAACATTTCAGGTGGGGGAAACAGTGCAAGGTATGAACAAGTTGACATTTTGAAGAAATAGCAAGAAAACCAGTGTGACTGTTATAGAATAGGAAAGGAGGAGAGCAGGGGAATGGGGCTGGAGTCTTGGCTGGGGGATAGATCACACAGGCCATATAAGACATGGGAAAAAGTAGGACTTTATTCCAATGTAATGGGAAGCTATATGTGGGTTTGCAGGGTAGTGATAGTGTCTGATTTACATTTTTAAAAAGATCACATTGGCTGCTTTGCAGGGAAGGAATAAGAGAAGATCAGTTGCAGGTTCCAGGGAGAAGTTGGTGGGATCTTAGACCAAGGAAATAATTGTATAGATGCTGAGAAATTGTTGGATTCGAGATCTCTTTTGTAGGTAAAACCTCTAGGCCTTACTGATGGACTAGATATGTGAGGTGGGAGAGAAATAGAATCATGACAGACGGATGATTCTTAGATTTTTGGTGTGGACACTGGGTGAAAGATGCTGTCATTTACTGAACTGGGGACAACAGGAGGAAGAGTTATCTTGCAGGAGGTAGGAGAGCATGCTGAGACTTCTGGGTTTTCATGTCGAGTATGATAAGCTTATTAGAAATTATACACAGAGATTTCAAGTAGAAATCATAGATCTAATTTCCAAGCAAAGGAAGAGTTCCAAAGAAGGATGAATCAAATGTTGCTTAGAAGTCAAGTAAGGTAAAGATCGAGAATTGATATTTGGCATTTTGTTGGTTGTGGTGACCTTGATAAGGATGCCTTTACTAGAGTAATAGGAAAGAAAGCTAAGAGAAATAGACTCCAGAGAATGAGAGGTGAAAAGTGGTGGAGTTCTGCTAGAAAAGAGAGTGTTAAAGAGGGTCTGTTATGGGAGAGTTTATCGAGGGAGCTATTACAGTATGCTTGTGTGCATACAATCCAGGCAAGGGGCACATCTGTGGGGGAGAGGAGATGACTGGAGAAGCAAATCTTGAGTTGGCAGGAAGGAATGGGATACAGGGCTCAAGTGAGCATTTTGGATTTAGAAAGAAGCAGAGACAGTTTATCCATAGTATAGGAGAAAAGACAGATAGAGATGCAGGTAGGTCCATGGATGTGAAGGCAGGAGAATGAGGAAGTTCTATTCTGATAGAGTATTTTCTAAGTGAAATAAGAATCAGGATCATTAACTGAGAGGGTAGAAGGGAGAGAAAATTTTGAAGGTTTGAGAATAACAAAGAACGTACAGCAATCTGACATATATTAGGTACTCTAGAAATACCTTTTTTTTTTTTTTTCCTGAGATGAGGTGACTTTATGGGTGTTAAGAGTAGAGAGAAAGGAAAAGGAAAGGGAAGACGACAGTAGGGTGGAGAGAAGATAAGGCATCCATTAGGGAAGGATTTATAGTGACCTTGACATTAAATATCCAGAAGAAATGGAATGCCACTTTTGTCTTCCTCTGGCTGATGGACTTCAGCCCTGGGGAGAGTGTGCCTTCAGGAAAGCAACTGGGTCAACTGGATGATGGTGAGCATCAGCTTCAGCCAGTTATGTCCTAATTAGATTTTCTCCACATTATCCACCCCAGGGCTGTGGTGGACAACAATATTCATAAAGAGAGTGATTAGAAACCAAATGTCAGCCCTTGAAGGAGGCATAGATGGACTGATTAGCTCCACATATTCTTATCTAATCAGACAAAGGTAGAAGTGCCTGTAGACAAATTTTTTAATTGTATGGGCTCTCTACCTACCAGGTTCTAGGTACAAATTTGCTTTTGGAATGTCCACACAGTTCTGCAACAAAAGGAGGGACGTTGCTTACCAAGAATGATGACAATGCTATACTTGATGGCCTTGATTTTTGCCTTTGAGATGAGGCCTCGGTTGGAAATGGTGCACCACTTTCCATCTGCAGGCACAAAAGGAGAATGGTAAAATAAATGCTGCTTCTGCCAATAGGAGCATCATAGGTTAGACCCACAGTTGTCATGGGACCACTTCCATCTTCCTCACCTATGCCCAGGAAGACCCCCCCTTGGACATTTTCCTAAAGATGGCTCTGGTCTGGATGCTGGAAACTGCTCAGTTTGCAGCTTAATATAAAATGCAAATGCATTGGGACATCCAGACTCTCTCAAGAGGCTTGGCTGGATGCCCTGAATCAACTGAAGCTGGAATTAGCCATGTGACCACAGGGGGCGATGCTGAGACACCCGTCTTGTCCCTTCAGCAACCTAGGGCAAAGCGGTTTGCCTAGAATTGTTACCCCAGACTAGCGTACTCATTTAACTCAGAAACCCTACTCTCAACAAAAGCTCAAGCCAGGGCTATAATAAAAAGCTGTCCCAAATAGGAGCCTGGTTATAACTTTAAGCCTATGTGGGTTGTTTGATAGTAAAACGTGTGAGGGTTAAATATAAGAATCCACTAGAATGTAAGCTTAATGGAGACAGAGACTTTGTGTTGTTTCTGCATCCTCTAAACTTAGTGAATGATTAACAAATATTTGTTGAACGAGTTAATATAAACCTCTCTCTAGTCAAGAAGTAGTGGTAAAACAAATATTGATTAGGATGGGCAGAATTCAGTGCAATAGTTCTTAGTAGAAGGAGTAGTTAGATGACAAATTTGGGGATGGAGATGTTGTACACAGGGTGCCTTGATGTTTTTACTGTCAGGGCTTCCACCAGCCCGTATGGTGCCTTTGTGAAAATTGTGTAAAGGTGCCCTCCCTCCGGATATATGCAGACCTGCCCCAGGGCATACCTTCAGTGAGGGAGTCATGGATAGAATGCTAGCCCCACACACCCTCAGCTGGGTGCCATTGATTAAGGCTCAAGGGGCACAACTCTAGTGGTGGCCCAGGTCAGAGGCCCACCCAGGGCGCCTAAGTCATATGGGGCAGGGCGGTTATACCCTAGAGGCCAACCACTGTGCTCGCTGGTCCTCACTACATCGTTCAGATTTCACGTTTGAAGCGTATTTAAATCCTCATGGAAACTGGTGTGAAATTTACCTTTGCACTATTTATTCTACCCCCTCTGCAATCCAATGCAGTCCAACCCACCAAGCATAGCACATCTGCTGAGAGATAAGGACTGAACAAGATAGGCTAAAACAGAGTTCCTCTTCTCTAGGAACTTTCAATCCAGCAGGAAAGATCACACACTCCGCACACGGCTGGGTGAGATGAGAATGAGGAAAACCAAAAAACCGACTATGAACGAAGAAGGAAGCCATCCCCCTACCGTTAGGCAGAGGAGGCCGTGTGGCAGAGGCAGAGATTCCCAAGGCAGAGCTGGGGATAGGGGCGTGGGATTGGGAAAGACGTGTGAAGCAGAGGGAACGTCCTCAGCCAAGACATGGAAACAAGAAAATGTAGGAAGCGTTTGGACCTCGGTGAGTCATCTCGCTTGGCTGGAGCCTGAAAGGACGCTGGATTTGAGAGTGGGGAGAAGAACTGAGGCCAAAGTGGGAAGACCTTAAATGTCTCCCTGAGGAGTTTGGGCTGAATTTCTGAGGCAGCTGCAAGCCATCGAAGCTTCTGAGTGTTTTCACAGCGGGAACACTTACTCACTGGAGAGGACAAACGGTTAGCAGGAATCCTAGGAATAAGGGGCTTTTTATGTGCAATGAACTGAAATGCTAATTAGAATTGATTTTTACTTCTTAATGTCTCCCCTGGAAGGCCACTCTTAGGCACTATTAGGGCCTTCAAATCATTCTGTGCATTTCACAGCACCACAAAACTTCAGTGGTGTAAGGAAGCAAATGCTTCAGAAGCATTTACAGCCGTGGTTCTCAAGTGAGGGCAATATTGCCCCCTGGGTTATATTTGGAAATGTCTGGACACATTTTTTTTTTTAATTAATTAATTAATTTATGGCTGTGTTGGGTCTTCGTTTCTGTGCGAGGGCTTTCTCTAGTTGCGGCAAGTGGGGGCCACTCTTCATCGCAGTGCGCGGGCCTCTCACTATCGTGGCCTCTCTTGTTGCGGAGCACAGGCTCCAGACGCGCAGGCTCAGTAATTGTGGCTCACGGGCCTAGTTGCTCCGCGGCATGTGGGATCCTCCCAAACCAGGGCTCGAACCCGTGTCCCCTGCATTGGCAGGCAGATTCTCAACCACTGCGCCACCAGGGAAGCCCCATGGACACATTTTTGATTGTCACA
Source organism: Balaenoptera musculus (assembly GCF_009873245.2). Classification (NCBI taxonomy): domain Eukaryota; kingdom Metazoa; phylum Chordata; class Mammalia; order Artiodactyla; family Balaenopteridae; genus Balaenoptera; species Balaenoptera musculus. Next base: position 43,605,968 of record NC_045793.1, read on the forward strand.
AATGTTTGGGTGTGGGTGCTGCTGGCATCTAGTGGGCAGAGGCCAGGATGCTGCTAAACATCCTTCAGTACACAGAACAGCCCCTCGCAAAAAAGAATTATCTAGTTCAAAACACTGATAGTGCCAAGGCTGAAAAGCCTTGATTTTCAAGGTGATATCTTGGGAAGGATACAGACTTTAGGGTCAAACCTGAATACACCCTCCAGCTCCACAACTTACTAGCGGTGTCACCTTATGCAAATTGCCTACTGTTTCTAGCCTCAGTTTCCCATTTCCAAAAATGAAGCATAAAACACCAAACTCACAGAGTTATTTTGATAATTAAAATAAAATAATGTATTCAAGATGCCAAGCCCCACACTGAGAATGTCAATTCCCTTATTAGTTGAGATGATGGGTTTTAACGGTATTTCAGGAGGTATGAGCTGCCTTTATGGAAGTGAACAGACGGTATTACCATATACATTTAGATAGGCTATTATACAATGTTATCTGTATATAGGAATTGTATACATCAAATAATTATCAGGGTGGGATTATAGCCATGGGAGGCAAGTAAAAGACAGCAGATCAAATTGTATCTTTTTGGGCTTCCCTGGTGGTGCAGTGGTTAAGAATCCGCCTGCCAATGCAGGGGATACAGGTTCGAGCCCTGGTCTGGGAAGATCCCACATGCCGCAGAGCAACTAAGCCTGTGCACTACAACTGCTGATCCTGCGCTCTAGAGCCTGAGAGCCACAACTACTGAAGCCCGTGCGCCTAAAGCCCATGCTCTGCAACAAGAGAAGCCACCGCAATGAGAAGCCCACGCACCACAATGAAGAGTAGCCCCTGCTCGCTGCAAGTAGAGAAAGCCCACGTGCAGCAACAAAGACCCAATGCAGCCAAAAATAAATAAATAAATAAAATTAATAAATTTATTTTTAAAAAATTGTATCTTTTCAAAGTATCTCCATTTGCTGGACTAACAGCTGGCTCCTAAACAGTATGGCTCTGAAGACTTAGTTGGTTTTTCAGAAAACTTCTCGAGAATGACATTTGTGCTCTGAAATCTGCTTAAAATGGAAACTTGCAGTACTTTCCACAGAGCAAATGGGTGACAATATAATCAACTCCTGCCCTTCGATCTCCCAATGAAATCAGTGAAAAGCATATTTAATCTAACCACTCTAGGAAATGCAAAGCCTCCAGCTCCTAAAGATGGCTCTTCAAAGTGAGCTGAGCTACAAAATCCCAGTATTCTCCTTTATTGGGAGATAAAAGGATTATTTCTACTCAGACCTTGGGGCTGAGCTGAGGCCAGAAAAGCAGTGAAATTCAGCTGTCACTGTGCATTAATAGGGGGCAGCCTAGAGGCGGTGGGTCGATTAGATTCAGGACTGGAAGCAGCATGCTGCCTTAGGCTGTCTTAGTTCAAGGATGCAACCCTAGTGGCGGCCCATGCTGGAGGTTTAGTCTCCAAGTGGCCAGTTCCTGCTCCTTACCTTCCCCATGCTTCATGCCCCTTGCAGAGTCACTGGGAACCTATTTTTCTTGTGCACTGAGCCCATGAAGGGGGAGCAGTTGGTATCTAGAGATTTTAAGTGAAGCAGAATTTATTCCTGGTGGGTGGAGGGGCCATCAGTGGACCTACAATGAGTCCAGGTGATTTGTTTGTTAACAAGGAAGACTACCTGGTTAATATTTTTAAATATTTTTTTTCATATGTTGGGAACTTTATGTACTTCAGGTTTATTTAAAAAATTAAACATTTTAACAGTTATGCCTGATTGCCTGATTTCTAAAATTTTAAACTTAAAATTCACTTTCAATTTCTGATCATTGATGACCTCTTTATCTACGAATATAACCTGAATGTTAACTATTTTTAGCATGTTATGTCTCATCTGCTTAGCTGCAGGACTTTGGCGACTTCCTTTTGTTTTTTATAGGAGGTCATAGCTAGATATGAGGAGGTATGACCTAACTTACCTAACTCACAGCCTTTTCTGTTCCTCAGCTCCTCAGCTCAGGCAGAACCAGGAACCCTGACAGACCTAGAATAATTGTGGCAGAGACAGGTTAGCTATCCACCAAATCCTTTCTTTGCCCCCAGGGCACACAGAGAGACTACATTTCCCAGTCTCCCTTTCAGCAGGGGGTAGTCATGTGACTAAGTTCTGCGTCTAGGAACATGGGAAGAATCCATATGTACCATTCCCAGGCCTGGCTCAGATAAACCCCATGAGTAATCCTTCACTCTCTCTTCCCCCCTCCCCAGACTGCTGGATGCTGATGCTAAGCAATACCTTAGCAGCCGTCTCTTAAGAGTGGCAGAATCTCCATCTGCTTGAGTTTCTGAATGACTGTGTATCCATCCCTTTGACCTTTACTGTTAATTGGACTTTAATTGAACAAGAAACAAACTTCTATTTTAAGGCTGCTGTATTTGGGGGTTTCTCTGGTATAGCTTCTAGAGTTTCCTTAACTAAAAGCAGAGGTTGGGTCTTCATATGCAAGCGCTGGTCATAACACAAACCTAAAACATGTGGCATTGGCCTAGTGAGCAGGCAACAGGTATAAGGAAACTGATAGGGAAAAGCTGGGGACACTAGAGATGCATTGGATAGAACCGTTATATATGATGCTTGGAAGGCAGATTGTGTGCCTACTGAGACTGGACCCCCAGGGAGGGTACAAGGGTGGTGTGGAGTTAGGACTCTCCAGAGAAACAGAACCAATAGGGTATATATATGTGGAAATTTGTAATAGAAATTGACTCATGCAGTTATGGAGGCTGAGAAGTCCCATAATCTGCTGTCTGCAAGCTGGAGAACCAGGAAAGCTGGTGGTATAAATTCAGACCCAAATCCAAAGGCATTTTCATGGAGAAATACCAGGGGAGATGATGGTATAAGTCTAAGTCCAAATGCTGGAGAAAACAGGCAACCAATGGTATAAATCTCTAAATCCTAGTCTGAAGTCCCAAGAACCAGAAATGCTGATGCGCGAGAGCACGGCAAGATGGATGTCCCAGCTCGAGCAAATTTACACTTCCTTTGCCTCTTTATTCTATTCAAGCCTTCAGTGGATTGGATGATTCTCACTGGCATTGGTAAGGACGATCTTCTTTACTTAGTCTACAGATTCAAATGCTTCCAGGAATGCACTCCAGACACACCTAGAAATAATGTTTTGCAAGCTATCTGTCTAGGGCAATCAAGTTGACACAGAAAATTAACTACCACAGTGATAAACAGAATGTTAATAGTGTGTGTTTGATTGCCACCAGCTGTGTTTAGCAAGTATCAAAAAAAGAGATGAACTCAGACAAGAGGTTGGTTGGTTTATGAACAAAAATGAAAGGAAGTTAAAAGAATGTTCTAAAATTTGGGATCTTGTAGAGTTGCAAGGGTCAGTTGCTCCTAGCCCCTCGTAGCAACAGCAGCTATATACTTTGCGTGGGCCGGGTACAAAATGAAATGCGCATGTGTATACCTTCTGAGTGTGCAGGTCTTGTGCCGATGAAGCCTGAACCCAAATTCAGTTATTACAGTGAGGGGTTTAAACCAGCAATGAGGGGAAGATCAGACTAAGGATGTGACCTCCCACCTATGGTTTCAGGTGGCCTCAAGCTAGCTTCCATTCAGTTAGGGGAAAGGGATTGGGTGAGGAAGCAAAGAAACAAGTCAGGCCTGAGAATTATTTTCAGAAAGACTTTTTGAATATGATTGCTGGCATGTGAAACTGACTGGAAGCAAATAAATCAGAAGTCTACTAAGTTTTTTAGGAATGATATTGCCAGATGAACCATGAGGTTTATATCTTTGTCAGTACTTAGAAATAGCAGACTTTAAAATTTTTACCAGTCCTGTGAGTGGAAAATTGTATCTAATTGAAGTTTAAATGGGCACTTTCCTGATTTATCAATGAGGTTGAGAATCTTATTTTTGGCTATTTCTCTTTTCCCTCCTATGAAATGTCTGTTTGTGCCTTGCTCATTTTTCTTCTATTTATCTTTTTAAAAAATATATTTGATTGATTTTTAGGAGTTCTTCATACATTCTTCATACATTTTCCCAGATTACGTGTTGCAAATAGCTTCTCCCACTTTTTGGCTTGACTTTTAAATATAAATAGAGTCAAATTTATCCATGAGTTTTTTGGTTTAATGTACCTTGTATCTTGTATCTCATTTAAGAATTCCTTTATTCTAATGTCATAAAAATAACACCCTACATTTTCTTTAAAAATTTTTAAAAGTCTTACATTTCACATTTAAGTCTATAATTTCCTGGAATGTAATTTTGCCTAAGAATTGAGGTGAAGTTCCAATTTCATTTCTTTCCCTATGATCTTCTGACATGTATCAAGTTCTCATATATGTGTAGTTCTATTTGGGGGCTGTTTTATTTTCCATTTTTCTATTGAATTGTGTCAATACCACACTCTATTAATCATTCTAACTTTATGATAAATCAATATTTGGTACAGTAAACCTCTACTACCTTGTTCTACTTCTCCAGAACTGTCTTCATGGCTTTTTCTTGGCTCTTGAAATTTCCATGTATGTTTTTAAATTGGCTTGTCAAGCTCAATAAAATGTCCCGTTTCAATTTTGATTGGAACTGCATTAATCTGTAGATCATTTGAGGAGAATTGACATCTTTATGGTACTGAATCTTACTATCCACGAACATGCTATAAGTGTCATTTATTTATATATGTATATATATATATATATATTTTTTTAAACTTTGGGTTTATTTATTTATTTATTTATGGCTGTGTTGGGTCTTCGTTTCTGTGTGAGGGCTTTCTCTAGTTGCGGCAAGTGGGGGCCAGTCTTCATCACGGTGCGCGGGCCTCTCATTGTCGCGGCCTCTCTTGTTGCGGAGCACAGGCTCCAGACGCGCAGGCTCAGTAATTGTGGCTCACAGGCCTAGTTGCTCCGCGGCATGTGGGATCCTCCCAGACCAGGGCTCGAACCCGTGTCCCCTGCATTGGCAGGCAGATTCTCAACCACTGCGCCACCAGGGAAGCCCTGTATATATTTTTCATAAAGTCCTTTATGTCTTTTGCTGAAGGTGTTGTTTGCAGAGAAGCCATTTTACTCTCATGTACTGATGAAGAAAGGTACTTAATGGGCTTATTTCAAGTTCATTTAGTTAGAGGTGAACAGGACTCTAACCCAGTTCCTAATCTGAAGATTTTTCTTCACCTCGTTCTTCCCCATTTAATTGGAAACATGTACTTTGGATATAGCATGGATCACATCACATCTTCTAAGTCATAATGGACAGACTCAGTTATATCAGATATGTTATACTTCATCTATTTCATGGGTGCACCTCCCCCATCTCCTGCCCCCATGTGATAAATGTTCTGTTTTATAGGAGTAAACACCCCTGGGCATCAAGAGCAAGCTTATTTATGAAAGATAACCTATGGGATTGGAAACCTCATATTCTCTACCTCTCACCTTCCGTGCACTTGTTTTTGGGAAAGTCTGTAGATCATTTATTAAATAGTTCTTTCTTTTCCTTTCTGTCAGCCTTTGAGGGGGAGAAATAGGCATACTTGCCAGAAAGAAGAGTGATTCTTAAACTTGAATTTTGCAGCCCATGTTTACAAAGTGAGCTTCTGTTCACACTAATCATTGCTTATGTCCCCTCGTTGAGGAGCAGTAATCCTGGGGTACTAACACCACTGGAGATCCTACTTACCAGACAACTCCAGAGCTACTTGGCTGTAATGACAGAAAACCAAGTGAGTTCTGCTTATGAATAAGATATAGAGAGTATACAGGCTTTTGAAACCACCATCTGCCTGCTCCTCATTCCAGAAAGGGGTCAGTGATGCTGATATAAAGATATAGATAGACCACTAAAAAATAGGTGTGATGGACATATAAACTTGTATTAAAGAATAAAAACTGACTGTAGCCACTTCCACCTTTGGGGAGGAGTAATGGCGTACTGTGTATCAGTGGGAAAATGGATCTCTATGTGGCTTTGTAATATCTCAGGGACTAGAGGATGGGGGAAACCCAAGAGTGCAGGGACTGGAAAATCGAGTAGCAGGCAGATATGGGGCACTCTGGAGAGAGACAGGGGCCCAACCACAGTGGTGAACGGCCTGCTGAGAAAAAAGGGGTGGGAGACACCCCGGGTGGTGGGGTAGCTGACAGAATGTGGAAACTTTTCATCATCTCAAACCTAAGGAAAATAAGGTGAATTCCATGGTTCATTGGACCAGGAGCAGAGGGGACAGAAGAGCTGTTGGAGGTGAGACAGTGGGGTAAGGACCCAGAGGGACAGGGAGAGAGGACACAGCAGTCTCCTGGAACTGGCAGAAACCACAGGACAAGGGTTTAAAGCAATCTGATTTAAATCTGAAAGTACAGGAAGACCTCAGCCTACTTAAACAAAATTAGGTCACCTTTTAGATTTTTAAATATATCAAAACAAAACACTTCGGGAGATGACTCTGGAATAGTGCTCTGAAGGCCAAGCACAGCAGGGAGGCTGGTGAAAGACAGCCATGCCAACAATCCTGTTTGGGTGTTTTAATTAAAAAGATGGTTTGTCTGTTTTTTTTTAGCTTGAGCTCTTTTTTCAGTCATTCACCACCTTCCTTTCTGTCATGTCCTTCTTTCTGAGAGGGAGCTTGATGTAGAGGAGAAAACATAGGCTTTCTAGCCAATCATATGTGCATTTGAATCCTGCTGTGCCATGCGCTACCTATGAAAACAAGCAAATTGCTTTACCCTCGAGCCTGTCTTCCATGTGCAAAAGATAGACGATAATATCACCTTTCAGGGTTCTGTAAGGATTCAGGGAGGTAAAGTACGGAAAGGACCCAGAAGTGGCTGACAGTAAGTGCTCTGTCTGTCCCTCTGTCTTGTCAGTCTGTGTTGACAGACGGAACAAACAAATGGATGGTGGCCAGATCATATTTTAAGATGGAACTCTGACCCACACTCTGCAGCAACCAGCCCAGGAAACCAACCCATTATCTACAGTAACCAGACCAGGAAGCCAACCTGCTATGTGCAACTCAGACTTGGAGGAAGTCAGACCACTGTCTCTATCTCGCAGTCCATAAGCCAAATAAGAATACCTGTAACAGTCTACCCCAAATAGCCAAGACTTGATAAATGACTGACAGCTTCTTTAATATTTGCCCCTGTTTTTTACTTAAAGCCATCCTGAGAAAGCCAAATATACACCCGTAACCCATCACACAGGATGCCATGCTTCTAGTCAGCGCACTTACAGCTGCCACATGCCAACAGCCACCAATCAGGACGTACTGGAGGCTCTCTCACTCCACTGCCTGCTTTTGTACTTCTGCCAAGAGACAAGTGATGGTGGCTGAGTCCCTTGCTATAGCAAGCTTTGAAAAAATAGCCTTTGTCTGTTCTCATTTGGTTGGTCTTTGTTTATTTCCACCATCTCTTTTTTTTTTTCCTGACTCTTCCCCTGTTATGGACTGAACGTTTGTGTCCCCACAAAATTCATAGGTTGAAGCCCTAACCCCCAATGTGATGGTATTTGGAGATGGGGCCTTTGGGAGATAGAGTTAGATGAGATCACGAGAGCAGGAACCCTATGATGGGATTAGTGCCCTTATAAGAAGAGACATTAGAAAGATTTCTCTGTCTCTCTCCTCTCTGCCATGTGAGGAGATAGCAAGAAGGCAGCAGCGGACATCTGCAGTCCAAGAAGAGAGCTCTTACCAGGAACAGAACTGACTGGTACCTTGATCTTGGGTTTCGAGTCTCTAGAACTGTGATAAAATAAATTTGTTGTTTAAGCCACTCACTGTGGTATATTGCTGTGGCGCCTGAGCATACTAAAACATCCTCCTTTTCCCTATGCATCCTTCCAACCCAAAGCTCTGGACCTTCCAAAGCCCTCTGGTCCCACTACACTTGATCTGTTCACCATCACACTAGGGTCATGCACTCTGTTAAGTGACAACTCACTTGAAAAGCTCCCCAGGCAATGCAATGATATATCTATATATCTATACAGATATGTATAATTTAAAAATTAATATGATTTCCATTTGTAAAAGATAGAGATAATTTTTTAAGAAATGAATATATGTATACAGCCTCAGCGTTAGACCTCTCAGTATCCAAGCACAAAAAAAAAAAAAAGAGGAAAATAAAAATCAACTAAGATTCTACCACTCAGAGATAATCACTATAACATTTAGTATTTGTCCTCCCTGACATTTTCTATCTATGCATCCAGCTATCATCTATCTGTACATGCACTTATATATTCTATTGTATATTATATATTCACACATTTATAAAGGCAACACCATACAGCTTTCTCCTTCTTAATCTAATACATCGTAACCATCTTTCTAAGGCAATAAGTATACTATACAATAATTTTTAGAGCTGTAGTATTTCATTGTATGGCTGTATAATTAATGTACTTAATCCCTCATTGTAGGATGTTCATACCTTTTTCAGTTTTTCCTGATTATAAACAATAATTCGTATATTTCCTTTTCTTTCCCTTAATCAGTAGTTTATTTCCTTATAGCATATAAGGTAGCAATCATGTGTATTTATTTTTTTACTTATTTACCTATCCATCTATTTCCAAATAGTTGTTTAGTTTTCTCAACAACACTAATTTTCAAACAATCTCTATTTTCCTATCAGTTTGAACTACTTCATCATACCCTAAATACCTTAGGTTTCCTTTAGAGTTTCTGTCCTGTTCTATTCCCCCTTTCATGTAATTCTATGATTGTTCAACAACTATTTGGTGTATTTCTTTGATATCTGATATAGGAAGGATGCCTTCATCCATCTTTTTTTTCAGACAAATATTCTGATCTTTGACCATCGCCAGCCACCCACAAAGAATAAAATGAATGTATCCCCTCTGATTACTCTTGTTCTTCTAGAAGAACCAGAGTGCAAAGACTAGACCAGCATGAGGGAGGCACAAGGATCTGTGCTGAGCCACAAGCAAATGATAGATTCTTCATGGGTGGAAAATTTCCCAGCAGCCTGTGAACACCTCTGGGTTATACTCGTCACTCAGAGTGGAAGTCAGCTGCCTGTGACAGTGTCTCCTACTAGACCAGAGGCTGTCAAACATGGGTCCACATTAAGATCATCCGAAGAGCTTTTCCAAAGTAATGATGCCCACACCCCACCCCAGATGAAGTAAATCAGAATCTCCTAGGCAGCAGTTTCTGGGTACTGGTGCATTTGAAAAGCTCCCTGGGAAACACTCTTGTGCAGCTAGGGCTGGGACCCAGTGCACGAAACTGTAGGCTTCCTATAGTCAAGATCCATGCTATTTACTCCTTAGCATTCTTGGTCCTTTGGACCACTCCTGACACGTGTTGGAACACAGCAGAATTGAACTGAATTCAGATGAAGACACCAAGACTTACACATCTCTACTAATTCTCCTAGGGAAAGGGATACAGATTATTAGTGCCCAATAATGAATCCTCTTAACTTTCTCTCAGTTACACTAAAAGAAGTAGCTTCGATGTGGAGGAAAATGAGCTCTGTCTTGGTCCAGTAAAGGTAACAGCTGAAAGTCTGAAAAGAGGAAGACTTAGAGAGAATCTAATCTGTCCCCTCATTTTAACCCCTTGGAGTCCAGAGAGGTTAAATGACTTTGCAAGGTGGCACAGCTCTTAGTGGCACATCTGGAACAGAAACGAACTCTTCTTACTCCAGGGATCGGTGTTATACCTTGCTGCCCTTGTGTGAGCCTATGTGGGTGAGTATGTATATGTGTGTGCATATGGGCGTGTAAGTGTGTGTGTGTGTATGTGAGACTGGGTGTTTCAATGTGTGTGTACATGGAATGGGAGGAGGTGTGGAAGCTCCATGGGCGCAGAGCTGGTCCCCTCCTTCAGAACTAGTCGCATTAAAGTAACTAGACACCCAGGAACACTTTCTCTTTTCTTTCGGGCACGTTGGTTTGCTGTGTTCTCTCCAGGTTGTCCTCAGAGGCCCAGCAATGTCTGCCTGGGAAGCAGGGTAGGGTTCCAAGTCTCAGCACCGATTATGTAGGCGGTGCTCGGCATTAAGGTTTGCTGAAGCGGGATTTGGGGAAGGGTTGTAGCTGGCAGCCTGAGGCTCATTCTGCTGTGCGGTGGTGTGCTGGGACAGTGGGGACGGCATGAACCATGCCTTGACTGTCCTAGGGTCCGGACTGTTCTGTGGATAGATGGCAGTTTTCTTGTGAAAGTAAGCCAAGCAGAAATGTTTGTCCTCATGTTTTGCTGAATGTGCGGCTTCCTCCCTGCACTGTCCTCTCTTTTCATCCCAGAGTCCTCCAGGGGCCCTCTCTCCCAGACCTACCAGACTAGGGTGACCCTCAGGTCCTGGCTCAAAGGCTGCTTCGAAGAACTCTGCTGGCACAACTTGGCCAGGCCCAAAGTCCTCCTTCCTCACTTTTTAGGGAAGCCACGTGGAGAAAGCAGAGCCTGCCCAGGACAGCCTTTGGGGGTCTGACCTGCCAGCTGGGCCCTGATATAACAGAGCAAGCTTGTTATAACCAGAAAACCCAAGCTCATATTTGCTAGAGGAAAACCGGTACAGAAGCAAAATTAGCTAAGAGTTGGGTAATGCAGATGAGAGACTTACCTGAGCAGCTGGAAATCACCGTCTCATGGGCTTTACTTTTGACCCAAATAGTTCTGATCACAATGGCATAGATGACACTGTGGAAAGGACCAAAGATACTATTAAAATGTCTGGTGGGTCCATACTGTGAAGACTGCTCCCAGTTCCCTGAGTGTGAGGTGTGGAGTCAGAGGTCTCTCAACCACGGTCTGCCTGCCTCTGTAGAGTCACAGTAGATGGCAGCTACTTCTTTTTTTTAAGCCAGGAGGCTTGGACCTGGTGAAGTTAACTGATTTCTCCAAGATAACTCATGTGGTCAGAGGTATAGCTGAGGTTGGAATCCAAATACAGGGTTTGGGGTCAGATTTAGATTTGTAACCAGCTCTACTACTTGCTGGTTATATGACCTTGATTTTAGACAGGCTTTCATGTGCCTCCATGATTCCCGCCTCGAGTGTTCACATCACTGTGTCATCCTCTCCCCTTGAGTGTGGCTGGACCTGTGACTTGCGTCTAATCGATGCATTGGGGTGAAAGTGATGGGATGTCTGTGATTACACAAGTGTGTAGCACCTGTCTTGCTAGTGTCTCTCTGTATTCCTAGCTTTGAAAAAGCAGGTTGCTGTGAGTCCTACAGCCCCAGGAAATCAATTCTGCCAGGAGCCCAGGGGAGCTTGGAGGAAGATCCTTCCTCACTTGAGCCTCTGATGACACCCCAGCCTTGGCAGACACCTTGATGGCTGCCTTGCCTAAGCAGAGGACCCAGTTAACCCATGTCCAGACTCCTGACCCACAGAAACTGTGAGATAATAAGTGTATGTTTTAAGTCACTAGGTTCATGATAATATGTTACCCAACAATACATAACTAATACACTGAGCGAAATAGGAGGAATGTTTGTGTCCCTCTCCTCCCCCAATTTACATGCTGAAATCCTAATGCCCAATGTGATGGTATAAGGAGGTGAGGCCTTTGGGAGGTGCTTAGATCATAAGGAGGATGAAGTCCTCATGAATGGGATTAGTGCCTTTATAAGAGGAGACCCCACAGAACTTTCTTGACCCTTCTGCCATGTGAGGCTACAAGGAGAAGTCTGCAACCTGGAGGACAGCCCTCACCCGAATGTACTGGCAACCTGATCTCAGACTTCCAGCCTCCAGAACTGTGAGAAATACAGTTGTGTTGTTTAGAAGTCACCTACTCTGTGATATTTTGTTATAGCAGCCCGAACCCACTAGACACTGGGCCTCAGTTGAGACTGTCAAATCGAGGTAGTAATACAAACCTCTTAAGAGGTTTATAGGGATCAAATGTGACAACATTAAAGTGCTATGCACAGGGCTTGAAAATTAGCAGAGGCTCAATAAATGCCATTTTCTTTCCTCTCTTTCTTCCCCAATTTTCACATAATATCACACCTACTTTTACATGATATAATCTGTACCTAAAAAGAAAAAAAGTGTTAACGACTCAAAAGCATTAGCAAATTTTGTATCCTTTGTCCCTTTGATAAATATAAACATGCATGCCTTTCTTTAATTAGTTATTTGACATTTCTAATTTATTAAGAACCTTGACTAAAAACTTTGAGACAAAGCACTTCTTCATTTTAAAACTGCACTAACTTCCCTCTTGAGAATCACTTGGTTGAAAAAAAAATCAAGAGTTCTAGTTTGCAGTAGCTGACAAAGCACTAATTGCTTTTAATGATCTTTAGAATATACCTTAATTAATGGCTGTGGTAAAACCCTCCTTATTGATTTTCCCCTGCTCAGAGGAGCGCTCTGAGTGTTCCAGGAAAGCTCGGGGCCTTTTTGGAGCATCCTCACTCCTTCTCATATACCTGCCCAGGGACTTTTCTGGAAATTGTTTGTCTACATTAAAGAAAAAATGAGAAAGAAAACTGCTAATGAGTCTATTCTTTACCCTAAGTTGAATATTTGTTAGAGCAGGGAAACTTTTTCCCAGGTAAATGAAATACAAGGAAAGGTTACAACCACCATCAAGCATTAATTGTGTACTACAATTGCAACCCCAGGACTTAATTGATCAATAATTCAAATATTTGTTGACCATCAACCATATGTACAATGGAAAATTAAGAAAGATTTTATGTGTTAGGGGTTTGGGCTTTAGTCACCCGCACCTCGTCTCCTTAGGATCAATCAGGCAGGTGGAAAGGCAGTACCAGCTTTACTGTTAGCCAGGAAAACTAATAAGTAAGATGCCTCTTTAGTTTATTCCCCAAATCCAGCCACTTCTCAGGGTGTAACAGTCATGCGTCAGAGAGGACTCTGAATACATTGATTTCCTTCTTCTTGCTGATTTCTTTCATCTAATTAATCAACAAGTTCTGTGGACTGTCCTTCAAAATGTCTCCGTCACCTGTACCTTCCTCTCCATTCCTGATCTTCACTATCACTTCGGACCCTTATGATCTGTTTTTGTTTAATATTGATATTTCGATGATTTTTTTATTGTGGTAAAATAAACATAACATAAAATTTACCATTTTATCCATTTTTAAGTGTATAGTTCGGTGGCATTAAGTGCACTGACATTGCTGTGCAACTATCACCATCATCCATCTCCAGAACTTTCTCATCTTTGCAACTGAAACTCTGTACCCATTAAACACAGAAGTATGCATTACTTTCACAAATTAATATGGTCATCCTTATGCAGGGGCCATACTAATCTTCTCTGTATCATTCTAATTTTAGTATACATGCTGCCAAGCAAGCACCCCTTATAATCTCTTGCCTGATTATTTGCCATAGTCTTCTAACACCTCCACTCTGCTAACATCTTGAATGCCCACACCTCCTGCCATCAGAACTGGAGCTCTGGGACAGAGCAGCATTCCCTGGCTTAAAAATCCTCCAGTGCCTCCACTTTCCTACAAGATGATATCCAGTCTCTCAAGCAGGGCATCCAAGCCTCCCACAATCTGTCTCTGCTTTCTTCATCTCTATCATCCTGCCTCCCTCCCTGCCCACTGTCTCTCAACACATTTTTTCTGTGTGGGCAACAGGAGAAATCAACTAACTAACCCCGATTCCATGCTTAGTTTGTGGTTGACTTTGGGTGAATGTGAGATCCAAGGTCTTCCATTCTCTGTGTCTGCTTTCCTTTCTTCCTGAAAATATTTTTTTTAGCCCATTCTCCATATATCACTTTGCTGTGAAACCTTTCTGAGCTGCCTCTGTTCCTCAGTGACAGTTAGCTCCCCCTTCCTTGGGGCTCCATGCTGGTGTAACACTAGGCACGCTGACTTTGTCTATGGCAGTTGTATCTTAAGATCAAGCAGACCTAGAAATAGCCCATTCTCAGAAACAGAGCTGAGGAATAGCACCTCCATTCTTTTGGGTCAACTTCTTCCATGGTCTTTTCTTTATCTCCACTCCCTCAGCAGGTGTAGCTTTTCTTCAAGTTTCTTAAAAATCTGAAACCTAAGGGTCACTAAGATTGAGTAAAAATACCTCTTCCCTGCAACTGGCTGGTTTATTTCTTGATTTATGGAGACAGTCCAGACAAAGACCCATTTTCCTTCATTACCTTCATGAAGGCAGCTCCTGGCGGTGGGAGAGTGCGGGAGGTCCCAAGCCAGAGGAAGACCTTTCAAGTGGCATTAAGTACTCAAGAGGATGCCTGAGGCCAGTTCCTGAGTCTTGCTTCTGGATTGTGTATGAGAGTGTCAGGAAACAGAACAAAAATTCTCTCTGTCCTCAAGACACATGGAGAGCATTCCACTCAGACCAAAAGTGCCCCCTTTCACAAACGCTGCAGGACTCAGCACAGGCCTGGGGACTTTGAAGGGTGCCCATCACAGTCTTGGAGCCACAGGCTCCATCTCTGCCTCCACTTTGCCTCATTTTGGGGCCCTGAGGATGATGTCCAGTTGTGCTCTGAAGTTCTCAATTAGACGCCAAGCATAGGGAGGGGGAAGTAGGGGGAGCTGATGCTTCACTTAGCACGGTCCTTTTTACTCTTCTCCTAGCAGGGGCTTAAGGATGCTCCCTGACCAAAAGTGTCTCTCCCCTTTATTACTTATTTCACTAGTACTAATGCTATGAAGATAAAATATAGGGAGATACAAGAGTATATAATAGAAGGCTTGGCTTGTTCTGGGGGTCATGGAAGCCTTCCCAGAGGAGGTGAAATTTCAGCTAAGATCTGAAGGATAAAATTGATTTTTTAAATGCAAAAGAGGATGATCATTCAGGCAGAGGGAACAGCATGTGCAAAGTCGCTGAAACAGGAGGGATCATGTGCATTTGAAGAACTTAGAGAAGGCCAGCATGGCTGAAGCATGGTGAGTAAGGTAGCTTGTGTGCCTTAAGATAAGGATGGAGAGTGAGGCAAGAACCACATCACACATGGCCTTTAGTGCAGGGTTAGAGGTCTTGGACTTTATCCTGAAACAATGGAAATCCACTGAATGGCTCTAAACAGGAAAGTAAAATGATTGATTAACATGTTTTTTCAAAGATCAGACATTGTTCAGTGTGTATAATTTGTTTCTATACCTATGTATATGCTGGTGTATGAATTGAACAGTCCTGGAAGGGTATATAGCCCGGGGTCCCCAACCCCCGGGCCGCGGACCGGTAGTAGTGCATGGCCTGTTAGGAGCCAGGCCGCACAGTAGGAGGGAGCGGCCGGTGAGCGAGTGAAGCTTCATCTGTCACTCCCCATCGCTCGCAATTCCACCCAAACCAGGCCCTCCCTCCCCATCCCCCCATCCCCCCACCCCCGCCTGTGGAAAAATTGTCTTCCACGAAACGGGTGCCTGGTGCCAAAAGGTTGGGGACCACGGTATATAAGAAATTCTTAACAGTGCTACTTCTGAGAGGGGACAGGGCAGAAGTGGAAGGAAGATTTTTATTTTTCATTTCATACTCTTTTGTGGCTAGAATGGGGAAATCTTCCAGAAGCGCTTCAGAGAGCTCCCATTTCATTGCTAGAACTGGATGACGTGGCGTTCCTGAACCATATCACATGCTGAGGGGAGGGGTTTGCCATGAGTGGCTTAGAGTGGAAATGGATTGGGAAATTCAAACACAAGCATCCACCATAACCTGGCAGGCTAGTGATAATGGCTTTTTCAAAAGACCTAACTCTTGCCACCCCTCAGGTAAAAATATATAAGATGTCACTTCCTTCACTGATGCGATGGGTCATCTGACCTTGGCCTTGGACTTCATGTCATGGACAGTGTGGCTAGGATCTTGGGCCCTTTTCCCCACCATGGCCTTGTAGGCCATAGAACTGTACTGACCTCAGCCTGGGGCTTTCCCACAGTCTGTTCCCATTTCCCCAAGCAAAATAAGATGGATTTTTCTTTTCGTGTAACATAAATCAGTGCTCCATGACAAACGTCCTTTCTTCCACTTATTCCTTTGCAATTGTCGGCTCTGGATCTTTTAAGCCTCTACCTTTGTCTCACAGAGTAAAAATGATAGGAGAATGAGAAATCAATTAGGTAGCAAGAAAATAACCATAGCTAAGTAAAGCAATTACACCAGGGCTGAAAACCTTTCCCAGCAACAGTTAGACAGTTGTGTCAAATAAATTTTGAAACAACAGGAGTTGTGTTGACCCAGAAAAACAGTGTATTGCCTTTATTGTCAGTCACTGTGGTTTCAAGTCTTGGGAGCCTGATTTAATTAATGACAGAACAGCTAAATCTTTATCCATACACAGCTCTCATGACAGTTTGCCACTGACAATACAACTCCTTCCTTCCTCTCTTTCCCTCCCTCTCTGCCTTTCTTCCTTCCTTCTTTCCTTTCACATATATTTATGGAGTATCTACCATATGCCAGAAACTGACCTAGGCACTAAATAACCAGAAATTTCCATACTAGGGGTGTGTGTGTCTCTGTGTGTGAGAGAGAGAGAGAGACAGAGATGGAGTGACATGACACTTCTGTCTGATTGATGAAGTTCATCAGTCAGGTCTGCATTGTTTATTTAATCAAACATTTATGAAGTGTCCATTGTGTGCTGGGTTTGGAGTCTAGAGATTAAGAGACAAGAGTCCATGTACTCAAGAAATGTAGCCACACTAGCAGGCAATGACTCTCCCGTGAAGCCTTAATGGCAACATGGACAAACTGAGGCGGGATGCGGCCTAGGATTGGCAGGGGCAGCTCCGTGTGGGGTTGGTATTTGAAATGAGACAGAAAGAATGTGAATCATTTTGCCAGAAGCAAGGCAGGGTGAGTCTGGAGGAGTGCTCAGGCATAAGGAGTGATGTGCACAAAAGCCCAGGGTGAGAGGAGTGTGGGTGTTACAGAAACAAGAGATGGCTTGTTATGGCTGCAGAAGTGGGTGCAAGGAGAGTGTGTGAGCAGCTCTCCAGGAATAGCCCAGAATCTGAAAAGGACCAGCGATCAGTCTTAGCAGATATTAAATGTATATAAGCTAGACTAATGAAAACAATGTGGTGTTAGGGGCAGAAAAACCACTAAGTTAGTTATTTGTGTGTTTTCTCCTTTTCTTAACTATGTCAATCACTACTAACTGGAAACAAATGAAACATATTCAAAGTGAAGAAACAAATGACAAACTAGGGAAATTTTTGCAACATATTAAAAAAGAAAAAGGTTATTGCACAAAGAATTCTCTAAAGATAGAGAATAGAGAAATAAAAACAGAATAAAGTGAAGGGAATAGAAAGCTCAGAAACATAAGAGCATTTATAATATAAATATGCATATGATAAAATACCATTTCATACCATAGAGAAAAGATAAATCACTCAGTAAGTGATATTGGGACAAATGACCCAGCATTAAAAAAAAAAACCAGACAAATTTAACTTAGAATCTCTAATTCATATTACATAAAATCAAATTAAACATCAAAATCAAATAAAAAATATTTAAGGTGATATTTTTAACATACTCTCAACACTGAAATTATTTTCAAATAATTAAAATTATAAATCATTAAAAAGTTAAAGTATAGATAAGTTTGTGAAAGGGACAATTTCCTAAGAAAGAAAAGAAATGAAAAAATGTAAAGAAAATTGTGTGTAGATGTGAATACATTAAAATATAAAATGCTTATTTATTTACAGAAAGCCATATACATTTCATTCATATTTTCACATGCATTTATATAAAGTTTTGCAAAGTGCTTTCCTATGATTCTTTTTTTAAATCGAGTCATTTGACTTTCTAATTTAGGTATTCATGATTTCTCTCCTTGATTATGTCAGTCTTATTAACTGAAAGCAAAATAAAATCACATTCAAAATGAAAAGGCAAACTAGGGACAAAACAGGAAATATCCTAATCGTATAAAATAGGAAAAGTTTTTATATAAAAAAATATCTCTAAGAGAGAGAATAGAGAAATAAAATAAAATGGAGAAAAACGGGTAAAAGAATACGAATAGGTAATTTACTTAAAAAACAAAATAATAACGAACATATAAAATGTGTTCAACCTCATCTGTGATGAAAGAAATGCGAATTAAAACAACAATAGTATATATGTATTTTTGCCTATCAATTTGGTAAGAATATACTATATATATGTATATATATATCTGTATATAAATGTGTCACACATGAGCTCTTTTGTCTACTCAATCTTGGAATTAAGAATTTAACCTTATCTGAAAGAGTCACTAGCAACAGAATCAAGCTCAGGGTACCAAAGTGTGATTAAGAAAACAACAACAACAACAAAAGAGCTGAGCTTTAGCTCTGAGATGAAATTATAGCAACTTATCCCTCAACTAGCTGGCAAACAATCCTTCACAACAACTCCATCTGGGCCTGGTCCTTGGTTCAAGAAGCGGGGAGTTGCTATGCTGCATCCCCCAGAGAGAAGCTTCTCTCCCGCAGAAGCCTGGCCATGGAAGAGGAAGAGGGAAGATGATGACTGAGTAGGTAGGAAATGCTTCAGGGAGCTCAAGGACAGACAGAGCAAGGTCACTGAATTTTCATGGTTCTACCCCAGCTGGAAGCAAGGAGCAAGGAGCAGGATTTACTGAGGCCTTTGTCTGACAAGGGCTGAGTGATTTTGAAATCATCCCCTTTAATCATTAAATTAGACTTTGCGTTTTCCAAGGACACTACAAAAATGCACAAGTTGGGCCGTAGGCAAGTTGGAAGGAGAAGAAGAGGCAGCTCGAATTAATGGGGGAAATTTCAGACGTGAAAGCCCCGCATGAGGGATCTGGCCAGACAGCATGTTGTGAGCCTGTGGTTCACGGCTGCATCCGCCCTGCTGAGCAGGGGTTTTGACTGATTCAGGAGCTGATGGGAAATTAATCAGGAGAGAAGCAGGGACATTGCTGCCACCGAAATCGTTATGTCAGTTGCCTGTGACGGCCTGAGTCACTTCCTTACAAATACTTTCTTACCGCTGCAACTGGCCTGTTTCCTCTTCCATGGGCTTCTTTTAATGTGGCTGTTACTTACCTTTGATTGATTGTCTAAATAACCTTCATCTTCCCTTCAGGTTTCCCCCCAGATTCAGCTTGGTGGAGAGGAGAGCAGTAAGTTGAAATACAATATAGATGTTAACTTGTAGATTGAGCAGAGATGACTGGACAATATCTAATCTCAGTAAGGCTGAGGGGCTAACTGTGGGAATCACTCTGCTCCTGTCCAGCTCAACCTCTGATGCTGATGGAGAGCAAGTCATTTTGCGTCTTTTAGCCCTAAGTCTACTCGTGAAAAGTTTAGGGGCTGGACTATGTGGTGGATAACATTTTTTCCAGCTTTAGTATCTTAAGGGACTAAAGACGAACAAAGAGCAAGAACAAGAGATTCCTATGATGTCAGAAAACACTTGAAAAATACCCAACCACTTAATCTAAGAAATGCACATTGAAACAATGAGGTACTTTTTTAAACCTCTGTGGTCAGCAAAGACTTAATAAAGAAATGATACCACCTTCCTCTGGATCAGGGGAGGAAAAATGAGAGCTCTTGTTTACTGTTGGCAGGAATACACATTTTTTAATAGGGCAGTTTATGCATATGCATCAAAAGTCTTAAATGAGCATCATCTGTGATCTAGCAATTCCATTAGAATGAGTTCTGAGGAAATAATCAGAGACTCATGAATAATTTTAAGTACAAAGATTTTATCACAGCATTATTTATACTATTGAAACCCAAAGGCTGATTGATCTTCCTTTGCCCAGGACGAATTACATGACACTCGATGGCAGGCTTGGGGACACTCAGAAGGTGCAGGATGAGCAAGGCCCATGTACTACTCAACATGCCAGGTGTCTCCTGCACTTCCTGATCCCATCCACCCATGCAGAGCCATCTCTTTCAGAGATGATCCTGCCATCTGACCAAGGGAGACCCTGCCTTGTCCCGGTGGTTGTGGTCTTCTCTGTTGAAAGACCGTCTTTGGCCCACCATTGGCTGCAGGACAAAGGGAACATACTATGGCTTGGTTCCTAAGGCCCTTCACAATTGAGTCTCACCCCATCCAGAAAGAGCTTATTGCCAACTTCTTTTCCATTGGCACTGCCTGCCTGTCCTTTCCTGTCACCATACGCACTCTGACCCCTGGTTACCAGGGAAACTGCTTTCTCTCCACCGTCCCCTTCTCCTATCTGAAGCCTTCCCTCCTTCAAAGGATGCCTCCAAGAAGTGTTCCCTGCCATTATTTGACCTCATCGCATACATTGTCTAGCATATTTTTGTGTGTTCTTCATTTTTTTTGCTCAGTTTTGTTTCAAGTTTGTCTTTTCGATTATAAGATCTCTGAAACTGGTACTACTACGTCTTATATTTGAAGGTTGCATGATATAGGAGAAAGAAACAGGGTATGGAATCAGACAAACCTGGGGTTAAATCCTGCGTCATGTTGGGTAAGTTACTTAACCTCTCTGAGTTTGAGTTTGATCACTTATAAGATGGGGATAATAGTTATTTCATAGAGCTGTAGTGTGGTTGATGAGATCAATGTTAACCACTTGGTACAATGCCTGCCCCACAGCACATACTCAGAAAATGTCAGTTCCCTCCTCTTTATCCCACTTTGGAGGAGTTGAGCTTAGCACGGAGCAGCTTTAGATAATATCTTGTCCCCTAGCCCGTTCCCCAAAGGACACTAGGAGCAGTGAGCGACCTGTAAGGGAGGAGAGCGGCAGTTGGTGAACCGCGAAAGCCCCTGTATGGGTCTGGCCTGCTGGCCTCTTACCTGATGATTGTCAGGGGGATGAAGTACACCAGGAAGGCCACGATGGTCATGTATGGGGTCCAGTAGGAGTCGTCGGGCCACAGGGCCCAGCACTGCACTTCACCATTGGAGAGTTTCCTTTTCCCAAATATGATAAGGGTGGGAATGGAGAACAGGAAAGAGAGGCTCCAGGCAATCACGCTGAGGACCTTGGCCTGCTTTTCTGCTCAGAGAAAAGAAAGGGATGCTTGGGCATCTGGAAACATCCTTTGGGGGCACGCTTGGTGTCTAGTGTGGAAAAAGATCATGGTGGAAGAGGGATTCTGGAACTCTCAGAGCCTCAGTTTCCTCATGCATAAAATGGGGATAATAGGACCAGCATCTAAGGCTGATGCAGGGATTAAAAAGAGTATGCTTACACAGAAGCTAGAACACTGCCTGGCATAAGGTCAGTGTTCCCCAGTTTCTCCTCTTTTTCTTCCCCGATTTACCTGCTTGACTTGAGATGCTGATGCATCCATTCCTAAAGTATTACGGAGCTCAGTTTGTACCGCATACATTTGATAGGTTGCTGTGCGAATGCTTGTCTCTTGTACCTTGCCCATCCTCAAAGGCAAGGATGGGACCTTTGGTCTGTCTGTCATCCTTCTCTCGTACCTAGCACTGTGAAGCACTGTGACAGTGTTTGAAAGCTGTTTGCTAAACGTTAAGTAACCTTCTTTCATTTGAAGGAACAAGGGAGGAATTGTAAGGCAGAGAAAGAACACTGGACTTGGTTCTAGAGAGCAGGGTTCATTCAAACCAAGCCCCGAAGCCTGGTAGATATGACCCTACACACTAGATTTGGGCTCTTTCAGATGTGATATTTTGACCTTGGGCAAATCACTCAGTCTCAGCCTGAGTTCTTCTCTTAAGTGGGATTAAAAAAAAATACACACTCTGCTCACCTAACCAAGTCATGATGAGGCTAGAGAGAGACATTTAGTATACATGAGAGTGCTTTTTGAAAACAGTTGTTTTGATGTGATGCTTTCTGTTAAGCTGTTGTTGAAGGTCTTCATCTTCATCCCCATGGTGGCTCTGCTGTCTGTGCTGACTGGTCCTGGTGGCCCTTCTTCATCCAGGGTCAGGAGACCTCCCTCCACCTTCCAACTTTCAAATTGGAAAGCAGGTGCATGTTTCTGGGCGGGGAGGGAAATGTAGAGTCCGGTGGTATCGTAGAGAGGTGTGTAGGGTGTGGTCAAGGAGCTATAAAAAGTGAGAACAATTCTAGAAGAAACTAGGGACTCTAGTAGAATCTTGAATCCCAAATACTTGGGAGAATAATATCTGGGGTTCTGTTCTTGCTGAACTGTCACTCTGAAAAGAGTTATTAGAAAGATTTAGAAAACAGATACTACTGGCACACTGAACAAGCAGGAACCTCGGGGTGGAATTATAATACAGTCTTTTTAGGTCTTTCCGTCGTCCCCGTACATGGATCCAGTGATCCAGTGGAGTGGGAGCTCTTCTGCCTCTGTTTGAAAACTCAGCCCCTTGGTGTCAGTGATAATTAGGCAGTTAAAAAAGCCCCTGCAGTCACCTTAAGTGGTAAACAGTGCTTCAATGTAGTAATGAACTTAAAAATTAATAAGTAGAATCCCAGATAATAATAAAGATTCAAAATTCCTAAGATGACTTCAAGTTAAGTCTTCTCTCCTCAGATGGGCCTGCATCAGGCATGAACCTGGAGTCTGGGAAGGGGGCCGAGCCCTCTGCTTGCTTTTCTCATCTGCTGTTCCTACTCCTCCTCCAGGCTGCCAACAAGTCTGGGGCCTCTCTAAGCTGGGGTGCGGGGGGCAAGGAGGGGAGAGGGGACAGGAGAGCTCTTACTTGACTAGTAGTGTCACAAGATGGCTTTTTGTCCTGGCTCCTGTTTAAGGCGGATGCTTCATCTCCGGAGGAACTTTCCCGGGTTCTCTGGAAACTCCTCTCCAGTTCCCAGTTGCCTTACTTGGTTGGCCTCTTTCCACTGGCTGGCTGCTCCCATTCCTCCCTGGTAACCTCCAGCCTCTTTCCTTTTCATGTTCTGGTAGCTCAGGCTGAGGCTGGGTGACAGCCAGGATCTTCCAGACCTGTCCTGGAGCAGGTCCACAAAATAAACCCTCCAAGGGCCAGTGTGTGCAGTGCAATTTAAAAAACACGGACAAAATAACATTTTTCCATGGTTAAACTAAACTACCACTTCTTCAAAGTATTAAGTATTTAAATTGTTTCCAATTATTTTGTATTATAAACAATTCATATGCATCTCTTTGCACTGCTCTGGTTATTTCCTTAGGATGAACTCTTAGAAACTGAAGGTTTGGGCAAATATAGCTAAGTTTCCCCCAAAGTGTCTACAATTTATGGCTCCCACTGGAAGTGTACAGAAGTGTCCTTTTCCTTACAGTCGCCCAACACTGAGGATTCTTCCTCTTAGTCTAGTTATCTTGTTGGTAAGATTTCCTATCCAAATGTTTAATCTTGCAGTTCTTCAATTAGTAGAAACAATAAGGGAAATAAAATAAAAATTAAAATTATTTATAAATAGTAAACATACTTAAAAAGCAAAATGACAAATAGGAAATATTTGTATATGACAAGCAAAGGGCTAATATCCTTCTTATAAAGAACTCTGGCAAAGAAATAAGATCACACCAATTGAAAAAGTGGGCAAAGGACATGACAAAATTATGAGAAATTTTTAAGAAACAAAGCGACAAATAAATGAACGATATATAGAAATGATCTTTTTGACTACTAAAGAACTGCAAGATTTCTTTCCTAGAAAGATATTTTCCTCACCAAAATGATGAAAGTTTTACCCATACCCATACCCTCTCATGTTTAAAATTTTTACTTTTTCAATCCAATTGGAATTTACTTTGTAATGAACTGTGACATGTAGTGATCTATTTTTTTAAAATGGCTAGACAGCTATTCTAACACCATACACTGGCAAATTCATTCTTTTCTAACTGATTTGGAATTCTATATGCTTTAGATAGGTTCCAGTATCATATTGTTATAATTATCAGAGTTTTATATTATATTTTCATACCTGCCACTATATCTCGCTCTTCATTATGGGTTGATGTTTTTCTAATTATTCTCACAGTTATTTTTACTAAAGAGCTTTAAAACTGACAACTCCTCTGGAGTTGCTGGCTAAGGAAATTACCACTTTAGTGAAAAGCAATAAAACACCAGTAAAAATTCCCGACCCCCCATTTCTGCTCTCCTTCCCTTGGTTTTGTTACCATTGCCATGTGCTTGCTCAGCCACTGGAGGGTTCCCCCTGGCTTCCACTGGCTCCATTTTCTGTGCTGCTCTGTGGGGAATCTCTTTCTCCCGCCTTCTCTCAGCTCCGTCACATAAACCCCCAGCCCTGCCCCTCACAGCTGCCCTTACCTTCCAACGTGCTGGAACACCAAGGTGACTCTAGCCCAGGGTTCCCTGGACCTTCTTACACCCTGTTCCACCAACTGCCACATCCTATAACCGTGCGGATCTTTTCAACTTCCTGCAAGGCCACGCAGCTTTCCTAGGGGGCTTGGCATCCTTGTTAATATTTAATCTGCTCCCTGTGTGCTGGGAATTCCTTGAAGTTTCTGGTCTTTGGATGGTGTCTTTCCTTGGCTCCCATCCCAGCTGCAGGTCTCCTCCTATTTGTATGCTTCTTCCATGACTTCAGTTGGGATTGGGCAGAGGAAGGGAAGATGGCTAATTTCTGTTTCCAAGCTTGCATCTTTCCCTGAAGCTATTAGAGATGATTATTTGCCAAGTGCCCTAAATGAAGCGTCTATTAATTTTATAGTGAGGAAGTAAATTGCTTTACATCTTTTAAAGAACACTATAATATTCATTCCTGCCTTTCCTGTAACTTAGGACATGATTTATAATATTGCACAGTATCTCCCAGAACCAGTCATATTTCCCATAAGCTAAACAGTTGATTAATTTTTATCTAATGAATACGGTGGTGAGACATGTAACTGACCATGTTTCCCTCTTGACTGTGGATCCCAAAGCCTCAACCTCCAGCAAGTGTCCTGGGACACCCCTCACATGTTTTCTTATACTTATGTTCACTTTACTCCTATTTCTTCGCCTTGAAATACTCTGGTGTGGGTGTCTTTTTGTACACCAAATGCAATCCTTCCCAGAGCCTGCAGGACGTAAATAAGTGGTTGGCTGAGTAAGAGTATCACACTTTTGCATACATATATCATAAAATGTCTCTCCCATTTACCCTCATCCCCTCCCCTGCATCCTTCTCTGCCGGAGAAGATGCTAGAGCATGACGCTGTCTGTAAAGCTTGGTGCGAATTGCACACCTTCCTACACTCACACAACCTACAAAAAGCCTGAGAAACAGGTATAAATTCGATCTTAAAATTACTTTCAATTGCACACAACACACTGATATGTTTCTGGTATAAAAATTCCCTAAAGGCATGTAAGTCCCTGTGTTCTCTATGGAGAGTCCAGCTCCCATCCCCAGAGGTGAGGACCAGTTGGTGTGCATTTTTGCGGGCAGTTGTTTATTATTCTGAGACCTCACTTTTTCTTGCATTCTCTCACACTCTTCTCTCTCTGTCTGTACACAATATCTAGCATTGTTTTGAGTTTTTCTTTACAATAATGTTATCATACAGTATGCATACTGCATGTATGTTGTTTTTATTACTCAATATATGATGTAGATGTTTTCATGTCAATGCATATTACTCTCCATGGCTCTACCACCTCCTCACTGAGAGACAGTAATCAAGGACACCTAAACCGAACCCAGACCATCTGGGTTCAAATCCTGCCTCTGCACCTACTAGCTGTGTGACCTTGGGCACACTACTTTAACTCTTTGAATTGTAATTGCCCAGATTAAGATGCAAATAATAATAGAATTTACATCACAGAGCTGTTGTGAGGATTAAAGTATTTAACATATGTAAAGAACTTAGAATCATGAATAGCACATAGTATGCAATCAATGAACCTAAGCTACTGAAATGTCTACATAGGATGCTAGCCTTTCCTCCATTGAGGGACACCAAGGTTAGCATTGAATTCCTGCTATTCTAAGCAATGCTGCAACACACAACACATGCGTGTGCATGCACAGATGTGAGTGTTTGTCCAGAGAAGATACCAAGAAGTAGAATTTCTATGTCAAAAGGCTGCACATTTTATATTTTATTAGATATTATTAAGTTGCCATTCAAAGTATCTGTGTCAGTACTGCCTGATGTATTTAGTAGTATCTGATGACATTAATTCTACTTATTCTAAAGTTCTGCTTGCTCTATTAATTTTGCTTCCTTAGCTGTAAATTCTGCAGAATGGTATTTTAAATGTATTATCTATTTTCCACAGTTTGGCTTTTGTCACATTTTTTGTGATATTTGATTGCACCTCATTTTTGTAGGCAAGGTTTCCTATTAGGTTCTTCATTTTATCAGTTTCACAGCCTGCTTGGGAAAGTGTAGTATGTTGGCTTCTTATTTGCTTTTGGGGGTCAAAGAGGTAAGTGGGCTCTGCCTGTGGGCGGAGTAATAGACAATTAGTCCTGTGACTAGGTACCCACCATCCCTCTAAGCTGTCATTGCTTCCCAGGGCCCCACTCTGTTTCTCCAAATCCAATATCTCCACGACTTGGAAGCAGAGACCTCCATCCCTCCTGCACACCTGGGAACGGGAAGGGCAGTGGGAAGGGAGATGTGCTGTGATTAAATGTCCTCATTGTACTCCAGGAATCATCCTACCAGTTTCCTTGAGTCCTTCTTGCTCTGGACATTTACACGATCTATTTAGGAAGACCTCTGCCATATTGCTGCATCATCATCTGTGTGTATTGTGGGTTGTGTGGTTTCAGCCTTCCCTCTGACCCATCTGCTTCCTTCTTTCAGGGATTCTTTGCTATCTCTGGATCAAAGAGGGTTTTCCTTGTTTCTATTATAATTATAAATTAAAACATCTTTCCAATTATTTCCATGGTTTTACGGTAAGGAGGGCAAGGTGCTTGTTTCTGGAAAATAAGCAAGTAGAAGTGGGATTGTTCATTAGTTTGGATAGGTATGCGTGTTGACACTGCTCTTAAAAAAAAAAAACCAAAAAACCTGGCAGCGTCAGCATCAAGGTAAATGGTCACAAAGTAGGCCCAGCAAAGCACCTTTCCTAGTGGCTCTTGGCCATCTATAGAAGCCATCAGCATTTTCCCAGGCACCCAAACTTTCTTTTCTGCATCTTTTTGGACAATCAGACTCATGAAGTGGGGGACGAAGTGGGAGAGGAAAAGACCATTACTAAGAGGATAATATTAGTGAAAACCTTCACCCAAGAATAGTACTTGTTTGAGCCAGCTCACCTCCTTGCAGGAACTTCATGGGGTAGACGATGGCATGGTACCTGTCTATGCTGAGGGACACCAGGACATACGTAGAGGCATAGAGCAGCACAACCTGAAGACAGAAATGAGAGGAGGTGAGTGGCCTCACAGAGGTGAGGAAATGCACATCATGGAAAGAAGAGCATTTTGTGCTATTTAGAAACCTTGGCACTGAACCAGAGGATGGATGACGTTTGGAGTATGGACAGGAATGACTGACTCCCATGTCAGGAAGAAGATTGCTGTTCTTGGTGCTGGGATTTGCACTGCTGGCTGTGACAGGTGAGAGTGCTTCCAGCTCTCGCTTGCTCACTCATTCACTTGGCTTTTCGGAGAGGCCGCATTTCTCCAAGGATCAGTCCCTCTTGACATTTGCGTGGTACATTTGTTTGTAATTGACTTTTAAAGCTAAACTAATTTTCTCTGCCACAATTGACATTCCAGAATAATTAGAAACAAACGTTCATTTGCCTTTTATCAATGTGAGCTGTTGAGAGATGATAGAAGGGATCTGGCTTCAGGGAGCCCATGTGCTGTTTTGAATCATTTATCACCATCTGTGCTGACACTCTCAGAGCTCCCCTGCCTCATCCACTTCTGCAGCAGAGCTGTTCACTAGGGTCAGCCCTTGGGTCCCCTCTTCTGCCTTCCCACCCTCTCTTTTATTAAGCTTACCCATGCCCTTTAGTGATATTTGCATACTTTGCAGAGAAGGAAATTGGGATATAAGAGGTTAATATCTCTTCTGTGAAGAGCATACTCAAAATGTAATTAAATGAAATACCCCTGAAAGGATGATCAGGGTGGAAAATTTTCGAATAATTTTGAGCCTCATTTCTACCAGGAGTCTAGCCATATCACTGCTTTGTAACCTTTGGGTCAAATTCAGAGTGGTAGAAAAGTAACTCGAAGAGTGAAATCTAAGGGTGAGTGTCTGAATTTCTTCTAAGATGAAATAGAAATAACATGACTTTGGTAGTAACCTTTGTCTGAATTTGTATCTTTTTGTTCATCCCCTGGCTCAGACAAACAACCATCAACTACATCGTTGTTCTTTATTATTTTTATCTCTGTAACACTACCACAAATGCATCCCAGCATCAGTGTTGTAGAAGGTGCCGTAGGGAGGGCGTTCTGAAGACTGATCAGAGATTGAAGGCTCCCCTGAGGGATATAAGAAGAAATTCTCGTCTTGCTAAAAAGGTGATGAACGGTCAGAGAGATAAATGATGGCCAAATTTTACAACAACAAAAATAAGATGACTGTCTCCTTAGAGAAAACTGGGATTTTTATATGGGATCCATGAATACAGAATTGTTAAGGCTGGCCACACTCAGTTGAGGAGATAGTATCAGAGAAGGATGGGAAAGAGAGCTCCCAAGGGCAGAACCCCATCGGGTAGAATGTTGTGATGAGACAGTCATAAGAATGGCGGCATCCGCGGCTGTGTTGAGTGAGATGACTCACACAAGTTCAGAACCTGAAGCAGGAGGAAAGGTCACAGTAGAGTGCCCAGAGGAGCAGGCAAAGTCGATAAAAAGAGATCTACTTTGAGACACAGTCAAAAAGAATATTTAACTTCAGGAGTCTTCAAACATCTAGGCAGGGTGGGAGGGAGACGCAAGAGGGAGGGGATATGAGGATATATATATATATGTATAGCTGATTCACTTTGTTATACAGCAGCAACTAACACAACAATGTAAAGCAATTATACCTCAATAAAGACGTTAAAAAAAAAAAAATAGAGTGATGGCCAAAGGTATATTGAGCAACTGAAAACTAAAAGAAGGCATTCATTACAGTACTACTGTTAGACAAATTAAGTTCAAAGAAAATAGCACTACATGGAATAAAGGGATTATTTATATTGATAATAGATACAAGACACAATGGCAATAGAATATTAATAAACCTAAATGTAACAAGTAACATAACTCTAAATATATAACTAAGATGTTCAAAGTTCTACAGAGGAAAAAATCACAATAATACATAGGTAGAAATAATTAAACAAACTCTAAGAATAATACACATTATTGTAAAATATCTTGGCAGTATTTCAAAAATTAGTCATACACTAAACTACCAAGAAGAAAAACCCTCAATAGATTCCAAAAAGTGGAATTTATACAATTCACATATCTAAAACAACAAGCAATAAAAGCTGAAATTAGTATCTTCTTTTTTTAAAAATACCACTTGGAAATTTAAACACCCTTATAATTAACTTGAGTCAAGAAGGAAATTAAAGTATAATTATAGTCAATTCATAAATGTCAACAATGAAAATTCTACACGTCAACAACATATGGGATACCATTTGTAGAACAGATGGCAGCTTGAGGACATATGTCTAAATTCTCACTACCCCACCCTCGATTCTGACAAAAATGACCTAGGAAATATGAAACCAAAAAAAAAAAAAAAAAAAAAAATCCTTGTAGAAAAGTGAGACTTAAATGCAGAAAACTTAAAAATTTTTATTTAGAAAAATGCCAGATTGGATTCATTTAAAGTAGAATCTCTGGACTGACTTTAAAAAAAAGTCAATATACTTTATTTTTTAGAACAATTTTACTTTTACAGAAAAAATTGAGCAGATAAGACAGAGAGTTTCCATATTAGCCCCCCTTCCCCACACTTTCTCCTCTTATTAACATCTTACATTAGTGTGGTCAATTTTTAAAAATTGATGATCCAATATTGATACATTATTATTAACTAAAGTCCAAGGTTTATATTGAGATTCGCTCTTTGTGTTGTACAGTTCCATGGGTTTTGACAAATGCGTAATGTCATTTATCCATTATTGCAGTATCATGCAGAAGAGTTTCACTGTCCTAAAAATCCCTTGTGCTTTATCTATTTGATCCCTCCAAATCCCTGGCAACCACTGATCTTTTTACTGTCTCCATGGTTTTTCCTTTTCCAATGTCATGTAGTTATAATCATACAAAAGTAGCCTTTTTAGACTGGCTTCTTTCACCTAGCAATGTGCATTTAAGATTCCTCCATGACTTTTCATGTCTTGATAGCTCATTTTGGTTTATTTATCCATTCAGCTTCTGAGGGGTATCTTACTTTTAGTTTCTGGCAATTATGAATAAAACTGCTATAAACATTCTTGTGCAGGCTTTCATGGGGATATAAGTTGTCAACTCAATTAAGTAAATACCTAGGAGCACAATTGCTAGATCGTATGGTAAGAGTATATTCAATTTTATAAGAAACTACGAAACTGTCTTCTAAAGTGTACCATTTTGCATTCCCACAAGAAATGAATGAGACCTCCTGTAGCTACACATTCTCAGTACCATTTCATATTGTCAATTAAAAAAAATTTTTAGCCATTCTAATAGGTGTCTAGTGGTATCTCATTGTTGTTTTTCTTTGTAATTCCCTAATGCCATGTAATGTTGAACTTCTTTCCATATGCTTGTTTGTTATCTGTGTATCTTCTTTGGTGAAGTGTCTGTTCAGTTCTTTTGCCCATTTTGAAGAGGGTTGTTTGTATTCTTATTGTTGAGTTTTAGGATTTTGTTGTATATTTTGGATATAAATTCTTTATCAAATATATGTTTTGCATATTTTTTCCCATTCTGTGCCTTGTTTTTCCAGTCTCTTGACAGTGTCTTTTGCAGAGAATAAATTTTAAATTTTCACAAAACCCCAACTTTCAACTTTTTCTTTTATGGATTGTGCTTTTGATGTTGTATCTAAAAAATCATTGAAAGACCCAAAGTCCCCTAGATTTTCTCCTATGTTATCTTCTAGTAGTTTTATAGTACTGCATATTTCATTCCAGTCTGTGATCCTTATTTAGTTAGTTTTTGTGAAAGGTGTAAAGTTGGTTGGATTCTTATTTATTTATTTTTGCAAGTGATGTCCAGTGACTCCAGCAGCATTTCTTAAACAGGCTATCCTTTCTCCATTGAATTGTCTTTGCTCCTTTGTCAAAGATCAGTTAGACTTTTTGTGTGTATCTGTTTCTGGGCTCTCTATTCTGTTCTATGGATCTGTTTGTTGATTCTTTTCCAATATCATGCTGTCTTGATTTCTGTAGCTTTATAGTAATTCTTGAAATCAGATAGTGTCAATCTTCCAACCATGTTCTTCCTTTTCAATATTGTATCTGCTATTCTGTGTCTTTTGCCTTAAACTTCAGCGTTTGTCCATATCTATAAAATAACTTGGTGGGATTTTGATTGGGATTGCATTGAATTTATAAATCGCATTGGGAAGAATTAACATCTTAACAATAGTGAGCCTTCCTATCTATGAACATGGAATATCTATACATTTTAAGATATTGTTTGATTTTTTTAAACAAAGTTTTTCCAGTTTTCTTCATATTGATCTTGCATATATTTTGTTAGATTTATACCTAAATATTTCATATATCTGGTGCTAACATAAATGGTACTGTGTTTTTAACTTTAACTTCAAATTTTTTATTGCTGGTATATGAAAAAACAACTGGCTTTTGTATATTAACCTTGTATTCTGCAACCTTGCTATTTTTCACTTAATTGTCTACATAGACAAACTTGTCATCTGTGAACAAAGATGTTTTTATTTCATCTTTCCCAATCTGTGTACCTTTTATTTCTTTTTCTAGTTCTTTTGAATTAGTTGGAACTTCCAGTATGATGCTGGATAGGAGTGTTGAGAGGAGACATCCTTGCCTTGTTTCCAATCTTAAGAGGAAAACTTCTAGTTTCTCACCATTAAGTATGAGGTTAGTTGTAGGTTTTTTGTAAATGTTTGTTATCAAGTTGAGGAAGCTTTTCTCTATGCATAGTTTTCTGAGAGTTTTTATCATGAGTGGGTATTGGATTTTGTCAGATGCTTTTTCTGTATCTATTGATATGATCATATAATCTTTTCTTACCTTTTGTTGTTATGAATTACATCAATTGAATTTTGAATGTTGAACTGGCCTTGCATACCTGGAATAAACCCCACTTGGTCATGGTGTATGAGGAAATAATGAGAAATCTGCAATCTGGAAGGCAGCCCTCACCTGACCATGCTGGCACACTGAACTTGGATTTCCAGCTGCCAGAACTGTGAGAAATAAATGTTTATTTTTTATAAGCCACCTACTCTGTGGTATTTTTGTTATAGCAGCCTGAATGGACTAAGACAGCCAGAATACGTCAAAAGGAATAGTAACCCAGAAATTTTACCTAATGCTTGAAATATGAATGTTTATGTTCTTATTGTTTCTTATTTGTATTTTCTTTATATAGGTATTATTTTTAACAACCAAAAAAAAAAAAAAAAAAGAACCATGAAAAAAATCTTAGAAATTTTGCTTCTCGTTTCAAATAGAAAGAAGTGAGCAGTTTGTTGCATCAGAGTGCAGGGTTTTATATTATCTTCCTTATGAAGAGTCCAAGAGCTCATTTTGGTGTCAGTTTGTCTCATCACATTTGGAAGGTGCTACATACCTGCAAATAGCGGACTACTCGGCAAACCAGATCAGGTGCCATGAAGTCTCCAGTGAATCTCCAAATGATATCTGTCAAGATGTTAACCAGTCCTGTGAAAGAGTCTAACAAAAACACACAAGTGGTTGATTTCAGTCTCTTTCAAATTTGCAGCTATGCTACAGTAGAAATGAATTCCTGGGGAGATTTTTTTTTTTTTTTTTTCTGATTTGTTAGGTGGCCATTGAGGGAATGTAAGACAAGGCAGGAGTTACTTGACTTTATTACTAGAGCCTGTCACCACTCAGATGTAGCTACTCAGGAAGGAGTTTTGTAATGACTGAAGAGGAATTATATTAATCACAGAGTTGACCTTTTAAGTCAGAGAAGAGGAGTTTTAAAGGTGTTTAGACCTGTACTAAAACAAGGACTGTGTGAGGATCAATAAAGGACAAAATTGAGAAAAGGAAAATATTTATTCTCATGAAGCCCCTCAAAATTTCCCTTTCTGCACCCATCATTTTACAACTTGGACCTCTCGTTACCTCCCTATATCCAGGTATGGCCCCCTTCCCCAGGTTCCTCTGCTTTCTTCTTCTTTCCCCTTTCAAATCCACCTTTGGAAAAAGTCAAGTGCATGATTTATCAATTTCATTGACTTAGTTGGTTAAACTACAGAGGAATTGAGGCCAAGATATGAGACCAAGGTTAGAGATTTTGTACTCATTTCTATAGTTACAGACTATATAAGTTGTACGGATGTCTCCAGAAGCTATGGTAAAATATGCTATATGTCTAGAAGTTCCTTCTCCCCCCACCCCCATGACAAATATCTTTAATTGATTATGTGATCCAGAATCTTTCTCAAAACAGTGCTTCAGGGATTCTCTGCTGATTGATGAATAGGACTGGAATTTAAGACTGATTCACTGACTTAGGGTCACTTTCTTGGGAGATGAGTTATAACACTTTGTCAAGGACCTGAGAGGCAGGAGGGTAAATCTCCCCTTTCTGGATCTTCACCATTAATAGGGTGAAGTCTGAGCCCCTAGTTTAGCATCAAAGCCTTCCACGATCTGGTGTTGCCTGCCTCTTGCCAAGTCCCTAGCTGGCATTTTTATATTGAACACCAGTGTTCTGCCTGTCTCTTCCTTTTTGTTTCTCTATAAGTGACAACAATTAGAAGCATTGGCAAGCACACGGGAACTACCAGAAAATTGTCAGAAAAATTGGAGGAGAGAAATCTCATGGCAGTTCTGGGTAGTCAGAGAAGTTCTAACTGAGAAGGTCAGATGAGAGCAGGGTCTTCAGAGTTGTGGGCTTGTGATTTGATCAAATAGGAATTTTACGGAGCTTTTCATGGCAGATGTGGACTCATTGAATGAGTGGAATGGACATTGGAGTTACTTGGATATGCTCTTTTGGTTTATTTATTCCTTAATTTAAAAATAATGAGGAAAAAAAACCCAAGCTTATGTTTCTCTAGATCTAAGTGGCTCTATGAACAATTACAATGTACTCCAGTAAAAAAACTTTCCCCCTGGAGCTCAAGCTTAAATAAGCCCATCTCCAGGAGGAGACTATCAATAGACTGTGCCACTGCATTTGTTATTTGTTATTAAGCAAATGCTGCTCAATCTGATTGGTAAAAGCTATTTAGTTGCCTAAGTAATTGAAGACATTGCAAATAAGCCTTTCCTAAATGGTAATTAACAGGACCTTAGGAACAAAGGGTACACTTTAAAGGCTTAATCACTTCCATGTATTACTCTTGCTTTTTAAAATTTCTTCTGTGAACGATTTTAGGAAACTGTTACACTTAGAAAAGCCAAAACCAGCTCCTGGCAGGCTTTAGTGTTCCTTTGACAGGTTCTTGTGGGTTCCCAATCCGAGCCTGAATATGGGTGGTGTGGGGAGAAATCAAAATAAGATGACACCTGGGCTGAACCCTGAAGGGTCAGTAAGGATAGGTCAGGGGAAAAGGGAGGGAAGGACATTGATTCTGGCATAGATGACAGCATGAACAAAGTTATAGGGGTGAGACAAAGTGAGATGAGAAATTAAATGGCTTGTGCATATGAAACAACAACAATTTGTTGAAGCATAAAATAGGTACTTGAAAGTGGCAAGAAATGGGCATTGAGAGACAAGAATCCAGGGATTTTAGGGTCTTATGTGCCAATTAAAGGAGCTTTTGTTTTTTCATATACTGAGGGAACAATTAAATGTTTCTGTACTCAGATATGTTTTAAATAGATTTATTTAATTACTGTAGTGGTTGTGGCGGGGAGGGAGGGGGAGATCAGTATGGTAGGTCCAGTACTGGAATAACCATTTAGATTTGTTAGGGAACTGTGCAGAAGTTCAAGAAAGAGATCATAACAATGAAAACACGACGATCCAAAACCTATGGGATGCAGCAAAAGCAGTTCTAAGAGGGAAGTTTATACCAATACAATCCTACCTTAAGAAACAAGAAACATCTCAAATAAACAACCTAACCTTACACTAAAGCAATTAGAGGAAGAAGAACAAACAAACCCCAAAGTTAGCAGAAGGAAAGAAATCATAAAGATCAGATCAGAAATAAATGAAAAAGAAATGAAGGAAACTATAGCAAAGATCAACAAAACTAAAAGCTGGTGCTTTGAGAAGATAAACAAAATTGATAAACCATTAGCCAGGCTTATCAAGAAAAAAAGGGAGAAGACACAGATCGATAGAATTAGAAATGAAAAATGAGAAGTAACAACTGACATTGCAGAAATACAAAGGATCATGAGAGATTACTACAAGCAACTCTATGCCAATAAAATGGACAACCTGGAAGAAATGGACAAATTCTTAGAAATGCACAAGCTTCCGAGCCTGAACCAGGAAGAAGTAGAAAATATGAACAGATCAATCACAAGCACTGAAATTGAAACTGTGATTAAAAATCTTCCAACAAACAAAAGCCCAGGACCAGATGGCTTCACAGGCGAATTCTATCAAACATTTAGAGAAGAGCTAACACCGATCCTTCTCAAACTCTTCCAAAATATAGCAGAGGGAGGACACTCCCAAACTCATTCTATGAGGCCACCATCACCCTGATACCAAAACCAGACAAAAATGTCACAAAGAAAGAAAACTACAGGCCAATATCACTGATGAACATAGATGCAAAAATCCTCAACAAAATACTGGCAAACAGAATCCAACAGCACATTAAAAGGATCATACACCATTATCAAGTGGGGTTTATCCCAGGAATGCAAGGATTCTTCAATATACGCAAATCAATCAATGTGATGCACCATATTAACAAATTGAAGGAGAAAAACCATATGATCATCTCAACAGATGCAGGGAAAGCTTTCGACAAAATTCAACACCCATTTACGATAAAAACCCTCCAGAAAGTAAGCATAGAGGGAACTTACCTCAACATGATAAAGGCCATATATGACAAACCCACAGCCAACATCGTCCTCAATGGTGAAAAACTGAAACCATTTCCACT
Source organism: Balaenoptera musculus (assembly GCF_009873245.2). Lineage (NCBI taxonomy): Eukaryota > Metazoa > Chordata > Mammalia > Artiodactyla > Balaenopteridae > Balaenoptera > Balaenoptera musculus. Next base: position 43,642,087 of record NC_045793.1, read on the forward strand.
AAGATCAGGAACAAGACAAAGTTGCCCACTCTCACCACTATTATTCAACATAGTTTTGGAAGTTTTAGCCACAGCAATCAGAGAAGAAAAAGAAATAAAAGGAATACAAATCGGAAAAGAGGAAGTAAAGCTGTCACTGTTTGCAGATGACATGATACTATACATAGAGAATCCTAAAGATGCTACCAGAAAACTACTAGAGCTAATCAATGAATTTGGTAAAGTAGAAAGATACAAAAGTAATACACAGAAATCTCTTGCATTCCTTACACTAATGGTGAAAAATCTGAAAGTGAAATTAAGAAAACACACCCAGGGCTTCCTTGGTGGCGCAGTGGTTGAGAATCTGCCTGCCCATGCAGGGGACACGGGTTTGAGCCCTGGTCTGGGAAGATCCCACATGCCGCAGAGCAACTAGGCCTGTGAGCCACAATTACTGAGCCTGTGCGACTGGAGCCTGTGCTCCGCAACAAGAGAGGCCATGATAGTGAGAGGCCCGCACACCGCGATGAAGAGTGGCCCCCACTTGCCGCAACTAGCGAAAGCCCTCACACAGAAACGAAGACCCAACGCAGCCAAAAATAAATAAATAAATAAATTAAATTAAAAAAAAAAAAGAAAACACTCCCATTTACCACTGCAACAAAAAGAATAAAATATCTAGGAACAAACCTACCTAAGGAGACAAAAGACCTGTATGCAGAAAATTATAAGACACTGATGAAAGAAATTAAAGATGATACAAATAGATGGAGAGATATACCATGTTCTTGGATTGAAAGAATCAACACTGTGAAAATGACTATACTACCCAAAGCAATCTACAGATTCAATGCAATCCCTATCAAACTACCACTGGCATTTTTCACAGAACTAGAACAAAAAATCTCACAATTTGTATGGAAACACAAAAGACCCCGAATAGCCAAAGCAATCTTGAGAAAGAAAGATGGAGCTGGAGGAATCAGGCTCCCTGACTTCAGACTATACGACAAAGCTACAGTAATCAAGACAGTATGGTACTGGCACGAAAACAGAAATATAGATCAATGGAACGGGATAGAAAGCCCAGTGATAAACCCACGCACATATGGTCACCTTATCTTTGATAAAGGAGGCAAGAATATACAGTGGAGAAAAGACAGCCTCTTCAATAAGTGGTGCTGGGAAAACTGGACAGCTACATGTAAAAGAATGAAGTTAGAACGCTCCCTAACACCGTACGCAAAAATAAACTCAAAATGGATTAAAGACCTAAATGTAAGTCCAGACACTATAAAAGTCTTAGAGGAAAACATAGGCAGAGCACTCTATGACATAAATCACAGCAAAATCCTTTTTGACCCACCTCCTAGAGAAATGGAAATAAAAAGAAAAATAAACAAATGGGACCTAATGAAACTTAAAAGTTTTTGCACAGCAAGGGAAACCATAAACAAGACGAAAAGACAACCCTCAGAATGGGAGAAAATATTTGCAAATGAAGCAACTGACAAAGGATTAATCTCCAAAATTTACAAGCAGCTCATGCAGCTCAATATCAAAAAAACAAACAACCCAGTCCAAAAATGGGCAGAAGACCTAAATAGACATTTCTCCAAAGAAGATGCACAGATTGCCAACAAACACGTGAAAGAATGCTCAACATCATTAATCATTAGAGAAATGCAAACCAAAACTACAATGAGGTATCACCTCACACCAGTCAGAATGGCCATCATCAAGAAATCTACAAACAATAAATGCTGGAGAAGGTGTGGAGAAAAGGGAACCCTCTTGCACTGTTGGTGGGAATGTAAATTGATACAGCCACTATGGAGAACGTTATGGAGATTCCTTACAAAACTAAAAATAGAACTACCATACGACCCAGCAATCCCACTATTGGGCGTATACCCTGAGAAAACCATAATTCAAAAAGAGTCATGTACCACAATGTTCATTGCAGCTCTATTTACAATAGCCAGGACATGGAAGCAACCTAAGTGTCCATCAACAGATGAATGGATAAAGAAGATGTGGCACATATACACAATGGAATATTACTCAGCCATTAAAAGAACAAAATTGAGTTATTTGTAGTGAGGTGGATGGACCTAGAGTCTGTCATACAGAGTGAAGTAAGTCAGAAAGAGAAAAACAGATACCGTATGCTAACATATATGTATGGAATCTAAGAGAAAAAAAAAAAGGTCATGAAGAACCCAGGGGCAAGATGGGAATAAAGACGCAGACCTACTAGAGAATGGCCTTGAGGATATGGGGAGGGGGAAGGGTAAGCTGGGACAAAGTGAGAGAGTGGCATGGACATATATACACTACCAAATGTAAAATAGATAGCTAGTGGGAAGCAGCTGCAGAGCACAGGGAGATCAGCTCTGTGCTTTGTGACCACCTAGAGAGTTGGGATAGGGAGGGTGGGAGGGAGGGAGACCCAAGAGGGAAGAGATATGGGGATATATGTATATGTATAAATGATTCACTTTGTTATAAAGCAGAAACTGACACACCATTGTAAAGCAATTATACTCCAATAAAGATGTTAAAAAAAAAAAAAAGAAAGATCACTGGTACCTAGTATATGTCAAATTGGAATAAAAATATAGAGAAAGATGCAAAATTGACATATGTTTTATAAGGTAAAATAAGAAGGATTTGGTGACTATTAGATGTTTTAAAGGTGAGGTAGAGGGAGAAGTTGACAACGTATTGAGTTGGCCAAAAATTTCGTTCAGGTTTTTTGTGACATCTTACGGAAAAACCCAAACGAACTTTCGGGCCAATCCAATGTTAAGGTCCTGGCTTGTGCGGCCGTGGTAGATGGTGGTGCCTCCTGCAAATACGGGAGGATAAGCTCACTCTGTTTGGGTTGCTTCCAGGCTTCCTAAGATTTTGTGTGAACATAAGTTTTCATGTCCTCAGGGTAAAAGCTCAGGAGTAGACTGTTGGGCCATAGGGTAGGTAAGTATGGCCTTTCATAAGAAACTGCTGAACAGTTTTCCGGAGTTGCTGCACCACAGTGATGCTCACCGAAAAAGTATGATTCAGTGCTTCTGCATCCTTATCAGCACTTGGTATTGTCTTTATGTTTTCTTTCAGTCATTTGACAATGTATGTAATGGCCTCTCATTATGGCTTCAATGTGCATTTCCCTAATGGTTAATGACATTGTTGCTGTGGTCATCCTCACCCTGTACAGGCTTCAAATTCCTCTTTGGATGCTCTGTTATGGTGGGAGCTGGGGTTGCTGGAGGGTTTTAATGCTGCACTCCTGGCTTTCAGATGCATCTCTATTCCTGTAGCACTGTTACTATTTACCACGCAATGCTTGCTAAGCTGGTGGTTGTAATGCTCTGTTTTGTCCTGGCTCAGCCTCAGTCTCACATAGACCTGTACACCTGGGCCTTGGGGCTGGGACATTTTCAGTGTTCCAATTCCTCCCTCCCATGGCAATCAAACTCCTGCCTTGTTCTGTGGTGGGTCGTGTGTGGGAGAGAGTTTCAATCTCTTCCCCTAGTGGTAGGAGACTTCTAATGGCATTGGTATAGTATCCTGGACCAGCTGCTTTTTACCTCCATCCCAAAGACTGAGGGTTTTTTAATGTTTCTGTGCCCTTCGCTGTGCTCTGGGGGCAATAGAATTTGGTCCCACAGTGGCCTAGGGTTTTTATTGAGAGAAGTGACTGGCAGGAGGGCAGCATTTCATGCCTTTCCTGCAGGCATGGCCTAAACCTGCCTGTATACCTGCACACCATCTCTGTAACAACTCCTCAATTCTGCCATTGTAGTGTGGAAGCAGCCATGCGCACCCCTCTAACTGAATGGGCATGGCTGTGTCCCAATAAAACTTTATTTATAAAAATGGGCTTTGGGCTGAAATCGGCCTGTGGGCTGTAGTTTGCCAACTCCTGGTCTACAGAATAAACTCCAAATGCCCTGTTGTGACTTTTGGATCCTTCCTGCCTTTCTCTTCAGTGTGATCTTCTCTCATCCTATCCTAAATTCATACTTCAAGAGAAACCCTTTCAACCAGCACATTAATAGTGACATCCAGTTAGTTGGTCAAAACATTGGTTAAAGAAAGGAAGCACACCCACAAACTCATCTTAAAATATCTTAACGTAAAACATTCACGGACATTTATTTGTCTTTTCTTTAACACAGGGCCAAGACTTTTATTTGATTTTATGCCTCATCTTTTTTTGTATGCATAAAATACCTCCATAATGCTTTTTTTTTTTCATAATGCATTTTTTATGATTTCCAGTTCTGGTTTCTTTAGATTAGAATGAGAACTTGAGATATCAGCAAAGCAATTTGAAACAGAATCTCATTGTAGGGATTTTTTATAATCCTCCTTCATTCTTTTATATTTCCATTCTCTGGGCTTAATTCTATTGCAACTTCTTTTAGTGACTCAGTAAAAATAAAAAAGTCAAGTCTTTTCAAAGTATCCAACTTAATTTTCACAGAAACAACAACTTTTCAATGTTGTTTATGTTAATTATATAATTTCAGTAATGAGTACAACTGGCATAAACTGACTGGGAACAAACATCTGTGACTCAAATAACCCAAGAGGTGGAAGCAGAAATGGACAGGCTCATTAGGGTCCATCCGTCTTGTCATGGATGCTAGTTAGTCAGGGTGTTTTCTGCTAGTTTGCAGAAAGAGTGGAAGTGTTCGTTAATCCAGTGAGGCACTTAAGATGTAGCTGAGAGAGCTTCTACTGGGAAGCCCCTACTCCCTTGACCATCCCCAGCTGTTCCCTCTGCCAGCCCCTTTCTTTATGTTGGTCCCTTGACTTAGGAGGTTCTTTATGCATCTCTACCTGAAGGATATCTCCTAACTTTTTTTAGGTTTAGTTCAATGTTACCTCCTTTATGATGCCTTTTCTTTTCTTCTTCCTGAAGACTACTGAGATTGGCTGATTCCCTCTTCTGGGCTTCTCCCTACCCTACTATCCAAGTACCTGTAACACATTAACATTTTAAAAATTTCTTTCTAATTCCATTATACTGTGGGAGGATACAGATTTTTTTATTCACCTTCACGTCTCCAGACCCTAACATTGTCTTATTTAGTGGTAAGAGCTTGGTAACTTTCCACTCAGTGAATGACTACATTATTACTGCTGTTGCTTGATTGGCTGGCTGCAGCAGAGGTGGTGCCACAGAGCAGACTGAGCCACATTAACGATCTCCTTCAATGTAGATTAAGATAATGATTACAGAATCCAGATGCTGGAAGGAGGAACATGATTGGAAATTTTGATCCCTCAGCAGATTTCTAAAAGAGCTCTCTCGATTCTAAGATCTCTGCTAGGTTGCAAGACCACAGTGGCTGTGCCTTACTCATGTTTATAGTCTCATCCCTTTTTATAGTGTCTTGCCAGATACTCAGTGCTTGCTAGATAAAGAAGGAAATGTTGGCTTATAAAACAGATTTGCAAACGTCTTGAAAATGCAAGGCCACCAGGGTAGGATTCACTCTGCATAGAGAGCAAGTTGAAGCTCCATTTCTTAGATTTCTACTTGCTCTGAGTTGATGTTTGAACTTTCCCATGCAGAGCAGAACTATTGGAACAATGAACACCTAGCAAGCTGAGTAACTCTTTTTCTTGGTAGGTGAGTAGTACATGAACATTTGTTGCACTGGATAAGGGGCTATTGAATACAAACACAATTTTTATAACATCAACATTTCTGATAATGTAAGATCCTTTTAGCTCCAACTATGGGTTACGGATGAGAGGTGCTCTGGTTTTACTGTAGGGACACTCTGGGTAACAATTTCAACTGTGAATCTCCAGGGTTTATGATGCTTCTAGCTCAATTCAATGTCTTTAGTGTTGTTTGTTTTGTTTTTAAAGCAGGGGAGGTGATAATAGTTTATTTGCTTGCAGTTGCACAAGAAACTATTTTTGATATTACTAAGGATCCCACTCTCTCCCACTTTTCTTTTTTAACAACCATATGCTGAGAGCACTCTAAATGAAACAAGATTTCAAGACATTATGTGAAAGATTTTTAATGATAGAACTTGCATTGCCCAAACTGATGTCAGGTGCTTAACTGCCAATTAAAATTATTTCTCAAAAAAGTAAGTTCTTGTGTCTCTAAGTTTTGGGCTCATTTTACAATACTAATATGATTCTGGCACTGTGCCCTTCGCCAAGGTTAAGTACTAGCTGAGCTTAATGGCCTAAACTGTCAACTCCCCAGCTCTTTATTAATCCCGGGAAAGTGGCCTGCACCTCAGTCATTACTGCTCAATTAGGTAAATAATCATCACATCCATTCTCATTAGAGCACTCTTCACAGAAAGCTTTTGTTCCTGAGATTTTTCAATTAGTCTTAACAAGTCATAAAATGCCACTAATGTCTTCCTTTCTCCATTGGTCCACCAAACAAATAAAAATCATGTGTCTAATTAAAGAAACCCAAGTCCTCCTAAAACCTATTCCCTTTGCTTCTGTTGTGCTCAAAAGCCAAGAATCTCATTGAATGAGGCCAACTGGCCAGCCTGGGTCACTGATCATTGCTGAGTGGTGAAGAAGTCTTACACTGGTACGTGCAAACATCAGGTTCAGCAAGAGAAAATGTTTGCTTGAGATGAGGGAAGATAAGGCACTGAGTCACTGCTATTTCTCCTCTTCACTTTAAGGGGAAATTTCTTGAGGCAGGGTCGTACTCAGTCATCATTGCACAACACGGGACTCAAATTGACTCAGTATAAATGTAAGAAATGGACAACTTGTTTCCTCTTTTAATGAGATTGTGTTTTCCTAGTAAGAAGAATTGACATCAATGACCTGGGATGTTTAGAAATCTAAGTGTAGGGGTGGGGAGTTCCATTTGCAGTTATCCAAGAGACAGTTCTTTGAATGTCTTTTTTTTTTTCCCTTTGCACTCTTGCCCAAGGACAGCTGAGTTGTAGTAGGTTGGGACGGAAGTGGTCAATAGTAACAAGAAATATTTGGTTCTCATCTCATCCTGCTGAAACCAGGTATAAATTTGTACATAGGGACATGAGACAGACATGGAGATACACTGCTCAGATCCCTCTTCAGGAAAGAAATTGCTGTCGAGCTGCAAGGAGTGTGGTTCACTGGCATCCTCCAGCTGTTAGATTCTCAAGGTTTGCCTCAGCTTGAGATCATGTTATTCTTAATCCAAGCTCTGCCAGTGCCTGAGGTGCAGGTAGAAGGGTCTAGTCATTTCTATGCAACATGGGAATCCTTTAATGAGCTGGCAGAATCTGGTAGGTTGCCATCATGCTCTGATGGGTCCTCCTGACCATTCCTGTTTCTTTCCTTTTCTTTTCATAGGTGTTACTTCCCCCAAAACCTTTGCATGCCTAATTCTATTCTAACATCTGTTTCCCAAAGAATCCAACTTGCAACAGGAAGTAAGGCAGGAAGGGACACAAGATCATTCATTGTCTTGGGATGGTCTTTATGGCTGCCCTTTTGCATAATCTAAGATCTTAGCATATATCCTATTTCACTGACCCTACCCAGGACTGTACTGTGCACTTCTCTGTCATCAAGGGCTTTGTAGTTAATATATATTGTTTAATAATCATAGAGGACCGGGTAGCCTCTATGCTCTGTTAATCCCCAAACAATGAAAACCTTCGCTGATATATTCCTGACGCCCATGAGACTAGTTACCCATCCATAAATCTTAAGTTAGGAATGCATGTCCTGTTTCCAAGCACCTACCCCATACCCTAGATTAACTATAAAATTGTCTCAGTGGCCCCTCGTCAGTGTGGACTACAGCTGCGAATGCTTCTGGATCGTTGTCTGCCTGAACCTGATCCCATCCTGTGAGTAGGTTATGCTATAATTAACTGATCCATTGAGTATATGGAGCTTCCTGCCTCGTTTTTTTGGTCTCAAGATGCCTTCTCAGTTCAATGGGCACTTTTCATTCCCTCTGTCCTCCAACAGGCTTCATGCTTTCAGATCCTATTGAAGGTCTGTGAGAATCACTGATTCACTTACTGTAAAGATGTTGTTGAGAACATTCTACTGAAGTCTTATCCAAGTCCTGTATATAAGGCTGCACAGAATCAGTGTTCATGCTCAGGAAACATCTTATGGTGCATTTCCCTCAAGGCTGGAAGGAATCATATCTGAGGAGTTTTTACCCTTAGTTTTGGCTACTAGGAAGCACAGGATGAAATATGCTCAGTCGCAGTAACTTTGTAGTACCTCAAAGCTTAAATTTGTTTTTGATGTTGTTGTCTCTGTAGTTATGGTTTAATATTTTCCATGACTCTCGTATTTTATTTTGCATTTTTCATTTTATTGGGTACGTCTTACATGTTATAGGCAGTGGATGCAGCGTGGATCCTGGAGCCTGACTGTAGGGATTTGAATGCTGGTTCTGCCACATAATAGCTGTGCCATCTCAGGCATGTCACTAACCGTGCTGAACATCAGGTTCTTTGTAAAAATATGATAATAAGAGTACGTGATTTATAGGGCTATTGTGAAGGTTAAATGAGATAATGCATGTAAACTGCTTGGTAAAATGCTTGGTGTAAACCCTGAGTACCTCTGATGGGGGGTGATGCGATGAGTAGGGCTGAATGACTAGATGGAATGCTGCATGGACTGGAAATGAAAGGGGCTTCATTGTAAGGTAAGTTCTGAGCTCATAACCAATTTCTGGAAGATAGTTTTCTGAAAAGAATTGATAAATAAGTGGTTGAGGCTCTGATTAAACTAGATCAACAGTAAAGACTGGCTGTTTTATCTGCTATAAGGCATGGTAGTTAATACATTGGGCATCCACTAAGAAGAGGGTGGTGATTAAGTTAACTGAGTGCCTGACAAGGCGAATAGAACCAAGCCAATACTTGAGGGAGCAGAACTCAAGATAGACGAGCTGTGATGAGTGGCTCAGGGATTGGATAGCTATTTGTTAGCAGGGATGCTGTTTGAGGGGCCATGCTTTGTTAGGCTAGACCGCTCTGCGCATTATAGGAAATTTCACATCCTTGGACTCTGTGATAACTCCAAATGCCCCACCGTTTCTAAATACCCAAGGACTGCTTCTAGTTGAGAATCACTGAAGTATGAAAGGATATTTGGGCTTAGATTGAGAATATAAGCTGATGTCCCTAGAACATTCACAGTTCCTGTAGCCCTTTCACTCAAATGTATCCTGGTCTACGTGGCTCCTTGGAGTTGGCTGATTTCAGGCCTGGGGCTGGGAAGAATACAAGATGAGCCTGGAAGTAAAGAAGTGCCTTGGCCTCATCTTTCCAGGTGATGCCTTTCCCAAGAAATAGCTCTCTGAGTCTGATCCTTGTCTTTAAGCAGGATGGGGACAAATATTGGCAGACTATCCTTGTGCCAGGCATTGTGCTAGGCAATTCACAGACATTCTCTTATTTAATGCAGTGTTTTGTATGAACATATCTGAGCCAAACTCTACTTTGCACATAAATAGAATTAGTGACCACTCAGGGTGTGCATTCAACTTTGGTTCAGTGAAATTTGGAGTATAAATTGGACTTTTATGTACTTCTAATTGAATAGAATATTTCTAACCAGATGAAACGATTCACTCTAAAGTGCAGTACAACTACAGATACTCAAAAAAAAATCACAGAATCTTAGAAGAAGCAGGAACACTATCATTGAACCAACATAGAGACTTCTGCATATGATGAGGATGAACCTCAAAAAACAATGAAGGCCAAGGTAGACAAAATTATGTACATAATCTCTTTCTAACAAACACTGTTAACTGTCCATAGAAAGGCAGTAATATAAGTTCTGCTTCTTGTGGTCATTATGAGGATTAAATTAAGTAAAGCACATGTCTCAGTGCTAACCACAAAGGAGGACCTGAATGCATGGTACCTGCTCTGCTCATTTCCCCAGAGAGAAAGGAAGCTAGGAGAATTTAAGTAATGTTTTGAAAGCCACAGAAAAAATAAATGGTAGAACCAGGCTTCAAACCCAGATCTCTAGACTCTGCCACCTGTTTTTGTATAGTTGTCAGACTAAGAGTCTTTTTTTTTTTCAAGAATTTTGAAAACACTTTTTTCTACTCAGTAATTTCATATCAAGGATTCTCTAATCAAAAAGATAAAATATAAAGACTTACATCTATCTCAGATGAAGAATCTTTAAAAATGTTTTAATTTTTGAAAAAATCAAGAGAAGAAAAATTTTCTGTGGCACATGAAAATTATATGAAATTCAAATTTCAGTATCCACAGGTAAAGTTCTATTGGAACACAGCCATGCCCGTTCAGTCACATATTGTCCGTGACTGCTTTTGTGCTACAAAGGCAGAGGTGGTTGGTTGAGACAGAGACCATATGACCCCCAAAGCCTAAAATGTTTAATATCTGGCCCTTAACAGAAAAAGCTGGCTGACCTCTGCTCTAGAACTTAAGACTCTGCTCTTTTCATTATGCCCAAGTGCTGGTGGATCCAGATTGCTTGTGACTTTACCAAATCTTCTGGCATTCTTGGGGAATTATTAAATTGCCACGCAGGTTGCACTGAAGTGCTTCCTGCTGGCTTACGTTGGAGAGGTTTGAAGGTATCAGATGGGACAGATTCCTTTCTTTCACCTTAGCCAAAATCCAATCTCACTCTCTTTCATGTTCAAAAGGATCTGATTAACTAGGACATGAAGGGGGAAAAGAACAATCTATGCTGTTGGGCTGGGCTGAGCGGGCGTTTGGAGCTGCTGTATTTCAGCTCCTCCTCCTCACTTCTGACCGGCTCCCCGGACGCCCAGCCCTGTCTAATGGAGACTGTGCACCAGAGGTTAAAGTACAAGGGTCGGGGACCTGTGTTCGAACTCCGCTTGCTAACTATGATTCTGGGCAAGTTATTGAAACTCCCTCAGTCTCAGTTTCCATAGGTCAAAAATGAGAGTAATAAGAGTATCTATAGCTCAGATAATTTGGAGGATTAAATGAGAAAATAAAAAGGTTTTTTGTTGTTTTGCAAAGAGTTGGTTCAGTAAGCATTCAGTAAATATTAGCTATTGTTATTAATTTTTCTGCTTACTTGTCAGCAGGGAAGGAGTGAAGTCTCTGATCCAAGTTAAAATGCCCTAGAAGGTGTTTTTAAAACATGTTTTCCATGTTTTTTTGAAAAAGTAATGCAAACACACAATACAAAATTCAAACAGTACAAATAATAAAAATAAATGTCTCACCAAACAATGAGTCTGAGATGTTCAAGGCAGTAATAGTCATAATAGCTCTAAACTGGAAATTACCCAAATGCCCATCACTAGTAGAACAGAGAAATCGACTGTGGTATATTTATACAATGGAATGCCGTTCAACAGAGTGAATGGTCTATAACTACAGGCAACAATGATGACGAATCTCTAGAACAAATGCTGAGCAAAAGAAGCCAGACAGCAAAACACACACCTAGATTCCATCTAGATAAGGTACAGAATCAGGAGAAATCTCACCTTTGCCTCAGGGATTACCCTGGGTGCAGGTGAGGGGTGATGATGGGAAGCTGATGGGAGGAGGCTTGGGGGGCAGCTAGTAATGCTCTTTTTCTTGATTTGGGTGCTGGTTACACAGGTGTGTTCAGTTTGTGAAAATTCATCAGCTGATTCTTGTAAATGCTTGCACAGGATTAGACTTCGTATTTTGACAAAATAATAAAACCTAAAAATAAAAAGGCACCCTCCTCCTGCTCTTGACTCCTAGTCACTCAGTCCCCTCTTCAGAAGCAGCCACTGTTACCATCAAACAGAATATCCAGAGACAGTCACTGAGTGTATAAGAACGTGTCCGCCTGTATGTAATATGTGCATTATTATTGTTCTTCTTCTTCTTTCTTGAGAGCAAATTTTTGTTTTATTTTATAAGGACTTTATTTTTTAGAGCGGTTTTAGGGTAACAGCAAAATTGAGTGGAAGTACAGAGCGTCCTCATATACGAGGGTTCACTCCTGGTGGTGTACATCCTAGAGGTTTGCACCGAAGTATAGTAATAAGTATCCATCATTATAGTATCCTTCACTGCCCTGAAACTCCTCTGTCCGAGAGCAAGTTTTGATGTACCTTGTCTTATGTCCAGTCAACCACCAGCTGCAAAGGGGATAGTAGATCTCAGGAGAAGGTCAGGTAGAGCAGAGGAGATGAGAAGGGGTCCTGATGCTGGGTGACCCTCTTGGACCTGGCAAGGTTTCCACAAATGTTTGTTGAACTGTCAAAGGGAATTTAAGTGCTTCAGGATGGCTGGGCCTTCTTCCTAGTGTTGGGCTGGGCCCCAGATAAAGTCATCCTATGCTTTCTTCGTGTTTAAAACTCTAGGTATCCCATTGGGCAGTCCTGCTCCCCAGGCCTTCTGTTCATGATGAGCATTCAGCTCGGGCTGTGATTCAGAATAACACCCTCTTCTCTGTGCAACAATGTTCCTCATTCTGAAGCTGGCAGTGTCTGACAATAGGGTGAGATATTTGAAACCAGGACCACCATGAAACATCTGGGAAGATATTCTTGTATTTCTGGTCTTTTATTCTGTCTTACCCTTGTAGCTGGTAACTTTCTCCTGTACTTTTGGCAGCATCAACAACCCCAAATATTATTCATCCTCTAAGACCCAATGCAAACTCCACCCCCACCATGAAGTTTCCATCAGGATTCCCTGGAGGTCTCTGATTTGCATCACTTTATTTAGCACTTATTTACATAATCATCAGTCTATAATTATTGATTTCTGTCTACTAAGCTTCAAATACCATGCCATATGCTGGGAATTCAAGAAAGAAAACTCTATTTCTGTCCTCAAGTAGCTCACATTCCAGTGTCAAAGGGAAGCGTGTAAAATATCAAAGAGTATTACATGATATCGGTATAAAAGATGCAGTAATTGATTAAATCTGCTACAGTAGGAACCAAGAGTACAAGGCAAGCTTCACAGAGGTAGCCCTTGAGCTCTGCACCTTGAAGAATGAGCCGGGCTTTGTTAGACAGACCAGAGTGAGAGAAGGGCACTCAGGTAGTAAGAGCAGCACATGTGAAGGTATGGAAGTATAAAGCACATATTGTCACTCACCATCTAACATGTCTATGTCATTAAATTTACTAGTCTTTCCAACCAGATTGTGAGAGACTCATGGATAAGACTCATAACTTAGGCTTCTTTATCCCCCATTTCCCCAAAAACCTAGTAAAATCCTGGTTATTAAATTAGATAGACACAAGAGTAAGGGCAAACACAGGAAGAGTCTCTTAAAAGATGTAACCAAAGACCTGAATTTTAAATATTCTAACAGATTTGCATTTTTAGAATGTGAACTCCTCATCAGATTTGGAATATAAAGGAAACCTTCTAAAGAGATAAAATTGAACTTTAATTGGAGCAGTTGTTATAATCAGGGCCAAACTGAGACGAGCAGCTGGTGTCCTCCTCCCTTTCTTCCCTATTCAACGCCCCACCCTTGAGTCCCCGGGACTTGGCTCTCAGGTTCTCAGGAGGATAGGAATTATTATTATTGTTATTTTTTTAACATCTTTATTGAAGTATAATTGCTTTACAATGGTGTGTTAGTTTCTGCTGTATAACAAAGTGAATCAGTTATACGTATACATATGTTCCCATATCTCTTCCCTCTTGCATCTCCCTCCCTCCCACCCTCCCTATCCCACCCCTCTAGGTGATGTTCATTGCAGCTCTATTTACAATAGCCAGGACATGGAAGCAACCTAAGTGTCTATCATTGAATGAATGGATGAAGAAGATGTGGCACTTATATACAATGGAACATTACTCAGCCATAAAAAGAAACGAAATGGAGTTATTTGTAGTGAGGTGGATGGAGTTAGAGTCTGTCATACAGAGTGAAGTAAGTCAGAAAGAGAAAAACAAATACAGTATGCTAACACATATATATGGAATCTAAGGGAAAAAAAAAAGATAGGAATTATTTTGATTGTAATTGGGCCTGACCTGTGACACAGTCACTATCTGAATCCATTGTTGGCCACTGAATTGCTCTGTGACCTCGGGCAACTTACTTAGACATCTTGGGTCTCAGTGGCTACCTTATAAAACTGAAGTAAGTATACTTACTTCGTCAAGATTAAATGGTATAAGTGTTTGAAACATAATAGACTCTCAATAATGTAAGCTTTCCTTCCTTTCTTCTCCTCACTTCCTTTTCTACCCGCTTCCCTTTTTCCTTGGAATGTTCAGGAGGAAATTTGGGGGAAGAGAGAGGCTAGAAGACAGTGAATGAAGAGATTCTGAGCAGCTTATGGAGACCTTGGGAGAGGTAAATGGATGGACCCAGAGGCAGTTTAAGACATTTTGCCGTGTTTCGTGCAATTTACTGCCGCAGGTAAATGCCGTTGCCTCTGAGAGGTTTCCTTGAGACCAAAGGTGGAGGTTTCTTTGGAAGAAATATCAGGCCGGGACCAGCCACAGAGGGGGCTCGGAGTTGTTAGGGCTGCAGGGAAGGGATAGGGCATGATTTATCCAGAAGAAGAGGAGATTCAAGGTCACACTCTTGACTTCAGTGTGTGTGCCTGTCACGCCTTCCGTTCAAGGCTGTCACCTGGGAAGAGCATTAGACTTCAGGCTAATAATATAAGGCTGGGCTCAGGGTCTTCTCTCTGTATTACCTTGGAGCTCCCAAGTTGCTTGCCTTAGGAGGAGATGATTAGCCCCGGATCCTCAGTCCACTTGTCAAAAATTCAGGCACTGCGGGGAGAGGGATGCACCTGCGTCTATGGTTCTGTAATGACTCACTAGGATCCTTCCCTGTGTCACCCATCCCACTCCCAGGCAGGAGATTCCCAGCGCTCCACTTAGCCTTCTCCCACCTGCTCCCACCCCCATGTCAGCCCGCCAAAGCCAAAGAGCTCTCAGCTGTAAACAAATCAAACTGACAAACTAATTCTCGGGAGCTAATGGCTAAAGGCACTTAATTCTCTCAACAGCATTTTCGTTTTAATGGGGGCATCAAACCTTGGCCCAGGAGGGACTCTCTAACGGAGGGATTCCAGGTGGTGTGGAATGCAGAGAGGAACAGAATGTGCTGGCAGCTTGCCCAAGGTCACACAGCGAGGTGGTGGCAGAGCTGTGAGTCAAACCCAGCCACCTCGACTTCCAATCTCACACTGATGGAGGCTGCCTCTTGTTTGGTCACACTGGGACTCCCTGCCCCATTCTTGAGCTGCGTCAGTGACTGTGGCCCAGCTTGAGTGTGCAGAGGCTGTGATGTGAGCCTAAACCGTCCACCTGCACTGCCAGAACCTCTCAGGAAGAACAGTAGCATTGAGGAGGCTTGATCAATAAATATGATGCAAATGCCTAGAGCAATAACATTCCCTTCCATTACCAAGCTAACAGTCCCCGTCAAGAGCCTGCCTGCTTTCTGACGGTTTTATTTTTCCTGGTTTGTCAGCCTGAAATCAGGGTCTGACTGATGTCCGTATGAAGCATAAAAGGTACATGACTGGCAGAGGCCCAGTTCCTTTTTCTCTGAATTAGAGACCCTTGCTCCATGAGCTGGCAAGAGGCCCGGCTTTGTGCACAACAGTTCTGTTCTCTGACTGAGAGCCTTGCTGAGCAGAGCCAGACGGTAAACATTCCTGGAGCCATGATGAGCCTCATTTGGGATGCGGTCTCCATAGAAAGAAAGCAGCGAGGCAGCGGTACCCAGATCCCTTCCCTCCATCCCCTCTTCATCTCTTCCCACCTGTCACCCAGCTAAGGGATCCCGGGATCCGAGCATTCGTTACACTTCTGTTTGTAGTTGTACAAGAAAAATAACATTCTTCATCTTCTAAAACTGAAATTAATTGCTACTATGAACTCTTACTGTGCTGGATGTCAAAACTTAATTGCAGTCAATTAAGTGTTTACCCTTCTCTTGTCTCTGTAGTCCTCTTAAAGTTCTAGAAAGCTTATTCAGTATCAAGCCCTGTGTGTGTGTGGGCGGGGGGCGGGGGGGTCTGGTCACTGGCGTCATTCCTTACCCTCATTGACATCTACTGAGTTGATGTCCCCAACTCCATCTTGCATTTGGTTGTCAGTAGATCAAAGTGGTGCCTCCCTTTTTTCTAACTGCAGGACCCCTTAAAGGCACCAGCTCTCTCTGCTCTTGGTTGCTCAGGGTACATTCTCTGTCCCCACAACAGAATGCAGGGTCCAGAGATCATATGTGGCTGTTTCAGGCTCTCTGCCTAGATACCCACATACACATTTCTTCTCACTTTCAGCGCTACGTGGAGGGGGAACCCAGTGCCTCACTCATTCCCCGGACTGTCTCTTGAGAAAGTGGGTAGAGTGAGTCACAGATCTTCTTCCTCTTGAATTTCTCCAGCTTGTATCTCCCCTCCCATATCCTCTGCAATGTTTGTCCTGTGGTGGCTCAGGGCTCAAGGTCTCCTTCCCAGCAATGCCCTGATGTTCAAGCTCCTGTCTCCTGCACGTGCTCTCTGCATCCCTTCCCATTCTTAGATCCACATAGCCTGGCTTTTCATTTTTTCTTCCAAATCATTTGAAACTCAAAAGTCAAGAAGTAGACTATTTTGTTTTCATGTTCCTTTAATAAACCTTCATTGTAGCAGCAAAAACCTCATGATATAGCTCTCTAAGTGGAGGATTATGTAGTGATAGAAATTCTAAAGAGGAGAAGGGGAAAACACATTGGTTAAGAATCAAAAATATTATGTAGCTATATGATGTATTTTTTAATTGCTTGCAGTCTATCTCAACCAGAGTTCCAGAGAAAATGATTGGCGCTTTCATTTTCTCAATGTTCCCAGCATTGGCATCTTCCTAAAAGTGCCAAGGGCAACTCCCAAGGATAATTCTCGATGCATAGGAGAGAAAGAATTCATTTAAATCAATGGATGCTTTAGGGAGGTGATTCTCAGTGTGATCTGAGGATCCCTAAGGGTCCCTGAGACCCTCAATCTATCGGGTCAAAATTATTTTCATAATAATACTAAGACTTTATTTGCCTTTTTTACTTTCATCTCTCATGAGTGTACTATGACCTTTGAAAAACTCCACTGTGCAAGCATGAACATCTGTGTACACACAGAAATCAAGGGTTCAGAGATTTCATATATTGGAAATATCAGAAAAACAATATTATATAGCATTTAAAAATACATTAAAGAAATAAAGCAGGGGATTATAAATTTGATGATATTAAAAAGTGACTCTCTAATTGACCAGGTATATTAAAACAAGAACAAAGTAAAACTTTTAGAAATGACAAAAAATTACATAATAATTAAAATTAGTATCTCAATAAACATGATAAAGAGAAGACTGGAAACAGATGAAAAGAGAATCAGTAAGCTTGAAGAGAGATCTGAAAAAATCAAATTGAAGGCAATAGAGAGAGACAAAGAGGTAGATCAAAGAGAAGTTAAGAGACATAGTGAACAGAATGAGAAAGTCTAATAAAAATCTCATTGGAGTTCCAGGAGGAGATGATAAAGAGAATGGAAAAGAGGCATTATGCAAAAAGATAGTGCCTAGGAATTTTATACAATCAATGTAGGATGTCAGTCTCGGGTACAGGAAACCTGAAAAAGTCCCCGTTTAAAATATCTCATACTATTTTCAGACAACGTCACAGCTTTTGGAAGAGGAAATGGTTTCTCAGAGATAATGGATGTTGTTCTGAATCACAAACCAAATGGAGTGTTTATCGTGAACAGAACACTTGGGGATCAGGGCTTCTTCATTGGACACCTAGAGTTTCAAACACAAAGAGGTCATGGGGAAACTTTATCTGAGTCCAAGGCCAACACTGGAGAGAAGACCTGGTCATTTAATTCACTTTGATGCCAGATGAAGGATCAGGGCTTCTTCGCATCTCTTCTGCTCTCCCTGTTCCTCTTATCCTGAGGTCTACACCCCACCCCTTGGGAGCAGGTGGTCAAACCGGACACAGGGCTAGACACATGAGTACTTGTTCTCAGGAAAGCAGAAAAAGGAAGCACCTAAAACATAAAAGCTAAAAATATTAAAATAAAAATGACATATGAGTAATATGTCAAATATTAAGTAAGAGAAAGACACTATAGCTACACCAATATAAGATAAAGTCCTTAAAGTTAAAAGCATTACTAGAGACAAAGAATTACTGAATAGTGACTGAAAGTTCAATTCACCAGGAAGATGTATCGATTCTAAACCTGTTAGAATAAATAAAGTAAAAACTTAATAAAACTGCAGGGACAGGCTTCCCTGGTGGCACAGTGGTTAAGAATCTGCCTGCCAATGCAGGGGATACAGATTCAAGCCCTGGTCTAGGAAGATCCCCCACGCCACGGAGCAACTAAGCTCCTGCGCCACAACTACTGTCTGTGCTCTAGAGCCCATGAACCACAACTATTGAGCCTGTGTGCTGCAACTACTGAAGCCCGTGCACCTAGAGCCCGTGCTCTGCAAGAAGAGAAGCCACCGCAGTGAGAAGCCCGCGCACTGCAACGAAGAGTAGCCCCCGCTCGCCGCAACTAGAGAAAGCCCATGCGCAGCAACAAAGACCCAACGCAGCCAAAAAAAAAAAAATCAATAAAATAAATAAATTAAAAAAAAAAACTGCAGGGAGAAATTGACAAATCCACCACCATAACTGCAGATTTTAGCAACCTCTTTTAGTTATTTATAGATCAAGTAGATAATAACTCACTAAGGATAGAGAAAATTTGAATCACGCAGGAAACAACCTTGATCTGATGTAAATAATTAATAATACTTCTCAAATCTGGAGCACACATATTTTCAAAGGCACATGGCACATTATAAAAATGTTATGCATTACACCGTATGTCAAGTTTCATCCAATTTCATAAAACCTAAAACATAGAAGAAGTTAAGCTAGAGAATAATAACAAAGACAAGCCTGGTACTTTTGAAAATTAAAGTTCTAAATAAAAATTTGTCAAAATTGTCAAGAAAGAAATCATAATAGAAATTATAGATTAATTAATCATAATGAGATAGAATGAAAATAATATCTATCAGGACTTGTGAGATGAGATTAAAGCATTTTTGACAAATACTTAGGGTGCCTAAATGCCTATAATAGAAAAGAGGAAAGTGTGAAGCCAAATTATCCAAGTATCTAACTTAAGAACATAAAAAAGGTGGGGGTGATGTTGCTGAACATGACAGAGTAGGGAACTCCAGTGCTCCATCATTCTAGCAGCTAACGCGCTAGTGAAAACTGTCAGGGTCAACTTCCACAGAACTCTGGAATATGTTGGGCTGGCCAAAAAGTTCGTTCGGGATTTTCCATAACATCTTACGGAAAAACTCAAATGAACTTTTTGGCCAACCCAATAGTAAATAACTTACAACAACCAGGAGAAAGCTTAGTGAAGAAAGAAATTGGTGCACTGTAGTAAGAGAGCGCTACAAAATTTTAAATTGCCCACTTGCTACCCTCCACTCCCCAGGTCAACAGTGGCCACAAAGACACTGCACACCTGGTGCAGGTTGCTAGTGCCACAGGGAGCAATACAAACCTTATTCTCAAAGAGCTGTGGTTGTTTGTTTTGACCTGTCTGTCTACTTCTAGGGGACTCCTCTGCATGATGGAGAAGAATCTAGGAACCATATTTTCTAGATTCTCTTTCCCCATGTGGTTCCAGGTTAGAGTTTTTCAATGTGAAATTTGAAAAGGAAAAGTGAGGAGAGGCCATTATTGTCAGTAGCCATAGAAGGCAGATGTATGAGCAACTGCAAGGTGTATAGCTTCTCAGGCTTCTGGAAGAGCCTGCTTTGCTTCTGCAGTTGAGACAGTTAATGGGAGCTTTGGCATAGACCTTGAGAAATGCTGCAGTTCCCCAAAGAACATTTAAGAACCACAAGCTTTGGAGGTATTTCTTTGATCTTCTGGCTTCAGTCTTCTTGATCTTCACTCTTGTAACTCTGCTCCCACTTAGGAAAGCACCAATTTATCTACTCAATCCCTTGATTCCTATAATAATTAGAGTAACTCTGATTTCCAGACCAAATCTTGACTGGTACAGATGAGAAAGAACCCAAATGGAATAGGTTTGGGGAGGGAGGATCAGGAATTAGTTTGGGACATGAATTGTTTGAGATATCTTTTTGCAGCCATGTATAGTAGGGTTGCATATTCAAGTCTAGAGTTCAGGAGCAAGGACTAGTCTGGAGATATAAGTGGGAGACTTGTTGGCATATAGATGGTATGTAAAGTCATGCTGCTGTGTGAGGCTGTTAAGGAAGTGTGGCTAGATAAGAGTAAAGATCTGTGGACCAAGTTCTGGGACACCCAACACTAAGAGATAAGGGAGAAGATGAGGAGCAAGGAAAGGAGATGGAAGGAGGGACCAATGGGTGAGTGAAAAACCAGCAGGGTATGGTGTTCTAGAAGGCAAGTTTGGAAAGCTTTTTGGGGAGGAAGGAGTAATCAACTGTGTCAGATTCTGCTGACAGCTCAATCAAGATGATTGAGAACTGAACATCGGTTATGCTTACCAAAAATATGGAAACTAAAGAAAAGTAGAAATTTGGAAGAGGAGGATCATACGTTGTATCATCACCAAAAACAACAGTTATTTGAGTTCATTTTTCCATGTAAGTCTTTACTTTTTTCTATAGCTGGAGTTCACTGTGCATATATAATTTTCTATCTTGCTTTTCACTTATTTAGGAGAGTTTTTCTATATTATTAGAAATTTATTACTAAAATTATTTTTACTGGTAAACTATACTCTTTGAGTGGATGTAGCATCTGTTATTTAACTGTTCTTTCAAAGTTGGACATTTAATTTGTTTACAATTTTCTACTTTATAAATAGCTTTGCAAAATGTCTTTGCAAAAAGCTTTATCAGCAGTTTTATATGACTTCCTCAGGGTAGATTATCAAAACCTTAACCGCTATTGAAAAGAAATGAACATTTTTAAAGCTCTGTTTTAGGCTTTTGGAAATTAACTCATTAAGCATTACTTTTCACAAGCCCCATTCTTTTTTCTCTGGGTTTGGATTTGCGACCTCTCACTTTTCCAGCTCTTTTATTCCAATAATCACTCAGTTCATCTTTTGGAAGAAAGAAGGAAGGCTGGCATGGGGTTTGTAGGAACCATATGTGTGGCATCCAAATGTACATTCATTTATTCATTCATTCAGTTATCAAAGTCAGCAAAAAAGAGGAGAGGAACAGGGCTCTGGGATAAGAAACAAGAGGGATGGCCTGCCATGAATGGCACTACAACTTGGCCTTCATTTTAGCTTTAACCTCCAGGGTAGTCTTTTCTCTGAAACTTCCAGGGCCTTCCCATGAAGCACGACCATCTCTGCCTCCACACATGGGTATGCATGGAGACTGGGGAGGGAACACAGTAAACCATGGATTATTCCTGTGAATCACCCAACCATGGTGAGGCTCAGGGAAATGGAAAGTCAGAGACTCACTGAGGTTTTACTGGTCATCTGTTGGTTTTGCTTACCCTACATATATTTCTTCTCCTGATGACAGTATCTTAATTACCTTTCCCAGAGAAGGCCTTAATCCACATGATTTAGGTGGTGTTGACTCCATGCCCCCCGCCTAGTGTGGACTCATGACCCAATCAGAGTTGTCTACTCCATTGTCGTAGTGATTGTTTATTAGCATTAAGGATAATGTAAGCCTAATGCTGCTGGGGTTCCTTGTGGAGAGATCCTGCCTGAGAGAAATACCTTCGCAGGGAAAAATACAACCATTAAATGAGAGAACAAGCAAGAGAAAAACAGGTAAGACCAGTAGGAGTTGACAGAGAACACATTTGCAGGTGGACATGGGTTTTCAAGAAGACTGAAATCTAAGAATTGCTATGAAACTTCATAGCCATATAGACCAGTTTGCTGAGAAGTAGTGTCCTCTGATGAGATACTCCAACTCAGTCTTAAAGAAAAGGAATGATAAATCTAATCTCAGATAGGAGCAAAATCTTCACAATGAGATGTTGCTATTTCAATATCCAGATCTCCGTTGAGAACAGGCATCTATAATCAAGCCATATTTTTCTTGTAACTTTTGAAAGAATATAATTTTCCTGACATTAGCAAAGAATTATTTTTCAAATTATATAAGCTTTCTTTGCTGATTGCCACTCCAAGTTTGTAGATTTGTAGGGCAGGTTAGGTTTTGAAAAGACTACACGTGTATTCAAAGCTTGAAATATATTCAAGAAGTTCTCCATATTTTCCATCTTAAGTGCCACCCGATCCTCCAAGCTGTTCAAGACCTACACCATGAAGTTAGACACTTCCTTTTCCTCCATTTCCATCAGTCAGCCATCATGAAGGTCTATCTCCTAAATGTTTTTGAATATATCCACATCTATTGCCATCGCATAGTTCAGAGCAGCATTCTCACTTCTCATCTTGCACCAGAATTATCTGGGGAACTTAAAAAAATAGTGATGCCCCAGAGATTCTGATTTGTTTGATCTGGAATGGTATTCAGGAATCCATAGTTTCCAAAGCTCCCCAGCTGACTCTATGATCCAACCAGGGTTGAGGACCACTGGATTTGAGATCCTTATCATCTTTTTAGGACAATGAAAATAGTCTCCTAAGCTGTTACCTTGACTCCTCCAGTCTGGTTTCTTACCAGTCTGTCTTCCACCAATCTGTCTGTCCATTTCCAGGGGAATCTTTCAGTGAAATTGGTTTCCAGGAGAACCAATCTGATTCCATCACTCTTATGGTTGTGAGCCTTCCGACTTAATCCCTACACATGGCTTGAAACTCAACTCATGGTCGGCTTCCCGCCTCCCATCTCCTCAGTATCATCTCCCGTGACTTCCCCCTCCCAGTTTGTTCTATAGCGGTACCAATGTAGTCTTTGATATTCTAAGACAGAAATATGTCAAGACAGTTGTAAAACTCTGTTTTCTTGAATGTCACATAATTTCTTTCTATAACTGAAAAATTTGTGACTTCCATGACTCTGTAACTGCAGGACTAGGGTGATTTAAATAGCAATCACAGTATATTTGTCATGAAAATAATCTCCAGACAATATTACATTACATCTCTACAGTAACACTAACCAAGAATGATGAATGATGTTAACTATTCTTATAGAATCCACATTTGTACAGAGGTGTGTGATTAAGGTACCTCACTTCAAAAAGGCCTATTATCCACATTCTGCAAGGAAAAAATATATTTTTAAAATTTCCAACCAACTTTTATTTTTCAACATATACTATTTAAAGCCTTTATGGCACTTTTGCTGGGCAGGGGTTCCTGTACAGTCAAACACCTACTAACACTCTAAGTTAATCACCATTTTATCATTCATTTATTTTATCTCTAACTGGATGAGCAGTTTTTGAATTAGTGAGGCAATCATTAAAACAGTTTCATGGATCCCCTTTACCTCTTTCTAAATGTTGCCCTTGTTATCACTCAAACTTTAACCGATAACATGGGTTAATATTTCTCTTCTTTGTCATTTACCTAGAACTTCTCTTTTCTGTTCAAGAACTGTTAACCCTTCGCTGTCTGTCACCTAGCATTGGCAGTTAGTACAAAAAAGTAGTTTTGTGGCTACTTTTCACAAAAGAACAGCCTTGTATCATAAGCGTGTATGTGTATGTGCTGACAAATACACAAAAAGACGTCTAATAGAGACGTGACTGCTGAGCATGTAGTTAACCTCAGGCACTAGTTTTGTGATGTATTCTGCACACTACCCTTAAAGCATGGATGAGTCAAATCCAGCCTCAGTGAAATTAAAATCAATGAAATATATGGACCCCAGAATAGTCCAAAAGTGACCCTAAGATTCTGTTACGGATAAATAGAATAGTTCAAAAGCAACTTGGGAATTCTCACCGAGTGGCCTAGGTGATGAGCCAGTGGGGACAGTGGGTTTTCCCCAGGTCAAGAGGTGGGACTGCACCTGAACTCAACTCCCATGGGTCTCAAGCTGGCAGCTGGCTTTCCTAAACAACTGCGGTAAACAACTGACCTCTACACCAGACTGCCTAGTGGTCAAGAGCCCCTTTTTCTGCCACCACCACACCCTTCCCCCCATTGATAAACTTGTTCTATCCCTTGGTAAATAAGAAAGGTGAGCAACTGGGGAAGCTGGGTCCCTCCCCTGGAAGGTACACTCTGGCCAGTCCCAGCACTCCCCGGGGTAAGACATTAGGGAAATGTGCTCTTTTTACTAACCCTCGCTTTGTAAGTTTCATTTAAAAATCTGTCTTTTACCCATAACCAGTGAGGTGAACTCCAACCTGAGCCCTATTACCTGATAGACATTCAGTGTCAAGTGTGAATTCTGGAAACTGAGAATTCAAGTTATTACTGCGCCCCATGCCGTCGTCCTGTGCCCATCTCCTTCTTGCACATTCTATTCTGCCTACAATCCATTCCTCCTTTGGGCACCTGGAGAACCTCTGCTGAGACTTCAAGATCCATCTGTGCAGAATTAACTCTTGTCCCCTGGCCTTCATCTAAAGCAGAGAAAATCATCACCCTCTCCTCTGTGCTATCAAAATTGCAACAGACCTAGGACGTTCTCAGTATTGGGACATTGTTTTCCATGATTGGCCCAACCTAGGAGCCAGGGATTTACCCTAACTATTCATTTTTAATGTACACTTACTTTTTTATTGCATAAGTAATATATAATGATGAAAAATTAAAAAGTATCGAAAAGCAAAACATGACCCATAGATAAACACTTTCTAACGCTTTGTTGATACCTTTTCAGATTGTATTTAATAGAAATGGCCTGATGCAGTACCAGTTTCCTGAAGCCTTCTTTCTTTTCTTAGTAGGCAGACATGGCATCTCATTGTTATTGTTTTTTGCATTTATTTAGTTCATGACATTAAACATTTAAAATAGACAATGATGAATTGCATTTCCTTTTTGTGTTTTCCTATTCACATATTTGTGTTTGTTTTTCTATTAGGTATTTTTCTTTTTATTATTGATTTGTAGGAAGTCCTTATTTGGTGAGTATATCAGCTCTCTATCAGCTATGCAAATACTACTTATACTGTAAATATTTAAATTAGTTTATAATTTTATTTTTAAAAATTTTAACTTCATAATTTAAATTTTGTTTTATATTTTTGAATTCAAATCTGTTAGTCTTCCTTAATAATTTCTACCTTCATGTCCCACTTAGAAAAATTCTTCCCCACCCTAATTATTGAAATATTTTTCCTAAAAACAATTTCATGTTTATGTTGGAGTTTTAACTCTATTTTGATGCTTATCTTAGTATGGCTTCCTCCTTTCTTCCTTTCCTTTCTTCATTCCTCCAGCAAATGTTTTTTAAGTACCCATTCTGTTCAGACACTATATTTTTTGGCACTGAGGAAACATCGATGTATAAGGATGACACAGTTCTATCTTCATAGAGTTAACATTGTAATGAGAAAAACAGATAAAAACACAAAAACCAAATAATATAGATTATAATGGCGCGGAGGGATAAGTGCTATAACAAAATATCAAGCAAGGTATTGACATTGAATCAGGTGGAAGTGTGTTATATAAATAAGCCAAAGATGGTCTCTGTATATTAGCTCCTAGGTTGCTTGTTTCTTCATTGCAGACTGAGATCCGTTAGCTCAAAGGCCCACTGGCACCAACTCAAGTTTTTACATCTAATTATTTTATATATAGCCCATATAAGCAGATTTTTAGCCACTGACAGCCTTCCTGTTTTGTATACCCTGAAAAACTGTGCCCAACATCTGTTAGCTTTATAGCCATAGCTATAGCCATAGACTGTAAAGACCTCAAGCAGATGCTGTCAACTTTGGAACTCCCTGACCTAGACTCCCTGCTGTGCTGCTGAATGACATCACCTAGACACATAAACCCCTCTCTGATCTCACTCCCACCTTACCTTCCTTCCCTTCTGAACGGTGACCCCTGCACCGTAGCCACTTGACAGTCTGGCTGTGAGGGACTTCCTCACACGCAAACTTGTCAAAGTGGCAGCTTGTGTGTGTTACTGGTACCTTGTGGTCACATCTTTTTCATTGATCAACCCCCAAATCCCTTAAACCCTCTACAGGGTGCTATTTTAGTTAGGAAGACCAAGGAAGACCTCGCTGTGGAAGGAACACTGAGCAGAGACCAGGAATAGCTTTGGGGGAAGACTTCAAGTCAGAGGGCCAAGCCAGCACAGAGGGCTGCAGGCAGCACAGAGTTAAGTATGTGCAGGAAAGCCGGAGGGCTAATCTGCTGGAGCACACATCCTGCTCTGATTATTCAGCCACCTTTCTTTCCCCTTGTTCATTTCAAAAGCATTTTTCTTATTTCCTGAAGTCCTATGTATATTTGATTTTTCCCGGCTTTTCATTCTGTTCCTTCATTTTTGAATCTTAAGGCAACATAGCCTTGTTTCAAGATGAGCAGTTACATTTTACTTATTGTTTCCCTTGTTATAAATTTCTTGGGAAAATATCAAGAATATGTGTTTCCAGATGTGCTTTAAAATAGTATCTGCTAGTTTTAAAATTAAAAATCCAATTGGAGTCTTCATCTGAATTGCATGGAACCACAATTTTAATTGCAGTCTTTACAATGTGGACTTTTCTGACCAGAAACATTGAATGGATTTTCAATTATTAAATTTAAAAAATGTCACTAAGTTAACTTCTATTGATATAATTTTCTTCATATAAGTCACTACATTTATTTTAAAGTGTATTCATATGCATTTTGTGTTATTGAAAATGCAATCTTTAGTTTTTTATTATATTTTCTAATAGGTTATTGCTAGTATATAGAAAAGCTAATTGCTTTTTATATTTGTTGGTTTTATAATCAGCTACTTTAATTAAATCTCTTATTAGGACCAATGGGATTTCCAAACAATCTTGTGTTTCCTTCTAAAATAGTCACATCATTTGCAAACTGATAATTTAACTCATTGTTTTTCACTTACACCATTTATTCTGTTGTCTTCTTATTGGGTTGTATTAGCTAAATTCCTTAGAGAGTTTCCTTTTGAACTACAGAAACTTTGTATGTGTTCATTGATTTTTCTATCAGAGGTTGTTCTATTTTTTCAAGATGTTTAAATCTTGTAAAGTTCAGGGATATAGCTCTTCACTGGGATTGAACATACTTTGATTCTTTTATTCACAAGGAGATGGAAATTTTAGGACACAGAGAGGCAAATAGAGATCAGTCAATGGGCTTTGCTCCTCCTCTATTCCCTCTCAAGTGAAAGTCTCCAGAGATCACCGCACTGCTACAACTCCAGGGCAGGTGGGATGCTTGCATAGACTGGATCCTGGGGCTGACAAGGCTCCTTGGGAGAGGATGATGTGCTCAGGAGTGTTTTACTCAGAACTGAACCTCCGACAGGGGAAATAGGTGATGGTTCTTGCAAAGGGTAGGTGGGAGGGGTTAAGACACCCTGATTAATATCCTTAGGTCAGAAACTGTGGGCACACTCTGAAATAGAATCTAACTTTCAGTTTTCTCTTGGGAGGCAGAGGAGCAAGTTTCTCTACTCTCCTTAAAAAAGCAAGCAAAAATGCGTTCTAAACAAAGAGCTGTAATGAGAAATTTTACGTTCTCTCTCTGCTCCTATTTGCAGCTTATCTGAGAAGTGACCCACAGAAAGTGTGGTTAAGTGCCACAGTCTTCAGGCCGATGGGCTTCCTGTGAGAAGAAAAACAGTGGATACAGTTGTCAGGGATCTCAAGCCCAGCAGAGGGGATTTTCCTGAGGGTCTTTCATAACATCAGATTTGGAGCTGAGAGTATTTCTTCAGAGATGCTGTTCAGATACTTATGTTCAGATACTTGGATGGTTTCTGAAAAACCTTAGATGAGCAGACAAGAGTTGAGGGAGAATCTTGGCCAGATCAAAGTCCAGTTATTTTTGGAGACTAATGCCAGAGCACTAGCTCCACCTAGAGCTTTTGAACTTTGTCAGGGGCTGAGACACTGCCCCATCTCTTGGTTTTCTGAGTTCTGGGCTGGAGAATGGATTCTTGACGGGTATCCCTTCCACTTACTACAAAGGAGGTTTTTGTTTTTCTTCCCACAAGCTGCTCTGAATCTGGTAAGAAAGTCTCAATTTTTTCTTTTTTTTTTTTGCCACATGGATAGCACTCTTTCCTATCATCAAGGATACATATATATATGTACACATTTCCCCCTATATTTATGTTATATTATTTCAATAACAATGCTTTGGGGGAGGGCAACTAAACCCATGTAGGCTCAATTAGCCAAGTTGAAATGGCTCTTAGTAGTGTGGTGGTGTGCTTCCAATCCATGCATTTATAAACACCCCTCAGATCAAGACTTTATAAACATAAAAATGATTTGTGAGATTGACTGACCCTATATTCAAATAAGATCTATGTGCCATTTATTTATGTCATGCATTCAGTCCTCCACTCAGCCACTTGCTTATTTGTTCATTCAATGAGTCTTTAATAGTATCTTTATTATCTTAGTCGGCACTTGAACAAGATATTGTGGTGGTGGTTATACGAATCTACATATGTGGCAAAATGGCACAGAGCTATACCCACACATTTTACCTGTGTCAGTTTCCTGATTTTGATATTGTATCAGAGTTATGCAAAATGTTGTACAAACATCATTGGGGAAACTAGATAAAAGGCATGAGGACCTCACCCTACTGTTTTTGTAACTTCCTTTGAATTTATTATTGTTTCAAAATAAATTTTTAAAAATCTAACAAGATGAACTTGAGTCTTTCCCCACTTGGAGATCATTGTTTATAAATGAATTATAAAAAGCTGCACGTGTTGAAGATTAGCATCCACTTCTTTTTTTAAAAAAAATAGATTTAATTTTTTAGAGCAGTTTTAGGTTCACAACAAAATGGAGAGGAAGGTACAGAGTTCCCATATACCCCCTACCCCCCGACATGCACAACCTCTCCCCCTATCAACATCCCCCGCCAGAGTGGTGCATTTGTTACAATCAATGAACCTCCAAAGTCCATGGTTTACATTAGGGTTCACGCTTGATGTTGTACATTCTATGGGTTTTGATAAATGTATATAATGACATGAATCTACCATTGTAGTATCATACAGAATAGTTTCACTGCCCTAAAAACCCTCTGCACTCTGCCTATTCATCCCTCCCTCTCTTCTAACCCCTGGCAACCACTGATCGTTTTACTCTTTCCAGTTTAATTTTAGAATAGAATGGTTTTAGAATAGTTTTATCTTTTCCAAAATGTCATATAGTTGAATTCATACAATATGTAGCCTTTTCAGATTGGCTTCTTTCACTTAGTATATTGCATTTAAGTTTTCTTCCGTGTCTTTTTATGGCTTGATAGCTCATTTCTTTTTAGTGCTGAATAATATGCCATTGTATAGATGTTCCACAGTTTATTTATCCATTCATCTACTAAGGGACATCTTGGTTGCTTTCAAGTTTTGGCAATTATGAATAAAGCTGTTATAAAAATCCATGTGCAGGTTTTTGTGCGGATATAAATTTTCAGCTCTTGGGGTAAATACCAAGGAGTGTGATTGCTGGATTGTGTGGTAAGAGTATGTTTAGTTTTGTAAGAAACTACCACACTGTCATCAAAAGTGGCTGTACCATTTTGCATTCCCACCAGCAATGAATGAGAGTTCCTGTTATTCCACATCCTCACTAGCATTTGATATTTTCTGTGTTCTGGATTTTGGCCATCCTAATAGGTGTGTAGCAGTATCTTGTTTTAATTTGCAATTCCATAATGACATATGTGGAGTGTTTTTTCATATGCTTATTTGCCATCTGTATATCTTCCTTGGTGAGATGGCTATTCAGGTCTTTTGCCCATTTTTTAAATTGGGTTTTTTTTTTTTTCTAACTACTGAGTTTTAAGAGTTCATTGTGTATTTTGGTTAACAGTCTTTTATCAGATGTGTCTTCTGCAAATATTTTTTCCCAGTCTGTGGCTTGTCTTCTCATTATCTTGACCCACTTCCTTTTCATTAACAAGCTGGTGACAACAATTAGCTTGCATAGTACACTAAACAACCTCTCCACTGGGTTTTGCCCACATTCTGGGGACACTACTGTTCTCTTGACTACATGAGCAGTTCTGTGTGTGGGTTCTGATTAGGAGCACAGGCTTTGGGATGTGTTATCCTGGATTTAATCTGGTTCTACTGTCCGTGAGGTGTGCATAAACACTGACTTAATCTCTCTGTCCTCAGTACCCTCAGTCGCAAATGGAGATCAAACCAACACTCATGCTAGGGTGGCTGTCAGAATGAGCTAATTCCAGTAGGGGATTTGGCATGGCACAGTTGATGGGACATAGTCAATTCTCTAAAAGTGTTATTATGGGTGTTATGATATGTATTGTGATGTCTTTTTTTGGCTGAGTGTCTTAATTACTAAGTTTTACTCTAAGAAATATGTTCTCTTTTTGGAATATGAGTGATTTCAGGAATGGTTATGAAAGCTGTATCTACAGTCACCTTGGTGACAGTCAGAAGTCTACTGTTCTGAGAGCTTGTGCTGAGAAGGGGTTTAGAGGTCCCCTCCCTTTTTTGTTCCTGTTTAAAGTGGAATTTAATTGTATTATTAATTTGGGTAGCTTGATAACACGTATTGTGTGTTACCATTAGACATTTCTCTCACCTAACTCCATGGGCAACAGATATATGGGGATTTGTGCTTAGTTAGTTCTGTCCAAGAAAATGAGGGCTTCACTGCATACTATATTACTATCTAACTTTTCATATAATATAATGATAATAATAATTACTTCCATTTATTGATTACCTACTGTAATCCTGACGCTGGGCTAAGCACTTTGCATATATACACTAGCTCATTAATTTACATATATTATTATCACACCCACTTGATAAATGGGAAAACTGAGACTTAGTTAATTGGCTTGCCACCTTCACCCAGTTGGTGACACAAAGAGCTGGGATTTGACTCTGGACCCTATGATGCCATGTTCCTAACCACTATGTGCATACCACCACCAAATACCTGACTCGAGATTCTCAAAACATTGTTCCAAAACCACCTGGGTAAGGAAAACTTTGAGGGGGTTGTTTAAAGAAATCCAGCTTCCTGGGATCCCCCGCCCCCCAACACCTATTGAATCAGGCTGTCTGCTTTCTGTCCCTTTCTGAACACATCTTATCCCCACAAATGTTTTACACTTATCAGAAGAAAGAGAACTTCCAGATCATGGGAGGAGAGAACAGATGTCAGGAAGTAAAGTTGTGTGGGCTTATTGGTAGAACTAAATGAGTTTATAGCCAACTATGAACAAAGGCTGCCAAACTCTAAGGGAAAACTTACATAATATGTTTCCTTTCTCTAGCATTCTCAGGTTTGTTTTTCTGAATCTGTTTCTGTGGCAATATGGCTATACTATTTTAGAGGTTTTCCTTTATACTAGTTATGCTGAAGGTGATGAAAAGAAAAGTCAACATTAATTACACTTTTCAAGAAACCAGCCGGTAACTCAGGTTTGGATGACTTTGAGGGCAAAGGTCAAAGCAAATGTTTAATAGGTCTTTCTTGATAACAGCATATTCTTTAAAATAAAAGTCTAACTCCTCAGTGTGGGAGGTAGATGGGTTTTGGTTCAATCAAATGGACAAATTTTCTCCCTGACATCTGTAGAAATTGTTACCTTCTTCATGTTGATTGTTATAAAGATAAAATGAGATAGGTTTGTAATAGGGTCTGGCAAACTAAGAAATATTCATATTATTTCATTATGATTATCATTATTATTGTTAGAAATTATATCTGGTAAGAAATGTTGAATAGGTCAAGTGAAAAACAGTCTTTTTTTGATAAAGAACTTCAGTGAAGATTTGGAATGGAAATCCCATTGACCTGTCCTATTGACTTAAAAAGTCTGCTAAAAATAGATAATTACAGGCTACTGTATGGTGTGCCACTTAGAAATTTGTACCTCCTTCACCCTGCATATAAAAGGATGCTTTGTTCAAATCCTCTGGCACTTGGGGTCTTCAGGGAGAACCTGTCAGTGTGATGGATCTTCATGTTCTGACAGGAGCTCCCATATGCTGGATGGTATTTTGGATCAGGTCCTTGTGGGAAAGGACCCTTCATTCCCAGTGAAGGTCACAGTGATTATTACTGGGTAATGGGACATTGTTCTGTTATTGTAAGTCATTGGGGTCAAATGAAAATTTTCTGGAAATAGTAAGTGTGCTGTGCTTGGCTGGTCCAGGATTCCCAGGAGTTCTCCATTCAGGTGTAAATGAGGTGCTCAGCACAGAATAAGCCTTTTCTGCAAAGCAGCCTTGGGCAGCCTGTCTGGAAACTGCTACAGCCAGGATGGATGGATTCACTTTGACATAATGTGCTCAGAGTTTCCAGAGGGAATTATGCTTTCCTCTCCCTTTGAAAATGTTAATTCAACGTTGGTGGGTGTGTTTGCAATTTGGCTGGGAAAGACCACTGTAAGACGGGTCAAATAATGGGACACACACTTCTGGCTGAAATGGCCTTCCCTCCCTCTCCATCTGGCTGACTCGTCCTTATTTTAAACTCCAAGGAAGCATGATTTCTTACTGCACTGTAGGTGTCTGCAGCCTCACTCCCATAAGTAACCAATCTCCAAGCTCATCAGTTCTTGTCTTTGGAATCACTCAAGTCTGCCCACTTTTGCCCATTCCCACTGCCACTTCCTGGCTTCTGGCTGCCATCATCTCTCATCTGATTTGCTTCAATTACTTTGTCTCTTATATTGGCCCTGCAATCCTGTTTCTACCCTTGAAAATCTAATTATGTCACAGCCTTATTTAAATCGCTTACATGCACCTTGCAGAAAAACTGGAAAATCCAGATGAGCCAAACAAACTAGGATAAAATAGAAAATAACAAGCATGCAAAATCTTGCCATCTAGATATAACAACTATTAACATTCAACTGCAGAAATTTTTAGAATTTATTTTCTATTTACATGCATATATTTTTTTCTAAAGTAGAATTATACTGTAAATATTGGGGTTTAAGTTGCTTTTTTCTTTTTAACATGACAACATATTGTAAACAAACAGGACAGGGGATCCCTGGAGAAAGAGAACCAGGCATGGCTTTCTTGACATAAGAGAAGCCATTTTTGGCCTAAACCATTTTGTGATCTAAGCCTGGCCACAATGCTTGCCCTTGAACACGTCTCAGTAATTAATGATCTTAAAGGAACAAAAGAACAAACAGCTATTATCAGGCAAAAGAAGAAGCAATAGCAAAGATTATATATCAGTTGCTAAAGACTCCCAGTTTTGTTTCAATGGTAAAGATTATCCTAAAGCATTCAACCACCAGATCAACTGGAACCCAACGGATGCTGATGTCGACGTTTTCTGACCCTTGTGACTTCTGTCAACTAAAGCTTGGACTCAGTGGACCACCCAAGCCCCTTCATGAATATGCATGAACCCTTAGCTTAAAACTTCCCCAGGGGCTTCCCTGGTGGCGCAGTGGTTGAGAGTCTGCCTGCCAATGCAGGGGACACGGGTTCGAGCCCTGGACCGGGAAGATCCCACATGCCGTGGAGCAACTGGGCCCGTGAGCCACACCTACTGAGCCTGTGCTCCGCAACGGGAGAGGCCGCGACAGTGAGAGGCCAGTGCACGGCGATGAAGAGTGGCCCCCACTCACCGCAACTAGAGAAAGCCCTCGCACAGAAACGAAGACCCAACACAGCCAAAAATAAATTAAAAAAAAAAAAAAAAAAACTTCCCCAGTTTTGCTGTTGCGGAGACACTACTTTGGGAAAGAGTCTCTGTGTTCTCCTTATTTGCTGCAAGTAATAAGAAATCCTTCCTTCTCCCAATCTTTGGCTTGGTTATGTCTTTTGGCTTGATACCTACCAAGAAGTGAACCCATATTTTGGGTAACAGTATCACAGCTTATTACCCTATAAATGGACATTATCTACATTGTTCTATTTTATTTCGTCATAGATATAAATTATTGTTTATATAACCAAGGCCACCACTGTTTTATTCTTATTCTATTTTTTTTTCATTTTGTAACTAACATTGTAAATTATATCCTTGTTTAGAAACCATTATACCATCCTTAAATAATGGCTTGGGGGAAATTTTTCTACTCATAGAATTGTTGCGCTAAGGGTATGTACATTTATATACATCCTTTTTCTAGTATAATATTTGATACATGTTTTCAGTTTACAACCACATGTACCAATTATTTATGATTATCTGTGTTTTAATAATTTTAGGACTTCTGTACATGAATGACTTCTTCAGTTTTAGGCCTTTAATTCTGCTCCAATTCTCCACTAGTTGTGGAAAACATTTACATATATTTTTAAATATTCAATACTAATGCCATGGTTTTTACACCACTGTGAAACCAAGCAGGAACCTATGGGGCCATCCCAGGTACAAAAGTCCCTCATGTCCCCCATTTCTTGTTTGTAGAAAAAAAGCTTTAGTCTCCCAGCCCTTCCCTGAGTTCCAAAGACCAGACTCAACCAGTTACTAATTAGGGAAGTGAGGGAATGCAGAAACAAAGGAAAAGCAGTCAAGATCAACAGTTCAGCAATAGTTCCTCCTCAAGGGATATATATATAACAATCTGACATGTGTCTTCAAGTTGTTCTGCAGGAACAAAGACCGCCCCCCGCCATTGCCGAGGTGGAGGATGGTGGTATACCCCAGACTGGTTGGAACCAGAAGGTTGACGTTTAAGATTCCTGAAACACCACCCTGTTACCTCACCATGAACCAGTCAGAAGAAGGTCCATGAGATGGCCATGCTCCTATGATCCCCTCCCCTAACACTGTCTTTAAAAACCCTTGCATGAAAGCCATGGGGTGTTTGGGTCTTTTGAGCATGAGCTGCTCATTCTCCTTGCTTGGCCCCTGAAATAAATGCTGTAGTTTCCTCCACCACAACCTGGTGTAAGTAGATTGGCTTGGCTGTGAGGCAGGCAAGTGGATCCAAGTTTGGTTTAGTAACAACTGTATACCTGCATTTGTCATTTTGTTATGTTCATACAGGAAAGGTAGCTTGGAAGCCTAAGAAACCCTGAGCCCCCAAACTATCCCTTAAGATGATAGATGTCTTCTTCTAATGATCTGATATTTGGTTTACGGTGGGTATTGTAAGTAAACAATTTTGTTCTGCCTAAATCTTTGAGGACTTTTCCTTCGATCATTATAATTGCAGTGCCTGGCACATGAAATAAGTATTTGTTGAGTGAATGAATAAAAATGCTTTGCTAAGACATGACTAGATGATGGTGGAGGTGGGGATACCCCAGGTATATTTTCAGTTACTGTGCCTAAGTATGGTAAGCTTTTGGAATCTGCTTCCACAAGCCTCTTTCTCCCCTTTTTTGCAAGCTCAGGAAAGATTTCTTATGTTATAGGTTTGATTCTGCTCTTCTCTATTTTTATTTCTCTTCCGGGAACACTCTTTGCTGACTTTATTCCTATCTCCTCTTACTTTGTTTTGACTTCCTTATCCTTTCACTTGGCATTCTGGAAAGGCTTCTCAAACCTGCCCTTCCAGTAATTGATGGGATTTTCTGCACCGCAAATTGACCTTTTTTGGTTGTCGTTGCCTCAGGCGTTGTTTTAGTGGCTCCTTTCCCCACAATGGCACCTTTTGTGCCATCCTCTTCCTTTCCTCTCCCTGCCTTTTTGCTTACAACACTGTTCCTGCTTATGCCTTCTTACATCTCTGCATGACACTAAAACATTTCCTTGAAATATCTTTTTTTCTAGTCATTGAGGTATATTTTTTTAGAGATGTCTTTTTCTTCTGAGCCTTCCAGATGTTATTTCTTTTTTCTTGGTATAAATTATGCTTCTATAGCTACAAATTATTTGATGGATTTCTTCTTTTTCTCAAAAAATAACCAGATTTCTTTTCAGATTTGATGCTTAGAAGCAGATAGGGTAAATGAATGACTCTTATTCCCACTCTCTGTTCAGCATATGGTGAACCAATAATAACCACCCTTTATTGCATCCGGAGGCCAGGTCAACGTGCACAAACAGCTCCAGGCCAACTCCAAGTTTCTGATGGGTCTTTATCCAAGGGAACTCATCCCTCTCTTTCAATTGCCTTATTCTTTAGGAGTCTTAATTATAGTAGTTAGGTATATACACACACACCCCACACATACCACATACACACACACATACACTTATCACATACACACTGCATACTAACACATACATATTCACTCAGTACATCATACACACACACACCACACAATACAATGCAACACATACCACACATGCTACATGCGCACACAGGCATACACACATATACTACATGCCCCACGTGCCACACCCACACACGTACCACACCACACAAAACCACACAACTCCCAGTGTGGCCCGTTACCAGGGGACTTCTCTCTGCTCATACACCCGGCTCCTCACTTGTGGGACTACACGTGACATTATATCCTGAGTCTGCTCCTACATCCTGACCATTTTTCCCCTGGGACTTGTATTCTTTCTAGAAAGTAGTTTATGAGGTAGAGTCCATCCTCTGCTTGCCTCAGAGCCTGGCAGCCTCTAAGGAGGAGCTTCTCCTCGATGGGTGGGTCAGATCAGGCTGCAGACAATGCCTCTGTCTCACTTTGTTGACAGTCTGTGTTTTGCATGGCGCAGAGGGCTCCTTGGCTCAGTGTTTCTCAGTGCGGCTCCATCTGCTTTATAAGTAGTGTCTATTCCTCTCTGATTCAGACATTAGATTGTCTGTCAATGATGGTTTTCAACAGTAATGAGAGTTTTCATTTTTTCCCATATTTTTAGAGTGAGAAAATGGGACAGGTTGTATTGAGGGCTGTTAGCCAGGCACAGTCGTGAGCTGGAAGTCCATCTAGATTTTTTGCATAAGAAAAGGAAAACAATCTGTCTGGCATAACTATGGGAATGCATTTGGAGTCCTAGTTAAAGAATCAGGTATGAAATATACATTTATTTAGTCAGGTGCCAGCTGTATGAAAAATCCCTTTCTTGTTTCCCATAATATTTCTGAAACTTCTTAACAGTGCATAGAGGCAAAATATCATCATTATGCAGGGACAGCGTGTTATCGCTTTTTTCTTAGGGCAGATCTTTTCTAGGTCACCTGCTGCTTCAACATAGCTCTGAACAGTCTAGCGTGCTAACCATCTGACTCCATTCTCCTAAGTCGTGAGAGAGAAAACGGCTTTGCAGCAAATTATGCCAGGCATCAGCATTTAAATGAAAGGAGGGACAGGCTTCCCTCCCACCCTTCCCTTGAGAGGTGCAGGGATGGGAGGGTGTTTGCATACCCAGCACACGTGCTCTGAGGGCCTTTCTCCTCAGTCTAGCCCTCTGACAACCAGTGAGGTTACCATTTCATTTCCCATTCATTGTATATACCTCCCCAGTGCCGTTATTAGGTACTGAGTACTCATTCACTCCTGGCATAGTCACCATACGCCATGAGCTCTGGATAAACTTACAGAACAAACCCCATCTTCCACCATTCTCTGCTCCGTGCTGTCTCTGGACACAAACTCCAAGGACTCCTTGGAGTCTTCATCTTAAATCTTAATTATGAAAAAGTGATTTTTAACCTTTTTTGGACCTTTGAGACTTGTATGATGTATTCTGGAGCTAAGGAATGGATAGTTTCAGAACAGTCCAATCACAGAAAACAATCCTCTAACACAGAGGTCTTCAGGTGGGGTCTAGGGACTCCTGGGGTCCCTTGAGACCCTTTCTGGGGAGGGGGGATGGTCTGCAAAGTCAAAACTATTTTTACAACAATGCTAAGATGTTATTGCTTTTTCTCTCTTTCTTTCATATGGTGTTTTCCAGAGGCTACATGATATGCCTCTGTTTCTCTGACACCAACTGGGTATTCAACGGTCCAACTCAATCCTGACACTGACTGTCAGAGTTGGTATGGACTTCACAGGTTAAGAGTTCAGTCCCACAAGAATGCCCACTTCAGCCATCTGCCACAAATGGGGAGCCCAGGGGACACACACTTCTGCCTGGCTGACTGCAGATTTGGGAGTTCCCACAACCTTCCCTGCCCCTGTTTGATAATTCATTAGAACAACTCACAAATCTCAAGAAAACCCTTTACTTATGTTCACCAGTTTATTATAGACGATACAACTCAGGAAACAGAAGAGAAGCACAGGGCAACGTGTAGGGGTGCGCACATGGCTTCCGTACCCTCTACAGGAGCACCACCCTTCACCACTTTGATGTGTTCACCAACCAGGAAGGTTCTCAAACCCTGTTTAGGGGATTTTATGGAGGTTTCATTACATTCATTACATTACATTAAATCATTGGTCATTGTTGATTGAACTTAATCTCCAGTCCCTCCAGAAGGGGTAGAGCTGAAATTTCCAACCCTCTAATCACAGGGTTGGTTCCTCTGTGTACCAGCTCTCACCCTGAAGCTATCTGGGGGCCCTCCAAGAGTCACCTCATTAATATAAACGCAGGTACAGTTGAAAAGGGCTTCTTAGGAATAACAAAAAGTGCTTCTCTCACCCCCATCGCTCAGGAAATTCCAGGGATTTTAGGAGCTCTGAGCCAAGGATGGGACAAAGATTAAATATATGTATTTCCTACTATATCACACATATAATATCATAGCTGACTGATGAAGAAACAAAGCAATCATTTTTTTTTTTGGAAAAAAAGTTACTTTTCATAATGTATGTATGTTATTTCTGTTAATATTTTATTACTGTTATTTAAAATAAATAAAAAATATTTTTAATTTCTCAATTTTACTTTCCAAAATGGTAAATAATTCTAGAGATAAGTTAATCCACATAAACAAAAGTTCTTTGGGAGCCTCAATATTATTTTAAAGTGTGTAAACTAAAAAATTTAAAACTTCTGCTCTAAAATATGATGCCCAAATAAATCCCAGCTAGATTTGCTCATCCATTGTGTTTATTCCTATGTTTATACTCCCCCAGAGGGCCACAGTGGCACATTTAGAGGTCCAGGGGATCTCAAATCCTTTAACTGAGTGGCAGAGTGGGCATTTGACATATTTATTGGCCCTCAAAATCCCCCATGCAGGACGTGTCCTAATAAAAATGCCTTTGGTTCCAAAGCCCACACTTGCTGGATGGGCACTCTGATTACTTCCTGTTTGCGGATGAATAGCTCCTCAGATTACTGTTATACACTCTGCAATCCCAGGATTTGAAAGTAGTCTCCTCCTCGGGTGAGACCCTGAGAACCCTACGAGGCCTCTGGGGGTACGACTCATTTGGGGACATGGCTCATTCAGAGCAGCCCTGCTCCAAATGGTACCTCCACAGTGACCATCTCTGGAGTTCCCAGGGTTCTCATTTGGATCCTTTTCCTTCTCAGCTGCTTCTCAAATCCTCAGGCTTTTCATCCTCTCTTGTATCTCCCCCTCGTCTAACCTGCTTTCAGAAGAGAAATCTGAGAAATTCATTTGTACTGAGGTAAATGTGACCGATAACTCTTGCTATATATCTTCTCCCTGGAATTTTTATATTTTAGCTAAACAAATGTGCCCTGCCTTACAGAATTTTAAACATTAGAATGTGAATGGTGGTAAAATGTTATTGGTAGTGGGAATTTTCTGGTATCCAGTAAAGCGCACCAAGAAGGGAATTGTCTGACTTCTCTCCCTCTAAGAGAAGC
Source organism: Balaenoptera musculus (assembly GCF_009873245.2). Taxonomy (NCBI): domain Eukaryota; kingdom Metazoa; phylum Chordata; class Mammalia; order Artiodactyla; family Balaenopteridae; genus Balaenoptera; species Balaenoptera musculus. Next base: position 43,681,750 of record NC_045793.1, read on the forward strand.
CCTCGTTCACAAAGTAGCAGCTGCAGGGCTCCGTGTAATCTGCTCCTGAACACCCCAGTCTAGGCGTGAAGCAGACAAGAATAGTGGCAAGTTAGAGACAGAAGGGAATTAGGACCCTCAAGCTGTAATGCCCTCATCCCAGAGCGAGACCCCACAGTGCAGTTCTGTGCTCCCAGGAACTGTGTGGCAGGTGTGGAGAGGGGAGAAGTGACCTGTCTTAGGCATTTAGATGGGAAAAGGGGGGAAAGGGAGTGGATAGGGATACCTGTCCAGTACTTTAAAGGATCCTGGTTAAATCATGATATCTAGCATTATTTAGGACTCATGTATCAGACACGGTACTTAGCACTTTTCTTCCTGATCCAGTATAATTCTCGTAATGACCTCATGAAAAAAGAAATACTTTCATCTCCATTTGACCGATGAGGAAATTGAAGCAGAAAGAAGTCAAATAACCACCTTGCAAGATCTCCCAATAGAAAGTGGGAGAGCAAGGATTTGAAGCAGAAACACTGTCTCTGCAACCTGCTGCCTGTACGTATGCTCTCCGCTCTTCTCAGGTCAGGGTTAATGTAGGAAGACAGCGTTTTTGTGACAGTGCTCAACTCTTCCAAGGTACCAGCTAAAGTGCCCAGAGGGGTGTGATGTTTGCCATCATTTTATACGTTGGTAAATACCATACATGGGCTCATTTCCTCTGTGGTGGATGGATGACGATGCCTTTGTTATAATCATCTCACGCTTCAAGTAACAAGACTCTCCATTGATAGAATTTAGAGCACAGCCTTCATCTGAAGTACGTTCTCTGCTGAATGGGCACTGAAGCATGTCTTACCTGTTTGTAAGCTGAGACCTGAACAGCTCAATCCCGAGCACAATTTATACCATGTTCTGGCACCTCAACTCGGGGGCCACCACGTCATCACTCCTTCTCCAGGTTTTCTATGCTTCCTTCTTTGAGTTTAACCAATACTATTTCCCTCATTCTGACTGTGGCTTCACTCAACTTTCTTCTCTTGGAGGCACATCCTAGGATTGCTTCCGCTAACACCTCTCCAAGCTGAACAACAAGCTTTCCCACCCCTGTGCTGCCCCCACCAATAACTCTCCCATGAGAGGGCTCCAGCATCAGGGCACCCCTAGGGCTACAAAATGAGCCCACCAGGTCTCCAGAGTAACAGCGTAGATGAGGCTTATGCTGCCTGCAGTAGCAGACGACCTCCAAATGCAGAGTGAGTCAGGCTGCTTTGCTCTAAAGACCCTGACGTGTCAACACAGCCTCCATACTCATTACTGCAAGTGGAGAGACAGACAGGGTAATCTTTTTTTTTTTTTAACATCTTTATTGGAGTATAATTGCTTTACAATGGTGTGTTTCTGCTTTATAACAAAGTGAATCAGCTATACATATACATGTATCCCCATATCTCCTCCCCCTTGCGTCTCCCTCCCACCCTCCCTATCTCACCCCTCTAGGTGGTCACAAAGCACCGAGCTGATCTCCCTGTGCTATGCGGCTGCTTCCCACTAGCTATCTGTTTTACATTTGGTAGTGTATATATGTCCATGCCACTCTCTCACTTCGTCCCAGCTTACCCTTCCCCCTCCCCATGTCCTCAAGTCCATTCTGTATGTCTGTGTCTTTATTCCCGTCCTGCCCCTAGGTTCTTCAGAACCATTTTTTTCTTTTTATTTTAGATTCCATATATATGTGTTAGCATACGATATTTGTTTTTGTCTTTCTGACTTACTTCAGTCTGTATGACAGACTCTAGGTCCATCCACCTCACTACAAGTAACTCAATTTTGTTTCTTTTTATGGCTGAGTAATAATATTCCATTGTATATATGTGCCACATCTTCTTTACCCATTCATCTGTCTATGGACACTTAGGTTACTTCCATGTCCTGGCTATTGTAAATAGAGCTGCAATGAACATTGTGGTACATGACTCTTTGTGAATTATGGTTTTCTCAGGGTATATGCCCAGTAGTGGGATTGCTGGGTCGTATGGTAGTTCTAATTTTAGTTTTTCAAGGAACCTCCATACTGTTCTCCACAGTGGCTGTATCAATTTACATTCCCACCAACAGTGCAAGAGGGTTCCCTTTTCTCCACACCCTCTCCAGCATTTATTGTTTGTAGATTTTTTGATGATGGCCATTCCAGACAGAGTCATCTTAAAGGGACTTTTTCATGGCTTCAGCCTGGAGGTGACACAATCACTTCTGCTCACATTTCATTGGCTTGAACAAATTATATGACCCAATCCAGAAGGGAAGAAATATTTCTGCCAAGCCTTTAAGGTAAGGTCACAGAGAATATTCTGTACGGCTGACTGACAATTCCTTGGTAGAGGCTCCAATGATATGATTTTCTGAAGCATTTCTAAATGTTTCATTGCATGAGCTACTTTATAATCCACTTGTGCTGGATTGGCTGTCAAAAAGGGGATTTCCTTGGGAGAAGGACTTTCTGAATTCACATCCCCATGTGCTTATTCCAACAGGAATGCTGGCTTTGTATAGCATTGCCTTTACATGCTTGAGCTTCTTGATTTATTAAATTAGGTATTCTTTCTTTGCCGCCTTTCAAGCAGTCCAAATTGTGAGGCAGTCATAGATCTCCACTCTATTCTGAAGCATCAGCAGGGCAGAAGGGAACCTACCACAACCTTGACAGCTATGCTCCTCTCACTCTCTTCCCCACATAGGCTGTCCTCAGTTAATCTTCTTCCAGACAGAGGAAACACAGTAGGACTTGTCATTTGTGCTAATCTGAGCAGACATCTCCACTGTGAATTGTGTTACCCTGGGGCTTCTGTTCAGAGATCAATGCTGGGCTGACATGGGAGGTTTGTGATCCTAGTAAAATTTCTTATAAACGTGCATGTGGTCTTATGTCCTTCAAAATAATGGCACATCTTCATTCATTTGACTCCTGGTCTCTGTGGCACTCCTTGATGCATAGTTAAAGTCACTTGGTAGCCCATCTACCCATCTAGCCCCGACCCCAGCTCTGCTTTACTCCTGAGGCTAATCAGGAACTGGGTCTTCAATGGGAAACAACCCTGCAGACCCCCACTTAGTCAGCCTTGGAGCTCACATCCCAGCTAAATGGCACCTACCTTCTACCTGACTTCATCTTCCAGGGAACCTATCACCTTTGGGAATTCCGAGGCAGTCCTGCAGGTGCTCTAATGAGAAGAGGTCTTTCTATGGGAGGAGTTTTATGATCATTTCTGAAGGGTGCCATTGGATTGTCTTATTCTGAATCCATGTTTCTATTTGGCTTTTACACGGGAATTCCCACAACCGCAGCCAAGGACTGACACATTGCCTGATTCCAGTAGCGTGGTCACTAGTCTCTAAAAATCCACTCCCGGCCCGCCTCCCACGGCAAAAACCATGTTTCCTGTTATTCACACCCTTGTGTGGTCTCGTCTTGAATCTTGGCTGGTGTGTGGCTTGTGCCTGGTCAATGAAGTGTGGCAGAAGTGACACGTCATGACTTCTAAGCCTGGTCCATAGGTATCCTTTCAGCTTCTACCCTGTGCTCTTGGAACCGAGCTGCCACCATCCAAGGAAGCTCTGGAGACACCCATGTGAAGAGGAGCTGAGGAAGCTGTCTTCTAGTCCTTGCTAAGCTCCCGTGGTCAGTCAGCGTCACCATGCCAGCCACGCCATTCAAGCTATTCCTAGACACGTCCCAGACATCATGGACCTTGCTGTGTCCTGCTTGATTTCCTGACCCTCAGAAACATGAGGGGCAGTAAACTGATATTTTAAGCCACTATCTTTTGGGATTATTTGTCACATAGCAATCAATGACCAGAACAGGGGACCCTTGTTTATGTGAAAGATGTCCTCCAGAGGTGTCCAGTGGACTTGGTGCCTGGTGTGTGGTGCACAGTGGGTTTGAGATCCTATTTCCTGAGGCTCTCATATCTGCAGGGACCTGAAACAAGGCCTAGGACAAATGGTTGGCTTCCCAGCCAGTGGGGAGATTTTCCATTTCTCAGTCGCAGACGATGCAGTTTCCCCAATTCCAGGCTTCATTCAGGCAGTCCAGTTCCGTGCTCGAGTCCTGAAGCCTTGACCGTCTCAGAGATGTGACAACATGGCACCTAAAATATCACATCTTGATTCCCACTATATTCTGCAGGGCTTCAGCTCCCATAGCCTTCCAGCCTAAGGATTTGCTCTTTATTTCTGGCACGTGAAGATTTCACCTTCTGCCTTTAAGATCAGTTATTAATTTTTAAAAATATATGTTTTTTCTTCTAGAAGTTTTAATTTGGGGTGGGGGTGAAGGTGGGCTGCAAAGGAGGAGTACCAGAGGCTGCTCCATCTGATATTTTAACCTCATTACCTTATCTTCTTTCTAGAATATTTTTGGGTATTTGCCCCCTACATCACAAGACTGTGCTAGCAAAACCATGAATGTGCTAACTCTTTTAAAAGATGCAAATTCTTTCAGAAAAATGAAACTATGTCGTTGTTTTCTAGATGATTAAATTCATAGTTGTAGTCTATTGTTCCAGGATGGCTCTGACAATTGAAATGCTATTAGCTGTGGGGACCAGCAATGGCAGTTACAGATCAGGGAGGCACCATCTCTGCCCAGTCTGGTCTTCTTTTTAACAAAGAGCTGTGTCCTTAAGATCATGACCGCTCGTAATCCATATCCACTGTAGACAGCAGCTAATGGTGCCAGGCTGCTCACATGGATCTCCTAGATGATGTAGAGGGTTTTTCCCCCATTTATATTTAAATAAAACTAGCAGATGGGAATTCATCTGTAACATTCAGCAAGAGAATTAATATACTGAAATGTGGCCCTTTGACAGTTGCTCAAATGAGTATAAGGCTATCAGGGCAAGTGAATGGAGGAAAAAATAATTATAGAAGGAAGGAAACTGGAAACAGAACTGAGATGATTATGTAAGTCCTTTGAGAAATGAATAAAGGACCCTCTCAGAAGTAATTAAATCTCTCTCTTATATCCACATGCTGCATTCTGGCTTATACACTTAAACACGTCTCCGGTTCCACTGCATCTCTGCTCAAAGACATCAGTGATGACCCAGTGCCCGCATTTATTACACTCCAACTCCTAGAGTTGGTCTTGGGTCTCGGATGCTTCTGCAATCTGGCCTCAATCTACCCCTAGAATAGTGATTCTTAACCTTGGGTGCATTTTTGAATCACTGGGGACATTTGTAAATTGTGGGTGACTTCTCACATACACAAAAATAGACCAAATATTATAACTTACATGCATGCTAATTATATCATTGTCTATATAGTATCATACCCACCAACAGACTTCAATGATAGAGTTGAATTTTGAAAAGATCATTTTGGCTACAGTGTGAAAAAAGACATTATGAAACAACAACAGAAGAAAGTACAGCTGGGAATGTAAGTGAAAAAGTAGATTGGAGAAGTGGGAGAGCTTCAGATGGGTATCTGCAGCATTAGACAATTAAGTAAATTAATATTACTTAAATATATACAAAATGTTAGAACTGTGGTGGGTTCTGAGTGTAAGGGGAAAGAGAATGTATAAAAACAATATGAAACAAAACATCCACCTTGACATCAGGTGTTTCACAGTACAGTGAGAGAGATAATATAAACAAGCAGCTGTAACTGAAGTGGCATAAAGAACAACAAATAAATTATAATGGGGGAATAGAGATCAGATCATGTGGCGATGTTTGTGGAATAATTAATAATAATACTGATGTGTGGGTCCCACCCCAGTGGCGCTGATTTAATTGGTCAGGATAGGACCAGGCATCAGTACTTTTGCAAAGTCTCCATTGACTGGAATGTTCAGTCAGTGCCAAGGAGTGTGTTGTATGGTCTTATCCACGCTTCCGGGCTGCTATGGGGAAATGGAAGGGATACTCCTCCAAGAAGCCTGGGCTCAAGTCTCAGATTTCCCAACAATGACAGCAGAGGACAAGAGCTAACATTTCTTGAGCAGGATCTGTGCTGAGCATTTCATGGACATTTTCTTAGTGTTTCTCAACCCTGGCTGCATATTAAAATAATCTGAGAACTTTGAAAAACTACTAATGTCTTGGTTTGGCCCCAGATCAATTAAATCAAATCTTTGGTATGAGTCTGGACATATTTTTTTTTTTTTTGTAACTGCTCTTGCAGTTGATTATCTGCAGGATGTTGGGAACCACCACCTTTGGGGTCCACTAGGTGATCATATTTTTATAAACCTACTCACTCCTTTATGGAGTCCCTGTTCCCTAGCCAAGCAAGCCTGTTTGCCATATGCTGAAAACATCACTAAGAAGACCCACAGGCCAAGGAGAGCTTCTCAATTATCCAATATCAGGCCAGGTAAAAAGGTCTTTCTCTTATTGGCTAAAGGACTTCTTTTCAAGCTTCTGATTAGTCTGTGAGGCTCCAGTATAGGAAGTACAAAGAGCACATTAGTCACTAACAGTGGAATCTAGAAATAGGTAATTTACATTTCCTCCCTCTCTTTTCTCTCCTCTACCTGAAGGGAGGCCATTGTATATTTAGTTAAGGATCTTGGGGAGAGGGCCAAAATAACTGGGGATAGCCCTTCCCATACAAACTTGCTGAAGTTTGGTCAGAAAGTAGCCTTTCTAGGTATTCCAAGTAGGAAAGGTTTTAGATACAGGGAATGAGACTTAAGAGGGCTTAGGGAAGCTTTGGCTTGAGTTCATAAAATCAGAAAGCACCTGAGAGGCAACAAAGCACCTGCAGATGACCTTAGTTTGCCCATGGCACCAAAGCAGGTGGTTTACAGGAGCTCACCAGGAGCCTGCAAACTTCAAGAATCTTTGGAAGCACCAGGAAATCAGGTAACTTCCAAGAACTCGCTTAGAAGTTGCTGCTGATAATCGCATGTTTGCCATCTGCTCGTGTTCTGGCAGAACGGCCACTGGAGAAAGTGGTTTCTCCTTCTCAACTATCTTCCAGATCTCATGTCTGTACCCCTCAGGGGCAGAATGTGACCTGGAAGTAAATGGGAAAAACAATTCTGGGAAATGCAGCCTTCTCCCCTGTGATGCAAAGCAAAACCTGGAGAGAGGCAGTGATCACATGGAATTAAGAACAGACAATCTGGCAAAATGAACTCAAGGTAAGTCAAGACAAGCTTATTTGGGGGAAGACTTAGAGGGGGAAAAAAAGAAAAGGTGAGAAAAAATGTAAATGGGAAAAAGAAAGCTGAAGAAAAAATTTCTCTTGAAAGCAGAGTATGTAGCCAGCAGGAAGGTGCCTCTGTGTACTTGTCCCCACGAGGCTCACAGAGTGACTTTCCTGTGGTGATTTGAAATCTATGATTTAGTCCTCAGCACGGCATATCCAGAAATTAGGTGTTCAATCTGTAACCACCTCCCCCAAACCTCACAGTTTCCTGATAACAATCTATACGAGAGACTTAAGTAGTCATCAGAAGGTGGTTTCATGATCGTATAATCAGAGAAAGAATTGGTGGCTGGTCTTGGAGACCCCTTCAAACTGTCCTAGACCAGTGTGTGTTTAATATCTGCACCCACACGAGACTTCTGTTCCTCAGGGCTTGGCACACTGTCTGTTTTGCTCACCACTCAATCCCTGGCGCTTAGCATAAGCCTGGTGCATGGTAGATGCTCCATGAGCTCTGATTAATTGAATGGATACATAATCATCGTGAGGCCTGATGACATATCCTTGATTCAAAGGACAGAACACTACACTAGTGACCTGATTTAGTACTTCTCTCTCTTGGTCAGTAGCAGATACTTAGTTCCATAGTTTCTCTCCTTTTATTAAAAAATTTCATATTGTCAGTCTTTTTTAATCTATAGATCTATATATATATATATGATATGTGATATATAGACATATAGGTATAATATATATCCGTATATATAATATATGATATACTGTATCTGCATGTATTGTAAACTGTATCTCTGTATATTATATATATTTCTCTATATATTATATATACAGTTACAGAAAGTTATAGATATATATTACATAATGTATATATCTAATGTATATACATGTATTATTACATATTATATTATCATATTACTATTTAGAGGATTGCATATTACTGAATAATCTATAGCAAAGTAACTATTTCAGTGGATCTAGAAGACTCTGCCTTTTCCCATCATGGATCGGTTTAATAAATTTAACTATTAAATGGAAACCTTCTTTCCCTTTCTTTTACATCCGGGGCTTGGAGGTTTGTGAGTGTCCATCAGGATTTCCTACATGCAGATGCCAAGAAGCTCTACTAAAGGCATACCCCTCACCTGTGCTCTTCCAGCACTACCTGGCCAGGTGTCTTCCAGCGGGCTCCATGTTCCCTTCTATAGCCTGTTTTCTCTACACCGACTCTCTAGGTGGATTAGACCAAGCTCCTCAATGTCCCATTGATTAATTGATTGATTGATGATTGATGGAGGAAGATCAAAACTTCAACACTAGATTGTTAAGCTAGGGCTGACTAATAATTTGCTGAGCAACAGGTGTGGTAAAGATGTTCTTCCTCGGTTCCCTGGCTTTGCTTATGCTGTGCCCTTCATATGCAATACTGTGAGTTCCTCCTGCCACCCACTGTTTAATTCAGTTTAATTCTCTCTACTTTTCTGGGAGTGGTTCATGGTGTTCCAAGGAGCCTTCCCAAACAACTCTGTCCTACTTTGTTCTCTTTTATTCTAATCTACTCTGTACATTTGGCTATACTAGTCATTTTAGTGCTAATTATATTCCATTATACTTTTCCTAAATTCCTTCAACTTTGTGTGTGATAATAAATTCTTGAGATAAAGGAACATGTCACATATTGGGGAGTGTGTGTGTGTGTGTGTGTGTATTCCCGCATAGTGCTTAGCAGAATGTTAGGACCTGTAAATATTTTATATTCATTTTTCATTTATTCATTTGTTCATTCATTCTCTCAACAAATATCTATTGAATGACTACTATGTGTCCAGGTCCTTTTCTAAGTTGTTATAGAACAAAAATCCCTGCCCTGTATTTTAGGGAGTGTAGGCAAACAATAAACAATAAACTCAGTGCATAAGTAAATTATAGTATAGTAGAATGTAACAATTGCTGTGCAAAAAAAAGGAAAAACAGAACAGTGTGAAGGAAGTCTCAGGAATTCTGGGATCTAGGGCTGGTGGGTTGTATTAATTAGAAACCCATAAGAAACTGATATTTGAGCAAAGATCTGAAGAACACGAGAGAGTGAGCCATGCAGACATCTGGAGAAAGAGCTCTCTAAGCTGAAGATACAGCATGTGCAAAGGTTCTGAGGTAGGATTGTGCCTGGCATGTTGGAAGAACAGCAAGGGGTCCTTTGGGCTGGAGCAGAGTGAATGAGGGAGATAGCAGTAGAAGAAATCAGAGAGGTAATGGAAAAGCCAGATCATGTACCTTAAAAGGTCTTTGTAAAGCTTTTTGGATTTTACTCATGGTAAACTGGGGAGTCATAGGAGGGATGTGAGCAGTGGCATCACCTGATCTGATTTTTATTTCAAAAGGACCTTTCAGATTGCCAAGTCGAGAGTATTCCAGAGACCTAAAGAGTAGAAAACCTTCTCTTTAAAGGGTCAGATAGTAAATATTTTAGGCTTTGTGGGCCATATGATCTCTGTCAAATCTGTTCATTTCTGTGCCATTTTAGCACATAAATAGCCAGGGACAATATGTAGACAAATGGGCCTATCTGTGTTGTAATAAAACTTTATTTACAAAAACAGGCAGTTGACAGAGTTTGACTTATGGACTATAGTTTGCCACCCTTGGCATAGACTATAAAGAGGCAACTACAGAAACAGGAAGACCTATCAGGAGGCTACTGAAGTAATCCATGCAGGAGATGTTGAAAGCTCAGAACTGAGTGGAAGCAATAGAGATGGCAAGAAGTGGTTGAATTTTTTTTTAAGGCAGATGATTTTCTGATGAATTGCATGTGTGGTGTGAGAAAAAGAGATGAGTCTAGGATGACTTCTTGTTTGTTCTAAGCAATGACAAAGATGTGCTGGCAGCAGTTGAGGTGTGGAAAGCTGTGCATGAAGAAGGGCATTTTTAGACGTGTCAAGTAAGCGGTTGGCAACACAAGTCAGAGCATCGTGAATTGGATTAGCCTAAAAAGTATGCTACAAGGACACGTTTTAAACTCAAGTGTTGATTGCTCAAATTTGAGACAATGACCCAATTGTACAAAAAGCTGGGGAATTCAGAAGCATGCAATGATATTACCGTGGAGGAAGAAGTTGGTCATAGATCATGTCCAGCCTCTGTTTGTATAACAGTGATCACACTGTTACTGCCCAAGAAACAGTAAGCCAAAGAAAACTGAGTTAAAAGTCACTGAGAGTTGTAAAACTTCCATTAATTATTAAAATTAGAAACAGGCAACAATTCTTAATGTTAAAATTTTTGGCAGAGTTCATCTAGAATTGAGCCAATAATTTCTGAGCCAAGGACAGAGTTGCACAGGACAGAGTTGTGGTGCCTGTCTGTATACTAAGTTGCTCTACTCTGAGAATCCTCAAGGTGTGACCACAAGGACCCTTTGAACAGGTGCTGGTGGCTCTCAAACCCCTTTAGGGGAAAAGGACCACCTGCAACTCCAGGTTCCTCATTCTTGCGTCCTCACGCTGCAGAGGGGCTATGGGGCAGGGCAAAAGGCACTTGAAGACTTTTGCCAGGCCACTTACCCTCTCGGAGCCTTGTAATCCTCATCTGGAAAACGGGAATATTTATCTCACAAAGCTGGTATAAAGTTGAAAGTGATGATATTTGTAAACATCCTGAAGGTTTGTGCTCACCAATCACCCTTCTATCTGAATATCAGGGAGACAAACACAATTGCAGTTCATTTGATCTGTGTAAGTTCCTGAGTTGAATCGAATAAGCTAACTTTATAACTTCATAAATTTTACTTTTCTCAGGCAGAGTTTTATTGTTTTTAATCTTCAAAGATATTTGGAAGGCTCCCAACTCTTGGGTAGAGATATATTCTGCCCTGCTCTGGATTCCAGGCATTAACTGCCCAGCTGCCCCAGTCCTGAAGCCCTGAGAAAAATCTCCCCCTGACCCCTCCCCTGAATAGAAACTCCTGAGGATTAAGAACTCTGTCTTTTCCCCCCTACCATTTGTAATGAGGTTATCTCTCCAACATCCACTTCTTCTTTTAGTAAGAACCCAACTTTTAGTTCAAATATCTCATCCCAGCCAGTGTGCTCTGGGGAAAGCTAAATCCCTAGGAGTGGGGCGTTTGACTTCAATCTGAGCTCATCAGTAATTGCATATCTTGTTCACACTGATTAGTTCACATATGAGCATATAGCTCAAGTTAGGTTGGTGAGGTGCATGTACGTGTTTGCTAAGCACTGCCGGGAAGGGTGGCTTCCTACATTTCTAAGGAAATTTCTAAAAGTCAGTCTTTCTCTGTGCATGTGGACAAGAGTTCCCCAGGAGTCATTAGTAAGCATCCTTTATGGGTTCACTTGTGTCCCCCTACCCCCCCCCCCGACAAAATGTTGTTGAAGTCCTAATTCCCAGTACTTCAGAATGTGAAAGTATTTGGAGATAGGGCCTTTACAAAGGTAATTAAGGTAAAATGAGGTCATATGGGTTGGACTTAATCCACCTGACTAATGTCCTTATAAGCAGAGGAGACTAGGACACAGACATTCACACAATCGAAGAAAGACCATGTGAAGTGTAAAAATTGATAAACAGAAACCTCAATTAAAATAGAGTCAGGAAGCCAGAAGGGGGAGCTCTCCTGTCGTATGAAGACAGCAGAGCCCAACAGGAAGAAGAAAGACTTTCTCTTCTTGCCTGGCAAGAGCTCAGCCAATGAGAAAACGTCAGCACAACTCAGCCAATGAAAAGCCATTATCGTTTGAACTCTCAAGTCCTCCAGTGGACCCTTTGTTTCCTGTAGCCATCCCAGCTTCCCTTTCCCCTCTTTAAAAGAGTTCTCCTCTCCTTCCTGTGAGAGGACTTGCACATGGCTTGCCATACTTGCACACCCTGAATGGCAATTCTTTACTGATCCTGAATAAAACCTTTTTTTTCTGGAGAAATAATTGTCAGTCTATTTGTTATAGGTCAACAGAAGACAAAAAAAGAAGATGGCCACCAATTCAAGGAGAGAGGCCTCAGAAGAAACCAAACTTGCCAACATCATCATCCTGGACCTGTAACCTCCAGATCTGTGAGAAAAAATTTCTGTTGTTTAAGCCACCCAGTCTGTGGTAATTGTTATGGCAGCCCTAGCAAATGAATACAGCATCCTACAACCAGGATGAGGAACAAGGCTGAGGGGGATGCCTTCTACCATGTCAGAGACAGGGTCCTTGGTGGCATTCCTGAATTGCTAAGCAAATCAAGCCCAAAGCTTATTCTGTCACTGAACTTTGCCTGACAAAAGCAAAATTGTCCCCCTTTTTGCTTTATTGTTTCAACTGTAACTAATAACCAAGTACACCACTGTGTCCTTAGTACCTAGAACCAAGCCTCATCGTGGTAAGTGCTTAATAGTATTTGTTGAATGACTAGAGGAAGGAATGAAAGAATAAGCCACAAAAGGAATTGTAGTGTGTTGATCTGGGAAGCCCAGTGAGGTAGCAAGCAGCAGAGGAGTGAGTCAATCTTATTATTATTACTATTATTACTACATTCCATTGGACACGTTCTATGTGGACCAGGAGACAGATATTACCATTTTTAAGCAACAGAGCTAATTCATAAAGGTGACCTGTACTCATTATAACAAAAGTTGTTTAATTGGCAGACATCTGAAAATGTAAAAAATTCCCCTCAATTTCTACAACTGGAAATTTCTAATTAGAAGCACAGGACTACTAGAGCCAGATCACTTCTGGTCTCTTAAGATCATCCAGATAACTCCTTCATTTTAGAGATGAGAAAACGAAGGCTTAGTGAGGTTAACTGCCCTTTCCAGGTCACACAGTGTGCTAATGGTGGAGCAAAGGGAGGGAACAAAAAAGAAACCCAGTTTCTCTAAAGAAGAAAAAGTTTTCCTGGGATAAGAGTTCATTCCTTTTAGTTAAATTATTCCCATAGTAATAGGACAATACCTTCTTTTCCTGCTCAAGAGAAACTGATTTTCTTTACAAACATAGACCATCTCTTCTCAGAGTGGGAAACAATGATGGTATTGTATAGCTACTGTATGAGTAATCTAAATGAAAAGCATGCACATTTATTCAGATGTTAGCCAATCAAGCAACTTTTAGTGGAATGAGTGAGTCATATGGTAGAGAAATTTTGTAATGTTAAGTAGAAAAGAATACACAAATGTCAGAAAAAAAATCCTTTTAAAAAAACCCTTTTAGTTCAGGAAACATACTTAAATCTTAAGCAGTGTGTTTTGTGTTCTTTTTACACTTTAGAAAAACTTTGGCATTGTGGCATAAAAGGTGAAAGATGAGATAATAAAACATTAGGTAAGTTGTAAAAAGAGAAATACTGAGAAGTTGACAGCGATAAAACGGTACTGGATAATATAAGGAATGAACGTTTTGAAACTGCTCAAAAGAAAAGCAACTCTTAAGATACTTTAGAAACATTAAAAAGTAGAGTTAACACTGCTAATCAAAATCAAATCAATAATTAGAAAAAGTTTTAATAGTTAGAAGAATAGGACCAAGATATCTAAATGGTGAGAGAGAAGTACCATAGTTACTGACATATGAATAGTTAGTGCTCCTGAACATAAGAACAAATGGAAGATAATCAATATTCAGACATAAATAAAATGAGCTAAGAAATCACTTTAATCTGCAGATCCAAAGAGCTTACTTGGCAAAAAGCAGAACTGAGATAGTGGATCAATAAATAGATATAAACAGGTAAAAGTATGAATCCTCAAAAAAAAAAAAAAAACTAGGGGACTTCCCTGGAGGTCCAGTGGTTAAGACTCTGAGCTCCCATTGCAGGGGGTGCGGGTTTGTTCCCTGGTAAGGGAACTAAGATCCTGTACCCAGCTCAGTGCAGCAAAAAAAAGGAAAAGAAAATCTGGAAACAAAAGAAAAAATCTGGTAAGCTATAAAGGAAGAAATTCCAGGCTGACTTTAGACTTCTCTGTAACGTGGGGTGCCAGAAGTCAGTGGAGCAACATCTATGGTGATCTGAGTTGTGAATTCAAGATGTCCTCATCTATACTGCCATTGTTGTGGAGGCAAGAGAAAGTCTTTTTCATTGATGCCAGGTGCTTGAGAATCCTATCCAGGCTGAAAGAGGAAAAATATTAGCACTCAAAGTACTCCAGAAAACTGGAAGCTCTATCAAAATAAAGGAACCAAGAATGGGGAAGCCAACTATTGGTGAGCACTGAAACATTCAAATATAGAAATACTTGCTGATAATTATTGCAAGCATAGTCACAAAGCAGAAGACAAATGCGATAAATATATTTTTTTAATGAGATTTTATTAAAATGCTTAGTCCCGTGCTTGGAAAGTAAATGCAATAAAAATTAAATAGATGCATTTAATATTAATATCACATAAATAAAATTTAAGCAAGCTAATAAAAGAAACTAGAAGGATTGTGTGTGTGTGTGTGTGTGTGTGTGTTTGTAACATTAAGCACTCAGACCTATATTAAAGATATATTAGTCAGGAGCCTTTAGGAGCCAAATAACAAAATGTTAAAATTTATAAAATAAATATTGATTAAAAATACTGGGAGAAAATGAGAAAAAGTGTGAAACTTTTTAACAGCACTTTTAGTCACTCATGACATATCAAACAGGCAAGAAGTACATGTATGGAAATAGAGAAAATCTGAAGACTGTAAATAAGAGCAAATTCAGAAAGATAAGCACAAAGAATACCTTGAGAGGGCTTCCCTGGTGGCGCAGTGGTTGAGAATCTGCCTGCTAATGCAGGGGACACGGGTTCGAGCCCTGGTCTGGGAAGATCCCACATGCTGCGGAGCAACTAGGCCCGTGAGCCACAGCTACTGAGCCTGCGCGTCTGGAGCCTGTGCTCCGCAACAAGAGAGGCCACGATAATGAGAGGCCCGCGCACCGCGATGAAGAGTGGCCCCCACTTGCCGCAACTAGAGAAAGCCCTCGCACAGAAACGAAGACCCAACACAACCAAAAATAAATAAATAAATAAATTTAAAAAAAAAAAAGAATACCTTGAGAGACTGAATATACATATGGACAATGACCAGACTGTATATAAAAATGGAACTCTGAACCACAACCTGAAGTAACCAGCTCAGGAAGCCAACCTACTATCTGTAGCAACCAGTCCAGAAAGCCAAACAATAACTGCTGTAGTGATCTGCCCCAAATAGGCAGCCCTTGATTAATAACTGACAGCTTCCCTTATTAATAACTGACTCTGCTTCCAACTTAGGACCAAACAGAGAAAGACAAATATGCAATGCTAACCAATCACATAGGATGCTGTACTTCTGGATAGTCTGCCTACTGCTTCCCATGCCAACAGTTTCCAATCAGGGCACACCTGCAGTCTTTTCTTTCTTTTTTTTTTTGTGTGTTACAAAGCTTTCCCACTCCTCTGCCTACCTTTGAGTCCTGCCAACACAAATGATACTGACTGACTTCCTTGCTATAGTAGGCACTAAATAAACAACCATTGCTTTTATTCATTTAGGTGATTTTTTTTTAATTTCCACAATTTTAATTATTATGTCCTAATTTTTAGTAAATGTTAAATATTTTTCAAAATAAATAATTACTTGTTATACCTCAAAGGTACTTTTAGTAAATTCCAAAGAGCAGGAATCCTTCTAAAAATATTCTCTGACTGCAAGGCAATACAATTAAATGTGAATTACAAAATGTTAAAGAAAAATAAAGTCACCTGGAAATTAAAGATAAAAATAACCAAAAACTACTAAATAGTTATTTAGTAGTGAAAGAGGAAATTAAAAATTCAACACTAAAATATTTGGAAAATAAAAACAATAAGAATTATCTCATAAAATTTATGAATTCAGAAAAAAATCCATAGTCTTAAGCATTTTCATTATGAAAGGAAAGAATTACAAGTAATATCATCAAGATGGCAACATAGATCATTCCTGACTTCAGTCCCCCTCACAAGAAGACCGACTAGCAAGTGTCCATAGACAAGACATGATTGTGAAAATGCTAGAACACAGGAGTGAGGTGAAACAACCCCCTGGACCACAGAGACCAAGAAGGACCACATTAGAAAGGTAATTTGAAGAACTACACTCTGACAGCATCATCCTTCCCCCAGGCAGGCACAAGGCCACACTGAGAGGGCCCTACTGGGCCTACAATTTCTCCAGTGGGGAAAAAATATCCCAAAGTGAGCATCCACTTCCCCCAATGTTGCAGGATGCTTCCCAGGATGCCCTCTCTGGTCTCAACTCACAAGAATCACTGGGGAAATCTGCAGGGCTTGACCACTGTGGATCAGAAACAAGCAGAGAAGAAGGGTGGAGCTTATAGCAACCAGTGCTCAGATCTTGGCAGATGACATTTCTCTTCACACATGCACCAGAGCAAAGATCACAGATGGTGACCCCATTTGGCTAGGGAGCTTAGTTGGTATTTTTGCCTGATTTGGATTGCAGGCTATAAAATCAACATACAAAAGTCAGCTGCATTTCGATGCACTAACAATTATCTGAAAAAGAAATAAAGGAAGCAATCCCATTTTCAATAGCATCCAAAACAATAAAATACTTATTAATAAATTTAATGAAGGAGGTGAAAGATCTGCACACAGAAAATTGTAAGATACTGATTAAAGAAATTGAAGAAGACACAAATAAATGGAAAGATACCCCCTGTTCATGGATTGGAAGATTTAATATGTCCATAATACCCAAAACAATCTATAGATTCAATGCAATCCCTGTCAAGATTTCAATGGCATTTTTCCACAGAAATAGAAAAAAATTCCTAAAATTCATATCAAACCACAAAAGACCTCAAATACCCAAAGAAATTCTGAGAAAGAAGAACAAAACTGGAGGCATTACACGTTCTGATTTCAAAATATACTACAAAGCTGTAATAATCAAAACAGTATGGTACTGGCATAAATATAGACACATAGACCAATGAAACAGAATTGAGAGACCAGAAATAAACCCATGCATATACAGTCAACTAATAGTTGACTGTAGGGAGCCAAGAATACTCAATGGATAAAAGATAATTTCTTCAATAAGTGTGCTGGGAAAACTGGATATTCACATACAAAAGAATGAAACTGGACCCCCTATCTTACACTGCTCACAAAGATTAATTTGAAGTGGATTAAAGAAAAATGTAAGACCTTGAAGCCATCAAACTCCTAGAGGAATACATAGGGAAAAACTCCTCGAAATTGTTCTTGGCAATGATTTTATGGATATGACACCCAAAGCATAGGTAACAAAAGCAAAATAACCAGGCAGGAATATGTCAAACTAAAATGCTTATGCATAAAAAAAGAAATGATCAACAAAATGAAAAGGCAACATATGGAATGGGAGAAAATATTTGCAAACAATATATCTGATAAGGGGTTAATATCCAAAATATATAAGAAACTCATACAACTCAATAGCCAAAATAGAAATAATCCATTTAAATTATGGGCATAGAACATAGACATTTTTCCAAAGAAAATATTCAAATGGCCAACAGGTACAAGAAAAGATACTCAACATCACTAATCATCAGGGAAACGCAAATCAAAACCACAAAGAGTTATCACCACAAATGTTAGAATGGCTATTATCAGGAAGACAAGAGGTAAGTGTTGGTGAGGATGTGGAGAAAAGGGGACTTTTGTACATTTTTGGTGGGAATGTAAATTGGTGTTGCCACTATGGAAAACAGTATGGAATTTCCTTAAGAAATTAAAAACTCCCATATGATCCAGCAATTTCACTCCTGTGTATATATATCCAAAGGAAATAAAATCTCTATCTTCAAAGTATCTGCACCTCCATGTTTATGGCAGCATTATATACAATAACCAAAACATGGAAATAACCTAAGTTTTCATCAGTGGATGAATGGATAAAGAATACATGGTATAGGGCTTCTCTGGTGGCACAGTGGTTAAGAATCTGTCTGCCAATGCAGGGAACACAGGTTCGAGCCCTGGTCCAGGAAGATCCCACATGCCGCGGAGCAACTAAACCCGAGTGCCACAGCTACTGAAGCCCGCACGCCTAGAGCCCAAGCTCCACAACAAGAGAAGCCACCTCCGTGAGAATCCTGCGCCCTGCAACAAACAGTAGACCCCACTCGCCGCAACTAGAGAAAGCCCACACACGGCAACAAAGACCCAACGCAGGCAAAAATAAATAAATTTATATAAAAAAAGAATACATGGTACACATACACAATGGAATATTATTCAACCATAAAAAGAAAGAGATCCTCCCATCTGTGACAACATAAATGAATCTTGAGGGCATTATGAAATGTCAGAGAAAGACAAATGCTATATGTGGAATCTAAAAAAAAGAAAAAAAAAAGAACTCATAGAAACAGAGGACAGATTGGTGGTTGCCAGAGGTGGGGATTGGGGGAAATGGGTGAAGATGATCGAAGGGAAAAAATTTCTCGTTATAAGAAGAATAAGTTCTGGGGATGTAATGTACAACATGGTGACTGTCATTAACAATACTGTATTGTATATTTGAAAGTTGCTTAGAGAGTAGATTTTAAAGGTTCTTAACATACTCCCCTCCCCCGCCAAACACAAATTGTAACTATGTGAGGTGATGGATGCTAACTGAACTTATTGCAATAGGTACATACAGCATATCATTACTTTGTACATATTAAGCTTATACATAGTCTATGTCAACTTTATCTCAGTAAAGCTGAAAAAATATTTAAAAAATGAATGAGCAGAATTAAAATAAATAAATGAACTGAGTATGCAACTCAAAACCCCAGGGAAAAAGTGAGTGAAATTAGCATTGGAAGTGGTAGTGAACTCCATGGATGGCCTTGAATACCTCAGTCTTCCTGGTCTCACCTCCCTTGCTGAACCTCTCAATTTTCTCTGCTGTCAGATAATTAACAGGAAGGCTTTGAGGGTGGCACATACCTTCGTTTATTAGTAAATTGCTCTCCAGAAAGTGCTTTGAGGCAAAGCTAATTTCCACCAATGTGAGAAGATTTGGTCCTATCAGAAGAAGGACATTATTTGAATATATGCCAAAAAAATATATTTTCTGTCTTTCCTTGGTTGAACACTCAATGGGAGTTACTCTCATTAGCTCCCCTTCTTTATGGCATTTGAATAAAACAGACAAGTCCATCTTGAAGATGATAAATGACTAATAAATTTTAATTGGCACTTTAGCTCGTAAAATATAAACAGTCATTAAATTCATCCAGTAGATTGTTAAAATGGAAGTGCTAAAAATGGCAGAATATGCCAAAATAGCAGCTTTAAGAACTTCTGGTTTCCTTCCGTTCTCAAGGCTAATCCTACAGTCAAAATTCCTATGGAAGATATAGAGAAGAATTAGGGATCAGAAGGGTGGAGAAGAGGGAAGTGAATTAAAATATACAGATGCAAAATAAAAACAATTCTTCAAATGTCTGGTAAATGATGTGTTCTTTGTTTTCACAAATACTAGTGCTGCTATAGTTACTGTAAGGGAAAGAAAGGCCAAATTAGGTGTGGCTTCTTCTCTGATACACTAGCTAGGGTGGAAGAAAATGCTCCTTTTAAAAATAAGCAAATTAGACTTGAGTAGGTACAGATAGAACATTTACAGGTGAACAAAGAGAATCCGTGTCCTCAAGGAACTGGTCATGATTCTATAACTATTGCAAGCCAATAGGGCTTTTGTTTTCAGAGTCCTTTTTAAACAAGACTCAGTGTGGATCTGTGTTGGTAGCTTGTAGAGCATTTGTCCCATGACATTTTTCATCATCTTTTAATCCTGGATGACCTAACAGGACATTGGCCAGTTTGAAGCTCACAAAAGTGTCTTCTTTTGATGCAGTAAATTCATGTCTATAAATTTTCTTAAATAAATAATAAAGAATGCTCACAAGATTTAATTGTGAGAATATTCATTGCAGAATTGCTAATAATAGCCAAAAACTGGGTTGGGGGGAAGGTTATGTGAATAGTCAACAATAGGAGTTTATCTACTTAATGGGGCAGTCATCCAATGGGTCACTGCAGTGTTTGGACAACATGCGAAGTGCTGGCCTTCCAAGACATGAGGTCTGAAGAAGAAAACATGGCACTCTGGAGGAAGCACCTTCAAAGCAGTCAAATGGGTAGTCAAACAGAGATTCATTGTCTAAACTTCTCAATTCTCAATGGAAACTGAAATACGGAAGACAAGCTATGCCAGAGACTGCTACTTATCTCTGTTCTCTCATTCTTCCTTAGGAAAAGAAGCTTGATTTTATTCTGGCCAATGGGTTAAAAATGAACAAACAAAAACATTTACCAGCTTTTCTTCAGTTAGAGATAACAAATGAGATGCAAGCAAAAATTAATGGGTGGGAGTTCTAGGAATGCCAGTTAAGAGGACACATAGCTGGCATGAGCCCCTCTTGTCCTTCCTCCTGTCGTCCTTTCTGTTAGACTAGAATCTGGGGATGGTGGTAGGAGTTCTAGCAGCCATCTTGAGCCAAGAGCCATCCATACCATGAGGTGACCTTGAGTATGAAAGTCCTTTAATGTAGTAAAAATATACAGGAGGCTGAGACCCCAGTGATAAGAAAATAAAATATGAGCCCTGGACCGTCTACCTCCAGAATTCTTTACATAGGTGAAAATAAATCCTTGTAAACTTAAGCCACCATTATCTGGATTTTATAGATGTGCAGCTGAATCTAACTCCAATTGATTCACCTACTAAATGGAAATCAAAATGTTCCTTAAAGAATCACTCAAGGATACCGGCCTGTAAGTAGGAAGCTGCTCTTAGGAGGTGAGTCATGATGGAAAATATTATTTAATGAAAGGCATTAATATTGCCTTACCCAGTAATAACTGTTAACGCTTATTTTTCTCTATCAGAAGAGCCAAGAATAATGTCTCTGAATTTAATTTTTCAAATATGTGTGTCACTGATGATGTCAGTTGAATCTGATGATTCAAGAATATGTTTATGTGAAAAAATTTGGTCATCCTATAAAACAACATTGGAGAGTCAAAGACACAACTGGTTGTAGCTGAAAGTTTTAAAAATACATAATATTCAATTTTAATATATTTGCTTTGCTATAATGCAATCTCCCTCTGTTGCCAGAAACATTTGACAAAGTCTTTTAAACATAGAAAGTTATGTTTCTGTGGATGATTTTAAAGAATATAAAAGAAAGGGGAGCTGAGGGCCTTGTTAGCGTCAGTATGGCTTAAAAAAAAAAAAAAAAAAAAAAAAACACTAGGGAAGGTGAGATGCCTGTAAAAGAGAGCAAAGGTTCAGCAGAATTAGCAAGTAAGAACCAGAAGTGATGACTAAAAATATAAAGTCCAGAAAATTTGAAGAAATCTTGGGGAGGCCATTAGCATAGGATAGGGGACTCAAATCAAGTTTATGTAAATCTGAAAGAATAGGATCCTTCAGCTGATACCAGAGTAACCTTTTTATACATACTGAAGACTCAGATACGTATTCTCAAATCCCTTACTACAGAATCTGAGATCATGGTGAAATGTGTATGAAGGAAATTTTAACACCTTAAATAAGAAGTTAGCCTAATCTCAGACTCTAGGCAAACCTTCTCTCTCCAAGAATTCTTTAGTTGAAATGCTCCTGATCTGACCCCTTGAGTTTTTCCAGAGGGAATTAACAAATTAATTTATCTAGACTATCCAGAACATTCATGAGAAATTAAGCCCAGGTTAACACAGCAGACTATGGATTTGACTAGAACACGCAACTCTTCTTTTTGACAATAGATGGTGAAATTTCAGTTGTTCATTTATTATTATTCTTGACAGTACTTTCAATTCTAAGCTGATTTCCTTACCACCTCTAAATTCTTACACTCTAGAAGAACACATAGTTTTGTAGAATGTGGGTTACAACACTGTAATTGAAAAAATATGGTGAAAGAAAGTTACTATACCCTCATCCAAGAATTTTGCATTTACTCGATAATCCTAATTACCCTTTACTCTATTTTCTGGGATATATTCTTTAAGCTCATAAGACGGTATGATATGGTAATATCACCTTAGTGAACCATGGAGGCTGCTGTGTATAGGCAAAGTAGAACCCTTTAGAACGCTTTGGTAGCACTGATAATGATATTTTCAAGTTTGTTGTATAAGAAGTTATTTTTATAATGGAATCATATAAATATTTAAATATGTTAAATTTGCTGGAAGAAAAATTCAAATTTGAGTTTTATATCCCTATAGAAATTTCTCCCAAATTTGCAGTTGCATTTTGGACTGATAATACACCAATTCTATTGGTAAAATAATTGAAAGTGAGGAGCCATTGGAATTCTGCACACACTGCAGTTATGTACCTGTGATGGCCAGCTGAGTCACAAAGAAGGTCATTCTCGACTTCCTCTTCCTTCTCCGTGTAGAGAACAGCACGATGGCATTTCCAACAATGGTGAAAACAAAGAGGACCCACAGAGTTATCAACTGCTCAGTCTGTGAGAAACAAAGCAACACAAAACTGGTGTATCAGTGAGGACCAGGGTACTTTACAGAATGCAAGGCTCAGGCTTTGGTGTTGAAATGTCTTCCTTCTGGTCTCCTATCCCCACCTGTCAAAGCTCTACTCTCAAGAGAACAAAGACACAGTGGTCCTTATTTATACTGGCAGCAGTGTAAATTGATGCAACCTTTAAAAAGATCCATTTGGAAATATATGTCAAGAGACAAAAATGTATACACAGTATTCTTGCCAAGCAATTTTAAGCCTATGTGAAAGAATTCTAAGTTTGAAAAAGACCACTACAATCACAAAGATGTGCATATTTATTGTAAGAAGAAATTGGAAATTGTTGGAAGATAATAGGATAGTTAAGTAAATAAAACACTTCAATTCAGTGAACTATTATGTAGCTATTAACAATGACAGCATGAAGATTATGTGGCAACATTAAAAATGCTTATAATATAATGGTAAATTGAAAAACATAATAAAATTGTATGTTGGGTGTGATTACAACTCTGCAAAATTATACATGTAGGGAAAAGACTGAAGTATACTAAAATGTTAAGAGTGGTTATTTTAGGGTAGTGTGATTATGGGTTATCTTACTATTTCTCCTTTGACAGGATTGTATAATATAGTAATATTAAAGTTCCACTGAATAATGTATAATTAGTAAAGGTGAAAAAAGCAGGAATGCTACTCATTTAAAACGTCAAGTTCTTCATAAAAAGTTTTCCACTCTTCCTTCAAATGGAACTTTGCATCTACCTAAAGTCCATAGCCCAGAATAAGCAGAACCCCGGGGCAACGGGATGGGTTGGACATAAGGACGGGGTGGGCTGAGCTGTGGGTGAGGAACAGGAAGCCAAGGGGATCCAGAGGCAAGTCGGAGATCAGAAGCCAAGAGACTTCAGCCCAAAAGGTCTGGGCAGAGTCCTGGTAAGAAGGCACACGTCTAAGACTCGGATGAGAAGTGCTTCTCCTGTTTGGAGAAGATGGTAAGAAGAGCCTGAAGAAACCCCTTGTGATGGTAAAATTGTATGTGTCAACCTGGCCAGGCTAGAGGACCCAGCTGTTTGGTCAAACCCTAGTGTAAGGTGGTTGTTGTGAAGGTATTTTATAGATGTGATCGACATCTACAACCACTCGACTTTAAATAAAGCAGATTACCCTCCCTAATATGGGTGGACTTCAACCAATGAGTTGAAAGCCTTGAGAGCAAAAGCCGAGGCTTCCCAGAGAAGAAGGAATGCTTCCTCAAGAATTCCTTGTGGAACATAGAGATCAAGCCTAAGTTTCCAGCCTGCTATATCCTTTAAGGATTTCAGACTTGCCAGTCCCCACAATCACGTGTACAAATTCCTTAAAATAAGTCTCTCTCTCTCTTTCTCTCTTTCAATAAAATATGTTATCTATCTATCATCTATCTATTTATTTATCTATCTATCTATCTATCTATCATCTATCTTCCTATTGGTCCTGTTTTCTGTGGAGAACCCTGCCTGACACACTCCCTGAGAATCTGAGGCATCACGGCAGCACTTCTTATATACTAAATTAATTTTAAATTATACAATAACAGCCAAATAAATTCTTCTATAATAATTCAGATAAAGCTCAAATCCCCTTTGTCCACCACTTTCCATCTTGATCAACTCTTTCCATCTTGATCAACCCATCTTGCAGAAGGTAAATATCCTTTTGATTACATTGTATATCCTTCCTATCCTTTGAAAAATACGTCATAAGCATGCACACACACACACATCCATAGCAAATAAATATCAAGCTGATATTAAAGTTCTCCATCTCACATTTACAGATGGGTCCTGAGGCCCTGGTGGAGGTCAGGGCCTTGGAGCCACAGAACGGTGGAAGTTAGGGAGGGTGGGCCTTGTGGTGGTGCCGGGGGATGGGTGGGTGCACAGCTGGAGTGGGAGGACCGCAGGGTGGATGACCTCTGCTGCTTTGAAGGGCACAGGTGGCGGATACTTCACCTCCAGCATGCTTACATCATCTCCTATTTGGAGAGCAGAGTCTTTGCTCAGTGCCAGGCCTCCTGCTTTTTCTCTGGTCCTTTTCTAACCAGAAGGGTCACATTTTTTTGGATGATTCAATTCTCTAGCAGCCTACATATGGGTGGCACTGAGAAAGCATCAGGAATGGAAACTAATTATTTTGAAAAGGGTTATTCTGAGTGGAGTGAGGGAAAGAGTTTTTGTAGAATTCTGTTCTTTGAGATCGATGGACGACTGTGCTGTCAGGAGAAAATACAGCAGGGGAAGCCTTGATGTACCAGACTGATGTTCTCCATTCAGGATCTTGTGTGTAGGTGGTGGGACATAAATAAGTGGTTTGAACTTGGAGGACCTACTTTATAAAACCGTAGAGCAACTTGGGGACCAATGCAAGAAAATAGGTGGCTTGGAAATCTCTCTTAGCAGAAGGTCTCACGGACACTATGATACTGATAGATGATACAGGGGATACATAAGGCATCTATGTCCCCAATATGGTCGTAATGTAGTGTGCTGCCAGGGAAGATGATGGCACCCTGGGGGTGTTCATGGTTCAGAAAAGATCAAGGAGCCCTTGGAGCAGGTGATGTGACAGGTAGGGGCCTGCGAAGTCCTTTCCAGCCCTGCTGAGAATGCAAATGAGGGATTTTCCACAAACTTCTCCTATTTCTCTTAGGAAACCTTTTTCATCTGGAGAAGCGTTTTGATGCCTTAAAGTAATTTCTTGTTTTGAATTACAAAGCACTGTATCACATTCAGCAAATTTTCTCTGCTTGGGTAGTGGTGGAGGGTAGTTTATTTCCACAGTTTTCCAGTACTACGTCGATCTCTGTCGAACTCCTTCAGCCTCAGATGAAGAAGGAAGGGAAAAGTTAGAATGCTTGTGATGTCTCTTTGTCAGATCAGAAATCCAGCTCTCCACGGTGAATGGGGAGAGAGTGGTGTCGGGAAGCAGACAAAGGAGGAGGCCTGGCCCTCTGCAGGGGACGGTGGAGTGTCGGGAAGGCAGTGAATACAGACTGTTTTCCTCACTGAGTCGCTTGTCTTCACCAGCACCATCCCCAGGCCTGCCCAGCTCCCGCATCCCTTTAGCTGGGAGAAAGCAGCTGGCGTGTGCGGCATTCAGCGAACTTCCCACAGAAATCTGCCCCAGACTCAGCCTCTGGGCTGAGCCTTCCTGTGGTGGGATTCCCTGGGGGCCGGCCCCCCCTCCCCGATTCTCCAGGGTGACTCTTACTGCACGGGAGACAGAGAGAGAGAGTGAATGAGTCTGCTGCCCTGTGCTCAGGCGTCTTACCTCCTCTACACCTTATAGAGATAACCTCCAATTTTCCAGCAGGTGGGTATCAACCTTCCCTATTTTCTACTTCTGACTCTGATTTTTTCCAACTAAAAATTACACTCTGAAGCCCTTTTGGCTGAGAATTAGAGTAGGAGAGTTAATCAAGTGAAGCCAGGGTAATTATGAACTAGAGGTCAATGCCTTTTCTAGAATACACCTCTCTTCATGCACCCCTTTCCTGACATAACTAGTGCCTTTGGTAAGCACAGTTAGGCCACAGTTCCAGAAATGCAACACTGAACTGGGTAAATGATTTGCTTTTCACAAAGTGTGTTGGTGATTATGCTGCTGGCACCAAGAGATTTCCAGAAATCAAGTTTCTCTAATGGAGGAGCCCCCTGACCTCCCAGTGGGCATGGAACGGCTGCTTTCTTCATCTTTGGACTGCATGATCCCGACCCAGGCATCCAATCTCTTCAAAGTAGGCTTGGGGATCAGAACCGCTCTGCTGGGAGCACAGAGTGACAAACACTGCAAACCAAATTATCCCGCTTAGATGTATCAGTGAATTGGATGTCAAGTCCCAGGAGGGCTGGAGCAGTCAGTGCTGGCTTGGCTGAGCCTTTTCTTAGGAGCTTGCAGTAACTGTGCTTTGGGCTGGCCGTCCCAGGGTGCTCTGTGAACAGGTCAGGGTCTGTTCTCCTTAGGATTAGATGATGTGTATGGAGCAGGTTGAACAAATCCTGTGAAATCACGTCCACTCCTTCTGCTTTGGAGTTTTCTATTGAAAGACAATCTCAACCTTAACTCACTGGCTCCAGGAAATTTCCAGATGAAAGAAGTTCCCTACTGTTGCTTTCCAAGAGCCATGTTTATTTATTTGTTAATTCATTCGGTATCAGTGAATTGTCTCTAGTATAAAGTGTTGGCACTACAAAGGAGACTAAAACATGTAGATTGTATAAATGATACCCAGCCAAAATTAAATCCTGTTTCATCAAGTTGTACAAAGGTCATTAAGTATGAAAACCATTACATAGTTGTAGGATCATTTATTCATAGTATGCTTAAACCCATGCTTGCACATACACCTAAACACACACGCATCCCAGGGTAATATGTGGATTTGGAGAATTATGACAATAGGAATTGGGGAAACAAGTTTAGAGGCATTTGAGCATCACAGTCAAGTGAGCCATTTAGTAGGAAAGTGAGTAGACATTCAAACCAGCCTGATTTGGAATCAGATGCTTTACTACTTGCTAGATGTGTGACACATCAGTAAGTGGTAACCTCTCTGAGCCTGTTTTCTCATTTATAAAATGAAGACAAAAATAAAATCTGTCTCAGGATACTTGTGATGGATAGATATGATGAAAAAAATGGAGATTTCTAGCTCAGTGACTGATGCATAGTACACAGAAAATAAAAATTGGTTTATCTCCTTTCTTAGTTTCATGGACTACATTTAGGTTTGAGCACTGATTTATAAATAACTCACTACTTTTTAAGAATGATGCTTGAATTTACCCTCTTCGTCCTATTTTCAGTTCCAGTCTGCTGAAATTTCACTTGAGCCTAACAGGTCTTCCACCTGCGCCTCTTCCCCACAGGTACGGATGGTATACCAACACCATTCTCAGAACCAGTATTTAAGAATATAGTTGGGGATTAAATGCCCCCTAGTGGTCATGTGAGGCAAAAATTCAAGCCAGATGCTCAATAGTGAGTAGAGGGAATAGGTGAATTTGGAATTTTTCAGTGACTAGAGACTGTTTTAAACTCGTTTAAATAGTTGTGGGATTATGACTAATTGGTTTTTAACCTCAAGTTACTGAGGTCACGCAGTGACGCCAGCTTCCTGCAGATCAGAAAATTACAACCTTGGTTTGAGAGGGATGAATTGCAGTGTTCTCTTGACGTTGCTGGTGCTGCCATGGGGCTGATACCTGGGATTTGACTCCATGCGATATGCTTCCAGAGCCAAAAAGATTTCCATGAGGCCAGGCATTAAGTCTGAGTCAGCATTTTGGACTGGCATTTTATCTTCCCCATAGAAAGTGATTAATAAATATCTGATGGATGAATATATGGTTGATGACAAGGACAAGGGTACTTATAAGTATCATAAGAGGTTACTTGAAAAGAAAATTATCTCAGGAAATACAGGACATTTAGCTGTATGACTTGTTGAAACTAGATATGTCAGATTTGTCTGGAGAGGAAGACATGATTTATTCAAATCCAAGGAATGATAATCCTCTTTTCCTTTGCAGTCCCGGAAACTGAAAACAAACAAAACAAAACAAAAACAAACAAAAAAACTCTAAGGTATCTTTAACAATCACAGAGTGAAAAGGAACTAATGTTATCTGAGCGAATCACATTTTAATCTAGCACCTGACTGACTTAGTTTGTAATGCATAATAGGTACTCAGTAAATAGGTACTCATTGATCAGGCTGCCAATCGTCACAGCCTGACTGATGAGATGACACTATCCTCAATCTTATGGGTAAGGAATTAGGGCTCAGAGAAGTTGCCATCTAGGATACCTGGCTTCTAAGCAATGCAGCTGGAGTTTGAACATGGCTTTGCTTGACTGAAAGTCCATGCCCTGCTTACTGTAGTGGCTTTCTGCTCAAATTTTAGGCCAGAGATGGTGAAGCTGCCTCATTTCTTTTCAATTTTCAAGTGGGAAACAGATCTTCATTTTCCTTCTGACCCAAACTTGTCTGAAGCTGGGTTTCTGGAGCTGAGTCGGTTTCATGACTGTCTTCCCCAGGACTGAGAGTAAGGTCAATGCTCAGTAGGTGTTTGGATGGATGGACTCTGGAGTAATGTGTGGCTTCCACACAACAGAAGTTGTAAATATCATACAAGATGCAGCTGCATCCTCTGCCCCAGGGATCACAGGGCTTTCTCTACCCTTTACATTTTCATGTTTCATTTTATGGTTCTTGTTATTTCTGTGATGTTGAAGATGAATATCTCAAACACAGGAAGGAGAGAATACATCATACTTCCCAAGAGAGGAAATGAAGTCTCAGAAGGTTATGATTCAGCCTCAGTTCTCAGCCAGCAAGCCAAGAAGCTCTGCTGTCCTGTCACTGAGACCAGTGTACCACCTGTCATTCACAGCATCAGGCTCTGAGGTCTGCTCCAAGCCTCAGTAATTGGCTTAGGTGGGTTGGAAATATCAAAAGCAGAGCTCTGAAATCATCTAATTCCATTGAGGCTGAATCACTATGTAACACAGGGAGCATACAATTCAAAGTGAGATAGGCAGGAGCAGACTGCAAAGCTTTGGATTCCCAAAGCTGCTTCATTAGACTTGGGGAATGAGATGCATTAAGAGGATCTGTAGACCCTTGGGCAGTGACCATTTCTGAACCATTGGAAACCTGTCATTCAGGAGTTTGTCCCAATTTTTCCCTGTGTCTTGCCCTACCTGCTGCTTCAGAAGCATTGCCAGGTGGTCAACAATCACTAAGGAGGTCAAGCAGGAGGCGTGGGGGTAGGACCAGGCTTGCTCATGAGTGCCTGCCTTGGCTACTTCCCCACGACCCCCTCCTCCTGCCGATGCCCCTTTGGAAAATCTGCATTTTCACCACCCTCCCAGTAACCCAGCTTGGAGACATCCTTGCAAATACCATGGAATTATTGTCATCACAACCACTTATCTGCACTCGCATTTTCTAGCTGTTTTACCTGGACCTCTGGGAATTCCATTTGGATTACTTCCAGGATAGCCTTCATTGCTAATACTCAATTATGAAAAAATATGTAACGAGACTTTTTAATTAGTTACTATTACAAAAAAATTAGAGAATTACATAAAGCTACATGTAAGTGTGGATGTTAATTCCAGTCTTATATTTTTGTAAGGCTCTTAATATCATTTTAACAGGGGTCTTGAACAGAAATGTAGGTTGCACCCTCTGACTAGGGGCTGGTAGGACCAGCTGGCAGGAGGCCTCCTGCATGTAGAAGAGAGAACATGAATGGAATGGGAGGTATTGTCGCAGCCTGGGTCTGTTGAGGTTGACTGTAGGGCTGTGGACTGAGATGGTCCCAAATATCAATAGTTGGGAACTAAGTGTCATCCTGTGATCTCTCAGATCACAGATCTGAGTGTACCAGAGGGGGAAGGCATTTACCCTGAGGGGAGAGCCTTGGCATATACCTATATGTTGGTGTAGGAATGATACTCAGGCCCGAAGTAGGAAGCTGTCCTTGAAGTCATGTTGCTGTGACAATGATTATACTGGTTTGCCGTCTGTATAATCAAGCTCAACAAACATTTATTGAGAATCTAGCAGCAAAGTTCAACATATGTTGGGAACTTTACCATAGTTCCACAGAAGTTCCATAGTACCATAGAAGGAAGGCTAGGACAGGGAGCTCCTAGTCTGATGGTAGAGGCATATATGTAAACAAAAATTTTCATTGTGAGCTACTGTAATGGAGATGCTGTAGGATCCCCAATAAGGGACATGTAGTAGAACTTGAGGAGGGACTGGTCATGGTTGGTCAAAAGGTATATCCTGGAGAAATTAATATGTGAGTTGAGTCTGAGAAATGAGTAGAAGTAGCCAAACAAACAAGTAGGTTGCTTGGCAAGAGTATGCATGAAGGCAGACCGAAAACTTTCAGGTTAGTGATGACAGACAAGGACCATCCATGAACATTAAGTGTGGTCACAGATCAGAGAAAGGCTTATAATGAGAAACTGGACTTGTGTCCTAAAAACTATTTCAAAAGTGGAGAAAGGTCCACCCTGAGTCTTTGTCCTTAGTTAAAAGAACTTGCTACCAAGAGGAAATATTCCTCCCCATCCGGAATCTTCCCCAATTGTCTTCATTGCATGTACTACCTTTGCCCTACTTCTCAACACCATCATCGTAGGTGACAGAATACAACTTTAGCTCCCTCAAACTGGGACTGAACAAGAAAGCAATTCACTGTCTAACATTTATGTCTTAGTTTAGCCTCCAGGACATATTGAATAACTGTATTATTCAATACAGCTCTTTCTACTCGGACCAAAAAGGGTTAGTTACTAGTCTGGAGTATTTGATCATTACTGCCATGGGTCATATTTAGAGTTTAATTAGCAGTGTCAATTTCCCACTGCCTAATTGTTCTCATTCATATCAGGCTTTGGTGCAAATCAGGGACTGCCTTTGCATGACTGGCTGATTCAGCTTTCTGGTTACTAGTGAATCCTTGAATTTCACCAGAAACAGAAATGCATGTGTCCCACATTCATTTTAATGTGAGTCCCTTCTTGTGATTCGTTCTTGAATCACAAAATGACCTCCAGATTAATCACAAATAGGGTATATTGGAAGCTTTGAGGCAATTAAATTCTGGGATTCCATCTGAATTCCCATAGTATATCAGACCACAGATGCTAGAAATCATCTTAAAACCCACTGGGCTCCAGTCTAGGTAGAAATTAATATTTGTTGAACAAATGAGTGAAGTGTCTGCTGTGTACCAAGAACTGAGATTAACATTTAAATTGCTATTTGAGCTCTAGATCCTTGAAATATAGAACACTAACATTTGGATAAATTAGGACCAAATCTCTACAATGTAGTAGAAACCAAAGTAATTCTATGTAATAAAAATACCAAGAAACTCTTCTTCCTCATGATCCACATAATTAAAAAAATAACACTGTGGGAATTTGTTTTCTGTTTTGGAGGTGCTACTAAACAGGGAAAGTGTCCGAGGAAACTTCCCCCTGAGGGCTCATCTCAGCTCAGACCATGATACAATCAATCTGTCATTTCCAGTCCTTCCAGGAGGCTCAAAATCAGGTAGCTAGGAGAAATCTGGCAGAGCGAGCAAATGGAAGAGCAGAGCAGATGCGAGGCCAGGGCATGGAGCCGAACATCCTGGTAGATGAGAACAGGTGGGGGAAAGGGGCATGAGAAGGGCTCTGTATGAGGATTCCAGGGAGACGGTTCTAGTCCTATATTGCTACTCTTGGCGGCTTCATTTTCTGTGCGTCTAAGTTGGGTGGCTGGTCAACAGAGTTTAAAAGGCTAATGAGTTAGTGTACATCCAATGACCGCTGGTCATCTGCCTTGGTTTCCACTGTCCTCTCATTCTCTTGCCTGCGTTTCTAGTCCCCTACATGCTATCTGATCCCCTACATGCAAGCCTCCCCAGCCCAGGGTTGAATACTAATCCTTCCACCTCTCATTAGTCACTTCATAGGCTCCCTGGGAGCCTATCCAAAGTCGACACATGCAGGCACCTGCCTGACTCCAAGCATCACTCCCACTCCACCCGAGCCTCTTGGATGTCGATGGAGTTGGCCACATCACCTTGGGCCTCTGCTCAGGAGCCCTGGTGCCTAGCAGAGGCCAGTGCCCTGGGCCAGGTTGATCCTCTAAGCCTGATGCCTGCCTCTGTCTAATCCACCTGCCTACTAGTCTCAACTTAACATGGAAGCCCGAGCGCACTTTATGGTTCAGCCCATCCCAATGATAATAGAAAAATGACACAATTGGAAAACGGAGTTTTAAAGGAATAGATAATTCACAGGTTGCATGCTTAATCCAGAAATCACTATTAAGATACTAATTGGGGGTCAGAGTGGGGAAAAAAATTCTAAGAGGAGCAATATGAGAGAGGGGAGAAAGAAATGAATTAGGAGAATCACTGCATTCATCACTAAATTCCTGAATTCTGCTTTGGCTCTGAAAGTGTGTAAACTTCATTATTTAAAGACTGCATCCCTCTCGCACCCACACAGTTCATTACTAGGGAGACGCTGGCAGGTCTTCAGACCCTTCGATGTGTGATTCTTGGGGGCCAGTGCATTATCTGGAACCCTTTCTTCTTCCATTTGGCCTGCTTTACCATCACAAAGGTGTCTGCTTTCAGATGCCTCTTAGAGCCTCCCTTGTGATTTGTCTGCAGTGGAAATAGATCCTTTCATTTGCTCTCATGGAACTGCAACTTGCAAAATATTTTTGAGACATTGCATAGTGTATTTTACATGATTATTTTCTTGATTCTGATAATAAAAGCAATAGGTGCTCACTGTCAAAAATTTAGTAAAATATTTTAAAAGTACAAGGACAAAACCCCGTCTGCCAGAGAGAATTTCTCACTTTCCCATTTTTGGTATATTCCTTTTTATATTTTCTGGCTACATATCTATATATCTGGATATGAGTAGGTATTTATATATCTGTAAAACTTGGAATATATTATATATGCAGTTTATTTTGCTTTTAAAAAAGTTTAACATTCAATAAGGAACAATGATTATTATAGGTGCATAATATTTCTTAATATTCCATCCTGTGGCTGTGTCACAATTTTACTTTTCTACTGTCAGATATGTACTCAATGAAATAATCTAACACAAATGACTATGTCTAAAGTTTCCTTGAATATTTCTTTACTATTCTTAAGGTTTAATCCTGCAAGTAGACCTACTAAGTCCAAGTGTAAATGTATTGTTCATGCTTGCTGTATATTACCAAATTGCTCTCTAGAAAAGTTGGGTTAGTTGTCCCGATTTACTTTCCCACCAACAGTCTACAAGACTGTCACATGCTTTTGTAACATTTGTCTTTAATCCTTACTAATTTGATATGTCTCATATTATGCTTCATGGTTAAGTTTGAATTGTTCAGACCACTAGCAAATAACATTTTTTTATACATTAAGTCAGCATTTAAACTAAAATTGTTTTTATTTCCTTTGCCTGTTTTTTCTGTTAGAAATATCTTTTTTCTTCTAAGAGCTTTTATATATTAAGGACTTTAGTCATGTTATATTTGTAGTACAACTATTTCATATTATAATATGTGATATTATATTTATGTACATATAAATATTATATATTTATTTTTATTGAAAATACTTTTCTTAGTTTTTTTGTTTCTCCTTACATTTTTATTGTTAGGCTTAGAAAGTTCTTGCTCATCCCAAAATTACTCTGCTAATTATGCTTTTTGCTGTCTATTTTGTAAAAACTTAGTTACAAAATCCAACAGAAATTGATCTTACAACTTTACATGAGGTAAGAATCATCACTCATCCACTCACTACTCTTATTGCCAAAATATTCATTTCTTCTTACTAATTTTTGTAGTGTCTTTGTAGTAGTAAGTTCATATATGTACTAGGATTTTATTTTCAGGGCAAACTATTTGTTATTATTAAACTGTCAATTACTGTGCTAATTCTAAAATGTTTTGCTTAATGCAGGTTTATATTTATTAATAACTGATAGAGAAAAATCCCTCTTCCTCATTAGCATTTGTATTCAAATCTCTTAGCTTTTCTTACCTTTTTTAAAAGAGCTTTTAAGTTATTTTGTCAAATTAAAACAATCACATTGAAGATTTGATTAAATTTTTTAACATTATTAAGAAATTTGCAGAGAATCGACATCTTCACATAATTTAGTCTTCCTATCCTGGAGCACCACATACCTTTTCATTTATTCAAATATTTTATATACTTCAGTAATGCTTAGCATTGTGAGTTATTGCTCTCTTAAATTTGACTAGTGCTTTCTAGTTTGTAAAGTACCCTCTTATTTTCATGATCCTCTCAACAAGCCGACCAGGAGTTCTGACTTTTATCTAGAGACTACGGTTCTTGTCCTGACTACCATTTAATTGCTGTGTGACCTCGGTAAGATCACTTTACCTCTCTGGGCCTCTCAACACGATGTTGCAGAGCCTTTTTTGTGGTATGTTCCAGGGGACATTGTCTTCATGGTGCGCATAATTAGAGGTAACACTGTAATGTTATGTGGTCAAATAAATTTAGGAAATTAAGGTTAAGCAGAATTAAACAGGTTTCTTTACTGTAAGGCTTCTCAGAAACTTAAATAGGCTAATACATCTTCTAAGTGTATGATGATACATAATATGTGTTATTTCCCAAACTTTTTTGGCTATAGTCCCCTTTACCTGCTTAGCAGCTCACATAATTAGGCTTCTGTGGAGCATCCTTTGAAGAATTCGGACATGGTAGAAAATGCACATGCTTGGGAACCATATCTGGGTTCGAAGTTTTGGACTATGAACTATTGTGTGGACTTATCTTCTCTGAGCCTCATTTTTCTTCCCTGTAAATCGAGGATAATAAAGCCCAGCTCAGAGTTTTAGTAGTTGCAGACTGTTCTGATCACTGTAGGGGAGCAAAATTTGCCACCCCCAAATGTATCTCTTTGGCATGAGGATTAATGCAGGTTGATTATTTTTAAGAAACAGAAGATGGGGGGGGGGGTGGAGTCAAGATGGCAGTGTGGGAAGATGCAGAGTTCATGTCTCCCCACAACTAGGGCACCTGCCGGATGTAGGTGGGGGACCCCGATGCCCAAGGAGATGGGAAGAACCCCCAAGTGAACTGGTAGGATGTGGGGGGAGGACAAGTGGAGGCCGGACAGGACTGGCTCCCCTGAGGTGTGGCTGAGGGGGGGGGAGGGGTTCTCATGCTTGGAAGGACCCTCGGGGGCTTGGATAAGGGGGGAGGGTGCCTGGCATTTCCCCTGCCCAATTGGCCAGGGAAATCTGCCTGGCTCTTGGCCAGGTCCTACGCCCTCAGAGGTCCCCTCTGGGCGGGGTTAGTCCTGGGGGGGTAGGAGGGAGGCCGGGAGAGAACAGGAGAGGCAGGTGGGAGGGGCCCTCCAGGACCAGAGGAGTGGAAAAGACCAGAGGGAGTTTGCCCCACCCACTTGAGCCCAGAAAGCCTGCTGGGCTCCCAGGTAGGGTCCCCCACCCTCTGAGACCAGAGGCGGGAGGCATGCCTGGGCCCCTTCTGTTCTGCTGAGCCTAACCACCCCCCACCCCCCCACCCCCCAGCCTTTTCCATCCCTGTGGGTCCTAAACATAGGCCCTGCACACTGCCCAAACCTCACCCTTGCTTAGGCCCTGGCCTTCACAGCCAAGGCTTTTTCCATCTTTTTATTTTTTCTCCTCCTGTTTTTTACTATTGTGGTTCTGTTCACCTTCTGGTTGTTGTTTCATCTATATTTTTATTTTTATATTTTTTCTAACATAGCTGTTAATTTCCTGGTCTAATTTTAGTTTTTACTTTGTTATTGTTCTCCTTTTTTTTTTTCTGCCACCCCGTGCGGCTTGCGGGATCTTGGTTCACGAGCTGGGGATTGGGCCAAAGTTCCTGTTGTGGGAGCTCCGAGTCTGAAACACTGGACTAACAGAGAAACTCAGACCCCAGGGAGTACTCATTGGAGTGAGGTCTCCTGGAGGTCCTCATCTCAGCACCAAGACCCAGCTCTACCCAACAGCCTACAAACTCCAGTGTTGGAAGCCTCAGGCCAAACAACCAGTAAGACAGGAGCACAGTCCCACTCATTAAAAAAAAAATGAGATGGCAAAAAATATTTCACAGATGAAGGAGCAAGGTAAAAACCTACAAGACCAAATAAATGAAGAGGAAATGGGCAATCTACCTGAAAAAGAATTCAGAGTAATGACAGTAAAGATGTTCCAGAATCTCAGAAATAGAATGGAGGCACAGATTGAGAAAATACAAGAAATGTTTAACAAAGATCTAGAAGAACTAAAGAACAAACAGAGATGAACAACACAATAACTGAAATGAAAAATACACTGGAAGGAATCAATAACAGAATAACTGAGGCAGAAGAACGAATAAGTGAGCTGGAAGACAAAATGGTGGAAATAACTGCCAAGGAGTAGAATAAAGAAAAGAATGAAAAGAATTGAAGACAATCTCAGAGACCTCTGGGACAACACTAAATGCACCAACATTCAAATTATAGGAGTCCCAGAAGAAGAAGAGAAAAAAAAAGGGTCTGAGAAAATATTTGAAGAAATTATAGTGGGAACCTTCCCTAACATGGGAAAGGAAATAGTAAGCCAAGTCCAGGAAACACAGAGAGTCCCATACAGGATAAACCCTAGGAGAAACACACCAAGACACATATTAATCAAACTAACAAAAATTAAATTCAAAGAAAAAATATTAAAAGCAGCAAGGGAGAAACAAAAAATAACATACAAAGGAATCCCCATAAGCTTATCAGCTGATTTTTCAGCAGAAACTCTGCAGGCCAGAAGGGAGTGGCAGGATATACTTAAAGTGATGAAAGAGAAAAACCTACAACCAAGATTACTCTACCCAGCAAGGATCTCATTCAGAATCGATGGAGAAATCAAAAGCTTTTCAGACAAGAAAAAGCTAAGAGAATTCACCACCACCAAACCAGCTTTACAACAAATGCTAAAGAAACTTCTCTCGGTGGGAAACACAAGAGAAGAAAAAGACCCACAAAAAAAAACCCCAAAACAATTAAGAAAATGGTAATAGGGACATACATATCAATAATAACCTTGAATGTAAATGAATTAAATGCCCCAACCAAAAGACACAGACTGGCTGAATGGATACAAAAACAAGACCCATATATATGCTGTCTATAAGAGACCCACTTCAGACCTAGGGACACATACAGACTGAAAGTGATGGGATGGAAAAAGATATACCATGCAAATGGAATTCAAAAGAAATCTGGAGTAGCAATACTCGTATCAGATAAAATAGACTTTAAAATAAAGACTGTTACAAGAGATAAGGAAGGGCACTACATAATGATCAAGGAATCAATCCAAGAAAAAGATATAACAATTATAAATGTTTATGCACCCAACATAGGAGCACCTCAATACATAAGGAGAATGCTAACAACCATGAAAGGGGAAATAGACAGTAACACAATAATAGTGGGGGACTTTAACACCCCTCTTACACCAATGGACAGATCATCCAAACAGAAAATAAATAAGGAAACACAAGCTTTAAATGACACAATAGACCAGATAGATTTAATTGATATTTATAGAACATTCCATCTGAAAGTGGCAGAATACACATTCTTCTCAAGTGCACACGGAATATTCTCCAGGATAGATCACATCTTGGGTCACAAATCAAGTCTTGGAAAATTTAAGAAAATTGAAATTGTATCAAGCATCTTTTCTGATCACAACGCTATGAGACTGGAAATCAATTACAGGGAAAAACACTGTAAAAACCACAAATACATGGAGATTAAACAGTGTGCTACTAAATAACCAAGAGATCACTGAAGAATTCAAAGAAGAAATTTAAAAAATACATAAAAACAAATGACAATGAAAACGTAAAGACCCAAAACCTATGGGATGCAGCAAAAGCAATTTTAAGAGGGAAGTTTATGGCAATTCAATCTCACCTCGAGAAACGAGAAAAATCTCAAATAAATAATCTAACCCTACACCTAAAGCAACTAGTGAAAGAAGAACAAAGAAAACCCAAAGTCAGTAGAAGGAAAGAAATCATAAAGATCAGAGCAGAAACAGATGAAATAGAAATGAAGAAAACAATAACAAAGGTCAATAAAACTAAAATCGTGTTCTTTGAGAAGATAAACAAAATTGATAAACCCTTAGCCAGACTCATCAAGAAAAAAAGGGAGAGGACACAAATCAATAAAATTAGAAATGAAAAAGGAGACGTAAAAACTGACACCACAGAAATACAAAAGATTATGAGACTACTACAAACAACTATATGCCAATAAAATGGATAACCACGAAGAAATGGACAAATTCTTGGAAAGGTAAAATTTTCCAAGACTGAACCAGGAAGAATTAGAAAATATAAACAGATCTATCACAAATAATGAAACTGAAACTGTAATTAAAAATCTTCTAACAAACAAAAGTCCAGGACCAGATGGCTTCCCAGGAGAATTCTATCAAACATTTAGAGAAGAGCTAACACCGATCCTTGTCAAAGTCTTCCAAAAAATTGCAGAGGGAGGAACACTCCCAAATTCATTCTACGAAGCCACCATCACCCTGATACCAAAACCAGAAAAAGATATCACACAAAAAAAGAAAATTATAGACCAATATCACTGATGAACATAGATGCAAAAAGAAAGGTACTGATGAACCTATTGGCAGGGCAGGAATAAAGACGTAGACATAGAGAATGGACTTGAGGACATGGGACAGGAGGGGGAAGCTGGGGCGAAGTGAGCAACATCGACATATATACACTACCGAATGTAAAATAGATAGCTAGTGGGAAGCAGCAGCATAGCACAGGGAGATCAGCTTGGTGCTTTGCGATGACCTAGAGGGGTGGGATAGGGAGGGTGGGAGGGAGGCTCAAGAGGGAGGGGATGTGGGGATATATGTATGCATATGGCTGATTCACTTTGCGGTCCAACAGAAACTAACACAGTATTGTGAAGCAATTATACTCCAAGAAAGATCTAATAAAAAAAAAAAAAGAAAAAAAAAGATCAGGAAGTCTTTCTTTTTACCTCCCCCATAGCTGCCTAGAGATCAGAGTTCACTCTGTTTCCCATTGTCTCTGTGTGGCCGAGCAAACCTTTATTTATCAAACATTTGCTTTTCCATCTCCTTGTGAATTGCCTTCCCCCCCTTTGAGGTCCCAAACCACTACCCCCAACATTCTCTTTCATCTTTAGCTGAAGATGGGATTTAAGGTGAGAGTTTCAACCACTTTGGTGAGTTACTCAGTTTTCCTGGGTCTCTCCCACGGATACATGTTATTAAACCTTTGTTTTGATTTTCTACTGTTAATCTGTCTCATGTTAATCTAATTCTTAGAACAGCCAGAAGAACCCAGAATGGTAGAGGAAAATTTCTTCCTCTCCAAAGTCACCAATACTCCCTGCCTTTCCCAGAGGGAGGATTGTATTTCTCTACTCCATCTACTCTACATCAGATCTGACCATGAACTTACTCCAGAGCAGAAGTGATATGTGCCTTTTCTGGGCAGAAGCTGCAAGAGCCAGTGCAGGGTTCCCTATTCTTTCTGTCTCTCTGTCCATCTGTCTGTCTTCTGACTCTGGTATTATGCAAGCCTGTGTTGTGTTCAACAATAATCAGTATCGAGGGTGCAAAGAACAAAAGAACTTTATTTGGGGGTCTTAAGAATTGCAATTTGGGAGACACAGATTGGGATAAAACCAAAAGAGTCTTCCAGGGAAGAGAAAGAGTCAGGGGCTTTTAAAAACAAAAAGCCACAAGGTTGTTAAAGTTGCCTAGCGACAATTGTGATTGACTCTGATGCAAGTCAGGAAATGTTTGCCCTTGAAGAATTACAAGTTGTTTTAGAATATAATAGGGGTCTGATAAGTAGATTGGCTGTCATGAGTTATTTTAGGGTAAGGGTTTCATAAGTATCTTGAGTTTCTGGCAGATGTTCTGATGCCTTTGTTAGGACAGTAAGTGGTCAAAAAGTCAGATTCCATCAAAGATGACACAGGCATAAGTCACACTTTCTCCATGGCCTCTGGCTCCAGTTTAGAGAGCTCACTTAGCAATACCTGCTCCATTTTGGTTTTCCTTCCATGGCTGAGATGGAGCTTCCATCAGTCTGGGTCCCTAAGTGACTACAATAAGCAGAGGCCCCTTGCTAAACTGTAATAAACATGTGGCATGAATAGAAACTAAACATTATGGTTTTAACTCTCTGATAATACCTGGTTATTAGTTACCATAGCATAACCTAGTTCAACCTGAGTTAATGAAAGAGTAAATAAGCTGATCAATGGAAAAGACTAAGTGCTTGGCAGAGTTAGCTTTCAATCAATTAGTTTAAGTTTTCTTTTGGGTTAATAGTTTCTTTATTCTTGAATACCTTTTGCATTTTTATCCCAACCTAGAAAAAAAAAATTCTCAAAAGGGACTAAATACATTGGAAAGGTAATCAAATTTATTCTTAACCAAAAAATAATCTTCTATTGGCATGGATTGCTGTGTGTTGCCAAGGGCAATGGTCCACAATACTAGATGAAAGAAAGGAAACTTGTACTTAGGCACTAACAATATTCCCTTTCATTTTTATTAAATTAGGAGTTGTGAATAATGGTTCTTGAGCAAACACTTGGGTTCAACACCTGTATGTGAATGGAATTCTCAGTGCTGTGGGGAAATCGCTTGTCCAGTGCAGAGCCTGGAACACTGCAGGCCAGGGTGAATCACAGCTCCAGCCCAGCAGAGGAGCAAGGCAAGGAGACTTCAAGAGCTGGAAGAAGAATAAATAAGGGGTACCTTCTTCCCTCTTGTTGCTGCTTTTTCAAGAAACTCCAACAGTCCTCTAGATCCCATATAACCTTCACTATCTCATGCGCAGGGAGCTCAGGAGAGTAGGGGTTTATTTACATGAAGCAAAGTTCTTTTAAAAATGCCTTGGAAGATTAAGAAGGCTGTGGGAGAGACACCTGAGGGAAGGAATTTGTTTACTCAGAATGACTTTTATGCAAATACTTGATATCAGTTTATTGAGGAAAAAAATTGGGGGATGACAGGAGGACTAGACAAAAGAAGGAGAAAAAGAATTTTTTTAAGCAGAACATGCAAGGTCCAAGCTGAATGCCCTGGTAAGGATGAAGGCAGGCAGAGGAGGCTGGACAGGGAGAAATATGGTTTGTGAGAGGGTGGGAAATCTTAATCTGGGTTCCTGTGAATCATGTCAAGGTTATGCTTGTTTCTTATTTCTCTCCAACCACCTACTTCTATCTGTAGGAGAACTATCAATGGAACTAAAAAGAGGAGGAGTCCGGGGACGTTTCTGCTCTATACACCTTTAAGAATGGGTAATAGTCTGGATGGGTGGAGAGTGTGGGAGGATGAAGAGTCTGTGAGGCTGGTCTTTGAGGAGAAGGGCATTCGCCCACCCTCACCCCTAACCCCTTCTGGGCTGGGGGGACCCTCCCAAGAGACTAGGGAGGAGAACTTCTCCATGATCATCCTCCTTCTTCTCTCCCCGCAAACTTCACCTTTCACATGAGATGTGGCTCCTTCCGTTCCTCACCATCCTGCAGGGACATCATTATTGTTTTGCTCCCAGAGCTGAGTTGCCTGGGTCCGGAGAAACCGTGTGATGCGGTCAGGGTAGCACGATATAGGATTGGTTTAGGGTCCAAAGCCCATTTCTCACACTTTTCTTGGTTGTTTTAAACTGTCAGGAAGGGTTGTGATTCCTTGTGCTTCAGGGAGGAGAAGAAAAATCCTCTTATTGAGCCATCATGAAAAAATGAGCCATTGTTTTGGGTAGTTTTTTGAACTAGTGTTTTTAAAAGCACTTTTAGTATTTTTTTTTCATAGCATTACCTAAGTGAATCACGCGGTCATTATCTGAAATGTGAAGAATAATTCTGAAAAATGTGGGGCTCTTTTCTTTGGGAAGGGGGAGAAACCTTCTCTTTCTTGGTTACTCGGAAACATACAATCCATTCTGAATCACTGTTTATAAAACTCTGTTCGATCCCTTTGTAATCTAGATAATAGCAGGATGAGAAACATGAGAAGAGCCGGCCCCTGCACCACCCAAAGGTAGAATATATGAAATGTCTATTTGACTCTCACTTTCAACGGCTTGGCTTCAGTACTCTAAATGTGTAGTTTTGCACTTGGTATTTGTATCACTTGGGAAAGTGTTCAGCTCAAAAATAAAAGTAAGCCCACTTAACCATGGCTTAAACACATAAAATTGTTTTTCTCACATAATAAGAAATCTGAAGATAGGTAGCTGCTGTCCTAACTCATTGAAATTGCCTTAGCTTTTCTTTTGTGTTTGCAAATGGCTGCTGCAGCTCCATGCATTGCGTCTGAATTCAAGGGAGGAAGTAAAATTCCAGCCACGTCTTTCTCTTTTTATCAAAAAAAAAAAAAAAGAGAAACCTTTATCAGAAATCTCATAGACTTCCAATTAGTTTCTCAAACTGTGCTACCTTTTACTACAAGGGAGTGTTCAGCTGGAAAAGTGAGAAGGAGGTTGAGATTTACTATGGGGTCAACCAAACAGCATTGCTATCTACAGGAGTCTATTCAGGACCTGTTCCTGAACACACTTTCCCCTTCTCCAGGCTCATGTAGTTCCTCCTTTCACCAATGCTGTTGATGTTTTCCAAAATTTGGTAGCATCATCAATATTCCTCACTAGTATTAAATATTATATAGTAAAGATTCATGCTAAATGGCTAATGGTTGATGTCTACTTGTAAAGTAGAATAAAGAGGACCCTTGGAAAACATTCATAGAGCTATATCCTGAATTCTTTGTCAATATTTATGCTTAGCACGTGCTAAGTCTATGATAGGGTTCATTGACTCTTCAAGATTCTCTGAGGGTCTTATCAAGGCTGGGCATGACTGGTGTCACTGGAGGCAAGTGATAAAACAAGATACAGCTCCTGTCCTCATGGAGCATAGTTTGTAGACACCATGAGATAGATAACAAATGCATAGACATATAATGTCATTAAATCAAAGACTCTTGAGGAGGTGACGTTTAAGCAAAACCTATGTGAAGTGAGAACTTCATTATTCTGTCTATTTTGATCCATACTTTGTGCTTTTGGAGGTTCCTCCATCTTGAATTCCGTACTAATCTTCTAAATCTGTATCCCGTTTCAGATCCTCTGGGAGTTTTAGCATTACCTCCACTATGCTGTCACTTGGGGGTTTATAACTTTTAAATGAAACATGCTTTGAGGAAAGATACATCGCTATAGAATAATTTTTATTAAGTAATACTTTCTACAGAGGAAAATTCACCCTTTGAATGCTTAGTTTTGTGAATTTTGACAAACTTAACCATCATTGCAATCAAGATGTAGAATAGTTCGATAATCCAAAGACAGTCGCCTGTGCTCTTTTGTAGTCAACCTCTTCACAGCAACCACTGATTGGTTTTCTGTTCTTAGAGTTTTGTTTTCTCAGCAACATCATGTAAATGAAACCATTATAGCATTTTGAGTCTGGCTCCTTTCACTTAGCATAATGCACTTGAAATTCATCCACGTTGTTTTGTGTATCTGTAAGTTTATTCTTTTTATTGCCAAGTAATATTCCATTGTGTAGATGTACT
The DNA here is from genome assembly GCF_009873245.2 of Balaenoptera musculus. Taxonomy (NCBI): domain Eukaryota; kingdom Metazoa; phylum Chordata; class Mammalia; order Artiodactyla; family Balaenopteridae; genus Balaenoptera; species Balaenoptera musculus. The sequence continues at coordinate 43,725,635 of NC_045793.1, forward strand.
ACAGTTTATCCATCCTCTAACTGCTGGACATTTGAGTTGTTTCCAGTTTCTGGCAATTTCAAATGAAGCCAGTATAAGTATTGACATATAGGCTTTTATGTAGATATAAGTTTTATTTTTCTTGGGCAAATACCCAGCAGTAGGATTTTGGGGTTGTATAATAAATGTATGTCTAACTTTATAAGAAAATGGCAAAAAGTTTCCAAACTGTCTTTACCATTTTGCTTTGCCATCAGTAATGTATGATGGTTCTAGTTGCTTCACGCCCTTGCCAGTTCTTGATATCATCAGTATATTTTTATTTCAGCCATTCTAATAAGTGTGTGGTGGTATTTCATTGAGGCTTTATTTTGCATTTCACCAGTGATCAAGGATGTTAAGCATTTTTTCATGTGCTTAGTCACCATTTGGTGAAATATCTGTTTGAAAGTTTCCTATTGTTTTAAGTTGGGACTTTTGTTTCTTTGTACTGAGCTTTAAGAATTATTTATGTCTTCTGGATAAAAAATATTTATTAGATTTGTGATTTATAGATATTTCCTCCTAGTATGTGGTTAGCTTTTTTATTCTCTTAATAGCATCTTTTAAATTATAGAAGTTCTTAATTTTAACAAAGTCCAATTTAATAAAGTTTTCCTTTATGGATTGTGCCATTAGTGTTGTATGTAAGAAATTTTTGCCTAATCCAAGGTCACAAAGTTTATCTCCTATATTGTCTTTTTATTTTATTTTAGGTTTGTTTTATTTTAGGGTTTACACTTAGGTATGTGATCCATTTGGGGTTAATTTTTATGGGGTGTAAGGTTTGGGCAGGGGTTCCCTTCTTACATATGGCTATCCATTTATTCCAGCAACAATTTTGCTTTTCTCCATTGAATTGCCTTTTTATTTTTGTCAAAAATTAAGTGACCATATATGATTGAGTCTATTTCTGGACTCCCTATTTGTTCCATTTCTGGTTGTCTATCCTTTCCTCAATACCACACTGTAGCTTTATAGTAAGTCGTAACAAGCTAGTGTGAGTTCCCCAACTTTATTCTTTTTGAGAATTGTTGTGGCTGTTCAATTTCCTTTGCCTTTCCACACACCTTTTAGAATCATCTTATCAATTTGAGCCCCCATGTCATCGTCCTTCCCTGCCTCTGCCGATCTTCTCTGATTCCCCAAACCTGCATATGATTGGACAGGAAGTCTCACGTCTTTTTCCTGTCCACTCTCAGGCAATCCTTGTCTGAGCACTGACACCACTCACTGGATCATTATAACTGACTCTCTTTCCTCAGTGTCCCCTCCCTACATCCCATCCAGCACTCTGCAGCCTGATTAATCTCTCTCAGTCACAGTTTTCACTGCTAACACTTTTGCTAATAAAACTTCAAAGATTTCTTCTTGCCTATAAGGAAAAAAAATCCATATTGTTTAGTCTAATGGTCCACTTGGGCCTTTTTATCTCTTTCTTTTATCTAAACTCAAAGCTTCTGTTTACCTGTCTTCAATGAAGATCGACTTGATTTTCTATGTAGAAATCCTTTTTTTTTTTTAATTCCCACTTCATTTTTATTTTTTTTAACATCTTTATTAGAGTATAATTGCTTTACAAAGGTGTTAGTTTCTGCTTTATAACAAAGTGAATCAGCTATACATATACATATATCCCCATATCTCCTTCTTCTTGCGTCTCCCTCCCTCCCTCCCTATCCCACTCCTCTAGGTGGACACAAAGCACCAAGCTGATCTCCCTGTGCTATGCGGCTGCTTCCCACTAGCTATCTGTTTTACATTTGGTAGTGTATATATGTCCATGCCACTCTCTCACTTCGTCCCAGCTTACACTTCCCCCTCCCCGTGTCCTCAAGTCCATTCTGTACGTCTGCGTCTTTATTCCTGTCCTGCCCCTAAGTTCTTCAGAACCATTTTTTTTTTAAGATTCCATATATATGTGTTAACATACGGTATTTGTTTTTCTCTTTCTGACTTACTTCACTCTGTATGACAGACTCTAGGTCCATCCACCTCACTACAAATAACTCAGTTTCGTTTCTTTTTATGGCTGAGTAATATTCCATTGTATATATGTGCCACATCTTCTTTATTCATTCATCTGTCGATAGACACTTAGGTTGCTTCCATGTCCTGGCTATTGTAAATAGAGCTGCAATGAACATTGTGGTACATGACTCTTCTTGAATTATGGTTTTCTCAGGGTATATGCCCAGTAGTGGGATTGCTGGGTCATATGGTAGTTCTACTTTTAGTTTTTTAAGGAACCTCCATACTGTTCTCCAGAGTGGCTGTATCAATTTACATTCCCACCAACAGTGCAAGAGGGTTCCCTTTTCTCCACACCCTCTCCAGCATTTATTGTTTGTAGATTTTTTGATGATGGCCATTCTGACTGGTGTGAGGTGATACCTCATTGTAGTTTTGATTTGCATTTCTCTAATGATTAATGATGTTGAGCATTCTTTCATGTGTTTGTTGGCAATCTGTATATCTTCTTTGGAGAAATGTCTATTTAGGTCTTCTGCCCATTTTTGGATTGGGTTGTTTGTGTTTTTGATATTGAGCTGCATGAGCTGCTTGTAAGTTTTGGAGATTAATCCTTTGTCCGTTGCTTCATTTGCAAATATTTTCTGCCATTCTGAGGGTTGTGTTTTCATCTTGTTTATGTTTTGCTTTGCTGTGCAAAAGCTTTTAAGTTTCATTAGGTCCCATTTGTTTATTTTTGTTTTTATTTCCATTTCTCTAGGAGGTGGGTCAAAAAGGATCTTGCTGTGATTTATGTCATAGAATGTTTTGCCTATGTTCTCCTCTAAGAGTTTAATAGTGTCTGGCCTTACATTTAGGTCTTTAATCCATTTTGAGTTTACTTTTGTGTATGGTGTTAGGGAGTGTTCTAATTTCATTCTTTTACATGTAGCTGTCCAGTTTTCCCAGCACCACTTATTGAAGAGGCTGTCTTTTCTCCATTGTATATTCTTGCCTCCTTTATCAAAAATAAGGTGACCATATGTGTGTGGCTTTATCTCTGGGCTTTCTATCCTATTCCATTGATCTATATTTCTGTTTTTGTGCCAGTACCATACTGTCTTGATTACTGTAGATTTGTAGTAGTCTGAAGTCAGGGAGTCTGATTCCTCGAGCTCCGTTTTTCTTTCTCAAGATTGCTCTGGCTATTCGGGGTCTTTTGTGTTTCCATACAAATTATGAAATTTTTTGTTCTAGTTCTGTGGAAATCCTCCTTTTTAACTTGCTTATGTCTCGTTCTGTCACCTCCCCCTCACCCCTGTCTTTTCTCCCCTTATCTAAGTGACTGCATTCTCTTCCCTTGTATCATAATTATTGACTATCTCTTTCCCCCATTAGACAGAATTGTCTGAGAATGACGTACCTGTTTTGTTCATCTTTGAAACCCCAGTGCCTAAAGTAATAGTCAAGCCCATCTGTGATTCTCAACTGGGTAAGGTAAAGGGGTACATGACATATGGGGAAGAAAGGAATACAGTTTAAAAGATTGTATTCTGCATGTTTATACTTTGACTTATTTTTAGATATGATATTTAATTTATTTTGAAATTTAAATTGAGAGAGAAATATTTATGTTTATCTATAAGTGTTAAGAACTTAAAAGGCTGAAATCACCTTAGTAATATTTGTTGAATGAAAGCATTAGTTTCCCAGCCCCTTAGGACAGTGATAAATCCTCTTTGGCTCCCTAGTCCCTAGTATAGGGTCCTACCCAGCAAAAGCAGCTGTAGTCTCACTGTTCACAGCAGAGACACATTTTCTGCTTGAAGTGTCCAGAGGCAGCAGACAGGAACCATGTGTGACTACTTGATTGAGATTCTAGTAGACAAGGCTGACACATTCACCCCACTGGAGCAGATCCTGTTGTCCACAAGTGGTGCCCTCTGCCCTCTGCACTTTGCAGAAGATCTCTGTGGCTGAGTTTCTATAATCAGGCATCAGAACACATAAATGGAGAGCAGGGATGTGAATGTTAACACCCTTGTCCAAAACCTGCCCGATGTTTTAGGGCTCAGAAGTGGATGGCTTCCAGGTCTCAGATGTGGAACCAGAGCTGACGACAAGGGAAGGGGAACAGACAGATCTTGGATGTTGTTTGCTTCAGGTCTAATGACCTGTCTACACATCCTCCCCGCCAATAGGGCATGCTGTGGTGTCAGGAATTCCCTAAAATCATGGTACCTTTAAGTTCAAACCCAGTGGCTTGTAGAATAAGGATTAAGACTCCATCCACTCTAATGTGTTCACACAAATTTACTGAGACCTTAGGAATAAGCTTGTTATACAGATTGTTTCTTGATATGCTCTTTCATTCAACAAAATATTTTTTGACCATTTGTCTACCATGTGTCAGGCACTACACTAGGGGTAGTGGGATCTAGAGCTGCCTTAAAATGACTGACATCTTGTGTGTGTGTGTGTGTGTGTCTGTGTATGTGTGTGTTGGTCTATGTTTATGTGCACACATATGTCTGTGTGTGTGTGTAGGTGGGCATGCATGTCAAGAGATGAATCTTGTTGCACAGAGATTTGAAGTGCTTTGGAAGCATAAGAATAGTGATGATGCTGATCTACTAAACAATCTGAATTCTTCACAGATGAGGGGGCAATTGAGCTTAGATGTGATACCAGAAGAAAAAGCTGTGAGAAAGGCATTCCTGCCAAAGGTAATATTTCCCTGGAATATGGTATTCAGTGCAGCATGGTACAGGAGGAGAGGAGAGGAGATGGGAGGGGGTGTTCCAGTCAGACTGTGCAGAGCCAGAAGGCCAAGGCTGAAGAGTTTGGGTTTTATCGTGCAGAAGGTGAAGGTCAAACCAAGCTTTACAGCAGTGTACTATGTTCCCCGCACTGGGGGCATTCAGTTAAGCTACATTTCCTATGCCCATCAGCTAATTAATTCTTGCCAACGGAATCAGAGTCAGTCATGTGTCATTTCAGGCCAAAGCAGATAAGAGATGCTTTGCCATCTCCCTTGGAAACTGCTTGTTCTAGAAGGCAGAGCTACAAGTTGATTTGCTTGTAACTGGGACGTGAGAGAAAAATAAACTTTTGACGTGTTAAACCACTGAGATTCAGGGTTTAGTTTTTCACTGTTGCAGAGACTAACCTATCCCGACTAAAATCGGCAGTAGACCATGTTTATTTTTCCTTTTCTTTTTCTTTGTTTCTTTCTTGCTTCCTTTCATTTTATTTTTTAGAAAGTACACACCTCTAACTCCTATCAGACTTCATGTTCACATCTGGTTACAAAAAGGAATGCTATTTTAAACCCTCCTAGAGCGGATAGGGAGTCAAGTGAAATCATGTGATGTCAAGTTGTTAACTGTACGATGCTGCAAAGGGTAAGAGACCCGTCATTTTCAGGCAGCTGTCAATACTGTCTAAGTGAAAAAAAAATTAGTCCTTAATGACTTCATCATGACCTTGGGTGGTTTTGCCATCCTGTGGCCCAGAAAATCTTTCTGCCAGGGTAGAAGCTCATCTCTTCTGGATGGGATATAATTTCCCATCTCTGTAAAAAGCCCTTCTTGTAGTGGGCCATTAAGCTTGCATAGATAAAAATTAGATATTGTATAAGGACAATAAAGTAAGAAGTGGAATCTTCTCTAAATATCCTGTTCTACATTTTTCATGGTCTAGTTGAAAGAAAAGAAACAGCTCAATTCAACACCACTGTTTGAGGGCCTAATGCATATTAAAAAGCTGTCCTGAAGCTCCTCAACTGCAGGGGTCTCTCAGAATCTTCAGAAGCTTCTTCCGTGTAGATAATGGGGGCTCCTCATCTCACAGTCAGTAGCTTTAGAAAGGAGTGAAACAACTAATCTTTGGGGCTATAACAGCTAACATTTATCAGACACTGTACTCTAGGCCATCACTGTTCTTAACGGCCTCACAAGCATTTAATCACTTAACTCGTCACAACAGCCCTCTGAAGGACACTTAATTCTCAGCATCATTTGTCAGGTAAGTAAACCAAGGCACAGGTAGAAGCAAACTGCCCCAAGTTCACAGCTCGATGGTGGCGGCACTGGGACCTGACCCCAGCAGTCCGACTTTACAGCCTGTGCCTCACTACAGTGATGGGGAAGATTCGAGAGCCTGAGTTTACCTGGGGATGACTAGGCTACTTCTTCTGCCATCAGCTGGACTGAGGTCCAGAGAGAAGCTAAGTTTGGTTACAGAAAATAAAGTTACATTTCTTGTCCACTTGAGTACATAGCTCGAAACATTCTTACCCACTATATCAACAGGAAATTATTTCAAGGATGACGGGGTGACATTTGTTTTTGAAGCATTCATGGATATGCTCCTTTCTACTTCCTTGAGAAAACCTCCCAGAGTCCAGGCAGCCAGAGAACTCTACCCCATCTGCCCTCAGGGTGGTCTTTACTCCAGCAACGCAGACAAAGAGAAACAAGTCAGCTCGGGGCTTTCAAAAATACCTCATGGAGGATATCATAAATAGCTTGAAGAGAAGTGTCTTTTTCCTTTGCAAGAGGTTGTGTCATTTGAGCATTCAGAGCAGAGAGTCTGGAATAATAAATTTGTCAGAAAACAGACAAGTCAGTTTCCCCACCAGAGAGAAAGCAGGCAGCGGGAGACAGGCGTGTCAGACGGTACAATAGTGGTACAGAATGTGAGAGGCTATTGTATTGGCCCCTTCTAAGGCTACCACAAAGAGAGAGCAGGAGACCAAGGCTGGGAGCACAGGATTAAAAGGTGCTGAGCTCCACTTACTGTATAGGAACCAGGGGATGGCAGCCCCTGGGGATTTACCCAGATTTTATGGCGTGGGAGTTGAATAGATACGATGGCCACGTGAAGAGAGAGAGGACCAGCCCAAATTTGGGAGGGAAGCAGTCAAACTTTTTATTCCCAGGAAGGATCCAGAAATTCAGCCGAAGTTGAGAGAGGGAAAGAGGGAGATGTGGACACCCGTGTACCTGATGGAAACGAGACAAAGGTACGCTGCAGCAGAAAGCAGTGCAGTCTGACCTGGGCCAGATGGAGATCCAGACAAGGGTCTGGAACTAACATGACCACTTATGAAGGCCAGACAGTCCTCTTCATCTTAGCTGACACCAACTCGCCCAGATTCCTCCCAAGGTCAGCCTCCCTCCCTCACTCTGACCACACACATGTGAACACACACGCTGTAGAAGCGTCATTCCTAGAGCTTAGATGCCTTTCCTGAGTCAGAAAGTGGGAAAACCCTTCGCAGCCTGGAAAACTCTGCAATTCTGAGTTTACTCCGAATGAACTAAGATTGTTTCCTGCCATCAGATATATTAGTGATCCAAAGAGAAAGTTAGTTAAGGAAGTTTCCCTTTTTCACACACTAGAGTACATAGCTTGGGAACTGCACAATAGCCTTGTGGAGCCAACAGATGACACGTGTGCCTTTCTTAAGGACATGGAGTGAAGGTGAACATGGTAGAGCTGGCCCAGGGCAAAGGATTGGAAAGCGGTGTGCAGAAAAAGGCAGTGATAGCAGCCCTTTAATAATTATCTAACTGGGCAAAATTAGTAGTAATTTCCCTATGAACAGCCACATTATTCAACTCTCGAAACTCAAAATGAACATACTGAATGAAACTGATTAGAGGAGGACAAAAAAATGTAAATGCAAGACCCTTGTTATAACTTGCAGGAGATACATTGGGAGGTCCAGGACTGAGGGCTCCTGGATTCCAGGAAGGGCATCCCTGACATTGTCCTGGGGTCCAAGCAGGAAGTGAGACTGGCAAGTCCTGCAGAGCTGTGATGGGACAAGGGGAGGGTTCAGGGAAGCAGGCAAGTGGGCAGAGAGGAGCTGAAGTGACAGTCACTGAAGGTGAAAATGCTGGTACACAGTAGGTAGAGAGAGATCTTAGAAATGACTTGTCAGCCTAAATATAATAAAAACAAGCACAGTATACTTAAGCTTCTTAAATTAAGCTTTTCCTAAAGCCTAGTGTGAGATAATTGGGACATGGGTTGAACTGGAATTGGCTTTTGTTATATTAATGAGGAAGGGTGTGTTAACAAAATTAACAGTAAGACTGCAGGCAAGGGGTGCAAAACAAAGGCAACAAACTGTCCAATCACCCTCAAGCACTTAGAAGCAACCATTTACATATAAACAATAGTTAGACTAATTGCATATCATTTGTAATGACCCACTGAAGGAGATTCAATAAAAGATCTTCTTCAGGTAATATTTTCACAGTCTTGGTTCATATTTCTCCCCTCACTTGAGAGTAATAAAACTGAGTTCATTTGCATTATTTTATAATTTTGGCAATTTACTAATTCAGGCAGGTTTCCCTCCCAGTTACTTTGAATTAATTTTCTCATCATTAAGAATCAGGGATTCAGGAAACATTGCTAACGAATTCACAGTCAAAATTAAAGGCTATTAAGAAGAGAGTTTCAGGGCTTCCCTGGTGGCGCAATGGTTGAGAATCTGCCTGCCAATGCAGGGGACACGGGTTCGAGCCCTGGTCTGGGAGGATCCCGCATGCTGCGGAGCAACTGGGCCCGTGAGCCACAATTGCTGAGCCTGCGCGTCTGGAGCCTGTGCTCCGCAACAAGAGAGGCCGCGGTGGTGAGAGGCCCGCGCACCGCGATGAAGAGTGGTCCCCGCTTGCCGCAGCTAGAGAAAGCCCTCACACAGAAACGAAGACCCAACACAGTCATAAATAAATAAATAAATAAATAAAAGAACGTGAATTTCTAAAAAAAAAAAAAAGAAGAGAGTTTCGTCTTTGTCTTCCACTTGGACAGGCTTATATTCAGGTCCTCCATTCACTTTCTGATGAGCCAGGTCTCATCCTTCTTGAAAGTGTCTGCTAGATTCTTGAAGCCCATATAATTGCTTAATGCTGGGGGCTAGGAATGGAGGAGGTGAACTGGATGAAACCTTGAACGTATGAGAAACTGGAAACTGTGAAGGAAACTGGGGTCTGAGCTGAGAACCTTGAACCCAGGACCACAGAACGTTAGTCATGTGAAGCCCACGATAGAGGAAGGGGGAGGTGAACTCACCTCTGCCTTCCCCGCTGATATCCAAGGACACACTTAGGTTGACAGAGTAGGTTAGAGCAGTGGGGAGCAGGTGTTAAGAATTTGGAGATGGAGATGGGGAAGAAAGAAAAGGCTCTGAGCTTGTGAAGAAAGGGCTAGTAAGATCTAGACAGGGATGTCTTGCCTCCTGCCAAGAGAGCTTTGGGTTCAGAGGAGAAGTAGAGGGCTACGTAGGTAACTAGATTAGAAGTCCAGGCATGAAGACTCAGTAAGGCAGCTGAGGCTAGGTAAGGCGGCAACGGGGTGGGTATGGGTTCTCCAGGGCTTAACCAGGTACGAGGTATGATGGCACAGCTACTTCCGTACCCACCCACTGGCAACTATAACTTAGCTTCATCACATTGGTTTAGAAATGGAATAAGGATGAGCCGAATGTGCCTGCAGAGAAGGACCTCGGTGAGTACAGCTGATAGAGACCCAGCAGGGCAGGGGCTGATGTGTGGAGTAGCAGTTAACAAGACCCCCACCTCTGTCACTAAGAAAGCAAACTTCCTGTTGCCCAGTCTGACAACATGTAGACAGTAGACAGAAACAGAACACCACACTTCATTTATTCAGTAAATGTTTATTGAGTAAGCCTAGCATGGTGCTGGTTTCCGGAGAAAACATGAAACAAACATCAGGCATTCCTTTCACTCAAGGAGCTTAATAGCTGTTACACATTTACCTGATGCTTATTGCTATAGCAGCTAAGGAGTGTTGGATTAAGTGTCAAGGAGAGAGATACACTCCAGGACACTACTGGAACTCAGAGGAGGGGTGGGACAGGGGGGCTTCAGGGAGGAAGCAACCCAAGAGGAGCCTTAAAGAGTGGGTAGAATTTAGATAAACACAGGTGAAGATGGAAGGCAGTTCCAGATGGGAAGATACAACATGGGTTGAGGATTAAATGAGATACTTCGCAAAAGTCATTTAGAAAAATTCCTGTCACCAAGAAAGCCCACAGCCAGTGAAAGGTGTGACTATTGCTCTTGCTATTAGCTCTGGTAAGGCTGTTACCATTTCAATTTTGATGACATTTTTACTGCTTTTGGAAAAGGCAACGGAGATGAAAAGGACATGTTTGGGAGACAGTAAAGAAGCACATTTCTGACTTTCTTCTTGAGAAGGTTGTGGGATAAAAGGGTCACAGTTTTCATCAGAACAAGAGGAACAAGAGTTTGCATCCGAGCTGTTTCTGTGTCAACCGTGCATCAAACCTGCTTGTGCTCAAAGGGGACCACGGAAAAAGTTACACTAAGACACTTAAGCTAGTTCCCACCAACACCACTACTGACTTCTGTGTAACTAAAAATCACTGTTTTAATGAATGATTATATCTCTCAAAAAATGAAACAACATTCTAAGCTCCTGGCCAGACATAATTTCTCTCTTTCTGCTCCTCTCCTTGTCTAATGGTCCAATTGCTTGAGAGCAAACTTATTAACAGAAATGAGATGGAAACAATGTGATTTTCCTTAGTGCCTAGAGATGATGTTGCTAGGACAGTACAAACACTAGAAGAGAGTGAGAAGGGATTTGTTTGTCCAGATACTCAGAACATCCCCTTAGGAGCTGTATTCAAAAACTGGCAAATGAGATTTCAGCCGAGAATGATTACTGCCTGAATCTCAGAACAACTGCCTTATTGCCGATTATTATCCCTCTTGCAGTGGCCTGTCTCTCCGTTCTGTTTGCTGTCATGTTCTATCAATATCAAAGAGGCTGCAGAGGCAGCATCGCTGAGAGGAGTGGTGCGTTTCCTGGGTGCAAAAAGCCTGCTTCTCTAAGATAGAATCTCTGGACCGACCTGCAGGCTGATTTCATAGAGGGGATTATTCAGTCAACAGTAAATGGCCCCAAACTCCAATTTCAGCTTCTATTTTCTGTCGTGGAGCCGGGCAGCTGGGCTGTGTGTGAGCATGCCTGCGTTAGGAGGTGGTGCCTAGGGATGGTTCCCGTGCAGTCAGCTGAAGTGACTCGTTCGGCTCTGCTTTGCTATATTGTCCCTTGGTCTCTCCAGCACCAGTGAGGCTGGCTCCCGGGACAGCTCCCCGCTGAAAGTTTTATTCTGAGTGTTGGCAAAGAAGCAAAGCTCCAAGGTGGATATTACAGCAATTCTGCTTTGTCGGTAAAAATCAAATCATTTCAAGGACACCCAGAGGATTAAAAAAAAAAAAAAAAAAAACCGCTAGAATTTTTCCTGAAGTATTTTCCTTTTTGGTATAAAAGACCAGTTTGAGCCCTGGGAATTAGTGTAACACCTGAAAGCACCATCAGGCAGCCTGTGAAGTAACCTGACGTCCCAGCATTCCCATGCAAGAAGCAGGACACTGTTTTCCAGATGCCCGGTTTGTTCCTGACCACAGTCTTGTTCAGAAGAGGAAACAGTATTAGCTTAATGAGGACATTTTCCTCAATGTGGCCCTTGGATACTTTGAAGGTGAAACTCACCAAACTCTGATTTCCTCATCTGTTTTAGGAGGGCAACTTGTTGCAAACAGCAACACCACCAACTACAGTCAAAGCCCCTATTTCTCACTGATGTTCAATGCAAAGGCTCAACAAAGAAAGTGTGATCCTTCCTTCCTTCCTCAGCGCTGTCTCTCACTGCATCAGGTACTGTCCTGGGCAATGTGGGCTTTCCACCCCTCTGATGTTCCTAGCAAAAAACTCACAACAGTAACCCTTACAAGAAACAGACATTTCAAGCACTACTACAGGATCAATTAAAAGTGCTTTCACCTAAGGAAAAGGGGAAAATTAAAAAGTCATCCACTCATGAATGTTACTCATGATTCACACATTTGCAGCAGCAGCAGAAAAACAAACAAACAACAAACCCCACCAGTACTCTTAAGAAATTACAATATAGGTCCCTGCACAGTATGAAAAACTCATTGCTTTAGATCATCAGGTTTTTTTTTTTAAACTCTTTTCAGTAAAGAAAATAAACTACACTCATTCACAATATTGGCTACGCTCTTTTAACTCAGTCTAACATTCTACTTTGTCTTACGACTTAAAATCAGTGTTCAGAGTGGAAGGCAGGAAACTCACCTTAAAGGAGTAGTAGAACGAGCCCCACTCCTCTCCTTCCACCACTGCAGTGAAAGTCACCGTTTCCGTGCAGAGGGTGGGAGAATCCAGTGTCTGCCCAGTCCCGTTGGACTTGGGGCTGCCCTCCGTGAGGTTGGCCGGCATGGCTCAGGTGGGGCTGAGCCCAGCTGTCCCTGCGCCTGCAGCCAGGGACAGAGTCCTGCCCTCTCGTGAGAGCGGGGCAGCAGCTGCAGCTCTACACCTCCCCTGCCTCCCTAAGCTTCTGCTGGAGCTCAGCTGAGCAGAGACACAGAGCCCTGTGGAGCCCACCTCACTAGAGAGCCCTGCCTGCTTCCTGAAGCCACGTGCTGCTCAACACCCCACATTCCCGCCCAGCACAGGGGGCCTGGTCCCCAGGGCAGGCAGGAGCCCCTCACAGCGATCCACGAGGCTCCCCGGACAGGCCTCCCTGCTCAGTTGTACTTTTCCTCACTTCCAGGACAGACCGCCACACATTTGCTCCAGCTTCAACAATATAGGAATTTGGACTCAACAGACAGTGGATTCATTCAGGTCATGTTTGCATTTCTGAAATCAAATCATAATGATGCATTTGTTCCAGCTGAGGATGCCTTCTGACTTAAAATCCTCACCCAGCCATTTACTTAGTAGCCTGAACGTTATTTCAGTAAATGTGGGCAAAGGGCACATTTGTATTTCACACCTGTGGTTCTCCTCTAGGTTTTCAGAGGGCAGTGCTCAGAAAAGCCTGGGGTCTGTGTTTGTCAGTCAGCCACGACCCCTCATGATGTGACTGGGATTGGTGTCTGGTAGATACTCTTATCATCTTGATGTTCTTTTATTTGATCTTCAAAACAACTCTGCGAGGTAAGCAGGGAACATATTTTTATGTTCTCATTTTACACTGGAAGAGACTGCTTCTCACTGTGAAATGACTTGCTCAAGATCCCACGGCTGGTGATGGAAATGAGATGATAACTCATTTCTTCAGAAATTCCTAGACAGAGATGCTTTTACTGTAACATACACTGATTTGCATCAAATCTCAAGGGCCTATTGAGGCATGAAGTTAACATGAGTAAGGGGAGCAGGCCAGGTGTAAAGCAAAAGGACTAAGCTGCTTGTACTACAACCAAGCATGATACCTGATAACTTACACTGAAAATGCTCTGTGAGCCAAATATGCGCAGCCACTGGTTAACGACACCTAGTATAAGAGGTAGTGATGGTCATAAAAGAATATAGCCCCCATGATATTTCCTGGGGAAGTTGTAGCATAATCCATCCCGCCTAGGAAGAGTGCAGTATGATAGAGATGAGAAGATGTTAAGTCTATACTGAGGGGTAGCAAATAAGAGGGAGCTGTTCAGGAAACAGGATGAGCTGTGGACTCGGGAAAGGGTCAAAACAGGACGACAACCCAATAGCAAAATGAGCAAAGAGTATTCTGACTGGCAAACACGAAAAAAGTGCTTAACCATTAAATTAAAGAACAACAACTTAAAACAGACAGAATTTTTATTCATTGGCATAGTGAAAACTAGGGCCTGACTACCCCAAGTGTCGACGAAGATGAGAAGAAATGGGTGTACATTTTTACTTCTGGTGTGAGAGTTAGCTGATATGGTCACCTTGAAGAGCAATTGGTCAGTATCCGGTAAAGCTGAAATTACACGGTCTATAATTTCCATCTCTTGATCTGGGTTCCTTACATGTATTTAATTTAGGGAAATTCACTGCACTACACACATAAAATGCATGCACTTTTTTTGTAGGTCTGTTTTACTTCAATAAAAATTTATAAAATGAAATCTGTGAGAAACTTCTGGGAAAGGACAGAAGTCAGTTAAGTCATAGTGTGGTCAGGATGAAGAGAGAGAAAATGGTAGATGCCATGGACAGGGAATAGATGGAGAGAGAACCTCGGGTTGTGCTGTTTTCTTTCCACTCATGGTCCAGTTGGATCAGTTTTTGACCTGTGGCGACTCAAGAGAAATGTTTATGTATGTGTACAGGAAACATGCACAAACATGCCTTTGCAATATTGCTTGGAAACAAACCAGAAGTAACCTAAATATTTATGGTGACAAAATCAATTGAGAAGGTCGGAACCAGAAACTACCCACATACCCATCAACAATAGACTGGATAAATAAATTTCTATGTAATCATATAATGAAATAATATACATCAATGAGAATGAATAATCTATAGCAAATGTAAAATTTCTCAGGGCTAAAGAATGGTGTAAGACCTTAAATTGAAAGGCTACAGCAAGTGTGAAACAGCATAAAAGTCTAAACAAATAATAGTAAATTTAAGAATACTGAAGACAAGAAAATTCTAAAAATTTCTAAAGAGAAAAAGCAGAACTCTTACAAAGAAACAAACTGCATAGATATCTGATTGTTAACAATAATATCAGATGCAAGTACCTAGAATTTTATATCTAGAAAAGTTATAATTTATGTGTGAGTATAAATAATGATTTTTTTCTGACATTTGTGGCTCCAAAGTGATCTAGTTTGGAGGGTGATACGATTGGCAGATGATCTTGACATGAATACCAGACTATTTTTAAAAAGAAAGAAAAATAAATGTATAATTTGAGACATTTAGTGACACCATTCTGCAGAGCAGCATATTTTATACATGATGATATGACTTTTATACATTTAAAAAACCCTCATCTTTTGCTATTTAGGGCAAGTATTGGGTTGACCAAAAAGTTCATTTGGATTATTCCGTAACACATGGAAAAACTGAACGAACTTTTTGGCCAACCCAATACCTTTTATTGGGTCAATAATTGGGAGCACTCCTCAGTCCTAATATAAATTTACCACACAAAGAGTCCAAATAATGGACTATCACATTCACCATATTCAGTAGCCGACACCTGGAAACCTGATTCTGGAAGTTCATTTGCAGGGGGTACAAAGCAAAAATGTGGGGATAGCAGATTCCAAGTCTGCATCTGTCTTCAGAAGCTTCTCTGGATATTGTAGTCAGAGCTAAAGAACGGAGCAGGGTCTCAGGTGACTGTGAATTTAGTTGGGATTTTCTTTCAAGGACCAGTGATACTCGCGGTGTGACCTAAGGACTGGGATATCTACCTCATTACCTGGGAGCTTGCTAGAAATGCAGATTCTGAGGCCCCACCCAATACCCACTGAATCAAAATCTCTAGGGGTGGGGCTAAAGAATTTGTGTTTTAAAAAACCCTCCAGGTGATTCTGAAGCCTGCTAGAGTTTGAGAAGCACTCTCCCAGAGAAGCATGCCAAAACTCATGGTGTCATCAGAAGGGTGAACTGAGTGATGTTGGGTGGAGGAGCATGAGTGGAATTGGTGAGGGATTGAAATGCATCCATTGGCGTTTAGGCATAAAATGAATGTGATTACCTTTTGACATATTTCCAGAATCAATTCTGTTGTTCTCTAACATGATGCATATAAAAATGGTATTCACATGCCTAGAACATTCTCTCCTGTGTTTACTGAGATTTTGATGAATTCCCCCAAATCTGTAGGGAAGTAAACTGTGTCACAATATTATGATAGCTGATAATTGTTACAATTCATTTCCTTCAGGGATAGTAACTTTCTATAGCTTTGGGAATAGGCACCTCGTTTGGGGCAATTCCTCATCCTTAGTTGTAACATCATCCCTTGCTCTTTCACTCAACACTTACCAGTCAGGTCTCATGGCAGGAAAGAGAGTCCTTGAACCTCTATCAAGAGCTTGTTGCTTTGTGACCTCTTGGTAGCCTTTACTTTGCCCATCATATTGCTCATCTCAGTTTAATACTTTGTTTAAATATCTCTGCTCTCTGATAGACGATAAGCTCCATGAGGGTAGGGATCACAGCTGTTGGGTTGACTGCTTTATCTTTAACATCTAGCACAGTGCTTGGCACACATATGATAGGCATTAAATAGATATTTGTTGAATGAATGAACCCATCAGAGTGCAAGTGTGTGAGTGTGGTGTTGTTACAAGGAATACCTTGAAACTTTTTTAATTTAACAAAAAAATGTAAATCATTGGAAAATGTCAGTACTTTGACTTTATTAATTAGCTATTACCCCAAAACAACAATACCCACAAACCCAGCATGTTGTGATGGTGCAGTAGAGAATCTTTGCCTTGAATATCCAACAGTGCTGGGGGCTGGCTCATGGCAGAGCTTGGCAGGTACGCTCGCAGTGACTCGACTCTGTTTTGAGAGCACTGGTCTCTGCCCAGTATATCGCTAGAGGCAGTGCACCATTCCCCACCATGCCACCTCCCTAATACAAGCCTTAGTAAATGGTTTGCTGACAGATTGCAATGAAGTGAACCTCAAACCTCTACATTCCCTGTAGAAACTGGGAGCCCCCTCAAAGCCCTGTATTTTACATGCTCACTGCTCACCAGGGTGGGGTTCTCAGTCCTGGTTGCACATTGGAATAACCTGGGCTGCTTTAAAGAATATTAATGGTTGGGTGTCACCCTCAAAGTTTCTGATTAGATTGTTCTGGGGTGCAGCCTGGGCATTAGGAGTTTTAAAGTCTCCCCAGGTGATTCTAATCTGCCTCCAGGAGAGGGAAACCTTGTCCTAGGAGGGCAGCAAGCTGCCCAGCTCCCACTCTGCGATTTTTGCTGCCTGCCGGCGGCATTCATTCTGGGTCCGCCATCCTGTCTGGCTCTGCCTGGTCTTCAGCCCCGAGGGCTGTTTCTGGTGCTCCTGGGACCCATAGTGAGCCTGACCTCATTTCTGGGCTCTGCTTTCTCAAGAGCCAGTTTGAGCCACTGGACACCTGTAGTCTCAGAGGAACAGAGAGAGGGAGGGAATTTTCCTTTATCTTTGGGCCACCAGATTTTCCTCTTTCTTTCTCAGCACCAGAAGTCATGGTGAGCCTCCATTTTGGAGACCCTCAAGCACACAATTTGAATCACATTACTAGGACTAAGTATTGCCTTCCTTAAAAAATATCCAACTAGAGCCTGAAAGAGGGATTTTCAGGTAAGGAAGGGAGTATAGGTTGTAAAACTCTAAATCGTCTGTCCCTTAGATTTTCTCTGTTCTTGGGGTGGTTCAGTAATTCATTCTGTCTTTCTGACCTCAGGGTAGTGGGTCTCTCAGTTTAGTTCTTATACCTAAGAATGTAACAGATCCTGGACTGGGGCTTCTCAATAAGATGCCACCAAGGCTTGGAGATAGCCAAAGAGAAATTCGCACAAATTGCTAAGCGGTAAACCGCTTTCTTTACCAGGTGTCATTTATTCTTCCTGCTTTGGGGGCACATTCAGGCTGTGGGGCTTTGGAAAAAAGGTTGTGTCTGGGGAGTTTCACCTTTTATTTTTTGTCCGACTTTGTCCCAGGTACGTGTCCCGTTCTTCTCTCCTCAGGCTCTCCCACCCCTTCCTAAATCAGTCAAGCATTTAGTTTGGAGGAAGGCACCTCACGTGGCCCCAGGCAGGCAGTGAGACCACCCCTTGTCCCTCACTACCTTGGTTACTCTTTAATCTCTGGTAGCTCTTGAGACGTGGGCAGAGTTTCTGCCCTGATGGAGAACCTAAAGGTGTCAGCTGAAGCAAATGTCCTCAGTGGTCAGTGTCAGGGACCACACGGAATCAGGCTGACTGCTCCCAGCTGGCCTCCCATTGCCGGAGTGGCTTGAATATGGGGAGTTTCCCCGAATCTCAGGGCACCGATAAACATTACACCTAATGGACAATCTATGGGGACATGTCTGCCATTGCTGACTATCGGATATTGCTAGATGTCAACAAAAGGACGGCTGAGAGCTGACTTGGCTTCCACAAGGCCCTCTGCCTTTGGCTCACAAATGACCCTCCCTGCAGTGACTCTTTTCCTCCAAAGCACTGACTGGTGTCCAGCTCTTTGGGCTTGACAGGCGGATGCCCTTGGGCTACAGGTAACGAGATTTTACGAGGACTGAAGGAAAGGAATACACACATTTATTTTGAAATAGTATCTTGACATATTCTGATCATTATGAAGAGGTTAAGATTTTCTTGGTTTTGTTTCGAGGCCTTTCTGTGTTCTTTGCTCTCTACTCTCAGCCTCTTCCCCCTCTAGATGAAGGTCACCTTTCCCAGGGTACTGGCTCCTTTCTTCACCTCTACTAGAATCCCCTTTGCTCAAAATCAGTCTCATAGCAGACGCATACCCCTTGGAGTTATCCGGTAGCAGCATTTATTTTAAGTCTTAACCTTCCCAGTATGAAAAGCTTTGACCCGGGACAGGAATTTCAACTTCAACAAACAAAACAATGGAGAAGTTTGGAAGAGAGATGCTCAACGTTCCACAAATCCCCCCAGCTTCATGCTTCATACATTTATCATGGGAACCCTGGCTACAGCATTTATGTCCTTAAACACATACAGTGTTTTCCTGGAATGCTAGAAGAAAAGAGTTCATAAGCTTTGGAATAAAAATTATAGGCAAAGTATTTAAACTTGTTTCTTATATATGTATATTTAATGGTTATTAGGGTCCAACTCAATAGGAATTGCCATTCTGCCTCACTGCAGTCTGAAAGTCCAAAGGTTTCTCATCAGTCCTATGTAAATGAGAGAGATAGAGTTCTGGAGCTCCCAGGTACCTCCTGACATTCCCAGCACTCATTCGTTATTTGAAATTTTGGCATTTTCATGTATTAACTGTGACCTGGGCTGTCAGCACGATCTGGATCCAAAGCTGGCTCTGATTCTTCCTTTCTGTGGATCCATGGACACCCCCAAGGCTCTCTTTACTTGTCTGTTAACTGGGATGACAATAGTGCCTGCATCTTGAGGGTGTTGGAGAATTAAATGAGATAATGCTTATCCCTTAATGCTAATTGTCTTCCTTCTTTCCTTCTCCTTCTTAATTATGACTATTATTTTTTACGTGTGTAAGTTTTTCTGGGCTCTTCATTTAGTCTCCAAGCTCCCGAAGGGCAGAAGCTGCCCCTTTTCTTTTTGGGTCCTCTGACAACATTGAACTTTACCTGAACTCTGTGATCTTGGAAAACAGAGAAGTTTACCATTTCTCTGTGGTCCAGAAACAGCTTACTGCAGTAACCATTATTCCCCACATGACTGAGATCAGACTCACAGATGCCTCTGTGTAGGTGATCAACACCGACAACAAAGCTAGACACAGACCCTCCAATTCCCTTTCTTTGTCTCATAAATGGTTAGCTAAGCTGTCTAGTCCCCACTGATCAATCAGAACAAAATACTGGTTAAACAAACTTTGTTAAGATTCTGTCCTTTCCGCAGGCTGAACTTGGGCCCCCTTAGCCTGAGACAGCTTATAACCCCTGCTTAACTAACAGCCCTTCACTGGAATAGACTGACGGCTCTGCTGTCAGACCATGCCCATCTGTCCATCCCTCTTCTCCACACCTGCTTCTTTCCAGACTCATAACCCCTTTTTGCCTAACCCTGGACATACCTGCAGATCTCCTGGTGGGAAGATTCTCCTCATTGCAAAGGTCCTCCTTTCCCTATTTGCAAGTGGTCTCTTGCCCCTCTTGCCACAATCCTTTCAAATAAAATCTCTTCTTACCAAAGTCCCAACTTATTCTTTGACAGCTCCAAACTTTTCAAAAATGCATGGGCTACTGAATTGAATTTGTTATTGGTCATAAAAAATCTGTTTAAGCAATTGCTATATGAGGGATTCATTATGCAGGTGATGTGGGGAAGTTCATGTTTCCATTGGAGAGAACAGATATGACACTCCAGGTTAAATCACAGAAGGACAGTGAAATAACATAAAAGGAGGGGACACAGGCAGCATGTGATTCATCTCCAAGTGAATAATAAAGAGAATTAATATTCTGACTTTGGAGGAAGATAAGATCATAGTTTTGAGGTTTACATTTGGATGTTGGTGTTTTTAATTACTTTGGATGAAGCACACAACTTTTCTTTTCTACCAGTGTGAAGAATGGTTGAATAAGTGTGGGTTTAAGACAAAGGACATTAACTCCTCCGGCAGGATTTTAATTCTCTGATACCAGAATGTGCCACTGCCTTCAGAGACTAAATTTCTCATGGTTAAGGTGCTAAAAGACACTCCATCCTCCACGACTTTTCTCTCAAAGGGATGAACTGACAGTCTAAGGTTGCAGTAGCCATGATGTCACAAACATTATCTAAGTTAGATACATCACAGCTGCTGCACTTGAACCTTTACTCCCTAAGTGCCTGTTTAGAATCTATGTAAACATGCATTGGTTAGAGGAGTTTTAATAATAGTGCTAAGAGTAGGAAAGGATCTGGGGGAAGGAAATAGGGAATTCCACCTAATCACTGTGCTGGGTGCTTGACCTTTATCACAACACTTAATTCCCAGAATATTACTTTAAAGTAATATGTACAAGTTCCCCATTTTAAAGCTGCAGAGAGCTCTTGGTAAAGGAGACCTTTTCAAGTAGAGAAAAAGAATTAGAAACAATCATTGACTCCATGTTGGTTAACTTTCCCTAGTCCCTTTATTTTTGCATTGCATTCTGATGTGGTAGTAAGGGCTCTGAATCATTAGTATGAAATAATAGTAGTCTCTAAGAGAAAATTGCTTTGAAGGCAGAGATAAATCCTTGGGATACTGGAGAAAAGATAAAGGCAGTATTGCATTTGGTAATTGCTTGCTCTAATAAGCACAGAGGTTACTCATGTTACAGTGATTAAGAGGTATAGTCCCTTAAAGATATGGAATGCAATGTTCTACTTTAAAGAGGACACTGGAAGAAATATGATATAGCAGTTCATGCTTTCAGGGTTGTATTTTTCTAGTTACAACAGTAAAACTTTTTAAATAAATACCTGAACATGCAAAGACACAAGTTGTATTAACTGCTAATGTATTCATCAGTCCCCAGGTGAAAGCATACCATACGTTCTGCTTTGCATTCTACTTTTTAATTTCACATATTGTAGGCTTTTAAATCAATAAATATAATGGTTGTTTTTAGTGTCTCTCTGTAATGCTAATATGTGATGTTCCCGTGATTTATTTAATCATCTTCATGATAACTGAGTTTTAGTTGTCTGAATTTTCAGAAATTGTGCACTGAACACAATGAGTCTTTGAGCACTTGTCTGATAAATTTCTCAAAATATTTTCTTGAAGTATGATTGCTGATTTTTCTTTATTCCTTCTTCTGTCTCCATTTTGCTGTTTTCTAATCTGAACCCTTGGATTAAATAATTAACATTTATTTTCATTCCTTCATGTTTAAGGCAATGAATTTTCCACTAAATATGCTTTTAGCTATGTCACGTAGATTCTGATATGTATTATTCTTATTATTTATTATTTCCTACAGTATATGTAATAAGTGTTTTGATTTCTTCTTGGAGCAAAGAATTACTTGTGAGTGGCTTCCAAATTTTGCTATTTTTGTTCAATCCAATGTAATTTCATATTTTATTTATTCTTGAATTACATTTTGAAGACAAAATTTATATTTTGAAATGTTTAAAAATTTTTATATAATCAATTTTTGAAAAAAATCCATGGAATTCTATTTATAAGACAATTAGTTTACACACACACAAATACTTTCATATGCATATCTGTCAGGGCATCCTTATTAATTCTATTGTATTCTTTAGAACCTCCATTTCCTTACATATTGGTTTTTGTCTACTCAATTTTTCAAAGACTCAGAGAAGTTTGGTTATGTTTTCTATTATAATTGAAATCCTGTAAATGTCGTCTTTCATTTCCTGTGGGTTTCACCTGTATGTTTTAGTGTTGGATTATTGTCATAGAAAATTTATGACACATACTCATGTTGGACTATATCATTTTACTCTAAGGATCATCTGTAAAATGGGCATAATTACAGTCTGTGCTTCCTAGGGTTGTTGTGATGGGCAAACAAGTTGCTGTATGTGAAGGGCTCAGTGCAGTTGCTGGTACATTGTTATCTGGTATTTATTATTGTTAATGATAATTTATATTTAGAACTCTCTTCAACTAAGAGAAAATTTTAAATAATATCTTTAATTTTTTAATGTTTTTTCTCTCTTGCACTCCCCAGAACACTGTTACCCTTTTTTTGGTTCTCATTTTATGTCATTCATATCTATCTATCATCTATTTTCTGATCACATTAATCTCTTTCTCCTTTTCCTCTGTATTCTCTGTGATGTCTTCAGTCCCATTCTGATCATGACTAAACTAGTGTTGGGCCTTTATTCTTTTTTTTTTTGAACACCATTTATAATTATGTGATGGCATTATTAATTCCTTGAATTGTTTCTTTAGCACTACCATTTACTTTTAATATAATTCTGTCTTTTCATACTATCATCTCATCTTTTATTTCCAGTTAGGCTCACTTTCGATATATGAAAAAGAGGATATAATATCAACCTTATCATATCGTTTATATGGTAAAATGATATAATGCACTTAGAACAGTACCTGGCATATTGTAAATGTTTAATACATAGCTCAAGGGTTTAAAAAAAAATTCCTACAGATTAAATTTTTTTCCTATTCCTTAAAGTAATTTTTCAAGTAATAGTCTTTTTTTAAAAATAAATAAATAAATAAATAAATAAATAAATTTATTTACTTATTTTTGGCTGCATTGGGTCTTCATTGCTGTGCGTGGGCTTTCTCTAGTTGCGACAAGTGAGGGCTACTCTTCGTTGAGGTGTGCAGGCTTCTCATTGTGGTGGTTTCTCTTGTTGTGGAGCACAGGCTCTAGGGCATGCGGGCTTCAGTAGTTGTGGCACATGGGCTCAGTAGTTGTGGCTCACGGGCCCTAGAGCACAGGCTCAGTAGTTGTGGCGCACGGGCATCGTTGCTCTGCAGCATGTGGGATCTTCTCAGACCAGGGCTCAAACCCGTGTCTCCTGCATTCTTAACCACAGGTGGATCCTTAATTACTGTGCCACCAGGGAAGCCCACAAGTAACAGTCTTTATTTTTGGCTGTTATGTTTATTTTTCCTTAATTTTTCAGAACTTTAAAGCTAATTCCATATTGTGTCTTTCTAAACAGTTTTATTGTGATGTAATTTACATCCCATACAATTTGCCAACTTGAAGTATATAATTCAATTGACTGAGTAAATTTATGGAATTGTAGAACCATCATCACCACAATCCAGTTTTAAAATATCTCCATTATCCAAAAAGAACGTCTTAAATCAATTTGCAGTCGTTCCTTATATTCACCTCAGCCTGAGAAACCACTGATTAACTTTCTATCTCTGTATATTTGCCTTTTCTGGACATTTTATGTAAAGGGATCATAAAATATGTTGACTTTTGGGTCTGGCTTCTTTCACATTGCATAATGCTTCTGAGGTTCATACATATTGTAGTGTGTATCAATATATATTTTTTTAATGCTGAAAGTGTTTCATTGTATGGATATTCTCCATTTTACTTATCCATTCACCAGTTGATTGACTTCTGGGTCATTTCCACTTTTGGTGAGTATGAATAATGCTGCTATAAACATTCACAAATAAGTCTTGTGTTTGTCTTTGTGGACAAATGTTTTCATCTGTCTTGGATAGATTACTGGTTGTGGAATTTTTGAGTTGTACGGTAAATATATGTTTAAATTTTTTTGCTTTTTATTTAGTTTAATTTTTGAAACAGGTTAGAGTATTACATATTCCAAAATAAAAATAAAAATAAAAAGCATTAAAATGTCATTTTTTCCCCTTTATTCTGTATTTTAAGACTTTAGTTTTTTGGAGTTGTTTTAGGTTCACAGCAAAATTAAGGGACGGCACAGAGATTTCCCATATACCCCCTGCCCCCACATATACATAAACTCTCCCATTATCAACATCACTCACTAGAGAGGTACATTTGTTAACATTGATGAACCTACATTGACCATCATAATCACCCAAAGTCCATACTCTACATTATGGTTCACTCTTGGTGTTATACATTCTATGGGTTTGGACATATGTATAATGACATGTATGCATCATTATAATGTCATACAGAGTATTTTCACTACCTTAAAAATCTTCTGTGTTCTGCCTATTCATCCTTTCTCCCCCTAACCCTGGCAACCACTGATCTTTTTACTGTGTCCAGTTTTAGTTTTAGAATAGAATAGTTTTATCTTTTCCAGAATGTCATATAATTGGAATCATACAGTATGTAACCTTTTCATATTGGCTTCTTTCACTTAGTAATATGCATTTGTTTCCTTAATGTCTTTTCATAGCTTGATAGCTCATTGTTTTAGTGCTGAAAAATATTCCATTGTCTGAATATACCACAATTTATCCATTCACCTGCTGAAGGCAATTATGAATAAAGCTGCTATAAACATATGTGCTCAGATTTCTGTGTAGACATAAGTTTTCAACTTCTCTGGGTAAATACCAGAGTGTGATCCCTGGATCATATGGCAAGAGTATGTTTAGTTTCTTAAGATACCACCAAATTGTCTTCCAAAGTGGCTGTATCATTTTGCATTCTCACTAACAATGAGTGAGAGTTCCTATCGTTCCACATCCTGACCAGCATTTGGTGTTGTCAGTGTTCCAGATTTTGGCCACTCTAATAGGTATGTAGTGGTATCTCATTGTTTTAAGTTGCATTTCCTTGATGACATATGATGTGAAGCATCTTTTCATATGTTTATTTGCCATCTGTATATCTTTTTTGGTGAAGTGTCTGATAAGATCTTAGGCCCATTTTTTTTAAGTGAGTTGTTTGTTTTCTTATTGTTAATTACAAGAGTTCTTTGTATATTTCGGATAACAGTCCTTTATCTGATGTGGTTTTTGCAAATATTTTCTCCCAGTCTGTGACTTGTCTTTTCATTCTCTTGATAATGTATTTTGCAGAGCAGAAGTTTTTAACTTTAATGAAGTCCAGATTATTCATAACTTTTTCCTGGATTATGCCTTTGGTGTTTTATCTAAAAAGTCATCACCATACCTAACGTCATCTAGATTTTCTCCTACGTTATCTTCTAAGAGTTTTATAATTTTGTATTTTACATTAGGTCTATGATCCATTTTGAGTTAAATTTTGTAAAGGGTGTAAGGTCTTTGTCTAGACTGATTATTTGTCTATCTATTTATTTATTTATTTATTTATTCAGCATGTGGATGTCCAATTGTTCCAGCAGCATTTGTTGAAAAGACTGTCATTGCTCCATTGTACTGCCTTTGCTCCCTTGTCAAAGATCTTTTGACTACATTTATGTGGGTCTATTTCTGGGTTCTCTATTCAGTTGCATTCATCTATTTGCCTTTTTTTTTTTTTTTTTTTGCCAATACCATACTGTCTTGATTATTGCAGCTTTATAGTAAGTCTTTAAGTCAGGAAAATCAGTCCTTCAACATTGTCCTTCTCCTTCAATACTGTGTTGGCTATATTGGGTCATTTGCCTCTCCATATAAACTTTACAACCAGTTTGTTTATAACCACAAAATAGCTTCTTGGATTTTTGTTTTGATTGCATTATATCTCTAGGTCATGCTGGGAAGAACTGACATCTTGACAATATTGTTTCTATCCATGAACATGAAATGTATCTCCATTTATTCAGTTCTTTTTTTATTTAATTCAACAGAGTTTGGTACTTTTTTCATATATACCTTGTATATATTTTGTTAGATTATACCTAAGTAATTGGGGTGGGGGGCTAATGTAAATGGTATTATATTTTAAATTTCAAATTCCACTTGTCATTGCTGGTATACAGGAAAGTAATTGACTTTTGTATAGTAACCTATTAACCTTTTATCATGCAACCTTGCTGTAATTGCTTATTTGTTCCAGGAGGGTTTTTCTTTCTTTTTTTTGAGTGGGGGGAGGGCTATTCTTTCAGATTTTCTGTATACATAGGCAATATATCATCTGTGAACAAAGACAATTTTATTTCTTCCTTCCCAATCTATATAAATTTTCTTTTCTTGTCTTGTCATATCATATTAGCTAGGACTTCCAGAAATATGTTGCAAAGAATTGTGAGAGAAGACATCCTTGCTTTGTTCCTGATCTCAGTCAGAAAGCTTTGAGTTTCTCACCGCTTAGTATGATGTCAGCTACAGATTTTTTGTAGATATTATTTATCAAGTTGAGGAAGTTCCCCTCTATCTTAGGCTGCTGAAAGTCTTTAATCATGAATGGGTGTTGGATTTTATCAAATGTCTTTTCTGCATCTATTGATATGATCATGTGTTTTTTTTGTTTGGTTTTCTTTTAGCATGTTGATGTAATGGATCACATTAATTGATTTTAGAATGTTGAACAAGGCTGGCATAGCTGGGATAAATCCCATTTGGTTGTGGTGTGTTTAATTTTTAAGAAACTACCAAACTGTTTTCCAAGATGGATGTACCATTTTATATTCCCACCAGCAATGTATGAGGATTCTAATTTCTCCACATTATGACCTCCACTTATTATTATATGTCTTTCTGACTATTGCCATCTAGTTGGTATAAACTGTTATCTTACGTGGTTTGGATTTGCATTTCCCTAATAACTAATTGTAGTGAGCACCTTTTCACGTTCGTATCAGTCATTTGGATACTTTCTATGGTGCAATGTCTATTCAAATCTTTTGCCCATACAAAAAACTGGGTTATTTGTCTTCTCATTGAGTTGAAAGACTTATTCATGTATTATGGTTTCTATATGTGTTGTTGTTGTTTATTGCTTTATCATCTTAGAAAGGGGTGTAGTCTATACAGCCTTTCTATTTCCATATACTGATGTGGTAGATGCTTTCTTCCTGAAAAGAGCAGATTTATATTAACATTGTGTCATTTAGACTGAGGACTGCAAGGAGAGGGCAGGAATCCAGACAATCAGATCTCTGGGACTTTTCTTTCTGCACATTTTCTCATATTTTAAACTACTTAATCTGATCCCAAATTATAAGAGTATCTTAATAGAAAAAGTAACCTTAGAGTTACAAATTTTTCTGTTAAGTCAGGATGAATCAGCCTCATTTGTGAGAATTTGTGTTAGAATTCAACCTTGGATAGAATTTCAACCTTGGATAGAATCACATGGGGAGCCTTATACATAACCGTTTCCTGTGATTCGCCTCCAGATTTTGTTATAATAGCCTGGGGTACAGGTTGGGCAATGGGGATTTTAAAAAGTTCTGCAGGTGATTCTAATGTGCAGTCAAAGCTGAGAAGTACTGAGTTAAACAAAGCAGTTGTGCCTGAAGGTTTTCTGTCTGTTGACAATAAATGACCCACCCCTACACATTTAGTTGGCAAGTAAATTGGTTAGCCTGTGTGCATGGCCACATAACTTTCAGATTGGCAATGTATATGTGGGCATGGGGTTTTCACTCAAGTCAGAGGAAGAAGGCACTGCAGTTAAGAAACTGTTCAGAAACTGTCTGAGAAAAGCTGAAAAAGGATACTCACTTTGCCTTCAGCTAAACCTCTTCTCAAAATTTTCCTACATGCCGCGGGTAGAGAGGCAGGAAATGTTGCCATCCTACCTACTTTCTGCACTTTACTTACTTTCCATAACACTATATCAGTGATTCTCAAACATTAATGTGTTTCAGAATCACTTGGAGAGTTAATGAAGAATAGAGAGACTCAGACACATTAAGTAGGTAAAAGCCTGGACCTCTATATTTTAACTATTTATCAGATGATTCTGATACATATCAAAATTTGAGAATCACTGCACTAAGATATTTTCTTGAGAACTTTAATTAGTAAGAGCCTTAAAAAAAGGAGATTTGTGGGCTGTTTTGATGCATATTCTGCTGTGGTTCAAACTTCGATTATACTTAGTAGAAATTTCTTGAGCTGTTATCGTCCTACTTTACTTGACTTTTGTCTTTAGATGCATTCCATTGGGTTGGCCAAAAAGGATATCAAACACTAAGCACAATCAAAAGCATAACGATAAGGAACAACACTTTATAAATACCTAAGACTTTAATCACATAGTTTATTCTTGCCTAAAAGTCTGGAGATGTTCTGATTGTATATTGTTGTGTCACAAACCACTGCAAAACTTAGTGGCACAAATCAACAACCATTTTATTGGGCTTACAGGTTCTGGGAATCAGGAATTTGGACAGGCCATAGCAGGAATGGTTTGTCATTACTCCATGATGTCTGGGGCCTCCCTAGGAGAACTTGAAGACTTTGGGTAATTTAAATGACAGAATGTTGGAATATTTCTGAGAACTTTATACTCATATGTTTGGCACTCGAGCTGGGATGTCTCTCTGCTGAGCTCAGTTAGGACCGTTGACCAGAGGGCCTACACAGTCTTTTCATATGGCTTCCTCAGAGCCTGGCAACCCCAGGGTAATTGAACATCTTGCATGGCGGCTCAGGGATCCCAAAGTGAGCATGCTTACAAATAAGTTACAGCTAAATGGCCTTTTATGACCTAACCTTTGAAATTATATAGCATCACCGCTATCATATCGCCCTCTACTGCTTAAAGCGATAACAAATCCAATTTGATTCAGAGATGAACATAGACCTCCTTTCTTTATGAAATGCTTTACACTTTAAAACCCCACAAGAGGAGAAGCAGTCTGTCAGGGATAACCTGGATTGACTAAACTTCAGTGTAGGATTCTCTTGTTTAACAAGTAACCCATCTTACGGTAAACAGCACTAAAGTTTCATGTATGTTATTCGATTCCAACTTATACAGTATGATTAGCATTCTTCAGTTATTTTTTTTTTATGTTTGGTGGTTTCTTTCTTAAATTCTTTTTTCCCGCAATTTTATTGAGATGTAATTGACATACAGCCCTATATGGGTTTAAGGTGTACAGCATAATGAATTTTTTTTGGCCGTGCAGCACGGCATGTGGGATCTTAGTTCCCCGACCAGGGATCAAACCTGTGGCCTCCGCAGTGGATGTGCCAGAGTCTTAACCACTGGGCCACCAGGGAAGTCCCTACAGCATAGTGATTGGACTTGCGTACATCACAAGATGATTGCCATAATAAGCGTAGTGAACATCCGTGATCTCATATAAATATAAAAGAAAAGAAAAAGAAAAAATATTTTTCTTTGTGATGAGAACTCTTAGAATTTATTCTCTTAACAACTTTTGTATATAATATGCAACAATGTTAATGATATGAATCATGTTGTACATTATATCCCTAGTACTTATTTAACTTATAACTGGAAGTTTGTATCTTTAACCACCTTCATCCAATTTCCCCTCAGCATTCCTCAGTTAATTTTTACTTTTAAGTATTATCATGGACTCAAGACTTGCTTATAAATTAACCTTATTCTAATGGATCCTAATTATGATTTTTCTGGTTGGTTGAGTGCTCTGTTGTGTAAGCACTCACTCAAGCTTCTACTTACCTGTCTCTATACTATCTCCAGAATGTCTAAATAGATCACTGCTCTCCAACCACAAACTGTCCCAAGCCCATCTTACTCTCCCATCCCAAGATCTGGCACCCCTACTTTATAGGGAAACTCTAATTACCTTTAGGAAGAAAATATAAAGATTGAATGCAGACTATAGGGGCTGTAGGTTTCTATCACAATTCCTGACTTCGGATGGAATGATACCAGGCATATCTAGGTAATTTTAGTTTCAGAGTAAAGGTTTTTCAAAGTCCACAGTTCATGTCAATGATTTCAGTTTCTACTTTTATATCTTTCTCAAGTATAAGGGCTTCTCAGTCAATTATTTTTCCTTATCTGAATTGCCAGCTTTTCTTCTTCTCTCTTCACTCTTATATGAGAAATTGGTACCAGAATCAAAATGTCATGCTCCATATTGTCACACTAAACTCTTTTTAAAATTAGAATGCTGTAAAGAATCTTAGAAATAGCAATGCTGATGTGCCTTTGTTGAAAATGAAATTAATAAGCTCAATCTCCTGTCACTCAAATAAGAGAAAATTCATTTCTCTAAACCTAATGTATGCTGATATCAGGTATCCTGCATATGTCAGCTGAAGAGGAGGTTCTGTCTGATTCAGGAGACCACCTAGGCCTCCCTAAGAATGTCCTCTTTTTTCACTGTTGCAGAAAATGCATCTGCCATTTGACCCATGCAAGAGAGAGATTAACACTCTTAAGGTAGGGTGACAGGGAGATGTACAGTCCCTGGTCTCAGTAAGTCCAACCAGTTACAAAGTTTCTGCACAACTAGTGGAACAGCACCAAAATGTCTCTTGGCAACATATTCACTGGATCATAGAAGAAGGGAATCAAATTGCTATCCCCATTCCTTGCAAGCAAGATGGTGAAGTCAGTTCTTGGCTGGATGTGGGGTATCTGGGGAAGTCTTGGTTAGCTGTTATGACTGTGGTTATATAAAATCAGAGAGGGAAGATAATAGTGAGTTAGAATTATATCTTGCCCAAGGAATAAGGACTCTAGGATAACAAGATTCCTGTTCTTTATGTGCTGGCATACTTCTGGTTGTCTGAAAACCAGAGCTATCGCCCTAGTTTCAAAGACCCTCTCCCCAAGGCAAATGACATGGTCAGTATACCATCCCAGTGATTCAGAAGGCAAGATACCAGTGCCCATGAGTGTTTGATTGGGGTGGGAGTGATGGAAATGGTCCTTAAGAACTCCTTACTGCCACCTAGCTTACTTGATGTGTTTCTTCAGTGGCCTTTCCTAAGTTGGTCTTAAAACGACATCCTCAGAACTCAAACCTATATCCAATACTTTCATGCTTATTCCTGCTTGGCCTGGCTTCTCCAACTTCCCATTTATTTCCTGACTTTGTTCTAACACAATCTTGGCTTTGGATCTATGAATTAGATTTTGGGAATCCTCCTATACTCTCTTTCTTGGGATACTCTCTGGAGCAGCTACTCTGGGTGAGACCATGATTAATGATGAATTTGCAGTGAAACAGAAGCTAGGGCAACATGAGTGGGGCTATTCAGATTGTCCTTTTCCCTTACTCCCCATCAACTATAATGTAAATATGTTCTACAATGGATTTGGCTTCTCTGTCTGAAACTGGTGACTTTTAGCCATCTGGACAGACTCAGTGCCCCATAGATGGTGTGGGAAAAGCATACCTGGTGATGAGGAGGAGTAAAAAAAGAGGTTGCCCACAACTTGAGTTCGGGCCCATTCAAATACGACAAGGAGACTGTGGATTGTGACTGGGGCTTTAGGGAGGCATCTTTATACTTTTATTTTACCTAGAGCAGAAATTGAGGGCCTATACTGACACTTAACAGCAAATTTCTTTTACTTTTTTGGGGGCATTGATAGGATAGTTTCTTATGTTTACACACACACGCATATAAATATCGAAAGAATACGTAATTTTAAGCAATATGGGCTTTAGATGAAAATGTTTGACTCAGTATAATTTGAAAACAGTAATTTTCAAAAAAAATGCTTTCAGATACTACAATTTCCCTTCCTCTTTGGAGAAATGAAACTAGGGACCCCTAGGCTTTGGGGTACCTTGCTCAAAAGTACATGACACAAGCTGTTCTTCTCATCCTCTTTCTCTGTAAGACAAAAATGATTATGTGGAGGTTTCAAGGGGATTTTCTTGAGGCTTCCCAAAACTTCTTCCCAGATGCCCCACCCCTTTGCATTTTCACTACCTTTTTCTTTCCTGATAACCGAATAGGGCCCTTTAAGAAATAAAATAATAAATTAGGGGAGAAGGGAAAAGGGTGCTATGTCTTATTTCCTTAAATATATTATAAATTTTGTAGAAGTCAGGAATGTGGCTTCTTCTCTTTGTGTCTCCCGAGTCACCTAGGTAAGTGTCTCCCCCGCCCAGGCCCTCAATTAGAATTAATAGACTGTGTCATGTTGTCATGTTTACCTCCTCTATTCCACCTGCTATTTACATCTGTTCAATGATCAGAGTCTGCCAATGCTCCTCTTTGATGCTTTTTGGAACCTATCTATTTCTCTCCATCTCCACCATGCTAATCTTACTTCAGGCCACCATCATCTCACACCTGAATTACTGAAACAGTCTGATACAGTCTCCTTGCTTCTAAGTCTTGGTTTTGAGTTTTATATCTTTCATCTTAGTCCTGTATCACCCTGTTTTATCTCTTCCATGTGTTACAGAGCCTGGACTATCCCCTTTTCTATTCTCTGGCCTTGTGGATGAGATTGGCACACGTTTGATACAGAGTGAACATCTGTTGAATGAGTATCAATGGAGCCATCTCTAGCTATTTAAGTGGATTACAGGTGGGTACCTGAGAGTTTAATGTTTAATGGTCCTTTTATTATCTACAGTGGCTACTGGGTACAGCTAATGCTGAAATTAATTAGATTGACTAAAGGATGAAGTCACCACAGTTGTTAAACCTTAGCATAAACACATTGTGCTTAAACTCAGAATAAGGTAAAATTTAGAGCATGAAATAACAAAAGAAGGGAGAGAAAGAAACTGATATTCGTTACATTTCTTTTATGAGTCAGTGGAATTGAGCACTTTATACCTGTTATTTCTTTTAATCTTCAGAAAAACATGCTGAGATAGATTTTAGCCTTCACACTTCACAAATGAGGAAATTGAGGAAAGAGTAATACACGGAGCAGGTTATGGAACAGGGATTTGACCCAGGTAGTCTGATCCCACATCCATGATCATTCTAATATTCTGCAGTGGCCTAGGTGGTTGCTCTAAACTCTCTTGTGGTATTTGACTTGGGCCTGTAAGCTGAACATTCTCTTTCTGGGTTCTTTAGGATGCTGAATGGCATAAAACATCATTCACAGTGAACTAAGAAGCCTATGTGTCAACAATGAAATGTCACTCACAACAGGCAGGTCTCCCCAAGAACCTGGTATCAGAGGCAAATCCAGATGAGTGATGCTTCCTGTGAACAAGGTCCATTCTTGAGCGTGGAAGTGCTCTGTGGTGAGAGGTGGAAAGGCTGATCAAGTCATCTTCCTCTGGTGGGCTTGTGCCTCCTCTTTGCAGCTGTGAAATAAAATCCATGCTTAAAACTTCTTAGCTTGTAGGATTTCTGCACCTCGGGATCCTCAACTTGGGTCTTTTCCCCTAGGTCAGATGGAAACACAAGTCAATAGTCCTCTGGCTCAGACAAATCAGAGTCAGACATCATGGCAACGGGGCTGCTGCTGGTGAACCTTTGGGAAAATTGCTGTTATCTCAGACAGATGAGTCCTAACATATTGTATTCCAGGGATGTCAAATTGTCTGCTAAAACTTTAAATTTTATAATACTAACTCAGATGGGAAAAATGAAACTTTATTACACAAATCAACTTAGTTCATGAAATACCATTTCTGTTCTATAGTAGAAAAAAAAGCATCATTTTTCCAGTCTTTTAATTTTTGGGTAACTCATTTTAAACTCAATCTCTGAATTGTTCTCTTTCTACTTTTTCTTCCCATGTCTCTGATGTCATCACTTTATGCATCTGCTATGGGCTCATGAATCCCTGACTGCACTCCAGCTCTTAATTCTCAGTTGTCTTCTGGGCCCCTTCTGGGGAAATGTTGGGAAATTTTTGAATCTCTTCCAAGGTCTGAGATGGGTTGGTCTTGATATGCTATTACTAATCTATAGCAGTCTACCTATGTTGATGCAAGGCACTTTGCATGGCTGTCTTCTCTCTGAAT
This sequence comes from Balaenoptera musculus, assembly GCF_009873245.2. Taxonomy (NCBI): domain Eukaryota; kingdom Metazoa; phylum Chordata; class Mammalia; order Artiodactyla; family Balaenopteridae; genus Balaenoptera; species Balaenoptera musculus. The sequence continues at coordinate 43,759,348 of NC_045793.1, forward strand.
TCCAGGCAAAAAGTGTGGTACAAGCCCTTTCTGTATTCACATCCCCAAGCCTATTCTATCCAATACCCTGTCAATGGGTCAAACCTGCAGAGAAGGGCATCCAGATGTCAGACCCCAACATTAGCATCTATTTTCTTGTTCTTCATTTCCAGTCCTCTATAGGAAATATTCTTCTCTTCCCTGTGTACAGTGAGAAAACAACTGTTAGGTTGAATTCTCCTCCTCCTGCCTTACTGTATAAACTTTAGACTCTGAGTTCATCAGGAATTTTTGGAAGAATCTGGATCTAACAGTGAAAAGTTAAGGCTTCCAAGATTTATGGGCCTTTTGCTTCTACAGCTTTATAAAAATGTCACTTAAAGATTCAGTGACTTCCTCGTTCTGAGCTGTATCTACGTTGACAAATTGGGCAGAGCATGTAGGAAGTTACTGCCGTTGTCCATTTGATGGTGTATCTGCTTTAGGATGCTGTGGGCTGCAAGGAGCAGAACACTCAACTCACAGTAGATTAAACCATGGAGACGTATTATTTATACCCCAGAAGGCTGGAGCTGAGCAGTATCAGGGGAGGTTGGGTGGTCCAACAAGGCCATAGGGGACCTCTTGACCATTTTTATCATGTTGCCAAAGTCTCTCCTCATGATTACAAGATGGCTGCCATCCCTAGTCATCATATTTTCACAGGTCAGTGTCCAAAACAAAAAGCAAGGATGGTAATGGGGAAAAAAGGGTGGGGGTTGGTGGAGGAGGGCATTCTTCTTATCTGTCTCTCTTTTCCTAGAGGAAAATATTTTCATGGTGCTCATGAAGGTACTGGCAGTTATCGCTTTGTATCTTGGTGGCAAGGAGGAGAGCACACAGCAACCCCTAGCTGTAAGCGAGTCTGGAAAATGGGTGCCTGGCTTTTAAAGACTCAGTAGTGGGAGACAGCAAGGAAGAAGAGTGTTAGAGATGACTGAAGAGTGGCTGAGTTGGGAAATGGGGGGAAGAAACCTAACTTTATGTCAACATGTTCTCCTTCTCTACGTCAGCCCTGGATGCACTCGCCACTCTGCATGCCTGCTGCCTTTCCCACACCCACTGAGGATGCCACTAATGGACCACGGCACTTAGTCCTGCTGCACCCTAGTATATCCTTGCAGTTATTCTCAAGACAGTACCATGAGAAATTGATCAGGTTGGCTTAAAAGGTAAAATCTAGGTTCTGTTTTGGAAACTTTTGACAAAAATATTATCTCTGGCTTTAGACCATTTTGATTTGATTCTCCAATTCACTTCTCAGCAACTAGCTACCTTTGGCAAGTTAAATCTCTCAGCTTTGATTTCTTCCTGAGGGAAATGAAGGCAGTGATGTACATACCAGGCTTTGTAAGGAGTAAATACAAATGTACATATAGAGCACCTGGAACAACACAGGTGCTCAATCAATGTGAGGATTAACAACAAATGACTGGAGTAGTCAGTGTGCTCCCAGAGTTGAGAGAAAAGGACCCCTTGAAGATAGGGAAAGTGAGGGTAACTCACAGAAATGCTGCCGATTGTGTAGACTGTGTGCACCTTGGGAATAGGTAGGGACAAGAGAGAGGCAAGATGACAGTCTGGATATAGGAATAACTAGAGAAAAGTTGTGGAGATAAGAACTTGAAAGTAATATTAGAAGAAGAGTGGAGACTTCAGGCTGTGAGTAGGGGGAGATAAAACAAAAACTAAATGCTGGCAGATTTTGGAGTGTCCTCAGTGACAGGCTAACGAATCTGAACTTGATTCTGTAAGAAAAAGGAAGGCGTTGGAGATTTTTGAGCAAGGAAGTGGTATGATCCCATCCTGATTTACCTGAGGGAAACTTTTCTCTCCTTTATCATAATATTTAAAGACAACATTTTGATTGATAGTTGATGGTTAAAAAAATAGATGTCAATCTGCTGGTTCTCAGGAGCAACTTTATGCCTTATGACAAGACATTGGTAATGTTGGTTTTTTTAAGTTTAGCTAATTGAGTGATAGAAAGACAGAGACTGATTATTACAGAAGTATAAAACAAAGCAGGGAATCCTCCTATGTAGGCTTGGATTTTTTTTTGCATGTCTTTGGCATATATTTTTGTATATAATTTGGATATAGTATTGATATTGGAACTGACCTATACTTGGAGGATTCTGGAACAAGATTAACTGGTTCAAATCCCAGCTCCTGCACTCTTTGCTGTGTGATCTTGGGAGTTACTTAACCCATCTGTGACTCAGTTTCTTAATAAGTAAAATGAAGATAATAATAATAATGCATTTTACATGTCATGCATTTTAGAATAGACAGTGTGCGGAACATAGTAGGTGCTCGATAAATGTTATTAGTAGTAATTGCTCAACTTAATTTGTAAATATGTTTTACTCTGTCAATCCCCATTTAGTGACAGTCTCACTTGCAATGAACCTTGATGTGATCTGGCTGCAAAGGGAGAAACCTGCATGTATGGAACGTCTGTGTTGCACCAAGTAGTATCCTCTCTATAACTACTTATTAAAAACTTAGGCTGCACTGGGAACTGTGCCAGGTGGTTTATATATGTTATTTATTACCTCCATTTTGCTGATGGGGAAACTGAAGCTCAAGGAGAGTTTTAAAGTTTACCTAAATCACATTCACCTAGCTAGCTATGAGAGAAAATTCCAACTGAGGTATGTGCGATATCAAAACTCAAATTATTTTCGCAAGGACGTCACAGAAAACATTGTGTGCTGGGGTTAGGCAGTCTGGGTACTATTCTGAGCACCAGTCCTTAATAACTCCACAATGCAGTGAAATTACTTAATCTCTCTTAAACTATTTATAAAAATGGATATAATATTATTGTCCTGCTTGTTCCAGAATTGATATGAGGATTAAATGAGGTAATAAATGTGAAAGTGGTATAGGAGCACTCTAGTGCTAGACAACTGAATGACGTTTGAGTGAAGGAAATAAAGATATCATCATCATCATCATCATCATGGATAAATATAAGGAGTAAAATTAGAAAATTTCAAGAGAAAGAGGAAATCAAGTATGGGCCTTGTACAGGGCATGTCCCATCTCAGCTCCACAGTACCCTTCGGCAAGTTAAAAGATGGAGGAATTAATATATAACATAGATCAGGACATAAAGGGAATTGTGTGGAAAGTAAGGCAAGCAAGACTTTTGAAAGAAATAAACATCATTGACTTAGAAAATAATTTACCCATAATTTGGATGAAATTAATTTCTCTACACAGTTGACATCTGATTATCCACATCAGTTAAACCTTCAGGTGAAAAAAATTAATTTTATTTTGTGAATCAAAAGATGGAATGTATTTTAAGAAGTAACACATGCATGCTTGCTTCAGCAGCACATATACTGGAAGTAACACATGCCGACAATTCATTTGAGCTGCTTGGAATGTTTTGAAAAATTAAAAATTTGTAAACAGAGAACACACTCATGTGTCTGTTGTAGTTAAAGACCGTATGTTGCCTGGATAAGAATTCATTCTCCTCCTCATTGTTTTTCGGTTATTTGCTTGTAATGGGACTCTAATCATTAACCATTTGTGACCGTTCTCTAGATCCATATCGCCTCAAGTTGTTCATTACAATGAAAATATCTTTTGGAAGAGAATAAATCAAATAGTACATATATATATTTGTCATCTATTTAAAAACATTTAGGAATTGAAAGGGTACCTTATGCCCTCATAATTGTGTGGGAACCATGGCGTCCTCTTTATTTTAAGGTTGTACTGTCTGATCTCTAAGATCTTTTCTGCTTTGGAACAGAAAGAGTTGGCAGGGAGAACATTACCTCTTTCACACACGTGGAAATAGTGCTGATCGTACACGCACTATGCTAACGTATTAATAGAGGATACATATAGGAAGATATATATTTTTTCCAATTCATAACTCCAGCTTTTTGGGATTCTCTCAACTGTGCCAGATGGCGAATGAGGTCTCTAATCAGGTCTAGAATTTAAAGGAGAAAGAGAATGTAACTACATCTTGGAGATAGATTATCTACTTTGCTTCTAAGAAGCTCCTGCCAAGAAAACTTCAACCAAGAAACAATTTATATCATTTAAGATTTAAAGGAAAGAAACAGTTGTAGTTGTGTTTTTCTTTGTCTACATAAGCCTTTTTGAAGTGGAAACAAACAGTGCCTGATCAAAGTTTTAAATATTTGGCCAGGAATATGACCAGGCCACAGATACTTTAAGTTCTGTTAGAACAATGATTACAGTACAGCATCATAAAGTGTGTTATTATGACTGTCATCAGGCTCCTGGCTGTAGGGCTAAGTGGTCTTTCACATGGAACTCAATGAATCGACAGAGAGCTGTTTATTATAGTGACTCACACGAGACCCAGGTAAGCAGTGGCGGCTCCTGGATGGAGCCAGCCCAATATTTCCTTTAACTTCCTTCAACCTGTTTAGATGCAGTAGTCTGGCACCTTCCTTCAGGGTCTTGGAGCCTGTGTTCCAATCACTTTCCTTTCAGTCCTTTAATTTTTACCTCTGCCAAACAAAGGGAGTGGCAAATAACAATTTTCTTTACACAATTGGAGGCAAAATGTGCTTTTTATTTTCCCTGAGATTTTATGAGCTAGGGGGCGGAGAAACAAGATGTCAACTCAATGTATAATTGTGAGAAGACAGAATAGTCATGTTTTTACAATTTTGTGTTTGTAACATATTTAGAAGACCTAAAAGTTTACAGAAAGAAGGAATAAGCACAGACTCGAGAAGAATCTGGGGTATCATGAGCATGTGAATTAATATGAGAACCATACAAGACATACTTAAATACAAAAATATATATGCTCATATAGTAACCATGAATTCCATGATTAGAGTCAATGCCCCTCCAAGGGAATTACATACAGTATTGTATTTTACCTTAATAACAACTCTATGAGGTCGATATTAGAAGGAAACCGATGACCAGGGAGATTAAACAATTGTTTCCAAGATGCAAGGATACATTTTCAGTAGTAAATGGAGAGACAGGTTTCAAAGCCAGCTTTGTCTGACATTAAAGTTCCTGTTGTGAATGATGCCTTATGACAACAGAGCATTTGCAGAAATGTTGCTTTCTCCTCTCTGTTTGCTGCCCTTACCTTTCCTTGCTTTTTGTGATCCATTGGACTGTAAGCTTGGTGAGGCCATGGACTGCATCTATCATATTTAAATAATGCCTCCCAACACCAAGAACAGTGCTTACCACAGAGCAGGTGCTTGGTTGTATTGTTGAACGAATGAACGAAAGAACCAGTGAATAGCTGAGCTTCCTTGATGACTTTGAATTGAAAAGCATCTCAGAAGGGTTGAACTCTGAATGTGAAGACAAACTTTTTAACCAATTAATTTCATGTATATTTTCCTTTTCTGTATGTACAAGAGTGATATATGATAAAAATCTGAATAAACTTAAAACAGCTTTTTAAAACAACTTTCTGATTCATTAGAAAGCTTCATGTGTGGTTTAATTAGTGTTGTTGTTGTTGTTGTTTTTATAATTTCTTAGTGGTACATACAACGTTGTCTCTTTTAATTCATTGATTCTTAGAGTCTATGACTTACTATCTACACAGTAGCCAGGAGAATTTTTTTCTTAACTTAAATCAACTATTTTCTCTCTCCTGGTCATCCCCTCTAAGTAGTTTCTTATTTCACTTGGAGTGCATTGCAGAGTCCTTACCATGGCTGATACAACCTTGTGTGACCTGCTCCCTCTCTGGCCTCATCTTCCTGCCTGACTCCAAGCCAGCACCTTTCCAGCATCGCTGGCCTTTTTGCTTTTCTCTGTCAACATGCTAGATACGCTTTTGCTTCAGCATCTTTACACTTTCTCTTCCTTCGACCTGGTATTGCTTTGTTCACAGATGTTCCTAAGATGCATATCATTCTGATCTCTGTTCAACCGTTACATTTTCAGAGTCCTTCTTGATCACTCTCTAGATCCCTGCTACTATCTTTTCATACTGCTGTATTATTCTCTATAGGACTTATTATCCCCTGACCTTCTGTCACGTATTTGTGCATTGTCTGCCTCACTCCTGCCTTTCCCTCTCAGCGCTCACTGGAACGGCAGTTCCAGCAGAGACTTGATCTGCTTTGCTCACTGTTGTATCTCCAGTGTGTTGAACAATGTCCAACATGGAAAGTTATAAGCAAACACTTGCTGAATTAGTGAATGGATGAATACATGGATGAATAAGGCTCTCTAAGACCAACACAGGTCTGCGGGAGTGCATGATAAAAGGCCAGGATACGACGCACCACCGTATTGTTGGAGGTGGGGGAGGGCATATCATTTAGAAGGCCTGAGAGTGAATATACTTTGTACCTGAGGGAGGGCTCTTAGGGTCCAAATTCAGAAATTCAAACTTGTTATTTGGTGCAATGGGCACTAAGAGCAGGAAATGAGATAAAAATAGCAGGAGCTGCAGAGAGCCGAATAAATAGAATAATAAGGTATGAGGGCCTCTCAGCATCGGGAAGCTCAAAGCCTGTTCCTCTTGAGCACTGACTGAGCGGGCGGAAGACGGCTCTGTCTTTTGCCATTTTACTAATTAAGGTAAACAACTCCCCCCACTTTTTATTCCAAGCCTATTTTACTCTGTTTTGGTCCCCAGTCCTCCTTTTCACTCTCAGAAATAGGCAGAGTCCTGTTATTTGCAGACACTCCAGACAGGAGCTGTGTGGCATGTACTTTTGCTAATATCTCTCAGCTTCAAAACACTCTTCTGCACTCAGCTTCTAACCAGGTCTCTGCAAACACCATTTGCTTTGTCAGCCTGCTCCCTGCTTTGTCTGCTATGTCTGGGGGAGCTAGAGGGAGGGTGGCCGGCTGCACGAGCGAGAAGGGACAGCTTCGTCCGTCTGTTTCCTGTTCATCTCAGCAACACTCTATCAATGGCTGTTCACCCTGGCAGTAGCAGCAGTTACCCAGTTTGTCGGTAGAACCAGCCTCATGGTCTCCCCTCAGGGATTGCAGCGCTGGCCGGCCAGGGACCCCTGCTAAGAGGTTTAAGTCCCAGCTCCTCAGGAAGCCTTCCACAAGGCTGTACCAACCAGGCAGTGCCCTCTCCTCAGAGGTCCCCATCCTAGTTCCTCGGGACCCCTCCTCTAAGCATTGACATTTTAATAATCCCAGTTCCTTCCCTTTGTCCTCCCAACCCTAGGGATAGTTGCTAATTCTTGCGTTACAACCTGTGTAATACCTCAGAGTCCCTTATTTGCATTTTCAGTTCTCCAAAACCTAATTAACTGTACTTTGTATTACATTTTTTTGTAAACATAATTGGTGTGATTGTTACCTTCAGGCTGGATCCTGACTGAGAAAAACCTAGAGGAAGGTTAACTGGTTTTTGGTGGAGAAGTTAAGGGGTTCTCATTTTACTATTTCAGGTTGGCATCAAAATTATCCTCCCAATCAAGAACTACATTCTAATACTATTCAAATAATATGGATGGTGTTTTGACAGGGAAAAGAAACAAAATTAAAATCTAAGGGAGAGGGAATACATGTTATAAAATAAATGTTACTAACTATGAGAACCATAAAACGGACCTACCTGAATTATAGAGGTTAACATGATAATAAAAGAAACAAATGTGAAAGGAATTCTTCATGGAGATGATTCATAATGTACTGTTGAAAGAGATAAAAAAGGAATCAGGTGTAATATACCTTATTATTTCAGTTATATGTGGGAGTAGAGAAGGGCAAGCAGAAGTCAAAATACGTTGAACATTTTGTTTGATGGTCAACGTCAGAGAGGCAGTTGTATATTTCCTATTGGTAGATGAATTTAAGCTCTTCTTTTCCCCCTCTAACATAAAGTCTCTAAACGTGATAAAGATAGCTCATCTTTATGTTCAATATTCAAGGAGCCAACAATCTAATTGCTCTTAAACACAGAAATACAATTATCCTTTTATTTTAAGTCATTAGTGTTAAATATTTATTTTAGAATAACTAGACAATACAGATAAGCCAAAAAAACCATCATCCAGATGATGTTAGCATTAATATCTTGGTGTGTGTTCTCTAGACGTTTTCCTATGTGCTTAAGTATTTATGTATGTATTTATATGCCTATTTGGAAATATATAAATGTTTATAACCCGTTTCTTTCCTTAAAATATATCATGAATATGTTTTCCTCACCAGTAAGTATCACAGAATAGTTATGTTGCCTTATTGCCTGTTTCCTCTCAGATTCATTCCCCATCTTTTCCTACACTCTTCTGAATTGCAGGGAATTACATATCCCAGATGCCATCGCCTCACTAATTTGCAGAGAGATTCACCAAAGGGAGGAACTGGTCAAAGATTGGAAAGGAAAAAACCAGGGTATTTCTCCACCTTTCTCTTTGCACTGAGTGTTACTTTTGACAGCCATGAGTTTCTTCCTTGGTTCCAGCAGGAGTAGGACAGTCCTTTCTTTTATGGTCCCAGACTCGCCTGGAACCTTGCTCTGGTACCGTACCTCCCATAAGAAGGTCTCGACTTCTGGTTCCAGTGACACCACTTCCTCCCCACCATCAATCCAGGTGTGGAGGTGTGAGTGGCTTCCTGCTGTTGTTAAATTCTGCATTGCCTCATCATCCCATTTGCCTTCTCAGTTTTTCTGTCACCTGTGTAACCACTTCCCTGATTGCACTGTGACTGACAGTGACTCTACTGCCGGAACCTTTTCTGCTGTATGCATATGCTGTGATATGTTTAATATTGCTTCTTTATTGAACAGTTGGGATGCTTCAATTTCATACCATTATAAACAAAGCTACAGTAAACATCTTGGCCCTTTAGTCTAACTACACCTTTATGGCTTTTTTTAAACCAAATTTTGCCCAATTTCCCTCAGTGCAGGTTAAAACATTTAATATCTACCAAAAGTGAGTAATGATAATGAGTGGGATGATGACAATAATTATTAACATTTTATGAGTGCTTACTACGTGCCAGCCTTTCTTTTCGTATAACCATGTGGTTTACTGTTAGTGCATGCTAGTGTAGCATGCATTTTTTTCCTTCCCATTTATTTGAGAAAATAATTTGTTTCTCAAATTAAATTTTAAGGGGCTGTAGGGGGCACCAAAGTTAACTTTTCAAAAACAATTCATTGACATTTTGATTGAAATGATTTTAATTTATAGGTTAATTTGAGAAGAACTGACACTTTTATGACATGATGTATTTGTTTGTGTAGGTTGCCATAAAAAATTCCACAGGCTGGGTGGCTTAAACAACAGACATTTATTTTCTCATAGTTCTGGAGGCTGGATGTCCATTATTAAGGTGCAGACAAGTTTGATTTTTGTTGAGGGCTCTCTTCCTGGCTTGTAGGTCGGTGTCTTCTTGCTGTATCCTCATATGGCCTTTTGTCAGTACACGTGGAGAGAGAGAGAGAGAGAGAGAGAGAGAGAGGGAGGGAGGGAGGGAGAGTGAGCTCTTTGATGTTTCTTTTGTAAGAACAGTAATGTTACCGGGTTGCAGCTCTACCTTTATGACCTTATGACTTCATTTAACTTCAGTTGCTTCCTTATTCCATTTACAGCCACACGGGGGATTAGAAATAATCTATTGGAAGGAGAACATACACAAATATATGCATTGTAGTACCACTCATTTTAGAAAAAAGAAAAAAAGGGAGGGAGAGACCTAAATATTTATGGTTTAATGAACCATGGTACATAAAGCATAATGAAACATGAAGCTACTATGAATACATTTTTACAGATATGGAAAGTACTTGACATAATATATAGTTAAACTTGACTATAAAATAGCAAGCATGGTAATATGAATAAACACGAGTGCAGAATGATGGATGGTTTATTATCATTATCTCTTTCAAAGGCCATTTAATATTACTGTGATATTGTCTCTTCTACTAAAAAATCAATGATCTGGTACTTGATTTAGCTACTTAACTCATTTCCTTCTTTCTGCTTCTTACTCTTCAGAGTGAGTGAGCTTCTCAGACCACCTCGCTCCTTTCTAAACCCTCTCTATTCTGACTTCTATCCCCACCATATAAGGGGTAACACATTTTCAAATGTCTCCAGTCACCATCACCACCTTTGTGCTAAACCGTTTCTCAGATCTTGGTTATCTTGAACTTTATACAAACTTTAATGGCATAGACTTCAATGCTATATCCTAAACTCTGTATTTTCCCCTAATGTGTTATGGTAAAACATTTCAACCATAGAGAAAATTTGAAAGGATGGTACAATTACAGCTAGGTTAAAAATTATTTGTATTTTATCACATTTGCTCTCTTTTCTTTCTCATATTTATGTATATTTCTCATATATATACGCATATATGTTGCTTTTGCTGAAGTATTTTAAAGTAAGTTATGGTTATGATATCTCACTCCTAAATACTTCTTCATGCAACTTCCCAAAGTAGGACACTCTTCCTATTTAGCTACATTATCACACTTAAGAAAACTAATAGTTCCCTAATATTATCTAATGCTCAGTATATTTAAATTTATTTAGTTGTCCCAAAATCTTTTGTTACTGTTTACTTTTAACCAAGCCCCAATCAAATTTGATATATTGAACTTGACTATAGAGTCTCTTACTTTCTTTAAAACTAAGTCTCCGTACTTCATTTTCCCATGATATTTTCATCTTTTGAAAATCCCATATGTATATATGTGTTTAAGTTCATTTGTTTCCACTCATGTTCAGTTTTATAATTTGCTCTTTTTTTCCTTTTTGATTTAGTTTTATGTTTGGACTACATGTAAGATAGTAACATGATTTGAAGGTCAAAGGTGTAAGAAAAATTATTATCATGATACTCCCAGAGATAACCATTTTCATAAGTTTCTGGTTCATTAGTTCTGTGTTTCATTTTGCAAACATTAGCATATACTTAGTTCTTGTTTCCTAAAAAATTGATATGTTAATTCCCCTTTCTTCTTACACAAAAAGTTGCATGCTGTAAATACTGTTTTGTAAAAACCATCACATTTCTCTGTAAGAGCTGTGTCATAGTCTGTTGTGTGGATGACCTATAGTCCTTCATTGAGAGACTTTTGTTATTTAGATAATGTCACAATTAATGACCAAATGCATGCACTTTTTCTTAGTTTTGGAGGTTTATTTTCAGGGCAGATCCTGAAGTGGGATTCTTGTGTCATAAGGTGAATGCATGTGTAGATCGGTTAATTGTTTCCAAATTCTCTTCCACAGTCAACATTGACTTCCTGATACGCTCCATTTGGCTACCAGAACACTATATTTTTTTCTCGACTCCTGAGTTTTTTATTGTTTACCAGAAATAATTTTCCCTTCCAGCTATATCCTTCATCCATTTATTCAATAAACATCTGCTGAGTGTAATGCAAGGTACCAATATTTGAGAGATGAACAAGTCACAGTCCCTGATTTCAAGGAGCTCACAGTCTAATGCAGAGAGTAAACTGCAAACTGATATTGAACCATAAGGAGTGATGTGTTGATCGAAGCATAAACGAAGTATTATTGGATTCTGTGGGGAATCCAGCTTGGACTTGTTGAGGAAGTCTTTGAAGAGGAGGGATCTTTGAGATGGTTCACATAGGAAGTGAGAAAGGGAAAACAGATGAACAGAACTTTGTGTCAGGACATTGTGATGGAACCTAGTATGCTGAGGGATGGGAGAAGGTCAACGAGGCTGAAGCACCAGGTGAGGCAAGAAATGAGACTGGCCAGGTTGCTGGAGGCCGGCTCCTGAAGTATGTTGTATGCCACATGAGATCTGGATTTTTATCTCACAAAGCAAGAAGAAAATGGGATATAATTAGTTTAAACAGATGTGTGTTGATTATATGCAAGATATCATACTAGGTAGTTACTGAAGATACAAAGTCAAAGATAAAAAGATATGAAGTCAAGAAGCCCATAGGTGTGTTTGAAAGAACTAAACCATTGAGTAGAGCATGCACAGGGTACCATGGAAGCACAAAAACAGGACGCTAAATTCTTCATCTGCCGTATACCTGCTCCTCCTCTTGGATTCTCATTTTTTCATGAAGTAGTAAAGTGGTTTAAGCCACAAATCCGTGAGTCATTTTTACCACCTTCTCTTTCCCAACCCACACATCCAATACATCACCAAGTCCTGCTGATTTCACTTTCAAAATGGATCTCAGGGGGCTTCCCTGTGGTGCAGTGGTTAAGAATCCGCCTGCCAATTCAGGGGATGTGGGTTCGAGCCCTCGTCGAGGAAGATCCCACATGCCACGGAGCAACTAAGCCCGTGAACCACAACTGCTGAGCCCGCATGCCACAACTACTGAAGCCCGCAGGCCTAGAGCCCATGCTCCACAACAAGAGAAGCCACCGCGATGAGAAGCCGGATCACTACAACAAAGAGTAGCCCCTGCTTGCCACAACTTGAGAAAGCCCATGCACAGCAACGAAGACCCAATGCAGCCAAAAATAAACTTATTTAAAAAAAAACGTTCTCAAAACTTTCCTGTCTTAGTTCAGGCTGCTATAACAAATTACCATAGACTGGGTAAATTAAACAACACACATTTATTACTCACAGTTCTTAAGGCTGGGAAGTCCAAGATCAAGATGCTGGCAGGTAGGGTGTCTGCTGAGAGCCCAATTTCTGGTTTGCAGATGGCCATCTTCTCATTGTATCTTTACTTGCAGGAGAGTAGAAAGACAAAAACAAGCTCTCCTCTGTCTCTTTTTATAAGGTCACTAATCCCATTTGTGCGGGCTCCACTCTCATGGCCTAATTAGCACCTGCAGGCACTACCTCCTAACACCATCACACTGGGGTTAGGATTTCAACAAATGAATTTGGGAGCGACACAAATATTCCATCCATAGCATTTTCTTCTCCATTGTCCTTGAACTGATTTTGCCTAGACTGTCAGTCTCCTTGCTTTCAGTCTTTCATCAGTCATTCATAGCAGCTAGAGTGAACATCTTCCACATAAATATGATCCTGCAAATGCTTACATCTTCCCAGTGCACGTTGCGTAAAGTTCAAACCCTTAACGTGTCCTAGATGCATATATGATCTGGTTCCTCTCCAAACACTCCAGTTCATCTTTAACCATTTTCCCTCTTACTTACCTTCACAGGTTTGCTCATAGCTTCTGGAGCATGCAAACCTCTTTCCACCTCAAGGTATTTGTATATGCTGTTTTCTCTGTCTGGAGCACATTTCCTCTTACACCTCTTCTCATGGCTACCTTATCCCTCAGGACCATGTCAGTTGCTCAGGGAGATCTTCCCTTACACCTAATCTGCATTAAGTTCCACTCTGACTTTCTCAAAGCATCATGAGCTTTTCATATATGTCTACCAGGGAGGAACTGCTTTCCCACACCCAGAGTGTAAAAAACCTCACATCTCTCTTATTTTCTAAAGAACATAGTCCACAGCTCAAGAGTCCCATTCACCAAGAATAGGAGCTCATTTCGATGGGAAGACCCTGTTTCCTTCATCTGTGTTATCAGCTTGGCTCCTTCTGCTAAGTGATGCTGCTGTTGAAGGTTGTCCACCATCAACTACTGGCCTGGGAATGGACTACAGATATGCTTCCTTATCCCCCGAAAGTTTGGTCACCAGGGTCTTTGCCAGGATACCAAGGCCTGGGAGCTTAGTGTGTGTACCCAGGGTTACCACCCACCCATCTCAACTGAAGGTCTTCCTTCTTCAGTAACAATAACGTTGAAGAAGGATCGTAGTTTCTGTCACCTGCAAATGCATGAAGCTCCTCCTCCTCAATACCACTCTTCATGAACTCAACTCCAAATTTCATTTTGGGACCTTCTCCTCTATCTTGTATGTGCAAACTTTGCCTATCCCATCTGCACTTTGTACAGCCCATCCTATTACCTTTGCTGTGTCTACACCCACTGTGTTCTAATATGGTAGCCACCCACTATCTGTGTCTATCAGCACTTGAAATGTGGCTAGGGCAACTGAGATGTGATGTGAGTGTAAAATACACTGGATATTGAAAACTCGATGTGAAAAAATAAATCTAAAATATCTTATTAATAACTTTACATTAATTACATGTTGTAATTATATTTTAGATATTGGGTTAAATAAAATATACTGTCAAAATTAATTGAACTCACACTTTTGTGTGTTTTAAGGTGGGTTATTAGAGAATTTAAAACTACACATGTAACTTATAATATATTTCTGTTACACAGTGTTGTTCTAGACCTTCCAAGACAGAGGTTTGGACCTCTTCCCCATTTGAAAGCCCCATCTCCAGGAGCTGTCAAAGCCTGAATATCTCTCTGTAGGAGGAAAGGGAGAAATTACCTCTGTTTCTTTTCTTAAGTCAGCTACAGCCAAAAAAAAAAAGGCACAGGGTAATTTCTTTCTTAAATTATTGATACACCATCATCCTGCCACAGCAGTCTAACCACAACCTGTAATTATATGTGAATTATTTGGTTAATGTTTGATTCATCCACTAGACTATAAGCTCCATGAAGATGAAAATTGTTTCATTTTTGCTCACGTCTAAATCCCTAGCATCTGGGGAATCTTGAGAACTTTCAAGATATGTATAGAATGAATGAATGGGGGTATGGTGAGGAAAGGGTGTCAAGACGAAATGCCTTGAGTTAAATTCTGAAGAATGAGTAGAAATTAGTTAGATGAGGAAGACAGAATTACGCTTCAGACAGAAAACAACATGCAGGAAGGATGAAGCCGTGACTCAGCATGCTCCCACTCCGCAGAGCAGAATCATGATTGGCAGAAGCCACATCACGGAGGTCTTTTTTTTTTTTTTTCTTTCCAATAGGTACTGGTGATTTTGTCTCTTATAGAAGAAAACAAGAATATTAAGTGTATGATGCTCTCAGACGGTGGGCCAGGGGTAGGGGTAGGTAGAGAGAGAGCAGGAGACAGCTTTGTCATAAATTACATATCAGAGTGAAGACAGACAATAAACTTTAATGGAGACTTGTGAGCTCTGATATTGAAAACATGTCTGAATGTGTCTGAAATCCCAGATCTCCTTGAGGTAAATTTCTCTATCATCAGGACACTTGTGTTTTATCCCTTAAAGTAGGTATCAAGGAGTGGAGCAAAGTGCTAAATAAGGTATTCACCAAATATGTGCAGGAGCAAGAAATACAAAAAAACCAACCTAATTTGTTTGTTGGTGACACTGTGGGCACATCATACCAATCGTTGCTAATTAACCTTATTATTCTTAGCAGTAACGTGTGCTTCCCTGGCCACTACTGCACAAGATACTGACCTTTGGCTGGGTCCTACCAGCTGGCACGTCCCCTCCCCATTTCTCTATGCTTCGTCCCTGGTGTCAGAGGTGTCACAGCTCTGGCTGTAGCCATCAGCACGTGTAAGGGTAGCATCACTGTCTGCGTCCCTCTGCCTCACGGTGACGGACGTTTTCCTGTGGCTGCTGCTATTGTGTGCCGCCTCACCCACTCCAGCCTCTGAGAGGCAACCTTTGGTGGTGACTCAAATTCTGCATTTCCTTAGAAGTCACTTTCTGACCCTGACCTGATCCAGGATATAGGTTCTGTTTGAGTTTTCTATTGCTGCTGTGACAAATGACTACAAATTAAGTGGCTTAAAGCAACACCAATGTATTGTCTTAGAGTTGAGTAGATTGGTAGTTTGCACACACAGAGTGGCTCAATTGGGCTCTCAACTTTGAGTCTCTCAAGGCTGGAATCAGGGTGTTGGAAAAACTGTGTTCCTGTCCTGAGGCTCTGGGGGTAAATCTGCATCCCAGCTCATGCAGCCTGCTGGATGAAACGCCCTCCTTGTGGTTGTGGGACTGAGGTCCCCATTTGCTTGTTGGCTGTTAGCTGGGGACAGGTCTTTGCTTCCAGAAGCTACCGGAGTTCCTTCTCATATTTTCCATGTGGCCTCCAGTAATGGCATGTTAAGGCACTCTTGTGCTTCAGATCTCTCCCACTTCCCTTCTGCCATATCTTTCTGACTCCAGCTGGAGAATTCTCTCTGCATTTTAGGCATCACATAGCTGGACTAGCCCTCCTGGATAATGCAGGGTAATCTCCCTATTTTATGGTCCTTAACTTTAACTACATTAGCAAAATCCCTTTTGCCATGTAATATAACATAGTCACAGGTCCAGGAATAAGAGTACATACATTTGTTGGGGGGGGGGCTTTGTGGAATCCCTTACCTATCGCTTGAAGCAGCTGATATGCACCTTGTCGCTGATATGAATTGAAGCCTTCCCTTGGGATGACCCCAGGGATGCTATGAAAACATTACAGGTAAACCAATTTCCTAAATATTTAAGGGGAAATGTAAAAATAATATAAACAAACAAACAAACAAGAAAAAACAACCCCCTCAAGGCAGCTTCTTGAAACTATCAGTGAAAAGGCTCTGTCTCTAGAAGCATAGTTGTCTGCATCAGGTGGAATCTTTTCTTCATATTTTCCCTTGCTTCTTAGGAAAAACAGAGCAGGGTCCTTTGACTAAAATGGCCAAGCTACTGCCCCTTTGCTGGCATCCCAGGCGGGGTCTCAGAAGAAGCCAGCCATGGTTCCTAAAAAGCAGCAGAAGGCTCCCATCTCCACAGGGTATGAATCTCCCAGAGGTAAAAATAGCAGATGGGAATTTGAATCTTACAATTCCATTTCGGGAGCTTACTTTGAGCCTTCCCAATTAGTCAGAGAGGAAAATTAATTCTTGCCATGTATCTTCCTAATCAGTTAAATGACTCTCATTAGAATTGTTAAATAACATATTTTCAAATGAATTGATAATTAAATGAAGGAAGAGACTCAACTCCCCCCCATCCCCAGGAGGCGTGATGGGAGGCAAAAAGAAGAATTTTATCTGTTGTAACGCATTTTTCTTGTTTTGTGTCATTGTTTTCTGAAGAAGCAGCCTGGTTCAGAGAAACAAGTGCACTGTGGAAGTTCCAGCAGCACGTGGGTGAGCTGAGTGACCTGGGACATGTCACATGCCAGTCTTAGCCTTGTGTCTTTAGCTGTAAAATCTGGTCCCTCTCTCCCACCCTGGTTAGGCAAGTTTGCAGACGCACACATCAGCTCTATTACTCAAATGGACCTGGCAGAACTTAATATGAGACTCAGTACAGCGCGGGGGTTGATAAGAACAGCTGACATATATAGCGTGACTAGTCACCAGGAATTGTTCCAAGCCGGTTCCAAACATTTTGTGGTATTCAGAGTGACAATAATTTTTTTTCATGGCACATCTGGGACAAAAGAAATATCCATCATTTCCATTTACTAAGTAGTTAGGTCTCAACAACTTATTATTTGTAATATTATATAGTATATATTATAATATTATGACATTATTATAATATTTATGTCCTAACAACTTAAGTAGCCATTTGAAAAAAATGACATACACACATTAAAAGAAAAGACAATACTTTTATTTCATTGTAAAATAACAAAATTACTTGTAATGGATGTGTGCACCTGTTGGGTGCTGCGCAACGTCTCAGATGTAGGGATCAGACTGGACGTAGCCACACTCAGCCCCGCCCCGCATTGATTTTGGGATGGTACTTGCCTTTTTTCCACAGTGTTCATTGAAAACCCAGCTTCGTGAAGATATATCATCATCAAAAGGAAAGCAGTGTAATCTAATGTTGCAACTGTGAACTACTTCGAGCTAGGAGTTTGCTCAATGTCTGACAGATGTCAAGTATCACCACATTTCCCTTGAAAATTTTAAAAGTCCCAGCAACCCTATATGAGTTCCTCGTGGTGCCCTGAGGCACCTTGGCTCACCGGATAGGAATCGCAGATCTGAGAACTTTCAATGTATTAACTCATTTAATCCTCACGACAGCCCTGTGATTTGCTGTCTCTATCACTACCCCACATTTTGGAAATGAAGACATTCCAGCACAGAGATGTTAGGAAACGTGCCCAAGGTCACACAGCTAGTGGAGGCAGAATTCGAACCGAAGTGTTTTGGCTCTAAAGTCCTCACACTGCACAAGTGCACAGGCCAGGGATCAGGGAAAGCTGGCTCGACCTCTCAGGATCTGCTTGACAGCTAACCAACTAGGCCTCTAGGCCTCAGTGTCCTTTTCCGATAAAAGGGGATCATAACAGTTGCTCTAAGGATTAAATGAGACAACAGAGACCTGAGCTTAGTGCCATCACTTAAAACTGGTAAAATTTTGCAAAGGGGTTCACTTGTCCATCGTTCTTTCTTTTTCCCAAAAGAACTTTGTGAGATAGAATTTGGTTTTAGGCAACCAAAGCCCAGAGATAACTCAGAGGACATTGCATTAAGCCTGTGGTGAACTGCTTCAAACCTCGCCGTCTGGGTACAGGTCTCCCTGAGGGTAATCTTTTTATATCACTCCTTCTCACTCTGGCCTTTGTAAGAGAAAAGAATTGAGCTTTATGGGGGAGGTGTTTCCTATCAACACAGGGTAAGGATTTTGAGGAACTGATAGAAAACATCAAATATTTTGATTAAAAAAGCTTTGTTTTTCTGTGGATATAAAATAAAGGGAGAGTGAAAAATATGTAGAATCCTACTTATCTGACAAAATAGAAAACAGAACAAAACAAACAAAAAACCCAAAAAACTTCTCCAAATTAAAACATGAAGGACTGTGGGAGAAAAAATTGTCCCCTACCCCCTGACCAATTTCTTTCTGCTCCAAAGTCTAAAATTGTTTTGTTCATGTCCCGCAAATGTGGAAAAACCATTCTGACGTGTTCATGTCATATAGCCCAGGGTAGCCTCCCTCATGGCAAACACTTCCCTCATAACTTGTGCCCGTTTCCAGAGCTTTTCTTACGCGTGAATTACAGTATTCTGTTTTAGTTAGCAATGGTCTTTGGTAGCTGTGGGCTTCTCCTCTGTACTACACAAAATAGTTTAATAGAAAGAGGATGAACGGTGAAACGGAGCAAGCCATGCGTTGAGTGTCACTCCATTCTGCCACTAACAGTTGTATGGACTCTTGAAGTCTCACCTGTACATGTCTGCATTTTCTCATCTGTAATACTGGGATAACAACATTTCCCTTTCATTGTCATTGGGAAGATTACCTTTGATAATAGATGTGAAGATGAGGTATATAATAGACATTGTATTGACCTTTTCTCTAACTGTAAACGTTCTATCCATGTTTTCTCAACTCCAGAACATTGTTTCTGTTTTCCTATCACCTCCACCCTCTTGGCAGAATATAGGAATTCCTGGGCTGTTTTCTTCAAGGATGCTTTTTTCTACCTTAAGCATTTATTTTCCTTATTCATATTTATCTTGTTTTCCATAATGCTAATACATTGGTTTCTGAATTTATAAAGAATTTGCATGTGCTACGATTTGCGTAGTATGTCTCATTTGGCTCCTTTTCGATGGGAATGAACATCAGAGACCTGCTAGAGTTACAAGGACATTAGAGAGATAACAGAAAGAAAATTAATGAATAAATCCAAAGTATCTTTCAAAACAATTTCCCACAGAGCAGATTTTCTCAAGCCATCTTTTCACTCTTTTGGGAACAGATAATATTTAAGAAGTTTTGTCCCAGAGCATTTTCTCTGTTGCCATTTCCACTAGAAGTAACCTTAAGCCTGAATGAGACTTGCATAATTTAATTCTTAGAAATTGAAGAAATTTTGGGCCTTCATTGCAGAGATTGATAGAAGAGAGGATGGTTGGACTACTTAAAAGCTAGCCTCCCTCTTATTTGATGAGTTAGTACTAGCAAGTTAGTTCATTTTCAACTATTTAAATAGAAAGGACAGGAACCTGCGTTAGGATATTTAGCCAAATGTGGCAGTGGTGGCTCATGGGTGGTGGTGTGACACACGTTCCAATATTAAAAATTATATTGCTAATAAAATAATAAAAAGTTTGTTCAATGCATTTAGCATTTTAGGTACTGTGTTTAATACTTCTTATGGGATTTTTTCATTTAAACGTTACTCAACCTAAAAAGGGAGGCATGATAATTATATTTTATGGATGAGGATATTGGGGCTTTGAGAAATTAAAAATTTGCTCAAGATCACAGGGCTGGCAAGTTAGAGGGCCAGCATGATTCTCAACCCTGGTGTCACATTAATCTTGGATATATTTGGGAAACAAAACAAAACATCTGTCTATGCTCTTTTTAGATACTTTGATTCAATACATTGGAGTGGAACCTAAGAATGTGAATTTTAAAAACTCAGTGAGTGATCCACTGCCATAATTTGCCTAAGGAGCAAAGATTAGAATTTCTGGACAACTGCTGATTTATTATATCAACTAAACATTCTACTTACAAGATGCTACTTTAATTGTGATTAAATTATACTACTTGCCTTTAATTTTTATTAAATTATATTATTTATCTGATCCAAGAATTATCAGTTTATTCTATACACTAATAAAAAGTTTATGTTCAAAAGAGATTGGTTTGCAAATTCATCTTTTTTGTTTATTCCATAAATAATTATTAAGTACCTGCTATGTACTTGGCTACCTTGGGGCTACAGAGATTTAAAAAAACCACTATCTTTGCCCTAAAGGACCTTTCAGGCTGTGGGGCAACCTGAAATAATCTGAGAGTATGATAGACTGATACGTTGAATGGATTACTTTCTTTGGCTTAAATGATTTATTGAATGCATACTTTGTGGCAGCCTCAGGAAAGCTTTGGAGAAACAGAGATGAACGGAACAGTCACTACCCTGGAGCTCACATTCTAGCTGGAAAGACACCACATACTAAACAGTCAAAATGCCACATAATAAATCCTATAATAATTATGAACAAGAGCCATGCAACCCAGAGAAAGGAATGTTTACCTCCAACTGAGGGAGTCATTGAGTAGGTAACTTTCAAAGCTGGGTCTTGAGTGAGAAGTGCCAGGCGGATGAGCAGAGGACAGGAAAGGAATCTTACATGCAGGGCTCCAGAAGCATGAATTGTTGACGATTGTCCAGAATTTTCAAAGAAGTGGTGAGGAATTCACAGTTATTGGGACTGGGAGGGGGGGTTGCCATTGCCAGTAGGAGAGCCCAGTAAGATAGCCATTGGCAGGAGAGGCCCAAACAGCCATCTAGAATTAGCCCAAGTAAGCTGCTATCTTTGGTTTCCAAACCAAGCATAAGTCAGTCTGAGTGCCAAATACTGGTGCTGATCCCCTATACAACTGTGGGACGGAGGGTAGGAATGAGTCTCTCCTCAACTGGATAGTAACAACTTTATAGCTAATATTATGAGAGGTCTGATTTATAAGTATTTTGTGATTATATTATTTACTATTCATAGCAACCCTGTAAAGTAGGTACTATTTTTATCTCCACTTACAGATGTGGAAACTGAGGCATAGAAAATCAAGTAACTTGCTCAATGTCACATGAGGAACTAAAATCAGGATCTGAACCCAGACAGTTAGACTTCAGAATCCATACGTTTTGCCATGATTATTATCAGTTTTGTTAATAGTTATATATCAGATGGCCTATGGGGATCGCTTACTGCATGTCAGGAACTGTACTTTACATACAGTGTCACCTTTTAAAAATCCAATGATGTAGTATTTTTACTCCTATTTAACAGATGAGAAAACTGAGGCCCAAGATTACACAGCTGGTAAACAGCATGGCCATGACATGAACCATGTCAGTCCTATGCCAACGTCTTTGCCTTTATGCCACTGCACAATTCTGCCTCTACTTTAAAAAATAACCAAGGGACCCAGGTAGGTGCAATTGTTACCAATAAGAACTCTAGTCCACTCACCCAAGACTCAGAAAAGCCAATCTACTGACTTCCTTGTGGTGAAGGAAAGTACAGTGTTTATTGCAGGGCGCCTAGCAAGGAAGTGGGAGACAAGCCTCAGACTCTCCTCAACTTGGTCTTTGAGTTAGAGGTATTTTTATTTTTATGTTCATAACAATTGCTTTTATTTTTTATTATTTAAAAAAAATTTTTATTGGGGTATAGTTGATTTACAATGTTGTGTTAGTTTCAGTGTACAGCAAAGTAAATCTGGGAGTTAGAGGTATTTTTAATGAGGAAGAACAGAGAGGCTGGGATTAATCATCATCTTGTGATATTTCTGTGCTTAATCATAGTTTCAGGAGTCAGGAGGTCTTTGGTTTATAATTCTCAGGCCAGGTGGTCCACAGCTTGGGGGTCTATTAGTTCATCTTGTTGGGAGAAACAACCTGGGTTTGTACCTTAATGATGGTATCTACAACAGCAATTTTAGTACATTAAAGATGTTATCGACAACAGCAATTTTAGTCATCTGATTCTCGTTGATTGGTGTTCAGTTAGCACAGGATTGAGGTCAGAGGGGAAAAGAAAGGGAATAAAGTTTTGGGTAGAGAGGTTAGTCCTAAACTCAGTAAGGGAACTCAGTTTTAGGGGGACTCGGTTTCACAGTTACCCAATTTTCTGGGTTATAGCTTGGGCTAGAATAACCTGGTCCTTCAGTTTCCAGAAAAGCTGAAGTTATTAAGTCATGCAGCTATTAAGGCATTTCTCTTCTACCTGAAATGACAAAATGATAAGGAAGAAAGAGAGAGAGAAAGAGAGCTCCCCAGTTTTCCTTCTCTGTGCCTGTATCTCTCCCACTGGGTCCCTGTCCACCCCTCTCTTACTTATTCCTGGATTAAGGTCTTGCCCTTGAATGTTCAGGGCCAGTGGGAAATTGGTGAGGAGAAGGAGCCCTAGATGTAAAGGTGTTTCCACAACTAGAGAAAACTTTCTTTTAGGGAGTTCTCAGAAGAGTATATCAGGTCCCAGAACCCATTTTCCTCTCTGCTCCTTACATTGTAAATCTCATCCTTTAGCAGGACTGAGAATCCATAGGATGTTTTAGGAACCCTGTATTCCAGTATTGCATGTGTCAGGATATGTACTTGTTCAAATTTTTTAAAAAATTTATTTTATTTATTTATTTTTGACTGCGTTGGGTTTTCATTGCTGAGTGCGGGCTTTCTCTAGTTGCCGTGAGCGGGGGCTACTCTTCGTTGCAGTGCATGGGCTTCTCACTGCTGTGGCTTCTCTTGTTGCAGAGCATGGGCTCTAGGTGTGTTGGCTTCAGTAGTTGTGGCATGCCGGCTCAGTAGTTGTGGCTCGCGGGCACTAGAGTTCAGGCTCAGTAGTTGTGACGCATGGGCTTAGTTGCTCTGTGGCATGTGGGATCTTCCCGGACCAGGGCCCGAACCTGTGTCCCCTGCATTGGCAGGCGGATTCTTAACCACTGAGCCACCAGGGAAGCCCCACCTGTTCAATTTGAGTCATAGTCTCCCATCACTTCCTCCCTCTAAACTCTTTTGGGAGAAAATCTTCCTGCAGAGAGCATAAATTCTGTTACTCTCCTCCATGCTTCTCATCTTAAAGGTACCTACTCCTCCAGACTCCTTACTTCCAGGGAATTTCCTATTTGGAAGCCCACTTGACCACAGATATAAACTCTGTTATCCAGCCCTGCCTTTAGTAACTGTTTCCAGTAATAAGATATTCTGCTTACTCTTTGACTTATTTTTCATGTTGGGTGGATCTCAGCACTTGGATGTTGTTGAGACTACTTACTTGCCCTGTGTAAGGTCATGGATCATGGTACTGTTACAATGAACAGATTTATAATCACCATGTATTTTCATGGCCATTACCTTAGTTATACTCATCCCTTTCAAACTTTCTGGGGGAAGGGAGAGGCAGGGAAATTACTCCAACAGTCTCTCAACTGTGTATGATCATCTGCTGGTTTATAAGCTTTTGAATGAGATATGCAGAAGACATAGGCTGATGATCTGATGTGGCTCCCATCCCGTGGAGTCGTGAGCAGAAGCCAGACAGCACTGACTCAGGAGAAAGGGACTGAGGGCACTGCTTACAAACTCTGCATACAGCGACATCACCTTGGTAACTTGAAATCAGCATTGATGGGCATATTTACATCAAGGAAAGTGGCCTATGCTACAAATCAGGAATTTTAAATATATATATACATATATATAAATAATAATAATATAATAACATATATAAATATATATATACATATATATATGTATATATACATATATATAGAGAGAGAGAGAAAGAGATCTGTCTTACCAGCACCCCACTTTCTCCATTTCAAATATCTCCACACTATTTTTCTAATTAAAGGGTTCAAGTAAGTATCCCAAATCAGTACAGAATTTGATGGCTGGGAGTTGTGACTTTATCTGGTTTTCCTTGAACTCCATAGGAAAGCAGAGAGCTGCAGGAGAAGTCAGAGACAAGACCTGCTGCTTAGGTCTTTGGAGAGTGTCCCATGTGGGACATTCCCTTTTTCAACCAACCCTCTCCACCTCTACAGTCCTCTGTACTTAATCTCTCTATTCTCTCTCCTTTCTCAGGACATTCCTCTCTTCAGTAGCCCCATTAACTCTCCCCACGTCTAACAAACACTGGCCCTTGTCTACAGCTCTACGCTAATGAAGTTTTTCTCTTCCTGGGCTTCTCTTTGTTCTGAAGAGGGTGGAATGATTCTTTTTTGGGGGGGGGGTAACTGGCTTAAGTTACATGTCTGCTTTCTCCATCCGTGGGGCTATAGCTTATTTTCTCCTGAATCACTTAAAGAAAAACGCATTAACTACTATGATTATGTATCTCCTTCCAAAGAGAAGCTAGAGTTGGCTCACTTGAGGAACTCAAATTTACATATTAGCAATGACATTGACCCTACATTGGTCTTCTGCTGAAGATGCAGTAGCATCCTTCCTGGGCCCATAGATGGAGGCCCCATCATCAAGGAGATGTCCTTTATATGCTTCAGTTCAGTCATTTGTTGTCTTGATGTCTTATTGTGTTTTACTCATGATTTGGGGCTCTCAGACAAGCGTGGTAGGGAGAGGCAGTTCTCTTTAATGTTTGCAAAGATAATAAAGAGACATTGTAGGTTTCAGGGCTCTGACTCAGTTACTTAAGTTTTAAGTCCCCATGAAAGGGATCACCCCAGGATAATAGCCATTGCAACCTTATGTTTACAGCAATAAATGTAGCTTCTGCTCAAACAGCTTCTATAAAGCTGGAGGAAGGCTATTGTAAAGGAACTCTACTATAGCCCCAAACCTACTCATTCATCATTCTGCTAATGCAGAGAGTGCAATTAAAATACAGCTTTGTCTGTAAGACTTACTTCAGTTTATCCCTCCAGATTTTTAGGAGGCACCCACTTGTTGAAGATTAATACTCTGCATGAAGAGGATTCAATACTCACACAATTCCAGCAGTCAAGAGGAGATTAGGGAAATCATTCTACCTTTTGATTGTTGGCTCCCAGCTACCCCTAATACATTGTTTGAGGCTGCTGATTTACTTTTCAATTTCTACAAAGTCAAGAAATGTTTTAAAAATAATATTTTACTTTCAATGCTGCAGCATAGTGTAATAAGTAAGAACAAGAACTTTGGAATCAGTTACCTGGGTTTGAATTTCAACCCTATTACTTACTAGCTGTGTGGTGTTGAGAAAATTACTTAACCTCTGTGTGTCTCTGTTTTCTTCTCTGTAAAATGGGAAAATTTTTGCCTCATAAATTTGAGCATTAAATAAGCTAATGTTTATAGAGCTTTAAAAAATAGTCCCTACATATAATAAGGGCTGTATAAGTGTTCATTAAATAAAATAAAACATGAAATATTAATAATAGCAGTAAAATTATAATCTGCAGCTATTACTTTTAGTAACAAAGTGAATACAAATTCTTCATGACATTTAACAGATGAGGAAACTGAGACTCCTAAAGATAAATGATTTCTGAGAGCCAGGAGAATGGTGTAATCCAACAGGGTCTGGATTCTAACTTGTGGTTCCACGACTCGTCCCTTGCATCATAAACTGAGCTGGAAGAGAAAAGTCAGACCTGCTGGGTGACACTGTCTTTGAGGTACACAGGATGGACACCCCGGGACAAGAACCAGGAAATGAACAAGTGGAAAACTTTAGACTTTCAAACTTATTTATTGATACTTGTCATTTTCCAGATATTCTAAACTTTCTTTCCTATATTTACCCTTCCAACTAAGAGAAAGTATGGTTTTGATGTGAGTGAAAATAACATTGATTCAGCCTCTTGGTTTGTTCCATCTGCCAAGTGATGGAGAGGTGTCTTAGGATTGTGTGTGTGTATTTAAATGCTTTTTTAAAAAGCATGACTCATAACAAGTATTTTTCAGTTGTCACATTACTTTTCAGAACTACCTACAAACATACACACAAACACATATTTATTTCATACATAAATTTAAAAATATGTATATATATAAAACTTTAATTTTTTTCAAATGCCTGCCATTTTCCACGGATTGCTGACACTTCCTGCTTTCCCACTGTGTAAAATTTTGGCAAAGTTATTATTCTCCACACTGAGTTTATTCTGCTTAGCTGAAGCACCCTGCACTAACTTTAACTCGGTATTTTTATGTAGTTTCTTTCAAAGGAAATTGATACTGTGACTCATCAGTGACTAGACATGAGTGTTCTATCAGGCAGTGTGGTAAAGTCCAATTTCTAGACATT
This sequence comes from Balaenoptera musculus, assembly GCF_009873245.2. Classification (NCBI taxonomy): domain Eukaryota; kingdom Metazoa; phylum Chordata; class Mammalia; order Artiodactyla; family Balaenopteridae; genus Balaenoptera; species Balaenoptera musculus. The sequence goes on from NC_045793.1 coordinate 43,785,897, forward strand.
TCTGGTTGGTGATATCCTGGATGGCTAACATTTTTCCACCTGCAGCCCTGCTAACACAGAAGAGTGCAGTGGTTTACAGACTGTGCTGGCAGACCCTTGGAGGCAGCAGTGGTGAACGACCAGTATGCATTTGTGTGGCTGACAATGGTGACAGGTGCATTCCTTTTGATTGTTCTGTGACTTTGCCTTACCATGTGGTTAAATATTCTCATTATAACCTTCCCCAGAGGTCTTATGGCCATGCCTCAGGGCAGGATCCAGCAGGTGGGGAGGGTTCAGCAGGTGGGTCTCCAGGACCCACTCCTGCTTTGAATTTATCATCTTTTTGTATTGCCTTCCCCATCTTATTTCATCAGGAGAAAGAGTCCAGTGGCTAAAAATATTGTGAACCAGTGGTGTGTGTGTAAAGAGTATAGTGTTGAGTCAGAAGATCAGGATAGATCTTCTGTCAAAACGAGTAGCGACACCTTGAGAAAATTACTTAACTTTCTGAGTGTGGTTTCTCAATTTAAAAAAGGAAGAGGTTTGACTAGGTGACCTTCAAGTTTTTTCTCCCACTCTAACGTTGTGTGATTCACTGGGACTAATTACAGAACAATTATGCCAGCCGCACAAGCTGTTATTAAAATAAAGATGTAGACAGAAATGTGAGAAGAGAAGGTCAGTGGTTGCAGAAGTCAGGAAGGGAGAGAAGGTAAAGGAAGCACAATATATGAAGCACAATACATTAGCACCACGGGCTCATCTTACAGCCGAGGAAACAAGGTAGTGTGCCCACGTGAGCCCAAAGTGGCCAAATCACCCCATGAAATATTACTAGATTGCATATCAATTTTCCATGTTGACTAGGGTTTCAAGCAGATTAAGAGCTTGAGGCTGTAGATTTGAAACAGAAGGCTGGAACTCAATAAAGTAGGAAGCTTGGTAGGTTCTTATGTTTGGTCTCTGTGGGAAATCATGATAGTTGCTTACCTTGATTTGCTGCAGACTCTCCCGTGGGTGAGACTGCTGAATTCCTGGAATTTTTGTCCTTGGATGATTGGGCAGGCCTGGGAGACTCAAGGGCTTCCTTAATTAAGATCAGAGGAAATAAATGGTGAGATCTAAATGTGTTAGGGTAGGATTTTTAAAAATCTGCTGACACCTGAGGTATCATATTTGTTTCATTTGGGGAAAAGCTTACTTTTTCAGGATTTCCACCTTTCTGTCTGCCTCTATATCTCTTCACTCGCTGGGAGAAATGATTGCTGAGTGCCAGAGGCTCTGATGTGAGCTTTTAATCTTTCAAAAGCCTGTTAATATCCAAATCAAGATGGCCCACCACTGTGGAGATAATGCATACATAAATAGTTAAAGGAAAATGACTTAAAATTTCTCTGGTCAAATATGGCAACATCCTGGTCCTTCTGGTAAAGCCCCATAGAACTCATCATGAGAGGTAAACATTGGCCAAATGACAGATTCCTGTGAGTGTAAATCAGGAACTCAGGTTAACCGATTTGTGTAAGAGAAGAGACAGCTCTTTGGAAATTCCATGATTTAGTCCTTTTCTTTGATATGAGCGCTTTGTGGGAGGAAAAAAGAAAATCATTTCCTATTCATTGCACAGAACTCATTTACTTCACTTCCATGCAGTGATTTTTCATTTTTATGACTGTAAATTACTGAGGTTCTTTTGTGGCCTGAAGGCTGAGGAGGTGGTCCTCAGAGAGCCAGAACCAGACGAGGGTAAACAAATGCCCAGCCCTATTAATTATTAATGGACCCTGCCCTATTACTTTGTCTAAAGTTTCTCAGGTGGGCAGTTGCCTCATAATTTTACTTTAGCAGAATGAGAGTTAAGGAACCTTGGTGCAAGCACACTGTTCCCTTCAATCATTTCATCAGAATGGCTTTCATTTCTCAGGGACTTGCATGAGAAAAAGGAGGAAGATTGAACTTCTTAAATTCCTTGAAGGCCATACACATTTTATAGATACCATATTGTGGAAGAAGGAAAGCTGTCAGGTGAGTAATTTTTAATAAAGCCCCTTTGCCTGCTATTTTTTTTTTTTTTTTTGCCCGCTATTTTGTTCAGCCTTTTGTCTTGACCAATTTCCTCTTTGCTTTTGAGGAGAGGTAAGTAAGGGTGGTGGCGTGGAAGGAGCAGTCAGTTAGGTGTCAAAAAATATAGATTTGAACACCTGTCTGAGTCTCTGAATCAAGCTCTCCAGCATGGGGGAGAGTGATCATATTTTCCCTTACTTCACACAAAGGTAGTTGAAACACAAATAAAATAATGTCAGGATGGGGCTGTTAAAAGTTCACGGTTATTACTTGTTTTTCTCAGGAAGAAGCTCAAAGCTTTTTGCTACTTCACTCTACCCTTGAGAAAGAGTTGTTGAGGGGAAGAGGTCAAGATTAAGGTCGTTTTATTGCTCAGTGAGAGAGTGTGGCATCTCATCCCCTGATGGACAGGGGAGCTCTTTCTGGAGTTCCACTGGTGGGAAGTGAACTCTAGGGGAGCCAGCTCAGCTGTTTCCACCTCTTTGCAGATTTTTGGGTACCACTTAGACCACAGGCACTGAGGCTGTTTAATATAGAATTTGAGTTCAGTGTTTTTCTCCCTAACTGCTATATTTTTTATGGTCAATGTGGGTTTTTTGTTGTTGTTGTTATAAATGTCTGTGCTTTCTTAAAGGATCATTATATGCTCAAATAGCAAGGGTATTTGGGGGTTCTAGAGTGTAAAGCTAAAAGACCAATCTCAACCATTTTCAAGAACAAAAATAAAGTTTCTTTGCAGTACAACAAATGCTGACCAACCCAGAAATGACTGCTTCACACTGACAATATTGGAACCAGAAAACCTTTCCTCTGCAACTGCCTTAAGAAAGCCGGAGAGCTACACACACACACACACACATGCACACAAACACACACCTCAGAGAAAGGCTTCCAAGAAGTGTGATGAGTAGAGCATCGACCATGGGCCATTTAACCAGAGATGGTTTCTTTCTGTAGCTGTCAGTGACCCACCCACAGACCCTCACCCAGCCCGATGTCACTGGAAGAAAGGTCCTGCACTGCCTGGGGTATTTGCTGTGTGTGGGAGAGGGCACTGCACCCGCCCATCCCGCTGCCCAGCAGGCTGGGAGTCCCAGCAACGTTCTCCACCTAAGAGTAATGAGAACTGTTGTCATCAATGGTAGAATCTAGGTGGTGGTGTACACACAGGCACAATCTTTACACTTTTCTGAATGTTTGAAAATTTTCATAATAACATGTTGGATGGGATGGTATTGTGAAAAACAGACATGGGAAAATATTTACCATACGTTGTTCAGTAAAAGTGAAGTGAAGTTTACAAAGCAGGGTACACTATGATCATACTTTTGTAAATATAAGATGCATATGTATATTTATACATGTTGAATGTATACATACACGTATAGAGATAGATAGATATGTATATGTCACTTTCAATATCTTTACCTGTATTAAAATATTTCCAGAAGGAAAAACAGCAGAAAGATAACAATTGTTAGCTGCAAGTAGTAGGCATACAGAGAATTTTTTAATTAATTAATTAATTAATTATTAAATTAATTTTTTATTGCTTCTCTTGCACTTCCAGGTATTACACAATGTATCGGTTTATATAGTCAGATTAAAAAGCATATCATTTACAAATTGTGTTTTGAAGAGTGTTTAATGACTGGGGGAAATAAGGATATACATAGTTACTGTTTTATGATATGATTACAATTGAAAAACTACATATGTGATTATGAAGGATATAAGAGCTTTTTATTGCTGTTAGCTAAGAGGAAACAAATAAGAGTATATTGGAAGTTAAATCACAAGGGTAGGCTTCCCTGGTGGTGCAGTGGTTGAGAATCTGTCTGCTAATGCAGGGGACACGGGTTCGAGCCCTGGTCTGGGAAGATCCCACATGCCTCGGAGCAACTAGGCCCGTGAGCCACAACTACTGAGCCTGCGCGTCTGGAGCCTGTGCTCTGCAACAAGAGAGGCCACGATAATGAGAGGCCCGCGCACCGCGATGAAGAGTGGCCCCCCGCTTGCCGCAACTAGAGAAAGCCCTAGCACAGAAACGAAGACCCAACATAGCAATCAATCAATCAATCAACAAATAAATAAATCTTTAAAAAAAAAAAGAAAAATCACAAGGGCAATGATGCTTATCTCTGAGATGTGCTTTTATGGGGAATTTGCTTTCTTACATTCTTAAAGCGTTTTGTATATCCAGACTTTCTACAAGAACATTTATTATTTTTACGAATAAAAAAATCCATTTTATTTTAAAGGGAGAAGACCTAAGTTCTTATTCCAGGTCCAACACTTTTTGTATCTATGCTTATCTCATAGGACTGTCATGAGTTTCAAATGTATGAGAAAACACTTTTTTAAAGGTAAAAATGAAGAAATGATAACATATATTAAGGTAGTTTTCTTACAGCTTTTCAAACTCAAGAGGTGATTTTAAGCATTAAGAATGTAAGACTCTTAGTACAAATAAAATCTTCAGGCTCTACTGATTCACATTCCTGAGACTCATTTTTCATTGAATAGCCAGAGCATAACAGGCTTCATATGTCATTCTCTAAGTCGAAGGGCGGTAAGACTCCATAGCAGGGGAGAATTTTATTCATCCTGTGTGTTCCAGGGCTCTCTTTATTCTGCACTCAGAGCCCAGAGCGACATCGCTCATTGGAAACATGTAGAACATGTAGATGGGCTTGACGTTGGTACACAGAGGCAACTGTGAGGCACCCTCAGTCCGTTAGAGCAGGGGTGCCCCAAACTCTTCCCCAACCCCCGGCTGCACAGCAGGAGGTGTTCAGTGGGCGGACAAGCAAGTGAAGCTTCATCTACCGCTCCCCATCGCTCCCCATCACTCGCATTACCACCTGAGCCATCCCCAACCCCATCCCGGGAAAATTGTCTTCCACAGAACCGGTCCCTGGTGTCAAAAATGTTGGGGACCGCTGTGTTAGAGTGTGGGAAAGCTTGACTGCCATCAGTTCCTTCCCTTCCTGTATGTACACTCTTGCCAGTTCTTCACCAAGCAGAGAAGGTTATCCCTCCACTCGCTTGATCCTGGACTGGCTTGAATGCTTTCACCAATAAAATATGGTAGAAGTGACATTGTGTCAGCTTTGGGGCTAGGCTTTAGGAGGGCTGGCAGTTTTTGCTTCCTCATGGCTAAGCCCTGAGCTGCATGTAAGAAACCCAGGCTAGTCTTCTGGAAGAGAAGTCATGTGCAGGAGCACTGAGGTGCCCAACGTGTGACCTTCTTCCACTAGAACATTTGGTCTCTCTTCCTCTGCCACATGTAAGGCATCTACCTCTGTTAGGGAACCATGAGCTCATCCAGCTTTATTAGTGACCAGGTTGGCAGGTTTAATTTCTGTTTTGAGAGTGGCACTGAGAGGAACAGATGGTCCAGGATGCTCCTTGGGCACCAGCTCTAAGCTGCAGTCCCCAGTCAGCTTTATCAGTGATAAAGCGCTTGTGTTCTCCATCTGTCTGACTACGTCATCTGATTTCTCAACCTTGAGGTGGGGATTGGGAAGAGGTTTGAGATATTACCATCTGCTCAAACCTCGACACTTGAGAATTTTCCTTTATCTATGTAATTAGAAAAATTGCCAGGATGGACTCTAGCATGGATCCCTTGTCATTGATTTTTGTCTGCATTGCAGGGAGCTATTTCAATTATGTACAGATGTCTCCAGGTCATCAGAGTATTATGATACAATTAACCCCTGCCATACAAGCATAATCAGCCCCAAAGTTTTAGCTAGTGGGCAAAAACACACATACATTGTATTTTTAATATTAATATGAAAACTGCTGTGTTTCTATTAATGGAAAAGAAAGTTCAAGATTTAAGCTATTAAGATCAATGATGAGTGTTGGTAATTACATACTGTAGATAATTACAATCTCGATCATTATGCAATTAAAATAAAGAGAAAACTCGTGAAGTAACAGGGATTTTGGTAATAGTGGTAACATTAGTGTTTGCCATTTTGCCAGTTTATTGTTTTGTTTGTTTTGTGGTGCAAATGACAAGTGATGGTTGAAATGTATCTGGGGCACAATTTTGTTACAAATTAAAATATTATTAAAGATAAAACTCTAGCTCTAAAAATTGACAAGTACATGAGCAAAAATTTATGTCATGTGCCTCTGAGCTGACTACAACCAGCTTCAATATTGTAGAAGTGAAAAAAATCCTCTCTTGTACAGCAGAAGTGGGTAGTTTATAAATGTGTGGGTGTACAGTGTGAAAATATAAAGGTAGCAAATGAATGGATGTATGTTTTTGATTATAGCTTCTGTTATTCTTTGATCTTTCATTCTGGAACATCAATTACTCATATCAGTCCTCCGTATTCATCAATTCTTTTATTGTTTAAATCTCTGTTCATTTTTTGAATATTCTGGGAAGCTATCCCATTTACCTCTCCATCATTACCCGTAATCCCTGCATTTCTGTGCTTATTTCATGAAGATCATAGTTTCTTAAATGCTTTTGACAGATAATAATGATGATGCCAAAAGTATTTTGAAGACTAACAATGTGCTACTCCAAATAGTCATTGTTTTGTGTACATAATCCCATTGCAGATATTAGGAATTGGAGTCTTATGAAGGTCAGGCAAACTGTACAAGATTGTAAAGTTATTAAATAATGAAACTGGAATACAAAACCTTGTTTCTCTGATTTCAAAGCCCATGTCTTCCACCACTAGATTATATGGTCACACAGTTTCTGAAATTTTGCTCTGGGTCCTGCCTAGATCATTTTCATTTGTGTTTCTCCTCTGAATCACCCTTATGTAGGGCCACTTTGCATTCCCTTCAACGAACAGAAACTCTAATAGGCTTAACAGATGTTTTCTCTTTCCTTTTCTGCTGATAACGTAAATTTCCTTGTTTCCATTATCCATTTACGTTTAATCAACCAAACAAAAATTACTTCTATTTGTACTGTTTTTCACGGTTCCTGTTTATAATAAAAGAGGTTCCTCATCCTGCCAACAGTTAATTTCTCTATCTACCCTGCATCTCATACCCCTTACAGCTCTTTCATCAGGGACTTGCTCCATTGATTATTCTCTCTCCTCTCTGCATGTTCCTTCCCAATGGCATTTGAAAAAATCCTCTCACATTTACAACAAATTTAAAAAAACACACAAAAAGCTCCTTCAACCCATGTTTTCCTCTGACTACTTCCCTACTTCTCCTGCCAACCCTCCTGAGAAAGTTTTCTAAATTTCCTGCCTTCACATCCTCATGCTTTACCGATTTCTCAAGCTCCAATAATGTGGGTTAGTGACCCACACCTTGGCCCCATTGTCCCATGGCGTGGTTCTCATTTGTTGAATCAAATGGGCACCTTTTCATGCTTGGCTCAGTTGCCCTTCAGCATTATCTGTCTCTGTGTACAGCCCACTCCTAGAAACTCTCTCTCCCGGGCTCCCTTCCTTGTACAAACCATCCTTGTGTTTTCTTCCTGCTTCTCGAGATGCTTTCTCTGAGTCTCCTTAGCAGGCTCTTGTGTCTCTACCCATCTCTTAAACGTTCACGCGACACATTCTTTAGTGCCCTTTCCCCTGCTCCTTTCTAGATGTGTTTTGAAGACATCTGCTACTTTCTGTACGCACTGACAGGAACCTAGATTCTAGCAACAGTGTTCAACCTAGTTTCCCTGCTTTTGGTCTTGCTCTAAAATACAGATCTAATCTTGCTGCTTCCCTACTTAAAATACTTTAATGGTTTCTTTGTGAACTTAGGTGAGATTCAAACTACTTCCCATGCCTTAAACTTTTAAACTGGGCCAAATTAATGTTGATTTACAAATTTATGGATTAGTATTCCAGCAGCATGGCAGGATCCTGTGTTGATGTATGAAAGAATACCGTTTGTCACAAATTTAACCTGTGACCCATGTTCCTATTGTTTGAGTTTCAGTAGGCTGGGTTACCTTAACAAATAGACACCAAATACAAAAAAAAAAATATGTATTTCTTTACATCATGGTCTGAGATGAGTCTTTCTGTATGACAGGCAGCTCTCTCCTGTTTAGGATTCAGGGAACTCCTATGGCCTCTGCATTATATGTATCCAGCTGACAGAAAGATAAGGAGAGCATGGGAAGGCATCAGAAACTGAAGCACATAATTTCCACTTTCCTTCTCTTCACAGTAACTATTCACACAGTTATACCTAGAAGAAAAGGGTTGGCTCCAGTATTGATATAAAAGGAAAACATTAAAAAGAATGATTGAGAGCTTGGTGTGTGTCAGACAGGCAGGTAGGTAGTGATTGTGGTTGGATTGCAAGGCTGCTCTTTCGGAGGTCCAGGCAGGACGCCATGGAAATTTGAGGGGTTGTGGCTGCAGTGATTGTGAGGGATGGGGTGTGTGAGCTTATTCTTTATCATTTTCCTTCTCTCAGGAGCGAGACTAGCTGGCCTGTCTTGTCATTCCATATTCAGCATCATATAATATTTTGGCTCCTCCCTCTGCCCCCCACTTTCTATTAGGCAGTTGGAAGAATGAAACTTTTTTAAAGAGAAACATGTCATTCTCTACAAGAGTCCATTGAGACTAATTGATTGAGCCTGTAGGAGCCAGTAGACTCTGTTCTCTGAGGAACTTCACTGGAACTCTGATTCCAGCCAGAGTGAACTCTCAAACCAGGAAATGAGCCAAAACTCTACTGGGGATTTTCTCTCCTTTGCAGCAAATGCTTCTGCATAAAGAAAAGTCCACAAACTTTTCCTTGGGTATATTTAGCAACAGAGAACTGGCCCCGAAAATGTTTCTCTTGCAATCTTGCATTCTAAGACAATGGAATATTAGCATTTAATAATTACCGCTGGTAACAGGAAAATGCAAACCTACCTCTTATCACACAATCGAAGATGATCACTAAAATTGTGTTTATCTGGGGCAAACTGTTTTAGCAGACATCTACCCAGGAAACGCAAATCCTTGTGTGATATTGGACACGTTTAACCTGGTTTGCACATGTATAGAGTATTGCTAGTAATAGCTATCTCATAAGCTTGTCATGAGGATTAAACAAAATACGCTATAGGAAAGCACTTTGCCCAGAATAGATGCCCGATAAATGTTCATTCCTCACCTTCCTTCCTCCCTCTTTCCCTCCCTCCTCCTTTCCTTCTTCTCTCCTTTCCCTTTTCACAATCCCCTCCCATCTCCTCCTTTTCCTTCTGTGGTAGAGCTGAGATTTACAGGAAAGGACCATGGAAATCTAGATACAGAGGAGACTGACTCTGGGTACCACAAGGGAAGGAGAGAAAAGTCAGAGAACAGGGCAAAGGGAAGGCAGCAGGTGAGAGGGATGGGCTTGCAGAGCCAATAAAGGAAAAGGTTTTGCAGTTAGAAAGTGTCATTTGGCACTGGTGATATCTGAGGCTTGACGAGGTCAAAGAGGTATAGATCACAAGTTTCCTGCAATCAGACCCTACGGCTGAACGCAGGGCCTCTCCTGGCTGAGTCGGCCTCACATATTTCAGTGCCTAATGAGAAACAGCAGGGTAGGGTGTCCCCAAAGCCCACTCCATCCCCTGTCCCCCAACTTCTTCCATATCCTTTATTTGTAAGCACTTATTTGGGAAGTTCTTTATCCTCTACCCCAAATTTGCCTGCCAATCTTCTGTGTATCTTTTGATACTCTGTTTAAATGGCCCTTAGTCAGTGTAATTAATTCTTGCAGGTGTTCCCCAAAGCATCTTGACTGCACTTCAGATGTGCATTTATTAGTTCAGTTCAGGACGAAAAGCACTGTGGGGTCTCCCATGTTCCATGCATTAGGCCAGGGGGTGAGTGTGAGAATATATATGACTGAGACAGGGTCTCACTCCCAAGGCCATCCCAGTAGGGACAGTGGTTCCCAAAACCCAGATCTCACTGGACAATTCATTTCAGAATGCATGGGGACCATGTGTTCAAAATGTATATTTCTAGGCCCTACTCCCAGGTACTCAGGTAAAGATAAGCCTTGAGGCTGTATAATTTAAGAAGCTCTCCCAGGTAATTCTGATGTGCAATCAGGTTTGGGAACTTCTGGAAAGGTGAAGGAAAAGAAAGCAATTTAGAATATTCTCTCTGATGGGGTTTGGATTGTTGGTGTTCTGTGTCACCAACTCTAGCTGGGTCCAAAAACTTCAGAGAACAATTAGGTGAGTTTACATCTTAATGTACTGTCTTAAAGGTTTAAGGTCCTAACATTTGGTTTGGTTAAGGTTTAGCCTGCAGAGAAGGTAGGTGAGCAAGCCCCTGTCATTGGACGCACGTGCAAATAGATAGCCCAGGTGAAAAGAACATGAAGACCTTAGGCTTCTCTGGTCTTCTGCTCTGGTGCCTGGATTCTAGCTGGCTTAGCAATGTGACAGGGAGGTTGGTACCAAGGACTGAGCTGTGGACAGCAGCCTTCCTCCATGTTGTCTGTGGAGTCCTTTCTGACTACACGTACCTCCTTTCTCTTGCTCTCACTCCCCCCCCAACTTGGAGTCCTGGTTTCATAGCCCAGGCCACACCGTCTGATGTTTTGTCCCTTCTTTACCTGGTTTATTGCTGTCATTCCCTCACTCCCCTCTTGGCTCTATGTGCAGCTCCATCCTTGGTGAGAAACCCTGCCTTCCAGCTAGGGACTTAGAGTCCTGCCAGGCAGACTAAGCCCACACCCCCCACTGTTAGAGGAGGTGACTTCCTACCCATTTGACCACCTTCACCATGTTCCACAGAAGGCAGTTCTGTGCCTGAGTCACCTGAGACCTCCCTGGGGAGCCAAGAAGATGTGTCTGAGGTCCCTTTCATGTCTCTGCAGAGAGAAGTACTCCTTGATGGGTTCCCAGAGGGGCACAGGGCACTGGCAAACCAGCCAGCAGGAACAATAAGACTTCAAGCAGAATGGTCCATGGCGGCATTAAAAGTGATTACTCGTTCCTTTGGGGAGGTAGATGCCACTTCAGAGAACTGGAGTTGAAACCTCTGCCCCAAGACCGTGAAGCCAAAATCTTTCTTCCTGAGGTGAGTCTAAAGTCAAACATGGACAACATCCTGAAGGGGATGGGAGGATGTATAAAACAAAACAATGCAAAAACAAAACCCATTTTCCTGAGAGATTTAACAGAAATTGCTTAAATCATCGTTAAAAAAAAAGGAGGCGGGGGGAAATACTGGGATCCCAGAGCATTAAAAAGAGACAGTCTTTCATATCCAAGCATCTATAAGAGCTAGAGACCACGAAATACACTGGGCAAAAGGGCTTGATAAACCAGGGCTAGGTGGTCTTGGGCTGTGCCCTTGGGACAATGCTGGTGCCCCTATGAAGGGTGGGTGGATTAAGCCAAACCTCTCGTTCTAGGGAGCTTTGTTGTCTCTCCCTTTCCATCTTATCACCTGCTGCTTCCAGGTCATTCTGAGACAGAAAGGATCTGAGAAAGGAAAACAGGTGGAAATATCAGCAACTGTATTCGTTTCCTAGGTCTTGTAACAAATTACCACAAACTATGTGGCTTAAAACAACAGACATTTATTTTCTTATAGTTTTGAGTGCTAGAAGTTCAAATCAAGGTATGGGCAGGCTCACGCTCCTTCCGAAGGCTCTACAGGAGAATTCATGCTTTTCTCTTCCAGCTGCTGGTGACTCCAGGCCCTCCTTGGCTTGTAGCTGTCTGACTCTACATTTGCTTCCATCATCACATGGCCTTCTCCGTGTGGTCTCCCCTTCTCTTCTGAGGACACTTGTCATTGAATTTAGGGCCCACCCTAATTCAGGATGATCTTATCCTGAGATTCTCAACTTGATTACATCTGCAAAGACCCTTTTTTCCAAACAAGGTGATGCTCACAGGTTCTGGAGGACAATCAACACACTATGGCAAACTTAGAGGAAATATCCTCTAAAATAGCCCTGAAAATAGAAACTGAGACCAGCCTCTTAAGACGGCTCAGGTCACAAGCTGACTCTGAGTTATACTGCTCATCTCGGTTGTCTTCAGCCATTCATCTGGGGGTCACTGGTCCCCTTCTTCACAGCCATCCAGGCACACTGGCTCTGCATCAGGTCCTTGAATTCACCAAACCCCTTCCCATCTTGGAGTCCTCACACTTTCTGCAAGGAAAGCCCTCTCCTGCACCTTTTTGCATGTCTCAGTCCTTCTCAGTCTATAATTCTCATCTCTAATGATTACCTCTTCCCAGACAGACCTTCTCTGACCACCCTGTTATTATTATTATTATTATTATTTAAATATTTATTTGGTTGCACCAGGTCTTATTTATTTATTTATTTTTATATTTATTTTTGGCTGTGTTGGGTCTTCGTTTCTGTGCGAGGGCTTTCTCTAGTTGCGGCAAGCGGGGGCCACTCCTCATCGCGGTGCGCGGGCCTCTCACTATCGCGGCCTCTCTTGTTGTGGAGCACAGGCTCCAGACGCGCAGGCTCAGTAGCTGTGGCTCACGGGCCCAGTTGCTCCGCGGCATGTGGAATCTTCCCAGACCAGGGCTCGAACCCGTGTCCCCTGCATTAGCAGGCAGACTCTCAACCACTGCGCCACCAGGGAAGCCCCACCCTGTTATTATTATTATTTTTAATCACAACTGCTGTTTGTTTCCTTTAAAGTACTGACCACAATTTTCAATTACTCACTTGATTATTTTCTCTTTTCCCCACTAAACTGAAGTGACAAGTAGGCAAGAGGCAGGTCTACCCTGTTTACCCTGTTTACCCTACATACCCAGCACCAGGTACAGTGTTAGAAAAGCTAATAGTTGATAAATAAGGATGGAATACATTGAATGAATAGGCATATGTTTGTGACATATGCATTTCTTTTCTTATTTTTTGGACTTTCTTACGTGATTATCTCAAATTTATTCTTGTTGTTATCTAAACCCTGTTGGGATAATAACTGATGGACGGACTTTTGCTTCTGCTCCTCTAAATAGTTTATTGTATCTCTCTGAATTCTATGGGAATTGAGAGCAAAACAACTAAGCAGTTGTTTCTGTTGCACCAAGCACATTGGGTGCAGTGTTTTGTGGTCATGACAATTTCCTCCAAGGAAAGGCATTCAGATCAAGGGGGAAAGGAGGCCATAGCTACAAGGGCAATTGTCAAGCTTGAGGGAGTATAGTAGTAAAGATGGATGAGCAGCCTGTCAGCTCCCATGCTTGTGGAGACTGGATTTTGAATTTTCCCTGCTAAAATGACAGCACCCTATGTAGCCTTAAACTATAATACATTTCTCACACTTTGGTGAAGATTCCTTTATTGAAGCTTTCTTCTTCCTTGTCTTTATGGAAATGATACATTCTTATTGTAAAAATTCAATCATTATAAAAATGTATAAGACTGAGAGTTAAAAAAAAGTTACCCAAACTCCACCACTGAGAAATATAATGAGCATCAGATGGGCATGATTCCAGTCAGCTCTTTGTGCATATATACATATGGAAGGATGTATGGTTAGATAAATAGTCTGAGAAGTAATTTTCATAACAATGGGATGATACTTTACATTATATAATATTTTTGGTAAGAAGGTATGAAATTTATTTTTATATGAATTAAACAGAAGGAAAAGAATTTGATTTGAAACTGAAGTACTTGCTGAATTTGTTATTTTTTTAAACAGAAGAACTATTAGATTCTAGAGGATCCTTCTAAAATTAAGGGAAAAATTACTTTAATTACTTCAAGAATTGCCACAGTTATTTACTGTTCAATCTACATTTAAAGGAATCCATGCTTCTTACCAGACTGTCTTCATTCTGAGTTTCTTTATTTGGGCATATAGCGGCTATATTCCTTAAAGTTTAAGATTGATTACCATCTTTTTTTCATACACAATTAACATTTATCACCTCCTTAAGTTGTTCTAAATCGTATGTCTCAAGAATTTACCTCTTTTCTTGGAATTCTCTCTCCTCATCCTCCAATCTGTATAAATCAGTCTACATATCCATAAAACTGTTAATTTGGGAGCTTTCTTCTACTATGCTCCTACTTTGGATTCACTGTTTTTAAAGATATCATGTCTTTCTCTTTCTTAATTACATTCTTATTTTGCTAGAGAATATTTTAATCAACTCCCCAATAATGCATGTTGAGAAGAAAAACACTTGAGTCACTTCGTATCTCAAAGAGCCTTTATTTGTTTGAATGATAGTTTGGCTGGGCTTAGAATCGATTGTTATGGGTTCTCAGGGGTCATTTCATCTAAAACACAATCTGAAGACTCATTTCCACTGGGAATATTCCTTTGTCTTGTTATCTGGAGATTAACTCACTGGTTTTTCTTCTTCATTTCAACTGAGGTCTAATTTACATACAGTTTGGTGAGTTTTAACAATTGTGTACATTCGTGCAACACTACCTCAAACAAGATATAGAATATGTCTGTCCATCACCCCCAAATGTCTGGGGTCAACTCCTGCCCACACTCAATAGAAGTAGCCACTTTTTAATCTCTAGTACCATAAATGAGTTTTGCCTTTTCTAGCACCTCATTTATATGAAACCTAACAGTATATCCTTTTATGGATAGTTTCTTTTGCTCAGAGTTTTTTTTTTTTAGATTCTTTCATATTATTGCATATTTCAGTAGTATATTCCTGTTTATTGTTGAGTAATATTTCATTGTATGAATATATCACAGTTTGTCTATTCGATCTCCTGAAGATAGACATTTAGGCTGTTTCTAGTTCTAGAGTATGCTGAATAAAACTGCTATGAGTGGAATGTTATTCAGCCATAAAGAAGAAAATCTAGCCATCTGCAGCAACATGGATGGTCTTTGAAGGCATTATGCTAAGTGAAATAAGTCAGACAGAGAAAGACAAATACTGTATCATCTCACATATATGCGGAATCTAAAAAACAAAACAAAACAAATTCATACATATGAAGAACAGAGTTGTGGTTGCCAGAATTAAGGGTGAGGTGGTTGGGGAGTGGGAGTGCGTGAAATGGGTGAAGGTGGTCAAAAGGTACAAACTTCCAGTTATGAAATAAATGTCATGGGGATATAATGTATAGCGTTGTAACCATAGCTAATAATATTGTATAGTATATTTGAAAGTTGCTAAGAGAATAAGTCTTTAAAGTTCTCATCACAAGAAAAAAAATTATAACTATGTGTGGTGATGGATACTAACTAGACTTACTGTGGTGATTGTTTTGCTCTATATACAAATATCAAATCATTATATTGTACACCTGAAACTAATAATGTTAAACGTTAGTTTTATTTCAATTACAAAAAAGAAAAAATGAAGAAGAACATTTCAGAATTTTCTTAAATATATCAGCCATGCATATGTTCATATTAAGATCAGTTAATTTTTAATGTAAAACACCAAAAAAATCCCTGCTATGAACATTCTTGTAAAAAAAGACTTTCTGTGGACAAACGTTTTTATCTCTTTTAAGCAAATTCCTATGGGTGAATATCCCAGTCATAAAGATGACATGGCAAAAGGAGCCGGTGTGTGTGCATGCACGCGCCCACACGCAGGCGTTATGGAGGGAGGTTAGAGGGACCCTACTCCCCCACCCACATACAGGGAAGAGATCTTCTCAACCCACGTGCTTGTCACAGATTCCCATCCTAAAGTTTAGATTCACATATGAAGGTTATCAGAACACTGCAAAGTGTCTTTCGTCTTATATCAAACACGGACCTCAAGTGGCAGTGATCTGTGGTTCTGGGTTAGGAGGTCTGACTGACAGATTAACTCAGGCCCAGATCTTTGACTACAACCAAATACCAAACTTTCTCAAAAGTATAGTGCCAGGTCATGCTGGTCGATTGGTGTTTGGGATTTTGAATGGCAGAGCCTGTGTGATGATGCAGGGCAGGTTCCACATGTCTGAAGTCTACCTGCTCTGGAAGGTGACATTCCCAGTGAGGGTTTTCCGGCTTCTGGGTGTGGACACCCTAGTGGTCATCAATGCAGCTGGAGGGCTCAACTCCAAGTCTGAGGTTGGAGATATCAGGCTGATCCTTGATCACATCAACCTATCTTGTTTCCGCAGTGAGAACCCTCTCAGAGGGCCCAGTGGTGAGAGGTTTGGAGTTAGTTTCCCTGCCATGTCTGACACTTATGACCAGGATATGAAGCAGAAGGCTCATAGTACCTGGAAACAAATGGGGGAACAGAGAGTTACAGGAAGGCACCTACGTGATGGTAGCGGGCCCCAGTTTTGGGACTGTGGCAGAGTGTCATCTGTTGCAGAAGCTGGGGGTGGATGCTGTTGGCATGAGCACAGTACCAGATGTTATAGTTGCAAGGCACTGTGGACTTCGAGTCTTTGGCCTCTCCCTCATCAATAACAAGGTCATCTCGGATTATGAAAGCCAGGAGGAGGCCAATCATGAGAAAGTACTAGAGGCTGGGAAGCAAGCTGCTCAGAAATTGGAACAGTTTGTCTTCATTCTTCTGGCTAGCATTCCACTGCCTTATGATGCCAGTTAACCAGCCCTGGAGTGGTCTGGCCTCTCCCTTATGGGATCCGAGGAGCTGCTACCTACTTTGGCCTCTTGCTGGAATCACATGCCTCTGCCCTTAGGTAGTGGCAGAAAGGAGTGTTGCCTTCCCTACTTGTCCCACCAGACCCTTCTGGTGCTGAGTCCTCTTCTGCTCAGTTGTCATCTCAAAATGATTTCCACCCCTATTCCTCTTCAAGAACCAGAGCCCAAGCCCTACCATACATCCGAGGATATGCCCAGGATTTGACTTGCGGCCGTCAAACTCAGCACAGTAGCTACTGCTAGCTTCCTGAGATGATCCTCTCACATTCCTGGGGGCTCAGTTCTGCCTCCTCAAAGCACTGGAGACCACACAAGGAACAGCCTATTCCTTTTGGACTTTTATAATATCATATTTTGAGAATAAAGAGAAAGATGGAAAAAAAAGACATAAAGTTAACTTTATTAGAAATTTCCAAACACTTCTGAAAAATTATTTCCATTTTACACTTCCACCAGCAATGTGTGAGATTTCTAGTACCTCCATATTTTTGCTAACATTGGACTGTCAGTGTTTTTACTGTAGTCATTGTACTGGGTATGTAGTCATATGTATTGTGGTTTTAATTGGCATTTCCATGATGATGGAAAATTTCAGCATCTTTTCATACACTTAGCATTGGCCATTTATATATCTTCTTTTGTGAAATATCTGTTTAAAATTTTGCCCATTTAAAGGATGTTTAAAATTTTTTTTTTTTAGATATAGAAGATTTTTAAACTAAGTATATTCTGGTTACAATTCCTTTGTCAGATATACACATTTGAAATATTTTCTACCTGTGTTTCATTGCCTATTCAGTTCTTAATAGTGTTTTTAGCAAATTGATTGCAGTATAATTGTGACACAATAAACTACACATGTTTAAAGTGTACACTTTGATAAGTTTTGACATATATATTCACCCATAAAGCCATCACTACAGTACAGATAATATACTTATTACTCCAAAAGTTTCTTTGTCTTCCCTTGGAATCTATCCATCCTGGCCATACTGAGGGAACCCCATTCTTCAGGAAAACAATGACCTAGTTTCTGTCATTGTAGATTAGTTTGATTTTCCTAGAATATTATATAAGTAGAATCATAAAGTCTGAAAATTTTTTGTCTGTTTTATTTCACTCAGGTTAATTATTTTAGGATTCATCTACATTGTTGTATGTATCAGTAGTTCATTCTATTTTATTTCTAAGTAGTATTCCATTATATGGATATACCACATTTTGTGTACTGTTCACTTGTAATGAACACTTGGGTTGTTTTCAGTTTGAGCTATTACAAATGAAACTGTTGTGTACATTCAGAAGAGTCTTTGTATGGATATATACTTTCATTTCTCTTACTAAAGCACCTAGGAGTGGAATATGAGTTCCAGTTCCTTCAAGTTCTTACCAATGCTTGATAAAGTCAGTTTTTAAAATTTTAAGCATTGTAGTAAATATGTAGTGGTACATCATTATGATTTCAATTTACATTTCCCTAATTAACAATGAATGTTAAGCATCTTTTCTTTGCTTTTTGCTTGCTTCCCTGCCTCCCTCTTTCTCTTTTTCTCTCCATTTTTCTTTCTTACTCCCTTCCTTCCTTCTTTCCTTTCTTTCTCCCTCTTTCCTTCTTTCTTTCCTTCCTTCTTTCTTTCTTTCTTTCTCTTTCTTTCTTTCTTTCTTTCTTTCTTTCTTTCTTTCTTTCTTTCTTTCTTTCTTTCTTTCTTTCTTTCTTTCTTTCTTTCTCTCTCCTTCCTTCCTTCCTTCCTTCCTTCCTTCCTTCCTTCCTTCCTTCCTTTGTTCTCCCTCTCCTGAATTCTCTTTCTCTCTCTTTTTCTATATGGTTCTTCAATTGTTCCAGTTCTATTTGTTGAAGAAGCAAATTATTTTTTCAATTTTGTCAAAATTTTCTGAAACTCTTCTCCTCCCTTGATTGATTTATCTATCATGACTCTATACCAGACTGTATTCATTGCTCTAGCATAATAAAAAGTCTTAACATCAGATAATGTGTGTTCTCCAGTTCTTTTAAAAAATGAACTATGTGATTTGTATTTCCAAACGAATTATATATTCAGTTTTGTAAATTTCTACAAAATTCCTATTGGAATTTTGAGTGGGATTGCAGTAAATATATAGATCAACTTGAAGAGATGACATCTTAAAAATATTGGGTGTTCTGATCCATAAACATGGTATATGTCTCCATGTGTTTAGATCTTTAATTTCTCAGCAGTATTTTATAGTTTGTTTGTAAGCATATCTTTCAGAATTTTTGTCATGTATATCCATACGAATTTCATGTGTTGATGTTATTGTTAAATGACATTACTTTAATTCAACTTTCTGATGGTTCATTGCCAGTATATAAAAATACAACTGGTTTTTGATATGGATCTTATACTCTGCAACCTTGCTAAAATTGTTTATTAATTCTAGTGGTTTTTATTGTAGATTCCATAGGATTTTCTTTGTAGATCATCATGTCTTTTACAAATAGAGCAGTTTTATTTCTTCCTTTTCAGTCTGGATACCTTTTACTTCATTTTCTTGATGTTTTGAATGGCTAGAAATGCAATGTTAAATAGAAGTACTGACTGTTGAATCCTTTCTCTGCTCATAATCTCCAGAGGAAAATATTTAGTTTTTCACCATTAAGTGTGGTATTTGTTAAGGTTTTCATAGATGCTCTTAATAAGGTTGAAGAAATTCTCTTCTACTTCTACTTTACTAGGAGTTTTAATCAGGAATGAATGTTGAATTTGTCTAATGTGTTTTCTGTATCTATCGAGATGATCATATGTTTTCCCCCTTTTTATTCTTTCAGCATAGTGCATTACACTAATAAATTTTCAAATGTTAAACCAATCTTGGATTCCTCAGACAAACTGACTAGGTTATGGTGTGTTAGCATATTCATGTATTCTTGGATTCAATTTGCTAACTTTTAAATGACATTTTTTCATGATAAATGTTGGCCTGTAATTATTTTTATGTATTTCATTTTAGTATTAAAGTAAAGCTGTCTTACAGAATGAGATGTCTTTTTCAATTTTTTGGAAGAGTTTGTATAGAGTTGTTACTTTTTATTAAATGTTTGTAGGAGTTTGTCAGTAAAGACTTTGGTGCCTAGAGATTTTATTGTGGAAAATTTTACTGTAATTGAGAAAGTTTTATTCTATTATTAGTTTGTTGAAGTCTATCATGAAGGATGTTAAATTTTGAAAAAAGGGAGCAGAGTAAAGTTAGGTATTTATTGTCTCAGCTCCCTCAATGTACTACTGTTAAGCTGGCCATGTCCTTCAACTGAGTTCACAACTCTTCTCAAGTTGGTACTCTCTGTACAAGTATCCCTTTCCATGCAAGTAACTACTTCCTCCCCTTATTTCTTCAGGCTTAGGAGTAGTAAGAACATCTCACTATTACTAACCCCAGGGCACTACATCATCCTTCATCATTTCTCTACATATTTCCAATGCTTTTGTAATTTGTGCCTTTTAAAAACTCTGCTGGAATTATCCTATTTTAGACATGCCATCTGTTTTTTGCAGTGAACTTAACTGATACATGTCAGATGGTCCCTAGTATTCCTACTATTATCTAATGTTTTATAATTTTATGAAAGGGTCTTTTACCAGGCTTGGCTCTTTATCATTGCAGAAACCATTTCAACAAGAGTTGAAATACTCCTGACAAGATATGCAGAATACCTTTTCTGCAAGCCAAAGCCTACACAACCTGCAAATACATCAGTAGCCATACATTTTCTCCATTCGCTTGACTTTTTAAAAGAACCTAGAATTGGCTTTTTCTGTGTTGCTCCAACTGAAGTTTATTTTCCGACAAAAAGAACATTCACATAATAGGCAAAGGTAAAATTGATTATCTTTGTGCCCATAATTGTCAAAGATAATGCCCTCTAAGTAGTAGTGTGATTGAAAAAAGTGGTGTGAACCATCTGTTCTTTCTTTGATATCTGTATACAAAAGGAAGCTTTGGTTGCTTTGACATTGCAAGTGCTATGTGCAGTGTATTTCAGTTCATGATTCTGCCTTCTGAACATGCATTCTTCTCAAAATCTTTGCTAAGAAAGATTGGTCATTTACACAAATACGCTAAAATCAAGTGGAAATTCTTGGAACCTTTAATTTTAGGGTTCTCATTGTGTTGGAATTATATTTTATTGATAATTATTTGAAATGCTAGTCATATGTTAGAGCACAGAAATATTTTTTTGGTAGATATACAGTTGAATAGTAATAAAATTTGGCCAAAAAATAAGAAACACATAGGAAAGAATAATAACAAAGCAGTGTTCTCTATCTTTGAGGCATCTGGCAATCTGCCTCTGTGTCAAGGTACTGCTTGTTCTCACTGAGGTCAAATTCCTAAGAGAGCAGGTGCTTTCATGTAATGGTTTATATAGCATGGAAACTTCTATTTGTTTCCAAAAAATTTAATAAAATAATAATTGGAGTTAAAATTTTTAGAAGATGTGTTCCAGGCTGTGAAAGATCAAAGATTGAATATTAGGCAAGATTGTAAAGGAAATTTATAATTGTAAGGTTTCATTTAGTATATACTTATATCAGAGATCTGATCTTATAAGCAGAGAATGAATCCTGTTAATTATGTTGTAGGCCAAAAAAGAAAACTCTAATAATTTCTTCAGAGTAAAAAGTATAAAGGTCTCATTTGACCACAATGCAAGTAAATCGGCATTAGCAAGGTAGCCTAGGATTGTAAAATGGCTCCTGCCAGGGTCTCAGTCTCCAGGGGGCATCCCAGTTGGTTCCTGCTTCTCTAGCAGATGCTTAAAGATTAGTTAGTGGGTCTCCTTCACCTTTGGTCCATGCACCTTTCACTCTGGTGGTTTTGCATTGGTTTAGGGGTTGAGTGAGTCTGTGTATGAGCTCTTTAAGAGTGTTTTCCATTCCTTCCTGTTCTATATTTTGTTCCTGGACATAATCCTTGTTGGTTTTCAAAGCCAGATGTTTTGGAGGCTTGTCTCCTCTGTGCAGGATCTAGGAGTGGCAATGCCTGATGTGGAGCTGGAGTCCCTGGCTGCTCAGGAAAAAGATTCCTACCTTTGTGAATCCTCTTGATTGTTTATCGCTGTGGCTGCGATGTGGGTTTTTTCTTTGGTGAGGCCGAATCTCTGCTTCTCCTATCCGTCTTGATGCTGTCCTTTTCCCTTTGTTGTGGAGGCTCTGGTCATCTAGTTTTCAGGTTCTTTTTTGAGGGAATTTTTCCACATGTAGTTATAGATTTGTTGTGTCTGTGGGAGGGGGTAAGTCCAGGATCTTCCTACACCACTATCTTTAACCCTCTTAGATATATATTTTGTGCATATATTATCCCTATATGATACTGATTTTAATCTATTTGTTAAATTTTTTGAATAGGTACAACTTTCACATAGTTTAAAATTTTAAAATGCATGTATAAGTAAACAATAAAAATAAACTATTTCATCTACACATTTTCTCCACCTTTACATGTATTCCCAATGGTTCTAATTATTGATATTTTTTCAGAATTTCATTATGCTTATACAGGTTATTACAAAGGGAGATTCTTTTTCTTTCCTTCCGTTTTTTTACACATATTATGTACATCGTACTTTACTGCCTTTCTTCACCAAATTTATCTTGGAGATCTTTCTATATAGTGCATAAAGAGTGTCCTTATTCTATTTATTTATTTGTTTGTTTGTTTGTTTATTTATTTATTTATTTATGGCTGCATTTGGTCTTCTCTGCTGCGCACGGGCTTTCTCTAGCTGCCGCGAAGGGGGGCTACTCTTCGTTGTGGTGCATGGGCTTCTCATTGCAGTGGCTTCTCGTTGCGGATCACGGGCTCTAGGAGCATGGGCTTCAGTAGTTGTGCCTTGTAGGCTCAGTAGTTGTGGCTTGCAGGCTCTAGAGGGCAGGATCTGTAGTAGTGGCGCATGGGCTTAGTTGCTCCACGGCATGTGGGATCTTCCCGGAGCAGGGATTGAATCCGTGTCCCCTACATTGGCAGGTGGATTCTTAACCACTGCGCCACCAGGGAAGTCCCAAGTGTGTCCTTATTCTTTTATAAAGCTGAATAGTATGCTAATGTTTGAAGACACAGCAATTTAAAGAGTAGTATCCAATATAGGAACATTTGGGTTGTTTCCATTCATTTGTTAGTTCAAATAATACTGCAAAGCATAAACTTACACACATTAACACACACACATCATTTTACACACGTACAAGTATATCTGAGACTCACTTCCAATGGTGAAATTGTGGGGTCAAAGGATATTTGCATTTTAAGTTTAATGGATATTGTAAAATTGCACTCCATAGGAATTTTTATCAACTTATACTTCTAATGACAGTATATGAGAGTGTCTATTTCCCACAGTGAAGAGTGTGGCCCAGAGAGCAGCAAGCTGGCTGGACACAGGAAAGAGATACTGGAGTGAAAGATTTTAAGCTGACTGAAGTTTTCAGTACAGTGTACAGGAAAGAAGGTGACAGCAAAGAGAGGACCTTCAGAAATCTGCAGAGATCCTTTTAAGTCTTTGGCCAACTCTGAAGGAAGTTCTTGAGGCTGATAGGAAATGACATTACATGGAAACTGTGATCCACATTTAAAAAAATCAAGAGCACTAGAAATGCTAAATAAGTAAATAAATATGACTGTTTCCTCATTAACTATTTCTTGAAAGACAATTGTTTCTTTGACTCAAAAATCATAGCAATTAATTTTGGGGTTTATCACATACATAGACATAAGATGTATGAAAATTATAAACCAATGGAAGAGAGAAGGCAAAAGAAAGCGTGTTGTTTTAAGGGTTTATATTATATATGAAGTGGTATTTGAGATAGACTGTGGTAGGTTGAAATGCTTACTGTAATGTCTAGGGCAGTCACTTAAAAAAACTGTCAAAAAAACCCAGAGGAGATCAAACGGAATACTAAGAAATACTCAGTTAATCTTTTAAAAAGCAGAGGATAAGGAAAAATAGGCAAAAAAAAGGAGTTAAATAGAAAAAAATAGTACAATGGTAGACTTCAACCCAATCTTATTAATAATTACATTAGATGTAAATAGAGTAAATAATCAATTAAAATGCAAAGGTTGTCAGATTGGATAAAAAAAGAGAGATCCATAAATGCGACCTACAATAGACACAAGTTAAAAATAAAGATACAGAGAGGTTAAAAGTAAAAGAGTGGAACAAGATAATGTGCATGCAAATACTCGTCAGAAGTAAACTGGAGGCATTATACATTAATATCAGACAGAATAGACTTTAAGAAAAGGAGTGTGTTAAAGAGGAATGTTTCATAAGGATAAAAAGGTCCGTTAATCAAGAAGACATAACAACCCTGAATGTTATGTACCTAATCACAGAGCTTCAAAATACATAACTAAAGGAGAAGGAGACAAATCCACAATTATATTTGGAGATTTTAACACTCTTCTCAAAGTTTTAGGAGAAATATAGACAATAGAAGGGTAGACAACACTAGTGTTCAAACTAGTATTCCCGTTCTGGTGTCAGAAACATTTCCTTCCCAAAGCAGAAGATGCACACATCCCCCTATATCTCTGTGGTTGACTGAGGTATCAGTTATCAGGATAATCACATGTCACCTG
Organism: Balaenoptera musculus; assembly: GCF_009873245.2. Taxonomy (NCBI): domain Eukaryota; kingdom Metazoa; phylum Chordata; class Mammalia; order Artiodactyla; family Balaenopteridae; genus Balaenoptera; species Balaenoptera musculus. Next base: position 43,810,102 of record NC_045793.1, read on the forward strand.
ATCAAGTAAATCTGGAGTTGGCATGCATACTTTTAGATATAGGTAAACATATCTACTCTGTGCACTCTGTTTTTCCTCCCACATGAAGAATCACACTGGTATCCCTAGAGACCTGACAACTCCATCCTTACCTCAGACCCTCTTCTTTAGAGAATGGGAATATATCCAGAAGTGTGGCTGGGAGAATTGGGAGGTATACATTTAAAGGTACAACATCTACAGATTTTCCATAGAAGAAGTATAAAAATATGGCAGATTTAAGGAAGAAATGTCTGTTTTAAACCACACTACATGTGACAGCCAAAGAAATAGTCATATGTGTGTCCAATGAGCTAGAAATAAACTTCAATAGAAATATTTTGAAGAAATGCTAAAGTCAGTTCTGCTTCCTATAAAATGCCATCATTATGAGTTTAGGGAATGGGAAGAGGGACTTCTGCTCAGCTGGGAATACAAGCAGCCCAAAGGCAACTTTGTGACCGAAGACATAGCTGGCATGTGTTCACCACTAAAAGCCATCTCTGGAGAATTTCCAGTGATTCATTCAAATCTCCAACAAAGAGGAAAATAGTCAGTCCTGGAACAATGGACAGTTTGAGCTGGAAAGCTGAGCTCTCAAGCAAAGATCTGGCCAGATTCCTACCACGTATTTTATTGTTAAGGAGTCAAGTTTTGGGAAGGGAGCAGAAATGGAAAGAATTATTAAGTGAATATACATTTGGTAATAAAATGGATGCTTTTGCAAATGTCTAAAAAGACTTGTTTCAGTTTTGATTATAATACAATACATATAAAACTGTAAGATGTCAAATAGAGAATTATAAAATTGAAAGTTCAGACAGCTCTATGTGTAAACATATTACCAATAAAGCTACTCAATTTCTCTAAGCTTCATTTCTCTCATATGTAAAGATGCTAGTAAGAGATCGCTCATAAGACTGACTTGCATGTTAAAAAAGACAATCCATGGAGAGTGCTCAGTAAGTGTTGGTTATTATGTTATATTGATATTAGATATATTATTATATATGTAGGATTATTTATATATTCTGTTTTGTAACTTCCATTTTCACTCATCAATACTCAGATAAATTTCTAAACTAGGAATCACTATGTGTTCACTAGAGAAATGAGGAAAGGAAGATGCAAGTGGAAATTTTCTATTTAGTTTCAGTCTTTATTTCTTAACACTCTTCTATCACAAAGTCTTCTTATTCTTGCCAATTACAGAAAGTCGTTAATTCAAAAATTATTAAAAGCTAGCTTAGGGACTTCCCTGGTGGCGCAGTGGTTAAGAATCCGCCTGCCAATGCAGGGGACACGGGTTCGAGCCCTGGTCCAGGGAGATCCCACATGCTGCGGAGCAACTAAGCCTGTGTGCCAAAACTACTGAGCCCGCGTGCCACAACTACTGAAGCCTGCGTGCCTAAAGCCCGTGTTCTGCAACAAAGAGAAGCCACCACAGTGAAGAGTAGCCGCAACTAGAGAAAGCCCTGGTGAAGCAAAGAAGACCCAACGTGGCCAAAAATAAATAAATAATTAATTTAAAAAAAACCACCAAGCTTAATTGAATTTTCAGCCCAGGGATACTTTGGAAAAGATGTAACTGAAACAAGGGATGGAAAATTTGGACTTGAAGATCCCAACTAGACAGCTAGACAGCTTCCTTCTCTTGCCTGGAGTCCCCATTTTTATCCCATTATACTGTTTTACTTTATTCATAGAACTTCAATCTCTCTGAAATTATCCAGATTATTTGTTACTGTCTTTTTCCTCCTAGAACGAAAGCTCAATGTAATCAGTGTCATTCTTTTGTTGCGCTCAAGCCAGAACAATGACACCCTACTAATGTCATGGCCAGAGTATGGGACCTTACAGGTATTTGGGCTGGTTTGAGGCATGCTTCGGACCCTTTCAGGAAGTGACTGCCTTTGCAGAAGATGCAGCTCGGCCAGCGCAAGTCACGGAGAAACGTAAATAACAAAATTGTCAAACAATAGTCCCGATTTCAAATAGCACAGTATTTATAATCCAGAACGTCTTTATTGGAGTATAATTGCTTTACATTGTTGTGTTAGTTGCTGCTGTATAACAAACTGAATCAGCTATACGTATACATATATCCCCATAGCCCCTCCCTCTTGCATCTCCCTCCCACCCTCCCTATCCCACCCCTCTACCACTCACAAAGCACTGAGCTGATCTCCCTGTGCTATGCAGCTGTTTCCCACTAGCTAGCTATTTTACATTTGGTACTATACATATGTCAATGCCACTCTCTCACTTCGTTCCAGCTTACCCTCCCCCATCCCCGTGTCCTCAAGTCCATTCTCTACGTCTGCGTCTTTATTCCTGTCCTGCCCCTAGGTTCTTCAGAACCATTTTTTTTTTCAGATTCTATATATATGTGTTAGCATACAGTATGTGTTTTTCTCTTTCTGACTTACTTCACTCTGTATGACAGACTCTAGGTCCACCCACCTCACTACAAATAACTCAATTTCGTTTCTTTTTATGGCTGAGTAATATTCCATTGTATATATGTGCCACATCTTCTTTATCCATTCATCTGTCAACAGACACTTAGGTTACTTCCATGTCCTGGCTATTGTAAATAGAGCTGCACTGAACATTGTGGTACATGACTCTTTGTGAATTATGGTTTTCTCAGGGTATATGCCCAGTAGTGGGATTGCTGGGTCATATAGTAGTTCTATTTTTAGTTTTTTAAGGAACCTCCATACTGTTCTCCATAGTGGCTGTATCAATTTACATTCCCACCAACAGTGCAAGAGAGTTCCCTTTTCTCCACACCCTCTCCAGCATTTATTGTTTATAGATTTTTTGATGATGGCCATTCTGACTGGTGTGAGGTGATACCTCATTATAGTTTTCATTTGCCTTTCTCTAATGATTAGTGATGTAGGGCATCCTTTCATGTGTTTGTTGGCAATCTGTATATCTTCTTTGGAAGAATTCTATTTAGGTCTTCTGCCCATTTTTGGACTGGGTTGTTTGTTTTTTTGATATTGAGCTGCATGAGCTGCTTGTATATTTTGAAGTTTAATCCTTTGTCAGTTGCTTCATTTGCAAATATCTTCTCCCATTCTGAGGGTTGTCTTTTCGTCTTGTTTATGTTTTCCTTTACTGTGCAAAAGCTTTTAAGTTTCATTAGGTCCCATTTGTTTATTTTTGTTTTTATTTCCATTTCTCTAGGAGGTGGGTCAAAAGGATCTTGCTGTGATTTATGTCATAGAGTGTTCTGCCTATATTTTCCTCTAAGAGTTTTAGAGTGTCTGGACTTACATTTAGGTCTTTAATCCATTTTGAGTTTATTTTTGTGTATGGTGTTAGGGAGTGTTCTAATTTCATTCTTTTACATGTAGCTGTCCAGTTTTCCCAGCACCACTTATTGAAGAGGCTGTCTTTTCTCCATTGTATATTCTTGCCTCCCTTATCAAAGATAAGGTGACCATATGTGCGTGGGTTTATCTCTGGGCTTTCTATCCTATTCCATTGATCTATATTTCTGTTTTTGTGCCAGTACCATACTGTCTTGATGAGTGCAACTTTGTAGTATAGTCTGAAGACAGGGAGCCTGATTCCTCCAGCTCCGTTTTTCTTTCTCAAGATTGCTTTGGCTATTCGGGGTCTTTTGTGTTTCCATACAAATTGTGAAATTTTTATTCTAGTTCTGTGAAAAATGCCATTGGTAGTTTGATAGGGAGTGCATTGAATCCGTGGATTGCTTTGGGTAGTATAGTATTTTTCACAATGTTGATTCTTCCAATCCAAGAACATGGTATATCTCTCCATTTGTTTGTACCATTTTTAATTTCTTTCATCAGTGTCTTATAATTTTCTGCATACAGGTCTTTTGTCTCCTTAGGTAGGTTTATTCCTAGGTATTTTATTTTTGTTGTTGCAATGGTAAATGGGAGTGTCTCCTTAATTTCTCTTTCAGATTTTTCATCATTAGTGTATAGGAATGCAAGAGATTTCTGTGCATTAATTTTGTATCCTGCTACTTTACCAGATTTATTGATCAGCTCTAGTAGTTTTCTGGTAGCATCTTTAGGAATCTCTATGAATAGTATCATGTCATCTGCAAACAGTGACAGCTTTACTTCTTCTTTTGCAATTTGGATTCCTTTTATTTCTTTTTCTTCTCTGATTGCTGTGGCTAAAACTTCCAAAACTATGTTGAATAATAGTGGTGAGAGTGGGCAACCTTGTCTTGTTCCTGATCTTAGTGGAAATGGTTTCAGTTTTTCAACATTGAGAATGATGTTTGCTGTGGGTTTGTCATATATGGCCTTTATTATGTTGAGGTAAGTTCCCTCTAAGCCTACTTTCTGGAGAGTTTTTATCATAAATGGGTGTTGAATTTTGTCAAAAGCTTTTTCTGCATCTATTGAGGTTATCATATGGTTTTTCTCCTTCAATTTGTTAATATGCTCTATCACACTGATTGATTTGCATATATTGAAGAATCCTTGCATTCCTGGGATAAACCCCACTTGGTCATGGTGTATGATCCTTTTAATGTGCTGTTGGATTCTGTTTGCTAGTATTTTGTTGAGGATTTTTGCATCTATGTTCATCAGTGATATTGGTCTGTAGCTTTCTTTTTTTGTGATATCTTTTTCTGGTTTTGGTATCAGGGTGTTGGTGGCCTCATAAAATGAGTTTGGGAGTGTTCCTCCCTGTGCAATATTTTGGAAGAGTTTGAGAAGGATAGGTGTTAGCTCTTCCCTAAATTTTTGATAGAATTCTCCTGTGAAGCCATCTGGTCCTGGGCTTTTGTTTGTTGGAAGATTTTAAATCACAGTTTCAATTTCAGTGCTTGTGATTGGTCTGTTTATATTTTCTATTTCTTCCTGGTTCAGTCTTGGAAGGTTGTGCTTTTCTAAGAATTTGTCCATTTCTTCCAGGTTGTCCATTTTATTGGCATATAGTTGCTTGTAGTAATCTCTCATGATCCTTTGTATTTCTGCAGTGTCAGCTGTTACTTCTCCATTTTCATTTCTAATTCTGTTGATTTGAGTCTTCTCCCTATTTTTCTTGATGAGTCTGGCTAATGGTTTATCAATTTTGTTTATCTTCTCAAAGAACCTGCTTTTAGTTTCATTGATCTTTGCTATTGTTTCCTTTATTTCTTTATCACTTATTTCTGATCTGTTATTTATGATTTCTTTTCTTCTGCTAACTTTGGGATTTTTTTGTTCTTCTTTCTCTAATTGCTTTAGGTGTAAGGTTAGGTTGTTTAATTGAGATGTTTCTTATTTCTTGAGGTAGGATTGTATGGCTATAAACTTCCCTCTTAAAACTGCTTTTGCTGCATCCCATAGGTTTTGGCCCATTGTGATTTCATTGTCATTTTTTTCTAGGTATTTTTTGACTGCCTCTTTGATTCCTTCAGTGATCCTTTGGTTATTTAGTAGCATATTGTTTAGCCTCCAGGTGTTTGTATTTTTTAGTTTTTTTTCCTGTAATTGATATCTAGTCTCATAGTGTTGTGGTCAGAAAAGACCCCTGATATGATTTCAGTTTTCTTAAAATTACCATGGCTTGATTTGTGACCCAAGATATGATCTATCCTGGATAATGTTCCATGAGCACTTGAGAAGAAAGTGTATTCTGTTGTTTTTGGATGGAATGTCCTATAAATATCAATTAAGTCCATCTTGTTTAATGTATCATTTAAAGCTTGTGTTTCCTTATTTATTTTCATTTTGGATGATCTGTCCATTGGTGAAAGTGGGGTGTTAAAATCCCCTACTATGATTGTGTTACTGTCGATTTCCCCTTTTATGGCTGTTAGCATTTGCCTTATGCATTGGGGTTAAATTCTTTGTATTTAAGTTTTCATAGTTTGATTAATATGTGTCTTGGCGTGTTTCTCCTTGGATTTATCTTGTATGGGACTCTCTGTGCTTCCTGGACTTGATTGACTATTTCCTTTCCCATATTAGGGAAGTTTTCAACTATAATGTCTTCAAATATTTTCTCAGTCCCTTTCTCTTTCTCTTTTTCTTCTAACCCCTATAATTTGAATGTCGGTGTATTTAATGTTGTACCAGAGGCCTCTGATACTGTCCTCATTTCTTTTCATTCTTTTTTCTTTATTCTGCTCTGTGGTAGTTATCTCCACTATTTTATCTTCCAGGTCACTTATCCGTTCTTCTACCTCAGTTATTCTGCTATTGATCCCTTCTAGAGAATTTTTAATTTCATTTATTGTGTTGTTCATCATTGTTAGTTTGCTCTTTAGTTCTTCTTGTTAAACGTTTCTTGCATTTTCTCCATCCTATTTCCAAGATTTTGGAACATCTTTACTATCATTATTCTGAATTCTTTTTCAGGTAGACTGCCTATTTCCTCTTCGTTTGTCTGGTGGGTCTTTACCTTGCTCCCTCATCTTCTGTGTATTTCTCTGTCTTCTCATTTTGCTTAACTTACTGTGTTTAGTGTCTCCTTTTTGCAGACTGCAGGTTCGTAGTTCCCATTGTTTTTGGTGTCTGTCCTCAGTGGGTAAGGTTGGTTCAGTGGGTTGTGTAGGCTTCCTGGTGGTGGGGACTGGTAACTGTGTTCTGGTGGATGAGGCTGGATCTTGTCTTTCTGGTGGGCAGGACCACGTGTGGTGGTGTGTTTTGGGGTGTCTTTATTATTATTATTTTAGGCAGCCTCTCTGCTAATGGGTGGGGTTGTGTTCCTGTCTTGCTAGTTGTTTGGCATGGGGTGTCCAGCACTGTATCTTGCTGGTCATTGAGTGGAGCTGGGTCGTAGAGTTGAGATGGAGATATCTGGGAGAGCTCTCGCCTATTGATATTATGTGGGACTGGGAGATCTCTGTTGGCCCAATGTCCTGAACTCGGCTCTCCCACCTCAGAGGCTTAGGCTTGACACCCAGCCGGAGCACCAAGACCTGGTCATCCCCACGGCTCAGAAGAAAAAAGAAAAGAAGGAAAAAAAAAGAAAGAAGGAAAAAAATAAATAATTAAAATAAAAAAATTTAAAAATATTATTAAAATAAAAAAACAATAAAAAAGAAAAGAGAAACCAAACCAATAAACAAATCTGCCAATGATAACAAGCACTAAAAACTAAACTAAGATAAACATATAAATCAGAAACTACTCAGTCACATACAACTAACCCCAAGTCTACAGTGGCTCCCAAATTCCACTGCCTCAATTTTGGCATGATTTGTTGTCTATTCAGGTATTCCACAGATGCAAGGTACATCAGGTTGATTGTGGAGATTTAATCCGCTGCTCCTGAGGCTGCTGGGAGAGATTTCCCTTTCTCTTCTTTGTTCACACAGCTCCTGGGGTTCAGCTTTGGATTTGGCCCTACCTCTGCATGGAGGTCTCCCTCTGGTATCTGTTCTTTACCCAGACAGGACAGGGTTAAAGGAGCGGCTGATTAGGGGGCTCTGGCTCACTCAGGCCCACGGAGGGGAGGGTGGGGTATGGAATGCAGGGCGAGCCTGAGGCAGCAGAGGCCGGAGTGACATTGCAACAGCCTGAGGCGCGCCTTGCGTTCTCCCCAGGAAGTTGTCCCTGGATCACAGGACCCTGGCAGTGGCGGGCTGCACAGGCTCCTGGGAGGGGAGGTGTGGATAGTGACCTGTGCTTGCACACAGGCTTCTTGGTGGCTGCAGCAGCAGCCTTAGTGTTTCATGCCCATCTCTGGGATCCGTGCTGATAGCCGCAGCTCACGCCTGTTTCTGGAGCTCCTTTAGGTGGTGCTCTGAATCCCCTCTCCTTGCGCACCCCGAAACAATGGTCTCTTCACTCTTAGGCAGGTCCAGACTTTTCCCCAGACTCTCTCCCAGCTAGCTGTGGTGCACTAGCCCCCTTCAGGCTGTGTTCACGCAGCCAACCCCAGTCCTCTCCCTGGGATCTGACCTCTGAAGCCCGAGCCTCAGCTCCCAGCCCCCTCCTGCCCTGGTGGGTGAGCAGACAAGCCTTTCAGGCTGGTGAGTGCTCGTCGGCAGCGATCCTCTGTGCGGGAATCTCTCCACTTTGCCCTCTGCACCCCTGTTGCTGTGCTGTCCTCCGTGGCTTTGAATCTTCCCCCCGCCACCCCCTGTCTCCGCCAGTGAAGGGGCTTCCTAGTGTTTGGAAACTTCTCCTCCTTCACAGCTCCCTCCCAGAGGTGCAGGTCCCATCCCTTTTCTTTTGTCTCTGTTTTTTCTTTTTCCCTACCCAGGTACCTGGGGGAGTTTCTTTCCTTTTGGGAAATCTGAGGTCTTCTGCCAGCGTTCAGTAGGTGTTCTGTAGGAGTTGTTCCACATGTAGATGTATTTTTGATGTATTTGTGGGGAGGAAGGTGATTTCCACGTCTTACTCCTCCACCACCTTGAAGGTCCTCCCTAAAATCCAGGTTTTAAAAATATATTAAAAATAAATTCTCAAGCAAGATAATTAGTAAATAATTTTAAAGTTTTAAAAAATTCCAAAACCTCAACACAAAAGGTTTCCATAGCAGCAAAAGGTTTAATGAGGAGAAAAACAATCCCTTTTTGTAAGTAACAACGTTTTATACCTGCACATCATTTTTCTCTTCTCATACAAACCACACTTTTATTATTTATGAACAAATTTCATAACACGTATTTTCCTTCCTTACTTTTTTTCTATTTTCTCATTTATTTATTTTCTTTCTTTACGTAAACTGATGAATAGATTAACATCTCAGGAAAATAGAACTAAAATGCTTGGGCTTTCACTCTGAACCATTAACTATTCCATCAGATTTGATATATGATGACTTTTTTTGTGGGAAGGCATTGCCATAAATGCACTGGATTTTTAATGAGCCAGCTATAGGACAGGGGTGTGTGCATGTATATATGTGTGTGATAGGTACAAAAAAATCATTGACTTTTCCTTTCTCTTTCAAATTTCCCTACTACTACCCATAAAATTCTTTTGGGATGTATTAAGTAATGACAAAAATCACAATGATTACTCTTTATTGAACTTGTCTGTCAGGATATCATTACAACAATCCCATGAAGGAGAGAAGAAACAAGTTTAAAATGATGTGCTCAAGGTTATATATCTGATGTTAATAAACTGATAAACTAAAATAACTCATGTTGACCCCATAGCCATGGTGTGTGTACTTTGAGTTGAGAAGCGCTAGCAAGGTAGCTGCCAGTGACATAAATGCAGAGGCTCCTGGAAATATCTCCTGCTCTTCAAAACACTTCTGATCACTTGCTGATGCTTGATATTTTTAAAAATAGACTTAATTTTTTGGAGCCGTTTTAGAGTCACATTAAAACTGAGTGGAAAATGCAGAGAGTTCCCATACACCTCTTATCCTCTGATGCTCAGCCTCTCCCACTATCAACATTCCCCCACCAGAGTGGTACATTTGTTACAATTGATGAACACACACTGACACATTATAGTTACTGAAAGTCCATAGTTTAATTCAGATTCACTCTTGGTGTTGTATATTCTATGGGCTTGGACAAAGGTATAATGGCACATGTATCCACCATTATAGTATCTTACGGAGTAGTTTCACTGCCCTAAAAGTCCTCCGTGTTCTGTCTATTCATCCCTCTCTTCCCCCTAACCCCTGTTGTGTTTTCTTTTTACTGCTGAATAATATTTCCTTGTCCGGATGTACCATAGCTTAATCATCCATTAACCTACTGAAGGACATCTTGGTTGCTTCCAAGTTTTTGTAATTATGAAAAAAGCTGCTATAAACCCAAATGTGAAGAATTTTGTGTGGACATAAGTTTTCAAATCAGGAAATATCTCCTGCTCTTCAAAATACTTTTGTTATTTTGTTATAAATTCTAAGCATCACTTGCTGATGCTTAGAATTTTTCTCAGAAGTTCCAAGAGCTTCAGTTTTGCAGTAACCAATGAGACTTAACAGTGCAAAGGTCTCTGGCAGAGATGATGTTCTGGACTCACAATAGTGTATACAAAACTACATCTGAAACTTTCTTGAAAATAAGCACTGGGGACAGCTCTGCATCTAAAACAAGGTTACAAAAGAAGTTGCCAGAAATTGCAAAAATATGAAAAATGTAAGAAATGTGCATCAACGTGAATTACAAAGTTTTGCTCCTATTTGTTATTTGATTTGTTGCTGTGACCAATTATGTTTTTATCCCTCTCTTGGTCTCTAGAAGTCTTCCTTAGCAACTAGAAATGCGTAAACTTAGCTTCTGGCTTCCAAGCTCTCCCTGACCAAGTGGTGCATCGGAGTTCTGTCCTGTGTTGATACAAAGAGAGAGAATGCTCACATCCACATTCCCCCATCTCAGGAAACACGAGTTCCTCTTTATATTTAAAGGAAGAAATGTCAAGATGACTTTAAACACTTTTATTTTAAAAAGATTAGTGTGATTTATGTATTTAAAAAGACAATACAGGAACATGATGCACATCAGTGGTGCCCACCAGATATTACTTGCACACCCGTATTTCCCTGTTGGGTGTCCAGTTTGTTTTTTTTTTAAACAGGAAAATTTCTTTGTAATGATGAATTTGTTAATACACAGTTCTAGAATAGGGCCTCTCACTGGGCCACAAGGAGGCAGTAAGGGAGCAGGTCTGAGAAGGACCAACACATTCCAGAGCCCACATTGCACTGACACTCATGTTGGGAGTGACCATCACGTAACTCCTCGAAGTTTGGCCCACGCACCAGTTCAGTCAAGATCAATGCCACTTTCAGTTCTTCAGCTTTGGCCATTGGAGATAAAATCTACCATGAGGACAGGATATCAGGCTTGAACTTCTCTAAGCAAACAGTTTTTGTCACATCACATATGTGTTTCTTTCTAGCATCTTTTTATATATATTTGCTATTCTGTAATTAGCATTTAATGTTTCTATTTCAATAAGAAATCAAGTTCTCTTAGCCTATTTTCCATATTATGATTGGAAATAGTATCCATTGATGTCTACTAGGCAAGCTGCAAACTGTAGGATGTATCTATACTGTATCTTTACCCTTCTCCTGCTAGTAGTTTTAATTAGGATAATCTGAGAACTTACATTCAGATTACCATTATGAAAAATCATATTAATTAATTTATTATTTTTCAAAAATTGTTTTTACACTTTTACCAGGTTGCAAAACCATATTAAAACTTAAAAATAAAAAGAACATTGCTACCACTGGATCTTAGTTAAGATTATGGCAGTAGAAACAAGGAATGCATGTTAACTTCATTTATTTGGTCAGTGTGTGTGTTTTAAAACAACCTGCTAGGTCTTTGATTAAAAAAAAAAAAAACATTTGTTTTTAAAGAGAAAAATAAAATAAGCCATGCTTCCTATGGGGAGAAAACATATTTACAATAATTATTTGGACAGTAAGTCTAGTTTTAAGTAGTTTCATTATTTTATATCTATGTGTTTATACCACATCTTCATTTTTCCTGAGTTATTATTATTTTTTAAGTGGCACAATTATTTCCTGAGGAACATTTTCTGGAAGGGTATGAGTCCTTGCGCATCTGAGAGTATCTTAATGATTTTACTCATTAAGTAAATAGTGGTGAGTACAGAATTTTTCCTTTCAAAAGCTATGCAAACTTTCCCTTGAGAATCTCACTGAAATGTTCCACTTTCATTTAGTATTCAATGCTGTAAACAAGAAATGTGGTTTTATCCTGAGATTTTTTTTTCTTCTATAAGAGACTTCTTTTCTGTTGTAAAGCAAGATTTCTTTTCTTTTTATTATTAATGTCATTTGATATTTGACAATCTATTTCCTGGTGAAGATTCAAAGTTTTCTTCAACTTAGGACACTTTTATTCAATTATTTCTTTGATTTTGCTTCTCCTTTTGCTCAGTTTCATCCTCCAGTGTTACGCATACCATGTGTGTTGGATCTCCTGGATCATTTTTCCTAGTCTCTTGCCATTTTCCTTATTATTATATTCTTACTTTTATTTTTTCCTCTGAGTTTGAGACAATGTTTTGTGCTCAGCTTTTATCAGCTTCTCAGTTTCCTTCATTATTCAACTGGCTAGTGACTGCCTCCACAGTGTTTTCTAAAATGTACGAATTGAGCTTATTATCTGAAACAATGCTTTCCTGATATTGAATATTTCTTTTCTAACATCTTTTTCCTACAATGTCATCTGGAATCTCATTCATTTTTATCCCAGTTCCTTACCTCTATTCCCCTTCTGTTGAACAGCTAAACCTTTTCATTTGGTGGTTTTTATTTGTTTATTCTTACATACAAGAGCAGAAGAAGATATGGCATAGACATGCTAAAGAATTTTCTCTGTGTTAAGTGCAAACTAAAAGTAGCTGATTCAGACCCCTTTTCCCACACCTCTCCTCTATCCTCAGAAAAGCATCCACGTATAACTTTGGAGAGAGAATCATAGTCTCAATCCTGGTACACTCCTTGAATCATGGTCAATTTCTTTCTCTCTTAGAGTCCACTCTTGCTCCCACCCATATCCCTTCTAGCTTAGAATTCTGCTAAGTATTTACATCCACTTATTTCCCAGGTGTATTTTCCCCTTGTACACGGTAATATGTAAGAGCTTGCCAATACCTTAACCCCATTTGCCTACTCTCCAGAATTTCCAAAATTCTGAAATTCTGAATTCTGAATAGTACCATTGCCAGGATCCAGGGATCTCTATTATATTTTCTCAGTCACTTGGATGCACATGAGTTAGAGAGAAGTGCACAATAAGGGTGATCAAATTATCATCCTAAATGGAAATCCCCAGGGATTCTTGTCCTAGAGTGGCCCTATAATAAATTAGATGTCTCACAGTTAAGCTTTCTATAACGAAGTAGCATCATGCATGGGCCATCTTTCTGGGATTCTCAACACTAAACTGAATAATTTATCTGAGGTGGGACCTGAGGTTCTGATGTTGACCTTGCTGCTCATGGACCACACTTTGAGTAGAAAGGATGTAGTCATTAACAGAACAACCTGAAGTTAGCAGAACAGAATAATGTAAGCCTAATGGTCTGATTTTCTCAGATTTCCTGGGCTAGGAGCAGAAAAATACCTCCTCTAGTCTCCTCCCAGGTGAAATAGGTGCCAACTAGCTGACTTCTGCCTCATTCAGAGAAGAACTATGGTTAACAGGGAAGAAGGCCTGGGTTGGTATACATGACCCTACCACTTCTCAGCTGTATGATCTTGAGAAAACCAGTACAGCTCCAGGCTTCCTCTTTGATTAAAGGTGGGCACTATCTCCTAGGTGTACACCTGTGGTTTTCAACCGTCTCTGCACATCAAAATACCCTGGAGAGCTTTGAAAATATTCCAGTGCCCACCATCAGAAAATCGGACTTAGTTCATCTAGAGCAGTGATTCTCAAACTTGGCTTGACATGGAGAGTTTTTAAAAATCCTAATGCCCTGGCAAAACTCAAACTAAATATGTCAGAATCTCTAAATGTTAGAATCAGGCATTACAGCATCTTAAAATTTTTACAGATGATTCCAATTCACAGGTAAGTTTGAGAATCACTGACCCAGGGTGAAGGCTGGACATTCAAACTTGTTGTTGTTGATTCTAATGTGTGAACAAGGATTGAGTGTCACTGATCCAGACACTCACATAGTATTATTAGGATCTGAAGAAATTACATAGCAATCAAAGTTAACATCCCAGTAATAAGACAAACTGAGATCCCCCGCTTCCTGTTGTGATGGACTGAGGAGGACATGATATCACTTCTTTGATATTCCTGCCCAAAAGGCATAACCTGAATGTAATCATGAGGAAACACAGTAAAATGAAACTGAGAAATATTTTAAAAAATGCACAATGTACTGTACTCTCTGAAAATGTCAATCTTATTCATGAAAGACAAAGATGAATAGTTCTATGTTAAAAGAGACTAAAGAGATATGGCCACTAAAAGTAACAGATAATTCTTGGGAAAGAGGTGTTATAGAGGATATGATTAGGAAAATTGGCAAAATTTGAATACGGACTGTGGATTAGATAATAATATTGTGTCTATGCTAAATTTCTTGATATTGAAAACTGTACTGTAGTTATATAAGAGAATGTTCTGTTGTTAGGAAATATACACTGTACAGGTTAGGAGTAAAGGGGCATGATTTTTGCCACTTACTTTCTAATGGTTCAGGGGAAAATTACATATATATATATGAGATTACATAAGAGATAGGGAATAGTGCAGCATATGTGGCAAATTGTTAACAAGTGGTGAACTGGGGTGAAGGATATATGAGAATTCTTTACATATTCTTGCTTCTTGAAACTAAATCTGGATGAAGTGTGTATGAGAGTACATTGCATTATTTTTGTAGTTTTTTGTAAGTTTGGAATTATTTCAAAAATAAAAGTTGAAAGAATACAAAGTAAAGCAAAAATTAAAAAAAAAAAAAAAAAGAACTTGTATTTAGACTTGGCCTAGGTGAATGGTTATTCACTGTGCAAGTGTCAAGTCCAGCCTAGGGAGGAGAGTGATCCATGACTATGCACAGATGCTGCCGAAGCCCCTTTTGGGCTTATCCGTCTGGTTTGCCACTGTTGGGTCTACGTGGAGGACTCTGGACATCCTCGCCCGTACCCCCTAGGCCTGGGAGTATAGCTGCCTAGGACAAAGTGACAAGGACATGGAAGGAGACTAAGTGATGCCCTCTCACCCAGCACAGACAGCGGAAGCAGGGCAGGAGGCAGAGTGCCACTTCCCGTGGGAGGAAGGACGGCTCTTGCACCTTCCAATTCTGCCACTTTCAGAAGAACACCACTCACAAAGCCTCCCTCATTCTTCCTGGGTTCAGGCATGACGGGTGCCTGGATGGATGCCACGTGCAGAACGGTGTGAGTGTCATAGTTGAGATACGTGACATTAAAGCAAAGCGAAGAGCAAACAGAAGAACTGAAGGGCTTTGCATGATTTCTTCCACCTTTGCAGCCCCACGAAATGCACCAGTAAACAGTGTTATTAATAAAGCAACTCACACCTGAGCTAATTCCTACAGTCCTTTTATCATTCTACCTTTGGAAGCATTTGTTGTTGCTTCTCAGTTTGAAGATGTCTTGCCTCCTCTTCTTCTCCTTTGTCTTGGTGATTTGGTCACAACGTGGACAGTCACAGCACTAGGCTTGCCAACACTTCTGCAGTTGACTGGTAATTGGGCCCTCTGTTCCGGGTAGTCCATCCACACGTGGAGATGGGTTCTGGACACCGAAGCTCCTAACACCATCCATGTTCTGGACTTGAAACTTCATCCTGCTTTGAATCTTATTCCCCAACTTTTTCCCAGCATTCTCATTTTTGACTCCTTGTTTTATCTTTTGCCTTCAGCTCTACATTTACTTCTAGGAAACTGACAGCCATTAGAATTTCCCTAGCCATTTTCGGAGGAGGAAAAGAAGCATAGAGTGATTAGGTAATTTATTAAGGTCACACAACTGGTAAATGAAGGAATCCGAACTGGACCCACCCCTGGCTGACTCCATGTCCTTGACCTTTGTAATACATTATTCCTCTCAAAGCAGAAACTCCCTCTTGCCCTTGTACTCAGAGGGATAATATTAACAAAATGTATCTAATGTGTCTCTTCTAAGTCATGAATTAGGGAACTAGAGCTGGGCTTGTGTTTGATAGAGCTACTAAGCCTGAATGAAAAGGTGCCAGGGGTAAGGGAAAGTATGCGTATGTTTTCTTCTCTTTACTGCAGCTGACTATTCCTTTAGAGTGTACAGAAATAGAAGGAAGTGATGTGATTCCAATGAACATATTCTATCAACACTATCAACACATTAAGAGATAATTTGTAAAGAAAAAAAACCCCAAACATAGTATTAATTAATTTAAGCAAGGTCTACTTTTCCAGAAGATTCTACTCCTCTCATGTCTGGACACTGGGTTTAGTTGAAAGTAACTCACCTGCAAAGAAATATAGAGACAGCTGAATGTAGCCTGCTGCTTTCAACCTAACCCTTGCCTCGGCTGCCAGAAAGCTCTTTTCTAGCTTATTTTATTTCAGTGTCTGACTTTTGTTTCCAGTTGTGAATGCTGAATGAACCGCTTTCAAAATCTGTGCTACCCGAGCTCATCCTTCCTTTCAAATGGTTGAACCTGCTCTTCTACACGTGGTCACCCTGGTGCCTTCCTGCTGTAAATACGCATGGTCACAGTGAGTCTGAAACTCTCACCCTCCTACTCCTCCTCGGGATGCTTTTCTGATCCTTTTTTCAGCTGAGGATGTCCATTGTCTCAAGAAGTAGTCACTCCCTATGATCCTGTCTCTTGGAGATAAAGATAAAAGCCCAAGGACAGTACTGACTTGCTTGAGGTCAGACAGCTATAGGTGACTGTGCTGGAACTTAAGCTCAGGTCTCGACTCCCTGATCAAGCCTCTCTGTACTACATTATGCCTTTGAACCAGATGGTTTCAGAGGAGAGGTAGCCTGATGAGGTCCTGTCTCTGGAGTCCAGCAGATGCAGATTAAAGCCCCAGCTCCACCACTTGCTGGTGGTGGGACAGTGAGGAAGTGGACTAAACATTTTCTTTCCTCAGCTCTAAAATGAGAATTATCATCCCTAACATACAAGGTTGTAAAGATGAAAGGAGATAATATGTTAAGGTACCATAAATGCAAAGTTGTGCAGTAAGTGTAAATATCCGCCTCCACCCTTTTTCAAAAATGCCTTGGAGTGGTCAACCTGCCCTTCCCTTCAGTTGATTGAAATTCTGCAAAGACAAGTAGGGAGCCAGGGTCTTACCCATGCAGGTAGCCCATGAGCCTGAATACCTGATTCATTTCCCAGAACTTAAAACAAATCACAACTGTGCAAACAGAGAAAGACATTTTTAAAAGCCATGAAGAAGTTTTAGAAGTTATTGTTTACCTCACTTATTCAAGGTGAGTAATAGAATCCCACATCCTTTCATTGCATAGAAAAGGAAATAGTCCATGTGAGGTTGAAAATCTTACTCAACGCTCAGTGCTAATTAGCATCAGACTGGGACTAGAACACAAATTTCTTGATCTCCAGGCTACAACCTTTTAGGCACCACATATGCTGGGGTGTATGATTAGAGAAAAGTATTTGTATTTTAAGAGAATTATTTTACTTACGAGATAACCAAACGTGAGGTTTTTGACAACCATAATGAGCTTTTGTCTAATGGAATTTTATTATTAAACTCTCAGAGTAGGATTGTACATCTTTGCAAAAACTTCCATCATCCCTTTATTCATTCATTTCCTGTGAGTCTTCGTGAATTTATTGCTTTACTTATTCAATATAGCACTTTTTTTTTCTACAGACTTTGCAAGCAACAAGCATATTTCACAGCTGATAGAAGCTAAGACTCCTACCAACTCTGCCAGCTTAGTTGCTATGGTGATAAATGGTTTAAGAAAGTCTCATTTATTTGAAAATATATTTAGAAATAATTGAGCCCCTTGAGAGCAAAATGTCCAAAATTCTCTCTATCGTAGTACTTGATACTTTTCCTTCAGGGGACCAACAGCTTTTGAAGGAAAATTCTCTTAATTGTGGTGGGTCAGTTGCTTGTATATGAGTTTCCATGTCTCCTTGATTACATCTTGGGCTAGTAGGACTTGTCCTAGGCTCAGCAAATACCCTCCTTGATTACACACCACCAGGGATTAAAAGAAGTGTTGCATGGGGGATGCATTTTTCCCTGTAGTGATTATGGATTAGAGTTTGATGTTAATTAGACAAAATGTGATTAGAACAGAAATGAATGCTGGAAGCCTGACAAAGCAGACACTGGGGAGCAATGCAGGATATGAACTTGTTACTTGGGCAAACGAGCAGGAGCCCAGGCAGTTTGCATGAACATGACCTTCTCAACACCCTCCCATTCCACACATTATCCTCACTCTTTCAAGTTTCTTGAACTAGTACCTGCTGTAAGGTCCCATTAACTCTTATGTAAAAAGGAGTATTAGGCCCACTTGACATGATGGATAATAATTTATTGGGAACATTCTATGTTCCAGGACTCCACTTACATGCATTATCACTTCTAATCTTACAATAAACCTATGTGTGGAAAATACCATTTTTATGCTTATTTTACAGATGAAGAACCTAAGATTCACACTAGTTTTGGGCTGGGATCCAAGTGTATGCCCTCTGGGTGCCAAGACCTTGCACTGCCATAACATGGCCTTGGGGGGTTTGAGCCAATTCTTCCCAAGCAGACCCTTGAACTCACTGCCTTAAGAACTAGCATTCCCATCCCTGTAATGAACAGAGGTCGTAGAAACCTTGGAGCCTTGAGGCTCTTAGTGCTATTCCACACAGGACAATTTGCCACTTAGTTTAGCATGTGGCTCTCCCATCTGACCTGGCAATTATACAAATCCTACTGTCTTTAGCTCCCTTTTTTCGTATGTTGCGAATAGTAAAGGGTGACTCTCCTCATCAGGCATCAGCAGTGGCAGCATGGTGTGGTGGGTGAAATCATGTGCTCTGGAGTCAGACTGCAAAGGATCAAATCCCAGTTCTACCACTGACTGGTTGTGTAAGACTTTTCTATACTTCCATCTCCCCATTGATAAAATGGGGATGATAATACTGCCTACTTGTGAGGGTGCTCCTGAGGATTAAAAAATATGCATAAAGCTACTAGAATGCCAGACCCTTTGATATATTCTCTACCGTATCTCCAGATCCAACACACTATTGTCACTCAATAAATATATATTGAATAAATACACTACTTAGTTGATCAGGGAAATATATTTTAAGATGGAGGCTCCGTCAGCTGCAGTCCTTGAGTTAAGCCACACTGCCTACCTGTTTGGCCATATAACATGAAGAAGAAGTGCAAATTTTGTTCTTATAAAGCCAGTGAGAATTGAAGGTTGTTTGTCACTGCAGTACAGGCTAGCCTGTTTGGACAAATAGCATCTGGGGTTGCTGCTCACTTCAGCCCTGGGCCATTTCAATGGGCTTCACTACCTTACTCAGTACAGGAGTAAGCTGCACATCCTTTCTTTTTCCCCTCACAGAGACTGATCCTAAATCTTTGCCACAGAGTTCTTCCTCCTCTCATGTCTAGCCTGACTCTTCCCCAAAGAATCCTTTGGGGATTTAATAACTGGTTGCATGGAAGCCTTATGTTTCCAGGGCAAGTTTTCATTGATCCACCCTTGATGGTCTCTGCATTTACATATGGTTAAGAATAACAACTTCATTTTTCTTTTTCTGAACATAATTTAGGTCATGGAAAGACAAAAACTGAAAGGTTCACCGGGGATTATAATCCCAACGTTCTTTGAACATTTCCAATTTGTCTTGAAATATGGCCAAACCTGTTATTATTTGGCTTGAAAGAAGTGATAACTCTACATGATAACCGAAAGAAATTGAGGTACCTAATTGCCAGTACTAAAAGTTGCCCATGTTTTCAAGAAGATGCCAATTATTTTTCCTGGCCAGAACTCTGTAGAAGAATTTTTCAGACATGGATCAGTTTATGGTAACATCTGGTCTTCTATTTAGTTGAACATGGAGCTTTCTGTAAACATTTCCCTATGGCTTTTTTGTTGCTTGCTTCCTCTGGATCACATCTCCTAAACATTTCCCGTGCAAACCATGTTCCTTTGGTCTCTAACAAAGTACAGACATACCTCAGAGATATTGCAAGTTCAGTTCCAGACCACTGCAGTAAAGCGAATAACACAGTCAAGTGAGTCACACAAATTTTTAAATTTGTCATTGAATATAAAAGTTATTTTTATACTACACTGTAGTCTATTAAGAGTCTGTGCAATAGTTTTATGTCTAAAAAAACAATGTACATATCTTAATTTTTAAATATTTATTGCTAAAAAAATGCTACCCGCTCTCTGGGCCTTCAGTGAGCAGTTATTTTTTTGCTGGTGGAGGGTCTTGCCTTGATGCTGATGGCGTCTGATTGATCAGAGTGGTGGCCGCTGAAGGCTGGGGTGGGCGTGGCAATTTCTTAAAATAAGACAACACGGAAGTCTGCCACATCGATTGACTCTTCCTTTCACCAACCATTTCTCTGTAGCACGCAATGCTGTGTGAGAATATTTTACCCACAAATGGACTTCTTTCAAAATTGAAGGTAATCCTCTCAAACCCTGCTACTGCTTTAGTAAATAGGTTTATGTAATATTCTAGGTCCTTTGTTATCATTTTAACAATTTTCACAGCATCTTCACTAGGAGTTCATTCCATCTCAAGAAACCGCTTTCTTTGCTCATCCATAAGAAGTAACTCCTCATCTGTTAGTTTTATCATGAGATTGCAGCAATTCAGTTACATCTTCAGGCTCCACTTCTAATTCTAGTCGTCTTGCTATTTACTTCCTGTACTGAAGTTTTAAACCCCTCAAAGTCATCCATGAGGGTTGGAATCCACTTCTTCCAAACTCCTGTTAATTTTGAGATTTTGACCTCTTCCCATGAATCACGAATGTTCTTAATAACATCTAAAGTGGTGACTCCTTTCCAAAATGTTTTCAATTGACTTTGTTGAGATCCATCAGAGAAATCACTAGCAATGGCAGCTATAGCCTTACGAAATGTATTTTTTGAATGATAAGACTTGGAAGTTGAAATTACCCCTTGATAAAATTACTCACTCCATGTGGTTCTAATGGACAAGGTGGTTCTGGTCCATGGACAGTGAATTGTTGGAAATAGTGCCAGACTTGAAAGTAAACTGGTTTCAAATTCTGGTTTTATCACATAGGAGCTAAGTATCTTTGGGAAAGTTATTCACATATTCTGAATAGCTTCTCATGAGATAACACTGTTCATTTCATTAAGTTGTGAGAATAAAAATTTTTAAATAAAGCATATGTGATGGCCAATAGCATGATCAGGCACATTGTAGTTGCACAATAATATAAATCTGAATCTTTATTCATTCATTCAACAATTTTATTGAATGCTACTAATTACTAATATTATTATCATCCGCAGTAGTACTAGTACTAGGAGTAGTAGTAGCAATTACTCTGTACTAAATGTTGTTCTAAATGCTATAGGTATATTATCTTTCTTAATCCTCATTCTACTCCAGTAAGTTTACATATGATTATTCTAATTTTCTAGATGTAGAAACTAAGGCATGGAGATGTTAGAAATCTTGCTGAATTTCTACGGATAGTAAGTACTGAAGCTAAGATTTAGCTCTAAAAGTGTGAGACCCTACTGACTCAGCACTGAGTACTGTGCAGTGATGTGTACCAGCCTAGAAGATGAGAAAGGGTAAACAAGTAATAGCAAAGAATAAAAAGCTAAGAAGGAAGTGAACAGGAAATTAGAATAGAGATTAACGAGGTGGGAATGTTACTGATTTAGAGATATAGGTGGACTCATCTCCAGAGTAGTGATATTTACACTGGGACCTGAAGAATGAGAGGAGTAGCCACCTGGCAAAGTGTTGGAAGGAGCATATCAGGCTAAGGGTATAACAGTGTACACTGAGGCCCTCAGGCTGGACAAAACTCGGTATGTCTGGGGATCAGTGTGGCTTCACCTTAGTGCCCAAGGGGTAGAATGGCACAAACTGACATTGGAAAGGTGGGCAGAGGCCAGGATATGTAGAGGCCTTGCAGGCCGAAAAAGGGAACACTAATTTTATTTGAAACGCAATGAAGAGTTGAATGGTTTTTAAGCCATTTATATTTTTAAAAGATTACCTTCAGTGCTGTTTGAAGAATGAATTGGGTTAAAATAGGGCAAAAGAAGAAGCAGAGAAGACAATTATGATATTACAGCTGCGGTCAGAGGAAAGGTGATGGTGATTTACTCTAAGCGAAACAAAATTAAAAGTCTAATTTTTAAAAATAAATTTATTTATTTAATTTTATTTTTGGCTGCGTTGGGTCTGCATTGCTGCGCACGGGCTTTCTCTAGTTGCGGCGAGCAGGGGCTACTCTTCGTTGCAGGGCGCGGGCTTCTAATTGCAGTGGCTTCTCTTGTTGCGGAGCATGGGCTCTAGGCACGTGGACTTCAGTAGTTGTGGCTCACGGGCTCTAAAGCACAGGCTCAGTAGTTGTGGCACAAGGGGTTAGTTGCTCCATGGCATGTGGGATCTTCCCGGAGCAGGGATCAAACCTGTGTCCCCTGCATTGGCAGGTGGATTCTTAACCACTGCATTACCGGGGAAGTCCTTAAAAGTCTAATTTTGAACATATTAAATATATGATGATTATATTAAATGAAAGAAGGAATATCAAGCGGACAAGTGGATATCTAAGAATAAAGCTCCAAAAGAGAAGAAATATGGAAGTCAAGAACTTCTTTACTTCTGGTATTTAAGCCGGAACTCCTTAATATACTTCCAGTCTTCAAAGGAGCGGGGGAAATAAATGCAATCTCCTAGAGTTTGGGTTAAGAGGGAGACTGAAAAAGATGAAAAGGTATGCTAGAACTGATACCTGAAGAAACTTGAGTTTCTCTAACATTTGAAGCTTAGTCAAAGTTAAAGGATGCAGTAAAAAAAAAGACAGTAGAATCAGTCATAGAGATCTGAGGAAAATAGGCAATATGCCCCGGAAATCAGGAGAGAAAGTGTTGAAGCCATAAGGAGTCGTCATTGGTGTGGAATCTTGCTGGGAGGTGAAGGATGATGGGGACAGGGAAATGTGCTTTTAATTTGGAGAGTCCCGTTGACCTTTAAAATAGCAATTTTAATATAGTCACGAGCAAAATTCAGAATAGAGCTGTTGTAAGAATGAATGGAAAGAGGTAGAAAGATGAGGTTCTAAGAATTTTGACTATAATGGGAATCAGAGAAATGGGGCAATAGCTGAAGGGTATTGTGGAACCGCAAGATTGTTTCTGTTTTCTTTTCTTTCTTCCTTCCTTCTTTCTTTCTTTCTTTCTTTCTTTCTTTCTTTCTTTCTTTCTTTCTTTCTTTCTTTCTTTCTTTCTTTCTTTCTTTCTTTCCTTCTTTCTTCTGGTTCTGTTTGTTTGTTTTTGTTTCTAAGATGGTAAATACTGAAGCTTATTTGGATTCTCTAGAGCATGGTCCAGTAGGGAGATTGGTGGTATAAGGAAAAAGAGGGGGGAAGTAAAGGAACAAGGGATGTACTCAGATAACAGGGCAGGCGCTCCAGACCTCAAGTGTAAGAGGAGAAAGAGCTCTTCCTCACTAGAAACTATGAAGGCGAAAATATGGAGAGATAGGATGGATCTCTAGACCTGCTCATTTTACAGTGAAGAAATTCTCTTTTAAAGAGTTCGAGTGTTTTCAGTAAAAGAAGAGGTAAGTTTTGCAAACTGAAAATACAATAGGGAAAGGAAAGCTGGGAGGCTTGAAGATAAAGAGATGTAAAATCAAACGTCACTGATGAGTGAGCAAGAGGCAGATCAGCAAGTACTGAGTAGGACACTTAGGGCAGAATGTCCATCTGGAGCTAGTAATCATCAATATGGAGAGATGCCAGCCCTCCCAGGTATGTGATTTTTCTCCAGTAATACTGGCCTCTTGGGTACATACCCAACAGTGGCAGTTTTTAATGTTCATCCAGATTTTTAGATTTGTGAGGACAAGTATGATGGGGGAGAGTGAGCAGGGAGCTCTGAGTAGTGTAAACTAAACTAGGTATGGAGGAAAATGAAGACAGAAAAAAAATGTATGGCTGAAGAATGATGTTAAGAAAGGATAAGAGGAATTGCCTTCATACTTTGTAAATCGGTCCTCTTTATAAGTTAAAACATTTCGGCACATAGCCTTCATACATGCATGGATGTTTGCCTAACACTTACATGTACTCACTGCGTTCCAGTACAGAGCTAGGTGCTTTACAAATATTAACTTGCTCAAGCTTTGTAACTTCATAATAACTTCATGAAGTAGAAACTACTACTATACAATTTTACTAATGAGAAAACTAGGCGTAGAGTAGTTAGGTCACTTTCTCAAGTCCCCACCTTAAGTAAAAGGCGCAGAATTTGAATTCATGGAGTTTTGCGGCCGAGTTCATGCTCTTATTTATGTGTGTAAAACTATTCTAATGAGTTATTCTACTAGGCCATCATGTATATACACGATAAGGTGTATACAAAATGATGGGTTAAACATAACTTGAGGTTCTAATATTTTCTTCCCACAGTCTAATAAATTTTTTATGCAGCTTCTGAGCTACATGCACTTTGGAGCCTAATGTTAAAGTGGTGGTGAACACTGTAAACTGTGCAATTTAAACAACCGAGCCACAAAACTACAAGGTTGTGGTTAAAGGGTTAGATTAGGCATTTGTGATTTCAGGGGTGGCTTAGTTTATATTGATGACAGGTCCAGGAGGTGCCCTTGAAATTGTGAGGCTAAAATGAAGTGATGGAAAGTTCTTTGTGATAAGGAGGTAAAGGAATTAAGAAGATAAGGGATTAACTGGGTCATCCGCACAGACCCTGATGTCTCTGAGAATGAAAGCAGGAGTTGAGATGGAAGATGAGACTGTACTCCATCTTTCAACATCTTTGTAGAAGGAGGAAGGATGATTAGGAAATCAGCTTATGACAGTGATGAGGACGAGAGGCAGTGGAAGACTTGTCCACAATGGATGCATACCCAACTGTGGAAATACAAATGATGGTTTATCCTGCAGGGAATTTTAGGATGTTAGATGGTGGAGGGTTGCAATGCTGACTATAAAGGAAAGGTGACCTTAGTGAGCAGAAACTTGGGAATACTCAAGGTTGTAATAAAATGATGCATGGGCAGGAGACCCCACACCTGTGGGCAGCATCAGGGAAGGATTCACAGAGAAGCCAATACTTGACTTGATTTTGACTTTTGGAAGAAAGAGAATATGTCAGCCAGATGGACCATGGGGAAAGAAAGCATTAAAAATGGAAGACACAGGGGCTTCCCTGCTGGCTCAGTGGTCAAGAGTCCACCTGCCAATGCAGGAGACACGGGTTTGAGCCCTGGTCCGGGACGATCCCACATGCCGCAGAGCAACTAAGCCCGTGAGCCACAACTACTGAAGCCTGCGTGCCTAGAGCCTGTGCTCCGCAACAAGAGAAGCCACCGCAACGAGAAGCCCGCGAACTGCAATGAAGAGTAGCCCCTGCTCGCTGCAACTAGAGAAAGCCCGCGCACAGCAACGAGGACTCAATGCAGCCAAAAATAAATAAATAAACAAACAAATAAATAAATAAAATATTTTTTAAAAAATGGAAGACACAGCATATCACAGAATATGATGCTGATTCAGTATTGCTTGAGTGTAAATTATTAGGGAGCGGGGGAGTGGGGTGGGGAGTGATGAGACTGAGGAAGTAAGGAGAGGCCAGATCAAGAAGAGAATTGCCTGCCATTTTAAGAAAGCTGAGATTTGTCCTGGATTTGATGGGGACCCACAGAAATATTCCGAGCTTCTGTGGATCACAGTCAGATCTGAACCTGGAGGCAGTGTTGAGGTCTGATTGAATGGAGTTAGATTGGAAGAAAGGAGATCAGTTATGAAGCTCTGAAATAGTCTTAGAGAGACATGATGAAGCCCCAAAGTAGGGAAAGAGAAGTGTAGATTAAAAGAATAAAGTGAGAAATTATAGGAGTATTCAGGAGGAAAAAAGTGACAGGACACTGTTTGAGGAGTTATGGGGTCAGAAAGAGGGAGGAACCCATGATGACTCGCAGGTTCCAGAATGCCTGGGTGATCTGTGCACTGTTCACAAACACAGGAAAGGCAGGAGGAGAAGCAAGGTGAGAGAGAGGTGGCTTCTGCTTGGCTGGTGTTGAGTTTGAAGTGTCTGGAGGTTACCTAAGAGGGTTGGGAGTCCAGAGGATAAGAAACTCTCTTTTCCTTTGGCTCTCCCAAAAGAGCAAGGAAGTTTCTAGCGATTCTAGGAACCTCTAGCTAATATCTTATATTTTGTTGACCTGAATTGATCCTTCAAGGATAAACCTGCTGATCCTTCAAGGATAAACCATGTTGCCTGGATATCGGATACACTGATTATTTTTTTAAAAGACAATCTGGTCATCCCTGGAGCTGAGGGAGGATAAGTTTTCCCCAGACCATATGGCTGACCCTGGGGAAATCTCCATCAAATATCCACTACACGGAAACTCCACCACTGTCAGGCACAGGGCAAATTATAAATAAATTTTTGTCCCAGCTCCCAGGGATCACACAGATCATGGTAGCACAGAGAAGGGACGTTTACCTATATATCTAGTGGTATTGAGAAAGGTTTGATAGAGGACTTGACTTTTGAGTTGGGTTCTTCAGGACTACACAGAAGTTTTCCCAACAGTGAAAGCGGATGGACAAAGATAAGGGTATTTTGATAGAGAAATAGTGCTCAGAAGCCAGAGGCCCAGACAGCAAGTCCTGATTGGGTTTGTCTGGAGAATTTCCCTTGCTTGTGATTCAGAGACCATGCTCTTTAGGCATCACAGTATCTTGTTTCTATGTAGAGAATTATACGTCGATAGCATTGCCTTAATCCATTACACATAATTTTAATTATAACTTTTAATTTTCATTCCACCTAATTTTGACAGTGGAAAAAGGGAAGGGGTGTGTATATTGCACAGTATTATTGGATATAACTACTGTTGTCATAGGTTTTGCCCAACATGACTCATTTTTGGACACAAAGGAGTTTGTATGACAGCTGTTTGGTACTAGCTTTGGGAACCTGAGAAACTTATCTAACTTCTGTGCACCTCAATTTTCTCATGTAGAAAATGAGAGACAATAATACCATGGCTGTAGCCTCATTGTTAGATATAAACACTATAGCACATGTAAAGTAGCCTGTAGATTGTATCTCTCTACCCAAATCAGAAAAATTATTATTATCATCATTTTAATTATTATTATTGAGAATCATGGGGAAATAAACCAAGAGGAGCAGTTTAAGACCTTTTTTGGGAAGAAAAGTTGTAGCGACCAGATTGCAAGTAGATGGAACAGCAGGCGCCAGCCGTCCAAGCTGGCTGAGTGCACCGCCTCTTACAGTCTTTTGGTTATAAAGGAGATAATCCATCAACTGATTTCATCAGGGTCAAAAGTACCACAGCCATGAAAGACAGAAGTCAGAATATTGCCTTCGTCAGTAGCATGAACTACATTGGTTTGTGGAAATAACAACAAGCGAGTTCCTACTATGTGCAGGGCCCTCACTCTAGACATCTTCATATGCTATCTCATTTAAGCCTCCAATCAATCGTGTAAGGATTAATACATCTAAGTGTGCTATTGTTTCAAAATAAAAAAGGAAAAAGATAAATAATGTTGATAGATCTAATAATCAGCCCTGGAATTTGCCTTTATTGTTGCCAGTGATAGATATTGTTGTAAAGATTTTTTGGAACATAAACTTAATACAGTTAATTGTTAAGTGAAAGAGATCACAGGACAAAAACAAATTCCTAGGTTTTAAAAATGAGTCCTGTGGCTTAGGAAAATTTTTTACAGTGGAAGCATCATACTCAAACTAAAACTCAAAATGGGCCATATCTCAAATTACTTATATGGAAATGAAGATAATGTGTGTCTGAAAAACCATGTTAGATGACTCAAAAACTAGTTCTAATGTGGATATAGCCCTGGTGTTAAAGATGCATGTGAAAAATTTGAACAAAATCATTCCATGAAGTGCAAGAGTAAAAAAATATATATTTCTAAATTAATCCATGATTTTCTATGGTAACTTAGATATATATGCATATGTATGCATAAATGAGTTGACAGACCGAAAATGATGAGGCAATTAACTATTTAATCTATAATCCAAAAGTTTAAGCATATAAAAAAGCTAAAAACTGAAAACCTCTTTGAAGGAATCTTTCTATCAGAAAAACTTGGAAGCACCTTATAATTGATACCTTATGTTTGTGAATATATGGTAATTTTAGAATATTGTTTAGAGTATTGTAAGCTGAATCTTGCGTTCATTGATTTGAATAAGCACGTGGTAATGTAATAATTGTAACCACATCCACAGAACACAAAATAATATAATACTAAGGTATCTTAGTGAAAATATAGGCTCTGCAGTCAGATAGACCTGCATTTTAATCTCAGCTCAGTCTCTGACGAGCTCTTTTATACTGAGAAAATTAACACTCTAATTCTCAGTTTCCTCATCTACAAATTGGACCTAATGATATTACCTGCTTATTATTAATGGTAATACTATTAAATGAGAAAGAACCTGCAAAGCACTAAGTGGAATCCTGGCACATCATAAGCTCTAAGTAAATATTAGTTATTCCTATTATTGTTTTAAAGTTGTGGGGTAACATTCTTTTTATGCCCCTTTCTACAGGCTATGGTTTATACCATAGTAGAGTAGTCTTTTTTTAAAAAATTTATTTATTTTTATTTATTTTATTTTTGGCTGCTTTGGGTCTTCATTGCTGCACACCGCCTTTCTCTAGCTGTGGGGAGCCAGGGCTACTCTTCGTTGCGGTGCACAGGTTTCTCATTGCGGTGGCTTCTCTTGTTGCAGAGCAGGGGCTCTAGGTGCGTGGGCTTCAGTAGTTGTGGCACGCAGGCTCAGTAGTTGTGGCTCGCGGGCTCTAGAGCGCAGGCTCAGTAGTTGTGGCGCACGGGCTTAGTTGCCCCGCGGCATGTGGGATCTTCCCAGACCAGGGCTCGAACCTGTGTCCCTGCATTGGCAGGCGGATGCTTAACCACTGTGTCACGAGGGAAGCCCTAGAGTAGCCTTGTGTCTAAACTCAAAAGAGCAGAAAATCAGAGTTTGGGGATCTGATGGAGCTGCCTGTCATCATGCAGCAGACAGCCTTCAAGCTTGAAGCCAAAGAGACTCAGATTCATATCAGAAATGGTCGCTATGTGAAAGTAAACACAAACATTATGTTTTTCCCTTTCTTTATTTTTTGAAAAAACATATGGTAGTTTAGAGCAAAATTATAGCATCGTATGGTAGAGTTTATAGCATATTTAGATGTAATCTATATGACAATTGTAGCACAAAGAATGTATGCATAAATGGAACTCTTCTGTTTAAAAAGAGAGAGAGAGATTCTGATTTAAATCCTAGAGCCACAGCTTCCCAGCTTTGTGACCTTAGAAACAATGATTTCACTTTTCTGAGCAACCATTTTCCTTGTTGATACAGAGGGAATAGTTATACCAACCTACAGGACTCTCAAAAACTCTAAAGCCTAGTGATTCTAGAAGAGAGTAAGTGCTCAAGGCATTTGAAGTCCTCTTTCCTCTTCTGCTAAATGTGACCTTGATTGTAAGTAGAAAGCACTTTTTGACACCGTACGGAAAGATGAGCTATTTCAGAGTAGTTTTAAATTAAAGAATCCAAGACAGTCTAATGTAATTCGCCCTATCCCACCAACCCCTTCAAATGAATTATAATCTTTTAATATCAGGAACATAAAAAAGGAGTGAGGCCTATTCATGTGTATAATTAAGATACCAGGGTAAAGTGACAGCAACTGTCAATAATCATAGTCGTGATCATCATAATAGCGAGCACTAATTGAGCGCTTCCTATGTGCCATTATTACTTTACTTGTAATAACCCAATGAATCCCCACACTAACCTTCTAAAAAGAGTTTGAAGTTTGGATGCAGAACATGTAGCCTAGCTTGAGTGCCAGACTTACTATGGGAGGCTGGCTGGCCACACAGAAAGGGCTTTTAAAGTGAAATTACCTTCATAAATTAACCAGTGTTGAGGACCTGGCCCTCAGCCACGTAGGCTCATAGGAACCCTCTCATATATATCCCCAAGTTAATTGGATTTGGAAATGCTGATTCAGGCTTAAAGAAAAAATAAAAGGACTTACAAAAGACTGATGAGTAAATCAGAATCACAGTTTATCCCTTTGCAATAAGAAATAGCTATCAAACAAAATAGGTATTTGTGTCTGCTTGACCAGTACATTCCCGCCCTGTAAGCAACTCTGTAGAAAAAAATAAAGCCAAATGATATTTAGGAGGACTCTTGGTGAGTGAGGGGAGTTTGGCACGATTTGACTACTGATTAGCATCAGGCCGTGTTAGTCCAACATATCAATTTCCAGATGGGGCCAGTCCTTCCAGATGGGTTTGGGGTCAGTCAGACATTGAGAGGATTTACTCTGCTAAAATTTGCTTCTTTAACTCTCTATTTGCTTCTGATTATTGAGATAACAAAGCCTTAAGTCTATCTCTGTGAACTAGAATGTTTTTATTATGACTTTTCATATTACTGTTTTAATGCAGGAGTTGGCAAACTATGGCCCACAGGCCAACTTCAGCCAGCCATCTGCCTTTGTACTGCCCAGGAACTAAGAATAGTTGTACTTTTTCTAATGGTTGAAAAATAAATCAAAAGAATAATATTTTATTCCATGTGGAAATTATATGAAATTCGAATTTCAGTGTCCATAAACACAGTGTCATAGGAACACAGCCACGCTCATTCATTTATCTATTGTCTGTGGCTGCTTCCTTGCTGCAAGGGCAGCAGCCTACAAGCTGTGACACTGACTCTGTGGCCTGCAAAGCTTAAAATATTTACTCAGTGGTGTTTATAGAAAAAGTTTGCTGACCCTTGCTCTAATCCATTACTTTTATTAATTAACCTCTGAACAAGCGATCCTATTTCTCTTACATTCTTGAGGGGGCTACATAGTGTAGCCCACTTGCACCTGACATATTTCAGGTTACCTAATTTTATTGTCATAAAATCTTGGCTAAATCTGGAGCTAGCATATAAAGTCATTTGATCATAATTGATGGTCATTTACTGAGCAGTTAGGAGCTTTATGTAATGCTCTTATTTAATGCTTTCCCATCACACTGTCGTCTCACATTAATAAACCAAAAAGGAATTAGGAAGGTAAGAATCCATTTTCCGGCAAAACTATATTAAAAAATAAAACCAGGTTTTATTTTCTAAAAGGGTGCTGTTCATGAACATCTTCAAAACGATCCCAACAAAGGTCATGGCTAAGCATTTTCTATGTCAAGAGTGACAGAATCAATGCAGCAGAGACTAGGCGGATGATGCAGACAGGTGACATGGACCACACGTAAGAAAAATTGTGTGATCTTCTTTGTTTAATTTTCAGCGTTTAGTTTCCCATTTTTATATAGACAATGATATAGAGGCTATTACTTTAAAAATAAGTAATCATTCAAGCACTAGGCTTGTGGTGAACTGAGTCTTCATGTCCTGTGTAAAGGGGACAGATGTTACTCAGAACCAGCTAGCGGCTACTATGAGGGAGTTAAGGACCAGAGTTTCCAGTCTGGTTTTTCAAGGGAAGTCATAGAACTGGATTTTTTGTCTCACCACATCATGCGAAACTTAAACACCATACAGGTCAAAAAATACCTGTCTTCAGGTCAAATACGGCCTGTGGGCTTCCAGGCTGTAACCTCTGGGTTATAATGGGTAGCCAACATGTCCTCTCCCTCAAACCACATTGCTCTCAGCTAGTGTAGGCCCTGTAACCGGATTCCTGCTCACATCTTCATCTGCAAGGACAGAGGCATATAAGGATGGAGGCAATAAAAGTCACATACGAGGCTTTAATGATCCAAATGGCCCTTTTAGCACTAAATTCCATCATAACTATTGTATCTAACAGGCTTTTGATCTCCCTCAGGGTACTGCCTCCTGATTAAAAGTCTTTTCTGCCTTTTAAAATTCCTCATCCAGTTTTGATGTTCTATGCCAGCTAATTTGGCAGGCTTTCTCTACTTTCTTCTCAAGTCTGTTGGGAATAAAACAAGCCTGAGAAGCAGTGTGCTTGCCTTCATTTGTGTTCTTTCTAGATGTGTGCATTCCCATCGAGGGATTGACACAACCCGCCTTACAAAACCCACTCGCGTGCCCTGCCTTGTTGAAAGCCTCCTAACAAACCCAAGTGTTCATTTCCCCCCACTCAGCTACTTAACATTTTTTTAACAAAAATAGTGAACCAGTTTGAGCTGGAACAAATCTATTTCTATACCTTTGAATCAGCATTCAAAATATCTTTTGATCTGAACCTGAACCCAGCCAAAATTTCGTTCTGTTTGGGACTCTGATTCAAAGAATTTTTGAGAAGGAACCTTAAAAAGAGCAATTCCAGCATGGCCATTTGAAACTCTCCTTGTCTGATTAAGTCTTTTTTCTGATACTCTCATCCACTTCCCACGCAAAAGCTCAGTTCCCTGTGGATTATCACTGAGATGTCCTGGAGGGGTCACAACAAATTGGGTGTGCCCATCTCATGAGATGGAATATTCCTTCTTGACTTTCAAAAACACTGTTTACTCAGATTTATATCTTTGATGCCAGGTACAGAGTAGGTATTCCATGAATGTTTATGGAGTAAATTATGGATAATTCCAAGAAGACTTTCTCTTCCGTGTGGTTCTGGTGTTTATTGCACTTACACTTCCCATCTATACCCTAAGATTAAATCACAAAAGATCTGAATGCCTCTAAAAAGATCATATTTGTGTAAGTAACTAGGCTTTTCCAGAGAATGAGGCAAATCTCATGAACTAACTAGTCATTTCTTCTTATAACCTGGGTTTCTAAAACATAAAAACATTTTCTAAACATGTGGAGACCAAGCAGAAGGAAAAATTAAGCTCAATTTAAACTCAAAATGTTTCTTGAACTTTTTCTGCATAAGGAAAAAAAAACATAAATAATTTTAGGAAAACAGAAAATATTGCCCTTGACTTCTTCGAACTTGGCATTATCACGTAGACCACCAGAGGCCAGTGGCAGTAGCCAGGGCATGGTGAATGTTGCAACATACAAGTGATGGGCTGAGTATCAGAGGCGAAAGAGGGGGAAAAAGTTAAGACCCAAGGTTCTTGTGGGGAGTAGATGTTTCTGGAATTAGACTCATTCACTAGCACTAGTCACCAGGACAAAGTGCTGAGACTACCACAGCTTGCAAAACCTGAATGATTTTATTAATCTCACGGTTCCTGCTTTCAAAGTGGGAGTGGGACATACAACTGATCTAATTCAGCCCAAAAGATTTGTATGAACAAATATCTCAAGTCCAGAGCACTTTCCCAGTGCACCTTGCTTACCCTCCACTATTCCACTCACAGCCCCGTTTTCACAGGAGCCTAAGTCTGAGGATGAGCAGCGAGAGAATCACCTGGGGGAGACTTTTCTCCAACCAGTTGTGCAAACTGGGAAACCTGTCATACTATGACACCTCCTGATCCCAATCATTTATATCCAGCCAAATAGCTCTCAAGTCCATTCACTTCCCCCAATTTCCCTGCCCTCCCTCTGGACCTGTTTTGACTGTGAGCATCTTTCACCGGGACTGCTGCAGCAGCCCCCAAATTGGTCTCCCACCACTCTGTTTACCCTTCTCTATCATGTTATTTTCTGACTTGAAATTTTCCAATGACTACCTGTAGTTCAAGATACAAACTAAACTACATCTCACTCTCACCACTCCGTCTCTTCTCTCTGGTCACAGTGCCTTCTCTGGAATAGTTGCCTTCAGGAATATGCCACATAGGGCCTTTGTCCGTACTTGAAACATCCTTACCCCACTCTTACCTTTGCCTAGTTAATTCATTCTCACTCTCCAGAATGAAGTTCAAATATTAATTCTTCAAGCAAGATTTCTCCAGCCCTTGATCAGGGCCCCAGTTATTACCCTTTGCTTCACCACATCCTTTTCAGCTTTCTGTTCTTCACTGGTAAAATGGAAATAATAATAAAGCTCATCTGTTAAGAGTAAATTAAGACAACACTTGTGAAGCACTTAGCAAGTACCTGGCACGTGGTAAACACCAAATGAATGAACTGTTGTTATTATGCATTATTATTGTTAGTAGTAGTGGTTGTTGTAGTAGTGGGTGGGTCTGGGTAGGAAATAATGACATGAACTAACTAAACCAGATTGCCTAGGTTTGAATCCTAGCTCTGGATCTGACTAGCTTGTGAATCTGCAAAAGTTGCTTAACTCCTCAGTGCCTCCGTTTCCTTATCTGTAGAATGGGAATGTTATGTAGTAACTACATCATAGAATTTTGAGGATTAAATGAGTGAATATAGTGCAGGGCCCAGCATGCACGGGGTTCGTATTCCTCCCCGGAGAGACTCTACTTCTCAGAATAAGACAGGGCTCCTCCAACACTGGAAACTGGCTTGGGAAACTCAGGGGACTCAATTTTTTCAGATTCCTCAGAGATTAAACACTAAGCATTTGTCAAAATATGATAGAGCTGTAATTGCATGTCACTATTAGCCTCCAGGGTCTTGGAGTAGAGCAAAGATTTATCACCAACATTTTATTGAATTGTGTGTCAGGCCACTTCCATATTAAAACTAAATTGATCCCACTGCACCACAGCATGTCCCTGGTTAAAAAGCCAAATAAAACCCCCTCCAATAGAAGGTGAAGCCTGCCCCAAAGTATCACTCCAAGATGATTTTTCCACGACTCCTGTTTGAGATTTGCTAATGGGATCCCCAATGGCTTCTCACTTGTGGGCAGCATGTCAATTGAGTTCCCATTTCCAGGGTATGGTCCTTAAATTTTAGCCTCAAACGTGGTACTTGCTCACCAAGAGATACAGCTTCCTGTGATGGATTTATTTTGACCAGATTCACATGAAACCAAAGTATAAATTAGATAATGTCAATGTTTTACATTATAATAGAGACCTTTGTGTGTGTGTTTTTTCCAGAGCCTTCTTTTCAGCATTAACAATAACAACAATGAAAATAGCTGTTATTTATTGAGCACTTACTATGTGGAAGGTGTTTCCCATGTATAATCTAATTTAGCCCTCAATAACCCCGTGAGTTGCCTACTTTACCCTCATAGAAAATGAAGATAAAGCTGTGATAACTTATGCCCCGAAGGTCAGAATACTATTCAAGATTCTTTCAGTTGCAAGAGACAGGAACTCAATATAGGCATGCTTAGGAAAAGGGGGGTTTGGAGGGTAGGGTGGGGTGGTCTCAACCTGATAAAGATCCTAGAGCTGTTCACAAGGAAATCCTGCAGGAACCAGGCCCTCGGGGACGGGAACTAAGGACTGTCCAAGCCACCAGGGGGCGCTGTCTCATGTCCTCGTTCCCCATTCATCCCTGCTCATCCCTTTTGGTCTCTCTTTTGCAGATAAGCTCTCACATATGAGGGGGAAGAAAGCGACCAGTACCCCCATGTGGAAACTTCCAGGGAAGAGCTCTGATGGGCCTGGTGTGGGCCATGTGCCTATTCCTTGGACTTGTCCAGGAAGACATTATACAGTAATGGGCAAGAGGAAGAGGCTGACCAAAGAAAGAGGAGAGGCTGACCAAAGAAAGGGGGCAGGTTTTTATCAGGCAAAAGGGGATGGGAAAATGAGTGTTAGTGACAAAATCAGCACCTTCAGCTTCTACTAAAGTCGCAAAGTAGTGTGATAGTATCAGCACAAATCCACCTGTTCTTGTTCAAAAGCCTGCTTCTCTGTCCATTATACTTCTCTGTTTCCACATAAAGGTGAATTATTGGGGGGCTTCCCTGGTGGTCCAGTGGCTAAGGCTCCGTGCTCCCAATGCAGAGGACCTGGGTTCGATCCCTGGTCAGGGAACTAGATCCTACATGCTGCAACTAAAGATCCTGCGTGCCGCAGCTAAGACCCGGTGCAGCCAAATAAATAAATAAATATTTTAAAAAAATTATTTGAAAGCTTACTGGACAGGAGGTTGGAGTGGTTTCAGGAAGACATTTCACTTAAACTCCGGGAAAGCAAAACATGATTCAGTTGCTTACCTCAACTCTGACCACGCGTTATATTTTCGGTTGTATATTTATCACTGACTAAAATAATAGCAGCAGTAATAACAGCCACCTCAACAAAATCCAACTAGCTGTGTGATGTAGGACAAGTCAATTAATCTCTCTGAGCCTGAATTTCACTATCTGTGATATAGTCTTTTGCTAATAAGGTAGTGATGGAGAATTGAATCTAACAATGTGTCTGAAGCACAAGGCAGTGTCAGTGTAGGCATACCTCATTTTATTGCGTTTTGCTTTATTGCACTTCATAGATATTGTGCTTTTTACAAATTGAAGGTTTGGGCAACCCTGCATTGAGCAGGTCTATCGGTGCCATTTTTCTAGCAACACTGGCTCCCTTCAGGTCTCTGTGTTACATTTTTGTAATTCTTGCAATATTTCGAACCCTCCACCAGCAAAAGGATTACAACTCACTGAAAGCTCAGATGATGGTTAGCATTTTTAAACAATAAAGCATTTTTAAATTAAGGTATATACATTGTTTTTTTAGACATCTGCTATTGCACACTTAATAGATTACAATATAGTGTAAACATAACTTTTATATGCACTGGGAAACCAAAACATTCGGTCTGGAACTGAACCTTCAATATCTCCAAGGTATGTCTGTAAAGGAAAGGCCCAGCAAGTGATTAGACCAGTCTGGCTCTAGAGTGTGTTCATTTAACTGTTTCAAATTACTGTCTCCATTAGCTCACTTTTTTCCTTGGCTTGGGAGCCTTGTGTGGCCTAATAGTTTTAAAAAAGACTTCATATTCATTACAATTGGGACTCACTTGGTAGCTGCTTTCTTAATCAAATAGTTGGTTAAGTTCAGTACATTTTTTAAAATGGTTAACATTTTGTTTTAAGTAAATGCACATTTGTACATCCTCCAGTCAATCTTTTAAGACAGAACCAAGGCTTTTGAGTATAGATACATTATTTGGTTTTCACCTCACCTTTCATGTCAGAGTGCATCAATAACGCCTTACCTACCATGTCCAGGTTTAATGTCTTTAAAGTAGAGTGAGAACCTAAGGATACATTGTGTAGCAGTATAATGCAGCATCCTTCCAGATTTTAATTTTTTCTTGGATTTGTTTTTTTTTAATAGTTGTTTCCCCCATCCCTACTTTGACAGCATTTTTTAAGCTATTCTCTGCTGTCTTTTCAAAACATTTAACCAAGTATTCATAGAAACATGTGTCTTTCTTCAACTCTGCTTCATCAGTTCACATAATATTTCATTATATTTTGGAATAACAATAGCAACTATAAATGTCATTAACAGGTTTGGAGGTGAACACGACTGAATCTTGGTGGGTCAGTGTGCCAGACAGTTGTCCAACTTCCCTGAGCATTCAGGATGCTTGGGACATTAGTCAATGTCCTACAGAAATCAGTTAAGAAAAAAAGTCAGTGGTGTACGTGAGAAAGGCCCCAAACTATTTACCTTTCACAAGTCCTCTATTCTACCCATATACATAATTTCCCCTGCTTTGCATCTTATCTTACTCTGTTATGCTCTGGGGCAAAGTCTTCCCTCCTTCGGTTTCCAGCCAGGTTTCAGTATTCATTCATTTTCATGCATTCAGCAGCCCTGCACGGAAGACTCCCCCTTATGCTGATCTTGTGCTTGAGGCTAGGGGTAACCCGGATGTAAATGACACAGGCCGTGGACCAAGAGTTCAGGATCAGGTGTGTTCAACTGCCCCTCCCTTGTACAGCCCTCCTTAACCTCTGGTCTTATGTTCAGTTCCCCAAAACAGACCTTGAGACAATGATTCTGGTGAAAAGGGTTTATTCAAGAACAGGTAACATGAAGAAGGCCAAACAGGGCAAGGTAACAAGCAAAGTTTCAGAGAAGACATTACTGGCTCAATCCCACTGGGAAAGTCCGGAGACAGTGTAAGTAACCCTTAGATTTGTCCTGATCAGGACACAGGAGCTGGAGCATTTATCCCCCATCACTGTTGAAGACTATCCCCAGGGGGTGTACGTTCCCAGGCATCTCCCGACTCCTTATTCACAGAGTGAGGGTAGTCCACTTGCCCATGAAGATTTAAATATGATTGTCTCAAACTACCACAATCTTATTGTGGGAAAGTACCCTTCAACTGTCTCAGAGAAGGAGAGAGGGGATGGGTCTGACTTTTCTCTAGTTCCCTCTGACTTTAACCTCCTACTTATACTAAAAATCTTCTAATCTGCCTTTCCTTTCCTGTATAACATTTTTCTATACCCCCTGCCCAAACTCCCCCTCTCCCCCAAACTGGATAGCTTCTTCTTATTTCACTTCTCAAAGTACCTTTGACTCATGCTTATATTTAGCAAATTTTACGTGAGGTTTGTGGTGATGGAGATGGGCTAAGTCCCCAAATAGCAAAGCAAATTTCTTAAAAAGTGTAGGAGAGATGTCCCTGTGCTTAAGAGCTTTCATCATTTTTCTCAATAGGGAATTTTCTCTGATTCTTTCTCCTACCAGTGTTCAGGCCTCCCACAATTACTCTGGGTCATTCTCTCTCCTAGAATCTTCATCCCCCTTTCTTAGCTCATTTGCCTTCAGTCTCACATTCTGGGGCCTCATCTTTATTATTTAGTGTTGGTGTTTCCCCCACAAATGCCAGGTCATCCTGATAGGAATTCTGTGATTGGCTCTTAAAGGAACAATTTTTTCCTTTTTTCAAGCACATGAAACATATTTTTTGTTAGATTGGCAGTTGTTGTTATTAACTAGATTTTTTCCTATTTCTTGCAATCAGTTTTTTAAATTAATTAATTGATTAATTAATTTATTTATTTATCTTTAGGGGAATTTTATGTATGTATGTACATATGCATTTATTGTAGCTCTTGCCATCTGTTCCAGTGTTGTGTGTTTTTTTAAAAATAAATTTATTTATTTATTTTTAATTTATTTTTGGCTGTGTTGGGTCTTCATTGCTGCACACGGGCTTTCTCTAGTTGCAGCGAGCGGGGGCTACTCTTTGTTGCGGTGCACGGGCTTCTCACTGCGGTGGCTTCTCTTGTTGCGGAGCACGGGCTCTGGGTGCGCGGGCCTCAGTAGTTGTGGTTCGAGGGCTCTAGAGCACAGGCTCGGTAGTTGTGGCACACGGGCTTACTTGTTCCGCGGCATGTGGGATCTTCCTGGACCAGGGCTTGAACCCATGTCCCCTGCACTGGCAGGTGGATGCTTAACCACTGTGCCACCAGGGAAGTCCTGTTCCAGTGTTGATTCAATATGGCTTATGTCACAGCTACAGAGTGGATCTTCATCTGTTTTAATTGAGGAGAGTTGGTTTTTATCTCTATTCCATTCGGCTTCTATGCAGTCTCATTGGTGATACCATGCACCTCCGTGTTCAGTGAGGAAGTCTTATCCTTTCTGAATACTCTTTTAGGAAAATGTTCTCCCAGGCTGACTGCTGTAGGAGTTCTATCAGGTTCCCGTTCTCCTGAGTTCCTTTCTTTGTTATCTAGCCAAGGTCAAGTCCAATCAGTGCCTTTTCCAGCCTTTTCTGAACAACTTCATCCTTCCTCTTGCTAACTCCCAGTTCTCCCTAACTTACTTTAGTTCTTTTCTTTGATTTCGCTATTTTTTTCCCACATATCATCCACATTGGTTCATTATTGTCTGTCCCTCTATTGTATGGTTTTTCCTTAGCTTATGCAAACTGATAGCTCTTGTCAGTAAACCAAAGAAATGTAATTATAATATGAAAACAAGAATCGGGTTGTGTAATTAATTCATTTAATAAACAATTATTGTGAAGTGTAGTGTGCAAAGCATTATGGTAAGCACTCTGTAAAATTTATAACATAAACTCTACCTCCAGTAATTTTATAGTTCAGTAGGAGAAAAAACATACACGGAGAGAAAATTATAACCAAGTTAGACGTTGGTAAAGGCGTTAGGTACAGATAAACTACTGCAGAAACAAATTAAAAGTTTGCAAATTTTCTAAATTACCTCCCCTCATTGTGGATGTTTAGCCAGAACTTAGTTTTTCTAATCTTTAGCAAGGGTCATGTCTTGCTAGGGTGTCTGTGTCTAACAATACTTTCCAGAAAAGGGATACCTCTCATTGACAGTTCTGAAGGCCTTCATTTTTCTGACTACAAAAGAAATAACATCTTCTCTAGAGATTGCATCAGCATGCAAGATGGGAAAAAAACATTTGATTTGG
Organism: Balaenoptera musculus; assembly: GCF_009873245.2. NCBI lineage: Eukaryota > Metazoa > Chordata > Mammalia > Artiodactyla > Balaenopteridae > Balaenoptera > Balaenoptera musculus. The sequence continues at coordinate 43,850,005 of NC_045793.1, forward strand.
CTTTTAAAAATACCTGAGAGCAAATTCTGGGTTTTACTTAATTTTACTTTTGGCCACTGGATAGAATCATGACTAATACAAGCACTTACTAATTTTCTTACTTTACTCCTCTGAAAGCCATCTGTATGATGAGGATAATAGCAGAGTTGTTGTGATCAAAGAAATCAAATGAATATATTTCAAAATACATAAAGCACTGGGAATTTGGTGTATTATTATTAATAAAAGTAAATGAAAAATCTGTAAACAGATGAGAAAATAAAATTCCAGCCTTAATCAACAAAGAACTGCAAAAATGTGGGTGGGAGAGTCATCATTCTGCCCCATTTAGAATGGCTTCACTTAGATTTCCTGGCATCTATTATCAGGGACAATTGTGTGTTGCACATATAATTTTCTTTTCTTTGTCAGACCTACATGCAACATTTACCCTTCTGAGAATACTCAGGATACAGAGTGACATTTTTAAGCTACCCGTGAAGATTCACTTATCTCAGTGGAGTTGTTTTATGAAAGGTACAGGATACAGTGGCTAGAGCACAAAAGAGGTAGTCAGCAGATAATAAAATAAGTAGTGATAATAATAAGGCTTTGCCTACGTACAATTTTTTTCTCTTAAAATCCATATTCTGGCTACATAATACATTCTTTTGTTCCTGAGTAATTAAATAATTCTAATACATAATGTGTTGTATATTAATAAATTGAGAGAGGGTAGGAAATAATTGTAACGAGTATTATCATAGTAGTACTTTGTATACTGTGTATCAATTATAATTAATTGCTAAGTACTGCTATCCAAAATCTTATCACAATTTATAGCCTAATATAATTTATAGTCATTTGCACCTAGAAATAGTATCAGGTATTTGTCAAGTTTATCTTAATTCGATTACAATCCTTGCCAGAAATTTATTTTTTTCTACTCATAATGTGCTGAAGGAAAAGATAGTTTTATAACTTCTCCCTCTGGCCTGTTCAAATACTTAACAAAGGAAATTTCTCTTTATTCTTAATTTTACTTTTGGTCATTTTCTTTTATATTAGAATCATGACTAACGACAAAGAGTAATAGACCGTCATTATCATTAAAATAACATGTAATACATCCACAGATAACTAAATTATTCAACATTTTTGTTCTTCATATTCTTCTTGACTCTTCTCCCAAGCTGAAGATAAAACTTATTCTTGCTATGATTTACACTTCTCTACTCTTTCACCTGACCAGGTATGTATAAGTCCTGTGGTCATGCACTGAAAACGCCTAATTCCATTACTTCCCTAGCCTCAGCCTCACTGCTTTTCAGAACCTACACAGCCTGGCTGAGGCAGATATAATATGGCACTTAGCATCATTTTGGGGTGTGTGTGTGTGTGTGTGTGTGTGTGTGTGTGTGTGTATACAGCTTTTCTCCTCTTCACAAAAATGGACTAATCATGCTACTTCTGGTAGTGGTAGTAAGAGAGGGGGAGGGCAGGGGGAGAAATTCCCCCCCCCCCCCCGCCCCATGAAGAGAAGAATAAACTGAATAAAATGATTAAAAAAATTTTCAGGGCACAGGAAATTGACCAAATGCCAACAACAACTTGAGAAGGTTTACTCAGGAATAACTGATGCTTCCTTGGTAAATAATGGTGACCTTATAGCCTTCTTACAATACGGCCATTTCTACCCCTCCTACACTTAAGTAGTTAAAACCTATCACTGGGGTGTTCTTAGTGGGCTTAGTGTGAAGTAGGTTACAGAGCAGCTAAGAATTTATAGGAGGATTTTGGTAATGGGAGCCAAGAGATTGTAGAAGAACAGATAATAAATGTTCCATGCATGCCTGGCTAACTGATAAACTACACATGTGTATGTGATACCCCAGGGAACCAAGCAAGCTTGGAGAGACATGCAAACATGCTTTGCCTTTGAATGTGTTCCTCACATTTAGGATAGCTAAAACTAAAAAAAACTGATGCTATCAAGTGTTGACGAGTTGTGGAGAAACTGAAACTCTCCTGTCTTGTTAGTTGGAATGCGAAACAGTGCAGCCACTTTGGAAAACATGTTGGCAGCTTCTTAAAAACTCAAATATAAGTTTCCCATATGACCCAACAATTCCACTACCCAAGAGAAATGAACATTTGTGTCTGCTGATCAACTTTATGCAAATATTTATAGCAGCATTACTCAGAATAACTTCAAACTGTAAAGAACACACATCCACGAACTGCTGAATGGATAAACAAAATGTAAGATATCCATACCATGAACTATTGCTCAGCAATGAAGAAAGAACAAACTACTAAAACACTAACAATACAGATAAATCTAAGAAACATCATGTAAGTGAAAGAAGCCAGTCACAGAAGCTTACATTCTGTATGATTCCATTTATATAATATTCTAGGAAAGGTAAAACTGTAAAACTATAGTGACTGGAAACCAAGCAGTTGTTCTCAGAGGTCAGTCCTGGAGGCCTTAACTGACTGGTTAGGGATATCAGGTACTCTTGAGACGTGATGGAAATGTTATTATTAAGTTTGAAAATGCTTGTAGCTGCATAACTATATATATTTACTAAAAGTTTTCAACCTGTGCACTCAAAATGGGTGAATTTTACTGTATAAAAATCACACCTCTATAAAGCTATAAAAACATGGATTAAAGATCCTTTTCTTATTTGCTAGTAATCCCCACGAATGAAGGGAGGTGTCTAGAAGCCTCTAATTTTTGAAGTCCCTCTTTACAATTTTCATATTACGATTTAGTATTATTCCTATCGTTCTTTTCAGTTTCTCCTATATATCTCAGAATCTCTGTTTCAGTCTCTGTGCAAGCCATTAACAATGTGTGGACAGCACTGGATTAATACCTGCATCTCAGATATTTTATTAAAATTATATACTACTGATTTAATTATTAAATAAAAGTGTTGCTGATGTAATCTGCTATGATGTCTTAAACTTTCTTTTGTGTTTTGCAAGGTTTCTCTACTTTATAAGCTATATATGTAAAGGAAATCCTATATTTATGCTGAAATACTTTTTTTTTACCATCATGTTATAACATTTGGCTAGATTTCTGTAATTCAGTTTTGCCCAATTCCTAATGGAATACCTATGGGAACTCAGGAAATGATTATAATTAGTAATTACATCTAAAACTAAGGCTGCCGCGATGAAGAGTGGCCCCCGCTTGCCGCAACTAGAGAAAGCCCTCGCACAGAAATGAAGACCCAACACAGCCAAAAAATACATAAATAAATAAATATTTAAAACTAAGGCTGACAGTCAACATATTGCCAGACCATAGGGAGCATTTTCATTAATTAAAAACATATGAAGCAGAAACGAGAATTTGAATATGAAAGAGACATTGGCATATGGTTTTCACCTAAGGGAAGGGAAACATTCTTGCTTGAGTATAAAGAATATAAAATTTCTCACTGACATCTTTGCTTGCAGATCAGAAACTCAGACCTTTATCAGCCCGAAACAGCACATCTATTTCTCTGCTATAGTAAGTTATTATTTTGAAGTAGTGAGACATTGTTCCCCACCCCACTCCAAAGTTCCTCTTAGTCAAGTGGCTTCAGAGGTTGCAACCCCCAGAAAACAATGAGTCAGACAATGACAGGTGGGCACACTAGATCTAGATAGTTCTCTTCTCATCATTTTGAAGACTTGGAAGAAATCATATCACTAGAAACAATTTTATGAATAAATCAAGCTTTTAAAAAGCAGGGACATGAAGCCTTTAAAAGAGAAGAGATAAAATTAGTACAGAAATTCAAAGGGAAATGGATGCTATAAGGAAACTATACAAACGAATTTAACAGCTAAATTAAAAACAGCTCATTCAGCTCAATGATAAAGAAACAAACAACCCAATCCAAAAATGGGCAGAAGACCTAAATAGACATTTCTCCGAAGAAGACATACAGATGGCCAAGAAGCACATGAAAAGCTGCTCAACATCATTAATTATTAGAGAAATGCCAATCAAAACTACAATGAGGTACCACCTCACACCAGTTAGAATGGGCATCATCAGAAAATCTACAAACAACAAAAGCTGGAGAGGGTGTGGAGAAAAGGGAACCCTCTTGCACTGTTGGTGGGAATGTAAATTGATACAGGCACTATGGAGAACAGTATAGAGGTTCCTTTAAAAACTAAAAATAGACTTACCATATGACCCAGCAATCCCACTACTGGGCATATACCCAGAGAAAACCATAATTCAAAAAGACACATGCACCCCAATGTTCATTGCAGCACTATTTACAATAGCCAGGTCATGGAAGCAACCTATGCCCATCAACAGACAAATGGATAAAGAAGATGTGGTACATATATACAATGGAATATTATTCAGCCATAAAAAGGAACGAAATTGAGTCATTTGTTGAGATGTGGATGGATCTAGAGATTGTCATACAGAATGAAGTAAGTCAGAAAGAGAAAAACAAATATCGTATATGAACACATGTATGTGGAACCTAGAAAAATGGTACAGATGAACCAGTTTGCAGGGCAGAAGTTGAGACACAGATGTAGAGAACAAACGTATGGACACCAAGGGGGAAAAACTGTGGTGGGGTGGGGATGGTGGTGTACTGAATTGGGCGATTGGGATTGACATGTATACACTGATGTGTATAAAATTGATGACTGATAAGAACCTGCAGTACAAACAAACTAACAAACAAACAAACAAAACAACTAATACTAAAAAAAACAAAAAGAAGGAATGAAATACTGACACACACTACAGCATGGCTGAACCTTGAAAGCATGGTCTCACTGAAAGAAGCCAGACACGATAGGCCACATATTGAATGATTCCATTTCTATGAAATGACCCAAAGAGGTAAATCCATGGAGACAGAAAGCAGAGCAGTGGTGACCAGGGACTGGGGTGACAGGAATGAGGAATGACTGCTTATGGGGGGGGTGGGATTATCTCTTGTGTTGATGAAAATGTCCTAAAATTGGTTCTGGTGTTGGTTGCACAAGTCTGTGAATATACTAAAAACCATTGAATTGTGTACTTTAAATGGGAGAATTGTGTGATATATTATCTCAATAAAGTGGTTTATAAAAAAAAAAAACCAAAAACCTTAGTTAGAAGATGGAAATTCAGAATCTTGAATAAGGGATATAAAGGTCAAATTTAAGAAGATGCAGTGTAATGTAGGGAAAAATGACATAAACAATGAAAAAAGTTAAATATTATCGTAATGGGAAGATAATAAATGGAAATCCAATTTAAGAATTATGAATTTCTTGAAAAATAAATCACAAGAATTGGAATAGAAGCAACAATCAAAAGATACAACTGAAGAACACTTGGCTTACATTGAAAATATAACTGCGTGTACAGATGTTAAAAAGAAAAGTACTGAATTTCTTACATACCCTAGAAAATTGAACTGTGAAGAAATAAATAAACTTAATGCATCTTAAAAATATAAATTAAGGAAAAAAAATAAGATACAACTATACATCTATTAGAATAAAGTGGGTAAAAACTGACAGTAGCAAGGTTGGTGAGAATACTGAGCAAAAGAACTTTCATTCGTTGCTGGTGGAAATGCAAAGTGGTACAGCTACTTTGGAAGACAGTTTGCCAATTTCTTACAAAGTTAAACATAGTCTTAAACATATGATACCGCAATTGCACTCCTAAGTATTTACCCAACTGATTCAAAAAGTTATGTCCCTCCAAAACCTGCACATGAATGATTATAGCACCTTTATTCATAATTGCCAAAAATTGGAGGAAACCCAGATTTCCTTCAGTAGGTAAATGGATAAGCATACTGCAGTACATCTACATAATGGAATACTTATTTATTAATTAAAAAGAAATGAGCAGGGGCTTCCCTGGTGGCGCAGTGGTTGAGGGTCTGCCTGCCAATGCAGGGGACGCGGGTTCGAGCCCTGGTCTGGGAGGATCCCACATGCCGCGGAGCAACTGGGCCCGTGATCCACAACTACTGAGCCTGCGCGACTGGAGCCTGTGCTCCGCAACAAGAGAGGCCGCGATAGTGAGAGGCCCGCGCACCGCGATGAAGAGTGGCCCCCGCTTGCCGCAACTGGAGAAAGCCCTCGCACAGAAATGAAGACCCAACACAGCCATAAATAAATAAATAAATAAATAATTTAAAAAAAACAAAAGCAATGAATTAAAAGAACATAATATAATATAGGTGGTAAAAAAAAAAAAAAAAAAAAAAAAAAAAAAGAAATGAGCAGTCAAACCACAAAAAGACAGATGGATCTTAAAAATGTATTGCTAAGTAAAAGAAGCCAAACTTATAAGGCTTTTTAATGTATAATTCCAATTATCTGACATTTTGGAAAGGTAAAACTATAGCAAGAGTAAAAACATCAGTGGTTGCCAGGGTTATGGGGGAGAGTTGACTAGATGAAGCAAAGGTGATATTTTAGAGTGGCGAAATTCTTTGGCATGACATTGCAAGGGTGATACATGACACTATGCATTTATCAAAACCTATAGACTTTGCAACACAAAGAATGAACCTTAAAATAGTAATTTTAAAAATCAGAAGTTCAGGGGATCCCAAGATGGAATGTAGAATGTGACAAAATAATTTGACTGTTACAGGTATATGAAGCAAAGTGGGAAAAGATTCTGACCTAAGTAATTTTGGAAATGAGGGGCATCTGTAAGATGAAAGCAAAAAAACTGTATGTAAGCCCTGTACTCTAGTTAATAAAATTCTTTCTTACAGTTTACAGGTTAAGAATTCTGATACCACTATACATATATACTGGAATTGAAAAATTAAGTAAATTGATGGCAAATAGTAGGAACAAACTTTCTCACTTTTGGAGTGGGAGGTTATACACAGAAAGAGGAGGAGGCTAGAATAATCCACATGGTAATAGATTAGAGTTAAAGATACTAGTATGAGCTCATTTTTAGTTTACTTTCAATATAGATGGCTATATAGAAAAATTTATAGTTATGTGTACATATATGGTTTAGTATACACACATATATTTCCTTGCTCTGTAAACTAAAAGAACCGAGAAACAAGAACACCCCAGTAGCAATGAGCCCACCTACCACCCAGATCTTGGTTCCTAATACCATTCTCCAATAAAAGAAACCAGAGCTACATAGAGAAATGGCTGATTCTATAATAAGAACAGGAAATATACAGGATGAGCATGGAGTATCTTTTAGTGCCAGAAAGTATGTGTGTGTGTGTGTGTGTGTGTGTGTGTGTGTGTGTGAGAGAGAGAGAACCTAAATATCCACACTGATGAGGGTATATGTCAAAGGGACACAACATCCAACTGAAAGAACTCCCAGTGGCCAAAGTTGGAACAATTTGAACAACAAAATAAATAAAGTAGTAATGGGTTATTATTTAGTGTAAAAGATAGCAATTAATGAGTCCATACTCATATAAATAAATAAAGTAGTAATGGATTATAATTCAGTGTAAAATATAGAGATTAATGAGTCCATATAAATAAATAATTGAATAAATAAATGTGAAGAAAGAGACAAATCTCTCATGCAGAATTCCAAGTCATTTATGTAGATACTCCTCCCTCAAGGAGGTGGAGCATAATTCCCCACCTTTAAGTGTGGGCTACACATAGTGAGTGACTTCCTTCCAAAAAAAGAGGCTCTTGGGCTTCCCTGGTGGCGCAGTGGTTGAGAATCTGCCTGCCAATGCAGGGGACACGGGTTCGAGCCCTGGTCCGGGAAGATCCCACATGCCGCAGAGCAACTAGGCCCGTGAGCCACAACTACTGAGCCTGCGCGTCTGGAGCCTGTGCTCCCAACAAGAGAGGCCGCGATAGTGAGAGGCCCGCGCACCGCGATGAAGAGTGGCCCCCGCTTGCCGCAACTAGAGAAAGCCCTCGCACAGAAACGAAGACCCAACACAGCCAAAAATAAATAAATTAATTAATTAATTAAAAAAAAAAAAAAGAGGCTCTTGCCCTCACTTACTACCCTTGTTCTAGAGAAGTCTTAAGACCAGTGCCCCAGTGGTCGCAGTGACAACAGTTAGGCAATCCAAACTATGGACTCAGAAAAAACCACTGTGCTAAGAGTCAGGAGCCTCTGATTCTAACCTCCACACAACCGCTGAGCGAAGTGTCTGAATCTGAACTATCTCATCTCTAAAGTAAAGATAATACAATTTACTGTTCTACAGTCAAGAGATTCAATACCAGATGATTTTTAAGTTTTCTTATAACTCTAGGATTTATGATGGCAGGAAGATGTGGTAATGACCTGGTTCTGTCCCTTTCTCTGGGTTCCCACTCTTACTCCAACTAAAGATTGGCTTGGATACTTTGACCCAAGGTAGACCTGCCAGAGTCTAAGAAAATTGTCAAGTCATGACTTCTCGGTCCCAAGTAGTAGTCCTGCAGATTCCCTTTTTCCTTTTCTAGTTCTTTTCCTGACATTTTCAGATCCTTGGCCTTGGAATCTGCATTGGATTTCATAAACTGTGATCAAATGCCAAGGAGGTAAATAAAACAAAACTGATTCTGTCCCAAGAAAAGCAGAGAAGCTCTCAAATTTAACTCTGGGCGACAACAGGATGTTCATCTTAGCTTACCTGTTTCCAACATCAGCAGGTAGCAAGATTCTTTACATTTCCAAAATAAATGCCAAAGCAACTGCTGAAAGCCAAAGTTAAGAAGGGTAAAGTGTTTGGTACTGAAAATCAAAAAAGCTTTACAATTAGCAACAGCTAATGCTGCGTAGTTGTTTGAAATGTGCTTTTCTTATGTTCTGGTGGTGCCATTAATGAGGAGAAGGGATGAGGGGTCACCAGTTAAGTAGGAGAGCTGGACCAAGGGGTGGGCCAGCTGGGCAGCTGCTGAGGTCAGTAGTATACATGGAGCACTGAAACTTTGCACCACTAGACTATCTGGGAAAATGATGAGATGGAGCAAATTGTGTTGACCAGGACTCCTTTCAGGAAGGTTATTGGATGTGTTCAGAAGGAACATTTGATAGGCTGCCTGGGACAAAGAGGAACATATCCAATTCCTGGAGGAATGCCAAATAAGCAGCTCATTTTTTTTAATTTTTTTTTATTGTGGTAAAAGTCACATAACATGAAACATATTATTTTAACCATATTTAACTGTACAGTTCAGTGACACTAAGTACATTCACACTGTTGTGCAACTCTCACCATCATCCATCTCCCAAATTTTTCACCTTCCTAGACTGAAGCTCTGTCCCCTTTAAACACTAACTCCCCATTTGCCCTCCCCGCCCCACCCCCACCCCTCAGCCCCTGGCATCTACCAGTGTGCTTTCTGACTCTATGAATTTGATTATTCTAGGTACCTCGTATAAGTGGAATCAAACAGTAATTGTCTGCACCTAATGTATATTGGAATGCATTTTTAAGGTTAAAAATGGTACAGATGAACCTATTTGCAAAGCAGAAATAGAGACACTGACGTAAAGAACAAACGTATGGACACCAAGGGAGGAGGGGGGATGTGGGATGGATTGGGAGATTGGGATTGATGTATATACACTACTATGTATGAAGTAGGTGGCTGGTGAGTGCCTACTGTATTAGCACAGGGGGAAAAAAAAAGAAGGTACAATCTGTTTGCAAGCAGCTCATTTTTAACATGATCAATAGACTTGAGTTCTACCACTACCATCTTGTCCTCACTAAAGTTGCTTCCAGTTTCTCCCATCTCAATAACTGATCCCCCATTTGTTAAACCCAGAATCTAGTAGATGTCCTTGATTGCCTTTTATGTTTACTGCCCTAATCCAGTCCATCAGCGAATCCCTTTTCTCTATCTCCAAAGCATGCAACACAGTCATTCACTTTCTATGGTCTCAATTCTTACCAGGCTAGTCATTTGTTTCTTTTTAATATCCATATGGAAGGGCATTTTTGTTTTCTTACTTTGCTACTAAGTTCAAGTTTTGCATAGGAATGCTGTATATATATAACATGCTGCATATATATATGTGCATATATATACATACACATATATATTTCAGATATTCTTTGGGACTTGTTAAAATTTTCTTTAAGCCTACCAGTATCCGATCAATTTCATAACTAATTCACATGCAACTGAAAATAAGGTATATTATTCAATACAGAAATTCCATACTAATTATTAAGCTTTTTTAGATCTTCTATATCCTTATGAATTTTTCATCTTTGATTTATCTATTTCTGTGAGAGGACTGCGGAAGTCTTCTCTTTTCAGAGTGTGTTCAATTTTTCTTTTCCCTGTAGTTTCTGCTTTATGAAAATTGATGCTGTTACTGAATGCATAGATATTAACAATTATTATATCTTCGTTTACAATTTACAAATTGTAGTTTTTAGTAGTATAACGTGTTTCTCTTTGTCTCATTTAATACTCTTTGATCTGAATTCTACTTCGTCTGATAATAAGATTAAGTCCTCTATTTTCTTTTTCTTTGAATGTCCCTGGTAAATTTTTGAGCACCCTTTTGTTTTTAACCTTTCTGAATAATTTATTTTGGATGCATTTCAGGAATAAAGCATAACGCTGGATTTTGCTTTGTTTGAAAATCTCGTTCTTTAGAAGGGGAGATAATACCATGTATATTTATTGATACATTAAAATCCTTCACTGTATGTCTGCTTTACTTCCTCTTTGGTGAGGAGTCCTTCCATATTCTTAACTGTGTGAATGTAGCCTTTATAATTAAAGGAGAATTTTGCTGATTATAAAATCCTATTTCATATTTCCTTTCCCTGAATACCTTAAAAATGTTGTTCCATTGTTTTCTAACATAAAAAAAGGGACTGTCAGAATATCATCCTAATCTAATTTTCTTTCCCTCATAAGTAATGTGGCTCTTTGCCTGGAATCTCAGAGTCCCTTTTTAAAAGTCCTTTAGTTTTACTACAATATGTCTCTCTCTTGAATGTTCTGGGTTGTGTTTCCAAGGTACATGATGATGTGCCCTTTGAATATGAAAATTCAAGGCTTCTTTTATTTTAGGAAAGGTTCTTGAATTATGTTTCTTTAATATTTATTCTGTTCCACAGCTTCTTCAGTGTCTTCAATTATATGAATATTTTATTTCCTTTCCTTGACTTTCATATCTATCACTTTCCCTCAAATGTATTTTATTCCTTTTAAAAAAATTCCCTTTGATTTTTTCACTTTTCTTCTTTACATCCCATATCTCCCTTATTATATTTTCCATGGTGTCTATTCCTTCCTGTGTACCTTCTCATTAGGTCTTCATTTTCAGAATTTTTCTTTTAAAGTCCTTTCCTGTGTTATGGCAGTTCTCATTTCATATCTTCTTGTTGTCTAACCATATCATTTCTAAATTCATCTACTTCTGATTTGTGCCAATTTTAAATCTCCAATCATTTTTTAAAGTTTCTTTCAACTTGGTTTGAAATATGGTTACAGTTTTGTCTGCTTTGCAGGCACATTTTTGGTACATTCTCACTGTCTATCAGAATGTTATTCAGTATATTTTCATCTATTTTTCTTTTTATAACTCTGTATGGGGTTATGTCATATTCCTTCTTTGTTTCCATGTTTAAATGAGGTAGTTTTTCCTGTGATGGGAAAGGGATGGGTCAGGGTGATTTCCCAGCTTCATGATCCAAGAGCTTCCCTACTGTACCAAGAAGGACCAGCGCATGGTCTCAGTGTATCAGTGGCTTTCTCTCTCAGAGCTTGCTCTGTTTCAGGGAGGTTTTCTGCCTCCATCCTTGTGTTTACCAGGGACCCAAAGGCCTTACCTTCTGAAACAGTGCTCTCACTTTAGGATACATTTCCTGCCCAATATTTCCTGGAATCTGCTTCCTCTGGGCTCCTTTTTCCCTTAACCCCACATTTGTTGTATTTTGCTCAATTTTTATCCCTTTTCTATCACTAGTCACTCAAGGTGAGGCTTAGTCCTTTGGAGGGAAAATGTTTGCTGAATAATTTTGAGAGTGGGTTTTGACTGATTTGTCTATATCACTGTGTAGCTTGAGCCCTTTCCCTACCTCGGAGCTCATGAAGGCATTCCCAAATATTGCCCATTATTTTACTGAAGATACAGTCTGCTGGAGTTTTTCCTTTGCTATCCTAGATGTTCCATTTGGGTGCAGATGGTTTGCAATGACATAAAACTACATCTTTATCATAATTCCACTGCTCCAGTGTCATTTCAAGACATAAAGCATGCCCTATCAACTTCCAGCTTAAAACACTCAAAAGTTTCCCACAAGACTCAAAACAGAACCGAAATTCTTTATTCCAGTCTACAGTTTCTCACAAGATCAGTTTCCTACTAACCTCTCTGACCTCATTTCTAATCACTCTCCCCTTGCTCCCTACACCCCAGAGACACTAGCCTTCCTTCTGCGTCTCAGACACACAAGCTCATTTCCCAAGAGGGTCAGTGCCTGGAATAACTCAGAAAGATCTGCCCTGTCCTCCAACCTAAAGCAGTCACCCAACTACTCTCTTATCATGCTGTCTTAATAATCTTCCCACCACTTACCATGGTCTGGTGCCATTCCTGTTTACATATCCATTTATGTTCTGTCTCCTCTCCATTAGACTGTAGTCTCTGTGAGAGCAGAACTGCTGTCTACTTGTTTATTGCTCTACTCTTAGTGCCAAGAACAGTCCCTGGCACACTGACAGTCACTAAATATTTATTGAGTGAAATACGGAAGAATGGGAGGAAGAGAAGGATACAAAGGCAGAGTTATGAAAAGAGTATTTTGCTTTGGACACAGAAAAATGTGAATTTACATTGTTCTTCAATTGCCGATTAGCTTTATGACTTTATGAATCTCTCAAAGACTCAGATCCCTAAAATCTGAAACAAGGAGGAAATATCATCTTTCTCACACTACTTGGGGGAATATTAAATGCAATAATATATGCAAAAGCATTTAGCAAAGAAGTTGACATAGAGAGGTTTCCTTTCTTCCCTTTTCCCACTCTCACCCTCACCTTCCTTCTTTCCCCAATCTCTCCTCCTCTAACTTATACTTATGCCAAGTTAACTAAGATGCACGTCTTTATGACCATTCTCAAACATGGATTTTCTTCTTCAAGAAGGTATCAGACTAAAACTTTGGGTACAAAGAATTCCTTGCGCTTGATCAAGTGCGTATGATTCTCTTAAGACTCTGCAGTTGGGTGATGATCCTTGTATCTGTATACGACAATGTCTCTGCTTTCTTTGGTTTATAGCTACACCGGGATAGATTTGTTCTGGTTGTCATTTCAATTCTGGATAATTCCACTAGTATATGAAAAGGTTCATTCTGACTCATTGCTCTCCTACAGACAAGTACAGGAAAAAAGAAACAGAAGAGGGAAAAGGCTTCCTTCTGAATCTCTTGAACCATTCTTCCTTTCACCTAAAAGTCATTGCATAACAGTTCAATTAATAGCAAAATCCTCCAAACATATGAACATTCAGATATTCTTTGATTTTAAAATTCCTAGGTAGAGGAGACTTTCCCTTTATTGTTATTAGTTCTGTTTTTTATTAAATTCTAGTTTTATTGCATTGTGAAGAGTGTTGCTTACACTATTCATACTTTCTGGGAGATACTGACATTTTCTTTGTTTTTCAATATATGATCAATTTTTGTGAATGTGCCATGGACAGTTGAGAAGAATATGTAGTCTCTATCATTGTGGTACAGGGTTTGATATATACCCACACGATCTACTCAATTAAGTTGTTTAGATCTTCTATCTCATTAGTTATTTTTGTCTTCTTGATCTGACTTATACTGAAAGATGTATATTAAAGTCTCCTATTATAGGTGTATCTCTATGTCTCCTTGCACTTTCTGTAGTTCTGTTTCATAAAGATGATTGATCTCTTATTTATGCATAAATATTCATGTGTTATATCTTCATTATGGACTATAGCCTTTAGCATTAAAAAGTATCTATCTTTGTCATGTCATAGCTTTTGGGCTTGAATTATTTGTCTGATATTAACATAGCTACCCTGCTCTCTTTCTATTTCCATTTGCCTGGTATAAGTGTGTCCATTCCATTATTTTTAGCTTTTCTGAATCATTTTAAGTGTGTTTCTCGAATATAGCACAGAGTTGGGTTACATTCTGTGAACTAAATTGAAAACCTTATTTGTTTAGTACATAAGTTTTTTTTTTTAATGACCAATATGTTTTATCTCAACTCTATCAAAATATTTTATGATTCTGTGTATTTTGGTTTATTTGTTATGCTTCTTTCTCTATGAGATGTGTATTTCTTTGCATATGTATACTATATATATATACTTTTAAATAAATAACATATAGTATATATTCATGTGTATGTATGTATTGATACACATTTCCTATTTTTGGTATTTACGAAAATTTATATTTTTGTTCTAGTAATTACCTTTGCACCTATACCTTTTTAAAAGTCCTTAATCCCATTTTTCTTATTTGACATATCAGGGATTTTTGTTTTTGTTTTTGCTTTTTTTGTATCAGTTAATGTTACCTCTTAGCAAATAACAATGAGCTGTATCTATTTTCCTCTTTCCCTCTCCAATATCCTCCCCAAATTTGCATTATTTCTACTTTGTCACAATATATAACATTTATATATTATTCTTCCATCCTCATCTCCACCTTTCCTTTATTCTTATATGTACATGTATCTATTTTATAATGCTCACTTCAGTTCTTTTGCTGAATTTTCTCCAGTCATCCCTCTATTGAATAAAACTCATCCCTAGTAGATTCCTCAGGAAGGCCTGAAGGGCTCATTGTTCCCCAAGTTCTTGTATGTTAAAAACTGTTTACATATTTGTTGATATTTGAAGAATAGCTTGGCTGGCTATCGAATCTTTACTTCACATTTTCAATCACTGAGTTTTCTAAAAGTGCTGCTCCATTGTGGCCTTGCTTGAATGTTAACTTTGAAAGGAATTGTATCTAATTCCTTTGCCTTTGTAAATATTTTATCTTTTTGCCTGGAGACCACAAGGAATTTATCTCTGAAATCTAATAGTTTTACTAGGATATGCCTCAGAATTAATCATTCTGGTTTAATCTTCCCAGGTACACAGGGAGCCATTTCAATGTGCAGATTCAGATGTTTTTCTATTTCTAGAGAGGCTTTGTGAATTACAATTTTAATTATTTTAACTCTCTTCCATTATTTTTCTTCTTTATGTATTCCAATAATGTGGATATTATTGCTTCTCTGCCAGCCTTTCTATTATTTTTCTCTGACTTTTATTTTTTACTTCATTCATGTCATTTTTAATTTCTTGCTTGTTTTATCACCTTCCTTCAATGCCTCTTATTAAATTTTCATTGGAGTCTATTCTACCTTGGGCTCTTGCAATTTATTCATTTATAAGAAAATTTTGTCTTTTTCTTCCACTTCTTTCCTGAGTTCAATCACCCCTTATATTTTTTTTCCCCTATTTTTGTCTATTCTGGTTTAAGTTCAGAATTTTGAATTCAAGGTGATTTTTTTCATTTCCTCCAATGCGTGAGTATGTTTAATTCTATTTGGACTAAAATTTAAAATTACATTTTTCTCCATGGTTGTTTTTTTTTTTTTGGGGGGGGGCGGGGTTTCCTTACTTGACCGGTGTCTAAATACTGGTCTTTTCCTCAGTGGTACAGCAGTGGGAAAAGACAATATTTAGGTCCTTCCAGGTATGGCAGCATGAGGTGGACTGAAGCGGATGGAGGCTCCGGGGACCCTGCATGGACACTCCCAATCTTGCGACCCCGGGATAGCAAGGGAGGCGGTTCCTGCCAGGGCGTGTATCCCCAGCGTGTGGCCGTATGCCCCACCCAGCCCTGCGCAAGTCGCCCCACCTCCCCAGCAGGAACTGCCCGGCCGTGACACCGCGAGGCGAAGGTGAGGGTGGGGACATGGACCCCAGAGGCAGCCGACCATGGAGGGGTCTGGCGGAACACAGGGAGGGGAAGAATGGCAACCCAGAGGCAGTCCCACCGCCATGGGTCCCAACCACGCGGGGCAGGACCCTCCCCGCTTCCCAGCATCCGGGGATATGCGCACAAACCGCCCATGCATGGCACGAGGGAGCTCCGGAACGGACCGTGCACTGCAGCCATGGCGGGAACTGTGTAAGTAAGGCTGCGTTTTATATTTCCACACAGTTGAACCTGAGGACAGTTAATTAAATGGTGGATAAGGCAAATCCAGAGGGCAAAGCTCCTGTGGTTCGGGTCCCTAGCTGCCCGTGAGAATGACTGGAAACTTTTCCTGACCTGCCCTGCGCATGTGTGACAATGAAAAGTGCCAGACCTAGCCCGGGAAAATGCCTGGCAGATTTCTTTTCCTCCCACTTCCAGCAGAATAAGGCATGAAATTAAGAGTGGAAAGTAAGAGTGAGATAGGGACGGACGAAGAAAGCGCGCGCGAGAGAGAAATGGCGGGAAGTCACGCAGCGCCTCTCAAGCGCAAGGGAGGCGAGAGGCTGAGGCTTACCGAATTCTCCTGGATGGCTCCAACAAGGATGGTATCCAGGGCAGGTTCTTGTGGCAGAGAGAATTCAGAGACAGACAGGGAGGTCAAGAAAGCAAAGTGAGGATTTATTTAAGCGATAGTACGCCCCCGGGGGAGAGGAGGCAGTCTCAGGTGAGTAGCTGCACTGAGTTTCTTTGGCAAGCTGGTTATGTGGGTTGTAGAAATGAAGGGGTGGAATATTCATTTGGGAGGGAGGGGTTTGGGGGGTCTTTTCCCCTGATTTTCATCCCAGCTCCACCTTCCTGAGGGGAGGAAGGACTTTGGTCCTCATTTAGCCTTGATCGGAAGTGTCATGGCCTGGGTGCATGATGGGAACTTCTTATCTGCAAGGCTAATTTTATTGTAATGAGGGCATAGTGAGCAAAAGGTTACATTCAGATGCTGGAGATTCCCGCCTTTTCCCACCTTTCTTTGTCTGCCTCTAGGACACTTATCACCCAAAGTGTGTGGTTTCCTGTCAGTCTGGAGGTTCCTGCTTTTCTTTGTCTGCCCAAGGACCCCCCACGCCCCCCGCCCCGCGTTGTTTGCAAGATGCATGGTCCCGCCATTTGGACCTTGCCCTCCTTTCTTTGCTCGTATCTAGCTAACTGCCTGCTTTAGCAGTCTTATGCGAAGTATCTGCCCCTTTAAATTAGATGTGGCGCCTGCCCTTTAAGTCACCTATACTTAAAAATCTCTGCCCTGTAGTCCATGCCTCAAAATATTTGTAGTATTTTTAGATTTAGGGATGATTTAATCTTTCTAGTGACTGACCCAAATAACTCCCAGGCCTTTTTGCTAGTCCTCCTTTTCTTTCTTCCCCACATTTTTCTGGGTCTGCGGTTGTTCTCCACACAGTTTTCCAATGGGACAAGGGAGGGGTGGGAGCATGAGGGATTATACTGAGGAATTTGTTGACTTTTCTCTTTCTATTCATGGTTACTTTGCAGTTTTGACATTCTCTGTCTTCAGTTAATGCTGAGGGTATGGCTGCATGTAGAAATTCCATAGTTATGAAGTTATTTTGTATCATTTGGGGAGGAAATTTGCTGAGGCTGATTACTACACAGCTTACATTGTCTTTAGCCGGAAGTTTAAAAATGTGTTGTGATGAACAGAATTTGCTAAATTTAATGTGATACAATTTATCAATTATTTCCTTTATGATAAGTGCTTATTGTTTTTGTGTATGAAACTTGTACATGCTAAGGTCATGAGGATATTCTCTTATGTTTTATGTTTATTCATTGAACATTTTTTACCTCACATTCAAAATGACAATTTACCTAAAATAGATTTTCTTCTATTGTGTGAGCAAGGAGATCTATACTCCTTTTCCTCTTTCCTCCTGCCCCGTTCAGTCTCCTTATTCTTCTTTTTCAAGTGACTGTCCAAATAACTTGGCACAATTTATTGAAAGGTTAATCCTTTTCCTCACTCCACTGAAATATCACTTTGGCAAATATCAAGTGGCCATATGTGTTTTTATTTGTATAAATTCTCTTTTCTGTTCCATTGGTCTATTTGTCTTTGTGCATCACCCTAAGAAAGCAGTACTCACCGATATATTATATCCCACTAATTCTTTATTTTGGGGGGTGGTGGCTGGGGAAAAGGATGGCAAGAGAAAGCCAACCCCAAATTGCTGGTATGGATTTCTCATTCATTTTTTAAAAACTTCCTGTTTGGAAATAATTTTAAAATCACAGAAAATTTGTAACAGTAAAAATATTAAAATAGTACAAAACAACTGTACACCTTTTACTCTTAAATACCTCAGGGTGCATGTATTAAGACTAGGGATATGCTCTTACATTAATAACCAGAACACAGTTACAACTTAAGTAAATTTACCATAATGTTCTTTATTTAATTTACAATTTGTATTGCAATAATATCAATTGATCTGATATTCTTCATATCATTTCCCTCCTTCAGTACAGTATCCAGTCTAGGGGCAGGCTTTGCTTTTAATTGTCATGTGTCTTCTGGCCTCCTCTACTCTGGACCAATACAGCCTTTCCTTGTTTTTTAAGACAACCACAGTTTAAAGTGTACAGTCTCCCTCCTTTTTCAAATAAGACTTTCCACATCTTTGGTTTGTCTGGTGTTTCTCATCATTATACTCAGGTTACATATTCTTGGCCACAATACCACCTAAGTGTTATTTCCTT
The DNA here is from genome assembly GCF_009873245.2 of Balaenoptera musculus. Lineage (NCBI taxonomy): Eukaryota > Metazoa > Chordata > Mammalia > Artiodactyla > Balaenopteridae > Balaenoptera > Balaenoptera musculus. The sequence goes on from NC_045793.1 coordinate 43,868,682, forward strand.
ATTGGGATATCACATCCTTATTGGGGTATCTACAGAAAATTTTTTACTTCAATTTTTAGAAGTTATTTATAAACTAGGGACAATATGCTTTTATCTATGATAGAGGCTGCAAATGTTTTATCCCAGTTTGTCATTTGTTTCTTTGCGTTTGCTTGTAATGTTTTTGCCTTGCAAACCCTTTTGGTTTTTATGTAGTCAAACTTAAACAGTCTTTTCTTCATGCATCTGCATTTTTCGTTATAATTAGAGAGGAAATCATTTGTATTTTCTTCTAGTATTCATAGTTTGTGGCTTTTTTTTTTTTTTTTTGGCCTTAATTTGGATCTCTGATCCATTTGGAGTTTATATGTATGTATAGCAAATGAACCTAATTCTATCTTTTTCCAAATGGTTACTCATTTATCCAACATTTATTTTTTTAAAAATTATCAAAGTTGAAGTTATTTGGGGTATTACCTTTATCATATACTAGATTTTTCTATGTAGTTGGATGTATTTTTGAATAGTTTGCTCCAGGGGTCAGGGAATTCTTTTCTGTAAAAGGTCAGGTTATGAATATTTTTGGGCCTGTGAAACCTGTGGTCTCTGTCACAACTACTTATGAATGGGCATGTCTCTGTTCCAATAAACTTTTATTTACAGAGAGGTGGTGAACTGTATTTGGCCTGTGAGCCGTAGTTTGGAATCCTGTGGTCTATTCTATTGCTTTATTTTGTCTGTACATTCAGGAGCCAGTACCACACTGTGTTAATTATAGAGGCTTTGTAGTTTATTTTAATATCTGGCAGGGCTAGTCTCCACTCAAAGCCCAATCTCTTCCTGAGTTTATTTTTCTGTGTGAAATTTAGCATCAACTTGTTAGGTTAAAAAGAAAACTCATCAGAAATTGTATTAGGATTACATTAAATTTAAAACCAATTCAGTTTTAATTCTGTGTCTTGTTTGTCCCCTTTGCTTTATCTCAGTTGCTTTTGGTACTTAGGAAAATATGTATTTTTATTGTAAAGGTTCCTATTTTATGAATACTATTTGTACTGCCCTTAATCTCCTTTTTGCTTTCTTATCCTTCTAGTCTCTGATACTCAGTTTTTTTTTTTGTTTGTTTGTTTTTTTAAATTAATTTTATTTATTTATTTATTTATGGCTGTGTTGGGTCTTCGTTTCTATGCGAGGGCTTTCTCTAGTCGTGGCAAGCGGGAGCCACTCTTCATCGCGGTGCGCGGGCCTCTCACTATCGCGGCCTCTCTTGTTGTGGAGCACAGGCTCCAGACGCGCAGGCTCAGTAGTTGTGGCTCACGGGCCTAGTTGCTCCGCGGCATGTGGGATCCTCCCAGACCAGGGCTCGAACCCGTGTCCCCTGCACTGGCAGGCAGACTCTCAACCACTGCGCCACCAGGGAAGCCCCTGATACTCAGTTTTAAATAGAATCTGTTGACTCTGTCCATGACCTATACATCAGTCAATGGTGTTATTCTATTTTCCTAATTGTCTGTCCCTTCTCCTCCCATTTTAAAAGTTGCATTCTCCCTACTTCATCACAATTCATAATGTTTACATATTATTTTTCAACGTATGTTCCCATCTTGTTTTAGTCCTAGCTGTACAATTAAAAATATATTAAATCCTTATTGTACATCCTTTTAATGAATTTTTTTCCAGTCATCTTTGAATGAAGATCGTGCTTTAATGAGTTTCTCAGGGAGCGTACATGTACATGGTATTCCCTCAGTGAATGAAAGAAATAATGAAAAATATTTTACTTTTTCAATTCCCATGATGCGGCTCTTTTTTTCCATTCCAAGGTAGAGAAAATGGTGAATTATTCTAAACAGTAATAGAAATAATAACACATTTTGAGAGCCTTTGCTGCACTTAGGTCAGCTTCCTCAATTACCCAATCCTGCATATCTTATGGAGCTGGAACCTTCCCATAATCCATTATAAAATCTTCACTGAAGAGAGGATACTGGACAGAAAGGGATGATCCTAAGTATTAAACACTATCCAAAATAAAAGTAGGAATAGGAAAAAAAAAAATCAGACCACAAACATGCAAAACTACTACCAAAAAGTCAGAAAGTAGAAGTTTCTGCTGATGCAAAGGCTCTTCACAAAATCATACATTCACTGTTTTTTTTCTAATAATTATCTTCATTCCATAGCTTTTTACTAACAGTCACATCAGAAGGCTTGACAATTCGGGTGTGTTTGAATATGCCTTATAAATAATAAATAGCATCTCCAGAATCTCTGTCCAGTTCTATTAATAAAACATACGACTGGTTTTCAGGAAGCAGCAAATTCTATGACAGCTTCCACACACTGTCTTCTCAAATTTTAATTTTCCCAGATCTGAGTCACTGTTCTTTCTCTGTAATTTTGTTGAGCAGGGAGTTGTAGCCAAACCTTCCATTCTGTTGAAGATATCTTCAGAAGTATTTTGCCTTTTTTGAGGATAAGACACTATTTCTGTGGACTGTCAGAAACTGTTATGTTCTAATGGAAGATTGAGGCTTCCTTCCAGCCAGATTCTACCCACTAGAGAACCAGTAAACCAGAGCAGCCAAATGCCTATCAAAGCATCATTATTCATGAAGACCCAATAACTCCTAAAGCATAGAGTTCCATGGGTAACGTTCAAATGGAGAGCACCCAGGAACATAAAGAATAGTTTCTACAATCTCCTCCTAAATTTAGACCAAATATAGAACTTGGCACAAACTTGCAGAGAGACTTGGGTCTGAACGGACTCAGAACTCACTTATTCAGTTACTTATGCGGAGGACCACAGTCTGTCCTAAAATGTCGGGCACCAGCAGATGGAGAGGGACAAAGAAAGATAGCTCGCTGTTGTCTTTTCCATGTCATGAGACAGACCTCACGTAAACATGGCCAAATGGACATCAGACTCTCATTAATGTCACCCATCTGAAAAGTCATTCCTACTCTGCAGTAAAGTAAATAAGCAGTAGCTCACAATTTTAGAAACATGACTTTAACATTCGCTATGTTTTGAAGGCAGAGAGAAATCCCTCTTATAAAGAAACATGAAAAAGAAGGGACAAGTATTTCCTATAAGTACATTCTTACTAGTTGCTGTCATGAGTACAAACATGAACAGAGTGCTCAGAACTACACGTGTGAATTGGTTCTGAAATAAATCGACTGCAGAGTGGTATCACAGCAAACTCCAAGCCACCAGCAAAAAAAATTTTTTGAAGTCACATATTTAATCCTGCCCTTGAAAATTCATGGGCTACTTGAGAAACGGAAAAAATGCTACTTCCTTTAGATGATCCAAACCACTTATTTATTTTCCTAAACTGTGACTCTGGAGAGAGTAGGGGTAGGTAGTCTTGCATCTCTCATAGCCTGGCTTGAAATGCAACCATGTCAAGATCCATCTTCAGCAGATGGAACTGAGCTTTTTAAATATTTGAATATTAAAGACTGCATTGCCCCAAATTAGGAGCAATGGATATGTTGCTGACATATTGACTTCCAATTCTATTGAAGCCACCTTCCCAAGGAGAAGTTTAAAGGGCACTGTTGGAGTGTTGGGGGGCAGTTGTTCTGATTAGCCTGTGTTTGCTCACGTGATGGCCTTTCCCATAGGCCAGATTGGCTGGAGGAGTGGAGCAAGGACCCTCAGGATCTGAGATAGAGCTAGACTGCTGCAGGCTGTGTGCTGGATTCCTTCCCCCATCCCAATCAATGAATTGTCATGGCAACCAGATTTGGAAGAATCTGAAATAGAGGCCAGAAGGCTAAAACGTGCCTAACCAGGAATAAAATCTGTCCACAAGACCAGGGTGATTCCAGAGACAATAGCCTGAGGGCTCAAATGAAATCTGATTTACATCTGAGTGAACTTCCATCCTCATTTTATCCCTACTATTTTACACTGTCCCCAGACTTCCTTTAGTAACATCAAGTCTCTGATAGGCTAAGAAAATTGGTCTCGGTTCCTGGTTGCTAACCTTTGTCCTGGGGGCGCATAGTTCTTACTTGCTCAGTTGAAAAGTACCTGAGTCCCTTAGCAGGCAAGTTACCTACATTGAAATTCAGAACCAGATGGACCTGGCTGGCCTCTTTAAGACTTTCAAACATCTCTGCTCAGAGCATCTCAAGTACTTGTACAGAAATAAAAAGGTAGAGGAATTGATTCAGAAGTACGAGCTTTTAAGCTGCATGTATACCAAAGCATTTCAGAATGAGAAATGTAGGCGGTGACTATATTAACTTATTTGATCAAAAAATGTTTTATGAAAAATAAAGAACTTACTACTAATAATAAGACCAATAATGGTAAGACTCTTCCCTTATTTCTGCTTGCTAACTGATTGGTTAATTAGCAGATATGGCCATCTGCTGTAGGGTAAATCTCTTTTTGCTCTGAATGCCATGCATTTATATTTCTGCATTTCCACAATTTTGTCTTTGAGATGGAAACTTTATGGACACCCAAGAGATGATACTACAGGACAAGCATCAGCAATAAGTCTAGAATTTAATCACTAAATAAATATTTGCTGATCACTTACAATGTGTAAGAGTGACCTTATGTAGGTAACTGGGGATAGATTGATGAGTAAGATTAATCCTTTGCTATAAGGGATATGGCTGGCTATCTCTTACCATCTAAATTTCCCCAAAAGTTCTGTCATACTTTTGACTCAACAATTCTGCAAAAGTAGCGTAAGAGCAACTCTCTTCTCTGCCATTGCAACATTTACCCCAGAAATTAGAAAATGAGAAACAATGAGACTCAAATCTGAAGACTACATTCCTTATGCTCAGTTGATATAATGAAAGGATCTGCTCCTTCTTTTTTTCTTATTTTCCATCTTCAAAATGAATGTCCTGTGACATTTTAAGCCTTCAATTAGAATTAAAGTTTTTTGGAGTAAATAAAAGAGAATTCTGAATAATCAAATAAGAAAAAAAGAATCTATTTTTTTCCTTCAAATTGCCTGTCAGAGTCTCGACCCCAAAGTCGTGGTCAGTGTAAGTTGGGAGGACTGTTGCGTGCAATGAGCTTTAGTTCTCAAACTGAGCAACCTAACAAAAGGAAGGAAATTAATCAGGGCCTGGAAAAGTTGACTTGGGAAACTGAGCTGGGTCTCTAAACTGATTCTCCTGTCCTTGTATATGATTTAACTGTGGGGAGAAACAGTGGGATTATTTACCTTTCTACCAAGTTATCTTAAGAGTTTGTTTTGGCAAAAGATTTCCAAGCATTAGGAAATTGCAAAACTTTATATTAACATGTTGAAAGGAAAAATCTGCCAAGTCTCAAACATATGCATCTGAAAGTACCTGGGCTATGACCCTGAGCCCTGTGGACCTTCATGCAACTTACCTTTGGGACCTGTGCATGTGATTCTATGGTGTGAACTAGAGCAGTGCACACCCATCCCAAAGGAGACAGAATCCTCTCCTTGACCAACTTGAACGATGCCCTTCAGAATGCTGTCTTATTTGAGCAAACTTCATTTGTTTATCCTGTATCTAGCCTTTCCTCTTTTAGTCACAGCAACTCCCCGAACTTACTTTTTTTTAGTCACAGAGACTCCCCGAACTCACCATCTCCCCATTTCTGGGTATTATGGGCTGAATTGTGCTCCTTCCCCCAAAATTTGTATGCTGAAGTCCTAACCCCCAGTACCTAAGAATGTGACCATAGTTGGATATAAGATCTTTAAAGAGGTAATTAAGTTAAAATGAGGCAAAGACAAGAAGGTCATGAGAAGATACTCGGAGAAGATGACCATATACAAGCCAAGGAGGGAGGAAGAAACCAAGTCTGCCAACACCTTGATTTCGAATTTCTAGCCTCCAGATCTCTGAGAAAATCATGTTCTGTTGTTTAAGCCACCCAGTCTGTGGTACTTTGTAATGGTGGCCCTAGCAAACTAATATAGCAAGAAAGCAATAAACTCAATTTTTTTTTTTGTTTTGTATTTTTCATCTCTGTGATTCTTCATGTTTTTATTAATAAATGCTGTGTTATCAGATAGTATTAATATATATGACTGGCATTTATAAAGCATTTAGTAGAATTTTGAATAAATTTAAAACGTAATTATTCAATTATGTACTGACAACTATTATTTAGAAACTGACAGACTAACCTTCTAAATATAGGGAGAAGACTGAGATAAGTAACAGTAAAAGTCATAGTCCTAAAAGTCAGACAAGTAACTGTTTTAGTACTGTTGAGAATAAACATTGAAATAAGATTTCCCTTGTTATATTATTCTTTATTTTAGATTATAGCCTAACAAAACAATATTTTTAACATATGTATTGCTTTTCTGATTGCACTTAGAAACATGTGGGTATAGGGTGAATGTGAAAATTTTTGAGAGAGGAGAGAAAGGACCTGAAATCCAAAATTATACCTTCTCAGAAACAAAATATGTAATTTCACAAAAACATACAAAGCAGAAGTTTTTAACCTTGGCTGAACATTTGGGTGAGCTTTGATGGTTCTATGAGAAAAATGTGTGTGTACGTACATGTATATATTTTGAGGAAAGGATCTAATCTTTTTTCGATCTCTCAAATAAGAGCCACTTCCCAAGAAGATGAAGAACCATATACCTAAAGCATAACTCCATTTTTTAAAAAAAGTTCCCCATGTTTTATCAAGGTTCAGTGACACCTTAGAATTAGAAAATCTGGTATTTACCAAATTCCATGTTGTGCAAATATTCATTAAATATCACATCTATAGATTTCGATCAGAGAGTACTGTTTTTGTCGGAGATGCAGGATGTATGTCTCTGCACATGTATTTGCAGGATAAAGGATCATCATTTGCAGGGATAACTGAGGTGTACCTTCAGGCATCTATCAGACAACAGAACCATACAACTTTAAAACCATAAAGCCCTGAGATATCATCTCATCTTATTATTACATTTTCCAAGGGAGAAAAGGGGGGTTAAGAAAATGGAAGTGTGTAGGGTGACATGGCTGGAGAGATCACTCAATGGTAAAAGCTGAGGGATTTTCCTCTAAGATCAGGAACAAGACAAAGATGCTGACTCTCACCACTTTCGGTCAACATGGTATTGGAAATCTTTGCCACAGAATTCAGAAAGTAAAAAGAAATAAAAGGCATCCAGAATGGAGATAAAAACTGTTTGCAGATGACATGACAGTATACATAGAAAACCCTAAATATGCCACCAAAAATCTATTAGAACTAATAAATGAATTCAGTAAAGTTGTCCATATACATGAAGAAGAATGAGCTCTTGCGATTTCATTTGTGAAAATCATTTGTGACAATATGGATAGACTTGCAATCTAAAAAACAAAACAAGACAAATGAACAAACATAAAACAGAAACAGACTCATAGATACAGAGAATAAACTTGTGATTGCCAGAGTGAAGGTGGATGGGGAGATGGGCAAAATAGGTGAAAGGGATTAAGAAGTACAAACTTCCAGTTATAAAATAAATGTCATGGGGATATAATGTACAGCATAGGGGATATAGTCAATAATATTGTAAAAAGTTTGTATGGTGACAAATGGTAACTAGACTTAACAGGTGATCATTTCATAATGTATAAAAATATTGAATGTGGTATACCTGAAACTAATATAATATTGTAAGTCAATATAAATCAATATTACTTGTAATATTGTAAGTAATATTGACTTACAATATTATGTTGTCATTATATGTAGTCAGATACTACATATAGAGTCATACGTGTCTATATAGCACTGTAATGGTAATAGGGGTATATATATATTTCAAAATTTTGAATAAATATAAAAAAATATTTTAAACATAAATATATATTTCAAAAACTGTAGAAGGATATTATTTCATTAAGTTGAGGGGGAAATAATGTTAATTAAGCTCCTCTTCCCACACCAGGATAATGTCTTTTCCCCAACTCATCATGGAAATTCTGGCCATAATTTTACCAAAAGCTCCAAACTCTAACTTACACTTACTATATATAATATACTGAGGAAGGTATCATGCCTATTACTGATATATAGAAAAGTATCAACTTCTTATATATTTATTTTATAATCTGCCAAGCTATAACATTTTCTTATACACTATAATATTTTTTGTTTTCTTTTGTTTTCCTTAGGTTTTCCAGTAGACCATTAAATTATCAGCAAAATTAAAATGAAGAGAAAATACATTGACGCTTGAACAATGTGGGGGTTAAGGGCACCAACCCTCTGAGCAGTCGAAAATCTGTGTATAATTTATAGTTGGCTCTCCATATACATACTTCCTCCATATATGTGGCTCCTCCAGATCTACAGTTCTACATCCATGGATTCAACCAACTGCAGACCAGGTAATACTGTAATATTTACTACTGAAAAAAATCCACATGTAAGTAGACCAGAGCAGCTCAAACCTGTGTTGTTCCAGGGTCAACTGTAAACAAAACAAACAAACAAAAATCTCCCGAAGTTAAATTTACTTTATTTTCAGCTCTTTTTTCACTTATTTCTTTTTTTTTTTTTTTTTATAAATTTATTTATTTATTTTTGGCTGTGCTGGGTCTCGTTTCTGTGCGCAGGCTTTCTCCAGTTGCGGCGAGCGGGGGCCACTCTTCATCGCAGTGTGCGGGCTTCTCACTGTCGTGGCTTCTCTTGCTATGGAGCACAGGCTCTACCCGCGCAGGCTCAGTAGTTGTGGCTCACGGGCTTAGTTGCTCCGCGGCATGTGGGATCTTCCCAGACCAGGGCTCGAACCCGTGACCTCTGCATTGGCAGGCAGATTCTTAACCACTGCGCCACCAGGGAAGCCCCACTTATTTCTTGTCTAATTGCGTTGGCAGTGCTGGTAGAATAGCATTAAATGGCTGAAATAATAATGGCATCTTTTTTAAAAAAATAAATATGTATTTATTTATGTATTTATTTATCTTTGGCTGCATTGGGTCTTCGTTGCTGAGCGCGGGCTTTCTCTAGTTGCTGTGAGCAGGGGCTACTCTTCGTTGTGGTGCGTGGGCTTCTCACTGTGGTGGCTTCTCTTGTTGCGGAGCACGGGCTCTAGGCGCGCGGGCTTCAGTAGTTGTGGCTCGCAGGCCCTAGAGCGCAGGCTCAGTAGTTGTGGCGCACGGGCTTAGTTGCTCCGTGGCATGTGGGATCTTCCCGGACCAGGGCTCGCGCACCTGTGTCCCCTGCATTGGCAGGCGGGTTCTTAACCACTGTGCCACCAGGGAAGTCCCAGGCATCTTGTTTTATTCTTGTCCTTAATGGAAACCACTTGGACAGCAAAAAAAAAAAAAAAAAAAAGGATCATTTTCAGTATCCACTCTGATCTACTACTTTGGCTACTTGTAGCTCTTGCTTGAAAGTAGTTATGAGGTCTCTGTAAGAAAGCATGCTGAGTTGGATTATCAGTCTCTGCCTCGGACTTGGGAGAAATGATGGAGATATGCTTTGAAAAGAAACATTTTTTAATATATTAAGAGAGTATTCTTAGATTTGTATTTTATTAAGGATTTTAAAAATTAGAATGGTTGTTGAATTTTATATGGTCTTTTTTGGGATCTATTGAGTTGATTGATGATTCAATTTTTCACCTTTGATGTGCTAATGGGATTAACTAGGGTAATGAATTTTCTAAGGTTTTAATCATGTTTGCATAACTGAATAAAACCTGAATTAGTCATTGATTTTTTTCCTTTTAATATACAGCTGAATTTTATTCCAAAATTTGACATCTATGTTCATCAGTGAGATGGATCTTCTTCTTAGATTTGTCAGGTTTGGGGATCAGAGTTATGATACATATATATGCACAATGAAGCTATATTTTTCTATATTGTTCCTATTTTCTGGGACAATTTAATATCATGGGGATGATACATCCCTTAATTTGAAAGTCCATCTGCAAAATGGTCTATCATCTTTTTGGAAATAGTTCATAAACAACTCTTTAAATACCTTTACTAGCTTATTGATTAAGTTTTCTGCTGCTTCTTGAGTCAATTCTAGCCATTTATATTCTCCCCATATTTATCAATATCAGTTCATCTAGATTTCCAAAAAAATTTAGTAGAATTGGTACATGAAATTTTAATCCCTTCCAAGTCTTGGGTTCATCTAATTTCTCATTCTCAAGGTGACTACTTTTATTTTCTTTGAATTGTTTTGACAAAGTTTTCTAAAAACAAAATTGATGAATTCAGTCCCAGAGAGGTCATTTGATTATGGCAGGAATGTTGATAGCATATATAATTTGACAGATATTAGGCTGATGTATTTATATTTTAATAATTTTCAGGGAAAAACAGAATAAAAGAGGGGACTGAAAGTTATACTAAGGCTATGGACAAATGTTATATGTCAGGAAAAATTTGAGATGTAAAAAAGTAGCATTTGTTGGATATTTTATCATGTACTGGAAACTTCTGATGCACTTTCACTCATAAGTATTTAATAATTATTATCTTTTACCCACCATAGTACCTTGCTCATAGTAAACATATGATACACATTTTAAAAATTCATAAATAATTTAAAAAGGATGTAATAGCCCTGCTAAACATTTTAAATACTCAATGCTTCTCTCTCATGAAGCAAGCATGAATTCAGCTACCAGTCAAAACATGAGTCTTTTCTTCCCCTAGGGTAAATCTTAATTATTCCAAAATATACAACTCAAAAATTTTTATTGATGAAAAGAACACAGGATGAATGACTGCAAAAATGTCTATTATAATCTTTAACAAGGTTTGTTATAGAAGCGAATATGGTAAAATAGGTCTCATAACATCAATAGCACTTCACATGTACATAGACAGAAGTCTCTTCACCTACCAGAGAAAAACAAATCATGTTGGATTTACCCTGAGTAGGGCTATTCACACATAATGGGGAGGTCATTCAGTGATGCCAGACTGTTCCTCTCACGGCCAGTGTTTTTACTTTAATTCAGCATAGCTGCAAAGTGCGTCATAGCACAGAATGACTGAGTTCTAACTCTTCTAGTAACTACTTATAATCATGAATAAGTCTTTTTTCCCCTCTCTTTAGCACTCAGCTTTATTATTATAAATTTTAGGGGCTATACGACTTTTGTCTATAATTTCTGTTCTATTTCTAACACAAAATGAGTTCTTAAATAAAAAAATCACATTGCATTTCAGCAATAATACAGTGAAAGTTCTCTGCCAGGCAAATTCTTCATGAAACATTCTCCAGGTCCTTAGTCAGAAATAATCTTTACATCTTCTACCTCCTCATAATAATTATAATCCAGCAATATTGAAGAGGTGGTGGACAGTTTGGAGCTTAATTTCAAGGAGGAAACACTCAAAAGATATTTATTTGTTAAACTCATCTCTAATCTGAAACATCTTTCTTAATCTCCTCCTTATTAATGCTTCTCTTACCATTATAAAACCCCACAACTCACAGTAAGCAATCGGGACCTTTATTAAGAGGCTCAAGGGGAATTAAAAACAAAACAAAACAGAACAAAACAAAACAAACAAACAAAAAACCTTAACTCGGCAATCTATCAATAATTAAATAATTTCACCTGCTTTCTCATTGGCCTTCAGGACTTTATGACATCTGACACTTATCCTAGAGACCTTGAAATGTTTCTGGGTAAATATGAATATCCTAAGCAACTTAGCACATATGCATGCACGTACATACACACACACACACACACACACACAACACAGTTTAGTTCAGTTTGTGTCCTGCCTCTACATATCATGTATGCACATAAAGCATACAACAAAATTACATCACCCCTGCATAACAAATCTAGACTTAGTAACAGACGAACTCTTACTTTTTACCATATGCCAAGGGAGAAAGAGAAAAAGATCACAGACCACATGGGTTTGAAATATCCACAGATCCAAATTTCCTTGTGACTAAAGGTAGGTGGTGGCTGGTAGAGCTCAAGCCACTTCCATCTGAGGGCCTCTTTTAATCTTCTCTAGCAAATCTGAGTTGGGTCTTAGTTGAAAAATGTGGTGTGTCTACATTTCCCCAACAAAGCAAAACCAAAAACTTACTATTATTACATTATTTTGGATACTGAATTCATAGCACAAAATTTTCATAAATGCCTATACAGCACATGACTTATTCTCACATCTGATTTTTGATCCTAATAACGTCTGGCACCTAACAGGTCATCAAATAATGTTACTTAACTGGAGGAATGAATAACCATTAACTCCTGACCTTCATTTTTTTTTTCATTGTTTTTTAAATAATTTAGATGATATTTTCCCCTGTCATTTACAAGTTTCCTCTCAAGCAACTTAGTAACTTATTGTTTATTATTTTAGGCAATAAGTTGTTCAGAAGGTGGAAATTCTTGTGGCAAATCAGTTTTTAATAGAAGATATCATTTGTAAAACAAACAATTTATAATTTGTTCTACAATTTTGTATTTTCACATCTTTGGATTACTTAACATGAGAGTATAGTACATTGTTGAAATTACTTGTTACATAAACAGTTTTGTGGTACTCCTTTGTCATACCATCAGGTCTCTAATTTATATGTTGAGTGCAATACATTCTAGTAAATTAAGTAGTTGGGAATGGAGTCACATGTATTACCTTGCCACTATAATTAATAAAAAAAAATTGTCAGCTTCCTGAAATGTCAAATAATGCCATTTAAATTCCAGGGTGCAATTTTCATCTTATCTATAGAAGTATCTTGAGAGAGTAATTAGGTGGGACTAAAGTCACAATCATTATTTCCTGTAAGTAATGAATAGTATATAATAAATTTCACCCTTCCAAGATGCCAGAACATTTATTTTTACTTTGATCAGTGCAGAGTGCAATAAGAAAATCTGTGAAAATTATTCCATTGACTATGATTCCAAGTCAAATTATCGAGGCATATAGAAGGAAAACACTAGGGGTATAAAGGGCTAGATAGTTGTTTATAAAGCACAGAAGGGCAGCATGACCTCAGCAAGTACACTGAAATGTTTTAAATCCGGCATTTTGCACTTGGAACTCAAATTCAACCAACAATAGCATGAGCATTCAGGAAAGATGAACATCTCGTGTTTACAGAGTCCTGTGCTAGGTACTGGGCATACCACGTGAGTGAGAGGGCCATGGTGCTTGTTCTCATGGAGGAAGCCCAAAGATAAGTAAACAAATAAGCAAAATAATCTCAACTCGTGATAAAGACTACAAAGAAATTAAACTGGGGGGGGGGTAGAAATAATGGCCTACTTAGATACCACAGTGGTGGGGAAGACTTTCTGAGAAGGTGACATTTGTCCTGAAGGAGAAGGGGAGTTTTGAGCCCCTGTGTTCATTCCTGGGCATTTGATCCAATGATCTGAGGATCTCATTCGTCACTGATATCACAGATGATATGATTAACATGAGTATGGTAAAGATTACATCTTGAATGTGTAACGACTCCAAAACAAGTACAAAAGTTATTAGAAAGTGCACTCAGATAAAATAAAGTACAGGATGTATGTCAACTGGTGGCATTAACTGTAGATAAAGAAATCCAAGATGTTAGAAAATGTTGTTTGCCAGCACAGTCATATCAAAGAGGAAGATGCCAGAGTAAATTGTTAGCCTTCCACTCTTCTCTCTTAGTTATTCAGCAAGGCCACACAGCATGACTCATTCCAATTAAAATTGAGGTACCTAGTTAAAAGTTTGCAGTGGGCTTTTGCTGTTTTCCACAATCCTGCCTCTTCCCATTTTTATTTTGATAATTGCACTCTGTTTTCCTCTTAGGGAAACTTCTTTTCCCTGTATTTGCAATATTAGTATAATAAATCACCATGCCCTACTTGACCTTCCCAAGCCAGGCTAACGCTCTCATGCAAGGACTTTGAATCTTGGGCTGAGTGATCAAGGATATAAAAGTATCATTGGAGTTCATTTCAGCGGCAGCACTGTGATATAATTGTCAATAATTTCTGGTGTGCATAGCTAGAGAGTTGCTAAGGTTTCCATCTTGTTTTTGAGCCTGATCCTCTGTCCAGGCTTTCTGTCAGTTCTATTAGCCATGCAAGATTCAAGGGATGCTATAATATTATTCCAAAATGAAGTATAATATCACAACATCAGACAAATCCAAGAATGTCCTGCATCAAATAGGTAGTCATTATTTTAGAGTCCCTGTCATTTAAAAATAACTTGAGGACACGGGGAAAGGGAATGGTAAGCTGGGACAAAGTGAGAGAGTGGCATGGACATATATACACTACCAAATGTAAAACCGATAGCTAGTGGGAAGCAGCCGCATAGCACAGGGAGATCAGCTCGGTGCTTTGTGACCACCTAGAGGGGTGGGTTAGGGAGGGTGGGAGGGAGGGAGACGCAAGAGGGAAGAGATATGGGGATATATGTATATGTATAGCTGATTCACTTTGTTATAAAGCAGAAACTAACACACCATTGTAAAGCAATTATACTCCAATAAAGATGTTAAAAAAAAATTAAAAAAAAATTTAACTAAAGAAAAAAACCTCCTTAGGAATATCATAATAATTCTGCATTTAAACAATGATTTAAGAAAATAAAGAGAGAATTTTCTGTAATTATTATTAAAAGATGTAATAACAAGAATTAAGCATTGACATGCATATCAACTTGAGACAAAGACATAATGAGACACAGAAGAGGAATAAAGAAAGAAGGTCTTAAACAAATCCTCAGAAACATGCTTTTTAACTCAGAGGAGCAGGGGCTGGAGGTAAGTGGCGGACATGAGCTGTTAGGAAACACACCACAGACGCCTTCTTACCTCTGAAAACTAGTAGTGATTATCCTCAGTGACCAATCAAAGAAGGAGTGGTCTCAGGGATGACTCCTGTCCTAGGCAGTTATGCCGCCAGGGAATCAGACCAGAGAGGACTTGATCTCAACGTGGGGAGAGATGCCTGCCAAGAAGACTTGGCAGCATAGAAATAAAGCCTCCTAAAGTAAGTGCCAGGAGCCCAACATCCACATGCAGTAAGTGAATCTGTTGGTTGGAGGTAGTAAAGAACAGAATGGATATTATTAGGGATCATATAAATGAAGGAGAAGACAGACAGAACTAGCTCTCCCACAGCAGGGAGAAAGGACAAAGAGGCTTAAATGAGAATTGATGACAAACACTAAACATTCATTCACAAAAAACAACCAGCAGAAAACAGAAGAAACAGGAATCAAAAACAAACACATAAAGATCCTTAGCATATATGCACCTAACAACCGAGTGTCAAAATACACGAGGCAAAAGCTGATAGAAATGCAAGAAGAAATAGGTGAATCCATAGTTGAAGATCTCAACACCCTTCTTTCAAAAATAGACAGTTCCAGAAAGCAGAAAATCAGTAAATTCAACAACACCATCAGTCAACTGGATATAATTGACATCTATAGACTACTTAATCCATCGGTAGCAGAGTACACATTCTTCTCAAGCTCACATTGATCATTCACCAAGATCGGGCCATAACACACAGCTTAATGCATTTTTTAAAATAGAAATGATATAATGTCTGCTCTCAGACCACAGTGGACTTAAAATAGAAATCAGAAACAGAAAGATAGCTGGAAAATCCCCAAATACTTGGCTGTTAAACAACACATGTATAAATAACACATTATTCAAAGAAGAAATCTCAAGAGAAATTTTAAAATATTTTGAACTATTCATGAATATTTAAAATATCATGAAAATGAAAAAACAGCTTATCAAAATTTGTGAGATGCAGCAAAAGTCCTTAGAAGGAAATGAGGAAAATTTATAGCATTGAATGCATATATTAGAAAAGAAGAAAGATCTAAAATCAATCATCTAAGTTTCAACCTTAGAAAACTAGAAAAAGAAGAGCAAATTAATACCAAAACAAGCAGAAAAGAAGAAATAATAAAAATTGGAGCAGCAATCAATGAAAATAAAAATAGGAAATAAATATAGAAAATCAATGAAACCAAAAGTTGACTCTTTGAAAAGATCAATAAAATTGATAAGACTCTAGCCAGGCTAACTAAGAAAAAAGAGATAGGATTCAAATGACTAAAACCAGAAATGAAGGAATGGACATCACTATATAATCCCATGGACATTATAAGGATAATCAAGGAATATTATGAACAACTCTATGCCCACAAATTTGATAATCTAGATGAAATGGACAAAATCCTTGAAAGACATAATCTGATAAAACTCACACAAGAAGAAATAAGCAATCTGATTAGGCCTATATCTACTAAAGAAGTTGAATTAATGATTATTAATCTTCCAAAACAGAAAGTGCCACTGGTAGATTCTACCAAAAATTTAAGAAAGAAGTTATATCAATTATTTCAGAAGATAGAAGCAGAGGGAATACTTCCTAACTCAGTCTTTGAAGCCAGCATCACACTAATACCAAAACCAGACAAAGACATGAAAAGAAAAGGAAACTACATATCAATACCTCTCATGAACATAGATGCAAAAATCCTCAAAAAATGTTATCAAATCAAATTCAACAATGTTAAAAAATTATACACCACAAGCAAATGGGATTTATTCCAAGTATGCAAAGCTGATTTAATATTTTAAAAATCAATTATTATAATCCATCACATCAAGAAGAAAAATCACATGATCACATCAATAGATGTAGAAAAAGTGTTTGACAAAATTCAACACCAATTCATGATAAAAATTCTCATGATAAAACTAAGAATAGTGGGCTTCCCTGGTGGTGCAGTGGTTGAGAATCCGCCTGCCAATGCAGGGGACACGGGTTCGAGCCCTGGTCTGGGAAGATCCCACATGCCGCAGAGCAACTGGGCCCGTGAGCCACAACTACTGAGCCTGTGCGTCTGGAGCCTATGCTCTGCAACAAGAGAGGCTGCGATAGTGAGAGGCCCGCGCACCGTGATGAAGAGTGGCCCCCGCTTGCCGCAACTAGAGAAAGCCCTCTCACAGAAACGAAGACCCAACACAGCCAAAAATAAATAAATTAATAAATTAATAAATTTTAAAAAGAAAAGATGACTACTATCTTAAAAAAAAAAACTAGGAATAGAGGGGACTTCCTGAAATTAATAAATAATATCTACAAACATCTACAGCTAACATCATACATCATGGTGAGAAATTTGGAGCTTTCCTGCTAAGATCGGGAACAAAGCAAGGATGTCTCCTCTCTCCACTCCTTTTCAAAATTGTACTGGGATTGCTAACTAATGCAATGAGACCAGAAAAGGAAATAAAAGGCATACATACTGGGAAGGAAGAAATAAAACTGTCTTTGTTCACAGAGGACATGATTGTCTATATAGAAAATCCTAAAGAATTGCCAAATTAAAAAGAAAGAAAGAAAGAGAGAAAGAAAGAAAGAAAGAAAAAAACCTCCTGGAACTAATAAACAATTATAACAGACAGCAGGATGAAAGGTTAATATACAGTCAATTGCATCCCTATATAGCAGCAAAGAACAAGTGGAATTTGACATTAGAAACACATTACCTTTTACAATACCACCAAAAAAGAAAAGAAATACTTAAGTAAGAAAATATGTATAAGATCTATATGAGGAAAACTTAAAAACTGTGATGAAAATATCAAAGAAGAAATTTAAAAATTGGAAAGATATTCCATTTTCATGAATAGGAACTCAATATTGTCAAGATGTCAGTTCTTCCCAACTCGATCTATAGATTTAATACAATCCCAATCAAAATCTCAGTAACATTTTGTAGCTATTGACAAAGTGATTCTAAAGTTTATACAGAAAAACAAAACCAAAAGTAATCAACACAATATTGAAGGAGGACAAAGTCAGAGGATTGACACTATTTGCCTTCAAGACTTAAAAGCTACAGTAATCAAGAAAGTGTGGAATTGGCAAAAGTAGAGACAAATAGATCAATAGAACAGAATAAAGAGCCCAGAAACAGACCCAAATAAATATTGTCAATTGATGTTTGACAAAGGAGCTAAAACAATACATTGGAGCAAAAACAGTCTTTTCAAAAACTGTTGCTTGAAAAGTAGACATTAACAAGCAAAAAATAAATCTGTACATAGACCTCACCCCTTCACAAAAAAAAAATACCCAAATGGATCACAAACCTAAATGTAAATGCAAAACTATAAACCTCCTGGAAGATAACATAGGAGAAAATCTAGGTAACGTTGGGTATAGCAATGAATCTTTAGATACAGCACTAAAGGCAGGATCCATGAAAGCAATAATCAATAAGCTGGACTTTTTATTAAAATTTAGGAAAATATTTTCTGTGAAAGACATTGTGAAGAGAATGATGAGACAAGCCACAGACTGGGAGAAAATATTTGCAAGATACATATCCAAAATATATAATAACTCATATAATAACTCTTAAACAGTAATAAAACAAATAACCCAACTAAAAAATAGACCAAAGACCATAACAGACACTTCACCAAAGAAGATATACAGATAACAAGTATATGAAAAGATGTTCCACATCATATGTCTTCAGAAAATGCAAATTAAAACAACAATAAGATACCACTATACACCTGTTAGAATGGCCAAGATCCAGAACTCTGACAACACCAATTGTTGGTGAAAAATGGAGGAACAGAATTCTCGTTCATTGCTGGTGGGAATGCAAGATGGTGCAGTCACTTTGGACGACAGTTTGTCGGTTTCTTACAAAACTAAACATACTCTTACCATATCATCCAGCAATCACATTCCTTGGTATTTACTCAAAGGAGCTGAAAAACATATCCACACAAAAACCTGCATATGGTTGATTATAGTAGCTTTATTCATAATTGTCAAAACTGGGAAGGAACCAAGATGTCCTTTTGGTAAATGAATGGATGAATAAACTGTGTTATTCCCAGACAGTGGAATACAACTCAGTGCTAAAAAATATAAGCTATCAAGCCATAAAAAGACATGGAGGAATCTTAAGTATATATAATAAGTGAAAGAAGCCAATCTGAAAAGGTTACATACGATATGATTCAAACTATACGACATTCTGGAAAAGGCAAAACTATGGAGACAATAAAAATATTAGTGGTTTCCAGGGGATGAAGGTATGGAGGAATAATTAGAGCACAAAGGATTTTTAGGGCAGCGATATTACTCTGTATGAGAGTATAATGGTAGATACATGTCAAAAATTTTCTAAACTCATAGAATGATAAAAAAAGAGAAAGAGAAAGAGAGAGAGTTTCTTGAGGTTGAATGCAATGCCTATATCTTCCACAAAAGGAAAACAAAGGACTGTTACTTTATTTTTGATGGTGAAATCTTAATATAAGTGTGTCTATATTTAATTTGAATATATATGTTTAACTATGTATTAAATTTAAATTTATGCTAAGGAGTAAAAAAGAGACATCCTTCAAAATAAAAAACCAATATTCTTAAAATTGTCAAAGCCACAAAAGGAAAGGAAGACAAAGGAACTGTCCCAGCCTCTAGGAGACTAAGGAGAAATGACACTAAACGCAATGTGGAACCCTGGATTGGATCTTGGACCAGAAAAAGAATTGTAGTAGGGCAAGTTAAAAAACTCCTATCCAAATCCCAACAAGACTTTTTTTGTAGATATAGGTAATATTATTCTAAACTTTTTATAGAAAGGAAAAGGGGATGAAATAGCTAAAATAATTTTGAAAAAGAAAAAAATAAAGTAGGAGGAATCAGACTTACAAATTTCAAGACTTGCTATATAACTAGAATAATCAAGACTACATGGTATTGACAAAATGATGGACACACAGATCAATAGTACAGAATAGAGGACTGAGAAGTAGACCCACGCAAATATTTCCAACAGACTTTTGACAAAGTTGCAAAAGCAATTCAATGGAGAAAGGATAAATTTCTGAACAAGTGTTCTGGAGCAATAGGACATCCATAGGTTACAAATTGAACTTCGACTTACACTTCATACCTAATACAAAAAATAACTCAAATGAGTCACTGATTTAAATGTAAAATGTAAAACCATAAAACTTTTATTTTAAAAATGGATAAAATTTTCATGATCTAGTGCTAGGCAAAGAGTTCTTAGAATTAACATCAAAAGCATGATCCATAAGGGGAAAATTTGATAAATCAGACTTTATCAACATTAAACAAATTTTTCCCTGTGAAAAACCTTATTAAGATGGTAAAAAAGACAAGTCAGAGAGAGAGAGAAAATATTTGCAAACCATACATATGAGAAATGACTAGTTTCTAAAATTCTCAGAAAAATAATACTCACAAAAAACGGTTCAATTAGAAAATGGAAAAAAGACATGAAGGGACATTTCACTGAAGAAGATGTACAGACGGCAAATAAGCACATGAAAAGACATTCAGCTTCATTAGCCATTAGGGAAATTCAAATTAAAATTACAGTGAAGTATCACTAAACATCTATCAGAATGGATCAGATAAAAAATAATGGCAACATCAAATTCTGACAAGGAGGTACAGAAATTAGATCACTCATACATTGCTGATAAGATTGCAAAATGATACAGCCACTCTGAAAAATAGTCTGACAATTTCTTAATAAACTAAACATACAACTACCATACAACCCAGTGATTATACCTCTGGGCATTTAGCCAAGAGAAATGAAATCTGTGTTCACACAAAAGCCTGTTCTCAAATGTGTATAACATCTTTATTCTTAATAGCCAAAAACTGAGCCAGTCTTTGATCCAACTGTAGAACTAAGAGGAATATGCACTCAGCACTTAAGTAAACAAATGTTGGGGCTAAGAACAATTACCCTCTCTGCAGTAAGCTCCAAGATGGGATAAGCCTCATATACAACAATGAGTAAATTAACAACAACAAAAAAAATGAAGAGTACCAAAAAAAAAAAAAAATTCCAGTAAAAGGAAAAGTGGAATTCATGCTAAAGACGTAAGAGAAAAAACCCTGAATATGATTTCTTATTGGAACCAGAACGAAGGAAGGGATGGGGAAGTTTTACTTCCTTACATCATTGAAAAACCTTGACTTCTGTGGGAAAACAGGTAGTCTTATGGACAGACAAACTAAGATTTAAAAGCAATCAAGTGTATAAAAAATGAACTGGGGACTTCCCTGGCTGTCCAGTGGTTACGACTTTGCCTTCCAATCCAAGGGGGTACGGTTTCGGTCCCTGGTCAGGGAGCTAGGATCCCACATGCCTTGGGGCCAAAACACCAAAACATGAAACAGAAACAATATTGTAACAAATTCAATAAAGACTTAAAAATGGTTCACATCCAAAAAATCTTTAACAAAAAATGAGCTGGATCCTATAAGGAATTAATACCAGAAAAGTAAATATGTAACAGTAAGCTGTGAATGCATCATTGGTGCTGATAATATAATTTATACTGAAGAAAATGTAATCACTGATACTGAAGACAACTTCAACTATTTTCTCAGAATGCAAAAAGGAAAGGACAAAGCAATGAAAATGGTAAGATCCCAAATGGAGGACAAGTGAAAGTAACAGAGACCAACAAAAATCATAGATTCAATATAAAATTATAGGTGTCATTTAGGAAGAAACTAGGACATTGTAACAGAAGCAATAACACAAAATTAGATAAAATACACCAAGAAAAATAAACCCCCCCCAAAATCCAATTTTGTTATATACAAAATACTAAACATGTACCAGACCAAACTGAGGAAAATAGATGCATCCCCAAATATATACTAGCAGAATATTTGAATAAGATGGATTTGTTTTAAAAAACTCTCAGGAGCTTCCAGGCAGAAATTATAGGTTTCTAAAACAGAACCAACTTCACTAGAAGACAAGACTGCAACAGCTGCAGAATTTTGAAGAAAAAAGGTTGTGTCGGAAGAATTTTATACATAGCCAAATTTCTTTTTATATGTGAAGGCAACAGAAAAATAGTCTTAGATATGTCAGGGTTTACCTTGAAAAAAATTTCTTCAAGACATGCTCCACAGACAAAGAAATAAATTAAAAAATATGAAAACCCAAGAGAAGGAACCTGTTGCAATGGGAAGACTGGTGCCTGTCCTGTGAGAAAGCCAAGAGGCCCACACTTGACTCATCAGAAAAGTCTGTAGGAGAAAATCACCCCAAAACCCACAACCTATTTCACTAAAAAATGGTGAGGATACATCAACCACGGCCTAGAGGTAGGGCTGCAACATAGATAATTTTATTGCGAATTATTATTTCTCATTATTATATCTCATCATTTGGTTGAGCAAAACAATAGTCGCTTAAATTAAAACCCTCCCTCAGATTCAGAGGTTAATTAAATGTAACTATAAAAATGTCAAAAGCAAAATCTAGTCCTGTACACTGGAATGAAATTTAACAAAATGTTAATTTAGTTATATTTAAGCAACAGGAATAAAAATACATAACATTGTTTTCTGAATATTGCATATCTATTAGACTGTATAGAAAAATCGAGAAATATAGATAAGCATACAAAAAGAAATTATAATCTAACAAGAACTTCAACCTCCAAAGATCATCAGTTTCAGCTTGGAAATATTCTTCCAGATGTTTGCCTGTGTGTATAAATATTCAAAAATAAATATTTTAAATAGTATAAATATATATGTATAAAACTTACATTTGTCCCTTAACAATGTAAACAACTTTATATATCAATTCATATTCTTCTATATCATCTTTGTAATAGAATATTATTACATTGTGTATCTATAACATAATTGCTTAGCTTAAACCTACGTTTTTCCCCAATTTACACTATATAAATAATATAGCAATAATAAATAACTTTGCTACACAGTACTTATCTCTGAAAAAGACCCTAATATACACTGATAAGAACTTCATATACCGTAAAGAAAGGTCATCATAAATCACTGAGGAAGCAATTATATTTTACAAATGTGTGAAAAAACATAGCTATGGGGGGGGAGGATCCTGAAGATTATCAATCCATTCCATAGATCAAACATATTTCAATATTTCAGACACTTTTAGTAATTAAAAATAGGGTGACAGATAGGTAGGTAAAGAGATAAATAGATAAATAGATAGATAGATAGAAATCAGCAGGTATTACAGCCAAATATTTATGTACTCTCTGGATAAGAAATGCATTTTCACACATGTAAAAACTGGTAAATGTCACAAAAATGTACTCATTAATTTGACATAAATTTTAAAAAATCTGATGGCTTAAATTTTTAACAAAAAATTAAAAAGAAACAGTAAGTACAATACCATTTACGGCATCTGGTTAATCATCCTCATGTATAAAGGACATTTAAAAATCAGTAAAAATATAAAAGTTTTCAGGTTTCCATAGAATAATAGTGGCTGCTTAAATTTTGAGATTTTTATCACATTCTTAAAAAAAGAAACCAATATTGATAACAAATAAAATCATGCAGTGTCCACTTCTACAGCATGACTAGGAGACTGAGAGCAACCACACATTCCAGTTAACATGTTAAGTCGGGAAATCTGCAAACAGCACAGGCTGCTTCAGAGTCCACATATGAGTGCCCAGAGATTGCACAGAAGAGTAAAGAAGACATTACACATATCAACTAGGGATCTCCAAGAAGGAGATGTTCACATCGCAAATAAGTGTGAGATCTGGTGGCCCTGGGCTCAGGCAAAGGGGCAACTGTAATGAAGGACCTTGGAAAATCCATGGGAGTAGGTAAAGCAAACAAGGAAAAATGTTGGCAATTACTGAATCTAGGTAATGGGTATATAACTAATCGTTGTCTTTTCTTTGAGTTTTTCTCTGTTTGAAATTTTTCATAATAAAAAGTTGGGGGGAAAATTACTAAGAAAACCAATACCAAAAAATCTGAGAAGTAATTAATAAAAATAGAAATAAGGTCATTTGAAATAATTTTTCAATCTCTATATGAATCCAAAAAATGTGAGTTAGAGGGAGTGGCCAAGATTGTGGAGTAGTAAGACCCTGAGCTCACCTCCTCCCATGGGCACACCAAAATTACAACTATTTACAGAGCCGCTATCGATGAGAACATCCTGAAGAATAGTAGAAAGGATTTTCTACAACTAAAGATATGAAGAAGGAACCACAACAAGACACGTAGGAGGGGTAGAGATGTGGCAGTCAAGATCCACACCCCCAGGTATTCGACCCACAAATGGGAAAATAATCACGATTGCAGAGGTTCTTCCCAAGGAATGAGGTGTCTAAGCCCCACATCGAACTCTCCAGCCTGGGGGTCCTGCACCAGGAAGAAGAACCCCCAGAACATATGGCTTTGAAGACCAGTGGAGCTTGGGTATGGGATCGCTGGAGCACTGTAGGAAACAGAGACTACACTCTTAAAGGATGAATGCAGAATTTTATGTTTGTTCATTTGCTTTGTTGTATAGATTCCACATATAAGAGAAATCATATGGTATTTGTTTTTTTTTACTTGTCTAATTTACTAATTCTAGTTCTTAAAAAAAATCCTTGCTCTGGGAGAAGAAATAGTTAAACAAATGTGCTGCCTTTTGGTCCCAACCTGGGGTAGGTACACAATGGAAGTACCCTGGGTAAGAAGTCCTGTGTGGTGGGGCAGGCAGGCCTGGAGGAGAGGATGCTTCCAGGGGCATGGGCACTGTCTCCCAGTACCCCATTGGAAAGCCAAGAAAGAAGAATTTCAAATCCAAATGAATTTTGCCACATAAGGCAAATATACAGCTCCTCTTCCTACCTCTACCTCCTCCTCGTCTTCAAAAATCTATTTTGCATGGCTCATTTGTTCCCAGAAGCACCCTAATGCCGGCAAAGGCTAACAAGAAACATGAATTCTTGGGCAAAAATAATGACTCTGGGTCCACTGTTGGTGAGTTGTTGGTTGCTGATAAAGGATATTTATGCTGTGAATCTTATTTTGACACTGTTTTGGCAACTACTATCCATATTAGCTGTGGTTCTGAGACGATCGATTCCTTTACATCCCTTAACTGAGAGTTAACTTTAAACACCAAAACATTTGACTTTTAACCATTTGGGACTGGACTCTTCCCAAAGTGGAAGTCAAGCTAACTGCATTATTTTCTCCCTTAAGCCAAGTTTCCTGAGCATAGCTTTCCATTTTCCCGACGTCTTGACTCACAGTGCTTATTCAGATATATGTCTCTATATTCCATAGCTGTAAGCTGTTCTCATGTTTGAGTTCCTGATTTTTGTCGATTTTCTTCCACCTCTGTGCTCAGGTTATCAGCGAATATGCCTCACCATCAGTGCGCCTGCCTCTAAAGGCAATTTCCCTATCTCTGCCAGCCTTTCAGACATCAAAGAATCAGAGCAAGTGAAGACCCTAGATATCCTCTCATCCTCTGTCCCACTTTCCTCCCACTTAAAGGGGGTGATTAAAAATAGCTTTTGTCCCAAATGTCCAAGAACATTTTTTTTTTATTTTTATAATTATAACTTAGTGAATGGGTTCTCTTTTTTTTTTTTTTAGGCAGAATAATTCTTTATTTATTTTATTTTTTTTATTTTTGGCTGTGTTGGATCTTCGTTTCTGTGTGAGGGCTTTCACCAGTTGCGGCAAGTGGGGGCCACTCTTCATTGCAGTGCGCGGGCCTCTCACTATCGCGGCCTCTCTTGTTGCGGAGCACAAGCTCCAGATGCGCAGGCTCAGCAGCTGTGGCTCACGGGCCCAGTTGCTCTGCGCGGCATGTGGGATCTTCCCAGACCAGGGCTCGAACCCGTGTCCCCTGCACTGGCAGGCAGACTCTCAACCACCGCGCCACCAGGGAAGCCCTGTCCAAGAGCATTTGAATTCTGTCTTTGGTGAGTCACTCTGCCCTTGAGGTCCCCTGAGTGATAGATGGAAATCAAGTCCTGTTCCTTTTATTGCCAACCCGTTGCAACTTTAGTTCAAAGAAATAGCCTTTTCCTGACTAACAGTATGGGCATGCATGGGAGGGAAGCTGTCTCATTAACTCTTCCTCACCCCTGCTCCTCCAGAAGTAGGAGGAAAACTGATCTCAAAAGCTGGGCCCTATTTCTAGTGGATTGACTCATGGGGCACCAGAAGGTCATGAGTAGCTAATTGTTTCTTTTCCCTCCTATACCTGGGTGGCCTGAGTAGGAGCCTTGACCTGATACCCACTACCTTAGAATACCCCCAGGGCCGTTTCCTTCCTGAACTCTCTTCTCTGACGTTCCACCTTTGTCACGTACTTCTGCCATGCTGAAGTGCAGGCAAGTTCAGTACTTTCTCTTGCTGTCTATCTCTCTCTACATCCATCTCCTCTAGAACTTTGTTGGGAGTGAAGGAGCATCAGGTTATGTTGAATCAGGTAAGATACTGTTTTCAAGTGGGGAAATGGAAGACTGCATTGAATCTCTAGTCTAAGCCACATAGTCTAGCCTCATCTACCAGAATTTAGCATCAGTGTTTAGGTTTCAAAGTATAAATAAAAGAGATTTACTCAACTTTCCTTTGCCTAGTTCCTTGTGCTTGTAAATGCCACATGGGTCTTTCTGGGTATCTTTTCAATGGTAAAATTTTGGCACCATCTAATATTTCTGTTAGCCTACCATCATGTCACACATCAGGTATGGTTGTTTAAAATCCAAACAAGAGGTAGCAGTTTTAGCAGGTCCAGTGGGTATACTGAGTAGCTACATGGAGGAAAGATAAAGTTTCCTGCCTGGGAAATGTCCCTAGTGTTTAGAACTAAAACTCCAAGAACCTCTGAGACTTGCAGGACAACCTCCTATGTGCAGCCGACAGGATCCAGTATTAACAGATAGAAAGTTTATATTGAGAGTGAGGACAGTCTTTTCAAGATCTTTTAAATTCCACGGACAACAAATTTCTATAAGAGAAAGACATTCTCACAATAAAATGATCAGAAGTTTAGCGTATGAAATTTTTGGCCTTTAAGTTTTTGTTGAGAAATTTACCGCCCTACGTAGAGTTCTCCTTTCTTTTCAGGTCCAGAAAGGAGCCCATTAGGCTTGTCCCCAGCCTCCCTAGGTCAGCCACATCCTGGGCTGGCAAGTTTGTTCTCTGGCAAAAATTAGAAATAATGATAATGTACATTGTATATACTGCTACTACCCAAGACGATCTGAACCCACTTTTAAGAGCTTGCACTATGTATCAAAAGTCCTAAAATGTGCAAACTCTTTGAGCCAATAATTGCACAAGTAGGGGTTTGGTGTTGATTTTAAGAAAAAATATAGGTGTATTTTCAGATGTACTTATAAGCATTTCCCACATAGCATTATTTATAAGACTGAAAAATAGAACAACCTAAATTTTCATCAGTAAGTAAATAGTGAAATAATGGTGAATCCATAAAATGAAATATTATAATCTATTTTAAATGACTATCTAAAAGATTATTTATATGAACACTAAAAATATTCAAGGTAGTTTGTCAGATGAAAAGGTTGGTTACAAAACAATGTATAGTGTGGTCCATATGCTCTCATATTTGTTTATGTATACAGAAAAAAAAACATGGAGGAACGTTCACCAGTGTTAATAGAATTTATCTCCCGAAGATATTTTTAAAATTTTCTGTTTGCTTATCTGGAAATTCCACAGGTCCTATCATGAATGTGTATTGCATCAATAACAAGAAAAAAAATTCATTTAGTTGTTTTTGTTTTAAAAAAAATTAAAAACAACATTGATAAGCTTCATTGGGACCTACCACGAATATGCTGCCAGCAGACAGTAAGGGGGTTGTGGTGAGGGCCGTGGGAAAGCTCTTTTAAAGACCCTCTTATTTCTCGTCAAACTGCCATCAGTTTCCCCTTCCTTCCTTCTTTGAGACTGCCTGGGGAGTTCTACAGAATCTAAATTGGTTCTGAGATCAGGATGTTTGCACGAGTGAGAGTGACCTCTAGGGGAGAGATGATGTTGGTGGCGAAAGATACAAAAAAAAGCCCAAAGCAAAAGAACATTCAGTGCCAAATGCCGGAGCGTCTCATAATGAGTACATTTACAATGCTACGAAAGCTCAAAAACATGTAATGGTAACTAACTGAGAGACATGTTAATGAGATAAATCAGACATAGATGATTCATGGATAATTAGAATTATCTAACAGCTTATAAGGCTTAATGACTTTAGAAGGCAGTTCACACTGTGCTGGGGCCCCATCTCATGCTCTCTCCGTGTGTGAAGAAGGGACGTGCGGCAAGCTCACACACTGATTCTGCTGGTGATACATTCTCAAGTCCTCAAATTGTGATCATGCTTAGAAGTGGTAGTAACTCCTGACGCTACAAATCCGCCCCCAGGGGACAGATGTTCCCCATGCACACGAGAAACCTAATTTGAGGATTGAGGAGGAACACTGGGAATCACGCTTCCCAGGCGTCAATCTTTAAAAGAGCCAGACAATCCCTGTCCTCACCAGTCTCCACCCCAGGCTGGGCAGAAGCAGCAAATGGGCCCTACTCCACGCTAAGCACCTGTGTTCATAACCAGGCCAATCAGAATAGACTTTGAGGGACAGCAGATTTTGGTTTAGTCCCCTGAGAAATAAAGAGGAAAGAGAACTGTCTCTGTACTGGAAATATATGCAGAAGTTATTTTTCTCCCAATTCATGTTTGTAGCCAAGGTAAAGGTAAAGTAAATGGGGAAATACAGGGTTTGAATAGAACCCAAGAATCCAAAACTTTTGGGTGATAGGGATTGGAACAAAGATGCTTCTGTTGAAGGGATTTAGACACTATATCTCACTCCCAAACATGCAGACACACATCACATATCTGTTTGCATTTATTGATTTATTTAGGGCCTGAGAGAGGTACCCAGGGTGAGCTAAGAAAAAAGGCCAGGAACCCTATGAACATTGAAGCTCAGGCTATAGAGACATACCTGAAAGATAGGAAGGGGAGTAGGGAATGGGGAGATGGCAAGTCCTAACAGAAGTTAGGAGGGGAAACGGGCAGACAGCAGTCCTGGAAAGAACACACCGTAAGTAAAGGGGAAATTTACCCACTGAGTCACAGGTAGCACAATTGTCTGAGCGAAGTCTGGGAGGAGGATTTGAACATAGCCTGTGGCCAGGCATGTGCTGGAACTCATCCAGTGCCAGCTTCCCTGGCTGCATCAGCAACCCCAGGGTACCTGGCTCTGTGTAGGTGAATAAAAAGTACGGTAATGCTGGACACTTGGGGAGCTTCATGAGGGGACACATCTTGTGTAAGAATAAAAATAGGGAGGAAACTTTGTCCTTTTCATCTGGAAAGGGAGGGTCATTCTTTCATAGCACTGTAAGGATCAAAATAACAGTAATGAATTCCCTTAATAACGTGTGCCAAGATACGGCTGCAGGAGGTGGACCGAAGTGAACTGGCATCAAGACCAGAGACAGTGACCGAAGCAATAGCCACTCCTACAAAATCCTGCTTAGAGAGAGAGCCCCCAAGCTCCTGGCAGAGAGAGGTGAGCAACAGACATGGCCAAGCAAGCCTGAGGATTCTTAAAATATCTGGGAAGGAGAATCTGGAAACAATTGCAACATGAATGGGTGATTAGAGGAATTAAGGGCATCATGTCTGAGGTTATGAATACATTATGTCACTTAAACCCAGGGTGGTGAAACAAGACATATACCAGTTATGCTAGAGAGATCAGTCATCTCAATTCATGTCCCCAGTTGATGGGGCATGTTCCTAGAGTTAAAAATTATCCCCCCTGTGTCCTCATTATTTTCTTCAGATTATAATCATAAAAACACTGAATGAGTGGTAACAATGAAAAGAATGGAGAAAATAGGAGCAGTTTATGGTAAGAATTGTATGGGATTGAATATGGTCATAAATTCTTTGGTGCTGCTCCCACCAAATGGTGGGGTCTATTTAGCTTCTCCTGGAAGGGAGTCAACCTGTGAGTTCTTGGACCAAAACTGCACAGCTGAACTAATGCTATGACAGTCTGGGCCTCTCCTTGAACGAAGGCTAGCAGCTGCCTCCTAAATCTTTGGGAGTCTTGAACGGCTGTGTAAGAAATCCAACTGCCCTACTGGAGATAGCTCGTGGAGGGCCCTGAAACTACATGGAGGGGGAGAGAGGCAGAGGTGAGCTCAGCTTTCAAGCCATTCCCATCAAGACACTGGTTATATGAATGAAGTCTCTTGTCTCCTCCTGACCAGACCAGCCGTCAGCTGAATTTCACTGAATCATTCCAGTCTGTGCCATGTGAAACAGAAGAATTGCCCAGCAGAGCCCTGTGGGAATTCTTGACGCATGAAATTGTGAACTATAGTAAAAAGGGATGTTATTTTAAACCACTAAGTTTTGGGGTTTGGTAAGTAGCAGTACATAATTAGAACACTAGTATAGGCTTCAAATTCTACATAGTTTTTCCCAAGACCCTCTTCTTGCCCCCCAGCCTACTGGGTTTGCGTGTGTGTGTGTGTGTGTGTTCATTGTGTAGATTCCCCCAAGAGAATATAGGCTTTGTTTCCTGGAGAATGCTATAGATATGTCACCAGGAAGCACAGGAGGAATTCCATCAGTGGTAGAGAAAGAAAGCCCCTTAGTAGGGTTGCTTTATTCTCTTTCTCCCCTTTGACTGATTCCCTGAGATCTGCTTCAGTCTGCTCTCACCCTTTTTTTTTTAATTTTTATTTTATATTGAAGTATAGTTGATTAACAATGTTGTGTTAGTTTCAGGTGTACAGAAAAGAATTTGAAAAAGAATACATGCATGTATATGTATAACTGAATCACTTTGCTGTACACCTGAAACTAACACAGCATTGCTCTCACCATTTTCATACAGGATGACCCTATCTTGGTTTCTCACCGAGCAGCCCCTCAGTTCGTAGTTCAGAGAATTGCCTTAACCAGTTAGAGGAGATAATCCTATGTAATGAGACTGAATAGCTGAGTTCAATAAGCCCCAAACTTCCATATTATTTCCTATGCTTATTATGGCACTTTTTGTCATGTTGAAAATAACTAACACCTATGTAGGTCACTTTCTGAGTTATAAAATAATATCTACCTTCCAAGTACATCAGAGTTATTGTGGGATTAATTTATTTTATTTTGCCTTTCATGGCTTATTTTATTTATAAATTTTTACTGGAGTATAGTTGCTTTACAGTGTTGTGTTACCTTCTGCTGTTCAGCTAAGTGAATCAGTTTTACATATACATATATCCCCTCTTTTTTAGATTTCCTTCCCATTTAGGTCACCACAGACCACTGCGTAGGGTTCCCTGTGCTATACAGTAGGTTCTCATTAGTTATCTATTTTATACATAGTAGTGTATATATGTCAATCCCAATCTCCCAATTCATCCCACCCTTCCCTTTCCCCCCTTGGCATCTGTAAGTTTGTTCTCTACATCTGTGTCTCTATTTCTGCTTTGCAGATAAGTTCATCTGTACCATTTTTCTAGATTCCACATGTAAGTGATATTATATGATATTTGTTTTTCTCTTTTTGACTTACTTCACTCTGTATGACAGTCTCTAGGTCTATCCACGTCTCTTCAAATGGCGCTATCTCATTCCTTTTTATGGCTGAGTAATATTCCATTGTATATTTGTACCACATCTTCTTTATCTATTCCTCTGTTGATGGACTTTTAGGTTGCTTCCATGTCCTGGCTATCGTAAATAGTGCTGCAGTGAACACTGGGGTGCATAAAAATATGGTATTCTTCACGAATTTGTGTGTCATCCTTGCACAGGGGCCATGCTAATCTTCTCTGTATCATTCCAATTTTAGTATATGTGCTGCTGAAGCAAGCACTATTGTGAGATATAAATTAGATGATGTGGGTGGAAGTTCTTTGTAAACTTTAAAATGTTGTACCCTTGCAAAGTTATCATTATCATTACTATTAAGGAATTAGTAAATTACAGATAGTGTTGGAACACGTGGGCTTAGCATTGTGTGATCTTAGGCAATTCACTTAACATCTCAGCCATTTTCTCATCCCTAAAATAAAAAGTGTTTACTACATAATATCTGAGGTTGAGAACCTGTGTTGGCACAGGCAAATTAGTGCATAATGTTCAAAGACAAATGTGGCTCCATCCTTGCTGACCAGGAATTTATAAGGCAGTTGTTAAGATAACTCATGCTAAAACGATAATAATAATTCAAGTTAAACTTTTTTATTGAACTATAGTTGATTTACAATATTGTGTAAGTTTCAGGTGTACAGCAAAGTCAGTCAGTTTCATATAAATATATTATATATATATATATTCTTTTTCAGATTCTTTTCCATTATAGGTCATTATAAGATATTGAATACAGTTCCCTGGGCTATACCAAGTTAACCTTTTAAACACAAGTTCCCTGGGACCAAAATGTCCTTGACAGGTAATTTTCCAGATACTAGTATAATGTGCTGGTATCTTCTATTTATCCCTCCAGACCCAATCTCTGCCCTTGTTGGCTGACCTATATGGAGTACATCAATGTGCTCTCTTGTTTCAGGGCTTCTGATTGGGTTCTGCCAGTCAAGAGGTTTATCAAGAGATGGGGAGAGAGAGAAAAAAGAGGTCAGGGTATTTATTCCACCTGCTTTCTCCCTATTGGTTCATCTGAAGATATCTCTTCCCTTGACCCAAGGACACATTGTCTTTCAAGACTGCCCTCTCCACATGACTCTATCCTTCCAAGTTCTGTAAACTACTCTCTCTCCTTGACCCTTTACCCTAGGGATGAAAGCAGCTCAGCTTTAACTAACCCTGGAATACTTCACAATCCCTTGTAGGATAGGCAGCCTCCAATATGGCCCCCTGTGGTCCTACTTCCTAGTCCTCACAACCTTGTATAATCCCCTCCTCTTGAATGTGGGCTAGACTTATTGATTCACTTCTCTGTGATTGACTTCTTCCCTTTCTGACTGAGAATTTCTTTATTTAGGGAGATTCAAGTCCACAACCCATTATCCACAATTCTGAAATCCTCAAAGCTCTGAAAGCCAAAAGTGGTAAATTGAGGGCAAATCTGACCTGAAATAACATGAAGCTATTTATAATCTTTATTTATGCTTCTTAGTGTGAGGTTCATAGTTTCACTGCACAAATACTGATGATTTCCACATGTTACACTGAGGGTATTATATTTAGAACATACGGTATATGCATTGTATTACAACAAACTATGTGAATTCCAAAGCAAATCTGGCCCCAAGGGTTTCGGATTTATTATAACCCAATATTCAAGCTTGGAAACTATTCTATCTCTTTAAGATGACTTTACACTTCTCTGCCTTGATCCTTTATATGTTGGTTTTAAGGTTTAAGTCTCAGAGAATCATTTTATTTACCTTGATTGCCAGTTGTGGGGAACTCTTCACTGTAATCTCCATAATTGACAATTGTGGGTGAATAGTAGATCTGAGTAAAAGGGAAGGTGGGTGTTAGTATGGAGAAGAAGGAGGGGGAGGAAAGTCTTCATGGGGGTAGGTGAGTTTTCAAGGATAAAGAAAACTCTTTCCTTAAGGTGACACTAGGGTTCTAGACAAAAATAACTGCACAGAGGTGTGAGGCAACCAGGGTGCATAGACTGCTGAAAACAGCTGACTTATCATAGGGGTTGGGATGAAATGGGATGAGGGCTGTATAGGAGCTGACCCTGGGAGAGTAATACGGGGGAGTCAAGGGTTTCTCACAGCAGAAAGAATTATAATACAGCAAGCCATGCAGCCAACAGTGCAAAGAGAATAGATTGGAGGCAGGGGAGGAAGAGGTAGGGGCCCAGGAAAGGCTTTTGCACAGGTCTAGGAGACAGTCTCAGAACTAAGCAGTGGGGTGGAAAATGGAAGAAGAGAGAGTCAAGAAACTTTAGAACAGAGATTCAAAAGGCCTTGGCAGAAGTTGGATACGAAAGGGAAGGGGAGGAGTTAAATCTAAGTAGTTGATTATTGCTGGTAGAGCAAAGTTCAGTAGGCAGAAAGTTAAGTTTTAACATTCTTAACAGCTGATTACTTCTAATTTGAAATAAGAAGGTTCTAATTTTACCAAGGTGGAGAGGGCCATGACCAACACACTGTAGTAGGCAGCACATGGACCTGGAGGTCAGCTGATCTCAGTTCTTTATTGTAACCTGAAGCAAAACATTTTCCCTCTCTAAATCTTAGTCTCTTTATCTGAAAAGCCTGGACAGTATCACCAGCTTGACAGGATTTGTGGCAGGATGCATACAGTAAGGAAACGAAGTTGTGTATGTGAAAATTTCTGCCACTTCCAAAGTGTGCAAATGAATACTAGTTACATCTGAATGAGGATACTTGGATCAGAGAGGTTAAGGGTCTCCCCAATGTTGCAGAGCAGTGATGGTCCTAGGACCTGAGACTCTGATGCAGGATCTCTGCTCTGATCCCAAAACCTCTGGAAAACAGGCAACATGTGGGCTTAGCCTGGTATATAGCAGAGGATAGAGACAATATGGAGAGCCTTGTCCTCACCATTGTTTCCCCTCACGTAATTTACCTTTAGTAGAAGATCAATTCTTTGCCTTGTATTATTTATTGTCAACATGAATAATAAGTACAGAATCGACCACCAGCCTTTAAATGTCAAGGAGGTTAGGCAGAGGGACATACCACAATTAAAAGCCTACTTAACAGGATAAACAAATACAATTCTCCTGAGGGTGTTTTGTCTCACTTGCCTTAGGTAGTTAACTTACTACAGACATTGAGAGGCAATTACTTGAGTCAATAAATGATTCCCACTCCAACTTGTGGATGGCTATGCATAGGATTTATTTTTAAGTTGACCAGAAAATCCTAATTTATTTTCTAATTGATATCAGCTGTTTCATCTGCCCTGTCAAACTCATGGCTCTGAAATATCAAGAGCATTTTTCTATCACTGCCAGGGCTCAAAAATGGCTGATACCAAGTCACTGCGGATGACCTCACATGGTCATTGACCAGCTAGCTATGATAGGCCAACTGTGTATTTGGTAAGCTGGTGTTCATTTGCTCACACCCAGAGGAAAAAGCAATTTGATGATGTGCATTGCTGGACAAGCAGGGGTTACAACTCTGCTTTGGCTTCTTTTTATCTTCATAATCTTTTGAGGATTGCTAACTTAACTTCTGGAATGTTAGAAGTCTTTGGAAATGGAAATGATGACACATTTCTTATAAAGAAGCTGGCAAACTGGTACATGGTAGGTGCTCAATTAATATGATATTTCGTCCTTCAGACAGAATGTGAGTGTTTCAGTTGTAAGAGCTTTACAACTTTCACTCATTTACAGTCTTCTTTCCAGTTCCCTTCTAGGTCTTCTTCTCACCTTCAAGGACTAGGGTTGGACTATTGCTCTTTCTCTATAGGAATAAGGCTTAGCCTGGACTTGGCTCCCAGATAGCCCTTTATATCTAATAGTGAACTGGAACCAAGACACACTTAAGCATTAATTCTAAAACCCCATATAATCCTCCTTGAATCATATTCTTTGTACCAAAGGATCAATTTGGCTGAATTTTTACTGAGACCACTTAGACAAAACTTCTATTGATTTATTTCATTTTGTTTTATGTCTAAAACTGGTTTATACATTTGTTTCATATATACTTGGTTTATACTTTTGGAGTAAAACTAGGTAGCAGGGTTACTAGGCTGTGAGTTCCTTGAATTAGAGACTTCTATCTAGCTTTATACATCTGGTCTTCACACAGGACTTAGAACAAGGTACAGAGAATGTTTCTGATTTGTCTTATTTGAGGGTTTTCCTACCCTCTGGCCACATGGCTACAAGTGTGATCTTCAAGTCCACTCATCCAGAGTCACTTAACTCATGTTTTGCTTTTAACATTTCTTGGGTTTTTACTTTAAAGGCTCTGTTCCATTCAATAACACCCTAGTGTGACTCAGAAACTCTGAAGTGACATACTAAATGCTCTCTAAAATACATTAAAAGTTTATCTCTGGATAAAACTTAGGATAAGCAAAGTGCTTGAAAAACAAACCAAAGACATGCAATTTAAAGTGTTTGTTCAGTTTAAAAATACATTGGAGATTGCTTATTGGTAGGAAATGACCCAAGAAAAGATAGGCCAAATAATTCCACCTGTCTCTTCTTCTGTCGCATTCCATACAGTTTTGATATGCATGTATAAAAATAATAATGATAGCTAACATTTATTAGCTATGAATGGCTAAGATACTAGGAGCTCCTGCTATGTACCAGGCTCCAACCTAAAGGTTTTTCATGTTTAACTATTTGTTCCTATAATAGTCTCATGGGGCAGGTGCTGTCATTGTCTCCATTTTATAATTGAGGAAATTGGTGCACAGAAGGTTTAAATAACTTGCCCAAGGTCACACAACTGGTATGTTGTATAGACAGGATTTAAACAGAAGTAGTCAG
Source organism: Balaenoptera musculus (assembly GCF_009873245.2). Lineage (NCBI taxonomy): Eukaryota > Metazoa > Chordata > Mammalia > Artiodactyla > Balaenopteridae > Balaenoptera > Balaenoptera musculus. The sequence continues at coordinate 43,904,974 of NC_045793.1, forward strand.
ATTCTAAGTTTAAACAGCAGAAATAGTCAATATCAAATGTATTATCCAAAGGATACAAGAAGCTAACATCCACTGGAAAGGCACACTTGTCATGAACTTCCAATAAGAAGTGTAGCCATACATTTCAATGTCAAATAATTCCTTTCAAGTGAGGCCAAAACAAGAGCAACCATACATCTTAGGCAACGCTAAGCTTAGACAAGAAAAATATTGAAAATCTTTATTGTCATTATCATTATTAAATATTATATAAGCATTTAAAATGTTCATAAATATTTATTTGAATTATATACTTATAAATTGTATGCGTACATGCACATGTGTGCATGTGTGTATCATATGTACCTATACTTACAGGGCTATATAATGAGATATATATATTATATGGATGTATAGCACATGTCTCAGACATCTATATATTCATCGTATACACTATAGATGTATGAGTAATATAACTCAACCTAATTTAAGTATGTCATTAAAGGGTTCTGTTGCAAACACCTCTTGTTCATCTCTTCCAGTACTCTTAGCCATACCTCTCATTGTAATTACCTCTACAGGGGCAAGTCCTATAGTCTTCCAGAAATTTCTGACAGGTGCAGCCTAATATTTTCCTGTTTTAGACCCCTCTCACTTCCTATCTTTGGGCATCTCTGGAACAGTTAGCACTCACAAATGAAATCTGGGGAAGCAGACGCTCTGTACAACAACGCTGACCCATGAGACTGGCAGCTAACAGAAAACTGCTTCTCCCTTTCTTCCCCAGGCTGATGATTCTGAGATACATTTCATAAAGTTTCCCAAAGGCTCATTCACAGTATGAAGTGACCAGCCACCCACTGGGTGGCCAACTTAGGATGCAGTTGGATTTCCCTCCTTTCCTGCTTCATTCCCCTATCCCTTGCTTCTCCTTTTTGCAATCACATTCTCGAATTAACCACTCATCATAAACCTTCACCTCAGATTTTGCTTTGGGGGCTCCCAGGCTAAGATGGGCACTACTTAACTTATATTTTCTCTATTCAATTATTTATTATATTGCTAAGATACAGTAAAAATTAGAACTTCAACAAGTAATGCTGTAAGTTTCATTGCCTGTCAAGGGTCATCATTTCAGTTTATAGATTTTAAAAATAAGAACTTTCTGTGGGAACAGGTTGCAGGCTGCGAAACATTATTGCAAGCCAGCAATGGTCTGGTGATCAGAGTCTGTGAAATAGTGATTTATGTCACATGTATCTGGAAAACAAATTGAAGTCATTCTCCAAGCCAGATCCCTGTCTCAAGAAAAATTATATGGTATCATATACAAGTCCTGGTGGGAACATTATGACTTTTAAAGGGCATGCATTTTATTAAATGTATAACATAGCTATGTAAAATATTAGTGAGGGTGTTGTTGGGCTCATTCGATATGAAAAAAAATGAGGAGGAGGATGATGGATGAGTGTGGAATGATATATTGTGATTCCACTGTCAAGTGGCAGTTTCTTTTGCTGAATCAAGTTTAAAATCAGAATACTTCTCTGCCTAGTGAGCAGACTTTGCCATTTCTTAGTGACTATTAATAATTTGGGGAGTGGAGAAGGAAGAGAGCAGGCCAAAATGTCATAGTGGACATATTGGTCATTGATTGTTTAGGATCCTCTAGGGCAGGGTTTTTCAACCTCAGCACTATTGCTATCTCTCTGCTGGATAATTTTTGTTGTAAGGAGCTCCCAGGCTAAGATGGGCACTATTTAACTTATATTTTTATAAGTGCATTATTGGATGTTTAGCAGCATCTCTGGCCTTGGCCCACTAGATTCCAGTAGTATCACCCCCATCCAAGCCATGACAACCAAAAATGTCTACAGACATTGCTAAATGTTCCCTGTGGAACAAAATCTTTCCCAGTTGAGAAACACTGCTTTAGGACAGTGCAGATGCTGATTGACTGGTGTGTTGGGATGTCCTCCACACAGAACAGAGGGGTTCAAGGTCTTAGAATGAGGTTCTTCTGAGAAGATCTGGGACAGTGAAACAGTCAAATTAAAGCAAGGTTTACTAATACTCCACATATGTGCAGTAGGTAAAGATAAGTAGCCTAAAACTTTTCTCGGACTTTGGTGGTACATAAGAGTCACCTAGAGAGCTTGCTTAAAACAGATGCCTGAATCCCACCCTCAGCAAGTCTGATTCAGTAATTCTGATGTCCTGATGAACCTGATTCAATAAGCCCAATGCTTTGCATTTCTCATGATCTCCTAGATGATGATCATGCTGTGGGTTTGTGAACCACTCTTTAAGTAGCCTTGGGCTCAAAGTCAAAAGACCCTGACTTCGGGCAATTCACTTAAACCCTATTATTTTCCATTTTAAGTAGAATGGGATACTTATGTAGATAAAAGATAAATAAGCAATAAAGGGAAGAGGGGACAGGATAGAAATACATAAAGGATGTTAACTGCCTTGTTCACCACCACTGTCACACAGCTGCTGTCAAACAGCTGCACTCAAAATGTATCCTTTAAATGAATTAGTAATGTATAACTCTGAGATGAAAAAGAAGATCGCATGAATCACAAACACTGTTTGGAAATTGTAGCAGTGTTTAATTTTTGCTGATTATTAATGTATGTTTTAATCTATTAATAATAAATACTTTGCATTATGAATTTATTTGTGTTGTTTTTCCTGCACATTTCATTAATCCTTGGGGACTATGAGAAGCAACGTATTGTCAAAAGGCAAGACAAAAAGAAAAAGAAAAGCATATGTTGAGACTTGCATTGCCATTACAAATTGAGTAAACAAGTATTCTCTTGTCTCACTTCCTACCCATGTGGCACTGTTCATCCATGTGCACCGCCTGGCTTCTAGGCCATTTCATGTACCTATGGATAGACCAGTGAGGTGGTTCATGAGCTTACAGGTGTTACAGGTGTTCATATCTAATCTTGTTTCTGTTACTTGAGTCCCCACCTATGACCATATGGGTAGGCAAATGATCTAAATTGTTCCAATACCCCTATTGCCCCATTAATTGGACAAAGGGGTGGGCATGTTCTATGATTAGTTTTTATGTGTCAACTTGGCTAGTTGATAGGGTCCAGTTATTTAATCAAACACTAATCTATATGTTTCTGTGAAGCTGTTTTGTAGATGTGGTTAACATCTAAAATCAGCTGACTTTAAGTAACGATTACCTTTGACAACGTGGGTAAGCCTCATTAAATCAGTTGAAGGCTTTAAGAGCAAAATCTGGAATTTCCCAAAGAAGAAACCCTACCCCAAGATTGCAGCATTAATTCTTGCTTGAGTTTTCAGCCTGCCAGCCTTCCCTACAATGTGTGTATGTATATATGCATCCTAGTTCTGTTTCTCTAGAGAACTCTGACTGATACAGTATGTGACTGAGCTTTGACTCAATCAGAATCCTTCCCCAGGATTTTTTAAATCCCCTTTTATCTCTGAACGTGAATTTTCAAGGATGTGGTAGAGCCGTGAGCAAATATGGGGTCGGCTGGTTTGAGAGCAATGAAGCCAATATGCAAAGATGCAAAAGTCAGAGATGGAGACAGAGCATCTCAACAGACAGAGAACACCCAAACCCTGACCCAGGGTATTCTGAGGTCAGCTGTAACCCCTCTCGCAAAAAGTCAGTACTGGAGTTCCAGTTCTGTTTTTTTTCTGAGTGAGTCTCTTGAGACCGCTTGGTTGGAGGATCATTCATGGGGAGTGATGACTGTCCTTGTTTCCCATGTAGAAAAACTACATGGGCCTGAGCAAATACTGTTTTCATGCCTAAACAAATGCTAAAGATAAATGTATGCTTCAGACACCTCTGTTGTAATGCACTCTGCCATCTTCAGACCCTCTGCTTAAATAGGTCATGTTTATACTATTTGACCCTCATTACTGTCAGCTGATTGGAACAAGGCTGGACATCTTACTCAAAGAGAAGCATGTACAGACTGGCCAGTGACCAATCCCTTGTGATGTCTGGCTCAGAAAGATGGGCTGGACTGCTCAGATTCCATCCTTGGGAATTTGGAATTTGGCAATTTTGAACCTGAGTTAGAAGTAGGGGTAGATAGCAAATCAAACTCATGATGTCGAGTTGAGGACACAGCAATTTGAAGTGTATGTGTACAACATAAAAGAAAGGAGATCGGGGAAGAAGAAGCCACTTGGTCAACAGAGAAACATTTAGAAGTGAGAAGCAGGTACCATGAGAGAGAGGCCGTGCAGCTGAGTGAGTTCCAGTCCTATTCTCAGGAGGTGCAATGATGCTAAGTAAAGTGGAGCTTCCTTTCCCTGAGTTATACTGAGGTTAGCCTCCAACCTTTCCAACCAAACAGGGCCACCTGGAACACGTTCAATGGGATTGGGAAGTGCTTATCATGGGTAGAGCCCCAGACTGTGACATTTTTACTAAAAACAAAACAGGAAGTGATTTTTAGATGACAAAGCTTCCTAGAAAGGAACATCAACTTGCAAAATGTAAATTCCAAATCGTCTGTTAATCATCTGTTAATGTTTACAGGGAGCAAACAACTCTCTGTGACTATTTCTTAATTAAATGATTTTTTTCCCTCTGTGAATACTGGTATTTTTGATAAATATAACATCTTTGTATGCTATTAGATAGTTCATAAATCTTATTTTTGTGGCAGGAGAAATCTTTGGAAGGTGATGGATACATGTATGGCCTCGATGGTGATGATGGTTTTATGGGTGTATACTTACCCCCAAATTCATCAAGTTCTATGAAATAATAGGTACAGCTCTTTATATTTCGATCATACCTCATAAAGTGATTTTGAAAATCTCACTTTTGCTATTGTAGTTTTTTTTTAAAAGAAGAGGAAAAAGCCCACAAGTAATCCCATTTTAAGATGACAATAAAATTTAGGGCACAATAAGGATCCATACCCAACGCTAGCCAGATTTTTGAAAAGAGGAAAAACCAATGTGATAAAAGAGGAAGAAATGACCTCAGTCTTAGAGGAAAGTGAAAGGGCTCTTGAAACAAACTGAGAAGGTTAAAAAAAAAATTGCAAATCCTATACCAGGTTGTGTTGTCATCTTTTCCCTAAAAGGGAATGCAAATTATGTCAGTCCAGAGACGTAATCTGGGACTAATCAGAGATCAGCGTTAACATGCACAGCTTGGGAATGGCCTTCTCAATAGGCGCTTAGTGTCTGACTGTCCATTTGTGGAAGATGGATGAGTGCAGGTGCCATAATAAGGCCATAGCATTTGGTTATGATAATGGTCCCTGACGACCAAAGCGATCCATAAATTATAATTGAACTACAATTGAGTGCAGGCAGCATGTGACACAATTCGTTCTAGTCACCTCATTCTAAATTCAAGCCTAGAATCGTAAATGCAGGAGCCGAAAGGCAGGGGTGAGAGTTCTATAAGGAATCCTGTTCCTTCCTTCAGCTTCCCTTTGTGGTTTTTAATTGGGAGGTGTTTAAAGATCAGAGCTTTATAAAATTGTCTCAAGATAATGGTCCTCCCTGTGGACAGGTTTCTGCAGAACTTTTAACAGTACGGGTCAAATGTGGTGGTCAGCAAAAATTGTCTACTCATTCATTCATTCATTCATTCATTCCATAAACATTTCCTTGTTGCTTAACTGTGTGTTGGAAATTGCTACACTGAGGCTCACAGTCTCACAAAGGATGCAGCCACATATAGATAATCTAGAACAATGTACGGTAGTATTCGAAGTACGTTCATGGAGTTCTATGGAAATTCCTAACAAGGAATGTCTAAAACTACCTGGAAGGGTCAAGGGAGCCTCCTAAATTTGGTGTGTGATATCTAAGCCAAGTCTTAAAGGATGTGCAGGAATTCACCAGGCAAAGGAGGAGGAAGTGAAACATTCCAGGTTCAGGGGCTGAATGAGCTGACAGAGTGTGAAGCAAACTGTGATATAGGAAAAATTCACACTGTCTCTCAAAAAGCACGAGAGTGCTGCTTTACTTTAACCCGCCCAGTTTCAGTTACCATTTTACAAAGTGAGCACCTACTATTACCTTAGACACTTGCAAACATTTGGGGTTACAAAACAGGATAAGGCATGAAGCCCATCCGCTTATAAAATATAATTCTGTAGCAAAAGGAATTTAAATAACTATAAAAAGCACCATCATGGAGGTATGAACAAAAGTCTGTGGAAGTCCCAAGGAAGAGGCGAAAACCCAGATTAGTGACAATTTTATAAAGAAGATGGCTTTTGAGCAGGGACTTATGTTCCTTATGCAAGACAGGCAAATGAAGAATTTCTCAAGTGAAGAAGGCATGAATTGCAGGCAGTGTGAAACTGGAGAATTCGTTTTCTCGAAGGAGGGAAAAGTCTGGAGCAGTGCATTCTCCAGGAGAGGCTTGGGGGGCCTGGCAGGAGAACCTCAAAGTGACCTTTCAAAGGAGACCAGGGAATTTGTTATGTTTGAAGTTATGTTTCCGTCACACTACCTTGTGTAGATTTTATATTTATTTTGAGTGGCTTGTGTAGAGGTGCACGTGGAGATTGTGGGAGAAGTAAAATCTACCTACTCCCTCTCCAAGGCTCCATTCATCACAGAACTAGAGATGTCTAGAGCTCTGGAACCATCTTTCCCCAGGACAGACAGCAAGGGCATGTCCCACTAAGAAGCCTGGTTCCACAGCCCCTCATCGGGTTCAGAGGGTCTCTGGAGTTTCTTACCACTGCTCTTGTTCCATCTTCCAGCAGAGGTGTCTTGGTAATAAAGGCCTCCTTAGGGAGGCAAGAACTAAACTTTAAGCACAATTATTTTCTTTCCCAAAGAAACCAAGGCAGTCAAGATGTTATCACTCATGGAGTGCCAGTGCAGGGCAGGCGGGGACATAGGCTTGTTTGGGAAACACATAGCAAAAGGAAGAAGTATGTGTATTGAGGGGCCAATGAGTAAAGCTGATAGGATGGAGATGGTCTTGTCCAGTGTCTAAAACTTTTGAGGAGCTCAAATATGACCTAGGCAATTCTTGTTTACAAGAAGAATCCTGAGTGATGGGTGGTATATGCCATAGAAAGAAAGCAGGCAGATAGCCTGACTGTGGATCCGGGTAGTATTCCTTCTACTTAGAAGACAGCAATTTGTGAAAGAGAAGATGAGCAACAGCACCTAGTCATCAAGCAGCGAAAGAGGTTATTGGGATCTAGCCAGCAACATGGCCACCTTGCGTACTTCCACAGTACAGCACAGAGCACCAGTCTAAGCAGAGATCAAGAGTGCATGTCAGGGAAACCGAGGCATGAGCCCAGTCCTAAAAATAGATAGGCATAGGACAAGGAGAAAAGAGACAGTGGAACGATACATATTAATGGCTTCAAGCATGCCCAGAACTTGCCCTGCCTGACATATCTCATGAGCTTATAAGCTTCAGGCTCTAATGGGATTTCTGTTCTGGTTGGGACTGGCTTTAGGAATAAATGTGCCTGTGTCTGGGTGTGCCCTGGTGGGAGTGGGAATAACCTGGAAGGGCCAGAAGGAGGCAGAGGAAAGGAGCAATGATCTCAGAATGCCATGTAGGTACAACTGTATAGGAGCAGCAGCAAGCAAGCTGAGGTCTAGCAGGCTATGCCTGGGAGCCTGTCTTGGGAACCACCACTGCTTGGACTACCATTCTCCTGGGACACTCTGTTGGAGGCTCCAGGCAGGAATGCTGAGGGACACAGCACAGTAATGCACAAGAAACAGAGCACTAGGATTGAACTTCCATGCCCTGAACACATTCCTTAGCTACTTCTTAGTGATTCGGAGTAGGTTTTCCAGTCTACACATTAGTCATAGCCATAGTTCCTTCTTCTTTTGTTTTTTTTACTCAGCCTCTGGGTACCATTGCTTATTCAAATCACAAATGAGGGGAAAGAAGAGAAGAAATTTTCTGAAATAGTTTACACCTCTTATAAAGTTTGGAACAAAGGAGGAATGTTGACACATGACTTAAATGGGCCAGATTCCCAGAGGATACAAAGCTGGAAACTTTTTTTCTGGCATAGAATATACAGGAAGAATCATCTCATGAAGGACCCAAGAATTCAGAACTTAAGAACACTCTATTGCACTAGCATATTGGGTCAATCAACAGAGGAGAAGGGTGTGAACTACTGGTAGAGCTGAAAAACACTGAAGTATTTTGTATTACCTATTCATTAATGTCCAGCAAATCATCCCCAAGCTTAGTGGCTTAAAACAACAATAATTATTTATTATCTTATGGTTTCTGTATGTCATGAACTGAGGATCAGCTTAGCTTGGGAATTCTGGCTCAGCCTCTCTTATAAAGTTGTAGTCAGAGGTCGGCTGGGCCTGCAGTCATGTGAAGCCTTGCCTAGGGCTGGAGGCTGTAAATCCTCCAACGTGGCCCACTCTCATGGCTGGCAAGTGTGTGTTGGCTATTGGTGGGAGGCCTTATTTCCTCCCCTTACGTTCCTTCCATGGGGTATTTAAAATATGGCAACTGACTTCCTCTAGAGTGAGCAATCCAAAGACCAAGGTGGAAGATATAATGTCTTTCATGACTCGTCTTGTTGGTCACACGCCCTCACTTCTACAGTGTTCTACTAGCCTTGCTTCAGTGTGGGAGGGGACTACACAAGGGCATAAATATCAGAGATGAGGATCATTGGGGGCCAACTTAGAAGCCGGCTACCACAGTCTCTAAGTGTCCCATAAACTGTTACCTCCCTGCCATACCTCCATGACTTTGCATGTTCCCTTTACATGAATTTTCTGCTGCCTTTTCTTCTCTTTCAAGGGCCAGCCCAAAGTTCCCTTCCTCTGAAAGCACTGCCAACACTTAAAGACAGTACTTCACACATATATCTATTTTAGAGCTTATGTGTCTGTGTATTTGTTAGTCCTCTGATGGCAGGTCAAGGACACTTTGGGACTGGCATAGAGTTGCCACTCAGAAGTGCTGGATGAATGAATGAATGCTTATCATGACACCAAAGTACTTTGATGGCCTGTAATTCTCATTTGCCCTCTGAGACTTCAGGATAAATCTCAGGATGGTCATCATAAACCAAATTCTCTCCTATAAATAGATGACAGGAGTAGGAAGTACATAGCTTGACTTGGCTCCATGCAAACTTTGCTTGGCGTGACCCTCCTTACAAGCATCTTAATTACAAAATTCCAGTAGAGGAATATGAGCACAAAATTCAAAAGTTACCAAAATATTATTTGCACGAATTTATTTTTAAATATGTCCTCATCTCACCAAACCTTATCAAGTCAACCAAATAAAAACGTCAGGGAAATTGCAAAGCAAGAGAACATCAACCAAAAAAGGGAGGGGGACAGGGAAGCTGTAAGCCAAAAGCTAACAAATAAAGTTGGTAGCCGCTGGGGTGGGTTGCCATAATTACCAAATTTGAAACATAAATTATTTTCAAGTTGGCTTTCATTCTCCAAACTATGCTTTATTTAATCCATTCATGAGAGAATCATGATGTATCTGCAAATCAAGGATTGTTTTTTAGAGGTTTTTTACTCAAAGTGTATGATAAATTGAGTAGTCTTGATTGCAGTTTCCCATTTAAATTCTCTCAGTGAAAAAGCCTTGCTCAGAAAACCATTGGCATAAATAAGGGACCAAGGGAATGAGAACTGCTTGGAGCAAAGGGGATTTTTGAAGAAAATTGACTCTGGGCCCAGGACCTGAGGACAGAGCAGTACTCAGTGATCCTGGCCAAAGGGTTCTGGTTTTCCATTGAGGGCCCATCTTGATAGTTGATCTATTGAACCCTGTTTCTGGATTCCTGCTACTTGGGATCGTGGCTCTCCTGACCCAACAATGCCTGTGAAGCCATGGTACAGGCAATCACTCTAAGGCAGGGGCAGACATACTGAACTTCTTGGGCAAATTTCTTAATGTCCATGTGCCTCAGTTTCCCTGTCTGTGAAATATAGATAATAATACTTTCTACTCTATAGGGTTGGTTATAGTAAACACAATAGGTTTATTAAACATATTCTTTTTAGAAAATACCTCTAACACTTCACGACTTCCCTCTCTTCCCAGCTCTGCCATTCTCTCTCTCCTAACACTCCTCTCCTACCTTGAACTCCTTACATAGGGCTAGTGTTAATTTAGTAATTGTTTCCTTTAGGAAGACTTTCTTGGTTCTCACCCTTCCCATGAACAAGTTTCCTGCCCTTTCTATGAGATTCTGAGCATTGGGTGATATATATGAGCATTCTAATAAAGACAAATTGCTAATCTGGAAAACGTTAGTCATCCGTATATAGTATGTAGAAATGCCAGCTCACAAACTCAGGTGTGCAAAAAATATGTATATATTGCATTTCTTTATTCTACAGAAGCTATTGTGAAACTTGGCCTTAGTCATCCTCAGGGTAAACCCTGGATGGATTGGTGAGTGACGGGTAGGGACATCTGGTCTTTGGTCCCGGGCACACCTGGGTTATACTGTGATGCCAATCATCCCTTTCTGCTTGGATCCTTCGGAAACATCACCTGTGGCCCTATCTGCTGAGACACTGCACACAGCATTCCTTTCTGGGGTCTCGGCCCCTCATCAGGATGCTAATGGGAAGCCAGGCTGATCCCCACTGTGCCAGGATGCCTGTACTCCACCTTTCTCTTAATGCAGCCCAAGTCTTTATGGGGGTAGGACATGGGTGAGCCCGACTCTCGCTTCTGCTTCTCCAGGTCACTCTGCCTCTGCCACTGAATACCCTTCATCCCTTTGCTTCTTCCACAAACCCCTAGACTCTCTATAAGTGTTTATAAAGAAACTACCAGGTACTATTGCCAGTGACTTCTGCTTTCTGTCCTGCCACATATACCTTATCTGTGCAATGAAGCACAAACAGCCTGCAGGAATGGGCCAAAGAGAAAAAGGGAAAATCAGAGACAGTGAAGACAAAACAAATAAAATAACATCTCAAGATATTATCCAGGAACTTCCCTGATGGTCCAGTGGTTGAGACTCTGTGCTTCCACCTCAGGGGGCATGGGTTCAATCCCTGGTTGGGAAACTAAGATCCCGCATGCCATGTGGCACTGCCAAAAAAAAAAAAAAAAAAAATATATATATATATATATATATATAATCCAGTCCTACAAAGTTCCCAAGACACGAGGTTCACGGATTTTCACACTCTGCGGAGATGGAGGGCAGGGAGGATTGTGACCTCCTAAAGACCCCGCCCATGATCTTCAGCAGCTCAGTCCCAAAGAGAGGGTTGCGATGCCCAGGCTTTCCATATGTGGAAACCATACCTGTGAGCCTGCTGCCTCTAGCCCACATTTATATTCCAGGGCTGGACCCGACTAGGGGGTCAAGCAGGGTACAACCAACAGCTAAATTGACTCAGTGCCTCACATGCCTTTTTCCGGCGGGCAGTTGCCATTTAGGGGCATCTTGCTGGGAAAATCCATCCCTTTCTGCCAGCTGAGTCCCTATATTTATGAACAAGTGAACCTTCTACCAGCATTGCTTGGAAGATGCAGACAGTGTTCCCAACTTTAGAAATATAGTTATTTGTCATCTGTCCTTTACCCAGAGCTGACTGAGGGATGTGTTTTCTTGTTACATCAACGTGCTCTACTGCTCTTGGTGTGAAAAGATGACAGATGTTAATGCTTTTGCCATCTGAGTGTGTGAACATGTCGGCAAAACCTGGGGGTGTTTGCCGGAAAGGGGCAAGTGTGTGAGCATGTGTGACCGTGCACACACACACAGACACAGACACACAGAGTCTCACACACACACACACACACACACCAGCACATGCAGCGTCACTGGATTAGTGAAGTCTAGACCAGGATCAACCCTACAAAATCTTGTCCAAATATTTAAAAGTACAGCTTTCTGGCTTTCCTCTTAGTAAAACGGTTCCTACTTTTCAGAACTGTTTTCTCTTTTGCCTTGTGTTACCGGTTTTCTGAAGAAGCCGACACCAATAAAGTGATCTGTTGCGTTTTCATCATAATTTATTATACTCATCCATTTAATTGTCTGGTTTCTCAGCAAACTTAGGCATCTATTATGCCCACCATCAACTTCAGAGCTTAGCCACAGTAGGTGCCAAAAACCAGAAAGTACCTTTACCAACATCATTAATTTGCATTTAGAACTTCTGGACTTGATGACATCTAGTATTAATCTGGTATAACTTTTAGTCTCATGTTATTAAACCTGTGTTTGTTTCATGCCAGCTGTGAGCCAGATTCTTTGCCTAAATGTCTTACATCCCTCACCAGAAAGTCGTGAAACTGAAAATGTTTTCCTTAGGAGGGTTAACTGACTTGCCTGTTCACCCAGCTGGTAGCAAAGTTGGGATTCAAATACAGATCTTCCTTGACTCCAGAGCTAGCATTGCACCACAGTCTCTCCCACAACTGAACTGTTGTATTCATGAACTTGTGAGCTAGAAGATGCCTAGAGAACGTCTGACCTCTTCATCTTTTAGATGAGGAACAAAAATGATAAGTGATCTACCCAATGGGGTAGCAATAGGAAACAGTTATTGGGCAAACCTGGCTCCCACTCCTGCACTTGTAACAAATAATTATCTATCCTCTGCAGAGGGTAAGGAAATCCACCAAATACTATGGTGTATATAACGTGCAGAAGGTGGGGCCCCTGCTCTTAGGCAGTTATTGCCTGCAGAAAAATAAAGAACCAACAGCCGTAAAGTGCTGGCCCCCATCAGAATGCTTCAGGAGTGGGAGGAAGGAGGAAGACACAGAAAGGCTTCTTGCCAGACGTCATCCAGCTAAGTCTAACAATAAGAAGAAAGCCGGTCACTGAGGGCTTTGCCTATGTCGTGATTCAGGAAGCATTGCTCTCTCCTGTCAGGGCACAGGTTCACCTGGCCTCTCCTTTGCCATCAAATCACCATTGGAAGAGCCTTGTAGTCCCGGATTTCCAATAGGGTAAGAGATTCCTAAAGGCTGTCTAGAAGAGGGTGGAACATCAGCTCTCTTCATTGAGAGAAGTTGTTAGGAGGACTGCATGGTAGGCAGATACTTTTGAAATATTCTCTTGAAGGGAAGTGGCTTCTTTTGATCAAATTTAATTCTGGAAGTAACTCAAGTAAGAGGGTTACACAAAAGGAATTTTCCTTTGGATTAAGTTGAACTGTTATAAATAGCGTAACCTGATATCTTGATTTAAACTACAAATGAATTTCTGGCAAACATACATTCTGATCTCATGTTTGAGCAGATAATCACCATGTGTTGCCTGCTTCTATGGGTGACTGGATTCCAAATAGGATGTGTCAGGTTATCATCTTGCTTGAACCTTCCGACTTATCATTGCCCTCAGAATAATGTTCAGCCCCCTTGGAGAGGCTCAAGAGTCTGTGGATGAACTCCCCCCACCCAAGAGATCCATCCCCGGCATCCCTCCTACCTTCCTGCACTTCTAGGTTGACAGATGTTCTGCACAAAAATATCAAAATACCAGCCAGGAAGGGGGCATTGGTCATAGCTTAAAAATACCACTTTGCTCATTTTAATAAATCATTTGCAATGTGTGCTTGATGAGATTTTTCAAGTTTTAGGAAAACTTCTATAATTTTAGAGCAATTCTTGGTGTTGCTGAAGAAAACACAAATCTGAACAATTTTAAAATATTCATGCTTATAAACAAAGGAAAAATCCCGAATTGTCCTGTTCAGTACTGGATGTTAGCAAGTGCATGCTACCCAGTGATCTTGCTGTATACTGGACACCAAGCAAGCTTGCCTGAGCCAGAGATTGGATAGACACTACCAACACCATTTCATTTTTCTGGACATGTAGAAGAGCATATTCCCAAGTCTCTCTTGCAATTAAGTTTTCTCATGTGGCTGGGTCTCACCAGTGGAATGTAGGAGGAAGAAAGATACATGACTTGCAGACCAGGACATAAAGCCCCTTGCACGATCCTCCTGTCTCCCTCCTTCTCTTTTACTGCAGTTCTGGATAGACCGAAGGAGCCTGAATCCCTAAGTTACCACAAGTAACTGCCCAACCCTCAGAGAAGAGTGTCGTGCACAAGAAAGCTTTGTTATGTCATGAGATTTGGGAGTTTCTGTTACTGCAGCATAGCCAAGCATACCTTAACTTATACTTACTCCTCTCTTGCCCCACCAGACATGACTCAGCAATGCTGGGCTAAGGCTGCTGCAGTGGATGCAGTAGGTCACCACCCAGATCCCCTCCTTCAGGACGGAGGAACTCTCTCCCCCAGCTTCCGGGAGTGTTGCCTGCTAAGGGCTCACAGCTGAGTCCTTCCCCAGGCATTGCCTTCAGCCAAAGGGAATTTCCCCTCCCAAGGTTACATGCTCTCCCCCCCACTCCACACGCACCACCCCCCTAACCCCCGGCCAAGAACAGCCCTGTCCTGTGTTGGACAGCTAAGGGCCTATAAAGACCTGGCTCCCTTGATTCAATTTGAGACCCCTCTGCAGAGCCATCCCAGCTCTAGACTCTCCATGGGGTCTTCCAAGGCCCCTGCTGCAACTAAGTTGCAGTTTAACTTGCTCAATCCTGCTTCCATATTCCCTCACAAGTCTGGTTCCCATTTTGATGATTCCCTAATAACCTTCCTGCATGCAAATCTCTGACTCAGAGTCTGTTTCCTAGGGAACCCGACCAGTGGTACCTCTTATTCCCATAACATGCTGGGTTCTCCTTTGTTTGATAGCTTTACCTATGCTGTCCCTTCTGCTCTGAACAATTCTGCCACCCCCAACCCAGATGCCTGCTGAGCCAATCATATTGGTCATTGACACCATCTGCAGCCCAAATATTATGTTCTCCATCTCTGCTGCTCCTCTGATGGATGGTTCCAGATGTACCCCCTTCTCACTTGTACCTCCTTCCATCATAGCATTTATCCCAGGTATTGTAGCTGTGGGCATGGCTGCTGTCCCTTAGACAGTAACTCATCAACAGTAGATAGGAGTCCTCTTCGTCAGCCCAGGGCTTAGCAAAATGCCTTACAGTCCAGTACTCATGAGAGCTGGAGAGAACAGTGCTTTGGGGAAGACCACTAGAGCAGGATAACTTTTGCAGATATTAATTTGGATTTTTTCTTTCTGTCTTGAAAGATTTGGAAAGGATGAGAGGTATTTTATCTTGTTTCCTCAAATGTTTATTCTCACCATTTATCAGAACTCTAAATTTAAGTTTCTGGAGGGCAGCTGCTCTTCCGAGTGTTTAAGAAAATCTAAACTCACTGAGGTTATGCTATATAGAAGGGGAGATGGGGGTGCCTTTGAAAAATTCCCAGTACATAGAAGTGAATGGAGGCATTGGTTTCCCCAAATACTGGAACCTGTGGTTCCATCCCTGGCAGCCAGAGGGGGAGGGGGTCTGGCCACGGTGCCTGAGGAGGACTAAAGCCCAGAATGTGGACTCTTGGAGGTGGGGAGAATGCAGAGCAATCAGTGTTGATATTTTATGTCCTGTCGGCCCATCATCGTAGAAATGCAAGGCCAGATTTTATTTATTTTGAAGATATTGTAACATTTCTTATATAAGAGATTATGGTTTAGAATTCACCCTTAATAAATTAATACTCAAAACAACCTAGAGTGAACTTCTCTGAAGGTAAGCGTATTTCTTTAACTGCCTGACTCTCTCGTCATCCTAGCTAGAGGCCTCTGTGATGAGTAATACTTTCTCCAAGGCTTGACAACCTCCTCCACTCCCTTTGTTCTCGTAAAACATTTTTCTCATATAAAATGCCCTTCCCTATGTCCGGCGTATTATACTGACCTTGGAAGCACACATCTGAATATATTACTTGGAGGTTTATTTACAGCTTGCCTTATAACTAAAGACAGGTTACTCTTTATCCCTTTGCAGGTTTGATAAAATGTTTGGGATTTAGGGGTTTGGGTAAGTGAATGCTGTTTTGGGGTGAAGGAGAAAAATAGATTTGCAGCATCTTAACAAGAGCCACCTGTCTTGGGAAGCATCCATGTCATCTGGTGATTTCACCACCTAATTAGTGATATTGTACCTACACATGTCACCAACACTTGAGAAAATAATGATAGCCCTGACTGCTATGGGAGAGGAGTGCTTAGGATGTGAGAGAATGAGTTAGCTAGAGCTTGCAGACAATTCTGTATCATGGACAGTCTAGCTTATTAAAATGCGAGAGTTTGACCCTTTAAGCTCTACACAGGTGTCCATAAATTCACCCCCGCGATTTCATGATAATCAAAGGTGTTGTGAGGCGAATAAAATGGGACCTCCCAAGGTCCTGTGAGGAAGATGAGCCCTGGTCTTCCCCATGTGGGCTGGTTCGGCTCTGTGTTCTCCTCCAGAGTCCTTCTCCGTCTTTCTCTGCCTGCTCCACCAAGGGGCTGAGCTCTAGGGACTGCATCATGGGCCTCCTTGCGCTCTGGTTTCCGGTTGGGAGGAGACATTTGCGCGGAGGAGACACCAGCAGGAAATTGAGAGGAGGGAGAGACTGGGGGGGTTTATTCCCTCAGCTCCCTTCTGGGTCACAGGTCAGCAGTGGGTGTGTTTCTCCATAGAAGGCCACAGCTCCTGTTGGTGACCTCCTGTTTCACCCAGAGCCACAGCTCCTTGTGGGTTTTGACGACCACTCCATCCCCTTGCCTGGTCAGCTCTAAGAGTAGTAATAGCTCCCAAACATTAAGGGTTCCAGGGCCTCACCATCCCTTCCTGGTTTTCTCTCCCCTTCCCACAATTTTATAAATAGTCTCTTCATTAATCTCTCCTCAGTTACCCCCATTTCAGTGTACAAACACCCTGATGATATAACATATTACCCTTAGATTCCCCCGCAGTGCTGTGCCTACAAAAGGTAGGTAGCGGTAAAGAGGTAGACCTAGCAGTTGTAACAGAGTCTTCCTTAGAAAATCCTGGTTTATATCATACCATATCACATTACAATATTATATTACTTAGATTAGCCAACTTCAATCTTATAACAGCATTTGTCTGCCTTTACTTATGAGGGTTTATATGTGCTCCAAAACTCACTTTTTAGACTACTGAAGTACAGGAGAGTGTTTCTTTAAAAACAAACAGGTTCTTCTGGGTGTTGACAATGTTCTGGGCTATTCTTTATCTAAATTCATCCAACTCTGTTACTCATCATGCTTTTTCACGGCTCCGTGTAGCCTTCTCACCTTGGATGTCTTTTCTGCCCATCTCCATCTCTTCATACCCTATTCTTTCTTGCCAGTTAACACCTCTCCTATTAATTCATCTACCTAGCCAATTTTTATTGTCTGCTAAATTTTGAGTGTCTGCTTCATGGCAGATGGCTCAATGAAAGAGACATATGAGAGCCTTCCCTAAAAATCCACTCTCTTCTCTTCTAGCTCTAGAATCCCTGCCCTGGTTCTGCTTGATCACATTCTCCTTTGCACTCTGAGTGTTACCTTCATGCCTATCTTTGCCCCTTTATCATGAGATTCCTGAGAACAGAAAATATGTTTTGATCTTTGCCATCTCCCTTAAGAACCGCGTACATATCAGTACATAGCATGTACTTAGTTAATGCCTGAGGAATCAAAGCAAATTACCAAGATAGTCTTACCCCTAAGGGCCAGCAAATGCCTTGGGCAACTGATCTGATATGGAAGAATGGTTTGACAAGCAGGGATCTTTGTCAGATATTCCAGAGTAGAGAACCCACGGGTTTTGGCCAATTTGAGCAACTTAGACTTAAGACAGTGACATTATAAACCCTAGAAAGAGGGCATTTCAGAGAGAACTAGAACAGAGAAGTTGCCCAGTCAGAGTATCCCCGTGACAAAATAAGGTCAGTACCCCTCCAACCTCCTCAGTCCTTCTGCTACCCGAAGCTTTAAATAACTAGCCAGGACAGCTTTAGTCACTCTGAAAAATTTATGTAACTTCTCATAAAGTCTAACCCCAACATTCCTCTCACACTGTGCTGACTCATTTGCCCAAAATATGCCTGACCAGTGAGGCAGAAATAATGATTCTTACTGGCTTTTAACTATCAGTCTCCCTAGGTCTGTTTCCCTTAGTCCTAGGGGCCGATTCTAATTTGGTACAGAAAAAAAAAAAAAAAAAAAAAAAAGTATGCCTGCCAATTTCCATCCTGGAACGGCTGAAGAAAGAAAATGTACATGATTATGGTAAAGGCACGTATATTTATATTAAAGTGTCATTCACAACCTCCACCCCCCACTTCACACTCCACCATCACTTCCATCACCAGCTAATTGTTTCAACCTAATTGCATCTTGGAGTTATGCCATTGTCCTATATTAAAAGAAATGAAGTTAAACATCACGGCAAGGAGATTCAAAATAACATCTTCTTTACAGAAACTTTCAGAAATCTCTTTCTGCTTCCCTACGGGGAATGGCTGTGAATTGACAAAGCAATTGATTTGATTTAACTTATGTTAGAAATATTGCGAAAGGCGTCACTGATTCAGTTTCCCTTTCTATACTGGATTTGTGAAAGGTTAGCCAATGTTTGCATCCCATTTGCAAAGAGCGTAGGCCTCTGAGAGGCACAGTTTTGTTTAACCCTCACTTCTGCTTCCATTTCTTATTTAGGCCTCTCTAGCCCTTTCTTTGTCTTCTGCCTTAATCTTGTCTTGGTATATCTTCTGTATCTTTGCAAGATGGCTATAAACTTTATGGAAAAGGAAAGGGTATACCAAAAATTTAAGGATTACTTTATTTGAACTCTTATCTTCCTACCTCAGGCAGGTAAGTCAAATCATTCAAATATAACAGTGATTACACTCAAATCGAGGGCCAAGATATAGGAGCACACATTTTACTTCCCCATCTCTAGAGGCCAGATGGAGAAGGAAAGAATCAATTGACAAAGAGTCATCACACTCCCACAATACCCACCTCCACCTTCCAAAATGATACCGCCTCTATTTTCTCCCAAGTATGACTGGTGTTTAGAGGTAATTGATGTCCTTGACGTACTCTTTGTAGGAGTTAAGGGTGAGAACACAGGTGTACATATTAATTTGTGTATTAAGGGTTACCTGGGCAGACTCTTACATATTGACTATGATTCATGCTTTTATATTAATTCATAATTGAAAAGTGGAATTCATTGATTCCATCTTAATACCTTACCATTTAGAGCTAAGCTGTGCCGTGCATCCTTCCTTAAATCTTACAAAAAAATTTGGAAAATCTAGGATCATAGACTGCTAAAGCTGTAAAGACCTTTGTAGTCATCAGTTGTTCCAAACATAAATGTGTGTATGTCAGTGTATGTTTTCTTAAACTTAGTTGCAGAATTAGCTTATGCTTGAAAAATAAGAATACAAAATTGCCCTGAAATATAAGAAGTAGAATGTAAGTCTGATCATCCCTAGTCATACTTCTCAGACTAAGTGCCATTAATAGGAGCTTGCATTCATTCATTCATTTATTCATTCATTCAAAAATATTTATTGAGCACCAATTATGTCTTAGGCTCTGTGGATCAAGACAGGAGACAAAAATAAATAAATAGATATAGAAAATAATATCAGTTAGTCATAAGTGTTACAAAGAAAAATAAAGTACAGTGGTCTAGAGTAGACTCTAGAGTGACAAGTGAGGTCTCTTTGGGTAGAATGTGACTAAATCGCAAAGGGAGAGGCAGATGCAAGTCCAGCAGGAGTGAGCTGGGAGTGTGCTAGAACCAGCCAAAGGGCCGAGGTAGCTAAGATGCTCTGAGGAAGAGGGAAAGTGTACAGGATGAGGTTAGAAATGTCAATAGTAGGCAGATTTTTTAAGTCCTTGAGACATTATAAGGAGATTTGTTTTTTCTAAGTGCCAGGAGAAACCACTGGGTGGTTTTAAATGGGAGAATGGCATCTTTAATAGCCAAAAAATTTTTGTATGGGGAGAAATGATCTAGGGGGATGCCTGAAGATTAATTTTCAAGGAGGCATCGTCCAGGGCTTCCTTAGTGGCACAGTCGTTGAGAATCCGCCTGCCAATGCACGGGACACGGGTTCGAGCCCTGGTCGGGAAGATACCACATACCACGAAGCAACTAAGCCGGGCACCACAACTACTGAGCCTGTGCTCTAGAGTCCGCGAGCCACAACTACTGAGCCTGCATGCCACAACTGAAGCCCGAGTGCCCAGAGCCTGTGCTCCGCAACAAGAGAAGCCACAGCAATGAGAAGCCCGCGTACCACAATGAAGAGTAACCCCTGCTCTCCGCAACTAGAGAGAGCCCACGCACAGCAACAAAGACCCAATGCAGCCAAAAATAAATAAATAAAATAAATAAATTTATAAAAAAAAAGGAGGCATCGTCCAGAGGGAAGAATTACTGTACATGATTTTTGTGTAGTGCTTATGCTTATAGCTGTTTCCTGTTGCTTTAAAGCCTACAAGAATATTAATAACAGTAAAAATTAATAATTAAGTATTAATTAATAAGCTTAGCAGACTCAGCAAGATCTACCTCCTATGTCATGCCAATACCTGAGTTCATAGGCAGAGCATCCAAATGAGGCAAAAGGACAATGGGAATCTGACACAGGTTCTGCTGACCCACCTGTCTAAGACAGCCTATGACTGTTCTTTATGCAAAAACTAATATCTCTCTATATATTTTATAAGATTTTTATTTTGAAATAGTTCAAGATTCACAAGAAGTTTCAACAATATTATAAAGAATTCCCAGGTACCCTTTGCCTAGCTTCCCCCAATGATAATATCTTACATAATACATAGAACATGTAAAACCAGGACACTGACATCTATATAATATTATTAACTTAGGTACAGACCTCATTTGGATTTTATCAGTTTTTACGTGCTCTCTCCTTAAATTATTTATTTGGGGGGAGCGGATAGTACTATGAAATTTCATCCCAAGTGCAGATCCAAGTAACTATCACCATAATCAGGGTACAGACTGTCCCATCACTACAAAGAGACCTTCTCATGTTATCTTTTGTTGTGTTGAAAGTCAGCTTTTGTTTTATGAACATTTCAAACCTGGATATGAAGAATATTTCTATTTCTGGCTTCTCTATTTTATTTTTGTTAAAATCTATAAATCCACTTAATACAATGTTTCTAAACCTTTAAACATCACAAACACATAAACATTTACACATTTCATGAATTCTCTTAAGTATTTAAACCTTGATTTTAAATGTAATTAATTAAATTCTCCAAAACATTGCAATAAAAATCGAGTCTAATTAGTCAACTCTTTAATTGATCCAGTCACCTGGGAAATGGACAACATTCACGGAGTATCAGAATGATTTCATAATTACTCTTCTAGTTTTTACTTACCCTAATACAAAAGTGATGATACTGTGATTTTGATTTATTTCTTCACTTTTTACTGTATTTATATTATACCTCCCCAGGGGTATAGTAATCTTGCCACACTCAAAAGAAAACACGATCTCACACATATCTGCTAAGATGATGGGTTCTGGAGTACTAAATAACTGTTTCTTGGTTATGGCACAAGATCTGGTTGTTTCTAAGCTCTTTCAAACCTAGATGGGTGCACCTAGGACCCTCTTCTTATAATCAGCCCTCAGTTGCAAATGGAACTTTTCAAGCTCATCCCTTTAAACAGAACAACCCCCAACACCACCCCCTGCCAAAAGAAAAGTTTGACTTTTTATACCCTACATTGAAAAACCCATTATCTTCTCAAGTTTTTTCATAATTTTGATATAGTCTGTTAGAACTTTTGGAAATTTGAGTATGTTTTATTCACATCTTATTATGATTTAAAGTGTTATCCAGGGTTTTGTAATTCATGAGATGAGAATTTGGTCTGTGCAGTCCGCTTTCCCCTTGGGTCCTCTGGCTGGCCCATCATCTTGATGCATTCTCTGGAACTCCTTTTCTACCTGGTTAGAGTGTATGAGCACTGGGTTCCCTCAGTCCTTCCTATTCTTAGTAGAATCCTTTCTTGACCCAGAAATATTTTGTTTGCTGACAATTCCCAAATTGTACCCATTCCTGCCTACATAGGTAAAAATTCAATATATACTTCGTAAAAACAGCACTCACCCACCTGTATCAACTATTCCACATGCATTAAAATGAATTAAAAATAAGCATATACTATTACAGTCATTGTTTTTATTTTACAGCTATCTTTTAATACATTTTATTAGATGGCACCTGCTTTTAAGGTTTTTGGTGACAATGTTGCCACAGCTTGGTGAATGTGTGCCCTGTAAGCAACACTCAGGGGTTTTCTGATGGCATCTTTGTGTTCTGGCAAAAGACATTCTACTCCCAAGTTGATTTTTTTTTTCAAGTCCCAAGACGTTAAGTCAAGGGAAAAATAGTTTAAGTGATTCAAATAAAGGATAAAGTCTTCATTAGTTCACGCACATCAGAGACAACCTGAAAACCACGTAACTCCCCAGACCAAAGCAGGATTGGAGTTTTACAGAAGAAGAGAGGGCTCTGTTTCCTCGTGGTCTGGCCTGGATTGCATTTTTTGGAAAACCTCTAACTGCTGCAAACTTGTGGTTGCAAGAGTTAGAGAATGTACTGGTTTCCCATGCTTCTTGCTCGGGATCTTTTGTACAATCCCTTTCAAGCAACTGTCAGAGCAATTCTTTTAAGAGCTATTTTTGCAAGCTTTGTGGTTTGTCACGGTTCAGTTGAGGGAGAGGAAAAGAGGGAAATAGCAGAAGGAAAAACGAAGGAAAGGAGGCCAGGGTCAAAGCAAGGAAAACAGGGGTCTGATGTAACTCATTTACAGAGGTCATCTTAACTTAATTATAAATTTAATTGTACCTGAATTAAAATAAAAAAGAGACGAGCTAAAATGAAACAATTAATAAACTTTATATCAATATTTCCTCACAACAGAAATATATTCTAAAAGATTCCTTCCAAAGCTAAGGGAATCCATAATTTTTTTAAATGGTAAAAAGTCATAAAAACAACTTTTTCTACTTGCTTTCATTTTAGAGAACATTGATGCCTTCCTGCTAATGATGAGAAAATTAACGTTCTCACATTTCCTCCCACAAACTTCCCACCCACATTCTTATTGCTGTTACAACAAAAGACAAAACAAGATGACCTTCTAGGACATATTTGACCAATAGAAATTTCTGCAGCGTTGGAAATGCTCTAGATCTTTGGCTATTGAGCCCTTAAAGACATGGCTAGAATGAACAAGGAAACAAAACTTTTCCTTTTGTTTAATTTCAATTAATTTAACTTCAGGTTAACCACATGTGGTTAGTTGCTACTGTAATGAGCACCTTTATTCTAAAAGATAATATAGATTATTTTCATGACCTGAGGCAGGGAAAGAGTCCTTGAACAGGACACAAAAAGCAGAACATAAAAGAAAATATCAATAATTTGTATTATATTAAAATTATGAACTTTTTTATGACATGCTACCATTAAAAGAGTAGAAAAGAAAACACAGAATAGGAAAAGATATTAGCAACACCTTTAAAAGAAAGGGCTTATATGCAGAATATATAAGGAACTCCTGTAGCTCAGTAAGAAAAACAGACAAGGCGAAAAGGACAAGGTACTTGAACTATAGGCACTTGCTTATAAAGGTAATTCAGATGGCTAATAAATATATGAAAAGGTGCTGGACTTCATTAGTCATCAAGAAAATGAAAATTAAAGCATACCAGAATGGCTTGAAGTTAAAAAGAGTGACATAAAAAGTGGTCAACGATATGGAGCAACTTGAACCCCTACACATTGCTGGTAGAAATGTAAACTGGTACAACTTTGGGAAATATTCTGGAAACATTATCTATTAAAATTGAACACACACATTCCCTATAGGTAAGTATTTCCAATCCTAGGTGTGAACTGAACAGAAATGTTTGAATACTACACAAAAAGACACATACGAGAATATTCAAAGAATCAGTATTCATTATGGCCAAAAACTAGAAACACCTCGAATCTCAAGAGCAGAATGATAAATTGTGTGCATTCAAGCAGTGAAACTTAACCTATTATAATTATAATTACATGTAATAACAAGGATAAATCTTACAAACATAATATTGAGCAAAACAAGGCAGACATAAGAGAATGACTCCACTTATATGAAGTTCAAAGATGGGTAAAACTAGACCAGAGTATTAGAAATCAGAATACTAATTACCTCAGAATAGGAAGAAAGGGGTAGTAATTGAGGTGGCCGTGAAGTGGGCTTTCCAGATGCTGGTAAGATTTTATTCTTTGACCCGATGTTGATTATACAGATGTTTACTTCATGATACTTTATGAATAATTACGTTTAGGTTTTGAATACTTTTCACTGTCTGTTATTCTTCAATAAAAAACCATTTTTAAGAAAGAGATCTTGAATCCAGAGAACAATCAGAAGTGACCAGTTCCTAAAGCAAATGCTCTCATTCCTTAAATTGTTTGCTAACATTGGCATGAATGAATGAATAAATAAATAAATCCCTCATTTAAAATTTTGCATTTTTAATAATGACTTTATGAAGTATTTTATTCATTTTCCCTAAAATGCTTATTCATAGCCTTTTCTCATTTTTTACGGGGTACTTATCATTTTTATAGTGATTTATGAGAACACTGTATAGTAAGGACATTATCCATCTGTCAATCAGGTTGTAAATATCTTCCTCAGTTTGTCATTTAATTTTGTTTGTAGCATAACTTTATAGTACCAAAGTTTTAATTTTTATTTCATCAATTTCCTCATATTTTTCATTTATGGTTTCTGAACTTTTTGTTTATAATAGCTGTCGCATTCCAAAAGTATAAAAAATATTTGCTTATGATTTTCTCTAGTATTTTCAGAGTTCCATTTTTAACATTAAAAATCTTCTAGCTATCTGTAATTCATTTTTTATTTATGGTAGGCACAATCTAAGTCTTTTTTTTTTCTTTTGTACATCTGAATGTCGATTGTCCAAGCAACAGTGTGTCCCATGCAAGAGTCATCTTTTTTGCACCAATTTGATTTCCTTTTAAATACGTATGTATACACTTACATATGTGTTTGTGTGTGTGTGTATATATATATATATATATATATATATTATATATATATGCCTTAGACTCCCTTAGATACTTGGATTTGTGCCTGGGTTCCCTATTAAGTTTCACTTATTTATATATCTAGTCTTATACCAATGTTGTGATGATTTAATTACTGTAGCTGATTAGCCTTCAGTGTAGTCACTGAAATGTAAATTTCACAATAGTAGGTTTCGCGTAATATTTTGGCTTCTTCGCTCACAGGCCTGGTGCCCTTCCATGAGCCTCTGTCCATGTGGCATCTCATCCTCCAGGTCCTCTCCCAGTGGCCTCTCTCTCTCGAAGGGTAGTCAGATGCTTACATGGTGGATGGCTTCCAAGCACACTGAAGTTTGTGCTGTCAGGTCTTTTTAAGGCATAGTCCTCTAACTGGCACCACATTACTTCTGCAGTGTTCTGTTTGTCAAGCAAGTCACAGGCTGGTTAGATTCAATGTAGGAGTGACAGCACAAGAGTGTGAATACCAGGAGTTGTGTCCATTGCGTGGTATCTTTGCAGACTAACTACCTCAGTGGACATTCTTGTCTTTGTCCTGGTGACAAGAATGTCTTAGGCTCTTCTTTGATATTTGTTGTTGGTTTCTAGCTTTTATCAAGATAAGGAGGGGCCTACCATGCACAGAGGTTTGTTTTGTTTTGTTTATCACAATGGGTGCTGAATAGTGTCAAATATAATTTGGAATTTATAAAGATAACCCTATGATTATCTCCTCTAAATATTTATGTAATGAATTCCATTAACAGAGTTCCTAACATTGAACCCTTCTTCCACGTCTGAAGTAAACCTTTTGTCTTAGTCTGTTTGGGCTGGTATGATAAAATACAAGCTACTAGGTAGCTTATAAACAAGAGAAATGTATTTCTCACAGTTGTGGAGTCTGGAAAATCCAAAATCAAGATGTTGGCAGATTCTGTGTCTAGTGAGGGCCTGCTTCCTGGTTCATAGATGCTGCCTTCTCACTGTGCTCCCCTCTCACGGTGGAAAGGTCTGGGGAGCTCTGTGGGATCAGTTTTATAAGGGCACAATTTCATTCTTGAAGGTGTCACCCTCATTAGCTAAGTGTTACTGAGACCAAGCTTATAGTGCTTGACACATGACAGGCCAGTAAGTCAAGAGGCAATTTTTGGGGGCAAGGAATAGGGACTTTATTGGGAAAGCCAGCAGACCAAGAGGATGGTGGACTAGTGTCCCAAAAAACCATATTGCCCAGGCTTGGATGCTAATTTCTTTTATAGAACAAAGAGGGGGAGTTGAGGAAGTAAAGCAAAAAAGGCAGTAAGTGTTGCAAATATTCCCTGGTTGCAATGTTGAAGCTCCAGGGCCATTCTGTCATTTGGGCAATAATTCCACATATTGCACAGCATATACCTTTTGAAATTATCCTACCCACTTTCTAAAATCAGGGCAAGACTCTCGGATTTCTTTGCCATTCCCTCGGGGAATGCTCACCACCTCCACCTCACTCTCCTGTAGCCTATAGTCCTCATGCAAGTCAATGACTAGGGACCCATCCCATCTGTTGATCAGGTATTTTGGGAGCACATCTGAACCCAAACTTTAGCCAGAATGGGTCCTCTACACTGTATGTGTTATTTTAGGGTATATTTTCTTCTAAGCTTTAGGAGCAAGGAGAAATTTGTGGAGCTAAATTTATATAAACCTAACACCAAGCATAAAAATAACGGCCTAACCATCTTCAAATGTTTATAACAATGCCACTGTATGTAAAGTAAAGCAGAGAAGTTGGCAGCTATCTGGTGATTTTGCTCAATAGATCAAATTACACAGTTTGGAAGATTCAGACTAAACCCCATGCTTTCAAAAAAAAAAAAAGATATTTTGAAATTATTTAGAAGATTATGAAAGTACATGCATTTAAGCTTGTGTGAAGAAAAAAAATATAAAGAAAACACCAGCAATAATAGCAACAAAACATTTTCAAAAAATCTGTAGGGTTTGCAAGCCTTTTGTGTAAGTTTTTTATCTAAAGCCAAAGGCAGAGAGAATGTAATAAAATTGATGATTAATTCAGCTAAAAATTTGAAGCAGTTTTGTCTTCAAGTGTTTGAAATGTCAAAAATATTTTTGACATCTTAAAATATCAAAAGAGAGCTAGGTTCCTTCAAGGAAATATTAGAACTAGAGCAATTTAGAAAAGAATTGCTTGGCAAAGAAGCTATGATGGTAGATTAGCTTATTTGGTATTTGAAACCATTAAAAAGCAACAATACTTTAAGAAGTGTGGTATTGGCCCTCCCAAAAGAGTATAAATCTTTGGAATTGCATAGAGAGAATATATGTAGACCAAGCAACACAATAAACTTAATATACAGTAAAACTAGCTTTCCAGTATAACTCTATACTTGAGGAGAAAGGATTATTTAATGAGTAATTTTAGAACGATTCAGTAACAGTTTTGAAAAAAAAAAAAGAAAACATTCATACCTTATACAACATCAAAATAAATTCCATGCCTTTGCACAAGCTGTTCCATCCACTAGGGGTGACTTCCTCCTGCTTGCCTACCCAGCAAACTCCCACACACCCTCCATAAACACTCACCTCAGTGCTTCTTTTGTGATTCCTTTCTAATTTCCTTTAAAAAACATAAATACATTCTATTCTCTACTCCCACTTTATGTGGGTAACTGTCTTGTGACAAATACAGTATGGCATTATAATAATTTGTACTTCCCTAAACAGAGTGTTTACTCAGTTCTTTTAACCTTTGCAATCCCAGCACCTGAACCAGTATTGGCCACAGAGTAGGCATTCAAAGGGTCTTTGATGAATGAATGACACATCAATATCCAGGCTAATACATACACATTAAAATTCCAAGCATGATTTCACAAAATGTTTGTGAAAATAAATTTTTTAAAAAATACATTGCAAAAGCATATGTACAATGAGATTACAGTTATAAAAGAAGAAGTATGGTTTTATTTACCCCAAAATAAAAGTATATGTTTATGCTAGGGTCATTAAAATATTTTCCATTGTTTCATTACCTTTACAAATTTTTTTTCTCTTAGCATGTCATCCTTGGGCTTAATGTAACTGTTACAGGATGTTAGAATGAGAATCTTCCTGTAATCAGTTTCAGCTGAAGCACCACTACAATAAATATTGGATTACAATGACAGAGAGACAAATCTATCCGCCACTCCCAAATGCAGAATTTATAGTTAATAGGAATCCCTAAATTTTTGGACACTTCCATGATATCAAAGGTATATAAAATATCAGAGAGAAGCTGTGGGGAGGAGTTCAGTAATTTTTTTTTTTCTTGGAAAGATCTGTTGTCTTGCTCTGTTTCCCCAGTTTCCTGTTTGGGGGAGCACATAGGGCATTAGAGGGCAAAAATGAGCCACTAGCCTCAAGGTCTGCAAGGCGGTAGCCCTTAGAGTAGACAGGGGGTTGTCTCCAAGGTCACCACTGTAAAGCATTGAAATTCTGTTCCCTGACATTAGGAAACATAGAAGACTGGTCCCTGATGTAAAATTGATGAAGTAAAGCCAGCTGTGGAATGTGGTCTGAGCTTACCCCAGAAATCTTAAGAGAAGAGAGGGCCTGAATAGTTGCTTTGTTGAGATTAGACTGATTTCCCAGGGGTTGTAGGGGCAAAGGACATATGAGTTTTCCCACAGTGAGAGAGAGAAGAGGTGGAACTAAGCTGGAATGGAATTGTTCAAGGTCCTGTCCAGCTGGAGGGATAAGGAAACCTCAGCAGAGAGAAGTTGGAAGTGTTGGTGTGTCCGAGTGGTGGGGGGAACTGGCGACCACGGGCTAAGAAAGGAGTCTTGGCAACTCAGGTAGAATATGTTTCTGCTTGAGTCGAGGAAAATGCAAGGGAAGGAGCCTAACAGGAAACCTCCAAGGGGTTCTCAGAAGCACTTTATGGGAAAAACTGGAAACGGTCAGCTTTCATCAACTGCAGGGCCCATAAAGCACAGTACTACCCACCTAGAGAGTATTGTCCTCTACCTCTTATCCTTCTAAGCCTTCCCCACGAGGACCTTGCTGAAGAGTAACACAAGTGGTAGGGGAAGTCAGCAGGACCGGCCTCCCTGTTCTGAGAAGCAGGTCCAAGCTGGTGAAGGGAAGAACATGTTATACCAATTTTGACATTTTGATAATTACAGGAAGCCGGACTTCATATATTCTGAACTGAGAGTGTTTGTTACTGAAAGCAAATGTTGCAGTGTTTCCTAAGAGTAAAGGAAAAGTGGCAAGCCTGCAGAAGAAAGATTACCACAGATAAAAGATTACCCCATGGGGTAATGCTTAAAGGGATGGTGGGAGATAAAAACTAAATTGTGTTCTGATTCCAAACCACACATTGAGCTTGTTCAGTATGTCAGTTGCATAAGGAAAAGCAGTCATTCTCCTTTCTTAATGCTCCAGTAAGTCATAGAAATAAGTCATCCAGGTCAGAAAGTTTGATCAGTTTTGATTTTTATTTTAAATATTATTTAAACCCTCATGAATTGTGGAACATCCTGCCATATTTCGTATGCTTTTGGATGATAAAATTTGCATCATTGATCATAAGGTGGGGATGGAAACTCATAGGTCATTGTGTCTTTTTTTTTTTTAACTTTTTATTTTGTATTGGAGTATAGTTGATTAACAATGTTGTTATAGTTTCAGGTGTACATCAAAGTGACTTAGTTATACATATACATGTATCCACTCCTTTTCAAATTCTCTTCCCGCTTAGGTTGTCACATAATATTGAGCAGAGTTCCCTGTGTCATTGTGTCTTAACCCTTCATTTTACAAATAAGGAAACCGTGGCACAGAGAGTTTAAATGACTTGCCCCGAACACCACTCCTGGTTAATAGCAAAACAGCTTCTGACATGCCATGCTTCCTTTTCTGATCCACTCCAAAATTTCCACAGTATGCTGTAGCTACACCCCGAGTCTGAAAGGAGTCTGAAAATAGAAGAGAAGTGGGCAGTTTTCCTAACAATACTAATCAGACATTGCAGTCTTCTCTAAGTGTCAGAGAGGGTCTCACAAAGCAAACTTTTAGAGAGTGTAGGAAGTTAATTACCTTCCTCTGTAATGCATTAGTCACCGGTCCTTGTAACCTGAGGCTATTTAAAATACAACTTGTATTTAGTAGCATGGATTCAGAAGACTTTAGACATTAATATGTCTAAGAGAGCCTCTTTTATCTAGTTTATTACATTTTCCTCTGACACGCTTAAAGGACTTTTAAAACCTATCTTGTGTTTAGTTAAAAACAATGAAACAGATTACAGAGAAAGAATGTTTTGATTGAAATTAATAATTACTTAATATGTCTCCTTCAAAGGAACATGAAAATGGGGCTTACATATTTAAGAGGGTTTCTGGGATGAAATTGACTAGGTTTTCAAATACAGGACTGAAGAAAGGATTGTCTGTTTCCAAATAACTCTCTTAACAATCTACTGCAGCACCGCTGTGTGTACCCATTGCTTTAAGGTAAAACATTGTCACCTAAGAATTCTGGGAAAATTCTTCCCACCTTATGATCACTGTTCCTCAGTGAGGATATGGTGTCAAGGGATTTAATTTTTAAGATGGGAGATAAACATTGGGTTTGTATGATATAGAAAGTAATACAGTGCTCAGAATGACAGTGGAAGAATCTCTGAATTTCTGCTCCTCCATAAAAGCAATGAGAACACTTGCAAAAATCAATTTCAACTTTTTCAGAATTCTGGAAAATTCCTGCAAAAATCTGAGGAATGTTTATTCAAGAAAAATAGATAAATCTCAGTAAAAAGAGGGAGTTTCGTGATGTTTTAACTTGCCTTATTCTCATCTCCTTCTCCCCCGCTCATGGTAGCCGTGAAAACCTAGCAGTGAGCCACTGGAGAGGGGTAGAACAAATCAGGAGCCACGAAAAAAAGCCCCATTCCCAAGAATTGTTATTATCTGATTTGTGTGACACCTATCTAGGAACCCCAACTTACAGGGCTTGTCTTTATCTGACCTGACTTGAGCTTACTCACTGCTACCAACATGTTCCCTACAGCATTTTTTCAAAACAACCAGTGGTGATTGTTTAATATCACAGCTGCCTAAAGTGCAATAACTGATTAGGAACACTTAAAAAGAAAGCTGATCAAAACTCTTAAAAGGAAAAGCTTGGAAATGAGATTTCAATAGTTTGAAAAGCTTTGACATATTCTAGAGAATCTAACAGACTTCACACATATGCTGGGTTGTGCACACGCTCAGGAAAAATCTGAGAAGGTCCTAACCTCTTACCTAACCTTGAGGCTGTGCACAAACAGGAAGTGAAGGCTAAAATAGAACTGTAAACTGACTGTGGAGTAATCGAGTTGTGCCCCAAACACATAGAGTCCCTTAATGAAAGCTGGGAGACTTATTGGTTCAAGGCATTTATGTAAACGGAGATTTCACCAGGGTTTGTGTTTTTCAAGTGAGTTTAATGTACTCTTGAGAGCATGTACAACAGTGATTATTATCATGAGCTATGGAATCTAAGTGGGATAACTACTAAGTGGGAAGCAAGGATGTGAGGAGATTTATAGAGAAAGTGTGTTAAGGTTAATGGATTGATTATGTCTGGGTGGGGCGTTGAAAACTTATTAGAGTAGGAGTAGTAGAGGAAGTGGACAGGGAAATTTAGGGAGTAGAGATGATCAGAAATTGGGATGATGGAAATTGAGGTTTTACAATTATTATTCTACAATGTCTAAGGTTTATCTCTGGATATGAGTGGCTGAGACAGGGTGGAGGGCAAGATCATTATACCAGGGAATCAACAAAAGATGATATAAAGTATTGCTGGGCCATTAAGTGCCTCATCTTTGACAATGTTTGCTTGGGGTAGAAAAAGCTGCATGTTACTGAATCTTTCCCTAGCACTGGAGACAGATGTCCATTGAAGGATACAGATCCGGGGATTAGCAAAGCAGGTCACTGAAGTTTGGAAGGCAAGGGATTCTAGGATGGTAGTAAGACAATGTTGGTGAGGATGCCCACTGCATCTAGACCAGACCAGGCTTCAGCTATAGGAAGAGGTGCTAATGGACTGTGCAAAATGAGGCAAGTGAGGGCTGAGAGCCATAGATATAGGTGTATATGTGGAATAATTTAGGTGCGTATGTGGAATACCTTAGGGTGCGCATGTGGAATAATTTAGGTGCATATGTGGAATACCTTAGGTGTGTATGTGGGGTCCTTACTCTTCCTAAGAAACAGGTTCTGATTATGCTTTCCTTTCTCCCACCCAGACACCACCATTTCGTCAATGTGAAATGAAATTTCACACTGTTTTTATTTATTTATTCTCATAGATGGGATTAACCCACTGGTTCAACTAAAGTGTTTTGAGCTTTAAAGAATTAAAGGAGAAATTGGGGACCAAAAGTTGTCAAATTCAGGCTGAAGTCGTAAACCTGGTGGCCCTCAATGTCCCAGAGTTGGCACAGCCTTGCGGACCCCAGCCACCAGTTCAGGAACCAAAAGGGAAGCCAAGAGATTCATTCTTTCTTTGAGCAAATATAATGGAGTACTTTACAGTATTCACAATCTGATTAATGAAAACTAAAGACAAACAGGGAGAGACAGAAATCAAGAAAGCATTCTGAAATATTCTTAAAATGCTCGGTCATCATAAAGCATTTGATCACAGCTGGGTTTAAATCAAGGCTTTCCCACATCTGGCTGTGTGACCTTGGGCCATTTTCTTTACCACTCTGGGTGGTACTCTTTTAAAACTTACCTCAATAACGTTGTTCTAGTTCGTGAGACAATGTATTATTGGTATATATTTAAACATTTTATGATATGCAATCCCATATTTTTAAAATTAGGCAAAAATCGAAGAGTGTTCTATTATTTTGCAAGATAAATGTAGTACGTTGTTGTTTTCTTTGCAAATTAAATAATCTGCCTGCAAAATAAATAATTAAACTCTCCAAATCTGAATGCTGGCTTGTTAGACCTTTATCTCACTTATCAGCCACATGATGTTATCTCCTACATTGGTAAGTTTGGGGGTCTTTCACTCAGCACTCAAACAGACTATAGGAGTGGACATGGATGGCAACAGGCAAAAGGAGGGTTTTTGTACCTCACCAGACTTCCTTTGTTCGGAGATCTGGGATAAACGTTGGTAAGGCTATGGTAGGCTCAGGGTGCATGGAGGCAGGGAATAAAACTAGGTAATATTTCAAAGTTTCTTATTTTGATCTTAGAGTAACGAGCAAGAATTTTCATTATTATATAGCAATTCGGGAAGATGGCTTTTCTGCTAGTGTCTGGCATCTCCTTGGGGACTTTATGCTGATGAATTGCACACATCCTTATAGTGACACAATTTGTCACTGTTCTGAACTCATAGGCCAATGTTTTAAATGAGGTCTCTATTATCGCTGTTTCAGGCACAGAAACTTGGGTGAGGATGGAACTGTGTGGTCAGCCAAATGGACCACTGTCTAGTCAAGTGGGACAAGTGATGCTCATTTCCTGGATTGGCTGAAAATGGCAACCAGGCCCTCAGCAGGAAATTTGCTTCATTGCTCCACAGCCATTCTTGGAAGAAGTTAGCTTCTAAGTATCTATTTATGTGTTACTATGTACTGATTCCTCAAATGGTGCCTAGTTACTT
The DNA here is from genome assembly GCF_009873245.2 of Balaenoptera musculus. Lineage (NCBI taxonomy): Eukaryota > Metazoa > Chordata > Mammalia > Artiodactyla > Balaenopteridae > Balaenoptera > Balaenoptera musculus. The sequence continues at coordinate 43,938,646 of NC_045793.1, forward strand.
AGCACTTTTCCCAATTGAGAGAAGGCAGTACCCGCATTAGCAAGCAGGCTAGTTTCTCCTACTCAATGTTTTTTATCTAAGCAGCATCTTCCTATAAAGTATTGAAATTTTCACATATATCTCCTTTACTCTTAAAGCCAATGTTTTCCAAGTTCTCGAACTGGCCAATCCTTTTCTGAAGAAGATGGTCCAACAAGACTACCAAAGATCCCATGCAAATTAATAAAAGTAACCATCATAGAACGTAATTTATTAAAATAGCTTTGGTTGACCTTTCCTTACCTTCCCAACTCCTAATTCTTTTCACAGAGATATCCAGGTCCCTTGGGGCTTCCTTATCTTAGGAATCTTGGTAGAACTGAAAGCAAAATGACTCTCAAGTAATGACATTTCCTGAAATTGTAAAAGAAGAAAATGTTAAGTGTCCCAGAAGAACAGCATAGTAATTGAAAGGTTTTTAAGGGCAAGGAAAGAAAAGGAAGATTGCCCAAGGCTGAGGAAGAAAAGAGGTCCCTTACTTCCTCAAGTAGGCCTGGGCTTTCTGCCTTGGAGGAGCCCCTCTAGAAGGATGGCTGCAGAGTTTATCTGGGGAAGCCGCCCCTCACTCAAGTGTGGCATAGAAGATGTTGGGCCTGAAGGAATCATATGGTGTTTCCATAGTAACTAGTGGGGTATGTGGTACCAAAGCAATGTGTGGTATTATGGAAAACCTTAAGAATCTTGACTAAGTATTCGAGTAGGAGGAGATGGAAGTTAAATAATGGCTGAAATTGAATTTTCAACCCTTTCAGAGGTGGGTGGGTACCCATATTCAGAATTAAATGATATAAAGTAAAATCATAAAACACAATTTTTCTTACCTATCTGTTTGTGGTCTAGGATTCATTCCTACTATACTAACATTGCATATAACTTTGCAATTTTCAAAACTGTTTACTTACCTTAGAATAAGTATGTAGATAAACATTAATATCACCCTTGCTTTACAGATCAGGGAATTGAGAGTCAGAGAATTTGAACAATTTGCCTAAGAAACAGAACCTACTAGTGGCAGAGTCAGGAATTAAGGTCACATCCACCTACCCCTAAGTTTCATATTATTTTCAATACACTATGCTGCCTTTCTAATAGAGTAACTAATATCATTCATTAGGTACTATTGAGGGGATGGATGGAGTTATTGAAGTATAACTAAATTGTTAATTAAGGGTTTTGATACCCACCAAGCAATACCAGCTAGGTATCTTACAATTCAGCTCAATTCTAACACTATTTACCCGGAAATAGTATCAGATCCCACAGGTTGAGGACTCAGTCCCACATGACTGCCCTCCAGTTTAGTTGCCAGTCACAAGTCAGGGTTATTGCCTGTACTTCTGATCCCCTGGCTATAAATGAGAGGTTCCCACAGCCCCCTCTTTGGGTTCAATTAATTTGTTAGAGCTGCTCACAGGACTCAAAAAGTTTACTCACTAGATTTCTGGTTTATTACAAAGGATATTAAAGGATATGAATCAACAGCCAGATGAAGAGATACATAGGACGAGCTCCTGAACAAAGGCGCTTCTGTCCTCTTGGAGTTGGAGGTTCAGCATGGTGGCACGTGGAAGCATTCTGATTCCCCAACCTGGAAGCTCTGCAAACCCCTTCCTTTTGGGTTTTTATGGAGGCTACATTACATGAGCATGATTGATTAAATCACTGGCCATTGGTGATTGATTAACTTCCAGCTCCTCTCCCCTCCCCAGAAATCAGGAAGTGAGACAAAGTTTCAACTCTCTATTCATGGTTGGTTCCTGGGCAACCAGTACCCTCACCCCATCTTTAGGTGCTTTCCAAAATCACCTCATTAACATAAACCCAGTTGTGGAGGAAAGGGTCTTGTTATGAATAACGAGACACCCATTTCACCTTTATGGCTCTGAAATGATTTCAGGAACTGAGGAATAGAGACCGAAGATTATAACAAAAGGTGATTCCATTGCTCTTATCACTCAGGAAATTCCATGGGTTTGGGGAGCTATGAGCCACGAACCAGGATGAAGACCAGTTATACATGAAAAGTATATTTTTGTGATCTGAATATATATTTCTTATAAATCACAGAACAGCACTAATTTAAGCCATAGTTAACAAAATCGGACCTCAATCACAGGTTCTCAGGGTCACTGTGGCATCAGTTTAATAGGGATTTTCTTACCCGGCTGCTCTCAGGCTTCTTCTCAGGCTCTGTGCATTCCTCCCTTCTTCAAGGAAGCTGCCCCCTCTTATTCTGCTAGCCCTTTGTTCCTTCAGCAGAATTCAGCCCCACAGGTGATGCCCTCATTCTTGGAGTACTACTCCCTTGACTTCCTTTCCACCACATTCTCCTGGATTTTCTCTTATCTTATGGGCCTCACTATTCTTTTTTTTTTTTTTTTTTTTGTACCTGAATAAAGTATTGCCTTTTCTCAACATTCTTTCTGGGGCCCTTTTTCTCTTCTCTGACATTTTTTGTGAGGGTAAGCTCATCAATTCCCATAACTTTAAATATTAGTGATTATATATTTGAATCCCAAAATAGTAATTCAGCTTTGTTTGACCTCCAGACACGGATTGAACCAGTTTTCCCCCCGCTTAATTAAATGTCAAAAGTCTTTACCACAGTTTTCAGTCAGTCTGTTTTCTCCCTCACCTTTACTCCTTCAATAGGGCCTATATGTATGTCCCAAATTTCCAGTCTATCTTCTTCTCTCTAGCTCTCCTATCTCTGTTATCACTATGACCTCTCACCTGGACTTGTGCATCTGCACCCTAACTGTTCTTGCCCCTCCTAATTCTGTCTCACTGCAATACACTGCAGCATAGCCGCAAAAATAATCCTCTTAAAACACAATCAGATCATCTGACCCTTGTGTTCTGAACCCTCCAAAATCTTCTCTTTTCACTAAAGGAAACCCAAACTCCTCACATCCCACAAGGTGCCAGTGATCTGACACCTCCTGATTCTGTCCCATGTCCCTCTCACACCCTCTCTGCCTGTTCCAGTTATACCCAACCTCCATCAGGGCCTCTGCACATGCTGTTCCTTCTGTCCGTGATTTTTTCTTCCCCTAACTCATCCTCTGGCTGTCTTTTCTCAGAGAGGACTTCCTTGCCACCCATCTAGAATGTTCTGAACCTCAGTTTCTCATTTGCTTCCTTCTTTGGACTTATCACAGTCAAAGATTTTTCAGGTCTGTGTTTAAATACTTGATTGTACACACTTCCACAACAGAACTTGTGTTTCACGAAGACAGGGACAAGGAGAGTCTTGTTGTTTCTCATATCCCCAGTGCTGAGCACCGTGAGGGGCCCATAGAAACTTCTGGATAAACTTGTGTTGACTGTGAAAGAAGAACCCAAGCCCAACACTCAGTAGATAAACAATGGAAAATAGGAGTTCAACTTTGGTATTGAGCTTATGGAACACTCAGATCTTGCTCCAGATTCTATCTAAAGCAGTCCACTTCTACTTCATAGACAGGGAGGGAGTTTAGTCATAGCACACTGAGGGTCCATTAGATACAGAGGGGCTGGCCCCACTGGACCAGACTAGACTGTGGACCTCCTTGACTTCTTAAGCACAGATCCCAGGGAGTTCTGTTATGTCAGATCATGTGGATGAAAGTCATACTTCCATTTAATGCAGAGTGATTGACACCTATGCTGTAACCTATGTAGGTCTGTCACGTGTGACTATCTGTCATCTCTGCTCATCCGTGTTATGCCTTATAGCATGTTCCTGACTAGTTCAGGAATCCAACCCTTCACTGATCTGATTCTGTGGCTCAGCCTTTAACCATTATGACAATCAGTGTCACCAGAGTCTGCCCTGAAATAGTTTGCTGTGCCATATGGCCAGTTAGAAGATTATAATGACTGATGCTTTTAAGATCCACCTTGGCCTTGACTCTATGTGGCCAATGAAATCATTGTTTTCAAGGAAAAATACCTGTGCAGGCATGGAGGAGTGCGCTTCATACATGATTTCTCGTTGGGTTACGTCTGGACAGCTTCCTAGTCTTTTTTATTCAATGTACATGCCTATAAACTTTCAAACTCCTGTAACGTGTCTGATTTAGAGAATTATGAGAGATAATACCTCTCCCATTAGCAGAATTAATTTAGAATCATGGTACTCCATACAAGGGAATTTTCTCAGCAATAAAAAGAAACAAAATACTGATACATGCAGCGATGTGGGTGAATCTCATGTGCATCACACTAAGCAAAAGAAGCCAGATTCAAAAGACCACATATTGTGTGATTCCATTTGTATGATATTCTGGAAAAGACAAAAATACAGGGAGAAAACAGATCAGGGGTTGACAGGGCGGGGGGTGGGTGGTACAGGGAGGATTGATCACAAGGAAGCATGAGGGAATTCTCTGGGATGGTGGAACTGTTCTGTATTTTCATTATGGTTTTGGTTACACAGTTGCATGCCAACTATGGTAAGTTTTTTGTGTCAACCTGGCTAGGCTACGGTACCAAGCTACTCAACAACACTCATCTAGGTGTTGTCGTGAAGGTATTTTGTAGATGTGGTTAACACCTACAATCAGTTGACTTTAAATGAAGGAGATTATCCTTGATAATGTGGGTGGGCCTCATCCAATCAGTGGAAAGGCCTGAAGAGCAAAACTGAGGTTTCCCCTAAGAGAGAAGAAACAGCCTCAAGACTACAGCATTGAAAGACAAATATCATATAATATCGCTTACATGTGGAATCCAAAAAAAAGGCTACAAATGAACTTATCTACAAAACAGAAATAGAGTTACAGATGTAGAAAATAAACTTATGGTTACAGGGTGGGTGTAGGTAAGGGGGGCAGGGATAAACTGGAAGATTGGGATTGACACATACACACTGCTATATATAAAATAGATAACTAATAAGGACCTACTGTATAGCACAGGGAACTCTACTCAATACTCTGTAATGACCTATATGGAAAAAGAATCTAAAAAAGAGTGGATATATGTATATGTATAACAGATTCATTTTGCTATATACCTGAAACTAACACAACATTGTAAATCAACTATACCCTAATAAAAATTATATTAAAAAAAAAAAAAGACTGCAGCATCAACTCCTGCCCCCAAATTTCCAGGCTGCTGGACTTCCTCTGTGGATTTTGGACTTGTCAGCTCCCACAGCTGTGTAAACCAATTTCTTGGAATAAATCCCTTCGTATATATATGGTTTTGTTTCTCTGGAGAACATAACTCATACAATGAGTTTATCAAAATTTATAGAAATACTCACCTAAAAATGATAAATTTTACTATATGTAAAGTATACCACAATAACCCTGATTTTAAAAAAAAAACTGATTCAGAATACTAGTCAGGATTCAGTTTTAGGATATATAGAGAAAACGTGTGGATGTGTGCGTGTGCAAATGAACATGTGTGTGAGTTAGTGCATGTGTGCCTATATGCTACGTGTGCCTTTGCAGGTATGTGTGTTTCTGCAGAGGGTGTGAGGAAGGTGGGTGAGTTTGAAAAAAATCCTTAATCATGAAAGTGGAGTGATAAAAGTAGGTATCTGTTTGCAATCTGGGCTGATTGGGAGGTTGTTCCATAGCTAAAGAAGGAGGACCCAGTGCAATAGGACACCAGCTGGTCAGTGCACTAATGAGTCCCAACACTTGAGTGGGGAGATTAAATTAAAAGTAAACTTTTATTTGCTTAACACTGCCTATACACATGATGATATGTCAGGCCTTTCAAGGTAAACGAGGTGAATAAAATATGGTTACTGGCCTCAATGTGTTCACAGGTTATTAGGGAACATATTAACAACTTTGTAAATAACCATAACCCTGGGCACAGAGGTGCAGACCCAGGAAAACATGGACTGCAGGAATGGGGTGCTCCAGCAGGGCCAAAGAGATAGTAAGTCCGATTTGGTTATTCATTCAATAAATATTTGTTGGAGGCTTCCTTTGGGCCAATTAGGCTAGCACATAAGGTATATATATATAAAAGACTAAAAGACAAAACTGAAACAGGGAAGGCTAAAGTGAAAACACTGGATAGACAATTTTTAAATTAGAAACAGTTTTGAAATGGTTTACTTCCACTTGAGAAATGAATGAACCCAGATGTGAAATGGGTCACCCTGCTCCTTAAGATCTAGTTAAGATTTGCTCAAGCCATCATTCCCTTTTAAATGTCCAATGTCTTCCTTGAGAGGTTTGCTAATTCCTGGGGTACTTAGTCATCTTCATTTCTGCTCTGATTTTCTGCTGCCCCTGAATCCTTGTTTGCATATCGTGTCTTGCAGCTGTTCCATTATGTCTCTTGCACACCCATCCAGCCACCTCTTCGCATCTCCTCAAGAACTAGGCTCCCGCAACTTTCCACTCATTCCTGCATCATCAAGTTATCTCTCCCTGCTGTACTATTCTAACAATACTACAGTACCTTCAAACTTGGAACCCCTCAACCTCATGTCCTACTCCAGCTACTGGCCTAATTCTGTGCTCCCATTCATTGAAAAGTATTCAAAATTTAGAATAATAGATGCATATAGTTTAAAGAAATTAAACAGCCAAAATACCTTCTCACTGGGACACCCCTAAATGTCAGTGTCTGGGGTTCAGATGCTCAGGTTTTTTGAGAACATGACTGTAACCCTATGTCTGAGGCAGGGCAGTGGGATAATTTTTTATCTAGAAACAGGCTACGGAAGGCAGACAGGATCCCCGTTCCATTTGTAGGCTGGCACCAAACCCTCTTGTTTTCAGCCCTCCAAGTTGCCTAGTGTTCCTTATTTTAGAGTCTCTCTGGTCTTATTTCTTGAGAAACAAAAATCTTTTCTTCTTCTATGGGGTGTGTTGTCTCAGATCGTCAATTTGAACTGAGATTGAGAAATTCCGTTAAGTCGAAACTGAAGAAAACAGAAACGCAAGAGCAAAATCCACTGCGTTCAAAAGAAACGATTGAACGGGAGAAGCAAGCAGGCGCGTCGTAATGAGGCGCGCGCCGCCAATACGCACTGTACATTCCACAAGCATCGCCTTCTTATTTTACTTCTTTTAGCTGTTTAACTTTGTAAGATGCAAAGAGGTTGGATCAAGTTTAAATGACTGCGCTGCCCCTTTTCACATCAAAGAATGGAGAACTACTGACAACGAAGGCGGCGCCTGCCTCTCGCATCTGCCCGCCTGTCTGGCTGGCAGGGAAGGAAAAGAACTTGCCTGTTGGTGAAGGAGGAGGCTGGGACGACAGTGAAATCTAGGGTAAAGAGCAAGCTGGTCCACGGTGTCCTGCAGGCTGTAAAATGCAGTTTAATCAGAGTGCCATTTTTTTGTTGTTGTTCAAATGATTTTAATTATTGGAACGCACAATTTTTTTAACATGCAAATAAGAAGTTTTAAAACCTGAAAAAAAAAGTCTCAAATTGTCATCTGGCTGTGTGGAAAGTGGAAAGGAACCTGGGCAGGGGAGAGCTTAACTGTTCTCTGTACGGAAATTCAAGCAAGTCCCATGCCTCTGGGTGGATGAATTTAGAGATTAACAAGAAGCTGCTGTCACTCTTTGGGATGCAGAAGCAAAAGTAAAAGTCCTCTGCTGTTATTTGAAACTTTGATGACTGAGCAGGGACCAAGGACCGCTGTCTATGAAGCTGCTGCCGCTGCTAACGTCTCCACCAAATTCTGGAGAAGACATGCCTTCTCCCTTCCCTCTACCTTCCAATCTCCTGCTTGCCTCCCACTGTCAGAATCTTCCCTTTGTCCCTCCAGGCCTTCCAATAACTTTATAATGAATGCCTTGTATTACAGTTTCTTTGTTTGAATATCCTGGAGTGGTTTCCGTTTTCCTGATTGGATATTGACATATACACTGGCACCTTCCTCTGTAACTTTGTTCTAGTCTTTATAGGACTTAGTGCTCTCAGAAGTGGCCTTACTAACTTTTGTTCACTTGGTGATTGTCTCTCTTCCCCCACTCAAAGGCAAGGATTAAGGGAGGAGGGGTCAGTCTCCGGCTGCCTTACTCACCTCTGTGTCACAATATCTAGAATAAACCCTGCTTCCTAGCAGATGTTCAACAGATATTTGTTGCAAGAATGGACACACATGAAAATGAGACCTAAGCACTTTTCTTGGTTTCAAAAAAAATTATCAATAGGATTCCTTTGGGTCGTACTGATTTTACTGATGGTTGGGGGAGATGGAGAAAGTTTACACCTAAGTGTCAGTATCTCCTTATGCCTTTCAGAGGCGCCACTCTTCACTCTCCATTCTGTCCTCTTCCACTTCCCCCTGTACCACCTCCCTTCAGAGCACACCTAACAAAATTCATCCATCAACCAGAAGTCTCCTCCTCCCTAGCCCAACACCCAGATTCAGCTCAGGGCTCACCTTTGTGTATCTCCCCCTTATTAGTGTTCCCCCTCATGCAGACTGCTGCTCTGAACCTCCCCTCCCCACCTCTCTGCCATAGGAAGGCAGCGGCACACTGGGTTTATTTCCCCACTGATATGAACTATACTTCTCCCCTTAGAAGGCAAAATACCTACAATTTGTTTTGGTTTAAAACAACTTTTTAAAAAAGTAGATATTAGGTAGATATAAAATTAGGAACGTGTTCTCAGATATGGAGGACAGTGACACGTAAGGATAATCTTCTTGCTTCGGAATCAAATACTACATTTTTAAGGGTAATAAAAGAAAACAGAGATATATAGCTCTGCTCCCTGGCTATTCTCTAGTGTATATGTCTCCTACAAATTCAAATTAAAGGAGTAAGAATGGTGGGCACATGATGTGACTTTCATGCCATCCATCTTCTGGGTTAACAAAGAAAATTCTTCCAATTCAAATGATTTCTGAAGTCAGAAAAATAAAACTCAAAGACGTGTGTGTGCATAAATGTGTATTTCAAACCTTAATAGAACAGATACATTCCAGACATAAGTTGGATGCACGTTGCTCAGAAAAGTCATGAACTTGGGGAGTGACCTTCAGACAAGGTCGGAGTCACTTGCTCTTTTACTGCTGAGAGCCAATCACAGGACTGGCCATTGCCAAGGGCTGCTCAGAGGCCTGAGGCATAAGTTGGCAGAGGTAATGGAAAGGGAAGGAAGCCGGGCAGAGTATAGGAGAAAAAAATAGAGAAGATATTAAGGGTGTTTGAATACCATCAGCAATCGCCTCAGGTACATTTTGCTGTCTTAGCTGCGTGAGTCAGCCTGGCCGGAAACAATCTAAAAAAGGCACGGGCAGGGCTGGCTGCAGACGGCGTATTTTGGGTCCGCTGCCCTGCCCACGCTGGAGCTGGCGCCGCTGCAGCTGTACTTTCTCTCTCGTGAGGCACGGGCTGCAAGAGCCTTACAGGGTCTAGTTAGAACCACTCATCTCAGAGGTCACGGAAAAGGAGGGAAGTCACTACCTCATTTGCGTGATAGTCATTTCTCCCCTTCCTCATCACTTCCTGAAATAAGAGTTGAACATTAACTAGAAAATTTTGTTAATCGAACTAAAATGCCTTGCTTAGCAAAGGAAACAGGGTAAATGAGCTGCTGCTGTAATCAAGTTCCAATTCTTATCTAAAGCAAGGGAAAGGGCGCTGGGGGAAGTGTAGGTTATAAGTGTGGACAAGTCTCCCCCTAGTGGACAAATGGCATCACGTCGCACTTGCAAAGATTGTGCCTCGTTGGCGTGAAACAAACTTTCAGAGACGAGCGGGAAGAAAAGAAAAGGTGTTATTATGACACGTATTTCAGTCTTGATTTCTAAGGGGTTCTTTTTAGTGGACAAGTAAAACTGAGTTGAAGATTTTACGTATCATTTGTGAATTTTTACCTTTAGAGTGTTGGTTTTTAATCACTTGAATATGACTCCGTGTCTCCCTGTAAGGAAGAATAAGCAGAGAGAATACCATTTTCTAGGACTGGTTTTGAAAGGCCTAAGTCACTTCTGAGGAGGCATCGTATTTGGGGACAAGCTAAGAAAGTTCATGGTAAAAAAGAGTGATTGGAGATTCCGTTTTTATGGACAAAATGAGTCCCAATGTCCTTGCCCCTTGAACAGTGGCATGTCAGCAACCTCACCAGGCTGACAGTTCCTCATGGGGGTCCTTGGATCAGCATCTTCTGCCAGCTCTACCCTTGTTTGAACCAGCATCCATGACCCTATACTCTTCAGAGAAAATAGAAGTGGCAAGTTATCTGTGCTCTTGACTAATCTTGACCTTTCTCAGTCTCCTCCAGCTATTCTTGACTTTCAGTAAGAAAACTTGAAGTCTATGGAATAGACCTCAAAAGAGTTTTCAGGATCCTAATATATATAGAAAATATATCTGTATGTGCCTGTGTGTACATGTGCATATGTACTTGTGTGTGTGTGTAAGTATTTATATTTCTGGATGGAAGTTTACAGACTGGAAATTCATTGGATTTTCATGGAAGTTTACAGACTGGAAATTCATTGGATTTTCAAAATATCTGTGACCTAAGAAAGATTATAAACTACTGATGAAAAATCTCATTCCACTGGAAAAATCAGCCATCACAGAGATGGGGTACCTTGGTTGTGGAGCCAGAATGCCAAAATTCAAATCCAACTGAGGTTCCTTAGGAAAGTAATTTAATCTCTCTAAGCCTTAGTTTCCTCTTCTGTAAAATAAGAATAATAACAAGAGCACTTAATCCATTGAATTAATGCAAGAATCAAATGATGTAATGCATGCATGTACTAAGCAACTTGCTTGACCTATATTAATTGCTCAGTAAAGGTTGGCCTTCATTATTATGCCAAACTTCAAACATGTGTAAAATGTTAGGTTTGTTAAAATCACACTGTGTGCATAATATATTTTCCAATAATTTTACAATCTTTTGGATGAGGTAGAAAGCTTATTTTTGTCTTTTGATAGAAAAGGGTTATTTCTTTGAAAGAACCTAAGTATGGCTCTATCCAGGGTGATGAACTAGATCATAGAATTATATAAATTTAAAGCAAGTAGAGACCTGAATTATTATCCAGTCATATCTCCTTCAATGATATTTTATAGATAAAATAATCATGATGCATTTTGGAAAAGGACTTGCTCAGGTCACTCTTTGTGACTGCAATTCAGGACCCTAACTTTTAATTCTGAGCTGGTTTTACCATAGCTCTCAAAGACATTTTTAGCCTTTTTTCCCCCATTTCATCAGGTTCTTAAAGGTCTATAAAAGAAAAGATTGAGAATGGCTGTCTTGTGGGAAACATCACCATCCATCAGGACTCTGCTCAAATCCCTGGCTTCCTGGACCCTCTGGCTCACAGCCAGGTTCTTTTTTTTTTTTTTCCTCTGAGAATTCTGCATATCACAGTCTTCTCACCATCTATCTTAGTCTCACAATGCATATCACATTATGTGTCTCTTTTTTGTCCCATTAGAGTATAAACTTCTTGAAGACAGGAGCTATGACCTTGCATCTAATAGAATTAGACAAAATAATGTTTCATGAAGGGAAGGATAAATGGTTCAAAGGGGTTGGAAGAGCATCTATTTCACTGATAAACTTGAACCTGAAAAACTCCAGAGGACCTAGGAAAAGTCCATTGCTCATTGCTGACACTTTCTCCTAGAGTCATCTGGAAGCAATAGGAACTGTAATCAGCCTGTGATCAGTGTTAACAGCACAGAAAGGCTAGAGGTGAACTGTAGGAAAACTCCAAGACCCAATCACATCTTGGGGACAGGACTCAAACTTCAAAAGGGCAAAATGTGAGAGTCAGGCCTAAAAAATAGAATATATGGCATGGACGTGCTCATAAGAGCAGGGCAAACCTTGGTTCCTAGACTTTGATCCTAGATCTAAACCTCAAGTGAAAGAACAATGCAGACCAAGTGCCAGGCTTGGTCCATACATCTGAGATTGGGCAGGAACTGAAGGAGGAGGTGAAATCCCTGGCTTTGAAGATGAAAGCCTTGAGGGCAGAAGTCAGGTCGGACCCCAGCCTCCCCAGTGTTGTCTTCTGCTGTTTCTCAGCCTTTCTTCCTTACTGCACCTCAAATCATGCCACGATAGGTGAGACATGGTCACACTTTCTGCCAGTGCAACAAGTGTGTAGGAGCCAAGGCCTTTTAACCTGACCTTAAATTGTTCTCTAACTTCCCTGAAAGAGTACTCAGTAAAGGAGCCCTAGAACATTTGTGTGTCTGGATAGAGGATTTGCAGGTTTCCTGAGATTCTCTGAGATGTCTGTGACTGCAAAGAGGTAAATGGTAGTTGCTCTAGTCTCTCAAGTCTTCACAGCTCTCCAAACCCTCCCAGAAGAATCCTGTTCCTTTACAAGTTCTAAGAACAACAATTCTTTTGAATCCATTCCCTGGACAGTCTTCCCCTGTGTCGTAAACCAGGGCCTGCAGACACCAGTCTCTTGGGGAGGATTCCCTGAAGTTGCTGTTAATCCAATGCTATCAGAAGAGGATGCCAGATGTCTAGAGAGCCAGACTGCCTGAGAATATCACTAAATGCCTTTAGTGATTACTAAAGGAGCCTAAGTAATCACTAGCCCAAGAGAAACGCATGAAGCACGGTACAAACGTATTGACCCCAAAGCATTCCTTTGACACAGCAGACTGTAGCTTAAGGAAAGTTTGGGGTAACGTGTAGACCGATAATCATTAGGGTATGAAGAACAGCGATTTATTCCTTTTCAAATCAGGTTCTGATCTTGACAGAGGGCAGAAACAACTTGCCTCATTTTATCTTTAAATTATCTGGAGACCCGCTTTTCAATAGCTGGAGAAAACGGGTCATGTGTTTGTCTTTTTGACCAAAGAAACTCACATCCCAGAACAATAGGATATCATCAAGTTTGTGCTTCTCAAAGACAGAGAACTTACAGAGTGTTGTTTGAGGTTCTGAGGTTAATTAAACACTAAAAGTTATCTGTAAGTAGCAAGTGAGGGAACAATCTATTTTCCATGGAATTTAGATCTATTCTAGCCTGTAGTAAATTGCAAATGTTACTGCAGTGCCCAGATCCTGAGGGTAACAATCGAAGAGATTGGCTTAAACACTACTGAGGTTTTATTACTCAAATGAGCAGCTTTTGAAATGGGGCATTTGAGTCCTCTCTTGCCTTAGATGCCCAAATCAGCAACATCACCCTTCCATCTACCCAGACTTCTGAACAAAATCTATTATAATCTCGGATCACTGTGTCTCAATGGAGCAAGAAAGTAAATGTCAGTGGAAATAAAAAACGTTAACTGAGGACTTGAGTAGAAACAGTGTCTCAAAGGTTGCTGATGTGGGTAGTGTGATTCCCATGAGAGACATGGCTGGTTGCCTGCCTAATAGCCATGATCTCTTCTTCTTTACCACCAGACAACCATTTTGTTTAGAAATGTTAAAGAAAACAATTACATTTTCCAACTATGTTCAAGCTAGGAATGACTATGTGACACATTTCAGGTCACTGAGATGTAAGCAGAAGTTGGGAAAATTTTCCCAAAAGGTGCTGAGTCAGCTAATATGTGCCTTTGACCTTTGCTATTTCTCTTCTTTCATCCTGGAATGGAAACAAGATGTTGAAGATGCAGCAGGTACCTAGTGTCTAGGAGGAGACATGCATGGGGGCAAAATTCACATGCAACTGATGACTCATCAAAAAGACAGAAAAGGGCTTCCCTGGTGGTGCAGTGGTTGAGAATCTGCCTGCCAATGCAGGGGACACGGGTTCGAGCCCTGGTCTGGGAAGATCCCACATGCCGCGGAGCAACTAGGCCCGTGAGCCACAATTACTGAGCCTGCGCGTCTGGAGCCTGTGCTCCGCAACAAGAGAGGCCGCGACAGTGAGAGGCCCGCGCACCGCGATGAAGAGTGGCCCCCCACTTGCCACAACTAGAGAAAGCCCTCGCATAGAAACGAAGACCCAACACCGCAAAAAAATAAATAAATAAATAAATAAATAAATAAATAAATAAATAAATAAGTCAGGAGCTCTTTAAAAGAAAAAAAAAAAGAGCTACAGACTAAATATTAAAAAAAAAAAAAAGACCGAGAATACTTTGGCCCTTGATGGCATCATAGAGCCATCATAACAGCCCTGGACTCCTTGATTCCAGTCTTTTACCATATGAGAAAAATTACATCTCTGATTATCATTAGTCACTAGTTAACTGGGTTTTCTCATGCTTGCTACCACATGCAATGCCTACGATGCAATGTCCCTTCTCTCCTGATGATTTGAGGCTCCATAAGTCTCCTGAAACTTAGATGCAACTCTAGAGAGAGAGAGAAAGAAAGTCTGGTTTTCTCTCTTGATTACCAGATTGAATTAGACTACATTTCTGGCCCTTGGTGAGGTGCAGGCTCAAGAAAAATATAATAATAATTTTCACTTTAGAAAAAAATAAAGGATTTTTTTTGCATGTTTGACTTTATAGCTTCTGTGATTCATACATGCTACAAAAGCACAGGATAAGAAACAGCTTAAATACAATACCAGACAACGATGTTTAAGTTCACCAACTTTCACGATTAGAAACAGACCCTTACTGGTAACATCTTCCTCCCTATGCCCCCGCTATCCCTATTCACTCTACGGGGGCCCACTTTTACTCTCTCTATTGAGATCTTTCTTCTACTTCTTTTATCTCCATGCCCCAGGGTCATAAATCCCTCTCATGTCTGCTGACCTGGGGAAACATTCAAAATTCCTATTAATTTGTTAGGTAGAGCAACTTAGTCTCCAGTGTTTCCTCCTCTCCCATCGCTCCCATTTCATAGTCAAAGAATTATTAATATGTTTTCCTGAACTGGATGAGTAGTCTCCTGGTTCTCCACTTTAGCTTTCCTTTAACAACTTCCCAAACCTGTAATTAAATTTTTAGGATGGGCTCAACTCAGAGTAGGACAGCTTTCCTTCTCATAGCCACGATATAAGTGCAAAGTGGTGTGGAAGAGCAGGAGGTCACACTGGAATCTTTATTCTCTTCTGTTCCAAAGTAAACCCCAGGGAGGTGAGGGGTTTTCACCCTCTTTCAATACAGATATTTACGTAGACCCTGTACAAGAGGCCCCAAAGTCAAGGATTGAAAAGCACAGTTTAAAGGGTAAGAACAACACAAAACTAGTTATTTGAGCTCAACTCACCAACTTAGCAGCAAGAAGCAGAGTTCTCCTGCCAAATCCCTTCTCCCCAGTAGCTTCCTGGAACTGTGGCCCTTTCCCTGCCTCAGTTTTCCACACCACCAATGACCCCTGGCTCGAGCATGAGCTAGCACCTCCCCTGTATTAGTGAGACTCCAATTTCCCCTGTCTTCATGACCAGAGTTCCTCTTCCCATTGACATGGCCAATGGCCTGACAGCCATTGCTATTGTCACTGGACTGGGTCCAGCTGAGTCCCAAACTTTCTTCTCACTAGCCACAGTCCTCAAGTCTCCTGGGCTATGTCCTCAAGAAGTGGTTGTGTTCCTTGATAAAGTGTCAGAACAGAGCTGCTACGAGGGCTCTTTTACTCTGTCCTCCCCTACACACACACACACACACATACACACACCCCAGCAGTGCAGCAAGGAGGGGTGTCCCGCTCCAGACTGGTCACTGCCTACCTTGGATCAAGTTACCTCCCTCCCTCCCTCTTCCCAGGAAGTATTGCCAAACTTCTGCCACTCCCATCTCCACCGGGAGTCAGAGTAACCAAATGGTTAAGACCGTGGGGTTCAAATCCCAGCTTGCTAAGATTTAGCTAAGTGATTATGACAAAGTTACTTAACTTTTCTGAACCCCAGTTACCTCATCTTTAAATTGGGGTTAATGATTATCCATGTGATATTTTAAAGAATTATACAAGGTGATATATGTTTAGTACTTAAAGCTGACACCTCATAAGTGCTTGGTAAATTGGTGCTTCCAGTGATGGATTTCTTCCTTTTGCAGTTATACTCAGAACTTTGAGAAGCCAGCAAAGCTCTTTCTTCAACTATTTGTAACTAGTGACCTCTCTGCCGTGTTTCCTTTACTTTTTCTGCCAGGATATTAAACAACAAAAGTACGTTGTGCTCTGGCCTTTCTCCAGTGGGGTCTAGTCCCTCCCCAGCAGGGTAGATCCTGAGGCTTCTTCCACGTCCCTCCTCAGTAATCTGTTTCCTAGTCCCTCGCACCCCAGGATCCAACACAACATGTAATGTTTATATGTTAAAAAGAAAAGGTCAACTCTGGAATATGGAGGCTTGGTCCACAGCCCCACCCCCAAGTTAGAATTAGTGAGTTAAAGAGATGAGGCCATTAAGATGGAAAGGAGTCATACCACGCATGGCCTTGAAGGTGTTTGTAAAGAGTTTAGGTTTATTCTAAATGTAAAAGGAAGATGTTAGAGATTTAAATCAAGGCAGTGAGATGATCTGGTTAAGAAGGTCACTCTCACTGCTTTGTGGAGAATTACCTGGAGTGACACAGAGTAGAAACGAGCAGTTTAGTGAAGATGGAAGGAGAGCATGTGTTACACTCACACACATACATGTATAAATATATACAAATGTATACATGTATACCTACCCACATAGAAATATCTATATATAAATGTTTCTGATTACTTTAAATGAAATGGCTTCCATAGTGTGCCTTCATGTCATTTTTTTTCTTGTAATAATTATTTTTCTCATCTATTCTCCTGAAAAATTACTTTTGACAGTACTTCATTGAATGGATGTGTCACCATTTATTGAACTAATTTCTTGGTGTTGGTCATTTCTTTTCATTTTTTATTTGTTAAAGATGATACTTTCAAAAATACCTTTGCCAAGAGGTTGTTGAGCATGTCTCTGATGATTTTTTTCAGGGGTATTATTTGAAATAAACTATTTGAAGTGGTCAAATATTTTCTTTTTTAAGGATTTTGATATAGAGTGTCAAACTGCCATCCACAAAGGTTTTCCTAATTTATACCCATGTCCGAAGTGTATGATGGTGCCCATTTCCACAAACTCTCCCCTTATAATTTAAATTTGCCAACTTAATGGACAGAAATACTGAAGTTATTTTAATTAATATATTCTTTGAATATTAGTGAGGCTAAATATATATAGTGTCCTTTTAATTTATTTTTCTGTGCATTGTCATTAAAGTAGAGCAGAGAGTTAAGGAGAATGAAGTTTCCTTAAACTATGGATATAAGAATGTAAATTATATACAAAAACTTGCCCCAGTCAGTAAATTCTCTGTGTTTTATTCTTAACTTATAAGAATAAAATAGGCTATTTCTTGTCTGTATGAAATCTCCATTGCTGCATGCTATCTAACTTGCTGAGCAAGTCTGTAAGTAAAAGTAAATGCTTTGAAAGTTGGTTCTAGTTGCTTCCTGGTGTGTGAAGCATGGTGCTTAACAAATGATCCTAGAACTCTCTTGCGAATCCCAGGCAGTCTTAGTGTAAAATTAATTGAACAATCAGGGTTTGTGGCTCTCTAGTGAAGGCAGGGAACTCAAATAGTCAGGCAAGCCATGTGAGTGAGAAATCAGTGTCTCCAGAAGACATATGGTAGAAAATGACTCTCAAAGGCCATTCTTCGCAATGGTACCGGGTTTGGATGAATTCAACCATGGAGCCGTACATTCTGAACCCTCACTTAAATGGAGCTGAGGCTTGCTACCTGTAGGAAGCAAGGGGTCATGCTCACTTTTAATTGGCAAAACATTAAAAACGTAAGAATTTATAGAGAGCTTATCAGTTAGTGGACAGAAAAGCTGAGAGGCTGGTCGTAAAATAAATGAACAAATTTGCGGTTTTCATTTCTGAAGGTTAGTCTCAAGTTTTATTGACTCAGGAGCAAATAGGTACAATATTCAATGGGGTTCTAACTTGCAATCTGAATAGCTTTTGTTTAATCTTGCACAGCCTAAATTGAGGCAGGTATGGGGTTGATAGACATGTGTTTCTTTAATGAATATGAAAAAAGGCTTATCTCATCTATTTTTCTTTTTTGAATTCTGTGACCTTGTCAACAAACAGCTCAAATTACATAGGTTTTATTCCTTTACATACTAGAGAATTGTGGGTCTCAGAACCCTACCATAGCCCTGGGTTAGGAGTCAGGATCAAATCTCAACTGTTGACACTTTACACCAAATCACTGTACTCTCCAAGGACACCATTTAAGCAGTGTTACTCATCAAGCTATGCCATGGGAAAATGCATCATACTGGGATTTTTTATCTGTTCCGTCCCAAGGGGAATGCAATATCCCAGAAGGATGGAGCCTTTGAGCAAAAGGAAAAAAAAAGAAAAAGAATATTTATTAAGCACCTTTTATGTACCAGGCCCTCTACTAGTTCTTCACGTTTTATTGCCGTTAATTCTCGTAACAATCCTCTGAGATAGGTATGGATATCCCCATTTTTCTGATGAAGAAATGGAGCTCAGAAAAATTACGAAGCAGATCCAAGGCCCCACAGCCAGAAGTAAATTTAGATCTCTGTGACTTGAAAGACTATGAACTCTCTACTGCCTGTTGACATTATGAATTTCAGGATTTAGGGAAAACTCCCCTTTCACTCAGGGAGGAAGACAGAGGGGAGCAGGAGAGAATAACCTGCCCAAGCCCAGCCTGGAGGGCCTTGACACACAATGTAACCCGATCCCTTTCATGTGCAGGTGAAGACATTAAGGCCCAGAGATTTAGACTTAGTTCCCTGGCATCAGGGCCTGAGGTGGGGATTTGTGTAAGGGAGTGAGGAAGCCCGCTAGTCAAGGGAAGAAGCTAAGCATAGATGTAGTTTTGGGCTCCCCAGCTGACAGCCAGCACCAGCTTCCAGTCATGTGAGTAAGGTCATTGTGGATGCCCCAGCCTCAGCTGAGCCTCCTTGACTGCCATCACGTACAGTAGAGATAAGCCATCTCCACTCACCCCTGCCCAAAATCCTGCCCCAACGAATCATGGCCAATGTCACAGTTTTTGTTTTCAACCTGCTACTAAGTTGGTTTTTTTTTTTTTTTTTTAATGAACATAAGTTTATTTTATCTAACATTTAAGAAAATTCAGTTTATAATTATAACTATTCCATAATTCTTAGAACAGGCAATGAATCAATGCTGGCTTTTTTTTTGTTAACATCTTTATTGGAGTATAATTGCTTTACAATGTTGTGTTAGTTTCTGCTGTATAACAAAGTGAATCAGCTATACCTATGCATATATCCCCATATCCCCTCTCTCTTGTGTCTCCCTCCCACCCTCCCTATCCCACCCCTCTAGGTGGTCACAGAGTACCGAGATGATCTCCCTGTGCTATGCGGCTGCTTCCCACTAGCTGTCTATTTTACATTTGGTAGTGTATATATGTCAGTGACACTCTCTCACTTCGTCCCAGCTTACTCTTCCCCCTCCCAGTGTCCTCAAGTCCATTCTCTATGTCTCAGCCTGTCGCTAAGTTTGAGGGTGGCTTTTTTGCAGTAATAGATTACTGAAACATCTCCAAAACCTGTATTTGATGGGGGAAGAACAGTCTCTAAAGCAAAATCTGATTGCTATTTCTAGCAAAAATGTGTGTATCCTGGGGAAGAAAAAATATGTTAGAGTCACTGGGAGACAAAATCTTGGACCTTGTCTTTAAAAGTTATAGCCTCAGCTTCCCTGGGAGCATATCCATTACCTTTGTATTATTTCAGTCATTTCAAGAGAGCATTGGTTAGGCTTAGCCAGGGTTAGAGACCCACCCCTTACCCAGGAATGAGTGTTGGACAATCAAATGTTTGGTTCTGGGAACTTGAACCTTCAGTGGTGTGACATGGGAACTGCATGCATCCTTATGGAAGCATCCTGAGGGGATGGGCTATTACATCCTCCTCCTGTGAACCTTGACTCTTTCTAGGTCTTCTCCCTGAAGCCTGGTTATATGACTTCTTTGAAGATTCCAATTTTATCTTTCAATGAATTCCTTTAATGCTTGCAACCAAAGAGCCTTAACTAATACATAAATCCTGAGAGAAGGTGACCTCAGAATATAGCTCTAATTTAGCAGATGAGGAAACTGAGGCCTTAGGAAGTTTAATTTCATTGCTCAGGTATATAGCCAGAGTCAAAGCCCTGGCTTTCTCTCTTTCAGTCCAGTGTCTTTCCTCTGTTCCATAGGGGAAGCAGGACTTGGGATAGAATTTTCATTTTTCAGATGGAGGTAATGAAGTCAAGCCGGTAGAGAAGGGGTGTTGCTACCATCCTAGGAAATCACCCATAGCCCCAGACTCTGAGGGTGGAAAACTTCTGTATTGAAGCCATTCAATATTCTGTCTCCTATAAGGAGATGCTTCAGCTGTGACTAAAATATCTAAACTACTTATCAAATTAAGTACTAACATTATGTTTTGAATCAATAGCCAAGAAATACATTTTCCCCTCCCCAACCCACTTCAAAGAATTAATGAGAATTTAACTTATAATAAATGAGTTAATTGAGAAAGTTATTTGTCCTACTTAGTAGAAATTCTTAGCAGTGAGATGAAGGCCCTGGAGTGCATTCATGAGATGCTCTTAAAACCTACATAATAAAATGATTTATATTTTTAAACTATGAATTAAAAACTATGGATCTATTATTCATGAATTTGTCACACAATTTCTGCTTTCTTCCTCTCTCTTTCTCTGTCTCTCTCTCTCTTCCCTAGGTTAGGTGTTTTTCTCTACTTTCTCTGTTGAAAAGAATTTTCCCCTCTATTTCTACTTTCTTTATTTTTCAAGAAGATATACCCTTCAAACTGGAGATATATCCCGATTTTCCACAACATATATTGATGTTTACTTTATCCACCTCCTTATAATTTTATAGATTCTAGCTATATTAGTTTTTCATTTCTGAACTTTTATAGCTCTTTCTTTCTGGCAGTTAAGTGTAGTTCTAACCTTGTTACTTTCCACCTGTGCTTTCAGCTTCAAGATTACATTTTCACTGATGGTGGTAAATCTTTTTTCCTTTTTTTACATGCTTCATCATTCACACAGAGTTGTAAGATAAGAGGTTTTTTTTCATTCATTCATTTCTTCAACAAGTATTTATGAAGAACTTTCTATATATGAAGAATGGCACTCAGCTTAGAACTACCGAAATGAATATGATGTCGTTCCTGGCCTCAAGAAGTAACAGAATCAATGAATACCCTTCTCAGTCTTTAGTTATCCAAATGTCCTATCCCTGAAAAGGGAAATTAAACCAAATTAAATTTAAATCAGTGAAATTAAATTATCAAATTGAGAAGCCTGAAGCACGTCCAAGTGATACATGCTAAGAAGATTCACAGAACCTGGGCAATAACAAGTGAAAATACTCAGCGTCCTTGAACATCATAGAGGCTGAAAGACCTGGGCTGGGAATCTGATAACCTGAACTTTGATTTCAGTTCTGCTAAGACCAGTTTTGTGACACTCAGCCACTGTGAACTTTGGTATCAGAAAAATTGAGAAGATGGACGAGGCATTCTCCATTCCTTTCAGTTCTAAAATTCTATGAACAAAGAACAAGGTTAAAATTCCTCCAGTTTCTAACCAGGAGCAACAGGATGAAATTAGGAAAATTAAAATTAAGGGTAGTATACAACATAGTTTTCCTTAGTAAAAGCTTAATTGACTAAGGAATTTTTCTTAGAGGGGAGAGAGTAAAGCCTCCTTGGTTAAAGAAATGTAAAAATAAATCCTGATAAATTTTATGGCATATACAATAATATCAGCATCCTAACAAAGACTTTGAAAACCAGAAAGTCAAGGAAGGAAACAGAGATAAATGGACTTTTTTCTTTCTGGAATATCTATCGTTGTATAAAATAATTTTACTAGTGCCCAGAAATATACTATTCTTTGCTTCTTAAACAGAATCAAAAGGAATGAAATGATGGTAGAATAGATTTGCAAAGTGTTCAATTAGAATGACAAATTTACAAATAAACCTTTTTTCCCACACAGGACTGCAGCTTCAAGACATCAAACGTATTTGCTATTTTGTGTAGCACATCAAAATGTTAAGTTAATGAGACACAGGAGTGAATAATATGTCAACATAACGGTAAGCCTGAGTGACAAAGTAATCGAATATGAGGAAAACATTTTTGGAGCAAAGTGGTAACAGCTGCAATAAGACATGAGGTAAATTGTGCAGGATCCATTTAGCTCAGGAGACCCAAGTGAGGAAAAAAAAAAGCAGCAGCAGGAGTTGAACATCAGCTTTCATTGTGTCAAAGTCCAGGGACTGAGGAAAACTCTCTGGACAGCAGAGGAAACATATGAGGAACCAAACTCAACTCAAGAAATCAAAGCCTATTTGAAGGCAGGTAGATGATTCAGATCATTGAGGTGTCACACAGAGAAAATTAATGAGTCAGAACAGAGTTGGAACATGAGATTTCCATAATGTTATTTTACTCTCGCTTCAAAAGTCAGTGTTCTTCCTTGGAAATAGATATTGTGCTCCCCAAGTGAGTCCCCATATAGCTTTGGAGGAGAACTTGAATTGGTTCCAAAGAGGCAGGAAAATTAAAAGTAGATGTCTAAAAACATGGCCTCAAGTGTAGACAGCTGTGAAATAAAGCAGAGATCCCAAAGCCTCCGACTGTAAGAAAATATATTCTCAAACGTACAAAATTCTGTTAACATATAAGTGAGACAATGGGAACATTACCCCTTAATGGAATTGAATTCAAGTTTAAACAAACATCAAGGTGGTTAGGCTTTTTAAGTAAAGTCAGAAAATTCAAGCTGATGACTCCCCCGGTAACAATATCTCAGACAACTTATCCATACGTTGTATTTCATGTCTGCTGGCTATGTTAACTTTTAGACTTTTCTACTTGTAAAATGGCCAGCACTGAATTGGGGTGAGACTTCACAAAACCTTAACAAAGATTTTAAAACCACATCGGGGATCTGTGGATGAATGGAAACAAGTGTACAAAAAATAAAATCTTATGGAAAGATAGTTTGTTCTCACTATGCTCTGCTTTGATGAGAATGTTTTAAAGAAGCATACATTGAAACCAAAGCATTCTTAATGTGAGCAAAGAAAGATGATGTGTGTCCAGGGGCATGGATGGCTGGTCCAGCCAACACACCACCCTTGTGTGCAAAGCACAGCTGCTCAGTGGGTCTGGGGAAGATGCATGTAGCCCAAGCCACCTAGAAGCATAGAAAAACAGGGCAAACAGAAAAAAAAAAAAAGGTATCCTGGAAGCTTATTGAAATATTTTATATTTATGATAGGTTTTACATTTCACAATGTTTCCTGTGGAAGCTATCGCTGACATTTTCCATACAAGTAAACTGAGTTTTGGAGAGATTTCTAATTTAACCAACACTGCACCAACTGGAAAGTAGATTTGCACCCAGGCTTCTGATGCCAAGTCTAGTGCCTTGTTCATTCTACTTCGTTCTTTCTGTCTTGTTTCAATGGAGTCTGTGGTAAAGGAGGATTGGGACATCATTCAAGGGGTTTACTTAAGAAGGTAGCCAAAGTTATTTACTGCAGAGTTTGTCTAATCATAATTGAAGAAGTCTCTAGCTGTACATCCAGAAATGTACATGCTGGGGCAGGCAGGGGCACAAGAAAGAGTTGTCTCTATGTTCTACCCGGAGGACATTATGTGGGTAAGAAAGGAAAAGGAACAAAACTAACTGAATATCAACTATGTGCCAGACACAGAGCCAAGTGCTTCACATGTTATTTCTTTTAATCTCACCCTGAGGAATAGGTCTTATAGGTCCCATTTTAGAACTGAGGAAACAGAGAAGAGACATTCCTAACATTAACTGGCTAGGAGGGAGTAAGAACAGGATTTGAAAACAAGCAGGTCTGACTTCAAGAACTCTGGCGTGATGTCACCTCACAACATGCATATTTAAGAGTAACCGGTTACAGAATGTTTTCACCTACTTAATTTCATCTGATCTGAAGCACAGGGCCCTCTGCTCATAGTTGGACCCCGGTCTCAGTAGAGGGGGTGGGCAGTCACCTTACTCTTTCTCTTTAACCAGGGATAAGAAGAAAATCTAGTTTGGGGAGAAGATGCTGGTCCCTTCTCCTGAAACCAGGATCTCGGTGGAAGAGAGAAGCAGATAATGTCATTTAAGTCTTCACCTGCTCTACTGTGCCATGGTAGTATGAATGTGCTTCACGACGTGCTCCCTAGGTAAGCAGCACCTGCCACACACAGATTTCAGAGTTTATTACAAACAGCAGACTGGATCCTACAGTGAAGAGAGAACATTTCTCAGTGTAGGGTGTAGCATATTCTCTTCAGATCACAAGGGCTGTTGCACTGGCCCAGTGTATCCCAGAAGGCAAAATACTCACCAGGGTACAATTGGAGATTGTTTTCTCCTGGGGGAGTAGGGGGAGTGTCTGGGGAAATAATCGCATTGAGCTTTATGGCCCAGTATGAAAATGTTAATTTACTAAATATCCCTGAAGAAGCACAGAAAGAAGGTGCTATCCCCTCACTCCAAATTCCCCCACCCACATCCCCACATCTCCTACCCACACATTATATTGTGCCCATTAATAAAACAAAATGGATAAATGAGTCAGTGATCTGTAGAGATCAGATAAACAAATATATGTTTTCCTAAAGTATTAGGCTAACTAATACTAGCTGCTCTTGCAATCTCGAAAACTTAGTGGTCTAACACAATAAAAATTTATTACTTAAATCATAGTCAAATGTAGATCAGATAAGGCAGTAATAAAAGGGAAACTCCCATCCTTCACTAGTCTGGTGTCAGAGGAGGCATGCTGAAACAGAAAATTTAATAATTTAAATAAGATCCAGAGTTTCATAACATAATACCCAGGATGCCCAAGATACAATCAAATACCGCTTGTCACACTAAGAAAAATCACAATTTGAATGAGTAAAGGCAATCAACAGATGATAACACCAAGTCCACACAGATGTTAGTACAAGGATTTTCAAGCAGCTATTATAAACTTGCTTTAGTGAATAATTACAAACACACTTGAAATAAATGAAAAAGAAGAAAATCTCAGCAGACAAATGGAACCTATAAAGAAGAACCAAATGGAAAGTTTAGAACTGAATGATACAAAACCAAAATGAAAAACTCAATGGGTGAGCTCAATAGTAGAATACAAAGGACAGAAGAAAGAATCAGTGAATCAGAAGATAGAAGAATAGAAATTACCCAGACTGAATTACAGAGAAAAAGTAGACTGAAATAAAATAGAGTCTTTGGCTATAACAAAATATCTAATATCTGTGTTATCAGAGTCTCTGAAGAAGAGGAGAAAGAGAATGGGACTGACAAATATATTCAAATAAATAAGTAAAAAATTCCCAAATTTGGCAATCTACATAAACCTAGATTCAAGAAAATTATTGAAACCCAATGAAGATGAATTCAAAGAAATGTACACCAAGACTCATTATAATCAAACTTCTAAAGACTAAAGGCAAAAATATTGAAAGCAGTGAGAAAGAAGTTACACCTTACCTACAGGGGGAAAATCAATTCAAATGACAGCAGAGTTCTATCAGAAATAACCAGGTAGAAGTCACAGTATAATTTGTAAATGCTGAAAGGAAAAAGCTATCAACCCCAAATTCTATATCCAGGAAAAATATTCTTCAGGCATGAAAAACAAATCAAGACATCCTCAGATGAAGGAAAACTAAGAGAATTTGTCACCTGCAGGCTTACCTTAAAAAAAAGTCTAAAGGAAGTTCTTGAAACAGAAAGGAAATGGCAAAACAAGGAACATAGGTACATCAAGAAAGAATAAAGAACAATGGAAAGAGTAAATATGGTTAAGTAACATACACTTTCCTTCTCTTGAATTTTCTAAATTGGGTGCCATGTTTGAAGCAAAAAATTGTAGCACTGTTTCATGTGATTATTGATGTATGCAGGGGAAATATGTAAGGCTTTATATTATAAATGGGAAAGGGTAAAGGAACTTAAAGTGAGATAAGGCTTCTACAGTTTACATGAACTGGTAAAATGTCAACATTAGGAGACTTGATAAATTATGTATGTATAGCATAATACCTAGAAAAATCACTTAAAATATTATACAAAGAGCTGTACTAAAATGTAGTAAAGAAAAATCAAAATAGAATTCTAAGAAAAGGTTTTAGCATCTCACAGGAAGTCAAGAAAAAAAAAACAGAAATAAAATGGCAGGCCAAATGATACGCTGTCTATAAGAATCTCACTTTATACATAAAATGTAACCGTCCTTTGCCTGCAGAACTGGCCCCTCTGCTTTATTGATGGGGTTTCTCTTGCCTGAGTAAGTTACTTAAGGAGAGGAAATCAATTCTCCTCATACTCCGATCTATACCCACTTTTCACTGTCCCTAGTACATAAGGAAAGTAATAACTCACCATGCTCCTGGAGATCATTACAAAATTAAACTCAAAAAGAGAAAATGTACATATGAAGGACTTATGTTCTATATCTAAATGGTGGTTTGGCAAAGTTAGCAGAAGGAAAGAAATCATAAAGATCAGATCAGAAATAAATGGGAAAAAAATGAAGATAACAATAGCAAAGATCAGTAAAACTAAAAGCTTGTTCTTTGAGAAGATATACAAAATTGATAAACCACTAGCCAGACTCATCAAGCAAAAAAGGGAGAAGACTCAAATCAATAGAATTAGAAATGAAAAGGAGAAGTAACAACTGACACTGCAGAAATACAAAGAATCATGAGACATTACTACAAGCAACTATATGCCAATAAAATGGAAAACCTGGAAGAAATGGACAAATTCTTTAGAAAAGCACAACTTTCCAAGACGGAACCAGAAAGAAATAGAAAATATAAACAGACCAATCACAAGCGCTGAAATTGAAACTGTGATTAAAAATCTTCCAACAAACAAAAGCCCAGGACCAGACAGCTTCACAGGCAAATTCTATCAAACATTTAGAGAAGAGCTAACACCCATCCTTCTCAAAATATAGCAGAGGGAGGAACACTCCCAAACTCATTCTACAAGGCCACCATCACCCTGATACCAAAACCAAAGATGTCACAATAAAAGAAAACTACAGACCAATATCACTGATGAACATAGATGCAAAAATCCTCAACAAAATACTAGCAAACAGATTCCAGAAGCCCATTAAAAGGATCATACACCATGATCAAGTGGGGTTTATCCCAGGGATGCAAGGATTCTTCAATATATGCAAATCAATCAATGTGATACACCATATTAACAAATTGAAGAATAAAAACCATGTGATCATCTCAATAGATGCAGAAAAAGCTTTTGACAAAATTCAACACCGATTTATGATAAAAACTCTCCAGAAAGTGGGCATAGAGGGAACCTACCTCAACATAATAAAGGCCATATATGACAAACCCACAGCAAACATCATTCTCAATGGTGAAAAACTGAAAGCATTTCCTCTAAGATCAGGAACAAGACAAGGATGTCCACTCTCACCACTATTATTCAACATAGTTTTGGAAGTCCTAGCCACGGCAATCAGAGAAGAAAAAGAAATAAAAGGAATACAAATTGGAAAAGAAGAAGTAAAGCTGTCACTGTTTGCAGATGACATGATACTATACATAGAGAATCCTAAAGATGCTACCAGAAAACTACTAGAGCTGATCAATGAATTTGGTAAAGTAGCAGGATACAAAGTTAATGCATAGAAATCTCTTACATTCCTATATACTAATGATGAAAAATCTGAAAGAGAAATGAAGGAAACACTCCCATTTACCATTGCAACAGAAAGAATAAAATACCTAGGAATAAACCTACCTAAGTAGACAAAAGACCTGTATGCAGAAAACTATAAGACACTGATGAAAGAAATTAAACATGATACAAACAGATGGAGAGATATACCATATTCTTGGATTGGAAGAATCAACATTGTGAAAATGACTCTACTACCCAAAGCAATCTACAGATTCAATGCAATCCCTATCAAACTACCAATGGCATTTTTCACAGAGCTAGAACAAAAAATCTCACAATTTGTATGGAAACACAAAAGACCCCAAATAGCCAAATAGCCAAAGCAATCTTGAGAAAGAAAAACAGAGCTCGAGGAATCAGGCTCCCTGACTTCAGACTATACTACAGAGGTACAGTAATCAAGACAGTATGGTACTGGCACAAAAACAGAAATATAGATCAATGGAACAGGATAGAAAGCTCAGAGATAAACCCACACACATCTGGTCACCTTACCTTGATAAAGGAGGCAAGAATATACAATGGAGAAAAGACAGCCTCTTCAATAAGTGGTGCTGGGAAAACTGGACAGCTACGTGTAAAAGAATGAAATTAGAACACTTCCTAACACCATATACAAAAATAAACTCAAAATGGATAAAAGACCTAAATGTAAGGCTAGACACTATAAAACTCTTAGAGGAAAACATAGGCAGAACACTCTATGACATAAGTCACAGCAAGATCCTTTTGGACCCACCTCTTACAGAAATGGAAATAAAAACAAAAATAAACAAATGGGACCTAATGAAACTTAAAACTTTTGCACAGCAAAGGAAACCATAAATACATGAAAAGACAACCCTCAGAATGGGAGAAAATATTTGCAAATGAAGCAACTGACAAAGGATTAATCTCCAAAATATACCAGCAGCTCATGCAGCTCAATATCTAAAAAAACAAACAACCCAATCCAAAAATGGGCAGAAGATCTAAATAGATATTTCTCCAAAGAAGATATACAGATAGCCAACAAACACATGAAAGGATGCTCAACATCACTAATAATTAGAGATATGCAAGCCAAAATTACAATGAGGTATCACCTCACACCAGTCAGAATGGCCATCATCAAAAAATCTACAAACAGTAAATGCTGGAGAGGGTGTGGAGAAAAGGGAGCCCTCCTGCACTGTTGATGGCAATGTAAATTGATACAGCCACTATGGAGAACAGTATGGAGGTTCCTTAAAAAACTAAAAATAGAATTACCATACGACCCAGCAATCCCACTACTGGGCATATACCCTGAGAAAACCATAATTCAAAAAGAATCATGTACCACAATGTTCATTACAGCTCTATTTACAATAGCCGGGACATGGAAGCAACCTAAGTGTCCATCAACAGGTGAATGGATAAAGAAGATGTGGCACATATATACAATGGAATATTACTCAGCCATAAAAAGAAACGAAGTTGAGTTATTTGTAGTGAGGTGGATGGACCTAGAGTCTGTCATACAGAGTGAAGTAAGTCAGAAAGAGAAAAACAAATACCGTATGCTAACACATGTATATGGAATCTAAAGAAAGAAAAACCAACATGGTCATGAAGAACCTAGGGGCAGGACAGGAATAAAGACGCAGATCAACTAGAGAATGGACTTGAGGACATGGGGAGGGGGAAGGGTAAGCTGGGACAAAGTGAGAGAGTGGCATGGACATTTAAGCCTACAGTTTTTGAGAGACTTGTATCGTCAAAGAAACCATGGCCCTGGACGTGAAAACATCTTTGAGAGTTTAAGTTTTAGAATAGTCCATGTGAAACCAAATTAACATAAGCAGAAAATGGGCTATGAAAAGTCCTACATCCCCCAAGGAAGGCGTATCCTCCAAGGCCCACTTCAAAAGTGAAAGAGGAAAAATGTAAGAAAGAATCTCCCTGACAGTGGAAACAGGTACCATGGTGTTCCTCCTACACGCAGAATCAGGGCTTAATCAAGAAACCTCCAAATTAGGTGGACTTCACAGTGCCTGCGCAGCAGGGTTCCATCATGACTGTGGACCAGCAGAAGACAGTGTCTTCTTTTCCTAAATGAGAGTTTTGCTACTGTCTTTTTTATGTTCCACTGTTGTCTATGGCGTTTGTTAAGCTCAAGTGATTTATTCATAGTTTAACTTTCACTGGGAAATAATGGAAAGGACTGTACATCACACAGAGATCAAAACTGGATGTGGTGACTGTGGAACTTTAGTTTCCTCCCTTGATGAGGAAGTTGAGTGTATTTTCTGTGTGGGAAGAAAAGCAGGACAGATACTGTGTTTGGTGAACAGAAGGTAGACTGTAACAGAGACTGGTTAACTGTTCACTAACCTATAACCTATTTCCTCGTCTTCTTAGACACACACCTAATCTACATCTCCCAAACTCTCTTGCTGTCAAGTGTATACAGGTGACTGAGCTCTAGCCTATAAAATGTGAGCAGAAGTGATATGGACTCCCTTCAAACCTGTCCCCCAGAAACCACCCATGCATCATCCTTGATGCCTTTGTCTGCTTGTTGGGTTCTTATAAGTGAGCATGGTGAATTTTGAAACAGCAAGAGTGAGCCTGGGTTGCTGATTGCTGCTTGTCAATTATAAATACTCATTTTGAACTCTGTGTGAGTAAGAAATAGACTTCTCCCATCAATTGCATCGAGCTATTTTGCATTTTACCATTTGTTTATTACCACAGTTGGACACATCCTAGCTAGAAAATCTCTTCAGCATTAAATACAGAAGATTAAATCTAAAACATCATAAACATATGGATAATAACTCCACCAAAGAGATTTATTTCCTTCACCAATATCCAGGCATCTGCAGGGTGCTGAATTTCAGCAGATTTTATTCTCAATGTTCATACTCTCTATTTTGGCATTATATGTATATATTTGCAGAGCTATTCTCAGTAATTGACAGGACATTAGCCTCAAGCAGCATCTTAATGTCCAGCCTGGGATTTCCTTCAGGCAGACAAATCCTGCAGAGAAAACACCAATCACTGGCATAATGAATCAAGACAGCAGAGTCACATTCATCACCGCATTCCCTCCCTGGAAATTTTTCTGGGTACAGGTCACCCATATTGATCTAGAGGAAAATTCTGTCTACTTCCTCGCTAAGTCAGAGTAAAAATCGCAAGAGGCCAATTTTTTTCTCACAAGGCAGCGACACATCAGCTTGAAAAAAGAACAGCCTGAATGTTCTTCCTCCATAGGGAATGCACATTCCCAGAGCAGTGGGTGTGCTGGTGAGGGGAGGTGCTCTGTCCCCAACTTGGTTCACACTTAGGAAAAGGGAAGAACCACTGTCAGGGCGACTTGGGGTTCCTGGCACTTCCTGAGTCCTTACAAGGAGACAGATTATACAAATGATATGCTGGTCACGCTTGTCTCCATAGGACCTGATAGACATGGGAACCAGTATGCACACCCTACCCTGAAGTAATTGAGGAATAAAGCTACCCACTGAAAAATATGTGAATTCTGGGCAAGAAACCCCACCCTGTCCTGCCTCTGCTTCTGCTTTTATGTATCTTGATCTAAAGCAGTTCTGAGGCTCCCTTTATGTCTCCACAGGCTCCTGAGGCATTAGATGCCCTCTCTCTCCTCTGTGCCCACTCTTCCTCCCCGAGTCATTCCACACAGGATGCATCACATGGTATTCTGACTCTCGTTTTCTCTGGATTCCCTGCAAGAATGTGGGTTCCTCAAGGGCAGGGATTGAGTCATACCCATCTCTGCCTATTCCGTACCCAGCTTAGGGCCTAGCAACGTACTGAAAACTTAAATGGTGGAAACAATTTGTTGTCAGTCTGGATAACTGAAGTTTCCCACATTTCTTTTGTAAATCTTCTCATTTTTTTACGACCCAGACGTATGATTGCTGAAAAACAAAATTTAACTTAAAGATAAGATTTTATGTATAAATAACACAGGGAAATATTATGAACTTGCTTGAGAGTGGCCTTCCCAAGGAAAGCCTCTTGTCTTCTTCCCATTGTCTCAGCTGTTCCCCTAGTTGAGACCACCTTCCTCTCTCAGCAGCCCGCAGACCTCAGAGCTCCCCATTCTCCCATCCCTCTGTATCCTGCTGCCGGAACGAATCACCCCAAACACCCATCTGATTCAAAAGCATTTTGTGCTTCTCAATTGGCTACAGATTAAAGTCTAAGCGTAATGTATTTCCAAGACATTTCACAGCACCAACTTGCAAAGATTTTCTAAAAAGCACATTTCCCGCCTCTCGCCTCATATTTTAACATCTCTGAAATCAGTTTGTGCCTTAAAATCACTAGCAGCCACAGGGAGGGAGTGATATGGTTGCCACCGCCTAAGAACACACATCAGAATTTACAGAACAGGTGCCAACAGCTTGGAGGAGACCCCAGAGACAACTGCAGAGGACCTGTTTAGGAAACACCATGTCCTCAGAGCTCTTGGTGCCACAGAGGATGATACTGTTCTGAATGCACACGTGACTCAGGATGCTGAAAGTGAAGATGCTTTGGGCGTTCTTGAACCAACTAGTTTTTCTATTTCTTTTTTTTCCCTACTTATGCATGAGAATGATGTATAACTAATTCTAAAAGAGCTCTTTCAACAAAATAAACATTTTGTGTCACTCTTTAGTTGGCTGGGGTTTTTTTTCTCAATGGAGCATGAAATAATAGTGTATCCTACAGTGGATGGTGTTTTTAGATTTGATTGAAATGGAACATATCAATCTAATCATCATATTAATTCTTCATCCCTGATTGATTTAGGAACATAAATTCAGTTGTTACCTTATGGTCACCATAATCACAGTTGCAATTTCTATTATACCTTGCATTTCCAGTAATCACCATTACATCTGAGTATCTTAAGCTTCCCCTCCCTGAAATCGTCCAAGCAGAGACAGTCTAGATCACCGTGATGGATGAGAGGTGGAATGAGATGACCTCTAAGCCAGCTTTCTCCTCTCAAATTCTGGGTATTTCACATTTAATATCATGCAGAAAGACAAAAGCGCTTGGTGCCCACATAGTTGTTCTAATTTACTGAAGCTTCATAGTACTACCCACATTTTAGCTGATCTTATTCAGCCGGAAAGCTGAATAAGCAGATGCGGTCTCACATTTACTAGCAAAGAAGCTATTGCTGCCACCTTTCAGTGAAAAAGAGTGCCCTGTGCAAAGTTTTCTGACATATATAAGGAGTGGCTTGTTTTAAATGAACATCTGCTAAGGAGGTAGGGTGCTGCAGTGGAAATGGCTGTAGTCAGGTTATTGCCTTCATTCCAGTACTAAGTAGCTAACTGAATCTGAACAAGACACTTCACATCTGTGAGTCTTAAACTCCTCATATGCAAGATAAAAAGGTTTAACTAGATCAGGGTTTCTCAGCCTCTGCACTGTTGACATTAGATGCTGGATAATTCTTTGCTGTGGGGGACCATCCTGTGCATTGTAGGATGTTTAGCAGCATTCCTGACCTCCATTCACTAGATGTCATTAGCATTCCCTCTCCCCAGGTTTTGACAACCATAAATGTCTCCAGATACCGGCAACTATCTTCCAGGGGGGCAAAATTGGCCCAGCTGGGAACTTCTGCACACTAGCTAACTATAAGATGAAAACACACCTAAAAAAAAAAGTGCTGTAAACTGAATAACATCTCACCACTTACATTTTTGTCTACTATAAAAGGTGTTTTGTGTGTGTTTGTGTGTGTGTGTGTGTGTGTGTAATTTAAAGATAACTACTAGTAGGACTTTTAAGTAGATGTATACCTTCCAAATTATTGCAGAAAAATAAAAGCAAATAAACCCCACTAGTTATTTAAAATAAATAATAAAAGTAACATCAATAACAAAAATAGGCTATGCAGAACCATATGGGCATTAAAGGACAGC
Source organism: Balaenoptera musculus (assembly GCF_009873245.2). NCBI lineage: Eukaryota > Metazoa > Chordata > Mammalia > Artiodactyla > Balaenopteridae > Balaenoptera > Balaenoptera musculus. The sequence goes on from NC_045793.1 coordinate 43,972,268, forward strand.
TCAGAGCATGTTATAAGACAATGTCAGATCAAACATACCAGTTATGACAGGAACTAAAATGGATGAATACATCTATCAAAGACAAAGGCACTCAGATTTTTTAAATAATAAAATTGAACTATACACTGCCTAAAATAATAGGCCTAAAATAAAATACCTTGAAGTTGAAAAAGAAAAGGATGGGCAATGATTTATCTGGCAAAAATAAACAACAAAAAAGGCAAAATGGCAAAATTAAGTTAAACCAATCTGGAAATCAAAGCAAAAATGATTAAAATTGAGTGAGGAAGAAAGATCATTTTATATTAATAAAAGGAATAATTAAGGGTGAAATATAAAATTAGGAATGTAAGGCATGAACTTTTATTCAACCGATAACAAAACATCTAAATATATACAGCAACGCAAGGGAAACCAGGAAGCAATTTTCATCTGGATCTACTTGGCACCCCAAATAGTATTGACATTCTATTAGCAAGGAAAATTAGGAGTATGGCTATTGGGTTGGTAGCTTACAGTCTTGCCCACGCCTGGAAACTTATTGTTGGTGAACAGTGGGCAGGTGGAAAAGCTTTTGTGTTTTAAGAGTGTGAAATTGCTGATGAGTCAGCTTTCATGAATGTGACTTACTGTAGGTATATGAAAAGCTAGAAAAATACAATTTTTACCTTTATAAAGAAAAAAACTGGTTATGATAATGAAGCATTTTTGGTAAGCTTTACTTGACATAGCTAGTCAAATATTTCCTATGATCTGAAGTATCATTCACTCAAGGAAAGAAAAATCGGGCACATAGTAGGCACCCAATAAATTGTATTGAAATGAATTATATTGATCTATCTTCTTTAGTAAAATTTGGTTATGTGGTTTCCTTATTAATTCAGGATAATCTTACATTAGCATGAATGATTAATGCCACTTGATGAAGATGTTATCATGCAAACTGGAATTATTTCCGTATAGTTCAGTTTCCTCATTTTAAAACATGACAGCAACATTTGCTAAGTACCTATTTTAATAAAGCAAATAACCAAGAAGATTGTAGCAGAAACACACAGTACTGAATAAGTTTTCCAAGTGCTCCCTTACATTCCATACCCTACCTTGTGATCATACTGAGGCTTTGTAACTATTTCTGACCAATGAAATATGAGTGGATGAAGTATCTCTCCAGGACTGAGGCAGTTAAGAGTTAAAAGACTGTATGTCTCCTCCATCTCCTGCTACTCCAGCACCATGGTGGCTAGTGTTTCAGATGGTGTAACCACAGGATAGAGGAGGCTGGTCAAGCCTCACTGAACTTTTCAGGTGTGCCCAATAAATCTTTGTCAAGTTTAACCACTGGAGTTCATGTGTCATGGCAGAATTAATTACTCAATCATAGGAAAATTATAAGAATACAATCAGAAAAAAGCTAGAACAGTAAGAAGAAGAAAATAATAAAAATACAAGCATAAATCAATGAATTCAAAAGAAGTAAAAATGAACATTTTTCTTTAAATTCTTAATAGAAGAAGCAAATCTAATCAAGAATAGATGTAGGACATAAATCAGCATTAGGATTAGTTTCTAGGCCTGTCAGAACAAATTGTGCAAGCTGGGTAGTTTAAAACAGAAATTTATTCTCTTATAGTCATGGATGCTAGAAGTCCAAAGGGAAGGTGTTAGTGGGACCATGCTCTCTTTGAAAGCTCTACAAGAGGATCTCTCCTTGTCTTTTTCCTGGTTTCTGGTGGTTTTTGGCAATCCTTGACTTTCCTTGGCTTGCATAACCCTAATCTCTTCCTCTGTCGTCATGTGGCCCTCTCTCTATATCTGTCTGTGTCTTTGTGTCTTCTCTACTTCTTATAATGACACCAGTCATATTTTATTTACAGCCCTCCCTAATCCAATATGACCTTAACTAATTACATCTGCAAAGAACATATTTCCAAATAAGATCACATTCACAGATACTTATGGTTAGGACTTCAACATATCTTCTGGAGGGACACAATTCAACACAGTTCAACCTGCAACAGAAGGGAAATAACAATCTGGGGATATTTGGAAAATAAGAGACAATGTCAATGCACCTAAAACATACTATGAAATATATACTTTCCTCGAAACACATTAGTGACTATAATTGGCCCAATAAGTAGTAAACCCAAATAGACCGATGCTGTCAGAACATTTCTAAGCAGTAGACTTAGAAATTCAGAATGATTCTTCATAGGTAGAGATTTGCTCTTTCTTTTTTCAAAGAAAGAAAAAAGCTTGACTGATCTTTTTGAGAAAAATAGACACTCCTTTTTCTCTAGGCTAGTCTATATTGGAGAAGAATTAAGAAAGAAAGAATTAAATTTCTCTGCAAATAAAGAATAACAAGAGTTTTGGAGCTGTCCACTGGTGGATCAAGATAGGACATTGGAATGTAGAATAAGAGACAAAGGAATAAGTGAAATTGTCTAGGATGAACAGAACTGTGCAATGTGACGGTAGCTGGGGCCTAAGGAGGGACATGGCCAATGAGAAATAAATTGTCTGTGCTAGGAAATTGCCAATGAATAATCAGAACAGTAATAGCTGATTCTCAATGCAAACTTTGTTGTAATTATAACCCCTAATATTAACCCCATCATTCCCCAATCTTCAGAAAAGTCTAAAGCGAACAAAGACTATATTATGCATATGCTTTGAGAAGATAAAGAAAAAAAGATGTCTCATTTGTAGTTAAGCAAGGTACAGAGTGTTGTTAATAGAATCTTTATTAGCATGTATGGAATGCTGGCAAGAATTCACAGCGACGTATGACCGAATATATCACTAAACACAATCATACACTTGAGTGTCTCAAAGTGCTACCGCATTTTGCTTCAGGATGGTCCAAGCTACTCTACTGGGGTATTAAATGCAGGGGTGACTACAGAAGACCAAAGATTTGGAGACATTTAGGTCTAACAAAGGTAGGTGTCCATCAGAGATGTGGTTGGTTAGTTATGCAGGAATGTGGTTGGTTAGAAATGGAAGATTGTTGGCACTGCCACCTGCCCAGTCAAGTCCTGTTTAGAGGAGAGGATACAAAGACCCAAAGACATGCTCAGTTTCAGAGGCAGAAATATTCTCATCATGTAAATAAATAGATGGCTCAGATGCTCTTTCCCCGATACCTACCAAATATTCAAATTATATAATTCATTCTGACTTAGATTCTAGGTGCCCTCACTCTGCCTTCTCATATAGCTGGTCTACCCTCAGGAAATCTTTTGTGAAAGGGCAGTCATATCTTCTGCTTTAGGCAAGTACCTTTAATGCATTCGACAAATAAATTTATGAGTGTTTACCTTGCGTCATAAATGATTGGTTCTAGGCGCTAGAAATGAAGTGAGAAGAAAAAGAAATCCCTGCCTTCAGGGAGCTTACATTCCAGGAAGGAGAGAGATAAGAAAAAAGTAAACAAATAAATATTTAGTATAAATTCAGGTAAAGACAAATGCTTTGAAGAAAGATATAAAGCAGGAGAGGAGATAAGAGGTGTTGGTGTTGGTACAGCCTCAAGCTTCCCTGAGAAACTGACCTGAAATAGAGATCTAAATTAAGTGACAAAATGAGCAAACTGAGGGAAGGCTTTTAGGGAGGCATTAACCAATGCAATTAAAAGATAGAAAGTAAATAGAAGCAGAAGAAATAACAAGATACTTAGAAGAAACAAGAATAATTTTAACACTAAAGACTACAGTTTACTATGAAGATATGAGAGATATAATATTTATGCCCTCAATAACACCACAATAGCCTTTGAATCAAGGGGGAAGCCTTTTGAAACGCGATATTAGTCAGCTATTGATTACAGGCTGCCTCTCAGAGAAGAATATAGTGGCCCCCCAAGGGGCGTGGCTCCCATTCATCAAGACACTTTTCTAGAGAAGAGCATAGCGTGCGCTATTAGTTGCTAATACTAACCCCACGGAGGGATGTATACACCAGCCAAATAAATAGGCTCTGGGCAGGGGACCAATGGCTTCAACAGAATCAACTACACTAAGAACTAGAATTTTCGATGTTGCAGAAAGGAGATACATTTTAAAGTCAATGAAGTGTATAAAGTCCCTGTAGTCTTAGATGTATATCAGAATCAGTGGTATAAATTCATGATTTATGTTATTTTCTAGCCATGTCCACTGAAAAGGCATAGGAACAATTACCAAAACAATAGCAATGAGCAGCCCTACCACCTGGCCTGTGTTCTTCCCGCGAATTTAGAGAAGAAACTGATCTATTTAAACTGGATCTAAAGCAGGAAATGTACAACATAATCCTGAAATGTCTTGTCATTCCAAAAAGTAAGGAAGCTTTTAGAGACCACTTGGATCAGGCCAAAAGAAGTTAAAAATCAATTTGAAGAGGCTCCCAGTGACCAAGGTGGTATGATTTGAGCATTAATACTCAATTACAAAATTTTTGTCAAATGCATAAATTCATCATCACAATACCTCTCTTAGACACAAACATACATGCACACACCCCCTCATTTGTCAACTTCGGAGGATTCTGAGAAACTGTTTATTATCTCTTGCCAGCACAGCACCACGAACACTCTTCTAAAGGTGGAAAATATGTTTCCAAGCATTCTTTCTATATTAGTTTGCTAGAGCTTTCATAGAAAATAGGACAGACTAGGTGGCTTAAAAAAACAGAAATATATTTCCCCACAGTTCTGAAGGTTGGAAGTCCAAAACTGAGGTAGGTATCAGTAGGTTTGGTTTCTAATGAGGCCTCTCTCCTTGTCTTGAAGATAATCACCTTCTTTCTGTTCTCACGTGGCTTTTCTTCTGTGTACATCAATCTCTGGCATCTCTTCCTCTTCTTATAAGGACATTAATCCTATGAGATTAGAGCCCCACCCTTATGACCTTACTTAACCTTAATTGTCTCTTTAAAGGCCCTATCTCCAAATAAGGTCACATTATGAGGTAATAGTAGTTAGAGCTTCAGCATATGAATTGGGGGAGACACAATTCATCCATCCACCTTCCTAGGTTAGACTTTTGCCAAAGGAAGGAATGAGATTTGGAAGTAGTAAGTGAAACAACCCCAAACGTACACCATTTCCTCTAAGGCATTTGTCAGTTCTTAAGTGGTGCATGGAGTGAGAGGAGAAGGCAGTACTAGCAGCCAAGAAAACAAGCAAAAAGCATCTGCTGAGATGCTAAAAAGCTAAATAGAAATTCGGGCAGTCTCATGGTACGGGAGTTGGGCCGGTCAGGGAGGTGAGACCATTATCAATGTCTGAGGATTTTAGTTGAAATCCCCCCAAAAAAGAGCTACTCCCTAGAGGTAAAGGCAAACAAAAAATATGTGTGCCTCAGAAAGCCTAAAATTACATTACAGCAATTGCTGCTTGCATTAAGGTGATCTACCTATATTCTATCTGCCTGCCGGAAGACTATTAAATTCACTCTGGAAGAAGATAAAATCTTCTAGAGCCCCATTTTCTTCAGACTATTTTTCATGGATAATGTCTGGTATTCAAATTAATACGCATGCCAGGAAACTGGACCAAATGACTAGGAGGCAAGAGAAAAAGGAAAAAAAAAAAAGAACACATAGTGGAAACAGATCATAGGTAATCACAATACTGAAGTTATCAGACATGGATTTTAAAATACATACAATTAGTGTGTTCAAGAAAAAGGTGAAAAGTTGGATCATTCCTCCAGTGACCTAAAATATATAGAAAAGAATCAAATGGAAATTCTAGAACCAAAAATAATGCAATACTAAAATTAAGAATTAAATAGATGAGTATAACAGCAGATTAGGCAAACCAGAGAGGATTAAGCAGCTGGAAGGTAGTTATTAGAAAATATCTAGATTGAAGTACATACAGATAATAAGCGTGGAAAATAAAAAAGGGTAAGCCTCAAATGGAATATAGCAAAAATGTCTAAATTATGTGATTCGGTTCTAAGAAGAAGTGAAGAGATAATGGAGCAGAAGAAATATGTGAAAAAAAACACTGGCCAAAGATTATCTGAAATTTATAAAAAATATAAAGCCACAGATTCAAGAATCTCTTAAACCCAAAGCAAGATAAATACAAAGAAAATCACACCTCAGCACCTCATAATAACAAAAAGAAAATCTTAAAAGCTGCCAGAGAAAAAAGACACCTGACCTAAGAGCAGCAATAAGACTGACACCTGAATTTTTAATAGAAACAATGGAAGCCACCAGACAAGAGAATGGCATGTTTACAGTGAAGAAAGAAAATGCCAACTTAGAATGCCAACTTAGAATTCTGTACCTACCAAAAATATCTTTCAGAGATGAGGTAAAACAAGGATTTTTTGACAAACAAAAACAGAGGGAATTTGTTCCAAAAAAAGACTCTACCAAAAAATATATACTAAAGAGAATTTATCAGGCAGGAGAGAAATAATCCCAAATGGAAGCAAGCAAAGGTAAGAAGGAGCCGATAGCATTAAAAATAGAGGAATGTGAGTAAATTAAATGAATATTCCTTTTTTAATAATAATAGTAATATCTTATTCAAATAAATGTCAAATTAAAGGAAAACGGCAACAATAGCACAAGAGTGGAAAAGGATATAAATAGAAAAAAGTGTTATGAAGCCCTTGCATTTTCTGAAAAGTTGTACGGGTACTAACTTAAGGTAGACTCCATTAAGGATCCATTATAGGTAGCCACTGAGAGAAGAATAAAAGAATGTGTAAATAAAAAGCTAATAAAAATAGAAATGGAATTTAAAAGTACTAGACTGATACAAAAGAAGACAAGGAGTAAAAAGGAGCAAGAATAAGGTAGGATAAAAAGAAAAGTAATTGTAAAATGGTGTATTTAAATCCAGATATATTAGGAAATACTTTAAATGTAGCTAGACTATATTATCCAAATAAAACAACTAAAGTATACATTATATATTCCTATAGTCTATATATATTCATATACATATGTATTAGTAGAATATATATCATATTCCTGTAAGATTTTATATATATATGTATATATATTATATATATATATAATATATATATAATAAGTACACAGAAATGTTGAAAGGAAAAGAATAGAAAAAGACATATCATGCAAACTCTAATAAAAAGGTGGCCTTGCATTACTAAGATCAGTCAAAGAAAAATTTAAGGCAAGAAATATTACTAGGAATGAAGGAGACATTTATGAGAACATTTTAAATTCATCAAGATATAAGATATAATCATTCAACAACAAGATATGAATTTGTATGCACCTCATCATAGTGATATTATACACCTGTGAAAAACAGCAAGCTGTTTTATATATGTAAAACAATGTGAATGAGTCTCATAGATATCATGCTGGTAGAAGAATCCAGCACAAGAGATTATATACTGTATAATCCCATTGAAATAAAGTTAAGAAGCAGGCAAAACAACTCTATGGTGAGGCAAGTCTGATGTCGATTTCCTTTGTGGGCCCAGCAGATACTGACTAGTAAAGGGCTCAGGGGAGACTTGTAGGGGGGTGCTGGTGGTGGTCTATATTTTGCTCTAGCTGATGTATGGGTGAGGTCACTTTTTAAATATTCATGGGATATACACTTATGTTTTTTGTACTTTATAGGAATATATTATGTTTCTATTTTTTTAATTTTTAAAAAGAAAAGAAAAAATATCTCCTTGAGAAATTCTAATGTGCCTCAGGTTTGAGAATCACAGACTCTGTGATCCTTGACAGTGGGCTGGTGTTTGTGCTTCTTCAACCAACTCCCAACTGGACTAACTGCAACCTTAATGACTCATGGCACTTTGGATAACCTAAGTAACACTGAGCATAGCCATAGTGTTGAAGACCCCTCACCTAAACATAGAAGCCCTCCCTTCTCCGACCCAGGGAGTTTTACAAATTCCACTCTCCCCGTAAAATCCCTCCTCTAGAAAATAATAGAATATACCAAACATATGCCCCATTACATCAATTCCCCTTAAATAAGCTTCAGCTCTTTTCTTCCACAAAAGGCGAAAACTTGAGTTCTAATACCTATATGTGCTAAACCTCTACAAAGTTTATCTTGCCCAAAGCTTTACAACTAAAAATCTCACTTCCTTTTCTCCCATCCACTTTGACTCCTCTTCTTGCTCTTGATCGCAGACCCTGATTCCTAATCACTCACAGCACTTTGGGAACAGGCAGACAGCCTGATTTTAACACAAAGTGATGGTAAGAATCTCTTCTTCTGACCACAGATATTATAGGATTCATCTGGGGAGCAAAGGATTTTGGTTATTATATATAGAAAGCTAGGGAAATGCCTCCTTGAGAACAGTTTAATAGCCATTGTGCTTATTTTGCAAATGTGGGAAGCTTTGCAAAACTTTAAGTGGCTTGGGCTGGTGCAGCGATTGGACAGATCTGACCAATCTTCAAAGACGTGCCTTCTCTTTCAATCTTAAGCAAGAAATTCCAGCAGAGCTGAACCAGTTTCTTACAGTGATATGATTAATGCACTTATTGATGTATATGTTTGTTGAAGGTGCCACTGGATTTTCTCTGTCTGTGCTTGAGAACAGGGAAATTTCCTGGAGAAAAATGTGCTTTGTGTTTCTGCTCAGGTTTATTTACTTATTTGTTTTACATTATGATAAATTGCACTGTGTTTTGGGAAAGTGAAATGGTACATGTTAAAATAAAAGAACAACAGAGTGAAGAACACAATATGGAAAGCAGCTGGAGCATCTTAAGATAAAAGGGGGAAATAGAAATGACAAAGAGTTTTGAAAAGAATTAACTTCCTCTTCATCATCTAAACAAACAAAACTGTATCTTCTAGGATCCACTGGGAGAGATGAATGTTTGGTAACACTCATGTTCAAAGCAGTTTGCTGTGATGGGTAGGTATCCAACCTCCACCACAAAGGAGCGTCGTGGTCCTGAGTAAATTATTTTGTCTTTCTGTACCTCAGCTTCCAAATTTGCAAAAACAGAATGATAAACGTAGAAATAACCCACATAGAAGGCTTCCATGTGCCAACGTTCTAAGCACTTTACATATATTAGTTCATTTAATCGTCACAAAGCTGTGAATACTATTATTATCATCTCTACTTTATAGATGAGGAAACCGAGGCACAGAGGCACTAACTGGCATGCCCAGGGCCACACAGCTAGTGGGTGGCAGAGATGGAATCAAACCTAGGCTTTTGGCTTGGTGTCCGTGCTCTCAAAAACATCAAACTCTACTGCTTCTCTTTTAGGTTTGAGCACATCACTTTTCCCAGTGTCTTCATCAGCATGAAGTCCAAACACTACAGCGTGCAGTAGATGAGCTTTCACGATGGAGCCTAATCCTGCCTCTACAGTCTTCCCTCTCCCGACCTCTGACCACTGCAGCACCTCACCACTGGCCACACAAAGGACGCTCATCTTGTGTTCCCTGCATATCACCTGTGCCCTTTCATGCCTTGGGCTCTGCTCTTGTTCCTCCTTCTGCCTGCAATGCTCGCCTTCCACTGACCACTTCTGAGCTGCTTTACGGACTCCTGTCCTTCTTTCAAGGAAGTCCCCTAAAGCCTGCATTTCCTCTAGGAGTTTCCTTGATTTCCCTGGGCACAGGTGAGTCACCCACTTTCTATGTTCCAATACATCTTAATGTGCACTTCGGCCGTAGTGGTGTTCACTCAGTATCACATTATTTGATGTATGAATCTCTCTCTCCTGCCAGACCATGGTTCAGACAATGGGTCTCTCTTCTCTACCAGTCTAAGGTATTAGTGGTACTAGAGCACTGTGTTGAGAAGGATTCTGAGGCCGTATTTGAGTTCAATAGGAGAATGTTAAATGCAGACTTCATAAAGGCAGAGACCTTACCTGACTTTTACGTCTTAGTATCTCTAATGCCTGGCTCAATCTGAGTACACAGTAGACACTCAATATTTGTATGAAAGAGTAATAAATTAACAATGTCTACTATGTTAAGGGAAGTGAAAGTGGTGATATTCATGCCAGATATTTTATATTCCTATAATAGTCACTGAACTCTTCAAGGGCAAAGACAACATCTTATTTATCTTAGTATCTTTGGCGCCTCATTTAGTCCATTGAACAAAATATTATTGCTATATAAATACATTGTTGAAGGAAGCGCTTTAAAGCTCAAAGAGTCTATGCTGATGTGAGGCATGGAAGAGGAAAACCAAGCCATGTGACTGATTCTTGCTTCTGTTCTCTAATGAGCCAAATGGACCCCTGGAGAAAGTAATGTTTTCTGTGGCTGAAGATGTGTTCATTGATGTGTGACTGTTTTGCCCCGCCCCCCTCCCGCCGCGTTGTGAAATAACAGTAGGTCTGCCTGAGGGTTGGAATGAAGAGGGAGATGGCAGCTGCCAGAGGGGCTGGGAGTTTGTGAGACATACTTTGCATTTATTGTTTTCTCCTCCAATCCTCAGGAATACCTTCATCTCCCTCACTTTTTACTCTCGTGCCTCCTCTCACAGCTCTGTGTTAGTCAGCCTGGCGGGTCCAGTGTTTGTCCCAGCAAAAAGCAAATCTCTCTAAGGCCCTCTCTACGTTATTGGGATCTGAAATATTGTGAATTTGCTTAATTATGTTTTGAAACTCCTTTCTCCAAGTTGTTTAATGACATGGAGAGGGATTTTAGTCCTGAAAACAATTACTCCATTTTATAATGAGACAAGGCCAGGTGGCAAGTTTCCACTCAAGATGCCGTCCTGACAAACCTATGTCTCCTTCATAAGGATGTACTGTTTATTCATCAGTTAACCTTGGGTCCCACTCTTTGGAAGGCACCAGAAAGTCTCAGTGATAAAGACAGAAGACCCAAAGGGAGGGATGACAAAGGGGTCTGGCCAATGAAACCACACCTTAGCAGCACCAAGGGGCCAAGTACACATTGCTGTCTCCAAAAGGTGCTGGTGATGTAATTGGTGATACAAACAAACCTGCACTCTCTGTACAGATTCTATTTTCAGACCTGCTCAAATAGCTCTTCTGAGAAGATATGAACAATACAAGTTTTGCTCTTCACAGAAAAAAAACTGGAGTGTGACACCTTTTTTGTTTTAATTGACCTGAATTGGAATAAATTAACTTAAAAATAATTTGGTGACATTCTTTGAGATGTACTAGGAATGTTTGAAGTGTCATAAAACCAAAGATAGCTTGGGGAGAGTGAGTGTTTCCTCTTCTCTGATCTCCCTCTGGGGCTTAGAATGAACTAGGAGATTTAAAGCAGAGCTGTCCAATAGAATTTTCTGTGATGAAGGCCATGCTCTACATTTGCACTATCCAATATGGTAGCCACTGGCCACATATAGCTACTGAGTGTTTGAAATGTAGCTAGTGTGACCTTATTTTACTCTTTTCTTCAAAATGAGTTTTACAACCTATCCAGGTGAATTTTCTTCATTCCCCATAACATACACATTTATCTAAAACTCAAAACCATTATTCAAGCTGAGTCTGATATATAAATTCCAAAACCCTCAGGATTTGGGTGTCAGGAGCTATACCTGAGCAAGAGAAGCCACATAGCACCCCCTACTTTTTTTGTTTGTCTGTTTAGTTTTTTATTAATTTTCATTGGAGTATAGTTGCTTTACAATGTTGTGTTAGTTTCTGCTGTACAGCAAAGTGAATCAACTATACGTATACATATATCCCCTCTTTTTTGGATTTCCTTCCCACTTAGGTCACCGCAGAGCTTTGAGTAGAGTTCCCTGTGCCATACAGTAGGTTCTCATTAGTTATCTATTTTATACACAGTAGTGTATATATGTCAATCCCAATCTCACAGTTCATCCCACCCCTCCCTTTCCCCCCTTGGTATCCATACGTTTGTTCTCTATGTCTATATCTCTGTTTCTGCTTTGCAAATAAGTTCATCTGTATCATTTTTCTAGATTCCACATATAAGTGATATCATATAATATTTGTTTTTCTCTTTCTGACTTACTTCAGTCTGTATGACATGGTCTAGGTCCATCCACATCTCTGCAAATGGCACAATTTTGTTTCTTTTTATGGCTGAGTAGTATTCCATTGTAAATATGGACCACATCTTCTTTATCCATTCCTCTGTTGATGGAAGTTTAGGTTGCTTCCATGTCCTGGCTATTGTAAACGGTGCTGCAATGAACATAGCCCCACCTACTTTTAACTGTTTGCCTGGAGTATCCTGAACCCCTGGCCCCTGCTATCCACCTCCTCATGATCAAATGTTACTCAAAGATCTTTCCTAATCCTCACCAGCTTCACTGCTCAGACTTGCTCAGCCTCTTCTTTTACTATGATTACTGTCCCTCCTCCACCATGACCCACCTTCCCTACCTTGGGTCCCTGGAAGTAGCCCTGAAAATAACCTTACCCAAGTTCCTCATTTTATGGAAGGGAGTACTAAGACACAGATAGAGTTATTGATTCACATCAATTCTCATAGAGAGTTAACCTTCCCATTAAAATCTTACCCCTTTACTCAAGGTTCATCTCTAGTACCTGTCTTCCCTACAAAGCCTTCTCTTATTGTTTTTGTACCCACTGATAATCCCTCTATGTATTCCTGTAGCACAATGCCAAAAACATCCATTTGGGCACAAAGTCTGGCATTGTTCCACTACTCTTTTCTTAACTAGAATGTAGAAATCCAAAAAATAGGGACTGTTCCTTTAACTGTCTTCCCACATGATGCCATGTATCAGAATATGTGTGCTCATAATGCTATTGAAAGCTAAAAATGACAGAGCTTATCTTGACTCCTAAGAGAATATTATGTACCCTAAAGGGAAAAAGAGTAGGGTAATCACATCAATTCTCCTCCTCTATGATAAACTGTAGAAGAAAAATATTCCCTTAAATTCCCTTTATGTATAAATGGCCACGTTTGATAGACTATGCCCAAGCACATACTTAAAATTATTTCCAACGTAAGTCAGTCAATTCAATTTGGCAAGTATTTATTAAGTTCAAAGACCTTATACTGTAGTTTAAAGGACAATACTTTTGCACATGAAGGAGACTGAGATTAATATGACCGAATATAATTTAATTTAAATGTTTATTGAATACCCACCCTGAGCCAACCAATGTGTAGCTCACAGCTATTCAAGGTTGGTGGCAGCAAAAGTTACTAAGGATCTCTTTACCAACATGGAGAGAATTAAATTAGGCTTTATATGAGAGTAGAAAATAGCAAAGCTGACAGTAGGAAGAGGAAGAAAAGGAGTTGCCAGTTCCAGGAATTAGCTAAACAGTGGTGTTAATGTGGAAATGCATGGGATATACATAGACTTTGACCTCAGAATTGAGGTTACTTACTGAGAAGAGGTGGGAATATCACTATCTAAGAGGTAGAGCCAACCAGCCCTGATGGGGACATGAGACTGAACTTGACTCCTCAGGCAATGGGGAAGCACACTAAATTTCTGAACAGCAGAAGGACATGTGGAGGTGTCAGGGGCATTTGGGTATGGGGTAGAAGAAGTGAACTGATGTATGCTCTGATTATGGTTGTACAGTGGCAAGGAAGAACAAGATATTAATCTATTTTAAGAATAATTGTCAGAATAATTTAAGGATATATTGCTTTATGGGTTTGCAGAGTTTTAAGGGAGGAATGAAAGATGTTTCCAAGTTTGGAGGTTGGTAGAGTGGAAGGATATTCTGCTGATGAAGAGAGAAAGTGAAGAGTCAATGTGGTAAGGATAGGGCATACTGAGTGTGAAATGTTTATAGACTTACAGATAGAGGTGCTAAGTTAATTTCAATATAGGAATCTGGAACTAGAATTAAGGTGAGGATGAGGACAGTGGCTTCCATGTCAAGAGAGACTTCCTCCTCTCTCCTCCCAACCACAAATTTATTTTTTTTATTAGGCTACCTAATATGGAAGTCTAGGGCAGGGCCAATGTTAGAACATTGTTGGATTGAGGGCACTATCTCCAGGGATGTCCAAAGTTTACTTTACCTAAGGCTTTATAAGTGGTTCAAAGCCAAAGTATTAGCTAGCTGCTCTATGAATTGCCCATAAACAGGTGGTCTCAGTTTGAGCTGAGAACTGGACCTTGGAAGGGAAAGAGTTTTTGTCTCACGTACACATCAAGGGTTGGAGAGGGGTACTTTGTTTGCTCCTGTTGCTTTCTCATGTGAATTCTAATAAAGTGTTCATGTTTCCCATTTCTTAGTTATCTGAGACTAGAAAGCACATGGATTACCAACTATAGTCTCACTTGAGCCCTCTCCACCAGAATTCCTGGAGCTCCACACTTCCACTGCCCACCTCCACATCTCCCCTCCCATCTCCAACTAGAGTGTTAAGATGACTTGTTCCTTTCTTCATGGCTGTTAGTGAGGCCTTCCTCCAACAGGGGGGAAAAAAAAGGTATCTCTATGCCTCTGCCTTATAACATCTCCTCAGCCATAATGTTGTCACTCCAAAACCAAGGCATGTGCCTCTGATGTTTTCTGTATCGGTATCTTTCCAGTTCTTTCCTGGTCCGTGGAATTCCTTGCATGCAGACTATTCAGATCACCTAGCTTTGCCATTACTCCAAGCAATGAGAGCTGACTTTCTGGGAAACTCTGGCCATGGTTGATTCCTCGCTGGTGGCACTTCCAACTTGTCACAGTCCTTTTTGACCTTCCTGCTTCTGTCCACACAGCTCTAGCTGAGCCCAAAAATAAAGCCCTGTCAGCCCCTTAGTGTTACCATTTATCATAGATCGCCAAGCAAAACCCATGCTATCTTAGCTTCTCACTCTTACTTGTCTGCTCCTTAATTTGAGTCACCTTCTTGAATTCTTACAAGGAACCCAGGATAAAATCTCGCATTTTGTGAAAGACTTAATGTGTGGTACCATTTCATGTCATACCCATGGTCTTCCCTCTCTTACCACTGTTCCTGGACCGAGCTCCAAAACTAAGGTCTCTCTGAGCTTAGGGAAATTTCCCTACTTAGCTGAGGACAGAGTGTATTGGAAGATAAGTCTCTTGTCACAAGTGCTCATCTGCAAGGCCTACCATCAGATTGGATGTATGCAGCCATCTTCTCTGCCCAAAGACGCAAGGACTCCACTGATGAATAGAATCATAGAAGGCCCATCTTTACCTATTATGTCATGCCAGGGTTCTGTGGAGGGCACCCAGCTTCGTTACACATACACACACACACACACAGAGCCCTCACTACAATAAGAGTAATGGGTAATAATATTCAGAAACTATTAAAAACAAGTGCTTTCTTTCAATAACAAGGATAATGTGTTTCAGGAGAGGGAACCAGAAATTACACAGGATTATTTGACTGAAGCCAGTTGCCTAATCTTATGTGAAACATATCACATTTTCTTTGAAATCCTTGATACGAACTAGAAGTTAGTTTAGGATAATCAGTTTCAAAATAAAGATTAAATCATAATTCATTACCCTAGTTGAGTCCAAAAATTCCTTGGTCAGGACTTCCAATCATTTCCAGCCATTTGTAAAAGACAAAACATTGCTACTTTGATAACTCTGTTGATCATTTCAAGCCGGCCTTTATGAGAGTGAAAATGATACTGGTTTCAAAATATTAGCTGATAGCTCAATGGTCCATTTTTTTTTTTCTGCCAGCAAAATAATAGCTTGGAAGAAAGCAAAGGAAAAATAAGTCCAAATTGTAAGTTATGAGAGTAAGTAGGACCATATCATGTCTCTGAGAGTATGACTGATTTGGCTAATAATCTTTCAGGAAGTGCATCAAAATGCAGCAGGAGTGAGTTCTGATTTTTTTTTTCTGACACAGTATGAATTGTAGAAAATGGAAAAACACTAAGAGACAAAAAGTATAATTCACCTATCATCAACTGACACCAATTGGAAATAGAAAGCTCTATCTTAAATTGTTCTGGAAAATTTTCATACACACAGCATGTCTAGGTAAAAACAGCTGGCTCATGATCAGAATTTAAATCATAGCAAGACTTTTCAATGCTTATTTTATTTAAAAGGTCACAGCTTTAATATTGTTCAGAGAACCTGCAGTGAGAGGCAACATGAAAAGGAGAGCAGGAATAGAAAAAGGAGTCAAGTGGACAGAAGACTCCGTCGACGCCCAAGAGAAGCCAGTGTGGCCATCACGACACCCTCGTGAAATTCAAACAGCTATTTGTAGAGCAATCGTTTTGTGAAAATTAAGTACAGATGCTTTTGTCTTTGTTGGAGGGAGATGGAGTGGAGAGTACTAGCTTCATAGTTGCTTTGAATCTGTGACATTTATATTTCTGTAAAGTCATCTTTATCCCTGAAACCTCTGGAAGATTCATTATACACTTCACAGATTTTACCAGGAAATATATTTGATTCTGACCCTGTTACCCTTATACAGAGTATTCCCAGCATGTACTAGATCAAGTCAAATCCCCCTGCACATCTTAGGAGATCACTCATCATCTGCTACTATTTTTTCTAGTCTTTTCTTCCTTGGTTCCTTCCCACTCTCATCGTTTAAACCCACCACACCAACTATGTTAACGTGCTTGTAGGTTTCTGATCAAGCAATGGTATTGCCATGTGGTTGTGTTCTCAAATATGGTTCTCTCTGCCTGAAAATGCCCTCCACTCTATAATCAGGGTTCCAGTATAATGCTGAACCCTCCAACAACTGGCAGGTTTCTCCCAAGAGATCTTGTCAAGGTTCCCCTTGCCAAGTTCAGCCAAGGGGAAATGTTTCCTTCTGGCAGAGCAGCCCCAGCACTGCACATACAACTAGACATGTAAAGTGAGGCTCTCTCGAGTCAGCTCCTGGGCCCCCAACCTGGGGGCACTGGCGGCCTGCTGGGCTCGAGCGCTCATGGGGAGTTCTGATGTATCTGGCCACATGTGTATAAAGCTGAGAGAGGCTACATCTCAGATCAAAGCAAAATGAAGCAGTTAGGCACACATCTTCTACATGGCACAGTAAGCTTAAAGGGTGAGGAGGAAAAGAAGAATCCAGGTTTAATCTAATAAGATAGAAGTCAGAGAAACAAAATGATCCTGGAGGCTAAAAGCACAGTCAGAAGCAGCACCCCAAGAAAATCCCTGTAACTGTGGGCATAGATGAGACCTGTGGGCTTCAAGACATAGAAAATACCTGGGTTTGATGGACTGGATTAGAGAGATGCAAGTCAAATTGTTCGTTAAGCAGCTGTGATTTTATTTCAAACTCAGTGACTCAACATGCACAGTGATTATCTTCTTTTATGTCCAGTTGATTCCCTAGAGTATGTATTTCCCAGGACTATGATACCTCTCTTCAAGCTTGTCTGGTTGGAATCCCAAAGAGAAGTCACAATGTCCTTTTTGAAAATGGAGTTTAACATTACATCTTATGGTAACAAACTCCAAAAATGTCGTTTCCTTAAATATTATGATATAGGCACCTTTTTTTATTCTGGACTGTAAGGGAAAACATTTTTGGAATTCGGGTAGACCGGCCAACCCTCATATTAAAGATTAAAGAAATGTAAGTTTAAAGGAATGTGAGCATAAGGGAAATGTAAATTAAGCTCCTCAGCTAGGGCCACAGGAGTGTTTGCCTTCTGGTGCTGGCTCAGTTCTCTAAGAAGCTAAGTGTGCTTTGTTTCAGTATTATGATGTAACTTTGCCGTGGGTAAAACAATCTTTGATGTCATCTCACAGTGCTGAAGATGTCCTTGGGAGCAAATTCAGGGGCCTCTGTGGAAGGGTCCCTGAGGACTGAAATGACAATTGTCCATAATTTGATTCTGCTGAATGGTAACACATCTGGTAGATTGGGGAAATTTGGCTTAACGTAGTGTTAATTCTTCTCAGGATTGGTATGTTGAATTGGCCGAAGGTGATAATCTTCCCCTCAGTGTGATCTTGGTATAATTGTCCCAGGGTTTATGTGTACTTATAATTGGGCCAGGGTTTGTACTGAAGATTAAATATTGAAATAGAATGAGGAACATTCAAAGTCCATTGGTGATGTTTTATTATCACTCCCACTCCTCCAGTTACTGCTTTGTAAAACATTGTCGGTAAGCCAGATAAAACAGAGCCAGCTTGGTGATGTGATGTATGAAACAGAATTTAGAAAATTCTGAAAATTCCATAAAGTCCACTCAGAGTAATATTAAATTTAAATTTTACTGTAAAACTATCATCTCCTGCAAAACATTCACATGTCATAAATACTTATGGGAGGAACTGGGCTCACTGAAAACTGAGAATAGAGGGAAACTAGGGGAATTGGTGAACAAAATCTTAGAAGCCCAGGTCTCATCTGATATCTAGGACACCTGTTCTTCTCAACTTCATAATCCAAGGAAAGTTTAGGAACTTGTAGGTCCCTTACCTTGTTTGGTTTCTAGATGACACTAGTGATTTAGAAGTTCAAATTTTAACACATGACTAGTAAAGATTTTCTGTCACTAGAATGTTGACATTCTGTTAAGCCCTTCTCTTCACTAACTTGTTGGATCTAATTATGTAGGCCTTGTGTAATTTCTGCCCCCCCTTTTAAATAACCCTTCCTTGATGCCCTCAAAACCATAAGCCAGGCAGTTTATTTGAAGCCTCCTTCTCTCTCCAGCCCCTTATGTCAGTTGCTTCATGAACAAAGGGCAGGCTGGTGGGTCTTAAGCTAATACTTAAGTTAAGGAACAAGAAATCTTTAAGTATGATTCTGATATGCTTGACCACTGTTACACTTCCTTATCACCTTGAGAAGAAATCTGTCTGGAAAACAATGGAGTAACCTATCAATCTGAATTGACCTTTCCCCAGCCTCCGACTCTGTATGTCATGGGTGAAGCCGTATTGAGCAGATTATGGATGTCTTTATTGAACTTGCTCTTTAACAAGATGATGGTTAGGATTGGTGGAAACAGTTATATGACAGATTAATAACAATTTTGGGCAGTAAGAAACAGCGCTGTCTTCTGCCCCAGGTTCTTTTTAACTTGTATCTTAATGATTGGACCTTACTTTTAAGTTGCAGTTGAGAATAAGTATGTATTCTTTTCTGTTCTCAGGAATGTATACATTCTTTTCTGTTCTCTGATTTATTTATCATGATGGAATACAAGTGAATTCCATTCATAATTTGCATTGCAATCTGATTATTGTCAAAAAGAATGGCTTATGATGACAGCCTTAAACCGAAATCATTTGGTTTGGCAGACATCCTCCAAGATTCAATAGATGTATATTCATTTTTCTAATGGAAGGTTAAATTATTTAGTTCTACCCATAGTACATTTTTGCAAATATTTACCCTGAAGGGTTTACCAGGAAGTGCAATGCTTAACTTTAAACTTTCTATTTTGTATGCAAAAGTTCCTGGCAGAATGCCTGTTGCTCAATACATAGCCACTGTTGGGATGATGAAGATGATGATGACAATGGTGACAGCCACAGTGATATCAATGCCATTTGGATATTTCATGTACTGCCCTCCAAAGAGTAAAAAATCCATCCTATAAAAGGTACAATATGAAGTATCAATATTAACCCTCACCCCAAAAGTTTAACAAATGTCTTTTAGATCACACAATGTTAACTTAAATTGCAAGCCATCTA
The DNA here is from genome assembly GCF_009873245.2 of Balaenoptera musculus. Classification (NCBI taxonomy): domain Eukaryota; kingdom Metazoa; phylum Chordata; class Mammalia; order Artiodactyla; family Balaenopteridae; genus Balaenoptera; species Balaenoptera musculus. The sequence goes on from NC_045793.1 coordinate 43,991,828, forward strand.
ACAGAAATGGCCACTGTTTAGTTGAATTCATTTTTGAATGGCTTATAGAATTATTCTCCACAATCTATCAGACAGACTTGTCAGTGTTTGACAGCAGCTGAAAATTTGGCTCCTTAGATGTTTTCTAGAGGGATCTAATTAAAAGAATAAGGTGTCTTTTTCAATCGAGAACACAGAATGCCTGGCCTAGATCTGGACAGTAAGAGCAGCAGGAGACTGCAGGCCAGTAGAGTCTCCTGACGGGGAGCTGGGAGCAGGGCCTGGAATACCTCACTGAGGGCTGCTGTCTTCTGAGCAGTGGAGTGACACAATGAAAACAGTGGGAAGTGTGGTGGAAGCTCTCTCTTTGCTATTCTCTTTGAATAAGTCACAGAGATAACAGAACTGAAGCAGCTTTATCAGTGCAATTTTTCATGAAGTGGCTGATTAGCTTTATTGACTATTACTGGATATAAATTCCCCTTTCGGAGCACTCCTGGAAATGTCTAGATTATAAGACAAGCACCATTATCATAAAATTATATTAAGTTTAACTAACAGAAATCACTTTTTAACATAGGTCAAACACTAAGTGCCTTGGAGTTGCTTAGAGACACAAGATTTCCTAGCCGACTTCCACATTTAAATCTTCATTCACTATTCATATTGTGGATGTTATATAGAAACTCTAATCATAAAAACACCAAAAATGTGCGTAACCTATTCAGAGCTAGACCTTTTATATGCATTATTGGATTTAAACCCCATACTAATTCTATGACATAGGTTCTATCATTAGCTATATATTGAAAATAAGAAGAGGCACAAGAGGTTAAGTAACCCGCCCAAAGTATGCAGGTGGTAGGCTAGAGGTTGCACCATTAATCATAGAGTAACTGCCACTCCAGGCACAAAAGTAATACAGGGAGGGCATGCTGGCCATGGTGGCACCCTTCCAGTTCCTGGCTCTCCTGGAATGCCCCTGAATGCCTTGACCAGAGCTTCTCCAAAGCTTGCCACATCTACAGATGGCATCCTGACTCTGCCCACAATGGGACTTGGCCTCAGGTGGAAAACCCTCTACGATTCACTCCCAGCATAACTGCTGTCTCTCAGCCACCTTTGGGAAAGTCGCTGGCAAGCTGTCATCGTTGGCTGCCTGGTCTCCTCTCTCAGCCTTCAATTCCACACTGCCTAACCCTTGTGGAATCAATGGGGAGAACTCAGTTGTTTTTGTTACCCATTCTGTTACTGAACCAAACTTGGGTCTGCTCACTCGCATGCAGTAAAGCGACACTGACGCTAGGTTGTGGTGAAGGAAAGTGCAGCATTTATTGTAAGACGTCAGTACAAGGAGAACAGGTGGCTCCTGCTCACCGAATGGTTTCAGCAAAAGCATTTTTAAAGGCCTGGTGTGTGTGTGTGCAGGGGTGTTGCAGGATATGTGATCAGTTCCTGCATATTTCTCTGATTGGTTGATGGTGAGGTAACAGGGCGGTGTCACAGGGGTTAACGTTATCAATCCTTAGGCACCAGTACGTCTGCAGGTTATGTGCTCGTGATCATCAAGTAGTTAATTTCTTCTATTTGGTGGTGGTTTTAGCATCTGTAAAACAACTCAGGAAATGTACATCAGATACTGTTATCTGGGTACTTCAGAGAGGCGCTGCAGCAGAGGATATGGGGGAGGGGTCTGTCCCACGAAGGCCCCATAAGGTCCTGCTCAGTTATAATCCATCGTGTCTTTTCTTGCATACCCTCATCTTTCTTTTCTTTCAGTCACAGAGAAAGTGTCCCTGGTCTGTTCTTCTTAGACAGTGCTTCAGGTCTCTCAAGGACTTCCCTATATAGTTCTAGATATCTTAATTGTGTGCCTGTAGTGTTTAAACAAAAATTTGGTTTCTTAAGCAATTTCCTTATTCCCCATATAAATTTTGGACACTATTAATTATGGTAGAAGGAGTGCTAAGAAACTGACATTTATGAAGCACAATTTTCTGTCAGGAATTCTCCTAGACAATATACTTATCAAGATGAGAAGGAGCATTAAATCAAATGGTATTTACAGTATCTATCATTTCCATTTCACTCACTAGGAGAGAGACACTCAACGAGGTGAAGCTACTAACCCTGTTCACACAACTGATAAGTTAGGGTACAAAAAGTAAACCCAAGTCAGCTTCAGTCCCAACCCATGTTCTGGTCATCACAGCTGTGCTTCTGACACCTCGAAGAGCACATGCATCACCTGGAAGTCTTGTTAAAATGCAAATCCTGAATCATAAGGTCAGGGGTGGGGCCCGAGATTCTGCATTTGTGATGAACTTCCAGGTAAGAAGAGGCTGTTAGTCTGCAGACCACGAGTTGAGTAGTGAGGCTTAAAGTGCTCAGCTAAAGTTTCCTTCACAGTGTAAAGGCCATCCTCAGACCCATCCCTTCTAAATGCCACAAATCCCATGTCTTGAATCGAAACAAGCACATTCTGACTTGATGCTACACAGAAGGTATAGCATAGTATTTCCTGGAGTGCTAGTTAAATGCAACTTTCTGGCATCACTTCAGCCCCTCTGGACCAAAATCATGTGAGGCAGGACCTGGGAAGCTGCATTTATGACAAGCTCCCCAGGCTCTTGTAATTCACATTCAAGTTTGAGGAGAACTAGAGTAGCCTAAGTATCAAATGGTGGAAAGGAAAATGATGGTCATGGAGGCTTATTGAGAAAGTCCTGTAGACAAAGGAGCCTGAATGACATCTCCCCAAAGACAAAAGGAAGCTTTTTGTAAAAGTGGGTAAAAAATGGGATTAAAGCTGAAAAGATGGGTTGTAAAGTTTTAGATTTGGAAGAGGGCCAAGAGACTAGGTATTGAAGGACAAATCATCTAGGAGATTTCAGGAAGATTATCCTCTGCCCCTGATGAGGAAAGGTCACAGCATTTTTACCCCCTTGGATAGAAACTTGATGGATATTAAATATTGAATTGATACACACTTTAGATGCTCTCTTGGCCATGCCTGTGGAGAAGAATAGAAATAAACTTTAACTTGTAAAGCATTTTCACCATGTGTATTAACACCCATGACACAATCTGCTCTCATACATTGCTGCAGAGGGTGTATAAAGACAAGGATTTCTCATTCCCAGCTCACAAGAGAACACGCTGATTCTCAGGGAGTGGGGTGGTAATACCAGGACCAAACCTCCAGTCTCCAACATTGTGACTTAACTCTTCAACCAGTCCAAGAGCTCCCACACATGGCTGTGCATCAAGACCACTGAGAGGCCCTACCTGAGGCCTGCTGGGCCAGAACATTTGATGGGGCCTGGTAATCTGTATTTTTAGAACAATACCACAGGGAATTCTTATGCATTCAGTCAATGGAACCATGTTTGGGAACTCAACTGAATTATGTGGCATGGAAAGAGCTGTCTATGACTCAAAGATCATACGGAAAGAAAAGATGTAAAAGCATTAGGACCCGGGGACCCCTTCTGAAGACAGGGATTAACAGGCAAGTTTCAGAGTCTTCCTTGCTTACGAGTATGGTTTCATAACTGCTGGAGGTGGAAGCTTTAGAGATTTTCCTTTGAAAAATTGGTCAAAAGAAAACATAGCTCAGAACTGTTTTATTAGCAAGTCCTTCAAGGTTAATGGAGAAATTTAAATGTCTATAACTATACGATATGGGGAAAGTTGCAGTGCTGCTGCGGTGCTGCATTTAGGATCAGCTCTCAGTTTAAGTCCTCACTAGCTATGTGGCTTTGCCTGAATCAACTAATCTCTAAGATCTTCAGCCACTTTCTCTCCAGAAAGTGAAAAAAGGTGGGAAGAGATGAGAAAAGATTAGCAAAAACATATTACATGTAATCAGTGGTCTTTACGTATTAATTGGCATTGAATGTGAGGTTCCAGATCTGTGGGCTGGAAATAGAGATAGGGAGTAGGAGATTCCTGTGGCTTCTGGCAAGGTCCAAAGTAACTCACATGCTAGGAAAGCCCTTCTTTCAGTGGGTCTGGACTTGCAAATTGACAGATGGGGCAGCGCACTTAGCAGTGGGATTGGGGAGTCTCCAGAAAGTTCCTCAGGGTTGCAGTGTCTGAAATTTTATCATTTTATCATTTAGAGACTGCTCCTCAGAACTTCTCTTCTTGTGCTTTGAAACATGAGAAAGCCCTAATGAGCCAACTTTATTCTAAATTTTAATTGTCTGTTTTCTGACCGGAAGAACCACAAGAACATATATGTGGGGAGGGTGGGTGACATAGGGATGCTGGAGAGAGGATGTGGCATGGGAGAAAGGGGCACAGGAGAGGGGGGTGAGGGGTGCTGAGGCCCCGTTCTGCCAGCTTCACAACGTTTCCCTCACCATAGACTTAAGCAACACTGTGTGGTGAGATGAACTTCAGGTGCCCACTAAAGGTGAAAAGTTTGCTGCCAGAAGGACTCTGTCTGAAGCTGGCATCACTCTCCTCAGATGGAGCAGGCAGCCCATCTTAGTTAAGGGGGAACGTGTGTAATAAGAGCATCTTTAAGAAGGAGGCAAAAGTTCCTTATCGGAGGATGGGGAAATCCTTTTATTAGGAAGAAAATGTGTTATTCATGTGAGACTAATCTGTGTTGTCTCTTGAAGAAAACGAAGTCTCACTGTAGAGTGTGTTTGCTCATAGATGGCTCACCAGGAAATCTACTGTAGCTCTCACTGATTTCCCTGATTCCACCCTGCCTAATGGGAAACATCCACTACAGGAGGAAGTATATCGGGGGAGGGGGCCTTGGGGGAAAGTGTTCTACTGCACCGGAGTTGCACTTAACACTTTTCCTTTTTCAGAGATTACCTTTCCAGTCTTCAGAGGTCTCTCTTCTCCTCTCCTCCCCAGGGCCCAGGTTGAGTGTAAAACCCCAGACAACATTTCCTCATCAGCCAGATTTCCTAGGAAAGACGGACCACTTAGGAGAAAGTTAAGGTCTTAGCATATGGGAAAATGTGGACTTCTTCTCAACAAGAAGATAGGCAGAAATTTTTAGATTTCAGTATTGGTGGACTTGCTTATATCAGAGCAACCCTCCTACTCATAACAATGACTAACTTTGGGGAAATGTTTTAAAAACCACAAGTACTTGAAGGCATTGGAGAATAACAAAACTCTGTTAGACCTGGAGAGATTGTGACCCTTGAAAGAAGAGAACCCCTCTGGGTGAGATCCACATTTAAATGGCTCTTTTTCCAGGTCACACCCCAGTTTGCGTACAATGAGCATGGAGAACAGAGCTCACATGAAAGCAACAGGTTCATGGAACCTAGGAGTCAGAGGTCAGAGTTTAGGGCAACCAGAGTGCTAAAAATTTAAGGGGGAAAATCCCCAAAAGGAGGGAGCACCAAATCTGCATATTAATTACCCTGCAATCCTTGGCTGACACTTGAACTATTCATGTGCAGGATGGGGCACCTGGGAGCCAGGGGACAGTGAGAGCAGGAAGGCTGAAGAGTTTCAGGGCTTATGCTCATAACTCCTCCAGCCCCACTTCTCTTCTGAACCCTAGACTCAGAGACCCAAACATCTCCTCAACAATTTCATCTGGATCCATACCAGTCATGTCAAACTTAACATGATCAAAACCAAAAGGCTGGTCTCTGCCTGAAAAAAAAATTCTTACTCTTCCCTTTTAGTTATTAACACTGCATTTGCAGTACACTGTGTTCATAAACTTTGGAGCCATAGTTGATTCTTCTCTTTCTCTGACACTTGGACATCCAACTCACCAGCAAATTCTGTTGGTTCTACTCTCAGACCCTTTCTCATCATCTCTTCTATTAACACCTCCGTCTAACTGGCATACGGAAAACAATATGAAATTGAATCCCTTTCATACTCTGTACATAAAAATCAATTTCTAATTAATTAAAGATAAGTATATGATCAGCTAGAGTTAAACATTTAAAATATATAGAGAGATTAATATCTTTATGACCCCAGGATAGGAAATGATTTTTAATAAGTAGCACAAACCACAAGAAAAGATTTATGCATTTGACTATATTAAAATTTAGAACTCTTGTTCATCAAACAACACCAGAAAGTAAGCGAAAAATAAGCCACAGACTATGAGAGGATATTTTCAACTCATGAAAAGTATTAGGATTAGTATACTGAATATATAAAAAATTTCTAGAAATCAGTAAGAAAAAGTCAAAAGACCCAATAGAAGAGTGAGCAAAAGACATAAAGCTAATTTGAAGCCAATTTTCATTGACTTGATGCATTCTCAGGCATTCAGTATGATGGGACCAGTTGTAGCTATTTTGAGTATCACTACTGTTAGCATGCCTTTCACAGAAAACACAACACAAATATGAAAATACACTCAACTTTATTAGTAATTGTGGAATTTCACACTTAGTCACAATAAGAAACCATTTTATACCTACAATATTGGAAAAAATTAAATTCTGACAATATCAAACCTGGTAGGATTTGGAGCAAAAGAAACTCTGAATCATTCTCAGTGGAGAATAAATTGGTACTACCAATTGTATAGTTTGGCATTATCTTATAAAGCTGTGCATGTATATACCCTACATCCCAGCATTTCCACTCTAGAGAAATGCTGACATATTTATATCAAGACACATGCAAAAGAATGATCACAAAGAATTGTTTTTAAAAACAAAAACCATAGGAATCCAAATTTCCTGGATAAAAGAATGGATAAGTAAATTGTGGCATATTCATACCATGGAATATTAAATAACAGTGAAAATGAATAAATTACATATATAACAATATGGATGAGTCTTTGAATTATAATGTTGAGTAAAAAAAGTAAGTCACAGAACACTAAAGAACATTTGATACTATTTTTATAAATCTCCAGATTTGTAGAAGGACAACTAAAAATTGCATTACTCAGGAATACAAGCAATACATAAAAACAATTTTTAAAAAGCAAGGAAAATGATGAATACAAAATTCATAAAAGTGCTAACAAAAAATCAAGATTAAAAAAATTAATTACATGGGACTGGGTGAACTGATGAAGATGATTATAATTTTTGTGACTTTCTGTTTGAATAAAAAAAAAAAAATCCCACAAGGACTCAGAGGCAAAAAATATACAAATCAATTTTCACTGCAAAGTAAAGGAGCTGTTACAGTTACTGGACTGAATGTCAATATTATGACATAGTATGAGTGTGTTTCGTGTTTGGTAATTGCAATCATTGTTGCTTTTGTTGTGGTCATCCATTTACAATGCTTGGTGTTAGTTTATTTATCTCTTGTAAAAATAAAATACAGTGTGTGAAAAAAAAAAGAAAAAAAAAGAAATTAACTCAAGATGGGATATAGATCTAAACATAAAAATTCAATCTAAAAGTCTCCTTAAGGAATATACTGGATAATATCTTTGCAAACTTCAGGTGTTCAATGATTTCTTAGAACACAGAAATCATTAAACATAATAAAAAGTTTAATAAACTGAAAAAAAAAGAACAATTTTCAAAAAGCAAGGAAAATGATGAATACAAAATTCAAGATAGTTGTTACCTCAGGAACAGAGAGGGGGACAGGGTCAGAGGAAGCCCACAAATATATTCCATGGTATTATTTATGTTAGTTTTTTATATGGGTAGTGAGTTCACCAAAACTTTAATCATGATTTATAACTTATTAATATTACAAATAATTATAACAAAAACTTAATGTCACAATAATACTTAAACCTGAATCCAAATAGCTCCAAGTCTCTGCTTAGCACCTACATTAATTCAATCTCTTAAAAAATCATTCCCACCCCCAGTGAATTTCTGGGAGTCCCTAAGAGGTGTCTTATGTGTATCCAGAAATATGTTGCCACTCACCTCTTCTATTTACATGGCCAGTGGCTTCCACTATGTTCTCTGTGGGTTTCCGTCTCTATTAATGGTGCCTATAGGTTTTCCTTAGTCACCTCTGTTCTTATGGGGTAGTGGAGAATCATCAATCCTTGAAAACTGAGAGGGAGAATGCAGTTTTTTCTTTGTTATGCTGGAATTGTTTGGTGGCCACCATAACGTGTTATGGAGTTTACTGAGTGAGATCTTCCAGCTCATTCACAGCCCTTTTATCTCCCAAGTTGCATCCTGCCAAAGTCACTGGGTAGGGATGGATTTAGTAACATTGGCTCACTACACCTGCCCCTGCTGTTCTCAGCCCACATATGAGACAAAAAAAAGCATTAGAAAATCATCAACTTTTGATGGAATCTGCATCACTGTAAAAGGGCTGACCAGGCAAGATTACAATCAAATAATACAAACAACTGCTTAAAACATTTGTAATGGAGACAAGAAAAATATACTGAATAGTAGAATCTAACAATCCAGTTAATTGAAAGGCTGGCTGGCTCTTGCAGAATTTGAGGAGAAATGATAGATTTAAAATATACAAAGAATAGATTCAAGAGAGCCAGTACCTGCACTGTAAAAAACCTAGAAGAATACTGAAAAGATAAAAAAGAATTAATGATTAAAGAAATAAAAGGACAAGTTCCCTGATTGCCTCACATTAAAGGTGTCACCTTCTTGCTCCAGATTCTACAGTTCAAATGGCACAGGAAATGACAGGAGTTAAAAGCTATGTTCTCAATTGCCTGACGTCTCTGGAAAGAAGTGGTCCTAGAAAACCCCACCATGAACTCCAGTCTCTGGCAGTCATGTTCTTTGTAAGCTTAGGAGCAAAGAACAAGACATGAAATTCTGGATTAAGTTATAGTTTCAGATTAATCATTCCAAGGGGCTGGATACCAGCTGTAATTTCACTAGGAAACTTAGCTCTAAAGTCATCTATTAAGTGACATAGTGTGTGATCATCAGGTACAGGCCGCTAATCTCAAGGAAACACGTGATCTTGACGTAAGGTACTATTAATCTAGATCAGTCTGGAAAGCTGGGGGCTGTGATTTTATACAGATTCTTTTAAAAACAAGTTTATTATTGATTTTTTAAACTTTATATCAAAACTCAAAGAATATCTTCCTAGCTACCACTCTCATAAGACTTTGTCAATGGGACTAGAATATTTGACTGATTACTTAGAGATAAGGCAGAGCACTTGGCAGTGAAAATGTCACCACCATGATTCACTCAGCTCTGCCCAATGACATGTCTACATATCTATTGGTGTCATCAGGATTACATCCAGATCTGAGTTAAAGTAGAATTCCACTATGGTATTTTTCCTTTTGAAAACTATAAGATACGGCATAGTATCATTTCCTTCCAGAAGAGAGAGGTGTAGTTGTTAATCATCACTGTCTTCATTGCTCATCTCTTACGCTCAAGTGAAACCTGCCTTTTATGGGCAGGAGAAACAAGAGTCAGCAAACAGATTGCAATTTCAGGCTATCATGCTCTAGCTGTTATCAATAGCTATAAATGCAAAAATTATATTAAAACGTGTATGTCTCATTTCACACACCATGGTACCCATGATTATTATGTTAAAGGCTCTGGATTCTGATTTTAATAAATTAATTTAACCACTCTCTATCTTTTTATAGAGTACATTAAAATCCCATACTATGTGATTTGAGATATATGCAATTATTTTCTGGTGAATCAAATATCCTAATTAATAAATAGCTATCACCATACAGACATATTACATGGGCATTAACAATTTTCAAAGAATTAGAACAAAATCAATTCAACACTAAAATAATCCTGAAAAAAGTTAATACCTTAGATTCACATACATTGTTCTGATACAAACTTTTTAAACACTGATTTAATTTTGAGTCTTTTAAAATAATTTGTTTTATTAATTTTTACTTTTCATCAACATTTTATGAAGTTTGAATATTTAAGAAGGAAAGGGAGGAAGAGAGTTGAAGGAAGTATTTTATAATTTATTAAGATATAAGTACTAGCTACTCCTTCTTCATGTATAGAAAAATTGGAAACAAAAAAGAGTACTGAAATTAAAGTATAAGGAAATTCTCAGTAGGAAGTGTGCTGTCAGCCAGCCCATAGGTTTTCAGAAAAGCAAAAATGACTTACTGGAGAAAGAAGAAATTAGGCTCTACCCCAATGGCATATTGTAGAAGAGGTGCCATCATTGCTACAGGAGTGATCAGAAAGAATGTTGATCTGAGTGGGCTCTACTAAGTGAATAGTAAAAATATTTCAGTTATCACCCCCTCCAGCTGGTCAATGCCTGGACTGTACCAGCCATGAAATAGTTTGAATATCATGCCTGCATTTGAAGAAGGTTGAGACCACCAGCAAAACTAGGCCAATCCAGCTTATTCACTGCATCAAAGCTGTGTCTGTGAGATGCTTTAAGCTGCAAATAACAGCTAACTTGAGCTGGCTGAAATGAAGAAATGGAACGGCTGACATGATTATAATCCAGAGGAAGGCAGGCTCCCATTGCATTTGCCTATTATCCCCTCTCCTCTACCCTCATCCTTATGCCAGGTCCCTTTCAGGCTATCACACTCTCCCCACCTCCAACACTATGCTCAGAATCCTTTTGTGAGGTGAGTATTTCCTTCTCCTGGAGAATAAAAAGCATTTTTTTCAGCATATCCAGGCATAAGCAACAAAGGAAAACCTACGTTAGACAGAGACCCGCCTTCGGTAGGTATATCACCCTCTGGGGCAAGCTCTGGGTTCAGGTGTAGAGAAGCAAAAATGCATTAATGTGGCACCAGGGTCCAGGCGTCTCAGACTGAGGCAGCCTCCTCCCAGCTAGATGCTTGGCATCAGGTTACCCAGCAAGAATTTCTGTCAAAAAGTCAGCATAATCTTAAGTGAATTGAGGGAGAACTTTTTTCTTTCAGTAGCATCTTTCTAAAAAAAAAAGGACTTCAATCACACAACAGTGAACATTGCAACTTATTACAAAAATGTCATGAAATGAGTGATCTCTTTACTCCTAATGCACTGATCCTGGTCTGGGAGGGGAACATGTCAGCTGGGAGTGATGTAAGAATTCATCACTGTTCTCAGCCTTCCATTTGTCTATTCTTTGCTTAAAATGTTTTATTTAGAAGCCACAGGAGACAGTGGAAATGAATCACCTCCAAGCCCTCAATGACGGCAATGAATTATACTCATGAGAAATGATCGCATCTAAGGCAGGCAGGAGGTCCAGTGCAGGTAATCACAGTGCAATTACAGCATTAGGCTGAACAGCACTGGGCCAGGCCGGATGATGTATGGTTTGTCTGAGGAGAACAGGGTAAGAGCACTTGGCAGCAATGGCTAAGGTTTCCTTCTGATCAGCAAACATCACGATGGATTTTCTCAAGAACAAGGTGGAGTACTTCTGCGAGGCTCCTTCAACTGTGTGGTGTGCTAAAGCAAGTGCTTACTAAATGGTGCAGGTCAAAGAAAGAGAAAAATAAACCTAGAGAAGACCTGGTTACTGTACCCCTTGGACTGCCTCCAGCAGTTAGAGAAAACCCATAAGCAAAGAGGAAATGGAAATAGAGAAAGTGTACGTTGGCTGATAACATGTGTTGAGGAGAGTGGCATTGAACACCTTGGCCCAGGACCTGCTATTCAAGAGTAAGCAGAGAGGTCCAGTGTCTGGATCTTTTGATTAAAACCCCAGCAAAGTGGGAAGGGTTGCAAAGTTGGCTGTCTAAATGCAACAGAAGGAGAGAGGAAGGCGAAGGGGAAAGAATGTTAGAGGAGTATGTGTGGACATAGATAGCCAAGATGGAAGTTTGGGTAGACCAGTCTCTAAGGGCTGTGCTGCTTGATGGTCAGTGCAGGAGAGGGTGTGTTTCATATATTTACTGACTGACAGTCATCAATTCTGTGTTCAGAGAGCTTAATCTCAATGGAAAATAGCTCTCTTATGAACGGCCCTATTGGATAGGAAAGACAAAGCTTTGGCATAATCTGAGAGAAGAAGGTTAAGGCAAAACAAAGATAAATGGGGACTTCCCTGGTGGCGCAGTGGTTAAGAATCCGCCCGCCAATGTAGGGGACACCGGTTCGAGCCCTGGTCCGGGAAGGTCCCACATGCCGTGCGCCACGTGCCTAGAGCCTTTGCTCTGCAACAAGAGAAGCCACCGCAATGAGAAGCCCGCAACTAGAGAAAGCCCGCGTGCAGCAGCGAAGACCCAACACAGCCAAAAATAAGTAAATAAATAAATAAAATTTTTTAAAAAAACGTAAATGGCTCTGCTTAATTGTGAAATAAGAAGCTCAGTATTTAATAGGAGATGCAGGCCTGGCAACTGAGAGAAGAGGTAGGGGAAAGCTCTCATGACGGGAGACTGGGGAGTCAGCGAAGTGGTGGGTAGCTAGGTCCCATTAGCAGGGACACACGGGCGAAGCTTTCTCTGGGTTAGAGGATAGCAGATCAAGTATGAGGCATAGTGATTCCTGACAGCACAACTTAGAGTTTCTTCCTGTTCTGTGCTGCAATTTCTCTGACATCCCTAAATATTTTCAGTAGAAGACACAACCTGCCTTATATTAGTAATGACTTGGGGGAATAACGAACAATGTGCTGTGTCCATGTTTTGGTGAAGTCGGTGTATCTCTCGCCCCAGCTGCAGATGTATGAACTCCTAGATTACCAAAGGGAAACAGGAAGTCTCATGGAGGTGGACAACTGGTAAATATTTCCAAATTATTAGCTACCTATAGCTCATTAGAGACTTTAAAGAGTTTTTTGTTTGTTTTGTTTTAAGTAAACAAGATTTGCAGGACCCCCGAAGGTATGAACAGCGCATATAATTTGAGAGTTCTACGGTTAAGCAGCCGGACAGACTGTTTACGGGTGTCTCCCTGAAGTGACATAGTGTTCATGTCTTTAAATAATGAGAATGGGAAATAATTTTCACCCAGGTACCAGTCTGGAAGATACTCTTCCTCTAAAGTTTATAGAATCCATGCCCCTGCAACAGCAGGGGTGGGAAGTGAAGCAGCGCTGCTGAAGCACAGGCTGGCAGAGAGCGTCCCAGGGGAGGCAGAAGCTTCAGGACCAGGAAGCGATGGCTACCGACAACCAGGGCAACTGTTCTGCAAAGAGCGTCAGAGGGAGCTAGTATCCTTAACTGCTCCAGTTCGGGAATGAATGAAGAGTAACATGGGCAACTGTGGAGATGGGAGCGTGCAGTGACTGGGAAACAGGGCCCTGATATGAGAAAGAAATCAACTCGGGGCAAGAGGAGAGGCAGAAACCAAAGAGATCTGAAAAGACAGAAGAGTGCCCAAGAACCAGGCAGAGCCGAGGTCTTTGTAATTCTTGGTGGAGGCTTAAAAATTAACATCAGAAGCTATGATGTGTCGTTTATAATTTGTTATGTGTAATTTTGCTTAAATTGTCTATATAGTGAATTATGTATATAGTTCTTATTCTAGTACCAAAATATAGGTTCTGTCATTTTCAACAAATTGCCTGTGCTGTTATCATCAATAGTTATGTTGCAGAAGCCCTCCGGGTATTGATATAAAGACATCTTGTGGACACCACCGGCTTATACCCAATCCCCTATCCACACACATACACAGACAAACACATTATTATAGAAGATTCTGGAGCTCAAACTGAGCATAAAAGTTAGATCGCCTATTTGTTTTTGAACCCAAACCAAAAGTACAAGTTCATCAACACAGAGAAAGAGAGAGAGAGATTACATGTTAAAAAATTGAGAGATGAAATGCTAGTTAAAAAAATCAAAAATGCTTTGTGGAAATTTTAGTGCCAGTACATTTTGCTTTTTAAAATTATTGCCTGCCTTTCTTCGGTGAGGAGAGACTGCATTGGGGAAATCACATTTTAAGAGAAGCTGAATCTCTGCATCCTAAAATAAGGTATAGAAAATATTGCTAAGTATACTTTCTCAGGAAAGATTAGATAAAAGAAAAATAGTCTAGAAAAATAATAAACAAAGGAAATCAATAGGCAATTTATAGTAGACAAAATTCATATGGCTAAGAAACACATGAAAAAAAATGTTTCCACTCACCGCTAAGTAAGAAATGCAAATGAATACAAGATACCATTTTTTCACACCTCAAGTTGGCAAATTTAAAGAGAATGAAAATGCCTGTTATTGGCAGAGGCATGGGGAAACTGGCTTTTTCTGGCACAGAGGTGGGTGTAGCACATGGACAACCTTCTGGAGAGAGGGTTGGCCTGTGTATCACGAACCATAAAAGGCACATACTCTTTGGCCCCATAATTCTACTTCTAGGAATGCTTCCCAAGAAAACAATCAGATCAGCAAGTAAAAGATGTTCATTGCATCATTGTGTAGGATGATTGATTTCTGTTCAGTTTCAACAGTAAAAACTATTTCTACATGTTATGGTACACCGAAACAATGGAATATAATTCAGTCACTTAAAGGTGTTATTAAATAAATTTTATTGACATGAAAAGATGGTCACAATATATTACTATGCCAACAACCAGGTTACAAAAGAGGATAGTATGATACCATTTAGAAAAATGGTAAAAACTAGAACATTTTACACACACACACACATACATGCATATACACATGGAAGAAGGAAACAAAGGAAGAATTTACACCAAAATGTTATCAGCAGTTTATTGTATCTGGGAAGTGAGATTATGAGTGATTTTTCCTTATGATTTGTCTGTCCTGAGTTTTCTATAAGCATATATTAATTACGTAATACTCATAATAAAAAGAAATATGGTACATTTTTTTACCTTCCATCAAAGGGAGATTGGATTCTTTTACAACTAAATCAGTGTTGTTATTATTATTTGTGGTTGTTTTTCTCAATGACAACAAAACTAACATCAATGCCTTTTTATAGCTGTTTGTGACCTGTGTCCAAATGGGTCTGTTAAAGGCTAAACTGCTTTCATATTCATTTTCATAATGAACCTGAAGGAGGATTGAGGACGATTGTGTTATAAGTGGAGAAAATGAGGCCCAGACAATCAGTGAAATTTTCCCTTGATTTAAGGAAGAATTAGAAGCAGCTCTGAGAAAAAAAATACAAGACTCCAGACTGTTGTTTTGAATAAAGTTGATTTCCCCTTGGATGTCAGTGGTAATTTTCTCATCAGTGAAGCCTCAACACCATGTGCCTTTGGCCACAAAAAAAGAATTCTTTCCTCTGGTTTAAAAAGCATCTTCCTTGAGCCAGGAACACATATGCACGTGGAGGGCCCTGGCGCTGGTGTGTGTGTTGGGTTTCACTCCCATGCTGGGGATACTTGGGCTGTCCTCTGAGCCCAGTCTGTCCTCAAGAAGAGATCATTCTTCTTCTACCAGCATGAAAACTTCCCCAGTAGGAAGGCTCTAGCAGCTCCGAGTGAGAAAAAGGACACAGAACCAGACATAAGCAGCTTTGACTCTTCACATCTCTGAGCTTTACTTTCCTCCACAATAAAGTGGCGCTAAGTGAGGAGATAAACGGGTAGAGTGTGACAAGCACGGTGCCAGAGACTCAGCCAGAGTGAGCTCTTTCTTTCCGACGCCTACACCATCTGTGACTTGCCCATTCCACTCCCTGCAGGATGGTCTGGTCCACCTCGCATCTGATCATACCCACAGTTCTCAACCCAGATGGGCGATCAGCCAAAGAGGATCTACCATGAAGTCATGAGGTTTAAGCTTTGGGGCTTCTCCTTGCAGGGGCTCGTTAGAGGACTGAGAGGTTTGGTGAGAATTGTAACATGTTCTATATGGAGATGGGAAGACAGGTTACGAAAGAAAAAGGATTTCTGGATAAGCATCCTTGGAAAATTGCCTGAAAAGTTCTCAGAGGGAAGAAACGTGAATCTCCAAGGCCCCAGTAATCTGTTGTGATTTCTTTTCACATTCTAAATTAATATTTACATTCATATCGAATTGCATGTTTGTATTTTGTAGTTTCTAAAAGGCGTCCCCAGATTGTATAAACTTTGGGACCTACAAAACCTGGAACCTCCATGAGACCTTAGTTCACCTCTCTTACCATCCCTAGGTTGGCCTCTGCTTGGAGCAACAGTGAGATTTCTACCCCCAAAGTAATCCTCTCGAATAAGAAACAGTTCTCAACTAGACCAGATACACCGGTGGAGACGCCATGTCCCTAAACATCCACTCATGGGTCACATTTCTGCTCCCTGGCGCCAACAGAACATGTACTACCTCTGAGGTTTCTTTCCAGGCCACACACCCAGCCCTGAGCCTTCTCTCATCTGTTCGCCTCCCTAAATCCCTGCAGTGCCTCCTTAGACTGGCGCCGAGGGCTGAGCCCAGCACTTGAAGTGCAGCCTGACTCACCAGCACGTGGCAGGCTTATGGTTACCACCAAATAATGGTGATGAACTTCAGGGTGACACTTCTGGGGCCAAGACTGCTGCAGTCAATTCACAACCATAAGCTGGAAACCAGCTGTGCCCCGCACAGACCCGATTCTGCCTGTCATCTGGAAGGTGGGGGCTGAGGTGGAGGCATCGTCAGGTTCTAACATGCAGGGGGATTCAGCCTGCAGCAGGGCCCTTGCCCTCAGAAGGAGCAGAGAGAATGGTGCCGTCTTTTGCCTGCTTTCTTTGGGGACCTCGCAGCCTTGTTTCCACACCGCCTTCTCTAGGTCCTTTCGTTGCTGCTCTAATAACAGTCACGTCAGTGCGTTCCCTCAAATTGTCGAAAGGGCACTTTTTATATTATGTGTTCAGAGGGAGAAGTTGCTTCCTCGGCTCTTGTCTACCCACAGTCCCCTCCAACCCCCAATCAAAGGAGGAATGAAACCACACTGCCTCCTAAAAGTAGTTCTGGGACTGGAAAGGGCTTTCTTGGTATCTTCACCCCAGGGTTTCCTGATGCACAAGGACCCTCTGCTGATGTAATAAAAGGTACCAGAAGCCAATTTTGCAGTAGGGATAACTTAGCAGAATATGCATGACACCAGATGTGGCTGCAATGTACTCAGGGTGCCAATGCTTCCAGGCACCACTTACACACACACACACACACACACACACACACACACACACACTCTCTCTCTCTCTCTGTCTCTCCCCCATATTGCAATGGCAGCCTGTGGTGAACTTTCTCTCATGGTGCAGGCCACCTTGCTGTAAACTGAGGCACAGCCAGTAGAACTAACAGAGACCTAAATAAAAAGGATGTGCTAATTGAAACAAGCAGATGCAGGCAGCCCAAGCAGTTTCCATATATATATATATATATATATATATATATATATATATTATATGCTACGTTTATCAAGTAAGGAAGCCTTAAACAAGAGAAGGCTATATCTGGCATGTTTCCACCCAGCTTGCTCTCCCCCGTGAATGTAACTTGATTTTGTCTTCTGTCAGCACCCACAAGTCAGATCGCGTCCCAAGCCAGGTGCCTTCATACGCACAGCTCTTAGTGACTCAGAGTCTGTTAATGGCAGTGCAGTGGAATTACACCATTTGTGATCTACCATGACCTGTGAAAATTCAGGTTAACTGGAAGAGGGATGACAGCTAACAGTTAAAAGGCTAAATTTCAGTTTTCGGAAACAAGCCAAAATCGATTAAATAGGCAGATTGGTTTTGACAGCTCGTAGCTTGAGTGTCATGAAATAAGCAACACTGTTTAATAAGTTCTGTCATGGAAGACCAAGCAGATGATATTTCATGCTTTTTTGAATTGATTGAAGAAGATTATTAATCTAGCATGCTAGAACAACCATTAAAATACCCTCTTGCTCATCCCACCTAGAGCCTAACAAAGTCCAGGTGAACCAAACTAACTTTTCATTACTCTTCACTTTTTCACTCATCTTTACACCCATCCACCCAGTCACCCCCAAAACCATTCATCCAACCAACAAATATTTTTGTGTACTTCCCGTGTCAGAAACTAGCGTGCTGAGTCACATCAGCAAGAATCTGCTTTCTATGACTTCTCCCTTCTCTTCTCCCTTGTTTTGGTCATCACGAGGGCCTAGGCTATAATTTGTGACTCAAGACTGCCAGGCAGATGGGCACCATCTGGGTAATCAAGGTTAGCTTCTCAGAACCATTCCCAGGACAGGTGCCAGATGCAGAAAGCTGGGTTGGATCATTTGCTGAGATGCCCAACAAAGAAGGCATGGAGCCAGAGGATGTCTGTATACAGCACTCGAATCACTTGGTCAACAACATTAGAAGCTGAATTTGGATCAGGATGAAGCAACAGGTAATGATGGTCCAAGGAAGAGGGTCACACTCATACCATGGAGAAGGAGGCAGAGTC
The DNA here is from genome assembly GCF_009873245.2 of Balaenoptera musculus. NCBI lineage: Eukaryota > Metazoa > Chordata > Mammalia > Artiodactyla > Balaenopteridae > Balaenoptera > Balaenoptera musculus. Next base: position 44,010,012 of record NC_045793.1, read on the forward strand.
TAGGGAGCCTGAACTAATTATGGAAATTTGTTTTTCTACTATTATGAATAATTCCTTTGAGCATTATGGAATGCTCATAAGCAACATTATGCTTATCTTGGCTGTCTGTCAATTCAAGGCATTTTAATTTAATTTTGCTAAAAGAGGAAGATAAGGCTAGAAAGATGAAAAATAGACATTAATACAATGGGTTGAGATGAAGGCAACCTTGATCAGCCATGGAGAACTTTTGTATATATATAAAAATTTAACAATATGCAAAGAGCGAAGCGTGTGCCAAGGAAGTTTGGTACCAACTTTTAAGCATCGTCTTCTTTTGCTTCATATTATAACTGAGCCAAAGATCATTACTATTTCCTGATTGGATGCAGGCTCTTCAGACTCTTTTATAGCTTGGATGGGAGCCAGATGCATTCTATAGTAAACCTTCCAGGACTTGACATTAATTACCAAGGCTGAGGCAAAAACTAAGGCACTAAAGAAGACAGAGCAGTCAGGGAGATAATTTTTATTTTTTAATTTTTATTGGAGTATAGTTGCTTTACACTGTTGTGTTAGTTTCTACTGTACAGCAAAGTGAATCAGCTATACATATACATATATCCCCTCTTTTTTGGATTTCCTTCCCATTTAGGTCACTGCAGAGCATTGAGTAGAGTTCCCTGTGCTGTACAGTAAGAGAGAATTTTTTAAAGTGTGTATGCAGCAGGAAGGGAGGGCATCCTGTTTGGAATTCTGAAACTACTGTAGCTAAGTGATGCGACAGGTCTGGATTTCAATCCCAGCTCTGTGTCTTACCTAGTTTGGATCTCTGTTAACTCATCTGTCAAATATGTGTGATACTATCTCCCTCACAGGGCTGGGGTGGTTTCACCAAGCAGCTCTATCTTGTCTTTATAAGGGTGCTCAGGGTCCCTAACATAGTTGCAGGGGGAGACTGAGGATGTTGTATTGAAGCTTCACGGGCACCACACTCCTTTTACTCTGATTTTGTCGTTATATAGAAGAATAATGGACTTATTGACAAGACGATAGCCCTTCCAAGTCATCCTTTGACTACCCCAGCAAACTTTTTATGTAAAAGGGCAGACAGTAAATATTTTAGGCTTTACGAGCCATACAGTCTCTCTAGCAACTACTCAACTCTGCCACGGAGTGCAAAAGCAGCAAGAGACAATATGTAACCAAATAAGTGTGGCCATGTTCCAATCAATATTTATTTACAACACACAGCAGACTAGATTTGGTCCACGAGCCATAGTTTGCCAACCAAATGAGGTAGCATAGAGTTATTTTGTTAAATTGACAATATAGTTGTTTTGTCAATTTCTGACATGTAAGACATGTTCCATAAGTTCTTCTCTGGCCATTTTGTCTTCATGGCTCCCATGAGTCAAAAGTGTATTCATTCATTCAACAAATTTGGTTTTAGTGCTGTGTACCGCGATCTATTTTTGTCACCAGCATACAATAATGAACAAGACAGAGTGCCTGCTTCTATAGACATTATGTTGGGGAGGTAAGGAAGGAAGAATGGGTGAAAGAAAGGAAAAGGAGGAAAGAAGTTATCAGTCCAGGACAAATGCTATGCAGAGAATAACTAGAGTGCTCTGGGAATAAAATGTGATAGGAGAGCCATTTTGATAGGATGTTTAGAGGAGACAGAGCAGCTGACATTTAGCTCAAATCTGAACGAAGAGAAAGAGCCATCCCTTTCAGGACAAGGGGAAGCATTCCACGCAGAGTAAACAGTGAGAGTAGATGTCCAAGAATTGGAGTGAGCATTGCCTGGTGACTGAAGAGAAAGAAGAGCAGTGTGGCTGAGCTCAGGGACAAGCAGGAGGGTGAGAGAGAACAGGACAGAGTCAGGCAACGGTCACATCATTTAGATCAGCACTGTCCAATTGAAATATACTGCACGTCACCATGCATAATTTAAAATTCTGTAGTAGCCAAGTATATATTGAAAAATGGGTGAAACTAATTTTAAAAATAGATTTTACTTAACTTCTAAACATTATCATTTCAATATGAAATCAATGTAAGGATTATTGAGATAGTTTCCATTCACACAGAGTCTTTTTTTTCCTACAGAGTCTTCAAAATCTGGTCTATATTTTATGCTTACAGCACATCTCATTGTGGATTGGATCAGCTGCATTTCAAGTGCTCAGTAGCCACATGTGGCCCATGGCTTCCAAATTTGACAGCTCAGATTTAAAAGTTCGTAAGGTACGATAACGAGTTTGGATTTTTACTTCAAGCCATTAGAGGGTCTCCGCAGGAGAGTGATATGATCTGATTTACATTTTTTAAAGATCATTCCTTGGGGACTGCTTTGTGGAGAATTGATTCTAGGGGGACTACAGGAGGGGGAAATGGAAGTAAGGGGAGCTGCTGGGAAGTTATTGGCCTGGTGCAAGTGAGGGAGAGTTGTGGCTTGGATTGGAGTGGTGGAGGTGGTTCAAGAGATGGAGGGGATGCATTGGGTGTATGGATTCCAGCTTGGCATGATATGCAGGGTAAAGGCCTGTAGATTACGGTGTTGGAGACACCACCTGTACATATAATACACTCTCTGCCACACTCACATAAATTACACAGATCTTCAAAATGACCTGTTGTTCCACCATATCGAATAATGCCACAAGGACTCTTTTAGTCGTTGCTGAAGGGTCCCCAGTACCAGGTTGAATAAGAATGATTCATGCAGGGAAAAGAGAATAAAATCACAGGATGACTTACATTGTATATTATATATAAGAGGAAATCATAGACTTTACCAGCACTGGTCTAGAAATTTTCCTCCCAACTGCCTGCCCACTTCAGGCCCACTGGGGAAGCCTACATTTCTTAGGATCCCACCCCAGGTACCTTACCCTGCCCTGCTTCAGCTCTGCCCAAGTCACTGCAAACACTTCCCACCATTCATTAATCTGCTTCCAAAAAAGGCAGCAGGAAGCAGATATCCCAGCCCCCCACCCATCTCCAATCTCAGCTGCTGCCTTGGTCCAGTCTCTTTGCCAATGAAACTCAAAGGGAGACAGGGCCACACAGGCAGGAAGAAGGGGGCTGCTCACAGAAACTTCTGGGCAGTTGTAAAAGCATACAAGTGGGGAGGAAGCCAGAAAAGGAGGAAAAGCAGAAGAAAGGAACAGACCTAAATAGTCCACAGAGCAAAAGGCCCCATCTTTACAGAACTCTTTACAATTTGCTATGGGCTTTCTTATATTTGTTCCATTTAATCTTCAGGGAGACCCTTAAGGTAGGCATTCTTTAGAACATTTTCAGGAAAGGAAACTGAGCCTGACTCATTTGTCTGAAATCACACAGGCTGCAAGTCATGAAACCAGGGGCTCCAAATCATTCCCTCACTCCCATTATACCCATGCCATAGTAGGCATGAGTCCATGGGGCCATACTGAGGAGCCAGCTATGAATATTCAGCTGTGAAACAGATAGGGAAGACATACACACGAAGGCGCAGTCTTCCTCATTGAGCATGGATGACATTAAGTTGTGCCCTGTGGACACTGGGCATCTTTTCTTCATTTGTGGCCCCTCATATTTGAGTTTCAGACAATGCATTTCAATAAACAGACCAAGGATATCAATAGCATCTGGGATCAGCCCTAGAATAGGGAATCTGGCCAGGGCAGAATGGAAAATGTTTTCCATCATAGTTTATCCAAGTTAAGTTGACCAACCTTGAAATGTCTCGGGAAGACAACCAAAAAACCAACTGGCCTGAAAGAAAAAAGCAACTAAGGTACATGAGCTATTTATTTCCCTTTATTTGCATTTCTGGTCTATATCCAAATAGGAAAAGATTTTTATACAGACTTGCCTTGCCTTGTCTCCAACACAGAAATACCGTATGAATATAAAATAAGATTAACCAATGCAGCATTTACTCTGTGTGATGCACTAATCTAAATGTTTTACTTTTAATCCTATAACAACTCTATAAGTAAGAATCCTATGATTATTTCCATTTGTGAGAAAAAGAAAGAGGAAGTGGAGGAGGAGAGCATTTATTGAGCACCTACAATGGACTATCCACAGAGGGAAGCATCTGATACACTCTGAGTTACCAACTGAATCCTCCCATAATGCCATCGGGCACTGCTATCTACATTTTACATGTGAGTAAACTGAGTCAGAGAGGTAAGTAACTTGCCAGTTATATGTAGTGGAAGCAGGATTCAAATCCAGATGTTTCTAGCACATTCTGCCGCTGCTGCAAGAGATCTTTGTGATTAGAGATCTCCCATAAAACAACTCTGTGATGTAGAACTGAAGGACACAATTATGTTTCGATGTATGAACAGCATGACTCCCTTCATTGACTTTTCATTAATCTGGCTCACTACTCTGTGAGCTTGGCACGAGCTATTCACCTAATACAACAATATGGCAATCCCATACCATACGCACTTGCTATTCATTTTATAAAAATGGAGACTGAGGCTCAGACAGTTAACTTGACAGAGATATAAAGCATCAAATCTTAGTAAAAATGCTACATAGGCTACTTCAAATTGCCTACCAAGTAAAAATTAATGACAACTGCAAAAAAGAAAATTAGAGCCAACCTAAAGAGCTCTAGACATCTCAACTTTAAAGCTACTTTTACTTCCCCTCCCACCCCACCCCCCCAAAAAACAAAGAGGGAAGGTAGGAAGGAAGGAAAGGAGGGAGGGAGATCATTTATCAATTATTGACTCAGGACTAGGACAAAACAGGTTGGGCAAGCAATTCAAATCTTATTTCAAATATCTGGGTGTCAACCAAACTCTCAAGATGCTCTGCCAAGCTTATAAATCCTCATTCAATACAAAAACCATGTGAAATAGGCTCCAAATGTGTCCTCTCATTAGCTTAAATTTTTTTTTTAATCTTTTTAAGAGCCAGTGCCTATGCAAGAAGTCTTTTGAGGGCACTCCAAAGATCCTCACCCCCAATACAAAAAAAGAAAGACATCTTTCTAAAGTTAATTTTCTTGAAAGCAGGAAATCATATTTGTCAAATGCCATCACCCAGAGGTCCAAATGTGACTCTGCTCTTGCCAGTTGTACATAGTTTTTGAATAGGGTTATAAAACAGGACATTTCCTAAACTGAAAAGAAAATGGAAGGAAAGGAAGAGAGGGAGGAAGGGAAGAAATAAATGGGTCAAACAGCACTTATTCTCCTTACTATGGACCTTTCTGAATATCCAAGGAAAAGATTGACATTTGTCCTTCCCTGTACCAGGGCTTGGGCAAGGATAGAGAACTTGGGGAAGCAAGAACCCAGTAAATTTTGCCTGACTAATTCTGTTCCCTTCAGCTCCAAGGAAGGACCATGTCTCAAGAGCACTCCTGTTACTCCTGCCTTCTCTCCCTTCCTGTCTTTTTTCTCTTTTTCCATCCTAGCTCAAATGTATTTGTTGAGCTCTTTGTGCCAGAAACAAATAGATGCATTCATATACCTCACCATATTCTTTCATTCCTTTATTCATTAAATATTTTCAACTCCTGATTTGCACCATCCACTATGCTGCAAACTGAGGATACTGTGATAAACAGGATGGCCTTGTAACAGAGTTGGGGTTTGAACCAGGGTGTCTTCCATTTACTCTGCTTTCACTTCCAAGGGCACATGGTCAGGGGCCAAGGGGCAGCTGCTGTTCTCTTTCTTCAGGAATCAAACAAGATATAAACCCTCCTTTCAGGTTCAGACTGGGCATTTTGCCTTCATATTCCCCCTTATGAATCCATTTACTCTGACATTTATTCACTCAAACAACCTTAATTAAAATATATGAAGTCCCAAAGAGCAGTATAATGTAGTGTATGATATGTAAGCTCCAGGGCCAGCCTGACGAGACTTCTGTACTTACTAGCCTCGCAAACTCTCTTAAGGCTCCATTTCCTCCATTGGAAAGTGGGGCTTATAACAGGACCTACCTCACACACTTGTTAGGAGAATTTAATACCATGATCGCACACAGAGCACCTAACACACTCAATAAAATGGTAATTATTACTGCTGTTACTGTTCTGCGCCATGCACATAATCAGAAAAATCAGACAAAATTTACAAAGGGACCTTGAGAAGACAAACACCACACCCACACCAAAACAGTGAGGAGGGGGGAACAGAGTGTATCTGGTAAGTCTGATATGTCTTTCATCAATTCAGACATCGTAAGTGAGTGTAAGATACTACAAAAGTCTCCAGCTCACTCGCACACATTTCAAGGCGGAATAGCTCCAGAAATCTTGAAGCAGGCCAGCTCGTAGCCACCTCGATTTTTGCCTGAGTGAACATTATATATAACTGATCACACCACAGAGCCCATACCTGAAAGCTGTTAGTTCAGTTATTCACCTTGTCTACTTGCATAAAACAGACGTGACTCCCACAAGCTGGCTTGAGCATCCATTAGTCTTGAGATACAGTGTTTCATGTGTATCTGATGGTCCTAAAATAAGTAGCCTAAGCATATCCCTGAACTGAGAAGTGGGTGAGGAGACCACCCGTCCACATAGTGCTTTGGAAAAATAGGCCCACAGTGAACACCCAGGAGGGGCAGGTTTTAGGAGCAGGGAGTGAACATCTCTCCCCAGGGTGGAACATGCTTTTTCAGCTTATAAGGGTAAAATTTAGCAAATGACATTGCCCAGAAAAAGAATTGTTCCTGAAGGAAACTGAAAGAGAATGCCAATGTGCCAAGTGAGATCAGCTTTAAACGCTAGCTCTGGGACAGACAGAAATGTAAGGGAAGAGGGTTGAAAGCTGGGAGCAGGAAACAGGAAGTAATCACAGATAAATGATTTTGAGTATGGAGAAGAGTCTAGAAAGCACTGGCCAGAATTCATTTGCCTCCCACTTTAGTCAGTATCTGTGGGCTTCTACAATGGGCAATTTTGCAGAGGGTTATTCATTCATTCATCTAATCATTTATTTGTTGAATGTTTTAAAGAGAAATTTCTCCATCTGACATCTGTGCATATATATATATATATATATATATATATATATATATATATATACATATACACACACACACACACACACACACTTGTACACTAGCCAAAAAGAACAAAAATTACCAGAGTAATAGATGTTCAATTGATGAAAGCTCTAAACATAAAACAATTAATTGCAGGCAGAGACTGAAAAGTCCCTGTCAGTGGAAGTGCAGTGTGTTCCAAGATGGGGCTTTCAGAGACATGGCAAGTTCGCTACAGTTCTCATGCACTCTCATGTACTTCTCTTTCACCATGACCTAAGCACGACCCAAGTAGCCTTCAGCCTAAGCCTCAGAATGAGACCTCCAAGGAGTGGACCTGAAACCAACCAACAGCCTGAAATCAAGCCCAGCCAAGCCCAGCAAAGCATCACAGATTCGTAGCTTACTCCTAAACATGTGAGTAAGAAATAAATATTTGTTGCTATTTGTGGGCGGGTTGTTTCTTACCCAGCATCATTGCAGCAAAACCTGCCTAGCACAAGTCCCAAGTTAAAGATACTTCACAAAATAGAAGAAGTTCAACTCAGTTGATAATTGCACTTCAGTTCTTAGTACCCAGAGGCAAGTGGACCAGTTAAGAAACTTCCCTCATTCAATATGGTATGAAAATGGCCTGTATTTGGCTGACAGGGCCTCTCATTATATAAGTAATTTGAAGTCCAGAAATCAGGATGATACACCCATGGGTGCCATGCCCTGTATAACTATTTACAGGTATTATTCATTATTAATACTAATGCTACCATTTATAAAGGTCTCAGCTGAGTGATATATATATATATATATATATATATATATATATATATAAATATATAAATATATATATATTTATAAAAAAATATATATTTTATATATTTATATATTAAAATGTCATTGAATCCTCAAAACAACTAAATGAGATAGTTGTTACTATTATCCCCATTTTATAGAAACTAAAGCACAGAGAGGTTAAGTATCCAAAGCCAGACAAATATAAGTAGTGGAACCAAGATTTAAACTCAGACAGTAGATCTTCAAAGTATATCAAACTGCTGCCATTTACAATCTATGGGGCTTACAAAATTGTTCACACCTCCCTGCTACTCACCTAACCCCATCCGCAGACAGTTCTTTGTTCCTTGTCAGGGCTCATTGATTCAGGATTCTGACACGGGTTTGAGGAGCTCTCATGTAAACAGATCCCAGGTACTGTCCTTATGTAAACAGTCCCATGATGACTCAGAGGTGGTCTGGCTTGAGGCAGGAAGGTGGGTTGTGATCTAGGACGCTCCTGTCAGCCATGTGTCTGCGGGCTATTGGTGAGTTTCTTCCTTACCTTGTTGGGTTCTCACAGAAACTCGCCATTGTTTTTGACGGTGAATTTTCTTTTCCGGGAAAGGCTATGCTTCTTATATTTTCTCTTTAGATACTCAATATCCCTTGCCCTCACTTTTCTCTTTACTGCTTTTACAACTTTGTGTATTTTTCTTTGGTTTATAATCTTTACTTTTATTGTCCTCAAAATTCCTTAAGGGCTTCTTAAGGCTTTTTATGGTTCTTCTGTCTTCTCAGGATGCAATGAAAGGCATATTTCACTCAGGTGGATCCAACATTGTAGTTGGAAAAGAAACAATCCCTTCTGATATTGTTTAACCAAAAGAAAAAAGAGAAAAGTAAAATTTTTGGATTATAAATATAATACATGTTCAGTGTAGAAAAATTGGAAAATATAGGGTAAGATAGATATAAAAAAATAGCCAAATTCTTCCCCTTGAGATTACTGCTTTTAATTAATATGTTAATATTTCAATATATTTCCTGCCAGGCTCTTATATACATTTTAACATAATTGTGATTTTACAGTACATGAAATTTAGTAGCTTGCTTTCTTGCTAAATTTTATAATGCAAACATTTTTTCCAAATCCATAAAAATTATTAGAAAAGTGCTTGCCAAAGCATGCCAAGGACCATTGGTCTCTAAAAATATCCCACAAAAAATATGGGGACCATGGTTAAGCACATTTTGGAGACAATATATGGTACATGGCCCCATCTTGGAGACGCATATTGGTTCAGCTAAATATTTTAAAAGCTGTGCTGTAGAGAAATCTGTTTCATTTTATTTACCCACCATTGCCCAAAGACATTTGAACATGCATCTTATTTTTGGAGGAAAAACTATTAAAGTCCCAAAAAGCTAGTATTTGGGGTGGGGGCAATGGTTTAAATTGGCCAGGTGAGGATCTTGGGGATTTCTAATCAGGTGCTTCTTAACTTCTCACTTGAAATCAGTTGGTGTTACAGATCTAGGCCCCAAAGCTCTAAAAACAAGAAATTTTCACTAAACCCTGTAGAAAAATCTAGTTGAAGTTAAAAGAAGAATTGCAAGGGTATATGGTATTTCAGATTAAATTCAAATTCCTAAAGAAATAAAAATAAACTAACTCATTAACCCATTTCAGTTTGTATTTGACAGTCAAACACTGCCAGGTCTCACATTTTATTCTCACCACAATCCTGTTCAGTTCATATTGCTGTGTCCATTTTACAGATTGGGAAACTGAAGTTGAGAGAGTGTGGGAGACTGATTCAAGGGCACAGGACTTTTGTCTGAGATCACACTCTCCACAGCAATTACATTTGGTTGTAGTCAGTCTCTTCTCGTAGCAGCCAGCAGTGGGCATAATAGCTTTCAATGTGGAATTAAAACCAGTGGTCTGGAGCTAAAGGTTTCAATCTAAGGCCATTAGCCATCGTCTCAGTCATTTAATTAGGCCCCAGCACAAGATTCGTCTTTTTCATTTTTATCATCTAGCAATATCTTCCTCTGAATGCATCTTACGTTCATGCATATTTGGATCATAAGCTAAATCTCTCTGTCTCATACATTAAAATCACTTCACTTAATGTATCGAATGTCAGCCCTTTTATTTGGTGCATTAAAAGATGTTAGGAATGCAAAGTTGGGAATCCATTTTAAGATAGAATACTGAGTAGCAGATCACAGACCATCTTCCCTCTAAAGGAAAGGAAGTAGAAACAGAGTTGGCATGCTTCATGGGTTTCATCAGGAGAAAGATAAAGAAATGAAAACTAGAATTCATTGAAGTATTCCATGTCAAATGCTTTATATGTTATCTTATTTAATCTTTAAAGCCATCTTTGAGACAGTTACCATTATAACCATTGTACAGATAGGGAAACTGAGAGTCACCAAAGAAACTACTTGCCCAGGTCCATGAATTTAAAGAGTCTAAAGGAGCATCCATGTGTTTTCTGTCCTACCTACTGCTCCAAGGCCAAGGTTGCACTCAGCCCAGACTCTTCCATTCTCCCCACTAGCTTTCTAGAAGGGCCTCTCATGGCCTTCTATTTCTTCCTTTCCCCAAAACCCCAGCCTGAGGTGCCTGACCAAGGGAGCCAGTGTGTCCCTCTTAAACTAGAGGGAGGAAGGAAAATAATTTACAGAGCCGATTAGGAGCAAAGCAAATGATTCTGTGAAAATATGTAATTCATTCTTGGCAAGCCATGCCATCAGTCTGGAAAAACAGAGCTGCTATGCGATCATCCTACAACAAGAACCATGCTTTTCTAGTCTCCTCTGGAAGCCTATTCGTCGGGCCATGGAAAAAAGAAAAAAGAACTAAAGAAAGGTAGAGCTGACACTCCCCTTAGCAGTCTGGGAGTAATGACGACAACAAGGCATGTGAGTAACTATCGTTAGCAGGACTGGCTCAGCAGGGAGAGAGCTGTTTCAAGATCGCTGGCCTGGGTAAGCAATCAGACTAGCCAAGCAGCATGCGCCCTACCTGAGGCCCAGGGGTCGCGCTCCTCCAGCCTGGCCTGGGGGAATTCTGAGCACTACCCCTTTTGGATCCATCTTGGAGCTCTCTATTCCCATACATGAAAATGAGCTTAGCTCCAAATGGAACACTGATAATTGTTAGACCTCCTTGCCTCCCCACTCACCATTAAGCAAAAGTGAAATTGATTTATTCACCGCTCACAATGTGTCATTTCACTCAGAACAGAATCGTCTGATGTTTGAAATATTCGCGAATGCCACTGTGGATCTGGCAGTCTGAATCAGGTAAAAGACATTCAAATGCCTTAACAGAATCAGCAGATTCACAGCCAGAGACCCCCCATCTCCTCATTTCCCATGGCCAGTCCTCCAGCTAACCTCTACCAGTGGAAGGGAGTTGGCACATGACAGGAAACACATATGACTTCCCCATCTTGTCTCCCACGTGAGCTTTGCCTTGCCACTGCTGCTATGGCTGGATGGCTTCATCTAACAAGGAATAAGTGACTGGTCCAAGGTCAGGCATCCTAAGAGTGACAGAATCGGTGGCATTGCCCCAGATACTTGCCATGTTCAACTGGCCTTGAATGGGACCACCTGCCCTCTCCAGCTCGCTCTCCATCACCCAGCCTTCAGATTACTCAGACTGTTGGCTTCTGCCACTGGTCCTCCTGGATTCCTGTCCTCAGTCTGTCCCCCTGCTTCTGGGAACAGACACACAGGACGCAGTGGTTGCTTTGGTTCTGACAGTTGCCTACAGAGAGGTGAGCATGAAAAGGAATAGGGAGCTACCATGTACAAACCCCACGGGCCAAACTACTGGAGATCAACACATACTGAGTACAATATTGGCATAAATCACTTTAGGGGAAAGGTATATCCTTCATTTACCTATTCCTTTATTCTTTCACTCCACTCACAGTTTTGAGCCCCTATGGTATATGTCAAGGTCTGTGAAAGAAATGAGAATACAAAAATGAAAAGACCTGGCGCTTTTCGGGCGGATTCAGGCTAGAAGGAGAGATGCACTGCCTAGCCCTACACTAAGTTCTCTCCTCTCCTCTGTGTCACAGGCCGCAGAGACCAGGAATCCCCTACCTCCTTCTCCTCCTTACTCTGGAGCTGCCACCACCCAGTTTACTCCTAGAGGTCCTCTCTGGAGCTGGGTACTGGCACAGAACAGAGTGGCCTCAGCCAAGCCCACCCAGGGCTGCAAAGGCCAGTGCATGGGTTTTATTGCTGATTCTATAGGAAAACAGCTGGGAAAGAAAAGCATTATGAAAACAGGGATGGGGAGGGCTATTGAACTACAATTTTCTGTGTCTCGGTCTCTGACTGGTGTTTCCCATCTTCTCCTGTGATGATAGCACCTGGAAGTCCCACTGGATGTTTTTCTGCCAAGTAGCTTTGATTTCTTAACCGTATTGCCTCCCAGACCCCAACTTCCTGAAGGCTACTCATCCTTTCCTCAGTTGTAGGCAGGAAAACCCTTGTGCTCAATCCAGATTGCCAGCACCCTGGTCCAGGTCAGATTCTTATTTACAAGTAAATAAAGAGCATGGAAGAGGATTGATTAGGTGAGGGCAGAAGAGAGGCTTCAACCAGTCAGGCAGTAGATGGCAAGGAGAGGATGGGAGAAAGACAGAGAGAGAAAAGAAAGATAAGAGGAGAAGGCAGCCAAAAAGAAAAGTGAGAGGCGCCCAAAGAAAGCATGGTAATGTGGTGATTTTGCCTGGAGCCGATCCTGGCCGCCTCGTTGCTTCCTTTCCTATAAAATGTGTGGAGAACACTATCTATCTGCTCTCTGATTTCCTGTGAGATTGAGCTAATGAAAATAGAGGAATGTTAGGGGAAGGAGGAGGGAAAAAGTCGTGAGGACAGAGGCCCTTTATAATGAAGCTTGGAGGATAAAATACTTGCCATAAATTAGTTTCCATCAAAACAGCTTCATGTGTGAAAGATAATGTTGTTTCCTCATTAGTGGTTTTTGTCTGTAATAATTAAGCCTCCACCTTCAATTCTAGATAAATGTCCCTAACTTAACATCATCCATTCAGTTCAGTGGAGACTGGAGAGGGGGAGAGGAGATGGAAGAGGACTTGAATCAAAAACACTTTATTTTCTGCAGAGGCTGTAATGATAATAGTAGAAGTTTTTTAGGGCTACAACGGGCAGAAACACATTCTATGCAGAGCCAGCTGCCTCGAAATTCTTCTGTTCTCTTGGGGACTTTAATTTTCAAATAAAAAGGCTTAAGCCCCCACTACCAAGGGAAGTTCAGTGACCCCTTCATCCCACAGCATATACACGGTCAAATCATAAGGATTTTAGAGAATTTCCCAGAGCGCTATTGTTCACTCAGGGCTTGCTTGCTGTGATTTGGAGCTCTGGCTAAACTCTCAGCATCCCTTCACTGTCTCACCTCCTGCAGCTGCTGTTCTCACTCTGCTAGATTAATCCCAAGTGGAGAGTGCAGCCTTTCCTCTTTGGTTCACCTACACTTGTGCATTCCACAGTTTTATGAAGGTTTGAAGAGAACACAAACTCAGCCACAAAATGTTTCTCCCCATTCACATCCCACCTGGGCCACTGGCCTCTCATCATATTTTTATAATCCCTCTTTTTAGGACTCATTTGATCACCTAAACTTCCAGGGCAAAACTCACAAATTTCTGTATGACTTTTTATGTGGAATACATTATATCTTTGTTTTCTCATTTCTCTCCCATCTAAACCAATCCAAGGCTCTGTTGTTTCACACTCAGAAGGTCCTTTAAGAAGTTTTCCTGAATTAAAAAACAAAAAACAAAAAAAACCTTCTAAGAGACAAAAATGTCCACCTGAAAGTGCAGAAGAGCAGTCATCTTTTTCCTTTGTTATTATCCAATTTTCCTCTCTATTATGTCTTAGTTATACAATGTTTTTATGATTCTTCTGGTGGTTATCCTAGAAATTACAACATGCATACTTAATTCTCCAGTAGAAATTTTTACTTTTTAAGTTTCCCTGAAACACTTTAATTACATTCACCTCTCCTCCCATCTTTTGTGTATTGTTGTAATGCATTTTAATTCACTGTGTATGTAAAATAGGATATTGTGATTATTATTTTATACGGTCAATATTTATTTACCCATATATTTACCCTTCCTATTGCTTTTCCATTCTTTTCTGCATTTTCATGCTTCTCTCTAGGATCATTTTCCTCTCTCTGAAGAATCCCCTTTTGTGCATGTTTCCTGGCAATAAAATATCTCAGAATTTGTTTTTCTGAAAACATTTTCAGAAATACATTTGGCTTCATTTATAAGTAGACTTTCACTGTGCATCAACTTCTAGGTTGGCATTTATTTTCTTTTAGCAAAGTAGGAAAGTATCAATACTAAAACCCACTGACCTCTTTAGTTGTTGGTCTTAACAGTTGTTTCTCTGAAAGTGATGTTTACTCTTTTTTTTTTTTTTTGGTCTTTGGTTTTTAGAAATTTGATAATGAAGTGCCTAGGTATGTTTGCTCTTTGAAAAATCCTGCTCAGAGTTTACAATGCTTCTTAGATCTATAAGTTAACATCTTTTAGCAGTTTTAGAAAATCTCAACCATTAACTCTTCAAATATTGTTTCTACCTCATTGTCTCTTTACTCTCCTTCAAGTATACCAGTCACACGAATACTAGAAACTTTGGCTCTGTCCCTATGACTCTTATGTTCTTTTCTTCATTTCTCATTATTTTCTTTTCTTTTTGTCACCCATTTTCCTGATTCTCTACTTGAGCCAGTTTAGATGCTCAGCATCTTTTCCTTGCCAGAATCAGTCAAATGGCCACAGAAAAAAAACAGCAACAGATTTTTCAGCTCACTTCTCTGTCTTAACCCTTTAAATCCTCATTGCTTCAGCAGATCCCGATTGCCTTTAAACCAATTATTCTTATATTTTAACCTGATTTTTTTTTGTTCTTAGAAGAAAAATTGGTCTGCCCTCTAAAATTCCATCTTACGTAGAAACAAAATTCCAGTCATTTATTTTTAATATCACTTTGGTTTTCTTCCTAGTGTATCCATGTCACCTGAGTTTTTCCAAATTATTTAGCATATCAGGAACTTCCATCTATATATTATCCAAATAATAATATGAGAAATCTAACTACTTATCTGAAGAAATTCTGGCTTATTTTTGAATGGAATTTTTTTCACAACCAATAGAGACTATGGCAATTTTGGCCCAAAGAAACTCTAAAGCTTTGGAATTATAATTTTCTTAAAAGCTTTAAAGAGTTAAGATCAAATTCTTAGGCAAAGATCTAGCTCACTCTATTAGAACCTCCCTCCTCCTTATACAGCCACAGCTCTCTGCCCTGCCCCAGCCATTTCTGTAAGTTGAAATATTTGCTAAATATGAGAAGAATCCAGCACTGATAAGGAAAAGAGGATTTGCTGTGAGGAATTTATCTTCTCTTTCTGCAGCCAACCTCAAGGATCATATTATGTTCCCTATATACCCATTTTACAGATGAAAAAAGGGAGATCCAGAGATGTCAAGTCATTTGTCCAAGATTACATAACTAGTAAATGGTGGAGCTACTAAATGGTCTATCCAATTCTGACACTTCATATCCTAGAAAACACATGGAAATCCAGATAAAGTAATGCAGTATCATATCTGGACTAGTTTCTTAGTGGCTGAGAATAGCATAATAGACCAGAGGTGCAGAAATGTCCTAAGAGATCATGCAGCCTGTGAGAGAAAGAGTAGCCTCTTTGATGCCAGCTTAGCAATTCCATTTTAGGTAGTTCCTGTACCTGGAGATTCCTGCATTCTTTCACTGGCTCTGACTTGAGAGAGTAATTCCTTTAGTTAAGCACTATTAACCAATGTGGTAAGCACTTTCAGATCCTTAATGATCTCTGAACCTTTTGTAATACCCTTTTCCTTGGATGTGGGCCAGACCTTAGTGATTTGCTTCTAAAATTGATGGGATACTGCTTTCAAGCAAAGGCCAGTTGGGAAGCATAGATGTTTACACTCACCAGGCTGTGCATAGATGCCCAACTTCCCTGCTGGGGTGGTATCAGAGAAAACTGAGTAGGGAACTAGGACCTTCCTACCCACATGGTGGCAATAAGGGGCTTCTCCCCAGTGTCAGTGGAGGCCACGTAGGGAGTAGTAAAAGTCTAGTGGGAAGCTTCAATTTCTACTCCTGGCAGCAGTAGTCATAAAGTGCCTCTACCCTCACCCCAGAATGTCAGTGGAGGCTGAGCAGAGAACATGGACTTTCACCACCTGGCAGTAACAAGGTGGCATCCCACTTCCTATGCCAGTGCAGTGTCAGAGGAAGCCGGCTGTTATGGACTGAATCACTCTCCCCTTATTTCATATGTTGAAGCCCTGACTCCCTAGGCCAACAGCTACTTTTCCTCGATTTGTCTCTGATTCTGGTGACTCAGCGTCAGCTAGGGTGGAGATAGGGAAATTGCAGGAAAATAGCAGCAAAAGTGACAAAAGTCCATTTTTACATAATTGGTGCTGTTTGTAGTATACTCTCAGCTATAGAAGGCTCTCTAGCATGACCAGTATCTAAATTCTAGCCCTCTCTCGTGAAGCACATTGATGGATTTGGTAGAGAACCAACACCCAATCCCACTGTAATAAGGACTCTGCACTGCACAGCTCCCTGGCTGACCTCTTACTGGTTCCCTGAACCCCTGCCCTAAAGTAATATACCCCTGCAGATCCCATGCCCTGGGTCCCACAGCTGAAAAATGGTCCACCAGAGCTTTGAGAGAAGAGCCGTTTCACTGTAGAGCACAGCCTCTTTCTTCTCTAACTAGAAGATGCAACGAGGAAGGCAGACTGTGTCTCTGATGTCCTCCCTTTAGGCTCACTTCTCCCCTCCTTCACCAACATCCATGTCCCCATGTCCCATCGGTCCAGGACTTCCTACTTGTTCTTCGAACCCCATTGTAAGGAGATGGGTTCCTCAACTATCTTCATGTGCCATGGCGATGACTGCTGCTGGCTTAATCCTCTTTACCTGCTTGCTCCCTCAGGTAATAAGCAGGATGCTTGAACTCAGTAGAATATCCTTCCTTCCCATACTGTCAGGGCTTCAAGGTGGCTGGGAAAATCATGTGCATCAAATGGACTTTTCAATTCCTGACTCTGCCATTTACTGGCTGCATATATTGGGGCAGATCAGTCCATCTCTCTAACCCTCAATTTGCTTATCTGTAAGGAGTGAGAGCTCCATCAAATGGGTGATGCACATAGCATGGTCCAAATAATGCTAATATCCTATCAGAGGTTTCCAGATCACAATCCTAAGTTCACAGTCATTGAAGTAAAAATGTTCTTTGCCAAACAAAAAGTGATTCATTCCTGTATCTAGAATTTTCAGTTTACATTGATAGGGACTTTTGGCTTCTCTGCAATTCTGGCACAGGCCTCTCAGAGAAAATTCAGTGAAGAGAAAGCCCAGGGCATGTAGGGATTCCTGGCTATCTGCTCCCTAATTGAATCGTGTTTCATCTGACTCCCTCTGAGGATTTTGTCCTTCTATGATCTATGTCTGCATTTAAATACATTTCTGTTTTAAACATCCTCAGACCTGTGGGAACGTGTTCTAAAAGAAGTGAGTGATAAACTCCCCCGTATCTTCTACATATATATTAGCAAAGTTCTAAAACAAATCAGACACTCAGCCTGCCAAGGTTTACCTCTTAGAAATGACAATAGGCTGTCTCAGACTTTAAAACATCTAATTTGTAAGTGATCTATTTTTATAAAGGGCAGGGGAGGGGATGGTGGGGGGAGGTATACAATCTCATTAAAATTCTCATGAGGATTTAATGAGGATGGATTGTCTTCATTTTACAGTTGATGAAACAGGGGTTTGGAAAGATTAAGCAACTTTTTCAAGGTCACACTACATGTTAATAGGGAACCAGGGATATAAAGCTAGCTTTCTCTAAGTGCAAATTCCATGCTCTTGGTGCTGAATCCAGGTACCCCACTGATACCACCAGGAATAGGTAGGGGTGCTTTGAGTAGGAGACACAAAGCAAAACAAAAAACAAAGATTCTTCCAAATTTTAGATATAGAAAAAGGATGGACAGCTAAACAATGACAACAAAAACATCATAAGAGACCACACACTGAGGACAGTCTCACAGGAAGAGCAAATGGGCTTCAGACGGTCCCTCCCATCTCTACGCAACCCCAATTTTGTGTTCCTCCCTGTTGCATGTATGAGTTGGAATCATTTGAAAGTCCCCTTTTATAAGCATGGGAGCATTCTAAGAGGCAGCTCTAGGCTCTACCTCAATATCCCAAGTCAGGGAAGGTGGCCTGTGGAGCCATTGCCTCTTCCCAGGGCTCATGGTGCAGCTGTGGGCACACAGCAGAGATCTAGTCTGGGCTTTAGCTTCAGTGATCACAGAGAGAGGAGTCTCAGATTTCAGGATTTTTCCAGTCCTTATTTCATTGGATTGTCACCGTAACTCTGTGCAATTGACAGAGCAAAGAGTATACTCTCATGACATTTTAATTTATTTTTCTCTTATGTTTAACCAATCTGTATTGAGTACCTCCTTCAAGCTAAGAACTTTTAAATGAACATATACTTACGTAGATTAACCCAAATTATGTACCATATAAAAGGTAAAAAACTGAAGCTCACTGAGAGTAGACCAGTTGCTCACATAAATACTAAGTTATAGCACAGGGACCAGAATCCTGATTAAGCAGGTTCCCAGTACATGGCTCTTCCCACCAGATCAGGGCTTGGCAAATGTTTTCTATAAACTTTCAGACAGTAAGTATTTTAGTCTTTGTGGATCTGTCACAGTACTCAATTCTGTCCTTGTGGCATAAAAGTGGTCTTAGACAATTCATAAGGAGTGAGCATGGCTGTGTTCCAATAAAACATTATTTACAAAAAATGGCAGTGGGCCAGGCTTGGGCCATGGGCCATATATGCCCACCCGCATGGTAGGCCACTACCTCAGTTCATATAGCATACTTAGCCAGGTCCTTACATTTCTCACCAGTTACTTCCCCAACCCAACACTGAGGCACCTACTTGCCTTTCTTCTTTCCTTTCCTGAGGGTTTGGCTTCATGCAAGAATCTGAAATCTGAAATCAGTGCTCTGATGACAATTTTACCTCTGTCCTCTCTTAGGCTAAAATTGATTACAGGCATGGAGAAGCAGGTCCCAAAGAAGAAATTGCATATTTGTGTTAAGAGAAGCCTTGTGATCGAAACTCTCCAGAAGGCTCTCACTGACATCATGGCTTCATCTGTCAGATTCTTGGAGAGCAGGAGGAAGAGGCACATGTGCTGAGATTCCCCTCGGTGATGTTGGGGATCTTAGTAAAGGTACTCAGATTTGAGATGGCTGTGACTAACATCTTCTTCCTGGCTATGCTGTTATCCTGGCCCCCGCATGACACAACATGAAAAATGAAGAACACAACAGACGGAGAGTGCAGCATCCGTCAGGACATGCACCAGGCCCTGGAACCTACTACCCTTGCACAGCCGCCTTTCCTGTATAGGCGTAAAAGGAAGCATATGATTAGATTAGTTTGCCACCCGTCCCTCTGGAGGATGCTTGTTGAGTGCAATTTTGTCTACAGTGCACCAAGGGCTGCTCTAGGTACCAGAGTTATGTCAATAACAAAGTTCCTGCTTTCATCAACTAACACTTAATTGAGGAAGAGGAAGATAAACATAGAGGAATAAATCTATAAGATTTTAGACATGGAGAAAAATGAAGAACAAGCAAATGTAAAAGCCTTGAAGTGGGAACATTTCCGGCAATTTGGAAACAGCAAAGAGGCCTGTAGAGACCAGAGTGTCTGGAGCAGTGAGAGACGGGAAGGGAAGTGCCGGACGAGTTCAAAAAAGGAGAAAAAGGCCAAAACATACAGGCTTTTGCAGATGTTAGAAAGGACTTAGGACTTTATTCTGGCTAAGATGAGTTTTAAAAGGGGGCAGGACATGCTATGATAAGAGGTTTTAAAGGTTTACCTTGGTTGCTGCCTGTTGTGTATGCTGTGTGCTGGGGGAGAGGGAAGGGAAGCAAGGGTGAGAGTGGGAACTCCATCAGTAAACTATTACAATAGTCTAGGTAAGAGATGTTGATAACTTGGACCAGGGTAGTAACTGTGGGGATGGTGAGAGACGGTCAGCTTTGGAATATATTTTAAAAGTAGAGTTGACGGAAATTACTGAATGAAAGCTGGTTATAGAAAGTCAGCATGGCCCCCTCTGCAGAGGGACGTTTGTCTGATGGGAGTCTTTCCCTCCGCGAAGATCCCCACTGAGGTTTCAAGGAAGGAGAAAAGAAGTGAGACGAGAGGCAGCTGGGGGGAGGTGTAGAAGATGAGCAGATATGTCCGCAGGAGAACCTCTGACATCTCCCGGCCCCCGCCGCCAGCATGAGCCTGGATTAGTACTGACACACTGCAGAGACAGGACAGGGCTTTTGTTTTCATTTGCATTTAATTTGCCCAAATGAAAACTGCAATTACTGAGCAGTTATACATCCCCATGTGCTTCAGGGATGCTGTCCCCAGCACATTTGCTGTCCCCAGTTGGAAAATTCACCCATAAAAGCATCAGATTTGCCTGCATTGTATGTGGAAATCTGCAATTTCATCCTTTGTGCAAGAGATAAAAATTCACCCTGGGGTATCAATTTTAATGAGGCTTAATTAGACCAATTTATAGTAAGCTGAGGTTTCCACTCTGCAGTTTGACAAGCAGCTTGAGCTGGTTCACCACATTTTTATGCGCGGGAATTTCTGTATCTCAAACAAAAGGTCAAATGGAACGTAAGATTTTATCTGAAAGACTCCTAAAGGCATAGGGAATTTCCGTTGTCATTTGTGTGGGTGTGTGCATGTCTGTGTTGTGTTATGTTTTTTAGAATGTCCTTACTGATGATAAAAGTGTGATCTTGGGTAGCTGAGTAGTCCATGCATCAGGTGGTCCAGGAGGGCAGATAAAACTGTTCTCCTCTTGTGAATACCTTGATAGTAGCTCATGGCGCTCTTTCCTGCAGAGTCAGGCAAGGATGTTAAATGCCAACACAGAACACAAACACTAACTAAAAATTTACCTGGAGTTGGCTGGAGAGATAAGCCACCTTGCCTGGGGATGGTAAATAAACTTTATATTTTATCCTTGGATCAGAAAACTGATTGAACTATATTATCTTTAAGATATTCAACAAAGTTGATTTTACTGAGTTGCACTTTGATGCCATATGTCTGGAATTCCATCCAGGACTTTTAGAAGGAAAAGCCTTACAAAATTCATTCATATTGCCCTAGGGAAATAGCTGAGGCCACTCTTCATGAGAAGGGGGAGATGAGCCAGGACACAAGAGAAGAGAAAATTGAATAACATTTTCTTTTTTCAATGAATTTTTGAATTAGAAATTCTGGACATTTGACTGAAAAATGGAAGGAATGTTCTACAACTACAAAAAGTTTCAAAGGGCATGTGGCAAAGAGCCAGTCCTCTCTGCTGCTCCACGAGGCACTGTCTACATTGCATCTGCACTGCTGGGGCAACCGAATGCCCATCTGCCCTCTAAATATTTTCCCTTCTCATCTGATACGGTGCCTTAAATGCTCACATTAGAACTAGACTATTGGTTAAAGATGTTAAATGCCAGAAGACTCAAGGTAAGAAAATGAAGGTATGGTACCTAAAACTGATATTGCACAGACCTCAGAGTGGCTCAAGTATATTTTTGACAGATTGATTCTCAAGGGGGTAGGAACCAGGACAGCTACAATTTTTTTTTTTTTTTTAAAGAAAGTACTTGAACTGTGTTTTTTTATTTTTCTAATTTATTTTTATTTATTTATTTATGGCCGTGTTGGGTCTTCGTTTCTGTGCGAGGGCTTTCTCCAGTTGCGGCAAGCGGGGGCCACTCTTCATCGCGGTGCGCGGGCCTCTCACTATCGCGGCCTCTCTTGTTGCGGAGCACAGGCTTCAGACGCGCAGGCTCAGTAATTGTGGCTCACGGGCCTAGTTGCTCCGCGGCATGTGGGATCCTCCCAGACCAGGGCTCGAACCCGTGTCCCCTGCATTGGCAGGCAGATTCTTAACCACTGCGCCACCAGGGAAGCCCTACTTTTTTTTTTTTTTAAAGTGCCAGGAAAGAACTGGAACATAAGATGGTGCCAGGAGGGTAGGCCAGTTTGGAATGGGGGCTGGGGAGATGGTGGAGAGAAGCATGTGACAACTCCATTCAGGGAGAGGAAGTAAAAGAAAGGGAAAAAACTGAAAGGTGAAGGAAGGGAGCACATATAGATGGGGGTGGCACAAATTAATAGCTGACATGACAATTTGTTTTAGTTCCTGGTGAAGAACCTCAGGAAGCTCCACTATGATCTGCTCCTCTAATAGAAGAATTGTGGTTGGCCCTGCATTCTGTAAAGATGCTACGGTCTATGAGGGAAGCCTTTCTTCTTTCTACAAGAAAAGGCGCACGAGCAGAAAGAGGGAGGCCAGTCTTACAGACTCACTGGCCATCTGGCAGGAGCCCCCCCCCGCCCCAGGCATGCACACACCCATGCCAAAGACCTGGGCTGGCCTTCCTGGAGCACCTGCTCACACCCAGGGTCCAAGCACTAAGTCAGACCAGGCTGACACAATCCCCAACATCCAGTCAGCTCAGGCTGTAAGAAGGCTGGTCCATCTGGAAGTTTGTACCTACTCCCAACAGCCTAGATATCTGGAAGACAGAGCCCAGCTTTGATGGAGCTCAGTAGATGCTTTTAGACTTGGAGGCCCTGTTCCCATGTGTCATAAAAAGCACATGCCTGAAGACAGTGTGGATCAGGCCATGCAGTTCACAGGATGAGAATCTCAGAACTGGATTTTATTTCCTTCCATTTGTTTGAAGGCAACATAGGTAAAGCCACATCTGCACAACTTCTGGCTGATGCAGCCCTTCTTACGTTGTGCTGCAAAAAGATACACGTGTTTGTACCTGCTGTATCTTTGCTGCTTGCCTCATAGCCTCTCCCTGTCTCCTACTAGGCCTCTTCTTTCACAGTAAAAAGGATCACGTACTTATGCTTGGAGGAGCAGAAACAAACAAAATTGTATGCACTACTGACACAAAGAAAATAAATATTATTAAGTGAGAAAAATAATATACATATACATTATTTTGCTGTCACAAAACAGATAGCCCAAATAAAAGAGCCATATGAACAATAAATCATGGAATCAATTTCAAGGAAAACAAGTTTTGCTTTGGAAAATTGCATTCAAAATATATGAAATCAACTAAATATGAAAGTTCTAACATTCAATAAATTAGAGTCGGTAGAACTTGAATCCAATGAAATATAAAATTCCCAAAATTCGAAAAAAAATTTATTTTACTCAAGTTTTTAAAGATTAAAAAATAAAATGTGTATATCATATTGCTCCTTGACATTTTCCCCCCAAAGTAAAATCAAAGGAAATAAACAGCAAATTTAGAGAGAATTAATACAGAAGAAGCCTTCCCTCACTTGCTACCCTCTCCATTCCCACACAAAAGGGTGAAGCTGATGGACCCACTCTGACTCTCAGGAACGGTTCGGACCTGGAAAACACCTCCCAGCTCCGCTGAACATCCTCTGGCAAATTCCTCTGGCCGCCGTCTTGATCTCCTTTAACCAAAGCAACCCAGCCACTCTGTGGCCCAAGCCAATGGCAAAGCAAAGAAAGGGCAAGAGAATCATGCCATGAATTACAGGAGATCTCAACAGGCAAACCCAAACTGGTGTAGGGTCTAAATTCACCTGCTAGGATGGAATAGCCTGGCATAGCAACTGACCATTGGAAGGAGTCTCCCAGTGCATCTCAGAAAATCACAGGTGAAGATAGCTGTGTGGATGCATGATGGAAATGCAATTGCTCAGGCTGAGCTGCTCTGACCATGAAAACAGATATGCCCCAAATGTCATCACATAAAACAGAGCGGAGAATGCTCTTCAGTGCAATCAGGTGGTCTGCCCCCATCCTCCCTGAGGTCTTGGGGGTGGATAGGAGTGGTGGATGCTGTGGAGAAACCTATCTTTTTTTTTTTTTTTTTTTTTTAAGTTTTATTTATTTATTTATTTTTGGCTGTGTTGGGTCTTCGGTTCGTGCGAGGGCTTTCTCTAGTTACGGCAAGTGGGGGCCACTCTTCATCGCGGTGCGGGGACCGCTCTTCATCGCGGTGCGCGGGCCTTTTCACTATCGCGGCCCCTCCCGTTGCGGGGCACAGGCTCCAGACGCGCAGGCTCAGTAGTTGTGGCTCACGGGCCCAGCTGCTCCGTGGCATGTGGGATCTTCCCAGACCAGGGCTCGAACCCGTGTCCCCTGCATTAGCAGGCAGATTCTCAACCACTGCGCCACCAGGGAAGCCCAAGAGAAACCTATCTTTTAATCCTCTTTCTTCCCACTTCAATTTCCTGTCACAGCCAGTTCTCCCTGAGAACAAGTGAAGTAAGCAAGCCAGTTTGCTGAGACAGTCCTCCTGGTCTGACTGTCTTCAAGGGGCCATGGGAATTCTTACTGAGCGGCGAGTTTCCTTTGAATCACCTTCTTCACGGAGGTGTGCAAGGGATCCAGCAGGAACACGTCACATCACAGGCTCCCAGGGCAGCCCGCGGCGTGTGGGGAGGGTTCCGGCCAGGCTTCCGGCTGCCTTCCACTCCCCTCCATGCTTGTTTAAGCACCCAAGTCAGAAGGAGCTGTTCAGGATCTGAGTCCTTAAATTACATGTAGGAACACAGTGACAATGACAGTAGGACAAATGTTATTTGTACTCTTGGAGCCAAAGTGAAACTTTTTCATCACCACAAACATTTCCTAAAGCCCAAAATTTCACTGCTGAAAGAACCCCTCAGAGGAATTACTCAGTAAGCCAAGTTCCAGTTTGCAAGAAGCAGAGAAGCATTTTACGTCAGTTTTCAAGGCATAAACTTGGTTATGATATAAAGTGGCTAAAACGTAACAGAATTGTTCCAGCCAGAACTCTAGGTGAGCTGTGTTTCCAGAACTTTTACCTGTAGGTATGACCACAGCTGCTGGCACTAACAGGTCCAGCTGTTTGGACCCTAAGCATCCCCGACCCCTGCCGTCAGGCCACAGCCAAGTCAACAAAAGCAGTGGTTAAGTGAATAACCAGAACTTGGACAAGTTCTGTTAAAGCAACCAATGCCTAGAGGGTCTGAAAGATGCCTCCTCACTGTATAAACAGGGCAGTCTCATTAGGAGCTTCTTCAGTCTTCCTTTCTTCTCTAGATTTTCAGAAGACACATCAAGGAAACTTGAACACACCAGGTACAGGAAGCAAGGAGAGCTTATAACAAAATGACAAAACATCCTCAAACCCTACTTTTGTCCTCCCTCCACTAGAAATCAAGGGAAGTTTGATAAGACCTCTCAGGGTGTGTGAGTTGCAATGCCGCAGCTCAAAAAAGTTCTGTGAATCCGCTACATCCTAGCAGGACCCAAACCCTGTTGTTCTCTGCACCCCCAGGCTGCCTGTCTTTCTCCTCATCCACGCAGTCACTCGTGCCTTAAGCTCCCAGCCTACACTATCCCTGCCCCCCCACCCCAACACACACACCCCTATCTGCATAGGTACAGCGTGTTCAGCCTAGTAAGTCTCGTCGCAGGAGTCACTTTCTCTGGCAAGTTTCCCAGACACCTCCCCCAAACAGAAAACCCCAAACTGGGCTTCCTGAGGCTCCCACGGCCAGCTGTGTACGCCTCTGGTTTACTACCAGTCATTTATCCTGGACTGTGTCTTAATCCCAATGCTCAGGATGTTTGTTGAACTGAACGGAACACAGCTTAGGTTTTGCTTTACAACAGAAATTTCTGTAAATCTGCTCTTCTGCCTGTGTTCTTTATGTGATGGGCTGGCACCGCCACCACCCATCACTTGCCTATCTGCCACCCAACCTGTCACAAAGTTCTCCCCTTGTTTCCTCCTACCTCCTAGTTTGGGGGCTCATCATCTCTTACCTGGACTATCTCAGGGGCCTCCCACCTGCTCTTTGGTCTGAAAAGCCCACCTCCACTCCACTCACTGAGACAAAGCTCTGATCACGTCACTCCACTGCTTAATGCCATCCCCCAGCTGGATCTGCCCTGGAGCAGACCTTCCCATCTGGAGCCACAGCCCACTGGGAGCTGTGTAGGGAATGGGTGACAGGGATTTTGGCATCCCTTCCACTCTTGGAGCAGTTGGACTGGACCTAAGATGTCCCCAGATGTGATCTCCAGAGGCAAGCAGCCCTATTTACTTCACTACTCAAATGTTATTTCCCGAATGCACTATGACGTAAAACACTTTGGGAAGCACTGCCCTAAAGATGAAACCCAGGCTCCTTAGCATGACCATGGGACGCTCCACACATGTGCTTACCCTTCCCCTCAGGCCACGCTGCTTGTGGTGCAGCCACAGTACAGAGCCACTGGCTGCCTCAGTGCTTTGCTCTCCCTCTACCTGGAACACCCTTCCCCCTTTCCTTAGCCAGTCGCGCTCTGAATTATCCTTTAATTCAGGCGCATCTCTACATGCAGATTTTCCACATTAATGTTTTCAAAGCTGGCTTGCTCAAAATTCATCTGAAAGGAAACACAGTAAAGATGGATCTCATGCAAGTGTTCATCATTTGATTGATTTAATTAATCCTGTGTAACAACATAGCTCTAAAGCCCAAAAGCTCCCCTTAAAGGACTAAATGTCTGGGTTCTTAATTCAAGGTCAACATAATCACCAGCATTAGTTTCTTTCCCCTAATAATTCATTCTGGGCCACTTGAACCTTGTCATTTTTCAAAATTAAAATCCTGAGTTCTTAAAAGGCTTGTACTGATACTTCAGGCTTTAGAATAAGAGACATTTTTTTGCTTGCTCCTGAGGGTTACGTTTGCAGAAGATGGCTAATTAAAATATCTTGGTGCCTGTCCCCTAAGGCATCTCTTTATCCCACACCAAGAGCATTCAGACTCACATCCTTGATACTTGTCAGATCCAGATGAATTTGAGTGACAAACAGTAGCAAAGTGAACAGAAACCCAGCAAGGAAAAACTCCACATGCAGCTGTTGCAACCATGAGATTGATGTGATTTGATTTATGCAAGAAAAATGTATCGACGACCTACCAGTTACTTTTCTTAATTAGGGTAATGTATTCATGGGCGTTTACAACATTATTCTCTACACCTTCTTGTATGTCTGAAATATTTCATAGTAAGAAAGAGTTTTCCAGTCAAAATGGTTTTTTCATGTTCAACAAAATGTGGGGAAAGAGTCAACCACTGGTCTTTCTCAAATTGAGGGGAGGTGCCCTTTTACAGGCTAGTGGTCATGTCACCGAGTCCAAGCTTGTACTGCTCACCACATGACAGGCCAATAAATCAAGAGACGAGTTGCTGGGGCAAAGGAATACCGACTTTATTCAGAAAGCCTGCAGACCAAGAAGATGGTGGACTAGGGTCCCAAAGAACCATCTTATCCTAGTTAGAATTCAGGCTTCTTTTATACGAAAAGGGGAGGGGGTATGGTTGGTTGGTGTAAACTTCTTGGTGTCAAAATCCTTTGTTATTGCAGCTGTCACATAGGTTTACAATGTTCCTATAAACCTCCAACAAGACAAATGTTATTCTCTGTTCTGCAACTTTTTATCTCTGTATGAATGGAAAAGTGTTATACCTTGAAAGATCAGAGCCTTGAGAATGGGGTATCCTGTATATTTCAGGCTAGAGGCAACATTCTTAGCTTGCAGGGAAAGCAATAGAATACAAAGGTTAAAGGAAAAAAAATGGATCCAATATGGAGTCAGATTTGTTCTTCCCTATTACAGTCAGATACTCAGGAAACACTCAGCGAGTTTAAAGGGGTGGCTTTTCACCTGAAGAACTGGTAATTCTCAGTGTGCCACCTTTTTAACAAAAATTGCCATTGTAAATGTCAACAATTCATTTTTCCTCCTAGTTCAAAACTTTTAGTTTAGGACTTTCAAAACATTCTTATTTTCACAGGGAGAGGAAAAAGAACTTGCTTTTACTGAGCACGATCTACAGTTGGCCCTGCGTATCTGCACAGGTTCTACCAACCGCAGACTGAAAATATTTGGAAATAAATTTCCAGAAGGTTTCAAAAAGCAAAAACTAGGAACGTAAAAGGGTTTGCAAACTGTGTCTCAGGTTACTGTGCAAGTAATCTCACTAGTGGCAGAGTGTTTAGGTCTCCTGATCCTCAACCCTGCCCATATACTACAAAGCCTCTTTGTGTTTCAGAGAAACAAATTATGGCCCCAAATGCTTAAACAGTTGTGGACGAGGTCACAAACCACACCTGGAGCCCAAGTCTCCTACATCAAAGCCCCGTTTCCAAGTGCAGCACTGAAGCACTGGCTACCTTGGGTCCCAGATGCTGAGGTTGGTTATGGCCCAAGCACAACAATGACAACCACAGTCCCTGGTGTCCCAGACAATCACTATTACACTGTGTGACTTATTCAATTTTCTCAAACAGCTGGAGATGCCCCAGTAAAAAATCCAAACTAATCCTTTAGCTGTCATGAATATATGTAACAGGAACACAAATGTCTTAACAAGCAATGGCACTATGCTGACTGTCAAAACTTTGGAGGTTTGCTATTATCTATTAATGACACTTTATAAAAATGAGTCATTGTAGGGTATATAAAATATATCTAAATAAAGCTGTTAAAAATGGATGAACCTGAATTTGCCATAGCTTATTTGTAAAGTATAACACGACACATCTTGAAATAGAAAATGCATTGTTTTAAATCTTAAGCCCTTTATTTACTACAATGCAGAACATTTTATTTTTAGAGATCAGTGGGTTTTGTTTTGTTGACATGTTCACTTATTCAACTGAAAACAAAAGTCAGGAAAATCACATGGTGACCAGTAGTAAGAGCAAGCATGTAGACCATTCTTTGTACTGATGTTAAGTCAACCGGTCAGTAAAGCCTTTCTTTCTGTCTAATAATTAGGACAAATTCACTGTTGCCAAATAGTGTTGGTCTAGGAATCCTCTAGAAATAAAGGCTTTCATTTCATACATGGAATAGTCACAAAATGGAGATAGCTTACTTTAACTCATTGGATTTGCTCATCCTAAATGGCTGTGAGATTCAGAGAAATGGATATTTTGTCATACGTTGTGCAACAGTTTCTTCAAATACCTGCTCATCCTCAATAAAACTAACAAGTCATCCAGACACGCCATCATCTCAGTGTGGGACACAGCGGTGGACATATCCATCATGCACACATATAAAATTAGGAGACTCAAGGAATATGCAGAGATGGCAAGAAATCATTTGATTCTTCGGTTATGCTCTAGTGACAAATACATATTTCTTGGCAACCAGCCAATCAGTTTTGGAAATAATATCAGACCATGACCCAATAAAGTCTAACAGCCTACCCCTTGCTTCACATGCACCATTACAGCCTGTCGCCAATCACTAGCCATATTTCTCAGGCATACTTTCCTTTCTTTGGAAGCATGAAATGCCCCTAGATAAATTTGCCCTTCTCCAGAAAAACACACTTCCCATTCAACTGCAAATCCTATTCAAATCAAAAATTAATTCAGGCAGGCAATTTGGATTTCTTAGAAAACTTCTTAAGAATGACAAATGTATGTGATGGCAAAGCCATCCAATATGTCTGCATGCTGCCTTATTAAATTAAAAACACCTGGTTTATTTATACAATGTATTCAATGGCTTACAGATTAGGATCCTAGAAACAATACATGTCTTATAGCAAAAAATATACATATAATAATCCACCTATAGTTTATAGAAATGATGAAGTGTTTCTGAATATATCTATATATCTATATATGTACACATATATACTCTGCGTGTGTATTTGCAGAATCAGCACACAAATATCACAGTCTTTCATTGGCTCTTCCACCTCAGTGTCAAGAACACCAGGTTCAAAGTCTGAAGGAGCGGAACAAAGGTCACCGCTGAGGACAAAGGACTGGCTTGATGCACCTTCCTTTGTGAAGGACCAAGTTTGCTGGACAGTGACAACCCGCAACACACGGCTTATTGCAGGGACCGATCTCATTCCAGTTGTCACAGGTCTTGGCACATCCCGGGCCACAGGTATCATACACGGCACCGTGCTTACACTGGGTGGCTGAAAAAGAGGAGGTGACGTAGGTGAGATGTGGGGAAGCCATTAGAGCCAGGTTAATTCACCCTCAGCCCCATGCCATTCCCGAAGGCTCACGTCACTCATGGCACTGGTCTCCCCACAGCACAGGTGCAGCTCTGCATCCTAACAAAAGAATAACAAACACCCAACACTGCCCAAACACTCTAGGAACCTCCTGCACCTAGAAAAACAACATCCAAGATCCACCTGCTGGGCCAGAGAACTTCAAAATAAAATAAAATGAAAAAGCTTTATTCCCAGATAGGACAAACTACACATTAGTCAAGCTACAGGGAAATCTATAGGTTATTTAGGTATTGAGAATAGTATGAAAAGTTAACTCCAAATAGTTCTTCCAGCTATTGAACTGAGATGAATAAAAATAATTTCTGCAACCACCTCGATATTCAAATATACAGAATTACACATACAGGGAAAAAACCTGCCAAGGGTATTGGAAATGAGTGACATATTTTAATCTAGTGATCATGTGTTGAATTAATCAATCTGAGACAAATTGAGCAAGAGTCGGGTAGGGACCAATGGAGAAAAATTAGATGTGTGACTGGGGAGAGGGAAGAGGCTGGCTGGCTGGTCAGAGAACGTAAAAATGATGATGTAGCCAAATCATAGCAAGTTACTATCTTTGTTAACTTGGAGCTGAAATGATTTTGACAATATTCTGAGACTTCCTGAAATTCAGGAATACATTTGTCAGAAAAAAATACTGCCAACATTCTGGAAGTTTTATGACACGTGGACTTTTCCATCTGAGTTACGTCCAGTGACAATCAAAGGCGCCACCCCTCATTCTCAGGAGTAGGAATGTTGACACATGTAGGGATTTAGAACAGGGAACCAGGCCGCACAGCAGGAGGTGAGCGGCGGGCAAGTGAGCGAAGCTTCATCTGTATTTACAGCCACTCCCCAGCACTCGAGTTACTGCCTGAGCTCAGCCTCCTGTCAGATCAGCGGCGAAATTAGATTCTCAAAGGAGCACGAACCCGACTGTGAACTGCACATGCGAGGGATCTAGGTTGCGCGCTCCTTATGAGAACCTAATGCCTGATGACCTGAGGTGGATCTGAGGCGGTGATGCTAGCGCTGGGGAGCGGCTGCGAATACAGATTATCATCAGCAGAGAGGTTTGACTGCACAGAGACCATAATAAATCAATTGCTTGCAGACTCATATCAAAACCCTATCAGTGAGTGGCAAGTGAAAACAAGCTCAGGGCTCCCACTGATTCTGCATTATGGTGAGTTGTATAATTATTTCATTATATATTGCAATGTAATAATAATAGAAATAAAGTGCACAATAAATGTAATGTGCTTGAATCATCCCAAAACCATAACCCCTCCCCGCCCCGGTCCATGGAAATATTGTATTCCACGAAACCAGTCCCTGGTGCCAAAAAAGGCTGGGGACCGCTGATTTAGAAGAATCCTCTTGAAGAACAAAAATAACAATCCAGCCTCCAGCTGCACTTGCCTTTGTCTACAGTTGCTGGCACACAGCTCGTAGAACACTTGGAAACCTCCAGGGTGATGAGTGTCTTTTGTATGCTGGTAAGGACTGGTGCCTAGGGTCCCTAGATAGCTTCAGGACGGGGGTTGGTTACCAAAAAGACCAAGGCATGATTAGAGGGTTGGAACTTTCGGCCCCATTTCCCAGGGATGGGGAGAGGGATTGGATATTGAGTTAATCACTTTCAGCCACTGATTTAATCAATCATGCCTACATAAGGAAATTTCCATACAAAGCCCTAAATGACTAACGACAGGTTCAGAAAACTTTGAAACTGGCAGACACATTTAGGTGCTGGGATTATGGTGTCCTCACTCCACTGGGACAGAAGCTCCTGTGCACTGGGACCCTTCTAGACCTTACCCTCTGTACCTCTTCATCCGGCTGTTCATTTGTATCCTTTATAATAAACCCGTAAGAGCAAATAAGTGTTTTCCAGAGCTTTGTGAGCAATTCTAGTAAATTATTAAGGCTGAAAGGGGAGGGGGTTGTGAGAACACCTCTCTCCCCCGACCTTGTAGCCAAGTGGAGCAGACGTGAGGGTAACCTAGGGACTCAGTACTTGCAACGGGCACCTGAAGTGAGGCGTCTTGTGGGACTGAGCCCTTAAACCTGTGGAGGCCGATGCTAACTCTGGGCAGTTAGTCTCAAAATTGAATGGAATTTGAGGACACCCAGTTGGTGTCCAGAGTGTTGGAGAATTGGTTGGTGTGAGGAAAAAAAAAAAAACCCACACATGTGGTGTCAGCTTATTGTGAGTAAAAACAGTTCGTTTCCAGGGCACTGGACTTTTCCTTATTTCCCAACATGCTACTTCTCTATTTTAAAGTAGTCCATCTATGAAACTTACTTCAATTAAGTAAACCGCATGTGCCACTTGTCTTCTGCCTGGATCCTAACTGACACAGTGGATAAGTAAAAGTTTACTACTCTTCTTTAAGGCTACTTTCCCTAATGTTACCTCCACCATGGAACTCTAGTATGTTGTTTTGGCTTCTCATAATTTCATTCTATTCCTTAGGCCACTAGGAACCTCCTGGAGCCAAGCCAAGCCTGAAGACCCTGCCCTCTGCCTTGACCTAGTGCCACCGTCAAGCTCGGTGAATGTCACCACCATTCACCCTATCTTCCCCTCTTTTAGACTCAGTTCCCAACCTTTTCTCCTGCCTCTCTTGTCTGGATAGTTTGTCCCTTGACTGTATACTCAGAGCACCTGGTGCCCACCTCTATCCCTGCATTTGCAACATGAAATTATAATCATCCATTTCCTTGTCCTCTCTTTCTCCAACTAAATCTAGGCTACTTGAGGGAAGGGCCGTTTCGTTTATTTTCAGCAGTAGTGTGGTGTTTAACATATAGAAGGGACTCAGAGAGCTGCTGTGTGATTGATGCATTGATAGATGGATGAGTGGGTGGATCAACTTAATTATTCTTCTTTAAATCTCTTAACTTATGCATTTCCGATAATCTTTTGACTTTTCACGGATCCCTTCCAAGTTCTCTTTTTCTCTTTTCAGTGATTAATAGAATATCCTATACATTGGACATGCCTAATAACTTGGAAACACCCTAGCTGAATATCATATTCGCAACAAATAATTGTATCCATGTGTTGTTCTATTTTTATGGATCCGTGGTGTTCAAAGCTGGAACTCAGGGTCGACAGAGAACTTCCCAATGCCTGGACCCCCACCCCAGACCAATTAAATTAGAATCTCTGAAGGTAGAACCAGGTTATCAGTATTTTAAAAATAATTTAAAAAATACTCCCCAGCACAGTTAATTTTAATGGGCAGCCAAGTTTGAGAACTGGTCCTGTAAACGACCCTCACATTCATGCTTTGGTCGCTGTAGAGACTCACGCCTTTTCAGCAAAGAAGAGGGCAACGAATATTTCCAAAGTGGAAGTAGGTGCACAATGGAAGCTCCTGCTGTTTCCCATCTTCCTCCACCGAAAACTCTACTGGAGCTCTTCCCAGTCTCAGCGCACTCATCCTCTCTTATTGATGACTTAGGACATCTGCAGGAGCACCTTAACCCACCTCCCTACTGCCTCTCCTCATCGGCACCCAGCCTTCATTTGTCATTTCTGCTTTCTGACCCGTCTCTTCCAGGAACTTGCTCTATTATTTGTCCTTCTCCATGCACATTAATCTTCTCTGTCTCTATTGGCTCCATCCTCTAAATATTGGAAACATTTTCAGGTCAACACTAATCTTTAGCAAAATATTCCCTCACCTATCAGACTTCTTACCTCCAGACTTCATAGAAAAGTTCACAGTCATTTTATCCAGTTCCTGTGCCATGAATTACCATTGGTGACCTACCTTCCTCACCCACCATTTTAGTGAAGCAGTGTCCGCTGACGTTTTCCACAATGACCATATCCACGGACACAGAGGCAGTCCCCATTCTCACATGATCTCACCACAAAACATTTAGTCTTTTTGTCCATTTTATCTTATGACACTGAAATTTCTAGGTTCTTCTGCTAACTTCTTGCAAACACCTTCTCTCTCTTGGGCTTACTTACCTGCTCCCTGGCACTAAATGTTCAAATTGCCTCCAAGACTCTTCCCCTGACAGTCTCTTCTCTTCTCTTCCCTTTCCTTCTCTTCCTCTCTCTTCCCTTCCCTCTCTTTCTCTCTTCATCAGTTACTACAGTATTAGCTCTAATTTCCAGTCAAAAAGCTCTGAAATTGATTATCATCTGTTTGGATTCTCTTCCTAAACCAATCATTTTCCAAGTCTTAATTCAAACGTCACCTCCTTCGAGTAGCTACCTGGATCTCCCCCAGGATACCCTTCCCTCTTCATACAACAGCACTTTTCACATTATCGTTACGTTTACTTGTTTTAATCCCTCAATTATTGTGCAGCTGTAGTTCTTAATCAGAGATGCTCACAAGAGTCTCCTGAGGATCTTTTAAAAGATACACATTCCTCAGCCCCTTCCCTAAAGACTTTTGCTCTGTGTCTACAGTGGAGCCTTGGGTAGCTGTAGATTTTAAAGGTTCCAGGGGTCACTACAACAAGCACCCCTGGTTGAACAGAATGAACCACTGAGGCTGGGACTCCTGAGGGCAGAGTCCTTGTCTTCTACGATGCAAAGTTCTGGCACAGGGCCAGGCACAGAGGAGCAGCTTAATAAATGTCTGTGCCTGTTGGATGATGATTTCATCTTAATGATGTTCAATCCATCATCCCGGTTCCCAAGCTGGATTACATTTGGCTGGCCTTAAGTTCATTTTCCACTCTGCTGCTTCCAGAATGCCTCTTTCAACTCACTTTTCCCTCCAGATACTTTGTTCCCTTTCAGATCTTGCAAAGATCCCTTCTAGTATGAAAACTCGGCAGAATTTCCTCTCTCCCACCCATGTTCTTCCTTTTCCCT
Organism: Balaenoptera musculus; assembly: GCF_009873245.2. Classification (NCBI taxonomy): domain Eukaryota; kingdom Metazoa; phylum Chordata; class Mammalia; order Artiodactyla; family Balaenopteridae; genus Balaenoptera; species Balaenoptera musculus. The sequence continues at coordinate 44,044,968 of NC_045793.1, forward strand.
CCTCTCCTATAGACATGCATTCTCCCATGTCTTTTCCTCTCTCTGACCTCTCAATTCTTTCTTCTAATTCCACCACTTAATTTTCTACTGCTCCTCTGTGACATCTCTTACCTTTGACTACTGAACACTGAAATTTCCCTCACCATCTACAGGTAGAAATTAGAAGGTTGAAAACAAAGAACTACTAGAAAAAAAAAAGGATCTTTTTCATCATCTCCATTCAATTCAAATTAAATCAACAAACATCTACTGAGTATCTACTATGTGGCAGGCATTCCCTTAGGCCAGGGAATCCAATGTGAATCAGATATCATCTTTGACCTCCAGTCTCAGGAGCCTGGACTTACAACCAAATAGGTGAAGGGGGCACATAAACAGATTGTTAATTAAGTGCAAGATGTACACGTTAGGCAGTGAGAACAAAGAACAGTGGAGGAATAAGAGAGACATCAACTCAATGTGGAGGGTTGGGTAGGGATCCAGAAAGACTTCAGAGAATAGATCCCACTTAAGTCTTAGAAGGTGAGTAGACATTGTCAGTCAGACAATGGCAGGAAGAGTTTCCCAGGCAGAGACAGCACTGAGAGCCAAGGTGGGGGTGGGGGGTAGGGGGTAAGGGGGTGTCAGCAACAACAAGCAGCCATGACCCAATCAGAAATGGGAGGATCCTTGCTTTGTTGGAGGAAGGGAGCATGGGATTTGAGTGGGAGAGTGGGAGGAGACAGAGGCAGAGAAGTAGGCAGGGGCTGTAAGCCTTGAGGAAGAGGAATCTTGCAAGGGTTTTAAATGGGGGGGATGACATGATTAAATTTGCCTTCAAACTGGCACAACTTTTAGAAGATCCTAGAAAGTTAATCCTGACTGGGACCTTGTTTTATTACCCTCTGTGAATCTACTTTTTTTCAAACTTATAAAAGGCAAACAATACCTTTTTACAACATAAATGATTTGCACAGGGGCATTTGAAAAGGCTTCATTTGATCAAATACATTTTTTAAAAACCAGGAAACTACCAAAGTGGTTAGGGTTAGCAGGTATTTATTCTCAAGGGGGCACATAAGCAGCTACTCTGTAATGCATGCAAGGACCATTACACGTTACTTTCTGTGGGACCCCATTAAGGCGCCACGTGTTGACTTTATCAATACGTTCAATAAGTGTAGATCTGTGCCCTCTGGAACTCACTGTCCCCATGTGCCCCTACTGTGCTGAAGGTCACAGTGCTGACCTTACTTCCTAATCCTTTACAGGATCCTTTCCCAGTCAGCCAAGGGAAAGATGAGTGTGTATAAGCAGAGCAGAGTTGCTGCAGGGCAGGAGCCAGAATCACCTGGAGTTTGTAGAATAAAACAAGGAGGAAACTGCTCACAGAACCCAGCAGACTATCTCACGTGCTGCCGGAACACACACACCACTCTGAATATCCCAGCCCCTTGCCCACTTAGAAAATGTATTCCTCCAAGTTCAGTGACAATTAGTAGTGGCACCTACAGGGAGGTTGGCAGAAAATCTACTAAGGATGGCAAAGTAAGATGCAGGAGCAAGGTCATAGCAAAGTTATAGAGTCAGAAGGTACCAAGTAACAAGTATCAATGATAAGGAACAAGTGAATAGAAATTGGAAAGATCTACACAACAAATATTTCCATAAATTAGTGGATGCTTATATAAATAAATATATATTCATAGGTATATATATTTTACTACAGTGCACTTGCTTATTTGTGTTCTCATAATAATTAAGAACAGTGGCTATAATGCAAATTGACCTAGGTTTGATTCCTAGCTTTCTTAGTTTCCACCTCTGTGATTTTTAGCAAATTACTGAAATATTCTAAGCCTTAATGTCCTTTACAGTAAAATGTGGGTAACAGAATGTTAACATATAATTAGAGTGGGGATTAAATAAGATAAAATGTAACACAAAGTTCTAGTATCGTCCTTGGGGCAAAGGAGGTGCTTAGAAAATAGTACAGATTAATATAAATGGTCATTAATGAAACTTTTAGAGACCTTCAGAATAGCCCTCTGCCCATTGTATTGTACTTAGTAATTCCTGTACTAAACTAGAGTTTCATTAGTCCTCCTTGCCACAGCTAGTGGGCATACACTTCATATGTCATGCTAGTGCTAAAATCCAGCCTCGCCTGGGAGATGTCACTTGTTCATTCAGAGGTTCTTGCCTGGCTGGCTTCTTATTTGTTCAACTTCCAAGCCTTTTTACCCTGGAAAATTTCTCTTCTCAGTATTAAGGGGCCTTAAGTGCTGTCATAAGTCAAAAGATCTGGGAACTAAAAATTAGTAAAGAGTATTCTTATAGTCTTCAATATTCCAGATGACTCAGAAATGAATCTACTGAGAGATGCTGCATATCTCCGTAAATACCAACTGTCAATTTGTGGAAGTTCAGTGTGAGTGTGTGTGTGTGTGTGTGTGTGTGTGTGTGTGTAAAAGGTTCCCCTGCAATCAAACATTGACAGAGTTATACTTCACTCAGATGGTTCTGCTAATTTTAAATTAGGTAAATGGAACCTTTCAGAAGCCGTATTCCTTTTCCATTAGAAAAGTAATTTTAGCTGCTGAGATTCAGTCCCTGAACTCAGGATCCTGGAGGGGGGAAAGCGTAGTCCTCAAATGTATTGCGTGCACTGAACGGGTGTTAAATACAGCCTGGCATCAGGAAGAGAGGGTTCACATGTTCCGTATCTGATATGATCCTCATCACAGCACCATAGCTAATAAAATTAATAAAGTTCTGCTGAGCCCCACATTACACCAGCATGAATGGCTGGGGCTTGAGTCCATGTATTTTATTCGTTTCAAAGTAGAGAAAAGGAGACGGGCATATTCAAGGTGTGGTGGAAGGACCCAGTCTCTCAAAACCCTGCCCTTCCTATACTACCCCACACTGACGCATTAGGTGGGAGGTAAGCCAGTTAGTCTCACCTTTCAGAAGCCTCAGCCATACCTTAATATGAGTTATTTTTTATCAGCTCAATCCTCCTCTGGGAAGACAGCATTGACAGAGAGGCACTCTTGCCGTGGAAAGTGAACTCAGACATAAAGATTGGACTTGGGCTTGCAGAGGAGACAGCAAAACCAAAAGGGAAGTTCACAAGTAGATAAAAGGGTCTGAGAGCTTTTTAAGGACATGGATTAGTGACTGTGTCAAGGGGTGGCTTGAGGAAGCTTTAGTAACCTCCAAAACGCTCGTCATCCTACTCCCCCAGAGCCACCCAAATAAGCATACAAATTAACTCGGCGGTTTCAACTCTGGCTGCAGGTCAGAGTCTCCTGAGAGGTTTCAAATGATACACAAGGCCAATTAAAGCAGGATATCTCGGCAAGGGGCCCAGGCATAGTTTTCTGGCTTATCTTTTAAGCTCCCAGAGTGACTCCAATGTCCAGCCAGATTGAGACCCACTGTCTAAGTGAACACGATGTCCATGCACTGAAAATACAGACAAAGGCAATTCTTGAGCCCTCTTCCAACCGGATGACAGCTCCTGCCCTCCACTGGTATAGACCCTCTAGAGTTAGCAGTGCCATGAACTGCCTTCTTTTCTAATAGCAGAGCTAAGGTTTCTAGTATTCGTGTAGAATGTTGCAAACCCCAGTCTCTTCCTACCAGGCAAATCTGGTCCTTTACAGAAAAACATTTGCAAACCCTTGCAGTGAAAGACAAACATTTAGTCATCTCATCTTCAGGTCTAAATAAGAGCGGCAGTTACTACTGACTATCTTCTATGAGTTGAGCACTCTTCTAAGATGTTTCACGTACGTATCACTAATGCTTATAACTCTGCAGGGTAGATATTATTGTACACTTCCAAAATATTTCTAAAATCTCTCTTCTTCCTCCACACACTGCCTCCATCTTAATCCAAGCCGCCATCATTTTGTCACCCCAAAGACTGCAATGGCCTCTTGCCTTCAATCTTGCCCTATTCAGTGTATTCTCTACACAGCAGCCTCTACGCAGGGTGACCTTTCAAAAGCAGAAGGAGGGTTGCTTAAGGCCCGTCAGTGGCTTCCATTCTTCTTGGAATAAAAGCTAGACTCCTTCCCAAGACTTGCAGAGTCCTGCAATCCGGCTCTGGCTTCAACTCCACTCTCATCTTGTGCCCCTCTTTCCCCTGCCCTCCACACTGACTCCCTTCCAGTTTGAGAGCAGCTATCTTATTCAGATACGTTTCCTCCGCATAGATCTCTTGCCCTGAGTCCCTTCGATCCTTCAATGCTCGGCTGGAATATCATCCCCACAGAGACGCGCTCCCTCTTCACCATCTAAGTAGCCGCCCACTCCCTCTCCATTTGTTTTCTCTTGCTCTGCCCTATTTGCCTCCTCATCACCCTTACCACACTTAGCAAGTCTCTACCATGCTCGACTTACTATTTTTGTCTGGATCTCCCACTGGGCTGCCAGCACCTCAATGACAGGGACCTCACCTCATCTCTTACAGTCACCAAAGTGCCCACAGTGCTTTGTTCAATGCCTAGTACTTACCCACTTTGTAAGAAACATTTCTGGGATGAACAAAGAAGTCCGTTTTACAGATATCAAATAAGCTAATTTACTTGCCTGAGATCAAAGAGCTAGAACGACTATTACAGCAATCTCTCAGGAGGAAAAGAACATTCTACTAGTGTTTGTATAACCATTTCTCTCTCTCTTTCAAAAAAAAAAAAATCACACTTATCCTGAAGACCTTAAATGACTGTAATTGTCCGGAATCTCCTTTGCTCCACACGTAACCTAAACCACAGCTATGACTGTCCACGTGCTAAGCACATCCAGCTGGTAGCTTGAGGTTAGGAGGATTTTGCAACAGTGGAAATCCTTAAATTGTTCAAATGTGCTTGTCACAAAGCATTTCTCTGAAGTGCTTTCTATCCTGCCCAGTGGGAAGCCCCCGTGTTTTATCAAATTGAAATCCAGGTGGGCCACTGACAAGATTTCCCTCTGGCCAAGGGAGCATGTGACCATTCACATCTCAGGTCTTTTCTATTGCTATCTTGGGCACTGGAGTGAGTTTCTGATGTTTGGATCGGCCCGGAGCTTCTCACCTGCACACTTCTGCTGAGGCTCCCAGTGGACGCTGATGCCCTCTCTCTGGCAGGCGCGGGTATATGCCAGGAACGACTCGCAGTAACAGTTTTTATGGACTGGACATTCACACATATCTGTCACGCAGGACCTAAGGGACCCAATAAGAAGAAATGAACATTCAAAAATATCAAATTATCAAATGTCCTAAATGCAGCTTGGAGAAAAGGGGTGGGTGGGTGGATGTCAACCCTTGATTGGACATTAAAGGTTGCTGCTGTTTTAGGCTGGAAACCTAAAAATGATATAAAAATTCTGCATGAAACCTTACTGGATACCTCTGAATAATGTGACATCAGGTTCCCTTTCTTTTAGAGCAGGATTGGCCAATAGAACTTTCCGTAATGATGGAAATATTCTATAGTCTCCACTGTCCAAAGTAGTAGCCACTAATCATATCTAGCTATTGAGCACTTGGAATGTATCCAATGTGACTGAAAAACCGAATTTTTTATTTGGCTTAATTTTAATTAATTTAGTTGCAAACAATCACATATGCCTATTGGTTACCACGTTGGGAAGGCAGCTCTTAGAATATAGTCCCTATTCAAGGTGCTGCCATTTTGTGAATAGCTCTGATATATGAATAACAGGTTCTATTTCAATATAACCCAAATAGTGACCAACTTGATGAAAGCATAAAATCTCATGGCTTTCTGAAGACAAACAATTAGGATTCAATTTTGCAATATCTTAGAATCTTAGTCTTTTGAGGAACACACTGAACCTCGTTCTTTAGAACATGGGGTGACAAATTCCAAACAAAGCAAAACTTTCAGGCCCCTAATTAGACTGAAAGATAAAGGCGACTGAGCCAAGGTCTTTGTTGCTTAAGTTTAAATATGGAAATGATGAGCCAGGATGTAAAGAGAACTGAAATGTGTTTTAAATACAAACTAATAAATTTTCAAACATGCTGACCTCGGAGGCATAATAACAACCTCACACTGGAATATGATATTACAGTTTACAAAGGACTTTCACATGCAGTCTGTCACTGAGTGCTAAATAGGACGTAGCACAGTCCCTGTTTTATAAATGAAAACTTCATTTTACAAATGAACAGATAGGCCCAAAGTCACATTAATAAGTGACAAAAGAGTGAATTAAATTACGCCTCCCGAGACGAGTGCTCTTTTTGTCATAGCATACCACCATCCTCGTCTTCATCTTCCAGCAAGTTTACTGTCTAACAATTTTGACTTAACATTTTATGCAAGATGCCCAAGGCTGATAAAATTAGGCTACCCTTATTTTTTTCATACCCTGTTCAGCAAAACCTCTTCCTTACAGAATCTAATTCAAGGCTGGAAGCAGAAAAAAATAATATTCAAGATTACAAATAGCACCAATGATCTTGAAAAGTGATCAGGACATGGTCATCCAATGTTACTATGTGAGCATTGCCTCTTGGTGTGAGACGTGTACATACCTGATTACAGAGAGTAACCTGCCAGCTCTGGGTGGAACTGGTGCACTGCCTGCTCTGAACAAGAATTAAATGGCAGAAACCATATTAAAGAATCAGTAGACTCACCGTGTACCCTCAAAGTTATTACATTTCAACACTCAAGGGCACAGCCTTGGGAAATGGAAACTAAACTGGAATAAAAGAGAAATGGATCTGAAGCCTCAAGAGTGCTTCCATTTCATCCAATGAGAGATCATTTGATGCCTGGTACTTAAGACACAATAATCAGGACAAAAAAACTACGCTCTCTTCTCTCTGTAATAATCAAAACTGTATTTCTTAATACCTTCTCCACTTGTATTACAGAAAACCTGTGAAATTGTGTTCACCAGCAAAGCCTTTCCAATATTAGACACACATGTTGTGTCTTTAAATTCATGTGGAGCCTCCGGGCTTCCAAGAAAAGCCAAATAAAGCCTGTCCTTAAAACAGCCTCTAAATGTCTGAGTATGAACCCTCCTCAACATCGTTTCCTTTGTTGTTTCGATTTTTATTTCAGACTAACCCACACTGGTCACATTCATGTTCAGACTTCACAGCAACATTTTCAGCTGCCCCGGTCCTACCCTCCAAGCCCACTTCTGCTTCACATCTGTCACGCACCCTCTTTCCTGGCCCAGGGGTATGGGTCTCTTGCCCTTGTACTCAGGTCCCACTGACGTGACAGAAGTGGGATGGCACCTCGTGGGCCTGGTAAAATGATGGTACTTGTATGGAAAAGATCTCGACAGGAGGAAATGCACCCTCTGCTTTGAAAGAATGTCTAATGCAATTCTGTAAAATTGTGTGGACAGTCAACAAACAGAATTTAACTTGTTTGTGTGAAGGGATTGCTGGCCAACATTTTCCTTCTTTTCTCTTTATTTCTTCCAGTTGTCTTATGAAGCTATTTATACAGTTTAAAATAAATTCTGGACAGCTAAATCCAATTCACTGAGACGGTTGAGAGAAAATGTTCTAAGCACATACTTAATAATTGCTACGTACACGTACTCAACCCCACCGACAGACTGCTCTGGGCCCTCAGACACAATCAATTATATAGCTACTCTTTAAAACTAAGGAAGATTTGGGCTTCTTCTATTACTTATTCTATTGCCACTCATGAGAAACAATATTTGAGGGAAAGACGTTTGTCAAAGTCAGCCCTTGACTTGAAATATGTCACATATTTCTAAAGGCTTGAAAGATGTGTTTTGTCAAAGAAGTTAAAACTATGTCTTTTTTCATTTGTCAAGTTGATTTTTATGCAAAATTGTGCCCAGGGTTTGTGAGAGAATGGAGAAATAGACAGTGCATACTCTGCTGGAAAAGTGTAAAACTGTTAGCTCTTATCTTGAGCATTTTGCTCTACTCAGCTTTTACATGAATTACCACATTTACTCCACACAGAATTGGATACGAGGCAGGTCGTATTACTAGCTCACTTAACAGAAAGGGAAACTGAAGCTTGGAGATGCTAACAAGTTGCCCAGGGTCACATGGCTGATGACAGACCCGGAACCGCAAAACCAGGACTGAACTCAGGTCTTTCTAATCTCAACACTCATGTTCATAACACCACTAGAAGATCTTTCTAGAGAGCAATTTGGCAATACTCATAAGTAGCCCTAAGAAATGTTCTTAGCCTTTGATAGGGAAATTCCACATCTAAGGAAATAGTAACGCATGTGGACAAAGACTTTATATACAGGGGTTTCATCACAATGCTATTAAAATGAAAAAAAAAAAGGAAAAGAAAAGAAAAAGAAAAAGAAATAACCTAAATTGCCTACAATAGGGGCCTGGTTAGATACATTTAGGTGACCTCTATGATGAAATATTCTATGGATATTACAATGATGTTTAGGAAATATATTTTAAAATGCTAGAAAACGTTCAGGAAGGATTAACTGAAAAAGAGCAAAACTGTTTCAGTCTTGTGTGGTCACACACAGAAAACAAAAATAACTGAAAATAGATACGCCCAAATATTCATAACAGTCAACTCAGAGTGGTGGCTCTTTTTATTTTCCTCCATGTTTTCTGCAATGAACACATATCACCTCTCTAAAAAGATAAAAATCACAGTGTATTTTTTAAACAACAAAAAGAATGACATAGGACATATTAATATTTAATTCCAAATTTAGGAACTAGAGTGAGAAAATAAAGAATGGGAGAAAAACAGAGTTTCTGTTTGTAGATCTTAGTTATTAAATACTTCTCCAGCTAAAATCTTTCCAATCTGTGGATCGGTGGGGGGGGGGGGGGTGCCTCCTGACATAGGCTGTGATTTGATTCACTTTATGTTGTCCTCAGATTTCCACGTCATTGATCTACTGATGCTGTGAACTTGACATCCAGGAGGATGGAATGGATAACGGAATAATTATGCATGCTTCTGCTGGTTACAAAGGAATTTATTAAGAGAAAATAAAAGCATCCTCGTATGCCTTTCAAATTTCAGGGAGGGGCAAAACTATTGTCATTCAATTCCTGTTTATCACACTTAATAATTCAGCATGAGGAAAATCTAATTTATGACACAGTGGAGTTGAATTTTTATATGTTAATGGAAGATTATAGTCCTTTCCTTAGTCAGTATTCACCGATATCTACATTTATATTCATTTTACAGAATCAGTAGCAGAATGTTACCACTTTCAGTAGTTACTGAGATTTATGGCTTTGGCTTCTCTGCTTTCATGGCATTATTCTGTCAGTCATGTTCTGTTTGATGCTGAGTTCTTGGTCAGAAAACACCGCCACCCATTGCACCAGAGGGAAAACACAGGTTGCACTGCAATTAAGCTTTACCAGGAATGCTCTGCAGGTAATAAAGAGCACTGGCCTGTGCAGTCCCTTTAAAGCATACTTTCTGTCACAGGAGCTTTTAATTCATGTATCTAGAAATGCTTTTCTGATTTATCCTCCCTGCACTTGGCATCTTTCCTGACAGCAGAGAGGTGCAGGCAGGACTCTTGCTCCGTGGGGTTTGCAGAGCTGCATGGTGCAGAGAGATGGAAAGAGGACGCCGAGAGCTACTGCAGGGTCCCAGGGAGCTGATGCCGTGCTTGCCAGCACTCTGTCACGCCACCTGCCTCCCTTCTCTAACCATTTTATGTACGTGTGCCATGTGTCAGTAAGACCCTTTGAAGGCTTTTCCTCATAGCACCCAGCAGAGTACGAGTATCAGAGCCCATCTGTGGTCCCTTCCCTCCCTGAAATACAACTTATCACAATTTATCTGCCGGGGAGCCCTCCTCATCTCTTTTCCCTCCCTCAAGTTACAACCACTGCCTCCTGCAAAGCTCTAAGAGAGTAGCCACTAGCCACATGAAGCTATTTAAATGGAAATTTAAGTTAACTACGATTAAATAAAATTTAAAACTCAGTTCCTCAGTCACACTAGCCACATGTCAAGTGTTGAGTGGCCACATGCGGCTAGTGGCCACCATATTGGACACTTATACCAGTTCCATCACTGCAGAAAGCCCTACTGGTACTGGACGGTGGTACCAAGTATGCAGCTCCATCTATGTTGGAAAACCATCCCTGTCCTCCGCAGAGGGATTTATAGGTGTAGTGAGAGTAAGATCAAGTTCACTCCTGGTGTCTTACCGGGCACCTAAAGAAAAAGTTCAAATTTCTTGGCCTCAAAAAGTCAAGGTCCCTAGCGATCTAGATCATCCCTCTTTCTTCCCCACTCATTCTTTTATCCAGTCACATATGAGTGTCTTATTAACCCTCAGGTTTCCTTCTGCCTTGCTGTTCCTGCCTTGAATGTGCCTCCTTGTCTTTTCCACTGGAAAAGTCAGATGCCTGTCCTTTAAGGCAGTTCAAATTCCTCCGTGGTGCTCCCTGACTGGCCCAAGAAAAGTTATCCCCTTCCTATTGGGTCTTATCCCCTCCACACCTTTATTCTTGCGCAGACCCTTTGAATCCTAATTACCTCTTTCCCTGTTTCAGGGGGAGGACTGTATCTCGCTCATCCAGCCAAGCACTGTGCCTTGCACACACAGCTCATTAAACATTCAGTGAATCATCAGAAGTGGACGAGAATGGCCTGATAACCTTCACACAGCTTGCACAGGGTCAGACAGTTGGACACCGATATCTGAAGGGCATGAATCCATCCTCGCCCCTGCTTGCTGGTCAATGCCTAACATGGCCACGGCATGCGGGCTGCTGGCCACGGCCACCTAGGAACGAAGCTGCTTCTACAAGAACCTTTCCGCCGTCGTTTTCATTTTGAACTTTTTGCACCCCTCTCCGGTATCCCAGAGGATTTCTTTTTAATTTAATGAATGGTGGAAAAAAGGATTTGATGAGAGAATTCTGCATTCATGACACATTTTTGGAAAAGCACATATCCAATATTGTAGGAACAACCTATAGCTCTTCTTGTTACTAAAAAGGCAAGCCTCCAATGCTGCTAAAATCAAAACATCCAACACCTCTCCGCTTCTTAGCAACAGCATACCAAGTGATTTTCCCTGTGTTTTTTCTGGCATGAGGGCCACCGCTGCCAGACAGAAGCAAGTGCTCATGACTTTGCTACCCAAACACAGTTTTGAAGACAGATATATGAACCATTGGGAACTCTCCACACTCTGCTGCTGGGGACACAGAAGGGCAAGCCAGGAGTGACAGCAGCCAGCCCCATCTGGGAGCCAGAGTCAGAGCTCCAGCTTTCCCCTCTGCCACCAGGAAGGGTCTTTGGCTGGGCTATGTTGTTTAATCTGGAGGTCGGCTTCCCTAGAAGCAACACTAGAAGGAGACCGGAAGATGACTAGAAAACCACACTGGGGTCCTATGGCTTTCCTTGCTCCGTATATCTGGAAAGTTCACAGAAGCAAGTGAAGGCATCTCAGGCTTGTTAGTGCCTGGGAATCGATGGGAAAGGCTACGTGAGACAGAGTCCTGGTTAGATGGACAGAATGTGTTTAGCTACCAAGAGCCTACTTAAAATTTCACGTATACTTTAACCCTTGAATTCTGCCTTGACCTCCCTAACCTGAGTTACATGGAAGTAACCAGAGGTAGTAGCCACGGTCAGTATCCATGTCACATTATACCTAAGAAAACAGCTCCACACGTAACTCAGTAGTGGCTACCTCGGTTCTCCTCAGTACTACAGTATATGGGCACCCTTACACCTTTACAAAAAAAACCACACTCTGACCTAAAAAACAGGGCCCACAGATTCAATACTGTGAACTATGAGATTGCTTTAGTGAGTTGTCAATGGGAGTGCGGGGCAAACTTGCAGAGCCAGCCAGTAGGGAGTCCCTGCTGCCCCCTGCAGACCCTTCCTGGGCTAGCCACAGTTTGGCACTACCGTGGCTTAACTACGGGTGAGAATAACTGAAAGCAAATATTGGCTTAAATATTGGTTCCAGGCGGCCTGGGGTTGCCAGGCCAGTACAGCAAGGTCAGGCATTTCTGGATGGGCTTGTGCATCTCATGAACTCTATCCTAGGAGCCAGGGCAGGAGAGTCTGGGAGGCCAGCTGTTTCTCTGGTTGTGGATCCTGAATTTATCTGCAGTCCAGCTTTCACCACCACCAAAAGACACACACACACACACACACACACACACACACACACACACTTGTTGGACCCTGAGCCCACTCCTTAGTGTGAAGAATGAATTCATTGAGCCCTGTTTGTTCCAGACACTAAGAGAGGCACGGAGATGAACAGAGATGCACTGTACCGAGAAGGGGAAATTGTGCAGATACTAAAAACCAAACTCTTAATGACGTAATGCCTGCTATAACGGGCAGGCAGCTAGAGCAATGGGCAGCTAGAGCCACTAATTCCACAGGGGCGGGCAGGGTGTCCAGAGGTTTCACAGAGTAGGAGAGACGCAGGAACTGGGTCTTGAAGGATCTGTGGAATCATGTTTAGTTAGAGAATGAAGAAAAGGAAATTCCAGGCAAAGAGAGGGAGGGGCCCCAGGAAAAGCCCAGAGTTTCCAGTTACTCTAGAGGTAATAGAGGTCAGAAGGCATACCCATGTCACATTATACCTAAGAAAACAATCCCAAGCATAACTCGGCAGTGGCTACCTCGGTTCTCCTCAACACTATAAGGGCACAGGGTTTTCAGAGTAAAAGCCCAAGTCACCAGATCTGAGGTTTGACAATCATGTGACCCAAACTCCAATGTTAAAAAGCAAAACAAAAAGTCCCTGACAGGCAGTCACAGAGCCTGCTCCTGAAGACCTCGTTCCTCACAGAATAGCCTGGCAGGTCTACTGTTAAGGCATTTCTTTCTTTTAGGCATTCCAATCGTCATAATCTCCAACCTTAACTCCTTGGTGTGACACCCGGTGCCACACGCGCTCCGTGAGTGTGCTGGTGCCCATGCTGGCTCTTCCACTATCCTCCTGAGCTCCCCACTCAGCCCCATGTGTTTTCATCTTCTTGCCTTCAGGGTCCTTCCCTCTGTAACTGCTCTCTTCCTGCCTTGACAAGAATAAAAATCCAACTACCAAAATAACAGGGAAATAACCTACCAAACCATTTTGATAACTATTCACAAGGAACCCCTTTGATTGCCTGGACTCTGTTCCTGTCGTGTGCACACGGCCTACTTACACGTACTTCCAACCTAAAACCTAGGGACGCTACATGTGCACCTATTTTACATTCTCCAGACACTGAAAAATACTGTTTGCTTTAATCCTCATAACACTCCCCAGGAGGCAAATGCCATGACCTACACGGCAGAAACTAGCGTGTTGCATAGGAGTTCCAGAAATGGGCATCAGCCTCGGACACCCTTCTAAAGCCAGCGATTGTTTTGGTGGAATAACAGGTGTCTGTGGACACAGAGATCTCCTTGAAAGAGTAGCAATGCTTATGATTTTCCATAGATGCCAATTTTAACAGGAGTCCCTCACACTTGCTTTGAACAGAGACCAAACGACCATCATGCATGTTCTGGAACCTAAAATATTTTCTCCCTTGATAAGGCCATATATCAGATCATATGTGGAAACTACGATTCCTATGCCCATAGTTAAGTTTTCTTGTGTCTTAGGGTCGGGGAAGGTGTGTACACCATTCTACTTGCCCCACACCCAGGCGCTACGACTTTAAAGGGGCCAAAGCCAAAGACTCTATACACACTAACATGGTTGGAAATATTCCTCTTCGGAAAGATGAGCGACCTTTGCTTGAGTGTGAAACACTGGCTCCACGAAGGGAAAAGCTGATGAACAGACAATTGCTGAGTTGTCACTCGTTATTTCAGTTTGGGCAAAGATGTCTCACATTCATCACATGAGAGAGGAAGCCTGGTCACTACCCCCCTCTAGTGGCCAAGAGCTAGAGCGTCAAGTAACCGTAATTCTTATTCCAGCATTTGCTTCTTACCCTTCACTTTTCCGGGGGAGGCTGGCTGATAAAAGAGAACATAAAAATGGCTGCTTGTCAGAAAATCAATCACTTTTCTCTTAAACACGTCCAATCCATCACTGCCATGCTCACTGTAAAACAATCGTAAGGCTGGTTGGTGGACTAAATCCCTGCATAATCATGAACGCCTACGCGGGGTGCCTGCGCGGCGCGGGGAGGGGTTGGGGTATTGGAGGTGCACCCTGCCAGGAGGGTAAGCGAGGTGGGTCACCGACGGTAACAGACCAGAAGCTTTTCCATTTTTTGTAACATCTCATTTTCCTTATGCACTGCATCTAGCTTCACATACTTTGGTTTTTACAAAAAAATCTCAAGTACAAAAGAGTACCAGACCTTTCACGTGAGCAGGGGAGAAACTCTCTCCCGCATCTGAGGCGGTAACACAATCTGAGGCCGGAGATGCCAGCGTGATGCCAATATTCATCCATGTTCCTGCCTCTTCATTAGTAAAAAAGCAGGTCCCTACAGTACCAGTATTCATGACTACGTCTAAACATGGGCTAAAACTAGGTGATATTCATACGTGGAAAGACCCTCCAGGAACAAGAGGGGACTCTTTACTCAGAAAATTTCAATATCTCTTCTTTGGGGTGACCCGTCTCATCATATTTCTCCCCCGACACAGACAGATACACATCATCTTTGAAACTGTTCATTCAACTTGACCAACACTAGTTGAGTGCCTGCTGTGTACAAAGCAACCCTGCTCTAAATTTGAGACATTCACGGTGTGGTGAGGAGGGCAAGACTGGGGCAAGGCAGCGGGCAACAGGCAGCACAATTAAGGAGGCTCAGCCTGGGGCTCCTGTAAGTGCAGGACGGCTCTGGAGAGGAAGCCTCCTTGAATTGCGCTGCCGGGACCCCCTGCTCATCTCTGGGCCCGGGGAGAGGAAAGTGTGCCCGCCCAGGTGCTCCCACAGGACAGCTATTAGGGAGTCGCGGGGAGTCAGCAGGAGGAGGCAAGGAGCCCCGTGGAGTCACCACCCCCGGGTGAAGGCCCCAGCTGTGTCACTTGGGGTACAGTCCTTCCCCTTCCTATGCCAGTTTCCCTTGTATAATCTCTCACAGGCTTCTCATGAAAAGTAAGGGAGAAAAGAGACTCCCACTCCCACCACCGCCGTCCCTAAAGAGGAGAAATTCATCCACACCCGGAAGTGAAGGTGAGAGGCGGCCAAGGCAGAAACCCCGGGGTTGGCGTCCTAGCCCAGCTGATGCTGAGTGAGGAGGGTGTGGGAAGTGGCATGCTGTTTCCTCTTCTCTCGCGCTCTAGGGTGGCATCCCCTCGCCTCTGCTCTTGGGGACTTCTAGCCCCTGCAGCTCCGGGACGGGTCTGCCTGTCTGGACCGCGCCTGCCCGCCGAGAGGGCAGCTATCGCGAGAGCTTCTCACAAGGGCGGCGAGGCTAATCCACGAAAGCGAAGGCGTCCAGCATCTGGAGGCCACACCCCAGCCACACGCAGCAGCTGCCACCAGCCCAGCTGCTTCAAAGGGGCCGATGCTTCCAGGGCCTTTTTCACATTAGGCAGTGGACGGCTGCCAAGCCCCACAAACCCTCTACTACGTGCGCTAATGAAAGGGCGGCAGTGGCAGCCGCCCCTGGAGGAGGCTGTGCGGCGGGGAACTTTTTTCAGATTCTGGGTGCCTTTCATCAAGCATCCGCCGAGAGCTTCCACCATCAGCTAGCATTCACATCCAATCACCGTGCAAGGAAGGGCTTTTTGCATTCCATAGTCCGTGCAGCTTGGCTGCACAAGGGAAACACAGTCCACCAGACCTAACAGGAGAAGTGTCCTTCCTGAGAGCTCACCCCCATCACTGCGGGATGGCACGCAGCTACTCTCAAATCACAGAAAAGAGGTTTAGGGATCAGACATTCCCCAAACCCAAATCATAAGCACCCTGGGCCCACCGCTTCCTCACCAGCTCCCCACCCACTGCTGGAATGACAGCACCCTTGTATAAGCCCCAGAGAGATGGAATGCGAGGCCTATTTCCTAGAAGCAACTAAGGAGAAATCGCTTTAAAGGCCCTGCAATGCTCGGGTTGCGGTGAAGCAACATTTCCTGAGTACCTGCTACATGCCACATGCACTGCAAATATGAGCACATATAATTATGACTGCAAAATTTTTAACAGAAGAGAGAACTAAGACCCAAAGAGGTCAAGTAGTTTTTTGTTTGTTTGTTTAACATCAGACTGTTCAGTAAGTAGCAATGCTGGGTCCGTGCTCTCTCCCTTACATCTCACTGCCTAATATTGTGCATGCTATTCCTTCCACTGGAATGTTCTCCCCACTTCTCCTGGTTAAAAACTCCTCCTCCTCCTTTTATGCAGGCAAAAAGCTTTCTCAGGGCAGGCTTCCGAGATCCCCAAACTAGATGAGGATGCCACTAAACATTCTCGTGGTGGTCCTGAATGGCCCTTGTCACAGCCTGCAACCATGTCCTTGTGGGATTCATGCCTCCCTCCATCCACCCCACTACTCTCCAGAGTGGGCAGGTTTTGCTCACCATCTTTTGCCAGACTTGGTGCAGTGCCTGGTCGAGAGTAGATGCTCAAAACCTATTTTTCCAAATGAATCATTTATCAATGTTTTATAGTCAAGTGCAGATAAAATGACTGCTAAGTCAACAATGAGAAGCAGATGGCTAAATGGCCTGAGAGAGTTTCAAGGAGGAGTGGGCATCCCGTGGATTTCAGTATTACCCACAGCCAAGGGGAAGAAGATCTGGAACTGGCCACTGGATTAGGCACCTGGGAGATGAGTGATGGCCTTAGCAGGAATAGTTTCATGGGAGTGGTGAGTACAGAAATCATCGTGACATGTACTGAAGGTGGAAAATATGTGAGGCACTGACTGAAGACCGTTCTTTCAGTAGGCTGGCAGTGAAGGGAAGAAGAGAAATGGGGCAATAGTTTGAAGGGAAGCCAAGTATAGCGTGTGTGTGTGTGTGTGTGTGTGTGTGTGTGTGTGTGTGTCTTAGGATCAAGGAGACTTGAACTTGTTTTGCACCAGGGAAAAAGACATCCAAGAGAAGATGTTGAAGTGAAAGTGATGGAGGGGGTTAGGTAACTGGGAGAGTAACGTCATGAAGAAAATAGGTGAGAATGGGGTCAAGAATGCAAGAGAAAGACTGTCCTTTTCTTCACTTACAGTTGCTAGTAAATTCCTGAAGAAAATTCCTGGGGAAAAAACCCATAAAAGTCCCTATGCTTATACAAGGCACAGTAGGGGAGGGGGTAAAAACCAAGTTTACCTTCTAGATCAGCAGGTGGATGAAGACTAATGATGCAATGCAAATATCTAGCAAAGAAGGTGGTAGAATTGAATGAAATTAGCAAATGGTGTTTCCAGGTGAAGAAGGAGTCCAGACAAGGGGCAAGAGTACTACCTCTGGAGAGTGACAGTTCTGCTCTCTCTCAGGCCACGCCCTTGGGGACCCATGGCAAACGAAGTGAAATAAAACTAAGCCAAATTTTTAATTAGGCAGAAATTTAGTGCTGGTGATATCGGCCTTTAGCTCCTATGGAGAAAGAGATAATATAGCAGGTTTTCTAGACCTTAATTTTAAATTTTATGATCTAAAGTTAGTGATGGAACATTTTCCCCAAATTGGAGGACCTGAAATTTAGAACCGTTTTTTGGGGGATGACAGGGGGCTTTTCTAGATGCTTTCTTCCTAAATATTTTAATGCTCCCAACTATATAGTAAAAATCTTAATAGCATGCACTGTGGAAACTCATCTTGGTTAAGAAAATGAGTGCTCAAAAATCCTACCAATAGGCTGGATGACTCATAAACAGTCACAGATTCATAGACTCAAGAGTCTTAAAAGACTTAGCAAACATCTACTCCCTGCAGAAATTCCTTTTATAACATCACTGACAGATGGTCATACATCTGCATCCTGTCTGTGACAAGAGCTCAGTAGCTTTTTAGGAATCTCATTCCTGTGATAGACAATTAAGGCTTCTGTTTCTCAGGAAGTTTTCTTATATATTAAGTGAAAATGTGTTCTGTAACTTCCACCCACTTGCTCAGATTCTACCTCCTGTTGGACTATGGAATTATTCTTTTCTATTCCAGAACCCATGTATCTTCTCTAAATACATTACAAAAAATAAAAATGTTCCACTTAAAAACTAACTTTGGAGGGACTTCCAGAAATATTCCTATTGTACCATTTTCCACTTGCTGTGCTTTTATTTCCTTTTACGCCTACCAGCTCGAGAATGTCCAGCTTAAGTATAAAACTTCTTTCCATTTTGTTTATTCTTTCAACAAATCTCTACTGAACAGGGAGGGCATTGTGCTCACCTCCAAGTTAGAGGCAAAGATGAAAAAGATGGGGTTTCTACTCCAAACTACATAATGTGCTAAAATAAACTGTAATGAAAGGAGGAAAAAGATGAGTGCTATAAAAAGCAGTACGGTATTAGGAAGGGAGTTCAACTGTGTGAGAGAGATTATTTTGTCTTGGAGGACAGGGAATGAGAAGAAATTATAAAAGATTTCAAGGAAGAGGCATCCCTTGAGTAACATCTTAAAAGAAAGAGTAAGTTTGACCCAGGCAAAGTGGAAGAAAGGGCTTTTCAGAAAACTCCTATTTTAGAAATAGTACTTTTGTTTGAAATGCCACATGTGCCATGTGGGGATTCTGGAGCATCAAGAAGAGGAACAGAAATGACAGGAAATCAGCTGGAAAGGTAGGCTGTGCTCATATAATGGACTGCCTTGTATGCCAAGCTATGAAGTATGAGCCTAATTTGGAAACCAGAGGAGTCATTGATAAATTTGAGCAGAAAAGTTATAGAATACAAAGTATACCTCTGGAAAATGAGCTGATAACAGTGTGTTAGATGGGCTGAGGAGGTGGAGATGGGGGATTAAAAGGGGTATTAAGTAGCTATTGCAGATGACTCAACTAGGGATCACGAGAGAAAAAAAGACACAACGAGGGACTGATCTGGGGGAGCACCAGAAGAAAGTGAGAGGCGATATAAAGCATATGAGATAGGAGGAATACAATCTGCAGAGTTTGTAAAAGGATTTCATGTTGGGGCAAAAGGGAAAAGAAAGGATCAAAAAGTGCCTCTGGAGATTTCAGCCTGGGTTTAAAGTCTATCAACAAATAGGAGGAATGCAGGAGGAGGAGGAGATAGTGGAAAGGAGAGACAACAGAACACGCTGAGTTTCTGGAGGAACGTTCAGGCAGTGAGTGATGGTAAATGTGTAGCAACTGGCTCTTGGGGGGTGGGGAAGAGAGAAATTTGCAGCCTATGCCAATTTCCGTAGTGTAAATTCTCCCACTGCAGCTGCTTTCAGGCTACCAACATGACATCACTGATGACTGAACATGGAGTTGGGAAGAGATGCTAACATTTGGCTCTAGAGAGCCACTCACTACAAGCCAGCTCCAGCACACCACTGCACCCAGTAAAAATGTTTAACAGATGTTTGAGAGGGAAGTCGGGAGTTGAGCCAAGAGTGTTCCTTATTGTCCAGTAAACAAAATGTGATTCTTTACAAGACAAAGTTAACACCATGGCTACAGACAGACTTGAGCATCCTTACTGATGTGTTCCAACGTCAGCCAAAAGCCACAAATAAGTTCTCTCATTCTCTGTTACCAACATTCATGTAAACACCATAAAAGAGTGCTGACAGCAACCAATGAGTTTATGCTAGCTTTATTTTTCATAATGTCCTAGGAAGATTCCTCCTTTAACATTTACCACTGTTTTGCCTACCATGAAATGGTAACTAAGTGTTTTGCTAAATCAATTTAAAAGTTGCTTTGTTTCACTGCCACCTTTGCAAGTACCTCGGGGCTCGGCTGCCTAATGTTTTATGACTCCTAATAATGCTGCTCAGTCAATCATAGTATGCAATTTGGCTTTAAAAAAAAAAACATATGCTCCTCTTTATCTCTTTCCAGGTGCATAAAAATCTAGCAACATGACTGATTACTCTTGGGGCAGTCAATGATGCTATGAGGCTATTGTGTGGAAGAAGAAATATAAAGGGTAAAAAAAGTGAATAGCGCATATAAAGGTAATGGTTGAAAATCACACACTGGGGAAGAATATAGGAGGAAAAAGGACAAAAAAGAATGGTCAAAAAGGATTTTACCATGACTCAACAGTGAAAAGTTATAATTTCTCACCCATATCTTTCCAGTGATAGCACAGATATCATCATATGCCTTCTTCGGGATACAGCAGCCAGTTAAGTATTTTTGTGCAACTACTTCTTATAATAATACTTAAAGGGACATAAACTCTTCATTCCCCACACAGCAGCCAAATTTTCTTTTAAAAGTATAAAACAAATCATAGCACTCCTCTAATCAAAAGTTTCCAAAGATGTCTCATCACATTAAAAATACAATCTACCTAAGCCCTAATCATGGTCCACATGCCCTTGATGATCTATCTAAGCCCTTCCTGCTTTACATTCTCGTCTCTATTTACCAGCCTTAGCTCACTACCTTCCACCTGGGCTGGACTTCCTTCTTTTCCTTAAATAGGCAGATCATGGAGGGTAAAATTGTTCAAATTGTTTCGACTTCTTAAGAGTGCATCTATTGTGCTTGTGTGTGTTAGTTTAGCCAAGCTTGTTGCTGCCTCTGGCTGGAACGATCTTCCAGTCTTACTGAAGTGGAGTGGCTCATGCCTTCTCAATTTTCAGGCCAATATTACCTTCTCAGACATTCCTTCCCTAACCACCAGTATCTAAAATAACCCCCACTCCCACTCTACCACCCTCTCTCAAATCAGAAATTATACTATTTAGTTGATTACCAGTTTATTTTTGGTTGCTCTCCCCAACTAGAATGTAAGCTCCATGAGGGACCTTGTCTATCTAATTTCCTGCTAAATCCCCAGCAACTAGCATATTCATTAGCATAAAGAAGGTGCTCAATAAACATTTTTGGGATGAAGAATGCTCCCACTCCCATTAGATGGAAGGACACATTTTTATGAAAGAAAAACAAAAGAATGACCAACCAGTCCTGTCTCCTCCATCCAGTCCTCCATTATTCTAAATATAATGCCCTGCCACCATGAATGCCACGTTAAAGTAACGCAACAGGTTGAATAATTTAAATGCATGATTTGGGATCCTGCATAGAACCAGAGACAGGCCATTTTAAAGAAACACCAAGATTGTGTGTGCTGGGACTTCCCTGGTGGCGCAGTGGTTAAGAATCTGCCTGCCAATGCAGGGGACATGGGTTTGAGCCTTGGTCCGGGAAGATCCCACATGCCATGCAGCAACTAAGCCCGTGCGCCACAACGACTGAGCCTGTGCTCTAGAGCCCACAAACCACAACTACTGAGCCCGCGTGCCACAACTACTGAAGCCCGCACGCCTAGAGCCCGTGCTCCGCAACAAGAGAAGCCACTGCAATGAGAAGCCTGCACAACACAACGAAGAGTAGCCCCACTCGCGGCAACTAGAGAAAGCCTGCGTTCAGCAACGAAGACCCAATGGAGCCAAAAATAAAATTAATTAATTAATTAATGTAAAAAAAAAGGATTGTGTGTGCTGATTTCTCTGTGGTATACTGAGAGCAGCCCCCAGTACTTCCCAGGATGCCCTGCAGTAAGGGAAGGTACATGTAGGTATGAGTTTCCTTCAGTCACTCATTCATCCACCTAGCATTTACTAAGCACCTACTACACATTGTGCTGAGAACTGATGATTTAAAGATGAGGAGTCAAAATTTTGATACTATACGATCAACATTACCATAGAGATATGAAGAAAGGACATGGAGATATCAGAGAAGAAAATGATCAATCGAGTTGGGAATATGGGTAATATACTTGAGAAAACTTCAATGAATGGGGGACCAATAATCACCAATGATTTTAGTTTTATAAACAAGGAAAGGAAGGCTAGCAGGGAGAATAGCGAATATAAAGCCATTAAGCCCTGAAATGACACTACCTATTTGGGGAATTACAAATAACTTTATATGACATGAGTGGTTGCATATATGTGGGGGAGGGCTGTAGTTTCACCAAATCATAACAAAGACAACACAGACAAGAGAACTACAGGCTATCTATCTACAACTATAAGGGCAAAAAATACTGTATGAAATATAATTATATAGAACCCAACAGTACATTAAAAGAATAACATATCAAACCAAGCAGGGTTTGTTTTAGGAATGCAAGGTTCGTTTGATATCAAGATATTTAATGATATAATTTTTCACATTAATAGATGACACAAGAATAACTATATATTCATATTGACAGATGCAATAAAATATGTAATAAATTAAACATTTATTCCTGATTTTAAATAAACATGGTAAAACTGAAATAAAAGAATGCTTATTTAATACAATGAACAGCATCTATCTCAATTTAAGGAGCCAGAATTATTAAGTAGCAGTATTCTTAAAGTTATATCCTCTAAAATTACACAAGAAGTCAAACAAGAGACATAGATTTTAGAAAGGGCAAAATTATACTTACTTGCAAATGATATGATTGTCTATAACTAGGGAACTTCAAAAAAATAAGTTGTAAAAACAGCTTTACTAAATGCCAGTAATAACTGCTTGGGAAATACACTGTACATAAAAATTCAATTCACCATACTAACAAGTCAATGTCACAGAAGACTAAAAATGCAGAATCTATATGAAGCAAACAACAAAATGTGCATACCTGTGTAAATGAAGAGTGATTTCCTCACATAATATAGTTGACTTTATTTTATATTTAAAAATTCTGTATTCTGTAAGTATTAATAATGTGATAAGAATCAAAAAAATAAATTTAAAGAAAATACTTAAAAAAAATCTCTTTGGCTACATAGTGGAAACTGGGCATAGAGGCAGAATTTGTGTCAATAGTGGGGGACGGATGCACTTGAGGGAGGAGGGAGAGAAAGTGGAAGCACAAAGAGATGATGACGGGGCTTCCCTGGTGGCGCAGTGGTTGAGAATCTGCCTGCCAATGCAGGGGACACGGGTTCGAGCCCTGGTCTGGGAAGATCCCACATGCCGCGGAGCAACTGGGCCCGTGAGCCACGACTACTGAGCCTGCGCGTCTGGAGCCTGTGCTCCGCAACAAGAGAGGCCGCGACAGTGAGAGGCCCGCGCACCGCGATGAAGAGTGGCCCCCACTTGCCACAACTAGAGAAAGCCCTCGCACAGAAATGAAGACCCAACACAGCCATAAATAAATAAAATAAAATAAGTAAAAAAAAAAAAAAAAAAAAGAGATGATGACGGTCTGCACCAAGGCAATGATGGTTACTAATGCAACCAAGGCAGTGGATTTTAGATATGTTTAAGAGCTTACGTCAACACGATTCAGAAAATGGCTGAATGTTTGCACATGAGAGTTAAAGGAGAGAGAAAAATCAACGACTTACACATTCAACAAATATTTGCTGAGTACCTTCTATGTGCTAGGCACTAAATTAGGCACTGGGAGCATGGATAATTAAGTGAGAAGACACATTAGTTTCGCAACCTCCTAGGAGAGAGAATAGATTAAAAGTATAGTTTCAACCCACGAGAAGCCTACACGTATTTCTTTAAGTACAAACAAAAAAAATCTAATATAGACATTAATTAGCTGGAAATTAGGAAGAAATTATGCTTTCAAATTAAAGAATAGCTAGAGGAGATTCTGAAAGTGTTGAATTAATGGAGAAGAATGTAGAACTGCAGGGAAAGGTAGATTTAAAACTAATGTGTGAATTTGGCTCAAATGCAGAAGCAGCCAGACCCATAATTCAGGAGACTACAAAGTGAAATTTCGAAGTGAAAGAGAACCCAGGCCTCTCAACCACTGGCTCTCAACCCTGATTACACCTTAGAATCACCAGGAAGCTTTAAACAACTCTGATGCTGGGGGCCACAACTGGCAGAGATTCTGACTTAATTGGCCCAGATGTGGCCAGAGTATCAACAAACCCCCAGGTGACTCCCTGGTGCAGCTCGGATGGAGAACCCCAGACGCTGATCCTCATCACTAGCAGATCTTGATTCTTGGTCTACATACTGACTCCAATGAAACACAGCTAAGGAGGCCCTATTCTTAGTGTTCACAGATCGCGCTAGCCCGTAATTCTCCACAGGAATCATCATAATCAATAAACTCACATTTTTTAGAATAGAGCAACTAAGATTTTTAGAATCTTCTCCAAGTTAAACATACTTTTCTAACCTTAAAAGTGCTGAAAGCACATTATAGTCTGATGATTTTCTTCTACCTCTGTTGTAAAAATAAAATTATGGGGTGATAATATAAGCCTGCTCCCCCTAAATTTGCACTAAAATAATTTTACTTAATTTTAGAAATACTGGTCTGCATTGAGCTCTTATAATTGTATCCATCTATGCAATATTCTCTAAAGAAAGAATTCTGATGTTAAAGAATGCAATATAAGTATAAAAACTGATTGGAAGAGTTTCTATGAAGTCCAAGAATGTTCTATTTGCCCATTAACCTTTGCACAAGAATCAGTTAACTGCTGAGGCAAATGTTATTTAAGACCTTGGATGAAAACCATCCCTGTGTACATATATCATAACTCAGAAAAATGAACAATCTTGGTTATTATTAGAAACACTTCAAAGAAGGAACTGTAATCTTCTCCCTCAAAGCCCTTTACTTACAATTTTCCTTCAACTAAAGGTCACTGCAAAACCAGAATTCTTTAAGGGAAGAATGAAGGAGTCAAGGGCAAATGACGGGCTGCAAGAGGTTTCTTGTTAGCAAGGTTTTCTCTCCAACCAAACCGGCTTCTATTTCTCACGGCTTTGCCCTACAGGCCTGGCACTGTATGCAGGCAAATTCACTAAGGGGCTGAAGGTCCAGCTGAACTCTGTCCCATGGTCCTTTTACTTGAACTAGCAGCCTTGGCCTCACCTGAGGCCTCACAAGAGTTTTTTCAGAAATGTAGAATCTCAGCCCTACCCCAAGCTATTGAACCATATTCTATACTTTAACAAGATTTCTGGGGATTTGAATGTGCATTCAAGTTTGAGAAGTACCGATCTAGAACAGAGCTACTGAGTGTACAGCAGCTTCAGCATCACCCAGGAGCTAGGTAGAAATGGAAGAATCGGGCTCCATCCCAGACCTACTCAATCAGAATCTCAAAGGTGGAGCCTGGGGCCCAGGAATCACCACTTCACCTGGAGTGTAATTTACCTGGAGCTCTCCCGGCAATTTCTGTGCACAGCCAGGTTTGAGAAGCAGCAGTCTAGAGCCTTGCCCCTACCTTCAAAGCACTGCTTTCAAACAAGGCTGGGCCTGAAGACAGTCCATCAGAGTAGAAGGAGGGAAAAACAGAACTTCTGTTTATATTTACTATTATGCTACCTTATTTTAATTTACATTTTCATATTTTATAAGGTACGTGATGTGCTAATATTGAAATACATATGTAATTATATATGATATAATGTATGTGTATACTGTAATATATGTGTAGTGTATGTGTATATTACACTATGTGTGTAATATGTATATTATATATAAATATATATGTAATATAAATATGTATTATAAAGGATATGTGTTCAAACAATCTTTTACTCATAGGAGTGAGTATTTAAAGACATTCGGAGACTGGTTATTGGTCCTAGTGACCCATTCACTGGTATAGTGAAATCAGCTTTGGGAGGTATCACAAGTAATATGCTTCTAATAATATTTTCAATACACAAATCCATAATTTGCTTATTGATAAATTAGAATTCAAATTAGATTCAAAGTTGTCACCATAATAATATGACTCTGTCACTTACATTCTGTCACGTTCACCTATTGACCATTTATGCATCTATCCATCGTTCCCCAAACACTTATATGGTATTTATTAACTACTATACTCCTAACGCTAAGAATAAAGCAATGACGCAGACAAATATGATCCCACCCTTATGTCCTAATGACACTCCCAAACTGGGTCCACAATCAAGCAACTCATCACCACAGTTGAGATGAAGGCTGTGATTAGAGACATAGAGCCGAGAGAACTGAGCAGAAGGAGTGAATCTGGTCTGGAAATTGGGGTTGGATTCTCTGAAAAACTGATAACTTGGGCTGAGACCAAAGGATGAGTAGGAGTTAAATGGAAGAGAAAAGGGAGAGGTTGTAGCTTCAGAATGGGATGGTACAATATATCACCCATCCTCTATGCCACAGCCAGAGGTTATGTTTATCATCTGAGGATAAATCTTGAGTTCTCACTCCTCAGAAGTTTCAGAATAAAATGATAAATCCAGTGGTTTGAGAGCTCAGTCTTAAGTTTTTGCAGAGCATACTTTTAATTTCCCTTTTGTAAAAAAAATCAAAATATTGGGTCCTGATCCATTTTTCCATCCCCATCCCCACTAAAGATGTCTGAGAGTATTAAAAACAAATCTTTCACAATGATGGAAATCTTCTAATGTGTGTATCTCTAAAATACTCCTATTATCAAGGCTGCTGGTAAATTTAATTTTGTTCCTATTTTCATGGTGATTTCATTGTACGGAAAATACAGCTGCATTCCTCAAAGACTTGGCCATGTGCCTCAGAGAGTTTACTATGTGCTTCATTTACTCAGTCCCTCCCTCAACAAACATGCATTGAGCATCTACTATGTGTGAGGCCAGGACACTGAGCAAGGCAGGTGGAGTCCCAGCCCTCATGGAGCTACATGTTGGGCAGGGAACAGCCAAGCAATCAGGCACTTAACACTTAACAGAGCCATGGTAAGAGTGACAAGGAATGTCGTAGGATGAACCTCCTCTGAGTCCCAATCCTGAGCTAGGGAGCACTGAGAAAGAGGTCTAAACTCGGTCTGGGAAGTCAGGGATGAAGTTTCTAAGGCTGGCCCTTGGTGGAGAAAGGTTTTCTTTTTCTTTCAAAATGCTAATAATCAGTGCTTCCTTAGCTCCTTCTAGTTCTGCTATTTCCTAGCTATGGGAAGGCTTTTTATAGACGAACAAAAGTAAAGGTCATCTTTTTCAAGTGCAGGAAAAGTCCTTGCTCTATATTTCTTTGGTCCTTCACAATGCCCTAAAATTGACACACTGCACTGGGTATGCCATTATTGACAGATGCTCAATAAATGTGACTGTTATTTGATTGACAAGTAAAAGGGAAGAAAACTTTTTTTCTTCTGAAGTCCTGGGTGATGCTCATTGAATAGCAATCAAGCTTAACTCAGAGTTGCGTCAACAATAAGGGGAAATTTGTATTTCATTCTTACACTAAAGGTTCTCCTAATGAAAACTGACTCTATAATTCTTTTTTGTATAATATTCATGACCAAAATTCTCAGGGGTCAAGGAGAAAGCTGTGTAGAATGCAAACAAAGACTAAACTTCAGGAGTGGAAGACTAAAAACCAAGTCACTTTTTAAGTATAAATAAACTTAGGAAAAATGGAAGGAATTCAATTTGAAATTATAAACATTAAGAACTTTTGTACAATAAAAAGTAAAGAAACCAAAATATTGAAACTAAAATACCAAGTACTAGCTGTATCCCTGGGCAAGTAACTCAAACTTCTGTTCAAAATGAAATATTTCAAACAGAAAAGAACAGAGAGTAACACGGCAAGTAGCTATGTAACCAGCATTCAGAATTAACAAATGTTAACATTTTGCTATATTTATTTTAGGTTTTTAAAAGAAAGAAAACATTAGAGGTGTAGCAGAAATTCTCCTCAATCCTCTACAGCCCTAATTCCAAGTCCCAAAGGCAAATGAGTATTATTTATAATAATTTCATATTTTTACTTACTACATATAATTGTATCCATGAACAGTAAGTGCTATTCTTTTATATTTTAAATTTTACACCAATGATATCACAATGTGTATATCCTTCTTGAGCTTGATTTTTCCACAAAACATTATGTTTTCAAAATGTATGCATACTGATACTAGTACATTTAGTTCATTCAACTTTAACCTAATCATTGACAATAAGGTATTTTCAATTTGGGGCTACTATTGAAAATACTCCCGACCAGAGGGCAGACAGCAGAAGCAAGAAGAACTACAATCCTGCAGCCTGTGGAACAAAAACCACATTCACAGAAAGATAGACAAGATGAAAAGGCAGAGGGCTATGTACCAGATGACGAACAAGTTAAAACCCCAGAAAAACAACTAAATGAAGTGGAGATAGGCAACCTTCTAGAAAAAGAATTCAGAATAATGATAGGGAAGATGATCCAGGACCTCGGAAAAAGAGTGGAGGCAAAGATCAAGAAGATGCAAGAAATGTTTAACAAAGACCTAGAAGAATTAAAGAACAAACAAACAGAGATGAGCAATACAATAGCTGAAATGAAAACTACACTAGAAGGAATCAATAGCAGAATAACAGAGGCAGAAGAACGGAAAAGTGACCTGGAAGACAGAATGGTGGAATCCACTGCCACCGTAAAGAACAAAATAAAGAAAAAAGAATGCAAAGAAATGAAGACAGCCTAAGAGACCTCTGGAACAACATTAAATGCAACAACATTCGCATTATAGGGGTCCCAGAAGGAGAAGAGAGAGAGAAAGGACCAGAGAAAATATTTGAAGAGATTATAGTTGAAAACTTCCCTAACATGGGAAAGGAAATAGCCACCCAAGTCCAGGAAGCGCAGTGAGTCCCATACAGGATAAACCCAAGGAGAAACATGCCGAGACACACAGTAATCAAATTGGCAAAAATTAAAGACAAAGAAAAATTATTGAAAGCAGCAAGGGAAAAATGACAAATAACATACAAGGGAACTCCCATAAGGTTAACACCTGATTTCTCAGCAGAAACGCTACAAGCCAGAAGGGAGTGGCATGATATACTTAAAGTGATGAAAGGGAAGAACCTACAACCAAGATTACTCTACCCGGCAATGATCTCATTCAGATTTGATGGAGAAATCAAAAGCTTTACAGACAAGCAAAAGCTATGAGAATTCAGCACCACCAAACCAGCTCTACAACAAATGCTAAAGGAACTTCTCTAAGTGGGAAACACAAGAGAAGAAAAGGACCTACAAAAACAAACCCAAAACAATTAAGAAAATGGTCATAGGAACATACATATCAATAATTACCTTAAACGTGAATGGATTAAATGCTCCAACCAAAAGACACAGGCTTGCCGAATGGATACGAAAACAAGACCCATATATATGCTGTCTACAAGAGACCCATTTCAGACCTAGGGACACATACAGACTGAAAGTGAGGCGATGGAAAAAGATATTCCATGCAAATGGAAATCAAAAGAAAGCTGGAGTAGCAATACTCATATCAGATAAAATAGACTTTAAAATAAAGAATGGTACAAGAGACAAGGAAGGACACTACATAATGATCAAGGGATCAATCCAAGAAGATATAACAATTGTAAATATATATGCACCCAACATAGGAGCACCTCAATACATAAAGCAACTGCTAACAGCTATAAAAGAGGAAATCGACAGTAACACAGTAATACTGCGGGACTTTAACACCTCACTTACACCAATGGACAGATCATGCAAAATGAAAATAAAAAAGGAAACAGAAGCTTTAAATGACAACAGACCAGATAGATTTAATTGATATTTATAGGACATTCCATCCAAAACAGCAGATTATACTTTCGTCTCAAGTGCGCCCGGAATATTCTCCAGGATAGATCACATCTTGGGTCACAAATCAAGCCTCAGTAAATTTAAGAAAATTGAAATCATATGAAGCATCTTTTCTAACCACAACGCTATGAGATTAGAAATGAATTACAGGGGAAAAAATATAAAAAACACAAACACATGGAGGCTAAACAATACGTTACTAAATAACCAAGAGATCACTGAAGAAATCAAATAGGAAATCAAAAAATACCTAAAGACAAATGACAATGAAAACACGATGATCCAAAACCTATGGGATGCAGCAAAAGCGGTTCTAAAAGGGAAGTTTAAAGCTATAAAAGCCTACCTCAAGAAACAAGAAAAATCTCAAATAAACAATCTAACCTTACACCTAAAGGAACTAGAGAAAGAAGAACAAACAAAACCCAAAGTTAGCAGAAGGAAAGAAATCATAAAGATCAGAGCAGAAATAAATGAAATAGAAACAAAGAATACAATAGCAAAGATCAATAAAACTAAAAGCTGCTTCTTTGAGAAGATAAACAAAGCTGATAAACCATTAGCCAGACTCATCAAGAAAAAGAGGGAAAGGACTCAAATCAATAAAATTAGAAATGAAAAAGGAGAAGTTACAACGGACACCACAGAAATACAAAGCATCCTAAGAGACTACTTCAAGCAACTCTATGCCAATAAAATGGACAACCTGGAAGAAATGGACAAATTCTTAGAAAGGTATAACCTGCCAAGACTGAACCAGGAAGAAATAGAAAATATGAACAGACCAATCACAAGTAATGAAACTGAAACTGTGATTAAAAATCTTCCAACAAACAAAAGTCCAGGACCAGATGGCTTCACAGGTGAATTCTATCAAACATTTAGAGAAGAGCTAACACCCATCCTTCTCAAACTCTTCCAAAAAATTGCAGAGGAAGGAACACTCCCAAACTCATTCTATGAGGCCACCATCACCCTGATACCAAAACCAGACTAAGATACCACAAAAAAAAAAAAAAATTACAGACCAATATCACTGATGAATATAGATGTAAAAATCCTCAATAAAATACTAGCAAACAGAATCCAACAACACATTAAAAGGATCATACACCATGATCAAGTGGGATTTATCCCAGGGATGCAAGGATTCTTCAATATACGCAAATCAATCAATGTGATACACCATATTGACAAATTGAAGAATAAAAACCATATGATCATCTCAATAGATGCAGGAAAAGCTTTTGACAAAATTCAACACCCATTTATGATAAAAACTCTCCAGAAAGTGGGCATAGAGGGAACCTACCTCAACATAATAAAGTCCATATACGACAAACCCACAGCAAACATCATTCTCAATGGTGAAAAACTGAAAGCATTTCCTCTAAGATCAGGAACAAGACAAAGATGTCCACTCTCACCACTATTATTCAACATAGTTTTGGAAGTCCTAGCCATGGCAATCAGAGAAGAAAAAGAAATAAAAGGAATACAAATTGGAAAAGAAGAAATAAAACTGTCACTGTTTGCAGATGACACGATACTATACATAGAGAATCCTAAAAATGCCACCAGAAAACTACTAGAGCTAATCAATGAATCTGGTAAAGTTGCAGGATACAAAATTAATGCACAGAAATCTCTTGCATTCCTATACACGAATAATGAAAAATCTGAAAGAGAAATTAAGGAAACACTCCCATTTACCATTGCAACAAAAAGAATAAAATACCTAGGAATAAACCTACCTAAGGAGACAAAAGACCTGTATGCAGAAAACAGTAAGACACTGATGAAAGAAATTAAAGATGATACCAACAGATGGAGAGATATACCATGTTCTTGGACTGGAAGAATGAATATTGTGAAAATGACTATACTACCCAAAGCAATCTACAGATTGAATGCAATCCCTATTAAATTACCAGTGGCATTTTTTACAGAACTAGAACAAAAAACCTTAAAATTTGTATGGAGACACAAATGACCCCGAATAGCCAAAGCAGTCTTGAGGGAAAAAAACAGAGCTGGAGGAATCAGACTCCCTGACTTCAGACTATACTACAAAGCTACAGTAATCAAGACATATGGTACTGGCACAAAAACAGAAACATAGATCAATGGAACAAGATAGAAAGTCCAGAGATAAACTCACACACCTATGGTCAACTAATCTATGACAAAGCAGGCAAGGATATACAGTGGAGAAAAGACAGTCTCTTCAATAAGTGGTGCTGGGGAAACTGGACAGCTACATGTAAAAGAATGAAATTAGAACACTCCCTAACACCATACACAAAAATAAACTCAAAATGGATTAGAGACCTAAATGTAAGACTGGACACTATAAAACTCTTAGAGGAAAACATAGGAAGAACACTCTTTGACATAAATCACAGCAAGATCTTTTTTGATCCACCTCCTAGAGTAATGGAAATAAACACAAAAATAAACAAATGGGACCTAATGAAATTTCAAAGCTTTTGCACAGCAAAGGAAACCATAAACAAGACAAAAAGACAACCCTCAGAATGCAAGGAAATATTTGCAAACGAATCAATGGACAAAGGATTAATCTCCAAAATATATAAACAGCTCATGCAGCTCAATAATAAAGAAACAAACAACCCAATCCAAAAATGGGCAGAAGACCTAGATAGACATTTCTCCAAAGAAGACATACAGATGGCCAAGAAGCACATGAAAAGCTGCTCAACACCACTAATTATTAGAGAAATGTCAATCAAAACTACAATGAGGTACCACCTCACACCAGTTAGAATGGGCATCATCAGAAAATCTACAAACAACAAAAGTTGGAGAGGATGTGGAGAAAAGGGAACCCTCTTGCACTGTTGGCGGGAATGTAAATTGATACAGGCACTATGGAGAACAGTATGGAGGTTCCTTTAAAAACTAAAAATAGAATTACCATATGACCCAGCAATCCCACTACTGGGCATACACCCAGAGAAAACCATAATTCAAAAAGACACATGCACCCCAATGTTCATTGCAGCACTATTTACAATAGCCAGGTCATGGAAGCAACCTAAATGCCCGTTGACAGATGAATGGATAAAGAAGATGTGGTACATATATACAATGGAATATTACTCAGCCATAAAAAGGAACGAAATTGGGTCATTTTTTGAGACGTGGATGGATCTAGAGATTGTCATACAGAGTGAAGTAAGTCAGAAAGAGAAAAACAAATATCGTATATTAACACATGCATGTGGAACCTAGAAAAATGGTACAGATGAACCGGTTTGCAGGGCAGAAGTTGAGACACAGATGTAGAGAACAAACGTATGGACACCAAGGGGGGAAAGCCGTGGGGCGGTGGGGATGGTGGTGTGATGAATTGGGCGATTGGGATTGACATGTATACACTGATGTGTATAAAATAGATGACTAATAAGAACCTACTGTATAAAAAAGTAAATAAAATAAAATTTAAAAATTTTAAAAAAAAGAAAATACTCCCAATAGGTAGCCATCCACATATATGTATGTTTGCTTTTTGAGAATTTAAATAATTTAATTGTATGTTATATCAATCTTTGGCACATTTGGAGACTTCCTGGAGTCTAATAAATGGTCAATTTTTGACAACATTCGATGAATTCCTTAATAAATGTATATTCTTTGAATGCAGAGTTCTATATATGTCTGTTGAATCACACTTAATTCCAATTGTTCAAATTTTCCATATTCTTAAACCAATTTTTCAGCTTGACATATCCATTTCTGAGAGTAGTGTGTTAAAATCTTTCCTTGTGATTAAGGAGTTGTCAAATTCTGCTTATAAGTTGGACAATTTTTGAGGTATATGAGAAAGTGACATGATTAGGATTGGACGTATGCATGACGGTAATACCTTCTTAGCATATTGTTTCTAATATCTCGTTTTTACTTTTTTCACCTTTAATTTTATTTTATCTGATATTATTGCTATAACAGCTTTCATTGGTCAGTATTAGGATATATTTTCTCTATCTCTTTACTTTCAATCTTTCTGTACCCATTCTCTTAGGTGTTCCTTTGGCAAACCACATTTAATCATACATAACTACTTTTTCAGAAATCCAATTTGAGAGTCTATAATTTTTAATAGGCAACTTTAATCCACTTATAATTTTCCAATTACTGATCTATTTGAATTTTTGTCTTCCATCTTTTTCTGATTTTTATTTATAATAGTTTTTCTTCTTTATTTCCCTACTTCCTACATTCTATTACCTTTAGGACAACAAAATCTTGTTACTGTCCTATCCATCAACCCTGTTACTGGTTGTTTACCTTATAGAAATAATTAAGAGATCAGAAAGCATATGTACATGAGGATGTTCCATGAAGCATTATCTATAATAATGCTAGAAACATATGTCCCACCATAGAGAACATGATGAAATAGTTTACAACCATTACAAATATTTCTGAAGCCTACATAGCATAATGAGAAAATGCTGAATGATGTATTAGGAGGAAAAGCAGAAAGAAAAATTCTATGTATATCATGTGTACTGCTATTTCTAGCATGTAGAGATATGCTGGTGTTTGGTTGAAAGAGGTTCAGGCCATCTGGTTCTCAACTTGGAGCAGCACTGCCCTTCTCTGCTGTGGGTGCTATGTGTACTCTGGCACATGCGTTCTGAACATTTGACTCAGCTGTGTCACAAACCCTTAGTTTTTAACTCTCAGCAGTCCTAGCCAGTGATATATGTACGCAACCAGAAAAGTTCTCCTGAATTCACTGTGTTAGTCAGGGTTCTCCAGAGAAACAGAACTAATAGGAATATATGTATATGTATTATGTGTGTGTGTATAAAAGGAGAGATTGAGAGATTTTGATATTTATTCTAAAGAACTAGCTCACAAATTGCAGAAGCTAGCGAGTTCAGACTCTTCAGGGTAGGCCAGCAGGCTGGAGACACAGGGAAGAAATGATGCTGTAGTTCATGAAGGCAGGCTGCTGGCAGAATTTCCTCTTCTTTGAGGGAGGTCAGCCTTTTTCCAATCAGGGATTAGATGAGACCCACCCACATTACAAAGAGTAATCTGCTTTACTCAAAGCCTACTTTGAGTAAAATGTTAACCTCATCTAAAATATACCTTCAGAGAAACATCTAGAATGTTTAACCAAATATCTGGGTGCCATTGCCCAGCCAAACTGACACAAAAAATTAACCATCACACTCACCTTGTTCATGTTATTCATTCATCTATCCATCCATCCAGCAAATTTTCACTGAATACCAAATATGTGCCAGGTATTGTTGTCTTCCACTTACCCAAGGTAAGGTTCTCCCTCATGACAATAAATCCCAGATCAACTGGCCACCCTCCCACCCACAGGGAATCTGCTCTGGAAATGTTCCTCCCCTTTAAGCAGGGAAGGCCCTATAAAGAAAGAGAAGATGCAAATATGAATAGCATCGTGCAGAGATAGTGGGATAACTTCTTTTAAATTACCTTTTGTGATTCGAAGTTTTATTTTGTTTTGTTTTAATAAAATGGAGTAAAAGAATTCAAGCCTTTCCTGAGAAAAAGTAAAGTGGAAAAACCATAACAAAGAAATGCATTGAAGGTAGAAATTCAGTTCTCAGGGATTTTCAGAGGTTTATGCTTAAATCTTTAACACAAGGAGTAAAAGTTCTGGAAAATGCGTTTTCATCCCCTTAGGATGTCCTGCATTTATTACATTAGCAGAGTGTCCTTTTAACTGGCCTTACACCAACCTTTCTAATGCCAAATTGGCAGAACATCTTCTATCTCAACCTTCTGTTTTGGGGTGAAAAATGATTTTTGAAGCAAGTTCGGCTTGTGTTGTGCAAAGACTTTTCAGAGACCCACAGCTTCCAAGGTATTAAATAACAGCTGACAAAAATGAAAAGTAAAAGATAATAGTAAACAGGGCAATAATAACAGCACTTTAGAATATCTTTCTTCAGGTCATCATAAAGGTCCTGGGGTTAAGAGGATAATTATTTTATTGTTTAGTTATTTATAGTTATAGAAACTAAATATCAAGAGTGATTGTCGGGCTTCCCTGGTGGCGCAGTGGTTGAGAATCTGCCTGCTAATGCAGGGGACACGGGTTCGAGCCCTGGTCTGGGAAGATTCCACATGCCGCAGAGCAACTAGGCCCGTGAGCCACAACTACTGAGCCTGCGCGTCTGGAGCCTGTGCTCCGCAACAAGAGAGGCCACGATAGTGAGAGGCCCGCGCACCACAATGAAGAGTGGCCCCCGCTTGCCGCAACTAGAGGAAGCCCTCGCACAGAAACGAAGACCCAACACAGCCAAATAAAATAAATAAATAATAATTTTTTTTTTAAAAAAAAGAGTGATTGTCAACAAACGGCTTACTATTACTTATGACTTTTTGACCTGGAAGGGCCTGGGATAAGATATGGCCTCCTGACATATCCTTCTGAGGAGCTGAGTTCAGTGCTTCCGACTCAAGGTACCTTAGAGACATCCTGATAAGCTTAGTATTTTTGACTCTGGTGGTCTTATAAAAATGGCTCTCACAAGTGGAAAGAGTAGACTTTTATTTTTTTTTTTTTATTTTTTTTTAAATTTATTTATTTATTTATTTATTTATTTTTGGCTGTGTTGGGTCTTCGTTTCTGTGAGGGCTTTCTCTAGTTGCGGCAAGCGGGGGCCACTCTTCATCGCGGTGCGCGGGGCCTCTCACTATCGCGGCCTCTCTTGTTGCGGAGCACAGGCTCCAGACGCACAGGCTCAGTAGTTGTGGCTCACGGGCCTAGTTGCTCCGCGGCATGTGGGATCTTCCCAGACCAGGGCTCGAACCCGTGTCCCCTGCATTGGCAGGCAGATTCTCAACCACTGCGCCACCAGGGAAGCCCAAGAGTAGACTTTTAAATTCAGAAATACCTAAATTTCTGCAGTGGCCTCCCAATGATGAATGAGGCAATTTGCCCTAACGCTCTAACATTTTATTGTATCATAAATAATTTCCAAAAACTTAAGGGCAGGTGAGATTCTCCTTGGGAGGGTATGGATTTACATTTATTTTAAGAGTCTGCCCCTAAAGCATTTAATAAATGTTATTGTCTATGTACCAATAATAGTACCCATTAATAGGAAAAACAATGACTTGAGAATCCCAATTGGCTTTTGGAAGTTTATTAATGCATGATTGCTGGACTGGAATAATCTTTTCGTTGTAGTTGTCATTGTTGTGTTTATGGATGTTTGATTTTGTTAAGAATCATGACAAGAGTTGTTTGGAAAGGTAAAAAAATAAAACATTTAATTAAAAAACTTGATCTCTAAAGTTTCAAAATCTCTTCTAACTTTCACAGTGCTGTAATTCTGAAAAGTGAATAATTCAGAAAGACAAAGAAAATGAGCTATAGAGATCTACTACCTGACAAGTTTTCTTTCTCTGTAAATATAGGAATGAATCGATAAACTGAATAAGGCAAAAGAAAAGGCTGATGGAAAAATTATATTCCATCTTAGAAATTCTTACTTTATCTTCATTAGAAAGAAGAAGGCATCCAACCATCCATCTATTCATTCATCTCTCCATCCATTTTGCCATCCATCCAATATTTTGCTGTATACCACTACTGCCTACTACTAGGTAATGGGATTGCAGACATGAGTAAGACAAGAAGGTTCCTGTCCTCATGGAGTTTATATGCTACCTCATTTTTATCCCACTCTCTCATCAGTACAAAAGGATATGAGTTTTTCATGTTTTTTTTTTAACTTAAGAACTAATGCCATCACATTAAAAGATGCTGGACATCAACAGTCAATAAGTAAATGCAAACCAAAGCCACAGTGAGAGATACCACTTCACCCTCACTAGGATGGCTATCACCTGATTGATGCCCGCTGTTTATCAGATGGCAGTTTAAGGCTCCGTTCCTCAGGACATCTTACCTACAGCCCAAGACCACATCAGGTTTGCATTAAAGCATCTCACAACTCCTCTCATCTTCCTTGATCACACTTTACTCTTATCGCAGTTTGCAATTATATTTACTGATGTGATTACTTAATGTCTTTCTCCTAGCTAGATTGTAAACTCAGTGAGAACAGA
Source organism: Balaenoptera musculus (assembly GCF_009873245.2). Taxonomy (NCBI): domain Eukaryota; kingdom Metazoa; phylum Chordata; class Mammalia; order Artiodactyla; family Balaenopteridae; genus Balaenoptera; species Balaenoptera musculus. The sequence goes on from NC_045793.1 coordinate 44,082,661, forward strand.
GATCCTGCCTCTTTTATCTGCATATGTATCCCCCATGCCTAGCACAGTTCTTGGGAACTACTAGGCACTTGGGAAATGCTTTTGAATGAATTCATGAGTTGGGTTCTTAATGGTCAATAAAGAAAAACAAAATGCAAAAGAACCTCAGTGCTAATATGAGCAAGACTTCATAAATGAACAATTCACATGTCAAATCTGGTTTGAAAAGCAAAAGTACAAAGGAATGAGGAGAATCCATAAATAGCAACTACTGGATACAGTCAGGATTAAAAAGTCAAGTAGTGAGGGCGGACCTTCAAGATGGCAGAGGAGTAAGATGTGGAGATCACCTTCCTCCCCACAAATACATCAAAAGTACATCTACATGTGGAACAACTCCTACAGAACACCTACTGAATGCTGGCAGAAGACCTCAGACCTCCCAAAAGGCAAGAAACTCCCCACGTACCTGGGTAGGGCAAAAGAAAAAAGAAAAAACAAAGACAAATGAATAGGGATGGGACCTGCACCAGTGGGAAGGAGCTGTGAAGGAGGAAAAGTTTCCACAAACTAGGAAGCCCCCTCACTGGTGGAGACCGGGGGTGGCGGACGGGGGGAGCTTCAGAGCCACGGAGGAGAGCGCAGCAACAGGGGTGCGGAGGGCAAAGTGGAGAGATTCCCACACAGAGGATCGGTGCCAACCAGCACTCACTAGCCTGAGAGGCTTGTCTGCTTACCGGGTGAGGCTGGGGGCGGGGGCTGGGAGCTGAGGCTCAGGCTTCGGAGGGTAGATCCCAGGGAGAGGACTGGGGTTGGCTGCATGAACACAGCCTGAAGGGGGCTAGTGCACCACAGCTAGCCAGGAGGGAGTCTGGGAAAAAGTCTGGAGCTGCCTAAGAGTCAAGAGACCATTGTTTCGGAGTGCTCGAGGAGAGGGGATTCAGAGCACTGCCTAAACGAGCTCCAGAGAGAGGCGTGAGCCGTGGCTATCAGCACAGACACTAGAGATGGGCAGGAAATGCTAAGGCTGCTGCTGCAGCCACCAAGAATACTGTGTGCAAGCACAGGTCACTATCTACACCTCCCCTCCCGGGAGGCTGTGCAGCCCGTCACTGCCAGGGTCCCATGATCCAGGGACAACTTTTCCCAGAGAACACACGGTGCACTGCAGGCTGTTGCAACATCACACTGGCCTCTGCCGCTGCAGGCTCGTCCCGCATTCCATACCCCTCCCTCCCCCTGGCCTGAGTGAGCCAGAGCCCCCTAATCAGCTGCTCCTTTAACCCCCTCCTGTCTGGGTGAAGAACAGACACCAGAGAGCGACCTACATGCAGAGGCAGGGCCAAATCCAAAGCTGAACCCCAGGAGCTGTGCGAGCAAAGAAGAGAAAGGGAAATATCTCCGTGCAGCCTCAGGAGCAGCAGATTAAATCTCCACAATCAACTTGATGTACCCTGCATCTGTGGAATACCTGAAGAGACAACGAATCATCCCATAATTGAGGTGGTGGACTTTGGGAGCAACTGTAGACTTGGGGTTTGTCGTATGCGACTGACTAGTTTCTGATTTATATGTTTATCTTAGTTTAGTTTTTAGCGCGTGTTATCATTGGTGGATTTGGTTTTTTGTGTGTTTTTTTTTTTTTACAGTCTCATTGGACAGGAAGGTTAAGATGTATGGCAAAGCTGTGTGCTTTTTTTTTTTTTTGGTTGTGTTGGGTCTTTGTTTCTGTGCGAGGGCTTTCTCTAGTTGTGGCAAGCAGGGGCCACTCTTCATCGCGGTGCATGGGCCTCTCTTGTTGCGGAACACAGGCTCCAGACGCGCAGGCTCAGTAATTGTGGCTCACGGGCCTAGTTGCTCTGCAGCATGTGGGATCTTCCCAAACCAGGGCTCGAACCCGTGTCCCCTGCATTGGCAGACAGATTCTCAACCACTGCACCACCAGGGAATCCCTGGTGGATTTGTTTATTGGTTTGGTTGCTTTCTTCTTTTTTTTTAAATTACTTTTTAAATTTTTTATTTTAATAATATTTTTAAAAGAATTTTATTTTAATATCTTTATTTTATTTTATTTTATTTATTTCTTTTTTTTCTCCCTGTTCTTCTGAGCCATGTGGCTGACAGGGCCTTGGTGCTCCGGCTGGGTGTCAGGCCTGAGCCTCTGGGGTGGGAGAGCCGAGTTCAGGACATTAGACCACCAGAGACCTCCCAGCCCAACATAATATCAACTGGCAAGAGCTCTCCACCTCAACGCTAAGACCCAGCTCCACTCAATGACCAGCAAGCTCCAGTGCTGGACACCCCATGCCAAACAACTAGCAAGACAGGAACACAACCCCACCCATTAGCAGAGAGGCTGCCTAAAATCATAATAAGGTCACAGACACCCCAAAACACACCACCAGATGTGGACCTGCCCACCAGAAAGACAAGAACCACCCTCATCCACCAGAACACAGGCACTACTCCCCTCCACCAGGAAGCCTACAAAACCCACTGAACCAACGTTACCACTGAGGGCAGACACCAAAAACAAGAGGAGCTATGAACGTGCAGCCTGTGAAAAGGAGACCCCAAACACAGTAAGTTAAGCAAAATGAGAAGAGAGAGAAACACACAACAGATGAAGGAGCAAGGTAAAAGCCCATCAGACCAAACAAATGAAGAGGAAATAGGCAGTCTACCTGAAAAAGAATTCAGAGTGATGATAGTAAAGATGATCCAAAATCTTGGAAATAGAATGGAGAAAATACAATAAACGTTTAACAAGGACCTAGAAGAACTAAAGAGTAAACAAACAATGATGAACAACACAATAAATGAAATAAAAAATACTCTAGAAGGAATCAATAGCAGAATAACTGAGGCAGAAGAACGGATAAGTGACCTGGAAGGTAAAATAGTGGAAATAACTATCACAGAGCAGAATAAAGAAAAAAGAATGAAAAGAATTGAGGACAGTCTCAGAGACCGCTGGGACAACAATAAATGCACCAACATTCCAATTATAGGGGTCCCAGAAGAACAAGAGAAAAATAAAGGCACTGAGAAAATATTCAAAGAGATTATAGTTGAAAACTTCCCTAATATGGGAAAGGAAATAGTCAATCAAGTCCAGGAAGCACAGAGAGTCCCATACAGGATAAATCCAAGGAGAAACACATCAAGACACATGTTAATCAAGCTATTAAAAATTAAATACAAAGAAAAAATATTAAAAGCAGCAAGGGAAAAGCAACAAATAACATATAAGGGAATCCCCATAAGGTTAACAGCTGATCTTTCACCAGAAACTGCAAGCCAGAAGGGAGTGGCAGGACATATTTAAGGTGATGAAAGGGAAAAACCTACAACCAAGATTACTCTACCTGGCAAGGATCTCATTCAGATTCGATGGAAAAATTAAAACCTTTATAGACAAGCAAAAGCTAACAGAATTCAGCACCACCAAACCAGCTTTAGAACAAATGCTAAAGGAACTTCTCTAGGCAGGAAACACAAGAGAAGGAAAAGACCTACAATAACAAACTGAAAACAATTAAGAAAATGGGAATAGGAACATACATATCGATAATTACCTTAAACGTGAATGGATTAAATGCTCCAACCAAAAGACACAGACTGGCTGAATGGATACCAAAACAAGACCTGTATATACGCTGTCTACAAGAGACCCACTTCAGACCTAGGCCTACATACAGACTGAAAGTGAGGGGATGGAAAAAGTTATTCCATGCAAATGGAAATCAAAAGAAAGCTGGAGTAGCAATATTCATATCAGACAAAATAGACTTTAAAATGAAGACTATTACAAGAGACAAAGAAGGACACTACATAACGATCAAGGGATCAATCCAAGTACAAGATATAACAATTGTAAATATTTATGCACCCAACATAGGAGCACCTCAATACATAAGGCAAATGTTAACAGCCATAAAGGGGGAAATTGACAGTAATGCAATAATAGTAGGGGACTTTAACACCCCACTTTCACCAATGGACAGATCATCCAAAATGAAAATAAATAAGGAAACACAAGCTTGAAATGACACATTATATAAGATGGACTTAACTGATATTTATGGGACATTCCATCCAAAAACAACAGAATACACTTTCTTCTCAAGTGCTCATGGAAGATCATACCTTGGATCACAGATCAAGTCTTAGTAAATTTAAGAAAATTGAAATCGTATCAAGTATCTTTTCCAAACACAATGCTATGAGACTAGATATCAATTACAGGAAAAAAACTGTAAAAAATACAAACACATGGAGGCTAAACAATACACTACTAAATAACCAAGAGATCACTGAAGAAATCAAAAAATACCTAGAAACAAATGACAATGAAAACACGACGGCCCAAAACCTATGGGATGCAGCAAAAGCAGTTCTAAGAGGGAAGTTTATAGCAATACAGTCCTACCTCAAGAAACAAGAAACATCTCAAATAAACAACCTAAGCTTACACCTAAAGCAGTTAGAGAAAGAAGAACAAACAAAACCCAAAGTTAGCAGAAGGAAAGAAATCATAAAGATCAGATCAGAAATAAATGAAAAAGAAATGAAGGAAACAAAAGTAAAGATCAATAAAACTAAAAGCTGGTTCTATGAGAAGATAAACAAAATTGATAAACCATTAGCCAGACTCATCAAGAAAAAGAGGGAAAGGACTCAAATCAATAGAATTAGAAATGAAAGAAGAGAAGTAACAACTGACACTTCAGAAATACAAAGGATCATGAGAGACTACTACAAACAACTATATGCCAATAAAATGGACAACCTGGAAGAAATGGACAAATTCTTAGAAAAGCACAATCTTCTGAGACTGAAACAGGAAGAAATAGAAAATATAAACAGACCAATCACAAGTACTGAAATTGAAACTGTGATTAGAAATCTTCCAACGAGCAAAAGCGCAGGACCAGATAGATTCACAGGTGAATTCTATCAAACATTTAGAGAAGAGCTAACACCTATCCTTCTCAAACTCTTCCAAAATATAGCAGAGGGAGGAACACTCCCAAACTCATTCTATGAGGCCACCATCACCCTGATACCAAAACCAGACAAAGATGTCACAAAAAAAAAGAAAACAACAGGCCAATATTGCTGATGAACATAGGTGCAAAAATTCTCAGCAAAATACTAGCAAACAGAATCCATCATCACATTAAAAGGATCATACACCATTAAAAGGATCAAGTGGGGTTTATCCCACGAATGCAAGCACTCTTAAATATATGCAAATCAATCAGTGTGATAAACCATATTCACAAATTGAAGGATAAAAACCATATGAAAATCTCAATAGATGCAGAAAAAGCTTTTGACAAAATTCAACACCCATTTATGATAAAAACTTTCCAGAAAGTAGGCTTAGAGGGAACTTACCTCAACATAATAAAGGCCATATATGACAAACCCACAGCCAACTTCATTCTCAATGGGGAAAAACTGAAACCATTTCCACTAAGACCAGGAACACGACAAGGCTGCCCACTCTCACCGCTATAACATAGTTTTGGAAGTTTTAGCCACAGCAATCAGAGACGAAAAGAGAAATAAAAGGAATCCAAATTGGAAAAGAAGAAGTAAAACTGTCACTGTTTGCAGACGACACGATACTATACACAGAGAATCCTAAAGATGCTACCAGAAAACTACTAGAGCTGATCAATGAATTTGGTAAAGTAGCAGGATACAAAATTAATGCACAGAAATCTCTTGCATTCCTATATACTAATGATGAAAAATCTGAAAGAGAAGTTAAGGAAACACTCTTCATTTACCATTGCAACAAAAAGAATAAAATACCTAGGAATAAACCTACCTAAGGAGACAAAAGACCTGTATGTACAAAGCTATAAGACACTGATGAAAGAAATTAAAGATGATACCAACAGATGGAGAGATATACCATGTTCTTGGATTGGAAGAATCAACATTGTGAAAATGACTATACTACCCAAAGCAATCTACAGATTAAATGCAATCCCTATCAAACTACCATTGGCATTTTTCACAGAACTAGAACAAAAAATTTCACAATTTGTATGGAAACACAAAAGGCCCCAAATAGCCAAAGCAATCTTGAGAAAGAAAAACGGAGCTTGAGGAATCAGACTCCCTGACTTCAGACTATACTACAAAGGTACAGTAATCAAGACAGTATGGTACTGGCACAAAAACAGACATATAGATCAATGGAACAGGATAGAAAGCTCAGAGATAAACCCACGCACATCTGGTCACCTTATCTTTGATAAAGGAGGCAAGAATATACAATGGAGAAGAGACAGCCTCTTCAATAAGTGGTGCTGGGAAAACTGGACAGCTACATGTAAAAGAATGAAATTAGAACACTCCTTAACACCATACACAAAAATAAACTCAAAATGGATTAAAGACCTCTATATAAAGCCACAAACTGTCAAACTCTTAGAGGAAAACATAGGCAGAACACTCTATGACATAAATCACAGCAAGATCTTTTTTGACCCACCTCCTAGAGAAGTGGAAATAAAAACAAAAATAAACAAATGGGACCTAATGAAACTTCAAAGCTTTTGCACAGCAAAGGAAACCATAAACAAGACGAAAAGACCACCCTCAGAATGGGAGAAAATATTTGCAAATGAAGCAACTGACAAAGGATTAATCTCCAAAATATACAAGCAGCTCATGAAGCTCAATATCAAAAAAATAAACAACCCAATCCAAAAATGGGCAGAAGGTCTAAATATACATTTCTCCAAAGAAGATATACAGATTGCCAACAAACACATGAAAGGATGCTCAACATCACTATTCATTAGAGAAATGCAAATCAAAACTACAATAAGCTATCACCTCACACCAGTCAGAATGGCCATCATCAAAAAATGTACAAGCAGTAAATGCTGGAGAGGGTGTGGAGAAAAGGGAACCCTCTTGCACTGTTGGTGGGAATGTAAATTGATACAGCCACTATGGAGAACAGTATGGAGGTTCCTTAAAAAACTAAAAATAGAACTACCATATGACCCAGCAATCCCACTACTGGGCATAAACCCACAGAAAACCATAATTCAAAAAGAGTCATGTACCACAATGTTCATTGCAGCACTATTTACAATAGCCAGGACATGGGAACAACCTAAGTGTCCAGCAACAGATGAATGGATAAAGAGATGTGGCACATATATACAATGGAATATTACTCAGCCATAAAAAGAAATGCAATTGAGTTATTTGTAGTGAGGTGGATGGACCTAGAGTTTGTCATACAGAGTGAAGTATGTCAGAAAGAGAAAAACAAATACTGTATGCTAACACATATACATGGAATCCTAAAAAAAAAAAAAAAAAAAAAAAAAAAAAAAAAAGGTTCTGAAGAACCTAGGGGCAGGACGAGAGTAAAGACACAGACATAGAGGGTGGACCTGAGGACACAGGGAGGGGGAAGGGTAAGCTGGGACGAAGTGAGAGAGTGGCATGGACATATATACACTACCAAATGTAAAATAGATAGCTAGTGGGAAGCAGCCGCATAGCACAGGGAGATCAGCTCGGTGCTTTGTGACCACCTAGAGGGGTGGGATAGGGAGGGTGGGAGGGAGACGCAAGAGGGAGGGGATATGGCGATATATGTATACGTATAGCTGATTCACTTCGTCGTACAGCAGCAACTAACACAAGAATGTAAAGCAATTATACTCCAATAAAGATGTAAAAAAAAAAAGAACTGTTCATATACGAAAAAAAAGAAAGAAAGAATAACAGTAATAAAATGATCATGATTATAACATTTCTGACACCCAAATAGATGATGACGTAGATAAAGATAAGATCATTGTTATTTCGGTATATAACTTCATTGTTCTTTGTACAACTTACTTGCTCTATTAAGCTGCAAATTTGGATATAAATGATGTCAGTGTTGTATGATTATTAATGAGAAATAATGAAAAGGTGAAGAAAGCATATTCAGTGATGCAAGAAAACTGACATTTGGGCATAATAAATAATTTTGTTTTCTAGGAAAAAAAAAAAGTCAAGTAGTGTAGGCCCTTGGCTAGCCGAATGTGCAGCATCACAGTCTGAGACGTAAATCCCTGGGGCTTTGGACCAGGGGGCTGGAGGTGAACTCCCAGAGATCCTGGAAAAACACGTACAGATGTTGCTGCTTGTGGTGTTTATAGGAAGAAGGGGATGAAATACACGGCCACATGAAGACAGCTGCCTAAAAATGGAAACCCACGCTTATTATGCAGGAATCTTCTCCCCTAGATTAAAAACAGAAAGGCAATAAAAATGCCAATTATGTCAATAAATGCTGTCGGTAAGAGAGAACACGCAATGACACCCATTCACAGGTAGAGCTGCACTTAGAAACCATTAGAAGTAGAATCTAGCAGAAAAAGGAAAGAGAGTGACACTGCCCAGACTACATCCCGGCAGCAGCGGAGACATACAGAAGAGGGAACCTACAGGTGAAACCGGATTGTGGTTGGGTAATGATGCCTCTTACCAAGCAGTGTCCTCGGCCACTATGGGAAGTGACTGGTTACCATGATGCCACCATGGTAAATATAGGACACTCAGAACTGAACTTCCTGTTGGAAGCCCCTGAAGTAATATTGTACATGCAAAGCCCTTAGCATATTACCTGGCACATGGTAAGAAGTTAATAAATGTTAATTTTTAAAATTATTACTATAATTAAGCCCATGGTTTGATATTTCATTATACAGCTTACTCCAAAACTGCATGGATAACATTTGTTCTCATGTTCTGAAAGCATTCTAGATAGTTTCAAAAAAAAATATGCTGACCAAAATAAATTCCAGGTGGATTAAAGATTTAAAATAAAATAAATGAAACCATAAAAGTCTTTGAATAAAATTTATGTATATTTTAATTCAGTCTAGGGGCAAGTAAAACCCACATAAGCATAAATGCAAAAGGAAAACTCATAAACCACAAAGAAGAAAACAGATATATTTGATTACTAAAAAAGTAACACTTGCCTATGATCCAAACAACTATAATCAGAATAGCAAAACAAATGACTAAGGGGGAAAACTGCAGGGTATTACAAAGGTTAGCATCTTCAATACCAAAAGAACGTCTAAAAATCAATAAGAAAAAGATGAATGCCATTAAAAATGAGAAATCAATTTTTACCTATCATCTTGGAAAGAGTTTTTTTCCTTTGCTTTTGAATTTTCTAGATTTTTATTGTTTGGTTTTAATGAAAATACTCTGTGTTAGCAAGCATGCTTGCTCACATATTGCTAGTTAAAATGTAAAACTGGCTCGGCTTTTCTGGTGGCAGTTTAGAAAAAAATAAATATATACTATATAGCAAACGCCTTAAAATTTGCATGCCATTTAACCTAGAAATTATACTTCTGAAAATTTATCCTAAGGAAAAGATGATAAGCACAACTATTTATTTTAGCTGCAAGGTATGTTCATTGCAATGAGACTTAAAATTGTTATAAAAACACCTTAAGTGATCCATAGGCAGAATGGCAAAATGAACTTTGTTATATCTATATTTATATAAAGTGAATTAATATTTGTAAAGCTACTAAAACTTTGCCTGACACATAATAAACTCTATATGGTATTTAAGAGATGGAAAGAAAAATAAATAAAACACCTTACAAGCATTTAAAATAATAGCATAAAAGAATATTTACTAGTATATAAGAATGTGAATACTATATTGTTTGGTGGAAAAAAACCAGGTTACAATGGTATATACAATAGGATCTGGCTGTTGTAAAATAAGTGTATATGTTTATACATATACATGTATGCCTGAAAATAATAAAAACCAGTTATCTTGGTGGAGTTATTTTTACTTTTTTTGTTGTCTGTCTTTCCTAATTCTCCTGCAGCACTCATGATCTATATGTAATACATTTTTGAAGCATACTTTGTTTGAATTTTAACTTGCTAAAAAGGAAGAATTTTATAAATCTTAAAAACTTCCCCATGGGGAGAGGGAAGGGTAAGCTGGGACGAAATGAGAGTGACATGGACTTATATACACACTACCAAATGTAAACTAGATAGCTAGTGGGAAGCAGCCGCATAGCACAGGGAGATCAGCTGGGTGCTTTGTGACCACCTAGAGAAGTGGGATAGGGAGGGTTGGAGGGAGACGCAAGAGGGAGGAGATATGCGGATATATGTATATGTATAGCTGATTCACTTTGTTATAAAGCAGAAACGAATACACCATTGTAAAGCAATTATACTCCAATAAAGATGTTAAAAAAAAAAAAAAACTTCCCCAAGAGTTTAAAGGTAAAATTTATACAAAAGTTTCTATAAATTTATACAAACATTTCTATAAATTCTATTAAAAAATAGTCATATCCATTCTTCAGCAACCATTTAGATAATACAAGATTGTTTCTTTTAGGTTCGTTTCAGAATTGACAGCAATCCCCACAGACCATAATTTTGCCTTAAGTTGTTTTCTCTTCAGAGGGCTGAAAGGGGTCTTAGCCTGTGAGATTCACACAGATTACCGAGGCATCATTTATCATCACCCAATGCCAGCTGAGATCCAAACCAAAGTCTTGGGTCCAGATTTACTCCACCTTATTATTCCCAAATGAGGTTTATTTTCAGCAGACCACTCAACTACCTCCAAATGACTGAAACATTCAGACTTCGGCCGGTCATCAAAGTCTGCCCAACCCAACTGGATCAACAGCGAATTCCATCTGATTGATTGTGCAGACAATCCACATTCATGAAAAGGTAACTGGGGGACAAGTTAAATCTGCACAAAAAGGGTTGATGCAGGGCCATGGGTAAGTAAAACCTTAGTACAGCTCACCAGGACAGAACCTCTACTAATAATCTAGAACCAAAAGATTATGCTCTTGAGTCTCTGATTTCCCATTTGAAATTCTATGAAACAGCAGGAGACCCATAAAAGCTTAAGAAAAAAATAATAAAAAAAGCTGTCTCTTCTCAATAATTTTTCCAAGGAGTTAACAGGACCATGTCACTGAAAACTAATTTAAACATCAATTTTTCTTATGGAAATCCCAGCCTTTACTCTCCCTGCCTTGCTCGCAAAGCAGGTTCAGCCATTAGCCTTAAAAGAAAACCAGTGAACCAGAAGGACTTTTTCCCTTGGAAACATTTTAAGAGCAAAAGCAATCTTTATCTTTCACACAGAGGTTCCCGAGTCCATGTAAGTCTCTCCTATATCTTAACCTGGAGTTTTATGATCATCTCACTACCCTAAGATTAATATTAATCGTTCTACTCCCATATCTTCACACTCTTATTTGATTATTCAATCTGGGTGCGTTTCTCACTTCAAATTATAAATTCTTTAATTAAAAACAATCTGATCTGGATTAGGAAGAATAGCTTTAGAGTTTGAGGTCAACACTTTTAGCTCCCAGAGGAAACTTCCTTCCCAGATGCAGCTCATCCAACTAAACCTTTCCACCCTAGATCTATTTGGCCAGATTCTTCCAAATATCACAGGAACACACAGTATATAAAGTCTGAAAGCACATACAACAATGAGGAAAGTGACAAACATACTACTTCTGTGATTTCCAGACCAGCAGGCCAGCTGTTGTTCTCATAACTACATCCTTTCCTGAACCCTCCAGAGGCTTTGTGATCTGGCACTAACCCTCAATGCTACACTAATCACAAGGAACAGGAAGCAAATGCTAACTTGTGCATCTACTTTCCTTCTCTCCCTGATGCTCCACACCCTCACCCCAAGCAAATACAGATACTGAGGGGGTAGGGGAAGAAGGGCGAGGAAGGAGTGAACTGCATGGAAATTGTTGGAACAAACTGGCCTGGGGTTGGCAATTTGAGGTAATAAGACCTTGGTGCTCATAAAGCCAGGTGTCCTTTGCCCATGAGAAGACCAAAGATGATAAAAATGCAAACTATAGAGCAGAGCCAATGGACAGACACACAGTCAGCAAAGTCCACTGCACATGACAGCCAGTGGAAACCTTGATACATGGTTCAAAATCAGGTCATGGCTTTAAAATCTCATCAGAAGCATGATTTTATTTGAAAGGCTTCTGGGGCAGTGGAGGGTTTTCCTTGCATGGCATTTTCCCTCTCACTGTACAGCGACTGTCGGCAAGATTCTACATAACACTGAAACCCAGAAGGATAAAAAGCAGTTCCTTCATTTTGCAAGGATGAAAAAGAAGCTTAGAGCAAGTGGAGAGGAACCAACCCACTGGAACTGGTTAAACTCACTCGAGAAAGTCAAATTTTCAAAGAAACCTTTTAAATGCTGACACACTCAGGATCAATTAGATTAAAGGAAATGAATTTCTAAAACTAGGTTGGCAGCAGGCATCTGGTATGGAGGAAGTTTTAATCTTGAGGCAGAAATCATAACTAGTCCATCTTTGTCCCCCACCAAAGCCTAACTAGCACCCACATATAGTGGGAACTCAGCAACTGCTTACTGAGCTGAAGTCTCTTTACTATCTTATGTATTACGTCAATCAAGAAAACTGAGAAAGAATAACAAATTAATAGGACAGCTGTTGGACAACCTGGAGAACTGAATCAAAGCAGAAGACCACACTCCAATCATGATGGTTAATTTCACATGTCAATTTGACTGGGCCATGGGGCACCCAGATATTTGGTCAAACATTATGTTGGGTGTTTCTGTGAGGGTGTTTTTGGATGATATTAACATAATTGATAGACTGAATAAAGCCCTCCCTAATGTGGGTGGGCCCATCCAATCAGTTGAAGAGCTGAATAGAACAAAAAGGCTGACCCTCCCTTGAGAAAGGAAGAATTCTTCCTGAGTGCCTTCCAACTGTGGACATCGTTTTGTCCTGCCTTTGGACTTGAACTGAAACATCGGCCCTTCCTGGGTCTTGTGAGCCTGCTGGCCTTCAGACTGGAACTACACCATTAGCTCTCCTGAGTCTCCGACTTGCCAACTGACCGTGCAGAATTTGGGACTTGTCAGCTTTCATAATCATGTGAGCCAATTGCTTATAATAAATCTCTTTATATATCCTATTGCTTCTGTTTCTTTGGAGAACCCTGACTGACACAGCAATCTATTTGAAAATCATACGTCAACCTCTCCCATGACTGCCCACTGTCTTGCAAAAAATATTTTAGGCTTAATCTAAGACTAAGGCCATCTGGTAACCCACATTGGGGTGAGAATTAGAACTATTTAATACTCAAGGGAGAGTCTATATTTAGGAACATTCAGAAATCCAAGAAGACTGTCAGTGTCTTTTTCTTGTTCCAACCCAGGAATGGGGCATCAGGTGGAAATGGCTCTAAACTTCATGTGTCCTGTGTAGATACTTCAAAAAAAAAATACAGACAGAAACAATGTAGTCAGAAAAGCTCTCTCCTTTTCTCCACTCTCATACTCAAGATCCCCACTAAAGGCTACAGAGAAACCCTAAAGGGAAACTTGAGAACATGGAGTATCTGTCCTTAAGCGCGGGAATCAGTAGCCAACACACACTCAGTATGTTTCTATACGTCACTTGACATAAATGATGCTCTTTAGCATTCTAAGGATCGTGACCAAAAGAAGACAGTGAAAGAAAATTCACGTGGAAACTCAGAGCTCTGGTGTGGCCTCAGCTGGCATGCTGATGACTGCAGGAATACGCTGACTTTATATTCAGGGAACAGTTCAGGACAGTGTCCTGCCCTGGTCCCACATACCTCCTTGGTCAATCCAAGGTTACGACGCAAAACCATTTCTAATAAGCCACACTCATGTCATAACACTGGAAAAGCCAAAAATGTACAACCTCCATGTAGGTCCAATAACCCAGGGATCAGTATATGGAAAAATGGACATTCTTCACTTACCTGTCAGAATCACTGTTAATAAATAGATTTATGGAAAAAGCACAAGCCTTTCATTGTTATTTTTAAATCTCTATGAAATCTTGCAGGTCCGGGATCATAATCTGAAAAGGACTTCTGTTTGTTTTGTTCTGTGTTATTCCCTACCACTACATTGGTAAATAAATATATAGCATTTTCTTAAATTACAAACATTTGTTGAGCATTTACGATATCACAGACTTGGTACGAAGAACTCTAAATATATTCTCTCATATAATGGTTACAAAAATCTTATGAGGTAGATATGAGTAGTATATGCACTTAATAGATGAGGAGTTTGAGAACCCAAATGGTTAGAAAATAAGCCCTCGCTTTTAGCCATTACATCAAAACTTAACACACCAAAGAACCCAAAGTATACAGCCTCATATGTAGAGCACTGAACCTTGTATGTCACAGAGCTTCTACCGGAAAAGGAGCCTGATATGATATAAAATGAAAAGGAGACGCATTGGAAAAACAATCCTAAAACATAGAGAGCTGCCCTAGATTTATTTTTGAAAGACCAGAACACAGAAGAGAGGAGAAAAACACCTGGGCCTGAGTCGGTGTCACATTTCTATTCTACTTCCGAAAAACCTAAATCTAAGTCCAAATTACATAACACGCCAAATAGCTTGCTTAGTCAGTTGCCTCTGTTCCAGTTTAGTCTCTGGAGGATGTCAGCTAGAGCCATGCTCAGAGGTTTGGCAGAAATTATAAAGTCTGAGAGAATTAGCTTTCTAATGTCCAGAGGATATAGTGACAAACTAGTTTGAGAATGCTGCACAGTTAATAAGGGGATTCAAATTGGCATGTCCCAATCGAGATTAAGATGCTGCACATTGAGTTGCCACATCAACAGCTTACATATGCTAAAAGCAAAGAATTCTATGAAGAAGACATTCGTTCTAATCATGATGAGTCTCTCCTGCATCAAATCAACTACTGGGAGCCTCCAATACAAGGAACATCATGCTAGGAGATGTGAAATATAAATGTGATATTTTTGATTTTGTCTCAATTTTGTGACACTTACACCCTCTAGATGAGGTGGAAAAGAAGCTGAAGAAAGGATAAACAGCAACAGAGGAGCTAAATGCCGATTAATGACCACAACAAGAAACTAGGTAGGTTGGTTAACAGGCAAATCAATGGAGTGGTCAATTCATGTAGGAGTTCAGAAAGAAAGAAAAAATCATGTGTCTTTGGTGGACAGGAAAGATGTATAAAAGCCATGATACTTTAGCTGGATATGGAAAGATGGGTAGTATTTGGAAGGATGGGGAAGAAGATTCCAGGCAAAGGGCCTAAGCAAAGGGCCAGAGGTACAACAGAGCATGACCCATTCAGAGCCTGTCTATCTGGCTGGACCAGAGGGTTTGGAAAATGAAGTGTTTATTTGAAAAGGTGTGCAGGGTAGAGATTGGGGCAAACCTTGGATGCCAAGCTAAAGAGTTTGGACTTTGTCCTTCAAGTAAGGAGACCACTGAAGGTTTTTGATGAGAGGACCAAAAAACTCAAAGCAGCATCTGAATGCAGACAGCAATTTAGAGGAGAAAACAGACTCTAGCAAAGGAGACAGGTTAAGGAGTCTATGGCCATCGTGTAGGCTTGTGGGGATGAGAGACTCAGACTACATCTGTGAATGAGAAAGGCAGAGAGAGAAGGAAAGCAATGCTGGCCAAGCCCTGTCCACATGCAAGCACGGTGCCTAGATGCTGGACATTCGTGTCTGCCTGGGTTCTAACAGCCACCCTGAGTGCAGCTCTTATTCATCCCATCTGACAAAGCGGGAAAGCTTGGGGCAGTTACCCAATCATAGCACCAGTAAATGGACAGAAGTGATATGGAGAGAATTTCTTAGACAGGATAACTCACTAGAGTTGGTAACTGGCTGAAGAGGGTGTGAAAGACAGGATAGAGTCAATTATACCTAATTATGCCTGCAAGGTTAAGCAGAAAAAGCTAAAGTTCTTTCCTAATAAAGATATGAAGCAACAAAGGCCCATAGGAAATGCAGGGTCCCCTTTCAAGGGTAGCTGTTTTCCCTGCAAGTGTGTAGAGTGTGCCCCCAGTAGAGCTGCACAGAGTACCACGTTCTGTTTATTTAGACCCAGGCTTGAAATGAGCCCCTACTTGGCATAAGCTGTGCACACGTAGTCTTGAGGCACCTGTGGTCAGGTCTACATGGGTATTATACTGATAACAATCAACAATACCATCTGGAAGATAGATCTTGGGAGCTGGGACACTGCAGGTCTGAATATCAATCCAATGCTTACTTACCTCTCATAGACTGACCACCTTGGGAAAAAGGGTCTGCTATCTGATCCGCTCCACTCCCTAATCCGTCAAAGGACAGCAATGAGAATTGTCTCAATGCTCCTTCGGCTCAGGGGCAATGTCAGCTTGAATAAAATAGTGTCACCAGTTCACGTGGAGAATAGTCCATCCACTCATTTCAAGGCAAATGGACCCTTTGGAAAGGACACGGCCACCTTTCTTATATAGGACTGTGAAGTAAATATGCACTGTGTACATTAAATTGTCTCATAGGCTGTAAGTCAAAAAGGGACTAACTTTATCCTCACTAAGGAATCCACATATCAAAAATGATTTCATCTTCCACTGGAAAAATAACTTGACTCATGAGTCAGAGATCAAACTGTTCTCATCACTGGTGAGTCCAGACATCACTGATTGGCCCTCTATGGTGAACTTGGTTTCTAAGCATAAATATGATTGACTTTGACAGGTCCTCAGGTGCTTTTAGTTTTCTTCCAATGTCATCTACAGGAAAGAACAAAACCCAAATTGAACCTGTCTTCTTGGCCCTCTCTTCAGAAAGTCCGGATCAGGACAAGAAGGCATGTATTATTCCAGCGGCACGCTCACAGTCTGTTGCCAGCCTCTGCAGATGGACGGGAATGTGTTCAGAATTCACACAACATGATGGCCCTGAGAGCGCAACTGTGCACAACATGCCCAAATTGTAATTTGTCTGTGAAATGACAGTCACAAAGGGCAAGCAGTTAGGAGCCTCATGACTCTACCTAACATGCTCGTAAAGAGCCAAGAACATGTAGACGTGGAGGCATGCTGCATCACTAGCCTCCCTCCTCCTCTGAGAAGACCATGGACCTCTCACACAAAGTACACATTCCTAAGTAGGAGGCAATTCCTAATTAGGATAAATCCAGAATACAGATTGTCAAACAAAAGAAAGCAAATAAAGCTACACGTATTCGGTCAGGGACATCTCTGGGAATCCCACAGACCTGAAAACATGTGTAAGTCAGCCCTCTCCATTCCTCCTTTCTAAGCTGAAATGTGTTTCTGAACATGCCTTACACGGATTTGTCAGGTTGGGAGATCCATGACGGTGACATCTCACGTCCCTTCTCCCACCCAGGCAGCGGGCCAACAGAGGGAAGACAAGTTTGCCACGGGAGGCCAAGAGGCCATGCCTACGAGCAGAGTGTCTGAGCTCATTGCTGGCCTTCGCAACCACCACTACACACTCATATTTCAACTCAAGAGGGGGACTGTTTGCTTAGATTGAATTGCTTCTCTTCTTCCCAGGTGGTTCTAGAAATTTCTAGAAAAAAAGATAAAGTGATCCTGAGCTCAGGAAAGTGTAATCCAGGTGTCCACAGGAAAAAAAAAAGAGAGAGAGAGAGATTATATATAAATAGCAAAAACAAAAACAAAAAACAAAACAGAAAACATAGGAAACTGCTTGACAAGTTTCAGGATTGAAACGTCCCACAATCACCGTCACTCAGCCGGAGCTAAGATTCAGTTCAGTACAACTCGCTGTGCATTTCTTGAGCATTTCTCTGATTCCCTCTGGCATATGCTGGGATGTGTGGGGAAGGGACATAAACGTGAATGACAAATGGCCTCTTCCTTTAAGAGTTTCTATTTCTTGAGGGAAGCTATCTATATAGAAAGAGGAGTAATGGTAATATATCCAAGGCCAAATGGAATTAGGGCATAAAAGGGAACAACCAAAGCACGAGAGACAAAGAGAAAGATGGGGGGGGAACAATCCATTTTCACTGGAGAAAGCCTGTCAGAACAAAATAGTCCTTAAACTGAGCTGGAACGGAGAGAAGCAGGAAGGGACAGTCCCAGCAAATGACACCAAACATAAACAAGGCACATTTGGGGGAAAGTACCAAGTGCACTCAGGGATTGCTGAATTGGCTGGAGTAAAATGTAGGTAAAAATGAGCAAATCTCGAAAAAACATAAAGTATTGCCAGATGGAGTCTTGACAGACGCAGTCAGGAGTGTGAACTTGATTGAATAAATGACAGTCACTAAGCACTTCTGGGCAGTGGAGGGATGTGCTAGGTGTCACCGCTGGCCCCAGCACCACAGCCATCAGGCTGAGGTTAGAGGCCCCTGGACCAGCTTGCCCTCGAGACTGTGTGGTGCTCTGCATATGAGTTTATTGCTGGAGTTACCTCATGATTCACTCTCTTGAAGGTCCCAAGAGGCGTCCCCTTCCCAGCAGCCCTGCAGGCCTGTGAACATGTTATCCTGCTACTACACCTGTATTTTAATCAGACCTCCTTTTTCATTTCTTCCTTTTCTTGGAGGGGAAGTTATTTCAAAAATCAATGTGCTTCCAAAATGCTTTCCCAAGTAAAATTCAATAGCAATCCCTTTTCCCCTCTGCCTCAAGGAGGAATAAGAGAAATACCTGAACTTCAAGTTTATAGGATATGAGGGGAATCGCTCAGACTTTAATTCTGGAAGAAAACAATTTTACGTTAGACTTAACTAGAAAAAAACTCAGACTGAGAATCAAGAGGCACTGACCAGAAGACAGAGGGTAATGTATCCTCTCCTCTGTAGAATACCGAGTTTCAAAACACATGGTTACGGGAAACATTTAGGGTAGGGAGCAAAAATGCCAGGTCCACTTAGAGCCCCACGCTGGATTTTCAGTAGTTGGAATTTAACCGAATTTAAGGGCACAGTTCATCCTCTTATATCCATGCTTATTCTAGCACATTTCAAAGCCCTGTTCCCAGATGTGCTGTTCACGTCTCAGGGAGGTTTGTTTTCTTCCTCCCAGTAAAACCCAAGGCCCTTCCCTCAGCCTGCAAAGCCCTGTGTTTCTCCATCTCCTCTCCCTCCCTCTTCCCCTCGTTCCTTCTGCCCCAGATACAGTGACCTTTCGTTATTTCTCAAACTGCCCATGTTCTTTGCATTTTTTTCTAATTTGAGCGGACCTCACTCCCTCTCTTCCTTCAGGTCTCAGCTCAAATCATACCTTATCCAAAGGGCCTTCTTCCCTGACTATGTTATGTGAACAGACCCCAGAGCCCAGCATCGTTCTCTATCTCCTTCCCTGCTGTCTTTCTTTGCAGCACATGAAATCGCATCATATATAATATGTGTATTTACTTATTCTTATCGTCCTCACCACCCCTCCAGGTCAGGACAGTAAAAACTTTGTCTTGATCACAGCTGCATCCCCTGAGCCTAAGAAAGTACCTAATAGAGATGTTCTTCCCACATACTGGTGGGAGCTGTGATTACAGAGGAGCACAGCAAGTACTCTAGAGATGGAAGAAATGAAAATATCCATTCTCCCCTCTTCAGGTAAAAGAGTACCTAAAATTATGTTGGGAGATCACCTCTTTCCCACTCTGTCTCTGCGATGTGGCCTTGATTGGTCTAAAACAGTGGTTCTAAAAGTTGGTCCTCAGACCAGCAGCATCAGTACCACCTGGGAACTTACTAGAAATTCTCAGATCCCACCTCAGACCTGCTGCATCAGAAACCTTGGGTATGGGGCCAGTGATCTGTGTTTTGACAGGTCCTCCAGGTGAGCCATGCCTGCAGAAGTTTGAGAAGCACTTCTGTAAAGGAACCAACTCATTTTATTTTCCCGGTTACAGTGCTTGACTTAGAGACGGGCCAGTCAGAATCAAGGAGGTGCATGAGACTTGCTTGGGTTTTGGAGACAAAAGACTCACCTCTGCCTGCATGATTTGTCTGAAGACTTTGGAGAGGAGAGGCCTGTGTTTCAACACAGAAGAACTGTGTCAGGAACTGGAGAGAGCACAAACCCTGGGGGCCTCATTTAAGCCTTGGATCAAGCCACGAATGAAGTGAAAGCTGCCCCCAGCTTTTCAGCTACATGAGTCAAACAATACTCATTTTTACAAATTAAACATGTTACTATTTAAACTAGCTTAATTGGGGTTTTCTTTATATGCAACTGAAAAAAAAAATCTAATGAATGCCAGGTGAGCAAAAGCACACGTTACAGCTAAACTTAGGAAACAGAGAATCCATCAAAGTGCAAAGAGAAGTTACACCACCACATTAGTACACGGGTTCTTGTACTCTCCCGGAGTGGGGATTCTCTTACCCCCAAGGGGTGCCCTATGCCTGAAACTCGTGTGGGAAGGAGCTCTTACCCAATGCTGTGGACGATGCTCAAATCAAGGAAAAGGACAGAATATGGAACAAAATAGGTGATTAGATGGCCCAGTAAGGCAGGGAATCAATCACCATTATCAGGAAACGCAGGACAGAGTCTGGGAATCAGAGAACAGGGAGGAACGGGTCCTCAGGGAGTGAAAGATGTCACTAAATAGGCCAAATGCCTGAGCAGACCTGGTGCCTGGGGCTGCCCTTCAACAGCGTCTTATGGCCCAACACCTGTCAAGGCCCTTTAAAGGCCAAGAAGGAAGCAAATACAAACAACCTTGCAACTCATACATATGAGCTATTTCACTGATTACTGGACAACTGTCTTGCTCTATCTCTGCCTCATCAGTCACTTCAAAAATTTCTGTTAAGAGACTTTCCATCTGACGTAAATAATGAAGAACAACGCCAGTGACTATCAGGTGACCAGCCCATGAAAAGGTGAAAATGCCTTTTGCAGAAGTGTGATGGTGTGCCCTCAGCCCCCTGTGAGTACCTACATCTGTTACACACTGGAGTCAAATTACAACTGTCCCACAGCACAGCTACCTGAACTCCTCTTTTTGAAAAAAAAAACTCTATACATATGTATATGTGTATATATATACACATACACGTCAGTGTGCTATCAAGCTTTAAATGGAAGCATTTGGACAAGACTATTCAACAGCATGGACCAGGCCAGAGTGGAAATGGCAAAGATCAAACCAGCAGTGCTCAAACTTCAATGTGTACACAAATCCCATGGGCACCTTGTCAAACCTGCATGTTCTGATTTCAGAACGGCTAGGGTGGGGCCTGAGGTCCTGCATTTCTAACAAGCTCCTAATGCTGCTGGTCCAAGGATGGTGCTTTGAACAGCAAGAGTCTGAATTCACGCTGGTGTAGTGACACACGTATGTCATACAATGTGCGCTGGGGCATTTGGACACAGCTGGGCATGTGTGCCTGTGCGTGTGCACAAACGTGTGTAGCAGGTGTGTCTTCATCATCCTAGATGTATTCTGAAAAAGAACACGGTCCTGACTCCGAGCACATCAGAGCAAGCCAAATAAACCACTACCTCAGATATGAGACTCAGTAGTATGGTATCCCTTGAGGATGAAGAAAAACCCACTTTAAAGCTCCATGAGAGAGACGGATCTTCAGGGGAAATATGATTTGACCCATAACATGAATGAATCACTGACAGGTGAGATCCTGTGTAATGGACTTCACTACGTTGAGAGTATAACACAGGAAGGACACAGAGCTCCTTGGGACAGGCACACGGGGAGCTCAGGGGGCTGGCTGCATCAGCATTTCAGAGGTGCATGAATGCAGCACAACGCCCCCTGGCTGGGGCCCTCTCCTCCTGTCTCTCAGCGTGGTTCACTGCTCTCCATCCTTCTGATCTCAGCTCAAAGATCACTTCCTCAGGGGAGTTCCTTCTCTAATCCATCTGCCTCCCCCTATACGCAAACCTATGGGGTCTGACCCGCCAATGAAATGATCTTATACACCGAAGTTTTCCTTCAAGTACAGACATCATAGCATGTTTATTTGTAAGGATACTCGTTTACTGTCTTCCTTATTCACTAGACCATGAACTCCACGAAGACAGGAGCCATGTCTATTTCATTCACCACTGTAATCCTAACACACAGCACAGTGCCTGACATTTAACAAGGCTCAAAAAATATTTATTGAAGAGTTGAAGGTAGAGAGGGAGGGAGGAAGGAGGCAGGATTTCTTAACCGAGGGTCCACTGATCCCTAGGTGAATTCCCTGTTGTATGTGCAAGCGTGTATGCATTTTTCTGGAAAAGAGACCCTTAGCTTTCATCAGAACCTGAAAAAGGATTGTGACCTCCCAAAAATCAAGAATCACTGAGTTACTAGTATCACATCAATCGAAACATCTCAAGCAAGATGTGAAATAAGAATGTTTCTTTCTTTAGAAACTGTTTCTAAACAGTCATTAAAAGCAAAAAGAAGGAAAAGAAGATGAAAAACAAGGAAATACTTTATAGGCACACTGCATTAGAATCTAGGATCTCAGTTCCATAATGAACTCAGCCTTTCACAGAAGAGTCAGGCACTCTTGTCTCTAGAATTATTACTGTGGACCAGAAAAAATTTTGAGTAGAAAATGGCCACTATTTTGAAATTCAAATATTTCTCTTTAAAAGACCAGTAGGATGAAACTGCTCTATTTAAAATTCAGCCAGCATAATACTTCCAAAACCCGAACAGACAATTTTGCTCAAGAGAAAAGAAAATCTTTTAAAAGAAAAAAAAAATCCTTCAAAATGAAAAAAAAAATGTAGTATATGAAACATTCCCAAAAACTGAGTGCTAGCTCAGTTCAGAAAATGGAGACAAGGACTTCCCTGGTGGCTCAGTGGTTAAGAATCCACCTGCCAATGCAGGGGATGCGGGTTCGAGCCCTGGGCCGGGAAGATCCCACATGTCACAGAGCAACAAAGCCCGTGTGCCACAACTACTGAGCCTGCGCTCTAGAGCCCGTGCACCACAACTACTGAGCCTGTGAGCCACAACCACTGAAGCCCACATGCCCTAGGGCCTGCATGCCACAACTACTGAGGCTGCGTGCTGCAACTACGGACGCCAGCGCCTAGAGCCTGTGCTCCACAACAAGAGAAGCCACCACAATGAGAAGCCTGTGCACTGCAATGAAGAGTAGCCCCCTCTCACCACAACCAGAGAAAGCCCGCACGCAGCAACGAAGACCCAACGCAGCCAGAAAATAAAATAAAATAATAATAAAAATTAAATAAAAAAAAAAAGAAAATGGAGACAATTTGGGGTTAGGAATGGGTTAGGAGGAGGAGCTATTACCAGATTATGGTGGTAATGGTCAAAAATACAATCTCTGGGTCAAACAGATTTGGTCTCAAGTCCTGGTTCTGCTTCCTTCTTGCCTGGTGACCTTGGATGACATTCTTACCTCCTTTAAGCTCGTGTTCCTCATGCACACAAATGCGACACTATATGCAGGGAAAGGTCACTTGGCACACAGCACGCAAACATGTAAGCTGTCACTCCTCCTCTTCTCATGGCATTGCCCATTATTACTATCACTGTAAAATATTATTAGGCTTCCCTGAGTTTCAGGCACATAATGAGTGTCAATCAATGCTGTTAACATGGTTGTCATTACCTCCTATTACTGAAGCCCATGTACTTATTTCCTTAGTAATGCAGGCAGGCCTCTGCTTTCAGTCAACCTCTGAATCCAAATCTTTTCTTCCCCTCAAGTAAATACCAACCTCAGCTTTCCTGCAGTCCTTATTTGCTATTCAGTCAATAAATCCTAACAGTGGCCACAAAACTACAGGTCAGTATCTGCTTAATATCTTTCCTCCCTGGCTTTGATCGCAAAGACAAAATGAAGATTCCAATTTCCTGGTTTCCTTTTCATATGGAAAAGCTTTCAGGGGTTCTGAAAGGTCTTCTGGCCCATATTCTTTGAGGAGCTCAAATGCATCCTACCTTCGTGCTCACACATGGGCCATTTGCTTGGGATACAATGAAGAAACCAGCTCACCCTCTCATCTGTTTAAACTCCCAACACTAGGTAAGACAGTAAAGATCACAGAGAACAGCTCTTTCATGTTAAAAGAATTATTAATTCCAGCATCGTCACCAGATTTCCTTGTAAAGCATTTATTTCTCTACTCTCTGTGCCCGCTGACCAGGATCTTTAAAAGCCTGAAGCCAGCAGAAAGGAAGCAGACTTTTACAGATACATCCTGTTGGCCATTCTGGGCTCACAAGCCTGGCCCCCAGCTCCGGGCCTGTCTGTCCTGCGTGCTGGGGGAGGGAGGGGAAGATTTGGGCAGCTCTGCCTCTGCACAGAACACCGGCTCCAGGCCGGTTCATCAACAGAGCTGCACCGTGTCCAGCTTTCTCTTCAGGGAGGGCACTTGCTGGGCCCCGGGTCATTCATCTCAAAGTGACCGCGGCGGTTCCTAGCTCACTGTGAAAAGTATTTCAGTGGCCAGGAGAACTCCGACTCTGGATTCTAATTCTGGCTCACAAATGGCCCAGTCAAACAAGTTCAACACTTCTGCTGGGCCTGGCCTTACGAATAAGGAAGCAGTAAGACCAGGGCTTTTTTTGCTTATAAAACAAGACATTAAAAGGTTTACTTTGGTGCCTACTTTCTTTTTTTTTTTCCATTTTTTAAATTGAAGTATAGTTGATGCACAATCTTATTTAAGTTACAGGTGCACTGTGTAGTGATTCACAGTTTTTAAAGGTTATACTCCACTTATGGTTATTATAAAGTACTGGCTATATTCCCTGTGTTGTACAATATATCCTTGTAGCTTATTTTAGTCCTAATAGTTTGTATCTCTTAATCCCCTATATTGCCCCTCCCCCCTTCCCTCTTCCCACTGGTAACCACTAGTTTGTTCTCTATATCTGTGAGTTTGTTTCTTTTTTGTTATATTCACCAGTTTGTTGTATTTTTTTAGACTCCACATATAAGTGATATCATATAGTATTTGTCTTTCTCTGTCTGGCTTATTTCACTTAGCATAATACCCTCCAAGTCCATCCATGTTGCTGCAAATGGCAAAATTTTGTTCTTTTTTATAGCTGAGCAGTATTCCATTTGGTGCCTGTACTTTAAACAACACACCAAGAAAATGCCACTGAGCTCCAATGACCACTTTAGGTGGGCATGTGCTTAGCTCCTAACCCCTTACCCACGGACCCACTCTGTGTTCTCATCTCTAATGTTTGGAGGTTGACTGTACAGGACAAAGAAAGATAAGCCCCGTCAGCCATAAAAAGGTCTTGGAGTAGACCAAGTCTTAGAGAACTGCATCCCCTTGGGGACCCACAAACAGCTGGAAGCAGTTCTTCTTCTAATTCCTCCACCTCGTGCTGAGGTTCTCCAGGTGTGGCCCCCGAGTCCCAGCATCCCTTGGGAACTTGTTAAAAATGCACATTCTCAGCCCCTGCCCTAGACCCACTGAATCAGCTCTCTAAATGATTCTGATTCCTGCTAAAGTTTGAGAACCACGACCTAAGGCATAGAATACGTGGTAGGTGTATAGAAACTAAGAAATAAACGAATGAGGAATAAATGAAAAGTCTTCAGCTTTACTGAACCAATGCCCAGTATGACCTGCTCCCAGGTAATGGTTGAAAGACACTACAGTGCGCCCCTTTCGTGTCTGATGGATGCTGGGGCATAAATTCTAATGATCTGGCTGTGGCCTTTGCCCCCTGACCTATCTTCCACACCCCCCTAGTTTATGACACTGCCCCATGCAACATCTATCTGTTAGCTGCCTGTGCCAGGCTCTTGCTGGCTTCCACGGCTTTGAACATGCAGTCTTCCGTGGCTGGGATCTTTCCCTTTGTTCTCTTCCCCAAACCCCTACTCCTTTTTGTGCAGCTAAACCCTACATATGCTTCTGGTTTCAGCTTAGGAAGTCACCGTCTCCAGGAAGCCACCCCCCTGGCAGGTTTCCATAGCATCCTGTACATCCTCTATCAAAACTGCATCCCTCCCTATCTACACTCCTGTTTACTTGTCTTTCTCACCCACTAGCCTACACTGCACGCTCTGTGAGCCAGAGGACTTGTTTATCTTAACCACTGCCATACCTCCAGCACCTTGAACAGCGCCTGATTCATTAATCAATGAATCCTGACTATAAAATAATCTGTGTGTGTGTTTTTTTACAATAGGTAATATATACCTGTTTTAATTTATTATTGATTGATTTCATTGATTCCTAGACATGAATAATTGACTATTAGCCTAGAAAAAGAGACTCATGGATATAAAAAAATAGTAATTCAGCACCTTCTTCCTTAACAAAAAAACTGCCCCTACATCCAGTCTTTTTTTTTTTTAACATGTACACACTTCTGAATACTTGGTCTGTAGTTGAAACACCGGCCCCTGTGAAAGCCTGTGTGTACAAGCCTACTGCTCCTTTTCCTTGCTAGGTCAGAAGAAAATTGAGATTGACTATAAGATTTCCATGTGTAGGAGGATCCAGGATCACAAAAGCCTCCCTCCTATTTCATATTTGCACACTCTCCATCAATTTTAATTTTTTCCAGCTTGATTGAGAGATAGTCAAAGAGTCCAGGATGGCACAGTCCAGCACAGTACAACCCTGAGCTCCCAGCACAGCACAGGGGCCAGCGAGCCACCTCTGAGAAGCCCATGATGCTGCCAGGATGCCAGCTGATTTCACAAGACGCTGCTCCTGTCCCTGTTGCCTCACTGAGTCACAGGGCTGTACTCACAGCACATCAAAGAGTCAACCAATCTGTCTGTGGCCTGACGGAAGCCAGCCCACACACGGCCATCTCTGAGGACACCCATCCCCAGGTTTTCTCGGTTCTGAGGCATTCTGGCACCCAACTGCATACCTTAATTTTCTATAGAACAACCTGAAACCACGGGGCTCAAGGCGGAATGCCACTAGACCACACTGGTGATGTGGCCAAGGGAAGCAGATTCCTCGGTGTTTCCACCTGGGCGTTACAAGGGAAGCCTCATTCAGCCTCACGACCAATCTGTTGGTGATGATATCATCTCTATTTCACACAAAAAATAGAAGTTCGGAGGTGTTAGATCCTTTACCCCTGGCCACTGTCACTTATTCCTCAACTTGTTCCAGAAAGGATTTACACCAGCTTACAACACTACATGCAGAATGAAATAAAATGAAACTTAGTGAATGAGGAAAACAGGAAAGGCTTAACAATAAATTTAAACAATAAACACAACGCAGTTATTAGCTCCGTTTCTATGGATCCGGAGTCCAGGCATGGCCTCTGCTGAGGGTCTCACAAGATTGCACTCAAGGTATTGACTGGGGCCACGATCTCAGCTGAACCTTGACAGGGGGAGAATTTGCTTCCAAGCTCATGCAGTTATTGGTAGCATACCCATCACTTTCTAAAGGCACCGGTACTGGCAGCCTCCTCTCTGGTCTGCAAACAGGCCACACCCTTCCCAGCATAGAGGCCTGCCCTTCCCCCGCCCAAGACAGACCTCCCCACCCCCGTCCTTCCCACACACGGTGGGCTCCACTCAAAGGAGCACCCCTCAAGAAGGCTCTTCCTGTCTACCTTATTCCAAGTTGGCCACCCCGAGCCCACCCTATCATATCACACTATTCCCCCCATTCCTCTTCTCACAATTGGCAATGACCTTGTTTCTTATTTATCGCCGTCTGTCCACACTAGACTGTGAGCTGTCTGAAGGAAGAACTTTTGTCTCTCTTGTCCAGTCCCAAATCGCCACACCTACAGCAGTACCTGGCACACAGCAGGTGCACACTCGAAAGTTGTAAAAGGAGTGAATTAAGTAATTAATGAAATCCTCCTCCAAAAGCTCATGGCAAAAGCAGGATATTTAAAAACCTGAGCGGACAGTGACGGACTCTGAGAGCAGCCCTAGCAGCTCTTGCCAAGTTCTCTGACAAAGACCCGGGACCAAGTGTCCTGTCAGGCTCCACGGGGGGCCTGGAATGAGTCCCCTCGCCTCCCAGTGTCCCAGTTAGCTCAACAATGACACGAGGAAAACATTCCTCACGTCAGCCACCACCCCTGCCACTCTCATGGATAGAAAGGGCTTTACACCCATCGATGACGAAAATATAATACAGCTACACCAGACAGTCTCCTGCTTACCAAGGAGTAATCAAAGTCCCCTAAGCAGCCAAGAGAGACGCTACAAAATAATTAGTGTTTTACCTGCTACAGTGACACCCATTCAAATCTGTGTTCAAAAGCCCCATCTAATTACAATCCAGAATATAATTTTCTGAGGAGAAACACTGCAGGATTCCAGGAAGTTTATGCCGAAAATAAACTCAAAGCTAAAGTTAAAATCAAATTGAAATTACATTTAACCTTGAGCCAGGCAGGCTGTGTAGTAAAGAATTAACCTGGCCCGAAGAGAGTCTGGCCTTGGCCTGTAGCTCCTGGGGAGTGATCTCTAGGCCCCTGGAATGCACTGCTTGACAGGAGTGTCCTTTTTTGCCTGGGTGCTTTGGCCAGGAGACACTCTAACAGTGTGCTTTATGATGGGGGCTTTGGGCCATCTGATAACAGTTCCAACCTCCAGAGGAGCTGGAGACTAAAGGCATTAGCATGACCTCTCGGAGGGGCTACAGAAGGTCAGCCACGCAGGCAGCAGGCAGCAGGTGATCGAGTCCCAGTAAAAACTCTGGACACCAAAAGCTCAGGTGAACTTCCTTGAGGGGAAATACCCCATGAACAGTGTCACACATTGTGACCAAGAAGAGTCAGTGCCAGTCCATGACCCCATGGGACAGGATGGTGGAAGAGGCCAATGCAGAAATATCTATAGATCAAAATACCACACAAAAAAGATGGCAAGGCTAAACACTAGCCATCTATAGATAGAAGGTATAGAAGAGGATCCAGGAGGTCCAAGTGGCTTACAAGAGAATTGTTAGTAGGCAGAGGTGGATTCTGAGATTCAGAGGCCTGCCCCTGGCAGTCACAGTAGTAGACTCATGCATAAGAAGAGCTGACAGCTCCTGCAGCATCAAAGGTGGACCAGAGGCTCCGCTTGCTCTGACTAGTCTATTCCCTGAAAGGACAGAAATGTGTGCACATTCTGACTGTAAGTGCATAACGAGTGTGGGGATAAAGATCTAAGATGGACTTGGCATTGGGGGTAGAAGTCACAAGGAGATCAGAGAGGATGAAGATGACAGAAAGGCTAAGAAGGGAGCTAAGAAACCTCTCCCCAAAGCAGACCTTCCAGGGGGGATGCTGGGTGAAATACAAAAGGGTAGAAAAGACATCCCCCATTCCCGAGTGAACCTAAAATCCAATGCGGGCGAGAGAGAACAGCAGTGCAATATAGTATAGGCACTAAATAAGGATAAACACACTCAGCATCTCTAAGAAACCAAAGAAAAAACATTTACAGAGGCCTGGGATGAAACTTGAGCTGTGCCTTCAGCTTAAATCAATGAAGAAAATGAGGGCATCTCAGGCAGAGGAAAGACATGGACCCAGAGGCAGGAATGTGCATTGTATATTTAGATACAGTGAAGGAGTAGCCTAGGGCACAAGTAAAAAAAAAAAAAAAAAAAAAAAAAAAAGAGAGAGAGAGAGCTACTGAGTAGGGAAAACATTTTGAACTTTAAGGTTGGATTTGTAAGTGCTGAAGTCTGATCGGTGGTACAACTGAGGTGTCTACTGCCACCTGGTGTCACCTTTATTACATATTCAGAGTGGCTGCTCATCCTGAAAGCTAAGTTTGCCAAAGGAAAAATAAAAAGGCAGGTTTAGAACATCACACTTTAAAATGAACATCTCATTTGATTTAGGACCCTAGTTCTAATGGCAATTTGAGGCAAATCATTAAAAGCTGTAAACAGAAATGTTCCAAGCACGTTCTCCTTTGAAGCAAGGGAAGATTGGCTTGATTTTAATTATAGAACAGCAGTTAGCTTTATATGATTTTCTCCTACAAACAGACACACACACACATAAAGTCTGTATCCTTGCCTGCATCTCTCCTCTTGCTTTATAATAAATGATGAGTTTCCTTTATAGGAAAACACAAAGTGGGTCATCCACAAAGGCTGTGATCTTCCCTTGGAAGGAAGCCACTGGCAGCCCCCAGGCGCCAGCATCTCCGACACCGTTGTGCTGTCGGAGTTCCAGCGTTCTCCTGCACAACCTCCCACCACCTACCTCCCAGGACCTCAGTGGGAAGGACACATCTGTGAATCCCCTGGCCTTCCTTCAATTCCTTACAGCTGTAAAAAACACTGCATGGAAAGAAAAGAACATTTCCTAGACTGGGAATCCCCAGACACTTACCCAAACTGAACAAGTGAACAGAGTTTTTGCTCTGGTGAATTATACCGCATGAAGGGGAGTGGGGAGAGGAAAACAGTCCTGAGATGACGGTGGTCTGTAAAGGCCTGGGATTTGCTGCAGTTCACATTAATTTTCCTGGCTTCTCTGAAATGTGGGCCTGCCCTGACTGGAGAGGCCCGCTTTCCTAGCAGGTTACAGTCACTTGCAACTACTTCACCCAAGATTCAGGTCTGAGTTTGCTAGTGTTTCTTACACCAGCCCAAGGTTTAGGTGGTCTTCTCTCTCCCCAGCGTGACCCGCAGAGCTCAGCCCATCTCCTGGCTTCCTTGTGCCCCCGGGGGCTGCCAAGACTGGTCTCGTCAGCCTGCCCGAATTCAAGGTGGGGAGTGGATTCGATACTGGCTGCTGAGGACCGCCAGGGAGGCTATGGGGTGGGGGGCTGCTTATTCCTCCTGGATTTCCCGGTTGGCAGCCAAGACACAGATGGAGAAGGCAGCGTGAGGCTGGGGGAGGGAGGTGAAAACAAAGAAATGAGAAAAGAGACCCAAAGACAACATCTCCTCCTCAGGGAGGCCTATGTGTGAATCCAAGTATAATTGAAATGATTTCACATTCATGTTTCCACAGCATACTAACTACCTCCCTTGCTACCAGAAATGTCTCCGTGACACACCAGCGGAGGCCAATGCAGAAGATTTGCAAAGGGGATTATCTAATTTGAGGACAAGTCAATTAGCAACTCTAGGACTTAAGACACATTATCAACGTAGCCAGTTAAAATTTTTATGTGATTCATAATTAAATTATTTTGCATCCAAACATATTCAATGAGTTAATGAAGCCAATATGCTGATCACAAAGCCTTTAATTTTTACAGCAAATGAGGCCATGATGGGTGGAACTGATGTGAGAAGAAAAAATGAGCAAATCTTAAAAAGTTTCCCAAAAGAGAAAAAGAAAGTTTTGGCTAATATGTAGTCATTTCTTATTCATTTACAAAGTTTTTCAAGTTTTTAGACAATGGACAGTTTACTATTAAAAATTTTGAACTGGGTAAAAGACCAAAATAAAATAAGAGTTCTAAGTCCTAGACATCTCAAAAGTAAACTCTAATTCAGAGAAATTAGAATTATTATTTTGATCTTATAAGAAGAGCTATCTAATATTTATAATAGAATTTTCCCTCTGGAACTTGTCATATGATTAAGGAAACCCCAAAGAGGTAACACTTCCTGAGAGAAATACCTCCTTTATCCTCTCCCTTCTCTAAGTTACAAACACAATGGTACTTGGAAGGTGGCATTTGTATATTACGCAACTTTATTCTTTGTCCTAAAGGAAGTACAGATACTTCTTTGAAGGATAAGGGGAAAATGAAAGGAATCAAATTCATATACAGTTTATATATATGACCTTCCATGATATCAAGGCAAATCCCTTTAGTCCTATATTGAGTCATAAAAAAGATCACAGCCCTTAAAACACAGGTCATGACTATGTTTTAAGCTTCATTTTAGAAATTCTGCCAATGACATAAAATATACAGGTAAAGATTTACACGTGCGGAACGTGATGTGATGGCTATTTTCTTCTTTATTCTTTTAAATGTTACTTAAATGTCGTACAATGAACATATATTATTCTTATAAGACAAAAAGAACAATTTTTTTAAAGGCTTACAATGCAATCTTCACTTACCGTATTTCATTCAAGGTCACAAAAGAGAAACGGTTCATTTATAAATCGTTCTGTAGATTCATCAGTGAGACTCTATCTAATGTGTTCTCCACGATGAGCACAGGAGAAGATCTCGACAATCAGAAAGGTAAGTGGCCAGGGGTGGGGGTGGGGGGCCAGATTCTCCATAGAGAGGAAGGGACACAGGACAACAGCACACTGTGCCAGGACGGCCTGTCTATCATGGGCCAATGTGGCACCACCCGTTGACCTCAGTCCTTGGAGTAGCAATCCCACCAGGTAGTCGCTGTCATACCTATTCTAAAGGCAAAGAATCTGAAACCCAGCAAGCTACCAGGGCCACACAGCTAGAAAGTGGTGGAGTTGAGGTTACGTCCAGCTTGGCATCGCCCAGTGCATTCTCTGTCCATTGCTTCCTAAAGGCTCCCTAAGGTTTGTTCCTTGCTGGAGATCCCCTGAGAACGGAACTCCCTTTCCATGTTGACCTTGTTTCTTTTCTCCCTCCTGCCACATCTGTGCTTGGAAGAAAGAAAGAAATCCAGGATCTACCCAATATTGGCCACCCTCACTTGAAAATGCACGAAGGTGAACCTCTCGGTTGGGGAATGATATTATCAGCAAAGTGCGTGACAGTCAGGATTGTCCAGCTCTGCCCTCCTGAGCTCCCCTGCCTCTTCCAGGCAGTGGCGGGCCTGGAAGGGTGTTCTGTCCCTACACCACACACAGCAGAACACAAGCTCACCTCCCACCATACTCCATCCTCCAGACCTCAGTGCACAAAGATCCCAAGAGCATTCTCATAAGCTCCCCAAACTCGGGCATCCAGCCCCTTACACAGTGACTCCCCCGCCACCCCCCAACTGCGCCGCTGTAGCAACTTTCAAGAGCAGAAGGTTAGCATCTGTCTGGCCACCTAACAATTTCGATTCTCTCTGTTCATGTCAAAGTCGTTTCTCACGACTTCTGCCAAGGTGCTCATCATATTCCTGCTAGCAGTCCAGGGATCATAATACAAAATAAATCACCAAAGAGCGAAGAAATCGAAATTTGCAAAAAGGGAAGAATCTCTGCAGGCCTGCTCTCCAATTTTTGCTTTCAACACGTTCCTTTGAAATGGGATGAAAACCAAAGGTGTAGGCTGCTAGGGTCCTGGGAGAAGTACAGCCTTTCCTTTCTATTTCAGACAGAGAAGGGTCCAATCCAAATCCACAACTGGGGTAGGGGAGCTTCCAAAAGAAGGCTTACCCTTGTTAATCATTTAATTAATGGTAGAAGCTACAATAGCAGCCAACAGTTATCGAGCACATTGCTTGGGGGCACTGGGTTGAGCACATGCATCTATGCTCACAATCTCACTGAATCTGAACGACAGTTCTTCAAGGTAGGCTCTTTATTATCCCCAATTCCCAGATAAGCAAACTAAGGTTTAGCGAGCTTAAACAACTGTTCAAGGTTGTAAAGCTGGACTGGATTTTTAGCTCTGGGAGACCACAAGTTTCTTAATTGCTGTGCTCTATTGCTTCCCATCAGACTTTCAAGTGATGGGTATTTAGATGCCAAATGAAGCCTGGTTTGTCTGTCCAGGTGCTTAATTCACTCCAGAGTGCATTAAGAGCTTTTGATTTCAATAGACAAGGGTAAGGTCAATCTAGGGGGTGGTGCAGGGAGGAGAAAGAAGGGAACCCAGAGAATTCAAATTACATCCAGAAAATGGCTTGAAGGAACTAAACACATGAGTTGGAGCCAAATGTTGGCAGATGCAGCCATGTTCACGGATTTGTGATGACAAGGACAGTCCTTTTTCCACCCTACTTTGAGCTGACTTTATAGAACTTTATCTTTTATATCCAAAGATCAAATAAATAAAAAAAGATCACATTTAACGAGAACTAGGAGAAATAAACTGGTGGCAGTTAAAGGGTAAAAATAACTTCTCTGTGGCTTCAGACCACAGGAGCTTTCTCATTTTAAGAGGCACAGGCAAATCACTTAAACAAGGCCTTTTTGGACTGTGTTCATCTCATGTTTCCTCCCACATCCATGGTGGTTAAAGTTATATACAGTCTTAGCTCTTGAACCTCATGGAATTGTGTAGTAAATGGAAGAACAACCAGGCCAAACTCATCAACTCACAAATGCAACCTTGTAGCACAGAAGTCAAAGCCAATTCTTCTTTGTAACCAGTTGCTTTGTATGGAAGGAGGTTAATCAGAATTAGAAAAGGTTATGGAACCCACAGTCTTTTTTTTTTTTTCCTGTGTATCATTGATACATAATATAAATATTGCACTATACATACAAGTTTGCATACAGAAATGTATAGACATGTTTGCCGAATTGAAAGCAATGTTTAGCTCAGGGTTGTGAAATAGGGAATTTTTAAAATCTTTAGCACATTATAATGGTTAATTTTATGTAAAAGTAGGTGATGTCTTTATATTCACAAAACGGGTAACTTCAATGAATATGTATTGTTCGTTTAATACAATGATTAAAGTGGTTTGCTTAATACAAATGGAATCCACGGTCTTAGTGAGAGACTTTCCTTCCTCCATCCCCAAGCCCTGTTTCTACTCTCCTCGGACTCTGGACACAAAGTCTCATAGTTGGCTAAAATCCAAGGAATCCTCACTTCACCACCTTGTTTTTCATGTGCAGATGTGTTCTGGGTGAGACGATGAGAAAGACCTGATGAACTCTTCCTGAGACCTAGAATAACCAAGCTCACTCAAATACCCAAAGGCAGCCAGAGTGATTTGAGATTCCTACCTCTGCCCTATACCACTGCATTTTAGGCCAGATTTTGGGAAGCACTCCTCAATCTTAAGAGTCAAGCTAACACCTGGAAAAATCCTAGGGTGTCACTAGCTTTCCAGTGAACCTGCAGACACAGCAGAATCACTTATAGGAGACAGCTCTGAAATATGCCCTTCAATTTCCTAATTTGGGACATAATGTGGGACTGAGTCAAGATGAGATCAGTCTCAAGAGAAGAAAGAAGCAAGGGTGTTTACACTGCACTTTGGGGGCCCTTGTTTTGTACACCAAGGGAGCTGATACCCTCTGTTCCATGGTCAAGTCTACCCTTGGTCTGTAACCCAAGCCTATTCTCCAAAGCACTGGACTTACCGGTAGAAAGTAGCATAGTCCACAGTTGAGTGGCAGGTCTGAAACTCCCAGGATTTGAGTTTCTGGCATTCCCGATGGGCTCGAAGCTTTACCTTCACTGTCCCTTGACACAGTTCAGGCACTGGTTTTCTCTGGGGTCTGTTGCAGAACTCATTGGACTCCACCCTCCAGGACTCGGCAAAGTCATCCACATCAAACTTGAAGTTTCCATCTCCACCAATTAAGTCATCACGCTTATGTCCATTGTAGTTGCCACAGAGACCACAGAGTTTGCCCTTGAGGTGGGGTGCAGCCATGACTTCTACAAAACTGTCTCCATCCCACGATATTTCCAAACCTAGAGGAAAAGAGGATCAACCACTCTTGAATCCACCAATAGTTCCCAACTGTATAGATTCTTACATAGTACATATGATTATTCTCTAACAAGGAACACTAAGGATCTCACCAAATTCTTGATTACCTTTTAATTTCGCCACATCAAACATTGTGTGATATAACATGAATCACTTATTGGGGCTTAGAACTTTTTAAATGTATAAAGTTTGCCCTTATAATGATATCTTATGTACCCTACTTTGACTTGTAGATGACTACTCATTGACCATGTTACTCTAGGGTTTATATTTTTGCCCTTTTATAGAGTAATTGTCTTGGTCCAAATCATGTTTTCATTTATCCAACGACTACTACAATGCAGAAATGGAAAGACAACAAAGATGATAGTTTTTTTAATATCATTTTTCTTTATCCAATAATCCCCCCATATGATTATGCTAAGTGCCAAGTGAAAATTTCCAAATTATTTGCTACAGTGGAAGTATTAAAGTAATAAATATAAAGCTTCTGAATACATCCTCTTCAAAGGACAACACTCCTACAAATGAAAATGTTTGCCCCCTCGTTATTTTACAGTCATCTGTGAGACATGCACAGCTGTTCAATCCATGCTTCCTAGGGTTGAGATGTTATGAGCCCTAGGTTGGGGCCTCCGCGCCTGGGCTGATCATAAGCTTCAAAATTTGACTAGGCGTTGGAGGCTATCAGCCCACAGGCCAAAGTTATTCATGTGCTGGATAGAATCAGCAGGACAGTAATGTCTTGTTCACCAAGGAAACAATCTTCACTCCACAAGGTAAAGAATGTAATCTCCTCTTGGTTTGCTGAACTGACCATCTAAACAATTGGAGAATATTTCTGAGAACATTCATATTTTTCCAGACCTGCTAGCCCAAAGCTTCTAGGATTTACTCCAGCCAATGACCCCACTGAATAGTGGGATTTCTGTCACATGTAAGACAGCCAGGTTCCACTGTCACACATCACAGATCAGTCTGACCAGAAGGTCAAGAAGGAACGTTCTCATATCCATCCTGATATTGTATGTGAAGACACTGTCCATAAGACAAAGGGGAGGGTTTCGTGAAAAGTCTTTTGAGGCTCAACCCAGAGCAAATGATAACTCTGGTGTTATCATTTTCTTTATGTCTCAGGTGTGCGTTGGAAGCTTCTCTTACTGTTCTCCTGGTAATGTCCTGGCAGGGCCTGAGCCCCACAGTGAATGGTGAACTAGGTACCAGTTTGGTGGATGAGCAACAAGAGAACCTCTACAATAGGTTGAGGTGCATTTCCGCCCTAGGACTCTTCCTTACTCAGTGTCACTGTCTCCTAAGAGGGACAGCCCACAAAGAAAGCTCTGTTTTAACAGAAAAATAGAAAGTGTCCCTGCTGTGTGTTTTCAGTCTTACCCGCTTGGATTTCTGACAAAACCTAGTCTTTTTATGGCTGAGTAATATTCCATTGTATATATGTGCCACATCTTCTTTATAGCTAGTGGGAAGCAACCGCATAGCACAGGGAGGTCAGCTCTGTGTTTTGTGGCCACCTAGAGAGGTGGGATAGGGAGGGTGGGAGGGAGGGAGATGCAAGAGGGAAGAGATATGGGAACATATGTATATGTATAACTGATTCACTTTGTTATAAAGCAGAAACTAACACACCATTGTAAAGCAATTATACTCCAATAAAGATGTTAAAGTGAAAAAAAAAAAAAAGAAAAAGAATTGCTGTGATTGCCTAACAGAGAAGAAGAAAACCCTGACCTAAGTTAAAAATGACTCATCTACTTTAATTATAGAATGAGAATGATTACTACTATTACTGATTAATTAAATATTCATGAGAAAAAAAAAAACAAAACAAACAACCTAGTCTTTGATTTAATCTGTTCTGAGCCTCCGGAAAGAGCAACATGACTCTTTTTAGAAGACTTTACCTTTGTTCCTGAAGGATCAATATTAGCCTGATGAGCAAGTGTTCAGAAGATACTCAGAAGCTGGGGAGATAAGGTGGTGATGAAAAAGGAGAAAGGGGTGCAGAGGGATGGAATGGATCTTGTCTGAATATAAAATTGGCATAAGGCAATGTCCGAGTGATATAAGATCAGCAAGAAACACTCAGAGGTAAGATGCTAATGCTAATATTCCCTAAGCCAATATTCTAAAGCCAATATTCTCTTGGACGTGGTCCAAAGGGAGAGAAGCCTGGCCAAATAGCATTCCTGTGAGTAGGACACACAACTGCCGCAAGCAAGAGTTACAGATCCGCTTTAGGGAAAGTTATTGGTAGAATAAACCAGTGGTCTAAAACTGGATTTCTCAAGAAATAAACAAAGACTCATATGGAAATCACTGTATGGTAAATGAAAGGAATGGAAGCATTCTCAGTCCAAGGCAAATGGTAGAGAAGATTTCTTGATCAGGAGAAGAAGCTCGGTTCCAAAAAGCAATTAAATAGAATTGGGTAAAAAGCAGGAAAGAAGGTCATAAGAAAGTGTCTCTTGGGCTTTTGGGAATAACTGGGTGAAGAGAAGACAGTGATGGGGCATGGTGATCAGAGCAAGGACACACTGCTAGTCTGTCCCCACACTGGACTAATCTCCTGTGTGGATCTCAAAGATGGGGTCAATTCTGACAACCACAACTATTGTATACAACGATGTCTATTTCTTCATACCCCATCTTCCAACACATTATCTGACACATAGTGTATACTCACTAAATGAATGAATTACCCTGTAAATTGATACCAGGAGTCTGCAAAGCCAAAGAAATTTGTGAATTTCATGCTAATTAAGACACTGAAATAACATTTTGAAAAAAGACAAGCAAACTATAATATGATTTGTAATACACTCTCTAAGGTATAGAAGACACTTGACCTCATAAGCCTGTAACTAGGCAGCTGCCCAGCCAGAGAAATGAAGGGAGAGATCAATTCCATACAACACTCAAACTTTTAGAGCATAATTCCAAAGATTTTCCACCTTGCAAAATTTTCCAAACTACAAATCTCTTTCCTAGACAGCAGGCAAATGCTATTTTCCAAGTGCCACACTAGTTGAGAATTTACATCCAAAGGAGCTCCAACAAAATTACTGGCAATGATATAATACATTTGAGACTTCGGGCAACTGAGTTCATGGGAATTCAACTCACAGTGAACAAGCCAATCATTCTTTCTTTGCAATGGACTGCTGGTCCATGCATGCTTGGGAAGATGCAGACCCACTGTGTTTTTAATAAACTCTTCTCAAGACTCTTGACATCTCTTTCATGAAACACGGTCCCCCAAATAAGAGAATAATTTGTAATTCACTCTCTTTTCCTCCTCTTTTCTTTTTATCATTATACTAAGAGGATTTTCACAGAACAATGCTAGGCTTCGTATTGTGTAAGGATGACTTATTTGACTACAGATGCCTTTGTCTATTGCTGTATCATATACATATGTGTTTGCACAGTAACTTTTACTCTCTACATGAGTAAAATCCATGCAAAGTAAATTACAGTAGTGACAGGCAAAAAAAAATGAATAAGTTGTAATTGAAAAAAAAATTGCTCTTCCAAAAGATATTTTAAATAGGCATCTTATGAGATGAAAATGCCATGGAAGTGTTTGAGGGTTTGGGGTTAGTCCCTTCTGCAGCTGCGATGAGTTTCCCAGTTCTCTGCATGGGAAATCGGTAGAAATAACTGGCAGTCAGAAGGCCAAAGCTGAAGCACACGTCTCATGTGGGATGTGAGCAGCAGCTGCATTCCTTCCACTGTATGAAGAGCCTTCCAATTTTCCCTTCTCACCAGCGAATATTTTACCAACCTGTTTTTCACCTTTCAAGCGTGTGACCTGGCTCCAGACTACTAATTTTTTTTTTTTTTTTTTTTGGTGTGGGGATTGTTGTTCTTTTATTTTGTGGTTGTTTTTCTTTGCTTTTTTTTTTTTTTTGGTTGTTATTGTTGCTTTTGCTGCAGTCCACTTTTAAGAGAGAGGGGAGATGCAAAATCTGTAGACATACCATAGTGATGCTTAAAAATGGATAATTTTTCTGTTTAGAGTTTACACCAAAGGAAAAAAAGAAAAAAAAATATATATATATACTCTAGGTTCATCAAGTGTAGAGCTCTACCAAAAGTAAAATAAAAAATCACACTCCCACATGTTAATGCTTTCAGGTGG
This sequence comes from Balaenoptera musculus, assembly GCF_009873245.2. Classification (NCBI taxonomy): domain Eukaryota; kingdom Metazoa; phylum Chordata; class Mammalia; order Artiodactyla; family Balaenopteridae; genus Balaenoptera; species Balaenoptera musculus. The sequence goes on from NC_045793.1 coordinate 44,122,184, forward strand.
ATCTGACGTAACTCTTTCAGGTGGAGTTGATGAAGTGAACAGGTGGCAGAAAGGAAATATTTTAAGTGATTCGCTAAGTGCCAAGAGTTGGGGTGGGGGTGTGTGACAGGGGTGAGCAGAGCTTTCTCAAGCTACTGAGCCTTGTTCTGTGTCTTCTGTACTACTCCAGTTGTTATTAGGAATGTAGCTATAGCCTAATTCCACCCAAGCTACACGGCCACCTGTGCTCCGCTGGCAGACAATTCCATCATGAAGCGCTGAGTCTATAAACCACAGGGCCACAGAGCCATTCTTCCCCATCTCCCGTCTTCCAGCTGCAGGCTTGATTTAAGCTGCTATTTTGAAGAAAGTACCCTTTGATCACATAAGCTTATGAAAAAAAATTATGGAGGAAGAACAAACACTCAAAGGATATACTGTGATATTTTAGATAGGCAATCAATAGGTAATAAAAAGAAAATATCCCTAAGGGGTAGTACAAACTGAGATTGGTAGACCAGAGTGGAAGAGACTATTGTCTGGAAATGGAATTGTTCCATTCAAAGGATAATCGCGAAGCAAGTTTAGTGCCCAAAGAAATACAGTTCCTCCCTAGCAAGCAGAAAGCTTGTGCGCTCCGTGTGATACAGGAAGTTGTTCAGCTGGGTATTAAGGGCACATAAGTTACTTGCATCATGGCAAGAGAGACAGAAAAAGAAAAGAAATTGTAAACCTGAGTTCAAGGCCTAGAAGAGTTAAATTCACTAACCTAATTATGGTATTTATGATATATTATTATTTTCTTAGCAGCCTTATCCTTTTGGTCATTTTTGCCATGTGAAATCCTTACAAAGAGTACACTTAGGACTTCCCTGGTGGTCCAGTGGCTAAGACTCTGCACTCCCAATGCAGGGGACATGGGTTCAACCCCTGGTCAGGGAACTAGATCCCACATGCCGCAACTAAGAATTCGCATGCTACAACTAAAAATCCCGCGTGCCACCACTAAGACCTGGAGCAACCAAATAAATAAATAAATAAATAAATATTTTTTTAAAAAAGAAAGAAACAAACAAACAAAAAAAGAGTACACTTATTCCATAAGGTATTGTCAGCTGTGACAGGAACAGTATTGAAACCCCTCAACTGTTAGTAATATCTGAATATCCAGAACCCCTTTGAGAATTGGGTCGTAGATGACTAATAATTTCCATATCAGTAGAATCCACTGTGTTCACCTGGCTTGCAAACAGATAAGCAAGGTGCTTCTAATTATAACTGTGTGTAACAATGGGTCATTTTGTGTACATTTTACATGAAGCCACAAACCGTCGCTTCCTTCAAAGGGATGAGGTGAGGCCTACATGTGCAGAGCGGCATGTCATTTGAATGCAACAACAGGTGTCTGAATTTTCTGGGGTGGATTAATCCCTCTAAAGTTGAATGAACAGAGCTCTTCACATCTACCACTTTCAAAGTGAACAATGGGAATCTTCCCTTCTTTATAGAATGTCCCAATACATTAATATTTAACATTTCTCAAATAAAAGCTCCCTGGGCTTCTCCTTGGCTTCCTGCCTTTGTTTAGCTAAGCTGGCATTCCATCGGCTCAAATCAATTTACCAAATATATTTTGGCTTGAACAGAAACAATTAACAGGGTTCTGAAAGTGCCGTGGAGAACAGTCTCTGCAGTCCCTCAGAAGTGCCTGCTCTATCAAATGTTTCCCTTTCAATCCATATTAGCTAAAGAAACTGGAACCCAATTGATGTTTTTACACTGTTAAATTCTAATCAGTGCAAAAAGTAAGCAATATGCTGATTTCCTCAAGTATCATGCTTAAAGAAATAGCATGTGCCAGGAGGACATGCAGTTCCAAATCCAACTGACAAACAATATGCATTAACCAAAGGCAGCATGGAAGGAACCATACATGATATCATATAAACTGTGTAAACGAACTGAATTCATTCTTTGGGGCTGAGAATGAAGGATTGATTTCTGCTTCTAAGATGTCTCTCTAAGGCAGCACCTCACAGACAAAAATTTGAGCCTCACTGAACGCCTAGGAGTAACCTACTAGCAACTATGAACAGTTTGGCCTAGGGGGAATGTATCTGCCCCTGGAGGGGAAACACAGAGTCCAGGGGGCCTCAGGCAACATGTGATGCTGAGAAAAGGCCTCAGCGGCCAGCTGCCTGTGCCCACGCCTGGGGGAAGTGCTTTCAGAGCAAGCATCCTAAGTGTCCTCCAGCAGGAGCCAGTGGTTCTACCCATCAACTCAACGAGCATCCTGCCCCGGGTCAAGGATGGACAGGACTGCTGGTCACACCGTCCACCATCCGCACTCCCATCTTCACACCCACGCTTTCGCAGTTTGCTTTTGAGGAGTCCCTCCTTCTTGGACAGATGCTAACAAGGAAACACTCTTTCTCACAGATGTGAAACTGCACATTACTGGCTGAGCTGGGAAAGACACAACTCCAAGCTAGACATCAATGGCCTAAAGTAGCAACAAAACATGAGAAAGAACCACCGCTATGTCTGGAATGAGGATGGAAAGGCACTGGATGTCGACGGATTGCAAGACTGGTGTAACTGGTGTCAGACTGCAAGGCTCCTCGGTGTGCAAATTTCTCCAGCTGTTTTGTGGCATCTCGAGCGTGAGGCCACACCTGCGGCTGGAATACTGCTCTGCCTCCGGTTTTCCTCCGCGGAGGAGGAGCAGCTGCAGCTCCTGAGCACGAGTTGGTGAGACAGAGGGAAGAGCCAGAGGTACACAGAAGGCCCGTGCTTCTAGAAGCCCACCTGCTTTGGTCGTCACTTTCAAGAGGTAGCCGTCCAGGTCGATGTGAAACTGCGGCGCGTGGCAGGGCAGCGCGATGCGCGAGCCGTTCCAGCGCACGGTCAGGTGCTGCTGGAGGCTGACGGTGCCGGCGCCCAGCACCAGGTCCACCGACTTGGTCCAGGAGAAGGAGCGGGTCCTGCGCGCATCGTTCTTCACCAGCACCTGAAAGGGCGAGGCAGGGGAGGAGCAGTCTTTTGTCAAAACGTACTGACACGTCCCCTGAAAGTTAAATGTCCGTCCGTCAAAAGTGTTGTAGTGGGGATCTCCGAATACCGTGCAAACGCCAGGCTCTGCGGATGAGTGAGAGACAAAAGCAGGTCATAAACCGAGCGAAGGATTCAAAGAGAAATCAGGGGTCCCTGCAATAAACCTGATAGGGGCACCTGCCAGGTAAAGGGAAGGCCTTAGCAGAGGTGCACTAAGGAAAATCGACTTAAAAGAAAATAAATAAAAAGTTTGGTTGTTCTAAAAGTTTGTACCAAACCTCACAGGACAGGTAATACTTCTGGTGCTTTTATACTTAAAAGTTATTTATAACACTTCTGAATTCTTAAAGCATCTCTATTTTAGAGACTTGATATGCTTCTATGGTCTTAATGTCAAAGACAGAGAAATGAAACTAGGATAATTTTATAAACAGAACTGGCCTAATTTCATAACCCATATAAACAAGAACAAAAATATAAATAAAAGGCAGCAACATAAATGACAATACACCAAAGCATTAGTATTGTTTCCATTTAACTGATTCAAAAAATTTGGAAACATGGTATTCTCAGTGTTATTCACGGTCTTAGAAAAGTATTATATTCAACACTCATGTATTTCTAAGGACAGATAAATAGAACTGCCAAACAGATACATGTTTAATATTGTTAAGAACCAAGACACGGATAAAGTTGATAGTCTCCGTGTATTTTCTAGAAATACAAGACTCCTATATTTTCATCTGTGTATCAAAATCTAAAGTTGGATAAAGAATCAATTGTAAAACCCATCATTTAATAAGTTAAAGAAATTCCAATGAATTCATCACTTCAAAATACCACTAATTCAAATACTTATGAGACCCAAGTAAAGTTTTACACTTTAGGGCATTTCAAAGGTTTATACAGAAAACTAAATATCATTTCTTTTTTTAAAACAAAATTTGGCATTAATTTGTTTTCTATATAAAGATATTTTATCTGTTTTTAAGAAGGCATAAACAACCAGGAAATGAGAAATTCATTTAGAGAAATTAGCCCACATGATGAAAGAACTAAAATAAAAAGATTGATTTCCAGAACAGGTCAAGAGTATGAAACTATTCTATACAAATAATTGCTCTGAATACGTAACAGAAGAATTAAGCATCAATACAGAGTAAGGATGTGCCAACTGATCTAACAGGACCAACTGGATCCAAGGCAAACATTTGCTTTTAATTTCTAAAGCGTTTGGAGAGTAATGTTGTTTTATGATACATTATGTCATTTCATATGTCAGTTTCACATGACTCCATATAAATCATATGTATTGGGAATTTCGTAAATTAATTACTTGTTCTAAGTTAGCTTTCCTTGTCAACATTTAATAGAGACTCACAGAACAGATTGTTTCTGGTATGTAGGAGAGTTTCAATGAACAGATACTTCAAGGAATATAAAAAAGGCACTACTTGGGGGAGGAGGGTGGAAGAAAAGGGTGGGAGAGAAAGCTTTGAAAGTTCACCAGCAACATTTTAATTCACCCGCCATTTCGATTCCTTTCTTATCCTTTTTTATGGTGTTCTTTCCTCGTGACTCCAGTTTTACTCAGTTTGTTGCTCCACACTGTACCCCAACCTCACCTTCTTAATCCTATATCCCCCCAACTAGCGTTCCCACCTATCTAATCACCCCATACTGCATTTTCCAGTCCTTTCTCCATGTGATTACTTCAAAATTGTCCTATCACACATTGCTCTCACATTCTGACAAATGGAATCCTTCCCTGGGATGAAGATGGTGCTTTTTGGTTGACAGGGAGCAAGGCAGTTCTTTGGGACACCTCAAGTTGGCATCAGGAGAATTATAGTTCAAAGTTAATGCTACCATGTGCCCCCAAAGAACTAAATGTTAACCTGACCACCAGATGCACCAAATTCAAGAAAAGGGCTTTTTCAGAGTTTTTAATGCCACATACTCGTCAAGAGAACTCAGAACCAATCAATGCTTTTGAACTCTTGAGTTTGAAATAGATGGACCTCAGCTGGCAAAGGCCAAGGCACAAGTGAAGGAGCTGAAATTATATTCCTGAGAAATCCTCTCTCAGCTGTGAGCAGGCACAGGGCATGCCTACACCTTCTGTCCAGAGTCTGTAGGGAACAACATACAGCTTCTCCAGGTGTTCTGACCCCAACTGCATCAAAATGATAACTAACACAAACAGTAACAGCTAACGTTTACCAAGAATTCACTACATACCCTAGCACTATTCTTCATGCCTACTGATCATGGACACATTGTAAGAAAATGGATATTTAGATTGTCTCCTAACATTAAACAAATAGCTAAGCACTTGGTAGTAAATCCATAAAATGAACTATTATCTAGTCATTGAAAAAGTCTGTAAATAATGTTCATGATTGAAGAAATGCTTATGCCATATTAAGTGAAAAATAGGAAACAAAATTCTATCTATAGGATAATCTTGACTGTGTTAAAATAAATATCCAAACACACACATACCCCAAAATTGTGAACTGAGATTGTTTCTTGGTGGTAGAACAACGAGTGAAAATTTTTTTCTTTCTGCCTTATGTTTCTGTCTTCATTTTTGTTGTCCCTATGTTTTGTTTTTAAGAGTCAAATGTGGGGGGCTTCCCTGGTGGCGCAGTGGTTGTGAATCAGCCTGCCAATGCAGGGGACACGGGTCCGAGCCCTGGTCTGGGAAGATCCCACATGCTGCGGAGTGACTAGGCCCGTGAGTCACAATTGCTGAGCCTGCGCGTCTGGAGCCTGTGCTCTGCAACAAGAGAGGCTGCGATAGTGAGAGGCCCGCGCACCGCGATGAAGAGTGGCCCCCACTTGCCGCAACTAGAGAAAGCCCTCGCACAGAAACGAAGACCCAACACAGCCATAAATAAATAAATAAATAAATTGCTAAATTCATTAAAAAAAAAAAAAAAGAGTCAAATGTGGGTACATGTAGATAAGGTCAATTATGTGACAAACCAAATCCTCAAAGAAGCAACAGAAAATACACTGCCTATAGAATGGCCCTGGGGCCCTAGGGAAATCTGAGCTTACTCATAGCTGGGCAGGAAGCTGTGAGGGACATCCAGGGAGACCGGGCAAGGGAAATCATGTGTGAGCAGGGCTGTCAGGAAAGATATTTTTCAAGAGGCCATAACTTGTGGAAGAGAAGGGTCTGGAGATCAGGATGATTTCTCTGTATAAGGGCAATATAGAAGAAGCCAACAAAATTTCATGATGAGGAAGATGCCTGAGAATTATGGGTTGCATTTGGGACATTTGTATCACAAACTAATATAATTTTGAAACCTTGGCCCTTTTTCTTGGCACCTCAAGGTCCCCACACCAGATCCTCAAGGTCTCCACGCAGGAGCAGCGAACACATGCACGGAGAATGACGGAAAGTGAGAATATCAGGGTTAAAAAATCTGCCTCGCTGAAAAGGGAAAAAAACTATAGAAACACTTAGGGGGCAAAAATGAACACTGTATCCTCATATAATTTTTGTTCAGCAGACCCAGTGAAATGGGTCACGGTCCAAGATGTTCTGATGTCCGGTCACACTCTTCTGGAAAGCCTGGAGTGGTAGTTAGAGCTCAATAAACAGACCCTCCCATAACTATCCTTGCCTGAATATGTTTAAGTCAGAGGATGGAGAGAAAAAGCCAGTTTACAAGCAGTGGTATGTGTTTTCATAGTCTTTTAAGTCAAATTATCAGACGTCATTTTTGTTTTGGTTTGTTTTCAATAATATGTATACAATGTCTAGGCACTGGAAAAAAAAAAGAGTAGAATATTAAGAATGTTTTTTTCTCTTAGGTAATGAAATTATGTGTGACATTTATTTTCCTCTTTCTTGTTTATGTGTATATACATTATTATTTACATTTACATTTTATTATTTATAATCACTATGTATACCCTTGGAATAAGGACATTTGTTTTAAAAAATTAAAAATACTGGATTAAAACATATCTCTTTGATGTTACCTACTTTAATAAGACAGCTATGAGAATTAAGAGAGTCAGGCTGCTTCTGAAAACAAAATTCCAATGTTTTTCTCTTAACCTCATCAGGTACATTTATTTCTCCCGTGGGTATATTTATTCTAATAAGATGCCTTCCTTCTGAGGACAGTGATTATTCTCAAAACATCCGTCAGCGAAAATTAAGGGAAAATTATACAACCTCATGTCATAAAAAATAAGAGAAATTGAGAAGACTCTAACCCCCTTCCCCCAAAACACAACAAAACAAAAACAGAAAAGCATAAGAATAAAAAAAGTATCATTCACGGTTCCGTCAACAAGAAATAATCACTGTTTACCATTTTGGGGTGGGTGTGTGTGTGTCTGTGTCTGTGTTTGTGTACAAACACATAGCTAACATAGCTAAAATTATCCTGTACATGAAATTTTATTTCCTCTTCACTTAACGTAAGATTTCCCCAGTTACTAAAGTCACTTTGAAAACACAGAAAATGACTTTCATCCTCAGTCCATTATTCTCTGCAAAGAGAATACCACACCACCACACAGATCAGTACCTTTCCAGAGTAGTGTTCTAACCATGAGGAAGGTCTATCAAATGAAAAACATGGCTTTAAACTTTCCTCAACATAAACTGCAGTAAAACGGGCCCTGTGGGACTTGGGCGCCACTGGGTCATGCAGGGGCTCCCAGGAATCCCAGGTGGGTAAGAGCCGTGATAATACCAAGTTTGGGTCAAGAACCAGGAAAGGCTGGGGTTAGAAACGCTGCCCTGAACACAAGCCCTTATGCTGTTTGTCTAGGCTCCTCCTGACACGATGTAAGCCTCCAATATAAACAGGCTGTGTGTGACCCAGCAGGAACTGAACTTCCCCACACAAGAGGTTCTGGCCTCTCTCAAGAGGTGTCCCTGACAGCTGCTGCCCCCAGGGGACCTCAAAGCCAACAGAAGCTCCACCAAAGGGCACCTGGATTCCTTTCAGATTTTACATCCTTGGCTTCTTAAATCAAAACTTAATCTGACTTTACTGTGTGAATGTGGGGTTAGGTCATAGCGGGTTTCTTTCCACCCATCCCTAATCCATGAGACAGACTTACAAATCTACAAATAAAAAGCTGATTTTTTAAAAAAGTTGAGTAGGCACCTGAAACTAACACTTAAAAAAAAAAAAGGTTTGGTAGGGATACTGTTAAGACTGTAAATTTCTTTTCACATCATTTCCATAACCTCATATCCTCACCAACTTCAAACAGAAGAGAACAGAGAGCATCCTTACCTTCGAGACCTAATTTGAACTAAATTTAAACCTAAAGCCGAGGCTGATGTCCTATTATGGCCTCCCCAGCTGAGCCCAGGGCTTCCCCACCTCTCATCTTGGTTGGTGCAGTGGCCTGTGCCTGCCCCACACCTCAGTGCACAGCATTGGACTTCATCAGCTCCTGGCTCACGTGCCAACCTTCCCCACGCCTCAGCCAAAGTCACTTCTCTTTCCTGTAAGTCCCCAAAGCACAACTGACCACAGAGCTCATCTTTTCTGGGACTTTTCTTAAATTCAAATACTCTATCTTATAGTCACACTATGTTTTTCAGTTTGAAGGTTTAAGGTTAAAGGTTAAAAATATGGTCATCAAACCCACAGAACGCTTACGATAAATCACTTTCCACCCAACTACAGCTTTTAGTTGTAATGTATCTTTAACTCCTAAAACAGGCCTTCAACTCCTTACACGTAAATTTTGTGTATACTTCTCAGTGCGTGGCACACTGGCTTGTATATTGGAGGATCTACATTCATATATATGATAAATGGATTCATCTGTGCATTACTCATAGCAATGCCTGGTATAATACATATTAGGTATCAAATATTTGTTAAATGAATGGGTTAATTAATTAAAGAATAAATTTCAGTGGAAAAAAATAAACTGCCCACACTGAACTCACTAAAATAGTTAAGTGTAATAAATGGTGTACAGCAGGTAATTCAACAGAATTTTGCTTAATCAAGTAATTAATTGAATAATTAACTAATGCTCTCAGGACAAGGAATTAAGGCTGCAGATGAAATTAAGGTTGCTAACCAGCTGACCCTGAGATGGGGAGATTATCCTGGGTATTTATCTCCAGGCAGGATAAATGTTATCACAAGTGTCCTTATAAATGAAGGAAGAAGGCAGGAAAGTGAGTGTCACACAGTGATGCAGCATGAGAAGGACTCAACTTGCCATTGCTGGCTTTGAAGATGAAAGAAGGCTTCAAATCAAGAAAAATGGGCAGCCTCTAGAAGCTGGACAAGGCATGAAAACGGATTCTCCCCTAGAACCTTGAGAAGGAATGCAGTCCTGCCAATACTGTGATTTTGACCCATTCAGATTCATTTCAGACTTCTGACCTCCAGAACTTGTTAAGATAATAAATGTGTATTGTTTTTAAGACACTAAATCTGTAATAATTTGTTACAGCAGCAATAGGAAACTAATAAATCGAGCAAAAGTCAAGGCAACTTGGTCTGGAGTGACTAGGTTACACCAGGTACCATGCCAGATGCTTTCCATATTTTCACTCTCTCCTTTAATCCTCACTACTTCTCTACACATGGTATATACTATTACCCTAATTTCTTAGCAGTGAGTCTGGAGAGGTTTCCTTGTTGCCCATGGTCACCCAGCCAATAGCAGTAAAGACAGAGTCCAACCCAATCTCTGTGGCTTTGAAGCCAGTGCCTCCCACACCATGACTTGATGTTTCCATTTACACCCTATACCACAGCATCCTACGCAGTCATTGTTGTTAACAAACTGGGATTAGAGAGCTTTTGGGGAATCTGAAGAAATGTATAGACACTCTTCCTTCCAAGTGCACATGAGTATATCCACTCAAATGTAGAGGCTCACAGACACCTTTTCCTAAGACTGATCAATGACCTCCTAAGAGTTCATGAACTTCAGTTTAACGACACCTATCTAGAAGTTAATTAAAAACAATATTACACGGTTCTCTCATTTAATGTGTTTACATTTCATCTCCCCAACCACATTACAAGTTCCTAAACTCAGGGTCTGTATCAGCTTTTTATCCATGTCCTGCAGGGCACCTTCCAGAATGCTGGAAATTCATTGGGTGTTAATACAAACTTGTTATAGAAGATGCATTTTTGCCACTCTATCATCCAAGCTCTGACCTTAAAATGTCTGCTCTCTTTAAACTAGAAATTGCTATCTATCAGTAAAGAGAACTTCTTACCTGAGTGAAAAGATGGGTTTCACATCTCTAAATTAACCTATCTTCCAGCTTTAAAGCCACCTTAGAGCTTTGTGAACATTAAGTAAGCTGCTTAGAAGACAGTCCTGGGTTTGAATCCCAGTCTTGCTACCCAATGACTACAAAATCATGCGCACACTACCTATATAACCTCAGTCTGTTCACCTGTAACATGGGTTGAAGAACAACTACTTTGCAGGGTGGTTATAAAGACAAAGATAGCATTGCAAAACTGCCGAAAGCATAATAGATGCTTAGACAGTAGTCATTATTAGTTGTATTATTATAAATGCTATGCAAATCTAGCAAGTAGATACCCACTGCCGGCTGAAAGAGGGCTGGATAAGACTGTAACATACTTATAAAATGTAAATGTGTTGAAAAGACAATGTGAGTTTAGCTCGTCTATAAAAGACATACAAATGTAGATTTGGGGGTAGAATGGAGTAAGCCGCTAGACCAAAAGAAGAATGTTAACAAAGTCGTGGACATGGGAAAGAAGGCAGTTTGCACAAGAATAGCAGGAGACTGATCTGCCCAGAGTGGGTAGTTGCTTCAGGAGATGTAAGACATCCAAGCCGTCTAAATAAATTGGCTTGAGATTTATTGCCAGCCTGAGAAGATTTAAATGTATTCCAGATAACCAGCGTTTCTTAACATGTTTCCTATGAAACATCAATCCTGCCTGTTACTCTGCCAAAATAAGTAGAAATAAAAAAACCTCTGCAGCCCAAATTAGCTTGGGAGGGACTCTACACTCCATCATCCTCCTGCAAGTCTACCCTGCACATTGGCATAGAAAGGGCTCTGCGAATTCTGCAGTGAGGAAACAAATTTCAGTTTACTTGACCCAGCATTTCCCTAATGTGGTTAATAACAGAACCTTGTTTTGAAAATATTACTCATTACTATCCCTCAGCACTAGAGTTTTATAAAACAAACTTTGGGAAATTCTGAGAGAGACCAGTGAAGGAAGCCGGTATTGGTTTCGTGAAAGCCAAGTTTGGGTTCCGACAGTGGTATGCAGAAGGGGCTGACGGAGAAAAGACAGAGTTTAGCTGCAGGCAATAGAATGAGGCTCTGGCTGCCGTGGGAATGGGAAAGAAACTATTTATTAGAAAAAAAACGCAAAGAGACAATCAACCAGACCTGACGACTGATTATCAACAAGGGAGAGAAATGCCCAAAGTATGAGAAATAACATTGACTCAAAACCTGTGCAGCTGGGATAAAGGGGGTGCCAAAATTCAGTCAACAGATAGGGGTTGGAAACAGCCATTAATCTCTCCATCCAACTCCCAACCCAGATAATTTACAGAGTCAAAGGTAGCAACTGTTAATCAACTTCAAATATAGTCCTTTGTGAAAGAAGAATGTACTCTCCAAAAAAATTAGAAGCTGAGACCTACCATATTCGTATCTTGTCAAGAAGTCCTATGTTAAGGACCTGGAAGTTTGGCCAAATGTGAAACCAAAATGAGAGAGTAACTGCAGATGCAGGCAGGGCTGTGAGCTCACAGGATGAAAAGGTGTAAAGTAAAAGCAGAACAGATGTGTGTACTAAGGAGAGATATGAAAGGGCAGAGCAGAGGAGAGGAGCAATGGTTGGGGGTGGAGAGCATTAACCAAGAAGGGGACTGCAATAAGGAAAAGGATGATACTACTCATAAATATGAATTTCACATCAAAGGGAACCACCGAGTGCAGCTAATGAGTCATATCTCCAAACTCCCAAGGAAGGTTAGAATTCAAGTATTGTAATCCGAAAAGCTGAAGAGGTTAAGTGACCTCAAAAACATAGATAAGGTTTTAAAAGGTGAGCAAATACAACTGCTTTCAAATAGAAGCCCTTAATCATGTACAGAAGAAAGAAATTGGCAAACTTCATATATATTTGGCGGTAAACCTCTGAAATGAATAAAAATGTAGTCAACAAAGAACATATAATAGTGCTTAAAGTTTGGGCTTTGGAGTCACATGGACCAGGCTATTGGCTGACCTCAACTTATTTAATTTCTCAGACCCTCAGATCTCTCATTTGTAAAATGGGTATAACAATAGCTTCCACTGCATGGATCATTGTGAAGATTAAGTGACAGAACGCATGGAGAGCATTTATCACAATGCCTGACACAGGTTTACATTCAATAAATCCCGGCTGGTAATAGGAGCAATTGTAGTGGCAGCAGAGTAGCAATTTTTTGTTGTTCTTATTTTATTCAGAGGAGATGTGACCTCCAGAGAGGTATAAATCTGCCTCAGCTTTGCATACAGTAATGTGTAATTTATTATACAGTTTTTCCCACAAAGTATACTTCTCAGAGTTTGGGATTTGTATTCTTTGTTTTGTCACTTAGGGGTATTTTAGGTGCACCACTGCTAAGAGGTTTTGGTCACAAGTTTCTTTAAAAACTGGGTATTCGCATCTTCCTTGAGATTCAAGATGACAGCCTTGGCTAAATGTGTCAGATGTCTAATAATGAATTTATACATATCTTTATGTATAAAATATATTCTTTCAAAATTAGGCAAGAGAGTAACTTTTAACTGAATGATTTAATAATGGTATATCTATATTAAGAATACTTTCCCAAGCAAACATCCAGGGAGGCCATATGATATTACAGAATGAATACTGGAGAAGGAGGTAAAAAAATGCAGGTTTTCATTGTAGCTCTTCAAGTTAATACTACTGTGAGCCTCAGTTTCCTCACCTAAGAAGTAGGAAGGTTGACCTCATAGTTAAGGTCCATTCATTTATACAATTCCATGGTGCTAAAATGATGATGAGCTTGACTGGCAGAGCAATTCTGCTCTTTCTTACTCCCGATGGAATTTATACACAGTGATTTCAAACTTAAAACTATATGTATTTTATCATTGTAAGTAAGAAATTTGGGGAGATCTTCACTTACTGATGGAAATACCTCCACCTTGAGTTGCCAGAAGGAAAAAAAATACCTGGAAAAATGAGCAGACATGGAAAAACCACGCCAGTTTGATTTGTCAGTGAGCACAGAGCACACCAACTGTTCTGGACCTGAGCAGAAAGGTGGAGGTGTCACCAGGTAGATGAAAGCGTGGGCACTTGAGTCCACCTTTCTCCCTGGGTGGCGTGGAGGGAAACACTCTCAAATTGGAAACTCTTCCTAAAATCCTTCTCCAATCTCTAATCCCCACCAGTTGTAAAGCCCTTCGGACCTTCTCTTCCCTTCCTAACTGCACCTGGTTGTCAAACCGAACAAAATGACTAAGAAGTCAGTGGTAGAAACTCCAGCCCAGGCCCTGGGGCCAGACTTCATTGGAGGAATTTGGGCTCTACTACCTACCTTGGGCATCGTTCTTAACCTCTAAGCCTCAGTTCCCTCAGCTGTAAAATGGAGCTAGTAACATTACTTGACCATAAAATGGATGTGAGGATCAAATAAGATAGCCCTGGACAGTGTTCGGGCTGTTTATTAATATAAATAAATATTAGCTGCTGCTGCTATTACAATTACTGCCATTATTGTTCCATGATGATGATTGTTAACTAAACAGTCAGAACTTACGAAGTTACTAACACCCTGTAGAAACTGACAATAGGTGGTGGATAATAACCCCTAATAACCTCAGGCTCCTCCAACTTTGCATCAATTTACAGCCAGAATATTGAAGGTAACAGTATCCCTTAGAACAGAGCAGCATATAAAATGGAAAACAAACCGATTTCCTCACACCCTTCCAATGTCGCTTCTGCCTGCGTGGGGTTTCCCAGCCGCCACAGGCGGTACAGTTGGGTTTTATTTGCCACCCGTCTGCTGGTTGGGCCTTGGGAGCTGTGACAAACCCACCTCCAGATGCTGGAGGCCAACTTCAGTGGCCACTTAGCTTAACACCTCCTCCTCCTCGGCAGGGCTAAAGTCAACACCACAAACTCTTATTCTACAAGCATCTTGAGCTCCGGTTTCAAATTTCCTTGCTTTCCTGAGTTAAAGACAGACTCTTGGCATTAAGGGACCTGGAGTTGCTTACAGCCTCGGAGGCTCAAACACAGAATTACTAATTTGCGGAACCTCTGTCAGTGGAGATTTCTCATAAAATGGGCCCTGAGGTCACTGCTTCATTAAGTTGTTGCATTCCCCTTCCTACAACCACTCTTTAATTGGAGATCGCTGTAGGGATGCTCAGGGACTTAAAAAAGGCCTGCTAAGACCAGGCAGGGCAATTCCACTGTGCCCATGGTAGGTGCACACAGCAGGCAGGGCCCCTTTCGGACAGCAGGCACCCCAGTGCTGCGCACAGCTGGAAATCTAACCCTTGGGGGTTTTAAAAAGTCACCTGGCAACTGTGAGCCTCCTCATACCCTGAGTTGCTGAAATCTGATATTTCCTGTTACTTGTGGGACATGTAGTTGAGGTTATTTCAATTAAACGCACATCTGTGCTCAGAATACCCTACCCTCCTCTGTGTTATGCAGTCGTGAACTTTGTTTTGGGGTTGGGATTCTGATGGTGAGGACTGATGTAGCTACAGGCACAGCTTAATGAATCTGTAAGACCGGAGATGGGCATCCATGTCTGGACTGCCTTTGGTTGCCTCTGGTCTTGTAGATGGTTAAGAGACTAAATTCTTTCTTAAAGTCAGTCTCTCTTTCCCTCCCTCTCTCTCTCTCCACACACACACACACACACACCCCAACACACACACACACACCTCCCTCTTTTATCAGGGAAAACTTTGCCACTAAGTACTATTTCCATGTCTGAAAACAGACATTCGGCCAGCAAAGAATTTATCTGATTCAGGTCTCTGTTGGGTGGCTAGGTCAAGATTCCACCTACTGTTTGCTAACACACAGTAAGATAACATTTCACACAAACCAAGTGCTATACATACAACAGACAGTGGCCTTCTTGGCCCCCAACTCATGATCCCATCACACTCAGCTCAGGGAAAGCAGGACTCGCTTTAGGCTATAGCTCATACTTGGGCAGGAAACAGCATTTGCACCAAAGCTTTATAAAGTTTGTTTAGCTCACTTCAAATATTTTACTTTAAATAAATCATCTAAACAAAATTTAATTCTTTTCAGTTGGAAAGAGAGAATGTCCCATGTTATTAAAAGACAGTAATCCTTTTCATACTTCCTTCAGGTCTGATTTTAAAAGGACTTTTTTTTTTGATAGAATCATCATTGGCCTTTCAGACCAACCCAAAGACCACTGTACTATAAGGAATATAACAATGTTGTGCCTCAATTATTGCTTATTACCTACAAAATTATAAATTACTGTTATCACTGACTTGCAAAGAGAAGACTAAAAATGTTCTACACGTTTACTTTGAGTTTTCTCTTCACTATTCCTTTCAGAGGTCTGAGAGAGCGCCAAACACTACCAAGACAGATTAGGCCAGTCAATAAAGCAGGAATTCTGTGGGATTTTAGAAACAGGCAATGCAATGTCACTGTTGGAAACAATGCAACACTCATTTCACTGCAGATAACCAAAGTAAGTTTTAGATTTGAAGCTATGTAATCAGTCCATTTTATCTGTGTATGTACGTATATATATCTAAGTATTTATTCCTGTCTCCTTCCAAAAGAGGACTGGAAGTAGTTTACACACATACATGCTAAATAATCCAAAACACATAAAGATAGTAGACATATAAGACGAAGTCAGGAGAAAGTTTATTACTCAAGAACCATGTGCTGTTAGAGATGGGGTACAAATTTATTTCTAGCTTCCTAGCAACTAAAGCAAAGATGGTTTAGTTGACTTGAATCGATCGAGATATAATATGCCTTTATAATTTTTTTCTAGGGCTAGGCAATGAAAATATAGAAATACATTCAATTAAATCCAGAGGCTTCTGCTCTGTTTTTGTTTTTGTTTTTGTTTTTGCCACACCGTGCAGCATGTGGGATCTTAGTTCCCCAACCAGGGATCGAACCTGTGCCCCCTGCAGTGAAAGCAAGGAGTTTTAACCACTGGACCACCAGGGAAGTTCCCCCACCCTGTCACTTTTTACATCAGCAAAGGTCAGCCTCACTTTACCCTCCTGCTTCATCTAATCACTGTGTTAAGAGTCAAGTTACTGTTACTACTACCACAGGTGATTACTTCTGGATTCACCTACACTGTTACCCCTGTTTGGAGAACCAATGCTTCTCAACCAAGGGTGATGTTGCTCCCCAAGGGACATCTGGAAATGTCGGGAGACATTGCTGGGAGGCTACTGGCATCTAGTGGGTAGAGGCCAGAGATGCTGCTAAACATCACACAATGCACAGGACGGCCTCCACCACCAAGAGTTATCTGGCCAAACTATCAGCAATCCTGAGGCTGAAAACTCTGCAGTAGCTAATGGGGTATATATGTGCATGTGTGATCTTGTTTGAATGAGACAGAAATTGGTCATTTTTCTGGTTTTAGAACACACTAGCCTTAGTTTGGACTTCACCCTTCGTTTGTCTGCTCTAGGAACCCATATACCAGAAGAACTTTCATAATTGACGGAGGAGGAAAAAACGAGCTCTAAGGTTTGTTCTGGATCTTGGGTATAATGACAAAGGAATTTCAAAATAGGAGGTCTTTTGGCCACAGGTAAAGGACATTGGAATAAGTCTACCTGAATGTGCTATGAAAATCTGGGCATTGCTTAAAAAAACTGGAAGTCATCCCATCTCATAACTCGATCTGAATAAATAAACCTCTACAAATAGAATGTGTTTTACAGCATTGATGGAAGAGCTGCTGGAGAGCAAGAGAGAGTAAACAGACGGAAAGAACACCAAAGGAAACTGAGACATCACCATCTAATGATATCATCTCGATCTGGACCAAGAACCACATGCCTGGGCTCTTCCCACACTGACCTGCTGGACGCAGGCGCACAGAGTCAGTGATCTCCCTGGTGCCCCTCCGCTGGGTGGCTTCTCCCTTGCCAACTTGCCTCTCTCAGTGACAGAAGTCACAGGCTCATTCACATGTACAACATTTATATTTACAATACAATGTACAACACATGTACAATAAGTACTTAATATGACCAGTTACAAACTTGGTTTAGTTTTGTCATGCCCATCCTTCTATTCTTCTTTTCTTTCCTTTTTGTTTTCTAATAAGCCACCAGTATTCTATATCTGGAAAGTCTAGCCCATAGTGGATAAACTAATAATGAAATGTAGCTTTCCTCTCAACGATCTGAATAATCATCCTTCTTGATTCTTGCAACATAAAGTCAGGTAATTCAAGATTTAGGCTGTTTCCGTACAAGACTGGCCGTATGTTTTTATTAAGCTGATAAGCAGTGTTCCTGCCTGACAGCAGTGAGATGGGCAGATGTAACCTATCTGTGTTCATGCAAATCGAAAGGGTCAGCTAGAAAATCTGAGGAGTTCATTAGAAGTCTGTCTCTGCTTCAGCTAGGAGGTACTTTCTAGGGAAATGCAAACATCTTCATCGACATGGATACAGAGGAAAACTTCATCAATTTAGACTCGACTCTGCTCATCCAAAAAGGAATGAAGCTGGAAGCGGCCTCCAAACCATCCCTAAACAAAATTTCCTCAGAGAGTCTCTGGGAAGAGGATTAAATGTAATAGTTTATACACATGTTTTAAAATCAACTGGTGTGTTAATCATAGCTAATTCTTCTTTCTGCATGATTCCCAGGCTCTACTAAGTCATACTTGGTTGGCCTCCTTTGAGTTATTTTATGCACTTCCTTACCTTTAAAGAAAAATTCTTTTATTAAATCTATAATTTAATTTTCATTAATTCAGCCAGCACTTCCATCCAGTGTACAGTGTATAATTGTCTAATATCTCTCAGTCTCAAAGAAGAGTGAGATATAGATATGTATGTGTATATATATATATAGTAATATGTGTATATATAGTAATATATGCAACGAACTTACGCATCCATTGTCTAAATGGGAACACTTGTTCCCATGTGAAAGCTGCTTTTCAACTGTCATCAAAGCCCACTTCTCTAAGCCTGAATGGCTCAAAAATACCTTCTAATAGACTCCATGGCTTGGTTAATCCTGCTTATCATACTAATTTGACAGTGACATTATGAATACTCCTCCTTTAACGAAACACTTCAGAAAGCTATCTCGAAAGCATATGAATGTGAGGGGACTAAAACAGTGGTTTGCTAATAGATCTGGGCATGCCTACATGTGGGGATGACATTAAATCTGTTGCTATGCTCTCTGTGTGGTGGGTAGTACAGTCCCAGATGGCTTTCGGAATAAGCCATATTAGAGAGAACATTCAAGAGCTCAGTTAAAAATAACAGGATGGCCAAACCACTGCCCACCTAATGAACTCTTGTTTTCTCTCTACCAACAGCGACATGGGATGTGCCCAAGTGAAAGGGCAAAACGGTGGGGGTGAGGGAGGAAGAAGGGCAGCTGTTTGGCTTCATAATGATAGAAGGAGAATCTCTCCTAGATTATATATAATGTTTGGTTTTACTGGATATCATTATCTTAGCCGCTATGACTGCAAATGCTATTAGCAGTTAAAAGGCACATGAAGTTATCTGGTCCTTCCTAAAACCTCATCAGACCGTTTGTCTTCTAAATTTCTCAGAGCAACAAATTCCAACGGAAACATCTACATTTGTCTCGATTGTGCTTCTGTTCGAGGATTACCATTGACTTAAATTGTCTGTAGAAAGGTGAGATGATCCCATCCTAGACCTACAGAACTAAAATAGGCTGAAAACTTACACCACCGTTTTTCTTGTTGCACTACAAAATGCAAAATACATATTAATAGCATATTTTTAACAAACTTACTTTCAGTGCAAATAGGACAGCATCCTTTTCTGTTGAGAATTTTACCCTAATCAAGAGAAAAACAAATAAGATTTCAGTGTTAAGAAACAGGGTCTGCTGAGGACAAAACTCTTTTTTAAATCTAATACCAGACAAACCAATGAAATCAGTCCCAGCTGTATTTGAACTCAATGCCCAGATGGTGATGATGGTGGTAAAAATGAAGTTTCAAGTATCAGGTTCTATGGACAGGCAGACTCATTCAGAAAGCTTTCCTGTTTTTATCCTCCGAGAAATACAATATCTAAAGGCCTCATTGGTGTGATTTTTCTCACATGGAGCGAAGATGGAGACAGTCTGGATTCCACCTTTTCACTGATACCCAAATCTAGCCCTCTAGAGACCAAGTGCACACACATAGAAATGGGAATTGGCTGTCAAGCTATCAATCCATGCAAGGCCTTCATTCTGTCTTTGCTTATTGGAAGGGCCCAAAAATAAACAGTAACCCAAGCTTGGGCCTATGCATATGAACAGTATCTGTGCTACAAATCAAATTCAGTCTGATTTCTTCTTTCAGAAAGCAGTATGCTATCCCTGTTAAGTCACTATTATGTAGTCAAAGCCAATGAGGCTGAGGGTTTTGAAATCCTGAGTAATTTTCCATTACCTTTCTGGAAATACAGTGTAATCTCCTCTACTGCATTTCTTTCAATTTTTTGCTGATGCTTGACATTTAAAGGAAGAAGCATATTCTCAGGACCCTTATCAGAGAATGGCTCTTTCTTATCTCTGACTCAATGGGATCACAGGGAAAAAGAAATGTGGAAGAAGATTAACATTTAGGAAGCACATGCTATGAAACAAACATCCTACTAGATATTTCCCCTAGGTTACCTAACATCAGGTTAATTGTAAGGATTTTATAAGTTAATATTAAGAACATATTAGGGTTTAATTATATTATGTTATTATAATCTGTGTTATTAAGATGCACAAGAATTTTATGAGCTGAGCATTTTCCTTCTTATAGATGACGAAATTGATGTCATGCAACACAAGGGTAGTAGAACCCAAAATCAAACCTAATTTTGTGTGACCTTATAGGCCACCTTCTTTCCACTCCAGATCTTTAAGATGAGAGAGGTCTCACCTTAATCTTTAAGAGAACTTAACATTTATTGGGTATCTGCTATACAGTAGAAAGAATGTTATACGTTCTTCTTACTTTATCTCATTTATGCTTCACAACAACCCTCTAAATATAGATGCCCCTTTCCCGTCTTTATAGGAAACTAAGGAAACAGACCACAGAGAGGTGGCCCAAGACTTGTGTCAAGGCCACACACTGGTTTACTACCTGTCAATTGCATCAGGACTAGATTTAGGTACTTAAAAAATATATACTAACCAAAAAAAAACCAAGATGCTAGTTGATTATTGAAGAATTAGAACCATGTCTGATTCATTTTTGCATCAGCTAAGCCTTAAAAGGTACATTAAAGGCTATGACAAGTTTGAATGAGACTTACAACTGGCAGCCCTCCCATGGCTGGGGCACCATGACAATTTTATGGCCAAGAGCTCTCTTATCTGTTTCTATTTGGCACAGAGGTCTCCTTCGGCTTCTCGTGACTGAAAACAGTTGAGGACAAAGCCAAAGGAGGTTGGCTCAGGCTGATGGAATGACACCCCCGGAGGGTGGCATCAGGTACTCTAGCCGAACGGAGCAGAGCTGTATAAGCCAAGTCCTCAACAAAGGGTGACTACGATTCCCTACATCTGCACCTCGACAGAAACAGCCAGCTCCCTCCTTCAGGAAGTGAGAATGGGGCTGGTCATATCACTAAATTAGGCAGGGAATAAATCAAGTGCAAGCTACGAAGTCTGCGCTCCTGAGTTACGTGTAACTCGCTGTGGAACTCTGGACCCGCTGTGACCTCATCAGTAAGAAGGGTCTAGTAACAGCACCCACCTCAGAGGGGTGGTCTCAGCAACAAACAAGATTGGTCCTGTGACTACAGAGGAAGTTTCAGTACATATTAACACTGATGAATTGACAGTGTCATAACGACCCTGTCCCCAGTGGAACCCTCAGCCCCTCTCAAAAAAGGCACTCCTTTGCCCCTGGGGTACTGTCAGGGAGCGAATCCAACCACAAAATTCTTTTCCAACAAGCCACGCATACTTCTGGAAAAAGAGATGTGTAGTAGCCAGGAAGGATAGAGCAGGAATACAGTCTGCTTCTCCAGAAAAATTTTTTTTTAATTTCCCCAGGCAATGCAGGGGAGGGGAAGTAAGTGTTTAACAGGATTTCCATGGTAGAGCTAAGTTATCTTCCAAAGTGCTTGTGCTGGCCCCTGAGGAGGGAAAGTATGAACCAGGGGAATGGTTGGGAAAATGCCTAGAAACAGAAAGGTAGGCCCTGAGGCAGGAGCCGGGCACTGCCCGATGGGCTCTGACAAGATGAGGAGGGGTGGGGCGGGAACAGGCCCGCGCCTGGAGGGACGGATGCTCCTGGCCCAAATATGGTCCACAAAGAAGAGACACTAATGAGATGCTGGTGACAGAAAGAGCGTTGACCTCCCCAAGGCAAGAGGACAATGAAAACCAACACGCCTGCAGCACAGCCCTCTGTTTTTGTCTTGTAGAATAAGGAAGCCCATTATTACTAACATGTGCTGCCAGAGTTCATTAGCAGCAAGGGTTCCCCGAGGACGGGCAGAGATGATGTGATCCCATTTTTCCCAATGAATATTTATAAGCAGACCATGCTCAAGTCTCCTTATTGTATCTCCTGTTTTTTTGGTGTGTTTTTTTTCTTTTATAGGAGGTTTTCAGTTTTATGTCTGAGGCTTTTTAAAGCAAGACTAATTAGGGTTTTTTTTTTTTTTTTTTTTTCTGCCCCTTTTATTCAGTTGTGCAATAGCAACAGCTGTTGTTTTTTTGTGCCTCATTTGTCCCTCAAGTAAAAACAGCAACTTTTTGTTTATAATAATAACAGATGTGAATAAAATTAAAAGCCGTCTCTAACAGAGAAGGGAAGACATGTCCTGAATATATGGATGTATTTTTTCATTCACTGGACGGTATTGAATAGGCTTGACATTTTCCCAAAATGCATAAAACCTTGAAAGGTTTCAAGTTGCTGAGGTGAATTCAATGAAGCTCATGCTTTGGAAGATAATGGTTGCTTTATTCAGTGTGCTGGAACTGTGGGTTTCTGAAAAGAGATATTTCCATAAGGACGCTATTTCCATCTGGGGCTACAACAGAGGCCAGGGTTAGAGAGGGAAAACTTCAGTAAAGGGGCTGGAGGGTGCTGCTGGGCAGGTGAAACCCCTTGGGAAATTTACTAATAAACAACCACATATTTCTTTGAATAGTTAATGGGAAGAAAACTCTGATTTGAGAAGAGAGAGAGAAAGGAGGAAAATGCAAAGGATGGTTATGATGTTCAACAGAAAACCCAGCGGAAGAAACAAGGGAGCAAATCAAACAGGTGTTGGAGACATTGAAACAAAGAACTGGGAGAGGTCCCTAAGAAATGGAGCAAGGTAAGAGCTATTGTCCCGCTAGGCTGGAATCTGGGTGGGAACCGTAAAAGCAAAGGAGCAAGCTTTGCAAGGGACATGTGGCTGTTTGGGAACTTGGCAGTTTTGGAGGATCTGGATTTTGTGTTCAGAAGATGGTAGGTGACCATGCCACACACAGGATGGTTCTCAAGATGCTCAGGTAAAGAGAAAGTCAACCTGCACACATACCTGAGGGCAGCTGCTGATGGGAACGCACTGCTTCTTGCGACACTCTGTCTTGCCTTTCACACAAGCACAGATGGTGCAGTTGACAGAGGACCACATCTCTCCATCCTACAGGAGAGAGCACAGGATTCTGCTATCAGCTGGAGGCTGATGGGAGCTAATCCAGCAGGCTGGGATTTGTCTGTCAAGGAAAGCATTTCTTACCCTGAGTGATGGATGCCATCATTAGACTAAATTACTCTGAGGCGTTCATCTACATCTAACTGATTTGATAGAAAGATTAGATTGGAGGGGGTGTGTGTGTGTGTATGTGTGTGTGTGCATTTCCCCTCCAGGATATAAAAAGAATTCTCGTACATCTAACCAAGTCATATTTGCATCTTGCACCTCCTACTTTGTTTACTTAGCTTCACCCTGGGAGACGAACAAGAGTTTTCATACATGATGCAACCACAAGGGTCTAATTTTTCCATCTGATAGGATTGAAATGTTTGAGCTGTCCCAGATGCCAGCAGTTAATTGAGATGTCCGCAGGTGGTTAGTTTATTCCCAGATGTGACATGGCTCTGGCCCACACGGGGCATGAACATGCAAAGAACAGAGGCTAATTCATATGACTCCCACTGCCAGGCGGACACCTGACCAGCAAGCTGTCTGAAAATGTGGAGCCCAGACAGAAAACTCCAAGAGCCATTTGTCCCACGTCCCTGCCCGTCTGATACTCTCCTCGCAAAAAGCTGGGTAGCACTTTGGGACACATTTTCTAGCCCAGAAAGGGCTGTTTGAGAAATTTCTTTGACTCACTGGATTTATAATTGGCAATTGCCAAGTGCCCAGTCACAAAAACCCTGTACCTCTGGAGAACATGCAGGAATGTGCATCCTTGTTTGTGAGAAAAGAGATTACAGGCAAAGCAAGGATTCCTTTCTGGGCTTATGGATCTAAGCAGCAAATTTTATTAAAAACAGGAAAACTAGCCCAGATCTTTGATGTCGACTATTTCTCTTTCTCTTCCTTCTCATTTTTTGAAGGTATTTTAAGGACTACCTACTCTCTAGTGCCTTTTATTTCTCTGACAGAGTCTGTCTCAAAGAGTATCTGACTACTGCAAATTCTCTGAGTGTACATTTCTAGGACTCTGTAAATTACTTCAGGCCTCGTCTACTTATATGAAGGGACCTTTCTGCGAGGAGCCTGGAAAGCACTTTGCACACAAAACTGTCATCAGAGTGAGCCTACTGCGTCTGGATGCTCTGGAGACAGAGGAAGGCTTTGTGTGAAGTGGACACGTGAGTGGCTCTGGAAGCCTGGTGTAACCACAACACACACACATGACAGCCTTCCCTTAGGCATGACACATCAGGGCTTCTTACAGATGCCGTAAGAATCAAGACCCTCCCTCCACCTCTGTAATAGGAAGTCTAGCTAGGTGCAGCAGGCCTGAGGTGCCTCTGTCTCTGACTTGATTCTGAGGGTCTCGATTCTCACGGTATCCTGAGATGATGCCTTCAGATACAGAAAGACTCCCTCCACCCCTGGGGAAAACAGACTAGATGGGAAGCACTTTGGACAAAGCCAACAATCTTCATCCAGACGTTTAAATGGTGGCTGCACAACTTCCCACCCGGGCTGTTAGGAAACGATGTAAAACATCCCTGAGATGGGCAGCAGACAGCCCTTCCAGCTGGGCTGGGGCAGAGCTCTCTCACCTTCACTCACCTGCTCTGCTGGCCACATACCCTGTGAACATCCTCGCCCGGACATCTCCCAAATGAGAAAATCTCTCTTCGAAAAAGTAATTTAAGTGGAAAAGTTCTAAAAGAATCAGGATCTTGGCAAGGAACACTGAGCACCTCCGACTGCTGGAGATGCCCCTGGGCGTTTGGGCACCTGCAGCTGCACCATCCAGGGGACACCCTCAGCTCAGCCCCAGCAACTGGCCACCACATTGGGAAAGGGCAATAATGTTTTACAGGTTTAAAGTATTTTATAAAGCAAAAGTAAAGCCAAAGAAAAACACGTTTCCAAACAGTTGCTTCTCTGTCCCTGTGTGTCCTTGATTCTAAATACATATGTATATATAATATTGTAATATAAATAAGTACATTTATACACACACACACATGTATATACAAAAGATGGAATACTGCAATCTGCATTTTGTCAGGAGCTTTTTACAACTCAGTATCGTACAACAGTTCCCATGAGCTTGGCTCGTGACATACCCGGAAAATCTTGTTTCCAAACTTGCACACTTTGATGTCTTCCGGGGGCACTCGTAGAAGGCACTCCTCACAACAGGCCTCCTCGCCTTTGCTGCATCCACCAGGGTGGGAGCACTTCTTCTTACACACTACAGTAGAGTCCTGGGGGCCCAAAGGCAAACTGGAAATTAAAAACGATTTCCACCTCTACCAAACATCCTACCTCACCTTCCTTTAACAACCCACAACTAACTGCTTTAAAACATACCCTGAAGATACCATATTTTAATTTGTTGCCATAAATCTTTCATTCACTGCAAAATGTTATTTGCTGACTTAGTATCTGGACCAGAAGAAGAAGAAGCTATGAGCAGTGTGACATATGCTCCCCACCTTCCAAGGGTTTATCATTTAATTCTCAAGAGACTGATGATTCTGCTAGAGCCAGTGTGTGGCAAGAAGCCCTGGGTCACTGTGGGCCAACAAGCTTCCTTCTTTCTTCCTAACTTTTTCCTCTTTTGCAGCCTTCATTAACTGTGCTCCCTCTGTTCTCCTCCATGGCTTTATGACACCTTCTAGGAGTTTAGTGTAAAGGTTTAGCGTATCTTTGATCAAAGACTAAAAATTTAGAGCTCATGTTCCACGTCAAGATGAAATTCCTTAGTGTGTTCTACATTCACAAAGGAACCAAACAAGCAGTTCCAAAGCTGGGCCTGGGTTCCAGGGCTTTTCCATAAACTGTGTGACCTTAAATGAGGCCACTTAAACTCTGAGGGTGACAAGTTCATATCTGTAAAGTAAAGGGGCATGGCTTGATTTCTAAAGAAGTAGCATTCTATGAACAAAACAGCCAAGTAAATTGTGCCTACTTATTCACTCAACAAAGCATGGAACAAAAGTTCAGAGCAACTTTAAAAAAGTAGATTTCTCCAGTTCCCCAGCCAACAAGCTGCAATTTCTGGAGAAGACTGTCAGGTGGAATGACTGTAAGAGCAAAACATTTATGTAACTTAGCAGAAGACAAGATGGAAGAAAGAAGTGTCCCAGGGTAGATCGGCAATGACCTCAAAGTGCTGAGTTAGTGTGAGCCAACAGCAGGGAAATGAGAGACTAAACCCCTCTCCAAGGCATAGACCCTATTAGTAAGCTTTGAGAGATGACTCACTTCTGAGCATGGCATACAGGTAGGTTGTGTAAGTCAACAGATGTAACTTCTATAGCTTCTATGTTAATTCTATGACTTCAAGAGGCACTTCTGGTACCATCTACTATACTCCCACTAACTCATCCACTTAAAATTAATATGACAATGAGATGATCCTTCCAAAAAAAAAAGGCATTTATTATTCTTTATTCTTAAGGTTCTAACCACATCATATAGTGAATAGAATGTAGAGTTGAACAAGACCAGGGTAGAATGCCAGTTCATTTATTAAGTGTGTTATCTTGTGCAAATCCATCTCCCTGAGCCTCGGATTCCTCATCTTCAAAATGGAGATGATAATACCTACTTCTCAGGTTTATTGTACAGTTTAAATGAAATATGCAAAGTACTTGGCACAGTACCTGGCACATAGAAATTATAAGTCAACTCATAAATTGGAAAAAAAACCCTTCGTCAAACTGTATGTCTTGATTTCAAGTTTGAAAAACAAGGGCACTCACTAGCTCTCGAATAATGCATACTTCATGGTAGATTTCTGAACTTTCATGAAATACACACCCATCCCCCCCACACACACACAAACACACACACAGTACCCATTAGATCATTGCCTGTCACTGGGTTAAGCAATGAGAATACAGAGATGGATGGATGTGCTTCTGTCTTCAAGGAACTCACGAAGAGGAGAGATAACCATCTGAACAAAGACTGCAGTATAATGTGGTAAACAGAACTAGTAAAGGTGTAGGGGTAGTAGAGAAGATGGAACAATTACCAATCTAGGTGGGTTGGGAAAGCCTCACTAAAGGAGGTGACACCTGAGATAGGCTGCTGTGGATGAAGAGGAGTTTGCTAATCAAATTTAAAGAAGATGAGGACACAGCAGGCAGAAGAATTCTTAAATTTGAAGGCATGGAGACCTGAAACCATACTGTGTTCAGAGAACTATTTCTTGTACCTGCCATGGCATTGGATGGGGATGCCGGAGAGGGAAGCTCTAAACAGATAAAAAACAATACTGATCATCCCAAATGATTGCAGCCTGATTCTTCAAGCATCCAATTTCCCAGAAATGACCGTGAATTCATACTCTGATAAAAACATCTTGAAGGAACGGTTACACTTCTTTTGAGTACTGGGACATATTGCCTAATCATCTCTCAAAGAATCTCTTAAAGAATGAGACCCAAGGGACTTCCCTGGTGGTGCAGTGGTTAAGAATCCACCTGCCAATACAGGGGACACGGGTTCGAGCCCTGGGCTGGGAAGATCCCACATGTCGTGGAGCAACTAAGCCCGTGCGCCACAACTACTGAGCCTGCGCTCTAGAGCCCGCGTGCCACAACTACTGAAGCCCACGTACCTAGAGCCCGTGCTCCGCAACAAGAGAAGCCACTGCAATGAGAAGCCCGTGCACCGCAACGAAGAGCAGCCCCTGCTCGCTGTAACTAGAGAAAGCCCACGCACAGCAACGAAGACCCAAAAATAAATAAATAAATGAATTTATTAAAAAAAAAAAATTTGTCTGCAAAAATAAAAAGACAAAAAATAGAATGAGACCCAAAATATTGCAAGCATAACTAATTTCCATTCCTGGGATGCCTGGCTTTCCTGTAATCAAGAGAACTGGAAATGTGATGTGTTTCATCAAAGGCTCAGTATCCCCAAGAGGAAGCTATAACGTGTGAAATTCCTGGAGAGAAAGAGAAGTCCTGAGGATGGAGGCCAAGGCGGAAGGAGTGGCTATATGTTTAGCACAGGATAATACAAACCACGGAAGAGAGGACGGAGCCTCAGGAAGGTATTCCCGGGCTTCAGAATTACTCACTGTTCAGTGCCAGGGAACAGAGAGTTCAGACCCTACTGGGCCACCTCCCTGAAGGAGTGCATGCTACTTAACAAAGCATGCCTCGAGTAATCAGGAACTTCTGAACTCTAATCCCAGCTACTGACTCATAGCTGACATTGAGAAAAGTTCCTCTTTCCCTCTATAGCCTTCTGGCTATTACAAACAAAACAGCAACTATCACCACCAAAATGTATTATTCTAAACTCGTGTCACATAGATGTTTGGGTTAACTCACTAATGAATGATCCTGAAGTCCTCCATATAAATGATTTTCTCGGTTTCAGAAATAAATCACCACATAAACATAGTCTAGAAACGTGTGATGTGTATCCCTTTAAATTTCTGAAGCTGTGGAATTCTTTCTTTACCAGTCATTAGACTTGTGGTTGCCTTTTGAGAAAAGTGTACAATGACTCAAGTAAGAAATGGTACAACGAACAACACATAAATACTCTCTTCCCAAGCTACCAGGTTTATTTTTATGATAAACTGTGAATCCATGCCTTTCTTTTCTCTTGAATGTGATTAAAGCCATTTTTATTGCCAAGTGTATCAGAGAATTCATCTTGAATAATTAGAGCCAGAGAACATTGCCACGTGCATTTGTCTGATTTTTTAGAAAGTCCTTCAGGAAGGACAGCTGCTAAGAGTTTAATTCTCACCACCAGGAGCTAACTTATTGGTCCTGGGAAGATGACAGTGAGTTGTAATTTGGGTCTTATGTTTGAACATTCTTGTGACCTTGAAGTATGATTTTACTCATAAAGTGACATCAATAATGCCTCCTTCCCATAAATAACACATTATCATGTTTGGCTATGTTAACACTAAAAACCAAAAATGCTATCAGTGTTGGACCACAGCCCCTCAGAACCACCTTACCCTGCAGGTACATGCAGTGCAGTTATCATAGAGAAAAGAGGATCCATTGTCATAAACATCACTGCGAAAGAGGCAGCTTCCAAACGGGAGGTCAAATACTTTCCTCTGACCTAGAGGGAAGCAATGGCATAGTGTTAGCAAGACAGAAGCCAGGTATGTCCCACTTCATCATCAGCAATTACATCACAGGATTGTTAAACATTCTCACAAGACCAGCTATTTTGGTGCACAAAAACAGAGCCTTGGGTCAGATGTTCCCAGGTGATCCCCAGGAGTCATGACTTTAGAGAGTTTTTGCTAAAGAGACTTTAATTCCACACTGAATCCTTTAAGTTCAACAAATCTTTATTATGAGTTCATCATAGTGAAGCAGGATGACTAAGACATCCTATCCTGATAGAGCTCAGTCTACTGGGGAAATAAACCCACAAAAGATGATGTCAATACAGCAAGATGGTCAGCTCTGGAAAGAAGCCAATCTGGGAACTGTGGGGACAGGGAGGACAAAGAAGACTTCTTGGAGGATGTGATGCCTGAGCGGTATCTTAAAGAATAAATAAAATTATCCAGAAAGTGGGTATTGGCAGGGAAGAGGCAGGAGAAGTCAAGATATCCCAGGAAGGACTCGGATGAGCAAAAAGAACTAATGAGATAGCATCTCAGTTGAAGAAATGATAAGTCCATTGGCATAAAGGGTGACGCTAACTCAAAGAGCACATAGAGGCAGACTCCAACTCCCCCAGGGTCCAACCTTCCACAGGCATCACACCGCTTGTAGAATTACCTTGGTTTTCCTTGATGTGAGGATTTGATTGGTGACCCAAAGGACCAAAAAAGCAACCCCCGAATAAAGGGTACAATCCAATATCCTCCTTTCTTTCAGTATTTGAGTCTCTACTCCCTGGATCACATAAAACATCCCTGAAATATTACTTCAATTAAGGACTAAGTTGAGAAGTCAAAGATTAATCATCACTCATCAGATTTATACCCACACTCTTCCTGTAAAAAGGTTAAAAGCAATCTCTATTTATTAGGAGGCCCAATGAAATGCTGAAATACCTATAAGCACATGCTAAATGCTATTCTCAGAATTAGAATTGCTCAAATCAGAGAGATATTTCTGTCTTTTAAGAATTGAAAATAGCTCAGCTTCAACTGAGTATTTTTTTCAAATTGTGATAACCTGGTTTGCCTTTTTCCTATCTTTTATAGATGGTTGGACTGGTGGATTGATACATCAGTAGACTGCTGAACAAAAAGACTCTTCAACGAGTTTATCCCCCTGAACAAATGTGACCAATGGCTTGAATTATCCCTCTAGAAAATGTAAATTTTACCTAAAAATATTGGTGTAAAGCTCTTAGCATGGAGCCTGGTACTCATTAAACACACCCAGTAAGTGGCAGATGATAAGTGTTATCATTATTAGAGGTGGTATAATTCAAATATGATCCTGGGCTGTGTTACCCTAAGAGGTGCACTGGGGGACTTCCCCAGCAGTCCAGTGGTTAAGACTCCACATTTCCACTGCAGGGAGCACGCACGGGTTCAATCCCTGGTCGGGGAAACTAAGATCCCGCATGCGGCTCAGCGCAGCCAAAAACAAATAAATAAATAAGAGGTGCACTGGGTACTCTGTGTACACAAACCTCTGATGAGGCTATCGCTGAAAATGAGAAAAGAGAGGAAAAGAATGTTGTCATACAAAAGGCAGAGGTATGTTGTGTGAATGAATCTTGGTCAAGGGAGAATTGAACAGCAAATCAGTGTCCAACAAGCCAAAAGTCTAATTAGTCTAAGATTTCAGCATCCAGTAAGCATCCCTGTGTTTCCTTTTTTGTCCTTTCTGTCTTCTGTTGTGTGGGTATGTTTCTTTTTACTTTCAAAAAACATACAATCTTACTTTAATTCCAAAGTCATCATGGCTCAAAATAAGATAAAACATTCAAAAGAACGGTTCAGAGACTCCATGCACAGCCTAATTTAAGCCATTTCCACATTGTTCTGCTGGGGCTTAGCCCAACTGTAAAAGGTCTCATTTGGAAGAATTATGACTTTCAAGTTTCCTAAGACTTGACGTTCCTTTTGTCTTATGACCACGAACAGACAGAAAAATCTGCATTCAATACAACAGCCATTGTTCATGTGAGAAACCTCTGACTTGACTCAGCATATCCACGATACCAGCTTCAAAGCATTAATCAAGCCTACTTATCTTCAAGGCCAGGCCCCAAACGACACCTCCTCTGTGATGACTTTCCCACTTAGACAGGACACTGCTTCCACCATGACCCACAGCATGAGAATTTCAACGACAGTGAACTGGCTAATTCTATCCCAGGGGCACAAGAACACGCTGGCAACCCAAGAAGCACACAAATCAGTGGAAATGCCTTTAGTCAGCCATGTCTAAACAATTCTGCTTTGTTCTTAGAATACCTTTGTATTTACTTTAAAAGTAGGGGTGTGTGTTGTGTGTGTGTGTGTGTGTGTGTGTGTGTGTGTGTGTGTATACACAGCAGGAAGGCAAACATTGTTAGATGAAGAATTAGCAGCAGAATCCTCCAAAGAGGAGAGATCTGCCTTAGTTTAACAAGATACTTTTATTTGCCAATTTGGTTGTAGAAAGATAAGGCTTCAAGGTATGGCCATGATAAGCTGGGAAGGAGGAAAATAAATCAGCAGATGTTTTGGAATTGGGGAAAGCAAGCTATAAAAGAAAAGACAGATATTCAAGGAAAAAGTGTGGACAGTAAGGAAAGGAGACTAGAGCCCAAACAAAAGAGGCAAGCAGTGAAATTTTCCTGAAGGCAAAATAGCTAAGACCTTTTAAGAACAAAGGGAGCTTAATAGTTCATTTTATGTTATTCACTGCGCTTCCCTGAAAAGTAATCACCCCCACTGACGGTAAACCTTCAGTGAAATCTGCTACGCAAGCCTTGACTCAACAGAATGATAGAATGTGAAAAGACTAGAGAGGGGCTGTCCCTGAAAGGACAAAATGATGTTGAAGAAGAAGAAGGAGAAGGAAAAGGAGGAGGGAAGGGGGAGGGGGAGGAAAAGGAGGAGGAGGAGAGAATAGAGGAAAGAGAAAGGGAACAAAGAGAGAGAAAACAGCAGAAGCAGAAACACAAAGCCAGTGGTGACTAGAGAAAATATAAGCCATCCCCCAAGGACCCCTGGAGATTCTGGCGGGGATGCTGGATATTCTATTGTATTCATGTGATGGATCAAGCTACTTTTATTTGAATCTTAAAGAGTCTGACCTCAACTAACTCAAGGACCTAAGGATCACATGG
This sequence comes from Balaenoptera musculus, assembly GCF_009873245.2. NCBI lineage: Eukaryota > Metazoa > Chordata > Mammalia > Artiodactyla > Balaenopteridae > Balaenoptera > Balaenoptera musculus. Next base: position 44,154,422 of record NC_045793.1, read on the forward strand.
AAGAAGCTGATATAAAGATTAAACAAAAGCCAAAGAGTCTCATGCTCTAGAGACTCTCCATCATGGGTTGTCTCCTTTCAGTTGGTAACATTCGTGCTGCTCTCCATGTCCCCAGGGAAGCTGAGTGGCAGCAGGTTAAAGTAACTGTGGGCTTAAGAATCACAGAGACTCATGTTCAGGTGTCAACTTCATAGCTCACTAGCTGTGCTACCTCCTAGGAATCTACTTCCTTCTCAGTACAATAAAACTAAGAATGGCACCTATATTACACATCAGAATTCTATACTTAGCACCTGTATGTCACAGCCTCTTGAGAAAATTAAATGAGAAAAAGTATATACAGTGTTTTCACATGGTGCCTAGCACATAGTGATTGCTCAAAAAGAAATAGCTAATCCTCCTTTTTTATTGACTATTATTCATTATTGCCTCCCAAACCTCTCGTTTTGGGCATGTTATCCTCCTGCTTGTTTTTGCCTCTAAAAGTATTGGGTTGGCCAAAAAGTTCCTTCGGTTTTAAAGTAAAAATAAAAGACACATTTTTCATTTTCACCAAGAACTTTATTGAACAACGTATTCACCATTTTGTTCCACTACCTTCTGTCATTTTTCAGGCAACTTCATAATTCCATCTTCCCAAAACTTTTTATCTTTTTGAGCAAAGAACTGTTCCAGGTGTCTTCCAGGGAGCTGAAATTTTTTCCATTAAGGGAATTTTGTAAAGACTGAAATAAATGGAAATCTGAAGATGCAATGTCTGGTGAATACAGTGGATGAATCAAAACTTCCCAGCCAAGCTGTAACAGTTTTTGCCTGGTCATCAGAGAAACATGCGGTCTTGCATTATCCTGATGGAAGATTATGCGTTTTCTGTTGACTAATTCCAGACGCTTTTCACCGAGTGCTGCTTTCAGTTGGTCTAACTGGGAGTAGTACTTGTTGGAATTAACCGTTGGGTTTTGCGGAAGGAGCTCATAATAGAGCACCCCTTTCCAATCTCACCATATACATAACCTTCATCACCTTCTTTGGATGAAAACCAGCCTTTGGTGTGGTTGGTGGTGGTTCATTTCGCTTGCCCCATGATCTCTTCCATCCCACATTATTGTACAGTATCCACTTTTCATTGCCCGTCACAATTTGTTTTAAAAATGGAACATTTTCGTTACATTTAAGTAGAGAATCGCATGCGGAAATACAGTCAAGAAGGTTTTTTTTGCCTACCTTATGTGGAACCCAAACATTAAAGCGATGAACATAACCAAGCTGGTGCAAATGATTTTCAGCGCTTGATTTGGATATTTTGAGTATGTCGTCTACCTCCCGCATGGTATAACATTGATTGTTCTCAATTTCTCAGTTTGATCGCTATCAACTTCAACTGGTCTACCCTACTGTGGAGCGTCGTCGAGCAAGACATCTCCAGCACAAAACTTCACAAACCACTTTTGACACGTTCATGTTACAGCACTTTCTCCATACACTGCACAAATCTTTTTTTGCGTTTCAGTTGTGTTTTTACCTTTTTTGAAATAATAAAGCATAATATGCCAAAAATGTTGCTTTTTTCTTCCATCTTCAATATTAAAATGGCTATACAAAAATTCACCAATTTTGATAAGGTTTTTTTTTTAATGCACGCTGATAATGACAGCTGTCACAACACAATCTAACAAAATTTTTTGAATGAAGTTAAAGACAACTAAGCACTACTAGAGCCATCATATGGAAAAAACCAAACGAACTTTTTGGCCAACCCAATTACACTATATTCCTCCATGTGTGTTTACTTTAAAATACATTCCTACTAAGTGTCAGATGCCCAGTTAAAGATTGTTTCCCAATACTGTTCTCCCCACAAAAATATATTCCTACTAATCATATGTCCAATTAAAGATGGTTTCTTCAATACTGTTCTCCCCACAAGGGGCTATTATCCCAGGTTGTCTAGTGTACCAGGTTTACAGATACATGGGAAGACAAGAAAAAAGAAAGCTCTGTGGAGGCCTAGAAGAGAGACAAACCCTGGACACACCTTACACTCGGGTAATCAGAAGAAGGCATTGTCTCTAAGAAGCCACGAAATAGCACAATTTGAGAACCTCAAGATAACAAAGTGGATGACGACTCTCAGCAGAAACTCCAAGAATAAATTACATTGTTCTTTGACCTGAAAACAGTCACTCACCCAAACATTTGGGGCAGCACTGTCCTGGGGGAATGTGGCTAAGGTGCTGAGGACAGGAGAGAATGGGACAGACTTCTCTCACGCACTGTGTCCTGCCTCCCTGAAGAAAAGAGAAAGAGAAAAAAGCACATTTAGAAAAGTACTTGCATATATATATTGTCTAACCATGATATCTGGAACAAACCTAGGCCTTTCCTGGTGCTGGGTCGCTGGGGTGACTGCTCAGATCTGTGCGATTGTCCCCAGGCATCCTTTGATCTTCCCTGTAAGCGCCATGAATGATACCCGTGAGAAGACCGACCACCCCTAAAGAGATGGCTACAGCATCACCTCTCCCCAGTCACCACCACCTTTCTTTATCTTCTTCCCTCTTAAGACCAGCCAACCATCTCAGTTTGCCTGAGATTTAAGGCTTTCAATACTAAAACCAGGAAAGTCTCGGGCAAACCCAAACAAGTTGGGCTCTCTTTCCAAGCCCAATGCAACAAAGCAACTATTGGGGTTTTACTGAGATGTGTCCTCTTCTGTGCTGCTGACAGCTTCCTCCATGAAGGCTTCCCTTTGGGCCACACCTTAAAGGTGTTGCTAGAGTGGCTCAGCAAGGCTCGGATTTGGGGAAGTTAGCCAATCTGCTGAAAACGGATATACTGAAAGCCAATGTTCGGAAGAACCATTCCACTGAAGTCGCCCAGCTAACCAAACCTGTTTTGATTAAGTACGTATAAGGTTTATGATTATCAATATTAGAAGGACTGGCAGAGCTTCAACAGCCTTGGAAGATGTTCTAGAGCCTTCAAATCTTTCCCTGCCCCTCATCCTTGACCCCTTCTGTCCTCCAGCATCTATCACCTCTGACACCCATTCCTTTCTTCTCTTCCTCAGCATCCCTCCTTCTCTGCCCGTCAGCATCTCTCGCCTCTCCAGGATGTGAAGATGAGCATACCAACTCCCCCTTCCCTATCCCTCAGCAGGGACGCCTGTTTTTCCAGCCTCAGCAACTTGTAACTGAATCTTCAGAAAGCTGGAGCAGAAAAAAAAAAAAAGTGCTTTCCAGTCAATTTACATCCAATAACTTTGCAAGGCTCATATGAAAACTATCCTGTGCAATATGAATTGCTATCAAATTTGGGAATAATTAAGGTTTTTTCTTTAGAAAAATCAGTAAATTTGGTAGATAGATCACTAGGCAAATGGAATTTCAATGAATTGGCTTCTGTAGGATTTGAGCTAGAAACCGAACTAGTAGACCCTAAAAAGTACCCATTGTCTCAAGCCTGGAATTTTTATCTCGAGAGACCTCAGGAAATGAGGAGCTCATGCTTCAAAGAGTCCTGGGCCTCGCAAGGGAAAGATTCCCTCGTGGCGTTTCCTCACACCTTCTCCAGCACTTTGTATTAACACCAGACATTAGCCGTCTGGATCCTTCCCATTCTAGCATGCTACTGTCGCCTGTTGTCTCTGCTTTCCCTTCCTGTTCCTGCCATTTTCATTATGACAGTTTATTTTTTGGTAGGAATGGATGAAAAGGGTAGGGCACGTTATGTCTTTTTAAATATTTATTATTTTTAAGCCACTTTAATGTTGGCTTCTTCCCCAAACCAATAGAAAACACACGAAAATACCACAAAAAGCTCTTCTGTTGTTTTTACATTATTTCCAGATCAGCAAGAATTGCTAAAAATCTCCTAGGAATCCCTGGCTGTTCTCAGTGAGGTTCCTCACTCAACTCTGCATAATCCTGAAGTCTGGCCTTTCACCAGACTTCAGAGGTGCATAACCTGAGTCTAGGTCATACTGTGAGGTCTGCCCCAGCTTATATATAAACCACAAAAGTCAAATCTAGAGGGAGGACAGAATGCTCTCTTTAGCTTTTAATTTCAAAGAAGTTCATCTGCCAGCAACTTCCTAAAATCATGAGGCCTCAGGCCACACGAGGTTGCCTGGGTGTCAGCTTCTCTTAGGTGCACAGAGAACGTATTCTTTTCATGGATATTCTCTGTTCTTGTTGGATAAGCATCTATTTTTCAAGCATATTTTAAAATTAAAATTTAAGAAAAATATTGCATAACTGCATAGCCGTTAACTTGTCCAACACACTGGAAAGCTGGCCAAAGACTGTGTGTACTCCAGTAATTTTCCTTACAATAAGGTCAAAGAGCGAATTTTGCATACATAATACAACTGCAGTTTGTGTTTCCCAAGAGTCTGTTAAAGTAACTTGAACTCCAATCTGGGTTTGCTGGTTTGGTCAGGTTTTATTTTGTTTGGGTTGCAGTATTGTAGCATAGCCCAAGTCCCAAGGCTGCATTCCAATTAATACCTCCAAGGAAAGTCCCAGGCCCTTTCGGCTCACAACCTGCTTCTGTGATTTCAACTCAGCAGGGACTCTGGTTAAACTATAAGCCGGGGTTCTGCTGTAAACTAAGAAAGTTAAAAGAGCAGAAATAAATATTTCTGGTTCTAAAAACGTACTCATTCCTATTGTAACCGCACTAACTCAGGCTCTATCAGATTATCGCCATCGCTTTCTAATTGGCTTCCCTGCCTCAACTCTCTTGCACTAAACCATCCTGGGAGGTTCAATATCTCCAAGACTCCTTTCCAGCATCCAGTCATTGTTTCATTCTTTGATCGAAGATTTATTCAAGGTCTACCATATGTTGGAGATACAGCAGTGAATATAACATACAAAAATCATTCTTTATGGAGCGTGCCCCCATGCTAAGGTGAGGATGACTTACCAGTGCATTCAGGAGGAAGTTCAGCCCACTTAAGCTAAAAGTCAATGTAGAAGTGAGTATGTGTGTGTAGAATCCTTTTTCTCCTGACACGGAGCCCATCTACATTCCTCAGACTCCCTTGCAGCTAGGGGTGGTCAATGGGAGGTAGATGGAAATAATGTAGAACACTTCCAGGCCTGACTCATAAAAATCTTTCCCATTCAAAGCACCATGCTCTCACTTTCTCTCCCTACTGGAAGGAGAGCCAGCAGAGTGGTGGGAACAGCAAGAACCTTGCAACAAAGTGAAAGAGCCTGCTTCTCTGAGTCACCATATGGAAATCTACCCACTAAACACGTGCAAGGAACTGTTAAATGAGCAAGAAATAAATTTTATTGTGTTAAAACACGCAGATGCATTAGTTCTTTGTTACTGCAGTTAGGCTACTTTGTCAAGATACCCCATAATCTTCTCTCCCATCTCCTTTCCTCCCAAAACCAACATAGAGAGAGGGTTCCTGTGTATCTTGTTTCTTTCCTGTCCCCAAGCACATCTTATGCCTTCTATCTTCTTTCTACATGCCTCTTTCCCTCTCTCCCCCCATCATTAACCCCTATGGAAATCGGGCTTCACTCAAGGTCTATTTCACACCTCTTCTCATCTGTGAAGTCTTCTAGATGCCTTCATTTCCCAGTAACCTCCTCCATCTTCCCATACCTCTTCTTTTCTCATCTGTACTCCTGTATTTTTGACACATACATAAACGTTTAACCCTGAGAGACAACATTGGTTTTGCCTCTAAGCTAGACTATGGTATGGGCAGGAACCAGTCCTTTGAGCCTAATATCCTTCAAGAGAGTAATGGGCTCAAGGAAGCATCTCAGTAAAACTTCGTTGAATGAAAGGAAGAGCTGCCACACAGAACACACAGAATGAGCTCCAGAATCCAGATGAATTTTTCAGAGCACTTTAACTACAGGGTGCTGATCAGATGGCAGAGTTCAGGGCTGTCTGCATCCCCTTACCTTTGTATCTCCTTGGGTTTTTTTTTTAATTTTTAAATTTTTTTATTTATTTATTTTTTATTTATTTATTTATTTATTTATTTATTTATTTATTTATTTATTTATTTATTTATTTATTTATTTATTTATTTTTGGCTGTGTTGGGTCTTCGTTTCTGTGCGAGGGCTTTCTCTAGTTGCGGCAAGCAGGGGCCACTCCTCATCGCGGTGCGCGGGCCTCTCACTATCGCGGCTTCTCTTGTTCCAGAGCACAGGCTCCAGACGCGCAGGCTCAGTAGTTGTGGCTCACGGGCCTAGTTGCTCCGAGGCATGTGGGATCTTCCCAGACCAGGGCTCGAACCCACGTTCCCTGCATTAGCAGGCAGATTCCCAACCACTGCGCCACCAGGGAAGCCCTCTCCTTGGGTTTTGAATATTTTGGGTACCAATTAAATGTTGGTGCTGATACTTCAAAAAGCAACGCTCAACTTCAATTTGTAAAGCTGGTAGGATTCCTAGTATCCCATGTATTTTTGTCAAATGTTTGAAAATTTCTAAATGGTTAAAATGCATAGGGACTAATGACTCTATTCCCATCTGGTCAACAAGAAAAGGCAAGCTAGGAACTTCCACTGTACTAGTGAGTTACAATTTTCACCATTTGCCATTCCTTGAGAAGGCAAGTTTGTCTTTAGAAGTGGTCCTTTGTTCTAATTACATATGTGAGTGCTTCTCCAAAAGTAGCTGTTTTTAAAAGAAAGACATAAAACTTGTTCCAGGTCTATTTTCTTATTTTTGTTTTAGCTGATTTAGTCAAGAACACAATTGCTCTGTGTCAAAGTTTACCCTAGAGCAAGAGTTCTGTTGCGTAAGAAAAAAAAAAATCTATCTTCCTGAATATAGTGATGAGAGCAAGATGATAAAACCACAGCCATGTGCATGCAGGATGCTTCTCCCACCCCTGAGGGCTGCTGAGAATTGGGGGCTGGAAACCTTTCTGTAGCATGTGACATGGCACTCATCCCTTGACCGGGAAACAGAGTGTGGGCCCCTAATGGGAGGCGGGGGAAAGCACAGCAGTGCATTGCTAACCAGTTACAACCAATCAGCTACACTCAACCACATTCTGGAGCAGTTTTTTTCCCAATGTGCAATTGCTTGAAGCAAATGGACTTCTCCATTGATTCTAGATAAACATGGGGAAAACGGGAGAGAAAAACTGGAGGGGTTAGTGTAGGGGAGAAATACATCTTGGGTACAAAGAGTTCATGTGTGACCCATAACTCTTACATCATAATAGCCAGTGGTATAAAGGTGACTTGTGAGCAGAGCACCAACTCTGAATTACAAGTTAGGTCAAAAATCTTTCCCCAAAGAAATGGATGTCCTTATCCATGCCTCTCTTCAACCTGGGAATTTATTTTGGTAACGTTGCGGAGCATGACAATTACTCCAGGGGTAAAGGACTTGGTATTTGGCTTCCCCTGTTCTTGGCCAGTGCAGAACAGGAAATCCAAGCAGAAGAGAGGCAGCAGGAGAGCTGTGAGCAGAAGTAGAGTGGACAAAGGCAGAGATGTCACCTGCAATTTATAGTGGGTGATAAGCCCACTACAATGGGAGAGAGAGAGAGAGAGAAAGGTATATATAGATACACACACACACTACATAGGCATATATGTATACACCACAGGGCATAATAATTTGTGTGGGAGGTTGTGAGACTTACCCACTAGACTATGGCTTTTCAACTTTGGCATTATTGATGTTTTGAGTCAGATAAGTCTTTGTTTCAGGAGGCCATTGTGCGCATCGTAGGATGTCTAGCAACATCCCTGGCCTCTATTCACTAGATGCCAGTATCTCCCTTCATCCCCTGGTTGTTATAAACAGGAACATCTCCAGACACTGCCAAATGTCCCTGGGGGACGAAATCAATTCCAGTTGAGAACCACTGCACTAGACCAATGTTTTCACAAGCCACAGTCCAGGAATCTGCATTTTTAATAACTTTCCCAGCTGAGTTGGATGCTGCTGTCCAAGGCACTGCATTTCGCAAATGCCTCACGAACAGGAGCTTCCAGCGAGCAGGGATTAAGGCTTATTCCTCTTGTGAGTTTCTCCAGCAGCTAGTGCACATCATAGCTTGTAACATGTGATCAAGATGTGTTCTGAATGATGGAGAACATTTTTCAGGTGGAGGAGTTCTCTCTGAGAGAAGAATCGGGCCCCATTTCACCTCTCTGGTAGCTGAAGGCTACTTTTATTCAGGCTTGTGGAGGAAGAAGGCAGGAGGGAAGGAATGGGTGACTGCGATGGATGGGGTTGAATTGTGCTTCTCCAAGGCATCTGTGCTGAGTCCGACTCAGCCTTTATCATCACCATCTGTGTGGATCCTGGAGACGTTCTACCCCGAGAAGCTGAACATTATGCTATGCATGGGTTTTTGTTTCCAAGTCATAAAACAAAACTCAACTTCAATTCTACACAGAGAGTCAAGGATATGTCAGCAAAGCTTGGCCAAGATATTTATTTTGTCCCATGAAAATCTTGTGCAAACAATGACCCCTGAGAAGTGCCCACAGGGCTGATAAAAACAAAAACCTTTTTCTTTCTTCACAGTCAGAAAATCAGGATCTGCTTTAAGAATCAGCCTGTGCCAAATTCCTTTTATTTTTCCCATCAATTAATGTTTCTAAATCCAATGGTATTGTTGTTCATACTGTTGTTTTGGTTTCCTATTGCTGCTGTAACAAATTATCACACAGACTTAGTGACTTAAAACAGCACACATTTATAATCTCACAATTCTGGAGGTCAGAAGTCTGAAATCAATTTCACTGGGCGGGCTCCCCTGGTGGCACAGTGGTTGAGAATCTGCCTGCCAATGCAGGGGACACGGGTTCGAGCCCTGGTCTGGGAAGATCCCACATGCCGCGGAGCGACTAGGCCCATGAGCCACAATTGCTGAGCCTGCGCGTCTGGAGCCTGTGCTCCGCAACAAGAGAGGCCGCGATAGTGAGAGGCCCGCGCACCGCGATGAAGAGTGGCCCCCGCTTGCCACAACTAAAGAAAGCCCTCGCACAGAAACGAAGACCCAACACAGCCATAAATAAATTAATTAATTAATTAATTAAAAAAAATTTTCACTGGGCTAAAATCAAAGCGTCGGCAGGGCTGCATTCCGTCTACAGACTCTAGGGAAGAATCTGTTTCCTCGTGTCTTCTGGCTTCTAGGCGCTGCCTGCCTTCCTTGGCTCATGGCCTCCTTTCTCCGTCACCAAAGGCGTCAGTGTAGTGTCTTCAAATCTCTCTCTGACCCTGGCCCTTGTTTGCATTACCACATCTCCTCTGACTCTGACCCTCCTGCTTCCCTTTTATAAGGAGGCCTGTAAAAAGGGCCCATCCAGATAATCCAGGATAATCTCCCCATCTCAAAATTCTTAACTTAATCATATCTGCAAATCCCTTTTGCCATATAATGTGACAGTCACAGGTTTGGGGGATTAGGATGTGGACATCTTGGCAGTCAGGGAGCCATTATTCTGCCTAACAAAATTATTATTAAAGAAATGACATTTAATTTCACTGTACAGTCCCAGATGTAATATTTCAGGTCTAATGTCACTACAACACACTATAATAACCTGTTCTATCAGCCTTGCCCTCACTGAACAAGCCAGTTTTTCCCATGTTTTTCAGAAAGGAAAAGATAGCCAGGAATCTCAATTTAAACCTCGGTCATATGATTGCTGGACTGAACAAGTTCATCACTTCCTGTTTGTTCTTCTTCCTATGCGCATCTCTAGTTATTTCATTCTACCTTTCAGAAGGTGACATTCAATCCAGACAATTTGATTTTCTCACCTTATTCACTCTCTCCTTATTGTCACAGGCCGCGATCATAAGTGCTGCTGGACATCTTCAGGAGCAACTTTTTGGGTGTTAAGGAGGGAGGAAACCCACCCTGTTTGCCAACAGGTCTCTTCAGGGCCCTTAAATTGAAGTTCCCACCAAACTGTATGACATGTCACCCTCTGGCCCATGCCAGTGAGCCCTGCAGGAACTTGAGTGTCCTCTGATGGCCAGACAGATGACTCCCAGAGAGCTTGACTGTGTTCATCCTATTCAGAGATACTTGCAGGGAATTACAGAGATACCCCTGCATGGCCTCGGCTGGGCGGGGGTGGTGGGTCATGTGCTACCACAGCCAGGCCTCCCCTGCTGCCAGCTCAAGGCTTATTTTCAGCAGCTGCCCAGGTGAGCAGGCCCAGCCCAGCTGTGGAGACAGCAGTGGACTTCAAGTGCCCACGGAGGCAGAGTCAAAGGTCATAATTTTGCGAAATAAATATTAGAGTCATAAATAAATAGGTGATGTAAATGTGTTTATTATTTCTTTACTAACACCGTTTTCAAAGGGGGTTTCCGTTTTGTGTTTGCTTAAGCCTCATATTTAAAGGTAAAATTCATGTCTTCCTCTTTGAGTCCTTGCTCTTAGCTCTTTCTTGTCACTTAGCTGAATGGCAGGGCTTTGTTTGTTTTGTTTGTTTGTTTGTTTTTAATGTTTCTGCATTGAAAAAGAAAATTTCAAACTTCTTCCTCTTCCCCAAACGCAGCTTTCCACGCAGGCAGACACACAAATCACTGATAAGACTGGGATACCGTTAGAGGCAAATTCCAACTGGTTGGGGGTTTCCACAAATATTTTACTCCTTTCTTTGTCGATTATAGAAGCAGGAAGATAAGACCACCCTAGAGGACCGAGATCTCTGAGCAAATGCCCTGAAACACGAGGGATAAGGAAAGAAAGCGCTGGGAATTAGAGCAGATTTGCCAGCCATGGTTCGTTTGGTGTCTGCAGGTAGGTACTGAAGGCTGAGGGACAGTTGGAGCAGAAGTGATCTGCCCTGAAGGATGCGATGCCTCTTTCCAGGGCTCAGTGAGCAAAGAGGTAGGACTTGCTGATAAGGGCCCTGAGAATCTGGCCCTGCCTTACTGGCAAGCATGGGGGTTCCCTCTCTGAAACAATCAATAAATAAACAAACAAATCCACAGGAGAACACCCTCCTGATGTTTCAGATCCCAGAGACCTCCCAGACCACCCCGGTAGGAAATTTCTCAACTGTCGTCCAAAGGAAAAAAAAAACAGCAAAAGAAAGAAAGAAAACGAGCCCTTTTCCTTTTCTTGCCATTTTTATCAAAGTTCAACCTTTCATCATCGTGTAAGTAGTCAAAGCTGTTACAAGCCTACTGCTGACACATCAAACACTTTATCTACAGTCTGGCCCAATTCCAGGGAGATGAAAAGCACGATCATTCAGAACTCACACCTCCTGTGAGTTATGAGCCATTCCTGAAAGGAAGGAAATAACACCATTGTGCAGGAGAAAGGGCATTTTTCATGTTCCCCAGGCTGTCTACACCGCACCAAAGCTGGATGTGCACTAAGGAGGAAGCCACACGAAAGCCTTTGATGGACGCAAGCGTCTCTAGAAATACTGACCCACAGACAGAAACCCAAGCATTGCTGATGGACTGCTCCTGTAAAACCTTTCTGTTGACCTTTAAGTTTTGGCCACCAGAAATACTTTATGGATACCACATGCTTCGTATATTGTTTTATTTTGTTTCCACAGTCTTTCGTTTGGATTTCGGCATCATTTGCCCAAACTGGGTTGAGAGTTCACTGAGGGCAGAAGGTATGTTCATCTTTCTTCTGTCTTTCTCAAGTACTTCTGTCTTTCTCAAGTACTTTTGTCTTCCCAGCGTCACAGCGAGACCACAGTAACGTCAGAAGTGTTTGGTTTTCAGTTAAACACCTACTTGTTGGGTTGACAGTTAAAACTGGAATAACTCAAAAACGTTTGTGCTCCAGTAATGTTTCCTAAGGCCCAAAAATATCTGTTGCCTTGAAATAAACTAATCTTAATTAAGATAAATCTGGATCCCCTTATTGTACTGACAAAATGAGACTTAGAAGTCTTTGAGATATTTCATAAATATAGCATGACTGAACACACTACAAAAAAATAAGATTACATTTAAACTTTGTTTTAATTTCTGAATAGCAATTGTTGAGGCACAGCATTTTGGCTTTTGTTCATCCATGCAACACACATTTGAGTTTCTGTAATGTTAGACACTGTGGTCTTTAAATGAAAATTTTCAGAATCTCCATTCAATATACATTACTATGTGCAGTTCTCTACTTTGTATCGAGTGACAATTCCCTAAAATTCTAACAAAATCTAAAATGCCATGAGTACAATAATCATGGAGTCCAATAAACACTCTGGCCTCCATCAGGGGACACTGTCCAGGGAGACTAGAGGTTCCTGGAACTATTCATTCAAACTAGTGATGCCCCCCAGGTACTGGTCTTGTCAACCAATTCTAAGTTTGTGTTTTGAGACAATCAGGCTGTAACTCAATCTTGGCAAGCTTTGGGGATAACAGTAATCTAGGCCCAATATGATCAAAGGAAAAGAAGCGTACAAGCTGTTGGAAACAGCTGTGGTGGAGGGCTCCCAGCTCATGTTCTGACATGTTTGCACAAGTCCAGTGAAAGAGAGAGGTTCACCTGTTTGTCTTCTTGTGAGAGCAAACCCCATCTTAAGGGAGGAAGAGATGTAGCACAACAGAATCCCCTAGTTACTGAGCCTAGTTACAGAAGGAAGGTATTACTGTAAACATAGCTTGGCAACTGTCACTCAAGTCATCCCAAGTCCACTGCCATGGATGTCCATGTTGGTCCTGGGGAAGAAAGATGCTGAAAGTAAAGCCTAAAAGAACTGTGAAATATTCAAATACAGGCCCACTGATTTGGGATTCCTATAATTGAGTAAAACACACAAAAAGGAAAATGGAATTGGTCCTTCTTTCCCACTTCCCCTCCACACTGCTTGTCATTGGAGGCCTCCAGGATATTAGTGGTATTGTGCAATCCAAGAGGGGGTAAGCAGTATCTATGCCAGGCTGAGAATCAAAGTGCCTGGAAAAATGGTGGCAATGCCAAACAGAGGGGACAACGGCAGACAGACGTGGGAGAAGATGGAATCTTGTCCAGCACAGAAAAGAGATATTTCCTCTATTACTTTCTAGGAAGGCTGGCCATCTTCCTAGAAAGATGATCAGTGTGGGCAATATCTAGTATAAAATAGCACCTATAGACAAAGCATAGGTATATTATCTGGCAAATGGACTCATGTATTGGCCAGGCAGAAAGAGGAAGTGTTTGGCCTCTTGTAGAAACAATGAGTGATGTTAAATCAAGCTTCTCCTGGAATAATCTTAGGCGACGTTCAGAAGCATTGTCTTGTAGTCCTGGCCAGAACATGCTTCAGAGAAGCCGGAAGAGAGTAGGTACCTCAGAGAGGCAGCAGCTGGGTGAACAGTTTACCAGGTCATGTACGAGGTCTGAGTGGACGGCGGCTCTATAACAACACAACAATATGCCTAGCAATGCCCGAGGTTTTTATCTCAGAAGGATGAAGAACAATAGATGGGACAGGTCAAATCCTTAACCCTAGTAAAAGGAATGAAAAAAAAGTTCTACCTGAGCAACACAATTAGTACCTTATTTCAGAAAATGATACAGAAAAGACAGCAGTTCAGGCAATAGCTAGGACAGAAGTTCAGGGGCTTGCTGGAACTACCCTAAATGCTTCAATGAAAACCAAGGACAGTTTCCATGGTTCCTATGAAGCTAACGGCAGAAGAGTGGAAGGCCACCTTTGATTGGAAATCAGGGGAAGGCCGATCCACTTAAAATACCTGTCAGGACTTTAGTGGTGAGTAGACCAGAGACAAGCAACTCAGAACACACACAGGGGCTCTCTTTAAAGACCAGTACTGAAGAGGAATATTTGAGGGGTAAATGTCCAAGACTCAGGGAGGCAGTGTTTCAGAAATACCAACCACTTTAGGGACTTCCTTGGTGGCGCAGTAATTAAGAGTCCGCCTGCCGGTGCCGGAAACACGGGTTCGAGCCATGGTCCGGGAGGATCCCACACGCCGCGGAGCAACTAAGCCCGTGCGCCACAGCTACTGAGCCTGCGCTCTGGAGCCTGCGAGCCACAACTACTGAAGCCCACGTGCCTAGAGCCAGTGCTCCACAACGGGAGAGGCCACCACAGTGGGAAGCCCGCGCACCGCAATGAGGAGTGGCCCCTGCTCGCCGCAACTAGAGGGGGCCCGCAAGCAGCAACGAAGACCCATGCAGCCAAAAATAAAATTTTTAAAATAACAAAAAAAAAAAAAAAAAAAAAGAAATACCCACCATTTTATTATACCAGGTCAACTAGAGGATGATGGCAGTGTCTTGAAAACAAGCAGATTAAGTGAAAGTTTACATACTGAAGGTGGAACATCCAACCCTTTTTTGACCAGGAAATCCAGAGGGTCACTTTTTAAATTGACCTATGCTATGTATAAAGAGCTTCATCAACTACTAAAGTTTGGATGCCAAGGTCAGAGAACTGAAATAAACAAGTAGCTCAAACTATATGACCAACTCATGATCAGAACATTCCTAGGTTCAGATTGGATGAATACATTTTTAATCTGAAGAGTGTCTGGCATATTCTCAAGTGTGTAGATTATAGATAATGCCCTTGCAGTGAAGGATTTCTCTTAATTTTTAGATAAGATATAAAATTTTATGTGTTCTAAGTAACTATCTGATAAGGCCTATTCAGGGACTCTGTGAGTGAAACACCAAAACAAAATGTTTCCACCTCCCCTCCAAAAATTGCGAAGATGGAAAATACACTTACATTTATGTTATACATTTTACTTAAAATACATCTTGTGCAAAAAAATACACTCATGTGCAATGACTATTTTGTGTTTTTGTGCTGGGAAGATGTTTCCAGTGGTTTAGGACAAAGACTATGATCCACTGACCTTCTAACTGGTTAAGCCTGAGGTAGCCTTTAGGCTCAAGTCTCACTCCCTCTTCTGCAAACCTCCCAGGGAGACTAAGTTTGAAATCACAAGTGGCCCATTCTCTGGGATCAATTCTGCCTGGAAAATGGTTGCCCTCATTTAATAAAATATGCTATGGGCAACCACAAAATCCATAGTCCTCAAAGGGTTTAATAAGTTTCACTTTCAAAAACAGAGAAGTTCTTAACACTTGCAAATGAAAGGAGCAGTATTGCACCAAAACTGTGCATAGCAAATATTTTAAATGATTCTCTTCACAAACATTCCTAACTCCAAAGGGTAACAGGAATGAAGGAGGAGAGCCTCAGATACACATGTATCCCAATGTTTTGGGCAAAAGACTGCAAACCCTAATGAAGAGGCCATTTCCTTCATCGAATACTTAGATGTGAGGTCTTTGCATTGAAATAGTCTCTCAGAACTCCAAATCTGATCTATTATTAGAGTTGTAGAACTGACAATATCCATGCATGTGGAAATGATACCAAATTCCTGATAATGGGTGATGAATCAAAAATCTGGGGGAAAATAATGACTTTTTAAGTGTTTATGAAATCCTAGTTCATGAAGGCATGAACCTTCACTGCCTCCCTGTGCCTAAACTCAGTACAAACAGGGGAAGTTTCCAGAGTCTAAATTTAGAAGGAAAACTGGAAACCCACATGGTTCAAAGGAACAAATCCTGGGGTTAAGGGCCCCCTCCCACCCCGGTTGATCCCTTACTACTTTGCACTCAATTTACTTTACTTCTCTAAGTTTCAATTTCTTCATCTGTAAATTAGAAAAAAACAATAGTACCCACTCTCACAAGTTCATATAAAGAATAAGATGATGGAGGTAGAGGTTTTAGCTCAGTGTCTGGTACACAAATAAGTGGTCATTAAATGCTTAGTTCTTACAAATACATAGGGTCAAATTAATTTTAAATCCTAGCCAGCTCCATAAATTAACAAATGAGTTGACCTTGGGCAGTTTATTTAATCTGAGTCTTGGTTATTTAGTAAATGGCATTTACTAAACAATGCCATTTTCCTTACAAAGCTGTTGTGAAAATTTTACGAGTGAATGTACTTGAAGTGTCCCGCAGAACTTAATCTATAAAAGTTACTGATAAAAATGAACCTTCGGCACCCTCAACCCCACCCTGCTCTCTTTAGATTAGCCATTCAAAGTATGTTTCACTGGCCCAGAGAACAGGGCTGTGAAAGGTACAGGGCTGCGGTGACTTTTCCTCTGAATCAGTTGGAGAACATTTGTGTTTTCCTTGGCACCGGGAACACATGGAGTAGTCTTTGGGGTGCACAGTAGTGTATGCATCGCCCATGTATTTGCATAAAATTTCAAAGCACTTGCTTGATATATGCAGTATGACAGCCGCTGTCACAATGTATTTATGTAAGTTCTGTGCGGATTTTATAAAATAAACTTGCAAATGTTTGTTTTCCTAAGGAGGGGTGTGTTTGGGGGTTGGTAGGGATAATCATTTCATCTCCCTCTAGAAGGTAATACATGCTGGCACGCTCCCTTGCTCCATGATCACACATAGGCTGGTGTTCCCTACGAATACGTGAGGCAACCCCACAGATATAGTAGGTCACTGTACAACCATTTTAAAAATGCTTTTTCTGTAAAAAACAGCATTGATGGGCGCCATAACCACAATCCATCTGAGGTCTAGAGGGAAGGATAAAAGAATTGGCTGTGATTTCTAGCACACTGAATCCGGCAGGCAAATTGTCATACCCCCAGCTGGCTGTCCATCTTTCCAATGAAGGAGTTAGCCAGATGTGAAAGACAATGGCAATTCCTTACCAACACACGCCAACATTTACCTCAGCCTTCTTTCAGACCACTGGAAGGATTTTCTGGATTGGCCAAATCTCTCCATCAAAAGTATCAAGGTAATTGATATTCAATTATCTCCTATACCATTTCCTAAACTAGTACTTTGTGGAATCCTGTTTCATAAGAGGTTAACTAGGGGTTCCATGACACGAGACTCCTGCCAAGAAATGAGTAAGGTTGTGTTAAACAAAGTTAAATAGGATTTTTTATTGCAGGTCTTTTCTTATCCTGTAATTCATATTAATAGCCAACAGGGAGAATATAGGAGACAGTTTCTCAAGCTTATTTGACACAGAACCCTTTTGTCATGGCACCTGGACATATTCTGGTACAATATAAGGAGGAAAACAATTTGGAAAATGCTAGTCAACTTCAACTTACTACTGTATGTCTATCCTAAGAATTTACAGCTATAGAATCCTTCCTCCTTGTCGCAAATTTCTTGATGACAATTTTAGGTTAAACAAGTCCTTATATTGAGCAATCAGTATTCCTTAATTGAACAACCAATTCTACTCCCTAAAGCCTTCCCCTCCATAATTACTATATTAAATAATACGCTCTTCAAATGCAATTTAAGATTTTATTTTTATAGATTCCAAAAACCACTCTGACAGTGTCTGTTGGTTGGTTGGGTTTTGTTGATTTTTTTCAGGATTATCTTGATTTTTTTCAGAACTTTTATACATGTTACAGTAGAAAAATAAGAATTCTAGGCTTCAACATGGCTCTTTTCCAGTTCTGTAAACCAGGTCACCCTACCAATGTCTGGCATTTCTGAAATATTTATAAATACCATAGTAGGAAAACTCCATCTCCCACATCCTCTGAAAACATAGCTGGCTACAAATTCCCCAGGCATGCTCTGTGGGCTATGTGGTTTCCATGACTTTAAAAGGGGTATTTG
The DNA here is from genome assembly GCF_009873245.2 of Balaenoptera musculus. Classification (NCBI taxonomy): domain Eukaryota; kingdom Metazoa; phylum Chordata; class Mammalia; order Artiodactyla; family Balaenopteridae; genus Balaenoptera; species Balaenoptera musculus. The sequence goes on from NC_045793.1 coordinate 44,172,028, forward strand.
TAGGATATGCTGAGGAATATTTCAGCCATGTCTTTCTTGTCTTTTTTTTTTTTTTTTTTTTTTGCCTAGCAAACTTGCCCCCCAATCCCTGCCTCTGGGTGGCCTTAAAAAAGTGACACGTTGTAAACAAATAGAACCCTGATAGATTCCTCTGTAGGTGGTAATGGCAGAAACAAGGATCCAAGGAAAAGGCATGTTTACTCTGTAGCTCCCTTTCAGTGGGACCTCATGGGACCACAAGGGAGGCTGTGACAGCCCTGAACTGGGTTAGGCCAAGGAGCTGCTTAAACAGAGTAAAACAAGGCAGGAGCTTTGAGGATCAGGCAAGGACACCAGGCTGGGAGCAGCCAGAAGGCTCAGCACCCTTCCCAGGGTCTCTCTTCCACGGTTTCAAAGAGGCAGGGGTCAAAAGAGCATGAATTTCACACCCATCTCTAGCCCCTCATTGCCCTGATATTGAAATTAAAATAATAATATCAACAAGACATTATTTTTAGAAAGTATGAAAGGTTTGAAGCAGCTTCCTCATTAATCTATTTTCATTGTTACTCGTGACCTTCAAATTTGTCTCAACGAGCACACAAATTTTACATCTACAGTCAAGCACTGTCTCTTTTGTTCACCACTATATTCCCAGCGTCTACCACAATGTCTTTTTAAAAAATAAATAAATAATTACAGCTTCTGTTGATAAACTGCAATACCACTGGGTAAGCCACCTTCCTCACTCAGAATCCCAGCAAGAAGTTTTCATGATTTTTCATAATTAACATTTTATTGCCCATTTAATAGTCCATTGTATTGATGATATTCTTTATGATGAATTCATAAACACCCCCTCCAAATTCCAATTCTGTCTCTAGATGAGATACGTTTCACACACAGAATCATTCAGGCCAGCGACCGTAGCCCCGGCTGGCTGTGCATCTATCCTCATAAAGGAGTTAGCCAGATGTGAAAGACAAAGACAATTTGTCTGTGACTGCACACCAGCTCCTCTCTTGCCCTTCAGGTAGGAGGAACCCGTGGCTGGTGCCTGCTCCCGGGTGATAGTGTGCCAATCTGAAAGCCTCTAGATTGGGGCCAGCAAAGATTCCTTATGGGCACTTCTGGACAGACACCCAGAAACCAAAGGACAATGGCAATGCTAAGAAAACTGGGGGGAAAAAAATTAAAAATGATTTGCTTTATATTTAAACTGGATATGGATTCCTAATCTGGACCATATGTGGAAAACATAGCTTAAACCAATGGTTTTCAGACTTTTTAACCTCAGGATCCTTTTACACTCTAAAAGGTTAATGAACCTACCAAAGAATTTTTGTTTACATGGGTTACATCTATCTATCAATATTTACTGTATTAGAAATTAAAACTGAGAAATTTTAAAACCTGTTCATTTTAAAATAACAAAAATTCACTACGTTAACATAAATAACACACTTTTATGAAAAATAACTATACATTCCAAAACAAAAACAAAAAAATAGTGAGAAAAGTGACACTGTTCTACCTTTTTGCAAATCTCTTTAATGTTTGGCTTAATAGAGGATATTGGGTTTTTCTATTTGCTTCTTTCAATTTATTGCAATATGCTGTTTCGGGTGCAGTTTATAAAGAAAATGCAGCTTTACACAGATACGTAGTTGGAAAATAGAGGTCGATTTTAAGAGCCATTTCATATAATTGTGGATACTATTCTTTGATATTATACCAACATTCAAAAATCTTAAAGGTTGGTTGTAATATGGAATTAAAAACCATATCTTGTCCTTTCAGTGGGAATTTTTCCCACGCATGATTTTTTAACTCTATGCATTGATCCTTTGGGAAGTACTGATTTAAGCAGATCTTCCAAATGTTAGTATATTTCATTATCAAATATCAAAAAGAAATAACATTTATTATCATCTTTTACCTATTCAGAACAAGTCTTTAAGTATAAAAAAATCTGTCAAGCTCACAGGGGCAATAAATTTTTCCAAAAGTCAAATTTTCACATGACAACTAAACTTTTATCACTGGTGACTCAGACTGTCATTTACGTCTTTAAAGTGACATGCTCACAATTTTTTTTTCGAGGAGATGCCTGCCAAATGCCCAAGTAAAAATGGAGTTCCATTAAAAAAAAGTAGTTGGACTACCATACGACCCAGCGATCCCACTACTGGGCATATACCCTGAGAAAACCATAATTCAAAAAGAGTCATGTACCACAATGTTCATTGCAGCTCTATTTACAACAGCCAGGTCATAGAAGCAACCTAAGTGTCCATCGACAGATGAATGGATAAAGAAGATGTGGCACATATATACAATGGAATATCACTCAACCATAAAGAGAAACAAAATTGCGTTATTTGTAGTGAGGTGGATGGACCTAGAGTCTGTCATACAGAGTGAAGTAAGTCAGAAAGAGAAAAACAAATACCGTATGCTAATACATATATATGGAATCTTAAAAAAAAAAAAATGGTTCTGAAGAACCTAGGGGCAGGACAGGAATAAAGACGCAGATGTAGAGAATGGACTTGAGGACATGAGGAGGGGAAAGGGTAAGCTGGGACAAAGTGAGAGAGTGGCATGGACATATAAACACTACCAAATGTAAAATAGATAGCTAGTGGGAAGCAGCCGCATAGCACAGGGATATCAGCTCGGTGCTTTGTGACCACCTAGAGGGGTGGGATAGGGAGGGTGGGAGGGAGACGCAAGAGGGAGGAGATATGGGGATATATGTATACATACAGCTGGTTCACTTTGTTATACAGCAGAAACTAACATACCATTGTAAAGCAATTATACTCCAATAAAGATGTTAAAAAAAAAAACTTCAATAAAGTCAGCAAAAACTCAAAAAGCAAAAAAGTGGTTGGTTCTGCTCACAATTCAAATAAACACCTAAGTGGTTTTTTCTTTAGATATCCACTATATTTCAATATTCAGCATACTTTTTAAACTTCCCATGTTAAAATGATGTGTATTCAAGGGTCAGATTTAATAAAAACAAATAATATTTAGTTTCATCATGAACATTTTTAACTAAAAATGGCTTTTTTAAAAATTGAGAGTACACAGTGGTGACCAATACAATGACCACTTTGGGGCCATTGCCTTGATCAGTGCTAAGGCTCTAGCACTTTTACTCACCATCAGTGCAAATGTGAACACAGCCCCCCAAAAAGGCAAATAATGTCTTAGTATTATGATAAAAATAGTTTTGAACTCATAAACCCTCTGAAACAGTCTTTGGGACTCCCAGGGGTCCACGGACTACACTTTGAGAACCGCTGACTCAAATGCTTTGACTTTTACATTCTTGAGGTCTAGCTCCATGAAGTAATCCTTACAACCATGATAAACAAACCAAAGTACAGCAGCACATTTGGGTCACAGAACTGAACTCTATGGTCCCAGGGCAACACTGTACATCATCACTTAAATCGGCAAGTTCACTTAGTGTACTGTAATGCCATATGGACTGTGGAGCAAAAAAAAAGGGGTAATCAACACCACCCACAGAGCCAGCCAGATTTGAGCAATCAAAGCCTGAAAACACCAGTTTTGTTCCAGTAAAACTGTCAAGAATCCATATTAGTCATTTACACCCATATTTTCAGGTATTCGGTAGGAAAAAGAAAGCCCTTTGTGTGGGTTAAAAAATGAAGTATAAACCTAGGAGGCAAGCCTGAGAAAGAGCAGATGCTTATGTTTCTAGAGTTTGTACTTTTTCTCTAAAAACACATCTGTCATCAACTTCAACTTAGAAGCCCAACAAAGTACTTTTATAAATAAACACAGTGGCCATTTTCATTTTAGTGACTGAATTCTTGGTAATCAATCTGATGGCCGTGAAACGCCAGCTGACTTTTCTCCAATATGCTTTAGGCAGGGTGCCCTCACAATGGTCATTGTCTTGAGTAAACCAGAACCTACTGTTGAATTCAACAGCATGGCACCTTTAGCTACTTGCTTAGAATGTTTACCTAAGGAAAACTGAATGGTAAGTTTCCGTACACCCCTCATTTCAAAATCCAAGCAATCCTTGTGTTAAGCTGACACGCAAAGAAGAAATAATCCAATGGAGAGCCTATGATTCATAACAATGAGGGTAGATGAAATGTCTGATTATCTAATAAAATCAGCCTTTGACTCTGCCTGGTCCTGTTCCCCCACCGCTGCTCCATATCTACCTATCTACCCAGAGCCACGGCCCCATCCCACTTGCCAGACCAATCAGAGCAAAAGAAAGTAGGGGGTCAACCAGTCTTAAGCCCTTTACCTTCCCAACTCCTTGGAGGTACTTGGTACAGGATCACCTTTCTTACTAGCCTAGACCAGGAGGTCGCGTTGTAATGCTCAACCCAAAGGAGGGGATCTGGAATTGTTCCTGACACTTCAAGTGTTCTTGAACCTTTATCTTGACACCTCCTTGTCACGGGCAACCCCTGCCTTATCAAACTCCTTGGAGCTGGACAAGCTAATTGATAAACCCTGTTTCAGCTTCCAAACAAACATAAAAGCCTAATAAGTAGTCAGAAATATCCTGGCAGCTCTATCTCCAAAGCTCTTCCTTTAAGGCACTAGCAGCACTTGAACACACTCCAGGCTCTCCTGTGATACCCCAAATACACCTCCTGTGATACCCCAAATCTGGCTCATGGAAAAACACACCTGGGACCTGAAATGGGTACTAGTCCCTCCCATCTGCTCTCACCCAAACTGACTGATGTTTTCAGGCTGGGTTTCTGCCTCAGTTCCTTTTTAAATCACTGAACACTTATTCCACCTAGCATCTGTGACCTAGAACCACCGCTCTCTCTGCCCCTGAACCCCAAGCTAAGGGGTAGAGGCCTCCTTGTAAGCAGAACTTGCTAAAGAGGATCTGACACTTGTCTCCCTGGACTTGGGCACGCAGTGTTCTCTCCCGACTCATCTCAGACCCTGGGCACTAACCATTTGCCTGAAGCTGGGCTGTGGAGGTCTTACTCTCCTGTGCCTGCCCCTCTGCCTCGTTGCACCTTGACTTTTTGAGCCTACGCTCTGCCTCCTCACCCTGCTGTCACATCTGGGAGCTGCTGTGCCCCCTAAACAAATGCAAACACATTTAGAAAGCAATTCAGAACATCATCTTAAACATTATAAATCACTAGATTAACAGGTCAAGTTAAAGTTTATGCTTTCCTAGACAAACCATTTTGGGGAGTACCCGTTTGTTATGTTTAGGGGGAGCAAACCATTTTCAACCTTATTTATAAGCCACAACTGCAAAACTATATACAAACAATTAGCATGCAGTCTACAGATTCATTTATTTCATCTCTTCATAAAAGCGGAAGTCCTGAGTCATTACATACAAATGACCATGCTTTAGAATCTTCCACAGTTCTGGAAATCCCGCATTACCTGACACCTAGAGAAGAATCAAGAGTCAAATCCTAGGCCATAGTTTCTCCCAATATATTCTGTGGGCAACTGCATCAGAATTACCCAGTCATTTGCTAAAAATGCATAGTGCATACACATGAGGCCACCTTGCACCTGAGTGCAGAGCCTGGGATTTTAATGAATGCTTTCATATTCAGGATTTGTATTATTAGTAGAATGAGTATGTCACATATTGGGATAATAGATCAGTAGAGAGAGGAACATGCAGAAGAGCTCAAATAATCCTAATCAACCACTATAGGAAGTCTATAGGTAACATTTTAAACTGATGAATCAAGAATGAGCAGTACATGCATATTATTGAGTAATGGAGTAAGATGCCAGAAGAAATGGCTGAAAGCATTGGGATTGGTCACTTAAGGGGGAAAGGATACAGGGTGGGAGTAGGGGGTAGTATTTGGTTTTGTTATTAAACTTTTAGCACTATTTGATTTTTTTTCCATACTCACAGATTAATTTAATTAAAAATGAAAATACATTAAAAAGAAACTAATTTATTCTATTATTCAGACTTTATTCAGATTAGTGTTTCCATCCTACTTATCACTATTAATCTATGGTGATAAAATGGCACTTCTTGAAAAAAAAAATAGGAATCAAGGATGACGTTTTTCAATTTTGGTTCACTTTGGCAGAAGACAAAATAAACCAACATATTATTTTGACCCTTAGCTTGAATGCCTACTTCATTAAATGAATAAAGAAGTTTCACAGAAACTTCTCTTTAAATAAAATGGGCAAAAACACCACTAAATTCCTACGAGTGATTAAAAACGGATTCTACACATAATAACTTGGACCACTTCAAATTTTCAATATGATGGTCACATAATTCCTACTAAAATGTCATATCATATGGCATAATTCAAGATTCTCTAGAAAGTTCTGTAATTTTTCTTTACCTAATTTTATGTCAAATTTCTATAATAGGGGTTGGAGTCCGTATGTTTAGGGCCTCAGGAGACTTGAGATTATTTAGAAATTTGGCAAGGGATGTTGGAACTTGGGAGGAATGTGCTCAAGACAAAGAAATATGGAGAGAGCCAGAGAACAGGAGAAACATGGGAGAAAAACAGACAGCTAAGAAGGGGGGCAGACTCAAGACTAATACTAACATCCCTCCCAGTCACTGTAGCAGCAGTACCCCCCACTAGCAAAGAAAACAAACAACAACAACAACAAAAACCACCCAGAAAGGTGTACAACCCAATGACATCAGATTTGTTTCCTACACTGAGTAAGCTTATTTTTTTTCACCTTAGGTCTACCATACTTCATCAGTGTCAATCAAAGATTACAATCAGAAAATGTTTTAACTAGAGAGTCTGAGTTCCCAAAGACGTATGACGACTAGCCATAGGTGACAAACTGTGACAGCTGTGGATATTGGTACAAACAGGATAAAACATTTATCTATCACTAAGCCATTATTTCTTCTGTGTCACGTGGGAAAATCTACACATTAAGGGGATTAATCGGATACTTCCAAACTAAAGCAACTTTCTTGAGAAGACGTTTCTTGTGTAAAGTGCAGCCCAAGTTTCATCAGGTTATACCTTTCCTCTGTGGCCCTCTCAAACAGTCTTAATTCATTTTGCTACTAGTTTCAAAGAGTGTTCCAAGTTGGCTCAAAGCCCCTCAGATCACATATCAATTTCTGTGACAAGAGATATATTACCTTTCACTTCTGAATTCCAAGAGGAAGCCCAGAAGGGTGATTAGTCACATTATCACCACAGACAGCATGAGACAACTACTGTATCTGAAACAAACTCTGGACCATTGCTGGGAAAAGGCAAGGGATGTCTGAGCATTTTGCCAATGTGATAGATCCTTCTCCACCTCTTCTCTTGCCTTTTTTCCCGGCACATGTTAAAGGAACCGGTCCACCCAATCCTAACATGGTTAAGTGAAGCCAAATCTAAATTATCCTTGCAGGATATTTCTTCTTCCAGGCTGAGCAATAGAACTCAGAAATTTGGCTAAAACGAAAAGTCCATTATAATGTCCTGTAGAGCTTTAAAAAAGATTTGATTTAAATACTGAGTTGGAGTTTCCTGATTGAGAAAACTTTCATGAAGGAGTTCAGATTCTTCATCAAACGTTTTGAAGTCTCCAATGTTTGAAGTCTCCACGGAATCAAGAGTTCGTCTCCTCTAAGAGACCATGGAAATGGAGAAGGAGGTTGCCTGAGTACCTCCCTTCACTGTGAATTCCTCCAAACCTAGCACAGCACAAGGGAAGGCAAAGCATGGGCAATGATCCCTAGAAGTAACCACTCACAGAGCATGCCCAGCAAAATGAGACAAGAATAATGAGTCCTACTGAATGGGAAATTTTTCAGTTGAAAGTCTCTTACATTTTCAAAATTACAGCAGCTTCCTGAGTCCTGTAATTTGGAAAGCATCCCTAAAAGGCTCATTTAATTAAAGTTGGACAACTTTCATTAATGTCAAGATGACTCTAGAAGCCATGATTGATAAAGCACCGTGGAGCCGTACAATCATTAAATTTTTTGAACTCATTGCACTCCCTCTTGCTCACTAGCATCCCATCACTGCCATCACATTTCAAGAGCAGCAATATTCCACAAGAAAATTAAGTTCCCTGATGGCAGGGGCTCATCTCTATGTTCACTGGTACGCTTAAACGTCTGCATAGTGTCCGGCACTTAATAAATATTCAATGGATGAATGAACAAATGAATGAATGCTTCAAACACAAAGGATGAACATAGCTTAGACAACTTGGCATTTTCTTAGGATACTCATGTCCAGAATAACGAAGTATTAACAAGAGACCTGATAACACATTTTCTATGTTTCTACTGCCTCAATACAAGCTAGTGCGAAAAGAATGCTAGTCTGTTGTCTTGGGTAAAGCATTAGAAAATGAATGCAAGAGTCACAGTTCTCCAACAAATTCTTTGAAGGGTTGCTTTGGAACTAGCTTTTGGTTCCAGTTCTAGCTCAGTCATTTAATTGCTGTGTGAGCATAGGTATAAATGCTTCATCTGAAAATAGCAATAACTACCATTGTCATTGTTGTGATGTTGTAAAATGATTGTTGTGAAAATTAAGCAAAATATCTCACCAAAACCTTCATTTGAAGTCTCTGGCATGTGTAAGGCCCAATAAATACTACTTCTCCTTAGGGTCATGACTGTATAAAAATTATTCATTTTGATTAGATTTGAATTCATTAAGTTAGATTAAAATTTTTTGACTAAGGAAACGTCTAGAATTTAAAAAAAAAACATGCTATTAAAAAGTCACACAAGATAATTAGTCTCAATTAGATAAAAGAAAACTTCATTACAATTGATCATTCAATATTGTCAAAGACTTCAGCGATAATAAACATCAGTGTTTGGAACTCATGTTAAAGAGCTGGTCATCCTAAAATATTTTTCCAAAACTTTCAAAAAAAATTTTCAGTCTTCCTGCCGTGTTTCCATCAGCTTTGTCCAAATAAAGAGCATTTCTTCCACTGCATCAAGGTTTGTGAAGCATCTCCCTCTACATCAAACATGGGTATTTATAATACTCAGGTGTGTATATGTATGTATGTATATGTATCTGGATATCTATATATAATTTTTTTAAAGAAATGTGCTCTTCAGGGAAGAGGGATGATTTCCTGCTTGGGAAAATGCATTTATATGGGGCAAAATCCCACTGAAAGACAATTGCTCTTTTCTCATTTTGCCCATTACTGACTGGCACTCTTGTCTGCTGGGACTCAGCAGACACGTCCCTAAGGGAGTAAAATTCTGGGTAATTCAGTCCAGTCATCCTGCCCCTCAAGTTCTCTCTGAGAACTTCTCATTTTACCCCCATGGTTTATTTTCTTTAAGTACGACCCACAGATCACATGCATCAGAATAACACAGGGAGTTTGGGTAAAATGCAGATTCCCATGGAATGCCCAGATCTTCAGAATCAGAATCTCCGGAGTGGGGCTCAGGTATCTTCATTTTAACAAGCACCCCATGTGATTCTTAAACAGACTAAAATTTGAGCACTGCCGACCTGTACATGCTTCCCAAGGTGACTGTCATCTGCTCCCATGGCCTCAACCATGAGACAAATTGAACTCTCCTGAAATCTGTAACTCCAGGCAAGACCCTGCTCCCTCCCCTAAAGCTACCTGCCAAGTGACTTCTATATCTGGATGTCCAGTGGAAAAAAGAAACTGAACACACTTGCCATTGTCCCACTCCCAAATCCACAGTCTCCACTCCAGAGGGAAATCTGATCAGGTTTTTTAACAGTTTAAATCTTTCAGTGGCCACTCCTCTCTGTTCTCAGGATAAAAGTCAGTAAAGAAATCTCCATCTACTTCTCTCCACCTCTTGCTTCCACTGCCCCCTCCACTCATCCTAAACTATTTCCAGGATGTTTCATGTTTTCTCTGGTCCCTGTGCCTTTGCACACGCTGTTCTTTCAGCTTCCCTTCCAAATTCTTCTTTCCTGTGGGACCTCCACGTTCATTTGCCAGATTTCAGCCTGGCCATGACATCTGGAAAACCTTAAAGGACGGCTCCTCTCCCTTACCCCCAGAAAGGTCAGTTCCTCTTCTGTGTAGTCTCACTGGCACCTTCTACTAGTCTCTGAGCACCAATTACTCATGTGCAGAGCTTCTAAGTACTTCATACCATTTTATGGTCCTTATTAGACTGTTCTATAATTGCTAGTTTATTTAATTTTATTCCTCACCACAGCTCCAGGAAGCAGGAACTACACCTGTCCTATCAACAATGATGGTACCCCCAGTGTGAAGCACAAGACCCAGCACACAACGGAGCTCCATGCATGTTTGTGAAATGAACCAATGAACAGATGAGTGGTTCTTGCTGCCTAAATCCCCTCAAATATGGGAGAGTTGCTTTTGTCCCTGTGACATCACGCCAAGGAGGAGGCTAAACTCAGCAACATCAGGCAGCTTTCCATGAAGGCTGCGTGAGCTCATTCTCCAAGGACTTTATTGAGGTTGAGAGTACAAATGATGCAGATCAGAGGAGGGGGAGAAATGTTTTTAATGTGTCTTGGCTCCCAGAAGTAAAACCTGAGTGGGGGATGCTGAGACAAGAGTCAACCTTGGATAGTAGAGTCCTTGATCTTGGTCCCCTGACCAAAGAATGGCTCCTGGTCTGCTCACGTGCAGTTTCCTCCTAATCACAGCTGTCTCTACCATTTGATTTACGTAGGAATCAAAACCCAAGTCTCCATTGTATACAAGCTGTTTGGAGGTTAAAGGAGGAGAGTGATGTTCTTTTTTGGTTTCTCCAAAGCTGTATTCTAGACAGTGACGCAATCGTGCAGGCAACTCATCTCCAAAACAAGACACCCATTCCCTGAAGATCGGCATCTTCCAGAAAGTAACTAAAACTGTTTTTGAGCAGATCATCCATCTGTGGGGCTACTGCTCTTCAGTCCTCTGGAAACCTGCAGTTTTCTTTTCCCATCCTGAGCACACAATAGGATTTGACAAGTAGATTAGGCACTGGGGTCTTTCCTGTTGCCAACTCCTATTTTCACCCGTCAGACCCCTTTCTGAGTCAAGGCAAGCAGCACATTTCAATTCCAAGGTCAGGCAAGGAACACGATGCATAAAACCACAGAGGCTTTTTTTTTTTCTTTTTATTTTCAGTTTTGTTTTGCGATTTTTCCTCCTGGGAATTTGTCTTTCATCTTCCAGATTTACAGGGGAAAAGTGAGACAACTTCCAAGGAAACATTCCACTGCAACGTGGTTTCCCTCCAGCCCGAAACATCTCAGGAAGCATTTGTGATAAAGTCAAGGCAGACCTGCATCAAAAGGATTAGAAACTTGAAGCATGAAGCAAGTGCGAGCCACATTTAGGACTGGAAACGAAAAATGGAACTCGTCTTGGTGTCCGGTTTCACCCTGAAACTTTTGTTAGGTGTCAGAATTTTTCCAGAGCCTTTCCAAGGTGATGGTAAGGTTCACAGGCACATTTTCTGAAAGAGGATCTGAAGGTTATAAAACTGAGCTCAGCTTCAACACTAGATCTCTGCTTGTTCACGCTGACTTTAAAAGGCTAGAACCATCTGAAGTTTCTCAATATGTGCTAAAGGTGGATTTCCCTTTATGTTTTTTAGGGTAGTGGGGGTAGGGAGTTGCAGAAGGGGCAGATTTCCATTCGGTTGCTAAGACACGAAATGTTCCCTCAATTTCCCAGGTCTCTTCTTTGAAGTCACCCTATTTTTCTACAGCCCACACTTAGAGATTTTGAACCAAGATGTTCTCTCTTTTCTCCTAGCAGAGAAGGTGGAATGGTAAATTGGAAATGGTCATTGGTGACTTCAAACTCGGTAAATGCAGCCCAGGCCGCAGACCGTGGATTTGGATACCAGCACTGACAAGACAAGTAGCGAACTTTAAGCCTAACTAAAGTAAATGCACCCCTGCACAATACTCAGTCATAAAACTCAACTGCTGGCTTTTTCATTGACGAGTTTAAGTATCTTTGGTAGAGGCGCTCAACAGAGGAGCCTAGGTTGCCCAGGACAGAGCCACACAGGTGGCAGTGAGGTTACAATTTTAGAAATAATAAGAAAAAAGTTAGACACACCGGCTTCTATACCAATCAGAAGTTGGCTGGAGCTGTTGCTCAATGGTTCTCCAAGCCCATATGAGCAGCCTCAGTATCACCTGGGAATCCGTTGAAATGCATATTCTCAGGCCTGGCCCAAGACCTACTGAATCTGAGCCTCTGGGGGTGAGGCCCAGCAATCTGTGTTTTAACAAGCACTTCAGGGGATTAAAGTTTGAAAGTCACAGCTTCACTCAGTGGTTCCCAAACCTGGCTCATCATCAGTATCACAAGGCAGCACGCAAAAACTTTCTAAGTGCCCCCTCATACCTACGGAACCAGAATTTCCCCAAGTTCAAATGATTAGCCTTTAATAGAGACCACTGACTAACTCACAGTACTCAACCAGCACAGTAAACAGAAAATACAGAGTGCCTGGGGTTCCACAGGGATGCTGACAATTTTGCAATTTCTGCTTCATCCCATCTCAGTAAAGTCTCCCGAATCCCTTCTGGGTTTAATATCAAGTTGATTTCTGACTTAAAATTAAGTTCTGTTGCTTGTAATAAAACAATAACACTGATGAACACCAACTTTTACCTGAAAATTCTGCATTTGCCATAAATATATATTATGTGATAAACTGCCTATTGCTCCCTCCACCCCACCCCCCCTAAAAAAAAGGTTTCCCCTAAGAGCTGGAAGAATGCCTTTGTCAGGAGAGTTGCAAGATGAACAAAGTTTTGTATGAGGGGGAAGTTATTCAGATAAAACTGGAAGATTGGGAACCTCAGAGGACAATGCATTATGAAGAATTTAACTTCCACCTATAAGTGAGGCGATAAAAAGATAACCCAATCACTTTAAGTACATTTAAGTCTCAGTTCAGATCCAGATTAATTCCACCCCAAGAACTAAAAGAAATTGCAGATATGACCTTAATATGTAGTCAGTAATCTGTGAAACCACAGAGAGCTAAAAAGTGCCAGAGCTGAGACAAGGGCAAATACCGCTCTAATTTTGAAAGAGAAGGGAAAGTTGAACTTTGGAAATTTCAGACCAATGAGCTTAAGGATTTGCTTTAAAGATTTTTCCAGGCATTGCATTAAACAGGTAGTTTTGAACATTCAAGAAAGTAAAGTGATTATGGGCACATGCAATGATTATTAAAGAACCAATCACAGCAGAAAAGCCTCTCAGGTCTGTTTTATATAGTCACTGGGGATCAAAGGATATTTGAGCTGTGCTTTTTCTTTATTTTAGTAAGGTAACTGGCAAACATCCCATTATATTCCTGGAGAGAAGACGAAAAAAAAAAAAGTGAGATGAATGCTAAATGCCACCCAAAACAAAAGTTTTCATCAGTGCAATAAATATGATCAAGGGATAATGGTCCTGATTGAATTTTCTTTAAAAGTTTTAAAACTTTATAGCATTTTGGGGGGGGGGGAGGGGACAGCTTGTTAATGTCATATCTGAATGAAACACCAAAGCTATTATTCCCAAAATGCTACTGTAACTTCTCATAAAAACATGCATTATTTTCCAGAGGTACTGTGACCGAGGTAGGGCACACACTCAGACCTCTGCTTGAGCTGCACGGTTTGGGGCAGGGTCTCGGAGCTCCAGATCCAGAAAATATTCCCCGGTGTTCAGCCCCATAGGTTTAAAGCTCTCCATCTTCAACAGAAGCCCTTTCTGGTCAGAATTAGCGGACAATAGAGGAAAACTGATACTACTCGAATGGATCAAAGTTTTCATGGGCTCAAATGTAAAAGAAATGCGCATTTGCCCTTTTACGATTAACTGAACTTCTCTGTGTTTCTGCTCTTTGCGCCTCACTGAAGGGGAGTGGGCAGCACCATCACAGCAGCAACTGCTAAGGGGCTTGTATCCACAAACATGGACAGACTTTTAGGTACAGTGAGCAGCCCTTGCTCATCTCAGATTCCCTGTAGGTAAGATTCTCACAGGCATGGATTTACTTCACTGATAACAATATCAATCTTAACAGGTATCACTTGCATACCTCTTACTATGTACTAGGCACTCTACTAAGCACATTTTTTAAAAAATAAATTTATTTATTTATTTTTGGCTGTGTTGGGTCTTCGTTTCTGTGCAAGGGCTTTCTCTAGTTGCGGCGAGTGGGGGCCACTCTTCACCGTGGTGCGCAGGCCTCTCACTATCGCGGCCTCTCTTGTTGCGGAGCACAGGCTCCAGACGCGCAGGCTCAGTAGTTGTGGCTCACGGGCCCAGTTGCTCTGCGGCAAGTGGGATCTTCCCAGACCAGGGCTTGAACCCGTGCCCCCTGCATTGGCAGGCAGATTCTCAACCACTGTGCCACCAGGGAAGCCCCTCTACTAAGCACTTTTAACAAATCATTCAATCTTTGTCCAACACTGTGATGCATTATTATTATTTCCTACTTTATAGATGAGGAAAAGAAGGCACAGAGCACATAAGTAACTTGTCCAAGGTCACACAGCTAATTGGTGGTGAAATCTGAATTCAAACCAAGGTATTCTGACTCCACAGCCCATTTTCTTAGCCTACGTGCTAACTCGTCTTTCTTTCTGTATGTTTGCCCCATAACCTGAAGAATTTCAGTGAACATTTGGATGAATCTTCAGAGTACACACCCAGTCATGACATACAAAACATGAAATGAGAGGCTCCTTATTGTGAAATCACAAGGGTATTCAATATTCTGCTTTCCCCCAGAGGGGAGAGGGCATCACAGGGGATATAAACACTCCTTCTTAATAGGCATACTACTGGTAAGAAAGCACAACAAATTTGCAAGCATCCTTTAAAACACCGAGAAATACTGAAAACATGCCAGTAAGCCAAAGTTAATGATAAATGAAAATGAATCATTTGACACCTATTTTTGCTAATATAATATGTGCAAAATGTACAAATATTCTCTCTATTGCACTGACCTGACTCTTTTATTCAGTGAACATATAAACAATTATAAAGGCTTTTGGAGGTTTATTCACAACCTTCATTCCCCAATAGCATTTCCCTATAAGACCTTAAGTTGCCCAAGCAAGAATTCTTATAGTAGGTGTTTGCAGGGCCTGAGTCTCCCCAGGTGTGAGGAAATTCCATGCTCCACAGTACTGGCCTGGCACAGTACTGCACAGTGAGGTGAGGAGACACCACAGACCAACAGCAGATGAATGGGCTGCTTTGAGGGACCTGAATTCATTGCGTTACAATGATGCCTTCAAGGGCCGTTGAAATGGGACACAGGGCAGCTTCACACATTCACAGAGCACAGCACGTCTTGTTTCAAGCATCTCCCTCCTTGCTCTGCCCGCTGAACATTCATGCTGCCCCGTGCATTCCAGGGAGCCTCCCATCTGCCGCCTCTTCTCCGTAAATAGTGAGCGCTGCTCCACATCTCTGAACGCACTGTCACCACTGCCAAAAACACCAGGACTCTGCCAAGACCCTCTCCACTTGGCTTTGCTCTCTCTGGTTTCTTCAGTCTCTACTTGCCTTTCCCATATTTCCCCACATTCAGGAAAAAAGAAAACGGCACAATGTGCCTTTTTTTTGTAGATGCTGTAATCCTCCTTTGCTTTAATTCATGAGCTTATTCATTCATTTCATCCATTCAACAAGTGTTAAATGAGCACTAGAATTTGTCGGATGCTGAGCTAGGCCTTCATTGATGAGGGACAGCAGACACAGTCCGTACCTTCCTGGGGCTTGTAAAGTAATCACAGGGCAGGGAAGTAATCCCACCAGACTATACTGAGATTCAGTGGCAAGTGCAATGAGGGAAAGGGGGGGGGGGGAGGGCTATGGGAAGCTTCTAGAAGATTTAAGCAGAAGAAAGATATGATCAGATTTTCATTTCAAAAACTTCACTGTGTTAAAAAAAAACGTTAACGGTGGCTGCATTTGGGCTGTAGGCAATGATTACCAACGGCTGCTCTAATTCTTAGATGGAAGGTGGATGAGAAACTTTAAAATGAATAGATCAGGCTAACAACACCTGAATCTACAGATCAACCTTAACCTCACCAAAAAAAGTACAACCCGACATTAGATGCCTCCTGATGGAAGTTCATGATACCAAGTATGATGTATTCTTTCTAGAAAGTCAAACCTATGTCTGATCAATCCTCTAGATATAACAACCGGTTTCCAAAAGACAGAAGAACATGTTAAATGACACTGTGAGGATGCCATCAGAAAACCTAGAGCCTGGGACTTCCCTGGTGGCGCAGTGGTTAAGAATCCACCTGCCAATGCAGGGGACACGGGTTCGAGCCCTGGTCCAGGAAGATCCCACATGCCATGGAGCAACTAAGCCCATGCGCCACAACTACTGAGCCTGCGCTCTAGAGACCCTAAGCCACTACTACTGAGCCCACGCGCCACAACTACTGAAGCCCAGGCGCCTAGAGCCCGTGTTCCGCAACAAGAGAAGCCACCACAATGAGAAGCCTGCACACCACAACAAAGAGTAGCCCCCGCTCGCCGCAACTAGAGAAAACCCACGTGCAACAACAAGACCCAACACAGCCAAAAATAAATAAATAAATAATAAAATAAAACTTTAAAAAATGAAGAAAACCTAGAGCCTGAGAAATTCTAGTATACAAACACTGTGATTTCCTCAACAAATAAGTTACAATGACAAAAAAAAGAGGGAAAGGGAAACTTTGAATTAAGTGAAACTTAGGAGACATATAAACCAACTGTAATGAATGAATCTTGTTTGAATCCAAACAAACCAATCATACAAAAAAGAGAGAGAGAAGTCTAAATACTAATGGAACATTTAATAACATTAAGCAATTATTGGTAGCTTTTTAAAGATGTGATAATGTATTTATGTTTTTTAAATGTCCTTAGTTTTTAAAACACACACTGAAGTATTTACAGAAGAAATGATCTTAAGTCTGGAATGTGCTTTGAAATACTCCAGTGCATATGAAGAAAGTAGGTGGAGGTATGGATGAAACAAGATGGGCTCTGTGTTGATGGTTAAACATGGTACATAGGGGCTCCTTATACTACTCTCTCTCCTTTTGTATTTATTAATTTTGCATAATACAAATTTTGTAAAAAGGATTTAGGATTATAGTAACAGTTGCACAACTCTAAATTTGTTTTAAAAAATCATTGGATTGTACACTGAAACAAGAAAATTTTATGGCATATAAATTATATTTCAAGAGTTGTTTTTGAAAAAGAATGTAAAATAAGAGATTTGCCTATTAAAACTTAAAACCTATAAAATATAAATAGTAAAGATAAGGAGACTAGTTAGGCAGTCTAGTAGGTACCACTGAAGATCAACTGAGAGATGATAAGAGCTTAAACTGCAATGGAAGCCATGAAGGTGGAGAGAAATACATTCAAGAAATATTTATGATGCAAACTCTACAGGCCTCGGTGGATGCTGGGAGGTGGGAGAAGAAGGGGGTGTAGGGAGGGATTATGAGAGGAAAGTGGGCAAAAGGCACAAATGTCCAGTTTTAAGATGAATAAGTACTAGGGATATCATGTACAGCATGGTGACTATAGCTAACACGGCTATAGGACATATAGGAAAGCTGTTAAGAAAGTAAATCATAAGAGTTCTCATCACAAGAAGAAGATTTTTTTCCATCTTTTTTCTTCTTGTTCTTCTTTTTATTGTATCTATATGATATGATGGATGCTAGCTGAACCTACTGTGGTAATCATTTCACAATATATGTTAATCAAACCACCATGCTGTATGCCTTGAAATTATACGGTGATATATGGCAATTATTTCTCAGTAAAATCAGGGTGGGGGGGAAAGAAGAAGAAGGTGTACAGCAGAATTCCCGGGTGTCTGGCTTTAACATGGACAAAGAGTTGTGCTACTTGCTGAGACAGGGAATGGTAGAGAAGCGGGGCTGGTGGAGGATGATAATGAGTTTCTATTCTGGTACCAGAGGAACAAGCAGAGATGAACTAGGGCAGCTGGAGTCCAGAAGAGAGGGCTCAACGCAGTGTTCTACATGCAAAGTCCTTTTCAGCAATGCCTGCCTGTTGTTGAGCCAGGGTTTCCAGACTGAGACATCTGGGGATTCCAGAAATCTGACAACTAAAACATGGCAACAAAATATGTTGCCCTTTCAAAAAATTTCAGCTAGTAAATTTTTAAAATAAAGTTTAGAAATAATAGGTTGCCAAATTTTTAATATTGATTCCATTTGACATTTTTAAAGGAGAGTTTAATCCAATTAGATTTATTGTTGCGACTGATATCGTTCATGTTCCATCTATAAGTCTTTTCTGAGCTTCTTGTTCATACTTCTTTGATCATTTTATTTGGCTGTGACTGTTGTTATGTGAATAGTTTATTGGTATAATTTGCTGCTGGTATATTTTGTTTCTAAGTGTAATATCAACAGTTTCTTTGATTTTATTTTTCTCCAGGTTTTGAGATGGTGTGTACCTTCCCATCTCACATGGGAGCACCCTGAAGAAGGGATGTAGAAAGAAATGGTGTCTGGTTTTCTGTATCTGTGTTGTATCAGGTAGTAGAATGGGGAACTGGAGTTACAGACATCTTCTGCTCTTCTTCTGGCAGATACTTTTTTAATTAAATACGTAGTAAACTGAAAATCGTCAATTTCCTTAACGAGGACCTATTTGCCTTATGATTAATTCCAGTTCCTTCTGGATACCAGCATTAGGTTCCTGTCTATCTCAATTTTCAGAGTATTTGAGACTATATTCTGTGAGGTTTGGGGGGGTTCTTTCTGTAAGAAGTTGTAAGAGGCTGCATTGAGGACCACCATTTAAATGAGATTTTGAAAAAAAAAATGTATGAATGGATTAAAGTAGCTCCTAGTAACTCCTTTCAGTTGAATAAAGCACTCAGGGAAAAAGAAAAAAAAAAAAAAATAAATGAGATTTTGAAGCTAAAATCCCTCATAGGAAATCAAACTAAAATGAGAGGCATTCAGTCTTCTTTGAACTTTTGGCCTTTGCCATCTTTTTAGCTTACAGGAATTTCTTCCCTGTCCTCCTTTGTGCAACATCTCAGTACAGAGTTTGTATTGGAAAACTGATTTCTCTTACTTCCCTCTTATTAAATGTCTATGCCCCTTACCAATTTCACCCTAATAATTTGCAGATTTCATTTGGCTTCATTTATTCCCATTGTTACTATTTCAAGGCCCTCCCAATTGCTGCATGACATTCAACTCTGGATGCATTCTTGGGGTTTTTCCTTTCAATTAAATGCTTCCAGAAACAAAATTTTGGAAAATGGGTTCACTCTAGCTGACTCAGTTCTGAAAGTCTTTCCAAAGAGATTTTACAGGGAAAATATTACTGGCTTTAAACCTCAAGCACTGAGTTCTGGGCTGCAATTTGAATTTGGCTTTCATTTTTCATATCTCCAGCAATGTAAAAATCCCAGTAAAGTAATAGTCTTTTCTAAGAAGGGCCCAGATCTCTGGAATGCACTTGCTCTCCTTTCCAAAGGAATTTCAAGGTATAGTATAAACTTGCTTTTCTTGCCTGACCAACTGAAAGCAGCAAAGCCCTTATTTATATTCTGGTTTAAAGTTTTTCTTTTAATGGAAACTTTTACTCATCTTCCACCGAGAGTGGTATGGGGATGAGTGAGCTCAGTCATATTGTGAAACTTTGCATATGCAAAGTATGCTTTTTATTTCCCTCCAAGGATACCTTCAGAGGCAGCCAAACAAGTTGCTAATAAATTCTTAAAGGCACAGCATCATTCCCTGTCCTTGCTACTTGAAATGTAGTCCATGGACCAATAGCATGAATATCACCTGGGAGCTTATTAGAAACGCAGAATCTTGGGCTTCACCCCAGACCTACTGAATCAGAATCTACATTTTATCAAGATCCTCAGATGATTCATATGCACGTTAAAGTCTGAGAAGCAAGGCAACAAGATTCCTGATGGTAGCGGCGCTGTTGCTGCTGCGGTAGTCCATGGACTACACTCTTGAGTTGCCAGAATCTGGAGGGTGGAAGAAGAAAAAGCACCGTGGGACTGTAGGAAAGAGATGGCCAGAGTGCATCTCTAAAGGCAGCATAAAAACACCAGGCAATCTTGGACCCCATTAGGTAGAGAATCTGGGGAAAGGTGCTTTGGATGTTAGTAAAAGAAAAAGAAGTTCTGGAGGAAGAGAATAATAATGAGGGCCTTTTACATACACACACACACACACAGACAGGCACGCACGCATGTATGTATGTGTGTGTGTACGTATACTATAATTTCTAAATGTCATAACAATCTTGTAAGGTACATATTTTCAACTTTTTTATAGAGGAGAAAACTGAGGTTCATTGAGGTTAAGTAGCTTACCTAAAAATCACACAAAAAATCAATACTGTGCATGAAATCAAAGCGAGATTTAGCCAACTCCAAAGCAATTCTCAGAAAAAAAAAATTGCTCTCATTTTACTTCCTCCCATGATCTAAGACGGTCATGTTAACAGTGGTTAAATTAATCTCTTTAATTTCTATCAGATAACCTTACTAGAATCAGTACCTGAATAAAAAGAAACATAAGACAGAATCATATTCTCAAAGAAAACACCATAGGTACCCAATATAAGTTGAGGAGGGTTTTTTTTTTTTACCAAAAATTATACTTCAGAAAAAGAGATTTTCTCAAATTCAAGTACTCACAAATCTCTCATAATAAGAAGGCATTTTCTAATTTACTTTATTCTGAACACCAAATTACTATTTAATAAGTCCCATTAGTCTGAATGTATGCTGATCAATATTAGTTGAGAGAGGTCACCTAGTGGAATCAGTAAAAAAGAAAAGAAATTTAACAAGGATATGGTAATTATTCTTGAAGCAAAAGTTGACATTTAATAAGCATAGAATATTGTCATAAACAAAACTTTAAAAGATCACATTAAAATGTAGTACAGCATGCGGTTACATCGTGAAATTCATGAACATAACCCTAGGGAGGAATGAAAAAAAAAATATCCCTAATGTTATATCAGTGGACAACATCGTGCATGGATTTAACAAGTACCTGATCTCAAACAGCTTAAATGGAAATGAAGATTGTTTCCTCTGTGACTGATGAATTGGCCCTAGTGATTGATGTCAGAGGTCTGTGTTGAAGCTGTAATTAATTAGAAGCTACATGGAATTAGTTTGAATAAACTTGTTTTATGAAATGTGAGAATAGAACAGCTATGTTCCTTAAATGACATTTTATATAATAAGTGATTTTAAATGTGTCTAAAACTAAATTAATGTTAAACATTAAAGTAGATTTTTGACTATCCCATCCACACCACCCAAAATAAATTTATTCGAGTTGACCAAAAAATTTCTGTTGAATTTTCTCATTGAAAACATGGAAGGTAGACACACTAATACCATGGCATATATGAATATTCCTAATACTTAGGAAACAGAGAAACAAAACTACACAACAACGTGATAGATGTTAATAGTGAACTATGTGCAAAATGCATTTAGGGGAAGAAGAAAGTAATTGGCGTTACCAGGGAAGGCTTCACAGGAGATGATATCTGAGCTAAATTTCAAAGGGGAATAGAAGAGAAATTGAAGGAAAATATTGTAAATGTAAGATACCACATGTCCTGAGTCATGGAGATGAGAAGACATGGCATGCTTGAAGAAGAGTGTGGTCTATAAGATGTGTGAGGGAGGGTAGATGTATACAAATATTTGCATCTGGAAGTCATTTTTTAACCTGCTGACCCTGGAAGAGGGTGGGCAGAAACATGGTATCTTAGAATTACCTGGAAAATGACTTTCCTCCTAAGCTTGACTTATTTCAACACAAATGCTTGACAATCATTTTCCTGCTCTCGTGTACGAGCAACCAAGTCGACACAGAATCACAGAACAAGCCTAGAGATACAGACAAAGTGATGCTCTTGAAGAAAAATGTTTCAGGAATTTCTAATGTTCTAGAAACAAAACATGAAACTAGCTGAACAAGCTGAAAGAGGAGACTTGCAAATTTTATCCGTAGTTTAAAAGTAGCTTTCTCCATCACATCTCGCTCAATCCTATGAATCCTCCTCTCTCAATCTTCCTCTCTCCTGTAAGGGCAACCAAAGAAAACCACCCATCTCTCCCATTTATAAACTTTGTGTAGGGATGCACAGTTTTCCAGCCACAGGACACTCTCTTACATGATTATATTTATTTCTTATATTTCATTATATCAAGCACTAATTGTTATTATAAGGATAGTAATGATGTTACTGTACAGCCAAGTCTGTTCCTCACATTTAGACTTGGCCAATAGGTCAAAAAACTTGCATGAAATGACCAGGATAGCCCTTCTTAGAACAAATGGAGAGTCTTCCGCAAAAGTAAATCCTCCCTTCCACAAATAGAGCACCCTCATGAAGCACACTTTGGGTAGTTTTAGAAAAGCTATTTCATCTCTCTTTCTAGTCCTTGACAGTTCAGAAAGAACAGAGCCTAATCTCAGAGCATTTGATAATAAACATATTTAAGAATTCTGCTTTAATACATTAATTTAACTCCTAATAAAATAAATTTGGATAGATATTTCCTTAATAGGATGCTATATCAACCCCCAAAACAGCCCAATAAGTGACAGAGAAACAGTAGGACACTGTCATTCCAGTTAGGAGCAAGACAAAGACGTGTACTATCACCAGTATCATTTAACATTGTTTTTGAGGTGTGAGTCAGCAATTGTACAAGAGAAAAACTAAAGCATATACACACTTTACAGAGGAAGTAAAGATTATTATTGTCAGATGATAGGTTAATTTATATAAGAAGGCCAAGCATAACTCCAACAAACATATCAAAATTTACAACTAAACAGACTGTTTATAAAACTGATAAAATAATACAAAAATTCTGGAAAATTATAAAAAGATGAGTGATATAATATTAAGGTAGAACAACCAGAATAATTTTAAAAACCTGGGAAAGTATATAAATTTTTAATCTCAGTATGGGAAAGGCCTTCTTATAGTGACACAAAATCCAGAAGCTGATAAAGAAAAACTGGCTAAATTTTACTACATAAAAACTAAAAAATTCTGCATGAAAAAAAAAATACAGAATTGACAGTGAAAAATTGGGGAAAGTAATACATATCACAGACATATGGTCAGTTTCTTTAATTTATAAAAGCCCTTGAAAATAAATATAAAAAACAAACAACCAGTAGACAAATAAACAAAAGACATCTCACAAAAATGAAAATACATATGGGTCAAATATCATATTTCATTGATTCTAAGTTTGTTATATTTTAACTTTTCTGAAATCTGGATGTCTTACAATCAATTGTTTTTTTTTTAATTTTCTAATTTTATTTTATTTATTTTTTTATACAGCAGGTTCTTATTAGTCATCAATTTTATACACATCAGTGTGTACATGTCAATCCCAATCGCCCAATTCAGCACACCACCATCCCCACCCCCCCGGGGCTTTCCCCCCTTGCTGTCCATACGTTTGTTCTCTACATCTGTGTCTCAACTTCTGCCCTGAAAACCGGTTCATCTGTACCATTTTTCTAGGTTCCACATACATGCATTAATATACGATATTTGTTTTTCTCCTTCTGACTTACTTCACTCTGTATGACAGCCTCTAGATCCATCCACGTCTCAACAAATGACCCAATTTTGTTCCTTTTTATGGCTGAGTAATATTCCATTGTATGTATGTACCACATCTTCTTTATCCATTTGTCTGTTGATGGACATTTAGGTTGCTTCCATGACCTGGCTATTGTAAGTAGTGCTGCAATGAACACTGGGGTACATGTGTCTTTTTGAATTATGGTTTTCTCTGGGTATATGCTCAGTAGTGGGATTGCTGGATCATATGATAATTCTAATTTTAGTTTTTTAAGGAACCTCCATACTGTTCTCCATAGTGGCTGTATCAATTTACATTCCCACCAACAGTGCAACAGGGCTCCCTTTTCTCCACACCCTCTCAAGCATTTGTTGTTTGTAGATTTTCTGATGATGCCCATTCTAACTAGTGTGAGGTGATACCTCATTGTAGTTTTTTTTTTTTTTTTTTTTTAAGGGATTTTTTTTTTTAAGCACTTTTCTTTCTTTTTTTTTTTATAGCTACTTTATTTATTTATTTTATTTTATTTTTGGCTGTGTTGGGTCTTCGGTTCATGCGAGGGCTTTCTCTAGTTGAGGCAAGTGGGGGGCCACTCTTCATCGCGGTGCGGGGACCGCTCTTCATCGCGGTGCGCGGGCCTTTCACTATCGCGGCCCCTCCCGTTGCGGGGCACAGGCTCCAGACGCGCAGGCTCAGTAGTTGTGGCTCACGGGCCCAGCTGCTCCGTGGCATGTGGGATCTTCCCAGACCAGGGCTCGAACCCGTGTTCCCTGCATTAGCAGGCAGATTCTCAACCACTGCGCCACCAGGGAAGCCCCCTCATTGTAGTTTTGATTTGCATTTCTCTAATAATTAGTGATGTTGAGGAGATCTGCATGTGCCTCTTGGCCATCTGTATGTCTTCTTTGGAGAAATGTCTATTTAGGTCTTCTGCCCATTTTTGGATTGGGTTGTTTGTTTCTTTAATATTGAGCTGTATGAACTATTTATATATTTTGGAGATTAATCCTGTGTCTGTTGATTCATTTGCAAATATTTTCTCCCATTCTGAGGGTTGTCTTTTCGTCTTGTTTATGGTTTCCTTTGCTGTGCAAAAGCTTTGAAGTTTCATTAGGTCCTATTTGTTTATTTTTTTTTAAATTTCCATTACTCTAGGAGGTGGATCAAAAAAGATCTTGCTGTGATTTCTGTCAAAGAGTGTTCTTCCTATGTTTTCCTCTAAGAGTTTTATAGTGTCCGGTCTTACAGTTAGGTCTCTAATCCATTTAGAGTTTATTTCTGTGTATGGTGTTAGGGAGTGTTCTCATTTCATTCTTTTACATGAAGCTGTCCAGTTTTCCCAGCACCACTTATTGAAGAGGGTGTCTTTTCTCCATTGTATATCCTTGCCTCCTTTGCCGTAGATTAGTTGACCATAGGTGCGTGGGTTTATCTCTGGGCTTTCAATCTTCTTCCATTGATCTATGTTTCTATTTTTGTGCCAGTACCATATTGTCTTGATTACCGTAGGTTTGTACTATAGTCTGAAGTCAGGGAGTCTGATTCCTCCAGCTCCGCTTTTTTCCCTCAAGACTGCTTTGGCTATTCGGGGTCTTTTGTGTCGCCATACAAATTTTAAGATTTTTTGTTCTAGTTCTGTAAAAAATGCCATTGGTAATTTGATAGGGATTGCATTGAATCTGTAGATTGCTTTGGGTAGTATAGTCATTTTCATAATATTGATTCTTCCAATCCAAGAGCATGGTATATCTCTCCATCTGTTGGTATCATCCTTAATTTCTTTCATCAGTGTCTTATACTTTTCTGCATACAGGTCTTTTGTCTCCTTAGGTAGGTTTATTCCTAGGTATTTTATTCTTTTTGTTGCAATGGTAAACGGGAGTGTTTCCTTAATTTCTCTTTCAGATTTTTAATTATTACTGTATAGGAATACAAGAGATTTCTGTGCATTAATTTTGTATCCTGCAACTTTACCAAATTCATTGATTAGCTCTAGTAGTTTTCTGGTGGCTTTTTAGGATTCTCTATGTATAGTATCATGTCATCTGCAAACAATGACAGTTTTAATTCTTCTTTTCCAATTTGTATTCCTTTTATTTCTTTTTCTTCTCTGATTGCCATGGCTAGGACTTCCAAAACTATGTTGAATAATACTGGTGAGAATGGACATCTTTGTCTTGTTCCTGATCTTAGAGGAAATGCTTTCAGTTTTTCACCACTGGGAATGATGTTTGCTGTGGGTTTGTCATATATGGCCTTTATTATGTTGAGGTAGGTTCCCTCTATGCCCACTTTCTGGAGAGTTTTTATCAGAAATGGGTGTTGAATTTTGTCAAAAGCTTTTTCTGCATCTATTGAGATGATCATATGGTTTTTATTCTTCAATTTGTTAATATGGTGTATCACATTGATTGATTTGCGTATATTGAAGAATCCTTGCATCCCTGGGATAAATCCCACTTGATCATGGCGTATGATTCTTTTAATGTGTTGTTGGATTCTGTTTGCTAGTATTTTGTTGAGGATTTTTGCATCTATATTCATCAGTGATATTGGTCTGTAATTTTCCTTTTTTGTAGTATCTTTGTCTGGTTTTGGTATCAGGGTGATGGTGGCCTCATAGAATGAGTTTGGGAGTGTTCCTTCCTCTGCAATTTTTTGGAAGAGTTTGAGAAGGATGTGTGTTAGCTCTTCCCTAAATGTTTGATAGAATTCACCTGTGAAGCCATCTGGTTCTGGACTTTTGTTTGTTGGAAGATTTTTAATCACAGTTTCAATTTCATTACTTGTGATTGGTCTGTTCATATTTTCTACTTCTTCCTGGTTCAGTCTTGGAAGGTTATACCTTTCTAAGAATTTGTCCATTTCTTCCAGGTTGTCCATTTTATTGGCATAAATTTGCTTGTAGTAGTCTCTTAGGATGCTTTGTATTTCTGCGGTGTCTGTTGGAACTTCTCCTTTTTCATTTCTAATTTTATTGATTTGAGTCCTCTCCCTCTTTTTCTTGATGACTCTGGCTAATGGTTTATCAATTTTGTTTATCTTCTCAAGGAACCAGCTTTTAGTTTTATTGATCTTTGCTATTGTTTTCTTTGTTTCTATTTCATTTATTTCTGCTCTGATCTTTATGATTTCTTTCCTCTGCTAACTTTGGGTTTTGTTTGTTCTTCTTTCTCTAGTTCCTTTATGTGTAAGGTTAGACTGTTTATTTGAGATTTTTCTTGTTTCTTGAGGTAGGCTTGTATAGCTGTAAACTTCTTTCTTAGAACGGCTTTTACTGCATCCCATAGGTTTCAGATCGTCGTGTTTTCATTGTCATTTTTCTCTAGGTATTTTTTGATTTCCTCTTTGATTTCTTCAGTGATCTCTTGGTCATTTAGTAACGTATTGTTTAGCCTCCATGTGTTTGTGTTTTTTACGTTTGTTTCCCTGTAATTGATTTCTAATCTCATAGCGTTGTGGTCAGAAAAGATGCTTCATATGATTTCAGTTTTCTTAAATTTACTGAGGCTTGATTTGTGACCTAAGATGTGATCTATCCTGGAGAATGTTCCGTGCGCACTTGAGAATAAAGTGTAATCTGATGTTTTTGGATGGAATGTCCTATAAATATCAATTAAATCTATCTGGTCTGTTGTGTCATTTAAAGCTTGTTTTTCCTTATTTATTTTCATTTTGGATGTTATTTCCATTTGTGTAAGTGAGGAGTTTAAGTCCCCCACTATTACTGTGTTACTGTCAATTTCCTCTTTTACAGCTGTTAGCAGTTGCCTTATGTATTGAGGTGCTCCTATGTTGGGTGCATATATATTTACAATTGTTATATCTTCTTCGTGGATTGATCCCTTGATCATTATGTAGTATCCTTCCTTGTCTCTTGTAACATTCTTTATTTTAATGTCTATTTTATCTGATATGAATATTGCTACTCCAGCTTTCTTTTGATTTCCATTTGCATGGAATATCTTTTTCCATCCCCTCACTTTCAGTCTGTATGTGTCCCTAGGTCTGAAGTGGGTCTCTTGTAGACAGCATATATATGGGTCTTGTTTTTGTATCCATTCGGCAAGCCTGTGTCTTTTGGTTGGAGCATTTAATCCATTCACGTTTAAGGTAATTATCGATATGTATGTTCCTATGACCATTTACTTAATTGTTTTGGGTTTGTTTTTGTAGGTCCTTTCCTTCTCTTGTGTTTCCCACTTAGAGAAGTTCCTTTAGCATTTGTTGTAGAGCTGGTTTGGTGGTGCTGAATTCTCTTAGCTTTTGCTTGTCTGTAAAGCTGTTCATTTCTCCATCAAATCTGAATGAGATCCTTGCCGGGTAGAGTAATCTTGGTTGTAGGTTCTTCCCTTTCATCACTTTAAGTATATGATGCCACTCCCTTCTGGCTTGTAGCGTTTCTGCTGAGAAATCAGTTGTTAACCTTATGGGAGTTCCCTTGTATGTTATTTGTCGTTTTTCCCTTGCTGCTTTCAATAACTTTTCTTTGTCTTTAATTTTTGCCAATTTGATTACTATGTGTCTCGGCGTGTTTCTCCTTGGGTTTATGCTGTATGGGACTCGCTGCGCTTCCTGGACTTGGGTCGCTATTTCCTTTCCCATGCTAGGGAAGTTTTCGATTATAATCTCTTCAAATATTTTCTCTGGTCCTTTCTCTCTCTCTTCTCCTTCTGGGACCCCTATAATGCGAATGTTGTTGTGTTTAATGTTGTCCCAGAGATCTCTTAGGCTGTCTTCACTTCTTTTCATTCTTTTTTCTTTATTCTGTTCCACAGCAGTGAATTCCACCATTCTGTCTTCCAGGTCACTTATCCGTTCTTCTGCCGTTATTCTGCTATTGATTCCTTCTAGTGTAGTTTTCATTTCAGTTATTGTATTGTTCATCTCTGTCTGTTTGTTCTTTAATTCTTCTAGGTCTTTGTTAAACGTTTCTTGCATCTTCTTGATCTTTGCCTCCATTCTTTTTCCGAGGTCCTGGATCGTCTTCCCTATCATTATTCTGAATTCTTTCTCTGGAAGGTTGCCTATCTCCACTTCATTTAGTTGTTTTTCTGGGGTTTATCTTGTTCCTTCATCTGGTACATAGCCCTCTGCCTTTTCACCTTGTCTATCTTTCTGTGAATGTGGTTTTCGTTCCACAGGCTGCAGGATTGTAGTTCTTCTCGCTTCTGCTCAATGGTTTCTTAAATGTGATGAATTTTAGTACATAAAAAGATACCAAACTGCACTCATAGTAAGAGAAAATCATATTAAAACTACAGTGAAATAATATTTTTCACCAACCATATTGACAAAATAAAGCAATAAAAATACTCTTTTGGCAATGTATGAACCAACAGGCACACCCACACACTGTTAGTGGAGGTGAAAATCACTACAGCTCTCATGGAGAGCAGTTTGGCAGTACCAACAACTCTGGTTCTAGGAGTTTATCCTAAAGAAATATTTTCACATGTTGAAATGAAATAGGTACAAATATATATTACTTATATCATTGCTTAGAAAAGCATAATATTGGAAATATTGGAAATATACTTACATACATAAATAAACTACCCTATACCCATGAGTAAATTATCCTATATCTATAAATGCCATAATATGCAGCCATTTAAAATAATGAGGCAAATCTTAAATACACTGATTTGGAACAATATACAAGATATATAATTAAGTGAAAAAAGTAACATAGAACAGAATATATAAAATACTACCACTTGTAAGGATAATATGTGTATGTAAATGGAAATGAATATGTTTATGGCTGTAAATTCATAGACTATTTGTGAGAAATACACAAAAACCGGTAACGGTGGTTACCTCCAGAGAAAACTAAGACACTGAGTGACAGGGGTGGGTGGGAGATTTCGTTTTCACCATTTACCACCTTGTATCTTAGGAATGTACCTGTGCCTATGAAACCTATGCAAAAGAAACATAATTAAAAATTTAATTTTAATAAAATGTGCATAAAGTTTCTAACCTTCTTAAAAGCAGAGCATAAAAAGGGTTGAGAATTACTGACTACTACAATCCCCTCATTTCGTGGATAAGAAAACTCATTTATGATTAAGCAACTTGCCCAGGATCACTAGATTATCTCAATGCCCTTTCCAAGGTTAAGGTTCTATGATTTTATCTTATTTTATTTGTGTTAAGGAATATAGTGAATTAGATATGAGAGGGCAAGATTTAATTACAATTCATTGAATTCTGACCTAACCATAAAAAAATATTCTCAGAACATTGTATAGAGAAGGTGCCTTGGCAGAGAAGTGCCTTGGCCTACTCTGAAAGAGGCGGATGAGCCTGATATGCTTCTCAAATCTCCCTCTTTCTGGCCTGTTCTCCATTTCTAATGCAAAGGAACGATCACATAAAACATAGATTGGTTTCTTTGTTAATGTGCTAATTTGCACTAAAGGTCAACCTATGATTACCCAATTCATGAACTTCTCTCCAATTGCAAAAGAAGAAGAGAGAAATTACAAAGTACAGGTGTCCAAAAAACATCACTGTTTCCAAATAATACACCAACATTATCACACATTTCCTAGGAACTCCTGGTGACTAAGTGATGTCCATCTGTCAAACCTACCCTATTGCTAGTTAAGCATGAAATGTCAGTGACCCTTCCTAAAAAGCACCTTCTGCTCCCAGCAGCAGTAGCTTCACCCGAAGAGAATATCACAGATTAGCAATGTCAGTATCTGGAGTACTCATTAAATTTCACTCTGGCTTTTTGCATATGTGCAGCTTTATGGTTTTATCATTATTCCTCCTCTTTTCCTTGCCAAATGACAGAGTTTAATAAGGTACCTCATATCCAGTGAAACCGAGCCAAAAATACATGATGATCTTAGGGATTCACTCACACACTGTAAAACCTAATCCTTAATTAAGAAGACATAAACCAAAATTTCTCTCAGTATTTAAAAATGTCATATTCTATCTATATTTTTCTAAGGCACTTAAAGTGAAAATAGTATTGTGCACGTATTTTTAAATAGAAAAGAATACAATGATTATTTCAGGAAAAAATTATTTATTTAGATTTATTTTTGGCCACTATCTTAGTTGTTACTATAGTTTATTTAAATTTTTTAAAAAGGTCGATTAGAACTTGGTATTTTCTAACTTCGTGATAGGAAAATAATGCATATATTACAATATCTACAGTTGCTAAGCATGCAGGAAAATAATACACCTTTACATATACTAGTGGCCAAAGTGTACATTGAGAGAGTCTTTGTGAAACACAAACTGGCAAAGCATAACAAAAAATGTAAGAATATTAATATATTTTGATCTAACAATCATATTTCTAAAAATTTATTATCTTAGGTAAAAACTTGAGGACACAACAAAAGATTTAACCTCATGGACTGTCCTAGTACTTAAATAAAATGAATTGATAAAATAAAATGCAAAAGTAACATAAAATGATTCTGGAGAGTTTACAGATTCTAGAATGGTGGAGTGAGGACTTATGAAAATCCACTCCTCCATAAAGCAATAAGAACACCAACAAAAATTATCAAAATCAACATTTTCAGAGCTCTGTAGATTAAAGGTTTATAACAATCTAAGGAGTATTTATTAAGGAACAATACTCGAATTACAATAAGAACAGCAAGCTTTAATTTTAACTTACACTGATCTTGTTCCTCTCTAACCAGCTCTACAGTAGCCTTGAAAACCAACAGCTTCACAACTACGGTTGCCTAGCAGCCACTAAAGCAAGAAGAATGAGTTTGGAGTTCCCCAATCATCTCATCCCAGAGTATCTGTCACTATTTCATCTGCCTGGCAGCTTAATAAAAAAGTAAAAAGCTTCACTCTCAGAATCTGTCTTTATTTATCTCCACCTAAGAGCTCATTCTATTCTATCCCCAAGGCATTTGTTTAAAAATTATCAGTAGTGATTGTTTAACATAGTAACTGCCTGAAGCAGCATTACCAGTTGGGGTTAACAAGATACTGACCAAAAATCTTAAAAGGAAAAGCTGAGGAATGGACGTCTATATGGAGCTTTGAGAAGATCCTATAGTATCCTGGGAATCCAAAGGCCACATATATGTGCAAGACCAGGTATACATCCCCAGGAAATACCTGAGAAGGTCCACATCTCTCAGTCTGGCTGACCATGAGCCTCTGTTCCATCAGGAAGTGGAGGATAAGGTGGTGTTGTAAACTTCTTGCTAGAGTGTTGAAAGCATTGCCCAACACACACACACAGCCCCTTGGCAGAGGTTGGAAGACATATTGATACAAGACATTAACAAAAATCTCTACTCAGTCATTAGCTGGTTACTAAAGTAACTAAGCAGAGATTCAGTGGCCACACATGACAAAGAATACAGACTTTACAGAATTAGTCCAACAGTCACAAAAAGCAACAATAAACACAAAAACAAACAGCAAAAACAAACCCTAGGGAAGGGGGAATCTTATTTCCAGAGTTGTTATACTACATTATTTGAACTGTCCAGTTTTCAACAACAACAACAGTGTGAGATGTTCAAAGAAACAGGAAAGTATGACCTATACACACATATGCACATAAAGCAAGGAACAGAAATTGTCCTTGCCGAAGCCCAGAGGTTGTACTTACTAGACAGACTTTAATTCAGCTATTATAAATATGTTCGAAGAACTAAAAGAAAACATGTCTAAAGAAAACAGAAAAGTATAAAAATGCTGTCCCTTTAAAGAGACAGCATCAGTAAAGAAAAATTGTAAAATAAATAAGAACCAAATAGAAATAGTGGAATTGGAAAGCAAAATATAATCAGAATTTTAAAATTCATACAAAGGCTCAACAGCAGACCTGACCTGGCAGAAAAAAGAATCAGTGTACTTGAAGACAGATCAATTGACAACCAGTCTGCAGAACAGAAAGAAAAAAGAATAAAGAAAAATAAACAAAGCCTCAAAGATATATGGGACACCATACAAATAATGGGAGTCCTAAAAAAAAAAAGAAAAGAGAGAATGGGGCAGAAGAAAATATGAAAAAAAATAATGGCCAAAGACTTCTCAAATTTGATGAGAAACAATAACCTACACATTCAAAAAGTTCAACAAACTCCAAGTAGGACAAGCTTGAAGAAATCCACAACCAGACATATCATAGTCAAACTATGGAAAGACAAAGACAAAGGGAGACTCTTGACTACAGCAAAAGAAAAATGACTCATCACATACAGCGGATCATCAATAAAATAAACAGCTGATTTCCCATCAGAACCACTGAGGCCAGAAATATATTCCAAGTGGTGAAAGGCAAACACTGTTAACCAAAAATTCTACATGCAGCAAAACAACTGTTCAAAACAAAGGAGAAATCAAGACATTCTCAAATAAATAAAAATTCAGGGAATACACTGCTAGCAGACCTGCTCTATAAGAAATACTAAAGGGAGTACTTCAGGCTGAAATGAAGACACTAATCAAATCCACATGAAGAAATGAAGGTCAACATTAAAAGTAACTACATAGGTAAATATAAAAAACAGTGTAAGTGTATATTTGTCTCTCATTCCTTTTATTCCTATATTATTTAAAGAAACTGTAAAAAATAATACTGTAAACCTGTGTTGATAGGCTTATAACTTATAAAAATATAATTTATATTACAATGATAGTAGAAAGGAAGAGAGAAACAGCTTTATGGAAGAAAGTTTTTATATACTATTAAAATTAAGTTGGTATTATTCTGAACTAGATATTTTATAAGTTAATATGCTAATTAATATCTCCAGGACAACAACCACTAAGAAAATGACTAAAAATATATATAGTAAATAAAACAAAATGAGAATTTAAATGGTATGCTAGAATATATCTATTTAACAAAAAAGAAGGTAGTTAATGGCAGAATCAAGGAACAACAAAGATACAAGACATACAGAAAACAAAGAAAAAAATAGCAGACATATATGCTATCTTATTAGAAATTGCCTTAAATGTAAATGGACTAAACATTCCAATCAAAACTCAGAGACTGACAGAATAGATTAGAAAGAAAAGCATGATCCAACTATGTACTGTCTACAAGAGACAAATTTTAGATTCAAAGACACAAATAAGTGAAAAGGAAAAAGACAGAAAAAGTCATACTATGCAAACAGTAAGTAAAAGAGAGCAGCAGGGACTATACTAACATCAGACAAAATTGACTTTAAAATAAAAATTGTTACTAGAGATAAAGAAGGACATTTTATAATGGTAAGAGGGTCAAGACATAATGATTATAAAATAAATGCACTTAACAAGAGGTCCAAAATACATGAAGCAAAAACTAAAAGAATTGAAGAAACAGATAATTCAGCAACAATAGTTGGAGACTTCATTACCCTACTTTCAATAATAGATAGAACAACTAAGCAGAATATCAATAAGAAAAAAGAAGACGAACCACACTGTAAGTCAACTATACCTAACACATGTATACAGAACACTCCACCCCAAAAGAGCAGGATACACACTCTTTCTCAAACACACATGGAAAGTTCTCCAGGATAGATCACATGTTATGTCACAAAACAAGTCTCAAGAGATTTTAAAAGACTGAAATCATAAAAATGTTCTCTAATCACAATGGAATAAAAGTGGAAACCATACAGAAGAAAATTTTGGAAATTCAAAGATACATGGAAATTAAACAACACACTCCTAAAACCAGTCAGTCAAAGAAGAAACAACAAGAAAAATTAGAAAATGCTTCAAGGTAAATGAAAATAGAAACACAACATACCAAAACTTATGGGAGTTTCTCTAAAGCAGAGCTTAAAGAAAATTTTATACCTGTAAACACCTATATTAAAAAAGATGAAAGGTCTCAAATCAATAATCTAACCTTCCACCTAAAGAAATTAGGAAAAGAGCAATTAAACCCAAAGCAATCAAAAGAAAGAAAATAAAGCTGAGAATAGAAATAAATAAAACAAAGATAAAAGAATTCAATAAAACCAAAAGTAGCTTCTTTAAAAAGTTCAACAAAATTGACACATTATTTGCTAGATTAAACAGGAAAAAAAGAGAAGACTCAAATTACTAAAATCAAGAATAAAAGTGAGGACATCATACTGACCTTACAGAAGGGAAAAAAAAAAATTACAAGGGAATACTATGAACAATTATTTGCCAACAACCTAGATGATCTACATGAAATGGTCAAATTCTTAGACACACACAAACTACTGAAACTGACTAAAGAAAAAATTAAAAATATGAATAGACTTATAACAAGTAAAGAAATTGAATTAGTAATCAAAAATCTTCCCACTAAGAAAAGACCAGGCCCAGACGGCTTCACTGTTGAATTCTACCCAATGTTTAAAGAAGAACTGACACAAACTTTCCACAAAGTTCTTTCAAAAAATAGGAGGGAATATTTCCCAACTCATTCTATGAAGCTACTATGATCCTGATAAAAAACCAAAGACATCACAAGGAAAGAAAACTATAGACCCATATGCCTTACAAATATAGGCTCAAAAATCTTCAACAAAACATAGAAAATTGAATCTAGCAACATATAAAAAAGATTATACACCAAGTGAGATTTATCCCAGAAATGCAAGGTTGGTTGGTTTAACATATGAAAATCCATCAATACAACACACCATATTAATACAACAAAGAACCAAAATCACATGATCATCTCAATAGATACAGAAGATACATTTGACAAAATCCAACACCTCTTCATGTTAAAATGCTCAATGAACTAGAAACAGAAGAGAATTTCCTCAACTTGATGAAGGTATCTACAAAATAATAACAGCTGACATCATACTAATGGTGAAACGGGTTGGCTGATAAGATGACAAGAAATGCCTTTGCAACCACTTTCTATTTTTTCCCCAACATTCAATTTTTGAAAATTTTCAAACCTTCAGAAATTTTTAGCATTTTGCAATACTTTTAGCAAGAGAGAGAACTATCTAATTTTTTTTTTTTTAACCACATAAGACTCATATGTAGACACTCTACTTTAACTTAAGTAGGTACCTCCCAGGCCTAAGAACACTTTCCTTTTTCCATTATAACCACAAGTTAACTATCACACTCAGGGAACTTCATATTAATGCAATAGTATCATCTAATATACAGTCTATCTTCAAATCTCCTCAGTTTTCCTAATAATGTCTTTTACAGTATTTTTTTTTCAATCCAGGATCCAGTCCATGATCATGTATTTCATTTAGTTTTCATGTCTCTCTCATCTACTTTAATCTAGAACAGCTGCCCAAATTTCTTTTTTCCTTCAGAACACTGACATTTTTTCTGAATCTAGACCAGAACTAAATATGAATTTGTCTGATACTTCCTCATGATAAGGTTCAGATTAAACATTTTTGAGTAGAGTACTACATAGGTGACGTTTCAACTATTACTTAAGATGGCAGGTTTGTTTTTAGAATGGTGGTGCTATTTCTCTATTTTTGTGCAAACATGGGGAGGAAAGCTATCAAAAGTCTGTTCATCCAAAATTCATCTGCATCAGTAATTTCTCAAAAAAAATCACAGAACACCAGGCCTTAAAATGGCCATAACTCAAAGGGTCAGTTCTCAGTTCAAAAACAGATAAGCAATGTGAAATCCATATATTTACATGCACTAAAATTCA
The DNA here is from genome assembly GCF_009873245.2 of Balaenoptera musculus. NCBI lineage: Eukaryota > Metazoa > Chordata > Mammalia > Artiodactyla > Balaenopteridae > Balaenoptera > Balaenoptera musculus. The sequence goes on from NC_045793.1 coordinate 44,208,300, forward strand.
TTATTTGGTCTATACAAATCTCTGGGGATTTCTTAGCTGTCAGCTCTTCCTTTCATTAAATGGATATGAGTATCATTAGTTGCAAGCATAGTAGGGGTTGAGGTCCAATGCTCTAGTGTGGCAATGGTGAGCCCTTTCTTCATCCCATTATTTAAAATCACTATCCACCCTATCCAAAACATTTTTCTCCCCTTCTCTGATTTGTGCTTTTTCCTTAGCACTCTTCACCTGCTAACATACATATTTTCATTTATTTCTCCTGGTTGTTGCCTACCTCCCCACTGGAATGTAATCCTCATGAGGGTGGGCAATTTTATCTTTGTAGTTCACTGTTATACTCCCAGCCAGGCTCTCAGTTCTAGCAGGTATGCAATAAAAATGTTTGATACACAAATGAGTGAATAAATGGATGGATGGTTTCCCCTCCTGCATTGAAATGTGCCAGAGTCACAAGGGCACTAGAGACTGGGGATATTTGAGCCACACAGTTTCTTTTCAAATATAACTTGATCAAACTGTCCCTAAACCTCTTTTCCACCGTCACTTCTCCACCTGGGTGCTCAACATGTGAGTATTATGAGATGTATGGGTTTGTTACAGAAAAGGATTACAAATGGGTCATTTAGTAGATCAGAAAAATGAACACAGTTATTAACCAATTAGTGACAGACATATACAAAACTCTCACAGATCTTGATCATGAAGTTCTGGATATGACCCGCTCCACTAGAGGGTTTGTGGAGGTCTCCAATTCACTTCCAACCATGGTTACCTTTGAAGTTCTGAGGAAGCGGGAGAAACCAAAGGGAATATTTGGAAGAAGGAAATAGAGGAAAAGTGAAGAAAAAAAAAAAAAAACTGAGAATAAAATGGGTTCTCTGTGGCCTCCTTCCCCACCACCAATCATGTCTTTTCATCACCCTGAAGCCCCAGGTTTACGTATAGTTCAACATCAGCCTTTAAAACACATTTGGTTTCGTTCAATGAGGATTGTGGGCAGGTCAGGAACTAAGCAGTCAACAGACTGAATATCATCTTCTCATCTTGACTATAAAGTCTGGAATGAAGGTTCCAGAAGGAAAGGCTCTTTCAGAGAAAGGGGAAACTGATTTCAGGCAAAATATCCTCTCTCTGAAGGAACTAGGAAGTTCTTGTCAAACTATATCTTTTGCAAATGCTGGAATAGTATAAACCAGTAAGTACAGAAAAATCTTTTTCACATTAATAAAAATTTGGAAGTACAAAAATTATTACATAATAAAAATAAGGCTCAAGAACAAACCTTCATATAGTTGATTCTTTTTTATGGGGAGAAGACATATCTTGTTAAAGTTTTAGGTGGTTGGTTTTAATCCAAAACTATCTTACCAAACTTCAAACTAACCACAAGACCTTCCTGACTTAGAATTCTAAGTTTTCATTCACCAGATGGCATGTTCTGAGTCCACAAAACCCACTGTGAACCCAGGTGAATTCGAAGTCAAAAAGAGACTCATCGGGCTTCCCTGGTGGCACAGTGGTTAAGAATCCGCCTGCCAATGCAGGAGACATGGGTTCGAGCCCTGGTCCGGCAAGATCCCACATGCCGCGGATCAACTAAGTCCATGCGCTACAACTACTGAGCCTGCGCTCTGCAGCCCGCGAGCCACAACTACTGAAGCCCGCGCGCCTAGAGCCCGTGCTCCGCAACAAGAGAAGCCACCACAATGAGAAGCCCGCGCACCGCAACGAAGAGTAGACCCCACTCGCCACAACTAGAGAAAGCCTGCGCGCAGCAACGTAGACCCATCACAGCCAAAAATAAATAAATTAAATGAATTAAAAAAAAAAAAAAAAGAGACTCATCTCCTAGAAACTTCCACCTTGAGTTCTGACTCTTAAGCTGCTGACAACAATTTAATTTTCTCTCTGGGAACATGTAAGAGAATGGTAAGAGGCCGCCCTATTGTTAGAAAGAATGACAGTGTGAAATATATTTACAGTCATTGCCAATTTTATGTTCGGGGACTGAGAGCAGGACGGCAGAGAGGAAAGAGATGTTGAGAGCTCCTTGCTAACCTCCACATTATGAGTCTCAAATTCCTGAGAGAGCCCCTCTGACACCAGAGACTTCCCTCCTGCTGAGGCCTTCAAAACTTCACCTTCTTGGAGAGAAAACAAGTAAGACAAAAGAAAGTTGTTTGGCTTCTAAATTAGACTGGCCTCTCCTCTGAAGAGCTGGGCAGCCGCTGCATCAGACTCTGGCGTCTGCCAGGCTCTCGGCAGCCGGAGGATCGTATCACACTGTTTGGCTGCACAAGCCCATGGTGAGCACTGCTCCCCACGTGCATCCTGCCAACAACAGCAACCCCTCTTACCATTCAGCCTTGACCCTGTGCACATGTTCATGATGTTCTCAAGGACTCTGCTAAAACTGAACGGGAGAGGTCTGTTGGGAGGCTTTGTGGATTTGTAAAGATAGAGGAGGTAATCCAACCTGTCCCCATTAAATATTCAAGTTCAGAGTACCCAAATTTTGAGAATTCCTAAATATCTACTTCCAAAGAAGGAAAAGCATTCAAGAACTAATGGATCTGAATCTGTTCTGACATTCCCACAAGTCACCATTGAAAAGTGATCAGTGCCTGTGTTTGAGGGCACTGGCCAGACTCCCAGTGGGGTCGAGCTGACCTGGACGGCAACACAAGGGCTCATTTATTAGTGCGTCTTCCAAATGCGTAAATGATCTGATTGTGTTTTCCAAATTAAGCAAGATAACTCCATAAATCTTGGGCAGGGTAGTAGTCAGAACTCTCACAAACGTTAATCAACTGTCGGTAAATACCGATTAGAATTCTGAATTCTTAGAACTATCAAATGTTTGGTATTGTTCATTCATTCATCCATTCAGCAAATAATTGTTGAGTGCCTACTATGTGCTAAACTCTGTTTTAGGTATTGGGGATACAGCCATGAACAAAACAATGCCCCTGCCCTAATGATGCTTATATTCTACCAGGGCAGGGGGAAGATAGCGAGAAAAGAGAAAGACAGAGGGAATAAAGCAAGCATATCAGATGGTGATAAAAAAGCTATGGAAAAAATAAACAAGGTTGGTTTGAGAAGGAGTGTCAGGTGGCAGAGGGTGTTGGTAGCAAAATAGAGTCACCATTTTAGATAGTATTGGTGGGTTATGAAAGACCTCACTAAAGAACGTTTGACGTTTGAGCAAAGCCTCGAAGGAGGAAAAGGAGCCAGGCATAGGCATCTGCGGAGGAACAGTCCAGGCAGAGCTTTCTACAGATACAAAAAACCTGAAGTGAGTGTGTGCCTGGCATGTTCAAGGAATTGCAAGGAGCCCAGTGTGCCTGGAAAGATTTATGTGAGGGAGAGTCTTGGAAGATAAGGTTGGGAGGGAGCTCTGGCTTTCACTCCAAAAAGAAGGGATGCCATTGGAGGATTCAGAGCAGAGGGAGGCAAACCCTTAGAAAGGATTCCTCTGACTGGTAATTAACGACTTCACTTTCAGCCTTCTTTCTTGGCACAATATCCACCGGGCAGACCACACATCGAATGTGAATGTGGCGTGTGGTAGTAGTAGGCAGAAGGGAAGGTCCTGCGAATGTGAAACATGCTCCCTCCTGACCTGGCAGCACTGATTAGACCTACGATGTCCGACGTGGTAGCCACTAGCCACATGGACTATTGAGTAACTTAAATGTGGTTAACCTGAAACAAGGAGTACTCTAAGTATGAAATACACACCGGACGTTGAAGCCTTAGTATGAAAAAAGAAAAAAGAATGTAAAATGTCCCATTAATATTTTTATAATGCTTATATATTGAAATGATAATATTGTGGATACAATGGGTTAAATAAAGTGTAGTATTAAATTCTCTTTACCTGTTTCTTTCTTACTTCTTTTAATGTGGCTACAAGAAAATTAAAATTTTTGCATTTTTAATTTTTTTATTAAATTGCATATGTGGCTCACATTATACTTCCCTTGGACAGAGCAGGGTTAGAGTGTTACTAGAACAGTGCTTAGACCTTCCCATTATAAAGAAGCAACAGATAAAGGGTAGCAGCTCCTTAAGTGAAGAGAAAGAATGACTCAGACTGCAAAATACTGTCTCCCAATGGACAAAAAGAAAGGCCCTGGAATTTGAAGGCAAAGAGGCAGCTTCTTCATGTAGCCGACTGTGTGAAGGGCAATAGTCAGACACGAAGGAGCTACCTGGTAGGTTTCTCCTCAGAAAACCAATCCAGGAAACTAATTTAAAATGTTTAGGTTTGGGACTTCCCTGGCAGTCCAGTGGTTAAGACTTCGCCTTCCAATGCAGGGGGTGTGGGTTCAATCCCTGGTCGGGGAGCTAAGATCCCACATGCCTCAGGGCCAAAACACCAAAATATAAAACAGAAGCAATATTGTAACAAAGTCAATAAAGACTTTTAAAAAAATGTTTAGGTTCGACATACAAATGACTGTCCTAAATTCAAACAGGTTACCACTGAAACTAAAAATTATTCTGCCCTGCAGGAAAGGGAAGGCATCTACTAAGTGCTGGTTACTAGGCAGGGCACTTTGTACGCATCATCTCATGAAATCCTCAAAACCTGGGACTTCTTTAACTTAAAAAAGAAAAAAATGGGGGTGGGGTGTTTTGGCTCCAAAGCTCCAAGGTTTCTCTGAAATCTTCTATTTCATTTCTACAACAAGAAGCAAGGAACCTGTACCCTTTTTGTTTTGCATTAAACTCTTCATGCATGGAATAGCTTTGTAGGTCCTGTTTTCTAGAGCAAGCATACTAGAGATGGAGGAAGAAAACATAAGGTTCCTGAGTATATTTTGCCAAGAAGTAATTCCCCATTTTATGAATGAAGAAAGTGAGGTCTAGTGTATTCATTGATGGAGGAGCAGAGCTGAATTAAATCCCTGCCCCACTGACTCCAAAGACCATGCCCTTCCACCAGGGCCCACTGGCCAGATCCCAAGTAAGATATACAGAACCCACGGTTGGCCCCTGACTCTATTAATGCTCTGGTCATGGCTACCCCCACCCCATGGCAAACTCAGGCCTCTTCTGTACCAACATTTGGACAACGCTTGGAATGGGGAAGCAATAAGGGTTAACATGGAGAAGGAAGCAACACCCTCACATCTGCACAGGCCTCGAGGAACAAATGCTGCTGAAAAGGCCAGGGGACATGTTCTCTTCTTAGAGAACATCAAAACTCTTCCAGAAAACCATCCATCTCCCACTGCCTGGGTTTATACTAATAGGGAGGCACGTCAAGCTACTGGAATGACTTTCCATCTCTGAGCTATGAATCTAAGATTGTATAATAATTGCAGACACACTAAGCCCAACCCATTCATCAACGTAAGTGAGGAACCCTGCAGCTGGAGTTCTCTTCCTGACTCTCACTGCCAGCTGATTTTACCGCCTTACCCTTGCCTTGGAGTGAGAAAGAAAAGATTCCTCTGCTTCTAATCATTGTTCTACAATCAAAACCCGCAAGTCCATTTCTGGAGCAAAGAACTTCATGTGATCCAAAACGGATGATAGTCTCTTGCTCCTCATTCTAGACATTTTGGAGGCACCAGACATGTCTTAATATTGCAGAGAAGATTTATGGTCAAAGAGTCAAAAATAACTTCTCTTTATAGTTTTTTAATAAGTTGTGGCATAGCTAGAATAACAGGTAAAGACTTTTTGCATTTTTAATGTAATTTATAATAATATTAACTATTTAAAAATGTTTATCATTGTGCATTTGTCAAAACCCAGATATGTATGCCAAAGAGTGAATTTTACTGTGTATTAATTAAAAATTAATTTTTTAAAAAAGTAAATTTTAAAATGTGGTGATGATAATCTATTAGTATATTAGAAAAATATAATTTCTATTAACTGGTATTTCGAGTCTGTCCAATAACTTGCTTCCTGGGAAAATAAAGGCCTTTTCTGAGTTGGGTAATTATGAAATTATAGAACTGGGAAGCCTCTAAGAAGTCCTTGTTTTACTTATGGGGAAACTGAGTCTCAGGTTAATGGGAAGGTTCCAGGTCACATAACAAGCCAGTGACAGAAACAGGGCAGCACCCCAGGTCTCCTCACACCCAAACCAGTGGGCTTTTGCCCACAACAATGCCCCCTAAGGGATATAGAACACATCTGCATGCCTAAAACCACTCAGAACAATATAGTGTAGTAGCAAAAGCAAAACTTTAAAAAATACCAAAAACTTCATTGCACTTTCCCTAGTGCTTGGTCAAACGATTTCACTTAAAGATAGAAGTTTAGGGTCAACATCCAGTTTGATTATAAACGAAATCTTGCTTCAATATATGAAAATTTTTGTGTTGCAAAAACCCTCTTCCAGCCTGATGTTTTTCTGGCACTTAGCGGGCTGAGTTATTAAAGACAGCTGTGTCCATTGTTTATGAATATTATGGATGCTGAAAACCTAATAACAAAACCAAAAATTCTCAAGAGTTCCCTCCCTTTCCTTTTCTTGAACTTGAAACTGAAAAGAAACATATTTCCCACCACTGTCAAGACCAGTCACTCCTGTCATCTACCAATCACATTCCTCAGCTCAGATCAGTGAGGAAAAAGCACCCTAGCATCAACACAGCTCCAAAACAAAAATGTGAAAGTGTATGAAAAACTTATTCTGTCAAATTAAGGCATGAAAAAAATTAAGATATGGATCAGTATTAATGATGTGGTGAGGGTAATTTTTCATACTCATTTTGAAATTAATATGTAACTTCTATTATTGAATTTTAGTGCTTAAAATATGAGTCCAGGATACTCCTTCATAATGAGTAACTGATTTTATTGATGTTTGACTACATTATAATTTTAACCTGACCAAAAATGAAACTGGTAACTTTTCCTCCCACTAAAAGAACATCATGGACAAACTATGGCCTTTCTTTTTATTCACTGTGAATATAGGGGTTTTTTTCTTTTGTTTAACTCCAGCAATATTCAGAGGTTTCCAAAGTCCTCGCACAGAACATCTGGAACATAATATTGTTAATCATGATCACATTATCTGATTCTGTTATGTGTATCACGGAGAACAGAAGAAAGGCACTAGAGCAGAAAGAAGCACATAGAATTATGTGATAGATGCGTTTGACACTGGATATAAGTCCAGGTTGTTTGTACATTTCATGGTGTTCCTTACACAGAAGGTTCACCCTGCTCCTGGAAGCCTGCCCCCTTTCCAAAGAGCAAAGTCTGCTTGATATATATTTCCAGCTGGCTCTTCTGAACCACAGCTAGAGAACTTAGGTGGGTTTAGAAAGGATGATTCACTGCTGTGACTCAGTGTAGGCTCAGAGATGGGCTTTAGAAGACAAGGTCGAATGTGTGCATTCCCATTCTTCCCCTGTGCGTTTGTAGTCCAGGCATCCTCCTATCTTTGGGAGGACCTTGCTGCCTGTGATGTAAATACGTTGCTGCTTACACTAAACAAGTGGTACCACTTAAAATTCCACTCAAAGAGAATGGTGGTAATTGAAGCCATTCACAGGACCACAAAAGCACTGTCACCCTCCAAACTGAACATTCGAATGACATCTAAAAGGTGCCAAAATGTGCAATCAATTCATTCAAAGGATATTTTGTGAATATCTAGCAGTACAGAACTCTGTGATGGTTATTTGAGGAGAGACCAAGCTAGCAATGAAAATGAATTATGCTACTTTACTAAAACAGGCTGCTGTATCGAGATACTGATGGGAATGGAAGGGGGGCAGCTTAAGGAGGACGGGAAATGACAGGGAAAATGGAAGCATGAGGGAAAGGACAAGGGATGGAAGAGTAAAGGGGGTGGGGGAAGCTATGAAGCAGAAACAAGGAAAGGGACAAAGACAGTAGCAGACCCACAGATACCAGTTTTTTTAAAAATTAATTTCTCTAGGTAATAATGGACAAAAAGACAAAAAAGTTCAGGAAGTATTCTAAGATACTGTAACACTCACATTTTATTCTATTTTACTGACAAAATGGGATATTTCTTGTACAGAACAAACGTATGGACACCATGGGGGGAAAGCCGCGGGTTGGTGGTGGTGGTGGGATGAATTGGGAGGTTGGGATTGACATACATACACTAATATGTATAAAATAGATAACTAATAAGAATCTGCTATATAAAAATAAATAAATAAATAAATACAATTCAAAAATTCAAAAAAAAAATAGACTATTTCTTTAACATTCACTAATGTTTCCTTTCTCTTCCTCCTACTCCACAGCAAGACGCATTCTTAGACTTGCCGTCATCCCGTGAGGCTTTGAGGAGTCAGAGCTCACACCACCCCCATGCCCCAGCCTCTTCACACAGCTACTATGAAGTCTCCTCACCCATTCCTTTAAAAATGCTTTAGGTTGGAGTCTCTTCCTCTTTAGATTTATCATAAATCCTTCACGTCACCATGATCATTGAAAGAAAAAAAGTGAATACTGAATGTACTGTCTTCAAAATAGAAATGAAGACCCAGGTAGGAAGGTACAAAGTTCTAGATCATAGAACTCCTTTTCCAGAACATGGATACTCAAATCAGAGAGTGTAAGACTAGTCATTTGGTCAAATATTTACTGTTTCCTACGTGCAAGACACTGTCCTCAAAGATGTGAGGACATGATGCCTGGCCACAAGAAACTGAACATCTAGAATGCAGAAGGAGGAGAGGTAGGAAGGGATGGGCGCAAGAGCCCCAGTGGAAGATCAGGACTGGAAAGCAGGAGGGGCCCTCGCACTCTGAGCCAAGAGAGAAAGGGATGCCTGAGAAGACAGAGAGGTGGGAGGCTACAGAGCCACAGGCAAGGGAAGAGCCACTGTAGGCACTCAAAGAGTAATTTCCCTTTAGTGTTGGGGCAGGTCCAAGTCACTGTCTCACAACGAAGGAGTCAGAGATAGGAAGAGAGGAGCTTAAGCAAAAAAAGTCTTGGACCAATTAAATTGGGGAGCTGACAGTGTTAACTCACTTTTTTCTTAGTTAATATGTTTGGATCAAGATTTGAGGAGAAAAGATTTGAGGAAGAAGACATGGGATTTCAGCAAACTCTTCCATTATCCAACGTGCCATATACACACTAAGATCAAACTGCACACACGGCACTTTTTTCAGTGTTTTTTAAAAATACACCTTAATGTAAACAGCAGAAGATTATTATTCTTCATACACAGACTGCGATAGAACTTTAACCACTCAACAGAAAAATGAGAAAAACACACAATTTACAGAAGAAACACAGTTGGCTAATAAACATATGAAAGACGCTCAATTTCAGAAGAAAACGTTAATGAAAACAAGATTCTCAAATGGAAAAATAGTTTTGGTGCAGGAAGATATACACCTAGGTACTGCTGGAGAGGACATTAGGACATGACTTATATGAGGTATTTTAGCAACACACACACACACACACATACACCTTAAAATGTTTGTATCCTTGACCCATCAATTATACATCTATGAGTTTAGTCCAAGGAAATAATCAGATAAACAAGGAAAGATTAATTTTTGAAGATGTTTGTTATATTATTCATAATAGTGCAAACTGAACACAGTGTTTATTTTTAATTCCAGAAAAATGATTAAATAAATCATAGTATACTGATGAAATATTATGCAGCTAATAAAAGTTATTTTTCAATGACTTTTTAATGAAACAGAGATATGTTCACAATATGTTAAATGAAAATAACCAGAATGCAAAACTGCATACAGAAGGTGATCCTACCTAGGTATATTACTGTATGTAAATATGGAAAAAAAAAAGGTTGGAAGGAAATATATCAAATCATATTAACAGTGGTTTTCTTTGAGTTGTACAATTATTTCTATTTTTCAATACATTTGGACCTTGTATAATATCATATAGCTTATAGTTGGCACATATTATCACATACTGGGCACACACAAAAAATGTTACAGGATGGTTTGATTTGGGCTTACTTTTAATAAATACACCCAAGTCAATAGATTGTAATTGTCTGGAGAGAAAAAGTGAAATCCCCTTCATCTTTGAGCACCCAGTACCTAATACACTATCTAACACATAGCAGACACTCAATCATTGTTAAATTAATAAACAACCGGCTGGCTCTGAAGACAAGTGATGGATGAAAAGATGGAAGAATGAGTGGTTGGAAAGTTCTTCATTCTTGAGTAAAATCGGTATTTTTCCTGGGACTTTTAGGAGATGAAAGGGGTTCATCATGTGACAGACCTTGAAGAGAATAAAAGCAAGAGGAAAAAATTCCAAGGAACGATCTTTGCAAAGATACAGTGAGATGAGATTTAATCCATGGAGCTTGTTTTTCTACCAACTCTCAATATCCATTCCAAACTTCACTCAAATTTCTAAATGTATCTGCTTCTTAGATGGACAGGAGAAAGCAACTGCTCAAAAGCAAGTACACAGTTGCCCCTCTATTCTACTAGGAGGATGAATTTACATTCACAGAACCACTGAAACTCATGTCTAGCTGAACCCAACTCCTCTATATAATCTCCAAAGAGACTGATGCTTAAACTCCATCAGTGACTATTACAAGGAATAGACAGGCCCCACCAGATAAACATTTATTTCTATCCACCTTTGGAAGCGGAAGCACTGAGCATGGCTCTATCCCAGCAACTGTCACATTCTCTTTGTATAGTCATAATTTCTTGGCAAAGAGATGCACACTATAGATCACAGTGTCTCCATTCTCCAACTGATGTGAGGGTAACAGATACGTTTTCATCATTCACTCTGCCATCATTGTGACATATACTTAGGCTGAAGGCCCAAGGCTGGAATCTGGTATGAGTTTAAATTTGCTGAGACTTGTGAACTTCAGAGAAAGGAAGTGTAATTCACATTTGCATTGTATTAATATCCCTTGCACCAAAATTGGGGTTCTTTGTAGATGCTCACATCATCATTATTTCTCCCTCGAAATATCTGGTTGCTCTTCATTCCACAGATTCAAATGGCATGTCCCACTTTCAAATGTCTACAAACAACCATACATAGCATCTCAAAATGACACTGGTTGGTGGCAGGGAGAGGGTAGATGGGATAGGAATGACATGTGACTTTATACTCAGGCAGTTCAGGATTTCAATTCTTATTAACTTTTTGACCTCAGGCAAGCTATTAAAATTCTCAAATCTCAGTTTCTTGGTCAAAAAAATGGGGCTAATGCCACCTAGGTTACAGGACAATCTTGAAAATTAACATTAAAGCACTATATGTATCTGGCACAGAGTATACACTCAGTAAAAGTAGCTATTATTATCAGTAATTCCTCTATAAATAAATCATTTGCTGATCTCTTTTCAAACTGTGTGTTTTCCTATAAATGCTCAAATGTCATACATGAAATTTCCTCTCCAACTTTTTCCCTATTAGGCTCATTTTTCAGATGGTGGCTCCCTATGTAGAAAAATAACTTTACAGGATGCTTCAACTATAAATTATATAAAGAAATAAGCATAAGGAACCTTAGAAACCACAAAAAATAAAGACATATATGGGGATTAAAACTCAGGGTTTGGCCTGAAAATACATGAGACAGGGCTGAAACAGGATTTAAAATATACAACAGTTATTCCCAATCTTTTTAACATCAAAAAAATTAAGCCTCCTGTTGATTTCAGTAACTTACTGAAAGTACTCAACTAGTAACACAGATAACTCAACCAGACTCATGAAGGCTTTAGCACAAGCCTTGAAGCTCCCACCTCGTTAGTTTCCACCAATTCTAAACTAGTATATCATGAAAACTGCCCAATCCAAATCAAGTCCTTACATTAAAAACTCACCTTAATCCAGACCCCCACAAAGAACCTCAAAAATATCCTACCTTTGTCCTATTCCTTCCAAGATATTATTTTAAGTCTCCATCAAGGTAATCATCGATGACCACAGTAAGCAATAAAGTCAGCTTTGCCTTCTTTTGGTGCTATTTTCAAGAAGCAAGAATTTGACACCCCTATAACAAATAGCTGTACATTTATGGAGTCACCCTGAAGGGAATGGCATTACAGTAGACCTTCCAATAGAAGGCTGACAGAGAAATCACAATTGCTCAGATTCATCCTAACATAAAACCCCAAGATTCCGGACCTCATGGTCTAACCAAACGCAGTCAGAGCACCAGCCACTTTTCTAAGCAAGTTGGAGACCCCTCCTAGTGGCCAAGTGCTATCCAGCCCTTAAGTAAAAGCCTTTTTTTTTCAATCGACTGTTCAAAACCGAGACCTTTTTGTCCTCAGAGTGATGGTACAACCACAGTGCAAAATGGAACACTGCAGCAATTACATCAATATTTCAGACTAGTTTTGCAAACTACTCTGAAGGTTTTTGGCCCACACTGCTTAGAAAAACTGCCCACATTGATCTAATTCACTCGATAATTACTCAGTTCTCCAATTTATTGCCCGGATGTGGCCAAATTTCTCCCCATGGACAGGGAAGATATAATGACAGTCTATCATTAAAATGCGCCAAATTGCACAAATTACCAAAAGTAAGGCAGAGGCCGTGTGAGACGATTCAGGCATGGAGGGTCCCAAGTTCCCACGTCAGAGGAGCAGCGGTGTGGCTGGTAACATGTAACTTGGATTGCCCCGGCATCATGTGACCACAGAAATGACAAGCTGTCCCACTGTGTCCTATTACAGGGAAGTACAATCTGAAGCTGGACAGACTAGAGCAGGGAGAGGTAGGACACATCTCCCCATATTTCAGGGCAAGGTCAACTCTGAGGGTAGAGAATTACAGTCTGTTTTCAAAGCTCTGCCACAGAGAGTGGCCCCGGTCTCTGGCAGGTGTTTCCGGCCACTGCATCCTCCTGCTGCCATGAGGAGTGGGAATCTTTGAGGCTTAGACAACACTTTTCAAACAAGACATCCTCAGGGAAGTCATCCACATTCTGTACAAAGCAATTTATAATAAGTACTACAGCGGCTGAACATAAACCCATCTTCCCTTCAGAAATGGAAAAGACGAAATGTGCAGGGGGGAGATATCGTAGCAGAGGGGAGAGAGAGGCAGTGGGGAAAGAAAGGGCAATCAAAGTCAGCATTCGTTCGTTCCTGAATTCAGCAATTATTATGAAGATCCATTATGCACCAAGCACTGAAGATACAAAAGTTACCATTTTACCCTCACAGAGTTAAATAAAATCATCACACACAAAATACATAATTACAAATCATTTTAAATGTTTAGGAAGTAAAGTATGGGTTTCTCTAAAGGGTTCAGCAACAGGACCTGATCTGGTCTTGGGGGCCAGAACAAGCTTCTGGAAAGAAGGAATGTTTGAGCTTCCAAGTGCAGGATGAGCGGGCGTTACCTAGGTATGCGGCACCAGACGATAGAGCAAAAAGGAGAGAAGAAAGAAAAAGCAGCCAAGGTAAAGGCCATGAGATATTAGACCAGGGCTCCTCAAGCTTTATTTGTTAAAGGAATCTTCTAGAAATCTCCCTAAACTGTAGATTTCAATTCTGGGTCTGGGGTAGGGCCCACGCTTCTGCATTTCCAACAAGCTCTCAGGTGAGGCCAACGCTGCTGGTTGGGTGCACGCTTTGTGGAGCAAGGATCCGGAAGATCTGCCCAGAGGCCAGAGCAGAGAGAACGAGGGAGGGTCAGTGATGGGGCCAGAGAGTTTGGCAGAGGTCGGACCACACCAGGCTGTGCAGAGCATCTTAAGGAATCGGGTCTAAGAGGAACGGGAACCATGAAGATCTGCATTTCCTTTGTTCTCTCCAAATAACCTTGCTAGGAGTTTCATTTTCCCTGGGAGACAGCACTTTGCAGTATTTAAAGTGTAAGTGAGAGCAAAGGTGTTTATGGACTTCAGGGGTTCTAAGAGCCAATAAAGTACAGCTCCTTCATCACAGACAGCCCATTAACAAGGCATGTTTATTAGTAAAAATCCTCAGAACTGAATACGCCATTGTCAGCAAAAGTGATCTTGGCCGGTTAATTTGGCTGGTTTTGCAGACTGAGGACCTGCCACTCTTTTCAGAGTGTCCTACGCCTCTGTGGGCTTCCCTGCCTTCAGTAAGCGATTTCCAAGGATGCGGAGCCCATAGGGTTCTTAAAATAGTTTGGTGAAAGAGAACACAAACGCCTCTCGTTGGCACTTTGGTCTTTAGCCTTACAAGCCTGAAGACGTTGGCTTTTCCAGAAAAGTCTGTGCCAACTGCCACCAGCCTGTTCCCTGAAAATGTGATGAACAAAGGCACAGAGAACTGTTTGCTGTTCAGTTAGCCAGGTCATAAAAGCTCAAGCTTAAACGAGGTAGAAGCAGCCGAGTACTTTTAACCAGTTGCTCGATATACTTTATAAACTATTCTTTGCTTCTGCCATAGGAAAAAAGCATCTTCTTTCATTTTTAAAATGAATGCAGACTCATTCACACTGAACACGTGACATGAGGAATGCACTCTGCTGTGACTCAGACAACTCTAAGGAACAGCTAAAGGAACTCAAGTGTTTGCCACCCTGACTAGTACCAGCTCTACAGAGAATTAATTCTCTTGACTCTGTCGTTATTTATAATAGGTAAATGGGGATGATACAGTTTAACAAGTGATAGTGAAGCACCGCATTTTCTATGTGAATCATGATGTTATTCTCGCCTAAAAATCAGAGAAGCTCTGCTTCTGTAATGGGTAAGAGCGAGTGGTTGTGAAATCCTCTCCAGATAATCTCCAAACATTAGCATGTTCTGAACTGTCTGGAATGCTGTATATACTATCCTGACCTAAAGCAAGGATGTAAAGTCATGTGTAAGGCATTTGTTCCATCATCCGAGGAATCCATCTCAATCAGATGAAGTGTCTTTCTGGTGGTCTGCCTGTGTCACCACATCCCAAAAACATGGGTAGACAGATTTTCACAAATTTAGAGAGTGTAACAAAGGGGGCTAGAGGTACAATACAATTTTCATGGTGTATATAATATCTACTTGAGAGGGGGTTACCTTGAAGAGTTGGCAGTTCATCCATCAGAGATGGGTAATATACACTAGAGATGCTTTACACATCATGACTCCATGGGATATGCTCCAAGGCAAACAGTAATCTAATGAGAATGGGCTATCTATCTAACAATAACTATTCTCCCAGGCAAGAAGGGCAAGAAGGAGCTGGCCAGCTGTAAAGGGCAGAATTGTCACAGTTTGGAAGGAAAGAGATTACTGGTTTTAGGGTACTCCATCACAAGATAGAGATACGAAAGCAAGCGAAGAGCGCTAGCTAACATCACTGAGCGCCCACAGTGCTGAGCACAGAGGTGGGCAAGATGAGCGTAAGAAGACGTGCCTCCCTCCCTGATGGAGTACACAGTCTAACGCAGAACAGGAAAATAATCCAGTAACCGTGCTACAACGGGGCAAGTGCTCACCTGGAAGTGTGTGTGTGCGTGTGTGCTGTGTGTGCATGTGTGTGCCTGTGAGGGAAAGATGGCAGGTAAGACAGCCAGTGAGAGCCCTGAGCCTCAGGAGTACAAGTGAGAAAACAGTTGCTGCTTCTGCCTGGAGGGATGGAGTGGTCAGAGAGTTGCTATGGGTGGTGATAACTGACTTTGAAAGGCCAAGCACTGACCAGGTGAAGGAGGAAAAGAAAGGGATTCCACACGGGGGCAGTGGCATGAGCAAAGAAGAGGAGGCATAAGAAAGTAATGGGTTCAGGGAAAAGCTAGTGATCCAGTGTTCTAAAGATGTGCGGAAGAATACCTACACGGGTACGTGTATGTACGTATATGCATTCACATTCAGAGATATAAAAATACTGATGTCTGTGTATGTACCTATACACATTCATATTCAGAGATATAAAAATACTGGTGTCCATGTTTGTACGCACATATATGTACCCGTATACATACACATATATGTTGTAGCCCACTGTTGCTACCTACCCACCTCCTTACACCCTCACACACTCCGAGCCTCACAGGGCCAGAGCCAGACCGCACGTTTGCAATATTGCCTTCTAAACAAACATCTGCCCAGTTGTCACTCTCAGGACAGGGCCGTTTGCTGCTAAAACATTATCTCTTTTATGAGTGTACTACATCAAAAGATCGCAAAATAAAAGCATATTAAAAACCAATTTATTTTAATAACAAGCTGCAAAAAAGAAAGCTTATGCCTCAAATTTTTATATTCACGAAAAGAAAAACTGCTCTTATGACCCTCCCGATACCCAAGCCAACTCACAGATGTCCTGTCCCCAAGCAAGAGCTCCACGGTCCCTTCTCCTTGTGCTAGTAACTCACAGACTGACGTCAGGGACACAGTCAACGCCATTAGCTGCCCCTTACATGCTGAGGGTGGCAACGTGGAGAACTAGAAAGAATAGAGGATTAGGAATATAGGAATGTAGGAGATTAGAATATAGGGATATAGAAAATAATGTAGAATATAGGTCTGGAGGAACTCACGAAGCAGGAAAGCTTGGGCAAGCAACCACACCTTTGGATTTTTCTTTCTTCAGTTGAAAATGAAAGCAGGACTTGCAGGGGCCTGAACTTGGCCCTCCAGTGTGTTTCGATCAGCACGCAGTGTGTTTAAAAACACATGGAATCCGAATGCCTTGAGTGCATTTGAGTATGTGACTATAGATAGATACAGATATAGACATAAATATCCTCTCTCTCTTTCCCTCCTCTCCTTGTTTTCCTCCTTCCCCCTGCAAAAACCATCACCCTTGGTCATGTTTACTTTAATGTGGACTCTCTAGGTTGTGTATGCATATGTGCTATAGGATGGGGGAAATATTTTGGAAAAGACATGTAGAGAAATGACAAATACTATGATTTATGATGATCCACATATGATTCTGCTTTGGTGAAATTAGGATGCTGAAGTTCCCCATGTATTTTTTTAATATTCTGAGATGAGTACTGTATGTTCTTTATTACAAAAGATTAAAAGCTTAAAAAATATATGGTTGTACAAACTCACTACTGTAAATAACTTGGAGCAGCGGTTTAAGACTAGATTCCCTATCATCACCATTACCACCATCACCACCAATGAGTTTACTCCAAATTTAAAAGACATTAATAAAAAAGATCTCTTTAAAATTATAAAATTAAAAGTATTACACCAAATTCCGTTTTGCATTCCTAAGCACTCTGAAGATATCCTTAGCATGTGAATTACAAATCAACAATGCCTAGAAAGGCAAGTCTATGGTTTTGTCTCACTTATCCCTTCTCCGCCCTGAATCCATGGTTTAGAGGCATTTCCTTCTGTCCGTTCCCCTCAACATAATTGACCAATCCTCAGATCAGCTTCTCTCCGAAGCAAGCTGCATTTATCTCCATCTGCTTCCCATTTGACTGCACTAAAGAACTCAACAGCTGCCTAAGCAAGAAGTTTCTCGGGCCCAAGAACAGAGAATCCATGTCTTCCCAAAGAAGAATGTAGGTGGAGGGAATCAGCCTCTCTCCCTCACTCTTTCGACCAGTGGCTGTCAATCAGTTTTCCAAGACACACGTGGCAATGTCGGCAGACATTGTTGCTTGTCCCAGCTGAGGGGCTGAGTGCTCCTAAAATCCAATGGTAGAGGCCAGGGATGCTGCTAAACGTCCTACAATGCGCAGCACAGCTGCCACCACAAAGGACCACCCAGCCCAGAATGTTAACACCGCCAAGGCTGAGAAACCCGCCTTAGAGTGATGAGCTTTTCCCTTGGCTCCACATCAGGAGGCAGAGGAGGAGAGACCATAAGGAGACTTAGGGCTGCTCTTGGTGAGTCCCAGCCACAATTAACCAGAAGGAACGCCCTTGGAACATCCAGGGCAGTACTTACAACACAGGAACACTTGGTACATTTGTCTCCTTCTGGCTGAAATTCCTCCCCTTCTCGGTACTGCACCCCCTCAAACACACAGCCTAGAAAGCAAAGAAGAATTTCAATTTAGGGCAGCAGCCTTGATTCAGCTTGACACTATCCTTCTACCCACTGTGCGTCCATCCCCACCTTCACCCCCGCCTAGCACAGTGTCCTCTTCAACCAGAGAACAAGACTGCTTCATGGTAAAATGATAGATAGATAGATAGATAGATAGATAGATAGATAGATATAATATAGATACAAAATTATATATATATGGAATACAAAAGATTGACATGGGTCCAGAAACCTGAAGATACTAGAAAGCAAGCAAGACATTGGAAGCCAGGTCAGCCTAGGCAGCATCAGTGCAGGGTTCTGAGCCCTGCAGAGTCTGAGGAGCTCACCGGGACAACCCCAACCACAGCCAGGCAACCAAATTCCAGAGGGGTCAGAAGAGGCAAAGAGAAGGTCAAGCAACAGAAGTCATGGTTGAGCTAAGGAGCAAACGACACGAATAGCTGCCACTTGGAGAATACCCAGAAGTGCCCCCAGCCTCTACCAGACCCTTCACACCCCTGATCTCACTCCGTCTTCTGTGAGCCTACAAAGCACAGACTCTTACCACTGTCCCCATAGACGAGGAAAACATGGCCTAGAGAGAGAAACAACTCACTCAGCTGGGCAGGTGGCAGAGCTGGGACGCGAACTCATCTCTGACCCACTGGCCGTACCGTACAGAGGGTCAGGCACCAAGGCAAGAAAGGACAGAGGCAAGGCTGGAGGTGCCACACAGGTTCTCAGTCCCACCCTATGTGCTGTTAAAGGGCCTGTGATGCCCCCACTAAGTTTGGCTAAATATAGGACCAAAAGCCCAGGAGGTGCCTCCTATTCAGAAAGACGGCCAGGTCCCTGCTGTATTCTCAAGTGATCTCACAGATGACTGGAAGCACGGGCTGGCCAGCAGCCCTGTGTCACCTGGGCCATGGGAGGACCGTCAGCTAACGGCAATCCACTTCCCTCAGGACTGTCCTCACGAGGTACTTTGCCAGAACAGCTGAGGTCACTTTCCACATAGTAGACAGTGCTGGAAGCAGCACTTCCAATGGGTGA
This sequence comes from Balaenoptera musculus, assembly GCF_009873245.2. NCBI lineage: Eukaryota > Metazoa > Chordata > Mammalia > Artiodactyla > Balaenopteridae > Balaenoptera > Balaenoptera musculus. Next base: position 44,227,268 of record NC_045793.1, read on the forward strand.
AACTCAGCAAAGGGGGCTCTTGTGAAAGACTGACTCATGTCCCTGAGAGTAGGTGTTCAAGGCCTGCCCACTGAAGTCATCAACAGAACCCACCAAACTCTCAAAGCAGCTGGTTCCTGACAAAGGGGACATCTGAACATATGAGCATTGCCCACAACCACCCGACCTGGCCACTGGACCTATTCATTTTAAAGCTAGATATGGAGCCCTTTGTTCAACTGAAAGACACGGGGGCAAATGCTACTGAAGCTGAATGGCTGAGTGAACTGCGGCTTCAAGGTCTTTCTGATGCCCACACCCAGAGCCAGTCATCAGCCACCTCCTGCTGTTCCCTTTGGTGCAGGGAGACTTGGTAAGCTTGGGACCCTCCCAGTGGCTCTATCTCAGCCCCGTTAATAATGGCAGGTGCCCAGTCGTCTCTTTTCAAAGGACACTTCCAACAAAGGGTCTCCAATGCTTTCATATATGTTTGCACCACTGGTTCTGTCATATGGATTGCCAGACAGGTTAACTGCACAATCTACATTTGACAATTTAAATAAGGAAATTTTAAATGAAAATTGCACGCAAACTGTTCCCATCACAACCCAACCTCCTTGAGCAAAGAGTCAGATGAAAAGGAAGGAACAGGCAACCAAAAATGCCCTGAAATCTGTTTCAGGGAGAAACTGACCACAAGCTGTATGTGTTTGTCATTATGTGGAATACCATTCCGTGATCAGTGACAGATGCCAGTCCTTCTGAATTACAAGGATAATACCCTAAGGCTTCGCTTAACTGTCCCTATCTAGACTTGGCTGAAGGCTCCTTCCCAAGACACAGGATAATGCATCCTGGATGTGGCCTCTTCTGAGTCTTCTGATTTGCATCCCAAAGGTTGGCCTTTGAAATTAAGGAGAGAGAGTAAAGTTGATTCTTGACCCCATAACCAAGGGCACAGTGCCTGCACAGGTGTCAGGGGGCTGGTGTGTAGCACTGGCAAGCTAACTTTTAAAGATCTGCCTCCTAGGGCATCTGGACCCAAGTTGCAAAATTATCACAGTGTGGGGATAGGGGGAGGTAGTGCAGTATGGGGGCCAAGAAAGAAAAGGGGCCAGAGCCCAAGCCCACCTTTAGCTCTTACTCACTCCTGGGCGTTGGGCAGGTACTTATCCTCACAGAGTCAAATTTCTTCCTGGATGAACTACAGACAGTACCTCATCCCTCACTGGGATGGTGGTGGGGACTTAACATTATGATATATGCAATCACGGAGCTCAGTCTTTCCTTCCTGGGAACTCAACTCAAAAACAAAGTGAGAGGACTTCCCTGGTGGCGCAGTGGATAAGAATCCGCCTGCCAATGCAGGGCACACAGGTTTGAGCCCTGGTCCGGGAAGATCCCACATGCCGCGGAGCAACTAAGCCCGTGCGCCACAACTACTGAGCCTGCGCTCTAGAGCCCGCGAGCCACAATTACTGAGCCTGAGTGCCACAACTACTGAAGCCCGCGCGCCTACAGCCCGTGCTCCACAACGAAGAGAAGCCACCACAATGAGAAGACCACGCACCGCAACAAAGAGTAGCCCCCGCTCACCACAGCTAGAGAAAGCTCCCACGCAGCAACGAAGACCCAACACAGCCAAAAAAAATAAAATAAATTAAAAAAAAAAAAAAACCACAAAGTGAGAAAAGCAACTGCTCAAATATGATAACTTCAACTGCTGAAATAAATTCACTCTGCTGTTTGTATATGCACACTTTCAAAGGCAGACTAAAAATATGACTATCTCCTAAGTGAGAAGGAATGTTATATATGCCAAGTTGATTCTATCTCAATAAAGCAACAGTCTACTCAACAGAACTGAATTAATATTTAAGAGCTTCAATACCTTTTACATCTCTAGGGCATATAAAATTTGCTCTGTTATCAATCTCAAGCTTGGCTGTGTACAGTAATTTTCTGGGAGGCCTGAGTGTCGCCCTCAGAGACTCTGATGGAATTGGTCTGGGAGGCAGCCTGGGCATCAGGATTTATTTTTTAAAACTTCCCAGGTGATTTTCATGTGCAGACTAGAGTATTAGTGAGCTAACCTAATAAAGATCCCTTAGGCATTTTAGAGGATGGTTACATGATGTAAAGCATTCAGTGCATTCAGAGGGGAAAAGTACTCAAGCAAACTCTGTTTGATAGATACAAAATAAGTGAATTATGGAAAGAATTATTTTACTTTCAACTGGTTTCTGGCCTTCACATAAACTTATCCAATAATACAAGCTTCACACAAATCCCAGTGTGAAAATGAAGTTTGGCTCAATAAAGACTGTCCAGGGAACTCAGAAAGGTTAGAAGTAGTGGAGAGAGACTGTCCTTATTGTCATTCAAAGATGAGGGAAGGCTGGACTCTGGAAGGGCCCCGGTCTGCGCACATGGCAGAGTGTGCGGAGGGGAAGGGACCATGAGCTCATCTTCGCAAAGCATCCCATGGCGATGCCTTCACCAATTCCCGGGAAGGTTTGCAGTACAGAAGGCCCTTTGGAGATCAACTTCAAAAGCAAAGAGAAATAGTTGTGAGTATGGCCTCCAGTGAGGAAAAGCACTCAGAGTAAAACCCAAAATGCAGAACATCTGTCGAAGAGCATGGGCCAGAGGCTTAAGGGATCAGAAAAAAATCTCTCACCTCAAAATCCCCAGGCTGGTACCTAAGGGCAAGAAAAGATGCAGGAGGCCTTTGTAATCCTGTTCAGAAAAGTAAGAGGAAACACTCCACCCACTGGAAAGGAAAGATCCCTTTGCTGTCAGCTAGGCCGTGGGACCCTCTAAAAAGACAGTGGGTCCCACTCACTACACCACGCAGAAAACTGAGACCAGCAAAGCCCTAAGCTAAATCCTCTTAGGGACACAGCTCTAGGTGTTCAGAAAACATCTGGTCACCTCATCACCAAGGTGAGCTCTGGCCAAGGTATTGCAATATGAAGCAGTAAAAAAGACATTTCTGGAAGCAAGCGAAAGCCACAGCCTTTCCTTCCAAAATAAGCGTTACCTGTGGCCCTGTGGAGTGGAAAGCAGGCCTCCGGAGCCTGAAGCATCCTTGCCAAGACCTACAGCACGTTGCAGTCATCCCGGACACGCCAGAGTCCAACCGGACATTTCTATGAAAAGGAGTATGCTCTCCTAACCCATTAGGTACACAGACGTAAAGTGAGAAAAATTCCAGTCAGGAGTGGGTAAAATCATGCATTCCTGTGAGAACCCAGAGGGATTTCAACAGTGTTGTACTGTACCAGGGAGCCTCGCCGCCTTCCCCTTCCTGAGAATGTTACCTGGACACGTGGGGCAGCACTTTCCCAGATGCTTGGAAGGGTTTTTACAATGAACGACACATCGCACCTCAGACTCTGTGACAACGCCTTCCTGAAAAACAGAACGCCGCAAGGAAAGTCAGCCCAGAATTCCCACTGAGGACTTACTCACTTTTGGAAAGTAACCAACTTAGTAGGAGAAGAATTCAAACACAAAAAGTGCAAAGGTGGGATGGGTGTCAGGTCCAGAGGTATATGGCACAAATGAGGTCTGATGGCCCCAGCTCGCCCCATCTCAAAGTACAAATCCTGTACCCGTTCTCTTCCCTGTCCTAGTTCTTTCTCTTTGACTCTAATTTCCTTTCTTTCTTCCTCCCTCCCTCTCTCTCTCTCTTTTCTTTCTTTCTTTCTTCTCTCTTCCTTCCTTCCTTCTTTCCTTTCTTTCTTTCTTTCTTTCCCTCCCTCCCTCCCTCCGTTCCTCCCTTCCTTCCTTCCTTCCGTCCTTCCTTCCTTCCTCTCTCTTTCTTTCTTTTAAATCTAGTATTTAAAATAAAACCTCCATGCTGTCAGTCAGTAGCTAACAGAGTCTAGCTGTTCATTCACAATTGTTTTAAGTTTTCAACACTTACTATATTTTCTGTAATTGTTATTGCACTTTAAGCCATTAATTATAAGGCACAGAGTACAAACAATATTCCAGACTGGCATCTGGAGACCTAAATCCTCACCACCCTTCCAGGAATAACTAGACACCAGCTCTGCAATCTTAGAAATTTCTCTGGGCCTCGCAGACAGTGTGGCTGTCAGTCATCAAATGAAGAGATTAGATAAAACTATTTTAACGTTCATATTATGTTCTGTCAAAATAGATACTTTCGGTCTTAATAATGAAATCAAGGGACTCATTTGCAAACTGATCTTGGGACTCTAGTATTTTAATGTTGATTGAAACATTTTTTAAATTAATTTTCAGAGTTGGTCTTTGAAGCATTTTTCTCTATATTCTCTACCCATTTTATAAAATGGATTTGTATGTTTGTTTGTTTGTTTAATTTTGTTTTCAGGGGAGTGGTAACGAAAGACAAAAAGCTATGTAACAGTTTGACAACTAGATAATTTTCTTCATCGTTTCTGCTACCATATCATCTCAATCCAACAAGGAAGGTTATATCCTAACTGCCTTCGTATCTGTCAGACCTGAGGCTTCCACTACCAGGGGAATTTATTGTGGTCTATATCACATTTGCGAAGGAAAAAAATGCCAAAATACCAGCAACATACAACATCAAAAAAGGAACTGGGCTTTAGTTATGTAACTGAAGCAATGCAAAAAGCCCAGGATCAATTTCCCTTTAGTATCTGCAATCCAGATGTTGGATTCAGGTTACTTCCCAGCATGAATTTCCTGTCTCTGATCTTCAAATCTTCCTCTTCCAGTAAGACACTAAAAGTGGAAAATAAAGGTAAATTCTCCACCATCAGAACTCCTTCAGTACGAAGACATAAGAAATAAGCTAGAATTCAACTCAAATGGAAATAAACCAGATCATTAGACTAGCTGTTATCTGTCTGGTATCTAGTTGTACCCAGTACTTGTAGGCTCAACCAGAAGTGTTTTAAATGACATTGTTGCTTATTCTTACGACCACCCTATGAGGTAGTACTATCTCATTTTGTGGGGGATGAAGGTGTGGTCTAGAGAGGTTACGTAACAAGTTATGTGAATGGCAACGCCCATATTTTACTCACTACACTATACTCTCTCTTCTGTTACTGACTCTACGCCCTGAGAAGAGAAGATCTTGGAGACAGAGGTTGCAATTGTGTCATTGTGCAGAGGAGCATCTTAAAGGAAGACTTCCCTGATGGGTACCAGTAAGCGGTCGTTTCCTGCATTCATAGATGAGGTCTCATTCCCTAAAGAAGGAAGAAAGTAAGCAAGAGTGGGAAGGTACCAGCTGAGCAGAGGAGCAGCTTTTTGTAACTACCTTAACAGAAGTTTGCTTTTATGGTTATTGAGTGAAATAATATTTTTAAACTAGCTAACAGGGTGTAGGCAAAGTATTATAAAAGGAGAAAAATTAAAAGGCGAAGTTCATTCTTGGTAGCTAACGTCCCCTTTCTGCGCTCCATTCTATAGTTCAGCATTTCCTGACTCCCAGGGATGTTGGTCTTTAAGATCTCTTCCAGTAATAATTCGATATTCCTGCATCATTCTCTCTGGCCGCTGGTGAATGGCTAGTGACCAAAGCCGATATTCACAACTGATGAAGGCTTGATGTGTTATTCAGTCAACAGAATATTCCCACCCAGATAACAGTTTCCATTTAATCTAAACAAAGCCTTCATCCAAAGGCAGCAAAATTCACCACTGGTCCATGCAACTTTAAGATTGTCAAGACCTCTGACTACTGTATAAAAATGTTACATTACACTCCAAAAGGCATGCAATCGTCTTGTTTAAAAGACAGTGTAACCATGGCTTTCGGAGTGTCCCTCTCAAAGACTGGAAATCACATCGGTCAAGAGGCAGGGTGGGGATGGGGTGGTGCAAATTTTAGAATGAATGTGGGCTTTTCATGTTATTAAAAGTCATTGCTGTCATTATTTCGTTCCATAAAGCTGATTGCATGTATAACCTAGAGTAAAAATTCAACAAATATTTATTGAGTCAATTAATCTATTATTCATATCTGTTCTAACTACTGCTTATTTTCATAAATAATTTAGATTACTACATAAATAAACTGAACATTTAACTGAACAAGTAACTGAAGATCTTATGAGTGAACATGCCCACTGTGGGCTTATGCAAAGAACGTGATTACATAAAATTCAGATTTCAATAAACTAAATGTCAATATACTTGCGATAAGATCAGAGAGAGATATGCATTATCTTACTAACCTTGGTTCTCCTTTAAATGCAAAAGTATATCCTTGAACAGTGAAATGAGACTGGGGGAAAATGATTTAACAGCATCTTCTCTACAGAGAAAAATTTTAAAATTATGTCAAAATTAGATGAGCATTTTTTTAACAAAGTATTTCTTTAAAGAAAAGGAATTCGAAAATTTCAATTCTTCATTTCCCCTTTGGTTTATCTTGCCTGTTTAAGACCTGTAACGATTAGAGCCACAGGGAAACAGTGCTCTTTTCAGAGTTCAGCAAGCACCAGGCACAGTGGGCTCCCTAGGACCCGAACTGGTGGTTCTTAAATTTGTTGCGTTGAAATCATTGAGGTTACAATGTACTAATTACTTTGATTTAACACAGTCTGCAGATTGGCTCCAGCTCAAAATGTTTCTAAATCAAAAAAAGGGAAACATATATCCTCTAACAATACCTCTTTCTGCTAATAAGAATTCGTGTTTTGCAAAGCTGACTCACAGGAAGACATGAATTTTCCCCAAGGACATATGCATCTTCTCAGAGTTTTTCCAGGCACAGTTTAACAATGGTGAACAATTCTGCTGTGTGTTTCTGGAAGCAAGTCCCATGCAATATCTATCCTGTAACTGTCTTGTTATGGTGACTGTCACGATAAATTTGGACAAGGATACAGTTGGTTTTTCATTTGTTTCTCATTTTTGTTTCGCTTTTTTCTTTGGAGTTTTGTTCTGTGATGTCTGAAAAGGGTTTCTGGAGAGGACTTTATAGATTTCTTGTCACTGGAGAGTAAAATAGGTGGACTTTACCTGGCACTGGTGCAGGACACAGGGTTCAGCAGGACTCTGCCATTTGAAGGAGCTGTTATAGGTACTTCCTTCATAGGTACAACCTAGACGAAACACAGAAGCAGGAAGAAAGGCCAAGAGTGAATGTGGGTTTCCTTTATATTTGAAGCAAAAGAAGTTATGTCTTCTAAGCCAGAACTAGCGATCATAGGAACCACCATCCTCCTTGGCTATTTTCCTCCAAACACAACTAAGACTTCTGAATATCCACCTAGCTTTCGCTTACATTAATTCTTTGACTACTGAAAAGATTAACCTCACAGACTATATTTTCACATGGAAAACCACTGATTGATGAACTTTCTTGGCCAAAATGCATAACCTCGTGACTTTATTTATGCCTAGTTAAGTATGAGGAGGACCAGGGCTCAAAACACCACTGTGAAAGGGGATTTTACACAAGACTACATGAATTTAAGATTGCCGAAGGTCAAGAGGGAAATCTAAAACATGGTAAGAAATAAAAGCAAACAATTAAAATATAGGAAATGACTGCAAAATTCTATACCCATCTAAGACTCCTGACAAGCTACTGTCTTCAACAGATGAAACCTTCCAAGCCTTGCCTCCAAGCTCTAAGAGCTATGATTTCATATTTCACTTTGATTTTACTTTTACGTATGAACTAGATTAAGGAAATCTGAAACTAACAATATATGGATTATCACATGTTAATTCACTAGCCAAAACAGAAGTCATGCTCATTCATTGGCAAAAACAGAAGTCAAAGGCCAGAGATTCTCAAAAAAGGAAACAAGTTTAAGTCTCTGTAGAAAGAGCCAAAGAAATAATGATGCAAGGATCACAATCTACATCTTGAATTAGTTTGCCCAAATAACACCCTCCACCTTGTGAGTTACGTTTTCGGGGAAGATGCACCTGGCTATGCCACTAGTAACTGCACAATAGATTATTAGGAGCACACCAGGCAAATGGGATTTACCAATTATAGTCCAACTGCTTAGCCCAAAGAGTACAGCAGCAGGAACACACACATGGGATAACGCAGAAATAAAAGGGCCTGCCCCTCTGTACCAGTGATTGACTTCTGCCAAGCCAATCAACCTCAATTCACATCAGTTTTTCTTGTCCAAGATACAAAGAGGAGACTCACCTCCTTCTCTGAATTCGTTTAGATACTGCAGTGGTAATAAAAAAAACAAAACAAAACAAAACAAAAAAACAACCTCAATACATACAAACAGAAAAATAAAGGACTTAAGATTTCAATAGATGTTTTCATAAACTTGGAACCATGATTTGAACTCCCAGAGAATTATGAATGACTGAAAAGAGCTCAGTAACACTCTTCTCTCTAGTTCCTACAAATCAAATTACTAAAGTACACAGCTGATTGGAACCATATTAGGGAAATGCTTTCACTCTATATTTTTTAATTTCCTTTGCATGAAGTGTTACAGCGATAAAATGTTCAACCACAGGAACGCCTAGCACACTACAAATACTTATGCCAAACCCAGAATGAACACAGTAAATTTTCAACAATGAAAACAAGTATAAAATAATTTGGGCTAGCATAAATCTTACGGAACAAACGTACTTACAAGAGACGTGCCATGCGCATGTCTGATCCCCTACCACAGACTCACTCGGATAATAAATAACTTGTTCCGAGAGATGGAGGTGGGGAAATCAGAGGACCAAATCCAACTCACGTTAAGTCCAAGTAAATATGAAATGCCTGCCAAGTCTGCCAGTGGCATTTCCAAATATGTTATATATTTTCATCCTCTGGATTAAAAAAAAAAACTGAAAGAAAGAGTGACTTTTATGCTGGTAATAGGGCAGGCAAAGAGCTTACCTTTTTTACTTTGAAGGAGGAAGTGTACTACAAGCCCATATAGACCAGGCAGGAACTGCAGGCCAAGAGACTGTTCCCAGACAATGCCAGGCCATGTGCAAAGGGCTCCCAGGAGTAGGGCAGACCTCTCTGGATTATTCCGCCCAAAATGGGGTAAAAGATATTGGCACCAGTGGTCCACAATGCAGGGAACCCAGCAATGTTTTCTGCTTCAAATAACTCAACTGGAAGGCTGGCTTCCCCACCACAGTTTAACATATAAAGACCCAGGTCAAATTATGATGAGCTTCACTGCTTAACTGCCCTTGTTGACATGTCAGTCTACCACACCTGAGTCCATATAATAGATTTTCCCAAATGTCGGATGAGTCTGAATGAATGAGTAGACTCAAAAATATAGGCGTTAACCTCCTTCAAAAGTATAATCCATACCTTACCTGCCCTCAACAGCATTGATTGGTTTTAGAGACTCCAATAGACAAAGCATCCTAGTAGATTTCATATGTAAGGGATTCTTGGGGATAAGATAATTTTAGAAAGGACATTTTCACTGCTCTTTGGGTTCATGTTCTAAGATAAACATGTCATCTTAATGCAAGACACTAACATGAGCTGTGTGAAGATTCACGTATACATACAATCAAAGGGAACCTCAGATTTACTCCAGATTTACTTCTTATTCTCTGTAAGGCAAATTTCTTTATAATAAAATCTATTTACCACCAATTTTATGCTGCTAATAGGGCAGACAGGCAACATCTTGTCCCTCTTTTCACTGAAACTCCAGAGGAGGAATATATTAAATAACTATTATTGGCCAGGGTAGAAAAAGAGGCAAAGCAAATTTTCCATCATACATTGAGGCAGTGTTTCTCAAACCACCTCTAGTGAAAGGTTTGTTTTGCTTTTGTTTTTCCAATCCAATGTGGGCCAATACTTTCATAAAATATAATAGGACTTCCCTGGTGGTGCAGTGGTTAAGAATCCACCTGCCAATGCAGGGTACACGGGTTTGATCCCTGGTCTGGGAAGATCCTACATGCCTAGGAGCAACTAAGCCTGAGCGCCACACCTACTGAGCCTGAGCTCTACAGCCCGCGAGCCACAACTACTGAGCCTGCGTGCCACAACTACTGAAGCCCACATGCCTAGAGCCCGTGCTCCGCAACAAGAGAAGCCACCACAATGAGAAGCCCGCACACCGCAACGAAGAGTAGCCCCCACTCGCCGCAACTAGAGAAAGCCCGCACGCAGCAACGAAGATCCAACGCAGCCAAAAATAAATAAATAAATTTATAAAATAATAAAAATAATAATAGATTACTATAAAAATTAAATTTAAAAGATTAAGGCAAAATATAAATTTTTATTATTATATGTAAGAGGTATAGAATTACTTTCTAGAATCATGATAAACATTTCTAGTTGCTTACTCTCCGATTCTGTACTTTTCTCATTGTAGACCGGCATCGTTGTTTCTGGACCATTGGTGACCTGCAGAGCACATTTTGGGTTGCACTGCATTGAGGGATGTGTGAGGGAGGAGCAACCCAAAGAAACAATCAAAAGATTTCAATCTTAGATAGTTAGAACTAGAAGCAAACTTGCAGATAATCTACTTTCTCTCTTTCATTTACATGTAAGAAAATTTGCACAAAAAAGATTAAAGTGGCTTACTCAAAGTCAGAAGGCATTTGGTGTGAAACTAACACTAGAACCTGGTCCTGTATGAAATCCACATTTTCACATACAGGTCTAAACTGGCAGAATTATTTGGACACTTTCTAATTCATAATATCCTTTGCACTGAGGACTTAATGGCCCGGGGGGGAAAAAAAAAATCAACTCTGTCCTTATAAAATTAAATGATAGCAGATCCAGGAACTAAATGAAAAAGTGGGTAAGCTGGGCAGGCAGGGAAATGGTTAGGCAACCAGTAAAGTCACTTTTCCTTTTTCTTTAAATATTTTTAAATAAACTTTCGACAAGGGAATTTATAAACATTCATTAGTTTTCTTCTGGTGATAAAAAGCTTTTTAGATTCCATGAGCATCATGAAAACCATCCATACTGTAGCAGGAAGAAGTGGTTATTTTCTGGTTAAATCACTGTAATATATTTAAACCAGTAGCTCTCAGTCTAGAGTGGTTTTGCCTTCCCCCTCCAATTCCCCACCCAGAGGACTTTTTGTAATGTTGGGAGATATTTTCAGATGTCACAGGTTGGGGATAAAGGTGCTACATGTCTCTAGTGCACAGAGGCCAGGGGTGCTGCTAAACACTCCACAATGCGCAACAAAGAATCAACCAGCTCACAACGTCAACTGTGCCGAGGCTGGGAAACCTTGATCTAAACCATCATATGTAGCCACAAATGGTTCTTCTTTACAAAACTAAAATAATATAAAAACAAGCCTAAACTGGCTACACGTCACTTGTACATTTATTTCAGCTTTTTATATTATGTATTTTCAGGGTGGGGAAGAATTTCAGAGCACTTTTTTTAAACACAAACTCTCTTGCAGAGACGCTTGGCCTAGTCAACTAGTTCAATTTGGAAAACAACATGGCAATGTAAACAGGAAGCACACAAATAAATTGAATCCACAATCAAGCAATAAAACTCACTTTTCCTATTAGCTGTGACCTTTTTCAGCAGCCACATTATGCCAAGGGAGACAGAATACTACACATTTTCATCATTCTGTTGTTAAAATAGCTGTTAAAAATCATCAGGACCATAAAAAAAAATAGCATTGGCCGTCTAATGAGCCTTAGCCCCACCCAGTCTCACCCTTCTAGTCTTAATCCTCTTTTTTCAAGTTAACATTTAGCCTAAGAGCAGAGAACTGCATCTTATCATTACCAATAACTTAACCCTTGGCACCCAAGGGCCTCACAACATGGCCCCAACGTACCTTTCCAGTGTTTTCCCTTCATTCCTGCAACTCCATCTAGGTCCCTGGGGTTATCCACCTTTCCCTGATCGTAATGAACTCGAATGCTTCCTTAAATAGGTTCAAGTTCTTCAACCAAGGCTATCCCGCTTCTGCCTCTATCATCCCACTGAAACGTCACTCTCTTGGGCTGCAGCTGCCTACAAGTGCCCAATCCAAGGGGACACTCAACCCTTATCTTATAAGACTTCTCTATGGCAAGCTGACCACATTTTCCTTTTTCCATCACTCCCCCCCAACCCCGCTCCCTCCCCCCCGCCACTTTCCAGATGTTCTCTTCCAATTATCTTTCCATTCCGTCCACTCCTGCCTCAGCTAAGCTGCTGGTTGTTCCTCACCTGGACTATTACAATGGGCTCACTGCTTCTGGCTGGGACAGGGTCCTTTTTCAGGCATCCTCCTGCACTGCTACCAGTGTGCGCTCTTTCAAATCCAGGTCTCATTACCTCATTCACACACTTGAACTCTATCAATGACTGACGGTTCTCAACCCAGCTGAAGTGTATACTGGTACCTATCCCCAAGCTCTCTTCTCTAGACCAGTAGGATCAGAGTCTCTGGTGGTAGGAAGTGGAAGAGGAATCTAATGTGCAGCCAGGATTGAAAACCACTCAACTTTACTATAAAATTCAAACTTCTTAGCATATACAACTCTCAGGTCTGGCCTTGACTCATTTATTTATTCTCTTTGCTGCTGCTCCCAAAATCCCCACACTGCAGACATGCTGCACTTAGAATTCTCCCAAATATGGCCGGATAATCTCATCCTATGATTTCACAAATGCTGGTCCTTTCTTGAAAAACCCAGATCTCCTCCATTCCCTCCATCTCCATCATCCCCACAAGGACACAAAGGTCACCCAGGCTCTCCTTCTTTGCCTGGCTAACTCCTCTTTGAAGACTCAACTCAAGGTCACAGCCTCTAGGAATCCTTCCTGGAAACTTCCCCACCGAGGGTGTGCTCTTGTCCTCCTTCTCCAAGAAGACTTGTCCTTTCAAACACTTATTCTAGGTCATTTACAATACTTTGTGTGTAGCAAGTACTTAATCAATGTTTCATTTCAATAGTAATAAATAGTAAGCACCAATATTTGCAGCTATTCCTGCAAAACACAGGGAAAAAGAAATGGAGAAAGGATGACATTCCTTGGACGTCCTGTCTTCTCTTTTGGCAGGTAGACTAGTTCAATTCACTATTCCACCTCCAGAAACAGCAAAGTGTTCCTGGAGCAACTCAAATGCCAAAGTCTGTCTCTTCTAACACCGACCCCCAACCGCAGTCCCCCATGGACCAGGCCAGCTAGGGCTGAACACAATGAAGGAAAGTCCTTGAGCATACCAGCACCTACTGACCCTCAGAAATGAGAAACATATCAACACCTTCTCGGTCCCCTCTTCCCATACTGTGCACACCTCATTTTAAGTTAATTTTCAGGAGGGTGCCTTTTCTTTCCAAAATCAACTTTGATGCTCCAAGTTACTGGTTTAGTTTTGTCTTGTTTTATGGGGGGTGGGGGGGAGTAGCATGCAAACTGCCATATTTATTTAAATGAAACCAACCGTATGGTCTTTGAAATCAGTTCATGCCACATGGTACAGGGAAGCAGAGAAGACAGGTCTGCCATTCTTTGCTGTTTCTGGGCCACCTGATCGGGCAGCCCCACCTCCTAGACTTGGTCAATAAGCCCCAAATTACCCCAGCTCAATACAATTTTTTAATGAACCGTTTTTCGGACAGTGTTCTCCAGGAATATATGAAAGTATAATCAAAAGGCGTAAACATAAAACCTGACTAGCCATTCTAGGGCTTAAGTTGTGTCCTTAGGAGTTCATTTAAAACAGGCTTTTATTACTCTTCAAGGCTGTACCTACCGTGAATCCTGCAGGCAATTTTGCTTATTTTTAGCTAATGGCAGTTTTATAGTCAAACCATTTCCTCAATCCCAGGAGAAAGACTCAGACCCACAAACTGAGTTCTTAAAGAGTGGCGTGTGCCCCCTGGACACAACACTCTTTTCCATAGCTTTTTTGTTTTGTTTTCCAATTATGAATTAACCATATGATTGAAATGAAATAATCAACAATAGAAAAAGAAGGGGTGGAAAGCTATTTAACCTAATTTTTGATGCTTTTGTGAATAAAATCCTACATACACAGAAATATCAGATGAGTACAGGTGACTTGTAAATTCAACTCACTTCACCAGTATATAGGAACACACAAGCTCCATGTGACTTACTTGGGTTTCTAACCTATGTGCTTACTGAGGACTATAAAGTGATGGAACTGTGGCTCACAGGACCAGTCTCATGACTTTACAGTATTGTAATACATACAATATCTGGCATTGATGTTAAGGTAATAGAACAGATTCTATAAGCCAGAAATAAATTAGGCTTCTATTCGATAAAATATGCTTTCAAACTTTTAATATAATTAATTCAATAAAGGAAATACGCAATGCATTAAGGACAAAAATGCTTGCAACAACTTTTTAATATGAGCCACATCACCCATCATCCCTGCATTTGATCTGGTCTTACCGTAAATACTTCTTAATTTAGGAGTGCTCTTACCTCTAGGCTGAATCAGTATTGCAGCAGCCATACTACCCCCAGCACCCCATTGTCAAATAGCCAACACCCATTGCTTCTCACCAGGCAAAGAAGAAAGAACTATGTTGAGCTCATACTGAGCACAAACAGAAAAAGAAGAAAAACCTGGAGAGACTGTCCTGTGAAGCCATAAGCTTGGTTCTCCAATGTGGGCAGGAAAATGTCACTAGAAGTCATTTCCAAAGATGAATTCCAGGGACTTCCCTGGTGGCGCAGTGGTTAAGAATACGCCTGCCAATGCAGGGGACACGGGTTCAAGCCCTGATCCGGGAAGATCCCACATGCCGCGGAGCACCTAAGCCCCTGCTCCACAACTACTGAGCCCACGAGCCACAACTACTGAAGCCTGCATGCCCAGAGCCCATGCTCCGCAACAAGAGAAGCCACCACAATGAGAAGCCTGTGCACCGCAACGAAGAGTAGCCCCCGCTCGCTGCAACTAGACAAAGCCTGCACGCAGCAACGAAGACCCAACGCATATAATATATATGTATATGTATAGCTGATTCACTTTGTTATAAAGCAGAAACTAACACACCATTGTAAAGCAATTATACTCCAATAAAGATGTTAAAAAAAAAGATCCAACGCAGCCAAAAATAAACAAATCTATTTTTTTAAAAAAGATGAATTCCAAAAATATTTTCAGAAATATTATGTAAATAATCCTCCAACAGAAGAAAAGGAGAAAATTTAAATCACTGCATAATTATTTTAGGTGAGGCATTGTACTTGGAATTTTCACATGTAATTTTATTTTATTTTTATAAAAAGCACTCTAGGGCAGAAAACACTTTACCCCTAGTTTTTAAAATGAGGATCTAAGATTCAGAAAAGCTAAACTACCCTGTCCAGGTCACACACCTACTCTTTTTATCTTACTCTAAAATCCACATCCCATTCATTCACTGGGTCCTGCCAGGCGCATGGGAGAAGCTCAGAAAGTAGTAGCTTCAAAAACAAAAAGAGTAGAAATGATGTCCCTGGGGAGGATAACGTGCTGCCTTTCACTTGCTAACTTACATGATACTTTAACATCATGTTCCAGTGATGTCTTAAAACCAGTATTATAAAGTAAAATGCAGCTTTTGCAGCTGAAGAGGCAAGACCCGATTCTATGGATTTACATTTACTCTGTTCTAAATGCCTTTACCTTCGGCTATGAACCATGCTATGCCTCAGGCCTTCTGACATCATGAAGCAACAAATAACGAGGGATCAAAAGATCAAATTCAAACATCTCAGGTCAGAGTCACGCATTTTTCAAAACAGGAACATGTTTCACAGTATGGGGTGCACAGGAGCAGCTTAAGAAAATAAAATTTATTTGAAGACTGCAAAACAACCAACAATCTCATAGGATAAATTATGGCAGCCACAGATAAGAAATCACAAATGGAATCCTCAGTTTCCTGAACGTAATTTCAAAGACATCAGTGAAAATCTCTTTGACGAGCATAAAGAAGAAATGAAAATATATACAACACACATACAAAATGCCATTTGCGTGACTAATGTAGTGCCCTGCATCATTTTTACACTTTGGGAAGCATACCACACAGATGCAACCTTTATGGTTCATTAGATAGGATGTTTAGGGCTCCCTGTAAAAAAATTGTCAGATCTTACCACCTCCCTTTTTCTCTTTTATATTTTGAAATAATTATAGATTCACAGGAAGGTACAAAAAATATACAGGGAGGTTCCACATACCCTTCACCCAGCCTCCCCCAGTGTTAACATCTTGCATGACCATAGTACAATATCAGAATCAGGAAACACATTGGTTGACACTGGTGTGGTCCACTGAGCTCCATTCAGATTTTACTGATTTTACATGCACTCATTTGTGTGTGTGTGTTTGTGTGTGTGTGTGTGTGTGTGTAGTTCTATTCAGTTGAATAACACGTTTAAATTTGTGTAACCAATCAATTTACAGAAGTGTACTATCACCACAAGGCCCTCTCAAGCTATTCATTTATAACTACACTCACTCCACTTACAGCTTCCATCTCTAAGCCCTGACAACCACTAACTAGCTCTCCATCTGTGTAATTTTGTTATTCAAGAATTTTATATAAATGGAATCATACAGTATGTAGCCTTTTGAGATTGGCTCTTTTCTCTCAGAATAGTTCTTTTGAGATCCATCCAAGTAGTTGCATGGATCGATAGTTTGTTCCTTTTTATTGCTGAGTAGAATTCCATGGTATGGATGTACCCCAGTTTGTTTAAACACTCACCCACTGAAGGACATCTGGGTAGCTTCCAGTTTTTTGCCTATTACAATTAAAGCTGCTGTGAACATTTGTGTACAGGATTTTGAGTGAACACAGGTTTTCATTTTACTGGGATAAATAGCCAAGAGTGTAACTGCTGAGTTATATGGTAAGTAAATATTTAGTTCTACAAGAAACTACCATACTGATTTCCAGAGTGGCTGAACCATTTAACATTTTCACCAGCAATATATGAGATTTTTCACATCTTCACCAGTATTTGGTGTTATCATGCTATACATAATATATATATATATTTTGTTTTTGCCATTTTGATAAGTGAGTAATGATAACACACTGTGGTTTTTATTTGCATTTTCCTGATGGCTAATGATGTTGAATATATTTTCATGAGCTTTATTGCCACCTGCATATACTATTTGATGAAATATCTCCAATTTTCTAATTAGATCTTTTCCTAATTAGATTTTTTGTTCTCTTCACAAGGTCTTCCACAAGGCTATTTTTTTTTATTTTGATGAAGTCCAATTTATCAATTTTTCCTTTTTATGGGAAGCGCTTTTGGTGTCAAATGTAAAAACTCTTTTTGCCCAACCCTAAATCTCAAAGATTTCCTCCTACATGCTTTTTATACACATTTTATAGTTTTACATTTCACATTTAAGTCCATGATCAATTTTCAGCTAACTTTTGTATAATCTATGAAGTTTATATCATGTTTCTTTTTTGCCTATTTTTTGTCTAATTCTTCCAGCACCATATGTTGGAAAGGTTAGCCTTCTTCCATTGAATTGCCTTGGCACCTTTTTGTCAAAAATCAGTTGGGCATACTTGTAGGAGTCTATTTCTGGGTTCTTAATCCTTTTCCATTGATCTTTGTGTCTATTCTTCCACCAACACCACACTGTCTTTATTACTGTAGCTACACTATAAGTCTTGAAATTGGGTAGACTGATCCTTCTCACTTTACTCTTGTTTTACAGAAATTGTTTTAGTTATTCTAGGTCCTCTGCCTTTTCATATAAATTTAAAAATAAGCTTCTCTATGTCTACCAAACCAAACCCCTGCTGGGCATACCCCTTTTTATACCATTTGAGAAGTATTTACACGGGAAAATCAGGCTTGATGCACCCATCATCCAGGAGCCTCTCCTGCTGCAGGAAGAAGTCTGCTGATGTTCGCCTAGTACATTTTTGGGAAGCATTTGTCAAAGAGCAGTCCAAGGACGAAGGGCATCCCTAGGGGGCTTGCTGAAATGTAGATTTCTACAGCCCATCTTTTCCCTCTTATCTGCCACCTCCTTTACCTGAGCTCTTTTCTAAGAAGTTTGAGCTAAGCCTCCTTTGCTTTGGGATAATTTTAGAACTGTGTGGCCAGCAGAAAGGGTCCCTGATTAAACAGCCCAGCATATATGCAGAGTCTTCTGGGAGGTTGTGTGTGGCCTGCCCTGATCTGCAGGCCATGAAATCAGAGGGAGGTCTTTGTTACATCGAATTGTGGGTAGATAAGGGCATTAAAGAGAAAAATTCACCCTCTCTAAAATGGGAAAAAATGGAAAAAGACATTAACATGTGGAAAGAAGCTGTAGAAGATACAGCCAAATATCCAACAAGAAATGCAGTGGCTGATGAGTGTGATCATACCTGGAGAGGGATGAGGAGAAATCTCCACCAACAGGTGAGCCTCCAACTCAACCAATATGAATCTGACATAGAGGCAGGTAATGGGAGCTCTGTACTAGCAATCCTGCACTTCCTGAATCTGAGAGGAACCGTGGATTTCTGGATTTTAGCTCGTCAACGAAGGCTTATCTTAAAAATTGCATTTCTTTTGTTAGTGATATTTGTTAAAAAGAAGAAAAATACCAAACACATGGCATATAGTCAGTGATGTGTTGCTAATGTTTGACAACCAGCTCTACAGAAGAGAAAAGCCCCAATCTTTTAGTGTATTCCAATTTCCAACATATAAACACTACCACCATGGTCAATTTCAAGCTACCAACATAATGGCACCAAGCACAGAGCTAGAAATATAAGCACTCCAGAACACCACTGTATACACAACTATTTATTTTAACATTAGAAGTTATTGGGAGTCCCTCCCATCAAGCCTCTTAGATAGCCTCAACCACCAGAGGGCAGACAGCAGGAGCAAGAAAAACTACAATCCTACAGCTTGTGGAACAAAAACCACATTCACAGAAAGATAGACAAGATGAACAGGCAGAGGGCTATATACCAGATGAAGGAACAAGATAAAACCCCAGAAAAACAACTAAATGAAGTGGAGATAGGCAACCTTCCAGAAAAAGAATTCAGAATAATGATAGTGAAGATGATCCAGGACCTCAGAATAAGAATGGAGGCAAAGATCGAGAAGATGCAAGAAATGTTTAACAAAGACCTAGAAGAATTAAAGAACAAACAGAGATGAGCAATACAATAACTGAAATGAAAACTACACTAGAAGGAATCAATAGCAGAATAATTGAGGCAGAAGAACGGATAAGTGACCTGGTAGATAGAAGTTATTGGGTCCGTGAAACTTTTTTTGTTCCTAACAGCAAGCGATGAACATTTGGCTAGAATTTAGGGTATTTTATTGGCATCAGAGGTCATGCTCTTTATTCAATATACCTAGATAAAATACTTACGAATACCAAGTCACATCTTTTCAGTGATGACATTATATCTCACTCTCCTCCTCCTAAACCTGGTATACACAAGCTCATAATTTAACCAGGGGAACATTCATTTCAGTGGCTTCCAAAATTGTTGACCATCAGAAACACCTGGGGGTTAGTTAAGAATATAGATTCCCAGTGGAAACAACCCAAATGTCCACTGATGGATGAATGGATAAACAAAATATGGTGTATATATACAATGGAATATTATTCAGTCATAAAAAGGAATGAAATTATGATACATGCTACAACATGAATGAACCTTGAAGACATTACATTAAGTGAAATAAACCAGACACAAAAGGACAAATATTGTATGATTCCACTTATACAAGGTACCTAGAATAGGCAAATTCATAGAGACAGAAACTAGAATAGAGGTTAGCAGGGGCCACAGGGAAGGGAGAATGAGGAATTATTGCTTAATGGGTATACAGTTTCAGTTTGGGGTGATGAAAAAGTTCTAGAAATAGATAGTGGTGATGATTGCACAACAATGTGAATGCATTTAATGTCACCGAACTATACACTTTAAAACGGTAAATTTTATGTTTTGTGTATTTTACCACAATAAAAAAAAAAAAAAGGACACAGATGCCATTGGAAATTATGTTTCACTTGGTCTGGAGTGGGACTCAAGCATCTGAATATTTCACAAGCAGCCCTGGAAATTCTAAGGCACATTCAGGTTCAGGACCCCTGCATTTTACAGAAGAAGAAACCAAGGCCTGGAAAGAAATAACTTAGTGAAGGTCAAGTAACTAGAAGTGGCAGAGCAGGGAACTGATTCCAGATCTAATTCCAAGTCCAGACCCCCTTCACTTCATTCTTCAAATGACTGAGAGTCTTTACAACTATCCAATCCACAGGCGCCAAGGCACAGAAGCTCCCTGTCTAGATGCCTGAAAATATTACCCTGGCTTCTGCATTTAGCACTTCAGTGTGGTCTTGCCTCTAGAGCTTTGAAGTTGTTACCTTGCATTCAAAGCCTCATCAAGGTGGCCATCCCACAGTCTCCAGAACCCCAAATATCAAAAATTCCAAGTGTATTTTTAAATCTGATCCCTCTGCTGGTCCCAGGTATGGCTCAGAGAATGCTCAGACATTCTCAGGTAGTCAGAGGGTTGCCTCATGTGTTAAACATCGGCTGGTCGATGCCCAAGCATGTCTGCAGATAAAAATCTTGAGCCCTTTAACCACCAAGCTACTGGAAACATAATTAGATGGCTCTGGTGTAAATAAGCCCATCTGAGTAAAGGAGGCAATCAAGTTCACAAAAATACCAATGTATTTTGTTCACGTTCATTATCACATCAGTCCTAGTAAATGTCAGCCTCTCTAGCAGATAGATTTCTATGGCAAATATACATTAGTTCTCAAGGTGAGATACCTGTCAAAAAGAGAACCTAAGGGACTTCCTTGGTGGCACAGTGGTTAAGACTCCACGCTCCCAATGCAGGGGGCCTAGGTTCTATCCCTGGCCAGGGAACTAGATCCCACATGCATGCCACAACTAACAGTTCACATGCCACAACTAAGGAGCCCACAAGCCACAACTAAAGGAGCCCACCTGCCGCAACTAAGACCCAGCTCAACCAAATAAATTAATTAAATTAATTAATTTTTAAAAAAGAGAGAACCTAAAACATTTGATCCTAAACACAAATTGTGCCAACTCCTAAGCAGACTGAAAGAGAGTATTCTCTCATCAAAGCCTGATAAGAATAGTTATAATTGTAGCATGATGGTCATTTTAAGAACAATCAGTAGCATGCATGAACCTTCATGTATCTTCATAAAAAGATATGTGTCACAAATACAGACATACTTTCAACTTTGCAGTTGCCAAACTCAAGCAGCAAATCAAAGAGACCCTAAACAGACGTTGGGGGCTTTTGTTTCAAATCACTTCTTTCCTGTAGTTTTTGATGAATCATTCCAACTTTCCACTTGGAATACCTAGCTTTATTTTCACAGTTTGATAGCCTCCAGGAAACAATGCTTAATAGAAGCCTCAGAGGAGATAAGAATGTTGGGGTTTTTTGTAATATATTTATTTATTTATTTTTGGCTGCGTTGGGTCTTCATTGCGCACGGGCTTTCTCTAGTTGTGGCGAGGGGGCTACTCTTCGTTGCGGTGCACGGGCTTCTCATTGCGGTGGCTTTTCTTGTTGCGGAGCATGGGCTCTAGGTGCGCGGGCTTCAGTAGTTGTGGCGCACAGGCTAAGTTGCTCCATGGCATGTGGGATCTTCCCAGACAAGGGATCGAACCCGTGTCCCCTGCATTGGCAGGCGGATTCTTAACCACTGAGCCACCAGGAAAGTCCCAAGATAAGAATGTTTTGATTTTAAGACATTTCGAGATGATAAGCATCACCGTGATTTCATTCCTGTAGTGAAATGTCAGACAGGAGTGGGGGAAAATCATTTTAAAGCGTAGAGCGGTTTGCTCTGCGTGGTGGGCAAGTTAGAAGCAGTAACAGAGTAGTTTTCAGAGCAGCTGTAGAAAACTCGAAGCCCAATTAAAAGTGTGTTTTATATGATATTATAAAAGGAAGCACATAATCATACCAAAATGACGGTAACTGGGAAATCTGAAGCCATAATTGCATATTATTTGGTAATGCTGCACAATACAGTGAAAGATCTACTAAAAATTGCATTAAGGTTATCACTAAGTCTATAAGTACTGAAATATACTACAGCCACTACCACATGAAAATACACTTAGGCTATGGTGATTTTAAGGATTTTTTTAAACCTCTACGGAATTCAGTGAAGAAACAGTAAAGTGACAGGAGCTTGGGAATGGTTTATAGACAACCAGCCATTTTTCAGCCCTACGTATCCATTTTTATTCTCTCCCTATAATTTTCACTCAACTCTTTTTAAGTTCTGCTGAATTCCAAAAAGGACTTAAGATGTATATGGCTCAACAGTATACTTAAGATGTATATGGCTCAATATACTAAATATGCAGTTGATTTCAACAGACATGTACTAAACCAGGAAGACTGGAATTTGGTTCCAATTTTCCTCTCTTCCTCACCTTTTTCCAACATGTATTCAACTACCGTGTGCCAGGCACAGTGATTGTGGCTGAGAACACTATGGTCCCTGCCCTCACAAAACCTCTAGTTTAGTGGGAGTTACAGAAAATGAAAACACTAAATCACAGTTGTGCCTAGTGTTAAGAAGGAGAGATACTTAATTCCATGGCAAGTGGCCATAGAGGCCAGGAAGTGATGCCTAAAGTGAAAGCTGAAGAAAGGGTAAAAGTCAACTAGGTGACATAGGGTGGAAAAGCAACCAGGAAGAGCGAGCAGCATGTGCAAAGCTCCATGACCAGAAGCAGGCACAGAACACTGAGAGAAACAAAATAAAGTCTCCTAACGGCAGGAGTCCAGAACAAGGGAGGCTAGAGAGGTAAGCAGGAGCCAGACATTACAGGGAGGAAAGGGAACAGCCAAGGGTGAGCACTTGCTAGCACTTGTGTGCAGGATCCATAAGGTATATTCTAGCTCTAAGTGCCATTCTTGATAGATGCTTCTACCTGCCATGCATACCAGAGATGCTCTGACTATGGTTGGTAGATTCTAAGGTGATCCTCAAGACTTCCACTCCCTGATACCTCCACCTTGTGTAATCCCCAGCCCTTGAGTGTGGGCAAGACTTGTGGATGTGATGGATGTCACTACCATGATTAGGTTATACAAAGATGAAGCGATTTTACAGGTGTAATTAAGATCCCTAATCCATTTCACTTTGAGTCATTAAAGAGGGAAATTTTCCTGAGTGGGCCTGACCTAATAAGTGAGCCCTTAAAAAGAGTCCATAGGGCAGAGAGACACTCTCCTGTTAGCCTTGAAGAAGTAAGCCATTCTACAGCTACAAGGAATCAAATTCTAACAACACGAGCTTAGAAGATGACCTTGAGCCTCAGATGAAACCGCAGCCCTGGCTGACCTTGACTGCAGCCTTGTGAGACCCAGCTAAGCCATGCCCAGAATCCTAACACATGGAAACTATGCGATAATAAATGACTGTTACTTTAGGCCACTAAGTTTTATGACAAACTTGTTATGCATCAACAGAAAATAAATAGACTGGACATTGGTAGCTGAAGGAAGCTCTGTCAGGCTGGTAGCCATTGAAGAGGATTCCCATGTTTTTTATATGGATGCCAGGTCCACACCTGATTGCAACACTTTGCATATGATATGACAAGGGACCAGGACCACCATTCTCCTCTGTCACAATGAGGAACATTCTCAACTTGCCCACTTCAGAAAAGTAAAAACTGATGCACCCCAAGTCAGCAGCTAGCCTCGGAAATCTAATCTTCTAACTTAAAGACAATCACAAACTCTTCACTTAAACTGTCTTCCAAAATCCCATGGAGTCTAAAACACTGAGGCTGTTAATAGAAGGACTGAAGCAAATTTTACAGAGAAAGCAGATCTCTCTTTTAAGTTTTCTTACTAGTTTTAACAACAAAAACAGGTTTTGTAAAGTATGATTTTAATGTTAACAAGGTCTTTTCAAACAAATAGGGTCTTTTTTAAATTTAAATGCCAAAATAGCCTGGTTTATATTATAGGAAGCCAATGTATGAAATATAACATTTTATATATCTCTTTTCAGTTAGAGAAAAGGAGGGAGGAAAACAAATCCCTCAAGTTATTGGTTTTTTCTCTTGTCTTTAAAAACATATTAACGAACTCCACTCAAATTTGGGGGGCTGAATAGGTAAAACTAGTTATACTGTTAAAGGTTAAAATAGTTATAGCTTACAATATACACGCAGGCATCTCATAATCTAACAACTTCAAGAAACACGTCAAGAATTCTCCTAAGCTCAAAATCATGGTAAAAATAACAGTGGCACTGGAATTGAGTAGCTCCGTGATGGGAATGTTTTTCAGAGTAATGTAATTTCCTAAGATGTTTTAAGTGATAGGTCAGAGTCTCAGCATTAAAGCAGCTAGGAGTAAAGCTGCTGGAGACTGCTTTCTGTATGCATAGACTGACTCTGGAAGGATTCTCACAAATCCAGTAGATGGTTATCTCCAGGAAAGGGTACAAGGTTGCTAGGGTCGAGAATAGGAAGAAGCCTTACTTTTACTATAGATGTTTTTGTGTATTTTTAAAATAAATTTATTTATTTATTTACTTTTGGCCGCGTTGGGTCTTCGTTGCTGCGTGCAGGCTTTCTCTAGTTGCGGCGAGCAGGGGCTACTCTTCATTGTGGTTCACGGGCTTCTCACTGCGGTGGCTTCTCTTGTTGTGGAGCACGGGCTCTAGGCGCGCAGGCTCAGTAGTTGTGGCTCGTGGGCTCTAGAGCGCAGGCTCAGTAGTTGTGGCGCATGGGCTTGGTTGCTCCGTGGCATGTGGGACCTTCCCGGACCAGGGCTCGAACCCATGTCCCCTGCATCGGCAGGTGGATTCTTAACCACTGTACCACCAGGGAAGTCCCTTTTGTGTATTTTTAATTGTATGAATGCATTATCTATCAAAAATATTTTATGAAACCAGGCATACACATACATACTCACAAAAGAGTAAAGCTCATATGAATTGTCTCCCTGGGGCACTGCAGTACAGTCATGGATACTGAAGAGGAAAAGAAAGTAATTTTAGGGGTTCCCTAAAAAAGTCAATTAGTAAGAAAAGCCACCTCCTCCTAAGCCACATGTTGTTTCCAATACCTCCACAAAGCTTCTTTGCCCATGTACTTCCTCGGAAATTGCTGGTCCACCCACAGTATAAAAGTCCATGGAGGGAGAAGGGGTGTGACACAGATGAAACTGATGCAGGCAAAACTGATGCCAGTGTCTCTCTCACTCCTTCATCTCTGGAGCCCTCCTAATTCTCCAGGTCTTTCCTCCCCCTTCTTATCTCATAGGCGGTGTATGTGTTACCAGGCAGAAGAATGGAGCATTTGGAGTCTGAGCCCTGCTACCTCTGAGCAACTGTGGGATCTTGAAAAACATCACTTCCCGTCTCTAAGCATCTCTGTTTCCCCATCTGTTAAATCAGAACAATAATAACCACCACCTCAGGGGTGATATAACATTATCTATGAAAACCTAAAGACTGGGGTTTGTCTATTCCAAAATATTCTCTAAATCTAGTTCACAGTACAGTTTAAATGACTGGTAGAGTATTAACCTTAAGGCAGGTCATTCCTTATTTGGGATGTGAAACCTGGGACAAACTGCATCCGGGTCAATCATACATAATAACTACCAGAGATTTTGGTGATGTCTAAAAGGAAGGAAAACAGAGGTTGGGGAAAGAGCTGCTCTTTTGTTTGGGCAGCAGACAATGCACGGTTATAATTGCTAAAAGAAATCTGGTTAAAAGCAAACAACCAGATTGACACATGCATGGAAAAACTCACGGTTATTCCATCTTAAACCGTGTAAACAACAGGACAATTTATTCTGTCAACATAGGGAGTGTATTTTGTTTTGTTTTTTTTAATTAATTAATTTATTTATTTATTTATTTTTGCTGTCTTCGTTTCTGTGCGAGGGCTTTCTCTAGTTGTGGCAAGCGGGGGCCACTCTTCATCGCGGTGCGCGGGCCTCTCACTATCGCGGCCTCTCTTGTTGCGGAGCACAGGCTCCAGACACGCAGGCTCAGTAGTTGTGGCTCACGGGCCTAGTTGCTCCGCAGCATGTGGGGTCTTCCCAGACCAGGGCTCGAACCCGTAGTCCCCTGCATTGGCAGGCAGATTCTCAACCACTGTGCCACCAGGGAAGCCCTGTAGTTATTTTTTTTTTAAGTTTTTTTAAATGCTCATTCCTATATATGGTAATCGGCTGGCTCCCTACAAAATAGCCACATAGCAATATTCTGAAAGGCATTGTCATCTTCCAAGTCATTCTCGAAGCAAAAGGAGAAGCGGCTCCTGATTTGTGACCTTGTACTGCTTTAAAGGCAAGCTATAATTAATAATACTCAATCTTTTACCATTATTCATAGCTCTATTTTACTTTGGTCAGCACTTGGTCTCTATAAATGAGCCCAATCCCCTTAAAATTCTCCAGGCATGTTTTGCTCCCTAATTATTTACCAGAACCTAGGACGGTTGTCCAGTTTTGGAAATCAGTGTGCAAATATTTATATTTTGCCTCTTTCCTTTCATTTTGAGACATCATAGGATCTTTTTAAATCAAATATAAAAATTAAACTATTAAACAACCCATGGGATCACAACCCATAGAAAAATGAGACAAGGCACAGAGAAATCAAAGACAAGAAAAGATTGTGGAATATAAATCCCACTTGATAAATGAAAGACTATTTTCTTGTATCTTTCATCAAAGTATTGTGGACAATTAATATTTTATGCTCTGTATGAAGAAAGAGGATGGAATTTGACCTATAAATGTTTGAAAAACACCTTATTTGTTTATTATCCACTAATAACAAACATATATTCAGATAACAAGTACATGACTGTTCATGAAAGAACCCCAAATTAAAGGGTGATTCTCAGTCCAAGTAAATACAGAAAAGCTGCCAAAGCCGTCTGTTTGACTCTCAATGATCTCATTTGTTTTCATCAAATAATATTGAGATTTTTCAAATTAGATTATCTTTTGCCCAGTTATTAGGCTATTTGGATTAAAATGTATGACAATTATTAGCATAAAATAATCTGAAAAGTACACTGAAACACTTGCTTGAGAAGAATAAGTTATAATTTACTTACTTTTTTGTTTGAAAGAATAATCTGGCTTCATAAAAGGTAAGAACAATTTGGTAAGCAGTGCCAGGTATCCCATAAATACCTGGCATGGGATCAGTAAATACTTGTTGAATGAATGAATGAATGGAACATATGAGCAATCTGATTGAAGCAAACAAGAACACAAATGTCTATACACACACACAACCTTCCTAAAAATCCTTTTGGAAATATGAGTTTTCATATTTATGTCTCAGCAGATTTACTCTACTGCTTCCTTTTCAATACCAACATCTTCTTCAGAGGAAAATAAGCAGAAGTCATGATAGGATCCTTCATGCTTTTGTCTGACCCCCCTCACCCTCCCCTAAACAATCAACTAACAAAAACTTCAAAGCCCAGGAAATGGTGTTTTAACAAGTGCCCTAGGTGATCATGAGTGGTGGGCAATGCCTAAGAACTATTCCATGCCTTTGTGTGGATCATGACCTTCACCTGGGAGCTTCCCACAAACAGCTCTCTTTGGATGTGATGAACTCCTTCTTGATCACAAAAATGAGTTGCCTCTTCTGGAAAGCCTTCCCCAGCACACTCCCCTTGCCCTCTGCACTCTGGCACACCTTCCCTGGAGAACTTCCCCCGTTGGATGGTATTGTTTTGTCCCTCCAGTAGAGCAAGCTCCTTGAGGGCTTGGATACCCTCTGGTTGATCTTTGCATCACTAACACCTTGGCAAATGAGTGATTTAAGTTCTCTGAGCCTTCGGTTTCCTCATATATAAAATGAGAAAGACAGAAATGCCCCTGCTGTTGTGAGGACTAAGTGGTGAGCATAAACCAGCTAACCCAGTATCCAGCACTGGGGGGAAACACATCCCTTTGGGACTACTATTATGAAGGTAACAGGTGAGGATAAAGGTTTTAAAATCAACCAGACAAGTCACACCTCACCACCCACAGGGCTTCAACAACACTAAGTGGAAAAGCAAATGCCACGGCTTTCTCAAAGGGTCAAAGCTCTTGGTAAATACAAGCAGGTTCCACTTTTCATCACACCAGAAGGTGACCAACATATAGAAGACCTTGTTTTCCTGTAGGAACAATATCATCACTGAGCCTGGCCTCAAAACAAAGAATAGGAATGATCCTTAAAGACCCATAGAGAATGAGCATAGTCTTTACGGATGTAATAAATATAAACTTCTGTAATTATTTAAAGGAATGAAATGAGACTCCACATAATTACAAATAAACTATGAACACTAATTACAAGTGTTCCCAAATATACATCAGTACACATAGAATATAGATATAAACATAAGCGTAAATTAATATGGGAATTTTAAATGGCCCAAATTTCTTAAGAGAATGTCCAAGAAACAATGAGCTGATGATATGCCTTCTTCTCTCTGTGCTTTCCCCCTATTGGAAGTATCAAAACAAAAAGTAATAACTTCAGAGAGTCTTCAAATGCCTCAAATGTGAAGTATGTTTGATAACTGAGATGATGAAAATGAGGATGATGATATTTTCTCATTGAAAAATCATTCTTAGAAATAAGAGGCATGCAAAACAGTCCCCCTTTCTTCATCTAGCCTATATTCTAAACTTAGTTGATTCTGTTACTGCAGTTCAGTTCATTGGGCGAAATTTTGCAAAAATACCACCATTCAAGTCTTAATTTGTTGACAACTGTCGGTGCTTTCTATATTTCATTGAAAAACAAAAAAGAATTGCTGACCCTCAGTTAGGTTCTTTAAAAGGAACTTGATACCATTTCTCACAAAACCACAAAAAGGGGAGGAAAATATCCCTTGTAATATGGGAGAAACCCAAAACAGGAAAGAATTGGGATAGGAGTGTGCACGTGGCAGTCTCAAATAAAGAGTTGGCTATATGGGCAGTGTATGGGCAACATGGCTATATGCGCAAGTTTTTAAGGCGAAAGCAGCTGATTCGCCTAAATGTTGCTATGTGTAATACCAACTTCTCCTCTAGTCTATCATAATCTTTTAGGAAGAAAGGCTTGAAAACTCTCAAAGGAATAGGAAAGGAGACTAGCCTTGCCTCTTTTGGAGGCCGCTGAGTAAGGTCCATTACAATTTAACTTGTGCACGCCTCTCCCCACAGCACTTTGATTTCCAGGTCTGTCTTTGAGCATCAGACACACAGGGGCACAACAAGAATGGCAAGTTGGTTCCCCGTAGCTTGGCATAAAACTGAAAGTCTAAACGTCTATCAACAGGGAGATGTTAAATAAATTATTGTACATCTGTGCTATGGGATCCACACAACTAAAAAGCATGAACTGGCATGGGAAAATTCCTAAATCATATTACTGTAGAGATATTTTTAAAAAGCAAACTGTGAAAGAAAAATTACTATTTAATTTCACTTATGTAAAAATAAAACCACACATACAAAATTACATATATATATAAATGTGTGTATATGTAATAAACTGGAAAAGGTCTGGGAAAGACACAATAAATTGATAACAGTTGTTATTTCTGAAAAGAGTGGGTTTTTGTAGCTCAGAAAAGACTTTACTCCCTTGTTTAAATTTTTAGTATGATAATGTATTGATGTAGTAGTGAGATAGCTACTACATCAATAGTTAAAATTAAAAATAAAGTTAAAATTGAAAATAATTATGCTAAGGAAGGGAAAGAGGAAGAGAAAGAAGTTGGAAAAGAAAAAAAAAGTTTCAGCAAATGATGGGAGGTCCTTTGCCAGTTCTTGGGGCTCAAGTCCCACCACCCTCCCCGCCGTTTATTTACACAACTGAATAACTAGGAAGAGTTTTGATAACCATTCACCAGCACTTCAACATTTGAGTTACATTTTCTTGGTCATTATCTACTTTTCTTTCTTTCTTATACCATCATTCTAATGATTAAAAAAATTTCAAAATAGCAGGAGAGCAAAGGATCACAGCCTCACAGCTACGAGGGGCAAAGAGATTTCACCCCAAAGATGCACTGACGAGGGCAGATATCGACCAAGAGCCTCTCACAGATGTGCTTCTCATTCCTTCATCAGAAAGACCCACCTTCTCTCTTCCTTTCCTTTCTTTACCTGGTAGCAGTGGTTCTCAAGCCTCAGCCCCCATGAGAGTCCCGGTGGTGACCTGAAAATGTAGACTCATGGGACCGGGGGCAGAGCTTGTGATACAGCAGGCCTGCAAGCCTAATGATGAGACCAGTCTGTCCCCCATCGCTGTCATTTACTACCTCTGTCGCCTTGGGGCTCTCAGTGCCACCACTTCATGTGTAAAACGGGGCTATGATAGTACCTCCCTCAGTAGGCTGTGAGGATCCAGTGCCTGACTCTGCATAAGGACTATATATACGTTCGAGCCCCTGCAATTTTGATGAAGATGATTAGGATCTCAGTTACTACTGTTATTGGGCAAGGCCCAGGAAGCTGCATTATCATAGGTAAGTCTTTGGTCCACTGCATTTTGAGAAACACTGCTTACACTCACAATTCCCTCAGGTAAGAGGAAGAACAAACAACCACAAACAATACTCCCCGGAAACTCAAAGCAACTAGCTTGGACTACTGCTGCATCCAGTTAGCAATACTAGATTTCCCCTTCCCGTGTGCCTGCTGATGGTAGAAAGGTTTTCTAGAAGGGGAGTCTTTGCTGGGAAGCCTGGTAGGCCCAGGCCCTTCACCCATTCTGCCAGGTTAGGTACGTGCTGTGCTCACCTTTACAAGAGGGCGGATCTGTCTGGTGACCAGCTTTAAAAACAGCATAAGGTGGTACCTCTGAATGCAAATGACTTTCAAAATACAGGAGAATTAAGTCCATCAGCTCTCCATTCACCATGCGTTAACTAGCCGGAGGGGCTTTGAGATCCCTTCAACGCCCTGAATCCGCTTCCTGGACCCGCCCCGGAAGCAGAGGAGGGGCCTCGGGTCCGGAGGCCGGAAGCCCTGGAGGGAGGAGCCCTGGAGGGAGGAGCCCAGGAGTCGCGGGCGGAAGTCGGTGTGGCCGCGGTTGATGTCCTGCATCTCCCCTCGCCTCTCTTCCTACCGGTTGGCGCTGGTCGCTGCCAGCGCGGCACGGGGTCCCCGAGAGTAAGAGCAGCGGTGGCTGTGGACCGGGAGCGCCCGCGGGTGTTCCAGGCCCTTCCCCTGCCAGGCACAGAGCCCCAGGTCTGTAAGAACAGGGTGCGAGTCCTGGCTAACCATTGCAAACTTTTTGTGACTTAGTGCAAATCGTTAAGTCAGTTGCTCATCTGTAAAATGGGCTTCGTATTACAGATTTAGCACAGTCAAATAAATGTATGCGTCGACCGCAAAAAAAACAAACAAAAAAAATTGACCCTGAGATAATCTTGCCTGGACATCATTCTGCTCTAAAATAAAGTATTATCAACAAACTCATTACTACGACTCCTCACGCAATCATTCTAAGTAAAAGTTAAAACCGCCAGTGTTAGCACTGACCACGCCCGTTGGAAGAGGGCTTACGAGAAGCACAGCTGTCGCGGTTGTCTCAGTATCTGCTCCACACTGAGGATTTGCTGCTGTCCTTGTTCCACTGCGTGATCAGAGGACAGGAGATGGGGAGGAGAGGTTTACCCAGATTCCTTGGGAGGCCAAATCCAGAGTGGTTTCTGGGTTCACACCAAGATCTCCTCTCTACCCAGGCAATGCTCTTGATCCTCCCTTTTTGGTCGTTATTCCTTTACTGCACATGTTCTTTGGTTTCAGCTTCTTGTACTTACCCTTGCCCAATGCTAAAATCCAGGGTATAACCTAAATGCCCAGGAATGGAGAAATGACCCAATGAATGTTGGTACATTCCCACGCAGATTCTTATGTGCCCATTAAGGACAGTATTTCCAAACAAGTTGAGAAGATGTTATGCCCTGATGTCAAGTGGGAGAAGAAAAAAAAAAAAAAAGCAAAAAAACCCAGAAATAACACAATTCGATAATAAGATGTCAACTAGGTAAACACTTCGACGTGGGAAAAAAATACAGAAAACATATATCAAATATTAACTGTTGTTACTTCTGGGTGGTGGGATTATGAGTAATTTATTTTCTGCTTTTCCACAGTTTAGCCTATTTTTAAAAGCTGCTTCTATGAGCATATGTAACTATTCTAATCAGAAAAACATAAATAAACCAGTGCAAATACAACAGTGTCCCTTAAAACCCAGGAGACAAAAACTGTATTATGGAGTGGAAATAGAGAAAATGAAGGGGGGCATCTTAAGAGCCCCCTCTACAGCCTGACAAGTCAGCACTTTTCAGGAGTCTCTCTCAGGAAGGTCCACCTCAGGGCAGGCTGGGGATTCTGATCTCCCCCAAAAGGCCTGGACTTTACTGTCAGAAAGAGAACTCAGGGCGCTGAATTCACTGGTCTATTCTTGGGTCCAGTTTAATTTGAAGAGACTTTATCATCTTTTTAAATTTTATTTATTTATTTATTTATTTATTCTTGGCTGTGTTGGGTCTTCGTTTCTGTGCAAGGGCTTTCTCTAGTTGCGGCGAGCGGGGGCCACTCTTCATCGCGGTGCGCGGGCCTCTCACTATCGCAGCCTCTCTTGTTGCGGAGCACGGGCTCCAGACGTGCAGGCTCAGTAGTTGTGGCTCACAGGCCCAGTTGCTCCGCGGCATGTGGGATCTTCCCAGACCAGGGCTCGAACCCATGTCCCCTGCATTGGCAGGCAGATTCTCAACCACTGCACCACCAGGGAAGCCCGAGACTTTATCATCTTAAGCTCAAAAAGAATACTCATGAAATGTATTTGTCACAAGTATCCCTTTCCCTTGGAAGGTTAGGATGATCAAAGGACAGAATGATGATAAAGGAAACAGCAGGACAAGAAGGCAAGTAGGTTACACACTACAGCAACCCAAAGTGCCCTCCTGTGCTACGGTTAACGGGAAATGAACCTAATGCCTTGGGCATGGTTCCTTCACACATTCTGCTTCCACCCTGTAGCATCCAACTCATCTCTCACTGGCGAGGCAGCCTTGCAAGATGAAGATGGTAAATCAGCCGTTAAAAAAATAAAGAATTAAATAGAAGAGGTTCTTTAAGGTGAATCAACGATAACTTAGACACACATTGGCTCAGTAATGTATTCTTTTCTTTCTTTTTTTATTTTATTTTATTTATTTATTTATTCTGGCTGCATCGGGTCTTAGTTGCGGCACGTGGGATCTTTGGTGAGGCACGTGGGATCTTCTGTTGCAGTGCGCGGGCTTCTCTCTAGTTGTGGCGTGCAGGGTTTTTGTTGTTTTTGTTGTTTTCTCTCTCTAGTTGTGGCCCGCAGACTCCAGGGCACGTGGGCACTGTAGTTTGCGGCACGTGGGCTCTCTCGTTGAAGCTGGCAAGCTCAGTAGTCGTGGTGCTCAGGTTTAGTTGCCCCGAGGCACGTGGGATCTTAGTTCCCCCACCAGGGATCGAACCCACGTCCACTGCATTGGAAGCCGGATTCTTTACCACTGGACCACCAGGGAAGTCCCAGTAATGTATTCTTAATTGGAATTACTTTATCTGACCATCAGCTTGGGAGACTCCTAAGAAATTACTATTTCAGATCTTGCATCAATAGCTCTCAGAAGTCACGTGAGTAAAACATCTGGCTCCCAACTCCGTAGGAAAGAGATGAGAAGTAAATGGCTGGTTTCTCCTGCTCCAAAAGGCTTCAGAAGACGCATTTTTATAGTCAAGTCCATCAGGTATTTACAGAGCACCTACTATATTTATATTAACCGAGAAATGTTTGCATGCCAGGCACTTTGCTAAACACATTGACTGTGTCTCGCCATTAGCTCCCTCCGACACAATTATTATCCTCATTTAACAGGAGAGGGAACTGGGGTAGAAAGAGGTTCCATGTCTCTACCTGCTCAAGTGAAAACCTTGGGGTATTAGTTTCTCAGGCTGCTGTGACAAATTACCACCAGCTTGGAGGCTTAAGACAACAGAAATGTATTCTCTCACAGTTCTGGAAAGTAGAAGTCCAAAATCAAGGTGTTGGCAGGGCCATGCTCCATCTGAAGCTTCTAGGGAAGACCCCTCCTGGCCTTTTCCCAGCTCCTGGTAACCCGAGGCATTCCTTGGCTTGGGGCAACACAACTCCAACCTCTGCCTCTTATTTATTTATTTATTTATAGACTTAAACATTATAGTTTAAGTCTATAAATAGTAACTATAATAACTATAGTTACTCACAAACAACTTGGCATTAATCCTTGACGTGTGGATTTCATATAATAGTGTGCGTTGTAAAGTTCAAAGTCCTCCTTGAGCGTAGAGACTTGTGGTTTGTCACTAGAAATGGCGCTTTAGTTTACTTGGTTTCTATGGCGTTCCTTTTGAGAGCTCTACAGAAGGGAGCCTCCCCTTTGCAGCTCCAAAAAAGGATATTCTTCTGTGGGGGTAGAAATCACCTGGTCAAGATCTCTTTCAGAGGTTCCCACCCAGGCTGCACATTAAATCTCCCGAGAGCTTCTTCAAAAGACAGATGCCTTAGCCCCCCTCCCCAGGGCAAGTGAATCTGAATCTCAGCAACAGAGCCCAGGCGTCTATACCTGCCCCTCTTGTTATACAGCCACGTTCTCTGTGTGTCTCTGTCTGCTCTTCATATAAAGACACCAGTCATATTGGATTTGCAGCCACCCTAATCTGGTATGACCTTATCTTAACTAATTACATCTCCAAAGATCCCATTGCCAATTAAGGTCACATTCTGAGGTTCCTAATGGACATGAACTTTTGGGGAACACTCTGCAACCCAGGATGCATCTTCAGGGTGAGAAATCTCTTTGCAACCCAGGACTGTTGGATTTGGACTTGGCAGTGTGACTCCGGAGCCCACATCCTGAACAACTGTGCTCATTTTGACCTCTGCGGGACCACACTGCATACACTGACATACACTAGGTGACATCAGAGCGTGACCTGGCTCCTGTCCTGAGGAGCTGAGGATCTACTGAACACAAACAAGACAATGAAAAAGCACATCACTGAAGTATCTGTGTGAACTTCTGGATGCCATGGAAACTTAACCAGGAGAGTGACGGATGAGGGCTGGGGGACCTTGAGCACAGGCAGCATCTGGGCAGGTTGGAGGAAAGACCTGAGCTAAGGCAGAGGCAACCTAGAACAGTGTGTTTGAGAGAGACAGGCGCGCCGGAGGGCCACAGGAGATGGGGGTGGAGTAAGGGCGTTTTAGAGATGCTTCAAAGACAAAGGGAAGGACTTAGATTTAATTTGGAAGGAAAGAAAAAACTTTAATAGGGACCAAAATGATAAAAATTGGTCTAAAAGACTCCTCTGGCAGAGCTGGGCAGGGCGAGCGTAGAGCCTGGAAAAACTGAGTGTTGAAACTTTGTGACAGAACAGGCTTGCGTGCGTGTGTACCAACCTGCAGAGGCATCATGTTTACATCTCTTCTGTGGCATTTTAACAACTTGCCTCAGAAAATAAACCAACGATGCAGATGCTCACCATACTTTCATCCCCTACTAGGAGGACTCCCCTTACTACCTACCCCCCAACACTCATACACACAGCAGCTTCCCTCCCAACACCCACTTGCACCCCAGCCAAGAGCTGAGTGAAGAGAAAGGTGAGAGAAAGAGAAATTAAAATGCCTGCAGGAACAGCCAAAAAAGGCAGCCAAGACATAAATTACCTTTGCACCGCTCGCAACAGGCTCCCCTCTGCTTGATGGCGAGGGCACAGTCTCTCGACAGCACTGGGCACTTCTCTCTCTTACAGGTCACTTCCTTGTTCTAGGCAAAAAGGACAAGAAACATTTGAAATCAACTTCAAAACAGAACCCCCAGAATCCTAGCACATGGCTGAGGTTTTCCTAGCTTCCCTCTTCCTATCTTGCCTTCATCTTGGCGAGAAAACTCTGTGATAGCAAATGAGATTTTGCTCTTTCTGGAACAAAAATATCCTTCCAGGAATAGATTGAGATTAGGGGCAGATGAAAGGGGATGAAAAGTCCCTTCTTTACCAGCCAATTTAACCTAGATAACCGAACTCCGAGAGAGAGAGGCTTTCTCCCGCCCTGCTCTAAGGTTTCTTTTCAGTACACACTATAGAAATGATAATATTTGTGTAAATCATATTTTGCCCATTGGGCTACCTGGGCCAGGACTGCATCGTGAGAACAAAAATATTTGCACACAGCCGTCCAACAATCCTTAATAGTAGAGTGAATTAAAATGCAGCAATCTAAAGTTCCAACTCAAATAATGACAAAGTTGAGTATTGAATCGGCTCAGTAAGAGAAAAAATAATATTCCCTATGCCAAGCAGAGACACAGGAGTCAGTGTTTTATAGCTGTGGGACAGCTGCATTATATTAGCACTTATGCTAATGACAGTGTGGTGAGCATTTGCATCTTTGGTTTTATCCTGAAAAGTTGGCTGTTAAAATGACCTCAAGAAGATCCAAATATGATGCATATACCTGTTTGGAGAACAGGATGCACATGGACCAAAAATACTATGTCACAACACTTCAACGAGATTGGAGCTGTAACAAGGGTCTACTAAATGCTAGGTGCTGTGGCTTTCATTCCTATTAAAATGCTGTGAGATAAGTATTATCACTATCTCTTGTTTATAAACAGGAAAACTGCTGTTCAGAGAAGGTCTATGACTTTTTCAAGATCATACAGCTTTGCGGTGGCAGAGGTGGATTTCAATATTGAGCTCACAAATGTGTACAATGCCCACGCCCTACCCTGAGTTAAGGCTGGGATGACCACACTCATTGCCTGATTTAGAGAGAGATCAGAGAGGAGCAACTGACCAGCCCTCTGACCTCGAGATGAATTCAGAACCCTCCTGGAATATGTGCAGGAGAAATCCTGACTCAGCCCTGACAATGACCTTGGGAAGATTCACAAGTGTAACCAGTATGCTTCAATGTCAAGAGTAAGGAAGATCTCCCCATTTCTATTCCAGCACCAAGGAGGGGTGTGGGGGGGTGAGGGGTGTGAGAGTGTTTAAGTGTGTGTGTGTGTGTGTGTGTGTGTGTGTGTGTGTTGGGGACCTGGGGTCCAAGCTGAGCCCATACACCAAATTCTAGCTCTAAAGCATTCTCAGATAAAACATGTCACCTTCTGTGCTGCCCTCCAATTCCCTAGGAGTTGCAGAGCCCCTCAAGATGTTCCCAGGTTCTAATTCTAAAATGAGTCCAGATTGTCATCTCCTCCCTTTTTGAATGAGCAGAACCTCTGAGAGTCCCAGAACCCCACTCCCTCCAACTCACCAATCACCCCTCCCCCCCCCAGAGTAAGGTACATGGAGCCTGGGGACGGGTGAGCCTCGCCATTCCAACAGCTCTATTTCTACACAGTCTTGTTGTCTCACTGCGCTGATGGCTTTGCAAGGCCACTGAAGCATGGGAATAATGAGCCCACCCCGATCGGTGCTGCTCAAACGTCCCCACGTAGAAAATGGCCATCATTACCGAGGCCAATGTGGTAAACACACAGACGGGGCCATCCCAACACCTGCCTGGCCACTCAAAGAGCGAGCATCAGTTCTCAGCCACTGTACCCACTCCTGCAGGGCTGGTGTGCAGACCTTCTGTTTTTTCGTTTATTGGTTACTGGTGTCTGATTGTAAGGTGTGGTTGACCTGAGTAACCCAGTCTCCTTTTCTTTCCCCCTTTTCGGTGTGTGTTATGTGATAAAGGTTCTCATAGGGCTAATCTCACTGACTCCTTAAAATCCCGTGAGGCAGTGATCCTCACCCTTGGCTGCTAATCAGAACCCATGTGCAGTTCTTAACAAAGCCCAGCACTGTCTCCCATTTCCTGAAGCTCAGATCTGATTTATCTCAGGACCAGGCTCCCCAGGTAATTCCAGTGTGCAGCCCAGGCTGAGAACCACCCCTGTACGGGGAGCGTTCTTAGTACCAGCGGGGCTGAGGCGGGCTCGGGAGCTGTCCACAGTCCCGGAGTGAACAGCTGCCTGCAACCTGAACCCAGGTATCCTGGCTCCGAGCCCTGCAACTCTCCTTCCCTCACCCTCTCTTCATAATAATGGTGGCATCATGACTCACTGTAAGTCATGGCCCTTTGATTTATGTTCATATATTTTCTTAAATACAAACGTAATACACAGTTATGGTCACAATTCAAATGAAAGAGGTATATTCTTAAAAATTAATAGCACCCTTTTGCCACCACCAGAGCAATCAAGAACAACGATCAGGTGTCTATGCTGCTTGGCATTATGAACAGTGACTTAGCTTTGCAAGGTGCAGTTACTCGAAGCCATAGTTTGATACCAGCTGCCCCACCCAGGGCATTACCTCAGAGCATCTGTTACCTCGGCTTTATGCCTTCAGCAAAGCTGGCTGCAGCCTTAAGGAAAAGCCACCCCCCAGCCCCCAAGTGCATCTCCTCTCTGAAAGGAAGACTCCTCAGACACAAGGAAGTAAAAACTCTAACAGTAGTCAGAGTGGGTGTGAAGTCAAAATTTGGGGTCTCATGTATAGGAAGACACACAGTCTCTTACATATAGGAATTCTTTGCTAAATTAGAAACCTAGCAGCCAATCAAAATCCATAGCAAGATCCCAAGATCCATAATAAATAGCTCGTAATTATAGTTCAGCAGAAAATTTATTTCAACCAGATGATTTGTAGATTCACTTCTGGAATTTTTTGTGTACTCACACACACACACACACACTCTCGCACAGAGAGCGTAAACCTAAACCTTAGCTGTAGGTTTAGTGAGATATTTTTCCCCCTTCTGATAACACTTGGAGTTTTTTTATGTCTACCAAGGGTCACGCTGGTACAGAGCTGCCAGACCTGATCATTTCCCAGCTGCCTGCTTGCATGGGTATGGAGCACAAGCTCAGAATCCCAGGCCCTCAAAGAAAGAAAGAAAAACGGCAGAGAATCGCTGGTGAGAGGCTGATTCCTCCATCTTCTTAATTGAGTCCAGCAGCTACAGAGTAAATTCAAGCACAGGTTAATTAAGACCACTCACTTTGCTTTCCCTGATTTTGTCAAGAGACAAAAACACTGGTCTTCAAGCCAACAGCTCTGGTGAGAAGGGGCACATGCAAAGCCGTGCCTTCAGGACTCCCTCTCCACTGGCTGCCTCATCCCCACGTGCCACCAAGTGTCCTCTGCTCTTACTCAAGGTCACGGCTCCTTTGGTTCACGTTTTCATTCACAAAATGTTTTCTGACACTGACTCACACTTACTGAACACTTTCTATGTATCAAGCTCTGTGCTAAGAATAGTATATGCATTATTTCACAAAAAAATTCCACATCATCCCCATTTTACAGATGAGGAACCAACATTGGTAAACTTGCCCAGGTCACACAAGAGGCAGATCTGGAATACAAATAGAGGTCCGACTCCAAAGGCACGTGCTTAAATGCTGCACTTTGCTACTTCCCAGCATGCGGGATACACACAAGAACTAAAGAATGTCATAGTCCTAAGGCCCCAGGAGAGATTAATACCTTCCAGGTGGTTCCACATATGTGAAATGAGCTCTCTAACAAGAGCTGAATAACTCCAAGGAGCTGTGTCATCACCAACCATGGGAAGGTCTACAAACACCAGCTGTTTTCTGGTAACAAGGAAAGATGCACTATTTTGTATATTGATAGGTATCTATGCCTATCACACCTCTGACAGCCAGACTCACATCCCTATGCAAATTTTCCCCAAGATTCCAGCCTGAGTTTGAGTCTCCCCAAAACTAAGCCACAGAAATGGTGGTAAAAATGCTCTGGAGGAAAATGTCAGAACATTCTTAAAAACCAACCTAGCCAGTGCCTACGAGTAATAACTACCATCACATTTTTCATTCTCAGTCTCTGTCTCTCCATGTTTACCACTTTCTAGGGTCAGCCAGCTTGTGATTTACCTGTTGTCAAAGGCATCTGTCTGCATTATTTCCTCCTTTCAGAAAGACAAAATATATCAAAATTCAAAACACAGCCTCTGGGGGCACATGAAATGAAGTGCCAACAAACAAAAAGAAAAGAGGGGCATAGGGAGTAATAAAGAAAAAAACTTACATGGCTGGCAACAAAGCTCTATAAGGATGCGAGCCAAACCACAGCTCCGGCCGCAGCCAAGTTCAAACAGGATTCCAGCAGCCAGCTTGCTGTATCTAAGATCTGCCACTAGATGGCAGCACAGAGTTCCCTGCGCTTAGGAAATGTGCCAAGAAACCCGCCAGTGCCTCCTGAGCATTTTTCAGTGTCTGGCATGGAGGGAAATGATCTGTCACTGATTTGGCGGGGTGGGGGTGGGGGGCTGGTTAGAGAAGATAGCAAATTGCCATTGTGAGATTTTCCTGTTTGCTTTTCTCAACGAGAAAAAAAAAAAAATGTTTTTGAGATGCTTTTGTTTTATTTCAAGCCAATGTCTTGAAGATATTTTTTTTCTAAGATTCTTCCAGGCGCAATCCTATTATGGACTATGGAAAGTATTACCTGACCTTTCATTTATATTTAAACATAACAATAAAATAAAAAATCTGGAGAGGACAACACAGCAGCTGATATGATGAGAGTGATCAGGGAGAAACGTCGGCTGGCAGATGCTGTATTTCTAGACTATGAAACAGCAACACAAATCTCCTGAAATAAGAGGGAAAATGAAAATACCTGGTGCCTTGCCTGCTGATCCTTCATGTGATTAGCCATATTAGGAAGGTGGCAGACCACATGAGTCTCTTCCTCTACAAGATGGTGTTATTTTCCTTCCATCCTTGTCTTTTATGAAAGCAAAGCCTGCCTTGGAGGCAAATAGCGGTCATTTGGCGAACTTGCAAATTCTAAGTGCCAAATCCTTTTTCAGAAAATCAAGAAGGCCGTGAAGTTGTAATATTTTTTTCTGCCCAAATGAACAACAAAATATGTCAATAAAGCACATGGGCCAGGTGATATCATTAGAGAGGATAAAGAGGTAGAAGTGACTCTCTTTCCTAAATTAAAAACCCTCCAGATTACCCTGCCTTGCTGCATATATGCACACACCCCTGTGTCATTTCCTCACTGTAGTCTTTTTTAGGGAGGGGCCCTATAGATGGATTCCCCTATCAAAATGCAAATAGCCATGGGGCTGGACCCATATTAATTCTGAATAAGGGGTTCCCTCTGTCATCAGCTACTGTCAGGGGATGCATGCCCAGCACAGTGACTCGGAGAAGTAAAGGAGTGGAAGTTCTAAAGCAGCTGAACCAGAGGCTTGACCCATGTGCCATTGCACCCAGTGCTGTGGGAACAGGAAAGAAACCACACAGCAAGCTTCCTGTCTACGGTCTAGAAATGTACACGTGCTTAGAGGGGACAAGACATCAGATGCTAGCAGATCACACAAACACTGCAGTGTAACTTCTGGCACCAAGTGAGAACTACAGAAAAGAATTCCACCTTGACTCAAAAGCTATCGCGGTCAGTGAGCACAAATAGGACACTAAGACCCTTAATCAAATTCTCTTTATTACAGAATTTGTTTGAAGTGCCCACACGGTAGTGTTTCACTATTTGAGAGTCTCAAAATTGCTCACAGAGGAATTTGTTTTTAGGAATACAGATGTTTTGTGTCAAGTTTCCCAAGGAGGAAGGTGATCCAACATCAGCGCATGTATTCTCTTTGGAATTCCCGGTCTCCCCACACATGTAGTCAAAGAGGTCAACTTTTCCGTGAAGTGCTCCATTGTAACCCAATTCCAGCCCCAAAAGAGCCAAAAAGGAACTTTATGGTACTTTCGAACACCAGTCACAATTTCTCCTAGGCAATATTATAAAATGTCTCATAAACAGAAGAATAATACTT
The DNA here is from genome assembly GCF_009873245.2 of Balaenoptera musculus. NCBI lineage: Eukaryota > Metazoa > Chordata > Mammalia > Artiodactyla > Balaenopteridae > Balaenoptera > Balaenoptera musculus. The sequence goes on from NC_045793.1 coordinate 44,269,129, forward strand.
CATGTTTACATAGCACTTTTCTTCTAAAGAGCTCTGCAGCCATTATTTCATTAATCCTCACAGGTTTCCTAAGATTTGCAGTGGGAGGAATGGCACACAATGAAGTTAAGTGTCTCAGGTCCCTCAGAGCTAGCTAGCAGTGAACTTGGGAAGAGAACTTGGTTCCCAGACCTGGATTAAGAGGATAGCCAGGGAGGTTAGTTGCTAAAACACAGCATTAAAATTTATGGGTGCATCATATTAAAATTAGGTTAGCTCCTACATTGCCGTTGAGAGTTCAGGACTAGATTAGCATGTAGCTGAGCGAGTCTGGAAATTTTCTGGAAAGACAGGCCACCTGGGGCGGACGTGTGAGGTCTCCCGCCATGTTCCCTGCCCTGTTAGAAGGTAACCTGTGAAAGATGCCACAGAAGGGATGGGCCAAAACTCAAATAAACAGATCTAACTGCAAAACGTTACAGTTCTAGAATGCAGAGATGTAGACAAAAACTGAAAGAAAAGATCCAGAGGGGGCAGGCTTCATTGATGTCACCGGTTTTGAGAATCCAAAAAGTAAAGTGATTCCCTCCCTGGAACGTGTGGTCCGGGGAAATCCTTTGCAAGGGAGCATAAGCCTCAAAAAGGAGACAACACAAGTTTGTACGTGCTCCAGCTGGTCTCCTCTGGACAAAATCTGTTCTTAATCTCTTAGAAAATAATCATTGGGGGGGGGGGGGGGGGGGGGGGGGGGGGGGGAGAGTGAGATAGCTCAGTGGTTGTCAATGTCAGTAGTAAATGTGATTGATGATTTATTATTTTAATTAAGCTTTGACTTGCTTCTTCTTTGTTACTGATAGTACAATTGACTTCTCCATAACTCCTGCACAGAAAGAGCTGCGAGGAAAAAAAAAAAAGAAAAGGAAAGGCAGTTTGGGACACTTTGAAACCTTAGTGTACAAGTACGAGGCTCTGGGCCATGTCTCTCAGCTCAATGAAAGTTGAAAAAACACCAACAAAACCATTTCTAAAGCGAAGTGCATTTGATAGGGAAAATAACCCAAATTTCCCAGCTGAGATCTCTTCTCTTCCCCAACTGAGTGAGGTCAGTACAAGAGGTGGGAGGCATCTGAGGTCAGTAGAGGTGGGAGGTGTCAATGGCCCTTGCTTTTACTTTATTTATTATTTGCTGTAAAGAGTCATGTATTTTAATCAAATTGAGAGGAAACATAGCCTTTTTTATTTATACAGATATCTACCATTTCTGATGTTTTACATTACTTCCTGTAAAATACAAGTTTCCCGGGCTTCCCTGGTGGCGCAGTGGTTGAGAGTCTGCCTGCCAATGCAGTGGACACGGGTTCGAGCCCTGGTCTGGGAAGATCCCACATGCCATGGAGCAGCTGGGCCCGTGAGCCACAATTACTGAGCTTGCGCGTCTGGAGCCTGTGCTCCGCAACAAGAGAGGCCGCGATAGTGAGAGGCCCACACACCGCGATGGACAGTGGCCCCCGCTTGCCACAACTAGAGAAAGCCCTCGCACAGAAACGAAGACCCAACACAGACATAAATAAATAAATAAATAAATAAAACTAAAAAAAAAAAAAAAATACCAGTTTCCCTCTCATATTATTTCCCTACAGCTTAAAGAACTTTCTTTAGCATTTCCTGTAATACAGGTCTGCGGCAATGAAGTCTCTTACGTTTCTGTTTATTTTAAAATATCTTTGGTCAATGGCCCTTGCTTTTAATGTAAAGTAACATTTCCAGATCTTTCTGAACCACTTCCCCAGCCGCCACCACTTTTGCAAATCCCTTCAATAACCAAAGTCACAGAGCTGATCCATCTCTAACCAAACAATGAAGTGGCAATAATAGTTTTCCAGGCAGGTTGCTGAACTATTCAGAATAATAGCACCTGACATTTATGGAAAATCTATTATTTGCCAGACTGTGCTGAACACGTTTTGTGTATTATGTCCTTTTTAACCCTCACAACAAACCTGAGGCACGCACTGATTTACCCCTATTTTATGGGTAGAACTGAGACTCAGAGAGGTTAAATGGCTTACCCAGCTTCACCACGGCAGAGATTCAAACCCAGGACTCGCTGGTATCAGAGTCGGTGATTTCACCACTATGGCACACTGCTTGGTTTAGAGGCTAAGATGAGCCATCTCTTCCTTGCAGCCAAGAAATTTAAATGTTTGCCTTTGTTAAGCACTCTCCATTTTCAGACCATTATAAACCTTAGTTTGTGATTTCATTTTGAACACAAGAGTAAAAATAGTGCCTTTGAGGAAAGACAGATGAAGTCTCTGACTTAAAAACTCAAAACAAGTCTCAGTCTCTGAGTGCCCTGTCATTTGCCAGACAGACCAGAGCCTGGACCAAAAGCCTCCAAGTCCTCAGGTTTCTTCCTTGAATTGAGCCGGGGCGGGGGCGAGGGGTACTTTCCCAGGAGGCTGGCAGCATCCCACAGCCACACTTTTGGAGTCTTTATGTGAAAGCATCTTGCAAAACATCACACAATTCATCACACTCCATCTGGGAGTGTTATTCTTTCTTCCCCCAGTCTAGGCTCGGCGAGCCTTTACCCCAGAGACCTGGACCCTGGCAAACACGGCCTCCCCTGGCCCAGCTAATGGTGCAAACTCTGAACAAAGCTGCCCTTGAAGCCCAGCCATTTAAAAGACTTTATGAAGCCCACTGGGGCCCCCCGATTATTTTGCAACAAGTCATATCCCATGAAGAAATTCACTTCTCTGCAACACAAAACAGAGGGAGATTAAAGAAAAAGGCAGGGGGGAGTGCAAGGGGTTGGAGAAAAGAAGTAAGACCCCCTGTTGTTCTGTCTGGCCAGAATCGTGTCTTTTAGTACCCGTATCCTCTACCAAGACGATGTTCTCATGATATATGGCCCTAATATGTCACTAAATGACAGTGTTCTCCTGATACTGTACCTTGAAAATATGACACGTGCCAGCAGAAGCAACGGGGGATTAATAAGGAGGCCCTTTTTTATATTTAACTTACCTAACATTTCAATTATTTTTTAACAGACTTTAGTTTGTTGGAGGGCTTGTTTGGGGGTCCTAAGCCGTTTAAAGATTTAGGTATGGCTTTTCTTCTTTGGCCTTTTCAAGGGACTCTCAGAACAAAGGAACACAGGCCATTAGACTATCCCGGCTACTCAAGTGCAGCTCTGATTTAAAACAGGGCAGTGTCAAATAGCTCCTCATTCTGTTTAATCATATTTTGAAATAGAACCAAAACATTAGCGAAGGCAGAACACAGAAGAAATAACCACCAAATAAAAATAGTAGCCCAAAGAAAGTAGCACTGCCTGGCTGTCATTATACCGTACATCGTATAAGCAAGGGATCTGCTGGCACCACTACATTAATGTAACTGGAATGGATTGAACACAGCGCAGCCAGTGACTGAGTGCAGGGGACCCTGTCACAGATGCAGCTCTGTGACACCGCTCAGGCTCCCAGAAGCAGGCTGGAAAATCAGAGGGTAGACTGTGTCCCCTTCTGCCAGGGGACGGGAGCCAGGTATGTGAACGGAGAGGAGTGAATGTCAGCAGCCTTCCTTCATGTGATCCACATTCCCGAGTCTACCCTTTTCTCCTCCCGATCAAAAGGGATTCACACAGCTGGGATGTGGCATGGAGTCAGGGCTGCAGAGAAAACATCCACAGACTCCCGCACGGGAAGAAGATAGGAACCCAGGCTGAAGGCGAACACAGGCTGCAAAGCAATACAGCCTCGTGTACAAGTGGCCCAGCTACCTCTCCCAAGACCGTTGATTATTTTACACTACGGGCACCCTTCGGCACATGACAAGTAATGAATCAGCTTTTTCCTCTGCCCCAGAAGAAAACAAAAAAGGGAGGTGGGGTGAAAGTCTGTGAAAATTTTTATGCCTTTCTGGTTCTTTAGAACTAGCAAGAAGAGGATGGGGGTCTGACCCCAACCACCAGCAGGATCGACATCAGAGCGCATCATCAGAGGGCATTAGCCAGGCTTCCCAGTCTCCGGGACAGCACAGAGGCTGCTGGCCAGGTTGGCAGGGGCATCAGAGGAAGCAAGGAATGAGGGTTAAGGAGTTAAAAATAACAATAAAATTGGAGTCACTTCCATAGGAAAGGTCGTGATACGGTGTTAAGGAAGGCTACCTGGAGAAGTTATTTCGGCAGTCCCTTTTCTGACTCATCACAATATAACAAGCTGGGCTCCCCAGGTATCCAAAGAAGCTGTCAACTCAATGGACCCTTTTAATTGTACACACAGATGATTCTCTGGCAATGAAGAGCGAACACATCCAAAACACGGAAACCGAATGTCTTACATCACATTTGTGTCCTGCCAGGGTGATTGGTGGTGACAAACCACTTCTTCTTAAGACCAGCCTTGGAGGGCCATCGCCCTCTCGTCAGTAGGTGTCTCCTCCCTGCGTCTTCCACCCACAGTGAGTGGGACTCACCAGGTCCTCTAAGGCCCCCTCATTCCTGTGGGTCAACAGCAAGCCACTGAGCAGATTTTGCACAGAAGAGAACAGAAAATTTTTCACGGGTTGCCCATGAAAGCCTGCACGCTGTTGGGAGCTACAAAAATACCTGATCTTGACAAGTGAATGGAGCTGACATCACAGGGAATACGCAGGGCAGAGGAACTGCTCGCAGCCCATCTGTCATCTTGACAAAGTAACTTTCTGGTCACTACTGAGACACTTTTCAAGACATCTGTACAACTGACCCCGACCACCAGCAATCACAGAGGCTTTCAAAGGGACCCCTGGGATGGCAGGCTTTAGGGCTGGTTCCTGCCGTCCTGCCTACTGATAACAGTAAGGGCTGTCTGATGCATCAGGTGATGGAAACACCCCTGCTCCTGGGCTGTATTCACACTGGTACTGACGGCAGAGAGTGGCCGGTTAGCCTGAGGAATGTCAGGCAGGGGAGCAAGGGGGCAGGAGTCCTCTGGCCAGATGGAAGTTCACAGAACTGAAAAAGCCAGCCTCAGACAGCATCCCCCATACGAAGGCAAGCCTGTGAGGAGCTAGGGTTGGTCTGACTCACTCACCAGGGCCATTAACAGCATGCTGTCTTCACCAAGTCTTCCCCAAGGGCCACATGCAGATGTCAGAAAGAACTGGAGAAGCCACAGATTTATTTCATAGGTTTAGAATGTAATTTTAATCCACTAGCTTCCCCTTTCAAACTCATTAATCAATGAATGCCAATTTTGCATATAATCCTTTTCTGATTAAGGTGTTATAAAGGAATGAAAATGACCAGTCACCCATAAAACACCATTAACATAAACTTGTTGCTAAAGGGATTCACAACATGTGCCCCATTTTAAAAAAGAAATGCTTGGCCATGATTGTTACCCTTCATCATTGCTTTTTTTTAAAGGGTTTCATCATAGGACAGCTTCTCCGAAGCTTTAACATCTAAAATAAGACAAAATTGTCAACAGAACACAAATGGTCTTTAGAAAATGTGACATCTTGGCTACGAACTTGGATTTTTCTGTAGGTTAAACCTTTGCACCGCAAAATTCAAATCTACCTGAATAAAAATCCATGGATCCGTTTAACAAATACCGTTGAGCCCCTGCCATGGGCCAGGCGCTGTGCCAGGTTTTTGCTGAGAACAGAACACATGAATCAGATCCATCCTCTGCCCTAGAAGAGGTTCCAGTCTTCTAGAGGGGCCAGAGAATAAACACGGCAAAAGCACCTCACATGCTGCAATATGAGCGGATGCAGTTCTAGTCATGAGTTCAGAGGAGGCGAAGGTCTGTTTCCACCAAATTCCATAGCCATAAACTCCCAGAGATCATCCACATCCTCCTGGTTCTTCAGACACTAGGTGGGCCCCTGAATCAGCCTCAGAAAAGTTTTGTCATACAGTTCTCTCACTGAGACAGAATTTGACCTGCCTATGTCAGACCCTTGGGATTTGACAGCCCTCAAAAGGGATCTCCTTCAGTGATGCCATCCTAGTGCCCTCCAAGGTAGGCGCAGCGACATGGCTGGGCATTGCCTACAGTAGAGCAGCCTGTCTTATGCATATCATGGGAAATACTTTGTGCCACTTTTTTCTTGCTCTATGAAATTGTAATATTTAACACACTTTGCTAGTCTTTCTTCCATAATATGTTTTAGGTAAAGTGTAAAATACCAGCATACTGAATTTTAATTTACATTACAAAACCGATCATCATTATGCTACCAAGTGTGAGCAGGAATATCTACTTTTAAAACCAGTTTTCCATAGGGTACATTTTATTTTATAATTATTATTGCTTATTCTATATTTTACTACAATTGTATTTGGTTCCTTGGAGATAGCTTTTCATCTTTGTCAGTGTATCTGTACAATTTCCCCACATCCGACTTGATATGCAATGTAACGTGAGCCATGAAAATGGCAAGTCTTCATTACAGAAAAAGCAGACTTTAGAGTAGAAAGGAAAATTCATAGTTTATTTTTGAGGAAGAGAATTAGATCTTCAAATTATAGAATCAAAAAATTACACACCATTAATTAATTGAATTAATTACTTAAAAACTAATTGATTCAATTAAACTGAATCTTAAAATTAAATTAAATTAAACACGGCATATATTCAGTCAGCCAACTGATACAGATACGCAGTGGAAGGACCCAGCACTGTCCCAGGCCCTGGGATACAGCGAGAACGGGAGAGTCCACATCCTCACAGAGCTGACATTCTAGTAGGGAGGCCTTCAAGAAACAAAGACACGCGTGATACAATGGCCACTGATGAGGGCTTTGGAGAAAAGGAAGCAGGACAAGGGAACAGAATGACAGGGTGTGTACTATTGGGGAAGAGTGGTCAGAACAAAGGCCCTCTAATAAGGAAACATTCCCTCAGAGGCCAGAGCGAAGAAATGAGAATGTGTAAATATATTGAACAAGTGTGTTCCGGGGACAGGAAAGAGCAGACGCCCTTGCTGAGAAGGTGCTGGGGATCATGCAGGAGTAGCAGACCAGGAGAGGAAGATGCTTTGGGGGGCGGGGCCAGAGACAGCATCAGAAGCCAGATCCTGAAGGGCCTTGTACTTAGCCTTCAGACTGTATGCCAAGTCAGCTGAGAAGCCACTGCGGGATGTTTTGTAAATAAGTGAAAAAATGGGATGTATAGTTTTCAGTGGCCACTGCTTGGTAATATATTGTCCAGAGGCAAAAGTGATCCTGGAGATAGTTAGATATTATCAGATATATTTTCAAGGTTTTGCCATCAAGATTTGCTAGTAGATAGAATATAGGATGTAAGAGAAAGAGGAATCCAGGACATCATGGCTGATGGGCTAAGAGAATGGAGCAGTGAGGCTCACATTGCTGGCTGGGGGAAGAGAGATTTGGAGGAGGGGTGGAAAAATGAGATCTCTGTTTGGGCCATTTTAAGTTTGAGATGCTTGGAGGTGCCAAGTAGACATTTGAATTTATGAGTCTGCACTTGAAGGGTAAGGGAACTGGGAACATAAACGCGGGAACTTTCAGCATATATGTATTTTTTAAGCCATGAATCTGTATAAAAATCACCTAGGGAAGGAGTGTAAATAGAGACACGTCTTGATTGAATGAATCCTGGGGCCCTCCCAATATTTAAAGTTCAAAAAGGTAAGGAAGACCCAGCATAAAAAGGTCTAAGAAAGAGTAGCCAAATAAACAAAATTCTTATAAACCCATCATTGAAATGCTGAGAGATCTCTATACGTGTAAGTCCTTATACACACCCACACCCACCCACAGGCACAAATGCCCACAACTGTACACGATCGCTGGCTGAGATGATTACATTAACCCAGTGACCACCAGAGGTCACCTTCTCTCAGCACCTGCCACTGTGTCAGATACCTACAGACCGAGATGCTTCAGGACAGCTGTCGCTGTCCACCATTTAAGGCTCACAAGAGATGCTGTCTTGGCTACTGCTGGCCACTCTTTACCCCTAGTGCTAATAACCACCATGCCTGCCAAGCTACATCTCCAAGGGAACAGACTCAAGTTTAGGAAAACGCTGACTGCCTAGAAGATCTAAGAATGCCAAGGAAAAGTTCTAGGACCCGTGTCCTAAGAGAGCTTGGACCTCCCAGAGACCAGTGACCAAAGGGTAGGTGAGTGTTAAAGATGGGTGTGGGAGTGCGAGAACATTAAACCCCTAGGAGTAAAAAAAGAAAAGGAAGAGGAAAATCCCTCATTTTAAGTTTTCTTCTCGGTTGTACTTAGATCTAAAGCCAAAACCCTGGAATGAACAGAGTCCATAGTAAGACCCTGCTTTCAATTTCTGATCCTAACCAACGTGGCTCAGACCTAGGAGTGTGACCTCATCTACAGCAGGGTAACTAGGATTTAGAAATCTAGGGAAGAGGGCTGCGGTCACAGGCAGGCACTGGCCAAGAAGCAGGGAAGCCAAGACCCCACAACCACCCTGGGGCTCACTCTGAAAGAGAGTGAGAGGCAGTGAGCAGCCAGCGGAGAAGCTGGAACTGAGGCTATGTTGCAAATTTGGGGTTTGTACTCCTCTCTGTCCTTTCAACATCGTATTTATTCCCATAAATACGTACTTGAAGGCCATTAAACTTCCCCCCCGGCATTCTCTCCACCAGGCTAAATGCTATCAGCACACCATCATTAGTGAAAAGTATTTACTAAACCCCTACCTGGGTGCTTGGCACTGCTCTAGCTAGTGCTTTAGCTATTCCCAGCAATCCTTTTCTCCACCGCTTGGTCATTATCACAAACGGTCCTCCTCTGGCCTCCACAGAGCTCCCCACTGGACTGTCCATCCCTCAAATGTCTGGCCCACATGGGGTGTGTAGGAAGAACCACCACCCCACTGTAATTGTTTGTGCATTTCATTATCAGGCCGGGACCAAGAATTAAAAACTGAAACTGAGAAAAACAAGACACAAAACTTGGGGAGTGGTGACATCATGGAAACGCCGGGCTAATAACAGAGAAAGAAAATAACATGGTAAAAAATAATAAAGATGGAAATGATAAAGGTGGAACCCTGGAACAATGGAATGCCAGGCTAATTAAAAAAAAAAAAAAAAAAAACTTTTTTAAAAAAGGATTCTCATTAAAAGTATGGAAAATCGTTTAGCAACGTGACCAGAATTATGTGAAGGCAACATGAATCAGAACCTTCTCAGCTTGACTTTATACTCTCCTGATCAGGGAAAGGAAAATGTGGGCAGAAATTGGGGGGGGGGGGCATCTAGAGAATGGAAAGAACTAACATTTCCTCCAAGAACGAGTCCATTCTGGATGAGGAAGGGGCCTGCTGGGCGGAAGTTGCCAGCAGAAGGAAACAGCTTCTGTTACAGAGGTTTGGGAACAAAAGGGGTTGGGATGGGGCGTATCTCTAAATCCAGCTTCACCTGGCCCTCAGCTCTTCATTGCTTGCCTCTGGCTCCTCCAGATGCCGCTGGGTCCCAGCGAGTCTGTCATAAATCCCTGGCTGTTCTGTCAAATTGCTACACCTAGTTGGCTCATGCTGGAGAAGCAACAAACATACGTCATATCAGCTTCGCCCTGCAGCTGCTGTCCATCACAGAAAGACCACAGGAAACGGAGTGTATCCCTGTGGGAATCCATCTCATGGAAAGGCTAGCACCCACCTAGAGGGTCAGCCTGTCCCACCCAAAGGCGCCAGTCAGGACTCTACTTCACTGGACCACAAGGACTGTTAAAAACATAATCCCCAGGGAAGTTATTTGCTGGGTCTCTCTCACTCACCCCCTTGGGGTGCTTTCTCAACACTTGTAGTGAGAAAACATTCTCTGAGAGATATCTCAGTGGAGTCTACCCAGGATGGGCCAGCATTCCCGTACTTGAATTGTAGTCCCAGCTCTCACTGATTAGCAGTGTGAGCTTTGTCTTGCTTTGCTTTTCCGAGCCTTAATTATCTCGACCGTGAAACAGGTTTCTTGAGAAGGCCTTCTCTCCCTCACAGCGTGGCTTTGAGGAAGATGAAGGTCAGGCTACCCCCAATTTAAGAACATGGTGTTGATTCGTAAAATAGTTATTGAGACTTACCGCACGCGAGGTGCTCTTCGAGATGCTTTGAGTGATGGTGAGAAGAATCAGACACTATTTCTACCCTGAAGAAGCCTTAAAGTCCAGTAGGGAGACAGTCATGTAAATAATTAATGAAACTTCAGGGTAGGCAGGAGTAAGGGTTATAATATGAGAAATCATCAAGAGGCTTCTAAGAAACAAGTGACTAATTCTGATCAAGTACCTAGGGGAGGCTTGATAGAGGAGAGGACACAAAGAGAAAAAGGAGCACTTCAATACAGATAGCTAATGTACAAGATAACTGCGTGAAAGGTCAACAAAAATAGTGTTACATAAATGAGAGTTGACCTATGGATAAGTTTGGTACCAATAACAGAATTTCAAATGTACCTGACCACTAGTGAACAAGTTGCTTCATTGGGGAATTTACCTATATTTATGGTTATATTCATATATCCTTCTCTTTCCACTAACCTCAGTTGGGAAGAGTTTTTCAAATACTGGATCCTGCATGGAGTCGCTGGAAGAGTTTATTAAATATGGAGATTCTCAGGTCTCTGCCAGATCTACTGAATCAGAATCTCTGGAGTAGAACCTCAGAATCTGCATGTTTAACAAGCTCCCTGGGGGTTCCTGTGCACATTAAAAAAAAAAAGAGAGTCACCTCTGCTGGTGTGAGAATTCTTACCACTGACTTGTTAATGACCTGCAACTGTGTGAGAGAAGACACATCATCAGACTGAAGTGGGTGGGTGAGGAGGGAGGAGGAGGGAGAGGCTGGCAGCGATGGGAACGCAACTGTGTGTCCCTTGTCACCAGTGCTCAAAGCTCTACTATAAGGGTCTCCCCCAACATATACACAACCTCCGGTTCAATCACATTTTCACACTTTTATTTGAGACTCTATAATGAGAGAAAGTCATTGGCAAGCTAAATCCATGATCCAAATTTCATATTAAATACCTACATATACAATGCACGTATATACGTGTGTATATACACATATGCCTTCCAGCACAGTCAAGGAATAATAATTTGTTCTGATTAATCAGATACTCCAACCAAGAGTTAATATTTATGGCCTGCACGAGTTCATCAATTTTCAAAGAACTCGAAAGCAATAACTTCAAAACTATCTGGAACATAATTTAATCTCTTTTTGTTCATGTAAAAAAGAGCTTTTTCCCATCTCACAGTGCCTCGGGCCACTAGTAACATAAATGCTCAATACATATGTGCTGCGTTTAATAGCCATCAATCATTTTCCTACTTCGGTCGGTCCTGCAACTCGGTTCCCACGTTTCCTGCAGGGCACCCACCATGTGCCCCCTCTCACTGACCAAGGTGAATACCGCTTCCCTCCCTTCCCCCTCCCCACGCCACCATCAGAGGGTCCTGAGGATGTGTAGAGGAGCCCATTAATTCAGAGCTGGGGGCTCAGACATTAAGAGGTGTTACATTTCCCTATATCACCACATTTTATTTTTAGTTTGTGAACCCAGTGTCAATTCACCCTGAATTTAAAGGCCCCTTCATTAACATACATTGCAACAACCTGCCAGGAGAACTATGTCCAGTGAAAAATTCTCCAGGTGCTCAAAGTACATCTTAGGTTGTACCACAAGAAATTGCTGTTTTAATAGGTCAACACCAATATCCAAAATTTCATATACTTCAGTCAAATGCCAAAATCTGGGAGCTCTATATTTCTGTAACTTGGCCAACTGGTGTGTAAAATACTTTAAGCAAATGTCTCTTTGCCCTTGCCCGGTGTATGGCTTACACGAAACAGAAAAAAAAAAATCACATTTTTTAATAAATCCCAACTAGTTCCCTACATGCACACAGGCAATCACAAGGGAACGGAAGACACTGTTGTCTGGTACATGCACAACCCAAAGGAAAAAAAGAAACGCCAGTTCTTCCCACAGAAGCCACCCCGGAACTAATGACGCTCACTGAAAAAGCAGACTTCCGTCCCCTTCCCTGCCATCCAGCTACTCCCCAAATTCAGGCTGAGTCACCCCTCAGAGCACCCCGTCTGGGTGCTCACCTATTGTGCTCATGAGACTGCAAGTTGACCTCTGGTGGGTCCCACTGGCTCCTGGAACCACTGTTTCACATGTGCTTAAAAACAGGAAATCACCGCATCTCAATTCTAATAGGCCTGTTCCCCTCAAGGAGCATAAACCCAGGTACATGGCATAGCAGCTCTCAAGTGGAGGAATATCTGATTAGTCTTCTCAACCAGGAAAATAGCATCCCCCTGAGACCTAGAAACACTGGTATGTGAATGTCATGATGCTACCGCTTTTGCTCTATAAATCCACAAAGCAGGCCAGACCCAGCAGGCTGTGAGAGCTTCTAGAATTTGTGAATTTCTGAGGGTACAGAGTCAGTAAGAGGCACTCAAACAACCCAGCAAGGCTCTCCTGGAGACAGAAGTGGCAAGTTCCACAGGCCACTGGCCAGATGCAGCCCTGCCCTCTGAACCCAGAGGGAGCAATCATCCTATCTTGGCTCAAACGGTTTTGTTCAATTAGAAAATAAAATGGAAAAGGAATCCCCCAGTATTTTTTTAATAAGAAGTTCTAAGAATAAATACGGAAAAGGATGCACATGTCATTACTTTGCTCACTAAAAGGAAAGCAGTGAGTGGTTAAAGGAACTTTATTGCTAATGCTGCAGTCTGCAGACTTGCCCCCCAAGAGGAACCTAAGAGAATAGGCTCAAAAATTTTTTTTTTACAGAGAGAGAGGGAAAAAAATTAAGATAAAGATGCTAAAAATGCCTCTCAATGAGGCCCAAATAAATGTAAGAACAGCTTTGGGCCTTCTAGTTTTCCTGCCTCCTCTCAGAAGGCCAGCTCTATCTCTCCTGGAAATAGTCTTCTGAGGTCGCCCACGGCGGCAGAGGCCAGCAGCACCAGCAGACGGTCCACCACACAGCATCTCCAAATAAGACGCTCAGCCTACGCCTGACAGCCTTTGCAGCCATGAAAAAACCATCTGGCCAAAATCTATTTAGTTGACCAAGAATACAAGAGTTATTTTGGAAGTGCGTGCTTTTGTGAGTGAAAATGTGAGGATTGTTATCTCCGTCACTGTGATTCTCTTTGAAGTGTCCCTGGGGTATCATGACTCATGCTGCAGATCTTCTCCCAGAGCCGTTTTATGGTTATTCCATCAAAGCAGGGCATTCGGGAGACATGCTCTGGTCAGGGAAGATGCCACTTGTCCCGCCCTCTCATTTTCTCTTATTGAGTTACCTGTGTGAAACCTTCAAATTGCCATTCAGGTTATAGACCTTTGGGCTTCTCGTGTGAAAGATCTGGGTTAGTCCCACCCATTACCTAACATTTGAAAGAAAAAGCAACAAAAAAACTCATTACACTGCACGACGTGTACATACAATAAGGCCTTTGTCCTTAAAGGAAAAACATAATTTTCAACAGAGTCGGCTCCCAGAAGCCAAGGGAGCTAACATCCAAAACCTAATATAAACACTGAGGCTTATGTCAAGGTTTCAGAGTTAGCCTCACTGAAAGGGGGAGGAAATGATGGGGAATGGCAGCCACAGGGATCCGAGGCATTTTTTCATTGTGATTTTTGAAAGCAGAACTGAGATAATCCCCGATCCTCCCCCTCTTGGGCACCTCCTGCATTGTCGCCTACAAGGCTGCTTTCGACAGCAGGATATTTCTATAAGAGGGAATGTTCCTTTTGGTGCAAATAAAAGCAGGTCTTCATGTCTATATGATTCTAGTTTTCAAATGTGAGTACATTCCTTTCAAAGGAAAAAAAAGTTTTTTGTAATGATTATTTAGGATGTCTTTTATAGAGGGGGTTGACCTTCTGTGACAAACTCTCTGGGAGAATCCTGTTTTGGAACTTGGAGTTCCATTCTGGGGGGGAGCGATCCCAAGTGTTAACAACCCAAATTATAAACAGGAAACTCCAGCCTGACTCCCACTCAAGTCCCAAGGTTGTGGACCTCTCACTGAAGCTATGGGGCTTCCAGAGATGAGGGGACAAGGTTCTTACACTTGAAGACCTCATCTCATAAGATAAATCTGCCCAAGTTAACTACATACAACGCAGAACATGCTATCAAAGAGAAGAAGCAGATTCCTAGAAAACAAACACACAAAGCTCTGTGAATGCGTAGGGTCCACACGTCCAAATCCAGTCACCTCAGTTAATCTGGGATCACCCAATACACCACGGGTATCCACAGAGTGACTGTGGCTGGGCAGATAGCAGGACCCTGCACGTTCTAAAAGGGGGAGGGGAATTCCCTGGAGGTCCAGTGGTTAGGACTCCGTGCTTTCGCTGCCAAAGGCGCAAGTTCCATCCCTGGTCAGGGAACTAAGATCCCGCCAGGCGTGCCTCACGGCCAAAAGTAAAATTAAATTAAAAAATAAAAATTTTTTTAAAAATGTTTAAAGTAAAACTAAATAAATAAATTAAATTAAATGGGGAGGATTCTGACATGTCTGTCTGGGTGGGTCTACCAGTAATTAGTTTTACATTTCTGCCTCTTACCTGCACTTCCTCGTTCAATGGCAAATACCCCAAAGGACAGCAAGGCCTCACTGTGAAAGCAACGTTGTGATTAGCTGTCCGGAGATGGACACCAATCAAACAGGTGAACTTTTGAAGATGAAAAATAGAGGAGCAGCCCATCTTGCTAAGCCCCAAATACTTCCCGGGTTTGCTGTCTTTTATGGAAAAGATAGCAGTCGCTTCTACTGAACTTCCATTGTCTGCCCTGACAGAAGTTCAGAGTAAACACGTGTCATAGGAATTGACAATAAATTGAAATAAAAGCGGTAGTCCATTAAATCATTTCTTAGAAGTCTTGCAGTAGTCTATGTAATCACTTCTTAGAAGTATAGGATAGGCAGTAATTGCATAGCATTTAGGTAGTGGCAGTAGCTATCATTTCTGAAGTGCTTCCCATCTACCAGACCCTGTTTTAAGAATTTTACATGTTTTGACTCACAGTTCTGACAAAAGCCCTATGATGAAAATATAGATGTCGAGATTCAGAAACATCAGGCCCAAGAACATTAGTTTTCAGTTGGAACATGAGTAACCATGAAATGATAAGCCTATAATAAGTATGAAAAATGTCATGTTGTATCATTTTTTTAAAGGGGTTTTACTTATTTGCTTCTGTTTGCAGTAAGATCCATAATTTAAACAGCCCAATTTATTTATTTGTATTAAGAATACACATAAATCAAACTTTAAAAAAAAAAAAAAAAAAGAAACATCAGGCAACTCACCCAGAGCCATACAACTATGAAAGGAGGCATGGGAACCACTACACTATCATTCCTAAAAAATATACTCATTATAGTATATGTTAAAAACTGGTTTATAGCATACACCTTACTTCCTTCCATTCCAGTTCTGGCCCTTAATAATAATAATTCCACTTACACTGTTTACAAAGGTCTTTCACAAACACCAGCACATTTAATCCATACACATCACCTCAGTTAATGGCTACAGCAAACAGATGGGTTCTGCATTATGATTCCTCTTTAGAAATGAAGCTGAAGGGCACACATACCATTGTGACTTGCCCAGCACCCACGACTAAGGCTCAGAGAGACCAAGGTGGCTGCTGAGTGATGCACAGCTACAAGGTGGCCCTGGGGAGACTTGAACCCATAATTTCAGACACCAAGGCCACCACTCCACAGCTGTACTTCAATGACAAAACAGTCATCAAAAATTTAGTGAAAAAAGAAAATATTTTTCCTGAAGATCTAACTAAGGGATTCAATTATATCATAATATTTTTTAAAGCACCATTAACAGTTTCATAGAGCAAACCTGAAAGTTTACTATGGTAAGATTTATATTAGTCAGGTTCTTTGATAATGTTGCCCTGATTCATAATAAAAAATGCCTCAATGTAGCCTTGCCCATTTTGCACTTAACTATAGAAACATTCCAAAGACACTTGCAAAATCCTATTACATTTATTCATGAAATTAGTTTTGTTTGGGGACCTTTGAAAATGTGGTATTTATTCACTTTTAATAAGACCTTTTTAAATCATAGTTTGGAAAATTTGTGATTTTTGCACTAAATTTTCAAAATCCCTACAGCAATCTTAGTTTGGGATTTCTCTCAAACGAGTTTCCACCGAATTCTATCTATGATCAATTCTACTCCATGGGAAAATGTGCAGCTGGTACTAGGGACCTGGGCACCACTGACTGTTATTGATTGTTTAAGATTGTTCGAGAAGATGATGACAAAGTTCCTTCTATTATGTTCTCCTAGAAGGTTCAGTCTAACTCTGTAATATCTAATACCGCTGGTCTTTCTCTTCTTCAAGCATCTTCTTCCTTGGCCTATGCTTTGTTGGTTCTCCTTCTTCTGTAACCATTTCTCAATCTCTGTCATTGGCTTCTCCCTTTCTAACCTTCTTTTAAATATAGCCCTTCTTCTAGTTACTATTTCTTTTATGGGAGTTTGGGGTTGGTAGATGCAAGCTATTACATTTAGAATGGATAATCCTAATGTATAGCACAGGGAACTATATTCAATATCCTGTGATAAACCATAATGGAAAATAATATGAAAAGAAGAATGTATATATGTGTATACCTGAGTCACTTCTAGTTTCTATTATAGGCTCATTTCTTGAAATCTCAACGTAGACCCCTTCCCAAGACAAATAATTTATTCCCAAAGTTCTGAAATTTATTTCAATGCAGACAGTTAACAAATTGCTGTCTTCTAGTCCTGATTTCTCTAGTGAGATCAAGATCTACATTTTGAAGAGCCTACCGGGTTTTCCTACTTGGAAGGTCTATGAAGCCCAGTCATCAATTCTAAACTCGTTATCCCCACCCACATCTGTGACCTCTTCTCTTCCTACACTGTCTATAACATTGGCTAGAACTTCCAAAATTCCCTTCAATCCACCCCATCTCTCACCTCTGACATCTATTTTATTGCCAAGTGCTATCAACTTGGGTTCCAAAACTCCTCTGCAAGTCTAGGGGTCCCAGCACATGGGTACACTTTTTTTAAGGTGGGTTGTCCAATTTCGATGGTTGTATAAATTGTATAAATTGTGTGCTACCACTGAGAATACATACTACCATGGAGAATACTACCACTGAGAATACATCTACCAGACTGAATAATTTGCCGAAGGGGTCATGCAACAGTGCAGAGCAAGGTATCACTGTGAGTAAGAGGAGAGAGCTAGCACCCAAAATGGAATTTTGAGAGTGAGGCCTGGAAGTAAACAATTCTATTCAAGTAACAGCACCCAGAGCTGCTCCAGAGACACCAAGTGATTAGCACAGTGACTGCTACAGAGACACACTAGCACATCATCCCACTGCAGTGACTACTGCATTTTAATTACTGTGTTTTTCCGGGCATTGTTTGGAGTCTTTTAATCCAAATATTCTAGAACTAGAAGGCAGTGAAAGTAATTCAAAAGAATAAGCAATATTGGTTTATCCCAACACCTTCTTTCTCACTGTCCATCCCTGTTCCAGGCCGCTTGCCCTCACCTGACCACAACACATCCCTAGTGCCTGTTGTCCAAACTCTGGCCCCTCCACACTCTAAACAGCTCCCACAAAAGCTTCTAGAGGCATTTACATAAAACACATCTTATTGTGTCATGCGGCTGAGCCAAAATATTAAATGGCTCCCCCGATTCCATGAGTGGAACTGAGCTCCTTATTACTGCACTCAAAGTCCTCTATGCTTCCCACCAAGCCTTCTAACTCCAGCTTCCACTGGAGCTTTGGGTACACTGGGCATACTGGACTCCGCCATCTCCACAATTCCCAAGCACACACTCCTCTGTGCCTTTCCTCCAATCACGCCTTGCCAAGACTATCTTTGCTCCGCCCATCAAAGTCCCAGATGATCCAATCAGAATTCATCTACAGCTCCCTTAGTACTTGAGTTTGAGTCCAGCATAGTGTTTTTCTGGCACTCCTATGAAACTTATTTATGCATGTGTCTTTCTCCTCCGTTCCGCTGTGGGCAAGAATCTGTGTTACTGGTCTTTGCCTCCCCAAGGTGCCCAACCAGCAGAATGCTTCAAACACAGAAAAGGCAAAAAATGGAAGGGGAGAATGAAGTGTGAAGAGAAGGAAGAAAGAATAATATTATTGAATTTATAACCTGTTACTCCTAGTGCTTCAAGTGATGTTTTATAGAATTAGAACTGGGAATCAAGAGGTCTTAAAATATACACCCAGCGCATTTGCTGATCTTAACTAAGTTCAACAAGCACACTTGACCTCCTGGGGCCATGAAAGGTGATGTTATTAGTATTTCTTATAGCACAAAGAATCCAACAGACCATCAGTTGGACAGAAGTGCCACAGAAGAGGGTGTGAGAAACTGATATCCTTTGTTTATTCAACGAATTTGTATTAATTGGCTTTATTTTCTATCGTTTTGCCTTGCCTGACTTTTCCTATTATGTCCTGTTCTCCTGCCCTCACCATATCTGAATCCCCATCTGGGGAAGGGCTCTCTTTCCTCGGCATGGTTTCCCACACTTAAAACACAGTTTACAGCTGATGCGCACTAAAAAGGCCGGTGCCTTGAAATGAAAAGAAAGCGTGTTTAAAGTGGGACAGGGATGGGGAAGGGGAGGACACAAGTAAGTAGGCAGCAAAAACCCACTCAGGTCTGGAACGGGGTGAGAGACTTCCACAAGGTGGGCCAGGAAAATCCCCATGATGCCAGACCACTAGGCAGTTTTTCCAGAATTACAGCACTTCTGAGTCCCAACCCTACCCTTCTGCCAATAAAAGTACACGTGAAGGTGACCCCACAGGCATAGAGACGTAAATACTCTGCAGAAAAACGAGGCCCCTCTTCCATGGAAAGTTTTTTTAGTGTTTAATGGAGAGCAAGGGGAAAACTTATACCAGGGCTCACAGACCACTGGACCAATAAGGAAACAACTCAGATCGACCCAGTCCAAGTCTAGAGGGACAGAAAACCCCACAAAATGTCACTGACTTAGCCCTGTTCTTTCATAACTATGGGTGGGCTTGGCATCATTATCCCTATGTCTTTTCTCCATCAGCTTCCATTTTCTCCCTTTTCTGATGAAACTTGGCATCTAATTCCATGTGAGGAAATAAGAATTTAACATCATCATCAACATCATCATCATCAACAACAATAATGCATCCTTCTGACTATATGCCAAGCTCTGGACCAAGCCTTAAATGCTGTATCTCATTTGATTCTCACAGCAAGTCTATGAGCTCGGTAGTGATAGACGTCCCACTCTCCAGATGAGGAAACGGAGACTTAGAAAGGTGAAGTAACTTTCCCGAGTTCACCACCAGTAAGTGACAGAGCCAAGATCCGAACCCAGGCCTGTCTGATGCCAGGGCCAAGGTTCTTTGCCAAAATGATATGAAACCAGCCAATAGCTGCCTAAACTGTGTCTTCCTCTAAAAGGGCCATCCAAGTCCAGACCTGGTCATGTTACAAGACCAAGATCACTCTAACTGCTCCCCAATGTAAGCCTACGTCAGCTTTGCAGAGGCTGAAATAACTCTCTGAGCCCTTGGAAGTTATCTGTAGACGTTTGTAAGTAGTAAATGACCAGCAGAAGCAAGTTGGTTTACCATAGAAAACACTGTTTTCACATCCCAGATCTGTCTCTTAGTAACTATGTAACCTCAGGACATTTGCTCCACCTCTCTGAGCCTCAAGAAAGCATGGGTAATAATAATTGTCTATGAGCTGGTACTGGTGAATTTGCCAGCACAATGCTGTAAATTAGTTACATTTCCCCCCAAACTGTTGTATTGAGTACCTTATTCTATGGAAAGGCAATTGGTCGCAACACTGTCTAAACAGAGTATAAATAAATAAATAAATAGATAAATAAATAAATAACTCCTGATCATTTCCTTAGTGAGCATCCAAATCCAAAGTCCAAAAATGATACAAAACAATTTCCAAAAAATTGTGGCAACCTATGCATATGTGCATGCACTAAGTGTATCTCTCTGAACACATAAGGACTATTTTTTATCTCCTCTCCCTCTCTCTCTCCTTCACCCTCCTGGCTCTCCCTCTCTCCACCTCTTTCTCTCTCTCTCTCTCCCTCTCTCTCTCTCTCTCTCTCTCACACACACACACACACACACACACACACGAATTGAATCCTGATGCACCGGTATCTCCCTCATTCTCAAACACGTGCCTAACACTTGTTCAGATAATAGATAACTAGTCTCTAGCCAGTTAATTTGAACAATAAAAAACATGAGGCTCTTATAGAGATAAGGTACCCAAGAGAATCAAAGATGCTGGTAGCTGCTTGTTTAGTGACAGAAGATTTTTGTGATTAAAAAGTGGAAGACAGCAGACAAAGCCCCCTCTGTTTGCACCACTTGGTTGGCTCCAAGCTAGGTGGAGCCCTGCTTCTTGTAACACCAAATCTCACGTTGCTTTTTATGAGCAGAGGGTCCATTTCTAAATTGCACCCCTGGATTTAAAAGAGGAAATTTAAACCTCAGAATAATGTTTTTTGCTGAACAAAATGTATGCCAAACTAAGCTCTGACTGACTTCTGGTTTTCTGAGTCCCAGCCTCCAAAGTTTTCTCAGGTTTCCAGTACTGGGCCGAACTCACTGGCTTGTGCCATTTCCTTCTATGCTACGGTTAGGTGGAAAAGGGGTGAGAAGCAGGGTACCACTTCCCCAGGTTCACTGGATGGATATGGGAATGCCCGAAAGATCCAGAGGACCACTTTAGCTTCATTAGCTGAGAGAGGCTGGCTCCTATCAGCTGTACTTCACGGAAGGCACCAACGTGTTGTCCTAGGCATTACGGGAAAAATAATTCTAGCAAGAAGGGGGAAAACATCATACAAAACAGCAATAAGTCTGGGCCTTCCTAACTCAGCCCCACAAAAGACCATTTTGTAAGATGGGGAAAAGCTGTACTTTGCTTTCTAACTGAACAATGAAGCACTTGCATCTTTAATCCAAACTGTCTACCCACTTCCCTAGATTTCAGGACAATGGCCTAACTTCTCACCTTCCCTCTTGAACAGTTGAACCCACACACTTTAGAATGATACCCATCAGCAGCTAACAAACAGGTTATTCTTGGACCACGACTGATGCTGGCAAATGCTCGGGTCCAGGCAGACAAGGATAAATGAGAATAAAATTATTCAGTTCTGTTTGCCGTGGCCACTGCATCCGCAGTCATCCTCAAAATTCCCACAGAAATAAGCTCATTCCACCTTTGAAACATTTCGGAGCTTAAAAGTTTAAATCAGGCCAAGTTGATTTTGTAGGGTTTTTCAACCTTTTACACTGTAATTACATGCAGGACTTTGTGCCACCTATTTCCTCCCAACTGTAACATTTTACATCTTTTTTAAGCATACGTTGAGGTTAGCTTTTTTTTTTTTTTTACATGTTATGAAACAAGATATGAGCTTATACTCAGCTTTAGGTAACTTTCTGCCAAAAGGCTGGACCAACACAAACTAAATATGACTATTTTCTTTATCCAAAGTACAGTTTTGACTATTACATACCCTCTTAATGTACATACATAAAACTAGCTCACAACTAAAGCTCCCTGCAGGTCAGCTGAAATCATAATGAGATTTTCCTTTCATATAATGTGATTAACAAATGTTAGCTAACCGAACTCCTAAAAGACTCAAAAGAAAAAAAGCAAAATTACTCAAGCAATGCCAAAAAGTCAAATAACTCAACAAACTTTCTATTTTTTTCTTTGCTTTTTCACATCTTTAACTTAGAAAACAGCCTGTTTCACTTGATTATATGCATGTGCTCTAGAGGCAGGTGAGAGTGAGTTCCAGCTCCACTATTTACTAAAATGCAACCTTCACAAGCTACTAAACTCCTCTAGCCTCAGTTTCCTCATCTGTAAAACAGGGGGGCAAAAATCCTCAAGGGATTTTTGTGAAGATTAAATGAAACAATGCAGGCTTCAATAAGTGTGGGCAAATAGTGTTTCATAAATGTTAGTTGCTATTGCTGACATTATCTATCTGCTAAATAAGTCTACCTTCCAACCTAAAAAAAAATGTCAACCAGCCTCATGGCAGTCTAGGTGCTTTGAAATTCATATACTGCAATGGGTCCCTCAGAAACTTACAAGAGCAGACACAAATAAAGGAGTGGTCGTACATCTATTCTTACTCAACTTTATCAAGTATTACAAATGTTTGGGAAGCAATAATAACTATGACAGCTTGGGCCCCATAATCCTAAACCCCTGCAAAGGTCACGGCAACATATCACTGAGGCTTTCAGCTAGTGAGAGCTCTGAGGCATCCTCTGAATAGCAAGTGAGTTGGAGTGCCAGAGTCCAGACTTTATACGTTTAGAAAGGATTTCTGACAGCTCTTACGAAGGCAGATACCTCCAAATGTTACTCGAAGATATAAATGAACCTACCACCCGTCTGAACTTAATCAATGCATTTCTGGAATAAGTATCACTCCAGAACTCCAACTGACGCATCTTTTCAGATTCACTCTTTACCTTCAAAACAGCAAGATTCTAATATATGTTTTATTAGCAGTAAGGCTGTACTTTCCGGGAAAGGCACTACTTCCCCCAGGGCAGAGTATGGAAAAGGGGAAATGCTGTATGGAGAATTTTTATATTATTTGGGAACAGTCTGCAAAACCCAAACTGTATATTTAAACTTTACAAATGTAACAATATTGTAATGCTTATCTCTGCAAACGGAATGCATTTTTACCTCTATTTCTGTTGATTTCCTTAGTCTTCAGAACCTGATAATCATTTGATACAGACATTCACCTTCACCCATTTATCATTTCACAGCATTGACCTCATCTCTTGTCATGAAAAAGTTTGGGTAGTTTAAACCCAGATGGCTTGGCTTTCACCTAAACACAGAAGAATCCCTTCTCTGGTTCCATACAGCATGTTGATCTGATAACAAGCAGTCATCTATCACTTGGGGGCTTTGCATTTGACTGCCTTAATGTATTTCCAACAGGGTTTTGTGATGTGTAGTTTTTAATCAAGGTTTGCCAAAACTGATTGGCATGTAAAACACTTTTAAGCAAAAAATGTTGTTCTTTGTAAGTCTCTATTTCAGCTCAGAAATTCTTATTCGTATAACTTAATCTCCCCCGTGTGGTTACTTATTAGACCTTATCATTAACTATTAAGTTAAAATAAATTGAAACAAAAAAATTTTTTAATCTACTAGCCACTGCCAGTGTTAACTAAGCAGCTGAAAGCCAAGTGTCATCCTCTAAGGATAGAATATCCTTTCTGACTCATGCTTCCAAATCAGAACTACAAAGACTGTTTTTGAGAGCTTAGGATATAAGAGAGGCAAAGAAATCCAAGATTACATCTTGTCCTCATGTTTGTGCTTTGTGACTCTCACCTCTTTTTCCCCTTGTCATATACCTTATCCCAGACCTTTATACCTAAATGTTATCATTTTCACACTGAGCTCAGACAACAGAATCAAGGCAGAAAGTGTGGTGGCACCTATGATTTGGTGGCAATAGCCATTCCTGGGAACAGAAGGGCAAATGGTAATTATCACTGAGACGATGCCATACCAAGTCCACCTTAAGTTTACTTCTGTAAACTGATGTCAAAGATAAGAATTCCAAGACTGATGAAATGGAAACTGCAAAAGTCCATAATACTCAGAAATTCAACTGAATTCAATTCACCAGCTATCTGAAGTTTTGTAATGACCAAAACCAGTTTTTAAGATTTGGTCATATTACATTTAATGGATTCACCTTATCAGAGGGAGCAATTGACTTCACATTACCTGATCTCCATACTCACCATGCAGACACACATTATACAAGGGTTGTCCGTGATAAATGGAATCTGGAGAACTTCACCTTCATTTTCACATTTTGCAACAGAACCTGAAGGGGAAAATAAGTTATTTAAATTTAGCTTAGTGCCATTGTTACAAAAATAGAATTTTTACATTAATGCTTTTTGAAACAACTATACCCAAATTTCAGAAATTCCTAATGAGTTTTAAATTCTCAAACTCACCCAAAAGAAGTCCCCCCGAAGAAAATCTATTTTAAATAGTTTTATTAGAACAGGTTTGTTTTGTTTTTTTTAAAGGCCGTGCTATATAGATAGATTTTCTGCTTTCGATGGTTTAAGCACAATTCCAAGTATTTCACTGGATCCTTAATAATACCCCTCCTTCATGAAGGCATTTCAAGTAAACACACACTCCCACATGCAAAAAAAATTCAAATTGGCCATTAAGGCAGATTTTAAATTTGAACAGAATTCAGGACAGTGTCAATGAACAGGCCTTTATATGAATCCGCCTCATATTGTCTTGAGCTGAAATCACTTTTTGAAACACAATCTTCTTTCCTCTTTTAGAAATTGCCTCAATATTTTCTTTTTTGCACCAGGTGTCACTAAAGTATGTCCTTCAGAATAGCAGCTGAGGTCTTCACCTGCCTGAAAGCATATAATTATTATATCCTGCTGTTATTACCCTTTTAAAATATGATAGTTTCTTTAAATTCTAGGTGCTTTAAAAAGCACTCCCTGTACAGAAGCTATACTGGAACCCTATAGAGTGAGAAAGGCCGATGGGTGGAAAACGGTCAAATTTTTTTCTTTAATTGTATACGGGAGAAAAGATCAAAATAAAGATTGAAGAAAACTAAAAATAAATAAAGTAACTTCTCAAATTCAAATAGAAGAATCTCCGTTATCACTACAGTATTGATGTCAACAGCCTCCTCGCCCTCCACCCCTTAACCTACTCACTGCCTTCCCACCCCTTAGCCCCGCGGGTTTCGCTTCTTGCCCACCGCCCGCGAGGGGCAGGCTCCTAGGTGCTCGCTCCCCGCCCTCCCGTCCCCGAGGCCAGCCAGCGCTTCCTCTCCCAGGTATCAAGCCACCGTCCAGGAGGGTCGGTCCCTCCCGCCCCCTCCCCTACCTGTCAAGAAGGAGGAAGCCAGAGACATGGGGACCCCCGAGCAATTGAGCAGCAGCAAGACGCAGCAGGTAATCCCGGGCGAGCGCCGGCAGGGACGCTCAGCCAGAGCCCTGACGCCGGAGAACCAGAGCATCGTCACCTGGAGGGAATCCCGGGCGACTGCAGGTCCCGCGCCGCCGCCTATGCTCCACTACCGCCGCTCGCAGTCAAAAAGGGCTCTCAGCCGGCGAGTCCGGAGACAGTCCGCTAAGGAGGGAGGCGGGCGCCCGGGAGCCTGGGGCGGGGGGGTTGGGGGGGGCTGGAGGGGGAGGCGGGAGAGCGAGGCGAGGGGTGAGGGGCGCCCAGGGAGGAGGGGTCCTGCGGCCAGGCTCCTCCAATGCGGCTTTTTTTTTTAAGGAGTTGCTCGCAGCGGTTTAGTCGTCGGCTCCTCCATACTAGAGAGGGGGCCGGGAGGAGGGGGTATCGGAGCAGCCGGAGATAGGCAGAAAGGAGTGGCTGCGCTTCCCGCTGCGCACCGCTGCACAGCCGCCGCCGCCGCCCGGGCTGCAGCGACTGCCGGGGGGCGCGCCGCTGCCGCGGCGTCCTCCACTCCTGCCCTCCCACCTCCTGACGGCCCCTCAGGCTCTCAGCCCGGCCCGCGCGCACGCTCGCTCCGGCGCCGGAGACCCGGGCGCCCCGGGCGCCTCTGGGAACCCGCTGGGGGCGCCCGGGCGCAGGGGGGATTGCAGAAGCCCCGCGCCGGGCGCTTGTCTTCGCCAGGCGTCCAGCCCGCTCCCCAGCCCCTCGAGGGAGGCCACTTGCCCCGGGGCACGGAGCGGAGCGGGGCAGGCGTGTCTCCACCGCCCGGAGTGCGCAGCGCCTCCTCCCTTTCCCGGGGGAACCCTCCCCTAGCCGGGAATGCCGCGCCACCCCCGCTCACACCGGGTGCTCCAACCCTGGGAGGGAGCAGAATATGGGACGCAGGGCGCCTCACCACCCCTGCTCGTTCCCAGACGCCCCAGCTTTGGGATGGAGCGACACGGGGCGCCGGGGTGGGGGGTGGGGGCCGCGCGACTTTTCACTCCCTGCTTTGCTTCTGTCTGCTGGGGGCGAGACAGCGGACTCCCGCGCTGAGCGGACAGAGGGGCGAGGGGCCTTCCAGATCAGTGCTTATGTGTCTGCCAGTCGTGACACTAGGGAAGACAGAAGCTGAAACTACACGCAAGGTCGATTAATAAACGCACAGAGGCGAACGCTTTTCGCCCTTAAAAAAAGAGAACAGTCGCTCCATGACTCCTCCCATCCAACCCCGGGCGGACCGGGGCGGGGAGGTGCTGTTTGACTAATCATTCACTGACCCGAGAAAGAGGGAGGGACCGGCGCGGCGGCTAATCTCCAGCAGGAATAGCCACCCTGCGGCCTCTGCAGCCGCAGCCCTGGGCGTCCAGGAGTCCGACCCTACGTACGGCCCGCGGATCCCCCCGGCCGGATCGCGGCCTCCTGCTCAGGCCGTGGCACCCTTTGCTCAAAGTGGGGGATGCAGTGGAGGAGAGAAGAATTTTTGTAACCAAATGGGAATTAGGGGACGCTTGGCAAGTGTTGGGACCTGATGATCAGCTGTCCTCGGAGCTCGCCTTGGGTCGCCGGCTTCCTCTTCCCACGAATGGAAACGGGGCCCCCTCACGCCCATCCTCCTGGCGGGTCGGCCTGGGTGGATCTAAACGGCAGTCGCGGACTAGCCAAGCACGTTTCTCAGCGGGACGCACCTAACAGTTTCCCGGCGCAAAGTGGGTTGTCGGTAGTCGCAGAAAATAAACTATACCTTTGCAAATATATTAGTCAGTTTGCGGACACATTTAGTACAGTTTCCTCTTAAGCCCTCCCCTCTTTGGAGGGGCGGGGGCTGTTTATTTGTTTTTATTTTTTCGAGTAGTTGGAGCCTTCACTTAAAGCTGCAATGCCCACATTCCGGCACGCCAAGGAGCCAATACGAGCGCATTGCTCTGACAAGGGAAAAGTAAGAGAGGGGAAAGCTGTCATTAGCTTAGCACGCTCCATTTCCCTCTCAAAACAGATTTTTAGTGTAAAACTTAAAAGAGAAGAAAGATGATGTGTGGTTGCTTTTTTCCCCCCAAATAACCACCACGGCCAGGCAGCTCCTTGAAAATCAGAGTGTTAAATGTATTTACTAACGATAAAGAGAACATGCATAAAAAGAAATCTCTAAACCTAGCCTTACCTCCCAATCCATTTTTTATCAAAAAAATAAAATAAAAACGTTTATGACTACAGAGAAGTACAGTCAGTTGAAACCACTACCTAAAAAAGATTCTCTCTGCATGAGGCTTTTAGATAAAGATGATAATCGTGACTTAATTAAGGAAAACGGAATAATGGGTAGGCTGGGAGACCTTTCATTGCCCTAGACTTCAGCAGTAGACCTGGATAAACTCACATTAGAGAACTGCAGGCTATTTGAAGAGTACACATTAGTTACTCAGATGTGCCTTCCCTGACATCAGCCATACGTCCTCAAGGGTTTGCATGACAAAAGTCTTTATGATGGAATCTGTGTGTGTGTGGCATTTCTCAAACTAGGGACCTGGTGCTTTGGGGTGCACTGGAACTTGCCTTATAGGTATAAATCCAAAAACCACCTGGAAAACATTTTCGTCTGCCTGGAAGTTTACCAATGGGAAAGATGCACAGAAGCCTTTGGCAAACCTGTCCCTTCTTCCTGTTTGTTCTAATCAGCTGCCACCAGTGATTTCCCCTGCTGCTTTCTTGGCAAATGGGCCCTACTTCTGGAAGAGCATCTTTCTCCCCAAAGGACTTATCAGCCCTCCACTGCTGCTGCCACCACCCCTTCAAGTGACAGTCTATCAGCTGCCAGTTGGCCTCTGTCTACACAAACCTGAGATATTCTAGGGTCAAAAAAAGAAAGAAAAGAAGCAGGCATGCACTGAAAAGCATACAGCTTCTGCCTTCACTTGTTTAAAGGGCAGTACCATCCAAATCCCCAAATGCTCTTGACTGAAATCAGAAGGAGAACAGATATGTGTTTGGCTCTGTTTATGACATTTGTCAATGTAATGGAGGTAACGGGTCCCAAAGATCATTATTTAACTACAGCTATCTCATGCTCTTCAAAATAAAATATATAACCTAATCAGACCAAAAGAGAACGAGGCCTGTGGTAGGAGAATTCTCTTCATCTCTTGGCAAAACTATGATGCTGAATTTGCACTGAAAAATCCAACTAAATATACCACTTAGTAATGTGGATTCAAAGTTACTTCAAGAGAAATTACAGCAGCCCAGTTTCCTAAAAATAGAAATAAATAGACCCTTCAAAAAGGCAGCAGGGGAAAGGAATTGTGATACCAACCACTAGGGAGGGCCGAAAGTATTCCATAAATGTGTGAGGGTTTTGCTTTATGAAAGACACGAGGCATTTCAGACTTGATGAGGATAAGGGATGGTGCTACCTAGGAGCTTGCAGTCTAGTAAAGGAGATAAAGCATGTTTATAAATGAATGCAGTACAAGGTAGGAAATGAATGTAAGAGGAGGAGATAACATGCCCTGTCATGGAAGTTTAAAGAAAGAAGAGACTTAGCTTCATGGAGGAGGTGGCAAAGGAGCTGAGATTTGAAAAGCAGGGGAGGCTTTAGTAGAAAGAAGGACAATCCAGGAGCAGCAGAGAGTAACAGCAGGGAGACGCATGATTTACAAAGAGAATGGGGAGCAGTCATTTAATTGGCTCTATCTGTCAGCTGAGCAGAGCTGTGGGAAGGCTTGATAATGAGGGATGTATAGACAGCACTTGAAGGATCCACCTCAGATTAGCAACAGGATATTTACCATGGAGTAAGTGCCTACCTCTTAGAAACAACCAGACTACATTTCTTTAGATTGGAAAGTATTTCTGCAGGTGCATTCAGCAATCTGTGCATTTATTCATTATTAATCATGATACTGGAGAGCACCATTTCCACCTCCATCTGTTCAAAAGGGTTTGGGTGATGGAATGAGTAATACATCATGAATCAGTTTCTCAACCTCTTTAGCAATGGCTATATGATTCTTCTGGGGATGAAAGTAGAAATGGTGCTTTGACATTTTTTTTTAAAACACTGGAGATCTTAGAGATCATATAAACCAACTTCCTGCCCTTTCCCTTTGAGAATGAGAATTCTGAAGACTGACAGGGAAATGACTTGCCTAGGGTCACACAGCTAGTTAATGGCATAGCCCATTTAAACAGAGTTCCTCTGACTCTCTGATCATAATGCTTTCCATTACAACTGTTCTGCCTTATTGAGTCATAAGAATATAGGAAAGGACCACTGGATGTTTTAGATATGATACAAATTAAAGTTATAGAGTTAGCTCAATTGGTACTGAAATATCTATTGAACTGAACTG
Organism: Balaenoptera musculus; assembly: GCF_009873245.2. Classification (NCBI taxonomy): domain Eukaryota; kingdom Metazoa; phylum Chordata; class Mammalia; order Artiodactyla; family Balaenopteridae; genus Balaenoptera; species Balaenoptera musculus. The sequence goes on from NC_045793.1 coordinate 44,298,585, forward strand.
GCACCAATGACACAAGTTGTAAGACCAAGAAAAACAGACCACAACTTCGCTCACCAGTTGAACAGTGACTTTACTCTTAGGTCACTAGGCTAAAACATTAAAGAACTGCACTCTCTTCTGGGTTTTGCTACTGGTTTGCTCAGTTTCTGGTCCTTCAGACAGGAGAGGGTACCACTGAGGCTGATGAGAAGTCCTCTAGATTCTGCCAGAGGGCTCTAAATAATGTCATTCCAAAAAGTCAGAGGCTCTGAAATTACTTTTTTTTGTGAAGGTGAAGAGACTGGAGACAATGACAAAAGCATCATTTTAGTGATATTGGTCTATTTTATTTAAATGATCTCTATTAAAATTGAATTATTTTCATTAAGTGATCTTTCTCTCACTTAATCATTTTCTCTACTGTTTGTAGCCTTAAGGGTCTTTTCATACGACTGTATTCACTGCAGAGTTTATTCATTTTTAAAGCAGGGCATTTTGATAAAGACGATGGGATCGAGGCATTTTTAGACACAGTTGCACTGAAATAACAAAATCACTGTTTTTTTAAATTTTGAATTAATATTGCAATAAATAAACTCCCCTTCACTCCTTCCCTGACCCTCACTCACCTTTGGCCTCACCCCAATCCCTGCCTCAAGGATGGTGGTTCATCATGAGTAATGAAGTGAGTTTTGCCTGTTTTACAAAGTACTTGTTCATTTAAATGTCCATGAGCCAAAACAACCACATTGGAGTGTCATAGATTCTCCAGTTCTACAATTAAAACAAAAGCAACTATTTTTCAAAGATTTTAAAAAATTTCATCAACATCTAAAATGCTTAATAAAGAAATCATTTTGATATTGGAAGTTATAAAAATCAGTTACAAATTTGACTCCACTAGGTAGGCACCAATGTTTGCTCATTAATAGAGTATGATCTTTGAGAAAATGTCCTCATCTCTACATTCCATCTGGGAAGTAACTCCCCAAAACAACTTTGCCTAATCACCAGCTTCATTGGCACCAAAGCTGTAACCCTATCTGTCTATCTGAAGTAAGGGATAGTTGAGGGAATCTCAGCACAAGCCCAAGACACCAGAATATAAAGCCAATGCCCTATGCCTATTGTTCTAGGTTTTACGAGCTCCTTTAAATCAAGTTTGGAGTATCAACAGAGCTGAGAAAATCACCATTGCCTCAGAACTATTATTAGAGATTATCTATAGACGCAGAGAGAAACAGTTCAACATTACCTACCTAAGGATGTATATTCCAAGATGCTAGTTAACATGTATGGAGACTCTGGCAGAGAATCCTGGCTGTCCCCCAACATCCATTCTTTCTCAGTATTGAGTCCCTAATTTGTGCAGTGTGTATGGCTTATTGGCAATAAATACCACTTTTCTCAGCCGTGAGTGATCCCATGACTAACTTCCAGCCAATAGAGTAGAAATGGAAAGTATCTTTAAAGAAGGGACATACACTTCCTTCTTCCCTTCCTCCTTTCTGGAAGGAAGAAACAGAAATAATGCTGGAATAGAAGCAGAAATAATGCTGCTGGAGCTCCAGCAACCCCCTTGTCCCATGTAAAGGCCTCAGGAAAAAAACTTTAGGGACATGGCAGAGCAAGAAGAGAGAAGTTTAGACTCTGTTACCATGAAATGCAGTATGAGCCCTGGGCTGACTACCTCTGACTTTCAACACCCGTCTTTTTTCAGCCCTTGTTGGTGTTTTCTTTCCCTTGTTATTTTCAACTAAATATAAAATCTTCTGAAATAATTCGCCTCAAAGACAAAGTGCCCAATAAAAACTAAATATATTAATTAATTAATTTATTTATTAAACACTTTCTGAGAGAATGAACAAATCTAGGATCACCTGTGTAGTCCCTGTTTACATGTGCCTTATCAGTTTTAGGAAATTTAGAGGAACTTATACTATTCTTTCTTTGAAAAAACAATCTTTAAATATTTGTACATCCATGTTCATAGTTGTATTAGTCACAATAGCCAAAAGACAGAAGCATCTCAATTGTTCATCAGCAGATAAATGGATAAGCAAAATGTGGTATATACATACAATGGAACATTATTCAGCCTTGAAAAGGAAGGAAATGCTGACACAGGCTACAATATAGATAAAGCTTGAGGACATTATGCTAAGTGAAATAAGCTAATTACAAAAAGACAAATACTATACAGTTCCACTTATTTGAGGTCCCTAGAGTAGTCAAATTTATAGAGACAGGAAGTAGAATGGTGGTTACCAAGGGCTGGGGGAAGGGGGGATGGAGAGCTATTGTCTAATGGGTATAGAGTTTTAGTTTTGCAAGATGAAAAACATTCTGGAAATTGGTTATACAACAATGTGAATGTACTTTACACTACTGAACTGTAAACTTAAAAATGGTTAAGATGGTAAATTTTATGTAACATGTATATTACCACAATTTAAAATTTTTTAATAATTTTTTAAAAATAACTTTTATATTTTCTTCATCATTACCAAATTAACATAATTGTTGGCCCGAAAAGTAAGAAATACAGATCAGCAAAGAAAGAAAATGTGGCACTCTTTGATAAACTTATTATAGAGCCTGGCTCTGTGCTAAGCTGTTTATATGGATTACCTCATTCATTTCACCCAACAAGCTTCTGAGGCCGATACAATCGTTATTAGCCCCATTTTATATCTGAGTAAAATTAAGCACAAAAATTAAGTAAATTGTTCAAGGTCACACAATGGGGAGTTGGTTGAGCTAGAATCAAAATCCAGGTTGCCTGACTCTGGAACTTATGCTCTTATTGGTTAAGCTATTGTGAATGTTTTTGTCACTAATTATTCTTCGGCAGCATCATTTTAATGATTATAGAATAATCCATTGTATAAAGGTACCATAATCTTCCTTAATAATCTCCCATCTAGAATCTTAAAAGCATTACGCTAGTGGAAGAAGCCGGTTTATATGATTCCATTTATAGGAATTGTCCAGTGTAGGCAAGTCTATAGAAACAAAAAGTTACCAGGGCTTAGGGTCTTGGGAGGAAATGAAAAATGACTGCTAAGGGGTACAGGGTTTCTTTTAGGGGTGATGAAAATGTTCTAAAATTGCTTGTGGTAATGGTTGCATAACTCCATGAATAAATCAGAAAGTATTGAATTGTAAAAATAATAATAATAACAATAATCTCCCATCTAAGTTGTTCCTGTTTTTACTACTCTAAGAGATGCTTCAGTGAACATCCTTTTACTCTTCATCTTTATTTCCTCGAGGATAAATTCATTAATTGGCAGACCAAAGGTATGTGCATTAAGGCTTTTGAATCATAATGTTATACATTCTTAATCAAAGATTATTTTCCCCCTTGGTCTTAAAATTTTTATATGCTAGCCTGAAATCCTTGCTTAAAAAGAAAGCCAGTCATTAGGAGCTCTAAGCTAGTTCTCAGAGTGATCTTAATAGATGTTTGTAGATGCAGGAGATATACAATTAATTTAAGCCTTGTTAAAAATAAAACACATTCCATTGACTTTCTAGACTTCATTGATTGTGTGGAGTAAATATTTATTTAGGGAATTCTTAAAACAAACAATGGCGACTTATTTGACCGTTATCTGCTTCACGCATAATATCAAGTGTCTGTGAGCTGGAAGATAATAATCAGTTTCGCCCCCAGTCTCTCCCTCAATCTCTTCCTATAAGCAGTTTCTTTCAACTTGAATTCTCAGTAGCTTTTCTTTCCCCAAGCCATACTTTCCAGTACTTCCCATCAGAAAGACAGTAATCATATTAATGAATAACCTCAGCATCTCTCAGAAGGCAGCTAAATTAAAAATTCAAGTGCCCAAGATTTAAACTATCCCATCAACTCTAGCTTAATTTATAGTAGTTTGCTACCAATGAGATTAGTTAGTGGTCATTACAGAATGAACAAAACTAATTTCACTAATGTGGGTAGTATTCAAAGGGAATCCTTTGAAACTAATCCAATCACTTAATATGTAGTCCTAGTTCTGCCACTTGACATTCTAATGATTGAGGCAAATTAATTAACTTTGTGAGGCTCGGTTTCCCCCATCTAATAGGAGGGTGAAGTAGCATCGCCTCTACCTGCTTGTCCGAGTTGGATATGAAATCATTTCATAAAGTGCTACGTAGGAACGTAACTGAAAACTAGAGATTTTAGATATGAAAGGGCCCTCAGAAAGCATCTAATTCTACTCCCTCAAACAAACATACAAACTCTTCAACTGAAGTTCAAATAAAGTAACTTGTTCCAAGTTGTGATGGACATGAATTTTTTTTCCAGAAGAGCAAGCCCCTTCTTTGGGAAATATTCCTCAAAATATATGGTTTTACTAAAGTTTGAAATAATTATAACCCCCCCCCCACACACACACACACACTTCCAGCAAACAGGAAGATCATGAGGCCAAAAGGGGGCCAGTTGTAATCTCTATCCCTCTGACCACATTCATTGATCCAGGGTTGAAGATATGACCCCAGTTCTTCTCGTGGATTTTTCAAACTTAAGCTGCGAGGACGGTACATTTTCCTCTCTGCCTGAAGCCTGCCACACGGTTGCCCTGAACAGAAGTTGGCCAACATAGGTATTTCTGGTAATAATAATTCTACATAATTAATATACCAATATCTGGGTACAACAGCATCTGCTAATAAGCAACGCCTCAACCTAAAGAACTAAAACTAAAAGTAGAAAATTTGGGGCTTAAGAGTAGGAACTGCAAAGGAGGAAAGAGACACTAGCCTTGCTGAAGCCCTGAGATCACGGTAAGTAGAGAGCAGCAGCCAGCTTCCCACTGTGGAGCCCACCCTTATCTTCACAATCCATGTCAGTCTTTGCTATGCAAACCCAGCAATCAACCTTAAGGCAGTAAATGCACATTTTTTGAAAAACTACAATGTGCAAAACAGATACTTTGTTCCCATTGAAGTTACCATACTTTCTTTCATTTTCTTCCTATTAAAGTTGCCATAATTTCCACTATTCTAACTTGAGACATTCTATTCTCTAAGATATATAAGGCCGCCATTTACATTTAACCATTTACATATATGTATTTTATCTGTGTAAATAGGAAGGCATTGGGGAGAACTCAACACCTTTCTTGCATAATTTTTTGAGTTAATAGGCTCTTTATTTTTTTTATTATTTTTTTAATATCTTTTTCTTGTATATTTTAATTGATGTTGGGAAAAAAATATCAATTCCAAACAGAAGATCTAGTTCCATTGCAGTTTTCATCCCCAGTGAGGTATATGATGGAAATAATTACTGGGCATTAGCTATTGTTATAATAACAGATGCCATTCAATGGACCCTAGACAAAACAAACAAGTAAATGACTGTCTGTTTATGGGTCACTTTATTCTTTACTGCTATGAATATCTTGTCCTTTGAGCATCATCATAGGTGTTTGCTCTGTATCACATGTGAATGTGTTACTTTTTGCCCTTCAACATCTGGAGACTCATACACGTAAGCATAAATGGACCCCCAAATCTGAGGGATATTAGAAGGTGCTTCCTGGTTTTTAAGTGGGTCAGTGGGTCTACTGCTCTATACTTCCATGCAGTCAATTCCCTAGATGGCAAAAGAGTCAGACTGAAAAACCAAAAAGAGCAGAAAGTTTAATTTTGACAAGTTTTTCTTATGTTGGTATCATCATTACTCTCCCTTAAAGTTTGGAAAATATTTCTCATGGTGCGTAAATTACCCTTTGATTGAAGGTGAAATTCCTTTAGGTCGCAGAGTTTCTAAAGACAAACACTTTATAATCCAGCCGGGGTAAAGGAATAGAATATTCGGGTAAATTCACTGTTCTAGTTGATAAAGTATTTTAGATGGGACATAGATTATAGTTTACTGACTCTCAACATATTAGGAGACAATAAAGTATAAGTAATACACAAACAAGTAAAATTTTATCTTGGCGATTCAGAAGAACTTCAAGATCTTCAAACCCCTTGAAACTCAAAGTGCGCTTGCCAGTAGCTACCTCATCACCTGGGAGCTGGTTAGAGATGCAGAATCTCAGAGCCCATCCTGGATTCACTGAATCAGAATATGCATTTCAGCATGGTCCCCAGGTGAATGGTATGCACATCGAAGCTTGAGAAGCACTGTTAGTACCGCAGGAAGGCCAATTTAAACATGACCTTTGTAGTATAAATGTAGCATAAATGTGCCCAAATGTTGATTAATTAATAGAGTTTGAGCTGGTAAAAGCAAGACAGACACTTTGTTTTGTAGTTTAGTCTACAACATTAATGCACTCAGATTGGCTTGGATTAATAGAAATAATTTACAAATGGACCAAGATTTGGGCCGTGGTAATAAAGTCCCTACTCCCTTATATAAGTGAAAAATTTCTGCTATAGCATCTTCATTTGAGAAGTTCAGATTTTCAAAGCTCAGGGTAAGCATCATTTGCCATGCGCAAACAGAAGCTCTTTGTGACTGGTCAACTCAGTTGTGTGCACTTTTATACATGGGAAAGGTGGGACAATAATTTGTCAGGTAGTGTGTTATGACATATATGGACTTTGGAATGGGAGTGGCATGGGTTCGAAACAATTGTGTATTGGGTTATTCAATCTACCTTGAAACGGGCATAAAGCTACTGATGCTGTCTGTTATGTGGATTGAATGCAATTTCATGTGCCAAGCCCCTAACTCAGTGTCTGGCACTTGGTTCTACATCAATGTGACATTTCTGCATTTCTATGTGTGGAGCTCTCTCTGATTTTATTTTTTCATTCCCTCCCCCCTTTTGGAAATAATGTTTATAAATGTCTCCCAGACTTTTGTGTCTAGGGCTAGAAGCATTAAAACCTGTAAGAGAGGGAAGCTAATGATGGCTATCGAGGAGGTTACCCATCCAGCGCCGACCCAGCGCCCCCACCGCCCGGGAGCAGTGAGGGCTGCGCGATTTGCCTCAAAGGCCCTGTAGGTGGCAGCACTGAGGCTACCGGCGAGAGCAGCTCTGGACGCTGCAATTGAAGTGCCCGCCGCGACCCCGACAGAGGGTAAGGCCCTGTCATCTGCCCAAAAGTACAAAGAGTTTGCTCCCACGCATGCAGAAACTGTTCTTTCCAGTACCTGTCAAAATTTCCTTTTCCCTTCCCTTCCAGCCAAACTTCGCACGCGTTTACATTTGTAAGGCTTCTCTTTTAGGAGGAGTCTGAAAAACTCAGAAAACTGGCCTTCCAGTATCTATCTGACCAATTCCTTTTGATTCACATCCAGATGTTTTCCAGTGGTCTTTTGAGAATTGCTTCTTCCTCCTCCTGGCCACTCCCGCCCCATCCCTGCCCAGTTTTTGGCAAGTCATAATGCTTGTAAACCACGTATAGGAAATGCTTTGCACAATTCTAAGCACGTTAAGTACCTTTCTTCATCTTTAAAACCAGTCCATGAAGCAGGTTGTATTGTCCATAACATGCTCAAAGTCAGACTGTAAACCAGAGTTCAGGCCCAGGCAGCCTGGTGAGTTGCTGTTTTTAACACCATGTTGAGCTGCCTTTTGAGGGAAGATTGTAAAAGAAATTTTCAAAGCTATCAGATAATTGCCCGCAAATTGAAGAGATCTCAGGAAGGAATTAAGTCTCTGCTATTGGAGAGTTCCCCAAATATAGATAATAACTCTTCTGGCCCACAAATAAGCAAGCTAATGGGCTCAGTAATGGTCTAATTTAGGCTTTCACCAAGGCAGTAGAAAGATGAGAGAGGTTAGGTCTGGCAACAAAACAGGGAGTCCCATTCAGAAATGCATGTTGAAAGAAAAGAAGAGTTTCCTATCTCAGGTCTTGAGAAAAGCCACACCCAGTTCATTTAATGTCAAGTCCTCACCTTTAGGGTTGGCTTTGTGTCACTTCTCATGACACTGCTTTCCCCAGGGAGATCTAAACCAGAGGTGGAGTGGAGTTAAGTACTTTCTTCTGTGGTCTTTGGAATCCAACAGACCTGGATTCGAATTTTCTTTCTGTACTTACTTGAGGATTTCAAGTTAATCAATGGTAAACCCCATTTCCTTGTCTGAAAGATGGATCTCTTGGTAACACCTGCCTCAGAGTGACACGAGATATTCCAGGCAGAGCTGTTTGCACAGTGCCCTGCACTCAGTAAGAGCTTCACCTGGGTTTTCACAGTAACGCTCCCAAATGTTTCCATTTCCAGCTTCTATCTGGTCCAATCAGAGAGACTCCACTCCCCAATTCAGATTCATCGCTCTGAACTGAGCAACATGCTGTCACTCTTTTGCTCACCAACCTTCACTAGCTCCCATGGCTTAGGAAAGAACATTTAAATTCTTTCCACTGACCATGGATTTGCTGCACATCCCTCTCCAGCTGCCTGTACTACCAGTGTCCTTCTCACACCCTGGGCTTCAGCTGAGCTGAAACGCGAGCTGCACCCCACACCTGCCCCCATGATTTTCTGCTTCTCTCACTTTTGCTGTTTCCTCTGCCTAGTCCTGGGCTGTCTAGTACTGTAGCCACTGGCCATATGTGCCTGTTTACGTTAATTAAAATTAAATTTAAAATTCTCCCCTCAGTCACACTAGCCACAGTCCAAGTGCTCAGTAGCCGCCCATTTTAGACAGCACAGATTAGAGCACATTTCCATCACTGCAGAAAGTTTAATGAGACGGAGCTGGCCTAGAGGGTGTGTCTAAATCCTAACCATCTTTAGGGACCAGCCCAAATGTCACTGATGCCACAAAGCCACTTCTTTGCCTCCCCAGCTGCAAGTTATCTTTCCCAAAGCAACAGAGACCCCACTAGCCATGACTCACCCAGCCGCCTGGTCACTACTGAGACACCCAATGTCCCAGGCCACATGTCACTTCAAGTAAAGCAGCTCTTTGGTTTCTGAGCCATGTGTGGTAGATGGGGAGGCATGGAGGCTGGAAGCTCCAGGGAGCAAGAAATTTAATCTTATTGGTCTTAAGGAGTTTGGCTCCCAGTTTTAGGTACATTACAGATATTATCTTATTTGGCCCCCTTCAACTCTATCAAGTAGATAAGATTGTCCCTATGCTACAGATGAGAAAACTTAAACACACCATGGTTAGGTAACTTGTCCAAGATCACATACTAGGAAGTTATCAAACTAAATGCAGAATCCAGAGTTTGTGACTCAACACTGGGGCTTGTTCCATACACAAGCTGCCTGCCCTCAAGCCTTCATTGCTTTCAGGCTAAATTGAGTGATTTCAGGCAGACTTGGAGGAGGGGGATGAGGGGGGGTGTGGATATCCCTGAACAAAGGACAAGAGTATTGTGAGTAGAACTGCCTTTCATTCATATAAATGTGTTACCTCATTGTCATCTGGTTTTCTTACCTCTCTAAGGTCCCAGGAAAGAAAGAGTAAGTCATATTCTGAGTGTGAGTGTGTGTGTGTGTGTGTGGTCTTAGCACAGGTATACAGGGTACAGGAAAAGAAGTTAGGGGGTATGGAATATAGTGAAAAGACAAAATAAAAACCTTTCAATATCTCTTCATTGATGTCTGAAACCATTTTGCAGTATTAGATCAAACCATAGGAAATTGCTATATTGATAAGCAAAAATGGTTGAATGTTGGCAGTTTCCTATGATTCAACTGAATAATCTTTATAATTATCAATTATTTTATCAATTTTTCTATCAATTATTTTATCAATTTTATCTATTTTCATCAATTAGAAACATTGGCTATTTAGGGGTCCAGGCTTGAATTTAGCACAATCCAAGTATCAATGCTTTAAAGCCCTTGTCAGACATCTGGGACACAGAAGTGGTACCCTCTGCCTGCAACCCTCACCTGAACTTGTAAACAGGGAAGGCAGGCTACTCTCTGAGTCAACTCTATGGACTCTATGGGCGCCATAAATAATCTGAGTAGAGATATAAAATCCCTTCAAAGAGGCTGAGAAGCTGCCCCAGGTAGCTCCTTGGAGAGGGCATTAACATATCTAAGGAAAGAATGTGAAGATCTGAAGGGGAGGAGTGGGGCTCAGAAAAGGGGAATCTCAGCAGGAGTCAGGAATACGGGGACACTGCCGGTCCTGGCTGACTGCCTTGCAGGGATATCTCGCCTGGCTGAGACAGAGGAACCAGGCTAACTGCCATGAAGATAGCACAACTCAGCTTCCTTGCAACTTTCCGTGTGGATTTTTCTTCGGGGGAAGGAATTCCTTGCACTCTGCTAGCCATTCCTGGATATACAGCAGTTTCGTTAAGTCTGCACAGAAGCGAGGTGATCCATGCCCCAGTCTCGCATTTCTGGAGCACGCTGCCTCCTTCTCTAGATAATATCTGAATCAGAATGGTCAAAGTGAAAGTCAGTCCTACTTGTGCGAGAACCTGGTGTAGAACCAGAGAGAAAGTTAAATTCCCAGAATATTTACGTAAAAGGTGAGAAACCTAGGATTCCAAATGTGTTTGGCTGAATTCTTTAGTCTAGACCAGAGTCGAGTACCCTGTGACATTTCACTTCCTGTGAAACTGATACCCACAGTTTAATGGGCACATTTAAACAATCACAACACAAGCCAAACTACTTTGAAATGCTAACAGCCCTATCAAATACAAAAATGGAAGTGAAGAAAAGTTTACCCTTGTAAATATGAGTGGTCACGTGTCCTCCTGTACAAATGGTTTACTTCTGACCCACAAAAAACAATTCACTTTAAGATTTAAGTGTATGCAGAAATTTTTAAATAGTGTATGATATTTATTTTAGTTATCTTCAAGGAAAGCCTTTGAAGTCTTATAAGAAAGATCTCCATAGGTTCAAATTCATTTGTTTAGTGATAAATTGTCCTTGAAATGTTGAACTAATGTTTCTGCTCATTTCATTTAATATTTTTTAAACCTTTGTGGCCAAATCATCTCATCTTTAGAACTTCCTAAAAATCTAGAGACAGCCTTAAGTCACTATTAAAATTTAAGATGTCAAGATGGACCTGTAATGAAAATAGGCAGAAGGTTTCTTTTTTTATGTGAATAAAGCAGTCCAGTAGCTTGCATTTTTTATAATGCCTGACTCCAAAAAAAAAAAATCAAAATGCAAGAGAATATTTAAAGGCTGGTTAATATTAAAAAATAACCTCTGAACAGTACAGTCTCAGTACAGTCTTCCTTTGAATGATGGAGAAAATAAAGCCCAAGGAAAGGAGCTGATTGGCCAGCAATGCCTTGGTGGATTCTAGCACAGATCACCATCATTAGCTAAAATTACCTGATGGCATCTGGAGACCTGGGGCCCTGCCTCCACCCTGGATTGTGTCTCAGTCCCATTCTCACTTTCTCTTAGGGTTGCCTCTCAGACTGGACCACATTTGCAAACCATTAAACCAGAGCTTGCTGCTGCTGGTCAGACCATGGATAACAATGATGATGGACTAGAAATGACCTTATCTCTTTCAGAAGTAGTAATCCCTGTTTACCTTGCTCTGGGATGCTTCTAGCCTCACCATTTAGCACTGTCTTCAGAGCAAGATCACAACCTATTCAAAGGGTAGGAAGAGTATTTGAAGTATCTTTTAATCTTCCTGATCTAAAACTGAGGCTCTCATATAATCCAGTACAAAACAAAAGTGGATTATTTTGAAGGCTGAATATCAGTGGACTCAGGCAGCATGGATACCCTTAACTATTCCAGCTTCGTGATAATTTAAAGAGATATTAGGTGGATAAAGTTCACTAAGTAAACAAACCTCCTAAGGTTTGTTTTCCTTGGATGCAAAAAACATATACAGATGTAAGAAATGAGTAGGGCCAGCCTCATGTGGGTGCATCCTGTGCAGTGACACAGAGCTCTCGGTTTAATGCTCTGCTATTTCAGTCTTGAAATTCTTAATACTTTCGAATAAGGGGCCACTCCGCATTTTCATTTTACACCAGGCCCTGCAAATTACATAGCTGGTCCTGAAAAATGAGAGTCCACACTTGATTCTTGGGGGTTTTTTGAATCGGCAATCAGAAGACTTGGGACTTATTATTCCAGCATTCTTTGACTTCAACTAGATTTTTACTTAAGGCTTTTATCATGAGCATATTCTCAAACTAAAAAAGGGCAGCACCGTGACAATGTTTTGAAACAAAACTATTGATGTTGCAGTAAATGCACACAGTCATCTTTGTTAATATAAAATATTAGCCAGCAGCCAAGTAAGTTGTTTCTGTGGTCCATGGTCAATTCAACCTCATATTTAAGGGTCTACTATGTGCCAGGCATTGTTCTGGGCACAGGAGACATCAATCAGCCAAAGAGATAACAATCTCTGCTTTCAGCTGGTTTAGATCCTAGTTAGGAGAAATAGACAATAAATATAAATAAATAAGTCAACTGTATGTTAGAAGGTGACCAACTACAGAAAAACAAATCAGAAAAGAGACACTGGGAAAGCTTTAAATAGGATGGTCAGGGAAGAACTCAATGAGAAGAGGACATTTGAGCCAAGCTTTGAAGGAGATAAAGGCACAAGTCGTGCATTCTCTGGCCAAGAAACAGAAAGCTCAGAGGCTCTAGGGCAGGTGTGCGCTGTTTGAGGACTAGTAAGAAGGGAGAGAGAGTGAGAAAGAAGAGGAAAAGATGAAGGCATAGAGGTAATAGGAGTCGATTTTTGCACAGGCTCGTAGATCACTGTAAAAAAAAACTATACTCTGAGTAAGAAGGGAAGTGATTGAAGGGTTTGGAGCCTGGGATTGACATGACAAGATTGAACAGGACTGTTCTGGCTGCTGTGTGGAGGGGCCAAAAGGCATCAGGGATGAAACCAGGAGACCAGATAGGAGTGTGTTGCAATCATGCAAATAGAGGTGATCATAGCTTGGACCAGGTGACTGGCTGTGGAGGTGATGAGACGTGGCTAGATTTTGGCTTTATCTGGAAGACAGAGCTGGTAGGATTTGCTGAAGAAGAACCACAAACAATAACAATAATCACAAGAAAAATAATAACAAGATCTTAGAACTTATTTTTCAACTAGACTGATTCTAGCCAACTTGGTTACCAACATTTTCTCAATCCAGCTTCACAGCAACCCCGGGTGAGAATTATTACCTCCATCTTGCTGATAAGGAAACTGGGACTCAGAGGATTTAGATGATTTGATAAGGTCACTAACCAGTAAGTAGAGGAGACATTGATCTATTTAGATCTAAAGCTTTACCAGCATACCATGCTGGATGCATGCTAGATTCCAGAGTCAACTCAGAAAAAAATAAATAAAAGAGAGCAAGAAAAATCTTATTTGGACTCTGAACTTTATTCTCTGTTTCCTGGCTGAAAGGGTAGCTAATGAGTTAGCTAGTAGCTAGTGAGTTAGCAGTGGGGTACCATAATGAACTTTGTTCTGGGAAAATGAGAGCTCTCCTACCAGGCACTAATTTAAGAGAAATGAGCTCATTTAGTTCTTTGAAAAATTTTAACAACCACGGAACTGTGCCAGTAGGGTAGAACCTGAGCTAGATAGATACCCGCTAAGGCGGCTTCATACCAGCCACTTTCACAAAGAGCCCATAGCTGCTCCTGGGGTGTGGTGAATGGAGTAACTACAGAAATGGCTTAGAGTTGATGGGAAGCTTTTGCCCTGGGGGCTCAATGGACTGAAAGGTATCCGCCATCCAAATGGGGACGCACAGGGGAGGGAGTAAGGAGCTGTCAGCTACAAGTGAAGGATGGAAAGGGGCAGGGAGTGGGATCTGGGCGCCTGGCTAGGAGAGGCAGTAGCAAAGCAGCTGGCTCATCTTTGCCATTCTAAATGCCCTTATCAAAAGATGAGATCAGCCCAGCCTGTGCCGTCTTCAGAGGACGGCCGCCAGTTGTATCCACAGAGTTCACTGATAGGTAAGAGCTTGGCGTAGGGGACAAGGAAAGGAACGTGGGCTTCCCCTAAAAACAAATGAAGTGAGATGATGTCCTGGCTACTGCTGCTGTGCAACAAGTCACCCCACAAGTCTGTGGCATAAAACAACGACCTTATTATGCTCTTGGATTCCATGTGTAGGGAATTCTGATGGGGCATAGTCAGAGCTTGTCTTTGCTCCATGATATCTGGGGCCTGGACTGGGAAGATAAAAAGATGGGGCGGTGGGGGTGGTAACTTGAAAGCTGTGGACTGGAATCATCTGGAAAAGTCTCCACTCGCACATCTAGTGGTTGATGATGGCTGTTAGTTGGGACTCCACCCGGTGAAGTTGGCCAGAACACATGACCTGGGCCTCATAGCATGGCAGCCCTGTGGGAACCAGATTTCTCACACGCTCAGGGTTCCAAAGGTGAGCTTCCCAACAAAAAGTTGGCAGCTGTGTCGCCTTTTCTGACCCAGCCTCAAAAATCTTGCAGTCACTTTTGCTGCATTTTATTAGTTATTAGCAAATCACAAGCCCACCTAGGCTCAAAGGGAGGGTATGTAGATACCCTCATGGGATGAGTATCAAAGAATTTGCATGCTTGTTTAAAACCACCACAATGAAGCTTAAAATATCCCCGTGTTTGGGGAGCCTGCACTTGTCCCAGGATCTGGGAGGAGAGTGGGAGGGTGCTGTGACCCGTAGGGGGTGTCAACCTCCAACAGGAAGTGCTTTCGTCTGTTCTCTGCTCCTTTTCAGAGTCTACAAGCTCATTCTTATTTTCTCCTGCTCCTTGATGCAGAAGTGGGTTCCTCCCTGCCATCTTTATTAAATTTATAATTGGGGCTTCCCTGGTGGCGCAGTGGTTAAGAATCCGCCTGCCAATGCAGGGGACCCGGGTTCGAGCCCTAGTCCGGGAATATCCCACATGCCACGGAGCAACTAAGCCCGTCCACCACAACTACTGAGCCTGCACTCTAGAGCCCAAGAGCCACAACTACTGAGCCCACAAGCCACAACTACTGAAGCCCGTGCACCTAGAGCCCATGCTCCACAACAAGAGAAACAACCACAATGAGAAGCCCGCGCACCACAACAAAGAGTAGCCCCCACTTGCCGCAACTAGAGAAAGCCCATACACAGCAATGAAGACCCAACGCGGCCAAAAATAAAATAAATAAATTTATAATAAATAAATAAATTTATAATTAATTTAGTGAGTTAACAATTTAATACTTAAGATTACAGATGACCTGAGTTTGAGTTCTGACTCCACAAGTCCTTAGTCATCTGACTTTGGACAAGTGGCATGACCTCTCTGAGTCTCAGTTTTCTCATCTACAAAATGCAAGTTTTATAAGGATTAAAAAGAATGATGCCTGGCAGAGAAAAGCCACTCAATAAACGCAAGCTGACCTGATTTTAAACTGTTCAGTGATAAGTCATTTTTATTTTTTTAATAAATTTCCTACTCCTATACTTGGTTCATGGCTGGGACCAGGGAGACCATATTCCCATCCTGACCCCAGATCTACTACCTGTGTGCCCTTGGGAAGTCCCTTTATCCCCATTAGCCTCAGTTTTGCCATGTGTGTACAGTGGATAAGAGAGAGATAGATAATAGATAATAGAGGTCTCAAGGGTACTTGGGTGTGTTAAATAAAATAAAACAGCACCACCAGACCAGGCTCTTAGGAAGGTTAATTCCCTTCCTGTCCCATTTAGCACCCGCCCACCAAACACACACACACACATATCCCCCTCTTTTCTTCTTTGGTACCACTGTGCCTCAATGAAGGGAAAAGAGTTCACTCTGCTTAAAGATTCAGAACTTTCCATCTCCATCTCATGAGCCTTTCCCATCAATACCCATTGCCAATTTCCCAGTCTCCCACTATGAAAATTCAAATACCTGAACCTTTTGTGAGAAGATGTTGCCTAGAGATAGCGTAATCTACCGGAGCCTTGAGAAGAAAGCCCACAGGACAGCCCAGGGTAGGCTGGGGGCAGCCGCAGATCACAGTGGGCCGCCTTGCCTGGAGGCCTGGGTAAACACATTAGCCACGCCTGACTCCAGCCCCCTGGTGGGGAGGCTGACACCCGAGGGCTGGCGGGAAAATCCCTCTCACTGTATGTCTGTTACTCAATTTCCAGCCTTTGTACTGAAGGAGCTAGAGGGGCAATATTGCTAAAGCCCAGGGTTTTCTCATTCAGGACTAAACTGAGCGTAGCGTGACAGCCACTGCCGGGTGTGACTTCCTCCCAAGAGAAGAAGAGCTTAAAGACTTCTCCCCCAAAGTGGGGTAGGCCTTAAGTGATCCCAATCCTCCCTGTAGTGTCTTTGCCCAAATACCCATCACAGTCACAATCGCGTTCCCTGGCAACCCAGCAGAAACCGTTCCCCCAAGTAACTGTCAGTTTTCCTTCCTTTTTTTTTTTTTTTTTTTTTTTAATGGCAGGAGAATTTATTTATCAGTGAAAGGAATCTGAGTGTTTACATTCCTTAGACCAAGAGAGGAGACACAGCCCCTGGGAAAAGGCTAGCCAGAAAGCTGAATGAGCTGCCTCCTTCTCGTTTCTTCCTCTAACTTTTTTTTAGAGAGTACCATGGGGTTGAAGGTGTCATCTTTTTTCTCCCATTACCCTGTGTCTGCACTGGTTCATCGACTTAGGCCTTCAACAAGCATTTAATGAGCATCTATTCTGTGCCTGGCTACGTGACCCATCCTGGAAACATAAAGATGAATTAAACAGGATCCAGCCTTCGAGATGCTCCATGTGTGTTTTGCTGGGAGGTGGTGGGAGGGCCAGATACGTGAGAACACATAAATGTCATTGGGTATCCAAGTGCTGCGGCAGAGCCTGGCAGGGCAGCCACACAGGAGGACCAGCAGCTTCTGGTGATGAGTGAGAGATGGGTGAGTGGGCGTTTGCTGTGTGGGAAGGAATAGGAGAGTATTTCAGCGAGAAGGCACAGCATGCACAAAAGGCATAATGCAACAGGACCCTCTGCGGCAGGGCGCTGGGTGCAAGAAGGACTCAGCCAGAAATGTAGCTGAACTTGCTGGCTAGGCTGGGACTTGCCATGCTACAGAATCTGGGCTTTTCTCCAAACCTCCGGAGAGCTGCTCTTCCAAAATAGAGCAGTTGGCAGGCAACTTTCTGATGGCCACACTCGGGGACTTGGACCTGGTGCTGCCTCAGTTTCCCCCATCTGCAAAACATAAACGGTTGATTCTCCAAGCCCTTGCACGACCTGGCTGAGCTACAAAGAGAGTATTATGTGGCTCCCAACTGTCATCTGCTTTATTGGTTCGAGAATGAAAACGTTCATTTATTTTTATGGGACACGTGGGCTTGGTAATTTTTTTTTTTATTATTAAAAATGAAATTCTTGAGAAAAATTCAAAAGTTCGGTTTCACAGCTTCCTACAATACTGAGTTTGGACTGGGTTTCTCAGGCAAAGCCAGGGACTAATCTATGCTGAATAACAGTGAACCATGTGGGTTTCTTTTGAGACAAATTAAATGTGTGCACCACACTCCTCACCCCTTTCCTACATGTTCCCCCAGAAGACTTGTGATGATTTCGCTTCTCTATTGTTCAAGGAGTTGACATCCAAGTAATGAGCCGGCTGGCTGGTGGACTAAGTAAGGCTTAGAGCTGGTTGTTTCAATCTGTGACCACCAGGATGTCCAGTTGACAAATGAGAGAACACTGCTGTAGAGGAGAGGAGACTGTCTCCCTCCTCCTTCGTAATTGTTCTCACTTTTCAGCCTCAGATCCCAAAGAATTGGGACCTGACGTTTTTATGCGAAGGTAGACCTTGTCTGAATTTACTCTTGTGCTGAGGGTAAAGGGTGGAAGGGGAGGTATGGGTGCTATAGTGAGGTCAGCCCAAAGTGGTGGGAGGAAGAATGGGCTTTGGAAAGAAATGAACTTGATCGAGGGGTTTCATAAAATAGGCAGTGAGTCTTAAGCTGGGGTTCAGGAAGCCCTTGCATCAGGACCACCCACGCTGCTTGCTTAGAGTGGAGATTCCTGCGACCCCACCCCAGGGCTACTGAAGGGAATCTTTTGGAGTGAAGCAGAGCAATCTGCATTTTTGATAAGGACCCCAGGTGAAGTTAGAGGATTACTATGAGGGCGAGTAAGCGTTCTGCCTCTGGACTCAGAAAGAGGAGGATTCCAGCCCAAGCATTGCTACTCACTAATGTGTCACCCTGGGCAGCCACAACTGTCCCCACCTATACGATAGATAATAACAGGACCTATCTGTATCGGTAGCATATGGTCAGCTGCAGTGAACAGAATTCCCAATATATTTTTTTCTTTTGGCTGTGTTGGGTCTTCATTGCTGCGCGTGGGCTTTCTCTAGTTGCGGCGAGCGGGGGCTACTCTTCGTTGCGGTGCGCGGGCTTCTCATTGCGGTGGCTTCTCTTGTTGCGGAGCATAGGCTCTAGGCCCACGGGCTTCAGTAGTTGTGGCTCTCAGGGTCTAGAGCACAGGATCAGCAGTTGTGGCGCACGGGCTTAGCTGCTCCACGGCATGTGGGATCTTCCCGGACCAGGGATCGAACCCGCGTCCCCTGCATTGGCAGGTGGAGTCTTAACCACTGCGCCACCAGGGAAGTCCCCCCAACATTGTCTTAAATAATGAAAGTATTTGATTCTCTCACATAACCAGAAATCTGGAGACAGAGTCCCAGGGGGTCTGGTTCTGCAACTTTGCATTTCTGCTGACCTTTCCTCCAAGCTCCAAGGTGACAAGATGGCGGCAAAAACACAGTCCATCAAGCTTTCACACTAAGGTCACAAGAAGAAGGAAAGAGTAACTGCAATAGGCTATCCCTAGAGGAGTTTCTGTCCTGTTATCTTGGGAGAATCCCCTTACATGTCATTGGTCTGAGCACTGCCACCTCCTCTGCAAAGCGGCTAGGTAAGGGTGCCCAAGCAAACGGAAACTGAAATCCACGACAGGCTTCCTGCGGGGCTTTGGAAAAGGGTGACTTCCCCTGACACCTGGACTTCTTTACTACCTGAATAAACTTGGCTCAGTGAGCAGGGATGAAGAAGGCAGGCATGGCTGAGAACAGGTGTGTTTTTCCTCTTAGTCAAGAACCTGTAGCAAGTCCTTTGGGGGTTTTGGTGATTTTTTTTTTTTTCTTCATGCCTTTTGTGCAACTCGGTTATAGCCACTAAATCGTCCTGTATGTCCTGGCCCAGGACCTTGACTTCCTATTCCATTTATATTATACTGTAGGATAGCTCAACGCTTTTGTTTTTGGATAAAATAGGTGAAGACAAGCAAACAGTAGGGAGAACTCAGGAATGAAAGAATACGTCTGTTCTGCTATAACTGCACAGAGCAACCTCCCTCAGCTTGAATTAGCAACTGGCTACCCTTGTTCTTAAAAGTTTCCTGGTTGGAGTTAACAAGAATGAAAATCAAAACAGTCCAGATTCAGGGCCTCACCCCATCCCGTCTCCACCCAGGGAAGGGCTGGGAGCCAGGATGGGAAGTAGGAGGAGATCAAGGTAATGGTCTACTGGATAAAGTAGGGAGGAGACTATGGGCAGCTCTCTTGGAAGCCACAAGGCTGGCACTAGGAGATAACCAGTCTAGACTTCCTGCCAGGGGCTGGGAGACAAGCCCTCCCCAAGTACAGTCCAACAAAGCGGCCCACCCACCCCTCTGCCGTGGCTTCCCAGATGCTGCCACCATGGAGTTGTCAGAAAATTGTGATAATTCTTTTTATTGATTGTCTCTATTGATTTTGTCTATGGTGAAAATATAATGCAGGCACATTAAGTAGCTATTATAGGCAAATTGTCTTTTAATGAATTGTACCAACAGACCGGATCTTACATTTAACCCTAACTGGGACTTGGACTTCTTCTCAGGCACTGAGTGATCTCAGAGGGACTAGATTCTAGTACAGAACCCAAGCTGGCATTTGACTGTGGAGATTTTCCTGGATCCTGCTGGGGAGCACCAAAACCTGCCCAAATAGAAGGCTGAAAAACATCTTGTTAGATGAAACTGATCATCACCAAAATCATGCAAGAATCAGTCCTGTGACTCAAAGCATGCAATTTTCGCCATTTTTCCAAACTTTAAATCTCAATCTCCATATTTCAAAACTACAGCAAAAAAAATGGGCATCACTCTGGATGAACTCCCTGTTCTCATCCCACATCTTAAAAACGAGATTGTTGCTTTTAAGAGGCTAGAAGAAAGCAAGACTTCATGCTTTGTCAGAGTGTGCTTCTTCCTCCTTCATGTGGTTTTTTGGGGGTTTGTTTTCTCAAAAAAAAAAAAAAGTGTGTGTATGTGTGTGTGTGTGTGCATGCATGCGTGCGTTTTGGCAAAACTCTATTCAGAGGAATGCCTGGAAGCTTAAATCTAATATGCTAAGTGTTAGCCAGCAGCAAAAATTTCCAACTCTGTTATCACATCCCCCAAAGAGGGCTTGAATTGGAAGTGTCACCTTGTGGTGGTGCTAGAAGATACTTAAAGGATACTTTATTATCAGAAGCAAGATTTTTTTAAATTTTTTTAATTTTTATTTTATTTTTGGCTGCGTTGGGTCTTCGCTGCTGTGCGCGGGCTTTCTCTAGTTGCGGTGAGTGGGGGCTGCTCTTCGTTGCGGTGCGCAGGCTTCTCATTGTCGTGGCTTCTCTTGTTGCGGAGCACAGGCTCTAGGTGCGCAGGCTTCAGTAGTTGTGGCATGTGGGCTCAGTAGCTGTGGCTTGCGGGCTCTAGAGCTCAGGCTCAGAAGTTGTGGCACACGGACTTAGTTGCTCTGTGGCATGTGGGATCTTCCCCGGCCAGGGCTCGAAACTGTGTCCCTTGCATTGGCAGTCAGATTCTTAACCACTGCGCCACCAGCGAAGCCCAGAAGCAAGATTTTGACTGTTGTTATTTTATAGTATCGTGGGCAAAATTCACAGTAAAAACGCTATCTCTGTTGGGAAAATACTTCTTTGCCAGACTCTTGAAGATTTTAATTTCAACAGTTTGGCAGAAAAGACAGTATATTTGATAGAAATGAATTATGACTATAGGCAATGAGTACAGAAGCCAATGTCCCAATTGTACTTGAGTTTTGGTTTTTTTTTTTTTTTAAAGCAGGAGCTTGTTTTTATTTATTTATTTATTTATTTATTTATGGCTGTGTTGGGTCTTTTGTTTCTGCGCGAGGGCTTTCTCTAGTTGCGGCGAGCGGGGGCCACTCTTCATCGCGGTGCGCGGGCCTCTCATTATTGCGGCCTCTCTTGTTGCGGAGCACAGGCTCCGGACGCGCAGGCTCAGTAGTTGTGGCTCATGGGCCCAGTTCCTCCGTGGCATGTGGAATCCTCCCAGACCAGGGCTTGAACCCGTGTTCCCTGCATTGGCAGGCAGATTCTCAACCACTGCGCCACCAGGGAAGCCCCGAGTTTTGGTTTTAAGGGGAACAATCATTTAAGGCTGGTCACATGATAAAACTGCCCTTTCCTTACACAATATACAGGAAATAGAGTAGCCCTTCCAATCCTCACTGGCCAATGCTCCAGAGTCCTTTTGGTGCAGATTCAAATGAGGGTTCCTCTCCAACTCAGAACCCAGGCTACTGCTCAAATCACACACACTGAACACTGACTATGGGTCAGGCTCTAAACTTACAGCTTTGGCCCTCTGCTCTTCTGATTCTCAGCAGAGGCTCTGTCCCACAGCTGTTTTGCCTCTTGGTTACAATATGGCTGCCTATTGCAGTGAGTGTTCATACAATTCCTGGCTCACACCCAGCAGGAGACAGAAAGAAATAAGAAAAGAATGCTTTTTCCCCAACACGGGATGCAAATCATTCCTGCCTGTATGACTGGGTCAAATCAATCTTGTGCCCTCTCTTAAACAATGTAGATGCCAAGGAAGGGCCATGGTCTCTTTGGTTTACACTGCTCAGGACACCTCTCTTGAGCTGGAGACAATGTGGACGTCAAATTTGTATCCCCAAGATTTTGATTTAGAATGATGGCAAAAAGGGGATAACGCCATTGAGAGAAGATTTTAGTTACTTATGTTTCCCAAGAGAAGGAGACACACCACACCGTGCAGGGCTACATGGGAAAGTACCAGGTTCTGGACAGGAGGCAGAAGCAGGAGCCAGGGGGAAGCTGGGGCCAGGGACTTCCTTAGCGTTTTCATGCGAAAGACAAAGCGGGGCGGGGTAAACAGTTTAAGATTGGCTAATTTGAATAATTTCTGCAGACTTCGGGGCATGGGGGCTGTCCCTAGCTGCCTGGTAGCTGGTCTGGGTAGATTTAGGGCAGGGGAATGAGGTAGATAAGGAGGTGGGTGGGGCCTGGGCACGGGATGGAGCAGTCTGCAGGCTCCGGGCAAGCTGACCACCACATCCAAGAACTAGCCAGCCTTGGGAGGGGAGGTCACTCCTCAGGTCTCAAAGCCTCCCAAGATGTCAAAATGTATAAGACGCAGAAAACAAAAAACATGATTAATACAGTGCTGCCATCAGCTAAGTCTCCTCAGCTCTCCTCCACATTTTCCAGTAAACTCCACTGGGCTTCTTTCCATGGCAGCCAGGCTACAAGAGAGAATGCAGATGCTTGCAAGGTCTCTAGAGGCTAAGGCTCAGAAATGACATGACGTCACTTCCATTGCATTCCATAGGTCAAAGCAAGGCACAAGGTCAGCCCGGGCTCAAGAGGTGGAGAGAAAGAATTCACTTTTTAATAGGAGAAGCCACAAAGAATTGGTGTTCATATTTAATCTACCCAAAGAAACCTATCATATCTCTCACCAAATCGTATTGAAATTGCTTATTGATATGGCAACACACACACTAAACAATAAGCTTCTGATGGGCACACTTATCTTTGTACCCAAGGGCCTGAGATAAAGTGAACACTGTTTATCCAAAGCTAATGGGTGGGAAGATCATCCATATGGATGGAATTAAATGAGCAAAGACAGCGAAGCAGGAAAGTACAAGAACAGCCCACTTTTCAGAAGTTGTCCCATTTGGTGTTTGATAGAGGGTAGAAAACAAAAGTTGCCAGAGCTTATAGTCCAGACAAAGGAGTTGGACTTAGTTCTTGGAAAGTAGGATACCATGGAAGGTTTTCCAGAGAGAATGACTGGTACTATTGTTTCTCTAAGGTTGCTTAACTGATGGTTAATTACCTGATGTCTTGGCTGAGGGACCAGTTTAACCAATTATTTGCCATAACAAAAAAAAATGCCAGGGGACACAAGCCATCTGATGCATTAGCCTCTTTGGCACTCCAGCACTTTTGCAGAATGGCCCAAGTCAAGTTGGTCATCCACAACTGTTCTGCTCTTTGTGGTTGATTTCTTTAGCCTCTATTAGAAAAAGGTGAGAGCTACAGATTTCTCATGACCTCAGGAGCACATAGTGTGTTACAATGAAAGCAAGTCTCTGACCAAATTTTGCCTCATAAACAAGCAACTCTTAACATAAAGGAATGAAAATGTCTTGTAATCTGCTCCTGTAAGCTCAGGGAAATACCAACTCCACCCTTCAGACTCTTGACAAGTAGCTTGCTTGAAGGTTTTACTTGAGACAAAGGCCACAGTGTTCCAGCCGTAGATCTTAGCTAACCTGAGTCAAATCAAGCCACAATAATTCCTCCATGTGATGGCCCAGTCCAGGGCTGAACGAGACTCCTAGGCCTGGGGTACCATTTAGAAGAGTACTGGGCTCTGGGCCTACCATATTCTTATGCCTTTTATATGTAAAGGCAGAAGTACTCTACTGTACATTATTTCTAGCCAACTCATATACTTTGTACACCACCATATACTTTCATGAACATATGTATATGTGTTTAATATTATTTATACTATCTAATGAATGCTCTAGTATACATTTTAAATAACTTTATTGAGATATAGCTTACAGACCATGTAATGCACCTGTTGTAAGTATATAGTTAGGTCAGCTAGTATAGAATAAAACATGATCCTTGTAGCTCTTGTGTATTAGTTATCTATTGTTGCATAACAAATTACCCCAAAACTTAATGGCTTCAAACAACATTGATTAGCTCCTGGTTTTGGTGGGCCAGGAATCCAGACACAGCTTAGTGGGGTGCTCTGCTTCATGCCCTTCCACAAGCTGCAATCAAGGTGTCAGCTGGGTCCATAGTCATCTCACAGCTCAACTTGGGAAAGATCAGTGTCCCACCTCGCTCAGGTGGTGTGGGCAGGATTCCATTCTTTTTGCAGTCTTGGACTGAGGGTCTCAGTTTCTCACTGTCTAGAGACCTCCCTCAGTTACTTGTCACATATGCCTCTCCAACATGGCAGTAGCTTCATCAAAGCCACCAAGCCTAAAAGACACGATACAGAATGCCAGCAAAAATGGAAGTCACAATTTTTAAAAGCTAATCTCAGACGTGACAACTCATCTTTTTTGCTAAAGCCAGTCACTTGGTCCCGCCCACATTCAAAGGGGTTTGCACAAGGGAGAGAACACTGGGAGGCTGCCCACCACACCTTGTGTTAACTTCCTGGAGACGCTTGGTTAGGGTTTTTCAAATGTTTACCGAACACCGCTAGTTAGGTAGCTTCAATCAGTAACTTGCCCAGTTTAGGGTAGAGGACGAAATTAACACAAGTATTTATCACCTTGAAGTCCATGTTGAAATTTGTCCATGTGATCACTGATCTTTTCGTTTAACTTACCAGGTTGGACTTATGTTTGTCTGGAGGAAAGGCAGGGCAGGTTAAGGTGCAGGAGTAAATAGGCCTAAACTTTAGAAAGTTGGGATGTTTTTGGATTATAAAAGGTTTAAACCAACAACAAGATGCAACACAAAGATACCATGTATTTATTGAGGTTACCAAAGTTGTATCTGGAAAAAGACAGTTGATATTGAGGTCATTCTTTCTAAGAAAATAGCAAAAATATTTTTGTCTATCTTGAGTCGAGGGGAAAAAAAAAAAGAACTGCAGGATTACTTCTGCTGAAAATAATCTACTCTCTTTGTAATTGAAGAACATAAACTGTATATTTTGATAAAAAAGAAAATATACTTATTCGGGATGTGATTTTTTAAACCTGACATAAAATCGACAACTTCTGTTGTGAGACTTGGTTAATGCAATGAAATTTTCTTCGTGTAGATAAGCTTTCAAACAAACTGCCTACCAGCCTGTATTGTAAAGGATAATGGAAGAGAAGATCACAGACTCCCACCCCTGGACTAGATTAGGTTTCTTGGAAACACAGGACATACTTTTATCCATTGCTTTATTCAAATACCCCTTGGAGAGAAAATCATTCTTGAGGTACACAAAAAACAGAAGGCTCCTGGCTGGAATACAACCTGCAAAAATTAAATGATTCCAATCTTGCAAAGTTTCAATTGGATTCATGTCCTTATAAAAGCCATTTTACTTCAGTTTGGCAATTGCAAGGTGAAATTGAAAGTGGACAGAGTGAAATCTTTTAAATGGTATCATTAGGGAGCCAAACCTACAGAATGTCAGATTATGAAGGCAATGTACAGCTCACTCATTGTTACTGGTAAAATCATTTTATTCTAACAGCAACAACGAGCTTGTAAAATGGCTCAAATGAAAAGCAAAAAAATTCATTTCCATCAGCTTTGGAAGGAGACCATTACTACCACATATCCAGCAATAAGATGAAAATTTCTATTTGTTTTTGATATAATTGAGAGCATCTTCATAAATGTCAGAGTGACTATTGAATAAAATCCATGTCAGTCTACCGCATAAAAAGACATTTTCTTCTGATAACCTCATGAAGTCAAGGCATTCCCTGGCCTTGAAGCTTGTTCCAGTGAGAAACAATAAGATCCTTATGCAGCTATTCATTCTGAGGTATAAATAACCAGAATCCCAGATAAGAAAATTATATTTACAGCCTAACTTTATATTTTTAAATTGTTGTTTTTCCCCTTAAATAGGTCAGCTGACTCTGGATTGCTGGAAATCCCTGCACATTTTATCACGCCTGGGTCAGCAATATATTCTTGGCTTCAGAAACATTGATGTTGAAAATTGAACATCTGGTCTTCCCTTCCCATTTCTCTCCCCACCCTCTCTCCCACCATTTCTCTCCCAAGTAATCAGCATTTCCTCCTTTGTCTCTCTGGCTTGAATAGTATTTAAAACTTGACTTTGGTGTATACTATATTTATTTGTTTGTTTTTGGAGCCAACTTGGTCCCGTTTCCAGTTCTGAAAAGTTCCTAGCAGTGCCATTTCCTGTGGTTCCTGTTTATAAACCACGTAAAAGCAAGGGCAAAGGTTATTCTGATGGGTTGGATTAATAGGTCACTAGTGAAAGGAATTATATCTCTGCCCAAGGTCAGAATCCTATTTCTTTCCTCCTGTCTGTCATAGACATTTTCTAAATGAAAATTCTCCCATAATGATGTTCTAGACCTGGAGTTTTTGGAACCCTGAGACGGAATGTGATATGTATATGATACATATGCTCCCTTTTTCTTGTCTTGAATTCGTTTTTCAAAATGATCTCTAAACCTAATACAGTTGACCCTTGAACATCAAGGGGTTGAACTGCACAGGTCCAAACTGCACGGGTCCACTTATACAAGGATTTTTTCCAATAGCAAATGCTACAGCACTACCCGACCTGCAGTTGGTTGAATCCATGGATGTGGAACCACATATATGGATAGAGGAACCGCGTATATACTGAGTGCTGGCTATAAATTATACTCGAATTTTTGACTGGGCAGAGTGTCAATGCTCTGCTCCTAAATCCTACCTTGTTCCAAAGGTCAACTGTATTTTACGAACTGCATTTCTAGACCAAGAAGATTCGTCACTTATTTTAAATAAGCACCCAAATTCCGTCCTAGGACAACTGCTGGTTTTCAGATGGCGTGAAGGACACTGCTGAACAGAAACTTGTTAAAGCATAGAGAGCAGACACATCTGGAGCAACCTCACGACGTTCCCGAAAGCATCTGAAATGTGAGGCACTCACTGGCTGCAGAGCACACCACGATTACTTGAATCCCATTTGGAACCCCCCGATGCTTTTCAAAAACAGATCATTCTTTTTTTATTATAATGTAAGATTCTTTGATAATTCTTGCCTCTCCAGTTGAAGACACCTTTGAAAAAAAAAGACAAGTTGTATATTTTTTCCTGATTCTCTAGCAATATATCTTGCTGTAGTCGTTGAAAATACCACACACTATCTGGGGTCTTTGAAGTACATGGTAACTAAATGTTTGATTGAGAAGCGTACTTCCTGCAGACTTTCCTAGGGTCACTGAGATGTGAACAGAACCCAGTTGAATTCATTTCTGCTGTTCCATTTTAAAATAGGGCTGGGAATAGAAATGATCCCTTTTTAAGTGGAACTGAGCTTCAACTTTTAAGAGATGCTGTAGATTTTTGAGGGAACAAGGGGATGTGTCTGGGACCCAGCATCCCCATGTGGTTTTCAGCTTCTAAAATGTTACTCATGTGTTTTAAGTGTTTGATATAAATCTGTGGGACTTCACATTTCCATCCAATGTGTTAACACTTAGATTAAGACCACACTTACACACCTTTTTTTAATTCATGAGCAATTAAATGATGCACTAACAAGAAAAGTGACTTTATAGTACCGATGGAAAAAAATGGCAGTGTGATAACTCAATATAAAAATGGGACTTCTTTTTATACATTTCTAAACTAACTTTTAGAACAAACTGTGTCTTTTTTTCAAGGCAAGGCCCTTGGAACCACTTGGTGAGTATATATTGAATACTTTACTTTCTTTTTCCTGTGATAAAGCAAGAAGTTCATCCAAAAAAGAACCATGCCTCCACCACATAAATTATTCAGAAGATCTGGTCACTTTCCATGTGATTCAGTTAAATCCTTTAAATCCCCCAGGAGAATTTACTTGCTTTTGGCATATTTCACCATATTCGGAGGAAAACCAGTCTCCAGGGACATGGTGGTTAATGGGAACAGGCCAAAAGCAGACGTCCTAAACTCAGTTTTGTTAGCTGAGGCATTGTCAGATGGTGTTTCTCTTGGTGCCTGGAGAAGTTTCCTTTCTGAATCCTCAATACCCCTCTAGGCTCCCCACAATGCCTTTAAAAGGGCAGAACCTTTCCTCCCCTAATTAAAGATAAGACAAATGCAGAAGGAAATTAACACGTTGAACTAAATTCATGACACTGAGTTGCAAATCCAGCTATACCGAATAGCAGAATCCATGGGTTTGCAGGCAGCAGGAAGAAGGGACATGAGGAGAGGGACCTGAGCAGGACACTTGCTGGGAAGTGGAAGGACTGTGGGAGGCAAACCAAGTTTTCCCAGCTCTCAGTGCTGCCCAGTCTTCACCTGTGTGTGTGTTCTCTGAGCTGAGGTGGAGGCAGTTAGTATTTTATGGGTGATGCAAACCCTAAACCGCATTTTAAGCCAGAAGTCTTCCCCATTCTCTATTTCTTTAGGTTTCATTAAGTAAACATGCATCTACCATGCCCAGGAGAGAGGTGTCCTGGGCCCTAAGAAGGTGTTAAGATCATAACACACATTTTGCTCAAGAGACTTTTCCCTCAAGTAGATGGAAATGAAATGGGAGGAGGGAGAGGAGACAAAGTCAAGCCTGAACACCATCTATTACAGATCATAGTGATGCCACAATGAAAGGAAACATCTCTTCTGAAAGACTTCACATATTCCGATCGATCAATAAAGAAATGATGTAAAAATTTCTCAGTGCCATAAATTGGAGGGTAAATTTTAGAAATCTTAACTGGGGCTCTCTGCTGAAGGATGTGGCAAAGTCTAGTTTCTCCCAGGATCAGATTGGTCACTGGTCATCCCCACCCCAGGGAAGTTTCAAGAATCTGTATCTTCAGACTGGAGAAGGGTGGATATAGAGTGAAGAAGGAAACAAAAAGGGAAGTTGGCAGAGTGTGGTCTCTTACTCTGCCTTCATTAGTGATCTTAGTCGTTCCTGGTGAGCCCCTCCCCGCTTTTGTGCCAATATCTGCTATAGAAAACTTCCCAGAGCAGAAGTACCAAATTTATTGCATTTTTACAAGTACACTTGCTTTGAAACTCAGTATACCTGTTATGCTAGCAGACAGAAGGAGGAAAAGTACTGCATTCAGTTTAACCTAAAAGAAGGATGGATCACCAAGGGGTTCCCTGCACCTAACCCGGCCCCCAACAAGGCTCTCATTGGGGCTTATTCTTCCTTAAATTGAAAAATAGACTGCGTCTTAAAGTCTGCATGCAAAGTTTCAAGTAAGATATAAGATGCTATTTGTTGAGGAAGAGAGAAGAAAAGATAAAATCGAGGGATGAGTGTAGATACCAAGCCATGTCAAAGGATGGACTGTCAGCTTTTCAACTGAGCGTAGCGTGGTGAAATACTCCAAGCCTGCAGCTGTGACCTGAGCCCAGGGCTCCAAACTTCAACAGAGTGGCTCCTTCCCAAGTCAGCACTTAAACCAGCCACGCTCACCCCCACCCCAGCCCCAGATGTAACAAGAACTGGATTAATCTAAGGTCTTTCTAGACTCCCACTTAGCATACATTTTTTTTTTAATTTTTATTTTATTTATTTATTTTTCGCTGTGTTGGGTCTTTGTTGCTGCGTGCAGGCTTTCTCTAGTTGTGGCGAGCAGGGGCTACTCTTCCTTGTGGTGCACCGGCTTCTCATTGAGGTGGCTTCTCTTGTTGTGGAGCACAGGCTCTAGGCTCACGGGCTTCAGTAGTTGTGGCTCGCGGGCTCAGTAGTTGTGGCTCGCGGGCTCAATAGCTGTGGATTCTTAACCACTGCGCCACCAGGGGAGTCCTAGCATACATATTTAAATACTGGAACTCCCAAGCCAAAATTCCCCAGTGGACCACCTTATCCCTCATTAATTAAAAAATATAAACAGGGCTTCCCTGGTGGCGCAGTGGTTGAGAATCTGCCTGCCAATGCAGGGGACACGGGTTCGAGCCCTGGTCTGGGAAGATCCCACATGCCGCGGAGCGACTAGTCCCGTGAGCCACAATTGCTGAGCCTGCGCGTCTGGAGCCTGTGCTCCGCAACAAGAGAGGCCACGGTAGTGAGAGGCCCGCGCACCGCAATGAAGAGTGGCCCCCGCTCGCCGCAACTGGAGAAAGCCCTCGCACAGAAACGAAGACCCAACACAGCCATAAATAAATAAATAAATAAATAAAATTTTAAAAAATTAAAAACTTCATAAAAAAAAATATATATATATAAACAGTTCTGTAGTAATGGAGAAGGGCCCTTTTCACAGAAATGTCTTTCATATTAAGGCTGCTTTGAGCATACGTGTTCCTTTGCCTCCTGTGAATTTTAACACCAGACAAACTCAAGGACCCCATGATACAGGGGGGCAACCAACAGTCAAGACCAGAGTGTTTTCCGTAAAGGCAATGCACGGGTAGTTGTGGTCACCCTGACTTGAGTTTTGGGGTACTGGATCAAGGGGTGGGGAAGGCGTAGGGGAGTAACAGCTCGCGCTTCAACACAGAAGGCAGAGCTCAGCACAGTGCTGGTGTGACTGCCACACGCACACCAGGCTGCTGCTGCTTCTCTCTGGAGGTGGTGACAGCTTATGACACCTTGGCTGTTGCTGCTGATCCTCTGGAAGGAGCCCATGGAACGTTACAGCCAAGCCACTATTTCTCCATTTACTTATCTATCACCATCATGGTGACAGGAAAGGAGAGTTTGTCGCTCTTTCCTTTATTTT
Organism: Balaenoptera musculus; assembly: GCF_009873245.2. Lineage (NCBI taxonomy): Eukaryota > Metazoa > Chordata > Mammalia > Artiodactyla > Balaenopteridae > Balaenoptera > Balaenoptera musculus. Next base: position 44,329,181 of record NC_045793.1, read on the forward strand.
TACCTAGGCTGGGGAGTGGAGGAAGCTAGCGTGTGCCTATATATTCTTGTTTTCAGTTGTCTGGTTTTAAATAAGTTTGACAGCCTAGCTGACTGTGACTTTCTCCTCTGTGCAGGATTTTTATCAAGAGAGTAAAGAACACATATCCGCAGGGTAAAAAGAAACACCCTTGTGTGTGACACAATAAGAAAGGTGGTTATATAGAATTAACGTCTGGGTAGACCAACTTGCCAACAAGCCCACACCAATAAACTGGGAACACATGCTGGTTAAAACTACGTGTGCTTGAGTCAGTCAGCCTTGGGTTCAAATCCTGATTTCTGCCACTTAGGTGGATAGCTGGCTACAGTCAGCTCCTCCCAGAAGCAGACTCTGAGCCAAAGATTCAAATTCAAGTGATTTATCAACAAAGAACTCCGAGTCAAAAATGGTAAAAGTCTGAAAAGCCGACTAGGGAAGAAGAAGCTAAGCAAGGGTCTGATTTCAGTTGAAGACCAGCCTCAGCCTGATCCCTGGAAATCTCTGACGTATGAATTTCACCCCACAGTTTATCCAGAGGTAAAAGAAGCTGGGCTTCTGTACCTGAGTGTCAGTTAGTCATCAGCTCATGGATGGAGGTTCAGGAGCAAACTCCTGGGCACTTGGGGAGGTGGGGCAGCTATGGTAGCCCGTAGGCAATCCTCTGAAGAATTTTGTAGCTACAAGCCATCAGCAGCCAGACACACCAAACTTAGGGATGGATGCAGAGCAATGGTGAAGATGACCAGAAAGAATCTTGGTGGGAGTACCAAGAATATGCACTACAGTGACTATGGGCAAGTTTCTTAACTTCTCTGAGCATGTTTCCTTCTATGTAAAATGGAGATACTAGTACTAACCTCAGAGAATTGTGATAATGAAATGGAAATACCACCTGTAAAATGCACAGAACCTGATACAGAGTAAGTGTTCAACTAAATACAGTCAGTCCTCCATATCTGCTGGTGCCACATCCACGGGTTCAACCAATGACAAGTGGAAAATATCCAGGAAAAAAGAATTCCAGAAAGTTCCAAAAAGCAAAACTTGAATTTGCCACACTCTGGCAGCTACTTACATAGCATTTACGCTGTATTAGGTATTATATGTAATCTAGTGATGATTTAAAGTCTTCAGGAGCATGTGCATAAGTTATAAGGAAATACTAAACCATTTTTTATAAAGGATATGAGCATTCGTGGATTTTGGTATCCACGGGGTTTCCTGGAACTAATCCCCTGCAGATACCAAGGGACGACTATACTACACGTTATATTTTCTGACTGAACTATCAGCTCCGCAAGAACAGGATAACATCTCCTTCATTATACTGTCTCCCTACTCCCTAGAAAACTGCTTTGCACCTAGGAGACACTCAATACCTATGTGTACAGCTTTAAGATAAGAACAGTGTCACAGGGATGCATAAGACTTTGCCAAAGAGAGAAAACTATATTCAATTGGGATTGGACAGTGACATGACAATTCAAAAATTCTATACTTGACAACAGAAGCAGAGTCCTCATGTAAGTCCGTGAAAGTAATAAATGAGACTTACTAAAAAGACTTTTATTGGCAAAAATCAAAATCGCTGTTCTCCAAGTTTAGAGATAGACCCAGAGTACTGAGGGTCTTCTGAGCTGCCTTCAGTGCATTGTAACCCACAGGTCTCAAACCAGTAGCTTGACTTCTTGGGAGCTTAAAAAAGGATTGTCTAGGATTTCCCTGGTCTTGCAGTGGTTAAGAATCCGCCTGCCAATGCAGGGAACACGGGTTCGAGCCCTGGTCTGGGAAGATTCCACATGCCGCAGAGCAACTAAGCCCATGCACCACAACTACTGAGCCTGTGCTCTAGAGCCCGCGAGCCACAACTACTGAGCCCGTGTGCCACAATTACTGAAGCCGATGCACCTAGAGCCTGTGCTCCACAACAAGAGAAGCCACTGCAATGAGAAGCCCGTGTGCCGCAATGAAGAGTAACCCTTGCTCGCCACAACTAGAGAAAGCCCGCGCGCAGCAACAAAGACACAATGCAGCCAAAAATAAATAAATAAATTAAAAAAAAAAAAAAAAAAAGGATTATCTAGTCCAGTGATTCCCAAATTATTTGGCCCCAGGACCTCTTTACATTCTTAAAATTTATTGAGGACCCCAAAGAGCTTTAGTTTATATGGGTTACAGCTAGGAATATTTACACTATTAGAAAATGAAACTAAGAAAAAATTTAAATATTAATTACTTAATTTTTAAATAAAAATTACATGCTAACATAAATATTTTATAAAAAATAGCTATATTTTTCTAAAACCAACAAAATGAGAGAATAGTAGGGTTGTTTTACATATCTGCAAATTTCTTTAATGTCTGGCTAATAAAGACAGCTGGTTCTCTCTTCTTCTGTATTCAGTACATTGCAATATGTTGTTTTGGTTGAAATATCTAAAAATAATCCAGCCTTGTGCAATTATGTAGTTGGAAAAGCAAGAAATATATTATAATATTGCCAGATAATTTTAGATATTTTTCTTTGATAGTACATAAAATCTTGACAAGTATTACTTTCTTAAAGGCTAGTTGCAATGCAGAATTTGATATCATGTAATTGAACATGTCATACTCTGTTACATTAAATCCATTGCCTATCTTGCATTATAAGAGTATCTTTTATACTGCATGATTCTGTAACTTAATCCATTGGAAAATATTACACTGACATACAGATTGTCCAAATGTTAACACTTTTCATTATATGATATTTTTAATTTAATATTTTGAATTTACATAATTTATTTTTAAATTGAATTATAATTGACATATTATATTAGTTTCAGGTATACAACATAGTGATTCAATATTTTTATACATTACAAAAGGATCACCACGGTAAGTCTACATATCATGTGTCATCATACAGAGTATTACCATATTATTGACTATATTCCCTGTACTGTACATAACATTCCCATAACTTATTTATTTTATAGCTGGAAGTTTATACCTCTTAATTCCCTTCACCTATTTCATTTATCCCCCTACTCCCCTCCTCTCTGGCAACCACCATTTTTTCTCTGTATCTGAGTCTGTTTCTGTTTTGTTTCTTCGTTTGTTTTGTTTTTTAGATTCCACATATAAGTGAAATTATACAGTATTGTCTTTTTCTGTTTGACTTATTTTACTTTGCATAATACCCTCTAGGTCCATCCATGTTGTTGCAATGGCAAGATTTCATTCTTTTTTATGGCTGAGCAATATTCTACTGTATGTATATACCATATCTTCTTTATTCATTCATCTATTGATGGGCACTTAGATTACTTCCATATCTTGGTTATTGTAAGTCATGCTGCAATGAACATAGGAGCACATATATCTTTTTGAATTAGTGTTTTCATTTTCTTCAGGTAAATACTCAGAAGTGAAATTGCTGGATCATATGGTAGTTCTATCTTTAGCTTTTTGAGGCACCTCCATACTGTTTTCCCCAGTGGATGCACCAACTTAACATTCCTACCAATAGTGCATTAGGGATCCTTTTTTTCCACATCCTCACCAACACTTGTTGTTTCTTGTCTTTTTGATAAAGGCCATTCTGACAGGTGTGAGGTGGTATCTCACTGTGGTTCTTATATGCATTTCCCTGATGATTAATGCTGTTGAGCACCTTTTTATGAGTCTGTTGGCCATCTGTATGTCTTGTTTGGAAAAATGTCTATTCAGGTCCTTTGCCTATTTTTTAATCAGGATATTTGGTATTTTGATATTGAATTGTATGAGTTCTTTATATAATTTGAACATTACCCCTTATCAGATATGTCATTTGCAAATATCTTCTCCCATTCAGTAGGTGGCCTTTTCGTTTTGTTGATGGTTTCCTTTGCTGTACAAAAGCTTTTTAGTTTGCAAAAGCCCCATTTGTTTATTTTTGCTTTTAATGCCCTTGCCTGAGGAGACATATCCAAAACAAAAAAAAAATTGCTAAGACCTATGTCACAGAGCTTACTGCCTATGTTTTCTTCTAGGAGTTTTATGGTTTCAGGTCTTTCTTACATTTAGGTCTTTAATCCATTTTGAGTTTATTTTTGTATATGGTGTGAGAAAGTGGTCCAGTTTCTTTCTTTTGCATGTAGTTGTCAAGTTTTTCCCAACATCATTTATTAGAGACTGTCTTTTCTTTATTGTACATTCTTGCCTCCTTTGTCAGATCAACTGACCATAAAAGTGGGTTTATTTCTGGGCTTTCTATTCTGTTCCATTGATCTAGTTGTCTGTTTTTGTGCCAGTACCAACCTGTTTTGATTACTGAAGCTTTGTACTATAGTTTGAAACCAGGGAGTATACAGTATTTTTTTAAAATTCCATTTATTAATAATACCACTGATCTCATCAGGGAAGTCTTTAAGTATTGCGAAGCTCTCAAAATGAGAGTGGAAGATAAAAATTTTCCAAAATTCAGTTTACAGTTGAGAGCTCAAACTTACACTGCTCCTCTACCTCTTGTTATGGTGTTAAGGACTGGTTACCCTTGAGACTGGGAAGCTTTCCCTGACCTTCCTGGGCTGAGTTATGGATGGTCCTTCAACCACATTCTTTCTTGATCCCTAGTAGAGCACTTGCTGAAATCTATCGAGATTGTTTTCTTCCCTGTATCTCTCAACGTGCCCATCAGCTCCTTCATAGCAGCACTGTGTCTTCTATCTCCTTACCCTCAGTGCCTCACACATAAACATTGCTCAGTGAATGAATGAGTGATTGAATAAACCCCTAGGACTGATGGATGTGGTGACTATGGAAGTCTATCTCACATTCCCAGACAGGAGATTTTGTTATAATGTAAATATGTATCCTATGTATGACTAGAAATGGAAACAAAGTCAAAGAGAATTGCTTTACAAACATGGGTGTGACTTAGGTAGCTATGAAAAAAGATGCATCGAAGAAATAAAGGTCTGATGTCCTGGGCCAAAGACCTGAAACAAAAGGACCAGATGGAGGTAGGGAGAGAAGACGGACCCCATGAAGCCAGAAGCAGAGTGGGTGGGTCATACGTGGTATAGATGGGTGTAGAGTGATACTGTGAGTGAGGGGAAAAGAGGGAGAACTGAAAGGAAAAAGGAAAAATAAGGATAGCAATAAAAGAGGCCAGCCAAAAGAAGAGAAGAAAATAAGAGGAAAGAAAATTAAAGGATGGCAAAAAAGTTAAAGGAGAAAAAAATAACCGGGGCCCAGATCTTGTTCAGTAGCTACAGATAGGATAGGAAATGGTGTGGTGATAGTAAGACAGTCAGATCTGAGGTCAGCTGAGTGGACAGTAAAAGATAATAATTTGTGAGATTTCTGTGTAGCATTAATCTATTCCCTAAAATCCCCATGGCCTTGCCTCTTGGCCCCAAATGTTTAGGTGTGCAATAAAATTATGTCTCTGGGTTGGTCTACACTGGAGAGAAGGCCTTACCTTCCCCAAATACTCATCTGTCCGTGTTTGAGAAGACCCGGGCTGACCTCTTTTGTAAGACCACATTTCCAGCCAGCAACGACTCCTTTCAAAGTAACAGTTAGCCAACGAGTCAATTTCATCCTGAAAGATGTTCTGTATTTGCCCTCTGTGTCCAGGACCCAGTGGTCATGCAGGAGAATTTTACCACCTAGACCTGCCTGACAATCCCACAACACCAACATTATGGAGGACGGAAAGGACAATTACCAGACAGGCTGCAAGCCGCCTGAACACTACTACGTGGGCTGCGGGGCTCGGCTGAGCATCTGTTCTGTAAGATATTAACAGCTAATGACATGAGAATAAGTTAGGAAAGTTTGGGGTTAAACCAAAATCAACAGGTTTCTTTATTGCAGGGCTTTTCAAAGGTACTCTTCAGAATTGGGAAAAGAGCACACTGTATTTCCCAAATTTCTTTAAGAACGAGACTCTTTTCTCCTGAGCAGCTATCACTCAGGTTGAGTTCCTGAAAAACACATTTTGGAAACACTAATATAAACTCTGATGGCAGAGAGAGGGTCTGTGGGGCCTCAAAACCTGCTAGCTCCTTTTCCTGTGGGAAAGCTGCAGATTTCAAATAATTTCTGACTAAGGTTAAGGTAGTTCCCTCCTTCGGAATTCCCTGGTGGTCCAGTGGTTAGGCCTCCCTGCTCTCACTGCCAAAAGCCAGGGTTTGATCCCTGGTCAGGGAACTAAGATCCCCCATGCCATGCGGCACGGCCTAAAAAACCAAATAAATAAATAAATAAAATAAAATAAAATAAAAACTCAAACTGCTAAAAAAAAGCAGTAACTATTTTAAAAAATGTAGTTCCCTCCTCCAAAATAATAAGAATTTATTAATCTACAGACTGTTTTCAAGGTTTAAGCTATTACCATCATAGACTGACTAGAGGTGAAGTCCAAAGCTAGAAAATATCAGAAGGAAGCCCCTCTCTATGCCTGGTACATATTCTCCCAGGTACCTGCATGGCTAACTCATCTCCCTCCCTCAAGTCTGCTCACATGTCATCTCCTCATCAGATCCTTCTCTGTTGGCCCCATTCCTTAGCACTCTCTGTAGCCCTGCTCTGCTTTGTTTTTTCCCTATCACTTCTCAATTTCTCACATACTGTATACTCCCCTTATTTATTTTGTAGACTGTATCTGTATTTCACAACTGTCTTTCTCTACCAGAATGTAGGCTCCACAAAGACAGGAATTTTTGTCTCTTTTGTTCACCATCCCACCTCTGGATTTAGTGTTCTAAAGCTAGAACATTGTCTAGAATAATGCCTGGTGCACAGTATGCATTCAAGAAATATTTGTTGAATGAATGAAAAAATGAATCAAAAAAGACAGGATGTTGAGCTTTTACTTGAGGCTGTGGAGTGTGTTTTATATTTGCCATTCTTCCATCCTCCAACCTCTAGGTCCCAGCATGCTCGGCAGGCCCCGAGATTACATGTTGGTCCCTCGGTACTGCCTCAGTTCAAGTCCTTGATGCAGCTTTGGTGTTTGGTATCCTGGAGATGAAACAGCAGTAGCAGTAACCTTTGTATTTCCAGGGCTCTGTCACTCAGAGACATCACACAACCACCCACAAAAATGCCAGCTTGCGAAACTGTTAAGGAGAATGGGGAAAATATTATTTTCATCACCACACAAATAAAAATGATCAGACATAAACACAGAGCTGCTGATCTGGGAAATAGCCATCAACCATCAAGAGAAGGTGACATCGTTTACTTAATATTCCCAAATACTCCATTTTTAGCAGTATTTGCTGATTTTTTCTATTATAAATAACTTCTGAATGAACATTTTAGGATAGAACTCTTTCATATTTTGTTTATGTCTCTATGGAACTTACTTAAAAGTATAAGTACTGAATCACTCTGTAAATTTTATTCTTGATTATTTTCATCTAGTTCCATTTCCTGGGTTCAATTATTCAGATTTAAATTTTGAAAGACGTTTTTATTCTTCCATTAATAGTTCAACTTCCATGTGTAGTTCTACTGTGAACAGTTCTATTTTAATTGAGTATTTATACCCCGTTCTTTATTTTTGGTGAATTTTTGTAGTTTTCAATATTATGAACAAGAGGTGACTTTTCAGACAGTTAATCATTTAACACTTTGTATTTCATATATTATCTTTAGCAACATATTATGAACTGAATAACAGTCTGATAGTTTGTATTTATTTCTTAACTAAACTGTAATAAAATTGTAAGCAATTCTTCTCAGATATTGGAAGCTTGCTGTGTTATGAAAATACTCTCACTGTTCTCAAAAGTCTTTTCAACTTTGATGAATTTCAGTAGGCTCTATGGAGAGTCAGCACATTCTTGGGTCAAAATGGTAGGGGTGAAAACAGTGGGGACAATATGTCCTGCTTTGGATAAGAAAAGACCTAATGCAAGATGTTACATTTCAGTTAAGCATTGAAGGATAATTAAGATTTGCTGCCAGAAGGAAAGAATACAGGTTGTTCTCAGGCAGCTGCTTTGCTCTGTATTTCTGACTCCACCATTTGACCAGGTGGATAGTATGATCTCAACCTTCTAGCTTATTTTAGCTCATGTGTGTGGATTTCTTATCCAAATTTTGCCAACACTGATGAATCATCTTCTCATGAAATCTTTCTTGGATGAAAAGCATTCTTTGGGTCAAATGCCATTAAATCATTTTACTTCTTTGGTCAAATTCTATACCACACGTTTAAACCTTTTAAAACCTTTTTTCCATTTTCATTTTTGTTCTACTGAATTTTTTTAATCAGATTGTATTCCTCGTAAATTTTAAGATTTTTGTGCAACACGTTTTTAACTGAGATACTGTTATATGCTGGGCTCTGTTCTAGATGCTGGGAATATACAGTAAATAAGATTAGATACTGTTTCCTGTAATCATGGAACTTAATATTCAATCATTAATCAGGATTTCTTGTTGTCTAGAAATAAGTTGAGAGGAATAATCTCTGCCTTGTGAGCTTTGTTTTTGAGGCCACTATTTCTACCAAGTTCATGTTTCTAGGTCCAATTTTGCAGGTTTAATTTTTAAGAAGACTTGATTCTTCTATCAGTTTTTTTAAAAAATCTGTATCTTGCCATGTGTAATTTTAGCTGTTGACAGTTTTATTTCATGTTGATTACTTCGACCAAGTCTAATTTTTGTCCTGAGCCAATTCCTGCACTATCCATTATGACTGACATTATATGATCCGTTTTTCATTTATAATAAGTTTTACCACTTGCGTCTTTAGCCATTGTCAGTTTTATTCTGTGTTGATTATTTCAGCCAAGCCAAAAATTTCCTCAGCAACCTAGTAAAAATGTCCTTTGAGTCAAATTTGTGGGATCAAAACTGCAGAGTATTAAAAAAAAAATCCTTGATTGAAAAGATATGGTAAAAATTGTGATTCAAGACTTTCTATTACGAAAGAAAGAGCATTAGAAAATCTGAGAAGTCATGATTGTTTAGAGTAGCACTTCTTACACTTTAATGTGCATAAAAATTACCTGGGATCTTGATAAAATACAGATTCTGATTCAGTGGGGTCTAGGGCAGGGACCTGAGACTGCTTTTCTAACAAGCTCCCAGGAAGACACTGCTACTGCTAACCCCCAGGCTGAGTAACAAGGAGTTAGGATATATGCTCTGTGGTCCATCAGGCCTGGGTTCAAGCCCCATGCTGCCCTATAAATGTGAGCAAGTTACTTAACTTCTGAGTCTGGCTTTATTCATTTATAAAACGGGATGATAATACAATTATCTATCTAAGAGGTTTTGTGTTAGAATTAAATAAGATGATTTATGCAAAATGCTTAACACAGGGCCTGGCACCTAGTAAAAAATAAATGGCAATCATTATTAACTGACAAGTAAAAGCACACTGCAGTTTCTGAGAACGAATGGTAAGCAGCCTGGCTAATCAAAGTGTGGTCCACGGACCAGCAACATCTGGGAGCTTGATGAAAATGGGGAATCTCACACCTACTGAATAAGAATCTGCTTTTTAACAAGAACCCTGGAGATTCGTGTGCCTATCATAGCTGAAGAAGCACTAGCACTGAATTTAAAGAAAAGGGGCAGGAGACAAGTCTAGAAAGTCATCAAGAACTGTCAAGTGCCTTAAGTGCCCACTGAGGACTTTGAAACTTTTTTGGAGAACTGTGGGGTGGCAAATACCCGCCCATCCTATCCCTCCTCACTGCTACACAGACATTCCCCTGGCAGGCATTGTTAATCAATCAGGCACTCTTCCAACTCAGCCTTGGTTAATCTCAGGATCTCTATTGACACAATGCCCTAGGCAAGGCAAGGCCTTGTCAATGGACACAATGTGACAAAAATGGTAAATTGCCACCACTGCAAAAGACCATGTGGAACCATCAAAGATCTTTAAAAAAAAAAAAAAAAATGAGATAACACACATAAGGGCTTAAAAGAGTGCCTGATATACCTGGAAAAACACTCAGTAAATATGAGTCAATTATTTCTACATAGCCTAGCAATCTGTGCGAACATTTTCTCCAGACAGTGAGTAAATGAGAAAACTTAGGACAACATTCATATTTTTGGTGTTACTTTTATTGTGAAATGATAGGGAGAGTAGATAGATTTTTTTTTTTCTCATATGGCAAAATTACAATTTTAGCAACCTGCCCATTTTTGGGGGGTTGAGGTTTGTTCCCAGAAAGAATGATGCCATGAACACCTGGAGGGGATTCTGGCCTGTATTTCAGGGCCTGCGGGCACTTGGGTCCCTCAGGCTGGCTGAGAAGGCCCGAGCAGAGTAGAGCAGCCTTTCAAGGTCTGCCTTTGGGCAAGTGAGGATGAGAATGCTTTCTTCTGCAAATGGCCTGAGCGGTGCCTCTTACCACATCATGCCAGAGCTGACTTTGCCTTTAGAGAAATGCTGCTGACAGGAGTGGAAACCCACGGCAAGTCCAGGGGTGGTAGCAAAAAGCCATCACGGAGGAGTAAACTCCAACTGTCCCCATGGAGCACAGTCCACTGAGAGCTGAGTCTCCACACCAGCAGCCCTGCGACAGGCTGAAATTGGGTAGGATTAGCACAGAGTCCAAGGCCCAGAGTTGAAGAGGGTTTGCTTTGTGCTGGATGACCCGAGAGGACTTCTCCAGTGTGAGCATCAGACTTCTGGACGTGAGTGAACGGTTGGCTATGTTTTCTGGATGCTGCACTGCACCAGGACACCCTGAGCTCCCAGAGCCAACACTGGCTTTGAAACGCATGTGCTCCTTCTTCCAAGAGCTCAGGTCTCCCTGAGAGCTCACTCAGTGATTCAGAGACCAAACTGTTCTCACAAGCCCAAGAACCAGTCTATTGAGGTTTAAATCTCTCTCTTTTAAAAAATATTTTGTATTTATTGCCTTTTATTTTCGGTCAAACCCAGGAATCCATGTGCTGTACAAAACCACCCACTCTTTCATACCGTCCCTGGTGTTGTGTATGCAGTTGCATTGCCATCTGATTCTAGAAAATTAATATGCAAATTGAAGTAACAATAATGCCATATAGTGAAATACAGTGTTATGTGTAATTTTCTAACTGGTTTCTTCTCGGCAGGGCAACCCAAGAGAGAGAGAAAGAAGGGGAACCAGAGTTCATGTGGGGATGAGACAGGAACCCTCTTTATACTGCAGTGTAAGCCATTTCCAAAGGGGGACTGTCCCTGACATCTTTTTGAATACCCAGCTTACCCAAGCTCATCATTAATTCACTTTCAAAGTGTGGTATCAACAGACTCTGCATAAAAACATCTCTCAAATAATGAAGGCTTTGGTTCTACTAGATCGCTTTGAAACAGCAGCCTTTAAAAACATGATTAAAAGTTTCCATTGAAGTTTATTATCAATGAATAAGGTTTTGTACTTATGCATATGAGGCCTTCTACAGAGAAAGATTTCAAAGTCCTTTCCAAGCGAGGACTGGGACAAATATAACCGCTTCCCTTCACGAGTGGATATACTAGGGCTGGTCTACGTGGCTAACTAGGGGCCATGACTTAAAATGTAAAGTGTTTTAACGTCTTATGAAATGTTTGAAAAGAAAAAGAAAGAGTGGTGCTCACCGCCTCCCAGCTGGCTTGTGGTATTAACTGTGTCTTTTATTCTCTCTATTCAGATGCTCTGACATCTGGGGCCTTGCTGACTGTGGAGAGACTGCCCGTCCCAGGGTTTGTTAATTCCCAGAGATGAATGACTCGCCTGGGAACACACTTTTCAAATACACACCAACCACTCTAGAGCCCATAACCCAGCCACCTCCTTTATCAGGCTTTCACACTCCTGGCCACTGCCCACCCGCCCTAATCACCCCAGGGCTAGGGTCCAGACAGCCAGGGACAGCTCCTGTGCCCCTGAGTCCACCGAAACCATTAAAACTAGCCAGTCTTAAGCCTGCTTACCCTACCTTGCCTGTACCTCCCTGTGCAAAGCATAATAAAGATTCTGGTCCACAGAGTTTTCTCTCTCTCCCTCTGCCTTCTAACCAAACCCAGTGCCTCTCTCTGTGGCCCCCCTTGATGTGCACACCCCCTCCTCCTGGGAACTGTAACACACCATCTTTTAATGGTAATCATCTCCTGACCCGTTGGCCTTACTGTACCTCAAATTTTCTGTGAGTACACTTTATACCAATTTTCCAACACTTATTTACATAAACTCGACAGTCTTGGTCATCTTCTGCCACCAGGTGAGCATAGCTCCAGTTTCTTTGCTCCCCGATTCTTCCAGAGGGGTCCTCTAATCCTCCACGGTCCCCACAACCTGCACCTATGCCCCGTTTGCCATCCCCACTCCCCTGAAATGACAGTCAGTCTCAGAGCTGCCACCGTCACTAGGCAGCACTTTGAAGTTACGACCACTTCAGCCTTCAGCACCTCCTAGGGATTCCTTTCCCCGATTCGAGGACCAACCTCTGAGGCCGCTGGCTTCTGTTGCTACTTCCAAAAATGTGGAGTTTATTTAATCTTATCCTTAGGGGGGATTACAGAGATGTTGTTATGCCTCTTCTTCCAGAAATTCCTCTGAGGCCTCGGAAATGACCCCCTTTCTATAGATATTGAGGGTTCTTGGCTTGGTAAAGAAAAGATTTCCTCCCCCTCCTGCCCCAAACAACTCATTTTAGTAGAGCTCTATTTCCAGGAGCCAGAGGGCCCTGCCCCCAGTGTGGGAGAGCAGAGAGATCCACCCCCCTCCCTCCCCAGTCCTGCCACGTGCATGTCCTCCCTCAGGAGGATTTGGTAATAATTTTCCACACAATTTATCATGTTCAATTTTAAGAAGGCCAAGGTAAATGTTTTCAAAAGGTACACAGGGCCCAAAGGTTCTTCTCCCACTGGACTTGAGATATGTAGGGAAATGCTGGGTTTCAAACCGCGCCCACCCCTAGCAGCCTACACCCTCCTCCCCCAACAAAAAAAGAAGGATAGATTGTTTTCTAATTTTCCAGTGCCAACTGTGTCTGAGATGACTTCCACATATAGGTTTCCTCTCCTTTTATCTATGTTTTCCTAACTATACCCCCAACATGGTTTCCTATTTCTTTATAATATTCTACCTGAAATAGAGGCACTGTTCAAATGATAATAAACACAATTTGATTGTGTGGAAAAGGAGAAAGAAAAGAAAAGAACTGATTTAGTCACTCATTGCTATAGGGTTTTTGACTGAATTTGGATTTAAGCTGGGAGGACAATATGTCTAGCTTAGGGGTTTGGCGTTTCTGGGAAATAATGCCCCGCCTCTTTCTCCATAAGCAGCCTCAGGACCAGGAACCTAAGAAAACAAATCCTTCCAATCACCTGAGACAGACGTTCTCAGTACTCTCCCCGTGGCCCAACTTACTCCCTCCCAGGGAAATGCACATATGTTTCTCTGTTGGAAGGTCTTTGCTGCTTCTTGCTTGGCCAAAAGTACAAGGGAATTCACGTTGCCCATGGAGAGGCCTGAACAGAATACTAATGGGAGTTGGTGTGTAAATAGCCCAGCTCCCTTATGTCTCAGGGGGAGTACTTTCCACCCCAGGGTGTGCCCCGTGCTGGCTCCCAGCGATCCACAGCAGGACAAATCTTCAGCTACCCACAGTGGGAACTTGCTTGGTAAGGGACCCTTATCTTGGCTGCCTTCTCTTCCCTGTCTCACCTCCCCGCTCTCCTACCTGTGTTTCCTGGGATCACCTCCACTGGAGTCTTCGTCTTAGCATCTGCTTCTGCAGAAGCCCAGGCTAAGACCATTTATGAAAGAGAGCAATCCTTTTGCTCTAAGCTCACCTTTTTCAGACTAAGATGTGAACTTGGGTGGAATCATTCATGTAAGAAGTAGTTATTGTACATATCACAGTGTGCTAAGCCCCTTGCCTGCTGCCTCTGCCTAAAAAGCCAGGCTCAGTCCCATTCCTAGTCATTCCACATACTAAAGAGCAATAGGGTATAATGGTGAAAAGTCGAAGCTCCTGAGTCAGAGTGCCTGGGAAATTAATGCACACTTATAATATATGCATATATGTATATATTACATGTACAAGTGTGCATTAGTGCACAGGCAGACAAAAAGATGCCTGATCTCATGGAACAATAGAACATTACTGTTTATCAAGGAGGACAGGCATTAAACACATATTTGAAATAAACATTAGTGAGGATTATGATAGGTGAAGAACAGGGAATACATGAGAACGTATGAGAGAGACTTAATCTCAGGTCAGGCAAGGCTTCCCCTAGGAAGGGTCATTTAAACTGAGACTAGAAGGACAATAAGAGGAGCTGACATTTATTGAGGACTTGCTTTGCAACAGACGATGTAAGTGCTTCACATAAGTTATCTCATCTAATCCTTTAAGGCACAACTGTTATCTCCATTGGAGATATAAATTACTCAAAATTGCACACCTAACAGGTGTTAGGACATGGACTTATCTTTTGGGTGACCACCACTCAGCCCACTACCATATACAGACATAATATATATATAATGAATGTATGTATAATATATTCATATATGTACATATACACACACGTACACATATACATATATCCCCTCCATGAGTAGCACAGACCTGTTCACATAATGGATGCTCAGTAATAGTTGCTGAAGGAGCAAATGGATAAACAGAATATGATCCCTGCCTTCTAAGAGTTACAGAAACTAAAACCAAAGGTAGACAGAGTTACAAAAAAGGCAAAGAGAGCCTTGCTTTGGTAAGGCTGCCAATCCTTCTAGAAGTTCTGCTGTTTTCAGGTCACTGCCAGCCTCCAAAGTTTCCCTGGAGAAAACACAATAGCCCTTTTACTTTCTAATCAGCAGGATCCCCTCCAGAATATTCTAGCATTTATAAGAAGCTTTCATTCACCATCATTTTCTCTCAGGAAATCCTAGCTCTCTACTGTTCACAACTTTTCATTATGAAACTGAGGGAGAGAGTTGGGGGTGGGAACCCTACTGTTTCCTTTTCCTCAACACCCACTATTTCTCCTGGGCTCTTTTGCCAAAAATGGCACTTCAGAAGATATAAGAGGGAATAAGAATTAATTATTGCCAAGATAACCACGGAGAATACCACCCATCTAGGCCACACACTCTCTAGAACACAAGCAGGAAATTTGCTTTTCATTTCTATTTGGTAAAGACAGATCTGCAAAGACACGGTGCAGCGTCTATGGATCACTTCATTATTTGGAAATGTCACTTTGACAGCAGCCACCCTGTCGGAGTGGCTGGGTCACCTGAAGGCCACGGAGAGGTGTAGTTCTTTCTCCCTCCCATGTCACACTTCGAAGGAAGGGCAGGGGCACAGAGAGGCAACACTGGTGCTGGAGCCCTGGTCGCAGACCGCCTCCCCGCCTCACCTCCTGTCACCAGGCAGCTCCAGATGGTAACCATTTCACGTTTTCCCAGTTAGGTTTGGAACTGAACCAGTGTCAGCATCTCCTCCCTGCCCCCACCGGTCTGTAACGGGATTGCTCGGGGTCAGCTGCTGACATTTGCTTCTCTCTGTGGCCCTCCCCAGCCCTAACTTTGGTGCCCAGGCTTTCAAACAAGGAGCTGTGGACACCCCATGCTGGGGCAGAGCACACAAATGCCACAGGAAGAGGACGGTGTACCCTGCTCTTTGTTATTAAAAATTGTTTTTCTGACTACGAAAGTTGAGAGTGTAAAATAAAAGTGTCCAAAAAATATAAAAGCAAAATAAAATCACTCATCATCCTACTATTCAGAAAAAACCACTATTACCATTTGATGTCATGCTTCCAGGCTTTTTTTCCCAGGCTTTTTAAATGCAACATATACTGTACATATTTTCTTTTGTTCTTTCTTTATCCTTGCAAAATTGGGATCATATAAACAATGGATCTTGGTGAATGTTCAAAAGAACCTTGCCCAGTTTATGAAGTGGTTTTAATCACTACAGCAAAAGTGAGATGTTAGACAAGGAAGGTGAGAACTCAGTCCGATGCAGGCTGGGATGATGCAGAAGGCAGAGCAAACAGGTACAGCCTGGCTTCTGAGCCCAGCAAACCTGGCGTATCCCACTGGGGCCCTCAACTTACTAGCCCTGTGACCTAGCAAGTTCCACAACCTTTCTAACCCATAGCTTCCTATCTAGTGTATTTGCAATGATTAGCTCCTGTCTAACAAATAGGTAAAAACATGAATAATGTTAGTACCCTTCTCTTTCTAAGTGACAATGTGGTGCCCAAAGAGACTTCTATCACTTCCTCTGGGTTAACATTTTATTCTTAAGAAATCAAGGTCAGTTCATAGGATAATTACTGATTATATTAGCCTACTCAGGCTGGCATCACAAAATGCCACAGGCTGGTGTGCCTTAAACAACAGCAATTAATTTCTCTCACTTCTGGAGGCTACGGGTCCAAGATGAAGGTGCTAGCTGACTTGGTTTCTGGTGAGAGCCCTCCTCCTAGCTTGTAGATGCCACCTTCTTGCTGTGTCCTCACCTGACAGGGAGAGAGAGAAAGAGTGAACTTTCTGATGTCTCTCCTCATAATGACATTAATCCTGTCGGATCAGGGCCCCACCTTCATGACCTCATTTAACCAGAATTACTTACTTATAGGAATTATTTCCAAATACAGTGACATTGGAAGTTAGGGCTTCAACATTTGAATTTAGTGTGTGGGAGAGACACAATTCAGTTCATAGCACTGATTAATAATACTTACAAAATGATAATTTACTCCTGTTGAGAAAAGCAATATGATGCTTTTAGCCTACAGCTGATTGAACACATAGAAAAAAAAAAAAAAAAAAAGAGGGCAAGATGAGTCCTTTCCATTGTAATGAGAGAAGCACAGTGATCTATTCCCTTGAGGAGACCAGCATTTTCTTCAAGGCCTTTGTCAATGCCCAAGGAAAAGCATAGTTGATTTCTATAGACTCCGAGAGGAATTCTTGAGGTGAAAGCTCACTGTCTTGGAGGCTTGTATTATAAGGAGTCTTCCTTATTTTAGATGAAGAAGAGATAAAAAGGATATTAACTTCTTTTTAGAAAGTAAAGGCAAATTTTCTCTTCACCCCCACCCCCTGTTTTGGAGTGATTTCCTCATCTTTCCTGTAGCTGGCTGGTAAGCGATGTTTCTGAGTAGGACAGGAATTCACTCTAACTCCAGAATGATGCATCTTGACTCACCCATTCATTTCTCCCACTCTTCCCTTCAGCCATGTAAACACTGGTCTGACTCGTTGCCCTCAAGCAGTCTCCTGAAATTCAAACCTCTGAGGGGCCGAATGTAATCATACCTACAGACTGTGAGGGAAGCTCTGGTTCCAGAATCCCACCTACCATTCCCTCTCCATTTTCTGCACAAAGAACCTGGGGTTGTTTAATTCCTGAGAAATGCCTCAGTCTTTTGAAGAGCAGAAGTGCCTCAGGCGGTGGGAATTGTGCTCTGATTTCTCGGTGGTTCCCGACTTCCAGATTTTGCAGACCAGGATAATATATTCTGGGGGATTATCAGAGAGTTATCAGTTGAGTACCTGCTGTCATTAAAGAGAAGGCATTTTAAATCAGGGAGAAGATATTCCTAAAATAAATGACAGTCTTTCCCACAAAAGACCTTTAGCAACCTTAAACTGGCATATGGTAAAGTACTACACTGAGCTTTCTCTTCTCATTTTGCCATAGGTTATAAAATATCACCAAGATGGCACCAATCCATGGAATAGACTGAAATCTTTGGCCTTTTACTCTGTTCTTCCTTTTTTCCCACAGCAGAGCTGGCTCTATTCCGCTCTGCCATTATCTTCTCACTTTATCTTCTTTCTGTCGTCTTCTCTATTTTGCCCCCAAATTTTGTTGGCTAACCCCACAGAAACAATGGGAGGTGGACAGATAATTGTGGTCAGAGTTGGCTGGCTGTCAGGTCTAGAGTGGGACAGCTATTCCTGCTTCTATGTAAACTCATCTCCAGCCCTGCAAGCCTCTGGCCTGAAATGATTTATGTAGAATAAATTTACTTCACCCACATTTCCAAGTTCCTGGAGAGTCTAAGCCCTTTGAGGACAGGAACTAGTGATATTTTATCTCTGTATCCTCTGGCTTAGCACAGTGTCTGGCCCAGAGTAGGGCCTCAATACTTTCCTGTCGAATTTATATATGCTGCATGATTATTCATTCATTCTCCTTGATTATTACTATTTTTTCTTGCTGATCCTGGACCTAGTTCAGCCAAAGAGACTTCAAAAGAATTGTGATTGAGACCCATCCCATCACCATTATACATTGCTATATTTTATTCTCAGAAACAACATCATCCAAGAGTGACAGGGCTTGGAATAAGAGGGAGCCAAGTACTGTTAAAAGTACAAATGCTGACCCATGTTTCCCCCTTTGCTGAGACTTCCTCCTGCCCTCTCTTCTGCAGTGGACTGATTCATGTGACATAACTGCATGTTCATAATGACCTCCACCTGTGCACTGGCTTGTATCACACAAGTAGTGGTCATTTTGAAAACTTCAATACCTTGGCACTTTATACTAATTTTTAAGTCTTTACTTAAATAAGCTCTATTTAGAGCTTAGTTAGTAAAATGAAAATGAAATAATTAAAAGGTCAATAAGGCCAAGGCAAAGTTTCACACTAATTGCCTAAAACTTTTATCTCTCTAAAGGTGGAGAATTTCAGAAAAGAGAGAAAATATAGGAGGCTCTGGATTCCAGAGGTCTTTTTAACCAACATTCCCACTGATGCACATGCTGAAACTAGATCAATCTCTTCACTTTCTTCAGCCAAATCATTGAATTGATGCAATCCAGGAGGGTTTATGAACTGTTGTTTTTGTTTTTGTTTTTTTAATTATTATTTTTATTTATTTATTTATTTATTTATTTATTTATTTATTTATTTTTTGGCTGTGTTGGGTCTTCATTTCTGTGCGAGGGCTTCCTCTAGTTGCGGCAAGCGGGGGCCACTCTTCATCGCGGTGCGCGGGCCTCTCACTATCTTGGCCTCTCTTGTTGCGGAGCACAGGCTCCAGAAGCGCAGGCTCAGTAGTTGTGGCTCACGGGCCTAGTTGCTCTGCGGCATGTGGGATCTTCCCAGACCAGGGCTCGAACCCGTGTCCCCTGCATTAGCAGGCAGACTCTCAACCACTGCGCCACCAGGGAAGCCCCCTGAACTGTTGTTTTAAGAGAGATCTGAAAGAAAAAAAGATTAACAACTCCACCTGATTTTTCCTTATCAACAATGTAATACCTAAACAGTAATGCCATCAGTCCCACTCTTACTAACTTAAGCAGAAATAAGACATTTTTGGAAGGAAATAAGGAGAACGCTTTAGGTCAAAGGGATGCTGAAGGACGAGGTTTGGGCAATGGTAGGAACCAAGGGAGCATAACTGAGACATGCTATTCCCAGACTTTGGGCAGAGCTGGGCTGCACCTGCCTCAGACAGTAGGTAAAAGCTTCCCAACCAGAGCAATCACCCCAATGTCTCCCTCATCTCCCCTTAACCCTGACTATGTGCATTGTGCTGTGTGTGTGTGTGTGTGTGTGTGTGTGTGTAAGGGAGAGAGAAAGAGCGAGAACAGACACATCCATTCAAGTAGAATTTTACAGCAAACGTACACGGACCATTAGCATGTGCTGTCATTCTGCCCCAAGCAAGCTTTTCATCTCAGATTTCACGCTGTTCTTTGTCACTCTCCAAGATACAGAGATAGGGCTCAGACCTCATTTAAACACCAGCAGTGGGACAACATCATCTCTAAGCACACCAACAGTGTAAGAGAGTCCATGGCCTTCCTTGGCCACCCACTGAGCTCTACTCACACCTGTACTGCCCAGATCCCAGAAAGAGCCTGAGCTTCCCTTGCCAGACTGGCCACTCTTTTATGATCCTTAATCATCAGCTACTGCGGACACAGAATGGGGCTGCCTGGAATCAGTGACTGGGCACCTCGTTGGCCCATCACAACAGAAATGTTTCCCAGTGTCGATACGCCTTTCCTGGACATAGGATGGCAGCCTTACAGCAGCAGGCATGAGAGAATCACTCAGACAATCTGAGTGAGAATGTGTAAAAACAAGTGCAAATATAGACAAGGTTCCAGGCCTTCAAGGTCAATAATGGCCCACAAATGGACAGTTATAGAGAGGAAAGGATGGCTGCTATGACAGTGGACAAAGAAGAAGCAGTAAATTTGGGCAAATATGGAAGAGCAGAGAAGCACTGGGTGTAGAAAAGTAAAAGACTTGGAATTGGGGCTTTATTCCCTGCCTCACAGCTCAAGCTGAGATCTCCAGGTTTCAGAATGAGGGAGTGTTGTGTTTGTTCCTGGTTGGCTGCCCTTGTCCATCATGACCTTGGCAGCAATCTAGACTGACGCCTATGTCTGGACAATCATGTCACCAACAAATCAGATCTCAGTGACACAGACCCACGTGGCAAAGAGACAATCAGTGCCTCTAAACTTTATCCATTGGGAGGTGGTGTGTAGGAAAACAAAAGCGAGTCTTTTGGCTTGCTGAAACCATCTGACACATTTCCCAGATTTTCAGGTCAATTCAGCTGAAATCTGAGCATCCAAGATTTGGGGTGCTGAGTTAAAAAAGGCTGGATATAAGATGATATAAGATGACTCATATGCCAGCTGAATCAACTATCAACTCTGTGATTTTCAACTAGATAATCCAAATGGTTTCTATAAACTTCTAATGGAATGGCTTCTGTTTTAAAACCTTTGGGCTGCCAAGTAATCTTACATTTGAAAAGAGCCTCTTAGGTTGCCGAATGCCAATTCGTCTCAAGACTCAACTTCTTAACACAGTTATTCCTCCTTCAGAATGTGAACATTGCTAAATGATTTTGTTGTAAATGTCACCTTATTTTATTTGGGGGTTATCCTAATTTATTAGCCCTGCATGATTCCTTTTATAAAGAACGAAATGTCATAACTACATAAAGGAGGCATTATAGCCCTTTTGACTGTCAGGCCATAACTTGAGAAGCAACTAGAAAATCGCAAGAGAAAGAAATGAAAGAGACAAAGATGAAATCAACTGGCCAGCGTAAGACTCCCTAGAATAGACTTTGGAGTGCTTTCTGCTGTGCCATCCGAAATGGCTCAAGAAATGGGATTTCCATCTTTCCTTTGAAATGCTTAGCAGCCCAATGGATCTAATGTTTAAACTCTTCCCTGCTGGAATTCTCCTGAGCCAATTTTTATCCAGATTCATCTAGGAATCTGTGCTAGATGAATGCAACTCTTTACCTCCTTAATATCTGCCTGTCCTTCAGATCTGTCCTTCAGTGCAGGGCTAGGTTGGGTTATTTTCTTATATGTGTCCATAGGGCCTTGTTCCTTTTTTTTGGAGCACATCTTTCAGTTTTCAATTACACATTTGTTATCTGGTCATTTGGTTAACATCTGTCTCTGCCCTTGGACTGTAAGCTCTGATTGCAGGAAAACTATCCATTTTGTTCACCACTTATATTAGTTTGCTAGGGCTGCTGTAACAAAGAACCTCAAACTGGTTGGCTTAAACAACAGGAATTTATTATCTCAGAGTTCTGGAGGCTGGAAGTCCAAAATCAAGGTGTTGGCAAGTTTGGTTCCTTCTGAGGGCTACGAGGGAAGAATCTGTCCCAGGCCTCTCCCCTTGGCTGGTTGATGACCATTTTTACATTCGCATGGTGTTCTCCCTGCCTCTTTACATTGCCTTCCCTCTGTGTGTATCCCTGTGTCCAAATTTCCCCTTTTTATAAAGAACCCAGTTATACTGGATTAGAGCCCATTCTAACAACCTCAGTTTCAGTTCATTACCTCCATAAGGATCCTATCTCCAAAGACAGTCACATTCTCAGGTACTCGGGGTTACTTCCAAGACTGAGTCATGAAAGACAGTGACTTCCATCCTGCTTGCTCTCTTTTGCTTTCTCACTTGTTGCTCTGATGGAATTCAGCGGCCATGATGATGTGCATGGCCCTTTGGAGACACCCACATGGCCAAGATTAGGAGTGGCCTTTGTCCAAAAGCCATCAAGGAACTGAGGCCCTCAGTTCAATAGCCACATGAGTGAGCCTGGAAGTGGATCGTGCTCCAGTCAAATCTTGGGAGCACTGGACCCACAGCCGCCAGCTTGACTGCAACTTTGTGAGAGATCCTGAGCTGGAGGACCCAGCTAAGCGATGCCTGGAGTCCTGACTCACAGAAATAGTGAGATAATATCATTATGGGTAATTCTTTCCACAACAAGAGATAATTAATATACCTGGCACATGTACTTTGTTCATTAGGTAGCACTACAAATTACTTGAGCTGGAATTTCACAGGATAATTTTTTTTTCACAATTTATTTTGATAGCAACTAGCTTAGGGAAGTGAGATATTGAAAAAGAAGATGTTGTTCCTCTGAAGTTAGCAGTCAAAAACCTTATCCTCGGGCTTCCCTGGTGGCGCAGTGGTTGAGAATCTGCCTGCCAATGCAGGAGACAGGGGTTTGAGGCCTGGTCTGGGAAGATCCCACATGCCGCAGAGCAACTAGGCCCGTGAGCCACAACTACTGAGCCTGCGCGTCTGGAGCCTGTGCTCCGCAACAAGAGAGGCCACGATAGTGAGAGGCCCGCGAACCGCGATGAAGAGTGGCCCCTGCTTGCAGCAACTAGAGAAAGCCCTTGCACAGAAACGAAGACCCAACACAGCCAAAAATAAATAAATAAATTAATTAATTAATTAAAAAAGTTGCATCCATCTCATGGATATTTGTTTAAAAAAAAAAACCTTATCCTCGTTTATTCCCTACCTCCATTAATATACTAACCATGTTGCTTGTCTACAACGTACTCTCTTCTTGGGTTTAGTTGCTCAAAGGACCCTCTACTGTCTGCTAAGAATTCAACTGTCTTTGTCATTTTCCCAAGCTTTAGAATTAAAGCCCTTGCAGATCAAGATGATGTCAGATTCACTAATTATTCTCCCTTATGTTCTGGCAGCATAATCTTTTTTTTTTTCTCTTCTTTTTAATTTGGCAGCTTTTGAGTAGTTCCCTGACCAGGTATCGAACCCGTGTCCCTGGTAGTGGAAGCACAGAGTCCTAATCACTGGACAGCCAGGGAATTCCCAGGGGCAGCATAATCTTTAATAGGTTGAATCATATGACATTGCCCATATTCAACTGTTTCTGCCCTACAAAGATGGTCATTTCATACTGTTCGACTTAACACCTCTCTGATATTGCTTCCTGCTCTATGTTGTCATTCTTTTTCACGTGCCAATCTCCTCTAGACACTGGCAACTCTAGGAGAAGTAACAGTGATTTGTTCATGTTTGAATTCCTGACACCTGGCCCAGTGGCTGCCATGTGGCAGACATCAATAAACATCATCAGAAGTGAATTGTTGGGCTTCCCTGGTGGCGCAGTGGTTGAGAATCTGCCTGCCAATTCAGGGGACACAGGTTCGAGTCCTGGTCTGGGAAGATCCCACATGCCGCAGAGCAACTGGGCCCATGAGCCACAACTACTGAGCCTGCGTGTCTGGAGCCTGTGCTCCGCAACAAGAGAGGCCACGATAGTGAGAGGCTCGCGCACCGCGATGAAGAGTGGCCCCCACTCGCCGCAGCTAGAGAAAGCCCTCGCACAGAAACGAAGACCCAACACAGCCATAAATAAATAAATAAATAAATAAATTTATTAAAAAAAAAAAAGAGAGACACTCTGAAGATTTTCCAAAAAAAAAAAAAAGAAGTGAATTGTTGATTGGCTTACATTGCCTTGCAAAGCAATTAATTATTCATCAATTCAATATATATTTCCAAAGAACCTATGTGTCAGGACTGGGCGAGGTGCCAAAGTTACAAAGATGAATCTGTATTCTTGACCCTGAAGTGTCCACCATCTAATAGTAGAGAGACAGATAAACAGAAAATTATAATTCAATATACGAAGATCTTAAATATATGTATTAACAGTGATAAAAGTCATAAACAGAGCTAATTGTATTTCAAGTAGAAAAAATTTCCTAAAGGAAGTACATTCCGGCATGATGGAACCCCTGTGTCCCCCAGTAGCCAGCTCAATAAGATGCTCTTTAATGTACTAAAAACCATTTCATTGTATGCTTTAAGTGGGTGAATAGTATGGTATTCACTTAAGAATATAAGAAAAATAAACTTTCCTGTATATGTTCCAATTATATCTCAATAAAGCTATTACCAAAAGAAAAGAAAACAAAACAAACAAAATCTATTTATGGGTTTTCCCTGTCTCATACTCCTGCTTCCTGGGATAACCTTCCAAATAAACTACCTGTATCCAAGTCCTTGTTGGGTTCTGTTTTAGGAAAAACCGAACTAGGACAGGCCCCAAGTAATTCCTCACTAAATCACATTTTTTAGTTCCTCCATTGAGTGATGCTACAAAAACAGGCTTATGGCAGCTTCTGCAGTGGAAATATTGCCAAGAAATATGTTCACCTCACCCTTTGATGTCTACCAGGTGAAGTCCCACATTAATGTCCCTCAAGTTGGGGGCTCCAAAACTGCCTCTGTACCACTAAGGAGTTTTCCCTCTTTGCTTCAGCCACTAGGAAGCATCATCCAATCTATGGCTTGCTAATGCAATTAAGTAGGACGTTATGGCATGTAGATCTGGGTTGTATTTTTATCTTTCAGTCTTGACGTTGTATTCAATTTTATTTTTTCTTCAATCCTGATTTTTTAATTGTGTTTAATCATTTTATCCTATGTATGTCTCATAATTAGCCTCAAATCTTTTATGGAAAAATGGGCATGGTTAAATTAAATAATGTTACTTTTGTCATACCCTTTAATAAACTGCTCAGTTCTTCAAAAAATATCAGAATTATAAATTTCTAAATTATGAGTAATGCACGTTTGTTGTTGAAAAGATGGTGAATATAGAAAAGTAGAGAAAAAAAGATTTTCCATAATCTCACCAGCCAGATATAAACCAAAATGTAACAGTGATTATGTACTTCTAATATTTTTCCTATACATATACTATTTACCAAAATTATTTAATTCATTTCATTCCCTGCCTTTTTTACTTAACATTGTATTAAAAAATATTCCTATGTCTCTAAAAAGTTTTCAAAAGTGATTTTTATGTCTGCAGAATATGTATGTCATAATTTATTTAACCATTTTCTTATATTGGGAATTTTGTTCCCAATATAATAATTTTGTTCCCAAAGTTTTCATTCTTAAAATGATGTGATGAAAATCCTTGTATATATACATTTATGTATGTTACTGATTATGTCCTTAGGATAAATTATTAAAAGAAGCATTACTGAATTACAGTGTACTAATAATTTTATCTAAAAACCCATAACAGGGCTTCCCTGGTGGTGCAGTGGTTGAGAATCCGCCTGCCAATGCAGGGAACACGGGTTCGAGCCCTGGTCTGGGAAGATCCCACATGCCACAGAGCAACTAAGTCCGTGCACCACAACTACTGAGCCTGTGCTCTAGAGCCCGTGCTCCACAACGAGAGAAGCCACCACAATGAGAAGCCCACGCACTGCAACGAAGAGTAGCCCCCGCTCACCACAACTAGAGAAAGACCGCACGCAGCAACGAAGACCCAACACAGCCAAAAATAAATAAATAAAATAAACAAATTTAAAAACCCATAACAATTTATATTCTTATTGGCAATGTAGGAGTATGTCCATTTCCCAACCTCTCACCAACAGTGGGTTCCATCTTTTTAAAAAATGTCAACCTGATAATGTACTGCTCGAGATTAAAGAGCCAGCTAAAGAGAGTGGACACATCTGCAAGTCACTTTGTTTCTCTTAAAGCAACACCTCCCCATTAACTCTTCAACTTCTACCCAAAAGCAAAGATATTCTATTGAATAAATAAGTATTGACCATCTACTTGTGTAAACAAGGTCCTCAATTCTCAGTTCCTTCAGTCAATATCAGCTTGATGAAGTTTCTTGGCTCACGTAAGATGTAAGACTTTGCCATGTGCCTGGGAAGCTCAGCATTACAAATACAACCAACAAAAGTAAAATCCACAGCTACACGTTTTGGTGCAATGCCACCATTTGTCAGACACTGTTATAAATTGATGTCTTTGAGAGTTTTAGAAGTGTGCACTGTTGCTGGGAGGTGGGACATACAGATAGTTCCCCTGGAGGGTCAATTTTGAAATGAATTCCAACGACAAGGTTACCACTCCAGCTAGATTCTCCTCCCAGGACAGTGACTCCAAGGGAATTCCCATAGTCCATATACAGCTGCCACTCGTGGTGGGTGAGAAGGTGAGATGAACACAGATCTCTTTCTTTGAGGTCTGTGTCACTTGGAAAATAATTAACTTTAGCAGGTGGTTTTGACATCTTTGAGATCTTGGCTTTAAGGTGACCCACAAAAGGAAAATTTCAGTTGAATTAAGTTGTTGCAGAAATAAGAATGGCCCACCACCACCCCTACCGCCAACTGGGGCAATCAAGTGACTATCAGGCAAGGCTTCATTTGGAAATGCAGATCACATTCTGTACCAACTGTTCTTGGCCAAGAGGTAAGAGGTAGTGGGGAGGGGTTGGCCTTCGGGCTGAATCTCATCGCCTTTCTCTTCTCAGAGATGCATCGTGCAAGTCCATTTTATTTTTCTTATATGCTCCAAATTTTGGTCTCTCCCATAAGGAGGAAAGATAAGGACCAGGTCAGATTTCCTGCCTAGAGGTGATGGTTTTTGCTCTTACACAGGCTATCCCATGCACTGGCAGACATGGAATCCACTCTGCTCCGATACCCTGAATCCCAGAGTCCTCTCTCCTTACGCCTGCACTCCAGGAACTGGTTTCCTCAGTCAAATTTCCCCCACTTTTCCCCCACTGCATGAGAGCTCATGTGCGTGGGCACACACACACGCACACAGACACACACATGCACATATACACACACACACACAGTAATGTGCCCAGCAGTTCCTTTTTGCATGCCCTTTTGCTTAGAGACTTCTTGTACAGTTTTCCTGAAATTCAGTTCATTTTTCATTCCTATTTCTTCTATTTTTTTTTTTTAGCATCGTTATAATGAGGGGGACTAAAGCAATTCAACAGATGCTTCACCATTCCTTTGGTTTGTGTATTATATCCTTCAAAAATGAAGAAAATTCACATTACTCAATGTCTACCCATGATATAAATAAATGTTTTATATGTAGCAGAGGGTAATCGCCATGCTCCAAGTTAAATTAACTCATTTTAAAACTTTATAGGAGATATTTTGATTTTTTTATATTCCCGAGAGAGAGATTAGGGAAATAAAAATCTCCGCCCTTCTACCAAGTAGAAAAAAATAGCACATTTTGGCACAATTTGGGATCAGAGAAAGGGCAAAAAAAAATGTAAGTTAACAAACATATAGCCATATATTTTCATATCCCACCTTGTTTCCAAAAGGATTTATCATGGAGGAGAAGAAAATACACCAAGATTGTGGCAATTTTCACCTCAATTCACTGGAGCCAAAAGGAAAAACCCAAGCCTGCATTTGGATTTGTGTTCTTAGGACTTTATCTCAACCGTTCCCCAAGATTATGAGCAGAAGTTGAAGGAAACTTAAGAAAGAAAGCAACCAAGTTAAGAATTTGTATGTTAAAGCTAATTTATTTTTGGCTTGGGATTCACTATAGAGCAAAATAACTTCCTCTTGATTCCCTCAAGGTTTGCCCACGAAGCAGCATGTGCTCCACTCTGGGAAGGAAGGAACATGTACTCTGTAGCATGTTTTTCACATCATGAAACAGGCAGACTTTAGAGCAGGAACCTCAAACAGCCCACAAAACCGAGTGAGGCTGTGAGTCAAGAGGAGTCCTGAGTCAATAGCAGAGAGGCTGCCCTAGCCTGGGCTGGTCCCACCAGTAGGTGTTACTTTAGCCATTAATCCAGGGCTCTCCATGTATGGAGGACGGTCCCTTCCTGCCAAGAAACACACAACAAAACTCCAAACCAAACTGAAATCTGCCAGCCTGCAAGGCTCCTCTGAAGGCAGAGTTGGGCCCCTAAGACAGGATGCAGAGCTTGCCTGAGAGGGCTGACAGCAGCCCTGCCGAACAGGGGCAGAATGGACAGCCTCCTGGCTGCCATTGCAGGCCACTTCACTTCATCATTCAAAGTGGCTTGTGGCATTGGGATTAGTATGATTTAATGCAGTCACAACAATAACCATCCTCACCTACTGTCTGAGGCCATGAGAGCCCATCCAGCATTGTTTATTAGCTTTGGCTTCATTCACCATGATTAAGTTCTTTTCAAGCAAGCTTTCCCTGTCCTCTCTTGGTTTTACTTCTTTCCAAAGGAGCTCTACACTCTAGCTTGATGACCCAAATTCCCCTAGTTTCCCTACATAAAGCATGTGCTTTATGAGTTCAAAGGCATCAGAAGCAAACGGAAACTTCCCTACTGACCAGCAGAGACCTCTGTGTTGAAAATGAGTCTGAGGGTCTGATTCCTGCACAGATTTGTCACTTTCTTGTACTTCTCTAGCCTACGTTACAGCAAAAGGTCCTCCTGGCCAGCAGGGGGAGATGCAATCTATCACTGTTAGGACAATTGGCTTGTGGATTGTTGGTAAGTTGCTTTCTGGTTTTTGGACTCGGATTTATAACTCTGACTTCATCTTCTTCCCTTTCTCACTCTCCTTCTTGTCTTTCTTGGGGTTAGAAACAAAAAGTGAAACTGTCCTCAGAGATCATTTAATCCTGCGATAGACAAGCTTTTTCTGCAAAGGGTCAGACAGTAAGTATTTTATGCTTAGCAGGTTATACAGTCTTTTTTGCAACTAAGCTCTGCTGTTGTAGCTGAAAAACCAGCATATGTAAACAATTGGTTTGGCTGTGTTCTAGGAAAGCTATATTTACAAAAACTAGCAGTAAGCAGGACCTGCCTGAAGGAGGCAGGGACTCCTTATCAACTAATGTCCTCATTTTCTTTTCTTTTCTTTTTTTTTTTTTTTTAATCTAAAAAGCGAACAGAATCCCAGAAAGTTTAACTGAGAGGTGGAGGAGGAATCGAGGTTTCCAGGTCCCCTTTCTAGAACTCTTTATTTTCTGCACTATTTCCTGCAGTGGGAGTTTACCCCAAAGGCCTGAAAGCATCTCTTAGCTGTGATTGGCTAAGATCTATCAAACAGCCACTGGCTAAAAGCACTTTATTACTTATCGACGCAAAATAGTGTAGAAACATGATGCTATAAATACTTGCTTCCTTGATTCTGGCCCATGGTTGGTTCAGCCACTGACTTCATGGTAGGAAAAATCAGTTCGGGGTCTAATTCCTGTACAGATCTGTTAACTTTCTTGTAGTCCATGAGCCCATACTACAACTTCAACTGTGATCATCAGTTCCTCATTTATTCCCCCAAATTTTACACCTGGTCACAAGAGGACAAATTGAGAGAGCATGGGATAAATCCAACTCCCCATCACTGGAAAATAATGGAAAGAACATGCTGACCTTTCAAATAGCTTTGAAAATAAATTAAATTGCCCCATTGTTGGATGAGTACCATTGTTTTGGCATAGATAAAACACTCTTTGGGAGGTACCATGATGAAGCAGAAATAATCTCTGTTGTCAAATCCTTGTTGTGTTGAGTTGTGTGTGTTGAACCAGTTAACCTCTCAGAGACTCAGTTTCCAGACATGAACAGTGGAAAGAATGAGATTTTTCCCTAGAAAGAGCCCTTGTTCAGATTATACATAGGGCAACCATGTAATTTATTGTCTAAACCAGGAAACTTCTGAAAGTGAGAAGGAGTTTCATGGTTAATTACGCTAAACCCATAGGTAAAATCTGGGACTGGGTGTATGGCTACCTGAGTTATGCAACATAGATACTTGACAAATCTTAGTTTCCTTTCTCTTCCTTTTTCTCAAGAATTCAAGCAAGTCTACATTAATATCCTTCTCTTCCATTTGTAAATGTGATGTCAAGCACTCCGATTGACTAGTAAAGCCTCCATTTACCCTATGGAGCACTTCCTCTTTCCTAATACTACAGAAAACCACAGCTATGTGATTCTACTCACTCTGCCTTGCGTGTTCACACTGCCCTTCCAACCTTGCTGTGACACCAACAGGGCCTGGGATGGGGGTGAGAGGGCAAATGGAGATGGCATTCACTATTCTGCCAAAAGCACAGATGGTCATTTGAAACAACAACATTCCTATTTGGGAAGGAGAAACGTTGTGCTGTGAATACGACGCTTATGAAAGCACCAGAACTGAACGCCTTGGATGTGGCAGAGGGCCACGTGAGGGTTTCTGATCGGTTCCACCCGTGTACACTACATGAACTCACTTAGAAATAATAAAGCCTCTATGCTCTCTCAGTCTTGTATTTGTCTTAAACTCAGGCCCACCAAATTGTGCCAAATTATGTGTTGTTCAACTTGCACTGCCCCGAGAACACTAAGCTCATTTTGTGAGTTAACTGTGCCGTATTTATAAGATTTCAGCATTACAACCAGGAGTTATCGACAGAGAAAGGGAAATAAACAGATAATTTTTTAAAAGTCGAAACTACAGCCATTTTTCCCTTCAAGCTTGAATCAAGGTTAAATTCGTTCAAGTCCCTAGGTGACATTTACACATATGTACACATGGGCAGACTCATATTATACAGTGCTCTGTGTATGAGAACATGTAAATAAAGAGGATTAAGATAAACATCATGCATTGCATTTCTGAATTTTGCGTCTATTTTAAGACAGGACATTTTGGGTGAACTTCTCTTTCACTTTATAGAGCATCTTTTTTTCTACATGAAAATGTGATTTATTCATTTCTATTTCAAGCTAGCTATTTTTTCCAGGCTAATAATGATAATACTAATAAATTCTTTTGAAATATTACATTTCCAATATTTTTTAAAAGTTTCTTCCCCTTCTCCCTCCACCCTGCCAATCCCCTCCACAGTCAGGCAGTAAGGCACACGCAGTGGATGGGAGTTTGGAAGGTAGGTTCAAATCTCAGTTCTTCCACTTTCTACAATATGACATTGATCAAGTTACTTGACCCCTCTAAGCCTTGGTTTCCTCATCCAAAAATGGGACTAATGAGAGTTCCTACCTCACAGAATTTCTGTAAGGATTAAATACATGCAAAGTGCTTAGCAATTTGGTGGGCACATGGGAAGCGTCCAGAAACGTTGGCTCTTACTCCAGCCCCTAACAATTCAGCATAGCTACTTCCTCCTCTGCAAATCCCCTCTTTTCTCCCCTTCTGTGGCAACTGGAGATCACGGCTTCCTGGCTGCACCCCTGGATTCCAGCAGTCTGGTCTCCTGTCTGGTTTCCATGTCACCTATCTCATCCTACCTGCCAGTCTGTCCTGTGAACACCTATCCAATGTTTTTCTAAACTAGCGTCCTCATTCACATCAGAGGCTCCCTGTTTCTAGGGGATAAAATCCAAACTCCCAAAATGTGACAAGTTTGCTCTGATCTCCTTTTCCAGTCTTACCTTGAACCCCAAATATGAATTACTAAATACCTCCCTACCCCAACAAGAACCACGCCCTTCTCTCCTGCACACCTTTCCTTCTCCAAGGGCCATCTTATCCCCTCCTCTTCAAAGTCTTGTCTGCCTTCTCCATCCTCACCGTCTCATCCCTGCAGTGAATCCACTCCACTCATTGTTGCCAGAGCTCCTTTGGCACTTAGTTATAAACTGTCTTGTGACAGCTCAATGGACTTTTGGGGAGCAAAGAATATATTTTATTTTATTATTATTTTTTAAATTGATTAATTAATTTATTTTTGGCTGCATTGGGTCTTCCTTGCTGAGCTCGGGCTTTCTCTAGTTGTGGCGAGCAGAGGCTACTCTTCGTTGTGGTTCGTGGGCTTCTCATTGCGGTGGCTTCTCTTTGTTGCGGTGCCTGGGCTTCAGTAGTTGTGGCACGCGGGCTTAGTTGCTCCGCGGCATGTGGGATCTTCCCGGACCAGGGCTCGAACCCGTGTGCCCTGCATTGGCAGGTGATTCTTAACCACTGCGCCACCAGGGAAGTCCCCAAAGAATATATTTTAGATTGTTCTAGATTTCTGTCACTTCCACATAGGAGATGCTCAATAAAAAACTTCTTGCATGAATGAATAAATTAAGAGAAATGAAAATATAGACTATAAGAGGTCAACATTTTACAATCTAAAAATCACACACTGTGATAAAGACCAAAGGCCCTAATTTATAATGACTGCAATAGACTTTTCTACCCTGGAAATGTATAACACGCTATCACTCGTAAAAATGATGTTGAGAGATATGATTGACATTCCTTCTTGTGGATGAATATTCCAGAGAATTTGGCCAAATCAAAAATAAATGCAAAAAAATCCTATGTTTAACTCTTACATTAGTCCCATCTTAGGGGCAAAATCGCCTGAGATCAACCTACTTTTTACTAAAGTTCCAGGGAACAAAGTCATTTAAATGATTATCTAACATATATACACCAACACATCAAATACAGTAAGTCAGAGATTCAAAGAGATCTTTATTTTCTAAATATATGTAGTATACCTCCAAGTCCCCTTTAAGCCAATATTTGTCACAAAGGCAAGAGAATTTGCTCGGTGCATGGAGAAACTTGATAATGTCTCAACATTGTCTGAATGTCTGAGACATGTGCTACCCATCAGACCCCAAAAATGTAAAAATGCATCTGTTTTTACTCAGAGCCCACTTTTACATCTTTATGAAGTGAGCAAAACCGAAAAGTCACCAGGAATAAAAAGATGGTTGTAACATACGCAGTACTAATCGCTTAATCCTCTCTCTAGTGCCCAGGCTGTCAGGGCCAAGGACGATAATACCGACGCTAATACACGCTGTCTGCAGGAGCTGTCACTGCCGCCCATGTCCCTGAGTTCTATTTGTCAATAACAGAGGGATTACAGAGAGACAAACTACATAACTGAGTAAAGTTCGTGTCCAACATGGATCCAGTTTCCTTGTTTGTCAGTGAGTGCTGATGGATCCAGGAGGACGGTGATGACACCAGCTGAGCTCTCAGCAGGCAGATGCAGTGGAATTTCTGTTCCAACACAAAGTAACAGGCAGAAGAGGCCAGAAAGAACAATTCGGTGACCTGATCTCCAAAACAGCGAGACTCGCTTAACTCACACTTCACCAAAAAAGTGCCAGTACAGCTGAAATCCCACAGAAGAAAGTGTTGGCTTTTAAAATACCTGGGTGCTTGGAAATCCAAAATCAAAGACCACCTGTATGGCTGTTTGAGTAGAGCAATCACATCCCTTGCGTAGGCCTCCCCTCGGCTCTGCATGAAAAGCAGTAGGAAGATCAACTGCTCAGGGATGTAGCGAAACTAAAGGAAGAAAAGTAATTGAATGCCCCTCATACGGGTCCTGCAGCTCCCGGAGATGGCTTGCAAGGTGAGGAAGCACTGTGGAGTGGCCCTGAACTGACTGCAGAATTGCACGACTCTCTTTCTGCATTGGCAGGGGGATGCCCAGCTTAGGTGTGTCGCCAAACTTAGCTCATCTTATTTAAAGACCATTGTATAGAACACCAGTTCTCCTCCACCACGCCTTCCCAAAGACCTCAATTCCAATCCAGCTGGCATTCGAAGAGAGACTGGATTAGGTCAAGTAGCCAGTCTTCATTAGAGCAAAGGCCGATAATGTCTAGAAGAATAACAGGGAGGCAATGAAAGGAAAAACTCCTCTCACTTAACCAGCTTTATGACTTTAGCTGTTTCACCTGAGCCTCCCTTGCCTCACCTGGAAAGTGGGATCATCATGCCCACCACCACAGTCCAGCGCTGAGGCTGAAGTAGATGATTTATGTTAAAAGTACCTGGCGTTGTTTCTAGAACTATATAGCCACTCAAGAATATGTTATTAGCGTCCTCTTCCTGAACACAAAAAATTCCAGAACATGAAATGTTTAGGGACAGTTTCCAATTCAGTGAGGCCACAGCGGGTGGTCTCAGACTCTACCAGATCCTTGGAGTATAAGAAGGAGGAGGACAATCCCATGGAAAGAAATAGTCCAGCAATAGCTTCACAGCTGGCTCTGACAAACAGGGGCCTGACTTTCCACATCCTCCTCCAGGATACGGTGTAGCTTTAGCAGGACGCAGGAGGCCATAGCCACAGTTCTTTATGCCTCAATAGATAATTGAATACACAAAGGTTGAACTTCGGGTGTTCTCAGCCTATCACAGAAAGTGCCCAGTCAGATTTTCTAGACCGTTTTTTCCCTTACGTAACAGAAAAACAGGTGCTGGGAGGAACGGGCTCAGGGCAAATCCAGCTTAGGGAAGGGACAGATAGATTGGGGAAATTTCATCAACACATTAACAAAACTGAAGCTTACATTTCCCCAAAGTTTGCTTTCCATCACACTGTTCCATTTTCAATGTGATGGAAAGTACCACATAAGTTTCTTACTAAACGCAGTGCATGTGTTCCAAACCTCTGAGGACAATTCCAGGCAGGAAGGTGGTAAAAGGAAGGGCCCGGGGCAAGCCTTTGTCCCTGTGAGTACCAGGAATAACAAGCCAGACATTCAGACTTCAGTGCCTCTGCTTCTCTAGCTTGCCTGATGGTCTCTGAAGACTGTCTTCCTTAAGCCCCTGATGAGGTTAAGACACAATGTCATGTGAAGAGAGATTGTGAGAGGCCAGCACCCAGAAGTTAGATGAGTCCCAGATGGTTTATGCTCCTCTGCTAGGGTTCCCATGAAAACCTGTGCTGGGCACAGATGCTGAACCGAGGGTGAGTTATTCTTATTATCTTACGTAATTCCATGCTTCATCTCTTACTAGTCTTTTCTGGCTCCACACAATCCAGAGCCACACTGACCTCCTTTGATATTCCTTCAAAATGAGTGCATGCTCCAACCTCAGGACCTTTGCACCAACTGTTTTCTCTGCTCAGAACAGTCTTCTGCAGATGAACTGCCTGGCTTGTTCTTCACTTCATTGAGGTCTCTGCTCACATGTCAGCTTACTGGAGAGACCTTTCCTGACCACTGCATCTCAAGTAGCACCATGAGGCCCCACACACATCCCACCATCACTGTCACTCCTTACATTTCACCCCACTTAGTTTTCGTTCCCAGCACTTACTACCCCTGATATGTTATGTATTCATTTGTGTTTTATTTATTGTCTGTCTCTCTCACTGGTATGTAAGTTCCATGAAAATGGAGGCTTTGCTTGTTTTATCGCTGTAGCCCCAGTTACTACATTGCACTTGGTACTTAGTATGTGCTCAATAAATGTCTGCTGAATAAATAAAAGAACAGTATTCCTCATATCACAGAATGTAGAGCTGTAGGGGGCCTTATAAACGATCTGGTTTCCTCCTTTTGTTTATAGATCAGGAGATTGAGTCTATTGAAGGGAAATAACTTACCTGAGAGCCCATAGCTAGTATTGAACAACATAAGAGGCCAGAGGGGTGATCAGCATGAAAAAGCAAACTGGTCTAGTGTGGAGAAAAATGTGGATCTGGCCAAAAGGCAAAAGACAAAAGCAGGAAAGCGCAAAAAGAATAAGGGATGGTGGGGAGGAGGGAGATGTGAAGGGAGGGAGGGAGGAAGAAGAAGGAAGGAGGGAAGGAGGAAGGAAAGGGAATAAGGAAGGAAAGGAGGGAAGGAGGGAGGAAGGAAATATACAGATTTTACTTGCTGAAAAAGATAGTCTAGAGTCCAACATGTTTAGATGGGGCTGAATTAGTACTGAATATGCATAAGCACTTTCCATCAACATCTTTTGCAAGCAGACAGACAAAACTTAGGAATGGCCCCTGAGAGGTCCAGTTCTCCATTCATCACTGTGGTGCAGTGAGGATATTCTAACTGCTGGGGTTTATCTAAAGAACAATTATTGTTTTGGTTCAAATCTCCCACCTGCAGGCCAAACTCCACTCATCTTAGACCGAGAAGGGGAAAGGGGGAGGAAAGAGATATTTACTGAACTAGGCACTCTGCCAGGGGCTTTCAAGTATCTCAGTTAAGTTTCATAACATCTTTGCAGATGAGCCACTTTACAGATGAGAAAACTACATCTCAGAGGACTGAGTGAATGGCTCAAAATCTCATAGCTGATCAGTGGCAAAGCCAGGACACTAACTCGGGTCACTGCAGCTCCAAAGCTTTTCACTCTGTTCGGCTCTTCTCTGTAATTTGTAAAGAATTTCAGAAAAGAAAACTTCCCCATGTGCGTTTTCACCTAGCGATTTTATAGTCACCCTAAGGCAAGGCGGGATGGATGTTTAGTCCCCAGAGTGAATCTGGGTTCCTCAGTTTTCACAGATAGGTCTGATTCCACCATCCAATCACTGGACTGCTAAAGTATTCCAATTTGGCAACGCAGAAGACGTGCTTTGGCTTTGGGGAGAAATCCATCAGTATCCCCCAGAGCCACCTAAATAAACATGCAATCTAAGTAGAAAGCACAGTGTGTTCGCTATGTCACTGTGGCTTTGGAACTCCCAGCCTGGCACTAGGGTGATCCACTGTTCCGTTTGCTGAGGACAGAGGAGCATCCGGGGATGTGGGATTTTTAGTCCCCCAAACTGAGAAAATTCTGGGCAAGCTGGAAAAGTTGGTCACTCTACCTAGCGCCTCCACTTCCAACCAGACTGTCCCTCTTAACCCCCTGCCCAATGAAAAAATTCTGAGGCCACTATTGTACTTATACAACCTCAAACTGTCTTCTACCCAATTTTTTATTGAAACTCCATTGATAAAAATGTCATTTATAGGAGATACATTAAAAGATATGCATTTTATCCATTTTTTTTTTCAATTTTAGATTTTAATTCTGGATTTGTTGGAGCTCCAGAAATATGTACCCATGAACCACCTTCTTTTAGCCCCTTTGCAGAATTCCTTTCAGTGGACTGTGCTTTGGTATTTTGCCTCCATTGTAATATTGAAGATACCTTAAGAATTCTATTGAATGTAATGGGCAGAGGGGAGTGATGAGGAAAATGGTTGATCCAGTGTCATCCTCAATCTTTTAGAGAAATTTATTTCCAATTCTAAGTGCCAGGGAAATCTCTGTGCCCCTTGAGAAACTGTATTTTCCATAGTTTTTTCTTTATGAGAATTAGTATCGTATACCTGATCTTATTTTTCTTTTTACTTTGACCCGCCAGGAAATCAGAGCCAAATTTTTTGCTCAGTATTAAAAATTGTATAGGACTCTTTTGTCTGTATATTCACCTTTAACTTCCTGCATTTCCCAGATCTTAATTTTTATGTAATACGATGAGGTGATAAATGAAAATGTGATCATTTGCCACATTTTATTATATTTGCAGTTTCTCCTTACAAACAACCCAGCAAAGTGGATATTATTGGGGGGATTTAAAGTTCATGTTGGAATCTGTCAGACAAAGGAAAACTTTGGTTCAGCATTGGAATGGGAATTTAAGATATGAGGCAGCTGAACAAACATAGCAACGATTGGTTCAAAATTTTCTAATTTATTCCAACATTTGTCAACACCCTCTATATGCTACCTAGGAAGACAGAGAGGGCCCAGCTGAAAATTTCTTTGTTCCTATCCCTAATTCACTTTCTTTGCATGATCTCAGGTTGAAGTGGGAAAAAGCTTGGTTCCTATTGACCATAATGGAGGACAAATAACTAGCTTTAGGCCATCTAGCTCTATGTTCTCAAGTCATCTTAGGGGCAGCCTGTGCAGAGCAGGTAATGGTTTTGGAGTGGAAATCTCAGTCCCAAGATTTATCACCAGTGTGACCCTGGGTTTGTCATCTAACAATTTGCATCTCCATTTTATCATTGGTAAAGTAGGAGTAATAATATCCACATTACAGTGATATTATAAGGACTAACTGAAATCACGTGTGTTAAAAGCATCTCCCCCCCATCCCCACTCCCACCACCAGCACAGTGTCTGGCATTTGTAGTGAGAACCTCCCACCCCCAGAAAAAAAGGTCTGAGCTGTTACTATAGAAAAGTCAGTCCTCAAACTGACAGGGATCACACTGTCCCTGGCAGTGACTGGAGATTTATCATAACTCTGGCAGCGTCGCCTAATATAATTTTGGCCACTTCTGCTCATTTGTTAAAGGATACTACACAGGCCCAAAGCAGAAGCCCCACATTAAAGCGGTTATATAGTGGGTCACTGGGGTCTTTTTCCCTAGGCAACAGTGAAACTGAATTAAACAAGCACTCCACCAGGGCAAACCACAGGCAAGGAACATTAGAACTTTGCAAAAATAATAAGCTCTTAAAGAGACACACTGCTACATAGGCCAAACTTTGGGGCTTCTTGCTTTTTGCACGTGCTGAGCTGGCTGGAGCCAACACAGTAAAGCAGAAGTGCTCTGCGCAGGCCTGTGGGTGTTCATCCTTGGGGTCCCTGAGAGCCAGCCTTTGAGAAGTCGCAGATCCCACTCCAATTTTGTTAGCTAAGGACACATTGTCTTGTTCGGTCCCTCTTGCCTCTTGCTCGCTTCCTCCCCATCTCCACTCAGCATCCCACCCTGCCTGAATTCGATGTTCTGT
The DNA here is from genome assembly GCF_009873245.2 of Balaenoptera musculus. NCBI lineage: Eukaryota > Metazoa > Chordata > Mammalia > Artiodactyla > Balaenopteridae > Balaenoptera > Balaenoptera musculus. The sequence goes on from NC_045793.1 coordinate 44,367,713, forward strand.
GAGCTTCCCCACCCACTGCTCTCTCTACAAATTCAAGTGCTCGAATGCGCCGAATAAACAGAACTGATTACACATTTCACCCCAGTCTTTGGATCACAAAGTCCCATCACCAGAAACAGAGAGCCCAACAGGGTCAAGGCTCCCAATCTCCAGCTGGAGGCATCAAACACTTCTGAGATGCTCCGTGGACTGGCGATTCAAAGAGGAAAGGGATAGTGCCGGTGAACAGAGTGGCAGAGCACCGCGCGATAAGTTCTGTTCCAGGAGTGACTTGAATATGTGGAGTATTCAAAGCACAAATTCTTGGAGCTGACTCTTAGAGGCCATCTGGGCCAACCTTTGTCTGGTGTGCGACTCCATCTAGATGTATGAATCTCCGTTCACTAACAGAGAAATGAAACCCACCCAAGGCAGTCCACACCCCCTTTAGAACAATTATAGTGTATAAACTGGTCTTCACTGTCACACAATTTCTTTTTCATCTTGAAACTCTTTACGTATTAATGAGCACCTGCTGTGAAGTCAGGTACTGGGCAAAGGGGGTGCAGTGGAGGGCTGAGGAGCTAGAGATGTGTCCCCGCAGGGCTTTCTCTAGTTGTGTGGAGCAGGGGCTACTCCGTTGCGGTGCATGGGCTTCTCATTGCGGTGGCTTCTCCTGTTGCAGAGCACAGGCTCTAGACGCGCGGGCTTCAGTAGTTGTGGCTCGCAGGATCTAGAGCGTAGGCTCAGTAGTTGTGGCGCCCGGGCCCAGTTGCTCCGTGGCATGTGGGATCTTCCCGGAGCAGGGCTTGAACCCGTGTCCCCTGCACTGGCAGGCAGACCCCCCAACCACTGCGCCACCAGGGAAGCCCGAGAAACATGTTTTTTAAAACTGGAGAAAAAGCAATCCACGTTATAAAATGTGAAAACACTTGGCTGAATTGAGTTCTACTGTTGGGAAGAAGGCAGAACTTGTAAGCCATGAACTTGGATATTTAGCTGAAGGATTTTTCAAGCCAAGTCTGGAAGATGCAGCCTGGTCTCTTCTTGGTGCTTATATAAAATGTGAGGGGAAAGATAAATTGAGGAAGGAACTGCTGAGCAAAAAGGAACCAGCACTTGATGATTTGAGAGGTTCTTGGCCCATCTAGATTGCAAAGGATGCTAAAATTAGAAAACTAATATAAGTGTGCTCACTTACTGACAATACATCAGGCTGATACTTACAAATTATATACTTTTATGTGTGTCCGTTGTACTTAAAAGTTTTTTTAAGAGCAACACAAGACAAAGTGAGAGAGTGGTAGTGTATATATGGACATATATAGACTACCAAACGTAAAACAGATAGCTAGTGGGAAGCAGCCGCATAGCACAGGGAGATCAGCTCGGTGCTTTGTGACCACCAAGAGGGGTGGGATAGGGAGGGTGGGAGGGAGGGAGATGTGATAGGGAAGAGATACGGAGATATATGTATATGTATAACTGATTCACTTTGTTATAAAGCAGAAACTAACACACCATTGTAAAGCAATTATACTCCAATAAAGATGTTAAAAAAAAAAAAAGAGCAACACAAGCTCATGGTTGAAAAATTAGAAAATAGATAAGCAAATATAAGAAAATAAAATATTATCCATATTTCCAATACCTAGAACAACCATATAACATTTTATTTTATATGCATCTAGATTTTCTTTTACATATTTTTATATTTCTACATACATTTTCACCAAAATAGGACCTTATCACACATTCTAATCTACTGGCTATTTTTGTCTCTTAATGTATTTATTGATGGACAACTTTCCAATAAATATACTCCTAGAAGATCATTCTCAAAGATTAAGAAGATGGTAAGTGCTTTACAGGTTTACAAGAATTTCACAGTAGCATATTTTATTTTTAAATTTTATTTGAATGCTTTTTAAAAAATAATGTTAAGGGATACAAAGTTTATAAAGTAAAAAAGGAAATGCCCTACTCCTCAGAGGTAACATTTAAATATTCATTTCTTTGATTACAAGCAAGATTAAATATGTTTTCACATGTATTGAGCATTTCTATTTCTTTACTGTGAATTACCTCTTTATAGCCTTTGCCCCTTTGTTTCTATTCATGTTTATTTTTTTCTTATAGACTTGTAACGATTCCTTACATATTGAAGATATTAATCTCCTGTTTGTCTTATATGTTAAAAATATTTTTCTCAGTTTTACCATTTGCTTTTCATTTTGTTGTGATAACTTTTATGCATAATTCACATTTACATAGTACATATTTCAATTTTTTATGGTTTCTGCTTGGGATTATGGCCTGAAAAGACCTCCCACATACCCAGATTATATGAATAGTTAACTAAGATTTCTTCTGGTGCTTTATGGTATGTTTATCTTTCTGATTTTTTTTATCTTCCCGAGATTTGTTTTAGTCTATGGTGAGAGGGAAAGGATTAACTTAATTTTTTAAATAAAATTATTCTAGCATCATTTATTGGATAACCCATCATTCACATTATTTTTAAGTGCTGGAGTTACTTTTTTTTCTTCACATACTAAAAATAGATGCATCCTTGCATTTGGGGCTTTGTCTATTCTATTCCATTGCTCTATCTATTTGTTACAGGCTCTGCATGTTTATTTGAATTTGCAACTTTATGTTACAATTTATTATCTGTCAGTGTAATGTCCCCTCCCAATTTTCTTCTTTTAACTATATTTTTGCTATTCATATGTCTCTCTTCTTTCAGATAAACTTAGAAGTTACACAAACAAATCCATTTGCATTTCAATTGCAACTCTATTAAATGTGTAGATTAATTTTGGAAGAACTGCCATCTTCTCCTGAATACAGGGTATTCAGGAAAGAAAGCTGACTATATGGAGAAACAGTGAGAAACACAACTCTGTGCTTGAAGAAAAGTATTCATGTAGAAGCTTTCTGTAGAAGCAGAAAGATAGAAGCACTGGTTTTGGTCAGAGTGTACTTAGATTCTCTTGGAAGCAGTACAAAGCACTTTAAGGAAATTAATCTCACAAACACATATGCCCTAATGAAACTGGAGAGACACAGGATGCCAGAGGCTGACTGGGGGCTCCTGCAATAGTTTGAAGGTGAAAGGAATAGAAAGATTACAGAATCAGGACCTGGTACCTCTTCAGGAGTGAGAAACAAGAGAGAAGAGCCTCTTATGATACTGCTGAGGAATCAGCCTCATCGGACAGGAAGAAGCTGCTGCCAGCAAAAGGATCCAGTAAGTTAGGAAGTAGCTTCCAAAAGGCAAGGGAGATGCTCAGTTCCAGTTTCAACAGGCTGAGATGAAGTGATGGCACGACTTTTAGGTGGAAATGTTCTGAAGGAGGTTGTAGATCTGGAGCTTCCAGAGGATGAGGATTGCAGAAAACACAGAGCCTGGTGCACAGGGTAGCCTGATAAACATGTGGCACAGCACATTAAGTGGTAGGTGCGACAGGACGTGAGAGCTGAAAATCACGTTGTGAAAGAGCAAAGATCCAAGAAGCGTCCCTAAACTTTGTTGAATACTGCATTTACAGGACCGAAAGAAAACTAGAGTCAGAAAAGTAAGCAGTTAAGAACAAACCAACTGGGACTTCCCTGGTGGCATAGTGGTTAAGAATCCGCTTGCCGGGCTTCCCTGGTGGTGCAGTGGTTGAGAATCTGCCTGCTAATGCAGGGGACACGGGTTCGAGCCCTGATCTGGGAAGATCCCACATGCCGCAGAGCGGCTGGGCCCGTGAGCACAATTACTGAGCCTGCGCGTCTGGAGCCTATGCTCCACAACAAGAGAAGCCGCGATAGTGAGAGGCCCGCGCACCGCGATGAAGAGTGGCCCCCGCTTGCCACAACTAGAGAAAGCCCTCGCACAGAAACGAAGACCCAACACAGCCATAAATAATAAATAAATAAATAAATAAATAAATAAAAAATATCATGTCCTTAGGGAGACCTCTTTAACCATCTAAGCTTCCCATTTCACCTCTGTTAATCAAGTCCCATCTTATAAACACCCATAGATTGTATGCATTATGCAATAAACCTCTTTAAAAAAAAAAAAAAAAAAAGAATCCGCTTGCCAATGGAGGGGACACGGGTTCAAGCCGTGGTCCAGGAAGATCCCACATGCCGCGGAGCAGCTAAGCCTGTGCGCCACAGCTACTGAGCCTACGCTTTACAGCCCGCGATCCACAACTACTGAGCCCAAGTGCCATAACTACTGAAGCCCACGCGCCTAGAGCCCTAGCTCCGCAACAAGAGAAGCCACCACAATGAGAAGCCCGTGCACCACAACGAAGAGTAGCTCCCGCTCACCGCAACTAGAGAAAGCCCGCACACAGCAATGAAGACACAATGTAGACAACAACAACAACAACAACAAAACCAAACCAACCTACCAACCAATCAATGGGCAGAATGGTTGTGATTTTGAGCAAACATTGCTGAGCATCACAGAGCTCTAGTGATGATTCAAGGTGAACACAAGTGCACACCCCCAAGATAATGCAGTGGTATGTTTAGAGACCCTTAAAACATTTTAAAATCACCTTCTTATTTGATCCTTGTAACAATTCTGATGTTGGGAAATGCCAGAAGGTTCCCACCAGCAAGGAATGGCTCTAATTCAGTTAAAATTTGCCCAGTCCAGTTGGGCCATGTCACTTGTGTTTAAGGATGTGACTTCAATCATATACAGTCAGCAAGAGAAAAAATTAAAGTCATGTTGTCACAGGGAGGAAAAGGCTAGACATGGGATGTGTGAAGTGCTCACTGGAGTTTGTAGGGAATCCATTGCCTCGTGGTTTAACATTGTTGTAACAGGCTGTATGCGCACAGTTATATACACAGAACATGGTGAACAATTTAAGAAATTTTCAAGGGTAGTTTTGAATCCATGTGATTTTCACCATAGGCAATGACTTTCAGATTCTAATCTTTTCATGAGATATGACTTTAACTTGGTCCTTTCACATAGTTTTTATCATGTCACTTTTTTATACTCAAGTTGCCATGAGCCCATTATCTAAGCTAAACCCAGAGAGATTTCTGGGTGGAAATCTCACACGGATCACATAGATGGAAATGGTACTGCTGGGACTCACATTCAGGTCTGTTGCCCACAGACCTTTCCATCACTACTAGAGGGAGAATAATACAGTGGCTAAAATAATGGACTCTGGAGTCAGACTCTCTGTGTTCACATTTTAGCTCCAACACTTTCCATCTGTGTGAGCTTGGGCACAATGCTTAATCTCTCTGAGCTTCAGTGGTCCCATCTGTGAAACAGGGTGAACAATAACCTATCCCATGAGATTGTATTTAGGTAATTGTCAAATGAGTTTGATATATGTGAAAAGTTTAGAACACTCTCTGGCCTCTTATAGGTCCTCATTAAATAAATATTAGCTGTTAATTTTCATTAGTACTCCACATCCTTTTCCAGCTGGTTAAGTGGTTAGATAATTAATAAACATATACAGTTAGTAAGTGGATGAACTTATAGTTCTCTTGACTAATTCAATATTTTTTTCTACTATTTTACACTTGCTCAAACAGGTATACTCAAAGGAATGAGCTGTGTCCAATTCGGATAACAATGTTATTTGGCAAAGAACAAGGACTGCCTAATTCAATTTAATTTATTTTACTTTCATTTTGTGGAGTATATTAGATATATTTATACACACACAAATACTTATCTTGTGTATGACTGACATGTTGACATGTTATTGATCATACCACTAGAGACAGTTCTAGTGTCCCTCGGAAGAGTGAAGAGCCTCCGCAACCAATCAGTGACACAGGCTCTCTTGCACTAAGGGACCCTGTCACCACAACTTCCAAGTCTGAAGAATGAAACCCATGATGAGTACCATTTTGGGGGAGCCTGTGGTACGTTATACTATGCCAACCTCTTTACAGATATTTTGTCTAAAATAATGTTTTATGTCTCATCATTCCTGTATTATAGAGGGGAAAACTGGGGCTTAGGGAGGTTATATAACTTATCTAAGGCCAACTTACTAGTATGAGATGAAATAAGATTTCAAGTCTAGGTCTAACCCCAAAGCTCTTATTCTCCCCTATCTCAACCATGCTGCTCCAACTGATACTAACAGGAATTAAAGAAGAAATTAAGTAGCTGAGATTTATAGATGACGAACCACTATAAAAGCCACTGTTGTGAACTTGAAAAGGGGAAAAGCCAGCCAGTTGAACACTGGTTAAGGGAATGCTTTTACAATGAAGACATTTTTCCCCTTATTTTTCATGTTGTCCAAAAACAAGAGAACAAAGGGTCAGTCCAAGTTCATGGCAGGTAAATTTAGAAAAAAAAGAAAGAAAATACGTTTTGCCCCCTAGCATGGAGACTCTCTATGGACTTCCATATTTGCAGAGTCAAATTTCAGAGCTGTAGTTTTTAAAAACAATTGTGTTGATTTAATGCCCCATAACAATGCTGGCTGTTGACTGGGCGAAGATTAGAGTAATCAAATCACACACTTCAGGGCTTCAGCTAATTTCTGCAGAAGCCAGAGAAGCAGTTTTCTTCTCTCCTACTTTTGCCATCTGCTGCAGACCCAAGGATCCAGGGGTCCTCCCACTGTCTTCTGGAGTTCCAGGCTCCCAGCATGACCAGTATGTATCTGACAACGCATCTAACCGAGGCAGAAAGTCTCAGTCTCCACAGAGGTAGCTAATCCAGTCATTGAAGGGTTACCCAGTCCAAATCTCCATCCACAAAATGAAAACAGAGCAGGGTCTTTGTTTATTGATTTGCCTAGGATCCTCTGACTGGCAAAGGAAGAAAAAAAATAACCCGGCACAAAATAAATGTTCGATTTCTTTTATGTAAACAAGATTGAAACCAACTTGGCTGTACAAAGCAATTCTTTGCATGTACAGCAAAAAATAGCTCCCCTGAGGAGGAAGGAACCCAAGCCCCACTCAACTGCCCCTCCCCTCCACCCTTCCCCAAGCCATTTTCAGTAACCACTGCCTTTCTGCCAATGAATGTCTGTTCAGGGTCCCTGTGCGGGAGTCACTGCAGGCAATGAACTCACCCCCACCCCACCACGCCATCCAAAATGTTTTCTGATCGCGATAAAGGCTATGGACTCTATGCTGAAAGTCAGTATTATTGCAAATTATCTCCATAAAAAGGAAAAACTTTCATCCAAAATCTCAGTCTCCTATTCCTTTCTGTGGGGCTCCAACCAGTCCCAACTGCTTTTATGTGGGTTTAGAAGTGGACTAAAGGGAGACCTAAAAACAAAAAATCCAAATTCTGTTTTGTCAAATATCCAGATGGTGGATGCCAATTTGGAGGCAAATCCCTTAAAGAAGGGTCCCAAAAACTTGGTTGACCTTATGGGACCAAGGAAGTTAATCCTAAATCCTTGTTCGATCATTATTCATGTCAAACTCTTAGTGACTTAAGCAAAACATCTGCCAACTTGGATCACATGACTCAGCTTCATTAGCCAGTACATCTATGGACAGGAACATTTTACGGAAAACAAGAATCTAGCTGAACCTTCACCCAAAACTCAACACCAACACAAACAAAGACACTCAGATTTCAGAAGACCTGATTTCCTGTGGAAAAAAAAGGGCTGCTTTCATTTTCATATAGGTCCTATTTTCTTAGTGAATTCAAAATGAAGCCTGGATACATCCCTCTGGAAAACCTAGACCTCTTACAGCCCAGAGACACCAAGCCAATTGGCATCAGGCATTTGGGGGAGAGAGTACTTGTAATGCTACTAAAGCTCCAAGTGTTAGGGAGGTATTTAGACTCATAAAGTTCCCACATTTATTGGGGTACTCAGTGAATGCGAAGATAGAAAAATGGGATCTTACACCTGACTTGCTGATACTTCTCTGACTGAGAACCCAAACCTTAGGGGAGAGGCTCTGAGAGCATAAGGATGTCCACTGATGAATGATGTAGGTATAAGAAGGCTTTTCCTGGATTTACTCAACAAACCCATGAAACATCCTCCACCAGAACACTTGGAGTATTCCTAAGAACCATGGTGGTGTCAATACCATCCTTCCTTCCTGATCATTCATGGTTCCGTCACTTGGTAGGGAATGTTCCTGGAACTGAGTGGCTTGGTTATAGAGGATGGGAGGGGACAAAGGCACTCCTCTCCTACCTAATCCTGCCCTTTCCCAACCATCCCGGTGATCAGGAAAAGCACTTGGGTGTAGAAAGTGTTAGGTGTAAGGAACAGATAAGCAAGCCTTATAGGTTCACATGAAAATTGCTGGGGGCTTCTCTGGTGGCACAGTGGTTGAGAATCTGCCTGCCAATGCAGGCGACACGGGTTCGAGCCCTGGTCTGGGAAGATCCCACATGCCGCGGAGCAGCTAGGCCCGTGAGCCACAACTACTGAGCCTGCGCGTCTGGAGCCTGTGCTCCGCAACAAGAAAGGTCGCGATAGTGAGAGGCCCGTGCACCACGATGAAGAGTGGCCCCCACTTGCCGCAACAGAGAAAGCCCTCGCACAGAAGCGAAGACCCAACACAGCCATAAATAAATAAATAAATTAATTAATTAATTAATTAAAAAAAAAAAAAAAAAGAAAATTCCTGGTACCTCACCCATACAGCTCCCCCAGGCTTGAGGGAACTTGTGGCAACCCAACTTTTCTATCTAGCAATGAGATTAACCTCACAAAATGAGCAAGAAGAGCTATCAACAGAAACATGTATTGCTTACTCACTTGTTCACACAGGGATATATTTATAGCCTGCCTCATTCCACAAAGGATTTGAGGTGGAATGACTTCATTCTCAAAGGCCCAGATAAAGCTCTTTATAATGGTTATCATCTTGACTCAAAAAGAGAATTCAGAAAACACTGGACAAAATCGAGGAAGCAATCGCCACCAACATGTCAACAGACCCCACCTAGCTGCCAGTCTCCAGGTAGAAAATGCTCTGATAGTTAAGAGTATTCTATTTCGGGATTTTTGCAGTGGTACAAACTGTATCAGACTGACACTTCTTTTCATTCACCATAATGTCTGCCTTAACCACTGGCAGTAAACTACCTGCAAGGCCAATTCATTCAAAGTTTACCAAAAGGAAATGAGCTATGGTAGTAAAGTCATGGGAGGAGGGAATTATTATCAAGGGACACATGACATCCACCTATTTCCTACCAGAAATCTAATCTCTAAGGCGATTCTTAGGAGAGAGGTCAATTCAAATTAGAAAAAAGTCTAAATTTTAGACTTTTGGAAAAATAGACTTTATTTTTTAGAGCAGTTTTAGGTTCACAGCAAAACTGAGCAGAAATACAGAGAGTTCCCATATACTCCCTACCTCCACACAGGCACAGCTGCTCTATTATCAACATCCCCACCAGTGTGGTACATTTGTTCAGTTGATGAACATATATTGACACATTATAATCACCCAGAGTCCATAGCTTACATTAGGGTTCACTCTTGGTGTACTTTCTATGGGTTTTGACAAATGTATAATGACACACATTCACCATTACAGTATGAGGCAGAATAATTTCACTGCTCTAAAAATTCTCTGTGCTCCAACTATTCATTCCTTCTTCCCCACTAACCCATGGCAACCACCGATCTTTTTACTGTCTCCATAGTTTTGCCTTTTCCAGAATGTCATATAGTTGAAATCATACAATATGTAGCAAATATGTAGCCTTTTCTGACTGGCTTTTTTCACTTAATAATATGTGTTTAAGGTTCCTCCATGTCTTTTCATGGCTCCCTAGCTCATTTCTTTTCAGCACTGAATAATATTCTATTATGTGAATGTACCACTATTTATTTATACATTCACCTACTAAAAGACATCTTGGTTGCTTCTAAGTTCCGGTGATTATGAATAAAGCTGTTATAAACATCCATATGCAGGTTTTTGCATGGACATACATTTTCAGTTCATTTGGGTAAATGCCAAGGCATGCAAGTCCTGGATTGTACGGTTAAGAGTATGTTTAGTTTTGTAAAAAATGTCAAACTGTCTTCCAAAGCGCCTGTACTGTTTTACATTCCTGCCAGCAATGAATGAGAGTTCCTGTTGCTCCACATCCTCACCAGCATTTGGTATTGTCAGTGTTTTGGATTTTGGTCATCCTAATAGGTGCACAGTGGTATCTCACTGTTGTTTTCAGACTTTTTTTAGTATGCAATACATTTTTCCATTTCAAAGCATCCACTTATACGAACTCAATTAACCAAGGAAAGTTGATATCTAGTGAAAGTGGATACCCTCTATGCCCAGGAACAGCGCTAGACATTCCTTATTCCTATTTCACAGACAAGAAGACAGAAGTTCAGAGATGTTGCTTAATTTCCCAGGACACGCAGGAAGAGAGTTGAGGCCTGAATTTGTACCTACATCTCGCTTTCTCTAAAGTCCTTCCCACGCTATACCACACCAGTCAAAGCAGAAGGGAAAGCGAACTCATTTATGGAGTGCCCACATGGGGCATGCCAGGCCTTACGCATTCACAACCTTAACTACATTCTCTCATTTAATCCTCACAATAAAGCTAAAAATGGCATTACTGTGCTCATCTACAGTGGATAAAGAAGGTGAAACTCAGAAAAGTCAGATTCTTCCTGGGCTAGGCATTAACCATTTGGTTGTTAGACTACACGGGAGGATAAAAGGTGGGGTTGCATGGAAGGGACTGGGTGCTGGGATGGTGGGATGGAGGCCCTCAGTGGGGGACTCTTAGAAGAGAAAATTTATCAATTAGTCTGGAAGGATTTCAATATATCAATCTGTATAACCACATCAGCCAATGCCAACTCTGAAAGGGCCTAAGAGGATTTGCTGATGGATTGGACATGGCGAGGTGTGGACAGAACAGAGAAGGATCATAGATGTTTGCTTCTGCAGTTGGGTAGTGACGCCATTTCTTGAGACAGGAAAGACTGCAGAAGAAGCAATTTGAGGGAGGAAATCAGAGTTCCAGGGGGATGCAGTCAGTTAAGGGGAGGGTACCAGCTATCCTCAGGTTTCAGAACTAAGTCAGGGATACAACACTGCAAAGAAGAATAAGACATCACTCCTGGTCTCACAGCTCCAACACGGCAGACAGTCACACCTCCCAGGAGCTATGATACAAGACAGAACATGAGAGATGGGGAGGGGTAGAATTTGAAAGCTGTACTAAATCTTAACTTTCTATATACTTATTGACCAAATCAAGGCTGTACCATAAACCTTACGATGGAAATCCCAGCCTCAAATCTAGTTATAGTAGGAGAAAGTTATAGTAGGAGAAAGAATACAGAGAAAACCCCAGAGAGGCTAGGGAAAGATAGCCTACCACACACAAACATCTGGTTTGCTTGCTATGACTTCAAATGGCATGAGAGTCATTTATCATTAGTTATCTGCTCCAGGAGCTTTTCTTAGTTTATGTGGTAGGAAGGGAGGGAACGTGGTCTAGTGTTTTGTGTCCTAGGTTTCTGGCTCTGCTGCAAACTTTATGAGTGGCCTCGGGTAAGGTATGGAATGACACTAAAATGTGAATCTATGAGTGTCTGCCTTTTTAGAGGAGTATGAAGAAGAATAAGAATATGCCACAGCACTCTGCAAGATTCCAACAGCCCCAAACAGCAGTATAGGGGGTCATACGGAACCTGGATGTCACACAGGAGAAGGGAGTCATCCCCTCATTAAGGAATCACCTTAAAATTCCCTAGGGCATGTTCTGAAGAACCACTGAGGCACCCTATAGAGGGTTATGCACTCAGTCCCTAAATGAGCCCAGAAAGTTTTCTACAAGTCCATAGGCAGCCGTGGTGGGAAAAGAGGTTGCCAATTATTGACTGTGTAGGAAAGGCAGGTTTTGCAGAGAATTTAGAGTTAGTGACTTAATCAAGGGCAAGGAATAGCTACGGAGATACTTAGTAGAGAGTGAATTTTAATGATAACCTGATGCTCCCGGGTGGCTGGTGCGGAGAAAGAGGCTCTGTCCTCTAATTCTCCTTACAACCCCCAGGCAGGGAGACACTGTACCCCTACTTCGTACACATGGAGCATGGAGTTCAGGAACTTGCCAGAGGTCAAACACAAGCAGAAGAGCCAAGATGCGAAGGCCAATCTGTCCAACCCCAGAGTCCGGGCACATTCCTCCTGCCCCACATTGCCCAAGGCAAGGAACTTTTGCCAAAATGAGTTTTCCTCAAGGATCAAATTCAGTTGCCCTCTGAGGACCTTTGCTGTGAAGGGAAAGCTGTCTTAGGTGATCTCTGAGGACCCTGTGAACTCTAGCACTACCAGAGGCTTTAGTGTGATTTTTTAAGCCAAGATAAGGCTCGTTTCACAAAACAGCTTAGAGGAGAAAACTGCCTTTATAAGCTCCACCTTTGATATAACTCTGAATTAACTGCCTTGATTTTCCAATTCAAAAAATAGATCTGTACCAAGCTCACCACTTGCTGCTCTCCAAATATATCCCATGTTCCTGAGAGATACATTTATAACTAAGCGAAAAATGAAAGTTGACGACAATGCTGTGAGAAAAAGCAGGGAATAAAACTACTTTGCCAAATTTAACAAGGTTATCACTCCTCTTTGAAAATATTCTTTTAAAAATGCTGGTCACCATGCACTAAGGAAAATGCAATACAAGGCGAGGGATAAAGAATGGGTTGGGCACCTCACAATCTGTCATCTTCCCTCCTTTGAAGTGTGAGAGCTAAAGTCTCACTAGGCGCCCCCCAAAGCAGGGTGATGCCAGGAGTATTAGTGGTAAAAATCAGTGTTGATGCACCATTTAATCGTGCCAGGCAGCATGCTCAACTTTAAGAAGAATGATGGCTAAGATTTAGTCCTTGCCCTAAGAGCTCGTGTTCTTTTCTGTTCTCGTCTGAGGACTCTGTTTCCATCATAACACACGTGACTAATCACTTTCATATCACTGACACACTAAGATAAATGATCACAATGCTCAGTTATACCTATTCAAATTCTGGAGCTGGACCTCCACCACCTCCTGTCTCCCTCTCTCCCTCTCTCACTCTCTCTCTCTCTCTCTCATATCTAATATTGAAACAAGAAAAACAAAGCCAGCGTATCTAACTCATAGTAAGTGACCTAGCAATGATGATCTTGGCTTTCTTTAACTCATAATAAAGAAGGACATGTTTGCAAATGTTTGTACTTTATTATTAGATATGAGTGACTTGCAAGCACCCGCTAGGGTATTGCTGCAGAAGTACACTGAGCACGTGAGGCTGAGAATGACTCACGTTGTGAGTCATGTGGAACTGAGGCTCAAGTTCAGGTTGCTGCCTCCTGCTGTGCAGGTTGTACACTGCACTACTCCAGAGGGCGCCAGGCACACAGTCGGTAATATGAATGATGCCCACCCTCCACCCCCCACCCCGACCCCCGAGTTGTATAATGAGATGAGCATGCCCAGATTGCACTTTGGAACCAGTGTGGAACCTCCTACATACCCACTTTGACCAGGTTACACTTCTACCTCACAACCTTCCCTCTGGCCAAACTAGACAGACTGGGGCTTCCCTGGTGGCGCAGTGGTTAAGAATCCACCTGCCAATGCAGGAGACACGGGTTCGAGCCCTGGTCTGGGAAGATCCCACATGAAGTGGAGCAACTAAGCTCGTGTGCCACAACTACTGAGCCTGCGCTGTAGAATCCGCTTGCCGCAACTAGAGAAAAGCCCGTACATCAAAGACCCGATGCAGCCAAAAATAAATAAATAAATAAATAAATTCATTTAAAAAACAAAACAAAACAAAACAAAACTAGATGGACTGTTTTCTACAAGAGTCCCTTAACCTGACTTCTGACTTTGTGGTGAAGAAGAGAAAAGCAGGAATGCTGGTTTGCACTCTAATCAGCCTTTAGGAAGACTTGGCTTCTTATGAACCTGGGCTCTTTCATATAGAGGATAATCCTTCTCTAAGGAAAGGAGAACTAAATGTGACAAGGCGTGTCTCCACCTCCTTGCTTTCTGTTGCCAAAAGAAAACTGTTCTCAAAACCTAGGACCAATCACATGGAAATGACCCAATAGTAGCATGCTTGCAGAATGCCTAGCGGATGCTGGAGCCATGGGAGCAGCTCTGAGGTGGGGGCAGTACCAGAGGCCCATCCTAGGGATGGGAAGTAGCCCCACCTCTGCCCCAGTGACAGTGGGTGATCTGGGCAATAGTAGCTCCAAGAGGCTGAGGGCGATTCAGGATGTCTTGACTTTGTCAGGAGCTCTCATGTTCATTAAACCTCTTTTAAAGACACTGTGTTAAGAGAGTTTATGTGTGGGGTATATTGGGCTGTCCTATAAGAGGGCCTCCCTCTCCCCCCATAAATAAGCCCAGATGTTTTGGCTCTCATCCCTAATATATCATCATCAGAGTTTCCATTAGGAAAAAGGCTCTTAGAAGTAAGTGCTCCATGGGAATTCCTGGGTGGTCCAGTGGTTAGCACTCTGCGCTTCCACTGCAGGGGGCACGGGTTCAATCCCTGGTCCAGGAACTAAGATCCTGCAAGCCACGCAGCAGGGGGAAAAAAAAAAAGAAGTGCTCCTCATTCCCCAAGAAAACTTCCCAGTCGTCGTGGCTGCTTCCATTTCCCCCCACAAGCTGCTCCAAAGTTATTTCAAGATGGCAGCAGCAGAAAGATGGATTGGCTCTCTCAACAGGGAGTCCTGAAGTCCTGCCATTCACTGAGCAGAGAAACGTGTGCCTGCCATGGGCGGCTGATAAGGGAAGTGGACACAGGATAAACTTCAGCCCAGCCAGCTGACAAAGCTCAAACGCAGCCTTTGAAAAAATAGCAACTACTGGGCCTCTGCTTTGTGAAGCAAAGACTGTGGGCTTTGTTCGATTCCCAGGCTATTAACGTCAGCAGGAGGCTTGCAATTCTGAACTGTTGCCACCTGCTACAGAGACAACAGGACCCAAAAGTGTATCTTATAAGACAGTTTCCTTGTAGGGAACCTAAAGCACAAGCTGTCACAAAAATGTTCTTTCACCTCCTGCCCCAGCTCTCTGCCCGTTGTCTCTACCACCTAAACCTCTCCATTCTGATTCATTTTCAGGAGCAGAACACCATTTGTAAGTAATGGACTTCCCAATGTCCATTTCCAAACTGGATAACCACTAAACTTATTGGAGGGTTTCGTATGTGCTTAATAAGAATAGTACGAGTTTTACATGCATTATCTCATTTCACAGCACTCCAGTGTAATAAGCACAACATTTTATAGATGACGAAATTGAGGTGCAATGAGGTGAAGATCACACAGCTAGTAGGTGGTAGCTCTGGGATCTGACCTCCAGCCAGATAGGGCTGGTTCCAGGGCAGAATCCTCTTTTATTCAGGATTTATCCTTTCTCTGGCCCCTTCTTAGTCTATGGAAAGAGGTCACATTGAGAGAAATTTCAGACTTGTGAAGGGTTGGGAACATTTTCCCAGATTACAGGTTTGAAGAAGCACAAGCTGGACGTGTGCCAATGCAATAAAATAATAAGCATGACTCCTTCCCAAAGTCCCTCATGTCTGAGCTTGTCCCCTTTCAAACGCTGTCCACTTTGCTTGTTCCTATCTTATCGTGGTTAATCGAGCCATATTTTAGTTTTCTCTGGCTCCTGTAAAGATCCCCTAAAGCCTTCCCCAGCTAGATAAGCCTCCCAGAGTTCTTTCTCCTCACAATTAGTCAGAATTTCCTAATGTTGAGCCTCTGTCCAGAAGACAGAGGAAGCAGCTCCAAATGCAAGTGATTAGCTTATGTGTGGGGCTTTGACACAGAGTTTTGCTCACTTACAAAGGCAAACACACAGCTGGTTCAAGGGTAGCTCCTCGTCACTTTCCATCACTGAAAAAAAATGTAAGTCTCAGTAATGGCTTCCAAACAGCTAGTCTCTTAACTTCTGTGGGGATAACTCGGCAGATATCTGAAGACCATTACCGGGTCTCCACACACCTGGGCCAATCTAGGAGCTCACCTAATCAAGGCAATGTGCACATTGCTGAGTGCTGTTTTCTAAAAAGCTCTGATGGTCCATTAGGACAACTCATCCAACCACACAGAGATTTACAAATGAAACACGTATTCCTGTGCCGTTTCTTTAACAAACATTCCTCTCATTGCAATGCAAGGTCCAGAGCCAGAATACTAAACTGCGCTGAAAACTTAATGAAAACTGTTATCAAAGAGAACAGTTTTTTTTTAAATAAATTTATTTATTTATTTGTTTTTATTTTTGGCTGTGTTGGGTCTTCGTTGCTGTGCGTGGGCTTTCTCTAGTTGCGGCCAGTGGGGGCTACTCTTCGTTGCAGTACGCGGGCTTCTCATTGCAGTGGCTTCTCTTGTTGCGGAGCATGGGCTCTAGGCGCGCGGGCTTCAGTAGTTGTGGCATGCGGGTTCAGCAGTTGTGGCTCGCGGGCTCTAGAGCACAGGCTCAGTAGTTGTAGCACACGGGCTTAGTTGCTCCACGGCATGTGGGATCTTCCCAGGCCAGGGATCAAACCGGTGTCCCCTGCATTGGCAGGCAGATTCTTAACCACTGCGCCACCAGAGAAGCCCAAGAGAACAGTTTTGAATTGGATTTAAGTACATTTCTCAAGTGGCCATTATTTTTTAAGGGGCATAGAAACACTGTTTTTTGATTAATAGTTTTCTGTTGATATCCCTGGGATTTAAATGCCTTACCTATGTATGCATTCAATCAACAAACATTTCACTGAACACCTACCATGCCCTTGCAAGACAATAGGGATCCCAAGATAATAGACTGAAGCCTCTTGAGGAGTTCACTGCGCCATGGGGATAACACATGTTGTATCAGGAAGGATTAGTTAGGTGATGCTGCAGTAACAAACAGCCCCAACATCTCATTGCCCCAAATTAGCAAAATTTCTTGCTCATGTTTCATGTGCATTGTGAGTCAGGAGTCTGGGTTGATGGAGCAGTCACCATCTCTAACATTGCCAGTCACCACACTAGAAAAAAAGATATGTCTGAAGATTCTTGCACCGGCAATTAAACGTTCCAATCTAGAAATGACACTCATCCCTTCCGCTCCCAATTCATTATCTGGAACTAGTCATTGATCCCACCCAATCACAAAGAAACCAGAAAGGGCCATTCTACCTTACTACCAGATTGGGGAAGATCCAGCAACACATGAAGGGTAGCCCTAACGAATCCCACACACACATTGGTAGGTAATTGCGATACAACGTGGAAAGTGCTATTATAGAGAAATGGAAAAAAAGAGGGAGCAATCGCTAAGAAACTTCTTGGAGTAATTACAAAAGGTGCCCATAGGAGGGGACACTTGAGTTTAGTCTTGGAGGATAAAAAGGCGTTTTTGTGGGGGCAAAGTATGAGCATTCTAGGAGAAAGCGCATTGCAAAGGCAGGAAATGTGAAAACTCCTTCCATTTGAAGGGAGTGGAAGGAAACTCAGTGTGGCTGAAGCACCAAATCCGGGAGGCATAGAGAGAAGAGGGGCCAGCTGTGAAGGACATTTGCCTATCTTGGGAGTTTGCTTTCACCCTGCAGACAACAGGAGATAACAGGGATTGTCCTATAGAGGAGAGTCTGGCAGTGGAGTGTCAGGAGTATGTTTGCTTGCTTTTAGGAAGATAACACAGAGGAAGCATGGACAAGGACCTGGAATGGAGAGGGAAGCCGGTTAGGGAGCTGGGTCTGTCATCCCAGTGAGAGACAGAGAGCCCGGACTCAGGCACTGCCAGTGGAGTCTGAAATTTGAGGCATTTCTGAGGAAGAGCTGATAAACCCTAATGTTTTATCATTAAAAAACATTAATGTTTTAAGTTGATGGGGGCTGATGACAAGGGAAACCTTCAAGACCACTTCAATGCTGCCAGTTTAAGATATGAGGTAAATGCTACACCATTCACCAAGACAGGATTACAGCTGGAGGATAGAGAGGGTCGAGGCAGGAAGATTTGGACATGTTGAATTTGAGGTGCCTGTGGAGATTCAGGTGGAGATGTCCCTGGGAATATAGGGTCCCGGAGTCTGAAATCGTTAGGTGATATGAATTTGGGATCAATGTAATTTACGATTAATGCATGGAGCTGGCAACTGAGCCCTGTTAATACTCACAACGCCTCATAGAGAAAACTGAAGGGATAAGCGCAAATATATGGAAACATTCTGAAGTAAACCTTGTTAGCCACCACATTAAAACACACACACACACATAGGTATGTGTGTGTGTGTGTGTGTGTGTGTGTGTATACACACATACATCTGTATAGTGAAATCTCAGGGGAAAAGAATTTGGAAATATGTCATCCATCCAAATGCCCGGAGAAAAATTTCACTTAATATCTACCCCCATCGAAGCACAAAGTTCTTGCCTATGGAAATGTCGATAATTTAGAACAAAGAGATGTATATATTGCAGTCAGAACTGATTGAATGTTTAACCCGGAAAGAATTTTGAAACTGAACTTTTAATGACAATTATAATTAATCAATGCTGTTTTTCAAAGTGACTAATCAAGTTTTCAGGGTTTCTGCAAATTTGGGTGGCCATCCATAGGAATTTTCATTGAACTGGGTTTTTTTTTTTTTCTTCTAATTTTTAATTAAATTGGCCAAAGTCAGCAATCAAGGTTTCCATGTTACTATGTAATGTATAAGGTAGCGAGTACACTGGGCTCCCACCAGCTCCAAAAAAGATCATTTAGAAGGCTGGAGGGAGAAATCTGAACTCTCATTGTCAACGTTCCAAGAGATAAACAGAGCATTATAAGTCGTTCTGAGGCAACGAGATCAGGGTTTTTAAATAAATCATATTAATATGTGAATAAGACAAGCATTATTCTCTTCCTTCGAAATTTAATAGAGCTTTTGTTTCTGCCAAGTAGGAAGGTGACTGTTGGGCTGTGTGGCTGGGGACACATTGAGGACTTTAGGGTCTTGCCTGTCACATGCACTGCAGGGTCACACCACGTTCTAAGTAGGTAACCTTGACCCCCAGGGTTAGTTCACTTCTGGCAGGAAGCTCAGGCGGTTTCTGGTGACAAGCTACATCCTATGTCAAGGAAAAAACATCTCTTCTGGGGTGCGGACCACTCAGGAATCGGTAACAAGCCACACATTTCCAGAAAGTGAGAGTAAAAAACTGACAGGTTACATTCTGCGGGGCTGTTTTTAAGCTTGATTTTTTTTCAAAGGCCAGGTGACTGAGAGAGGTTCAAGCTTCTATCCTCCACATGCAGCCCCACACAAAGATAGTTGAGTCTGTCTTTTTGCGTTTTAAAAACGAAACATATTTTTCCCCTTCTGTGCTAATCTATGTTCTGAAAAGCAGTGGCTTTTAAGTGCCTAGGGCCTCACATTAAGAAATGCACACAAATATCACTGAAACAAAAGATTCACAAAACAACATTTGCCCTTAAATGTGTGACGCAGCCTGATTTTTCCCAGTCTGTTCTATTTCTCTAAAAGATGTCTGCTTGTGTCCTAAATGATTCATGACCCACTAAGTGATTTTGACCCACATTTTGAGAAATACTGCTGTGGAACATCCCTTCCAAAAATATACATTTAAATCTACCTTGAAAAAAAGCAAATAGCATTGGTAATGGATGTTGCTCTCAGCAGGTATATGGAAGTACTGAGTCTGTGAGGTAATCTATTCAGGGCTGACTGTCTCCCATTTCAGAGCAATGTTGATCGGATTCCAGTGGGCCTCAACTCTGTGGAACCATCTACAGTACAGCTTTTGACCCAACTTTCATCACCAGCATATTTACCACGTTCGGCTTTTACCTTCTCAAAGCGCCATTTTTTTCTGACTTAACTTTCAGCTAAGAGGCATTTGACTTTGCTGATTCTAGACCAGCACTACCCATTAGAACTTTTTACGTCGATGGAAAAGTTCTATACCTCCCCTGTCCAATACGGTGGCTACTTGCAACAAATGGCTAGTGAGCACTGAAATGTGACTAATGCAACTGAGGAACTGAATTTTAAGTTTTATTTAATTTCAATTATTTAAACATAAATAGCCACATGTAGTTAGTAATTACCATATTAAATAGTGGTGACTCTAGATAAACTCTCAAAATATGTTTCCATTTCTTCATTATATACCTTCCCTTCTTATTGCTTATGGTTAATTGCTTTGCATCACATTGACAGTATATTCTTTACACACTGTCTGGTTCATTCTTGGTCCTTTAAAGTCATGTTTGTGGACAAATGATTTGATCCACACGTACAACACTCTCCATTTTCCATTTTTAAAACGCATTTTTCTTTTATTTTTGTCATAGCCTCATCTTCCTAGAATTTTCAACATCCTATCCATTTTTGAAAGCTTAAAAAAAAAACCAGGGGCTTCCCTGGTGGCACAGTGGTTAAGAGTCCGCCTGCCAATGCAGGGGACATGGGTTGGAGCCCTGGTCTGGGAAGATCCCGCATGCCGCGGAGCAACTGAGCCCGTGGGCCACAGCTACTGAGCCCGCGCACCACAGCTACTGAAGCCCACGCACCCAGAGCCCATGCTCCGCAACAAGAGAAGCCACCGCAATGAGAAGCCCACTCACCACAATGAAGAGTAGCCCCCGCTCGCCACAACTAGAGAAAGTCCACGCGCAGTGACGAAGACCCAATGCAGCCAAAAATAAATTAAATAAAATATATAAATTTCAAAAAAAAAACCCCAGAAACCTGAAAACTAACCACAGACTCAGTAGGCATGTTATGGACTGGTGAACAAGATGTGGTTGAGGCTGAATAACCAATCCCAAATGCCATCTGGTGGTAGTGAGCAGAGTGAACTTGCTTTAGCTCTGGACTGTACCTTTTTTTGCATCTATTCTTGGGAAATGTGTATATTTTGTATCTGAAATTGCAGAGTACATAAGTAGAGATTACTATTTGAATGGAGTAATATGTTGGGGCATAAAAAAGGAAAGATACTTTCTGCCTTCTGGGGAGTTTTTGACTGAGGGAGGTAGACCAACATAGGTAGATATAACTTCACCATGAGGCGGACTCTTTATGAGATGATGCTGTGAGGCAGGTGTAATATTTAAGAGAGTGTTAGAGACGAAAGAGTTCTGAGTTGGGAATGGAGGTATGGAGGGCTTCATAGAAAAGATGACTTATAAGCTGTATCTTATGGATTGGCACTTAAAAGGGTTTTGGGACAGGGAAGAGCATTCCAGGCTGGAAAACAGAGTGAAGGGAGAATTATAGAGCTTGAGTGTGTGGCATGTTCGAAGAAAGCTAACTTACCTAGAGTCTCAAAGTCTGATGTGTCTAATCAGGTCTGTATTTTAAGAAGATGCATCCGTCAATAAATATTTACTTTGGACAGCAAGATAAAAATAATTGGTTAGAGGAAAATAATATTGGAGCAGGGAGATCTGCTCTTGGAGTGATGAGATAATCCAGGTGGGAGGTAACAATCCTCTAAACAAGAAGGTGGCAAACTATGTCCCACGGGCTAAATCAGATCAGAAGTCTGCTTTTGTAAATAAAGTTTTATTGGAACACAGTCATGCCTACCTTCTCATTCATTCACCTATTGTCAATGGCTGCTTTCATGCTACAAGGGCAGAGTTGAATAGTTGTAACAAAGCCAGTGTGACTCAGAAAGCCTAAAATATTTACTATCTGGTCCTTTCAAGAAAAAGTTTGCCAGCCTGTGGTCTAAACTAGAGTGGTGAGAACAGAAAGGGTGGCATCCACATCAGGGAAATGATGGTGGTGAAATTCACAGGATTCAGAGATACATGGCATACTGGGATTGATTCACAGGGGAAGTTTAATTCAAGGTGTCTTTAGGGTTTCTACCCTGGGAGACATGAAAGAAAGCAATTTCATTAACTGAGATAGGGATGAGAAGAAGGTAGGCTAGGAAAAGAGACAAGGAGTTCCAAGTTAGACGTGTTGTGTTTGAAGTCCCGGTGGCTCCCCCCACCCCTGTGAAGATGAATGTATGCATCTTTGGAGCCAAGGAGAGAGGCCATATGTGGCTGAAGATGCAGACTGGGAAGCTACATGTCTAAAGTCAAGAGGTGATAAGAAGATGGCCCAAAGAGAAAGGAAAGGAAAGAACAGGAACAGGCTGAAATCCCCGAGGAACATTTATATTTAAGCAGCAGGCAGAGAAAAGAGAACCAGTAAAGAATTCAACAGAAAGGTAGGAGGAATACCAAGGCATTATGGAACTAACAGGAGGCAAAAACATACGGGAGAGAGGGTGGCTGACAGAGTCAAAAGTTGTCCTAAGGGTGATAGAATGAGGATGTTTCAGGGGAGGTGACTGAACACATTAGAACACTATTGTTGGTATTTGGGGACAGAATCCAAGGAATGAACAGAAGGAGAACAAATTGTGACGGCAAATGAAGACTAATCCTTTGAGATTCTTAGCTATTGAGGAAAGATGAAGACCAGCTGGATGCTGGAAGGGGGAACAGGTCTAAGGAGGGTTTTCTTGAGGAGATGAGAGCTTTGGGTCAGCTTATTTTACACAAATGTCAATAGATTCTGGCATGAGGACATTTCCCAGACTTTGGACAGTTTACATATTGCTCAGATGCCTTTGTTTGCTTCCTTTGGAACTTACATCATTGCTATGGTCTGAAAAGTTGATACTTCTGGAACCCAAGCATGAGCTAAATGAAATCTTCCTAACTCAGCCTAAAATCTTCTCAAGTTTTCTAAAAGGAAACAAAGCCTTTTTAAGATCTTCATATATAGATCCTCAGGTCAAGAGCTTCATATGCTTTGAGTTCCAAAGGTGAAAAAAGCCATGGTAGAATCTGCCAAGTTGAGGAGAGGCTGGTATCTGGAGTCTTTGGCCTCCCCAGCTGGAACAATCATCTCTCCTGAGCCCAGAAGATTTGCCCCCAGACTCACTTTTTTGGGGCGCAGCGTTCCAGCCCTCAGGAATGTGCCTCTTCTCTGGTGTTGCTTTGAGCCATCAATTTAACATTTGACTACAAATAGCAGTACCTTAGAGGGAGAACAGAAACTAAAAACTTCCAGATTTGGAACCCTAAGTTCTGGGTTGAAACCAGTAGTTGATGAGCAAAATAGACCCCAGGGGACATTTGGCAATGTCTGGAGAAGTTTGTGGTTGTCACAGTTGGAGGTGGGGTGCTACTGGCATCTAGTGGGTAGAGGTCAGGGATGTTACTAAACTTCCTATAATGTACAGGACAGCCCTCCCATGACAAAGAATTATCCAGCCCAAATTGTCAGAAGTTCTATCCAGTGTGGTCTGAGCCAGCTGCTCTATTGGAAAAGGTGTCATATATTAATTCATACTAAAATAAAAAGACATTGTATTAATGTGTCATTTTTCCTGGTGGGGGTACGTGAACTGTACAGTTGTAGGTAGTTTTGCTTGCCTAGCCGAAATTCATCCCCTGCTTCCTTTTTCCTCACAAACCCTCTTTTTAGTTCAGGAAACTACCCATTCCCAGCCACAAAGAGCAATTAATGTATGGCATTCCTGGTTTAAGGGTGGGCATGTAAGCAAGATCAGCCCAATCAAACTAAAGGAATGAAGGGTTGGTGCTAATAAATGCTTAACAATGGGCTATCCAGAGAAAAATACAGTCTACATACATATAGATATCTATATCTATACATATCTGTTTGTATAGATAGGAATACATTTATTATAAATTTTTACTGATCTAATGGATGTTTAGAACCCAAAATACAAATACAATAAAACATGAAATGTTCTTTATTGTAAATTCCACACTACAAATTGATTTTTACAGAATACTCTTACTGGCTTTTGCCATTCTTGCATCTATAACCAACCTATGGTTGCAGTTGACAGATGAGTGTAATACTGGCGTGAATGCTGGCTGCTTTTGCTTATGTTAACAAGTAAAACGATGAAGGCATATGATCAGAACTTCACTCACCTGTCAATGATGTGAGTGACTTTGCTGAATCAGATAAAACTGGAAAAATATCTCCTCAAGTTTTTGCACTGTTCACAATGTAACAGTATTAGAATAACACTTTTTAAAATTCAGTCTGCATTATTTACATTTCTCCATCACTTTCTTAAGTCTAGATAGATGGTCAAAAAACAATAAATCATGACTTGATTTATCGCATTTGCCCATTTCTGTGCTGTAAACACTCCCATCATGGCTGATTTCAAGACATCGGTATGGAGTTGGAGAGGGCAGTGCCGTAGCTCCCCTTATAGCGTATCCCCACCATACAGATCCGATAGAGGTAAATCACGTCAGGGGCATGGATGATAGTAAAACTAGTAAAATAATAGTGAGTGATGAATTTTGAATACTTATTATCTTTGTTTTCAATGTAGTTTATTTTAAGTTTATATAATTTAATTTTTAATAACACCTACGTTTAACAACGAGCTTGCAAAATTCTTGAAAATTTGACAATCAATCTCAGGAGCCAGGACAAGCCAACTCCAGTGCACCAATGATTCGGGGAGAGAGAGGTTTTTGCTTTCTCTCCTGCAGGGTGTAAGTAAGCACGTCGGTCCGATTTTCACTGATGGCCGTTATAACCAGGAGAAGAACATCCAGCCTTTGGCTGAGGCCAGTGGTAAAACAGGCAAAATGGAGAGACAGAAAAAGGCTGAGTCCTCAGTGCCATCACTCAGTTAGTGATCAAACCCGTGCCCGGAACCCACCCCAGTACTGATCTGCTCATGGAAAATACTCTTGCCCTTATTGTTCAGGCCAGCTTGTATTGTGGTTTTATAATGTTTATAGCCAAGAGCATTCCAAGTCAATATTGTTTTTTGTTTTTGTATTTTTAGGAAACAATGGCTTAATGAAAGAAATCATCTCTGATCATAGAAGTTAGGCCTTTGAAATTGGGGAGGGTATTTGAGAACCTTTCAGAAGGCAGGGAGAGAGACGGCTTATTTCATCTATATTCTTTACTCTTTTTCCTGCCAATCTGCCTATGCCAGACTTCCCTTCAAAACTCAATTCACTCAGCTCCTTGTCTTTGAAGCCTTCTCTAAATCTTTCCTCTTCCATTCCCCAAAACAAAGTGGATTCTCTCCTTCAGTGACCTTGGTGTAGATAAATTGCCTATCATGTTGCATTCTTTTACGATTGTCAGACTCCCAGCTTCCCAGAGGCCAGGTTGTTATACTGTTTTTTTTCTGTATCTCTGGTGCTCAGCACATAGAAAGTGCTCAATAAAGTTGTTAAGGACTGAATTGTGTCCCCTCAAAGTCCATATGTTGCAGCCCTAGCTTCCTGTGTGACTGTATTTGGAGATAAGGCCTTTGAAGAGGTAATTAAGGTTAAATGAGGTCATAAGGGTGGGGCCATAATCCAACAGGCCTGGTGTCCTTATAGGAAGAGGAAGAGACACCAGGGATACATGCACAGAGAAAAAGCCACGGTGAGGACACAGTGAGAAGGCGGCTGTCTACGTGCCAAGGGGAGAGACTTCAGGAGAAATCAAGGTTGCTGGCACCTTGATCTTGGACTACCAGCCGCCAGAACTGTAAGAACGTACATTTTTGTTTCTTAAGGCTTCCAGTCTGTGGTTTTTTGTTATGGCAACCTGAGCAAACTAATACAAAAGGAGTGCTAACTGAACGTATGAGTGTCCTTTAAGAAGGGAGGGTGGGAGGGAGGCTCAAGAGGGAGGGGATATGGGGATATATGTATGCATATGTCTGATTCACTCTGTTGTACAACAGAAACTAACACAGTATTGTGAAGCAATTATACTTCAATAAATATCTATTTTTAAAAAAAAAGATCGTTCACACATATCCATGAATCTACTGGTCTTAAGCACTTATTTGCTTTCACTACCCCAAGAATATGATTTCGCCAAAACTCTGACAAAGTAATTTAATTTAATTTTGGTTAAGAAAAAGAAGAAAACAGAAAAACAGCATATCTCTCTGCCATGGAAAATGGAGATATTTTCTCCATTAAGTCCTTCCATATCCCGAATTTCTGATTTGTTCTCTTTTAGGTTTGTTTTAAACGGAGAATGATGAACCCAGTGGAGACCTGGGAACTATACACAAAAGGGAAATATAACCAAAGAAAGCAGTCACTTTCATCTCCATGAAAGCAAAGCTGTTTTTGTTGATACATATGGAAAAAATCAGGCCCAATTATAGATTGCGATTTGGCACCGAGGTTGCAGCCTCACCACAGGCCTTTTCTTTCTTTCCACAGATATACCATTACAGTCCACTGAGCCCCAAGCCCTCCACCACCGGCAAGCCATTCCTCGGAGAGATGGACCTCGCCAGAGGTGTCTACATCCCTGTCAGGATGGGTTTCAGTGAAAAAGTGTTTCCTGTCTGTTGACTCTAAGGAAGAAGATCCCTACTTGGTCAGGGCAACACCCAGTTAGGCTCCCGTGGAGACAGTCACACGCTGCTTCACGCCAATGGGTGTGGGCACCCCTGTCTTAGCTCTCGCTCTAGCGTCAGCCCCCCTCCAAAATCAGAGTCTTCCTGGTATTTCACATGGGTTTTAGGTTGATAATGATCAACCTTCTTTTCTAATCTCCTGGTCTAAATCAGGGATGTTCAGAATGTTTAAAGTGGAGAATATCAGGGTGCTTGAAGACCTGATTCTGGACCTGCTCTCTGCTAACTTACTGAATGACCTTGGGCAAGTTCCCGCCCCACTAAGAACCTCAGTAGTGTCATCTGTGAAACAAAGGGGTTGGACTAAATGATCTCCAAAGTCCTTCCCAGATGAAACCATTCCTGTGCTGCCACCTTAGTAGCAACCAGCCACACTGGCTGTTTAAATTTAAATTAAATTTAAATTAAACAGCCACACTGGCTGTTTAAGATGTAGTTCCTCAATCTCACTAGTCACATTTCAAGGGCTTTTATAGCCATATGAGGCCAGTGGCTACCATACTGAACAGCAAAGAAAAAGAGTATTTCCATTATTGCAGAAAGACTATTGGAGAGCCCAGGTCTAATGCTCTTACTTTATCATAACTGTAGATAATTTCACTACAAAGTCTGACAGTTCAATAGCACTTCTATGTCTATCATGTATTTCAACACACCATTACATTCAACAACCCAAAATGGGTAAGAGAGGTATTATTATGTCTACTTTATGAGACAAGGACACTACTCAAAGATTAAATGACTTGCTATAGGGTCATGCTGCTAAAGACCAAATGTTATTTTCCAAGTTCGAAGCTGTCTCTACATGTGGCACTAAGTCACAGGGAGAAGACATGCTTGGCCTCGCCAAGGCCACTCCAACCCATGGTAGCACAAGAACTAAGACCTACTTATTAAGAGCTGATCTAGATACCCTGTGCCTTAGTTTAGATTTTAGCTCAGCACGGCCTCGCTGTGTGACCACAGACAAGTTAGTTAATGTCTCTGGGCTCCTTTCCCCTCATCTGTCAAATGGGGATGACAACAGTATCCACGGCTTATGAGAATCACACCAGCAGATGCAAATCAAGTGCTGAGCTCACAAACTCATTCACATAGCAATTGCTCTCTGAAAGTTAACTACTAGTGAGAATTGACATTCTCACTACCTCTATCCTTCCCCCAGGCCTTTGCATTTCCTCCACCACAGCAGCCTCACTGCCAGCCCTTGCAGACTTACTTACTGCCAGCTTGTCTAAGGAAGATGCTACTCTTTCCACCTGGACGACAACTCAGTTTTTGAAACCTACTGAGTAATTTGTCCTCATAACCTCCTGAGGCTGTGAGCTTTCCGGATTAATTACAAGTTGTTCAGGAAGAGCTCTCTCCTTGGAGGGACTGGGTTAACCGCCTGGGCAGCGTGCCACAAGCAAATAGCTCCCCCCCTATAATTTTTCCAAACCTTTTTGGTGCTGGGAGCCCAGAGTATGCCTGCCCCCGAGGAAGGCCTGGCTCACGGTAGGTGCCACCAGTGCACGTGGGTGAGGGGTGGGCTGGTGGGGCCCTTTGGAGCCTCCTGCAGGATGATTTTCTCCCCTGCAGCAGGGTCCAGCAGCCTGACAGCAAAGCTGGCTCTGCCCAGACTTTTGTCTCCTGGAAAAGGCACTGCAGACATATGTGTCTCCCCATGATGGCTTTTCCTTCCCTGTCCCCCCACAGTGGAGTGCCTCAAAGAACAATATTTACACTGACGGAGCTGCAGAGAGTGGGGGACAGGCTACCAAGCCAGGTTCAGCCAGAGAGTTGGCGGGGGGCGGAGGGTGTCCCCGAGTGGGAGCGAGCAGGGCACTGGCCCGGCTGCACGGGGCTTTCCCCATCCTGCCCACCCTCTCCTGGGGCCAGCCCAGAACTGAGGAGGCAAGGAAGGATCTTCTGGCCATGCTTCATTTATCCAGGAGCCGGGAATGGAACTGTGGTCAGCCCCTAGGTGTTTCCTGGGGCAGGAAAATGAAGTGCTTTTTCTCCTGGCTGCAGCAATGCAGCATCAGAGCACAGAAGGCGTGGCATGAACCATTAACAGGGCCCAGTTGTGGAATCGGTCTGCGGGCCTCCATGTAGCACCAGGGCCGTACGCACCTCATGGAGAAGGGGCATTAGTCACTCACACATTCATTTGCTCATTCATTCATCGAACAATTCAGTCCTAGGATGATTCTGAGATAAGTAAAAGCCAGTTCTTCTTCCAAGAACCTCAGAGACCAATGCAGGGGTGGAGAAGATAAAAGAAAAATTAGGTGTCAGTATAGCAAATGCTAAAGCTGAGACACAAGCAAAGGGCAAAGGAGTGCACAGAGGCCCAAGGGCTTCTCCAGGAGGAGACGGCATGTAAGTTGGGTCTCAGTGGCTAAAGGAGAATTTAGAGGTGCTAGAGTGGGGAATGGGGACTTAGGGGAGAGATCTTGTGCATCCTTGTTGACTACTGTACAGACTTACTCTGAGAGATGTGGAAAGCCTCTGGTGGGTAACATGATCTGAACATACATTTTCCTGGGATCACTTTGGCTGTTCAGTCGATAACAGACTGTTAAGGGTGGGGGATGGATGGAAGCAAGGAGACCAGTTTGGGGGGCTCTTGCCACATTCAGGTGACAGATGATGGAGCCTGTTAACCCAAGCTCCAAGCAGTGCCTGGTGTATGTGAGACATACGATCACTGTTGAAGGAAGGACACAAGCAGTCACTGTAACAGCCACTCATGATAGTTTTTAACCACCTGGCCAAACCAAACCTTCTCTCTCCTCAGCAGCTGCCAGTGTTCTGAAGACTGCTCTCCCATAACAGCTATAGTCTCTATCTCCTTATTCCTTGCTCTAATTTTCCTCCTAGTCTTCAAATAACCACTAAGCTCGTCAAGTTTCCTTTCATAGTATCCTTTCTGGATCTAAGTGCTTTGCAGAGTGCCTGCTCTGTCTCTGGGGTGGTAGGAATCCCCCTCCCATGGAATCAAGGGGACCCTACTCTTGACAGTGATACTAGCTCAAGCCAAACCTGAGCGCAAGAAACCCTAAAAATGCTCACAGACCCAAGCATTGCTCTGAAGATTCAGTCCAAGTGATATGGGATGACAGATATCTAAAAGCCATGTGAGCACAATAGATGCTATTCTTCCCAGAGTTCTTAGGAGAGACCCTGGCTATCTTACAGAAGACCCTCTTTTGTTTCGTTTCTCTCCCTTCCATAGTGAGCAGAGTCCTTCAAAGGAAGCTTTTAGAGGAAAATGTCTCCACAGGCTGATCCCTTTCTTTGAAAACATAATCACACTCAAGAATGACAACAATGTAAATCGCCAGAATCATTAGGCGGAATCTCGATGAATTAAAATTGCTTACATCAGGGTAAGATTAGGTCAGTTGCCTTGAAGGGAGCCTGAGTGCTGCTGCGGTTCGCAGACTTCCAGCCTTTCAAAAGCAAATACTGTCAGAGCTCTGCGGTTGCCTCAGCAGCGCCGATAGTCAACCCCTGATAAGACCATCCTTGTCTGGGATGGAACAAATTACTCTGCTGCTCGGTCTCTGAGACCCCTTCATTACGCATCCCGCAAAGACAAATTACCCTGGACACGTTGATAGGATTGATCCTTCAAAAAGTCTAGGTTTGTCCCATAAGCAAGGGCTACCTCTGCCCATAAAATGGGCGGAGGCAAAAGGGATGCCCGAAAAGTCCAAGCTGTTGCCTCGTGAGAAAAATTGCATTCAAATCACCAAGCAAACCCAGGAAGGTCTGAATGCCCAAGGGCGGGGAGCCAGGGTGGGCGGGTGGGAGACCACGGGAATCCTAAAAGCAAAATAGAGCCATTATATCTCAGGCCTAGGGGCAGCCTGAGAGATTCTGGTGCCTGAAACAAATAACAGGAAAAATATGTCAGATGTGTGGTCGCGGTATAAATCATGAACAAAAACACAATTCTAAGACTCCAGAGAAGCAGGAGGAGCAGTCACTTGAGTACAAACCTTGATAACTACTGAATACAATTTTGGCTGCCGAAAGGCAGGCAGTGTAACCAAGTTTATTTTAGGATGTCAAGAGTGACTTGCCCTGGGAAGCTATGGTGTGTTCCTTTTTTTTTTTCTTTTCCACTTAAAATAAAGTAAGATTTATCTTAGAGAAATTGGGAGTTGATTTTTTTCTGGGAGTAGAACTCACTTCAGACCTCAACTGACTATGAGAATAAGGAGGGAACTGGCCTAGAGGACTAAACGTTGGTGTGAGTTCCTCAGTTGTATCTGAACCTCACATCCCATTTCCTGTTCCACCCTCTCTGTTCACAGGTGAGTCTTTGGATTTATCTGATTTGTACTTCATGATTTGGGCCCTCATTTGTGCAATCTCTCCTAATGGGCTAAAGGAACACCCTGTGGGTGAAGGCGCAGTCCCTAATGACACTCAGGTTCTGAGGTCAGACTGCCTGGGTTCAAATCCCATCCCCACCACTTATTTGTTGGATAATCTCAGATAAGGTGAAGATTAAATTAGATCATCCATGTAAGCCACTTAGCTATCATGAAATATTTGCAGAATTGAATGAAGAACAGACTAGAGATAAGAAGGCAAGGGAGGAGCAAGGGTCTGTATAATGCATGGAGAGTAAGCATTAAACACCTAGTCCCTGATGATCAAGAGTTGACCTAATAAAAACAGCAGAGACAGTCCTAGGGCAATCCATTTTCATTTGGGGAAAAATATTTTATATTTTAAAAATTAACAAGAGAAAACGATTTAAGGTGGGAAGTGATCCAGAGGGCCAGTTATCGTATCTGCCAAGATAGAGGCAGATGATCCAAAGTGGCCTGGGGAGAATACAGAAAGATCTAGGAAAGGTTTACGTGCAGCCTCTGAATGTGGCCATTCTCCACTATATGGCAAGGAATCTTGGTCCATTGTGAGGACTTTAAAAAAGAGGATACAGGAGCCGGACTTCTCAGGAAATGAGAGGCCCAGAGTGGAAAGGAAAGAACCAGTGATTCACTTTTACGATGTTACATGATTCTCAAATATTGTTTAACCATAACAGCCCAAAGAAATATCCCATTTGACAGGTCAGGAGACTGAGGCTCAGGGAGGGGCCCGAAGTCACTCAACCAGTTAAGTGGAAAATCTGTAATTACACCAAAGTTTGTCCAACTTCCAAACCAGTGCATCCAAGCATCAGGGGTCACCAGCCACACACATTTGGAGAAAGATATCAATTAATCTACTAGGCCCATTAACAAGCCAGTCTTTCATTAATGACAGATGGCAGCGATGGTGAAAGGATCTTTTTTCTTTCCCTTACCGGATCCTCCCTACTCTCACGATGCAGTTATCCTCGGGCATGTTTCTGCAAGGCAATGTAAGGTTTCAGTGTCCCATAATGTCAGGCTGCCAAGCAGGAAAGGAAAGCCAGTTTTAACAGTGCATCTCATTTTTCGCCTAATTAGTACCAACACACGTAGGGATGTTAAGGGTGAAGTCTGACTTGTCAGCTGCTGGCAAATACAGACCCATCAGTGTAAATCTCATCCCGGATGGGGGCCGGGGGTATTTCCCTAGTTGAAGGTTGTTGTTCTTGGCTGGGTGATTGACAAAACACGGTCCCTTTTCTTCCTCGTCTATGGTTCTGGGAGAGTCTGGTGCTGCCTGGAGCAAGGCTGACCTCCCTTCCAGCGTAGGAGTTTCTTGTGATTCTTTACACCTAGGAAGCCCGCCTCTGAGGGAGTGAAACGACAGGGCCACCCTTTCTTTTGCCCAGGAATAGAAGCTGCATTATGTCAACTGTCCCCGACTATGGATTCTCCCTCCTCTCTATTTACAAAAGGGAAACAGATGAATTCAATCAAATATAAGCCCCCCGAATTATGGCTTCCTTTATACCTTGTGGTAAAGGAGTTTATACATAATTGGCACATGATTTTCTCCAGTGGTTTCAAGTTGTTCCCAGTTGTAAAAAGGAACCTTTCAGTTTGGGAATGAGATGGTTTTGTTTCAAACCAATCCATCATGCCTTCCAAAGGCAAAGAGGGTGGGTCGGCTGAGTGAAACCAGGAAAGCAGCAGGCAGGTCATGGCCTCAGCTGCTTTAATTGGGTAAATGGAGGCAGGCAGTGAGTCAGGGAGAAGAGAGGCACAAACCTCCTTTGAGCAGTTGTGATGGTTCTCATTCCCCATGAGACCCTCTGTCACAGTTGGGGTGGAAAGCCACCGGCTCCCATGCATTTAGCACTGCAGTCTCTGTTATTAGACTATGAGATACAAAGGTAAGTCCTCCCCTTGTTCAGGTCAAGGTCAACCAACACCCGAAGCCTTCACCTTCTACAGACTCTGAAAATCAAAAACACCCTCTGCCTGCAAAAGCCAATTCACATAATTGGCTGGCACCAAAGAGCAACGGAGTCACCGTTCAGTTATGTTTATGCAAACCTTTAATGAAAGTCAACATAGAAAACAAGGAAAGACCACTTTACACTTGGCTTTTAAAAGCTGGGTTTGGAGCCTGAGAGATTTTCCTAAATTACTATTAACAAAGTCAACAGGTTAATATGCTTTCAAGGCTTCATCCAAATGGGGCACCCAGATAATGATCCTATTACATTAAGGTAAACAAAAGTGCAATTGTGCTCACCCCAGGATTAGGAAGTATCTTAAAAGTTCTTTCACATTTCTTTTCCACAGTTTAGCAGGTCCAAAAGGGAAATGTCCAACGTCATTAGAGAGGATTGCTTACATGTTGTGGAAACAACAGGTCACTCCGGGTTCTCAAGGCATTAAAGATTCATTTAGGAATTCTACCGAGATGACAGGCTTCAGTGGGTCAGTCTGCAAGCTCCTCTAGGAGATGGTGGATGCAAATTCCAGATGATAGAACCATCACGTGTGAAAGATAACATCTCCCACAACCTGTTATTGATTGCTTTTGGGGACCAAGAGGCTTTAGTTATCAAGAAAGTCTAGATTGATTGTGAACCAATAGTCTTCCAAGCTCAGAGAACCCAAATATGACTCTGTGGGTTGCTTCACTGAGTTTGGCTCCTCTTTGGTCCCCCTCCCAGAGGAGTAGAAGCTGAGAGCTCTGGTCCACAGACAGTGGCCTGGCAGGAGCCTGGGGCCAAGGGTGCACTGTGTGGCGGAAGCCAAAGGTCCCAGGAGAACTCTGAGAATATCACCACAATCAAAGCCTAGACCATCAACACAACTGGGACCCAGTGGAAAGGAACCACCGGAGGCAGAGCAATGGTTTGGAGACTGTGAGACAGCCCCTGAGAAGGAGTCCTGTGGCCACTATTGATAGGACCTGTGTTACGAAGCCTTTAAGAGGGCCCTCCACTATCCCTGCCTCCTGGTAGTACAGGCTCGTGCAATCCCAGCCCCATGATTGTGGACTGGACCTAGTGACTAGCTTCTAAAATGTAGAATACGGCAAAAGTGATGGGATGCTATTTCCCAGATGAGGTTACTGTCAAAAAAGAAATCATATCCGGACAGAAGTTAGAGAAGTGAAGGCAAAATTTATTCAGGAACTCCTGCCTGCAGTTAGGGAAGAGAGACCTCATTTATAGAACTGGGCTTGATTCTGAATGTGAGAAGGACAAGTGGGGCTGTATGGCCAAGGAGCAGGGAGGGCGTCAGTGGATAAAAAATGACTAAGGAAACATGAGGTTAAGGGAGATCTGGCTAACCTGACGCAGCAGAATTTTTGCTGAAGGTAGTTCAGGGTGATAAGATACAGAGGGTTGGAGATGAGGAATTTGGTCAGATATCGAGAGTGGTCATATACCAAGAGCAGGGGATTCTGACTAAAGGGACTCAGCAGCATTCTTGCTAAAACTGGAATAAGTGGGCCAAGGACAGAGACCAAGTTTGAGGCCTGAAGGGCTTACAGGAGCCTGACTAGAGTTAGGTCAAGGCAAGAGCCTTGGTCATTACAAAGGGAGGTGGCTTCTGTCCTGCATCCCCTTCATGCCATGTCATGAGCTGCCCTCTAGAGAGGCCCACAAGGCAAAGAATTGAAAAAGGCCTTTAGCAGACAGGAAGCCAACACCTGAGGCTCTCTGTCCAATGGGCTTCGAGGAACTGAATTCTGCCAACAATTACATGCGTGAGCTCGGGAGTGGGTCCTCTCCTGCCTTCGGATGAGAACGCAGTCCCAGTTGACACCATGATTGCAAACTTGTAAAAGATCTTGATGCAGGGGCACCCAGCTAAGCCATACTTGCCTTGCAGAAACTGTGAGGTAAGAAGTGTGTGTTATTTTAAGCTGCTGGATTTGAGGGATACTTTATTACAAAGTAAAAGAAAACTAATAGAGGGCGTCTGAGGGCCCAGATGGTTTAGGGAGTCACTGAAGTTACTCATGGGCCCTAGGACTTGATCCTTAGAGCCTCTGGGGCATCTTGGGGGTTGCCTCAGTGGCCAGGCACTTCCTTCCTTTGATATGGAATGAATAAGAGTCCTGCTGGGATTCACCATCATCAGGTGACACAGCAAACCACCACAGCCACAACTGTGGACATCAGTGTAAGGCAAAGGAACCAAAAGGAAAAACAACCAGGGTATTCTCTCCAGATAAGTTCTATGACGGAACAGAACAGAATCCATTTCCAGGATAATAACAACCCAATGGAAGAAAGCCTTAGGGTTTACAAAGTGTTTTATATCTGTGATGACATCTAACCCTCACAAACACCCTCCACATGTCTTCTTGGATTTTGAGGGACCATTGCAAGGACTGGTAGAGAAGCACACTTTCCCACATTCCCAAGTCAGAAGGACAGTCCCTCTCTACTTGAGAAGGAGACTAATCTCGTTGACCAAACACAGAGCTTCAGGTGAGGAAGGCAGGGGCCGCCTGCATAACTAGCCAGATGGGTTGCATCAGTGGGTTGATCTCTGCCAACACAGAGAGAGAAACGCTGCAGGTAGATCACCTTCACGCCTGTGCCCCAGAGCAGAGGCTGTCTCCAATTCTGCAGACGAGGACATTAAAATTCGCAGAGGTAGTCCCAGGTAGCATAGCCAGGACATGGCACATATAGAAACTGGGTCCAGGCCTACCTCATACCCTGTGGCTTTTCTGCATTCCAAGTTGAGCTGTAGACTATTTAGCATGCAAATCCAGGTTAAGACCTTTTCCCAGGTTGCACTAGCAATTTTCTCCAAGCCTCGGCAGGAAACAAATCAACAAGGAGAACATGAGAGTATTAGCAATGGGGCTTCCGCATTTGGAATTATCTCACACCCTTTGATGTAAAAGATCAAAATGAATGGGCATGCTTCTCATTCCCAGTCCATGCTCTAGCTGAAGTATTGTTCTCTCTCCTCTCTATTCCTTAATTCCAATCAACCCCCAATCATGATTTGCCCTCCTAAATACGGAGCAAATCTCTTTCTTCCCCCATCACTGTTGGCACTGATGTTGAGCAGGTGATACCCCTTCTCACTACTTCATAACCAGTCTCCTCATTGCTGGCTTTGTGCCTTGTCCACAGAGGGAACTTAAAACCCAGATCTGATCCCACTACTTGCTCCTTTCAAACCTCACAATGTCTCCCCATAGATTCCAGGGTGGCTCTCATTTCTTAAATAGCAGACAAGGTCTTCCGTGGATGGCCTGACCACCATCCACCTCAGCAGCTTCAGCTCTTACCCGCCCATCACCTGTCCCCCAGTTTATGTTCCAGCTACTGCTGGAACTGTTTCTGTTACTTACACAGACCGTGCTGCCTCACACTCTAGACCTTTGCTAGCACCATTCCCTCCATGTGAACTGCCTTTTCCTTGTATACACATGACTAAATCCTACTCCATCTTTAAGACCCAGGCATCCCATCCTACTCCATCCCGGGCCCCTCCTTCCCTTCTCCAATATAGTCCCTCGCTCCTTTGTGCTCCCCTTATACTCTGGGCATCTCCCTGCCATCACTCGACGTCACATTATAGCATCATTATGCGTGTGTGTACATGCCTCCTATGCCAACTTGGGATGGTAGATGAGAGTGAAGCACACAGAGTACAGAAGGCTGAAAGTGAGGCCTGTTATCCACACCCTGGAGGCCAGATAGAGCACACACACGCAAGGTGAAAAGCAAGGCAAATGGAAAAATGACAAGCAAAGGAGCAGGTTCACACAGTCACCTGCTATGAATACAGATTCAGGCTTGCTTGCTAGCTCTCTTCTCAGTGTATGGTTGTATGGTCATACAACCATACCTAGGTGGCCAAAAAAAAAAAAATCCTCTTTCTGGATGCAAATCAAGCACATCTGCTGAGGGAGTTTCAGGCAGATGTGGGAGAACATCAGGCCAGCAGCAGCAGAGATACGGGTGTTCCTCAGAACATTAACGCCAACAAATGCTCCCTCGAAAAGCACTTGAGTGGCAGATGGCGCTGTGAGGTTCTTAATATTATGATCCCTTTTTGGGAAAACAAAAAGGCATTTGTAGGTCACAAATCCTGCACGGTGGTATACGATAAAGCTCTGAGAAGTCCTGCAGTTTTAAGAAGTCCATCAATGTCGTTCATCTAACCTTTCCAAAACGCATTTGCTCATGGCCCATCCCACAACGTGTCTCTTTCCACACATTATCCGTGGTATTCCCATTCTAAGTACACCTTAGGAAAGGCTACTTTAATGGAAGCGTGTTTAAGCTACAGAATCAAGCAGACCCCGGGTTGACTATGTGCTCCACCATGTTCTAGCAATGTGGGCAACTCATTTGAATTCTCTGAATCTGAGTTTCCTTATCTTTGCAAAGATGGACAGTAATATTAACCTTGTGGGTTACTGTGAGAATTAAAAGAGATACCTTAAGTAAAGCACTTGGCAAAGTACTTAACGGTTGTTAATTCACTTTCTTTCCCCAAAGTTGCCTTATTTTTACCCTAGAGCCCTGCCTATATGGCCTTAAAATCTCTGGCAACAAAATAAATGCCAGCTGCGTGGTTACTTGCTTTCTGAAACACCACACCAACACACACCAAGCTTTACTGAATTTATTTTTAACTAACTCAACCTAAAACAATACCCCCTGTAGGCACACCAGCAGACGCTCCTGTTTGAACTGACTAATCACTATTTTCAAATAATGACCCCTTTTGTGCCATGGATATCAGAAGACCATGACACAGACAATAAAGCAGAATGTTCTGGCGCCTGGGAGACGCTCAGTTATAAATTAGCCCCCCAACTAGAGGACTGTGGCCACCAGGGTACCATTCAGAACACAGAGCAGACACAACCTTCGTTTTGTTTCTCTTCCTTTGAATAAAAACGTGTCTGATGCTTCACCTACAATGAAAATATTCTATAAGTTGTAAAAAACAAAAGTAATAACACACTTCATAGGCATGCATAACCATGAGATAATTGTGCTTCTCAGTTCGTTGCGGTCACCTCCCCCCCACCAACCCGGGTGCTATAATGTACGCCTTGTTGTGTGGAAGTTCCCCAAAATATTATTCGTAGGAGGTTTATAATAACAAAGCATTACCATAATAAATACTGGTCACAAGAGTCTTCTATCGAAGGGAAGCCTGCTAACCTTGCTCACATTTCCCTACCCTTGATTCAAGATTAAATTTCACTTTTTTAATCAAAGATTCTAAATCCTAAGAACTCTAAACCTTGAAATTGATACCCTTCTTTGAAAGAAAAATTAGATTGGAACTGTCAGAAGGAGCGAGCAAAATGGCATGAAGCAAATCAGATGACGTGTGTGTAAGAGGTTTTCTTTAGTTCAGCTGTCAGGGAAACACTGAAGTGTCTTATCTCCCCAAAAGCCCCAAAGCCAGTGTCCCAGGCCGGGCAAGACAAAATTGTTTTAAGAAAAAATAAAGGCACGAAAGACTTCTAAAGAAATTCACATTTAAAGTGTTACTTAAGCCCATGTTTTGGACCAGTAAGAAACAGGGAATCCAGGATGGTGGTAGACAAATTAAAGAAATTATTTATACTAAAGATCAAATCCTGTTTAAAACAATACTCTAAAGAGACCAGGATTGTTTAATTATTCTGCCATGTTACCCTATCAAATATTCCTCCAAGTAAGTGGATGAGGTTTGAGACCTTAGAAATTTAATTATAATACGCAATTTTGTTGGAGGAGCATTTGTCACAATGTGATTTGACCTTCAGCTTTGATTGAAAAGAGAGACTCCTTTTCAAAAATCCCTTTATAATGAGGTATTGGTAACTGCTCTCGAAGGGTCATTGTTTGGATGTCTCTTAGATCATTTAAAATGGATAATGCAGCAGAGTTAAATCTGTAGTTAAGCAATCTGGGAGATACCAATTATTAAAGTTGCTGCCAGGACTTCCCTGGTGGCCCAGGGGTTAAGAATCCGCCTGCCAATGCAGGGGACATGGGTTCGAGCCCTGGTCTAGGAAGATCCCACATGCCGCGGAGCAACTAAGCCCGTGCACCACAACTACTGAACCTGCGTGCCACAACTACTGAAGCCCACGCGCCTAGAGCCCATGCTCCGCAACAAGAGAAGCCACTGCAATGAGAAGCCCGTGCACTACAACGAAGACCCAACACAGCCAAAAATAAATAAATAAAATAAATTTTAAAAAAAAAATAAATAAATAAAGTTGCTGTGTTCTGGAAGTTAACTGGAGCCCCATTTGCCTTAACACTTGCAAAAAATATTCAGAAAGGGTTTGCACGCACACTCATCTTTGCAAGGACTATATCATGACCGGGATAGAATGAATGGCCTCAATTCTTCACCCTCTCTTGCCCTGGTCATGTCATGGGCAAAGCGCACTTCCTTACCTGCATCAGGAAAGGTTCAATCAGAGAAGCAGAATCATGAGGCAAATACTGGATTTATTTTAGAATTAGACTCTGCGTGATCTTGGGACTGGGTGAAGCAGTCCATATAAGGGTGATGTGCTTGCAACAGGTGCTAGGCCTGAGGTCAGCAGGGTCAGCACGTGAGAAGGAAAGCTATGGGCAGAGTAGGGAAGACCAATGGCCAATCGGAGC
This sequence comes from Balaenoptera musculus, assembly GCF_009873245.2. NCBI lineage: Eukaryota > Metazoa > Chordata > Mammalia > Artiodactyla > Balaenopteridae > Balaenoptera > Balaenoptera musculus. The sequence goes on from NC_045793.1 coordinate 44,407,104, forward strand.
CTACAAGGATAAGCTAGTATTCACATGGGTGTGTCACTGCCTTCAAGACCCCAGTGTTCGTGCAGAACTGCAGAAGAGCTGGTGCATTTCTCCCTCCGTGGAGCTGCCCACAAACCCGGCCCATGATTCAGAGGGGCTGAAGGTGGTGTGGAGGGCACTAAAGGAGCATGGGCTAGCCGCTGCTCCACACTCACAAGGTGAGCCAGCTGGTCCACAGCAGTGATCTGCAACTCTCATAGACACCGCCGTGGCTTCAATGCCACCTTCCAAATCTTCTGCAAATTTCTCTTGTGGCCAACCCTCCTCTAGAACCATGCAGGGAAGGGCATTCTCGGAAACATAGCTCCAGCTTAGCTAAGCCACCACACTGCCCCCTGACTTTGAGCTCAGCCATATAACTTGTCTTGGCCAGTGCATGTGCCCAAAAGCGACAGCAAACCAGTTCGACGTCCAGAATTTGAGACCTTAAGTTGCATCTGATCGCTTGTACCATCTTGGGCAGAAGTGAAGAGATAGAGCGAGCTCAATGCAACTGCAGCAGTCGCAGCCCAAAGCAAAGGCCCCAGCCAAGCCCCAATGAGATGAGCTGAACCGCAGCCAACCTGCAGATGTGTGAGCAGCAGCAAATGATGGTTGAGGCTCCTGCATTTGGGGGAGTACTGATACTGACCTACCTTCACTTTGATGATTAAGGACCCCTCTCCCTACCCATCACTCTCATGAACCTGAACTCCTAGAATGTACCAGGCCCCTGCAGCCCATGGGCACACACCGATGAGGTGATACAGTCTGAATCGCTATAACAGGAATCTAACCCACTTGCTTGATTTCAAGACCTCCCTTTTCAAAACAGCTGGAGAGTGTGTGCATAAATTTAACATTAAATCCCAACTACGGCCACAACAGTATAAAACCTGGAGAAATACATTTAAAGAAATGCACGATTCCTGTGTGGAGATAAACCTAAAATCTGATTAAGGGACGTGAATAAATAGACAGAGACATGATGTTCCTATGTGGGAAGAATCAGCATTGTCAAGAGGCCAGTCCTCCAAATTTAATTATAAATGTCATGCAATTGCATTTAAAATCCCATTGGGGTTTTTGGAAGGGGGAAGCTTGGTAACATCATGAGGGAAAAGAGATGCATGGGAATAGATGAGGAATACTCTTCTGAAGTAAGGGAAGCACACTCAGAACCTGTTGGCGAAGACTCTACTGGCCCCGAGGATGCCATGAATCTTTGCCTTGAAGATCTGCACTTCTGTCTCCTCTCAAGAACAGGCCAAGGAACTCCATACAGAGAATCAATAAAAGCTGATGAGATAAACACATACTTACACACATACACAGAAAAGTCTTTGTGTGTGTGTGAGTGAATTTGTTTGAATTTCTTTTTTTAGAGGTGTCTTTCCATTCTTTGAGCTACTTCAAAAGTCTGGGAGTTGGGACTTGTCCCTGGGCAAGAGAGAACAAAAAAAGGGCAACCCAGGGCTTCCAAATACACCCCCAGCCCCCAGCAGTGCAAAGCTGTCAGCTGCTTTGTCATGATTTAGACTCAGAACAGACTGCTGCGCAGGACAGGGGTGAGAGAGGGATGTGAAGAGTCTCCAGTCTTGTGGAGGATCTGAGACGGACAGCGCTAATGTTGGTTACTTTGGTCTTTAAGAAAAAGGCTTCACTGGCACTCAAAAGCCTTCCGTTTTAACCACAAAAGCCCTGAGTATCAACGAAATCACATGCCAGCCACTAAGACTCAACTGTGGATTTTCCTGACTGCTGGGCTATTTCTTACACAAGTAGCATCAGCTACAGCCTTTTGAGTCAAAGGCTTTACTGCAATAAGATTTGGGGAGAGAGCTCAAGCAAGCAGTAAGTTTACATTAGCCAACAAACAGTCCCAGCCCCTGCAGTGAGCCAGGGCCCAAGGGAAGCCAGAGAACAATCTGATGGCGATTCTGCTCCCAAGAGGGTCGTAGCTGAGTATAGGCGCTGGAGATGGAGTTAGGTCCGCGGATAACCAACACAGAGTTGAATGTGGTGAGTCAGGCGGTTTAGCCAAGGAAAGGGAGCCGGCTCAAGAGTAGAAAGTTCTGGGTTTAAATCCCTCTTCTACAGACTGTATCACTCTGAGAAAGTCACATGGTCTCTCAGAGGCTCTTCTTCTCATCTGTAGAAGGAGGGTAATCACGGTTCCTACTTGATAGATCTTGATGGGGTGAAATAAGAAAATTATACAAAGTCCTTAACAGTGAGCCTGGTAGCACTTCGTAGATGCTTTGCATATAAATGAATGCTGAAAACAGTGTCTTAAGTGTAGACTGTGGACACATTCAATAGGCAGCAGGGGGTGGGGCTAGGACCATTTATTGAGCCTGGGTTGTTGGTTTAGGCTTCTCATAGGAGGTAACACTTGACCTGGAGCTTCAAGAATGAATGCGTTCCAACAGCTGATGAGGAAGGGTGCGCTTTCCAGGATGAAGAAAGAGCTTGTGCAGAAGGGTGGAGGTATAAAGGGCATGGAGGATCTGTGGAGGCGGGAGAGGCAGGTGAGGCCACAGAGGCAGGTGGGCCCAGGTTGTGGGGTGCCCTGTGTGCTTCGGTGAGGATGTGGGACTTCATCACGTAGGCGGTGATAGAAAGTTGTGAAGCAGAGGCCATGCCCAGTCAGATAACATCAATTTCTTATACCACCTTTCCCTTCTAAACTTAAGACCTTCAAAATTAAACGAAAACAACTGAGGAATGGCTAAGAAGCAGATGTCCCCAGAATCCCATCACCCATTACTCTGCAGATCCTGTGCAGCGTATTACACTGTATCCGGCGGAATCTAATCTTCCCACCATACCCTGGCCGGGCAAGCCTGGTTGCCAGGCTGTTCCATTTTCCCAGAGCCCCTTCAGGTATAAGAAAATATTTTTCCACTGGGAGTCTACTAAATGTCATGTCTAATTTAATCTTAAATACATTTCCACAGAAAAAGGAGTCAAATGAGTAAACCTCTCCTAACGTCCCTGATTTCTTGTTTCTCTAGCCCTTCACCCACATCTCCGTTCCATCACTTTTTTTTTTTTTTTTTTGCAAGGGAAGTAGAAATGAACAGGGCAGGTGAGGGGGGCCTCCACGACTTACTAATTTGTTTTCCATCCTCAGCCCTTAATCTTTCTCTCTGGCCTGCACTGAGACAGGACAGATGGGATGGTGCCAAGGGGAGACTACCTTATTTATCATGAAAGCATAAATTGCCTCCAATGATCAGAATACCAATTATACCCAAGCGAGCACCTCTGCTTCTCCTTAAACGTTTTGGTTTTCTCAGCTGTTCATTGAAGTTTTAACAGGGTAGCAGGAGGTCCAGAAGTTGGGGAGAAATTTAACTTTGCTGTGGATTTAAGGCCCTTCCCCGCTCCACCTCTGTTTTCTTCCCTGCTCTTCCTCTTGGGGGGAACTGAAATGATTCCAGTCAGAGTCAGATGGTGGGAAGAGCCCTGATTAGGGACCAGAGACCCAGACGTCCCGTCAGCTTGCCACCACATTCCCATGTGGAGCCAAACCCCTGAGACTCATATTCCACATCTGTAGGATAAGGGAATTGAAAGGATTCTCACCAAGATCCCTTCCCATTCTCACTGCGATGATTTCAAGATTCCAACTCAAATTCACTTTTTATTTCTGAATCATACTCAGCTTGATTTAAAATCATTTACTGAAACCTCCTGTGTTGTACGTGTGAGCACGATGTTACTCAAAGTGTGGTCATGGACCCAGGCCAGTCTGCAAACTTTTACTGGTCTGGGATGAGACAAGCAGGTGAGTTGAGAGTAAGCATTAGAAATTTTCTGGCACTTGAAGTGGCCGCACCAACCAAGCATGTGACCAGTGGCCTTGTTTGGTTGCACTTGCATATGAGTTGGATGTGGTGTGAACTGTGTCCTGATTGTGTGCAATAGAACCAGGTATGAAATGGAATGGAAATAAGAAAGAAAAAAATGCTCCAACCAGGTGATCAAGATCAGCATCAACCGTCATAAATCGTGTTGATAGTTTGTACCCTTGATATGGTGTGATGAGAATGGCACTTTACCTCTGTGGTCTTCCACCAAGACCAATAGCCCATAACCCCAGTCTTATTATGAGAAAAATATCAGATAAATTCCAATATTGGGACATTTTATGAAGCATTTGACCAATATTCCTCAAAACTGTCAAGGTCATCAAAAACAAGGCAAGTCTGAAAAGCTGTCATAACCAAGAGGAGCTAAAGAGACACGACGATTAAATGTAATGTGGTGTCCTGGAGGGTATGCTGGAACAGACGAAGGATATTCGGTAAAAACTAAGAAAATCTAAATAACTATGGACTTTAGTTAACATATTTTTTTTGAAGAAAAAGAACAGAAACAAACTGGTCCCTACTGTAGATAATTTAAGAGTTGTTTTATCATATATTAGTTTATTTGATCCCCTCACAAAAGCCCTGGGAAGGTTGGAGGGTAGGCAGTAGTATGGTTGCCATTTTATGGATTTTATGGTTGAGGAAACCCATTTAGTGACATTTAGTTAATAATGAAAGAATAAAGTTTGAGTCCACTTCTCTTGACTTCTATTTTCTCTTACTCTTGTCTACTTGCTTTTCTAAGTAGATAGACATTTGTCCAAATTTAAGCTACTTTTCTGATTAAAACTATGCTTAATGTAAAAAAATTAGAAAGTACATAGAAGAATAAGCAGATTCCTTTTTTAAAAGTCTGCAATAATTTCCTAATTAGAGCAAACAGTTGTTAATCTTCAGATTTCCTTCTTTTTTTCTTCTTTTTAAATTTTTTCCTGAGCACTTATCACTCCTAAGTGTGAAGGAGAGTGAGAGAGCACAAGTGCTATGTGGAGAGGGCTATCCAACAAGAGATCAGGAGGTAGGACCTCCAGTGGAGGGATGCAGCCAACCTGCTGGAAAAGGGAGGGAAAGAAAAGGAGTAGCTTACAGGAGTGGCAGAACAGAGGAAGCTTGATCTAGACCAGAGTAGCCGTGATCGTCTGTACACAAATAAGAAGGTGCTAGTTAAGATGAAGGGACTGAAAATGCACAGGAGAGGGGGCTAGATGGTAAAGCAAGGCACTGGAGGGGGTAAGAGGGATGGGGGCAAGAGCCTTAGGGAAGAGTCCAGTGTTGGAACCAAGAAAGGACTAGATTCCTCAGAATCAAAATGAAGCACAGAGGAAGAATGAAAATACAGTGATCTCTGAGGAACAAAGGACACAACTCATATCAAACGACCTCATGTTTTTTTTGTTGTGTTTTGTTTTGTTTTGTTTAGCAAAGTAGGATTTGAGGTCACCTTCTACTGAGGAGGGGACAGAAACGTAGTCATAGTTTGGGGTTAGATATACTAAGCTTGAAACATCTGCTGTAGGGATTAAGCCAGAGAACTCATAAGACATTGAATAAAAGTGGATTCTAGCACAGTTTAGGCCAGGGATGTGTCATTTCTCAGCTGCGTCAGTGGAACAATGGCTACACTTGAACAAATTGTGTAAACTCGGCAGTGGTGAACCTTCGACCTCATGACAGCAAACCTGAAAGGAAGCCCCATAGTCACCAATCAGTTCTCCCAAGCCTGCCACCAGCTGCTTCATCTGCAAAGGCTTGGACTCAACATTCTCCACACACAGCAATGTGACTCAGCTTGAGCAGCACTTGTAATCATCATTACCCACGGAAGAGACGTGCCTGCTACCTAAGTATGCTATGATATTCTAATGAGGAACCTGAGGCTGTGAAGGAAAGCAGAACCCAATACAGAAAGAAAAACTATGGTGAGAACGAAATACAGTCGAATCCACAGGTTCCACATTCGCAGTTTCAACCAATCGTGGATAGAAAATATTCGGGGGAAAAAAATTCCAGAAAGTTCCAAAAAGCAAAACTTGAATTTGCTGCATGCTGGCAACTATTTACGTAGCACTTACATTGTATTAGGTATTATAAGTAATCTAGAGATTATTTAAAGTACATGGGAGGATGTCCATTTGTTATTTGCAAATACTACGCATTTTTATACAGGGAAGTTGAGCATCTGCAGCTATTGGTATCCACCGGGATCCTGGAACCAATCCCACATGAATACTGAGGGGTGACTGTACTTGAAAAGGTGGGGTAGAGCAGGCCCTGAGGTGCTATGGATGTGCCCTGAGGACTTAGGAAGAGGGGATCTTCTGATCGGTTTAGTAGACACTGCTAGTTGTCAGAATAGTATACCTTCTCCCCTTCTTTAGAAATGAGCCCCAATTTTGTTGGGGACAACAACATGCCCAGCTAAAAGACTTGTATTTCCAAGCCTCCTTTGAAGATGGAATGGCATGTGACATAGTTCTAGTTAAATTATATAAGCTAAAGTTTTTGAATACAGTTTCCAGAAAAGCTCCTTAAAATGTGGGCATGGGAGTAGAAGGAGAAGGAAGTGCTCAGACTCAGTGGCGTCCCGCCCATTCACCCTTTGTCTGCCCTCTTCATCCTGCCTAGAACTTGGAGAAGGTGCCAGGGAAGAAAACAACCATGGGTCTGCAGTGAAGAAAACCAAGAGATCACTGAGGACCTGGATCCTGGCATCCCTGAGCTGCCTCCAGACTTCCTATTGCCTAAGAAGAATGGGGGGCTTTGCTTCTCCCAGTCAAATATAATCCCCAATCCGCACAATAGGCAACATTTCATTTCAATCATTAATTTAGAAAGTGTGTATCAGAAATTTGCTTATACTAGAGTTTCATGTAGCAAATGTCCCTTGAAAGAACCAGGCCATCCTTCAGAGGCTTGGAAGTACTTTCATAGAACTGTTTTGTTTTGGGGGTGTCTGTCTTTGCTGTAAAGTGAGCTGACCTACATGCACAACATATGATAAGCATGAAGCAGCCCAACTGGTTTTATTAGTTTTCCTTGGTCTTTGGTCTAAAAAGGTTTCTTGCTGAGTTGATTTCACCCCCGATAACTTCCTTCACACTCCACTTCCTAATCGAAAAAGGCCCACATCAGGGGTAGAGAAACAGAGACCAATCCTTTCCCACCCCTCTCCTGGGACTCCTTAGCTCTTTACTACACCCCTGGGCTGGCTTAGCAAAAGCAATTTGATGTCCAGAATTTCCTGGCAGCCTTCCACGAGTCTGTCTGCCTCATCAGAAAACTCCAATCAGTAAGTCTGTGGACTGAAGGGAGTCTGATCTCACTGGTGGTGTTGCCACACTTTGTTCTTTTTCTGATATATTTTGCGTTCACAATGGTTTTGTTCTTTTTTAGTCCTGAAAGCTGACATGATTTTGAAAAGTGAAACATGCTTCCCTATATTCTGGCCCACACTCCCTCAGGTGAATCTCTCCAAGTCATTAATCTTAAGGTAAATCTCCTCAGCGGAGGGCTTTTTGTATTTGATTCCAAGAGCTACTACTCCTAAAGACTTGATTTTAAAATTGTTGTTAGTTGCAATGTAACTTTTCTAAACTAAACCAAATGGGGAAGGCCAATACATAAAAGTGATAAAAGCAGAGTTGTTCTGATTGAAGGGAAGGGGAGGGGAGGGGAGGGAAGACGTGTGTGAGAGGGAGACAGCTGAGAGCTCTTCCATATTAACCATAACCTTTCCCCAAGGGGAACCCCATGGGAGATCCTCCAAAGAACACTGGGATTCCAAAGAACACAGTTTGAAAACCGCTTTGCAAGTAAGTCTAGAATGGCAGGAAGATGTTCCATCATTGTCTTTAAGACAAGCAAGCTAAATACAACTGGAATCCAGGATATTAGAGACTTGTAATGAAAAGAGTCTATTTAAAACCTTCCCTCAATCTCCAAATCCTATTGATCATTTTCAAGCCCCTTGCATTTTGTTTGGGTTTGTTTTCAGCGGGCTTGGAAAGGTTGTTGATTTGCCAAACCTAAACAGGCTTGGATCATTACTACAGCTCCCCACCATTTTCCAAGTTGCAAAGCAATGAGCCTGCCATACTGGAAAATGACCATATTACATGACCAACAAGCAGTGATTCAGAATTAGGGACTGGATAAAGGAACACATTCTTTGGGGTGTGGTGCTTAGGTATAAAAGTAGACATTCCCTCACCTGAAATGCCAAATTATATTTCCTTTACGTGTTCTAAGGTTTTGCTTTGCTTTTCTCCAATATCTGCCTTCGATCTCAAAATGGACAATTTCCTCTGATCTCTTTTATGTTTAACTCTCCTAAACATACTATAAACATTCATAAGCAGACACACCTAAAAAAGACAAAAGCCCCATATGCAACAGGAACTCAGGTCCTTTACTAGCAAAATGGCGAGATTAAATCTGTGTATTTCCTACCAAATGAAATAAGGTCACATGCAAGCACTTAGAACAGTGCCCAACACACCCTAGAAATTCCATTAAGGATGTTGTTTTCCCTTTGTCCTTCCTTCTCCTCGCCTTCCAAGGCAACATGAGAGGACAAGGGTGAGAGTGTTCTGAATAATTTAGAAAACTCAGAGTCGGTGAGTGATTAGCACTCACAGAGGCTCAAGACAGCTGGTAAAGCTCTGTGCTGAGTCACTGTGGAGCCTCTGAGCCCAGAAGGCTGACGCTCCTTTACCTTCACCCACACCGGCGCTCGCTTGCTCTTTCTTTGGTTTGTGTGTCTTTGACTCACCTGTCAGACCTGTGAGAGGGGAGCTTCAATACCTGCAATGACGAATCTGTGTTCTGCTCTAACCATGAAGCCTTCCATTTCATTCTGGAAAATACGGCTTCTTTAAAAGGGTGCCCTTGGACCAACAGAAGACTTAAATGTTAGAATGAGGAAAATGTCTCCCATTTCCTGCTCCGCTTTGGACCCTTTTCTGACAGAGTGGTAGAGACCATGAACACCCCAAGGGGCACCACATTCGGAGTGAGGCAAAGAAGCCATTTCTACTCAGCTTTCATCCTGCTATCATGAAATTCCACCACAGAGCTGTCTTTAAATTGCTCTGATGGTTAGAAACTATATTGCATTCAGATTTCGCTTAAAAAGATGTGTGTGTGTGTGTGTGTGTGTGTGTGTGTGTGTGACTGTGCACACGCATGTGTATACACTTATGTGAATTCACCAAGATTTTGGTAGAATCTGGTGGAAGAAAACCCCAATTGCTGTTTTCCCTACAACTCCATCTTGCCTTTCAATGTCACTAAAAAAGTTTCTCATCTGCCTCTTGCCCCAAACTGGAAGTAGCAGTGGGAAGAGAATTAATGTATTTTGATTCTAGAACCTTGACACTACTTTAATTAATTCATGCAATAGCCCTTAAGGTCAAGTACCATTATTGCCATTTTTAAGGTGAAGACACTGAGGTCAAATACTTCAAACTAAGCTCTCAGAGAGTAGAACTGTGTTTTGTTCGCTTTTCTATCCAGACCACAGTTCCTGACATGTCATGGGGACTCTCTCAGGAAGGTTCAGCTCACTGTAGGGACAAGGGTGATGACTAAGATTAGAAACTCAGGCCAAGTGGAAGCTGTTGGTGAAGGAGCCCACGCTGAAGAGGGGGACGGTCTGGAGAAGGCCTTATCCACGGGGTGGGCGAGGGCGCTGTCTGGATTTCCTCAATAATAGATTATGGGGTTGCAAAGAAAAGTGGGCTTCAGAGTAGGAGAGAAACACCCATTCTGCCAGTTACAAGCTCTATCATTTTGTCATCTCTTGTATGATCTCCTTGAGCTTTCATTTTCCATCTGAAACAGAGATGTCAGTATTTATCTCAGACAATCATGAGTACTGAATGAGAGTATTACATGTATTAAATGAGTATTTAAATGAGAGAGTATTAAATGAGAGTATTACATGAGAGAAGTGTGGCTCTTCCTGGCCTAGATCTTGGCAAACGATGGATGCTCCGTGAATATTTGTTTGTTCCCTCCATTTCCCCCTATGCCAAAGCAGTCCTAGCCTCTCTTTAGAAGGTGACAAGTTGTATTAAGTATCACCACAACCTCCAACACTCACAATCTCAAAGTCTTTATGGAACAGTATCTAGAAATGATGACATTTTTAAAATTCAGAATAATGAAACGAGAATATGATGCAGTGGAGTTACTATCTTCTTTCCACGTTTTTCCCCCCTGTAATTGAAACCATTTTCAAGTTTTATTTAGTACAAAATTAATTTCACATTTTCATCAAGGAACTCATGTGGATCCCAGGGTGATTCAGATTTTCCAATACAGAAATTCATCGCATTCATCACTGGTATTTTTCAAGACAAAAGAGTTTATGCCAGAGGAAGCCATTGCAGTCCTGCTGTATGAGCACAATAAAAAACCTTTTACATGACACTTCCAAATTCAGGCCTAACATTAATGTTTTGTAAGAAAGCTGATTTAAAAAAAAAATCTGTATGAGTTACTCAGCCCCAACATTCTTGTTTCCCAAATGAAAAACACAACTTGACTTACCTTAGAAATAAACTGGTTTCCTCTTGAACTGTACTCAGGAATGACACTGGGCTCACCTGTCAGGGAGAAATGCACATTATGTCAACATGTGTGGGTAAAGCTCTGGCCATGGAAACTAGGAAGGTTGGCCTCCTGCACTTCCCTGCTGGCACAGGCTCCCCAGGGCGACCCCAGGGCTGTTGTACGGAGGCTCATGCGATACACATGGCATCAGCACTAGGACCCCTCTAGGCTGGATTCCATCCCAGGCAAAGAAGAGCAGAGGCTGGGCTGTGGGACATCACACCTATGCATTTCAAGGAGTGCTCCCTGCTTTTAGTCACCAGAATATAATCCAGGGTCAGAAAAAACAGCCAAATAGGGGCAGGTGAGCAGGGAGCAGTGGCCAGGGAAAGGTGAATAGGTACGTTCTGGACACCCCTGAGGCTCACCAGTCCTGACCCCGAGATCCTTCACCTGCCCCTCTCCAACGCTGGAATCCAACCACCTTCTTCCCAGGCCCTGTCCCCAGCCCCGGGAGCACCTCTCAGCACTCTCCAGGATACAATCAGCCCTCTGTTCCCTAGCACTGGGGAGACCTGACATTTGTTCCATGGCTTAACACTCTTAGTTCCTGGTCCCTCTTTTTTTTTTTTTTTCAATTGAGGTAAAATTCACTTAACATAAAATCCACCATTTTAACCATTTTAAAGTGTACAATTCAGGGGCTTTTAGTAAATTCACAGTGTTGTATAACCATCACCACTGTCTAATTCCAGAACATTTTTATTACCCCCCAAAGAAACCCTGAACCCATGAAGCAGTCACTCCACATTCCCTCCTGCCGCAGCTCCTGGCAACTGCTAATGTGTTCTGTCCCTGTGGGTCCGGGCAAGTGCCTGCCCCACCCCCCCACCCAATGAGCAGCACTTCGCCCTTGGCCAAAACCATGAGAAATGAAGGTCAAAAGATGACCCAAGCCTTTTTAAGATATCAAAATGTCTTCAGCAAAATGGTAAATTGCTCTCAGAATAGATTTAATATACTTTTTTCTTTTATTTGATTCCCAAACTCCATGACACTGCCATGAACCTGGACTCTTGATCAACAGGTCAAATGCACGCATGGACAGCTACGTGTGTTTAAGTTCGTCCCTGCATATGTACATGTATGCTACTGCACAAATGTTTTCTGTTAACACAGAAAGGCAACCTCCCATGGTCTCTGTACTAAAAGGCCTTGCTACTATCAAATGAAGGGAAGCACATGATGCTAGTTTCCAGGGAGAAAGAAAGGCCCTTGACTACAGCTGGGCACAGTGGGGAAAAACAGTGACGCTTGATTTGGCCAAGTCACCCTTGCCCATGGGCCTTGTGGAATCTGTCCCCCTCTGGACCTGTGCTTATGGAAGTTCAGGAGGGGGGTCGTCATACATTGATCTGTCTGAGGCCTCCTGGCAACACTTGGAGAGCACAATACAGTCTTGTAGAGTTATGTTCAAAGGTCAACTCTACTTGTTAAGATTCTTAAGGTGTCTGTTTCATTTAAATCAAGTTTTGTGTTTGTACATGTGTGTTTTTTAAGGGAGAATGGAATCTCCTGAGAGAACAATTCCACGCAAATTAGAAACATATGCAGGCATTCAGTAGGTCAGCTCTGTAAAGATGTGTTATTGTATCTTATGTTTATAGGAATTTTATTCACAGATAAGGCCACATATGAATTGTATGATTCTCTGGTGGCCAGGTTAACAGGTCCCTCCCATGCTGATATTGTTTAGATACAAAAACATATATATATTTTGCTGCTCCTTCAGAGAGAGATAAAGAGAAAAATATATTCCATACAACTCAAAGAGCTAGAGCTCTTTAAGTGGGTACACTTATGAACTATTTCAATGTGGCATCATATTTGATACCAAAAAAGTGGAAGAGACACAAGGTCTGTGTGGACCACACTGCTTTTAAGTAGCCTTGGCCTGTTTTGCTTTCATTGTGGTGGCACTGCCCACCTAGGGGCTATAAATTCTATCTAAGTATGAGACAGATTTAGAGACAAGGTTAATACTGTTAATGGGAATTTCTACATTTAAAGTTAAATACATAAAAGTGTATTTTATATGTTGTTTACAATTACTGCTTCCTCCCCTGTTTCCAAAAATTGCTAAATCACCTATGTCAATATAATGGGAGAAGGAAGCAGGAATAAGAAGGAAAAGAAAACTAACATTTATTGACTGTCTTGTCCTCTCTCTTAGGTCTTAATCTATTTGGCCTTATTTTTATTTCTTACAACTACCATGTGGGGCAGATAAAATTGTCTCCATTTTATAGATGAGAAAACTGAGATTCAGACAGATTGGGTGAGCCATTCAAGCACCCAACTAAGCACTGAAGGTGGAATTTGAAGTTAAGCTGGTCTGACTTTAAGAATCACATAAGACTATCGGTATTAGGCGAGAGGCTCCCAAACACAGTGGGAAGAGCCTACGCATGAGGCTGGATCATCCTGCTCCTTCTCCAAACTTTGCCACTTTCTTGGTAATGTTGTGAGAGAACCAAGAATTCTCTGGGTTTCACTTTCCCCACTGGTGCCCTGGAATAACACTGCCTGCCCATGCTGCCTCTTAGGGATATCATCAAATAAGGAACATCAAATAAGGAAATTTATGGTGAGACTTTGAAATACAAAAGGAAGGTATTTTATAATATGGTTTAGTGATCTACAGATCTCCCCAAATTGGGATGCTCAGGATAATTCACTGGCGTGTCGGGAGAAATTAATTATTCAAACTTCCATTTATATTTCATTTTACTCCAAAACAAGAAAAAATATATAGACATATTAATAATAGTAGATGTACATAGTTTATCAGTAAATTCACAGATATTAGGAGTGGATGTCCAAAAATTTTTTACTGATTAGGTGCATGATCAAAAAAGTTTGAAGACCACAAATCTTTACAGTAAAAAACAAAATTGTTGTGGGCATATGGGTAGTGGTGGCTACAGACGTATAATGAAACTACAAAGTCAGTAGCTTAGAGCTGTACTAGTAAGTTGTCAAATATTTGTTTTTAATCCTCAGGCATCTCAGCGTAATGGAAAGACCATAAAAGTCACCTTTTTTTTTTCTTTTAATGAACTTCAGTTCTAGAGTTGATTATTCATTATCTTAGTTCATCATTCAACAATCATCATTGGTCTAAGCAGGGTGAACTTTTATTTCATTCAATCATTTACCCAATCATTCATTCTGTTATAATGCCATGAAACCCATGAATCCACTACTCTACTCGAGAACCTGAAGTATATTTACCCATGTTTGTCTCTGTCTCTATTATCCTATCTCTTATCTCCTCACACAGAGGTAACCAGTATCCAGAATTTTATGATTATCATTCTTTTCTTTTAAAAAGTTTGATCATATACATATGTATGCTTAAATACTATATTTAGTTTACTTGTTTTTGAACTTTATAAGAAGAGTATAATATTCTAAAAAGTCATTTGGGACTAGTTTTCATTTAACATTATATTGAATGAAGTCCATATTTTTGTGGGTGGTTGTAAGTCACTCCATTTCACTGCTGTGTAATATTCCATTATACCATAAGTTATTCATCCATTTCCTTAGGGATGGGCATTTGGATTATTTGCAGTTCTTTGCTGCTAAGAACAATACTTCTTTGAACATTCTTATATGTGTCTCCTGGCACTCTCATGTAGGAATTTCCTTTGGGAATATAACAAGAAGTGAAAATTTGGGGTTGCAAGTGAAAGTTCAATTTAACAGAATAAAACCAAATTATTTTCCAAAATAGTTGCACCAGTGGGTCACTTTCTTAACCAGTTTACTCATCTTTCTTATATGGGAAAAACTGACTAAAATGACTGCCATACAGGGACCTGTGGAGGTTAAAGAAGATAAAGAGGAAAGTACTCAGCACCCTTTCTAGAAAACAGAAGGCTGTCAATAAATTAGCACTTAAATCTCTCTCTCCCAGTTATCTTAATCCCATGCCTTATGCAGCCTCCTTTCCCATTTATAAAATGAAGGAGCAGGATGGCAGGAGCTCCAAGGCCATCGCAGCTCTGACACATTTTAAGGTAGTGAAACGAATGCTAGACTAGTAGCCTCTCACTGCAGGTTCCAGAGGCTTAAGTTCACAACAGGATACGCTTTCTCACCACCCTGGCACTTATTCCCTAATCTTTGGAGCACATACTCCTTGGAATTCCTGCAAAATTCGATGACAGCTGGCAGGTTCTTGATGCTATATAATGGTTGAAATTACAATGGGAAGGGAATAAAACTAATGATGAAATTGTACTTAGAATGAAACCCAAACTCTCTACCAAGGTCATGCATGACCCATCCTTGCCGACTTCTGCCTCATTACTCCCTAGCAGTTCACTTCTTTGCTCTCTAGGCCATAACCCATTGGTCTTGTTCAGTTCCTGGAACACTCCAGGCTATTGCCTGCCTCAGGGCTACTGCACATGCTACTTTTTCTGTTTAGAATGCTGGCCCCTTACTCTTTTCATGGCTGGCTCTTTCTCATGCTTTAGCTCTCTTCTTCAAGTGACCTGCTCAAAAAGCATTCCTTCTCCTACCTGGGACATAGTTTCACTCTTACTCCAAATATCCTCAGTCTCTGCATTTGGGATCTTTTTTAACATTTGGCTAAATTTATAGTGATTATATATATTTATCTGTTTACTTTTATTTTGGGTCTGTCTTCCCCACTAAAATGTTAGCTCTATGAGGGCAGAGACTGTCTTTATTACTCTTGTATTCCCCAGCCTATAGTGGTGTGCCAGATGTTTGTTGAATGAATGGATATATTGAGTGTCCACTAGGCATCAAGTTTTGTGTAAGCCACTCTACACATGTAACTGTTTTCATCCTCTCAACAACCTTGTGACATAGCTATTATGAACCCCATTTAGAGAGTAAAGAAGCAGGCTTATAAAGGTCAAGTAATATCTCCAAAGGCCCACATCTAAGGAGTGTTAGAGCTGGGATTTGAACACAGATCTGACTTCAAAGTCTGTTCACATTCCACTGAATCATGAAGACCATAGGAGAAGGTATTTAAGGAATGCAACTGATGTTGGATGTCCTTTTCAAACTAGCAGCCTAGAGTTTCCCTGGGAACTTCTCATTTTCTATGCTAAATCTCAGAGCTGTTAGTTTTGCAATATTGCACAACCCACTGATGGAAAATGTCACCTGACTTCTTTATCTGTTAACCAGACATTAAGAATAGCTATTTGGCCAAACTTATGCTATTGTTCCTCATCTATCACTCTACAGTATTACTTATCGATGAAAAAGCATGTTCCCAAAATGTCACAGCAGGACTTTAAAAGCTAAGTAGACCCATAAATCATTCTTCTAAAAGCAAAAAAGCTGACCTCTTCCTTAACACTCAGATTTCTAATCTGTAAATTATATAGATTGCACCATTTCTTTTTCCCAAAGCTTAAATAGTAAAGCAGCCATTTTTATTTCCTTTTGTATTTCCCTAAGTGATTAGAAAATAGCACTCTTCAGAAACACAGGTCACATTTATATTTTCAATAAATGGATTAAAAGAATAGGTTTCCTTGGCCCACTAGATGTACTGTGCTCCCACTCAAGGGACCCAAATGCCAAAGGAAAATTGTTAGAATATAAGTAACTTCCAATTTTCAGGTAATAGTGACAAAATTGGAAACGACTAAAGAACCATACACCTCTCTGCCAACCACAAACATCATTTCTCTTAAGATTTAATTAAAGATTGTGTTGCCCAGAGACTCTTCCCTGGACTAGTCCCAATTTGTGCTGCTCAATCCCCTTCTCAACACTTACACATGACACTAATCCCACACTATTAACTTCTGATTTGGATGCTTCCTTATGTTTTTGTTCCAAAAACTTGCTGCATGAATAAAAGTTCAGTCTTGTCATATTTAGATGGCAACCATTTCAAGAATATGGACAATTTCTTCCAATTCTTTTGTGTCCTACACACACCTATGAATGCATGTTCATACTTCTATCCCTCCATCCACTCAGCACATCCCTCAGAGCAACTTTCAGGCTTTAGAAATAGTGCTAGGGCCACCTGGGGAGAGAAAACTACATGCAATTTGAACTCAATCAAAATGAAGAGGTGCTGACTCAATATGCATAGAAAAAAATACAGCAAAATGTTGACAGTGGTTGTATAATCAAGACAATAGAGTTCCTTCACTGATTTTTCTATTTTCAGTAAGAATATGTGTTTATTTTCTATCAAGGAACAGCTATTTTAAACAAAATCTAATCACCAAGTTGAAAGAACAAAGTCAATCTTACAAAACAAAGAGGCAGATAGAAATATAGTGAACAAGCACTCAGATAGGACTTAAAGGTTTGAATCTGAGTTGGGAGTTTGCCTCTTACTAACCCTGTGAACTTTCCAAAGCTTGGTGTCTTTGTCTATAAATTGAAGATGAAAATATCTCCTTCATTGAGTGGTTCTGAGGACTGTATGAGATAATGTGACTGAAAATGCTTTACAGGACTGTAAAAGGCATTAAGTAATGAAAGGCATTATTACTTATGTTATGAATTGGGTCTAATTTCAATTGGCCAGTGCTGCAAGTCAAGCCTATTGTAGACACCACTAAGCATATTATGGGATTAGGAGGCTCAAGGCCAATTATCCACAAAGGTGGTTTAAATGTTTGGTTCTTCCCATCCCATGGATATCACAATTTTCTCCAGTTGAGTGGATGCTAAAAAAGTCTTACCAATTCAAGTGCCCTTCCTACAATTAAGACCCAAGCATTGGGGACCGCATAACTGGCCTAAAAACTGCCAAGTAAATCACTACACATGTGGCGTCCCCACCTCCTTTGAACCTCAGGCCTTCACGGTCTCTCTCTCTCTCTCTCTGTCATTAAATGGAAAGATTACAGCTGTTGGAGTCATTACCCTGGGTTCAAATCCTGGTGAGCCCACTTACAAGGTTCATGGGTTTGGGTAAGTCAGTTGGCTTCCTCATGCTAGTAAGAATACCTAACTTGCAAAACTATTATGAGGATTAAACGAGATGATTGTAAAGCATCAAGCACAATGCCTGGCACATAATCAGGCTCAATAAGTACTAGTTTCTATCTCCCCCTCCTTTGCCTACTTAATGCTGGTTTGAGCACTGCATATGTCTTGATTGTACATTCATCACAAATTCCTGGACCTCGGGCACATCAGATGTTCCAAGCATTGAGAGGTAATAAATTGGAGGAAACCCCCAGGGCTGTGGGAAGCCTGACTTCCCAGCCCCTTAAGCAGACCACCTACTGCTGCCTGAAGCAGCCAGCCCGTGAGGGGAACAGCTGCCAGACACAGGGACAGGGGACAGAGGCCTCCATCTGCACCTCCACCCTCTTGCCTTCGTGCACAGAGTGCAGCCGCGGTCCCCCAGGAGACGCCAGGGGGAGATTTCAGTGTTTCAGATGACAGATCAGCCTGTGTTCTCTGACCCAGATTAGACCTGACTCAGAACTAGCTCACCCGCCTATGTCACCAGCAAATGATTTTAATTCACTCCCGGGAGACTGTAAGGACCGCTTGCACCAATAATGCGTGTAATCTGGCTGAGCTCTGCAGTGAGCACTCATAAGGCTGTGGCTTTCACATGTTCCACAAATATTTCACGGGCCTGTCAGCCTCAACTTATCCACGGGGGCCAGACTGCACATTCAGCACTTCCGTGTCCCCAGAAAGTTGGGGGAGGGAGAGACAAGGGGGAGGCAGGAGAAGATCCCAAAGAGAAGAAAGGAAAACACACTGAGGACCTAACATGGTGGTTCTCAGAGTGTGGCCCCCCGTCCAGCAGCATCACAGTGAACTTGTTAGAAATGCACTTCTCAAGTCCTGCCCCAGTCCCAGGGAATCAGAAATACTGAGGTGGGGCCCAGCTATCCGTGTTTTTACCAACCCTCTTGTGAAACTGGGGCAGGTTAGAGTTTGAGAACCACTGACCCAGCTAAACAATGTATAGGTAGACTAAAAGTCTAAATTCAAGGAGAAAAGCCAGAATCCAGTGAAGTGCAGTTATGATAAAGGGGAAAACCTCTGGGTTTGATCAGGAGGCTTTCATCTGAATTTCAACTCCAGTGATTGCTAACTGTGTGATCTTGGGCAAGTTGCTTAACTTTTCTGAGCCTCAGTTTCCCTGTGTGTGAAATGGAGGTAATTAGACCTCCCCTGCAGAGTTGGGGGATGAGGTGATACACTCTGTGCTTGTTCTTTTCTCCACTACACCACACAGCTTCCCCTGTTGCCTTCAGAGCAGGATTTCTCAACCTTGGTATTATTAACATTTGAGTTCGATAACTCTTTGCTGTGGTGGCTGCCCTGTGCACTGTAGAATCTTCAGCAGCGTCCCCGGTCTCCACTCACTAGCTGCCTGTAGCTGTCCCCAGCTGTGACAAACAAAAATGTCTCCAGGCATTGCCAAATGTCCCCTGCAGGGCCAAATTGCCACTGGTTGAGGACAATGGCATTAGAGTATTAGAGATGCAGCATAAGTAAAAAGCAAGAGCATCGTATTCAGTTAGACCTAAGATCCATACCCCAGTTTGCCCACCACCTAGCCATCTGACCTCAGATAAGTTTAGTAACCTGTCTGAGCTTTGGTTTCCTCCCCTGCAGAATGGCAATTAGAACATCTGCTTCACAGGGAGGAGGTAAGATTGAAGAGTTATCATATACAAGATGCTCAACAAATTTGCAGCTCACCATGAGAATCTGATCTCTCTGTGCTTTTGATTTGACTACTATGGGGCAGAGATGGACTTTTGATGACCCCTCTTAAATTACAAGGTAAGAGCAGCCCAAGTCATGAAATAAAAGGAAGGCAAGCTAAGGTCAAAAAGAAGGGCCGGGTCTTCACCCTGCTGAGCTCGGTATGACAAGACACCCCTCTTCCAGAAAAGAACAGAACAGGCAAGTATTTGACAGGTCATATGACTGCCCATTTCCCCAAGTCCCCATTCTGAAGCTCGGCCCCAGGTCAGTATTGGAGCATCATATACTTGCCGTTCCCATCAGCGTGGCAGAATGAGAGGCAGTGAAGAAAATGGAGTGATGAAGAACTTGGGGTCTGATTCTCACAGACCCAAGTTCAAATCCTAGGTCTGCACATATTGGTTCTGTAAGCTTGGCCAAGTTACTTACCCTCTCTGAATCTCAATTTCCTTATCTTTAAAATGAGGAGACAAAGAGTAGCCATCTGTTAGGGTCTTAGCCAAAAGGTACATGAGCTCATGTGCGTGCAACACTTAGCACAGTGCTTGAAAGTTATCATAACGTTATTGTATCAGAACCAAAGGGGCCATGAATTTTATAATGTCATCACATTGGCTAGGCTCAGGACAAGCATGCGTGATAAAGTTGAGAACACTGTCTCTTAACAATGGTCACAAAAATGATACATTTCAGAACGATGAGAAACTGGTGCAGCATTTCACTTTCCATCATTCAACCCTTTAAAGATCATTCTAAACCTAGTGGCTGTCCAAGCAGAGGGAGTGCAGCTCTCACCAAGCCCTAAAAGATTAAGCACCACAGCTTTCAAGGAACACTTTCCTTAATACCTGTCGGCGTGTGTGTGTGTGTGTGTGTGTGTGTGTGTAGACAGAGTGAGAGAGAACATGAGAAAGAGAGTCTTCTCGAGCTCAATAACAATCAGCTGGAATCTCTCACTTCTAGGATAGGAAGGAAAAACCTCTCTCCATAATCTATCATTTAGGGATCACTTACAACAAGGTGGCTTGGTGCATTACCTACATAACTCATTTTATCCTCACAACCACCAGTCGAGGTAGCTACTACCATAGTCCCCATTTTAAAGATGAAGAAACTGAGGATTATAGGGCTCATTATATCTATACCATAATTGGCAGACAGAGAACTGGTCTAAATAACTCTTTTCCTAATTCTTAGAGAGATTTTACAACCAATCTTTGTCATCTAATGTTTGTCATTGTCTAATACTTTCCACAGTCAGAAGAATTATCTTCCCCTGCCTTAAGCTCAAGTCGCTCTGAGACCTGATTTAGGGAGGTGAAAGGAACTGGACTGAAGCCAGGGTCATGGGCTTGATTTATGGTCTCCTCCAAATATCTTTATATCCAGGCCAGACACAGCCCCAGGGAAAGTCACAGAGGTGCAATTCAGTGTTCCTAATTTCTACACCAGGATGGGGCTCCCAGCTGGGATTATGCCTGAATGACAGCTGGCAGACACCTGTCTGCATCTCAGCCATATCTGGTACCATTCTGGGGAGTTGAGGTCCTCCTTTCCTTTTTGAGATTACCAACTTTCACTGATTCACACACTCTTCATTTTCTGAATCCCAGTTGATCACAAATTTGATGCCTCTGAAATCTGAACATTTATTCTGGGTCTGCATTGACTGAGCCATCAACAGCCTCTGGACTTCCTGGGTGGTTCTTCAGACATAGTTGCACTTTGCTCTCCTCCTGAATTCTTTAAAATGTATACACTGAGAATACGATGAACCAGGCTCTGAAAAAATCCCACTGCGGGCTCTCTCCTCAGTGGCTTCCTGCACCCTCTCAGTAAAGTCTTGGTGAAAGACTCTCATTAGGTTGGTGATCTCATTGTCCTGATTAAATCATGGCAAGTGATAATTTCAAAGGTCTCCTCCAATTTTCTTGATGATGTTTACACTTAAGTCCCAGTTTCATTCTTTTCAGAAAAAGAATTTAAATCACCTCTCCCATCTGCTCTGGTGTGAGTCCATCTGAAACCATTTGGGGCACATTGTTAGGAAGATGTTTAGTTAAGGCCGGAGTTGCATGGAGGGTGGGGTTGGTAAATGTGATTAGGTGACTGTTAGGATCAGCTTGATTAGCTTATAAAGCAAAGACAGGCTGCGAATTGCTTTTGCCATAGAACTCTCACTTCTATTAAGCTTAGTCCAGTTGGAAGATCCTTCCCTCTGTCAGTGGAAGAAACCAAATAATAAGCATGCTTTGTAACTGAATTTGTGAATTTTGATTTCTAAGGCATGTGTGACATTGGCCCTTGAGTTATAGTGCTCACTAGGCAGTGGGAAATAATGCAGAGGAATTGAGGGAAGCGGCTTGTATTCATCCCTAATCTAGTAAAACTCCAGTTCACGCTGGAACAAACTTGTCTCCAAGGTTTTGAGCAACATTTGGTCTTACCATCTTTCCCTCTCTCTGACGCATCTGGACGGCTGGGTTCCAGGCTAACTGGGAATGAAACAAAAGCTGAAATCTTGCAGCCGGAAAACCTGTTTATTTTTATCTGAAGGACTTAAAAATTGTATCTGGGAGGAAGTGTGGTCTAATTGTTAAAATTGTGAGTGGTCCCTAATGTCCTGAGTTCTAGTCTCTTTTACTATTAGCAACTAATCATACAAGAACTTGAGTGACTTAATTTAAACTAAATGTGGCCTCGTCTTCCAGGCGAGTCCTAAGACCCTAGAATTAAAGATGTTCTTCATGTACAAGTTAGCATCTGAAATAGAGAATTTTATCCTGAGCAAGGAGCTAGAATCTATGATCAAATCTGGCCAACAAAGAGAATCAGCAGGTATTGCTTTTAGAGAGCCAGCATCACCATCCTGTATTTACAAAATTTCTACCCAGCACCCAGGAATTAATGACAAAAGTCTTCAAAGGCAGTAATGAGAATTAGTGAACAATTTCCATTACTTCAAAAAGCCCAGTAGAATCTGTATGTGTACCCTTGATAAGACTATACAAGCACACTATCTAAAACACTAAATTTCTTTGATTTTTAGCTAGAGAAACACAACTCATCCGGTAACACTTGTTGTCATATTCTGAGCAGAAGCTCTGATAGGCAGTCTTTAATGAATGAAAATCCAAAAATGAATTTCTAGTATTAATTGAAGTCTGTTTGCTAGACCAAAGCTTTGAAATATAGGGTCTACAAGGAAAAAAATAATGTAAAAAAAGGGTGCTTGGTGGAGATGTTTGTTCATTGGACCACTGGGTGGTTGGTTTGTCTTGAGGATGGTTGGCAAAGTGGGGCAAAGAACTAAGTGAGTGTGAAAAGGAAACAGAGTAGCCAGCAAGCAAGCCATAAAGCTTTTATAAATTAAGGGTAATAGATTATAGCGCCACCTAATGTCTGGAGGAGTTTTCGTTGTAATAATTTATTTAGGCTGCATTCACTTACCACTTTTTCTCCAACTCAACTAGAAGATGGGAAATAATTCTCCTCTAAATAGGATGCTTTCAGGGTGTGATACCCTAGGTATTTCCTGGGTGCCTTCAGGTGTGTTCTACTTCGAAGAATATGAGCCCCTGAAACACTGGTTGACCACAACTTGGTAGTTTCCAGAGTAGCAATTGGGAGGCATTCTTTCTGTGGAAGTTTCTTCCCAACAGGACAAGAACAATACCTTGCTACCAACTTATAAGCATCAGGATACTTGATGCAGGATGTATGTACAGGATATACATTACTACTCAAAGCAAAGTTCACACAGGCACAATTTTACCAAAAGATGAACTATGCCTCCTAGTAACCCGAGGGGAAGGCCAGCATAAGCTCAGCCTGTGTGTGGCTGCTCTCCCGCAGCATACATGCCAGACATCAGTAATCAATCACAGGCTCTTTCCCAGTAAGAATCTTTCTCAACGCAGCATTCCAGGCACTACTACTAATCGACCGAATTTGGCATAACTCCTATTTGCCTACCCAGCCTTAAAAAACAAAGAGGTCGGGCTTCCCTGGTGGCGCAGTGGTTGAGAATCTGCCTGCCAATGCAGGGGACACGGGTTCGAGCCCTGGTCTGGGAAGATCCCACACGCCGCGGAGCAACTGGGCCCGTGAGCCACAACTACTGAGCTTGCGCGTCTGGAGCCTGTGCTCCGCAACAAGAGAGGCCGCTACAGTGAGAGGCCAGCGCACCGCAATGAAGAGTGGCCCACACTTGCTGCAACTAGAGAAAGCCCTCGCACAGAAACGAACACCCAACACAGCCATAAATAAATATATAAATAAATAAATAATTTTAAAAAACAAAAAAAGCAAAAAAAACCCAAAGAGGTCACATAAATTTAAGTTATCACTCTTGGGAGGGAGTAAGGCATAGGAGAAAGAGCATTTCAGATCCCAGCCCTGTGCCTCAACTAGCTCTCTGTGTTTGGGCAAGTTACTTTGCCTCTCTGGGTCTTGGTTTTGTTCTCTCTTAAACAAGGATTATATCATCCACCACAGGATTACTGTGAGGAGTAAATGAGAGAACATTTCCAAACTGTCAGCACAGTACCTGGAATTTTATGTGTTTCACAAATGCAAATTCCCTCTCCTGCCAGTATGAACCATAAAAGGATTCTGCATCTTACCTAGAACTCTAAATCCTCCCTTAGTATTCCCTGCTGGTCTCCCCAGCTTTGGTTCTTGAGCTCATGAGTGTGAAGCTCATGAGAAGAGGCACGCATTGTGAATTTTAGGGTAAGTTAAAGAACTAAATACAGACTGAGAAATCCCAAACATTAAGTTTCATGGCTCAGCTTTGACCCTAAACGGTTGAGGGTTAACTGTCCTGTTGTACACAATGTAGGCACTAAACAGACAGTTAAACCTATGACACCAGGGACATATGCTACTAAAGTAAAGTGAAGGAAAGCAATCTGGAGACAGAACTGAGCAGACTTGCCATCCTCCAGGCCGTTTCTGGCTAAAACTTCTGTTTCAGGTCCTGTGACAGAGAATCATTTGCCTCAGCAATTCCATTTTACCATACAATCTTTTTCTGCTTCCTTCCTCTGCAATAGAGCTTGTCCCCGGGTCTCCGTGACCTGTTTCTCAGTGCAGATAATAGCTTTTGCTGAATCCAGGAGAAGGGAAAACCAAAGAATCAACAAAGAGAGACGGCTGCTACCTTGATCTATTTCCAAAGAGCAACCCTGCTGTTTTTGATGGGCAGACAGGAGCTGTGAATGTAATTATGACCAATGCTGAGATTAAACCCATGAATGATTAGGCTTGAGCTTTTGAAAGAGATCAAAATTGTGTAGCATAGCAGTGTTTACAGGTTTATAGATTTGCCTGGGGCATCTGACGCCCTTGAATATGATTTATTATTACAGGACAGAGATTATCTCAGACTGGGCTGGAAATGGATCTTGGCTGAGTTATTTACTCACCGGATGCAATGTGTGAGAGTTGATGGCCTTGTTTCTCAATTTGTCAGTTGTAAAGGGAGTCCCCAAGGCTCAATTTCAGGCCCAGTATTGTTTACATAGCCCAGCAATAATACATCACATGTGGCAAAATATTACAAATTCATTTTTATGCTGATGATATGGCTCATGCATAAAAGCAGCTAATGTGCTTCTCTTTTTAGTTGAAATTGCAGCTAAGTTTCTAAAGGCACAAAGGGCCTTTTGTATTCTGAACCATAAAGAAGAGAAAGTATATGACAGTTTTTAGAAGGACTAATGAAGGGTTTGATCTGCCTCGGCTGCCATCTGTAAAAGAGTCCCATTATAGCAGTTACGGTCATTATAATACCATACCCTCTGAAGGTATCTGCCAGGATTTTTAACGCTATTATTGTTATTATTATTATTATTACTACTATTATTATTATTATTATGGAAGCTATGGAAAATGGCTTCCCATTTTGCTGTTTGCATTTAGGTGATGGGAAAGGAATAATTTGAACGATGATTTCCATCTGGTACTTTATTCAAATGGTCTGCACCAACCATATGGAGATGACACACTAACATGTATAGTACATACCAAGGGATACACTGCATTTAAAACAATCTCCATGTAAATCAACTCATTACGAGTCACAGCAAATTGCCTGCACTCTGTCTCTGAAGAATCTTTAGCAGGAAAAACACCGGCATATTTTAAGGAACACAGAGGTGCCCCAAAGAGGCAAAAGCTGTATATGGTTTCTGGACTTAGACTCTGAGAACGCAAATCTTGGGCATCTTTCTTAAGAAAGAACAGTGATTTTTAAATAAGGTTTCATGCTCTGTGATACTAACAAATCAAAAAAATAAACAAATAAAACGGCAACCTCCTCGGGAATTTGGCATGTTTTAAATGAACATTTACAAAAAGGAAAAGGACAAAGCCATTGCATACCTTTTCTTTAGATATATTCTAGCCCTAAAAGCCCAACTTTTCCCCACACCAAAAGACATCAAGTAGCTGCTCGGCCATGGGTAATTTGGATTTAATTGTGTTTGCTTAAACCATACATTCCACTCCCAAACCATAAAAATGAATCCTAGAAATCTCAGACTTGAAAACTTGAGAGTCCCTGTCCTGTTTGCCTTCTCAAAGGAAAATTCTCAGGAAAGCTTTATTGCAACTTGTGTGTTTACCTTTGGCATCTTTCTAACACACTCCACACGTATCCAGCAGCACCTTATTTTGAAGATACTCACCAAATAGTGATATCACAGCCAAGTGTCAGAGGAGGCGAATCAAGAAAGCAGAAATGGGGTTTCTCTGGTGGCACAGTGGTTAAGAATCTGCCTGCCAATGCAGGGGACACGGGTTCGAGCCCTGGTCCAGGAAGATCCCACATGCCGCGGAGCAACTAAGCCTGTGCACCACAACTACTGAGCCTGCGCTCTAGAGCCCATGAGCCACAACTACTGAAGCCCGCGTGCCTAGAGTGCTCTGCAACAAGAGAAGCCACTGCAATGAGAAGCCCGAGCACCGCAACAAAGAGTAGCCCCCGCTTGCTGCAACTAGAAAAAGTCCACGCACAGCAACAAAGACCCAACGCAGACATAAATAAATAAATAAAATTAAAAAAAAAAAAAGAGAAAGCAGAAATGGATTCCCAAGGCCTTTACTCTCATTTGCATATTACATGAAGAGCTTGCATCCATTCATTCTTTTGTTTTTTTCAACAAACATTTAGTGAGCACCTACTCTGTGCTGAGAAGAAAAAAACAAAGTAGTGAGAGCATAGGCTTGGAATTTGAGAGGCCTGAGTTCAATAAATGGTGTCTGCAACTTTCTAAATGGGTGACCGTGGGCAAGTTATTTAACCCCTCTAAGCCTGGCACATAGTAGGAAGTCAATAAAGTTTTGTCAAAGAAATAAATGACTAAGTTTTTGTTTCTTAATCTGTAGAATGTGGCTATCAGGGCCTACCTTGCAGGGCTGTGGAGAATCTAATGAGAAAATGGATGGGTAGTGTCTTATCATTATTATTATTATTTATTTCATAATAGTCAGCGGTCCCCCACTTTTGGTCTCATGAGGAAGGCAGATAAGCAAATCCACAATTATTCTACGGTGGGGTTGAAGACCAAACCAAACTGGGGATGGGAGGGCACACTGTGGTGAGATTCAGAAAAAGCTTCTCAGGGGAAATAACTCTTGAGCTGTTTTATAAAACAGGTAAAACCTACCCAGGCAACAGAAGGGAAGAATGGCATTCCAGGCAAAGGGATTGGAAAGCATAGAGGCAAAGAGGCATGAGGGTACAGCATGCCCTGATCAGGTGGTTCAACTTCCAGGCCTGAAGACGTAGACTATGCAGTACACCTGCTGGGTCTCGAAGGCTAAGCTGAGGAGCCTGAGATGTGCCCTAAGAGCTGGGAGCTATGAAGAGCATGCAAGGACAACTTAGGGTCTTAAATCCAAACCGAATGCCAATGATGGAGGCTGTGATATTGTGATTTATAATAAGAAATATACATATTTGGCTTCCTCCTCATTTCTGGCACAAAGCTCCTAAAACCATTGGAATTTCCTAAGTGATGGGAGCATTGAAGGTGTCTTTTGCAATTTTAATGGGGCGACTTTTGGACAAAAAGAAGGATGGGGGCTGGTTGCCAGGAGAACCAACCAAGTGATTTGAGGGTTGGAACTTTCAGTCCCACCCCCACTTACCTTCAGGGAGGGAAGAAGCGCTGGAGGTTGAATGGACGATCACCAGTGGCCAGTGATTTAATCAATCATGCTTATATAATGGAGCCTCCAAAAAAAACCTAAGCAGAGAGGGTTCAGGGAAGTTCAGGGCTGGTGAACACGTGGAGATGCAGAGATAGTGGTGCTCTAAGAGAGGGCATGGAAGCTTGAAACCTCTTCCCACATGCCTAGCCCTGTGCATCTCTTCTATCTGGCTGTTCCTAAGTCATATCCTTTTATAATAAGCTGGTAATCTAGTGACTGAAATGTTTCTCTGAGTTCTGTGAGCCACTGTAGCCAATTAATTGAACCCAAGGAGCTGGTCATTGGAAGCTCCTATCTATAGCCTGTTGGTCAGAAGCACAGGCTGCTTGGACTTGCTAATGGCATCTGAATTGGGGGGGAGGGGGGAGGGGGAGAGCAGTTGTGTTGGATTGAACCCTAAATCTGTGGAATCTGACACTATCTCTGGGTGTAGATAGTGTCAGAATCGAGTTGAATTGTAGGATACTCAGCTGGTGTTGAAGACATCTGGACATCTGGGGCTGCCCCCCCTCCCCCCGCCACGTTGGAATTGGGTGCAGAATCTTTAGGGGTGGAGAAACCACCCACTGACGCCATTGCTGCTGGGCAGTGGGAGGTTCCAGGTGCCAGCTCTCACAGTAGCCACCAGAAAATCTGGGGGAGCCACCAGGAAACCTATTATTCCCTAAGCACTCAATTCTGAAGAACTTCTGAAGTCTTAGAGTTTTCATATTTTCAGCCTAGTCTTTTTAGTCCTGAATTCTTGAACTTAATTCCTAATCCCATCAACTTTTACATTTTTTGCTTTTCATCTCATGAGCCTTTTATCTTAGCATTTTACACCTTCTTCTTTTATGTTTTTAACCTTTTATCTCATTAGCTTCAAGCCTTTTATCTTTAAATATTACCCATTTTATCTCATGGACTTTATCTTACAAAGATTTTAATTGATTTTTAACTAATACTCTATTCCTTTTCCTTTACATTTTTTTCCCATCACCTTGATGGAAATATTTTAGTTTTATTCTCCTGTAACTTTCTAGTTTCCTTTCATTTTAAAAGAGTTTCTTCATCCCTTTCTTCTCATTTTCTTCTTCCTCCTCCTCTCTTTTACCTTCTTCTTTTTCTTTTTGACCTTGTTTTGGTTTTGTGTTTTTAATGTCCAGGAAAACAAATGCTGATAGAGAAGGAAACATGGTGAGACGCTGCCCCAGAGCCTCCACTATGAGGCTGAAATTGAGGACCGGTTACAACGGAAGCAAGGCTTAAAGAGAATTTAGAAGGAATGGAATTGCCATGATGGGGGAGGGGAGAGAGTGCTCTCCAGGAAAATGAAGCAGGTTCACTGCACTCCATTGAGATCCCAATTAGCATAGTTGTTCCAAAATATATGATGTTATTAAGTTACCCAATTGTGTAAATTTCCTCTGGTGATTTTCAGATGCCAGGAGAAGGTGGATGTTAGGTTGATCCTAGGTTGGAATTGCACGAAATCCATTTTGGAAAGAAAGAACTGCATAAGAACTTGTTTCATATGCAAGAGACTTGTTTTATGAAATCTGGATTGAACAACAAGGAAATAAAGGTATTACTTGTATGGGTGGGCTGGTCAAAGGACTGGAGGTCTCAATTAATTCTAAGAAGAGATGAAAAGCAGGGAATGTTGAATGAAGAACTGGAAAGGACAAGAGGCTAAGCTAGAGAGTGAGACATTTGATTTCTGTGGGGAAGTTCCTGGAGATGGCAATGACCAAGATGTGACCATGGGAGTGAGCAGCTGCAGTTGGATTCGGCAGAAAAAGATGACATTGTCAAGGGACTAGGAGGAGGTTGGATGGGCTAATGCCTTGTTAGCCATTTGTTTGGTAAGCAGATATATTAACCTAGGTAGAAAATTCTACCACAATTTACTACAGAGGTGGTGGCATTAAATAATAATGTGGGAAGCACTTTTGGGGAGAATGTTCACATCTCTTACCCAAAGGGTATAGCATAATATATACAATTTGTCTCTCTGCTCTCTACTATTATTCAAAACAAGAATCTGAGGGACTTCCCTGGTGGCACAGTGGTTAAGAATCCACCTGCCAATGCAAGGGACACAGATTCAAGCCCTGGTCCGGGAAGATCCCACACACCGCAGAGCAACTAAGCCCGTGCGCCACAACTACTGAGCCTACGCGCCACAACTACTGAAGCCTGCACACCTAGAGCCTGTGCTCCGCAACAAGAGAAGCCACCGCAATAAGAAGCCTGCGCACCACAACAAAGAGTAGCCCCCGCTCGCCACAACTAGAGAAAGCCCGTGAGCAGCAACGAAGACCTAACACAGGGCTTCCCTGGTGGCGCAGTGGTTGACAGTCTGCCTGCCAATGCAGGGGACACGGGTTCGAGCCCTGGTCTGGGAAGATCCCACATGCCGCGGAGCAACTAAGCCCGTGTGCCACAACTACTGAGCCTGCGCGTCTGGAGCCTGTGCTCTACAACAAGAGAGGTCGCGATAGTGAGAGGCCCGTGCACCGCGATGAAGAGTGGCCCCCGCTTGCCCCAACTAGAGAAAGCCCTCGCACAGAAACGAAGACCCAACACAGCCAAAAAATAAATAAATAAATAAAATAAAATTTAAAAAAAAAAAAGACCTAACACAGCCAAAAATAAAAACAATTAAAAAATTAAAATTAAAAAAAACAAGAATCTGAATGGTGTAAAAATGATTATCCCCCACCTCCATTTTTAAAAGGGAGTTTTATTTCTTGGTGTAGGAAATTTAGAAAATAAAAACAAGGAAAAAGAAACAGAGAAAATGGGGGAAAAAATGTATATACTCAAAAGAAGTATCACTCAAAATATCACCCTAAGAAGAAAACCACTATTTATATTTTAGGGTGTGTGTGTGTGTGTACATGTATGCATGTTTTCTTTTCTTTTAAGAAAATGTGATTATACTGTACATACTATAAGGTAATATGTTTATCTCATCTACTTAATTACAAACATGTTTCCATATCAAGAAAAATCATCCAATATGATTTATTTGAAAAATGTTTTCTTCAGTATGATTTTTAATGCCCATCCCATTTTATGAGCGAACTCCGATTTGTTTAATCTCCTATTTTGTCATTTTTAGATATTAGAAACAATACAGCAATGAACATCTTTGTAGCGACATCTTTGGGCACACCCATGATTACTTCCTTCAGTGAATTTCCTAGAAAGAGTCTTCCTCAAGGCTAGACATGTCTTGATGTGTTTTCATATTTCCTAACAGCTGTGCAAGAAGGTAATATCAATTTAGTAATATAAAAAGTGCCAGGGCTTCCCTGGTGGCGCAGTGGTTGAGAATCTGCCTGCCAATGCAGGGGACACGGGTTCGAGCCCTGGTCTGGGAGGATCCCACATGCCACGGAGCAACTGGGCCCGTGAGCCACAATTACTGAGCCTGCGCGTCTGGAGCCTGTGCTCCGCAACAGGAGAGCCGCGACAGTGAGAGGCCCGCGCAACGCGATGAAGAGTGGTCCCCGCTTGCCGCAACTAGAGAAAGCCCTCGCACAGAAACGAAGACCCAACACAGCAATCAATCAATCAATCAATAAAATAAATAAATAAATAAGAACGTGAATTTCTTTAAAAAAAAAAAAAAAAAAAAGTGCCAGTTTCTACATACCCTCACAGGTATGAGGCATTATTATTCTTTTGAATTCTTTATGACCTTTGCCAATGTGATAGCTGGAAAGTGGCTGTGCATTTTCATTTGCACTTTCTGGATTCCCAGTGATGTCGAACATCTTCTTGTATGGATGCATTCCTGGCCCAACCTTAACCCTTCCCACCCAAACTGCTTTTTTCAGCCTGAAACTTGGAGTATTGCCTTGAACGTACATGGGAGGACACTATAAAGAAAAGTCCCACACATGTGTTTGTATTCACACTAAGAATGTTGTGAAGGGTCATTATGAAAATAATATCTTTTTTTAGGACACATTTTATTACTAGGAATAGCTATATTTCCTCTTGAACATCCAATTTATTTTTATCTTATTGATACTGGGGAATGTGCAATTGACTGTGTTGTTTTTTGTTTTTGTTTTTTGGCATTGGCAGCTAGAAAGTTCTGAGCCAGTTTCCTTCCAAGCAATGTCTATTTGTGTACCAACTTCTCTCTTGGCTCCATCTTATCTTTCCAACCCTGATTTTCCCTTTGTCGTATTTTCTTCAACTATTTTACATTGGATTGCATCTTGTTTGGCAGGCATTTATGCAATGCAGGGTGTAGATAAATAAGATATCACAACCTATGGGTTGATTGTGGCTCACCTTGTTTGGTGCCAACCATAGCCTTAGCAGTCACTGATACTGAGCTAATGGGCTACTTCTCAGGATTTTCCACATCAAGGTGAGCATTGAAAATGATGGTGTTGGTATGATTCACTGCAGTGAATGGAGGAGATGCTCAGAGGCCAAGGAGATAGTGAGGGTTCTATCCCCACCTATCCCATTCCTTAAGGCATGAGAAGACCATTATCTCAGGGCACCACTGGTGGCACACAGGTTGAGAGACACTGTGCTAGAGGGGAAAAAAAATACCTTACAAAAGTAAAGCTAAGAAAAGTAAAATAAAACTCTTCCCAGGCTCGTGCCTGCTTCAAAAGAAATATTTTCATTTCCTTTCCAAGAAATGTCTCTTCTTTAGATATGCTATAAATAAAATGAGAGCAATTCCCCAGTACAGAAGTAGCATGGATAGCTACTACCCTGACATCCTTCCTGGAATTTGTGCTTGCCTATGCCCTTCTTCCTTCTTTTTCCGTGCTTCTTTAACAGCATTCAGGGCCTCAAGGTGGTATTCTCTATTCATGGAGATCATGGATTCTTTGGCTCTTTATCCTATAGGTAGCTCTCAGATATCCCTTTCTCTTTGCTGCAGGCTCCACAGACTCTTGCCTGTCTCTAATTCTCAGTAGCGTCCACCACCTTCTCCATCTCTTGGGTCTCTTCCTTCTGCTCTTCCACCAAGATTAGCATCAGAATAGGATTCAGATAGCTAAACTCAGTATTTTTTCTTTCTCACAGAGACAGAGATGAATTAGATGTTCACCATGTATGTTTCATTTTTCTAGGCACACGGCTAAGCCACCTTTCCTAGCACATGTGTATCTAGGTGGGGCACGGGACTGATCTCACCCATGGAACGTGAGCAGAATGGGCTACGTCACTTCTAGACCCAGGAAGTTAAGAGCATATGTCTTCTGCTTTCTTTCTCTCTTCCTTCACCTACAGCTGGACCACATCAGAGGACCTCAAAGTCCCATTCTGAAGATGGCAAAGCCACAGAGCAGGAGGAGTATGGATTCCTGAATGACTGCATGGAGCTGAGCTCCCCACTAACTGCTTTAGACTGTGGAATAGTCTTTATAGTTTAAGATCACTGAGATTTAAGGAGTTGTTTTTTTAGCGGTTAGCATATGCTAATTAATGCATCCATTTTTTTCTTGTTATTTCTAAAGAAAGAAAAAAAAACACAAGCCTTTCTAACTTTTCCAAAACATTATTATTAATCACCAGGGGAACACAGATTGCTTTTTTTTGGCCACACCGCATGGCTTGTGGGATCTTAGCTCCCCAACCAGGGATTGAACCCGGGCCCACATCAGTGAAAGTGCCGAGTCTTAATCACTGGACCGCCAGGGAATTCTACAAGATTTTTTTTTTTAAGGCAGGAGAGGTTTTGAAATTATAAAATTCTTAGAGCAGTGCTTCCCAAAGAGTAGTTTGTAGAACACTAGTTTTCCAGGAAGTACATAGTAAAATATGAAAAACAGAGTTCTATGACAATAATATTAGGAAGAGCAGTATGAAAGAAACAGGCTTCCTTGCTGCAGAACTTCTCAGAGCCTTTAATATAAAGCTGTATATTGTGACTCTCCACAAGGGGGCTCTGTTGAACAGATTTGTCTCAGCCTCAAAGACTGAAGATCAAATTAGAACAAAACAAGAACTTGTTCCTTTAAGATGTGAGATTTGTACCTCTTAGTACATTTTGATGCAGAAATTCTATTCCCCTGGAACTCTGTTATAGTCTTGAGTTCCTCCCCAAACCGAGGACTCCTCATCCCCCAGAAGAGGAGCCAATCCAGGGTTGACTGTTCCATCATCTGCCTCATCATGACGCATCAATCACTCCAGAGTTTTGGCAGTGCTACCTCCCCCAGGCAAAATAACAGGTCCCTTCCACTTCTGAGTTCCTGCTACTTGGAACAATGATGGCCTCTTTCTGGGAAGATGAAGGAAAAGACAGTCTCTGATTGCTCAACAGCTACTGCAGTTGAATAGTTGTTCCGGTACAACTAAAGAGAAGGATGGTGAGGGGCATATCATGTGTGGCATGAAGGAAAAGAGTGAGGAAGGACAATAGGATGGAGGAAACCAAACCAGCAAGGCAACGTTTGGAGTGTATGCTTAATGACAGTCCAGAGGAGGCAAGATGGGTTGTTGTCCAAATTCCATATGAGCACATTAGCAGCAAACTGCCTACAAGCCTCTTGGCAAATAGAGCTCAGATTCACATTGATTTCTAAGGGGATACTGTCTGAACTTGCTCTGAATCACATCCAGCTGAATGTTGTAATGCTACAGTCTTCAAGCCTCGACACCAACTCCAAACTATATTACCTGCCTCTGCCGAAAACCCTTAGATTCCATTCCCAAGGAGGCTCGCAGAGCACAGATCTCAGCAAATAGGATTGCTTGTGAGATACTTTTAGAGCCCACTAAATAGGCATTTTAGGTTTAACCTCATTTGGAAGATTGCTAACACCAACACCAGGAGAGCTCCAAACCAGAAGGAACTGACGTCATCCCCAGAAAGGGAGCAGAAGAGGGCCTGGCCACAGGCCTGCAAGCCAGTGGTGCTCACTAAGACCCTCACATCTGTGGCACATTGATGGGGTGATAAACACCAGCTGACATGACAGAAGTCATCTGGCACCCAGGATCCTGGACTGCTTCTTCCCAAGCACTCAAATCCTTGTCTCTCTGTTCCTAGCTCAGATCTCTTGGCTCTGTCATCCAGACTTTATACCTACCCCGAGCCTAGACACGGCAGCAGAGCTAAATGTCCAGACTGAAACTGCCCCTTGCCTCTCCCGGAAGCAAAAGCCCAGGCATTACGTTCCTCCCAACTCTCGGTACTAGTACCAAGGCATAAGCCCAGCAAACCGAGCTGGAGCTGCTGCCGGTGCTATGCAGACAGATGCAGAAGGCACGCCTTCTTTACTTGCGTTTCCTGCAGCACCAGACATACCGGAGGTCAACAGATACTGTCAAATAGATGAAATACACACAATAATGCACTTATGATCTCTAACTCTACCCAAGTTGCCGACAGTCTCTCCTGTTCACCTTTTGTTTCCTCACAGTATCTCCTGGGTGAGGTTAATTGCTTGCCAGCATCATGATCCCCTGGTACTTTTAAAAGAGCAATTGCCAGGTCTCTCATCAGAGTCGGAGGGAAGAGCCCAGGAATCTGCTTTCTGAAAACTCTGTCCAAGAACTGCTTTTGCACGTAGAGTCTGAAGAACGTTGCTCTGGGGGTTCCATTCCCAGCAGTCTCCCCTCCCATCGAGAAGGAGCTGCGGATCTGCCCCCACATGTCCACCTCCTACTCCCCATTGGCCCTCTCCTCCCCACCTCTACCGGGTCAGCAGGGCCTCGCCTCAGAGCAGAGCTGTAGCCTTCTCACTCTTGCCCATAATCCCACCTCCACTGCCTAGTCCAAGACAGTCCATCACACGGACTCCAACCACACGTGCTGCCAAAAGAGATTCCCATCCCGCTCCCTGCACCTGTCCGTCTTCTCCGCCTCCCACTTACTCTTTAACCCCCCAGCATCAGACTTCTGCCTGCGCCACTCTACTGAATCAACTCTGCAGCATTTGTCATGAAAATGATGATATATTACTCTCCAAGGGTACTTTACAGCTAATAAAATACTTTCACACATACTCTGTCATTTGGACTTCATGATCCTATGAGAAAAGCATGTAATATCTCAGAGATTCCCAAACTGCAATCTAGATTAACATACTACCTTCCCAATTTTTGCCGTATCTATTTGCCCCTGCATTTTTATGTACTTACTGTATTTCTGAAAATGACTCATATTTTTTTTTAAAAGCAAACATCTGACTTTTTTAAAAAAATTAATTAATTTATTTATTTTTATTTTTATTTTTGGCTGTGTTGGGTCTTCGTTTCTGTGCGAGGGCTTCCTCTAGTTGTGGCAAGCGGGGGCCACTCCTCATCGCGGTGCGCGGGCCTCTCACTATCGCGGCCTCTCTTGTTGCAGAGCACAGGCTCCACACGCGCAGGTTCAGTAACTGTGGCTCACGGGCCTAGTTGCTCCGCGGCATGTGGGATCTTCCCAGACCAGGGCTCGAACCCGCGTTCCCTGCATTGGCAGGCAGACTCTCAACCACTGCGCCACCAGGGAAGCCCAAGGACTCATATTTTAACTTAAGTTCATTTTGAAAGAAAAAATGTATATCATTCTCATAAGTGGAGAATCTATATCATTTGTCATAAGTAAGAAGAACCAGTATAAAGAAATTCAGTGAAAACAAAATAATGTTATTATATTTTAAAGTGAAAGGGACTCTGGCCTGTGGGCCTATAGTTGAGGGTAGAATCCAAGCCCCTGGAGAAAATCAGCTCTCTGGTTTCCCCACTGCTCCACCCAGAGAGTAGGAAGGCTCAGCCCTACTGAGCTTCCTTTCAGACTTTCCGGGTTCACAGAGGCTTGGCTTATTCACAAGGGGTCTATCAACCTCTTCCGCTCCGCACGTGTCAGGCCTTTCCCATGACCTAAGCCCAGACACTGCTCCCCAACCACCGGCCAGCCCATGGGGAGGAGGTGCCACAGCAGTTCTCCCATAAGAATCTCAGCAGAGCCCAGGGCCTCACTCTACCAATTGCCCACAGGTTTCTTCCACAGCACATAGAAGAAGCAAAGAACAGGGGTGGGGGCCTCCTTCAGGTGGCCATGTTTCCAGCATTCCCTCTACAGTATTATTCTAGCTAGAATCTACTGCCCACCAAGGCTCAGAGGCCAAAGTCCATTCACACTTTGTTTAAAAATGAACCAGCACATCCATTAGGATAGCTATTATCAAACAAAGAAAAGAAAAGAAAAAGAAAGAAAGCAAAAAGAAAAGAAAGATATAAAAAAGAAAAGAATAGAGAAGAAAAGGAAAGGAAAAGAAAGGAAAGGACAGAAAAGGAATGGAACGAAAAGAAAAGAAAAGGACAAGTGTTGGCGTGGATGTGGGGAAATTGAAACTCTTGTGCATTGCTATTGGGAATAGGGTGTATCCACTGTGGACAATAGTATGGTGGTTCCTCAAAACATTAAACAGAGAATTACCATTTGATCCAGGAATTTCACTACTGGGTACACACACAAAAGAATTGAAAGTAGGGTCTTGAAGAGATATTTGTAGACCATGTTCATAGCAAAATTATTCACAATAACCAAAAGGTGGTAACAACCCAAATGTCCACCAACAGATGAATGGAACATTATTTAGCCTTAATAAGGAATGAAACTCCGATACAATGTGGTAGCTACAACTTTATGCCTAGTGAAATAAGCCAGTCACAAAAAGAGAAATATTGTATGATTCCACTTACATGAGATACCTAGAGTAGACAAATTCATAAAGACAGAAAGTAGTTACCAGGGGCTGGGGGGAGGGACAAGTGGGTAGTTATTATTTAATGGGTACAGAGTTTCAGCACAGGGATGAAAAAGTTCTGGAGATGGATGGTGGTCATGGTTGCACAACAATGTGAATGTATTTAATGCTACTTGAACTTTACACTTAAAAATGGTTAAAATGGTGAATTTTATGTTATATATATTTTACCACAATTTCTAAAAATGAAATCAGCAATTACTTATTAGAAATGTGTTAAAGTCCTACTAGCACCAAACAGACTTTCTACTTGACCAGGTTAGGACTGAAATTGAACTGGGAAGCAGATACCTTTCTCACTAGGTGATTCAATATCATCAAAGGTCACACTCCAGCATTTCCAAATCCACCAGTAATATGTTTACGAAGAGTTGAGAAAACACTCTAATATCTTATATACTCATTATACAGATGAGGACGCTGAATCTCAGACACAATAGAGATAATCAGTGAATTTTCCAAGGTCACACATTAAATGGCTTGATACCGGCTATTCTGATTCCCGATTTAGTGTCACTCCCATTAACCCAAAGTACTTTTTCCCACCCCTCTCTCTTTCCCTCACCTTTGGTATCCAAGACACTAAACTCTTTTTGTTCTCCTCCTACCCATTTTTCTTTCCTTATTTTTTTTGTGATTAATATATATATATATATATATATATATATATATATATATATTTTTTTTTTTTTCGAGCAGTTCTAGGTGTACAGAAAAATTGAGCAGGAAGTACAGAGAATTCCCATATACCTTCCCTCGCTTCCCAGTTTCCTGTATTATTAACATTTTGCATTAGTGTGGTATATTTGGCATCACTGATGAGCTAATTTTGATATAATATTATTAACTAAAGTCCATAGTTTATATTGGGTTCACTCTTTGTTTCCTACGTTGTTGGTTTTGAAAAATGTTTAATGACTTGCATCCACTATTACAGAATCAGACAGAATAGTTTTACTGCCCTAAAAAGCCCCTGTTTTTTCTCCTTCTTTTTTTACCCAAGTTGGGAGATTCCCCAAAGTTCCAATCCTGACCTGTTTCTCTTCTTGCTCTATTTTCCTTCTTAGGGAGTCATTTCCATTCTCACATTTTCAGAGACCACTTCCATCCTGACAACTCTCCAAGTTAAATCTCTGCTGGCCCGCTGCACACCTCCACTTGGATGTCGAAAGCAAGCCTGCTGTGTGCTCTGCACCCCCAGCCCCTGACCACACATTTCTCTTAATGACAAGCCATCCTCCTAGTCACCTCGTCACCCTGGAATCAACTTTGACTCTTCCCTCCTTATCCTTTGAGGCAGAGGCATTAAAAGGAGTGGGGAGGGCACCCAGTGACAGGTTGGAGTCATGTTCATGATGAGCTTAGACTCTCTGGCTACAGGAATCTGTCTTCAAGTCCTCTGACCCATGCAAGGTGAATGGCAAAAATAATGACCTGGTGAGCCAGCAGCCATTTCCACAGAAGTGCTTCTTTGTAGTCAACCTAGCAAAGACCTCTCCCTCTTTTTTCACATCAAACAGGTCTTCCCCTCTCCACCCCCAGTTGCCTTTGATGTCTCTCTTCCCTGACCCAGATCTTGGCACTGGCGGGAAAGAAAGTCAGGATGAGACCAGATTTGCTGATCGCCAATAGAGAGATTGAGCTTATTCTCTGAGGTCAAAGCTCAAAAAATTCATTAAAGGTTTCTTTTAAATATAAACCCAGCAGTTTAGTAAAATGTACCATACAAGGCTAGGTATAACCTGACGTTTTCCCTCAGTTAGTTTACTGAAGAGTTGAGGATAAGCCCATGTAAGTAAGTAATGAAAATTCAGTGTGATGTGTGTCATAATAGAAGTTTTAGTAGTTCAGAAAAGGACAAAAGAGCGTATTGGTTAGGACTGTGTCCAGGTGCATGAAACAAGAAACGGACAACAGGGATGTAATGAAACTGGTGTCATTTTTCTCCAATAGCAAGAAGTGCAGAGTTAGGCAGTCTAGGCAGGTATAGAAGTTCCATGAAGTTGTCAGGGACCAAACTCCTTTTATCATTCCCCTCTGCCATTCCTCATTTGTGACTTCCATCATCATGCTTGCAGAATGACTGCTTGCATATCCAGACATCAAACGTGAGTTTCAAGCAGGAAAAACAGGTAAGGGTAAAGGAATGTGCCAAGTAAGACTCTCCATTTTAACCAGGAAAATAAGAGCTTTCCCACTTATACCTTATCGGCTAGAATGGTGTCATAGGGCCACCATAGGCTCAAGTGAGCCTGGGAATTCAAGTTTGTAAGGTGGGCACACTGCTGCACTGAACAAAATTTGAGGTCAATAAGCAAGGAAGATCTGGGACAAGCCAGCCACCGTGTCTGTTGGGGAGACACTTCATCAGCTCAGTGAGGAGGTCCCTGTGTCGAGGAACTGAAGCATCCTGCCAACAATCAGCACTAATATGTCAGCCATGTGAAGTGAGACATTTTAGAAGCAGATCCTCCAGCCTCAGTCCAACCTTCAGATAACTGCAGCCCAGCTGTAACCTGACTGCATCCTCATGAGAGACCCACAGCCAGATCACCCAACTCAGCCACTCCTGAATCCCTAACCCTCAGAAATAGCATGCAATCAAGGCAAATGCGTAAAAATAAAGGTCTATGGCCAAGGCTGGTGGAGATAAAAATACCACGTGGTAATGATCACACACAATCAGGGCCAGTGAATGGAGGGTTAACAGGGATGTAGGATGGAGTAAGAAGTGTTTCCCAGTTAGTGATGTTCACTTTTTAATTTCTTCCCAAGAATGGTTTTTATTTCCTCACAAGAAGGAGAAAAAAACCCTCACCTTTAATAAAATTTAATAAAATACATTGCAATGAGTCTTTTAACAGACACACAACACCAATATGTAGTATGCTTGTTTCAGAATGAAACAGGGTTAGAAAATATGATTACGTAATGAATCAAAATTTTAATTGTAGACCTGCTTATTGATGATGTATATAAACATACTAGTAAAAAAGACTCTTGATCAAGTAATAAACACTAAAGGTATGTTTATGTCAAAAAAAAAAAAAAAGAAATAGCATGCCATCATAAGTGATTATTGTTGTTTTAAATAAGTTTAGGGGCAATTTGTTATGTGGCAGTGAGTAACTAATATGGAAAATAAGAAAGAAGAGACGGAGGGAATATGGATTAGGCAATGAACTGTGCTTGTCACAAAGAGGGAATAATTAACTTTCAGATTTGGAGAGCAGACAAATCCTTACAGAGGAAGTAATACCTTAGTAAGTTGTATAGAAATAAATAGTTTACCGGGCGGAGAAGGAAGGCACATGGGGAACCCCTTTCGGGTAGAGAGGATACATGTACAGCTCACTGACCCAACACAGTGTGGGAATGGAAGTTGGAGGGAACATGACTACTTCCACTTGCTTCCATCTATCGGTGGCATGGAGGTGGGGAGGGGGTCCGGGGAGAGAAGCATGAACGAAGCAGGAGGTATATGCAAGAGCTGGCTCATAATCGGTCTTGAAATTCTTCTTATGAATCTTGGTTTTCTCTCATTGGCAATGGAGAGCCATTGAAGGTTTTTAGGAGGAAATACTCGTGATCAGATTATATCTGAAAAAGATTGCCCTAACAGTGGTGAGGGGCACAAACTAGACACGGACTTCCTAGAACATCCAAAAGAAGATTCAGTTTGTACAATTAGATGCACAATATTTGGCAACCATATGGCTTTCAGGTACTTTAAAGTACCTGAGATCGTAAAGTAGCAGAGATCATGGACTATTTCCATGAGGCCTAAGAACAACAGAGTATTTCTTATATCCAAAATAAAGTAGTGGACAATGGGCAGAGTATACCTGCCAGGACTCTGGATTTAGACCTGGGCCTGAATCATACTCTGCTACTTAGGCATCACTGTGGCTAACCCTCTGAGCCTAATGACGATAATAATGTAGCCTACCTTGTGTATCAGTGGGTGAGCCTCAGAAGTAACTATGTAAAAATCCCAGCAGAATACCTGGCATGTGGTGGAGTGTACCTAACACTTCTGTTGATGATCCCATTTTACCTGCAAAATGGATGAGTGAGAAAGATTGGGCTGAGTTATTCTCCTCACAGGTGGGAAAGCTGAAACAAAGATGATTTATGATTTACGGCAGAGTTAGGGTTTGGATCTGGACATCTGGGTTGTCAGTCCAATGTTACTCCACTCTGCAACCACACAGTCAAGCAATTACACTGTCACTTCTTTTTGGTGGTGAAAATAAAAGTTGAGAAACGTCAATGAAAAATAAAATGAATAATCAAAGTAAAAGCAAAGAATTATTCCCACAAAATGATCTTCAGTCTTCTCTCCCCTACTTGCAATTTACAAATCTCCAGTCCATCTTATTTTTATTCCTTGCTCGTATTCATAATGTGCCATAAGGAAGCTGATAGAAGATGATCATACTTTCCTATGAATGATCTCATTTCCCCTCATAACTGTTCAGTGAATAAGAAGAAATCAGCTCTTGGTTTTGTCACATATTTTACAGGTACATTGTTTTAATTCAGAAGAAACTGAGGATATAGCATGTGCTGGTTTGGGGGTATCTAAAGATGAAAATAAGACTAGTACTTAGTGGGGAAGTCAGACCTTGAACTAATACCTATCAAGTCCAGATGATAAGCCCTGCACTAGAGGAATAAACAACCTGCCCTGAGCACAGGAAGGAAACTTTCAGTCTATTTCAGAGTTACAGTAAGGACGGTGAATGGTCCCCAGAGTTATGAGGGCACTCGAGTTAGATTTTGAAGGATGAGTAGAAGCTCACCAGAAAGATAGGCATTTGAGCCAAAAGGAGTTAGGGTGAGTAATGCCAGGGAAATATAAATTGCCTGGGAAATTTGAAGTATTTTGGCGCTGCCAGAAAGAAGGGTACACAGGCAGGGAGTGGCAAGAGATGCAGCTGAAAAAAGAAGGAGAGACCTTGATGCCTCGCTGGGAGGTTGAGGCTTAATTTTGAAGGCAATAGGGAGCACCTGGGATGTCTGTAAACACTGTATTCAGCTATTAGACTTTTGGAAGAGGCACCTACCATGGGGTCCTCTTTCTGGCCACTCGGCTTGTCTTACAGTACTGCGGTTAATCATACGGCTGGCTTGCATGGGGAATGTAAGGTATCCGTTTTATTGGGGACTGAGTCTGTCCCTTCCGTGAGGCCACTGGACTCACAAATGAGAAATACTATGAGTAAATTACAGGATCACGAGACACTGAATATGGGCCAAACGCATTTGGTCATGAGTGTGATTTCTCAAGAAAGTAAACCCACTGCCAAGATAAGGGAGAAGGCTCCTGATTTACACTCGCCAGCAGGACAGGAACGTGGCTGCATCTCACTTCCCAGCCGTCACCACGCCCTGACCACTTTCTTGCCTCCCTGCCGTCACACAGGACTACTGGGAAGCGGAACCTCACTCTTCAGACCACAGCACCACAAACACAACACCAACCAACAGAAAGGCTTTGGGGTCCACGGAAGCTGTCATGAGGTCCTCCCCACCCCAACCTGGCTCCAATAATGTGATTTCCAGCCCTC
Organism: Balaenoptera musculus; assembly: GCF_009873245.2. NCBI lineage: Eukaryota > Metazoa > Chordata > Mammalia > Artiodactyla > Balaenopteridae > Balaenoptera > Balaenoptera musculus. The sequence goes on from NC_045793.1 coordinate 44,449,839, forward strand.
ATGGTGGCCTCATCTAGGGGTCAACCTGGGCACTCCATAGAGACACTGGGCGCCACTGGGACTGAAGAAATTATTTATCACCTGCAGCTTACAGGGTTGCAGGGGCCGGAGGGAGACCTAGACAACTCCGAGCCTCCCATGGTTCAAGGAACACCCTGCCCAAATATTATTCTGCACCAGGCATTTACTACCCTTCTCAGCAGCCCTCTGGATTCCGGCTCTGGGGCATTGACACGCTCTGTGGGAGGAAGCCCCTGCCATCCCCGCCATCCCGTCCAGTTCTCTCAAGTGACATCGGACCCAGCCAAGGAGCATACCGATCTAACTGGCAACTGCCGCCTCACTACCCGCGAGACACATAAGGATCTTGGGGCCAGGACCTCATGCTGTTTTGTAACATAAGCACTTTCCACCCAGGGTGCATAAGTCAAGGAGGGTCTGGTTGTGGACTCCAAATAGTCCCTATCGCAGTGTTATTGTAGCCTCCCATTCTTCCTCCTGATTACTCCACTCAACATAATCTACAGTGCTCAGCGATAAACCTGCTGGCACTCAATTTATAGGCAAACAATTCCCGTCTCTTTTCAGCCACTTATCTTTTCCAGCAGTCAAAGAAAAACTATATATAGTGTCTCTCTGGCGTCTAATCTTCTTCTTCTTCTTCTTTTTTTTTTTTTTTTTGACACAAGGGAGGCATCAAGGTTTTATGTTGGGTAAAAAAGCAGAGTCTAGCTTCTCCCTGGAACATAACAAATGGCCGTGCACCGGGATGGGGCGGGCTGGTGAGGCATGCCCGGCTGTAGAAAGAAAAGGCAAGAGAAGAGGATGATCGAGGCTGGAAACGTGGCCCTGATGTGGCCTGTGATGAGTCCCCATGCACAGACTCAGACCTGATAAAAAGAAGAATAAGTGTTGGAAAATACAATAGCAACAGTGCCAATTAACAAGAGTAGTCCTTTACAAAAACACTCACTGCTTCTTCACAAAGCCTGGTGTCATGGAAATGCCATGGGAAGTCTGGGCAGTATTTTATTTATTAAGCATTTTCAAAACATCTGACTGTATCCCCATAACAATCCTATAAGGCAGGTAGAGATGAGAATTATTCTCAGTTTTAGATGAGAAAATAGATATAGTAAATTCACTTGCTGAAGGTCCTAGCACTGGTAAGTAGTAAAGAGAGGGATAAAACACAGAGGTTTCTGAGGTCTAACCCACTGCTTTTCTCATTCACTCCACTGGAAGTTTATCCTCCTCAGGCTAACTCAGTTGCACCCACACTCAGTTACACACACACACACACATACATATGCATATCCACACCTACTCAAGCAGGAGGAAACCTGGAAATGTGGCCAAAACATCTCTCTATGGCAACATTTATAATACTCTTGATTACTGCTAAGAAAATATTCTTAGCACTTCAGAAGGAAAGTGAAAACTAATCAGAAGTCAACAAAAGAAACCTTCATTTAATTGATTATTTTCTGCCCTCTACTTTTGGAGAAAAATATAAAATTCTCAGAAAACAAGTAGATAAATGGGGATTTATAAAGGTTATGCTCCAGATTCCTCAGCTTGATTCCCAAACCTACATCTCTAGTCCTCAATCCTAGGGGAACAAAGTGAGCATCCCATTTGCTGCCTTTCACCTACTAACACAAAAAGAGATGTAGTTTAGGCAAAATAGTATCAAGAATTACAACTTAAAGGGGTTTGGCTTATGACAAATTAAAAGAACAAAGCTTCCCATTTCCCAAATATTCCAGGTAATCAAGGTTTTTTCTACAGAACTTTAAGAGGCTTTTAAAACACTTAGAAGAAAATGCAAAATCACTCACTATGAAAAAGCACCTGCACCTACCTGTTAGTTTTAAATGAGTTTTTAGGGACTAGACCCGGTCTTTATCCAAAATTCCAGATCAAATTCTTCTACCAGAAACCCTATGATGATGAAATGTTTCTTTCCCACCTCTAGTCCTGGCCCTATTTGGTTCTAACATGACTTTTTCAACAGCAGCACTTCTTGAGCAAGGATTGTGCTAGGAAGCCTGTGTGATGTAAGTCAGGGAAGACGGGGTTTAGGCAAACTGAGGGGCAAGTTCCAGACGTATGAGGTGCTCAAAGGTGTGCATCAAATGGTGGGCAGAGCCACACAGGAGTAAGGAACGATGTTTTGATCCAAAAACAGGAAAAGAGAACTAAAAAGACTCAGATGGAAGGTCTTCATGGAAGAGAGAAGCTGAAAGGTGAAGTTGGCCTTTGCAGCAAAGGGCACAGGCCCTACTCTGTCCTTGAGGAGCTCACGGTCTAATGGACCAGACTATCGAGGTGATAAACGCCACGCATGTGAACAAAGAACTATAGACCCAGGAGGGCTGTGAGTCTGATAGTGCAGTTCAGGCAAGGTTTCATACCGGTGTGGGGTACGAAAGTGATACTGGAGTGGGGACTTGAAGGATTTTTCTAGATAGAGAAGGGTTGGGGAAATAGCTTCAGCAAAAAGAGATTGTAGTGTGTTGAATAGTGCCTCCCCCAAAGTATCAATACACCCGGAACCTGTGAATGTGGGCTGATTTGGAAAAGATGTAACTGAGTTAAGGTTCTCCAGATGAGATCCTCCTGGGTAATCTGGGTGGGTCCTAAATCCCATGACAAGTGTCACACAGAGGAGAGACACACAGAGGGAAGAGGAGAAGGCCATGTGAAGACAGAAGCAGAGACTGGAGTTATGCAGCCACAACCAAGGAACAACTGGGGTCACCAGAACCTGGAAGAGGCAAGGAAGGACTCTCTCTGAGAGCCTCTGAAGGGAGTGTGGGCCAGCTGACACTTTGATTTTGAACTTCTGGCCCCCAAACTGTCAGAGAATAAACTTCTCTTGTTTTAGGCCACCAAGTTGTGGCACAGTCCCTCAGTATCCATGGGAACTGGTTCTGGGGAACACCTCCCCCTCCCACCATGGATACCAAAATCTACGGATGCTCAAGTCCCTTATATAAACTGGTTTAGTATTTGCATATAACCTACTCATATCCTTCCAGGTATTTTAAATCATCCCTAGATTACTTATAATACCGAATACATTGTAAATTCTATGTAAATAGTTATAAATACAATGTAAATACTATGTGAATAGTCACCCAGGCACAGCAAATTCAACTTTTGCTTTTTGGTACTTTCCAGAATTTATTTTTTTTCTGAATATTTTCTATCCAGGGTTGGTTGTGGGTAGCAGATACAGAGAGATGACTGTAATTCATTGCAGCAGCCACAGGAAATGAATACAGAGGCGTGAAAGGAATGCCAGTCCTGAGCCTGGTTGCCCCAAGGTCCATTCCTCACCCTTTTCCTGTTCCACTCTCTATGTCAGGGGGCTGCTCCCTGCAGACTGTTTCCTAGACCCCTGTGGTTTCCAGCTGGGCTCGGCCAATGGGATGCACTTGGCAGAGACCAAGGGTGGGAGGAAGGGAGCAGCCAGGGCCTTTCTTCCCTCCTTTCTCAGCCTCGAGTGACACCCCCAGCAGCAGCCCTGTCTCCTCCATGGCTCCCTCTCCCACCAAATAGGATCACTGTGATTCCAGGTTCCCCTGGGTGATCCCAGCCCCTGTTCTAACTAAAAGTCACAGTAGTTTCTAGAAAAAAATAACTCCAATATGACTAGAGCACAGGCCATTGGGGGAGGGTGGGGAGAAGAGCCTGGAGCAGTAGGCTGACGCTGGGTTGGGAGGCTTTGGGCCTCATCCAATAAGGCAAAATCTCAACAGGAGTCACAAGCTCTTGTCTCTGACATCCACTGGTACCTGGCTAGGTCACCATGAAGGCTCAAGACATTTCCTGGTGGGGGATTATATTAGCTTGTTAGGGCTGCCATAACAAAGCACCACAGACTGGGTGGCTTAAACAACAGAAGTTTATTTTCTCACAGTTCTGGAGGCTAGAAGTTCAAGATCAAGATATTGGCAGGGTTGGTTTCTTCTGTGGTCTCTCTCCTTGGCTTGCAGATGGCTGTCATCTCCCTGTGTCTTCACGTGGTCTTCCCTCTGTACTTTCCTGTGTCCAAATTCTCTCTTCTTCTAAGGACACCAGTTATATTGAATTAAAGTCCACCCTGATGACCTCATTTAACTTAATTGCCTCTTTAAAGAGTTTATCTTGAAATTCTGAGGTACTGGGGGTTAGGACTTCAACATACGAATTTGGGGGGAACACAGGTCAGCCCATGACTTAAGTATGCACAGCAGATTGAAAGGTAGTGAGAATCATGGCATGCCCGATGGGAATCTGCTGTAACCAGCAGGGGTTCAGTAAGAAACAAAGGTGCCAGGTGGACTCAGGGGTACTTGGTAGAAGTCATAAGGTGGTGGATGGGAGACCTGTCCAGCAGAAGAGGCCAAAACAAGGAAAAAAGGAAGAAAATGGAAGACGCCTTGTGGGAGTTGACCAGATGGACAACTGGACTAGCTTTTGAGAGCATGTGAGAAACTCACTGAGGACTTGCAGAAGGCTTGAGTTGAGGGTCTATTGGCTGGTAAGGGCAAAAGTTGGCAAAGGAAAGGTTTACATTATTAATGCGATTCTGTTTGTACCCACAGGTTGATAAAATCTATACGGTAGAAGCCTACATTTTGGAAGGAATTAAATTCTTCTTACAGCCCCACTGTCCCCTCTACAGCACATACGCAGATGGTGTCTGGTCTCCTTTACATAGCGTCCCTGTAGAGATAAAAACAGGAAACCAGGGCCTGCAAACAGTGATTGCAAGGAAAGGGAGAATCAGACAGAGGCAGCGGGAACTTGACTGGGGCTCAGTTCAATCGGCACAGCTCAGGTTGTGTGTTGGCCACATGCAGACGTGCTGCGGCTCTAAGGCCGTAAGCCTATGTCCAAGGGAGCCATATACACGTGCTTTTGCAGATGAGACTCAATTTATTAATATGAGACTCTGCAGGGTGCAGGGCAATAAATTGTAATTCGTGAAATTTATAAACTGAGATAGCAGTAGTGAGGGTCCTGTGAATTGTAATTCTCTCGACCTGACAAATGAACTGCTCTAGGCAGCGACAGCTTCAGCAGGGTGAGAGAAATAAATCAGCCGGCTGAACTGTGGTAAGAAAGCAAACAGTTTTATTGGTCTACGGATCTTGAGAAATGTTGATTAAGTCAGATCTGGAATCCCCCCCCCACAGTTGTTTTACAAGCTGCTTTATCCTGGAGACCCCCCAGTCCTCCCCATATTATCACAATCTCCCAGGAAAAACGGGAAGTGAGTTATGCTGTGTTTGGGGTAGGAAACAAAAATATGTATCTTTATGGTCCTGGGAAAAGTTAGGTCTGACCATTCAAGGAGGCTTCTGTGTTCCCAAGGTCTCTATTAGAGAAAAACTTTATGGGATGTTTTTCCACATTGATAACCTCGCAGTCTCCAGAGAGCAGAGAACAGAAAATACCTTCAGGAACTCACAATTTGAGAATATATTTAGAATAAGTAGGACTCATCAGAGGTTAGCTTTTGAATTCATAAAGCATGGATTTACTCGGCAAGAATAGACAAAAGAACGCTGTGGGCAATGTTTAAACCGCAGACACTAGAGCAAACTGCTTTTAATTATATTTGTGTCCTAAGAGAACCCACTTGCTATCAAATAACTAACACGCTAATGACCCTCTGGTCTGTTCATGAAGCAGGACCCTATGGACTTCATTCTAGAATATGGTTTGGTTTCGGTAAATGGTCACATTTATTCTAAACTGTAGCCTTCAAATTCAAAATGTCATGTATTCAAGACTTGTGTTCTCTCTAGTTGATCCAAATTACCAGATGGGAGTTATTTAATTCAGAAGTTTATTTGCAAGAAACAGCAGGAAAGAGGTAGCAACTCCAGAGAAGGGAAGGGTAGGAAAATTAACGTTGGTTGGCCATCCATGTGCCAGGTAGTACACTCAGGGTCTCACTGCCTTCGAGAAGTGATTATCATCTCCTTTTAGAGAAAAAGCTGAGACTCAGAGAGGTCTGTTAACTGGCCAAAGTCACAGAGCAGCAATTTTAAAAGGCTGCTGTTAGTGAGATGAATGAGCCTATTGATGAAATAGTATTTCATGCTGTATAGGCATCTGGGTAGTCAGAGTATCGTCGAGGTCTACCGGATGGACCTAAGAAATGTTGTGGGAAGAAGGTCATGTTGATGCCTACAAATATGATTACAAAGTGGATTTTTGCTCATGTTGGGTTGAGTGTATATCCTGAGAATAAGGAATTAACTGACAACTAAGAATAAAAGGAATTAACAGACAAGCAAGTTCATGCCCTTTCCTTTCAAAATTGAGAGCCTTAGAATCTTTCAGTTGAGTTCTCTCCATGTCACCCAGCATCCCTTTCTGCCTACAGATGCAGGCCTAATTGGGTCCCAGACCTACATCACTGCCTCACTTATTCTAAACCATCTCTGTGGAAGGAATAACCACCTCCTCCCTGGGGTAAGAGGCCCAGGAAACCCAGTCTGCCCAGCCAGTTGGACTACCATGCTTGGACACAGAGGGAGGCATTAGGGGTAGTCCTCCTCACCCCATGGGAAGTGGAGGCCAAGGGGCTCTTGGAATCTCCAGTTTCAGGAGCTGGCTGCCCTAAGATTGAGGAAAGCAGGTGGTCACAGCGGTGCCATGGGGCAGGCCCCAACAATTCGTTGCAGCCGTAGGAAACTTCCAAGATGTCTTTCACAGAAGCTCTGGCTCTACCTGGAGCAGCCATGTGTTTGTGTGGCCGCAGGGCACCGGCCGCCCCTGTGCTATCCCGCTCCCCGGGGTCGGGCGTACAATCAGCCACAGCGATGAAATCTGACCTCAAAAGTACAGATCCTGGAGATGTCCGCTTCCGGAACACACATCTCCTGCCTAATGTACAATATCTGGGCTGCCCACCACCTGAGGGAGAGGCCAGGCGGTAGAGGCCTGCCTCAGGGGTTGTTGCTCTCGTCAAAATACCCATCTCTGACTCTCCTCTTCACTCTCTCTCCTCTCTGCCACACCTGGATTATGGCCATGGGCTCCTTGGTGGGTGTTCTTCAACCACTTCCATAGGCTTATTCACCAAAACTTTTTCCATCCCATTACTTCCCAGCTGCAAAATCTTTCTTGCTTCCTCTTAGCCTAGAATAGTACTTGAATGAAGATACAGATCTCTTGGGGTTCAAGTTCAAATGCAGATTATGATCGTAGGTCTGAGGTGGGCCCTGGGGTTCTGCATTTCTAACAAGCTCACAGACGACAGTGTGTTGCTGATCCTTGCACCACACTTTGAGTGATCAAGACCAGTAGGTTATGTCCCAAATTCCTAAGGCTGGGGTTGAAAACTCTGGGCTGCCCCCAACCCCCAGACCGCCTTTCTGACCTCTCCACCCCTCCTTCCCACCCCCCTGCTCTGCTCCAGGCAGACATCATCCAGCCCTCAGGGATGCCCAGCCCACCCACTAGGGTTATGTGCCTACCATTTCCCTTGCCAGCTATACTTGCATCCTTCTCTTTGCTGTTCAACTCTTTCTTCCTGGCAAGTGCTAGCCTTCCCATACATAAAGACCATTGTTTTCCTAACAGGAAGAGCTGCATTCCAGAGTTGTGGCACACAAGGGATGAAGCCAGGCTTTCTCAGCAAGTGTCAAACCCAGGGACTGTTTGGGAGAGAAGGATCTGGACCACCTCTCACCAGATGGAGCACGCCCAGAAAGCTGCCTGCACTGGTCCATCACTTTCCAGCTGGAAGCCTGCTCCAGGATGGTCAGGAAGCAGCAAACTTTGGAAGCAGCAAAGTTTAGCTATTCTTGACTACTTAGGGACCAGAGTGCCTTGTACAGTGAATACCTGTGTCTGAGAGAGCCTGGCTGACACAGCTAGAGTCGAAATTTCCTACCTCACATTGTTGAGGCCAAATACTTCAAGAAACTAATGAAAAGTAGATTAGGTACTTTCTATAAAAAATACTGGGGCTTCCCTGGTGGCGCAGTGGATAAGAATCCGCCTGCCAATGCAGGGGACACAGAGTTCGAGCCCTGGTCCGGGGAGATTCCCACATGCCACGGAGCAACTAAGCCCGTGTGCCTCAACTACTGAGCCTGCGCTCTAGAGCCCGTGAGCCACAACTACTGAATCCACGTGCCACAACTACTGAAGCCCGCGCGCCTAGAGCCTGCGCTCCACAACGAGAGAAGCCACCGCAATGAGAAGCCCGTGTGCAGCAACGAAGACCCAACACAGCGAAAAATAAATAAATAAATTTAAAAAAAATTTTTTAACATACTTTATATAGTCTGATGTTAAATTGAGAAATGACTAAAGAGTACAAATTCTTAGCCATCTTTTGTTTCAATTTAAATATTCAAAAGCCCCTGTCGTAACAAAGCCCCTCAAGAAAAGCTATCTGAGGCCCTCCTTAATTTGCCTTTTTTGCTTCCAAACAGTGAAACTCCAGCCAAGATTTTCTGGTTGTGGAACCTCTTCCGATCCAGATATCTCACTGGCTGTGGAAACTATTGGGAACTGGAATGAAAATTTCCATCTTATCTGCCCTCTGTTATTTTGCAGGGGAGGGTGTGGCGTTATCAGTTTGCAGTGGGGTGTAGGGGAGGTTTAGCCTTGCAGAGACTTGTGGGCCCTCTCTTCCCCAGATTTGCTGTCAGTTGTTTTGAGGGAAATGGGTAACCGGATCTTAGAATCCCTGGATGTGACGAGATAACATTGACTATAGGCAATTCTATTTACTGATAAAAATAATATATAGTTTTCAAATAGTCCCATAGTGAGTCACTTCTAAATAGTCAGAAATACATTTCCTGCAATTCTTCTTTGAGATTTGAATTAATAGTTTTTCAAAATTTCTCCCCTCACTAAGATAGTCCTATTGAATACTCATAGAATTAGCACCATGCTCTTAAACTTGTCATAATCTAGACTTTGGGGACCCACCAGATATGAATCAAAGTCCAGAGCGTATTCTCTCATAAGAAATGTATTCTACTCTTAGCCTGACTTCCTGAAAGTAGCAAAGAATAGCATAAGAGCAAGAGTTAGACAAAACCTATCAGCAAGTTTCCAGAATGCCAGACCACTGGCAAAAGGCAAACATCCCAAGTCATGGATGGATGTAGCAGCTGAAGCCTAATTTAAACACCATGAGCTAAAGACACTGAGGAGTCTTGAAGAAAATGTCAAGAGATTTGGATGCCTTGTCCTGTTCAGCCACTCAGCTCTGTAAGTTTAGACAAGTCTTTTTTTTTTTTTAACATCTTTATTGGAGTATAATTGCTCCACAATGGTGTGTTAGTTTCTGCTGTACAACAAAGTGAATCAGCTATATATATACATATATTCCCATTTCTCCTCCCTCTTGCGTCTCCCTCGTTCCCACCCTCCCTAACCCACCCCTCTAGGTGGTCACAAAGCACCGAGCTGATCTCCCTGTGCTATGAGGCTGCTTCCCACTAGCTATCTATTTTACATTTGGTAGTGTATATATGTCCTTGCCACTCTCTCACTTTGTCCCAGCTTACCCTTCCCCCTCCCCGTGTCCTCAAGTCCATTCTCTACATCTGTGTCTTTATTCCTGTCCTGCCCCTAGGTTCTTCAGAACCTTTTTTTTTTTTTTTTTAGATTCCATATATATGGACAAGTCTTTTAAATCATCTGAACCTCAGTTTCCTTATCTGGAAAGCGGGACTAATGACTGCCCCATGTACCTTGCAGAGTGGCTGTGACAGTCAAGTCAGATCACCTCCCAGCAAGCATCTTTTAAATTTACAAAGAGATTGATGCCGTGTCGTCGGCAAGCAGTACTTTCTGCCGGTTCTGGAGCAGCTCTCCAGAGCTCTCCACAGAGCAGCTCTCTTCTGCTGCTGCTCTCCCAGACCTCCCTCCCTACTCTGGTTACTTTGCACAAGTAGAAATGGGAGGAAGGGAAGCAACAGGTATTTTAGAAGAACCATAATCTTATCCAGTTTCAATTGTGGTTCTCTAAATCTCTCTCCTGCATTTTCCTCATTAAGTCCCCCAATTCTCTGGTCCTACTTCCTTCCCTATCTCAGTAAGAGAGTTGGTTAATTCTAGTTAACCTAGAGAAGCTATCTTTCCCCTACCCCCTAAATCAGAGGCCGTCATTGTGTTCCTATAGGCTCTCTGCAGGGACATTACTGGCTATCTTCTCTAAAGGATGGAGAGGGAGACAGTCCTATTAGTGAAGGAAATCCAAAAAGTATTCTGGCCTCCTCCAGGGGCTGGAGGGGATAGAGATCTGTGTTCCCAGGTGCAGAGGTTCTACCTCCCTGAAAGCCCTCGGTTGTGGTGGGGAGCTGCAGGGCCTCAGGGAGAAATTACAGCCATGGCAAAGCTTTGCCAAGAGACGGTAAAGCCACCAGCCTCCAAGGACGATGAGGACCTGGCAAATGAACACATCAGCAGTCACCCATGTGGACAGGAGACCAGAGGGCTCCACCTGAATGTTCTGGGTGAACATTCACAGAAACTGGGAGGAAGGGGCTGTTCCAGGAAGGTCTGAGCCTGATTTTCCCACCACCCTTGCAGGATGGCTACAATAGCATATCAAATTTAATTTCAAGTAACAAAAGAAATGTGACATTTCTTATGCCTGATCACGTGGCACAGAATTCACATGCTTGTTGTTCTTTCTGGGACATTCTGGCAGATAACACTGCTTTCTCTGGATGCTCCAGAGTTTGGGGAAAACGGTTCTAAAGATCAGCATAAGCTCTTTCTGAAGTTACCTTCCGCTCCCTCCCCTGGTGAGAATTTACCCAGGGAAATACCAACCCAGCAAGTATTTCCTTCATAACCCGAGACTCAAGGCCTGAGTGGCCTACATCCCCTTCACTAACAAGTGCTTCTCAGCCAATCTTTGGTGGAAAAGAACTTTTCATCCCAAAAGTTACACATAATAAACACATCAAAAAATAAATATGAAACATCATGACTAGCAAGCAGTGTCCATGATTCCCAGGTGAGAATGATTGTTGAACTACTCTAGCAACTAAGCTCATGATTTTGGAAAATAGAGGTGTTATTGTCCTTATTTCACCCTGAGGAAACTGAGGCCCAGAGGTGTTAACTAATTGGTTAAAGATCTCAGGCTACTAAGTGGCAGAGCTAGGATTAGAACCCAACTCTTTATTCTATTCTCCTGGGCTACTTAATCCCAATTATCTGGGGTTCTTCAGCAATATGCTTCTCTTTCTCAGTAAGTGTGTGTGTGTGTGTGTGTGTGTGTGTGTATCTGTGTGTGTGTGTGTGTGTGTGAGATGAAGGCCTCAGCTGCTGAATGTAGAATAGAGAGCACAGATTTTTAAATAAAACTGTTGCCATATCTGCTTAATTCTGGAAGGAGAATCTCTGAGGTCCAGTAGGCATCTGTTGAGCTTGGGCTGAAATGTGCCCATTGCTGATTTAATGTGATAATCAGGGGTGGGGGACCTGGTGACAGACTATGATGTGTTGACTGTTGTTTTGCACTTTGATGTTCCTTGGAATTTGTCAAAACTTCACTTCAGCACTCCCAGAAGTGCCATGGAGTCATCTGTCCTGCTCTCTGACTGCAGGAGCAAATGGCAGGGGAGTGGTGGCCACTGGAGTTAAGGTCAGTACCAGGTCAGAAAGTGGCAGACCTTTCCTGAGGACAGCCGGCCGCTGCCGCTGCCCACTTCACACCCAGGGGGCTCCTGTCTCTGGGGGATAAACATCTTTGCTGTCTCTGACTGAAGGGGGCCTGCAGACCCCTCCTGTTGCAGCTCAGTCTCGGGGCTTCTGGAGACAGGGATTCTTTTCCACACCCTTAGTCACGGGGGATCGAGCTGCAGGCAAGGAAGGCAGGCATGGAATGCAGGGGGCACGCCGGCTGAGCTCACTGCCTCCGGGATGCTCCGTCTCAGGGCTGCGTGGCCAGCAGCACCCAGGGTCAGGAGCCAGCCTCTGCCGTGCCTTCAGGCCGCTGTGGTCACGGCAAAGGCAGCGGCAGGCAGGAGGGCATGCTGATGCTCAGGCTCCCGCAGCCAGATGATCTCGCCAGCTGGGCAGCAATGCCTATTTCCCAAGGCTGGTCTGGGCAGCATAAAGATTTTGGAACACTGCTGGCACCCAGCACGGGGGATACGTAGAGCCTTCTTGGGAGCAGCTGATCTGAAGGGTCACCCTGTCCTAGCGGTGAGGAATGGCCAGGTTTGGTTGCCCCAATTCTCCTGTTGGAGAAGGAGAGAATGGTTTGCCTAGAAAACCCTAGTGGGTTTTTTTCTGTTGGGTTGTTTCATGTTGGCCTCTTGAGGAGATGGGATCTATTAAATGGGGTCTCACAGGGTCCTGGTTCTGTGATGTTGGGATCATTGCTCTGATCTTCCCACATAGGATGACATCACCCCTATTGAGAAGCCAACCTCCAAGAGAATCAAGAAAAAGCCATATAACTCTTCATTTTATTTTTAACTCTCCAAATCTTAGGTTCCAGATCTGTAACATGAGGTTTATAATAATGTCCTAGCATGGGGAGTTCTTTGAGAGCTAAATGTGATTATATGCATTAAAATATTTAAGCACAGTGCCTGGCGCAGAGTAGGAGCTCAATAAATGTTCATTTGTTCCCTCCTTCCTTGCCCCCTTGGATCCCTGGATCCATTGCCATATCCTCCCAATGTCCAAATTAAAATGAACACCATTTTGTAATAACTAAAGCTTAGGAAAGATGATGCGACATTGTCAACCATGACAAAGCCAGGGACTCAGCATGAGTGCAGAATTCTGCTCAGTCTATTGTTGGAAGCCACATTTTAATCCTCCAAGTTGGGGGCAGAAAATCATGCTAAGTGCCTATGGATGGTGTTTAGCTGCGGAGGATGACAGTTGTTACAACTTGTGGAGGCAAAGAGGCAAAGATCGAAAGTGTGAGGCTTGGGCCGCCCAGACATGGGTCTGCAGGGGAGAGGGCCATTAATTTCCTTTCCATTTCAGATTGAAAGGAAAGCTTCCTTGCCAACTTTAGGGACCCAGAAAGGGCCACTTCTCACTGCAAACCAAAAATTTCTGACAGGTGAGTGGCCTGAAGGGTCACTTGGGATCAACTTCTAGGAAGCAGTTCCAGAAAGGAGCCCCAGACATTGAGACAGTTTGGCTCCCTGTGCTGAGAAGGTGACGTCATCCATGCAGATAAATTCCAAAGACTCTCTCAACCCTCCAACAATGTTTTACCAGCCTGTAAAATGTCCCTGAGCTCTTTCCATACTGACAACCTCTGGGGGCTGCCCAGGGCATCCTGGAAAATTACAGCAAGAGGGTATCTTTCCAATTCTTTTTTACCCAGAGACTGATTTCTTTTAGACTTAGTCTAATTTATTTCTGTTCTATCAATTAGTGTTAAATGGGAAAGCTTGTTCCAGTACTAAATATTGAATGCTGTGCAGAATAGACTGGAAAATTCCAACCACCAAACTCTAGGTTCTGATCAGAAAATATGCCAGAGTTTGATGAGGACCACAGTACTGAAATTTTACAATTTTCCTCTCTGAGTTCTCACTAAGTCATTTCTCAAGGCCTGCTTATGGTACTTGTGTATCCGTTCTGCAGATCAAGAAACCGAGGTAAAGACAGACTAGATATAATCTGCTTATGGGCATTCAGCAAAACAGATGCCGAATCAATCAAAGGTATGATGTCTTGCTCCCAGACCTCCTTACCATCATTCTGCAGGAAAACAAAGTGAGATTCAGGAGATCAAACAATGGTGGGCACAGAAGGGCCTAAATAGAGCAGGGGTTCCCTTGATCTAGTAAGCTCCCAGTGTCCTTTAGGGGGCTCTATGAGAGAAAAGAGATTTCCATGGGGTGGAGAAAGGGGGGTTGTATGGGAACCAATCAAATCCAAGCAAACATTTGCTACCAGCCCTCATCACTTAATGAAGAAGGCAATCTACTTTTACAAAGAGCTTTTTAAAACTATATAAAATCCTCCCTCTTGTCGCTGACAACAGAACTACGAGTACAGTCTTATTATTGCCATTTTCCAGGCAAGGAAACAGAAGTTTGGAGAAGGTACCAATGTCATGCAGCTAATAAGCAGTAAAACCAGACCACCCAGCAACCCAGCTTTCCTGAAGCCAAGTCCAGTGCTCTCTGCCCTACATTTCAGAAGCTCTTACGCAGAAGAGTTAGCCAGAGCTTGTATCACTGGGCACCAAAGGAAACACTTATCAAAAAGGATGTCATAACTGGAACTAGGGGAGTAACTTATTAAAGGAATGTTCATTTGTCAGCACCCCAAACTACTGACACACGACTCAGATGGCAGAGGGGTTCTAGGGTGGGGATCAGGAGAAGTCCTAAAAGTCTTTCTTTGACCAGAGGACCCCTTAGGGCGGGTGTCTTTCTATAGTGGGGGTCTCGTGTTCACTCAGCGTAGGCCAGGATGGCCCCTGAAACCTTGGACCCTGGAGGCTTGCGGGGAAGCCACGGGGTGTCTCAGGCCTCCTGAAATCCTGGGATCTGATCCAAGGATCCAAGAGTGTCAAACCTGGCCCTCACGTTCCCCCGGGATCATGAGAGAGACCAGCCCCCTGCTCTCTGTTCTGTTCTGTGTGCACAGGGCTGGGCCTCAGGAGGTTAAGTGGGGACAAGACAACACCCCCAGGTGTCAACTCCAGCCTAGGCACAGACCAGGGGAGCCCAGTCCGCAGCAAAATGGCCAACACAGTCATAAGCAGAGACGACCACAGTCCAGGCTAAAAAGGCGGAAAACCAGTAGGCAAGGAAAACGTTTTGTCATCCAAGGACAATAAAGTTTATATATTCCCAGATGTGGGTCCTCCCACTTAATCAAAGCTGAAGCCCATTCCAGTGAAAAGAGCTTTTCTCCAGCAAAAAGGGAAGGCAGTTTCTTTGGGGCTAAATTTAGACTTCACCCACAGGGGAAGGGCTCCAACTCTTCCGGGCTGCCAAAAGAACAAGCAAACGGTTCAGTGTCCCATGTGGCCACAGCCAGCTCCAGAGCCAAGCCAGCGTGAGTCTGAAATGCTCCTAGCCGGGGAGTGTGGGCTGTGCTGTCCCCAGGGCTGGGCTCTGTCCCGGGCTCAGTCACAGCTTGGAGGGTGTGTGGTTCTGGGCACTCTGCTGGGGTGTCAGGGCTCTTCGCTCACTCTGCCAGGGGGCAGCTGCTCAACTCCCACTACTCCAAAGACCAGGGCTCAGAGCTCCAGAGGTGCTAGAAGGCCAGGATTCTGCCCTCAAACTTATCTTAAAGGTATCTCAGAGATCCAACTTCAAGAGGGCAACGCTTGCAAAACGACCAAATTAATATACAGAGTGGTAAGGTTCCCAAGAAGGAAGAATAAATTACACACGGTCGCATAAAGCTTCATGGGAGAGTTGGAGTTTTCACCTGGGACAGGGACTCTTCCCCCATCTAAAGGCTGCAGTGTCCTCTCCCTGACTCAGTACTTTTTCTCAGTGACCCAAAAAAGTCATAGCAGAATACTGAGAGGCACGCCCTGTCTTGAGGAAAAGTTACTGTGGTCCCTATCAAAGGAAGTCACCCAAGTTCCATTCACTTCTCTCCTTGTGGCCAAATCAAAAGAAAGAGGGAAGAAGCTGGCGTTTTCCCAGTGGCGCCCTAGGCTCAAGATCTGGCTTCCCATCCTTAACTCTCAGGAAGTATGTGCCAGCTCACCTCACTGTGGTCGCCAACTCACTACTGTCAAATCTAATCATAACTTATACCAGGCAGGGCTGGGGTGACTTGGAGGGGGAGTGATAACAATAAAAATTGACTGCATCTTTCTCATCCAGCCTTCCTGTAGACATGACCAAGGTTTGCTTAGGGAGTGGAACAAGATGAAAAATTCTGAAACGTATCCCATAGACACAGCTCCAGCCCCACCTCCTCAAGAAGCCTCCCATAGGCAGAGCTCATCACCATTTCCACTGTGCTCTCATAGCCATGCACCCTTAGCTCAGTTACAACACTTACTCCTCTGTGGGTCATTAATGGTTTGCACTGGTCTCCCACAGAGACTGGGAAAGGTCCTGATCTTATTTCATTTTGAATGTCTAATTTCTGGCATATAGTAAGCCTTCCACTGGCATTAGATGAGTGAATGAATGAATGAATGAATGACACTCAAAAAGTATAAACCATCTTGTTTAAATATCTTGGTACCTTCCTTAATAAAAGGGGCTGGTATGATATGAAAGTTAATAGATGTCCATAAAAAAGAAGAGGTATCCCAGGATTGCCCAGCCACCTCTTCCACCCGATGATGGGACAAAAATGGTCCTCTCCAGAGTGAACAAGTAAGCATCTGCTAATGTTTGATTATCCCCTCTGCTTCACTGGAAAGAACAGGGCTGCCTTGTGTATCTCTTTCTCTCTCTGCCTCTCTGCTTAACTGGAGGTTGTTGCACCAGCTTGTTCTCATGTAGCTCCCCCTGCAGCAGGTTAAAGCAAAATATCAAAGGCCCCACTGCACTCATTATCTGCAGTGAAGCCCCCCAGCAACTTCCCAGCCTCCCTGCCCCTGTACCACTGACCTGACTGCTGATCAACATCATAGGAAGGAGTTCCTAGACCCTATCAGATAGACTCAGGAGATCAGTTTCTTGGTGGAGAACTTTTTCCACCAATCTTGGAATGAAATACATATAGTGGCAGTCCAGCAAACAGAGAGTATAGGTGGGAGAATTCCCACTTGAGGAGTGGGAGAATTCTCGGATAACCTATAGCAATTACCCTATCTTATAAGAGCAATGCCAAGGATATAAATATTCAAAAGAGAAGCATGCCTGTGTCATCTGTCCTGAGCCACAATCTGCTCTGCATTTTACCCAGCCAACCAGGAAAGAAGGGAGAGAATGCAAATCCTATTAAAAAAAAAAAAGATAAATTTCAAGGCAGCCAGACATTTCCAGAAGCAGCTTGGGTTAGAAAGCAATGTACCAAACAAGAATATCTGAAAATTGCTGAACGGAAGGATTACTAGGATAGACACGTGTGTTTCTTTTAACAATAAATAAGTATGAATGATCATAAGTTGCCATGATTGTACTTCAACTTGATGTTTAAAGACATTGGACTTAGCTGGTGGGAACTGTTGCCCTCTACTGGATGGAATGTCACAGGAACGTCATGATGTCATATTTGCAGTTGCCTGGGTGTTTTCATCCACCCAAGAATGCAGCCGGTCCTGATGGTGGTGATGATGAGAATGAGGATGGACAAGGGGGAGGGGAAGGAGAAAAGGAGAGAGAAGGAGGAGATAATAACTGTGACAATGGGGAGAACCCCTTCGATTTATATAGCACTTTAGTGTCTTACAAAGTGCATTCACAAAATTGTCTTACTTGAACTTCACAATTATCCTGTGAAGACGATGTATAATGTTGCAAATAACAAGACTTTGGCAAAGAAGTTAAATCATTTGTAGACAGATTCAGAGCCAGAAAGGGGCAAAGATGAGATTCCGACTCAGGCTTTCTAAATTCAAGCCCTGGAATGGTTTTCCTTTACGTATTTGGTGGGCTTTACTTACATTTTCTTAAATCCAGTCTTGGATTTTTAAAAAAGTCTCTTTTATGTATTGCAGACACAATTCATTCACACACTCATTCAAAAACATTTATTATACACCTTCTCTGTACTTGGCCCCCAAGATATAAACTGGGAGATAGCAGAGAACAAAGCAAGTTCTAGCTCTCATGGAAGGGGTAGTCAACAAACAAGGGAACACATCAATAAAGAGCATAATGTCAGAGAGATAAATGGTTGGAAGGCAGTGAAACAAGGTGAAAATGTACAAAGGCCCCAAGATGGGAATCCAAATAGCAAATGACAAGTTTTGGTAATTAGAATTTTTGGAAAGGTAACCTCTTATGGCAGAGGACCGCCTTGGTCTTTCCAAGCAAAAGTCTGAAAATCATTGGTAGATATCAGAAGGATGGCCTGGGAATGGTCATTTGCCTAGACACCCCTTTAAGAAACCCCTCAAGAATGCAGGTAGGAAAGAACTCCCCTAGAAATGTGTGTTTTTCAATTAACAAAGATTAAAAGAGCTCATTCGTAAAATATCCATAATACTATTATGCATTTAGCTTATCCAACCAGTTTATGTCACTTGAGCATTTTGATTTACACTATCCAGAACCTGGAACCAATCCAACGTCCTTCAGCAGGTGTGTCCATACCATGGAACACTATTCACCAATAAAAAGGAGCAGATTATTGATACATGCAACAACTTGGCTAGATCTCAAGGACATTATACAGAGTGAAAAAAAATCCAGTCTCAAAAGGTTATACATACTGTGTGATTCCATTGATACAACATTTTGAAGTGGTTGCCTGTAGATAGAAAAGAGAAGGAGGGTGTGGCTACAAAAGGGAATATAGGTGGCTCCTTTGTGGGACAAAACAGTTCTGGAACTCGATGTGGTGATGGCTATACAAATCTATACATGTGATAAGATATCATAGAATTATACACAAAGACATACCAAAAATGAGTGCATGTGAAAACTGGTGAAATATGATAAGATCTGTAGTCTAGTTGATGGTTTGGGGCCAATCAATTTCCTTGCTTCATAATGTATTGTTATATAAGAAAGCACCATTGGGGAAACCTGGGTGACGGGTACATGGGACCATTCTGTATTATTATTACAGTTTATTGAGTCTATAATTAATCCAAAATAAAAAGGTTAAAAGGTTAAAAGAGAAAAAAAAAGAAGAAGAAGAAAGTGTCCTTGGAACTGCCAAGCTGTCCCACCACTTAATCAGGCTCTTGGGAATTCCCTGGCGGTCCAGTGGTTAGGACTCCATGCTTTCACTGCCGAGGGTCCGGGTTCAATCCCTGGTCGAGGAACTAAGATCCCACAAGCCACGCGGCACGGCCAAAATAAATAAATAAATAAAAATAAGTAAAAACAAACAAACAAAAAAAATCAGGCTCTGCTATTACCCTTAAAGAGAGTATCCTGGGGTCCCTGGGCTTTGGAAGGTGGGTAAATAATTGTATGATGTACAAATAATCTGACAGTGACAAGGATGTCATATGAGAAGGAAGAAATCAGGCTCCACAATGAATGCTGAGTTTCCAAATCAAAGAGAACATTCTGCACGGAAAACTCACTCCATCAACACAAGATTTGTCAGCCCCATGCAGTAGAGAAAAGAGAGCGAGGGCAAGGGAAGCACTGCGCTGGAACAGAGCCTTCGCCCTTTGATCTATGGCTTCAATACTGCTCCTCTGTGGTTCCTAGAGCCCAGATCTGGGGTGGCAGCTAGAGCACCTGAGGTGCTGGTAGTCGGGCTCTGGTGCTGGCGGCTGTGGCCTCTATGGAGCTTGGTGGCTCATGTGGCAGCTGCTCTCAGAGCTGGGCCCACAGCAGAAAGAGCCTGGAGACAGAATGGCCTTGGGCACTTGGAGGTCACTTTGGGAAAACCCTTGATGGGGGCTGGCACTGCTGCTGGGTCTGCTGGCAGGACATTTTGGTGGGAATTCAGTCAACGCTGAAAGAGGTATATTTTTATTTTAAATGGAAGGATTGTATTAGACGGCTTTTAGGACTATTCCAGCCCTCATCTTCTGCACTTCCATGAGTCACCTAGGCTAATCTAGTCACTGTGATTCAGCATTTACTTGTGCTCTTTGCTCTCAGCTTCTGGGCGGCCAAAGTGAAATCACCTAATTTTTGTGCCAAGTATTTGACGCTCACCATAGATGGCTTGTACTAGTGCCTATAGTTTTGAGTATCTTGTCTCACAACTAAAGTATAAGTTCCCCCTGAAACCATAACTGACTATTACTTGTAACCCTTGGTGTCTTTCACACAGCAGATATAATTGTGGAATTTAATTAAGCATAACTCAATAACTAAAAAAATTAAAAGGATTCAGTTGAAATGTTGGTAGATTTAACCAGTTGACTATATAAAAAGTTTAAAGTTTTGCAGGGTAAAGATCACCACAAAACGAAAAGAGTATTGGCAAATTGGGCGACATATTTGCAAAATATGTGGAATAAAGAATAGGCAACTCACAGAACAAAAACCACAAACGGCCAAGAAGTATAGGGAAAGATATTCAGTCTCACTACTCATCAAAGACATGAAAGTTAAAACTATGAGATGATGGCTTTTTGTTTTTGCTTTGTTTTTATCAGATCAGCAAAAATTTTAATGAATCAGAATATATAACGTTAGTGATGATCTAGAGAAGTGGACATTCTCATACCCTCCTGGTGAAGCCATAAATGATGGTGGTAGAGATAGAGTAAAATGTGATGGGAGATAATGAAGGTCTTAAAAATGCATCTGTTAGGGATTTGTCTTAAAAAATAATAATTTGGGGACAAAGAGACATACACAAGAATAGCCATTGCAGAATTGCTTGTAAATTTGAAAACAAACTAATTGTCCATTAGTAGACGAATATATAGATAAATAGTAGTGCTTTTATTCTATAAGCTATCATACAAGTTAAAATCAATGGACTAGAGCTACATGGGTATATTGCTAAAATACACTGTTGATTCCAAAGACCAGGTTGGAGAAGGAAATACAGTACGATATAATGCCATTTGAGTACATTTGGGTACAAAACAAAATACCGTTTGGGTAAATTTTTAAAACACAGAAAACAACACTAGTTTTTCAACTATATATTGTCCATAGAAATGTAGCAAAAATATTTTTTAAAAGCCCAGAAAAGATCCTCGTCAACTTCAAACTTGTGTTTAAGGGAGGGGGGTGAGATTGGAAAGGCATACAAATGAGGCTTCAACTGTTTCTATGATTTTTTTTTAAAGAGGTAGATTAAATGAGAAAATGCACATAAGGCACTTAGCGTAGTATCTGGCTTAATAGATAGAAATATCAATTATCTTAATTATTAACACATACCGTGGCTGACTAAGTATAAGCATAGTCTAAGCGGAGAACTTAGACTTCATGGGGGAAGATACAGAGTAAAAAGCAAAGCTCAAGTTTGAGCATGAGTATAAAGGGGAGCAGATGCTGAGAGGCCGCCGGTCAGGAATGGTGTACGACATCCATTGTCTCTCTGAGTCCTCAAAGCAACTTTTGACATGATTTCACAGGGCCCAGTTCACTGACTGGGAAACTGAAGCTGAACCAGATTACATAATTTGGACATATCATATCTCTGCCAGTGGAATCCCAGGCTGTGAATCCCTGCTGGCTTGATGCAAGTCCCTTCTTCTGTACATTGGAGCACACAGAATCCAGAAATGAATAAATAAATGAAGCTTCTACACAGATGCTGGAAGGGTTTGCAAAGAAAGGCAGGGTGACATGGGTCTGTCCTACACTCTTACCACATCTGGGGATGGGTTTGCCATGGAATTTCCTGCTTACTTATTCTCAGAAGCCATCCCAGGGCTGGGCACTGGGTCATTAACCTACTAAACAAACTTCCGTGCTGACAAATCTGAAGGCTACGAAGATGGGACATGGAGTGGGTAGGAAGTTGACCAGAAGATCCCAGCACCCACAACATAATCAGCGGGATTTCCAGCAAAGTGCTCAGGCCTAGAGCGTCGGGGTTTCCCTGGTTTTTGGCCCTTTGCTGAGGCCATAAAAGAGAACAAATAATAAGGAAATAAGGACCGTCTGGCATAAAAAACAAAGTCAGGGACTTGGGACTTTTTCAGGGACACATGATTTGCAAAAAGTTTTTATTTTTCCTTTTTGTTAAAATTGCCAAGACCTGAAATGTTAAGTGTTAGGAAAGCGGAAGATGGTGCTAGTGTTATTGCAGATAATACAGTTGCTTAGCCAGAAACTGCAAGAGAAACATGTGAAGGACCACTGGAACAGAGCATTTAGCAAGGTGGTGATTATAACATGAATAGCTACATACCAACAAAGCTGAGAGGAAAAGTCGTCTAACGCCAAAAAGAAATCCCCTTAGGGAAGAGATAACCAGATATTAGGATGAGCCCTTGGAAAAATCACCCTCAGGGCATGAGCAGATGGTCTAGGAGTAGGACCAAGGGAGCCTTCAGCGGCCCAGCATCCTAGATAAGCAGGAATTGAGGAGTCTTGGGGCAATGACGCTGGAAAGAGAGAGAAGGATGAAGGGAGTAAGAAGGAGCCTGGTAATTTGGCAAGAGTCTAGAATCTGCATAGAAATTAACACTGCCAAAAATTTCTCCAGAGTTGGAACAATCTACAAATTTCCAAGAACATGGATAGCCGGACAATGCCCACTCACCACCCGCCCCCTGCCAAAACTGCAAGTCTTAATCCCTGGAATCAGTGAATGTTAGCTTATATGGGGAAAAAAAGGACTTTGCAGATGTGATTAAGGATCTTCAGATTGGGAGATTATCCTGGATTATCTAGATGATCCCTAAATATTACTGCATGTATCTTTAGAAGAAGCGGGTGGAGGAAGATCTGACCATAGAAGAGAAGGCCGCATGGCTACAGAGGTAGAGATTGGCATGGTGTGGCCACAAGCCAAGGAATGCCAGAAGACGGTAGAAGAGGAAAGGAAAAAGCTAGAGCCTCCCTCTGATACCTTGATTTCAGTCCAGAGACACCGATTTTGGACCTCTGGCCTCCAGAGCTGTGAAAGAATAAATTTCTGTTGTTTTGAGGCACCAAATTTGTGGTAATTTGTTACAGCAGCGATAGGAAACTAACACAATAACTGACCTTCAATTTTGAGAAATTTGCTTTGCTGTTCTGGTAAATAATCCCCACTACACAGTTAAATGGCCATTTCAGCTTTGCTTATAAAAGTAAAAAATTGGAAGGAGCCTAGAATGTCCATAAATGGAAGTTTAGTTAAACAAATTATGATAGTTTGTTGAGTGGAGCACTATGAAACTATTAAAAATGAAATGGCAGTAGTATACTCACTGACATGGCACTGTGTTCTTAATATCCTTACCATTAGTTTAAAAAAAACCCAGTTATATACTAATCTTTTTAGATTTAAATTTTGATACATTTGGAATTTATCCTGATATTCAGCATGAGGTACAGATATAAATTCATCTCTTTACACTTGGCTATGATTTTATGATTTGTTCCAATACCATTTATGGAGTAGTACAGGCTTCCTCCACTGATTTCCCACATATTAAATTTCCATATACTGAGGTTTATTTTTGTACTACTTAGTCTGTTCCATTGATCTGTCTGCTTATTCATGATCAATACCACATTGTTGCTATTACTGAGTAGTTATAATAATATAATTTAATATCTCATAGAGCAATCTCCTCCATTGCTCTGTTTTTTTCCAGAATTTTTCTGCTCTTCTTTCTTGATTTAGAATTACCTGAAGTTTTAAAAAGTCCGATGGATTATTTTTTGTTGTGATCATGTTAAATTTGTAATTAGTGAAAACTGTCATCTTTATGGTATTATCTCCCTATCCAAAAATTGATAAGTCTCCCATTTGTTCGAGTGTGTGTGTGTGTGTATGTGTGTGCGTGCACATGTATGGTACATGCTTTTTAGAAGTGATTTTAAAGTTTTCTTCATAGAGTTTTTGTTATCCTTATGAAGTTTATTTCTAAGTATTTTATCTCTTTTGTTACTGTTAAACATGGAATCTTTTTCTGTTATACTTTCTAACTAATTATTGTTTTATATGAAAGCTATTTATTTCTCTATGTTAACTTTGTGCCCTGATATATTACTGAATTTTCTCATTTTCAGCAGTCTTTCAGGTGATGCTCTGGAGTTCTACAGATTTACAATATCTTCTGCAAATAGCTATAGTTGCATTTCCTCCATTCTAATATTTATAGCTGTAATTTTCCTTCTTATCTGACTCTATCATTTTGTGCCTCCAATGCAATGATAAATAGTAGTGCTATCTATATAATATTCCTGACTTTGGTGGGAATCTTTTAGCATTAAACATAGTACTGGCTTTTGGACTTGAGATAATGTCAATGAAATATCTGATTGCTATAACCTAGGGAGTGTTTCATCAAGAATGGACATGAGATTATGTCAAATGATTTTTTTCAGCATCCATAAAAATAACAGTTTTTCTTAGATTAATATGATGAATTGATTTGCAGATTTATTAATGTTGAACCAACCTTGCATTCCTAGAATAATACCTACTCAGCTATGATACATTATTGTTTTAATGTGCTGTTGAATCATGTTTTATAATATTTAATTTAGGATTTTAGAATAAATATTCATAAGAAAGGTTATTGTTTAACTTTTTTGCCACCTTTTTTAGTGTTTTGGTATCAATGTAATGCATTTTGTTGAACAAAATCAGAAGTTGTCCTTCTTTTTTCTATGCCATGGAATCATTTTTTATTTAAAGTTGTGATACAGTTGCCCTGTGAAGCCATCTGGGCCTTGTGCTTTTGTGGGGGATTACTCTTTGACAACTTTCCCTATTTCTTCTGTGGAAACTGATTGGTCTAGATTTTCTTTCTTTCCTGGGGTCAGTTTTGGAGAATTATATTTGCCTGAAAAATTGGCTATTTCATCCAAGTGTAAAAATTATTTGCACAGAGTTGAACAAAAATTGTTTTTAAAAATTCTTTTCATTTCCTCTATTTCTCTTATCTTCCTTTACCATTTCACATTTTTTAAAAAAATAGGGGAGTCTTCTATTTAACTTCAGAGTAGAAAAAGAAAACTTTTCTAACTATGACTTAATGTCCAGAAGTCATAAAAAATAATTGATAAACTCTACCACATAAAAAATTAGAAACCTCTGCATAGCATAAAGTACTGAAAGAAAAGTCAAAAGCGTGAAACAAACTGGGAAAATATTTGCAACTTACATAATAAAGCAAGCGTTAATATTCTCATAAATGTATGAGACATTTTAAAAGAGCTTTTGTAAGTACATAGGAAAAAGATCAACAAGCCAATGAAAAGTTACCAAATGATATGATCATACAGTTCAAGATAAACATTATGTATGGCTCCTGAACATGTGACCAGATGTTCCCTCACTCACATTAAAACACAGCCAACTTAGATGTGGAATCTAAAAAAAGGGTACAAATGAACTTATTTACAAAACAGAAGTAGAGTCACAGATGTGGAAAACGAACTTATGGTTACCAGGGGATAAGGGGGGAGGGGAGGGATAAACTGGGAGACTGGGATTGGCATATACACACTACTATATGTAAAATAGATAACTGATAAGAACCTACTGTACAGCACAGGGAACTCTACTCAATACTCTGTAATGGCCTATATGGGAAAAGGCTCTAAAAACAGAGTGGATATATGTATATGTATAACTGATTCACTTTGCTGTACACCTGAAACTAACACAACATTGTAAATCAACTATACTCCAATAAAAATTTTTTTAAAACAACCAAAATATAATTGCTTAACCATATATCGGCAAAATGTAAAAGTTTCATTACATGCTCTTTGTAGTGTGGGCTGGGGGAAGCAGGTGGTCTCATATATTGCAGGTGGAAGTACAATTTTATACAATATCTAAGGAGAGAAATTTGAGACTCTTCCATCAAACAGGAACATGCTTTGACCCAGACACTCCACCTGCAGAAACAGTAAGCTACATTTCCAGGACTGACAGCAAAATGCAGCCTCTGACACCATCTCTGCTTACAACAAGTTCCACAAAGTCTCACTGGATGGGAACAGTTTTCACACACTGGAAGACAGAGGCTACAACATACCTGACAAAATCACCCTTGCTGATACTGGCCAGAATATTTCTCACAGCTGGTTCTCTTTCCTTGGGATCTCACGCCTCTCAACATACCCAGCTATCTGATCTCACAGCACAGCACCCCTAAGTCTTCAAACAGTGAGAAACCACTAATGAGATGGGTATTCCCACCACAGATTGCTCTAAGATGTGAGAATGAATTCAAGTCACCCTTCCCTTTTTCTAATTCAGACCCTTCTATTAATCTTATTACGCAGAAGTGAGTATCCCAATTTTTCTAAATGTCGTTTGGCAACCTGCCCTTCACTTCACATGTATGCCATGTTTCTAGACAAGGCCTTTGTTCAAAAGTGCCCTCCTTCCTTAGACTTACTAAGCTGTACACACTCTCTTCCCTGCCTTTTCATAATTCTATATTCTGAGGGGCAATATGAAAAGTGACACGAACTTTCTTTACCCCGAATGGTCATGATCCTAATACAACATGTTCCATTTCTATCTCATTGTTCATATCCCCCCAAATCAGTGCAGCCCTTCCTCCCCTCTTGCTCTGCTATTGGAATAAGAGAGAACCAGATGCTGGGTCCTGAGCTGACAGGAAAGGCAGCATTCAAAGGGTTAACTCCTTTCCCCCACAAAGTGAAGCGTTTTGCTGACCCAGTGTGAGATGGGTTTGGACCAAATTCAATTTAGCTGCAGTCAACAGGAAAGTAGGAAGGAAAATAGGATTTAACAAACAAAGCATTAAAAAAAAAAAAAAAAAAGGCGTCCACAGCAGGAAATAATTATTTGGGCAATTGTTCACTTTGTGAAGGGGCTGGCCTGTACGAATATCCATCAGGATGCGATGCTGTGTCCGGGATTTCTGTGCAGCACCCTGTCTGGTCTAATTAGTTACAAAAGTGGCTCTATGGGTTGAAGAAATTTGCAATTGTGTTGTATTTCGGGGGAACAAACACGTATGTCATTGAAGTGGAGTCTGGCACCAGCTTATGCTGGTGAAACCTCGAGTGGTTGGCCAGAATGGAATCAGTACGAAAGGAAGCTCTGAATGCCAACAGAAGTGGTTTACAAAAATAATTCACTGACCATTCCATCTGCCTCAGATTAAGCACGTTATACGGTTCAGTTCAAGTTAACATTTCTAATATATGGATACACATAAATAAACAAAACCACATATTTTTATCAAATATTTGCATTTGAAAACCTCCGCTAATGCACACAGAACCCAGACTGAGGTCTTTCATCTAACCATACACTTTTCCCCATAGAACATTTACACTAAAAACATGTAATCTGAAGGAGAATTCAGATTGTTCCCTTAGAGAAGAGTAAACCCCTTTTGGAAAGGAAAGTGAAAATAATATTTTCAGAATAAAAATCTTTCAGTCCGTAAAAGGAGTTTTATAGCTTAGCCTCAGGAGAGTCAGCCAAAGGTTCAATTGACAGGCCTTGGGGAACCCAGGCCTAGCAGATTGGTTTATTCACTACCCCAACAGTGGGTGCTGGAACCAAATCAATACTCTGTTGATATTGATTTACATCAATTTGCATGTAAAATCCATTTTTACATGTATTTTAAAATCACATCAATTAGAAATCTAAGAAGGTGACATGATATCATAGTTAAACAGCAAAGATGTCAACATGTATTAAATACTTACTAAGTCCTTTTCATGTAATTGCTACAGGTAGGTATTTTATGACTATCCCTATTTTAACAAATGTAGAAACTGAAGCACAGAGCGGTTAAGAAACTTGCCCAAGGTCACAAAGCCAGTAAGTACATGAGGCCTGCATTGGGATCCAGACAGTCTGACTCCAGATCATGCTCTACTCTGCTCCCCCACGTACATAAAAAAGTCAAGGGACTTCCCTGGTGGCGCAGTGGTTAAGAATCCGCCTGCCAATGCAGGGGACACGGGTTCGAGCCCTGGTCCAGGAAGATCCCACATGCCACGGAACAACTAAGCCCATGCGCCGCAACTACTGAGCCTGCGCTCTAGAGCCCGTGAGCCACAACTACTGAGCCCACGTGCCTAGAGCCCATGCTCCACAACAAAAGAAGCCACCGCAATGAGAAGCCCAGCGCACCGCAACGAAGAGTAGCCCCCCTTGCTGCAACTAGAGAAAGCCTGCACGCAGCAACAAAGACCCAGTGCAGCCAAAAATTAATTAATTAATTAATTAAAAAAAAAAAAAGAAAGTCAAGAGAGGGGCCAAACAGAAACCTGGAGCAGTTTCCTAGAGTAAGTCCTAGGAACAGACAGAGTGAGATTCACCTACTCTCCTGCAGGCCTTCGCCTTCCCTTGACACTCCACACCCCACCCATCACAGGGCTATCACCCTTGTTCCAAAATAAAAGGACCCTCCATCCACTTGTCTTTCACTGCCTGACCCAGCTCCTGGCCTGCCTAGACCGGGTTCCCCCTGATTCTCACCTGTGTTAAGAAGGGTACCATGGGATAAGTTGAACTTTCCATTAGGGAAGAAAGCTGGCTGCTTCCCTGGGAACAAATTCCTGGGCCCTGCTAGCAGATAGCTTTGCAGACTGTCAAACTCAAGCCCTGCAAATGAGCATGTTCTGTTGGGTCAATAGGCTTTAGTGCTTCCGTGTTCCTGTAGGGTCACGTGATCCATCGTTCCAGGCTATCTGGTAGGAAGCAGAGAGTGGAACAGCAGGGCAAAGTTCCAGTTCTGAGCAAGATCACCATTTTCCCAGCTCACCTCATTTGAGTCTAGCATAACATCCTTGATTACGGATGATGAAACTAAATCTCAGGGTGTGTAAGTGGCACGCTCGACATCACACAGGCAGGAAATAGCAAAGCAAGGATTTGAGCTGGACCCTGACTCCAAAGTCCTTGCTCTGTCCCCACGGTATCACTTGGCAGCCCTGCCACCAGCCTCAAAGCCCACTTTGTGTGAATTTGTCAAAGGTGACCTTGCTCAAGACACTTTGCTGCCAACTGCCAGAAAATGGTCATGATCATTAAAGAAAAACCTACGTGATGAATGGCATCCCTGTCAGCGGGAGCCCTGATACTGGAGGACAGGAACCCATGTCCCCCAGCACGCTCTCCGATCGGCCGACAGCGATCCTCCTTCCCTGTAAACCTCCCTACAGGGGCAGAGGCACGTCATGCTTCTGGCCGTGCGGGGCGAGAGTTCACGCAGCTCCCGCAGGCTGAGTGAGACTGTGGAGTTTCCAGCACTCAAGGTAACGGGAAATGTTAAGCAAAGTAGGTGAAAAGCCTTGTCTAACATTTCCATTTACCTACTGTCTGTCTGAATGTGTCATTAATTCAAACCATTTCCAAATGGGGCCTGACGATGAGTGAGAGCGGAAGCCCCCGAGCACCAGGCCGCCCCGCATCCCCGCTGACGCTATCTCTTGCCTGGAGCGATCGACTGAACCCCGGCAAAGGTGCCGTGAATACTGTAGCTAAACTGATTGCTAATGCGCTTGTGTCTGTGCGCGCAGCAGGGACTGGGATTGGGGGCGGCAGCCGAGGCTGGTCTTCTCAGATACACTCCCCTGGCCTGACTTCCCTCCCTCCCCCAGCTACCCTTCTCAAATCCCCCACTTTGAGACCACGCGAAGCCCACTTCAAAGGAAGAAAAGACGGATGAGTGTGGTTTCCTCTGTAGGAAATACCCCCGCAAATCAATTGCTTTGCTAATGCTTTTCGTATAGACAGCAGCGTTCTTACTCACAGCCTCAATAATACTGTAAACATTCTGTAGCCAGGAGGAAAACCCGGCCCTTTCCAAAAGCAAGAGAAAAGTCTGAAAGCTTAGCAACGTACAACTTTAATATTTTGGTTGATAACATGCCATGAACTCAGAGTATTTTCCATTTCCTCTTTGTCCTTTTCCCAGTGATTTCAAAAACCTTTATTAAATCTATCAACACCTAAATATGGTAAAATTAGGTAACTTTTTTTTCTAAAAAATACACGAGAAAAGTATATGCATCCAAATAAGTCTCATCGTCTTCAAAGTAGATTCCTATACGGGACTTGGACTTATTTCAATGATCCCCTCCCTTCCCCAACACACACACACACACACACACACACACACACACACACACACACACACACACACACAGAGTCACACAGTCAGTTATCTATCTACGTGAGAAATTCTTTTGCAGTTGAGTTTAGCACTTAGCACATCATTTTGAATATCCTTCATGGTTGCATAGCATGATTTGTGGGAAAAGTCCAAGATGTTGAGTGCCATGTCTGATGTCTTAAAAATAAAATCAAGCTGGACCATAGTATTTGAGGGTTAAAATGAGATTGCACCAAAGCAAACAAAAAAAGTTGATTTTCATCACAAAGCTTATAAGGGGGCTCTGCAGGCCACTCCAGGGCAGCAACTGCCAACTTGTTCTGCACAGAGTGAAGCATCACTGGCTAAATAGACTCTGGGAATGTCGGGGAACCTCAAGGAACCTGTTTCCTCACCAGCGAGACAAGGAAATTAAAAGCTGTCCCATCTGCCTCACAAGGCACCCTGAAGACCATTTCATGAAGAAGTATTTCTTCAGAAATCATTTATATTCCAAATGAACTTATTTGCAAAGCAGAAATAGAGATAAGGGTGTAGAGAACAAATGTATGGCTATCAAGGGGGAAGGGGAGGTGGGATGAATTGGGAGAGTAGGAATGACATATATACTCTACTATGCATAAAGTAGATAACTAATGAGAACCTACTATATAGCACAGGGAACTCTACCCAATGCTCTGTGGTGACCTAAATGGGAAGGAAATCCAAAAAAAGAGGGGATATATGTATACGTATAGCTTATTCACTTTGCTGTACAGCAGAAACTAACACAACATTGTAAAGCAACTATACTCCAATAAAAATTAATTTAAAAAGAAAAGAAAGAAATCATCTATATTCTAATCCAATACCCAAAGCGCATCAAAGGAGAGCTGCTCCAGTTTGGGGGCAGAGCAGGAGGGCAAAGCCCTGCCTGTTTAACCTCTGGTAGTCAAATCCTCCCCACTTCTCAGCAGTCCCCGGGGCACCTCTGAGACACCCTGCCTGCCCTCTCCACACAGCCCAGTATTCAAACATCTAAGCCAGTTCTAGAAAAGTCTTTGTAAACTATAAAGCCTGGGATAAACATGAGTCTCTTCTCCCCAGTCTGCCCTAACAGCCTCAGGGTCTGTCATCTGTAGACACCAATGGTCACTGCTAAAATAATAATCATTTAAAACATTCATCTACAGGTTCATGGTCCTGGCCCTGACCTCTAGCAACTTCCTGTCCACAAAGGAGTTTCCTGTTCTCTCCAATAATCACTACTGTGGTAGGCAGAATTCTAAGACATCTTCCAAGATTCTCACCCCTGGATATTTAATCCAACACTAACCTAGGCACTCCTGTGAAAGGATTTTTTAAAAATATTTATTTATTTATTTGGCTGCATCGGGTCTTAGTCGTGGCACGTGGGATCTTTCCTCGCAGCACGCGAGCTTCTCTCTAGTTGTGGCGCACCAGAGCACACAGGCTTAGTTTCTCCACAGCATGTGGGATCTTAGTTCCCCGACCAGGGATTGAACCCATGTCCCCTGCATTGGAAGGTGGATTCTTAACCACTGGACCACCGGGGAAGTTCCATTGCGAAAGGATTTTGCAGAAGAAATTAAGCCAGGCAAAATTAAGAAACTAATCAGCTGACTTTAAAATAGGGAGAATGTCCTGGATTATCCAGGTGAGCCTGATATAATTACAGGGGCCCTGAAAAGCAGAAGAGGAAGGTGGAAGTGAGTCAGAGAGAGATGTGGAGGAAGAGCAAGGCAGAGGACAGAGGAACTGGAAGGACAGATCAGAGAGATTTGAAGCATGAGAAGGACTCAAACCACTATTACTGGCTTTGAAGACAGAGGAAGGGAGCCATGCACGAGCCAAGGAATGCAGGTGGCCTCTAGAAGCTGAGAATGACCGTGGCCAATAGCCAGAAAGGAAACCGGGACCTCAGTCCTGCAACCCAATGGAAGTGGTATCTGCCAACAATCTCAATGAACCTGGAAGCAGATTCTCCCCGCAGAGCTTCCAGTAAGGAGCACAGCCCTGCCACACCTTGATTTTAGCTTGGTGAGACCTATATCAGACTTCCACAGAACTACTACCTACAGAAATGCAAGATAATAAAAGGGTTGATAGAAATAAATTTGGATTGGAAGTAAATAAATTTTAAGCTGGCTAAATTGGTGGTAATTCATTATGGCAGCAACAGAAGCCTACTACAACAACCCACAATGTTTTTCAGATAACTGCAGCCTTCTAGAGAAACCGAATTATCCTTGGTATCTGAAGACCTTGTTTTGGTCAAGTTCATTTGGCAAACATATGAAAACCCATATACTGGGTGTAAGAGAGGGCATGGGGCAGGCGAGAATGAAGAAGACACTCCCAGCAGCTGGATCGGTTATGGCCTGTTATTTGGAAACAGCCATGGGGAGATGATGTGAATCTAGCAGTGGCGCTCAATTTTGGCTGCTCAATAGAATCGCTTGGGGTGCACCTCAGACCAATTACATCAAAACCTCAGGAAGGTAAGGGTCACTGTATTTTAAACCTCCCCAGGTGATTCCAATGAAAGCCAAGTTTGGGAACCACTATGATCCGTGGGCTGGTTAGACATGAGGACGGAAGAAACTTTGACCAGTTGGGGGAAGATTTCATCTGTTGGTAGAACTCACAGGAAATACTTAAGAACAAAAACTCATATTCAGGTGTTGGTAGGTTGTCCTGATGGAGTTTATCTTCATTGTTGACATGGGCTGCTCAACAGAGGCAGGTGCAGACATTATCTGTCTTGAAAACTTTCATATCCCCCAGAACTTAGCAATGTACACAGTTGGTGCTCAACTGTTTATGAATGATCCTATCTTTTCAGTGATTCTCAGTTCCACCTAGAGGAATATGGACACATTGCAAATTTTCGTAACATAATAGTCAAATGCATTCATTAAGGGAACAGACGCTCTGCTCACCTTTGCCAGGAGCAGCCTTTAGAAAGACATAGGAGGTTAGAAGGTTTTTCTCAGAAATGGAGAGGAGAGTAGAGTGGAAAAACTGCCTGTCACAAGACTTTTCTTTAAGTCCAAGGTATGGATACCAACCGGGGTGTGATCCGTGTAGAGAGTTTCTCTCCAGTGAGTAACAAGCTTGGAGCCATGATGGAATTGACAATTCTACAGCTTGGGTTGATGGCTGGTTTTTCTGAGTTTGTAAATTTCCAGAGAGTGCTTTAGATTCTTCAAATTATTTTGTGCATTCTCAACACTTGGGCTTCAGGGCAAGGTGGAAGGGAGGGAGGTTTGTCTTTCTGGTAACATACTCTGTTGAGTAAGGCCTGTAGGATGCATTCGCTGGCTGAAGTATGAAGCCTTAGATACTAGATGGGTTCCATGTGATCACCTTATAGAATCTTTCCCACATGAATTACATCCTTGGGCCCTCTCTCCTATACATGAGTTGGCAGGCAGAGCTGGCATTCTCCCTTGCCTGCCTGAGATTTTCCCACACCACAAACATGCAAGGTTTCTCTCCTGTATGGATTCACTTGAGGTCAGTTTATGGCTGAAGCTTCTCCCCACAGTGGCCCTGCGGATCTCACAGTCTCCTGAGCTCACATGCTAATCACATTTTGAGACGATCTGAAAATGTCAGTTATTGTTCCAAGGGTCCTTCTATTTCATATGTGTGAATCTGTTTTTATTTGGCCAATGGCCTAGACAAATACCATTAGCAACTCGAGCACGGGTTGGCACAAAAAACTTTTCCGTAAAATGTTTTTGAACACACAAATATTACTTGTCAGAGGCTTTAAATGCCACTACTCGCTGGCCCAGGAACCGAGAGCTAAAGTTTCTCAGCTGTTGCTATTGCTGCTGCTGTGAGCTGCTCCTTCACAGCCCCCTAAGCAATCCCTTCTAATAGCCAGTAAGCTTGAAGAGAAATGCAGAGCTGGGGGAGCAATGTCTGGGGAGGGTAGCCTGAATATAAAAATTGTGCAACTAAAAGGTTTTTACAGTTAATGCAGCTCTTTCCCATACAAAAGGCTACCTTTAAAAGCTGCCATTTCCTTTGCATTAACTAAAAATGGACACATCTGTTGAAAGAAAGGGGGAGGGGAGAAGACAATAGCTATTATGATAGCCAGGCAAAGTGTGTGTGTATGTATGAGGGTATGCGTGAGCATAAGCCGCTAAGGAAAGTGCAAATGGAGGCAAGACTGTTGGAAAGATTGTCGTGGAACTGCTGTCAGTTATTATTTATACAGCGTCATAAATGCACAGCCGTCAAAGCCAACGGCCATCTTACTTAACTGCTACCTAAGTGCTGGCAATGCGAGACCTCAGAAGAATGACTCTCCTATTTAATATTTAACCAGATGCTTCCATTTTTGAAAATATGCTTTGCTCCTTATGGAGGAAGGAGGGGAGGCTGACTTGCAACTTCTGTGATGTATGAGCTATTGTTGGGAGTAATAGAAAGCCAGTTTTTGTTCTTCTGACTTCACTGTCGATATTTCCATTATGTTGCCAAACAGAGCATTTTCTACAAGTTTGAATGACCACATGTATTATTATATTCATTAACATCCTGACAAAATAAGCTAAGGCTTAGTTACTCTGATCCTGTAATGCAGATGTGAAAAGCTAAGGCAAAAGGGTATAATGCAATTGGCCCCAAGTTGTGCTAGCCAAGGGAAGGGATGAACCAGAGGCTGACTTTTTTTAGGGTTTGAATTTTGTGGTATAATGGAAAGGCCATGTTACCTAGACTGCTGAAGTCCCCGAGAAATTACCCAGACTACCAAATGGAAACAGGATGGCCAGTTCCACTTAGCACACGGCGATGTGCCAGGTGAAGGCGTCATTTTACCTCCTGCAACTGGCTGACTTTCCACCTCTCTTCCTTGAGTCTTCCTCTCCTTGAGGGCACAGGATGTCTTTCTCAGGTACATCCCTTGCCTCTCTATCATCTCTTATCTTTGTCCCTCATCTCTGGGCCTCCTCTGAGTCCCTGGAGTCTCTCTCAGATATCACAGCCACTACTAGCCATGCATGGGACTGAACGCTCGTGATTCCATGGACTCATCTGGAAATGGACTCAGATGGCTGTCACTTCAACAATACAGCAGCCAACAGGCACACGGTAAATAGGTGCCTGGAACCTCTGGAGTTCACCTGCTGAGACACCCTTCTCCTTCTTCTGCATCATGAAGAATTTATCCTTGTTTCATCCGAGTGTGTGGTGAGTCCTGAACGGCTCTGAGCTTCTGCCCACGATGTGGGGATGCATAGAAGAGGTCAGCCCCTGGAAAGGCCCTCTATTATTCCAGTGCTGTTATTGTTACAGCCCAACTGTCAAGCTCTTTCTCCCATGTCTCTCACACATCATTTCCTCCTGTGCCTGTATACTTTAAATGAAAAACGTAAGGACAGTAAGACAGTCTAAGAACAAGAGAGCAATACCCCCAAGAAGGAAGACTGTCTGGTCTTGCTGCTCTTGGTTTACTTTAATCTCACCTTTGGGCCCCTTTAATACATCCCACCCCCCTAAAGGGAGAATAAGAGCAACAGAGGAGGCTTGAACAATGAAGCATTTCTCTACTCCATTGCCCGCCGCCCCCACCCCTCTGCCCTAGACCCCCTAGGGACTCCCATGCCTCATGAAATTTCAGATAATGTTGAAGGAGGGGTGTCAGAATGACTTCACTGGCCCGTACAGACAGCATCTGCACTGGCTCCTGAGGGAGATGGGATCGGACACAGAGCAGCCTCTTGTGCTGGGGACAGTATCAGAGGGTCCCATTATCTGCTGAAGGGATGTGAAATTGGAACAACTCCAGCTGGGAAGGCAGGAAGCCACACCATTTACATGAAATATACGGTGTTGTGTCCGCCACAAAGTTGACTGGCTTTGATCTTGGTGAACTTCTGAATTATGTGTGACTAAAGAATTCTTTACAAAGAATTATTTCAGCTTTCTGAGTTAATGAAAAGCCAGCCCATACAATTTATGGAAGCAAGAGACCAAGCATTAGAGGAAGGAAAAAAAAGTCATAAAAAAATCCCCAGGAGCCTTTAATGTGACAGTCCTCATGGTCTGTGTGGATCCCTAACTCCACATTTTTCTGTCAGATTTATTGGGTTTTACTGGAATTCGTTTTTCTCAGCACTGAGGTTTGTGGAGATAATCTTCAGGAGAAAAATGTGTCTGAAGCAAAATGAACCGGATTGATGAGACAAAAATCAAAGGAGTAAGCCCCTAATTATTGGGTAGGATCAACCCTATGTAGGCCACACTGCAAAACCAGCAACACATACGCACCACCACAGTCCCAAGAGGAAGTTACAGGAGGCTCTGATACCCAGGATCAATCGGTTATAACCGATGTAGCAAAACGCCACAAAATCAACCTGTCTCTTTTATCGTGTGAAACAGTTGTGCTTCCTAACCTACTTCATGGTCAACAATGTATTCTCAGGGGAAGAGAAATATGGAAAGCTAGGGGAAAAGTGACCACTTACAAGCAGAGTGCGTGTCTCTTCTGAAATGGATAGCATCTGCGTGCTTTGGCTGGGAATTGGCTGCAGAGCCATCATCCAGAGAGTAAATCACAGGATATGTACAAAGAGAGAAATTAGAGCAAAAAGGTTAAGACGTGAGTCATCTCAGATGTGGGAAACCATTTCTCTCCCAATGCTGGGCATCGTGCACTTTCATTTATCCTTTCCCAAGACTTCTCTTTCAAGAAGAGATTAAAGACAGCAGTGATCTCTGAGAGGTCTTCATTCCTTATTTTTTAAAATTCTTTTTAATAGAGCATGTTCTTATTAGTTATTTATTTTATACATATTAGTGTATACATGTCAATCCCAATTTCTCAATTCATCCCACCACCGACACCCCACCTGGCTTTCCCCCCTTGGTGTCCATACGTTTGTTCTCTACATCTGTGTCTCTATTTCTGCCTTGCAAACTGGTTCATCTGTACCATTTTTCTAGATTCCACATATATGCGTTAATATACGATATTTGTTTTTTGCCTTCTGACTTACTTCACTCTGTATGACAGTCTCCAGGTCCATCCACATCTCTACAAATGATCCAATTTCGTTCCTTTTTATGGCTGAGTAATACTCAATTGTATACATGTACCACAACTTCTTTATCCATTTGTCTGTTGATCGGCATTTAGGTTGTTTCCATGACCTGGCTATTGTAAATAGTGCTGCAATGAACACTGGGGTGCATGTGTCTTTTTGCATTATAGTTTTCTCTGGGTATATGCCCAGTAGTGGGATTGCTGGATCATATGGTAATTCTATTTTTAGTTTTTTAAGGAACCTCCATACTGTTCTCCATAGTGGCTATATCAATTTACATACCCACCAACAGTGCAGTAGGGTTCCCTTTTCTCCACACCCTCTCCAGCATTTGTTGTTTGTAGATTTTCTGATGATGCCCATTCTAACCAATGCAAGGTGATAGCTCATTGTAGTTTTAATTTGCATTTCTCTAATAATTAGTGATGTTGAGCAGCTTTTCATGTGACTCTTGGACATCTGTATCTCTTCTTTGGAGAAATGTCTATTTAGGTCTTCTGCCCATTTTTGGATTGGGTTGTTTGTTTTTTTAATATTGAGCTCTGCATGAGCTGTTTGTATATTTTGGAGATTAATCCTTTGTCCATTGATTCATTTGCAAATATTTTCTCCCATTCTGAGGGTTGTCTTCTCATCTTGTTTATGGTTTCCTTTGCTGTACAAAAGCTTTTAAGTTTCATTAGGTCCCATTGGTTTTTTTTTTGTTTTTACTTCCATTACTCTAGAAGGTGGGTCAAGAAAGATCTTGCTGTGATTTATGTCCAAGAGTGTTCTTTCTATATTTTCCTCTAAGAGTTTTATAGTGTCCGGTCTTACATTCAGGTCTCGAATCCATTTTGAGGTTTTTTTTAAAAATAAATTTATTTATTTATTTATTTAGTTTTTTTTGGCTGTGTTGGGTCTTCGTTTCTGCGTGAGGGCTCTCTCCAGTCGCAGCGAGCGGGGGCCACTCCTCATTGTGGTGCGTGGGCCTCTCACTATCGCGGCCTCTCTTGTTGCGGAGCACAGGCTCCAGACGCGCAGGCTCAGTAGCTGTGGCTCACGGGCCCAGCTGCTCCGCGGCATGTGGGATCCCCCCAGACCAGGGCTCGAACCTGTGTCCCCTGCATTGGCAGGCAGACTCTCAACCACTGAGCCACCAGGGAAGCCCCTTGAGTTTATTTTTGTGTATGGTGTTAGGGAGTG
The DNA here is from genome assembly GCF_009873245.2 of Balaenoptera musculus. Lineage (NCBI taxonomy): Eukaryota > Metazoa > Chordata > Mammalia > Artiodactyla > Balaenopteridae > Balaenoptera > Balaenoptera musculus. The sequence goes on from NC_045793.1 coordinate 44,487,870, forward strand.
TTCTCATTTCATTCTTTTACATGTAGCTGTCCAGTTTTCCCAGCACCACTTATTGGATAGACTGTCTTTTCTCCATTGTATATCCTTACCTCCTTTGTCATAGATTAGTTGACCATAGGTGCGTGGGTTTATATCTGTGCTTTCTCTCCTGTTCCATTGATTTATATTTCTGTTTTTGTGCCAGTACCATATCATCTTCATTACTGCAGCTTTGTAGTATAGTCTGAAGTCAGGGAGTCTGATTCCTCCAGCTCTGTTTTTTTCCCTCAAGACTGCTTTGGCTATTCGGGGTCTTTTGTGTCTCCATACACATTTTAAGATTTTTTGTTCTAGTTCTGTAAAAAATGCCATTGGTAATTTGATAGGGATTGCATTGAACCTGTAGATTGCTTTTGATACTATAGTCATTTTCACAATATTGATTCTTCCAATCCAAGAACATGATATATCTCTCTATCTGTTTGTGTCATCTTTTATTTCTTTCATCAGTGTCTTATAGTTTTCTGAGTACAGGTCTTTTACCTCCTTAGGTAGGCTTATTCCTAGGTATTTTATTCTTTTTGTTGCAATGGTGAGTGGGATTGTTTCCTTAATTTCTCTTTCTGATCTTTCACTGTTAGTGTATAGGAATGCAAGAGACTTCTGTGCGTTAATTTTGTATCCTGCAACTTTTCCAAATTCATTCATTAGCTCTAGTAGTTTTCTGGTGGCATCTTTAGGATTCTCCATGTATAGCAGTATCATGTCATGTGCCAACAGTGACAGTTTTACTTCTTCTTTTCCAATTTGGATTCCTTTTATTTCTTTTTCTTCTCTGATTGCTGTGGCTAGGACTTCCAGAACTACGTTGAATGATAGTGGCAAGAGTGGACATCCTTGTCTTGTTCCTGATCTTAGAGGAAATGCTTTCAGTTTTTCACCATTTAGAATGATGTTTGCTGTGGGTTTGTCATATATGGCCTTTATTATGTTGAGGTAGTTTCCCTCTATGCCCACTTTCTGGAGAGTTTTTATCATAAATGGTGTTGAATTTTGTCAAAAGTGTTTTCTGCATCTATTGAGATGATCGTATGGTTTTATTCTTCACTTTGTTAATATGGTGTATCACATTGATTGATTTGCATATATTGAAGAATCCTTGCATCCCTGGGATAAATCCCACTTGATCATAGTGTATGATCCTTTTAATGTGTTGTTAGATTCTGTTTGCTAGTATTCTGTTGAGGATTTTTGCATCTATATTCATCAGTGATATCGGTCTGTAATTTTCTTTTTTTGTAGTATCTTTGTCTGGTTTTGATATCAGGGTGATGGTGGCCTCGTAGAATGAGTGTGGGAGTTTTCCTTCCTCTGCAATTTTTTGGAAGAGTTTGAGAAGGATTGGTGTTAGCTCTTTTCTAAATGTTTGATAGAATTCACCTGGTCCTGGACTTTTGTTTGCTGGAAGATTTTTAATCACAGTTTCAATTTCATTACTTGTGATTGGTCTGTTCATATTTTCTATTTCTTCCTGGTTCAGTCTTGGAACATTATACCTTTCTAAGAATTTGTCCATTTCTACCAGGTTGTCCATTTTATTGGCATAGAGTTGCTTGTAGTAGTCTCTTTGGATGCTTTGTATTTCTGCGGTGTCCGCTGTAACTTCTCCTTTTTCATTTCTAATTTTATTGATTTGAGTCCTCTCCCTCTTTTCCTTGATGAGTCTGGCTAAAGGTTTATCAATTTTGTTTATCTTCTCAAAGAACCAGCTTTTAGTTTTATTGCTCTTTGCTATTGTTTTCTTTCTATTTCTTTCTTTCTATTTCATTTATTTCTGCTCTGATCTTTATGATTTCTTTCCATCTGCTAACTTTGGGTTTTGTTTGTTCTTCTTTCTCTAGTTCATTTAGGTGTAAGGTTAGATTGTTTATTTGAGATTTTTCTTGTTTCTTGACATAGGATTGTTTTGTTACAAACTTCCCTCTTAGAACTGCTTTTGCTGCATCCCATAAGTTCTGGATTGTCGTGATTTCGTTGTCATTTATCTCTAGGTATTTTTTTATTTCCTTTTTGATTTCTTCAATGATCTCTTGGTTATTTAGTAACATAGTGTTTAGCCTCATGTGTTTGTGTTTTTTACGTTTTTTTCCCCTGTAATTGATTTCCAATCTCATAACGTTGTGGTCAGAAAAGATGCTTGATGTGATTTCAATTTTCTTAAATTTACTGAGGCTTGATTTCTGACCCAAGATGTGATCTATCCTGGAGAATGTTCCATGTGCACTGGAGACGAAAGTGTAATCTTCTGTTTTTGGATGGAATGTCCTATAAATATCAATTAAATCTATCTGTTCTATTGTGTCATTTAAAGCTTGTGTTTCCTTATTAATTTTCTGTCTGGATGATCTGTCCATTCATGTAAGTGAGGTGTTAAAGTCTCCCACTTTCTTTGTGTTACTGTTGATTTCCTCTTTTATAGCTGTTAGCATTTGCCTTGTGTATTGAGGTGCTCCTATGTTGGGTGCATATATATTTATAATTGTTATATTTTCTTCTTGGATTGATCCCTTGATCATTATGTAGTGTCCTTCCTAATCTCTTGTACCATTCTTTATTTTAAAGTCTATTTTATCTGATAAGAGTATTGCTACTCCAGCTTTCTTTTGATTTCCATTTGCATGGAATATCTTTTTTCCATCCTCTCATTTTCAGTCTGTATGTGTCCCTAGGTCAGAAGTGGATCTCTTGTAGAGAGCATGTAGATGGGTCTTGTTTTTGTATCCATTCATCCAGTCTGTGTCTTTTGGTTGGAGCATTTAATCCATTCACATTTAAGGTGATTATTGATATGTATCTTCCTATTACCATTTTCTTAATTGTTTTGGGTTTGTTTTTGTAGGTGCTTTTCTTCTCTTGTGTTTCCCACTTAGAGAAATTCCTTTAGCATTTGTTGTAGAGCTGGTTTGATGGTGCTGAATTCTCTTAACTTTTGCTTGTCTGTAAAGCTTTTGATTTCTCCATCGAATCTGAATGAGATCCTTGCTGGGTAGAGTATTCTTGGTTGTAGGTTCTTCCCTTTCATCACTTTAAATATATCATGCCACTCCCTTCTGACTTGCAGAGTTTCTGCTGAGAAATCAGCTGTTAACCTAATGGGAGTTCCCTTGTATGTTATTTGTCGTTTTGCCCTTGTTGCTTTTAATAATTTTTCTTTGTCTTTAATTTTTGTCAGTTTGATTGCTATGTGTCTTGGCGAGTTTCTCCTTGGGTTTATCCTGCCTGGGACTCTCTGTGTTTCCTGGACTTGGATGGCTATTTCCTTTCCCGTGTTAGGGAAATTTTCGACTATAATCTCTTCAAATATTTTCTCAGGTCCTCTCTCTCTCTCTTCTCCTTCTGGGACCCCTAAAATGCGAATGTTGGTGCATTTAATGTTGTCCCAGAGGTGTCTTAGGTTGTCTTCATTTCTTTTCATTCTTTTTTCTTTATTCTGTTCTGCAGCAGTAATTTCCACCATTTTGTATTCCAGGTCACTTATTCCTTCTCCTGCCTCAGTTATTCTGCTATGGAGTCCTTCTGGTGTATTTTTCATTTCAGTTATTGTATTGTTCATCTCTGTTTGTTTGTTTTTTAATTCTTCTAGGTCTTTGTTAAACATTTCTTGCATCTTCTCGATCTTTGCCTCCATTCTTTTTCCGAGGTCCTGGATCATCTTCACTATCTTTATTCTGAATTCTTTTTCTGGAAGGTTGCCTATCTCCACTTCATTTAGTTGTTTTTCTGGGGTTTTATCTTGTTCCTTCATCTGGTACATAGCCCTCTGCCTTTCATTTTGTCTATCTTTCTGTGAATGTGGTTTTCCTTCCACAGGCTGCAGGATTGTAGTTCTTCTGCTTTCTCGGTCTTCATTCTTTATGCTGTGGTAATGATAAATCTAATCCCTTTTGCTAGTTATCTTTCTCAATATAAAAATGTTTTCTCTGTAAGCCATCCTCTGGATGATGAGAGGGTAGTGCTTGGGATAATTTCTCTACTATAGGGAGGCAGCCTAGTGCAGAGGTTAAAGGCTTGGTCCCAGCCCTATGCTTCTTCCTAGCCAAGCTCTCTCCCTTCTTAGCTGAGACTTTGCACTTACTCTCTAAGCCTCGGTTTTCTCATGGGAGTAATGATGGTGTCTCCCTCCTCGGGTTTTTATAAGGACCAGATGAGATAATAACCACTTTCTGGTACACAGGAAACCCTCAGTAAATATTGAATAGCATCCTAAAACTAGATGCCTTGAAAAATAGATTATAGGTTAGGTCCTTTGTACTTAATTTTAAGAAGCTTTCATATTTGAGAAAAAAACATGCTATTTAAAAAACAGAACTGGAATGTAAATAACATCCATTTGTTATTCTAATACAGCTTTCAATCTAACAAATTCCCAATAACTATTTTTTAGGGTGTACCTATGTGTAGGCATCATTCCTGATGATTTGATGTACATTATCTAATTTTAATTTGCAGAATAAACATATGCAGGAGATCACTATCTTATAGTCTTGAACAATGTTCAGTGAGGTTATACGATCAGTTCAGTTTCAGAGGTAGGAAGTCAGAGCTTGCATTTAAACACAGATTTTCTTATTCCAAGTCCAATACTCTTTCTAGACACCATATTTCTTTCCTACTTGTTTCCTACTCAGTCACGTTCAAAATTCAAATTATTGTACGCATAGACTTTATTAATACTAACAGCATATCACATTGTAAAATTAAAAGTGTGATCATATTATAATCTGTCCCTTAGACAAATACACATGCCTTCTGCAAATCAGGGAAAGTAAATTATGTGCCTCTTGGACAACTAGTAACAATTAGGCATGGGATTAAAGAACATTGATCATTAAGGGTTCAAATTTAGAGGAAAACTAAAAAATAAGTCAGGAAGTTGCAATGAAGATTATAGAGTGCTACAAATCTTTAAGAAAATAAAGTGAAGATTTTAAGGTGGTTGTTTTTGTTTTTTTGTTTTTTGTTTTTGTCATTTGAAAAGGAAATCCACAGAAATACCTTCTCTCCTTAAAAATATTCCATCAATAACTTGTGAATTCTTTCAACCACTGGTTAAAATAAGTATTATTAAATTGCCCTGAGGGCCGTTTCTTTCTCTTTTTCTTCCCTGTCCAACATTCCACAAAATAAAAGAAAGCTAATCTGTGAGTTCTTACCCTCCTCCAATACCATTTTTAAAAGACAAAAGGTCCTCATGCTGGGCAATACTTAATTCACAACCCACGCTTGGCATCTCTGAGAAAAATACTCAAGTTCCCTCCTGGCAGCCCAGAGGAAAGTGAGCAGCTCTGATAGGCTGAGGCAATATGGGTCAATAGACCCATATTCCCTCTACTTGAAGCCATGATGTCAGAGTTTGGTGGGCATCTTGGTTGACTAGAGCTGCCATAACAGACTACCACAGACTGGGTGGCTTAACCAACAGAAATGTGTTGTCTCACAGTTCTGGAAGCTAGAAGTCCAAAATCAGGATTGTGGTAAGGTTGATTTCTTCCAATGGCTGTGAGGGAAGGATGTGCTCAAGACCTCTCTTCTTGGTTTGTAGATGGCTATCTCCTCCCTGTGTCTGTTCACATCACCTTCCCTCTATGAGTGTTTGTGTCCAAATATCACCTTTTTATAAGGCTAGCAGTCACATTGGATCAGGAACCCACTCTACTCCAGGACGACCTCATCTTAATTACATCTGCTCTAAATTTTGCCTGGGAAATATTGACACTAGTCATTGAAAGGATGAGTTGAGTATTAGCCAAATAACATCATGCCCATTAATGTACTTTCTAAGAGCCATTATACAAACGCAGATGGTATTGTTTCCATAATCTCCTTACAAATTATTTCCCCTGAGCAAATAGACTCTCAACCAGTATAGTCATGAGCTCTAAAATGGCACTCAACACTTGAGATTCCTAACTTGTTTTAGTGTGTATCTAACACCCTGAACTAAAAGGAGGAAGAAGCAGGATTGGGATGGGAAACCAGTAAAATAATATCCAGACCCATTATTATGTCTGAGTCACAATCCATCACTTAGTAAGACAGACAAATGTTTCTCACTAGGAAGTAAGGTTTGGGGCTTATTCTATGTAATTCATTTACATTTCAGAGTATCAGAGTCAGCTTCAGTGTGGTCTTCTCTGGATACTTTTCCTGGAAACCTCCCTCTGTGCCTCACTACCAAGATGAATTATCTGCCTTCCCCTGGCCTCCCCAGCATCCTGTGTTACTTTAGCATGGTTATTGCTGGGTTACTGACGTGTCTCCTTCAAGTGACTGTGAAATCCTTGAGGAAAGAGACCATGATTAATCCCTATAACCACAGTACAAGGAAGAGTATGGTAAACATTTGCTAAATGAAGGGAGTTCAGTAAGTGTTTGCTGAATTAAAATTGGACAAACATGGACCATCTTAACTCAAGAGTCTCTGAACACCTGACTGTCCCTACTGAATAGAGAGGGATGGCCATTCCTCACTTTTTCTGAAGACAGCACAGAGGAAACAAGCAGAAAGGATCTGGAACTGCACTGAGAATGCTGCTCACCCTGGGATTGGTGGTGGCTATTTACACCAGTCCCTTGCTGGGATGTGCATAAGTGACATCATAGACCACAAACCACAGCTGACTCCCTTGTGAAGATGGAAAGATTATTTAAAATAATTTTGAGTCTGTTTTAATCAAAAGTATTAGGATTTAGTCTTTGTCCTCCTTTATCTTGAGCTATCTTTGCTGAATCTCTGGCCAAAGCTGATAGTAAATATATATATATATATATATATATATATATATATATATATCTTTTTGCAACAGTTTACCTTTCATGAGAATTTCACTGTGGCATTTACCCCTATTTTATTTGGGCACATTTGGTTTCTCCCCAAAGGACTATATCAACTGGCATTCGAAAACCTTAGAAATGTGTTTACACTAAAACACTCTTGAAATCGAATCTTCAAGATGACCCAAATCTAAAGGGACTGTTATTTTTTTAATGCAACTCTGTTTCCTCTAAATTTGCTTTTGTGAAACTGAATTCTCTCACAAGGTGGAGGCAACAAGCAAACTTGAGTTAACTCCTTATCAACTATAAATGATGCCAAAAGGGGGAAAGTTGACTTCATTTGGGTTCCCATTTCTGAACTAGCTCAGCATGTGGCCAAACTTTTGGCAGCCCCAAGCTAACTGCCTTCCAAAATGCTGTCTTCAAATGTCTTCTTGAGCTACCTTTGCATTCAAATTCAAGCACTCAATGGAAAGAAGTTCAGAGAGGTGTTCCAGGATCCCAGGACGATGTGCTCTGGCTGAGTCCAAGTTAGTCTTAGTTTGACAACATTCTTTAGGACGTGAAAGAAAGCAAAACTTACTTTCTTGTTCGATGGCATTTTCATTAGAACTCCAAGCACTTAAGAAAAAAAAGATTCCCTTCACCTCTCATCTACCTGGTTCTATATGTGCCTTGTTCTGGGGCTATGCTATCTAGCCTTCACCTTGGGAGAAGAAAAGACAGCTCTTATTATTTATAAGATATTTTATAACACACTAGTCCACTGCAGTACAGATAAACCCTTCTCTTGCTCCATGGAAGACAGTGTCAAGAGTAGATGTGCAACCAGAAGATGGGGAGCTGAACCACTTCACACCACCCGCTCCTCCCCACCCTCCCACTGAACCCTGATCACCTATCCAAAGTCTTACTAACACTGTTGTGAGCTCTACAAACCATCTTACTGAGCCAGGCTCTGCCCATGGAGGAGATGAGCTACTCTTTTATTTCCACTTTCTGAAGAAACTATAATAGTTTATGTTTGAGGGGGAGGTATATATTGGTGAGAACGCAATATGAAGCATGCCTCCTCCATAGGCCATGTGGAAGATGACTCATGTTTCCTTACACATTTAAATCTGGAGATGGAGGAACGTCAGAAGAACTTCCCTTACGACTCTGAAGAGCCAGCACATGGGATAAAGTTATGGCTACATTAAGCCAATGCCAGGTAATGGATAAAAACTGCAAAATCTTTCAGTGGCTTTCCTTGTCTGCTGGATAGTTAAACCTCACCCTATTTTTCAGCATTCTACAGTCCTATCCATCACAACCTTACCCTTTCCTCCCACACCACTCCATTCCACTAAGCTTTGTGCTGTCAATTTCCTCCTTCCTCACATGGTTGGTCCACTTCTCAACTCGTGCTTTCCCTCAGTTTTGCTGTTAATCATCGTAGTTTGCCCTCTCCATCACTTCCTTTGAAGATCAGGTGAATTATGTGTCACAGTCTTGTCATAGCCACCTCTTCAAACTCTGTTTTATATCTCTCTCTTTTTTAAACCTCTCTCATACTGAAAAGATAGACTGATATTCCTTTTTTCTTTTTTAACATTGGACGTTGAATCAAGAGACCTTGTCACAACCATTCTCAATCCCTTTGAAACATTACATCTGAAGCCAGTTGTGTTGAATGTATTCATAGGTTTCCTCCTCTAACACTTTTCCCTTCCAATTCCCAGCTTTGAATTTCTCCCAAATAAGTACTCTGTTGGTGGGCTTTTTTATCTGTCCAAACGTTTCATAGTTAGTGTAAGCAACGGAAAATGTATTGGGTCTAATGAAATTGTGTTGAATGTCAGTAAGTGGCATTATCAGCTCTCCTCAGCCTCCTGGGCTGTGGGCAGTGATCAGAGAGGTCATCAGAGAATCCAGAAGGGAGAGGCTGTGTGAGGAACCATGGTCTGCTCACTCAGCTCTAAATTCAGTGTAGACCAACCTCTGAAGGGGGCTGGAAATCACACAGGGAAAAAAGACAAACTATCTTCAGAAACTGAGCTGGTGTAAATTTATATAGAACCTTCTAAATCCACAAATTTAAAAATGACCCAGTTCCTATAATGAACTCATTATTAAGTACTGATACCTCCACCTATTATGCAAGACAAAAGCATCTAAAACTATCCTGGCCCTTGAGAGGGCAGGGAACATGTCTTATCCATCTTTGCATCCCTAGCACATAGAAGAGACTAGACATATGTCCACAAAGAGAAACTGACTGAATGAAGATATGTATCTGTGGTTGCAAATAATAGGGCCTTTAATCCTTGGTTTTAGGATAAACTCGATCTTTATCAATTTTCTATTAATTTCAAGAACTAGGGCAGAACTCCAGGTATAAGTTTCCTATTGCTGCTGTAACAAATTACCAGAAACTAGGTGGCTTTAAACAATTCAATGTATTATCTTACAGTTCTGGAGATCAGAAATACAAAATCAGTTTCACTGGGCTAAGATCAAGGTGTCAGCAGGGCTACGTTCCTTCTGGAGGTTCTAGGGGAGAATCCGTTCCCTTGCCTTTTCTAGCTTGTAGAGGCTGCTCATGTGTTCATGACCTCTTTCTCCTTCTCCAAAGCACATCACTCCAACCTCAGTTTCCCACCTTCTATCTCTCCCTCTTTTAAGGACTCTTAATGCCTACATTTACTCCAGCATTCAGCACATAGGAAGTACCGAAAAAAATCTGTTGAATGAAAGACAAATACATAAATGCCTTCCTTCACTCAGTAGAAATGTTAAGAAGTTAAATGTACATCAAAGTGCTTAGGAATTCTTCTTATTCATAATCCTCTGTTAAACGAACTGGGTAGGAATGCTACTTAAATCAATCTGTGGAAAGTTATTTTATAAAGCAAAGAATTCTAGTCTACTGCAAAAAAAAAAAATCACCTCCAGATCAGCTGCTATTGCAAGTTTAGATTTCTATACATATATTTGAGAATCATGTCCTATTCTAATAAAATGAATTTGAGGAGATACTTTCATATTGCATTTTTACATCTATTTTTAAATTTATTTGTGGATGTCTGGGGTAAAATAAAATCTAAAATCAACTACCAGAATATTTATAAATAAAGTTCGCCACACTTAAAATGGGGAACTGGGACCAGCACACTATGTAATGTCTCCTATGGATGTAAACTAGCAAATGAATAACAGTTAAAATTATACATAAGCATTTAATGAGAATTAAAACACTGTGCTCAAGTCTTTGCATTCAAAAAATAGTAATAAATCAAGAATCTCTTAGGAATTTTTTATCACATGAGGAAAACTCTCTCTCAACTTTTAAGGAGTTTTGTAATCTTATTAAAAGAAACATAAATGCTGACCCCCTCAGTCATGTTTAGGAAAAGTAATTCCATATGTTGATTAAACTAGAAAAGGTAATTATGTCAGAGGCCAAACATGCAGAAAATAAAGACAAACTCTAAGGTAAAGCCACCTCATGATTACCCCTTTCACCCTGAGATTAATCTTTGACCATGAGAGGAGATTCTGGAGCAGGCAAGGTAGGTGACCTAGGTGGCTAAGAAGGGATTGAAATTTTGGATCTGCCATATAAAGAAAATTAAAACAACAGTGGGGAACCGCAACAAAATCCTTTTTATCATTGCCCTGGCATCCCCCTAATGCCAGCTATTAAACCTCCAGTTCTCCTGGGCATTATGGCCCATGTTCCTGTTTCCACTTTTCTACCTTTAACTTCTGAGGAGTGTTTGGCAAGAGAAAAACAATTTAACGACCCGGGGTCTTTCGTCTAGATTTGCTACAAGAAGAGTTTAGTTACAGGCTGACTTTGGGAGTATTCTGAATTTCTTTCGGCCTCTTGAGATTTACCAAGCATCTTTCAGTGAAAAATCAGCAGGCTGAGTCCAAAGCATGTCACAAGAGTATTACATTACTATCTCATTGCTTACTGAGCGGGATTCAGCATAATCTTTCTCAATATAAAGCTTGTCTTTCTGACATATTTTGTAAGGAAGAGGTTTAACAGGAACAAAAGAAGGAACACCTTGAAAAATCAGCTTCACCAATCCCTCGACTCTAGAATACCTCACTCAGGCTGGCAGCCACGTGCACCACACACAGCAGCCGTGATACCTAATTATGCTGCCACTAGAGGAACTATTTGTACTTGTCAATCACAGGACTACACTGGCAGAAAACCGCTGCAGGCCAACCTATTCACAAATATGCCGTCTCCTGACCAAAAACATGCACTGTGATGTAATCTTCTTAGAGTGTCTATTGTTTGAGACTTGCAAAGAATGTTAGGTTTTATGTGTGGTGGGTTTGTGGAAGGACTAGCTTATAGAGCTAGAAACACATCTGAGGAGATTTTTTTTCCTTAATGCTGAAGACCAGCCTGGTTAACCCTTCACTATCTACCTCTCTCACTAGATTTCAGGCCCCAGCTCTGTCTGTCCTTTTTAACATTAAAATCTTTTAGTTAATTTTCTTGTCAAGTATATGTTTTTTCCTATACAGCATGTGTATAAATAATGTCCAAAACATAAAGCAGTCAGGAAAACATATGTGAAAACATGTAATTATAAACACCCACTTCTCAGGCCAGATTCCAGGCCCCGAAATTCAATAGCATCTCAGGAGACAACTTCAGAGCTGTGGTCACACACTTTTCTGACATGTAAACTTAGCTATCCCATCCTGGGAGATTTCTAGATTCAAACCAATCAGCATGATGAACTGGGTCTAGCTTTAGAAGTTCAGGGTCATTACACTTACTTTCCTCTGCACCACCTGCCCCAGAAATCACCCTTTTCTAAAACTGAATTTTAATGCATGTTGCCTCATCAACAAGAAGCACAAACCATGCCTGATACAAGCATCCCCTGAATCTACTAGTACATCCACTCCATGAGGGCAAGAACCATGTCTTTGTGGAAACATATTCGACACTAAACTCAGTAACTGGCAAATGTTAGGTCTGCACTAGTAGTTAATAAATGAATACATCCTACTAACTTAAGTCAACCTTGAAAGGTTTCTCAGGGTTTCAATATCTAAGAGTTTATACATGAGAGAGTCACAGGTCCCACAAGCTTTTTAATGTGAATCTGGCAGTATCATTCAATTATTGTGACTCTAGCTAGATTTCCCTTTCTTTAAGGAAGGACCTAGACTTTGTGTGTCTTTTTTAATGCCTCCAGGACCTAGTACTAGCTGCAACTAATTCTGGTGTTGGCTAGAAGGCAATATTTCACCTCCAAAGGTTATGATCAATGAATAAATTATGAATTTTGTTACATTTATCTTAGGTTGAGACATTTATCTCTGCACAGAAAGTTGAGTAGAAAGAAATGAAATGTTGAAAACAAGATTAATGAGAGCAAATAAAGAATTTAGAATTGTTTTTAACTCTTCACTTAGCAAATGGGATGTTGCTTCTCTGTTTTACCCCAAAGTAATAAAATAGCATTTCCCTAAAACATGCAGTAAAATATGCTTTTGGGTCATTTCTATTGCTGCTTCTTTCCTTTAGTCTCAACTGGTAAATTCTTTGCTACAGGAAAAAAAGGACCACTCTTAGTCATTTTCATAACCTTGTGTTTGAGAGCTGATTTAAAGCATTAATGGATAAAGGTAGAAATAATGACAATTGCAACTCTTATTTGAATAATCTGAAAAGATTTTCATGTTCACTCTTGTCTTAGAAAAAGAACCATAGAGTTTACTACTTCCAAAAGAAATGGAGCAGATGACTTTCTTTTCTAATTCATCCAGAAATCTTTCCCTCCTTAGATTTACCACTTGAAATTCAAGTAACCAGTACAATTCTGTCACTATTAACACATCTACACCACGATGACCCTGTCTTTTAAGAGAAGGCAGAGCTTAGATCTTCCCAACACTGTCCTATTCTCCAGGGATGTCAGCTCTGGGAGAGACCCTTATTCTCTCTGCGTGGCCTTCCCTAACAATCCAGGAATTGGTCACTATTGATTAATGTATAATATATATAAGACATAAGAATATATCTAATACTATAGCATTTATCACACTGTATTTTGTGTATTTCTTCCATGCTTACCCCATGACCACCACCCAAAGTGGATTTGAGTACTCATCAAAGAACAGGTTAAGTCTCACTCATGGTTTTTATTCCCAGTATGTAATAGACAACCAGAATAATAATAATAGGCCCTTGACAGATATCTGATGAAAAAAATGAGCAAATGAATAAAACTAAAAAGGGAGTCAACTAATGCTAAAAGTTTTTCTGAAACTCTTTTAAAACTACCTTCAGAACCATTTTTGCAAGGCATCCAAGAAAATGATTCTTACTACTTTACAGTGTCACCTCATGTATAAATTAACATGATATTTCATGCTTTATTTACATGACATGGTTGCGAGGTTTACGCAATGGAATTCATCCTTAAAAGGATGAAATTAATTGAGAGTATCCAATAGATCATGCTTCGATCTGAAGGCAGCGCTGGCACCAGAATCCACTTTCCCAAGAGACTAACCATGATAGAGGCCATATTTATCTCTATTATTTTTATCATCATTTTACAGCTACACTTCATGGGAGAAAATGTTTACCACTATCCTGAAATAAACTAAGCTCAGCAATGACCAAGTCATGCTATGCTCCCCAGGGAAAATATAAGCAAAGCCAGAAGCACTAATAGAGCAACTTATATGCTGTCCATGTCAACTCGTCTCTGATTCTAAGAAAGAAGATCGAGAACTTATAGGTGATTTATCCATCCCCTTTTGTGAACAATCTAATTAGAAAAACCTATGTTAACCTCAACAGCAGAGTTTTAATATTGAGCTAGAATTCTGAATGTGTCTCAAATGAGGGAGTCAGTCTCAATTCCATTGCAGCCCTTGGCAGGAATACCTTTTTAGGGAATTCAGGAATAGGCAAATCTAGCTCACTGTTAAGAAAAGTCCCCTTTGTGGTACAAGTCTGAGCACAAGGATTTTCATAGAACATGACAGCTGTTTTCTTAGAGAGCTATACAGAGAGTTCATAGAGAAGTACAGCAGAGGGCAACCTAATAGACCACATTAGTGTATATTTTGTGTATATAATGTATACATGCATATTAGATTATACTCTAATCTAATATACTAATGGCAGAGGTCAAACTGAACTGCTAAGAGGAAGAAATTGGCTTCCTAATGAAACCTATATAAAATCAGCCATAGATGACAAAGCACAAGCTCACCAACACACACACCACAAACACACACTGATGTACAAGTGTGTACACATCTTGCAGTGGCTATACCTGACTCATATGGCAGGTATCTCTATGTCTTGACTCCAAGATTTGAGAACCCCTTTAATTCTTAATAAGACCACATTTAGGGGTTGAAGAGAGGGAGGTGACTAACATTTCTGGAGGGTCGGAGTCTTTGTGAAGCAATTCAACACTGAATCATTTTCCCTTTTCCATATGATGTTGATTCTCACCTGTAATCCTTGCTTATGCTGTCTCCATAACATGGAATATTCTTCTACTTCCTGTTCAGCTGGGTAACTCTTACTCTTCTCTTAAGATCTGCCTCTCAAGTCTCAGGTACCACCCTCTCGAGAGCAATCCCTGACATGCTCCCAACCCCCAGGGCGGGGTGAGTTGCTCACCATCTGTCCTTCCACAATGCATCCCTCTATCCCAGCACTTCCATTCTCTACCCTAATAAGCATTCCTGTGCTTCCCTCCCCTGTTAAACTGTTATCAAGGATTTTTGGATTATTTGTCTTTGCCTCACCAAGCATAATGCTTGGCACTTAAAAGGAGTTTCAGAAATATTTGTTAGGTAAATAATTGAACTAACTTCTTAATTCATTTAATATTTTCAATAACTCTGGTATTAGTTTCCCCAGCTTGTGGGAGAAGAGACTGAATTTGTACAATTGTTTAACTTATTCAAGTTCACATAGTTCATAAGGAACCAGCAAGATTCACACTCTGAAATAATGAGAAAGCCAATTATTTTTGCTTTGAACCAGATGAAGAGATTGGAAGCAAAGATGAAGAGCATTAAACTTTTTTAATTTATCACAAGCATCAGGGGGCACTAACCTTAAAGAGAGGGACCCACACAGTGAAGGGCCCATTGACCAGGAGGCCCGTGTTTACCTCATCACCAACTCTCCTCCCAGAAATACTTTGTATCTTTGGCTAACTTGATGCTGATGGTCTAAGGCAACTAAACACAGAATCAAAAGTTGGAAATTCCATGAAAACCAAACTTAATTATTGTAAAAGGAAGAAAGAGGGTTTGTTTAGCTTCTTTAGCATCCAAGTATTAATTTGTACCTGGAGCAACAATGTTCCATTTCTACTATATTCTGATGTAAAATTTAACACCAGAGTCTTCACATTTTAAGATGATACAGTAAAAGGACATTCCTACCTCCTTATCCTCTGAAAAATTCTCTCCAAACAGTAAACAGAATGAGAAACAGAAACACAAATTCTGTCTTTAGTAGTATTAGGGGACATCTATCACCTTATACTGCAATACATAAACAGAAAAAGAGGATGGACCCAACAGAGTGCTAGAGGGTCAGAATAAGTGCCTTTGGATGGCACTCTTGATGAGAAGCAAGCTGAGTCACAGTGAAACCCTGGAAATGTTCAGACATTGGAAACACCATGAAGGCAGCAGGGAGGAGGATGGCTGAAAATGGGGTTATTTAAAGTCTTTATTAGAGTCATTTATAATTCCAGGTTCCATCCTTATCTACTGAAACCCTTTCCCCACCAGAGATAGACAATATGGTCTCTGGAGAAATTGAATTAAGAGAGGCTCCTGAAACAAGGATAACAGACTAAAAAGAAAAATGAAGTGAAAGACCAAACACTGAACAAAGATACCCCCAGGCTCCCTTTCCCACACAGCTCTGAACACCAGTAGTCAAGCTTAAAACATTTAGGCAGGAAGTTGAAGGATTCTTCTGAGGTACTGTCCCATTGAAAAAAATCTGTAGATACTGACATTTGAATCTGAGGCCTGTTAGTCACTAGACCACAATACAGTGAGGTATCACACACAGACACTTCCAATCAGCTTTTTAGTAACCCATTTTTTACCTATGAAAAGACAGCCAAGGATTACTAGACACTTGAGGAAAGCTTCCAAGATGAACAAGGGAAACTAAAACAAATAAACAAAAGGGAAGTCAGAGATTACAGATACACTGCAGGAAGCAGTAGACCATTTCAAAGAAACCATGAAACAAGAACAGGTTGCTATATAAGGGGAATAATCAAAGAAGAAAAAAGTTCTTGGATATTAAAAGTATAATAGCTAAATCTTTTCAGTCAGCAAAAAGTAAAAATGTCAAGTCAAACAAATCTCCCCAAAGTAGAACAAAAAAATCAAAAGTATATATAATAGAAAAAATAAGAGAGAGAAAGAGAATTTGCTCAGAGAGACTAGAGAACATGGCAGAAAAAATTATCAAAGAAACAATATAAGAAAATTTTCCCAGACTCTAAATTTGAAGGGCCCACTGAGTGCCCAGCACACACACACACACACAAAAAGGCCCCACCAAGGCATATTATCATGAATCTACCAGAACACTAACAATAAAGAGATCTTAAAATCTTCCAGAGAAGAACAAAAGTTATATACAAAGGACTGGAAAACAGAATGACATCAGATTTCTCATAACAATATTAGAGGCAATATTAGGCATGAAAAATGCTGAGTGAAAAAGAAATTCGAGAATCTTATATCTTGCCAAATCATAAATCAAGCACAATAATAAAATAAAGATACTTTAAGACATGCAAAGTCTCAAAGGAACCCATGAACTTTTTTCTTGAGATGTTACCAAAGGATACATTTCACCAAAATAAGGGAGTAAGCTTAAAAAAGAGGGAGAAGTGGGATCTGGAAATCAAATGATACAACAGACAGGAGCATGACAGAGGGAATTCTCAGGATAACAACTGGGCAGCTGGCCCAAAGATAGTCTTCTTTGGAGCAGGAAGTGAGAAAGTTATTAACTGAAGAAAAAGCAAAAAGTTACAAAAAACAGGAAAAAGAATCATGAACTATAACTTGGCTCAGCTGATACATGTGTGTGCATATATCACTAATAAGAACATAACCCCAAATTCTGATATTATTGCTGTTGTTCACAATACAGTGCTGGTCACCACAAGCCAACAGCAAGATGACCAGGAAGATAATACAGGAAACAGCTTTGAAGCTGGTGAGCCTCTGATTATACCTTCTCTAACAAGACTTATCAAATATTCATTGCATAAACTGACAAATCAATACATTTTAGAATTTTCTTTGTATCTTTATTGGAGTACAGTTGCTTTACAATGTTGTGTTAGTTTCTGCTGTACAACATAGTGAATCAGTATATGTATACATATATCCCCATATCCCCTCCCTGTTGAGCCTCCCTCCCACTCTCCCTATACCATCCCTCTAGGTCATCACAATACATTTTAGAATTGAATCAACTATATATGTATTTCTCTTTCTGCCAGTTTCATTATGTATGCAAACATCAGACATACTGAGTAATAGAGAATTTGTAGAAATTATTCTCCAACAATCCTCAAATCCTAAAGTTTATTTCAATCTGTTACACTTTTTTGTTATACTTTTGTTGGGCATGCTATCAAGTCTTTTGAGCCTCAAAAAACACGGAGAACAATGCTTTAAGTGTCTATTTTGATCCAGTCCCTTTACAAACATATATTTTCCACCTCATTCACCATCTTGCAAGGTAGGAAAGTATGACTATACATAAATCATTTTAAAACAAATTGGTTAAAATAACAAACTGGCCAAAATGATTAATCAGGTAAAAATGAATATTTCCAGACATAGATTTTTATGATATATATTGGTGATTTTGGTGTATCGTTAAGCAGTTTTGGTGCTCTTTATGAGTTTTTATGCATTTTGCAGATTTTTTACTTTGGAGAGCAACCCCAAATTTTATGTGTATTTTGCATTTTTGTCCATCTTCCAGATCATTAGTTTTCAAATATCTTTTAACCAATTCTGCCTGTTTGGCAATATATTTTGTGAGTTTTAAATTTTTATGTTCAGTTCTAAGTGAAGTGATTGAAAGTAAAATGATCCAGAAATTCTTGTTTCTGATAAGTAATTCACATACGGATGACGTCTGTGTATCCTAGAATGATTTTCTGATTTTTAATTAGAATTTTTATTTTAATTAAATTTTTAAGATATTTCACCACTTTCTAAGTACTTTGCTTTTTAAAAAAATTAAAACATATTTTCTGGTAGTCATGGCAATTTTGCCTTTCTAGCAACTGTGAAATAAAAGGACCTACATCATCTAGATGCACAGTAATGAACTTGAGAAAAAGGTACCAACAATGCCTACTAGAATACTCAAACAAAAGAAAAAGTCTAGACAAATATTCCTCAGTTTTTTATTTCACATTCCATTTTTTAAAAAATAACCTATTAATGACCCTCTCAGGAATACCTAGCAAAAATTGGACAAAAGTAAATGAATAAAATAAAATTAAAATATTGTACAATAAAATTTGCAGAAATACTGGCTAAAGAGGCAAAAATGGGCATTATTTTCACTGATATTTTACTTTTATTAATTTTGTCTATAGTTTTCAGTTTATTTTATCTTCATTTCTAACTTCATGTATTCATAAATGACAAAATAAATTTGAAATATAGAATATATTTAGATTTAGATTCTATATATAGAATCTCAAAAGCAAACAGAGAAAGCATTAGAACACATTAAAAGTTGCTACACCATCCTAGAAGTTATGAAACAAAGATTTGTAAACAAATGTTCTTTTAAAAATGCCTTTAAAGTGCATTAAAAATTGTAAATAACCAATATTTGAACAACCAGAAGCAGAAAATATCAATATTCAACCAATTAGTTATTTTGATATATTAATTGGCAAATAAACAATGTTTCTGTTGTTTTTGTTACTGTCAGGTTACTGATGAGGAGGCTGAGGATGGGAGAAGTTAAATAACTCGTCAAATGTCACATAGCTAGTAAGGGCAGAGCTGGATATAAATCCAGGCCTATTGACTCTTACTGTTCCCTGGCTGGGCTTTCTTTCCTGGCCCTCTGTTTTTTCCTGCTTGATACTCTTAATACCTGACTCCAAAGTGCTTGTCAAGTGAAAGTAAAGGGGAAAATCTCATGTCTAGGTATTTCATTTAAAACTTTGAGTTTTAAAAATAGCTTGATGTGAGAGTAAATTGAAATCAGTGGTTAAAAATGAGACTTTGAGATTCAAGATGAATTTCACATATATTTCACATATTCTTGATCCAGAATCAACAAGAATGGACTATTCTGGCAAATACGACCACCACAACAATGCCTTTCTCTATAGCAAAGACCAGGCACAAAGAGAGATGGCACCTGGAACAAGGGTCTTTTTGCTTGTACATGGTTCCAAACGGGAATAGGGATTTCTTTGCCAGACATTCCCAGGCTGCATCCACGTTTCTTGGACTCGCTTCTTGATTTGCCAAGTCAGGGAGATTTTTAAAAACAGGCAATGTATTTCAATGGGAACCAGTACATTTCCCTAATGTTCTAGCTGTCTCTAGGATGCAAATTCTAAACACAGTACACATTCAGGGCAATGGCACAAGCTGCCAGAGAGGAAGCCCTTGCCTAAAATAGCAAAGCTGGACATAAACATAAATAAAAACTGAAATATTTATAAACAAAGCAAGTTAGATTCATGGCTTAATTTCTTTATATCTTTTTTACCCTCTTTTAAAATATTAAATACATAAGTTTGTTTATAATGTTAGTAAACAAAACTCACTTGGAAATTCACTACTATTTGGTTAGTCAGATCATCTTTTTTTCTTCTTTTTTTTCCAGAATCATCATTGGAAACATTTAAAAGTAGAGAAGGGTGTAAGAGAGTGAATGAGTTCTATCTCATTATATAAATTATCTCCTTTAATCCTTACAACAATCTTGTGAACAGGATATTATTCTATCCACTTTACAGACGGGGGTGGAAAATTGAAGCTGAGAGAAATTAAGTAATTTGCTCATGTTCACACAGATAGTAAGTGTCTGAACAAAGTTTGAGGCCAGGTCTACTATTCCAAAACCCCCATTCTACGCTGCATGTGCCTGGCACTGGCTCTCAAGGAGGGAGAGATTCTCAAACACTTTATTAAGGTTTCTGAAAAATTATTAACTCGAGGGGAAACTCATGTTGAAAGCAATGAATGAAGACTAAAGGTCACTTCTCTCTATGAATGTGATCTCACCAAACACATTAGTCTTCTCTGAGATGACCCCACTAAATAGGAGGAAACCTAGGAACCAGGCCTACTTCCCCCGACTGGAAATCCATCTCAAGAATATTGATTGGATACTGCATTACCCTTTGGTCAGCTTTTTAAAAGTTAAACAAGCTTGGTCATGTCCCACAAATCACCCCTCCTGTCCACCACACAGAAGGTAATACTTGGAGTGTAGATTTTCTTGTAGCTTCACTTTGCCTGATTCTGGAAGCTTCCCTCCCCCAGTCCTATTTCTCAGCAGTAAAATGCGGGGCCATGGGGGGTGGGGTCATAACTGGAGTTTAGGAATTGCCTGATTGTTTCCCTTTCCTCATTCGCTGTGCATTTCAAAACAGGCAGGCTTGGGGCACACATCAATTCAGACAGCTGTGACAAAGAACAGGCTTGGAGAAAAAGCAGTTTCTTGTTTAATCTGTGGGCAATTTGTGGGAGCCATTCTCAGGATGAGCACAAAACAACTTGAAAGGGACATTTACTCTAACAACACAGAAAGAGAAAAGGGTAGGCAGATAGGCCAGGGGACAGGAATCGTTGTGGCATCTCACAAGATAGCACTGGTTTTTTTTTTTTTTTTTTTAAATTATTATTTATTTATTTATTTATTCATTCTTGGCTGTGTTGGGTCTTCGTTTCTGTGCGAGGGCTTTCTCCAGTTGTGGCAAGCGGGGGCCACTCTTCATCGCAGTGCGCAGGCCTCTCACTATTGCGGCCTCTCTTGTTGTGGAGCACAGGCTCCAGACGCGCAGGCTCAGTAGCTGTGGCTCACAGGCCTAGTTGCTCCGTGGCATGTGGGATCCTCCCAGACCAGGGCTCGAACCCGCATCCCCTGCATTAGCAGGCAGATTCTCAACCACTGCGCCACCAGGGAAGCCCAACACTGGTTTTAATTTGTCAAGTCACAGTGGTATAAGGAAAAATGGCAGAAACTGTCAAGGGGGTGTTGTGAGCTTGAAAGCAGAGAGCTAGCTACCTTTTTCCTTTTTTCCTTTTTTTGAATTTTTTGAATGGTGGGAGTACTTCTTGTGCTGCTGTTTTCAGCTAGCCAGAGCCTACAGGAGAAGTTGTTCCCTCCCACTGGTAATCCTGTCCTTCTCACTGGTGTGTTACTCTTGGGGGAGCCCCATGTAAAACTCGGGGGTATTAACTGGATCAGTCCTTCAACTCCTCCTAACCTTGGGGAGTTTCTTAGTTATTCGGCTTGACTGTAGTGCTGTTACCTTTTAGAGAGTTAATAGTCCCCTGTAAGTATTAAAAGTGCACATTTCTGTGCTGGTTCATTTTGTGAAATCAATCAGATTTAGCTCTGACACATTACTCAAAGACAGTTAACTTCGACAAGAAAAACGTACTGAATATGATATTCCAGGATCAAGGAAGAATGCTTATTTTTCCCCCAAATGAATTATGTATTAACATGATTATGCAAATGTTTGCATGCAGCATCTATTTTGCTTTATCATTCTTGGTCTTCCAGAAAACCATATATCACTGTTATTTACAAAATCAATATGTCCTAATATTGTAACACAAATTTATAAATAATTTTAAAATTTACACATTTGTCAAAGATACAGAGATCCATACTGAATTTCTTAGAGACTCGATTTAAAGTACCCTCTTCCACTGTAAGGTCATAGTGCACAAACTGTAGTTCAAATTTTTGATTCAGAAAACTCTACATAAAATACCAGCCAGACCATGAGTTGCCCAACAAGGCAAAATGCTAAGATTACCCTGATGTGAACCAAGAGGTGCTGCAGAAGCCCAACCCCAGAGGCCAAAGACCCGACTGCAGTCCTTGAGCCTTGAGTCCACCTTGCCTGGAATAGATTTCCATATTGAAGGTCACGCATGAGGCTTAGTTCAGAGGCAGCAGATACATGAAAGAGACCACACTTTGCTCTGTTAATCCTTCAAAGTGGGGTTCACAGGAAGCCATTGCCAAGCAAGCAGAGGGCATAGCTGGAAAGAGCTATTCACTTAAAGATGCTGATTCTTGCAAAGACGTGAATCTATAGTTAAACAGCCAGCCCCTTACTTGTGTATATCATGTAGTCTTTTGTTCACCTGACCTGGGGCTCCCAGCCGAGAAACAGACACCCTGAACAACTTCATGACGTCGGGTGCCCAGCTCCTCTTATCCTTTGTCTTAGTCCGTTTGGCCTTCCATAACAAGATACCACAGACTAGATGACTTAGAAACAACAGAAATTTATTTCTCACAGTTCTGGAGGCTGGAAGTCCAGGATCATAGCAGATTTGGTGTTTGGTGAGGGCTTCCTGGTTCATAGATAGCACCCTCTAGTCATAACCTTACATGGTAGAAGGGGCAAGGGGGCTTTCTCAGGCCTCTTTTTTTTTTTTTTAATTATTCTTTTTTTTTTGGCTGCATTGGGTCTTCGTTGCTGCACATGGGCTTTCTCTAGTTGCTGTGAATGGGGGCTACCCTGCGGTGGGCAGGCTTCTCATTGCGGTGGCTTCTCCTGTTGCGGAGCATGGGCTCTAGGCACGTGGGCTTCAGTAGTTGTGGCACGTAGGCTCAGTAGTTGTGGCTCGCAGGCTCTAGAGTGCAGGCTCAGTAGTTGTGGCTCACGGGCTTAGTTGCTCCGCGGCATGTGGGATCTTCCCGGACAAGGACTCAAACCCGAGTCCCCTGCACTGGCAGGCAGATTCTTAACCACTGTGCCACGAGGGAAGCCCCGGGGCCTCTTTTATAAGGACACAATTTCTGAAGCCCTCATGACCTAATCACTTCCCAAAGGCCCTATCTCCTAGTTCCATCACCTTGAAGGTTAGGTTTTAACAAGTGAATTGGAGGAGGTGGGTAACAAAAATATTCAGCCCACAGCACTCTTCTTTTCTCTAATTAACAACCAACAGAAAGAGGGCCAAAGCAATGTTATCAGTCAAGTGATATCCATCAGGCTGACCTTGTTTCCCTTCACACCCCGTTTTTGTCAGAGTTAATATCTGTAATACATTACAAAATCTACAAAGAAGGTGTTATAAAAAAAATATATGTTTATCATTAATCCAAAATAGGTTAAATGAAGGTAGGGGAGTGAAGCACACCTTTTGAACTTTGGCTCTGGATCAAACAAGAATTCCTAAAGGAAGAGATCTCCAAATGCCTACTTCTTTTTGCCACATCTGGAGGTATAATGAGATATCGCGCTGGCTTCTAAGGCCCAGGAAGCCACAGATATTCCTGTCTTCTCTGCTCTCAGGAATGACCACTTGCTATAGGAAAACCTCAGAGACATTTTCTAGACTCTGAGGTTTCCTTGGAAATCAAAAGTTGGATTTTCCAAAGTTGGGGGTAGTTAAAGCAGTGAGGCATGCTTACAGTAAAGAGATTTCTCAGGGAGACATGCTGAGGAAGAGCATGAGGAGAGTTTCTAAATGTCTTTGGAATGATGAGGCCAAATGAAGGTAAATCCTGGGTAGGATTTCAGTGCTCCAGCAAAGGACCAGCATCACTGAGCGTTCCTTTAGCCCCAGGCTCCTACATGACTCAGTGTGGCATGGTAACTTATCTGATCTTTATTCACATTTTTGATATTTTTGTTCCTCATGGAAATTTGTATTAATTTGGATTTTTTAAAAATACTGTATCGGGGACTTACCTGGTGGCACAGTGGTTTAGAATCAGCCTGCCAATGCAGGGGACACAGGTTCAATCCCTGGTCCGGGAAGATCCCACATGCCACGAAGCAACTAAGCCCATGCGCCACAACTACTGAGCCTGCGCTCTAGAGCCCATGAGCCACAACTACTGAGTCCACAAGCCACAACTACTGAAGTCTGGGCGCCTAGAGCCTGTGCTCCGCAACAAGAGAAGACACCACAATGAGAAGCCCGCGCACCACAACAAAGAGTAGCCCCTGCTCGCCACAACTAGAGAAAGCCCAAGCGCAGCAACGAAGACCCAACACAGCATAAATAAATAAATAAATAAATAAATAAATAAATAAATAAGTTTATATATATAAAATACTGTATCGAAATATCATTTATCTTGATGACTGAGTTTTTTGACACCTCGTTCTATTTTGCACCCAAGGCAAGTGCATCGCTCATTCATCTAGTCCTGCTCCTGCAATCCATCACAGAAAGTTTGCTGACCCCTGGCTAGAACATAGAGGAGATAAACAGAATTCTTCCTATTAAGAAATAGAATCAGCTGCCATTAAAAATAAGCTTGAAGGAAAGGCAAAGAAAAATGAAAGCGTTGTGCGTGTGTGTGTGTGTGTGTGTGTGTGTGTGCCTTGTCATCAGCACAATATCGTGATTAAGACCCTGTCAGTTGAGCCAAATGGAAAGGTGAACAAGTCCCCTCCCCCTCAGTTCTCCTGCCATCAGCTTGCTTCCCATCAGCCTTCACTGGAAAAAGCAACAGGTGGAGTGCTGCACATGAACAAGTGGGAGCTTGAATAGCCTGCAATGTAGTCGATGTGATGCTATCAGACACAATCACAGTTAGCTCATCCTCAGGCAAGCCCAGTGTGCTAACCCTGCCAGAAGACCTGTCCCATTCTGTTGGACTTCCATGAGCCTCTAGAACATCTAGATGCAGGGATATGCCTCTTTTATCTGTTTGCCACATTACTGGTACTAAACTATTGCTGAATGAATGAATGAATGAATGAATGAGTGAATGATTGAATGGATGGATGAATGAATGAAAGACTAAGTAGCACACGCTCTACAGACAGAGGCCCTGGGCATAAATCAAACCTTGTATGACCTTCAGGAATTCTCTGAAGTTCAGTTTCCTCATCTGTAAAATGGAGATGAGAACGATAATTATTTCACAGGGTTTAGGAGAAGATCAAATGAAAAAATATTCATTAAAGTGTTTCATAAACTGTAAGAATGTAATTTAGCAAAAGATTGTATTGGTTTATTAAGTGATACTGAGAAAAATGTTGAATGCTCTGGAGGGTATATTTGGAGAAGGAGAAACTCTTCGGAGCCAAAATAAAAACAGTGAGGGAAGGTCATGAATGATTAAGGGAGGTGAGTGTCTGCTACTGTCTATGGAAAACAGAAATCAAAACATAATTCCCTGAAAACAGAAAAATGAGGCTTTCAAGTATTGACAAAAATCGTGGCAACAGACCACGGTCATCATTCCTGCATAATGGGAATATGTTTCAGATTATAGATCTAGTTTACTCAGGGCATAGTCAGAATCCCCCAAAGCCATCATTTTCTATTTTGAATGCTTTTCCAAATATGTAATATTCAAAATAAATGGGTAGATGCCCCCCACAAAAAAAGAAAGCACGCGTGTTTTCAATAGCTTGCGAAATGCAGCAATGGGCCTGCTGGTTAGGGTTGAAAGGAAGTAGCCCATAAACAACTCCACCAAGCATGACACAGCACCTAAGTTTCACACAAAGGAAATTCTTCCATAGTTCTAAGTGCTCGGGTCCCTCAAACAAGATCTCACCCTGCTGGAAGAGACATAAGGCCCTTCAAGAAAGCCACAGTGACCCCTCGCAGACCTAGTCTCAGGACCGAGAGATGTGAGGTTTAGGATTTATAAGAAATGTGGGATGTATTTATTGCTCACCTCTAAAATCGTTTGATAAAATCTTTTCTAACAGTCTTATAAAATTAGAGTTTGAAAGAAAGCTTACTGGGAAGGGGGACAATTTCCATTTAATTTTACCTTGGGCCAATTAAATGTGTAGAGGAAAAGATATATCTTTGGGGGAGGGGCAGGGGTGTAATTCTTTTAGATTCCATCTTCTAGTACTTAGAATTACCTCTCAAAGCAGTTACAGAGTCTACTCAAATAACTTATTAGATTCCCTAGTCAGATCTAATGAAATACGTTCAAGTAGGGAGAAAACCAAAACCCAAGATCTGGGTTTCACTTTAATCCACTCAGTCACTTGCTGTCTGAGTGTGTCTGAGTCCTTCGACATCTTTTCATCTGAGCCATCACCTCAGATAAATGGGAGCCATGGCTCTCATCCCCTGGAATGACTCAAGCCGGCTTAATATCAAAGTACGGCTCTTCTCTACCCTCAAAGGTGAGTGAGAGCTCCTTGGCCCTACTACATGACCCCACCCTCTAGCTGCTGTTGATTGGCCCAGTGGGACCCAAGCCAGGGAAAGTCAGTCCCTGCAAAATTTGGATCAGATCTAAGAGATAATCATTTTCTGCCACCTGCACAGCTAAACAGGGAAGACTGCTCTGTAAGAAAGAGACAAGGGCCCAGGAGAAGCCAAGAGGGCAGGCACTTGAGGATTCTCAGGGTTCCACTTGCAGAATCCCTTCCTGAAGCCAAACTGCTTCCCAACTTGGGAGGTTCACAATGGGTCCCAATCATGAAATCCATAAAATCCCCCAGTTTGAACATAAGCTGCTTGGTTCAGGTTGGGTTTCTATAACTGCAGCCTAAACAGCCCCAAATAACACATTACTCTAATATAAACCCCAAAACTAAATTAGGTACTACTTGTGAAGCCCACCCCCATAGTTCCCCTCACCTCTCTGTTTGCTGAGTAAATCAGATTTCTAGATTTGAAGCCTGGATGAACCATAGAGGATATTTGACCCCACTCCTTCAGCTTAAAGATGTAGAACCAGAGAGATTAAGTGACTTGCTCAAAACCACCCTGCCTGTAGTGGAAGACTCATGATGCTTTCTGCTATAGCCACAACATTTTAGGCATAAGTCTTAGGAGGCTTCTATTTTTCTCTCTGTCTCTACTCTCTCTGGATAACTCTGGTTTCAGTGGAAGAGAGTGTGTTCTAAGAAACCTGATCTAGGAATTTAAGAGGTTAGTATACAAATCCTATGCTACAAGATAGCACGAGGAGGTAGTGTGCTATGGTGGGAAAATGTGGTTTGGGCATCAGACTGGCTGGGTTCAAACCCAGTTCTAGTGCTTAGTGGCTAGGTGACCTCAGCAAGTTAAACTCTTCAGAACTACGGTTTCCTCCTGTGAAAATGGGGAGGACAATACCTATCTCATAGGGTTGGTATAGAGATAAATGAAATCATATTTGTAAAATGCCTGGTTCACCATGACATACTCTTGCTATTACTTTTATTAAAGGGCAGTTCATCCAAGCAGGCAGGGAAATATGGGCCACTCATAGACCTTTCAGCCTCACTGGTTTTACCTTATCAACAATACCTGCTGCCAGAGTCTGAGAGGAGTGACAGCTGCCCCAGTTGTGAGAGAAGAAAGCAGACTCGTTAGAGATTAGGGAAAGCTTAAAAAGCCACCTGGCAGGGCGTTCACAACCTTGCCAACCGTTCCAAACAGATGGGTGTTAAAATGGGTTTTGTGCTTTTTTACAGTTCTCTCTTTCTGATTTCTACCTCCAGGTGACTAGGACACTCATTCACACCCTGGAGCTAAATACTTTCACATAGATGTGCAGAAATACTCCAGTTACTTCATACCACTGATACTTTAACTATCTGAGAAATGTATTTTTCAATTTGCCCATCCCTACTCCTTGGGTCTTCACTGCTAACACCAAACAAAAGCTCTCAGTCACTCCTTTTCTCACTGACACTGACAGAGAAAGTCATTTAGCAAAGCGGATATTTGTTCAAGTGACTGGGCGTTGATTTAAACACTAGTGATAAATTCGTGGATCTTGCTCTAAAGACTGTTATTCTTGGTAATGTAATTGTCATGGGTCATAACTACAAGATAAAGTACAGCTTCAGTCATCCTGTTTGTTGCAAGAGGATGGAATGTCAAGTGATGTTTTGACAATGGAGCATTTCCTGGAGAACAGAGAACAATAGATCCTTCTCAATAAACACATACGAAACATATGAAAACATGTCTTGAAGTGTGGTGGAAGCATGGATCTAGTAAGGAGTCACGGGACTCTTTTCTTCATCCCTCCCTCCCTCCCTCCCTCTCTCTCTCTCTCTCTCTCTCTCTCTCTCTCTCTTTCTTTCTTTCTTTCCAGGAAACAGCATTCAGTTAATGACAGTCAATGGCACCCCACTGCCTCCTAGAATACCTCTGCTTTTCTGTTTGATCCATGAACCCACCACACTTTCCTACCTCTCTGTCTTTGCATGTGCTCTTTCCCCTCTCTGAAATCCCTTTCTTTTTTCGTTTACTTTACCAAAACTTAACTAATTATTCTTCTTCATTCCTCAAGAGTCAGCTCAATTCTCACTTCTTGGAAAGTTTCCCTGAGAGTTCTAAACTGGATGGGGATCCTTGCTCAGTGTTTGCAAACCTGTGTTTCATGATCCCCTGCTGGTCAGAGTGGGTGCACGTATCTGTTATCCCAGAAGCATGAACTCCTTAATGCAGGGTCCACGATGCATTCACCTCTGCACAATAGGTGCTCAATAGATATTGTTGAATGAATGATTGAGTCTATTCACAAATCAGTGAATGACTGGCCTTTATGCCAAAAAGAAATTAAGACAATATTTCTTGTAACTTATACAAACTGCGAAACTTCTGCCACTCCAGCCCAGCTGAATTTATGCAGCCCAGAGCAATTACATGGTAGAAAAAATTTCAGCTTTACTTTTGGAAAGCAGTTTGTTTTAGAAACAATCTGAGATAACAGATCATATTTTGTGCATTCTCCTATTCTTGTTTCTTATTCCCAAACAATTTTCAGAAAAATAGGATGTTACTTGCTTCAGAAATCACTTATTTCTGATCATGTGTCTCCAACGTCCCATCAGAATGCCTAGTCCTCAATTGCTAGGCACTAAAGAAAATTACAATACCTCCCCACTGGGCCCTAACAAAAACACGATGTCAGATGGGTAATAAGCTACAAGAGCAAAGAGGAAAAATAGTAAACCATCATCATGCAGGTCTTATTTCTGTTCCTGTGTCAGACACAATGGGGAAAATGAAAAGAATCACACCATTCACATGATACATACGTGTTCATAGTGTTGTTTTGCAAGAGCCCACCCTAAAGCTTCTCACATAAGAAGCTCTGATCATACAGGTTGATAAAACATGGAAAAATAACATGCTATCAAAATAGAGATGGACTTGAAAGTATTTAAATATTGTACAGGGAAATTACCCGGATTGGCCCATAATGACAATTCTGTAGTCCTTTGGCAATATGGCAGGAAGGAAAGTTAGAAATTAGATTACCAGTTTTTTTAGCAACAGTCCTACTGATGAATCTTGCAGTTCAGGCTCATGAGAAAGGCTTCCTGTGTCCACAGTGCACGAGGCTAGCCAGGAGTCTCAGGGTAAGAAGGAATCCCTCTGAACCATTCCACATTAAGATAACCTCCCTTGTTGACTAAATGCCTTCTCAAACGGAGACTCTGCAAAGTCTTTCTACAGGCCATTCCACACATTCTAATCAGATCTGGAAGAGATGGCCTTATATTTAAATATAAATGCATACACCTATCAAACTGTGTGCCCAGCAATGTGTTAAGTACATTCTTCACAAAAACCCTTCAGGTTTCCTAGTACTGTTACCCCATTTTACAGATAAGGAAACAGAGATCCAGAGAGATTGGCCAATTTGATTATTTGTGAAGCTACGATGTGGTTGACCCAGATTGGACCCAGGTTGCCTAACTTCCAGGCACATTTGCTTATTCACCACATTCAGATGGATGGTCTCCATGATCTCCATGCTCGATCTATCAGAACACAGAAAAAGCCAGCACCATCCCTGCATGAAAACTGTTTGAAGACTGTTTCTAAGGCAATTCTCTCCTCAAGGCTGAACCATCGTAGTCCTTTAATGTTTCTTAATTCAGATGACTTTCATGTTCCCATCATCATCATCATCACCACTGTCATCAGAACTACCATTTACTAAGCCTGTACTATGTGCCAGTTTCCTTATTACAAAAATCCTGAGATGCACAATTATCTACACTATGAATGCACAAAGAAAACGCTCAGTGAGGTGAACTCATTTGCCCAAGACCTGGTTTCCAGTGAGCTGCGAAGCCAGGATTCTAATGGGATTGTGCAACCCTATAGCCCCGCTCTCCCTGCAATTCCTTGCTCCAGCCCAGCTGTTGGAACTCTTGACTTCATTCTATCCAAGTTCTTCCCAGTCCTTCTTTAGTCACAGAAACTAATGCTGGACCCTCAGAGCAGGATGGAAAGAGAATAAGCTTATGTGCCAGCATCATGCTTCAAATACCAGTCCTCATTGCCAACGCAATGCAGAGTCTTCCTCTATTGCACACCTTCCCTCCTTTCTTCATCTGAAACATTGTGGGACAGTGTGGAAGGAGAATAACCTGATCCAGCACAGCTGGTCAAATTCCTTCTGTTCATAGGAACTGGATAGGAAGTTAACTGTAGAATAGCCAGTTGAGAGGCTTTCCTTTGGAAGTCTCTCACAATGCTGTAGGAAATTTCCAAAACCCTTCCTGATTTAAAGTGTTTGGCAGGCTACTTAAAACTTTTTCTTCCTTCGATTCCAGAAGACCCCCTGGGACAACGTGGTGGAGTTACGTGGCCTGCGGCGCAGTGTCACTCTCAAAATTCCACTTGGAACGGCAGTAGGGACAATGAGCTAGCTGGAAGGGGTGGCAGTGTGAGGCGGGTGTCTTAAAGCAGATTTGTTTAGCATGCTCTATTTTCTTCATTATGTGCAATTTCTGCCAAATTATCAACATATTATTATTCGGTTAATTTTTAGTGGTAGCTTGGTGGTGGTGACAGGAAGTTAATGAAGCCCTTGAAGCCAGTGCTTGGCACCACGTTCCTTCTTCAAGGAAAATAACCTTTCTGAGCCTCCATTCCTAACCTGTAAAATGGAGATAAAAACAGCCACCACGTAGACTTTGAGGACTCAGTGACTTCTCATATACAGGGCTGATACACAATATATACTCAACTAACGGTAGCGACTCTTTAAGATGGAACTGCGTTAAAACCACTAACCTTGCCTCTTTCTCTTGCACAGAGCTGCTGCAAAAATACTCTCTCTCATACGCATGGAAGTGCTTGGACTCCTCCGACAGAAAAGTTCTATGCAAAACCCTGGCTTGAAGGACAGATGACAGTTTACATTTACTAAATAGTTATACTCCATTGAGGGCCAAAAAGGATTTGAAGTGGCTCACCATTAAAAACCAAATTACAAGAGCTCCAAGGAGCCATTAAAGAAGATGAAAGACAAGATTCCAGTAAAAGAAAGAGGAAGTCGTGACAGGAAGACTAGAGCAGGGCTTCTCATGCTAGTAGGACTCGCCTGGGGATCTTATTACAATGCAGGTTTGGCCTCACTGGGTCCTCAGGAGAGGAGATTCTGTGTTTCTAACAAACTTCCCCAAGAACCACGCTGCTGGCCCATGGACCACACTTTGTGTAGCAGGGTTGAGAGAAGCTAATGAAAGAGCAAAAATCTACTACTTTATCGCCCAGGTAAACCTTTCTGTAAAATGCAGTGTAGGTCCTAATACAGCGATGCATTCTAATAACTTTTTAATTAGCAGAAAACTCTGAGGATATTGGTGTGTGTCAAACAGTTCTCCCCTCTGAAGAAATGCTTCTACTCTCCTGCCTCTCCCTCCTGCTCCTCCTCCTCCAAGGCTTTCTAGACCTGACACTGTGAGCAGGAAATCTGATGTGCCCGATGACCCTCTTTATAAATGATTTCAAGGAAGAAGAAGCAGGCTGCACAGATACTGGAAATGCATGATGTAACCTTTTACATTCAGAGAAAGGGCTGTCCCTAATTCAAGCCATATTTCGTCTAGTGAAGCAGACATATTTGAAATTGGAAAACATCCAAAGAAAATATGGAATTCAATATATTTCTGCAAGTCCTGGCCTTTGCCTTC
The DNA here is from genome assembly GCF_009873245.2 of Balaenoptera musculus. Taxonomy (NCBI): domain Eukaryota; kingdom Metazoa; phylum Chordata; class Mammalia; order Artiodactyla; family Balaenopteridae; genus Balaenoptera; species Balaenoptera musculus. The sequence continues at coordinate 44,519,840 of NC_045793.1, forward strand.
TTGTGGCCCAATTACCTACCTGTGCCTGGCATGTCCCTTCCTCTTTCCTTATGCTGGATACCTCCCAATTCTAATTCCAACTTGAGCTCTCAAGTGAGGCATCTGTGGGTGAGAAATCTATAAAGCACTTAAAGGTTGCTGAGAGCTTCCCAGGACTCAGGCCATGTGCTAAAAGCTGTAAAAGATTATCTCATTTAACCCACGATGAGGACTTTACAGGTGAGGATATTCATGAAGACGGAGTGTGTTACAAGGTCACACATCTATTAGGTGTCATAAGAAGGATTCAGATTGAGGTCTCTGTATCTCAGGATTTCTCAGCCTCAACACCACTGACATTTTGGACCAGATAATTCTTTGTCATTGAAGGGCTATCCTGTGCACTGTCTGATATTTACAGTATCCCTGGTCTCTACCCATTAGATGCCATTAGCAACTTCTCACTCTAGTTATGACAATCAAAAATGTCTCCAGACATTGCCAAATGTCCCCTGAGAGGCAAAATTGCCTCTGGTGGAGATTGTTCCAACCCAAAGCCTGAGCACCTGATAAACAAGGATAGGTATTACTTTTCAACACTTTGCAAGGATCAGCCCTGTTAGGGGCTGAGTTGTGCCTCCCCAAAATGCATACGTTAAAGCCCTGACCCCTAGTACCTCAGAATGTGATTCTCTTTAGAGATAGGGCCTTTAAAGAGGTGATTAAGTTCAAATAAGTCCGTTAGGGTGAGCCCTAATCCAATCTGACTGATGTCCCTATAAAAAGAGGAAATTTCACCACACAAAGAGACACCAAGATTTCATTAACAGAGGAAAGATCATGTGAGAACACAGCAAGAAGGTGGCTATCTGCAAGCCAAGGAGAGGGGTCTCAGAAGAAACCAATCCTGCCAACGCCTTGATCTGGGGCTTCTAGCCTCTAGAATTGTGAGACAATAAATTTCTGTTGTGTAAGCTGTCCAGGCTGTAGTACTTTGTTACGGCAGCCCTAGCAAACTAACACAAGCTCCAAAGAGCCACACTGAGCTTTCTTCCTTTACTTTCCCATTTTGTTTAGAATACACCTTGGAAGGTTTCAGAATCAATTCCAAGCCTGGCAAAATAAAAGGTTAACTCACGGCAATGATGTTTATAATCCATGTTTCTTTCACAGGCAGAGGGATACCACTGCTGGAAAAATATTTTTGAATACTTAAAATGCCACAGCAATTTGCTTTAGACGTTTTATGACTGCTTGCCTTTTACATTCTAACACACTCTTGTTTGTGCCCTTATCTTTGTATATCTTTAATGAGAATATACTTTCTAGAAACTATGAGTGGAATGGTAATATGGTATAGTGCCAGGATAGCAAGGGCACTTGTGATGTCAATCCCCAGCCCCAACTCATGGCAGACATTATAATGATGCACAGTTTCTTGCTAAGACAAGAAGGTCTCAGAATCCTTCTTAACACTAGGCTCCAGGTAAGACAACCAAAAGATCAGAGGAGGCAGGAGAGATGAAGCCTTATGCTATCCTCGATGTAGGACAGTGTTCTCAGCTCTGGCTACACAATGGAATCATTTGGAGAGATTTAAAAATATACGAGTGATCAGTCTTTAACCCCAAATTCTGATCAATTCGTCTGAGATAGAGTCCTGTGACTCTAACGCACCACCAAGATTGGGAACACTGGCTCTGTGGAACAGAATATTCAAGCTTGACCAAACTAGCTATCGGGTTATGCATAAGGCTCTCAATTTCTTGAGGCCTCAGTTTTCTCACTTGTAAAATGGCCATCATAACTCTTGCCTTGTCTATCTTATAGGTCACCATGGTCAAATTAGGTAAGTTGGAAATCACATAGAAAGTACGGTATTATAAATTTCAAGTTATAACATCAGCACTGCTGGTTCTCCACACCACCGACCCACTGTGCATCCTCAGGTGAGTAACCACTTCTGTAGGTTTCCATTCAGACCCATGTAAAATGCGGCAGTGTCTAAAGTCACCTTCAGACCCATTACTTGTTCTTGGCAGGGCAGTTTAATACATTGTATACAATAATGACTATTTCAATTGAGATCTGATTTTCTCATTAAACTAGAATGTTGAGGGCTTAGATTCTTCCTCTTAACCATCAAGATGACATTAGGAATAAAATTTAAATTACACTGTGGCCTGGAAAGTAACTTGATAATTTGGATTCAAGTACCTTAAATGTTCATTTTTAGCCCAGTTATTCCAAACCTGAGAATCTATTTTAAAGAAAGAATTGAAATATAGTCAAAGATTTATATACAAGGATGTTTGTTACAACATTCTTTATAGAAGTGGGAATGCTGGGGTGTGTCTGTGTGGATATAATATCTAACAAAAAAAAATGCTGCTGTAAATTATGATAGTCATAGGATAGAATGTCATATAGTCATGAAAAAATGTAGTTTTCAAAAAAATATTTAATGACAGGGAAAGTATGATAAGTAAAATAAATAATAATAGATAAATGAAACCAGAGAATGGGAAAGATAGAAAGCTATACAATATACCAATTAAATACACACACACACACACACACACACACACACACACACACACACACCAGGAAATGATTAGAAGGAAGAACACTAAACATTGATCAGTCATAACAGTTGTGATGGTTTTCAGAATGTTTTTTCTTTGTATTTTCTGTACTTTCTAAATTTTCTTCCATATACATGGGTTGCTTTTATCATCAGAAAGGGAAAATCATTCTTTTAAAGAGCTACCGTGGGTTCAGATTGAGTAAAAACATTACTTTTGTATAGAAAGTGCCAACATCTCCCCAGCCAAGAAACCCACACCGTCCACCAGAAGTGGGTTCTATGAAAATCAGTGGGAGATCAGTCAGGACATCAGGTGAAAACTGCTGGTAGCTCCTGTCTCCAGTAGAAAAGTGGCAAAGTCTCACAGCTCATGCTTATGGGGCTTTTCCCATCTTATCTGAAAAACTAATACTCTATCTTTGGAGGACACAGTGTCAATAGTAAGTTGTGAAGTTAAAGTACTTTTTAAAACTATCAATAGCAAAACAAACAAACAAACAAAGTTAATTTGATCAATCATGTCAGAGGAAAGACAAAATTATCTTTCTGTTCTCTCTATAGAAAAGTATAACATAACATGTCATATGAAGAGACAGCCAAAGTGTATGCAGATCAAAGATACAGAAAAAGTGTTACAAGGTCAGAGATCTAGCAGTCAATTAATTTTAAAAATTATGTTATTGTTCTGGATGTTGTAATATTTGTGACAATTATCAGCTTTTTAATTTTTAATTTGAGATTTTCCTCCTTCTTATATATATATTTATATATTTTTTAGTCTAATATATATATATTTTATAATCAGATTAAATCCATGAGGGAATATGTATTACTGTGCTACATTTACAGTATATGAAATGAATTAATTTGAAAAGCATTCTGTCTCGTTTTCTCTTTTTTATTAAATAAATTAGTGAAATCAATTAGTTTTAAACTCTTAGTTCTGTATTTTTTCTTATAGGGCCCCCAAATTGCATAAGCTTCAGGCCTAACCACCTGCATGCTAGCCAGGCCCTGGGTATATGTCCTTTCAGGTCATACTCACACCCACTGATGAAATGGGTCTTGTTATATCCTTTTTACAATTAATCTAATTGATTGGCTCATATACCTTTCTCCAAAATATATTAAGGACTCTGGGACTTAATTCAGAAGTACCCATAAGTCTACATCATGGAAGAAATCTCTGCCATCCTTTATCACTGGACTCCTTTATTACTGGACCAGATTACACTAGCTAGAGTCCAAGTGGACTCTGGTGACAGAGAACAGACCCAACGCCACCTCTCGGCCACCTGCAGTGGGCACGGACACTGTCTTGAGACAGCAGCTAACATGAGTGAACACCTACCCAAACAGCTATGAACTAATCAACCCCATTACTTTGTCTCCAGTTTCTCACATGTAAAAGATATGTTTTGTAAATTATACCATGACTAGGGCAAAATAAGTAATTTTAGTTTACTATCAGCAAACTGCACAGAATAGCTGGGGATCAACTGGCACTGTTTGTAATATTGGGCCATTTACACTGATAATATCTATTTTGGTGTTTTGGTGTTTTGAAGAGGCATATTTTTAGCCTTGTAGGCCATCTGGGAGAGGTTTTTTACATTTTCTAGAAAATTCCATGAAGACAAGGACAATGTGACAGTGCCTCGCACAGCGCCTAGAGCATATAGGCACCCAACAAATATTTGTTGAATCAGTGAGACTCTACCACTCTTCCCTATTTCCCGGAAGTGAGAGAGGGAAGGATACAAGTAAATATGAGAAGTCATTTTCTTTGCGCAGTGACCCCTGCTTAAACGAAGAAACTCATTCTTCAAAAACCCATTCCTCAGATTACAGAAATGAGTGGATTCTTTAAAAGGAAGCAAGGATGAATCCTAGGGACTAATGCAGACACATCCTAATTGCACCAACAGAGTCCAAGATGAAACTTATCAGAGCCAAAAGGCAGATAAAAGCTAGAAATACCCCACAGGGGGCTGTTTATTTACCTTAAAGACTAAATTTAGCACAATTCTTTCTCATATCAAAGACCAGGCAAGCCAAAGATTTAGCTTCCAAAGGGTGTAATTGATTATAAAATATTTTCAGTTTCCAAGCCTGCATTTCTACATATCTGACTGTTCGGACTATTAGCCAGAAAAGTATAGTATATATCCTCTTAAAATGTCTGATTTATAAAAGTTGCTTCAATCTCAACACTGATTTTTATTACATAGTGGGACAACTTCCTTCCTTCTCTTTTGAAAATGTACACCTCTAACACCATATTCCACAGGAAAAAGTTTTCTACAGCCAACTTCATAGAAACATATATTAAAATGAATTCTAAAAACCATTCCAAAATCCTTTCCTCACCAATGACAGGTTATGTATTTGTTAGACTTGAATCAATATACAATATTCCTATATCCTCTTGATTTTGCTTTTCATAGATTTTTATTTAGATGTTCATCCTTGTCTGTTTTTAAAAGGAGGCAGTACAAGATGATCATGCATAGAACTGAAAGCTTTCTATTTGACCTCACTCTGTCATTAGCTGAACCTCATGGTATAACTTTTCCCCTCTGCTCCTTTATATTTCTTCCTGCCTACTTACCAAGGACAACCAGAGTAAATTAACTGTCACATAAAGTATAATAATTTTCCTATTAAATTATCAAATTACTAACCCCATTTTGTGGTCTATTTGTAAAGGATATATAGAATATTATTTCTTTCAAAAGTATTTTTCAAGATCACATAGGTGACGGCAACTTGGTTTCTAGTTAATTCAATTCAAAACCAGACCACTGGGGGGAAAATGCAAAAAATTCCAAATGACTCAAAAATCACAGTAGGCTTCAATTATATTTTAACGACTTTCACAACAAACCCCAGTGTCTATTTTGGCAAAGAATATCTCATAACTTTATTGAGAAAAACAAGCTTAAGATGCCAAAACATTTTTTGGCAGAACTTCAGACTTGTGGTTTATTGCTTTGTGATTTAAAATAATAGGAAAAATAATAATAATTAAAAGTCTGGAATGAAACTGCTAAAATTCAAACTTAAATTCTTCCAGCTACCTGCATATGGATGTTTATAGCAGCTTTCTTCATAATTGCCCAAACTTGGAAGCATCCAAGATGCCCTTCAGTAGGTGAATGGATAAGTAAACTATGGTACATCCAGATACTGGAATATTATTCATCAATAAAAAGAAATGAACTATCAAGTCATGAAAACTCATGGAGGAAACTTAACTGAAAATTACTAAGTGAAAGAAACCAATCTGAAAGGCTACATACAGTAGTATGACTCCAACTATATAATATTCTGGAAATGGCAAAACTGGTGACAAGAAAAAGATCAGTGGTTGTCAGGGGCTAGAGAGTATGGAGGAATGAATAGATTGAGCACAGAGGATTTTTAGGGCAATGAAAATACTCTGTGTGATACTCTAATAGTGGATATGTGTTACTATACCTTTGTCCAAACCCACTGAATGTAAACACCAGGAGTTAACTCTAAGGTAAACTATGGATTTGGGATGATTATGATGTGTCACTGTAGGTTCATGTTGATGATGGGGGAGGCTAAGCATTTGTGAAGGCAGAGTATATGGGAAATCTCTGTACCTTTCATTCAATTTTGCTCTGATGCTAAAACTACTCTAAAAAATAAAATCTTTTTTTAAAAAAATGCAGTGCACCGCCTGAGGAGTGAGTCTATTCCTCTCATTGGAGCTTTTCAAACAGATTGGAGCATCTCACTGTCAGAGCTGTGTATAGGACCCAGGCAGTGGATGGGTGTTCAGATTAGATCATTTCCAAGGATCTTAAAAACATCAAGGAGTATTATATACAGCCAAAATAATTTCAGTCAAAACACCACCAATAAAACAAAATGGAGAAAAACCCTGAAGGCAAAAAAAAATTTTGAACTAGGAAATTTAACAGCCAGTCTGGCTAGTAAAGTCATATTAACAATTTTTGCAAAAAAAGTTAGCAGAATTTCAAGTCTGTTAGAAGGTAGGCAATCAAATGATGCCAGTACCAGTTGCACATCTATACTCTGCCATGCTACCCCTCACGAGGGGAGATGATGCTTGCTGATAGTTAAACTGCGTCATGTTGTTTCTAGGGAGTGGAGCATACTGGACTCTATATCCCCACCTATGAACAGGGAAGAGGCCCAAAGGACAAGAAGTCCAAGTTAGGAGAGGGGCCAGTACCTGACTGGCCCACAACCAATCAGTACATGACTTTGGTCCCAAGTGCCAACGGAATTAACATTTAACACATAGGACTCCCATGATGTTCCCTGAGGTTAGGTAACCTTGGGGAGGAAATAAAATTTGATTCTAAGTTCATCACACCGTCCCATCATGGACCACATCTACTGCTACTCCTTCCTGAGCTGGCAACAGATACCAAATAACCAAACCCTATCTTCTGAGACCCACGGAGGGGAACGACTAGCCATGCCAATCTGCAGCAGTGCGGGAAGGGGGATTCAGGGCTCTACACTTGCAACTAAAATCTTCCATAGCGCCTTCCCATATCATTCCACCCTGAAATAAACTGATTCTACTTCTTACCCCTTCAAGTGATTGTGATTTATGCTTTTCACTGAAACTCTGCTTGCCTTCAACAGTAGCTCTTTGCTAGCACCAAGTTCTATTCCATCCAGCCAATCCCTAACCTCACCACGCTTTAAAGCAAGTGCCAAATGAGGAAGATAATGATGTCAATTGAATCTTCTCATTTCTCTCCAGAGAAGTTATGAAGTTGCCTGATGAAGTTAATTTATTATAGAGTAAATGAGTGTGGGGTGAGGGTGGTGGCTGTCCCATTTCAGTTCCTGGGTCTTTTGCTGATGAGGCCTTTGAACTCCTGCCCACACCAAGCCCATGAATCAGTGTCATTTACCATGTGCATTTAGATAATTGAAATAATGAAGATGAAATGGATACAAAAGATCTACTGTTTCATGAATAGCAACTCCTTTTTATCAGTGCACCAACAGGGAAGCAAATTAGACCACCTACATTCTTGCTTCATGAGCAAGATCTGATCATTTTGCCCCTATCTTTCCATCTTACTATTTCCATTTTCTTCCTCAAAAAGTACTAATATGTTCATAAAACTATATATATGACTTTCTAATCAGAATTATAATTCTGAACGGAAATGATGTGGGAACTTATACTAATGCTAATACACAGGAAGAAAGTTGAACACAACTGTTTATATTTTCTTTCTTCACCATGGTTATAAAAAGCTTAAGCGTACAAAAATTGGAAGTTTAAAAACTCAGCTTACTATAAACTTTGAAATACTATGCTGAAAAAGAATTAAAGTGTTCATATTTAAAGGCACTTAATGTGCTATAAAGTCAGGAAAAAATATCATTCTTAAAAATTAAATACCCCTAAAATAAACAGAGTCATGAAGACAGTGTTGTTATGAAAGGAATTCATTAATTTTGAACATTATTTTGAATGTCCAAGCCTAGTCTGGAATCCCAGTGATGATGATAAATCATGCTTTATCTCCCTTACTAGAAACTAACACAAATTTAAAAGTGACAAAACTCATATGATTCAAAAGGATCCTTCTAGATCCATTTCCAATTTCAATATTGGTTTTCTATCTAGGATTGAACTTCAAAATGCTAAGCAAACCATCCATGACCTCAAGTCAAAAAGAAACTGATGGATAAAAAGAGCACATACTCTCGACAAAAAATGCCAGAGACGAAAACTGAAGAAAATCTCTGTAGAAATAAACATTTAGCTAATACATGCATGGTGATACCAATGCACTTTGTCTCTTGCCTTCTATGTCACAAGAATGCCACCCTGACAGTGGTCTGTGTGGACCTCTTGGCAAACATTTCAGAGCTGATTCCGTCCTTTCCCCATGGCAGCCCCCCTTTGTCTTCCTGTGCTGCCTCATCCCTTCAAAAGTTCATTCTCCCTAAAGATAATTCTTCCTCAGTGCCTAAAACAGTGGCAATCACACAAATGACACACGACAAATGTTTGTGAATTAGTTAGTTAGTCAACACTCCCATATCTCCAGGGTGTCTCCTCCACCTAGCCTTATAACCCAGCAGGAGAAAGTTAATTTCCCCAGAGCCTCTGGACCTTTCTGCTCAAACCATCGAGACACCTCCTTGGCTTGGCTTTCAAACTGGGTATTTCTCCACCTAGGAGTGCTCTCTGGAACTTTTACTATAAGTGATCAGATTAAATCCGCAACAAAAGAGGAGAAGAAATCAGAAAGTACATAAATCATAAACCCTCATCTCTCTCTCCCACCAAATATTTTCAAACAAATCAAAAACCTCCAGTACACTCTGGGGGGACTACTTTTTATTTCTTTCTTTTTTTGCATTCCTTAAAATGTGGGTATCAGTACTTCATGAAGGCAGGAATTCCAGCCTCTTGTATGAGGGAGTTTTATTAGAAAACCTGAGAGTTTAGAGGGTTAAAACGACACCAGAGCCAGGCTTCAGGGATCAGAAGACCCCTCTGTCTCTGGGGACATCAATAAAGAACTTTACACAATTTTGAGAAAATAATGAGTATTGGTATTTGCCAACCCAAGCATAGACCACTCACTGAAAAGAATTCACAATCCAATTCAATTCCAAAATCATCTTGTTGAACATCTATGCAGTGCCAGACACTATGTCAGACAAAGGGGAGTCAGATATGATTGAGACATTGTCCAGAGGAGACACATAAACAAATAGCTGTAATAGGACACACAGATTTACCTTTTGGGATAATCAGTTCTTCATTCATCAGACCTCATTACCAAAAGTGACTGATCTTTTGCCTCCAAATATGTTTAAAAGATTAATTATAAGCAGTGATCAAGCTCTGAAATTCCTAGAGGAAATCATTTTACTTGAAACATTATCCAGATGAGAGTTTGGGAGGCACTGCCAGGTAATTTGTGGGAAACACCAAGGGCAGAAGGGGCCCTTGCCTTCCTCCCTGTTTGAGAAAATCAGGGGCAAAATGCGATGCAGGGTTCCAGCCAACTGGGGGCAAGCCAGGAGAGCAAAGAGGGAAGAGCACGCAGTCGGGTGGAGAGGGCTGGTGTCTACTCCAGAGGATCCGTCTGGATCAAGGGGATTGGACACTGCTGAAAACCACTAGGGCTGCCCCAGGACCTCACAGGACAAACGCTGACCTTCTGGCACAGCCTAAGCAGAGCAGCTGAGTCAGGAAGCAGGTGCAGGACCAAGGGAAGGTCTCGTCAACAGAGAGGGGCCAATCATCATTGGCTAATATGAGAAAGACAAGGTGACATATTTATCAGCTGCAGACATCAGGGAAAGAGGCCAGCAAAACACACAGGGGCATGGCTGCCTGCAGATGCCAGCAGCCACAGTGTAGCTGGATCCAGGGAGGGACTCGGGCCCCTCATGTAGATCCAGGCACCATCTGGATGTAGACCCGGGGACCAGCCCATGGGGGGACCACCCCATGAGAGCAATGCAGCCTCCACTCTACACACCCAACTACTCTAAAGACAGCAGGAGACATGGGATGGAAATTAGAGAGGAAATTAGAGCCATCATTCCCAAAGACAGGTTTAATTAGAGACATTCTTTAAATTATTGATTGGGTCTAAGGCTTAACGTGGATTGTGTACTTCTAAGAAGTACACAGTCTCATCTAGAAGGGTGGAGAATCCTACAGAGTACAGAATAGTTCTAGAAAAAAAACCCTGTACTTTCTTTTGTGTCTCTGAGTTTCAGTGGACATCCCCACTGACAAAAAGAAACTGGTGGTGAGGGTAGGCCAGGCTCAGAGAATAAACGAAGCAAAGGTACAGAGTTGGGAATATGAACAATACATTTAGGATTAAAAAGATTTTCAACTTGACTGCAGAAGAGGGTTTAAAAAGACCCTGAAAGGTCAGGGCAGTACGGAGGCTTACAATTCCCTGGATATGGAATGTGAACCTTATTTTGCTGACTTTAAGTCTGATTTCACGAAGCAGCAGTTTTTTTCTTTGAACAAAAAAAAAAATCAAAATTTCAAATATGTCAGCATTTACCTTCAACGCTCTAGTCTGAAGATCTTTTTCTTTTATCAAGATATGCACTAACAATTCGATTCCCAATAGAGGGAAGAGACATCCTCGGGGTAAAATAAATCTCATGGGCAAGAGGAGCTGAATTCATTTATGCACGTTCACGTAAAAAATGATCAAAATGAGCAAAATAATAAAAAGAGACACACAGTAAAACTGTACCACACCAAGGGATTGCATGGTTTTACTTTCCACCGGACTGTAAACTGTCTGAAAGAAACAAAAAAAGGTATGTCTGGGTTGAATTTCAGCACATTACATGAGGAATTAATTACCTCCAATTTCAAAACTAGCCTTTCTGGAGTTTGCTTTCAGTTTGGGATATTTATGACTTTGAATTATTTTTATACCGAAATAGCAGATTTTCTCCTTTTTATTATCTATGATACAAAAACAGCCACATCCTTCCCCATCATCAGCACTGAGGTCCTCATGACTTCATCGGGAAAGGTGGTTGTCATCAGAAGCCCCTTCTGTCTATCCACCCCTATAAGGGTCAGTAAGGATGTTCCCCTCCCCACTATTTGAACATCTTCAGCAAAGCAGGGTGAGGGTGGATGGCAGCCCACTTCAGCACTGGGTGGTGTCACCTGACAGGCCAGAAAAATCTGCAGCAGGCACCAAGCAATTGAGGAATAGACTCATTGTCAAGGTCTCCCCTTCCATGCCGGTCTACATGGAAGGGAAATGGATTTGAAGGGAAATGGATTTTGACCTCCTGGACCATGGGCATCTGTGGCTCACATGCTACATTAACCCAAATTTCACTAATTTAAATTGGAATTATGTTTGGCCTTTGGATTGGCTCTTGTTTTAAAGTCAATGGTACAGTGCTCCTGCCATCCAATTTCCATGGGCTTTCAAGTTATTGAAGAGGTTGGGATACAGGGGATTACATGCAGTTCCTCAACCATGCCACGTTGTTTCATGTCTTTTTCCTCCGAAATACCCTCACCCACTTATCCCATGGTGAATTCCTACACAGTCTTGAAGACCCAGCTCAAACACCACAACTAAAGGCTTCTCTGACCTCCCCCAGGGAGGGGTGACCTCACACAGCCCCTGATTGTGGTATAGATCACTCTTCATTGCACTCATTTGTTAAGAAGTTGGTCAGTATCCCCACCACCACTAGGGACTCTAAGAACCTTGAGGATAAAGAGTTGATTCTAAGACAATGCTTGGCCACTAGTAGGTGTTCAATAAAGACCAATCAAACGTGATGGATCCTAATGAAAGGACAAGACCACTGGGTTAAGCCTGCTGGAGACAAGCAAATTGTTTCAAAGGATTTGCTTTGCAATGAGCTTTGTTGAGTATGAGAGTGGGGTGGGTGGCAAGGGAGTTGGTGGAATGCCCATGTGAAATTCAAACCAATGGTCATTAACTGATAGGCATTAATGAATGACTAATGAAAGGAGAGAGTATAATCAAATAAAACATTAGAGTTGGTAGAATAAATAAAATTTCCAAAAATTGACTCATTAACTGGGTCTTCCCTGCCACAGAAATCTATAGGAGGCACAAAGGCAGCCATATCTTTCCCCATCATACAGCACTGAGTCCCTCATGACTTCATCAGGAAAGGTGGCTGTCATCAGAAGCCCCCTCTGTCCATCCACCCCCTACAAGGGTTACTATACATGGATAAATGAGGCAGAGAGATGCAGGGTCTGATTAGCTCAGGGTTGTCTGAGTGAAACACCAGTCCTCAGAGTGTGGGCCACATCCCCAGGCATGAGAATCATCTGCAGTGAATCAGAACCTCTGGGAATGTAGCCTAGGAATCTACGTTTTACACACATTTCATGATGATTCCTATGCACAACAGTCTGAAAACCTATGCATGAGAAGAGAGTGATCTTCCTGTTGTGAATTTCAACCTTGAACTTGTTTCAAAAGTGAATTTTGGTGGAGAAAGTGTGAACTTTTAAAAAAATGATGTTGGAGAACTGCAACTCTGTATAGGAAAAAAACAAAATAAAACATGTATCTTGACCTGCACCTTAAACCACAAACAAAAAATCAATTCCAAATGGTTTGTAGATCCAAACCTTTTTCTTCTGGAAAAAGACATAGAAGAATAGCTCCATGGGAAAAGATTTCTTAACAGGACAAAAAAACCATTAAACAATTTTTCCTTTAAGAAAAAATATATAAATTGAAATACATTAAAATTAAGAACTGATGTTATCAAACGACACTAGTAAAAAAGTGAAACCCAAGCCACAGAATGGATGAAGATAGTTGCAATACATATATCATATCTGACAAAGGACTCATAACCAGAATAAATTTTAAAATTCCCATAAACCCATAAAAAAGGCAACTTGACAGTAAGATAGACAAAGAACTTGAACAGGTACTTCACAAAAAAAGAATAAACATATGTAAAGGTGTCCAACATTATTAGCTATCAGGGAAGTGAACATTAAAAACACAATGAGATGCCACTTTACACCCAACAGAATGGCTAAAATTTAAAAAACTGACGAAGCCAATGTCGGTAAGAGTGTGGAGCAACCAGAGCCCTTATACACCACTTAAGGGAGTGAAAATTGGTACAACCACTTAGGAAAATTCTTTGGTAATATCTACCAAAGCCAAGCACATGCATGTATAATTTATGAGCCAAGAATTCCACTCCTAAGTACACATCTAACATAGATACACACATATGTTCATCCGAAGACATCTGAAAGAATGTTTAGTAGCATTACACGTAATAGCAAAAAATTGGAAGCAATTCAATGCCGTTCAATAGTAAAATGGGTAAATAATGGTATATTTCTACATTAAAAGCCGCACTATGAAATTATACAGTAAAAAGAACTGAAGAATCATTGCATAGATGAATCTTGCTAATAATACTATGCTGAGAACAAGAAGCCAGACCCTACAGAGTACATTTTGTGTGATTTGATCTATGTGAAGTTTAAAATCAAGCAAAACTAACCTATGGTGATAAAAAGAATGGAGGTAACCAGTAGGGGTATAGGGAATGAGAGGGGCATGCGGGGATATGTAATGTTCTAGCTCTTGACCTGGGTGCTGGTTACATGGATGTATTCACCGTGTTGAATTCATCAACCTGAACACTTATGATCTGTGTACTTTTTTGGTTTGTGTGTTTACCTCACTAAGAAGCATACTTAAAAAATAAACTTCTCCAACAAGCTCCTTTATCTGAATATATACTTTGGCGTTGGCACTCCACAGCCTCATACACTCTTCCCTCCAACAGCATCACTAAGCTGGACTTCACCCATAAAGCCACTCTTCGGTACGAATATAATGGATTTCTGCATTTATATGGCGCCTTTCCTCTGCAGAGATCAAAGGGCCTCTGCATAATAAAAGATAGCATATCAAATGCAGCATATCAAACACAGTTAGGTCTGAGAGAATAAAGGGGAAATACTGAACTCAGGGACACATAATCTAGGAACTTTGTAGACGTAAAAGAAGTCATAAAAACTGTATGTAAAAACAATCATAAACATCAACTCTTAAGAATTCAGTTGTGTGAAATAAAAGGCCTGCTGCTCTTGAGGTTGCTTTTTGACTCTTGATATGGGAAGGACAGAGCAGCCTAGGCATTCAATTTAGGACTTAGACTCGTAGGCACCACATTGCAAGATTTCTCTGGAGTCAACTTGGCACCTCACTGCAGTAAAACAGAACACCTAAATAAACTCTCTGTGCTGCTGTTCAAAGAGCTTTCACATGTACTTTAAGACATAAAGCCACTAGCCCTGACAACTAATTAAATGGGCCTTTTTCATGTTTGTGAAATAAATATTCTATTGATATATCTCTCTGAGGCATATAGAATTATATACACTGCTACTGTGTTTTACAATAACATTCACCAAATGTGTTTTCCTCAAACTTCAATTCTTAAAATCACCAAGGGAAAATGTTCACAATGAGGAATTTTTCACTGACCTGAGGCCGCTTTCAAAAACTGTATGGGGTGACATTCTGCCTTGGCCAGTGACCTCAGGAGATATTTCTATTAGACTAACAAAGGACATCTTTAGCTTTGTGAATTGTGAAACAGCAGCTCAGACTTCTCTCTGTAATCTCTCCACATGCACAGAGAGGAAAAGAAAATAGGTGGCCTTGGATAATTTAAGTAGTCCCTGTTCCGCACATGGATAACTTCAATACACAGCGTCAGATAAATGAAAGCAGTGTTTTAACTTCATGTATATATCCCTTGAGAGGGATGAAAATAGTCAAAGATAATGGAGAGGAGAAGGAGGAAATTGGCCATAGCTGTCAAACACTCTAAATGGATAATCTCACTAAATTATTACAACAATCCTATTAAGTTGGAAGTTTATTATCTCCATTCTACAGATACAAAAATGAGGATAAAAAAAACAAAAAAAAGGTTAAGGAACTTGCCCAAGGTCACACTACACAATAAGTGATGAAACCAAGACTTAAACCCAGGCAATGTGATTCCAAAGCTTGTGCTCTTTAGTACTAGAGTTTATGGAACTAGGCAAAAGCGATACTGAGGCATTCCAAGGTAAGATTTTGTGTTGAAAGAGGGCCCTGTCGTCTGTGGCGGCTCATGTTTTTTAGGGACTGCTCTGGCAGAAGTTGCTCCTATAACCGGTGATAAGCTCCAAAGAGAGGAAGACCTGTTTCCCTAAGTAGAAATGGATCACAAGTCCCATGTTCCTACAGGGACTGTTAAGATTCCAGGCACCTCTTGGAATCGTGCTTTGACACAACTCACATAAGTTTAAAATACTACAACCACCCCCACCATCGTTAGAGTTTGCACTTTTTGCCAATTTCTGACTTGTCCTGTGTTCAGGCTTCTAGCCTAACGGCATTTACAAAGGACTCCTGGAAGGTAAATTCACGTTCCTTGGAAGCCCTATGGAATAATTCAGATTTCCTCTATAGGCAGTAGCAATGATTCATTCATAACAAGAGTGTTGCTAACTTATTCAATAGGAGATCAGTCTTTGGGGAAAAAACAACAGCTAGGAGATTTTCATCTGAACAGGAGGTCACTTTAAAATTCAATTTAGTGACACTCTTGTGGGTTTTCCCTGGCACCTAGAATATATGGACTAATAATTGGGAACAGCTGCTTGTCTTGACTAGAACCACTCTATTTAAATAGCTCCAAGATTACACCCTTGGCCTCTGCTTCTTTCTATACTTTGGAAATAAACTACTGTGGATGCCCAAATGTATTCAGACAACGGAAGAAATGATTTATGGAGACTGACCACATCCAGAGCTGCAAGCCTCATTCATTTCCCTGGTTTAACCATCACCACCCATGCAAAGGAGAGGGAGCAAAATGACAAGGTCACACGGTTACTTATTCCCAGGAGTCACCCTGAATAAAAGTTATCCTCAGATTGAAGCACTTTTTCATAACCTTCACTCTTAGACACAGTTGCTGCATTTGACTCTACCAAAACCCTAACTTAATTATAAAGTTTATTCAACCTGACATTCCCAGAGCATTTATTTCTGGTGTGCCCCCCCAAATGAAGTACTAAATAGGTAACGAAATTCCTGTAGAATATGAGATTTACATATTTTAACTGGACATTTTAAAGGACACTTCAGCTTTCTTCCTATTTGGGTAGTTTTGGTCAGTTTTATTTTTCTTCTGAATCATTTATTCCATAAAGATTTATTACAAGCTTATTCTGGGCCAAATGCTCATCCCTCAGAATGGCCTGAGCTTAAATTTATTCATGCCAAACACACTTGTAACCTTCCTTTTCCAATGTAAACATCCAACAACAGAAAAGTAATCAAATATAGCATGACATATCCACTTGGCAAAATATGATGGGCCTATTCACAAACAAGATAGCATCTACAGGATTATGAAAGAAATTGGGGAAATTAAAATAATATTGTTAAGTTAAAAAGAAGCAAAATTGAAGAGACCTGTGATGACAACTATGTAAAATTACTCACAGACAAAAGATGGAGAGGGAAAGATCCGAAGGAAATAAATATTGTATATTCTGAATCTCTCCATAAATATTCCTGACCATACAGAGTAACAAAATGAGCAAGTCAAACCATTTAGAACTCATGCTTACAGCACATCTATGAGACAGAGAATACTACAAACTTCAAATTATGCCAGAATAGGTAAATAAATGACCAAATTCAGAAAAGCCAGTTCAGAAAAGAGGAAAGGAAAGCAGACCTAGGTGTAGAAAAACAGATACGATAACTCCCAAAAAGAGAATGTCTCCCTCTAAATGGGAATGAGACGTGGTAGGCATGAGACATGGTAGATTACAGCATTATTATTTGACAAATCAAAACGAAGGAGCTTGAAAGTCTTCAAGAACAGAGGTGGAAATCTTGGGAAAGCACCACGTCTGGAGGAGAAGTGGTAACTTGGAAAGAGTAGCCTTCAGATATTTGGTGATGAAGAAAAATAATCAAGAACTGGAAATTACAAGTACTTCAAAAACAAGAGGATCACAAAATCAGAAGATATACCACCCCCCCGCAAAAGGGGGCAGTTTTTTTAAGAAACTGTACTTCACAAACAAAAGAGGAAGCTCTTGAATTAAGAAATCTCATATACCACCCAAACCTTCACCTCCTCACCTCCTTACTTCCATGCTTCTATGTACGTGTGACAGTTATTCTGGTTCAGGAAAATAAAACATCTCAAAATGAAGAGTAAACAGCATAATATCCATACAAAGTGACTGTAAGAAGAAAACATAAAAATCAAAACTTTTTAGCTCATGACTATTCTCCCTCCCCAAACAATAACAAAGCAGAAGATGTCAATACCCCAACCTGAATTAAATATCCTTAAACAAGCATTTGAAGGCTGATTCAGAAATTTTTAAACTCAAAATATAAGTGGACAAAAATCTAATAAGACTGACTCAGAATGGTCAACTTCAAGACATATTCTAGTTAGACTTCTAAAGAAAAAGAAAAAGAAAAAAAAAATCCTCTGGGCCTCCAAGCAAAATGACCAAATCACTCACAAAGGAAAGAAAATCAGTTTGGCATCAAATTTCTCAATAGCAATAGTACAAAACAAGACAATAGTAGATCAGCAACTTCAAGAGATTTGAGAAAAGAAGGAAAAAACCAAGGTCAAGCGTACAAAACATGAGGATATAAAAGACATAAACAAAACAGTAATGTATATTTAATGTATATTTCTTAATCTCTCCACTTTGATAATATACATGGAACATTCACAAAAATTGGTGATATGTTAGTTCACAAAGAGAGCTTCAATAAATTCCACAAAGTACAAATAACAAAAACATACATTGCAATGCAGTAAAAATATAAATTAATAACAAATTTGTTAAAACAAAATGGACTTTCATTGGGAAATTTAAAACCTTTTATTTTTTTAATTGAGATATATTTGACATACAACATAGTGTAAGTTTAAGGTATACAGCATATTCATTCGATACATTTATATAGCAGTATGTTTGCCATTGTAGCATTAGCCAGCACCACTATCACATCACATAAGTATCATTTCTTCTAGTGTTGGGAATAATTAAGATTTAGTCTCTTAAAGGCACATACCATATGATATCACTTACATGTGGAATCTAAAATACAACACAAATGAACATATCTACGAAAGAGAAACGAGTCACAGACATAGAGAACAGACTTGTGGTTGCCAAGGGGCAGAGGGAGGGGAAGGGAAGTATTGGGAGTTTGGGATTAGCAGATGCAAACTATTACATATAGGATGGATAAACAAGGTCCTACTGTATAGACAGGGAACTATATTCAATATCTTGTGATAAATCATAATGTAAGAGAATCTGAGAAAGAATATATATATGTATAATTGAGTCACTTTGTTGTACAGCAGGAAGTAACACAATGTAAATCAACTATACTTCAATAAAAGTAAAAAAAAAATTTAGTCTCTTAAAAAGTTCAATGTTTATGATACTGTTTTGCTGCCTATAATTACTGTACTGTGTATTAGGTCTCCAGGTCTTATTTATTTACTAGTTGCAAGTATGTACCCTTAAACAACATCTTTCCCCACCTAGCCCATGGTAACCACCATTCTACTCTCTGCTTTTATGATTACAGTTTCTTTAGATTCTACATATATGACATATCACACAGTATTTGTCTTTTTCTGTCTGACTTATCTCACCATAATGTCCTGAAGGTCCATCACGTTGTTACAAATGGCAGAGTTTCCTTTTTATCATGGCTGAATAGTACTCCTTTGTGTATATATACCACATCTTCTTTATCCTTCTTTCTACCTGCTGATGGACATTTAGGTTGTTTCCATAGCTTGACTATTGTGAATAATGCTGCAATGAATATGGGAATGCATATGTCTCTTCCATAACCTGTTTTCATTTTCTTTGGCTATATATTCAGAAGTGGGATTGCTGGATTGTATGGTAGTACTACTTTTTTGAGTAGCCTCTATACTATGCTTCATAGTGGCTGAACTAGCTTACAATCCCACCAACAGTGCACAGAGGGGTTCTCCTTTCTCTACATCTTCACCAACACTTGTTATCGCTTGTCTTTTTTTTAAAAACATCTTTATTGGAGTATAATTGCTTTACAATGGCATGTTAGTTTCTGATGATAGCCTTTGTTACACGTGTGAGGTGATATTTCACCATGGTTATGATTTGCATTTCTCTGATGATTATTGATATTGAGCACCTTTTCATGTACCTGTCGGCCATTTGATGTCTACTTTGGAAAAATATCTAAAAATGTTTCTCTGACCATTTTTTTAAATAGGATTGTTTGGTTTTTTGTTATCAGGTTATATGAGTTCTTTATAAATTTTTTTTATCTGATACATGGTTTGCAAAATTTCCTCCCATTCTGTAGGTTGCCTTTTCATTTTATTGATTGCTTCTTTTGCTGTGCAGAAGCTTTTAACTTTGATTTAACCCCACTTGTTGACATTTTTCTTTAGTTGTTTGTACTTTTTTTATCATATCAAAAAAAAAATCATTGCCACAACAAATGTCAAAGAGATCTTTCCCTGTTTCATCCACAGTCAGGACATATGTTTAAGTCTTTAATCCATTTTGAGTTAATTTTTGAGGGTGGTGTAAGATAGAGATCCAAGTTCATTTTTCTGCATGTGCTTATCTAGTTTTCCCTACACCATCTGTTGAAGAGATTATTCTTTCCCCACTGGATGTTTGTGGCTACTTTATCAAATATAGTAGACTGTATAGAGGAGGTTTAATTCTGAGCTCCCTACTATGTTCTATATGTCTATTTTTATGCCAGTACCATACTGTTTTAATTACTGTAGCTTTATAGTATGGTATGAAATCAGAAGTGTGATTGTCTCCAATTGTTTCTTCTTTCTCATTATTGCTTTGGTTATTCAGGGTCCTTTGTGGTTCCACACAAATTTTAGAATGTTTTTTCTATTTCTGTGAAAAATGTCATTGGAATTTTGATAAAGATTGCATTGAATCTATAGATAGCTTTGAGTAGCATGGACATTTTAACAATATTAACACTTCTAATCCATTAACACAGTGTCCTTCCATTTGTTTGTGTCTCCTTCAATTTCTTTCAGCAAAGTCTTATAGTCTTCATTGTACAGACCTTTCACTTCCTTAGTTAAACTTATTCCTAGGTATTTTATTGTTTTGGATGCTATTGTGAATGGGATCATCTTCTTCAGATGTTTCATTATTAGTGTATAGAAAAACTGACTTCTGTGTATTGACTTTATATCCTGCAACTTTACTAAATTTATTGATTAGATCCAACATTTTTTTACTTGAGTCCTTGGGATTTTCAATATATGAGATCATATCATCAGCAAATAGCAATAATTTTACTTAATCATTTCTGATTTAGATGCCTTTTATTTCTTTGCCTTACCTAATTGCTCGACTAGAACTATGTTGAATAAGAGCAGAGAGAATGCACACCCTTGTCTTGTTCCTGACCTTAGCGGAAAAGCTTTCAATCTGAGTATAATGTTAGCTGTGTGTTTGTCATATGTGGCCTTTTTATGTTGTAGTATGCTTTTTCTATACCCAGTCTATTAAGGATTTCTATCATGAAGTGATGTTGTATTTTATCAAATGCTTTTTCTGCATCTGTTGAAATGATCATATGACTTTTATCTTTCATTCTATTAATATGGTGTATCGCATTTATTGATTTGCGTGTATTGAATCATCCTTGCATTCCAGGGATAAATCCGACTTGGTCATGGTGTACAATCCTTTTAATGAGCTCTTGAATTTTGTTTGCTAATATTTTATTGAGAATTTTTGCATCTATGTTCATCAGGGATATTGATCTATATTTTTCTTGTAGTGTCCTTATCTGGCTTTGGTATCAGGATAATTATGGCCTCACTGAATGAGTTTGGAAGTGTTCTCTCCTTTTCAATTTTTTGGAAATGGTTAAGAAGGATTGGCATTAATTATTCTTTAAATGTTTGGTAGAACTAGCCCATGAGACCATGTGATCATGGGGTTTTCATGTTGGGAGACTTTACTGATTCAACCTCTTTATTGGTTTGTTCCACCTTGCTATTTCTTCCTGGTTTAGTCTTGGTAGGTTGTATGATTCTGTAAATTATCTTTTTCTTTTAGGTTATCTAATTTGTTGATGTATAACTGTTCACAATAGTTTCTTATGATCCTATGTATATCTGTAGTGTCAGTTATTATTTCTCCTCTTTAATATCTGATTTTATTTATTTGAGTCTTTTTTGCCCCTTAGTCTCACTAGAGTTTAGTCAATTTTGTTTATTGTTTCAAAAAACTAGCTCTTAGTGTCATTCTTGTTTTCTTTCTTTCTTTTTTTTTTTTTTCTGGTCACCATCTCATTTATTTCCACTCTGATCTTTATTATTTCCACGCTTTTACTAATTTGAGCTGAATTTTCCCTTCTTTTTCTAGTTCCTTGAGGTGCAAAATTAGTTTATTTGTAATCTTTCTTATTTCTCAATATATGCATCTATCACTATAAACTCCCCTCTCAGAACTGCTTTTGCACTGTCCCATAGATTCTATTTATTTGTGTCTCTATTTTCATTTGTTTTGAGATATTCTTTGATTTTATTTTGATTACTTTGACCCATTGGTTGTTCAGGAGTGTAGTTTCCACATATTTGTAGATCTCCCAGGTTTCCTCATGTTGTTGATTTCTAGTTTCATGCTACTGTGGTTGGAAAAGATATTTGGATGATTTTAATCTTCTTAGATTTGTTAAGACTTGTACCGTCTCCTATCATATAATCTACCATTGAGAACGTTCCATGTGAACTTGAGAGAATGTGTATTCCACTGTTGTTCAATGAAATGTTCTAGAGATATCTCTTAGGTCCATTTGATCTAATGTATGGTTCAAGTCCATCATTTCTATGTCGATTTTCTGTCTGGATGAACTATCCATTGTTGACAGTAGGGTATTGAAGCCCCCTACAAATATTGTATTGTTGTCTATTTCACCCTTCATATCTGTTAGTATTTGCTTAATATTCTTAGGTGCTCTAATGTTGGGTGAGTATTTATTTATGATTGTTACACCTTCTTGACTAATTGATCCCTTCATCATTATATAATGACTTTCCTTTTCTCTTATTATCATTTTTGGCTCAAAGCCTATTTTGTCTGACATAAGTATAGCTACCCCCAGTTTCTTTTGGTTTCCATTTGCATGAATATCTTTTTCCATCCCTCACTTGAGTCTATATGAGTCCTTAAATCTGAAATAGGATATCTGTTATGTAATTGACCATATTACTAGATATAAGGAGAAACTTTTATAAACTGTTTTTACATGTAGAAAAGGTATTTGAAAAAAATCAAACCCATTCCTGATGAAAATACCCTATTTAATAAGAATTGAAGGATGCTTTTTTAAAAATTTTCTAATATTTACTTATTTTTTATTTTTTTAATCTTTTAATTTTTTTAATGTCTTTATTGGAGTATAAATGCTTTACAATTGTGGGTTAGTTTCTGCTGTATAACAAAGTGAATCAGCTATACTAAACATATATCCCCATATCTCCTCTCTCTTGGGCTTCCCTCCCACCCTCCCTATTCCACCCATCTAGGTGAAAACAAAGCACTTAGCTGATCTCCCTGTTCTATGCAGCTGCTCCCACTAGCTATCTATTTTTCATTTGGTAATGTATATATGTCTATGCCACTCTCTCATTTCATCCCAGCTTACCTTTCCCCCTCCCAATGTCCTCAAGTCCATTCTCTATGTCTGCGTCTTTATTCCTGTCCTGCCCCTAGGTTCTTCAGAACCATATATATAAATATATTTTTTTAGATTCCATATATATGTGTTAGAATACAGTATTTGTTTTTCTCTTTCTGACTTATTTCTCTCTGTATGACAGTCTCTAGGTCCATCCACCTCACTACAAATAACTCAATATCGTTTCTTTTTATGGCTGAGTAATACTCCATTGTATACATGTGCCACATTTCTTTATCCATTCATCTGTCAATGGATACTTAGGTTGCTTCAATGTCCTGGCATTTGTAAATAGAGCTGCAATGAACATTGTCGTACATGACTCTTTTTGAATTATGGTGTTCTCAGGGTATATGCCCAGTAGTGGGATGGCTGGGTCATATGGTAGTTCTATTTTTAATTTTTTAACGAACCTCCATACTGTTCTCCCTAGTGGCTGTATTAATTTACATTCCCACCAACAGTGCAAGAGGGGTCCCTTTTCTCCACACCCTCTCCAGCATTAATTGTAGATTTTTTTGATGATGGCCATTCTGACTGGTATGAGGTGATACCTCATTGTAGTTTTGATTTGCATTTCTCTAATGATTAGTGATGCTGAGCATCCTTTCGTGTGTTTGTTGGCAATCTGTATATCTTCTTTAGAGAAATGTCTATTTAGGTCTTCTGCCCATTTTTGGACTGGGTTGTTTGGTTTTTTGGTATTCAGCTGCATGAACTGTTTATATGTTTTGGAGATTAATCGTTGCTCAGTTACTTCATTTGCAAATATTTTCTCCCATTCTGAGGGTTGTCTTTTCATCTTGTTTATGGTTTCCTTTGCTGTGCAAAAGCTTTTAAGTTCCATTAGGTCCCATTTGTTTATTTTTGTTTTTATTTCCATTTCTCTAGGAGGTGGGTCAAAAAGGATCTTGCTGGGATTTATGTCATAGAGTGTTCTGCCTATGTTTTCCTCTAAGAGTTTTATAGTGTCTGGTCTTACATTTAGGTCTTTAAACCACTTTGAGTTTATTTTTGTGTATGGTGTTAGGGAGTGTTCTAATTTCATTCTTTTATATGTAGCTGTCCAGTTTTCCCAGCACCACTTATTGAAGAGGCTGTCTTTTCTCCATTGGATATTCTTGCCTCCTTTATCAAAAATAAGGTGACCATATGTGCGTGGGTTTATCTCTGGGCTTTATATCCTGTTCCATTGATCTATATTTCTGTTTCTGTGCCAGTACCATATTGTCTTGATTACTATAGCTTTGTAGTATAGTCTGAAGTCAGGGAGCCTGATTCCTCCAGCTCCGTTTCTCTTTCTCAAGACTGTCTTGGCTATTCAGGGTCTTCTGTGTTTCCATACAAACTGTGAAATATTTTGTTCCAGTCCTGTGAAAATGCCATTGGTATTTTGGTAGGGATTGCATTGAATCTGTAGAATGCTTTGGGTAGTATGGTCATTTTCACAACGTTGATTCTTCCAATCCAAGAACATGGTATATCCCTCTATCTATTTCTATCATCTTTAATTTCTTTCATCACTGTCTTACAGTTTTCTGCATACAGGTCTTTTGTCTCCTTAGGTAGGTTTATTCCTAGGTATTTTATTCTTTTTCTTGCAATCATAAAAGGGAGTGTTTCCTTAATTTCTCTTTCAGATTTTTCATCATTAGTGTATAGGAATGCAATATATTTCTGTGCATTAATTTTGTATCCTGCTGCTTTACCAGACTCATTGATTAGCTCTAGTAGTTTTCTGGTAGCATCTTTAGGATTCTCTATGTATAGTATCATGTCATCTGCAACAGTGACAGATTTACTTCCTCTTTTCCGATTTGGATTCCTTTTATTTCTTTTACTTCTCTGATTGCTGTGGCTAAAACTTCCAAAACTATGTAGAATAATAGTGGTGAGAGTGGGCAGCCTTGTCTTGTTCCTGATCTTAGAAGAAATGGTTTCAGTTTTTCACCATTGAGAATGATGTAGGGTGTGGGTTTGTCATATATGGCCTTTATTATGTTGCGGTAAGTCCCCTCTATGCCTACTTTTTGGAGGGTTTTTATCATAAATGGGTGTTGAATTTTGTCGAAAGCTTTTTCTGCATCTATTGAGATGATCATATGGTTTTTCTCCTTCAATTTGTTCATATGGTTTATCACGTTGATTGATTCGTGTGTATTGAAGAATCCTTGCATTCCTGGGATAAACACCACTTGATCATGGTGTATGATCCTTTTAATGTGCTGTTGGATTCTGTTTGCGAGTATTTTGTTGAGGATATTTGCATCTATATTCATTAGTGATATTGGCCTGTAGTTTTCTTTTTTTGTGACATCTTTGTCTGGTTTTCATATCACGGTGATGGTGGCCTCGTAGAATGAGTTTGGGAATGTTCCCCCTCTGCTATATTTTGGAAGAGTTTGAGAATGTTTGATAAATGTTTGATAGAATTTGCCTGTGAAGCCATCTGGTCCCTGGCTTTTGTTTTTTGGAAGATTTTTATCACAGTCTCAATTTCAGTGCTTGTAATTGGTCTGTTTATATCTTCTATTTCTTCTTGGTTCAGTCTCGGAAGTTTGTGCTTTTTTGTGCTTTTCTAAGAATTTGTCCATTTCTTCCAGGTTGTCCATTTTATTGGCATATAGTTGCTTGTCGTAATCTCTCATGATCCTTTGTATTTCTGCAGTGTTAGTTGTTACTTCTCCTTTTTCATTTCTAATCATGTTGATTTAAGTTTTCTCCCTTTTTTCTTGATGAGTCTGGCTAATAGTTTATCAATTTTGTCTACCTTCTCAAAAAACCAGCTTTTAGTTTTATTGATCTTTGCTATCATTTCCTTCATTTCTTTTTCATTTATTTCTGATCTGATCTTTATGATTTCTTTCCTTCTGCTAATTTTGGGGTTTTTTTGTTCTTCTTTCTCTAATTGCTTTAGGTGTAAGGTTAGGTTGTTTATTTGAGATGTTTCTTGTTTCTTATGGTAGGATTGTATTGCTATAAACTTCCCTCTTAGAACTGCTTTTGCTGCATCCGATAGGTTTTGGGTCGTCGTGTTTTCATTGTCATTTGTTTCTAGGTATTTTTTGATTTCCTCTTTGATTTCTTCAGTGATCTCTTGGTTATTAAGTAGTATATTGTTTAGCCTCCATGTGTTTGTATTTTTTACAGATATTTTCCTGTAATTGATCTCTAGTCTCATAACGTTGTTGTTGGAAAAGATACTTGATACAATTTCAATTTTCTTAAATTTACCAAAGCTTGATGTGTGACCCAAGATATGATCTATCCTGGAGAATGTTCCATGAGCACTTGAGAAGAATGTGTATTCTGTTGTTATTGATTGGAATGTCCTATAAATATCTATTAAGTCCATCTTGTTTAATGTATCATTTAAAGGTTGTGTTTCCTTATTTATTTTCATTTTGGATGATCTGTCCATTGGTGAAAGTGGGGTGTTAAAGTTCCCTAGTATTACTCTGTTACTGTCGATTTCCCCTTTTATGGCTGTTAGCATTTTCCTTATGTACCGAGGTGCTCCTATGTTGGGTGCATAAATATTTACAATTGTTATATCTTCTTCTTGGATTGATCCCTTATCATTATGTAGTGTCCTTCTTCGTCTCTTGTAGTAGTCTTTATTTTAAAGTCTATTTTATCTGATATGAGTATTGCTACTCCAGCTTTCTTTTGATTTCCATTTGCATGGAATAACTTTTTCCATCCTCTCACTTTCAGTCTGTATGTGTCCCTAGGTCTGAAGTGGGTCTCTTGTAGACAGCATATATATGGGTCTTGTTTTTGTATCCATTCAGCCAATCTATGTCTTCTGGTTGGAGCGTTTAATCCATTTACATTTAAGGTAGTTATCGATATGTATGTTCCTATTACCATTTTCTTAATTGTTTCGGGTTTGTTATTGTAGGTCTTTTCCTTCTCTTGTGTTTCCTGCCTACAGAAGTTCCTTTAGCATTTGTTGTATAGCTGGTTTGGTGGTGCTGAATTCTCTTAGCTTTTGCTTGTCTGTAAAGGTTTTAATTTCTCCATTGAATCTGAATGAGATTCTTACTGGGTAGAGTAATCTTGGTTGTAGCTTTTTCCCTTTCATCACTTTAAATATGTCCTGCCACTCCCTTCTGGCTTGCAGAGTTTCTGCTGAAATATCAGCTGTTAACCTTATGGGGATTCCCTTGTATGTTATTTGTTGCTTTTCCCTTGCTGTTTTTAATATTTTTTCTTTGTATTTAATTTTTGATAGTTTGATTAATATGCGTCTTGGCGTGTTTTTCCTTGGATTTATCCTTTATGGGACTCTCTGCACTTCCTGGACTTGATTGACTATTTCCTTGCCCATATTAGGGAAGTTTCCAACCATAATCTCTTCAAATATTTTCTCAGTCTCTCTTTTTTTCTCTTCTTCTTCTGGGACCCCTATCATTCGAATGTTGGTGCATTTAATGTTGTCCCAGAGGTGTCTGAGATTATCCTCAATTCTTTTCATTCTTTTTTCTTTATTCTGCTCTGTTGTAGTTATTTCCACTATTTTATATTCCAGGTCACTTATCCATTCTTCTGCCTCAGTTATTCTGCTATTGATTCCTTCTAGAAAATTTTTAATTTCATTTATTGTGTTGTTCAGCATTGTTTTTTTGCTCTTTAGTTCTTCTAGGTCCTTGTTATACATTTCTTGTATTTTCTCCATTGTATTTCCAAGATTTTGGATCATCTTTACTATCATTAGTCTGAATTCTTTTTCAGGTAGACTGCCTATTTCCTCTTCATTTGTTTGGTCTGGTGGGTTTTTGCCTTGCTCCTTCATCTGCTGTGTATTTCTCTGTCTTCTCATTTTGCTTAACCTACTGTGTTTGGGGTCTGTTTTCACAGCCTGCAGGTTCATAGTTCCCATTGTTTTTGGTGTCTTCCCCCAGTGGGTAAGGTTGGTTCAGTGGCCTGTGTAGGCTTCCTGGTGGAAGGGACTGGTGCCTGTGTTCTAGTGGATGAGCCTGGATCTTGTCTTTCTGGTGAGCAGGACCACATCCAGTGGTGTGTTTTGGGGTGTTTGTGAACTTATTATGATTTTAGGCAGTCTCTCTGCTAATGGGTGGGGTTGTGTTCCTATCTTGCTAGTTGTTTGGCATAGGGTGTCCAGCACTCTAGCTTGCTGGTCATTGAGTAGAGCTGGGTCTAATGGGAAACATCAGAGGCATACCCACCAATGTGAAGAACAACTATCACCATATTGGAGGTATTCATTGATGCAATTAGACAAGAGAAAACGATTAGACAAGGGAAAAACAATGGGAAGTCAAGAATTAGAAAAGATTCAAAACTCTATTTTCAGATAATAGAAATAATATACCTGGAATAATATACCTGGATAACAGATAATATACCTGGAAAACTCAAAAGAATCAATGACTAACTTAACCATTAGAGATTCAATAAAATAACAGGTCATAAAATTAATATATAAACATTGATAGTATACATACACACACACACACACACACACAAAGACAAAAGAAACACCTCATGTACAATAGCAACAACAAAAAATAATATACTTAGGAATAAACTTAGGAATATACTTTATATACTTTATAGGAATATTCCTAATATACTTAGGAATAAACTTTTTTAAAATGTGCAAAAGCTATTGAGAAAAACTTTAAAACACTCTTAAAATACACAAAATTATTCTTGAATAAGTGGGAAAACATCTCATGCCAGAAAGAAGTGCTCAAAGACTGCGGGGACATCTAAAGGACTCATGGACTCACTGAAGGGACTATCACTGGCCAAATTTGGGGGCATCAAAACAACTAATAATGATAATTGTAAAACACTCAGTAAAGCAATCAAAGAGTCCATGTGAAATTAAGAAGGGGGGAGGAGCGAGAAGGGAATGGAAAAATTCTTTACAAAAGAATGCTAGCTAATCAATGTAGGAGTAATAGAATTTTTTAAATCACCATTTTTCATCCATTAATGTAACAATTAATTCAAGCAAATATTATCGATGGATGATAAAATCATTGAGGAAAAGTTTGGGGGTGGGCGTGGGGAACAGAAGATCCATGCAGTGTCAAAATATTACCCTAAATAATATTTATTAATTGTGAAGGGAAAGAATATTTTCATGACAAAGGAATCTGGCAGACACTTTCTTAACCAAATTATCCAATTTAGCATCATCAATAATGTGATCAACTGACATTTGACTCCTGACTGATATGGTGAAGAGGAAGTCACTTCACTCATATGATATTTTTGCCAAAAATGTTTAATCTGAATTGAATCATTAGGAAACAATCAGACAAATTCAAATTGAGGGCCATTTCATAAAACAACCAACCTGGACACTTGGAAAAATGCCAATATCTTTTTTTTTTTTTTAAAGGAGCAGAAAGACTATTCCAGATTAAAGGAGATTGAAAGATGTAAAACAATTAAAATACAGCACATGATTTTTGATCCTGTCATGGATAAAAGAAACCTATAAAATTATTGGAATGATTGGAAAAATTTGGATATATTTATATATTAGATCAAATTACTCTATCAATATTTAATTTTATGAGTGTGCTAATGGTATTGGGGTTATACAGAAGAATATCTTTATTTTTAGGTGATATCTGATAAAGTATTCAGGGGTGAACATGGTGCTTACAACTTTAGAATAGTCCACAGAAATAAGAAAACAGTGGCAAAATGTTAACAATGAGTGAATCTGGGTAAAGGAAATAAGAGTGTTCAATGTACTACTCTTTCACCTTTCCTGTAGATTTGAAATTTTTCAAAATTATAAAAAGATGTGGATAAAAGAAAAAACAGGCAAAACTATTCAATGGGATTAGAAGACAAGCCAGGCTAGCAATTTCCTGAGTGGGAGGGATGGAAGAGTGTCACTGAGAGGGCCCTTCCAGGGAAGATTTCTGGGGGAATGACAATGTTTTCTTTCTCTTTCTTGATCTGGACACTGGCCACACAAGGATGTTCACTTTTTGAAACTATTAGAGCTGTAAATGTACGATTTAATTTTTCTGTGAGTCACACTTTAATAAAACTTTTTTCCTTTATAGCAATTGTCATTAGGCTAAGAGATTTAATTACTTTAGTTATTTTCTTTTCTATATTTTTTCAAAATTTTAGTTAAATAATTAACTTGTATCATTCAAATGGTTATCGTTGGTGGAAATAATCAATAAACAATTTATAATAGCAATAGAAAAGAGTTTTGTTTGAACCAAACTGAGGGCAATAGCCCAGGAGACACAGTTTCAAGAAGCACTTGAGTCCTGGTCGGGCTCCAGCCCTGTCCCGACCCCTGGCCTGGCCCTCTCCAACCTTGCCCTGCTGAGTGGTCCGCCTGGCATGTGGTGGCCTCTGGAGCAGCCCAAGCCCATGAAGGTCACGCTCCCGGCCGCCAGCACTGACGAGATGGAGCCCCCGGCCCCCGAGGAGGAGCAGAGGATCAATGCAGTTCCAGAATCGATTCCAGCGGTGCCAGGAGGCAGCCAGGTATCATTTATTTAAGCCGTCTGGTGCCGGAATAGGTTCATAAACCACATATGCATATGGCACCTCATGTGCATTGGTTTATCTAGCTCATGGCAGCTGGAGGAACCATTTATGTATTTCTCTACCATGAAAAGTACAAGGTGGTTAAGCTCTTTTTCTATCTCACAATGGGTTTTTCTCCAGCCTTGGTGGAGACATCAATGAGTAACACCGAAGGACTTCACGAACTTGCCTGTGGGGGCTTAATTTATTTCCTGGGAGTTGTGTTCTTCAAGAACGATGGCATCATTCCATTTGCCCATGTCATCTGGCACCTGTTCATGGCCACGGCAGCTGCAGTGCATTACTATGCCACTTGGAAATATCTTTACCCAAGTCCTACAGACTTTATGCGACATTTATGACCAATCTTTACTAGGTCTCCAAACCAGTATTATTTCAATTATGGCACTTAGGAGTGGGGTAAGAGCTGAAAATTGCACAAAGGGAAAAAAAGAAGAAGAAGAAGACAACTCCACTGACTTTATATCTTCTGAATATAATTACTGTGAAAGTATAAAAGCTGTGTTCTGGAATTTTCCCCCTCACAGCAAATAAATAAGGTAGTGAATTAATTATTCATTTCATTCCACTATCGTGAAGTACTCTGGATAGACTTGGCCAACTGATGTTTACAAACCAGAATTTTGTATTTTAATTTTACAGATTTTACTACATGATTTTTCTAAATTATTAGGTCAGGCTGTAAAAGTCAGTGCAATAACAAAACTTCCTTTTTAAGAGAAAATGGTTTCTATCACTTTCCCATTAGCTGTGTAAAGAATCATGGACAGAACTTACACTACTTTTTACCATGTTTCATCTTGGCATAACATGGTTATTTTTTAAATAGAAACTTCAGTTTTTTGTAAATTTAAAAAAAATACTTCATTGAAGCACATCTCTGCAGTTCCTCATTCATGTGAATTTTTGCAGTAAGCTGTCAACATTCCAGAAATGAACAAACATTATACCTCTTCTGATAGTTTTATTAAACATGGAGAAATTGCCAATTTTTTAAAACTACAAGTTTTCCAAAACTCTTCTGCCAGGCTCTGACTCTGAATTCCATGCTGCTTTGGGCCATATACTTGACTTAGTTTGGTTTCCCAGCGATGGAAAAGTATTTTGATATCATTAACTTTTTCAAAAGATTCAACTTTTTCTCTATGCCTTTGCCATGTCTTCTTCAGGGTCTTTTTCAACAGTGGATGAGTATCTAGTCTGTACTAAGAGAGTATTGCTGGGTTGGCCATCCACTGAAAACTCCTGAAGAGCATTATGAATTACAGTGAATAGTGGTCATGCCTGTTTGGTGCCCAATGGTTAAGTCATTGTCACTTAGCTTTATATTATCAGTTTGATAGTCATTTTAAATTATGGAACTAGATGCATAAATTCACATTTCTACCTTTCCTTTGCATCTCCTGATACACTTTCCTCTTTTTCATAGAAAAGTGTTTAAAGCACTGTTTGACAGATAAACTCATGTATCTGTCATCCATGGGTTATATCCTGGCTCAGTGGAGTGGTACTTAATATATTGTTTTTGGCTTTCCTTCAGTGTCTTATATTAAGATTAACATATTAGTTGCTTTGTTGGTTAATATCCTGTTGGTATTTTAATAAATGAGATAACCTTAACTTTAGATCAGGTGCTGATATTGCCTGTTTTCTAGTGATGTGTTTGATCACTGGAATTGTTGGTTTGACAATACATTAAATTCAATTCATTGAAATTTTGTACTGATGTAGCTTTAAATGAGGGTTTATTTTGTGTGTGCATGTTTAGAACTCTCTGACTTTGGTAAATTATATGGGAATGAAGAACAGAAGAACGGCCTCTTGCTGATGAACTCTTAAATAGGCAAGGTATCCAGTGATAACACCAGCCAGACCACCCCTTCTGCATGATTCTGAACATCTAGATGCCTCTTGTTTTATTGTGTATATTTTATTTTAAATGTATTAACTTTTGTGGATTCACTTAAAGTCCGCTCAAAAGTACCACCGTCAAAACCACTAAAATGTATGTAAAAAATTGTGCTGTAGACTAAAATAAAATTGTTACTTGGATTTGGTAAAAAAAAAAAAAAAAAAGCACTTGAATTGTATTCCACTGGACTACAAAATGGGGGAGGCTTATATAGGCAGAAACCACAAAGTTACATTAGTTGTTTGTCAAGAATTAGGATTGGAGCTGGCAAGAAGTAAGGATTTGTTGGGGTTTGAAATGGTTGCATAGTTACCAGGGGAGACCTTGAGACCATTAAGGCTGCAGCTGACAGCAACTAGCAGATATTGTTTGGACAACAGCTGATGGTATTCTTGAGTTTGATACAGTTCAGAAAATTCAAGTGCGTAGTGATGCAGGAGCATGTCAGAAATCACATCCACAATGGTCACCGGCTCTATTTTGGATGCCTGAACCACAGTTACTCCATTTTTATTTTTAAATGCATCCTTTTCATTAATTGTTAAAGCAGATGTACAATGCATGTTTGACAGGTTGTTCTAGTTAGCATAAAGTTCAGTCCAAATCATGTATAAGACAGAATGACTTCCTCATACCTCAATATGTGAACATTTCTTCCATCATTATAAATAATTTTTTTTTAAGTTTAAATCTTCCTTTTCCTCTTTAGGGATGCAGGAGTATGAATAATTTAAGGTATAATATCCAGGTACTCTCATTCAGAAATGGGTTGACCTGCATACATTTTTTTTTAAAATTTTTATTGGAGTATAGTTGCTTTACAATGTTGTGTTAGTTTCTACTGTACAGCAAAGTGAATCAGCTATATGCATACATATATCCCCTCTTTTTTGGATTTCCTTCCCATTGAGGTCACCAAAGAGCACTGAGTAGAGTTCCCTGTGCTATTACAGGACCTACATACTTTTTAAATGGAAATTCACTACATTTATATGTATACCTTGTGTCTTAGTCCATTAGGGCTGCTATAACATAATACCATAGATTGGGTAGCTTATAAACAATAAACATTTGTTTTTCTTCTGGAGGCTGGAAGCCCAAGATCAAAGTGCTAGCAGATTCAGTGTCTGGTGAGAACCCAATTTCTGATTTATAGATGACATCATCTAGCTATAAGCTCACATGGTGGAAGGAGCAAGGGAGCTTTCTCAGGCCTCTTTTATAAGGGCATTAATCCCATTCATGAGGGCTCCAACCTCATGAATGGGTGGGGACACACATATGAATTTAGGGGGGACACACATATTCAATCTAGGGCACCTTGTAACAATAGGAGAAGTTTGCATTTTAAATATTCCCTTTGGAGATAAGTGACCATTATTTCATGGTGGTTAAACAATGGCTTCGTGAAAAATTATTTAGAACATCTGGCTGAAATGATTATTACATGTGAACATTTGCTTTTTCACAAGTTCTCTGTTATGTTTTCAGATTAGTAATAAGCCATACCCTGGAATCTACAAACAAAGAATAATTAGGTTAACACTGGCATCCAGACCTGCTATGCTCTGGTCTAAACTTGTGCAAAATTGATTACAATATTTATTTGTAACTAAATAAGAGTAGTAAAGATGTTCTTATCCTTATGTCCGTCCATTTCAGAACAGACCTTGTAATCCAAAATGCAGATTTTATTTGTGATCTATATTTTCATGTATCTGTAGGATAAAGGTGGAAAAGTGAATAAAAGTGGTGTTTCTTTCTAAGCAGGTACCTGTCTAGAGAAGAGTGTCAATTTTTTAACGGGAAGAAATGTCAGCTTTTTTTTAAGATTGTGACCTACACTCTGATTTAACTGATTTGATAGGGGAAAGAAAATGGTCCAAATGCTTCTAAAATAGACTGGAGAGCCAAAAGTGGGCAGTGTCCTTGTATCTCCGAAATGAGATGAATGAGACCTAAATAGGTCATTCTCAGTATCCTCTAGGGTTCCCTATATGTTCCTACTTCTCTGAACGCATTTTTGTAAATTATAAACTTACCTATTTTTCAAAACTTTATTAAATTAAAAGCATTTTAATCTTTGGAGAATGAAGCAAAAAATGATTAAGAGGATAATTCATTTCTTAATGGTTGTAATTTAAAACCTTGGCAGTCTCTCTTCATGTAAACATTCCTCTGCTCTGAGCTCAGAGGGTCTGGGGGTGAAGTAGAGGGACTCACACAGACTCCAAAGAGAAAGCAGGTCTTTTCTAATGGAGGCCACATCAACACAGCCCTTGCTAAACAAAGTCTAGAAGGATTCCATTTCAAGGCAGCACTAAACCTGGGAGCAGTCTTAGTCTATATTCTTCCATGCACATGAGCCCCAAACCATTTCAAACAAGTCACTGTTACCCATTGGCTTCCAATTCTCATAATGGTGGAGAAAAATGAGAGAACAGTGTTGAGGACATGGGAGGGGAAGCTTCCAAAATTCATCTGCTGAAGGATACCAGCTGGAACAATTACTGTCAGTCTTTGGCTCTGCCATCTGAAGGAGATGCAGCACATACACAAGCAAAGGCTTCATCTCTGGGGACACACTTACCTCCAAGAGACGGAGGCAAATTAGGCACCACTTCCCTGTTCCAGTAAAACATCATTTCCCTTAAAAGAACACAGTGCTGACCTTCCCGTAGGAATTGGTAGAAATGCTCAGCCAAACATCAGGAGGGAAAGGAAATCCTCTTGAAAAATGACTTTGTCCATTCCTTGCCACCGGTTAAGATTGAACCAAAGTCATCTCGGACTTAGCATTTACAGCCTAAAATTTAAAATATCCATAGAAGGAAATCGATTCTTTTTTGTCCATGAAGTTCTAAGAATGAGAGAAAGGTATTTTTCTCTTTCCATATAAACTGAGTTTTTGTCAGTTCTTGATCGAAATGGAGAAAGCTTCTTATAATATTCCAGGCAGGGCTTCCCTGGTGGCGCAGTGGTTGAGAATCTGCCTGCAATGCAGGGGACACGGGTTCGAGCCCTGGTCTGGGAAGATCCCACATGCCGTGGAGCAACTAGGCCCGTGAGCCACAACTACTGAGCCTGCGCGTCTGGAGCCTGTGCTCCGCAACAAGAGAGGCCGCGATAGTGAGAGGCCCCTGCTTGCCGCAACTAGAGAAAGCTCTAGCACAGAAACGAAGACCCAACATAGCAATCAATCAATCAATCAATAAAAAAAAAAAAAAAATTCCAGGCATTCATCCTTCATACATTGGAGCTATTAAGTCCCAACTCATATGAACCTTCTTCAGGTTGGATCATCTCATTCCTCTATCATTTCCTCACATGCATGGCATTTCATCATGAAAAGATGTATTCTTAAATGTAACAAGCACACGTGCATAATACATCCATAAATTGCAAGGTCCTTATTCACTTGCCATACAAAACTAATTCAAATAAACTTGTAACCTATTTAGGAGTCAGAATGGCAGTTACCCTTGGGGGTGGGTGACTTGGAAGAGAGTACAGAAGTGTTGATATTGTTTTGTTTCTTGATCTGGGAACAGGTTACATGAGAGTATTCTCTTTGATAGTTCATTGAGCCATGATGTTATGATTTTCTGCACTCCTCCATAAATGTGTTACTACAGTAACGAACTGTTAATAAAATGTTTGCAAAAACCCAGCAAACCAAATCATGTCCCCTACTGTCTAGTAGCTTACCAGCCACAGAGGCCTCCTGTATCAGACAGAACCCTTACCCTTGGCTATCTCTCAGGGTTGTGAAAAAGAATTAAGATAATGTTAGGAGAGAGCTTTGTAAAATGTGAGATAAGAT
Organism: Balaenoptera musculus; assembly: GCF_009873245.2. Lineage (NCBI taxonomy): Eukaryota > Metazoa > Chordata > Mammalia > Artiodactyla > Balaenopteridae > Balaenoptera > Balaenoptera musculus. The sequence continues at coordinate 44,556,064 of NC_045793.1, forward strand.
ATAAATGTGAAGTTGGTGCTGTTCTCATCGATGATGAGCTTCTCAAACAAAGGGCTATGTTCACAGTTTCACAGGAGCAGCCTATACCCATGTAACATATTTACTGTATATGTGGGCAAAAACAGAAGGAATACATGATCTACACATTGTTACACCACAGTTGGAACTCCTATTACCCAACCCTTCTCTAGCCCACAGTCCCAAGATAGATTATTTTGCAACTAATTACTTGCAGATGTGAAATCATTTCAAGTGTTATGAAAATAGCAGAACAGATCCTGGAATGGGCAGCACTGAGGATGCAGTGGACAACAGAACAAAATCATTGTTATTCTCAGCTTGAGGCCTTATTTTGTGGCTCTCAGTTCTGTCTCCTTCTGGTATTCTCCTAGGAAGGAAGTTGAAACTGTATCTATCTCATTAAAAACAAATCCAGATTGTGTTTTCTTGTTTAATTGTTCACATTCTCGATACCAGAAACTGAAAATACAACTTTAGCCTTTCCATTGTTTTCAAATAGCTTTTAGTGTCAGCCAATTGAAAAGACGACAAATTCTTCAAGAAAAGACAGAAGGGGCATTAACTTACTACAAGCTGGAAGGAAGTGTAAGGAAGAATAATGAAGCCATAAGTGGGAAGAGAGAAATTACGATCTGTAGGAGCTAGAGGCATGGGGTTTTGTCTTTCTTCATCTCTCTTACGGCAAAATATTTAGCCAATGTTAGTAACCACTAGAACGGAATGGCTTTATGCTTGCTTTAGGCGATCATTAAGAAAGAATAGAAATTTCAAGGGTGAAGGACAGAAATTGAAAAACACATTCGTCCCAAGTGGGAGAAGAACAATGGTAGAAGGAAAATGCTTGCTTGAGACACAGTGGGACCAAGCACTCCCTGCAGGATCAAATTGGTCTGACAACAAAAATCCAGGTAGAGGCCTAATTGGACGAGGGGAGGGGTTAAAGCTCAGTGAGGGGAGAAATCCATAGGTCATGAATCCCCTTAATTCATGTCTAAGTTGGCAGATGCACATCTTCAAGAAAATATTTAAAATCGCATTGCTGGCTGCTATAAATTTCTGAGCTCTTGCTACCTGAGAACATCTCTCTGCTGCTTTAATATATTCCAAACAACTTTGCTTCTAAATAAATTATTGGGTGTTCCAAAATAGAAAAGAGTAACGATTTACCTACAATGGAAGAAGTAACCGCAGATGCAAGAAGATAAAAAAGCAATAACTACAAAGTTCAGAGGGAAAAATTATTTTGACCTGGAATTCTATTGAAATATTATTCACTGAGAATTTGTCAATCAAGAACTCTTTCTGGGGGCTTCCCTGGTGGCGCAGTGGTTGAGAATCCGCCTGCCAATGCAGGGGACACGGGTTCGAGCCCTGGTCTGGGAAGATCCCACATGCCGCGGAGCGACTAGGCCCGTGAGCCACAATTGCTGAGCCTGCGCGTCTGGAGCCTGTGCTCCACAACAAGAGAGGCCAATAGTGAAAAGGCCCGCGCACCGCGATGAAGAGTGGCCCCCACTTGCCACAACTAGAGAAAGCCCTCACACAGAAACGAAGACCCAACACAGCCATAAATAAATAAATAAATAAAATTAAAAAAAAAAAAAAACTAATTTGTAAAAAAAAAAAAAAAAAGAACTCTTTCTGTGGGCTTCCCTCGTGGCACAGTGGTTGAGAATCTGCCTGCTAATGCAGGGGACACGGGTTCGAGCCCTGGTCTGGGAGGATCCCACATGCCGTAGAACAGCTGGGCCCGTGAGCCACAATTACTGAGCCTGCGCATCTGGAGCCTGTGCTCCGCAACAAGAGAGGCCGCGATGGTGAGAGGCCCACGCACCGCGATGAAGAGTGGCCCCCGCTTGCCACAACTAGAGAAAGCCCTCGCACAGAAATGAAGACCCAACACAGCCATAAATAAATAAATAAATAAAATTAAAAAAAAAAAAAAAAAGAACTCTTTCTGTTAGGATCATTAGAAGATATCTTCTAGAAAAATAAAACACAAATCCAAGACACAAACCGAGAAAAGAGGAAAATATGGGATATGAGGAAAAGCAATAAATAAATTAGAATAACTCACAAGGAAACCTAAAAATGTATTAATAAGACTTCAGGCAGTTGTCAGGAAATTATGCCTAAATAGAGGCCTAATGTTAAAAACACTTTTAATATTAGCATCAAAAATTTTTTCTTTCTCCTGGGTCATTCCCATCTGCAATAAAACTCTCTATTGTCAGTTCTTCCAAATCTAAAAAACAAAAAAACTTGCTTCAGAATAATCCAAATTGGTGAAAATTTATTGTTTTAGAATCAGAGTGACATTTACTGTTCTCCTCTTTTGTGTTTGCTTGAAGTTTTCCATAATAGAAAAATTATAAATTTCCTCCTGTTGAAAGAGACACAGACTGGGCAAAAAAAATTTTTTTATTCTATGTTGATGTTTAAAAGAGATTTAAAACATCAAAACAAAACAAAATTACTCAGAAGCATTAAAAATAAAGAGATGGATATAATACACCAGATAAATGTTTTCAAAAAAGAACTAGATGTGATATTAGTATTCCAAAAATATAACTCCAAATGAAAATATTAAACATGACAAAGGGAAAACGCATTGACAAAAAGTAGACACCTTTTAATGAATCTTTATGCACCTAAATAGTAATATATAAAGTAAAAATTGTTAGAAGAATAAGGAGATATTGACAAATCCAATGTCATATTGGAAAACTTTAGCCTAACCAACAGATCATGTAAGGCAATCATAAGTAAGAATGTATAGAATATTTACAAAAAATGATGCAGTGGTCCTCAAGGGGAACAACTCCATAAATTATAAAAAGTAACAATCATAGAGTGTTTACCCTCTGATCACAATGTAATAAAACTAGAAAGTAACTGTCAAAAGATAGCAAAAAACCCCACTTCACTTAGTAAATACTTTATTACTTCCTTTTAAATAATTTGAATACCTAAAATCTCAGACTACCTTCAGTGTGGCATATCAAAAGTTAGGAGAGGCAGCCAAATTGGTACTCAGAGAAAATTTTATCATCTTAACTACCTGTACTAGAAAATAAGGAATATTGAAAACAAAAGAACTAAACATTCAGCTAAAAGAAGGAAGAAAAAGAACCGAAAAACCTATAGAAAATAAATATGTAGGGACTTCCCTGGTGGCACAGTGGTTAAGAATCCGCCTGCCAATGCAGGGGACATGGGTTCGAGCCCTGGTCCGGGAAGATCCCACATGCTACGGAGCAACTAAGCCCGTGCACCACAACTACTGAGCCTACACTCTAGAGTCCGTGAGCCACAACTACTGAGCCCGCGTGCCACAACTACTGAAGCCCGTGTGCCTAGAGCCCGTGCTCCACAAGAGAAGCCACTGCAATGAGAAACCCACACACCACAACGAAGAGTAGTCCCTGCTCACTGCAACTAGAGAAAGCCCACCTGTAGCAACGAAGGCCCAATGCAGCCAAATGTAAATAAAATTAAAAATAATAATAATAAAAAATATGTAAATTTCATCTTATTCCAATTGTCTTTTCATCTCAGCCTGATCTCTCCTTTCAGTGTTGTTTTATTTGAAAGATTTTTTGATGTGGACCATTTTTAAAGTCTTTATTGAATCTGTTTCAATATTGCTTCTGTTTTTCTGTTTTCTGTTTTGGATTTTTGGCTGTGAGGTGTGTGGGATCCCAGCTCCCCGACCATGGAATGAACCCGCACCCCCTGCATTGGAAGGCAAAGTCTTAACCACTGGACTGCCAGGGAAGTCCCCAGTGTTGTTTTACTTCAGAGTCCATGTTTTGTTTTTGTTTTGTTTGTTTTTAAACGTATTGCTGGAGCCTTGTCATCTTTCTAAAAATTTCTTCCAGAATCTGTAGTAGATCTTTTTTTTTTTTTTTAGTCTTCAAGATATTGGCCCCTTTCCCTTATTCTACAGTTTTTTTCTCACCAGCCTACACTGGAGATTTTTTCAAAATGTTCTATCCTCTACAGGGAGAGTTATCTAAACTCAGTATTTGCCAACAGCCAGCAATGCACCAACCTCCAGTAGCTCTGCTGACTGCCCCCTTAAGTTCTGGTCAGATCTGCATGTAGGCTGAGGAATATCTCACTGCCCAATTCTGAATAACTAGTAGGTACTCATCAAGTATGGCTCTGCTGCGATGAGGTGGAATTTTTTACTCACTCCACTGCTGAGAATCTGAATTGGAGATGGGAAATACCTCACCCATGTGGTATCACTAGAATCCACTCCTGTGCCCAAGGCAGACATCACTAATAAATAATCATGGCCGACCCACTGAACCTCCATTCAACCTCAGACTCTTTCTGAATACAATTCTCCAAGTAGTCTTCATTATCTGTCAAGAATCTTCATATAAGATGAAACCTATTTTTCTACCCTGCTCCAAATCAATGAAGCATATGCAAACTCCTGTCCCTGGTATACACTCTACGTGAACACTGCCCCTGACCAGGGCTCTGGTATTGCTGTTGCCCTTGGCCTGGATTCTCTGTAGCTGACTTTCTTCCCCAGAGCCCCTCCCTATTAAAAAGTTTTCCCCTCCCCCAACCCAATAAATACAGAGCTCAGAAGTAAAGATAACATTTTGGGTTTCTTTAAAATAATCTTGCAGCCCTTTGGGATATCCACAGTGACCATAACTTGGGTCATAACCTAAAGTTGGGACCCAGTAATCAGTATTTAATTCCTGGCAGATTTCCAGTTTTCTGCATGTTGACTCAAACTCAGTCTGGAATGATCTAAAATTAAATTGCATTGTCTTTGCTCTTTCAAAAATAAAGTGACTTTATCATAGCTGCCCACTACTTTGAGCATTTTAGACAAAAAGTATATACAGACCAATAATCTTACAATGAATTTAATTTCCTACTTAATTACTCAGTGTCATTCGTTAGAGTGGATACTTCAAAGAAAAACACCTTATAGACTCTCCTGTGTTTGGATACTTAATAGTGATTTTAAGAAATTCACCTCAGGGAGGAACACATCGGAGTTGGTTAAAGCACACAGAATTTTTCCAGAGAGAAGTGACAGAAACGCAATGCAATCTGATTAAAATACAAGGGAGGTTATTGGAAAGTCACTGGGGATAGCTCACAGACAGGAAGAGCTGAAGCTACATGGACCAGGCTAGTTCTGGGGTCTTGGGGGACCAGAACCAGGGCCTGGTCCCAGCAGGCCTTGCTCCAGCACTCATTTTGGTTTGGCTCGGTCCTGGGCTCCCCTTTGGCATACAGGCTTTCTCCACAGAGCGACAAGGCCCTAGTGTTTCTAACTTCACAAATGGAAGACAGGAGGACCTTCCCCAGTGTCAAGCAACTTGGGGAAGAGCTCTGATTGGCTTAGCTTGACTTTGGAGCCCATACATCAACCATCACTTGGAGATACTGGCCGAGGGGTAAGGTGCTCTGAGAGTCCAGATGGGTCCTCTGCCCACCCCTAGGGTCCAGACACCGGGTCTGTGACCAGAGGGGGATGGAGTGGGAGTAAAGGCAAGCAGGGAATTGCAAAGCCACAGCCACCACAAGCCAGTACAACATCCCTCACATGTGTTGCAGCATCTAATTCTGAGCACAGGTTTTAATGGAGGGAGAGAGAAGGACGCTGGCTATCTGATGCCTTAGAAGAGTCACTAAAAGTGGGGAGGCAGCAACAATAAGGCCAAGGACCCCAAAGGAGAATGTCACTCACTATACACTTTTCCCCAGAGTCAGCTCTGCCCCCTAAACCCGTCAGTGGAGAAGAGCAGAGATTGCACACGCCTGTGCCTCTCTTTCTGATGTGACCAGTGAGGGCGGGAGGAGTCCACTGTGCCATGTCCAACCCGACACTCAGGACTGAACCTGTAGCTGTAGAACTTTTTCTTGGTCATCACTGAGACAAACCATGGAGCCAGATCATCCTCCTTTCACCTGACAGGTTTCCAATTCTGACCAGGACCTGCCTCAGCTTTTATTTACAACCTATCCTGTGAGCACACATACCATGAGCTAATGCATTATCATCAGTGTCTCTTAAATCGTGCCTTGTAGGGTTTCTTTGAGCTGTTTCCTACAAACATGCACTGAATCTGTTCTACTTGACACAACCTAGGGCAGGACAGAAACACACTCCTGGGGTAACAGCACCAACATATGCTACTGCCGACAGTGGGGGCATCTGACAGGGGTCAGTGGGAAAGTCTGGAAATGCTCTTTTGTGATTCCTAATATGTCAGGAAGCACGCAAAGTATTTTATACGTATGATTCAATTTAATCCTCACAACAGCCATGTGAGCAGGTATTATTATCTCTGCTTCATAGATAAAGAAAATGAAGCTCAGAGAGGTAAACAGCGTGACGGCTCACTGTAACCCAGATGCCAGGCTGCCCCATGACAGAGTCCATGCAAGGCCTCCAACTCTAAGCTCACCCAGTGCCTCGCCTGCCTCACAAATTACATGACAAAAGTCTACAGGCTCTGTTGGGTCTTGTCCTCCTTTTCAGCAGAGCACTTTAGCCAAAACTGAGCCCTGCATGCACCCACCTCCCGACTGAAGCTCAGGCACTTCTGGGCAAGGCAGGGACTGGGAAAGCAGGGAGCCTGCAGGCTTTAGTCCATAAGCCTCCACGGGGCAAGGGGCTTGGTGAAGGAGGCATTTGTGCAGCTTCTGAGGTGGGGTGGCCGACACCTGGGACCAGGAGAAGGCTGTGCACTGCCTGTCTGCTGTCGATTCCTAAAACAGTCCTTTGGGCTCAACTCTGAACCATGAAGAGAAGCGCCGTGGCACCAGGGGAAGCAGCTGTTTTCCCAAGTTCAGGAAGGACTCTGAGAGATGAGGTTGGCAGAAGGTGGAGAGGGTGGGTAGGAAAACAGCTCTGATGCCCAAGTGACAAACTCCAGTTCACATGGAGGAAAGGTAGTCTACCAGCAAGAAGTCTCCCTTTTATTGACCTCAAAACCACATTTCCCAAGATAATTATATGAACACAGTTTTTACTAGAGGAAAAGAAATCATTTTTCCTCAGAACAACACTGCAGTTAAACTTGTAAAGTACATACAAGTCTTCCTTTATTACTTCACGAGGAAGTTGTTCCAAAGATCTTGGGAAAACCCATAAAAGTAACACGATAACTCTATTTTGGTATTTACCTGGTAAAGAGCTCCTCTCTTATCCTTATCACAATATTTTTCAAATCTGATTATAAAAAAGTTCACTTCACCAACTTCACAAGGCAAAACAATTGTTCAGATTGTCCATGAGTTCCCAGCTTTCAAAATCTGTCAGCTGAGTAATATAATTTTTCCTGAGAAATATTTCCAAAATGCATCCCCCAAAAATATATCTGTCACTTTTCCCAGAAAAAAAAGGCAATTGAGTGATTTTTTAAAAGTTTTTTCCCCAAGTCTTTTCTTTAAGTCTTTTTAAAAACAAGATAAAACTACATAAAACTGTTTTCTAGTAAAATCAGTGACTACATTTGCACTTTGCATTATGGGAAAAAAAAACAGTTCAATCAAGTCAGAAGTAACAGGTGAAGAGAAAGGAATTTCATGTAAGGACAAAGCTTCAGTAAGCAGCATGCAAGTGGTTTTTCAGGGATTAAGTATTAGGGCAAGTGGCTTCCCCTATGCAAAATATCTTAATTCACAGGCCTTGTTTGGTTTGCTTAATCCAACTTTGAGCCATCTAATTGGGTCACATAAGTGCTTTAGAAGGGGTTAGGCTGTCCACTGACATTCTCCAATTGAAAGGTTTCAGTGATCCCTTAGAGCAAACCAAAGAAATTCTTCCTTAATGCTAAAATGAAAACATTGCCTCAACAGCCTCCAGGCATCTCCCTCATTCAAATTCACCCCAAAAGAAACCCTAAATCAGTTCAATGCTTTTATTGACATCTGTCTTTCCACTGTGGGGTTTGTTTTTTTTTTTCCAATCAAGAACACTGGAGTGTAGAAGAGTATATATGTTAAAGCCAATGCACAAAGGACCCTAAATAATTATTATTTTTTTTATTGTCCTGGTCCAGGAGGGATGGGAGAGACAGTGCTATAGCCTGGTATCAGGGATGGGCAGTGGTAGTTCTGAAGCCCAACGCCTGAGCCCAAGCGGGTCATTCTGAGACAGGAAAACACAGGCACAGGCAGATCCAGAGGGAGGATAGGGCAGAGAGGCACATCAAGCCAGAACAAATGAACAAGCCATGGGGGCACCCAAGGGTGGTGAGCTATCTCTCTGGGGAGGAAGGGTTGGCATGCAGGATGGAGAGGATGCAGGGTGCAAGGGAGGGAAAGCTTGCTGGGAGGAAGCCCTGAGTCGGTGGGTGCAGCACCAGAGGCTTTGGGTTTGGTATCTGTCAAACTTCGTCACTCATTTACAAAGAGAAAATAATGTCCAAAAATGGAAAGCAGCTTTCATTCTCTTCTCCATGGACTCAGCAGAACTGTGAATAGTGAACATTTCTCAGGGTTGTTTCTGCCTCTTGGAGCAGCTGCTGAGCAAAGGGGTTAAAAATCATCCAGATGAGGACCATTTGGTGAGTGCCAAGGAACACCAGCAATAAGATGGACTCAATTCTTCGAAAGAACAGTAAAGGAAATACTAAAAAAAAAAAACCACTTTTTTATTTGAGCACCTACCCCCTTCTCCTTCTGTCATATTTCATTACAGTCTGGGCATACCAATCTGGCCAGCAAACAATTTCTTCTCTACAGTTTCCAGCCTAATTTGTAGGCAAATCTCTCCTTTCCCTCAATGTGAAATACAATACCTTTCAGTGATGAGAGGGAATTTGTTCCATCTATGCCACAATTAACGGCTGTGATTCCCCATCCAGGTTTCCCTGTTGCTCACTGGAACACTCCCAAGAGGGAACAACCTCTCCCTCCAGGATTCCTTTAATAAGCCCCGTCTTTGGAACACCAAGCTGGGAAAGCTGATGAGAATCGGGGTGGCACCCGTAGTATGGAGTAAGTCACGGTTGAGTTCTTCTGTACAAACCACATGCTTCCACATCATATCCAGTGTTTCCTTACCATCTGAAATTACATCAAGCTGGGATTTGGTTTGAATTAAAAGGGAGGGGTCTTTTTGAGGGAAGGGGCCCCTGAACTCATGTTGGAAGAGTTGGGGCCACCCGCTGGGAAAGTCTCTGAAAATTGGACTCATACGGCCAAGTTGCCTCTCTCCATGCTCAGCGAGCAAAGCCTCCCAATCACGCTCAGCCCTGCCTTTCCACCTATACCCACTCCTCCACAGCAGATGCCTACTTTGTGTCGGAGCCTGTGAAAGGAGCTGAGGATGCAAAGATCAGCAGGCTACAGCTCCAGAGGGAAGGCCCTTCACTCTTTGGAGAGGGCAGGGCCGCCAAAGGCTTCCCAGAGAAGGGGACGCTTGAGCTGAGCCCAAGAGATGAAGGTGAAGTGAGAGGAGTGTCTGTCTCCCTCTGATGAGTGCAGCCTCACTGTGTTTCCTCCTTCTCTGTGCTCCAGCCACATCCAACTTCTCTTTCTTCTAACACACAGCTCCTACTATACCTTGCTCCTCCTCCAGTGCTCTGCCTTCACCCAGGTAACTTCTGCTCTTCTTTCTGTGTCAGGGCCACAGTTACTTCCTCAGAGAAACATTCCTGACTTTCTGACCAGATCAAGTCCCGGCATTTCACAGGGGTTGCATCACCCATGTCGTTCACCTCTGCATCATCCATCAGAGCAGTCGTTTAATAGTTGCCTGTAGTCTATTTCCTCCACTTGACTGTAACCCCATGAAGACAAGGACAGGGTTTCCGTCTGGCTTCCTATTGGACCCCCACCGTTAAGCATGGTGCCCATTAATATTTGTGGGATAAATGACTGAATGACCGAAAGGATGAATAGATGAGTGAGTACAGAAGACATGGAACCCAACACCTGGGAAGCGAGTCTTGTGTGGACAGAGGAAAGGGTGAGTGTGGTGGGTAGGGGATGCCAGAAGGAAGCCAGGGTATGCTGTGAAGGAATTGGGACCTACCAAAAATGTGAACTTCAATTCAATACTGAAAGCTGTGGCGATCCACTGAAAAAGAGGAGGGAGTGGCTGCCTGAAAAACCCAACACACAGAAGACCCTAAGTGTGCTTAAGCTTTGGGGGCCTTAGAGAACTAGCGAGGAGAGAGAGTTTGGTCTCTAACTAACACAGGGGTGGGAAATACTGTGGTTTAGTAATCCAATTGAGTTTGCTCAACAGGCAGTAAATGCAATTTGCTGTGAACCATAATTATGTATGAATTTTGTTTTTTACTCCAAAAATTTCCCGGAAGAATCAATTATGCTCTGATTTTAAAAAACAAAACAGTATTTCAATGTTTACGCTTCAAAGTTCTCTTATCTACCTTCCCCACCTTATTTATCTTTTGTTCTATTTCAATTTGAATGAAATCCTCCACATATGCACAAATAAAATGGATTTGCTGTTGCTGCACTGCTTGAAGCACTTTTCACATAGATCTGTTTTGCTTTGCTTATGTCTCAACCATACCATTTCTGTGTGTTTTAATCATTATTTGGCAAGGGGTTTTCAGATGTAATTAAAAGCAGCTAATCACATCAAAAATTTAAATGGAAAGGTTTATAAACCTGTGGCACATTACAAAAAAAATGTAAATAATACCAATGTGAGAACTGCGCTAGGTTGCACATAAGAGAACACGAACTGGATGAAAGCTCTTGAAATATAAACTGTTGAACCGAGAAGGCCCAAATCTGAAATTAGCCTTTTAAAGTCTTCTAAATATTTACACAGCAATAAAATACAGAGGCGTTTTAAAGGGACTCAGAGGTAACCACAGTAGCAAGTATAATTGTTGAAGTTTAATTTGCTGCTAACGTAAGAAATTGTATTTATGTAAGGGAGGTTCAGCTAAATACATGGTTTCACAGAAATGTAATTTTAACACTGAATAAGGATATGTCACCACGATCGCTTGTCCTGTAAGGTTTAAGTACTCTGTTTCTGATAAAGTTTAATGACTATGTTTTAAAATATGTGAAAGGGAAAGACGCAAAGTAGTATCATTTAAGCTCCTACTGTGTGGCAAGCATCATACCAGAAGCTTGCTATATTTTCTCCCAGCCTACTCAGCAAGCACCACAATGGGCTGAGGTGGTGTTTTTCACTCTTTTTGCATACGCTAAGAACCTAGGTTCAGAGCCTGAGGTCACACAGCAAGCAAGTGGCAGAGCCAGGAAAAATTAACAAAGGAAACAAAGATTAATTTTGGAATCATTTCCTAAATGAGAGCTGACACATGAGTATTTTAGCAAAAACCAACAACAACTCATACACAGGATTTAAGAGTAATTATGTAAATGACATTCTTTGGCTTTGGAAACTATCCCTAATTCACACAAAATGCACATTCTCCTTGTCTGTGTTTTTGCCCCTGTACAGCCTTTACTGCACTAAGTCCTCGAGGTCAGCACTGATTTTGCTCCTTGTGCACAGACGCTATTCAACAGGTTGCACGAATGAAAACAGTAACTCAGTTCAACCGGAGTTCACCCCCTCCCCTTCCATGGACCCCAGGCACACCTCCACCACTGGCCGAGTTGGGAGGCCTCTCCTGTTTGCTCCTGGCACTCTGGGCCCACCACTGCCAACACCTGTCACATTGCATTTACTTAGTTATCTGTTTCCCTCCTGTTCTGAGAGCAGGGAAGAGTATTTTCTTTTTTTTTTCCTTCCTTTTTCTTTTATTAATTGGGGTATAGTTGCTTTACAATGTTGTATTAGTTTCTGTTGTACAAGGAAGTGAGTCAGCTATATGTATACTTATATCCCCTCCCTCCTTGGACCTCTCTCCCACCTCCCCCCCCCCATCCCACCCATCTAGGTCACCACAGAGCACCGAGCTGAGCTCCCTATGCTATCTATTTTAAACGTGGTAGTATATATATGTCAGTCCCAATCTCCCAATTCATCCCACCCCCTTCCCCCTGCTCCCATGTCCACACGTCCATTCTCTATGTCTGTGTCTCTATTCCTGCCCTGCAACAGGTTCATCTATACTATTTTTCTAGATTCCACATACATGCATTAATATACAATGTTTGTTTTCCTCTTTCTGACTTACTTTACTCTGTATGACAGACTCTAGGTCTAACCAAGTCTCTACAAATGACCCAATTTCATTCTTTTTATGGCTGAGTAATATTCCATTGTATATATGTACCATGTCTTCTTTATCCATTCATCTGTCGATGGACATTTAGGTTGCTTCCATGTCCTGGCTATTGTAAATAGTGCTGCAATGAACATTGGGATGCATGTGTCTTTTTGAATTATGGTTTTCTCAGGGTATATGCCCAGTAGTGGGATTGCTGGGTCGTATGGTAGTCCTATTTTCAGTTTTTTAAGGAACCTCCATACTGTTCTCCATAGTGGCTGTATCAATTTACATTCCCACCAAGAGCGCAAGAGGGTTCCGTCTTCTCCACATCCTCTAGAGTACTTATTGTTTGTAGATGTTTTAATTTCATTTTCCAAGTGTTTGATGATAGTGTATAGAAATATTATTGATACTTTATATTTATATTCTTGAATCTGTAACTGCTAATTCATGAATTCTGGTAGCTTTTTTTGAAGATTATATTGTCTGTGAATGAAGACAGTTTTATTTATTCCTTTCCAATTTCTGTGCCCATCACCACCGCCTGCTTTTTTTTTTTTTTTTTTTGGCTTACTGCACTGGATAGGACCTCCAGTAAGATGTCAAAGAGAAATGGTGACAGCAGACACATTTTCACCTAATTTCCAGTCTTAAAAAAGAAGAGTTCAGTCTTTTACCACTAAGTATAATGTTAGCACATAAATGCCTTTTACCATGTTGAGGAAATTCCTTTCTATTTCTAGTTTGCTGAGATTTTTAAACCAATAATAGGCATTGAATTTTATCAAATACTACTGCTGCATCCATTGAGATAATCATACTGTTGTGTCAATTTGTGTTTCCATACAAATTGTGAAAGTTTTTGTTCTAGTTCTGTGAAAAATGCCAGTGGTAGTTTGATAGGGATTGCATTGAATCTGTAGATTGCTTTGGGTACTAGAGTCATTTTCACAATGTTGATTCTTCCAATCCAACAAAATGTTATATCTCTCCATCTATTTGTATCATCTTTAATTTCTTTCATCAGTGTCTTATAATTTTCTGCATACAGGTCTTTTGCCTCCTTAGGTAGGTTTATTCTTAGATATTTTATTCTTTTTGTTGCAATGGTAAATGGGAGTGTTTTCTTAATTTCACTTTCAGATTTTTCATCATTAGTGTATAGGAATGAAAGAGATTACTGTGCATTAATTTTGTATCCTGCTACTTTACCAAATTCATTGATTAGTTCTAGTAGTTTTCTGGTAACATCTTTAGGATTCTCTATGTATAGTGTCATGTCATCTGCAAACAGTGACAGGTTTACTTCTTCTTTTCCAATTTCGATTCCTTTTATTTCCTTTTCTTCTGATTGCTGTGGCTAAAACTTCCAAAACTATGTTGAGTAATAGTGGTGAGAGTGGGCAACCTTGTCTTGTTCCTGATCTTAGTGGAAATGGTTTCAGTTTTTCACCATTGAGGATGATGTTGGCTGTGGGTTTGTCATATGTGGCCTTTATTATGTTGAGGTAAGTTTCCTCTATGCCTACTTTCTGGAGGGCTTTTATCATAAATGGGTGTTGAATTTTGTCGAAAGCTTTCTCTGCATCTATTGAGATGATCATATGGTTTTTCTCCTTCAATTTGTTAATATGGTGTATCACGTTGATTGATTTGCATATATTGAAGAATCCTTGCATTCCTGGAATAAACCCCACTTCATCATGGTGTATGATCCTTTTAATGTGCTGTTGGATTCTGTTTGCTAGTATTTTGTTGAGGATTTTTGCATCTATGTTCATCAGTGATATTGGCCTGTAGTTTTCTTTCTTTGTGACATCTTTGTCTGGTTTTGGTATCAGAGTGATGGTGGCCTCATAGAATGAGTTTGGGAGTGTTCCTCCCTCTGCTGTATTTTGGAAGAGTTTGAGGAGGATAGGGGTTAGCTCTTCTCTAAATGTTTGATAGAATTCGTCTGTGAAGCCATGTGGTCCTGGGCTTTTGTTTGTTGGAAGATTTTTAATCACAGTTTCAATTTCAGTGCTTGTGATTGGTCTGTTCATATTTTCTATTTCTTCCTGGTTCCATCTCAGAAGGTTGTGCATTTCTAAGAATTTGTCCATTTCTTCCAGGCTGTCCATTTTATTGGCATATAGTTGCTTGTAGTAATCTCTCATGATCCTTTGTATTTCTGCAGTGTCAGCAGTTCCTTCTCCTGTTTCATTTCTAATTCTATTGATTTGAGTGTTCTCCCATTTTTTCTTGATAAGTCTGGCTAATGGTTTATCAATTTTTTTAATCTTCTCAGAGAAACAGCTTTTAGTTTTATTGATCTTTGCTATCATTTCCTTCATTTCTTTTTCAATTATTTCTGATCTGATCTTTATGATTTCTTTCCTTCTGCTAACTTTAGGGGTTTTTTTGTTCTTCTTTATCTAATTGCTTTAGGTGTAAGGTTAGGGTGTTTATTTAAGATATTTCTTGTTTCTTAAGGTAGAACTGTATTGCTATAAACTTCCTTCTTAGAACTCCTTTTGCTGCATCCCATAGGTTTTGGGTCGTTGTGTTTTCATTGTCATTTGTTTCTAGGTATTTTTTGATTTCCTGTTTGATTTCTTCAGTGATCTCTTGGTTATTAAGTAGTGTGTTGTTTAGCCTCCATGTGTTTGTATTTCTTACAGAGTTTTTCCTGTAATTGATATCTAGTCTCATAGTGTTGTGGTCGGAAAAGATACTTGATACGATTTCAATTTTCTTAAATTTACCAAGGCTTGATTTGTGACCCAAGATATGATCTATCCTGGAGAATGTTCCATGAGCACTTGAGAAAAATGTGTATTCTGTTGTTATTGGTTGGAATGTCCTATAAATATCAATTAAGTTCATCTTGTTTAATGTATCATTTAAAGCTTGTGTTTCCTTATTTATTTTCATTTTGGATGATCTGTCCATTGGTGAAAGTGGGGTGTTAAAGTCCCCTACTATGATTGTGTTACTGTCGATTTCCCCTTTTATGGCTGTTAGTATTTGCCTTATGTATTGAGGTGCTCCTATGCTGGGTGCATAAATATTTACAATTGTTATATCTTCTTCTTGGATTGATCCCTTGATCATTATGTAGTTTCCTTCTTTGACTCTTGTAATAGTCTTTGTTTTAAAGTCTATTTCGTCTGATATGAGAATTGCTACTCCAGCTTTCTTTTGATTTCCATTTGCATGGAATATCTTTTTCCATCCTCTCACTTTCAGTCTGTGTATGTCCCTAGGTCTGAAGTTGGTCTCTTGTAGACAGCATATATACAGGTCTTGTTTTTGTATCCATTTAGCCAGTCTATGCCTTTTGGTTGGAGCATTTAATCCATTTACATTTAAGGTAATTATCAATATGTATGTTCCTATGACCATTTTCTTAATTGTTTTGAGTTTATTATTGTAGGTCTTTTCCTTCTCTTGTGTTTCCTGCCTAGAGAAGTTCCTTTAGCATTTGTTGTAAAGCTGGTTTGGTGGTGCTGAATTCTCTTAGCTTTTGCTTGTCTCTAAAGCTTTTAATTTCTCTGTCAAATCTGAATGAGATCCTTGCTGGGTAGAGCATTCTTGGTTGTAGGTTTTTCCCCTTCATCACTTTAAATATGTCCTGCTACTCCCTTCTGGGTTGCAGTTTCTGCTGAAAGATTAGCTGTTAACCTTAGGGGGATTCCCTTATGTGTTACTTGTTGTTTTTCTCTTGTTGCTTTTAATATTTGTTCTTTGTATTTAATTTTTGATAGTTTGATTAATATGTGTCTTGGTGTGTTTCTCCTCGGATTTATCCTGTATGGGACTCTCTGTGTTTCCTGGACTTGATTAACTATTTCCTTTCCCATATTAGGGAAGTTTTAAACTATAATGTCTTCAAATATTTTCTCAGTCCCTTTCTTTTTCTCTTCTTCTTCTGGGACCCCTATAATTCGAATGTTGGTGCGTTTAATGTTGTCCCAGAGGTCTCTGAGACTGTCTTCAATTCTTTTCATTCTTTTTCCTTTATTCTGCTCTGCAGTACTTATTTCCACTATTTTATCTTCCAGGTCACTTATCCGTTCTTCTGCCTCAGTTATTCTGCTATTGATCCCTTCTAGAGAATTTTTAATTTCACTTACTGTGTTGTTCATCACTGTTTGTTTGCTCTTTAGTTCTTCTAGGTCCCTGTGAAACGTTTCTTGTATTTTCTCCATTCTATTTCCAAGATTTTGGATCATCTTTACTATCATTATTCTGAATTCTTTTTCAGGTAGACTGCCTATTTCCTCTTCATTTGTTAGGTCTGGTGGGTTTTTGCCTTGCTCCTTCATCTGCTGTGTGTTTCTCTGTCTTCTCATTTTGCTTAACCTACTGTGTTTGGGGTTTCCTTTTCGCAGGCTGCAGGTTCATAGTTTCTGTTGTCTTTGGTGGCTGTTCGCAGTGACTAAGGTTGGTTCAGTGGGTTGTGTAGGTTTCCTGGTGGAGGGGACTAGTGCCTGTGTTCTGGTGGATGAGGCTGGATCTTGTCTTTCCGGTGGGCAGGTCCACGTCTGGTGGTGTTTTTTGGGGTGTCTGCAGCCTTATTATGATTTTAGGCAGCCTCTGTGCTAACAGATGGGGTTGTGTTCCTATCGTGCTAGTTGTTTGGCATAGGGTGTCCTGCACTGTAGCTTGCTGGTCATTGAGTGGAGCTGGGTCTTGGCATTAAGATGGAGATATCTGGGAGATATTTGCCATTTGATATTACGTGGAGCTGGGAGGTCTCTTGTGGACCAGTGTCCTCAACTTGGCTCTCCCACCTCAGTGGCACAGCCCTGATGCCTGGCTGGAGCACCAAGAGCCTGTCCTCCACATGGCTCAGAATAAAAGGGAGAAAACAGAGAAAGAAGGAAGAAGAAGGTAAAATAAAATAAAGTAAAATAAAATAAAAATTATTAAAATAAAAAATAATTATTAAGAAAATTTTTTTAAGTAATTAAAAAAAAAAGGACAGACAGAACCCTACGACAAATGGTAAAAGCAAAGCTACACAGATAAAATCACACACAGAAGCATACACATATACACTCAAAAAAAGAGAAAAAGGTAAAAAATATATATATATCATTGCTCCCAAAGTCCACCTCCTCAATTTGGGATGATTCGTTGTCTATTCAGGTATTCCACAGATGCAGGGTACCTCAAGTTGATTGTGGAGATTTAATCTGCTGCTCCTGAGGCTGCTGGGAGAAAGTTCCCTTTCTCTTCTTTGTTCGCACAGCTCCCGGGGTTCAGCTTTGGATTTGGACCCGCCTCTGCATATAGGTCGCCTGAGGGCGTCTGTTCTTCCCTCAGACAGGGTGGGGTTAAAGGAGCAGCTGATTCGGGGGCTCTGGCTCAATCAGGCTGGGGGAGGGAGGGGTACGGAATGTGGGGCAAGCCTGCGGTGGCAGAGGCCAACATGACATTGCACCAGTCTGAGGCACCCTGTGTGTTCTCCCAGGGAAGTTGTCCCTGGATCACGGGACCCTGAAGTGGTGGGTTGCGCAGGCTCCCGGGAGGGGAGGTGTGGAGAGTGACCTGTGCTTGTACACAGGCTTCTTGGTGGCGGCAGCAGCAGCCTTAGCGTCTCATGCCCGTCTCTGAGGTCCGTGCTGATAGCCGCAGCTTGTGCCCGTCTCTGGAGCTCCTTTACGTGGTGCTCTTAATCCCCTCTTCTCATGCACCAGGAAACAAAGAGGCAAGAAAAAGTCTCTTGCCTCTTCGGCAGCTCCAGACTTTTTCCCGGACTCCCTCCTGGCTAGCTGTGGCACACTAGCCCCTTCAGGCTGTGTTCACACCGCCAACCCCAGTCCTCTCCCTGGGATCCGACCGAAGCCCGAGCCTCAGCTCCCAGGCCCCACCCGTCCTGGCGGGTGAGCAGACAAGCCTCTCGGGCTGGTGAGTGCTGGTCGGCACCGATCCTCTGTGCGGGAATCTCTCCACTTTGCCCTCCGCACCCCTGTTGCTGCTCTCTCCTCCGTGGCTCCAAAGCTTCCCCTCTCCGCCACCCGCAGTCTCCGCCCACAAAGGGGCTTCCTAGTGTGTGGAAACCTTTCCTCCTTCATAGCTCCCTCCCACTGGTGCAGGTCCCATTCCTATTTTTTGTCTCTGCTTTTCCTTTTTTTTTTTTTGCCCTAACCAAGTACATGGGGAGTTTCTTGCCTTTTGGGAGGTCTGAGGTGTTCTGCCAGCATTCAGTAGGTGTTCTGTAGGAGTCGTTACACATGTAGATGTATTTCTGATGTATTTATGGGGAGGAAGGTGACCTCCGCGTCTTACTCTTCTGCCATCTTCAAGCTCCTCCCAGTTTTATATGTTTACGTGCACGTTTACTATTTCTGGCAGTCTTCATTCCTTTGTGTAGATCTGAGTTTCCATCTGGAATCATCTTTCTTCAGCCTGAAGAACTTTTAAAAATAGTTATTGTCATGCAGATCTGCTAACAATGAACTATGAACGCTCTAGGTTTATTGGTCTGAAAATCTTTTTAATCTTAACTTTGTTTTTGAGTTATATTTTCACTGGATATAGAATCTCAGTTGACAGTTTTATTCTTTCAGCACATTAAAGGTGGTGTTCCATTGTTCTGGTTCGCACTGTCTCTAGTGAGAAGTCATCTGTGCTCTTATCTTTGTTTCTTTGTATGGCATGTCTTTTTCACTGGCTGTTTTTAAGATTTCCTCTTTATCATTGGTTTTCAGCAAATTGATTATGACGTGCCTTGGTATGATCTTCTATATATTTTGCTTGGCATTCTTTGAGCTTCTTGGATTTGTAGGTTTATAATTTTCATTGAAATTGGTAAATTTTCCCTTATTATTTCTTCAAATATTTTTTTCTCACTCCACACTCTCCAACCACCACTTCTTTAAGGGGCTCAAATTACACATATTTTTAAAGTCCTTGATATTTTCACACAGGTCACAGAGGCTCTGTTTATTTAATTTTCAGACTTCTTTTTCTCTGAGCTTTGGTTTGGAAAGTATTTATTGCTAGTTTTCAAGTTCATTAATCTTTTCTTTTGCAGTGTGAATTTGCTGTTAAGCACAGTGTGTTTTCTATCTCATATATTGTAATTTTCTCCAGAGTTCCATTTGATTTTTTAAAAATATCTCCCCTTTTTCTCATTTGATTTATTAGGAGCCATTGGTGACAGATATAAACACAATCCTAAATCATGGGAAGATGCTTTCTAAAATCAACTTAATAATTCCAATAGTAGTTGTGTAATGGAAATTGAGGAGCCACCTTATGAATGTCCAAAAGGAGCCTGACCTCTGTATCAGTAGTGGTACAGTAGCAATGTAAATAATAAAATGAAAAAAATCCAGAAAGTCCCTTGGCATAATAGACAGAAGATAGGCTTTAGAGTCAGACAGATCTGAATTTATACCCTTAATTCTGCCACTTATGTAATCTTGTGTGAATTCCTTAACAGTTTCCTCATCCAGATAATAGAAATAATCACTTCTTAATATGGTTGTCAAGAAGATTAAGTGCTATAATATGAGTAGAACTCAGTGCCTGGCACGTAGTAGGAACACAATAAAGGCTCACTCTCATTATTTTATTATTATTTATAAACCTGTACAAATAATTTCCACCTCATCTCAAGAAAGAATTTTTATTCTTCTTGTCTTATATTTAAACCATCTGTCTACATTTTGAGCCCATATAGAATAGGACCCCTGTTACTATATTTTGTGCTGTTTCAGGTGATAATCAAACTTTAAAAAATGACAAAAAATACAAAATCATCTTTCCCTCATAGAATAGTTGGACACTTGTTACTTTGCATGGATTGCTGGGAAAACCCCCTCTCAATAAGCAGGCACCCCAATTGTTGGTGTCAATGAAGCCTAGTAAACACATATGTCAAGAGTGCTAGTTAGGGCTTCCCTGGTGGTGCAGTGGTTAAGAATCTGCCTGCCAATGCAAGGGACACGGGTTTGAGCCCTGGCCCAGGAAGATTCCACATGCTGTGGAGCAACTAAGCCCGTGCGCCACAACTACTGAGCCTGAGCTCTAGAGCCCGCAAGCCACAACTACTGAGCCCACATGCCACAACTACTGGAACCTGCGTGCCTAGAGCCCATGCTCCGCAACAAGAGAAGCCATGACAATGAGAAGCCTGTGCACTGCAACAAAGAGCAACCCCCGCTCGCCACAACTAGAGAAAGCCTGTGCACAGCAATGAAGACCCAACACAGCCAAAAATAAATAAATTAAGAAAAAAAAAAGAGTGCTAGTTAAAGACAACAATTATGACAGGGCACATTTCTTAAACCAAGATAGTTTCTGTTTACAATATTTCAATTGTTGAAATAGGACCTGTACCAGACCAGATGTGTTTTCAGCTGGGTACTCACTGAGCTAGATTCCTCTATAATCAGGATGACCATACATCTCAGTTTGCCTAGAACTGTTCCTGTTTATGTGTCCCAGAATAATTATTAATAGTGCTCCCTTTCATTCCCAAAAGTGTTTGGATAATTAATTCCATGGTCACTCTATCTATAATTATCCTTTGACAACTATATTATGCAACTCATTTGGTAGATACCATAAGTACTACTGTGCTGTTGTTACTCTTAAAGCTGACCATGGTTTAAGACCTATATTAACATCTGGAATGTGAGAAATACCACCTGGTGAAGCAAATTACTTTTATTACAAGCTCATTGTGAATTTAGAGAAAACACATTGTAAGTTAATTAGAAAATGAAAGAGGAGAAATAGATCTTAGCAGTACTGCCAAACAGAATGTTTATAGGAGAAGGAGATACAGATGGGTTTGTTAGATCAGAAAGTTAATATTTGCAAAACTTTCTGCCCACTATTATTCCCTGGCTTCTGATGTGGCTATTGTATGGTACTTCTCAAGGGTTGAGGGTAGAGGTGGGCGAGTGGTAGTTGATGGGTGGAGAAGTAATCAGAACCTAAACAGAGAGGAATAGGTATATATATTAGAAAAGGTATATTCAATATAGTATTACATATAATTTTACATTTTAAGAACAAAAATATCCATTGTTTTCTTCAATCAAGGCAAGTAAAGTTTAACCAAAACCTCTACTGGCAAGGCAAAGAGATTTGCAAATTGGGGCTCATCTATCAAGGGCTAAAATTTATCAGAATCTTGAGGGAGGTGATATACATGAGGTTTTTTGTTTTCAACTTTTTTATGGAAATAAAATTGCTATGCAGAGACACAGAATTCACTTTTGCAAATTGGTCTGGTGCCAAGCAAACTTGCTAATTCTTAACAATTAAAATAATTTATTTGTAATTTACACATAATTTGGGTGGGGAACTTTCTATACAATCATGATAGCTGCAAATAATGACAGTTTTGTATCTTCCTTTCCACAATCCATATACCTTTTAAATCATTTTCTTTTTCTACTGCTAACTGGTACCTCCTGTAAGAAATTGAATAGGAGTGGTTTCTCTTGAAGGTGATGTCAGACTAGGAGGTCCTGACCTTCATCCCCTCATAGAAACAACATATTAACAACTACTCATGAATGAAAATAGCTCTGAGAGTTCCAGAGCATGATTAAGAACAACAACCCAGTGGAGCACAATAACTGAGGACGGTTGCAGAGAAAACTGTAGGAAGCATTCTACCTGCATTATGCCATCCCACAGAGGGATTCCTCAGACCACGACTTGCCTTCATGGGAGAAAAAGAAAGCAGGAGGACCCCAGGGTCTTTTGCCACTGAGGAGCCAGCAGCCCTTGCCACAGGTACAGATACCCACAGCCTTTGCCATCCAGGATCCCTGCAGTCTTTTCAGGGCTTGATAGCTCATTTCTTTTTAGCACTGAATACCATTCCGTTATCTAGATGTATCACAGTATATTTACCCATTAGCCTACTGAAGGACATATTGCTTCCATATTTGGCAATTATGAATAAAGCTGCTAAAAACATTCAAACGTAGGTTTTTAACGTGGACATAGTTTTCAACTCATTTTGGTAAATACTAAGGAGCATGATTGCTGAATTGTATGGTAAGAGTATCTTTAAATTTATTAAAAACTTCTAAATTGTCTTCCAAAGTGCCGGTACCAGTTTTATTCCCACCAGCAATGAATGATTGTTCTTGTTGCTCCGACATCCTCACCAGCATTTGGTGTTGTCAGTTTTGTGGATTTTGGCCATTCTAAGATAAGTGTTGCAGTATCTTATTGTTGTTTTAATTTGCAATTCCCTAATGACATATGTTGTTAAGCATATTTTCACATGCTTACTTGCCATTCATTTATTTTCTTTGGTCAAGTATCTGTTAAGGTCTTTTGTCCATTTTTCAAATCCAGTTTTTTCTTCTTGGTACATTTTGGGTAACAACAGTTCTTCACCTGTGAAGACAAGTCTGTGGCTTGTCTTCTCATTCTCTTGATAGTGTCTTTCACACAGCAGAAGCTTTTAATTTTAATAAAATCCTGCTTATTAATTTTTCCTTTCATGGATCATATCTTTGGTTTTATACCTAAAAAGCCATTGTCATATATAAAGTTATCTAGATTTTCTCCTATGTTATCTTCCAGGAATTTTATAGTTTTGTGTTTCACATTTACATCTATGGTACACTCTGAGTTAATTTTTGTGAAGTATAAGGTCGGTTTCTAGATTCTATTTTTTTTTTTTTTTTGCATGTGTATGTCCAGTGGATCCAGCACAACAGACTACACAACCAAAGATAAGGCAGAGATGACATGAGCCAATGCCACTGGAGGAATCAATTATATATACACAAATGATGAGAGGGACTCAAATCACGGACAAAGGCAACCAAATCAGGGGAGGTGATGAAATCGGAGGCCAGCCTGGGGAAAAATATACCACTGTTACTCGGGTGGAGAGGGAGGACTAGGTCCAGATGGCACTGGTTTTAGAAGTAGAGAATGTAAACTATGTCTGGTATGGTGTGTATGTGTGTGTGTGTGTGTGTGTGTGTGTGTGTATGTGTGTGTGTGTGTGTGTTTTAGGAAAAGTTGAAAAACATCCCACCTCTCGTCCTTATCTATCTCATGTGTGATTAAAATCTGGGAAATGTTTAATGTTTTCTTTCAGAATTACTTGTTAATTGCTTTTTTTCATTTTTGTGAGCTGCTGAGTGTGAAAGATGAGGATTACACACCATCATTTTCTCCAAGGAATGAGTAACTACTTAATTTTATCCCAAAAGAGTTAGGAAAATAAAAGATTCAGTTTCCTTACTTATGACTAGAGACTTAAAGATATTTCCTAATTTTCATCCTCAAATAAATAAGACAACTGTTCACCTAAATGCAGGAAGATAACATTAAAGGATTCAAGGAATATTATAGAACTAAACTTCACTAAATGGCAAGTGAATGGAGTCTGGGCTTAATTAGTATTCTGTCCTAAGTTAGAAGACAAAGTTTCTAGATTTTTTGTTTACATGAAAGGATTTGGTACCAACTGTTCCCCATATTCAGATGATCTTAATGTTCTTGGGATGTCAGGCACGAAGAAATGAGAATTTACAGGTGATGCCATGAACTTTTCTCTCTGGAACTGGTACCAGATGGAACAAGTACTGATTACTATGGCCAGTTAAACAGAATTTAAGTTAATAGCACTTTAAACCTCTTCACTCTAACTAATCGGATGATCCTGGAGCCAATGAAGGGGATGTGGCCTTCTTAAATTTGATAGCAAATTGGGGATGTAATATTTATGTGGCTTGCAGTCAACTCTGAATATGGCTAAAATCTCACTAGCTGTTCTGCTGAGGAATAGATTCCAGGAATTTCGCTACCGGCCACTGCTCCTCCTCACCCAGTGTCATGAGAGGAAGGCGCAGAGCAAAAGGCTGTAGCACTAGACGAGCATGTTCTGTGGTGCCCGGTACTGGAAGTGTAAGTGTGGTGGAGATAAAACACAGTTTGAAACATACGAAATCTGATGTTCTGAATATCAGACATCTAAAAGTGTAAGGGAAAGATTCCAGTTTCACAGACACCAAGTCAAAGTGGAAGTTCTTGCCTTTCAGGAATATTTGATACTTCAAAGTACACAATTACAAACCTATCATATACAATAACATTCTTTGTCATATAACTCCTATATAAAATCAAAAAACTTATTCTGCTATCAACAAGAAAATCATAACAAAAACACTTTAAAGTCATACCAAGATTAGTTCATTAAGACGAGATGATAAATTTCAAATAGAGGTAATTATATAGGCTCTTGGAGTGCTTAATAATCTATCTAATGAAGAAGAGTGAATCATATGAAGACATTAGAAAGATATTTAAATATCTTCCTGCTTTCACATAAAATACTGATGGTGATGAAGATAACTTCAATGAGGACATTGATGACAAACTGGCTAATGACAGTTGTCAGTTCCATGGCTATTTAAAATTTATCACTGGACTTCCCTGGTGGCACAGTGGTTAAGAATCTGCCTGCCAAAGCAGGGGACACGGGTTCGATCCCTGGTCGGGGAAAATCCCACATGCACAGAGCAACTAAGCCCATGCGCTATAACTACTGAGTCTGCGTGCTGCAACTACTGAAGCCCCCGCGCCTAGAGCCTGTGCTCCGCAACAAGAGAAGCCATCGCAATGAGAAGCCCGCGCACCACAATGAAGAGTAGCCCCCTCTCGCCACAACTAGAGAAAGCCCATGCGCAGCAACGAAGACCCAATGCAGCCAAAAATAAATAAATTAATTAATTAATTTTAAAAAAATTGCTGTCTCTGAAACCACTAAAAAAAAAGTTAAAAAAAATGATAAAATTTATCACTGAACAATAAAATTTGAAATGCTCTGAAATCTTATACTGCAGATATGAAAGAAGGTTGATAAAGTTTCCCTAAATATGATAACAATCCTAAAAACTAACACATTACTAATAATAAGTTGTAAAGCAGAAAGAAACCCTTGCAAACTATTAGTAACTTTTTAAAAATATTTGCTCAATAATGCCAGAGGAAAATTGAATTATCTTTCAATTCATGCTACAGAAAATGAAATTATAAAATTGTTGTTAATGGAAGAGGTGAATAAAGAATGTCAAAAATATGCAGAAGTATTAAAAAAGCACTATCTAGCAGTCAGTAGTATAAATATGTTATTTTTATGGATTTTGTGACATTTGTGGCAATTACTGACTTTTTACAAACATGTAATATGTTGCTATTCTTTCTTGACTCTAACTAAATATACACTTTTATACCTAATGTTGTACTAAAATTTTTATTCTTTTTCTTTAAAAGTGCTCCAAAATTTATAAGCTTCAAACACTCACAAAACCTGAACCCTGTGTTCAAATTAATGTCACCTAAGCACTCATAGAAAAAAATGTCCTGAGCTATTAAATTTTTCAGAATCATACCTCTCTTTAAAGCCAACTTTAAGTAAACACAGTTGGAGAGTCATAT
Organism: Balaenoptera musculus; assembly: GCF_009873245.2. NCBI lineage: Eukaryota > Metazoa > Chordata > Mammalia > Artiodactyla > Balaenopteridae > Balaenoptera > Balaenoptera musculus. The sequence continues at coordinate 44,581,671 of NC_045793.1, forward strand.
CAGCCTCTTCTTAGCACAATCTGCAAAAATAAATTTGGAAAGTAAGATCACAGCCAGTATTCTAAATCATTGATTGCTCCATTTATCTATGGCTTGTTGACTGCTTTTAGGTTAGTTGATTTATTGATACAACAAATATTTACTAAACAGTAGAAAGAATCTAAGAACTGCTGTGTCCAAGGAATGTGCACATCTATTCTAGCAGGAAAGGAAAATCCAACTTGTGAAATACAGTAAGTGAGAGAGGTCGTTAGAGGGGCATGGAGTTCACAACGTTCTCGTGAGGGAAATGTGACTGCCAGCAATGGCGGTTAGGAAAGTCTTGAGAGGTGCCAATATTGATTTATTCACCTCCCCCCAGCCCCATTACAGAAGTGATTTAAGGGGCTTACAAGGTCCTGTCAATACAACAAAAGAGAATACATTTAAAAGTGGAGTGAAATAAAAAGACAGAAAAGGAGGAGAATATAATAAGGAGCCAGCAAATGGGACTAAAAGCTGTGATGCACAATGCTCTGCCCACTTGCCCCTAGAGGGCCTCAAATGTGGCTCTTGGCATCCAGATGAGGAGATAATTTATTCAGACCAAGCCCTGAAGGAAGGGTTGGGATCTAGGTTGAATATAATTAAAATGAAATGATGGCGAGCCTGAGAATTAGTGGTTTTGCAACTTTTTTTCCACATCAGCCTGAACAGAGACCCTCTCTCCAGCCCAGAGATTAGGCACTGGGGGACGTGATCACTCTAACAGCCATCTTACTCTAATTAGGCTTTGGCAATATTGCTGTACTGTAAGTTATACCTTTTGAAGTCCAAATCAACAAAACTCTTAACACATGCGATGTCCACATAGCTTCCATAATTTACCTACAAAAATAGAAAAATAACACCAGCTAATTCAATGCTTCATACACAGAAAGACTATAGAAAAGGCAGCATCTGTTATAATCTAAACAGCCTTGTGTTGCTCTTTCAGAATCCTCTTAATATTATTTTCATATTTAATTGACACATTTGCTTTTTTGCATCAGATGACGTTAAGGACATGAAGAGAAACTGTAATTTTCAATACAATTCTATGTTCATATTACTGCTATAAATTATAATAATCATGCTATTTTGATGAAAATACATTACACTCTGGACTTTTCTGAACTACTAGAGCTCATTGTCCAAGCAGATTATTCTCTAAAACTCACGCTGTTAATATAGAAAATGCTAATCAGCAAGAGTACATTTCTAATTATTATTTATATCACTAAAACTGATACATTCTAAGATGGGATCTGTTCTCTTATTACAAGAGCAATAAATATTTATTAAAAAAACACTGAAAATATAGATAGCGAGAAGAAGAAAATAAAAGATCCTAATATGCAACCAAGGCTGAAAACCACCAGCTTGAGTCTCTCTCCCATCAACCCTCCCCTCACAGGCTCCCTGACTATTGTGGACACACCTTTAATATCTGAACAGAAGGCCATGGACGACATTGTTGGCACACAAAGAGGACATTGCTGCTGTGGCAGGTGACCACTGACAATCCTGTGCTTATACAATGCTTTTTAGGGGGTTAAACACTCCTCACATATATTTTGTTTTGATTCTTTCGCTCGTCTTTACCTGCATTTTTATGTGACAGGGAATTGTGTACATTGTGACACAGACTACCAACTAGTCAGAGACAGATATTTTAAGAAAACACAGAGGTCTCTTGGTTTAGCAACTTTTAGGCCAGAGAATATTTTTTCTAATTAATGGAATTTTAGAAAAGCCATTCATAACACAATCTGATGTTCCTCAACTTGAGGGAACCCTTGCACTCCAGATGTACCTGACCTGTGGAAATACCAAGCCAGTCCCTTGAGAGGCTGGGGTACCAAACAGCTTAGAGAACTGGGGGATTGAGGTACAGAACTTTATCACTGACTCATCTCTCTTACGTCTGTACACATAGATATAAATGGGCCCCACGTGCCCAACCTGAGCCCAACCTGTGTTCACATGGGATGGGGACACATCTGGCCACGTCTGGAGGGCATGGTGTGGGCAAGGCTATTTACAAGAGTGCTAAGGAAACTTTCGGAATGCCAATCATCCTAAAGGAGAGCCCATGATGGAGGAGGGGCAAGGATCAGAAGGGAGTGGTATTTTGAAAGCTGTGGAGTGTCTATCACTTGGGTCATTCTCCACAGGCGGAAGGAAGAAACTGGGTAAAACCTAGGAGACATTTCGTGTAAAGCTCTTTGAGATATGAAAGCAGAAGAGAACATAGCTCTGTGGCTCACAGAACCCAGTGCACCAGAGTAGAGGATATGATTGAAGCTGCCATAGCACAGAACACAACAGCCTGAGCACGACCGCAGACTGGCACAGAGAAGAAACAGGAAAGGACATTAGACAGACCACCCAGGTTGGACACCAAAAGCAGAAACTACAAAGAAAGGGGTTAATAGATTTGGCTACTTAAAATGTAGAAATTTTCTATTAAAAAAAAAAAACACACTCAGAAACAAAATTAAAAGACAAGTGAAAAATTGAGAACAATGTTTATATCATACTCAGTCAACCAAAGATTAAAATCATTTCCACATAAAAGGCTATTATAAATTAATAAGGAGATAATTATCACCACCACCAAAAAAAAGGAAAAGAAGAGTAGGAACAGGGAATTCACCAAAGGAGAAATACAAATGGCAAAAAAAAGTAAATTTTTTAAATGTGCAAACACCCTAGAAATCAAAGAAATGTAGCTATCTTGGACTATAAGCCCTCGGTTTTAAAATGTACATCTTACCAATAATCGATACATTTGGGTGTGTATTTGGGCTTTTGGAATCAGCTTGGATTAAAATCCCAGTTCTGCTACATATTAACTGTGGGATACTGGCAAATTATTTAGACTCTGTAAATCTCAGTACTCTCATTTGTAAAACAGAGATAACAACATTCTCTACATCACAGTAATGTCATGAAGAGTGAACGAAATCATGCATACAAAGTACCAGCACATAGTAAGAATTTAATAAATGTTTGCTATTTTATTAGTACTTATCCTGATATATTGGGTAATAATGAAACCATTGGGCTAATCAGAAACCTGGATCATCTTCCTTCTTCCAGATTTGTGAGTTACACCAAGATTATGTACACACACACACATACACACACACGCACAAAAGACATAATGGACAATCGTTATTAAAGACTGAAATATTGGTCTCAAAATAATAGGAATAGTTAAGAATTATTTGGGTCTTGATTTTTAAACAGCCACTCTAAAAGATAACATAATTCTTGGCTCCATTATTTTTCTGCTAGTAGAAACACTTTAAACAGTTTTTGTGTTTTTAAATCATGAGGCTAAAATCAGGAGTAGAAGATATGTACAACTTAAATTCAGGAAATTCTTTAACAAAAGGTACATTTATGTCATTAATCAAATCATTTTTATCATTTTAGAACTTATATTTTAAATTTGATAATGTTTAAAAGGTTAATTAAGGATGGACCTAGAGAATATAATGCTTAGTGAAATAAGTCAGACAGAGAAAGACAAATACTATATGACATCACTTATATATGGAATCTAAAAAATAATACCGATGAATCTATATATAAAACATAAACAGACTCACAGACATAGAAAACAAACTTACGGTTACCAAACGGGAGGGGGTAACAAACTAGGAATATGGGATTAACATATACAAACTACTATACATAAAATAGATATGCAACAAGGATTTACTGTATAGCACAGGGAATTATACTCAATATTTTGTCATAACCTATAATGGAATTAATTTGCAAAAAAAACCCCCAAATCACTATGCTGTACACCTGAAACTAACAAAGTATTGTAAATTAAGTATATTTCAATTTTAAAAAGTTTAATTAGTAACTTCTTTCCTTTTGGCAGCTAGTAAAATACAAATAGTAATAAATTGGAAACATTTTAAAATATTTATATGTATGATGTATGCATATAGAGTTCTGTATTCAAATGATCCAAATAAAAAAATAAAGTTATTTGGTCAAGTAATTTTGCTAATAGGCTTAAGATACTGATAATGATTTCTAGGAAAACTTCTTGCAAATATACTTCTTAACATTAAAAACTCTCAGTATAAGATGTAATTGTAGCAGCAAAAGTCACCTTAAACTCCCAAATCAGAGATAGGAAGCCTTTTGAGTTTACATTGGTAAACACTCCCTCATGGAATAGAGAAATAGTGGAGGCCATTAAAAAAAAGGAAACAATGGAGGAGAGATTTGAAAGAGATAGAAATCACTGTACTCATGCACATTTAAAGTAACCTTTACAAATCAAATGATATGCTTCAGTTTTATATCACAGGAAATAAAGGGAGAGAATCAAAAAGTGAAGGGAAAGAACTGGGGGGAATAGAGGAAGGGAAAGACTGATCAAGGCTGATGAACATAGAAACAAGAGAGAAAAAGAAATTGAGTTAAAGAAAGGCAGACAGGACACGACAAACAGGACATGACTCAAAAAAAAAAAAGAGAAAGAAAGGAGAACAGAGATGAGCACATGGACACATGCACTCCATGGAAAAAATATCCATGGGAACCAAATACCAAAAAAAAAAGAAAAAAAGACACAACCCAGAAACACTCTTTAAAGAAGGAATATACTTCTCTTCTAACCTTTCTTCAATGAAGCTGTTAAAGATGATCAGAAGTGTTGTGGTTTTGCATCTTTAGGCATACACAGAGCCAAGACATCTTTTACTGGTCCCCACAGGCTGGGTAACATTAACCTAATGGTTGATTCTGGCCCAAAGGCTAGAAGTTGTCCACTCCCATACTTGACAATGAAAACTACTTAATCTTCTGCTGCGTCTCCTAAAAAAGAATGCTATAAATAATAAATAATACATCCTCTGCAATTTTTTTGACATTTCACTTATAGAAAAACCGCGAGCCACTTTCTCCTTTGTACTGACTGAGGCATTCCAAAACTGGCATAGACATATTTTATTTAAATAAATCAGTCTTTCAACTGTAATTTTAACTCAAAATTGGCAAAATCTCCTTTATTTCTTGCATATGAAAACCTTACCTTTTAATTATAATAAAGCGTGAATCCTTCTATAACCTGGATTTTTAAAAGGTATCTCCCATTGGGGTAATGAAAGAGGATGTTAATGTACTAGCTTCCTTGAAAATATTTTAACATTTTCATACAATACTAGAAAACTCACCTTTTCCCACTTTTAGCCTAATAGTAGTTTCTTGTATTTATAAAATAACCACATTCAAGTCTTACAGTGGAGAAGCAACATTTTTAGTTCCGTTCAATTTCTTCACTTTAAATAAATAAAGAAATCAACTATATAACCCTCTGATTATAAATCAAATCCAAGATATTGTTTGACAATGAGATGCTTTTATTAAACTTGATACATTTAATATATAAGAATTCTGTGAAAAAATTGGGGTATCAAGTAGGATCTGGGTCTTTGCATTACAAAGTCTGCCCCCAAAAGATGTCATCTCACTATATCCTGTGGCTGAAAGCATACAGATGACCAAAAAGCAGCAACATCCTTTCCTGGTAAGACAAGTTCAACTGACTTGCCCATAGCATTACAAGTCCTCCTAGAAAAATTAAAAGTCCCCATCCCCATCTCTACCTATTGTTATCTCCTGGCAGGTGAGCTGTATGAAGCACCTTCATCTGTGCTTGGCATGAGGTCCACACATGATCAGCCTTGGGAAGGCCATCTTCCCCTCAACCAGACAACTCTACTTCAACTATTCTGAAACTCCTTGGAGGGGTGAAACTTCTGGAAAAATGAAAGAGAGCAAGAGAGAGAAAAGGTCTGAATATTGAAAGGAATACACAAATGATCAAATTCAGCTGCACCAATGCCAAGGGGAAGGATGGGTAAGTTAGAAAACAAGCAATTTTGCAAAATGCTTTCTGGTATGACAAAACCTGACCAGTGTCTCACTGTTCCTGACATACCATTTGTGAAGTCCCCCCATTCTCTTACCAGGCATGGGCGACTCCACGATGAGGTGTTTGTGGTTGGTAAACAGGTCAGTGGAGTCTTGTTCTACTGATCTTTCCTCTAGGTCTGATTCAGGGATCGTAGCACAGCCACCTAGTTGAAAAATACAAACAATATTTTAAGCAATGTGTAGAAAAATCTACCTCTCCATACGGCAACCTCAGCTTAAGAACGTACCAGTCATGAAGATAATAAATAAAGAGACAACAATCTTCAGGAGTAGACCAAAAAAGAATAATCTTAAATGTTTCTCTTTTGGTGAAAATGCCGGGAATGAGTCATTGCCGTTAAAGACATACCGATGAGCACTTAGCAACAGCAGCAATGGTGTTGTCTTCAAATTTAACCCTTTTAAAGTCAGAAAGCACAAAATCTATAGCATATGTGATATCCATACTATAATGGTACCTCAGCAGAAATTCCCTTTAATACCAGAGCATCAGAAACTATAAAAGGAACAAAGCACATCGACTGTGAGGGAAAGAAAACTTCCCTGAACAAAGAGGAAGGCCACTGGTGTTCTGAGTTGGTGACTATGGTGGTATTTCTCAGGAATTTGATTCTATTCCTGAATCCCAACACCTTACAGCACAGACACAAACACTTCATAATTCACAGCAAAGCCATGAATGCATTGTGGAAGCTTTCAATTCCAAGTCAATTCCAAGGCGACTTGAGGATAAGCTGGGACCACTGCACTTTTAAAATATTAGGTATAAGTCATTTGATTTTATCCACCAAAATATTGTATGGAGAACTCATGCTGAGAATTTCCTGACTACATCTGCAACTTGATTTGACTAATTTGACTAATTTTCTGGAAATGTACTAACATGCTGTATACTGTACCCATTTTTTCCCAAAGCCATTCTTCTTGTAAATGAAGTGTGATTTTTCCTTTTCTGAGGCTTCTCATACACTGAGTCCAAAGCCTCCATATTCAAGTTTGGCTTTATGTGTGAGGGGATTTATAAAGAGAGGGTATCAGCAGCACTGATGTGTAAACCACGTCATTCAAATGAGAGTGAAGTCAAGATCCCAGGTCTGAAGGAAAGTATACCTTACCATCCATCCCTCTGTATCAGCTCTGAAAAAGAAATCGGTGTTGAGGGAAACTTGAGAGACAAGGATTTCCACACTCATAAAATAAGAATTAGAGGTAGCCTCAGAGGTTCCCCAAACAGGAAATGTTAGAATTATCCACCAATGCAATGGATCTTGCCTGGCTTTATCTTAAAATAGCTAGGGCCCCCATCCAGAAGGAGAACCAGGCTTATTTTTAATCTCTTTCCAAAGACTGTAGATCATGGTAACAATAACTATCATTATTACATACCTTCTCAATGCTGAAAACTCTGCCCATATCATCTCATTTAGTTCCTACAAACCACACCCTGAAATAGATGTTATTATTCTGCTTTTACAGATAGGAAGACTGAGGTTTCAGGAGATCAGTACATCATTTCCTGGAAATGTTCTAACATGCTGTACACTGTACTTTTTTTCCCAAAGCCATTCTTCTTGTTAATTCTTTGCCAAGGTCACACAGCTCCTAAGGAGTAAGACAGAGCTCACACCCAAGCGTGACAACTCCCAAAATCTGTGTTATCTAACCATTTACTATATGGCTCCCAGTTGCAGCATCAACCAAAGAGATACCTGGCTGCAGGTCTTGGGTGTCAGCAGGTTTTATCTCACCTGATGATCTACCAGGTGTGGTTGCGAGGAGCACTGCTTAGAGTATTGTGAGGCCAGAGACAGGCTCAGAGATGCCAGGACTTTGGAGAAGCCCAAGAAACAGCACCCTTCTTCTCCTCCTGGACTCTCACCCAACTGAGAAAAAAGGAATAGAGTATGCAGAGGTGAGGAAGGGGTACCTCTGTAAGATTAATAACAGGGAAGAACAGAAAGAAGGGAGTGCTCCCGGCAAAACAGAACCCTGATCCCAAGAAAAAAGGCCGAAGAATGGCTTTCTAGACTCATAAATCAGATTAAGTCATTTCTCCATCCCCAAGGCAGAGGGAGGGAGGAAGCAGGATGAGGGCAGGAATGTTGTACTGATGCAGCTACCTTTGCACACAAGGAAACTTCAAGACTGGGGAAGAAGTGTCTCCAGCCAACAGATGGGAGAGAGTGCAGTGATCGGACAGCAGTGCTGCCATGCGTGGAGAGAGGCAGGTCTCCTCTGATTAATCAGTGTCTACCATTTATTCCAGCTGGCTCAATAGTGAGGCAAGTGAGAAGGATGAAGACTTCAAAAGCACTAGTTCTTCAATCAGGTGGGCACAAAAAGGAAAAGTCACTTGCTGTAGACTATCTTGTAGACTATACATTACATAAATTACAATGTATGTAATTTCCTCTCTTGTCCTTGGCACAAAAGTTTTGCCTTGTCCAAAGTACAGAGATGACGAATTTCTCAAATCCCACTGCAGGGCTGACCAGTCACTTGCCTAGGAATGCTACCCTCTTTTCTTTGGATACCTCCATGCGGCCAGACTGACCAACCATGTGCCCAGAAGTTCTGCCACTTTAAGCTTGGAAGGAACAATAGGATGTGAGATCTGGCATCCTAACCAATGGGAAATGGGGGAAGGGAAGGAGCCTTGCAGAAAATTCCCCTCCTGCCTCTCTCCCTGGATCGACTCTGAATTATTATTTCTTTTTGGTCAACCTCCAGAAAAGTGCTGTGTGCTGAGTAGATGCACCTGCTGGGACTCTTCCTGGCTCTTTGAGAGAAGTGGTCACCAGCGAAGGATGCATCACTTTGTATTACTTCACGTATTTCCTTGACTTGCTTCCCTTTTTCCTCATCCTCCCTTCCTTGAGTTGGCCAAATAAACTGCCACTTTAATTCCTGCCTCAGGCTCTGTTTTCTTGCAAAAATCATTGACATGGGAAGTAGTACTAAAAAGCAGGCCTTCAAGATGGAATTTTGAGGTTAGATCGCCCACCTATCTGTAAGAAATAGGGGTTCCATGGCTGCGTGTAAACAGACTGGGAATAACTTCTGTTATGCAATTACTTAAGCTTTCACCCATGGTTAACTGGGATGATGTGCATGTAGAGGTCAAGCCCAGGAGATCAAGTAGCTGTGGCATGGCAACATTTATAATTATAAGGATTCCAGAGTAGGGTGGCTGCTTCTGATAACTAGATACCTTGCAAAAAGAAAACGGCAAGTTCAGTGCAGCTAGCAGGCAACAGAAGGCAAATGCGATCTCAGGCCCCACCCACACCTACTGAATAAGAAGGGCAAATGGGCATATCTGATGAGATTTTTGCTAGGAAAAAAATATTTGTTAAAAATTTCAAAGTAAAAACAAACAAACAAGCAAAAATTTCAGAGTAAACAGTAAAAGGAGAGAAATAAAATATAAAATTTCCAAACTAACAGAGACCTTCTGAAGCCCATTGTAGCAATGCTTCTCAAAAGGACCAGCCTTAAAATTTCCAATCTATCTAAACCAATACTTTTGTCACATATAATAAAAATGAATAAAAGGAATTACTAGAAAAATAAAATGAACAATATACAGGCCCTTATCTTTTAGATTCAATCATTGTAAAAAGTACACTGTCAATTGCTACAAGTTTCTGAACACTTATTCTCAGTTTCAAGTAACAGACAGTTTGCAGACAGATGCTAGTCTTCTATTCACACTTTGAACAGCACTGATTTCAAGATATGGTCTACATTAATTAATATGATACATGGAATTATAGTTAAAAATAATAATTGAGCCAACTCCTAATTATCAGAAGTTCAAATAGCCAGTAAACTCATTCTGGCAACAGCAGGGGCTTCTCACAACTTATGTACCTCCCTTCTACTCCAATATCTGTCTGGCAGCTCCCTCCTTGCATAATGTCCAGAACAGCCCCCCTCTCCCCACCAATATGGGATGTCCAGGCACTCCTTTGTCCACTGCTGGTACAATTATGGAGATCCACTTCTATCCCTGTGCTCTCGTGTAAAAAGAAGTTTCATTAAGGAACCTGGGATCCCGAGTCAGAACTCTGGGGGCATTTTCATAAGGAACAATGTTATAAGTGGTGGCTTCATTTTAGAGTCCTATTACAATTAAATGCTTAAAACGCTTTTCTGGAGTAATCTGGAACCCTAACCCCTGCAGGTGAAATTTGAAAACATGAAGCATGTATCACAAATTGCAAACAGTATCTATAGCACTTGGAACAAGACAGTTTCTAAATTGGAGATTACACCCGTGATGTTTAAGAGGATGTTTCTGAGACATTTCACTATGCTCCCTCTTCCTCTGAATTGTTACCAATCAAATTATGTGCATGACCATTTGTGTTAACTAAACTTGGCTGTAAAAATTTGTTTCTTTGCAAATTAGTAGCACATTAATATATATAGCAATCCTCCAATATATAAAATACATAAACAATGACAAGTATAGCACAGGGAACTATATTCAATATCTTGTAATAACCTATAATGGAAAAGAATCTGAAAAAGAATAGATATATATATGTATATGTATAACTGAATCATTTTGCTATACATCTGAAACACTGTAAATCCACTATACTTAAATTTAAACATTTTTAAAGAAAATTTTTCTGGCTACAATCCTCATGTAGCCAGAAAATTATTTAAGTAGAAAATCTTACCAAAAATTCTGAACAATAGGAGATTACCCTATATTTATAAAGATAATTCAACTCTAGGGTTTTGTTTTGTTTTGTTTTATGGATTACAAGCTATCCTTAAACCTGTTTCTGCATTCAAAAGCAAATTATAAAATTGTTGAAACTTCCTCCTCACCAGGTGGAACATATTTTATCAACAAGGGAATTACACTAAGGAAATTCTACCCACTGTCAGAAAAACAAACAAACAAACAAACAAAAACAACAATAAAAAAGAGCTCAGGGACTTCCCTGGTGGTCCAGTGGTAGAGAATCTGCCCTCCAATGCAGGGGATGCGGGTTCGATCCCTGGTCAGGGAACTAAGATCCCACATGCCGCGGGGCAACTAAGCCTGCAGCCATAACTACTGAGCTCTCGAGCCTCAACTAGAGAGCCTGCATGCTGGAAACTACACAGCCCACGCGCCCTGGAGCCTACACACCATAACTAGAGAAGAGAAATCCCGCACTCCACAACTAGAGAGAAGCCCGCACGCCACAATGAAGAGCCCGCGCTCCGCAACGAAAGATCCTGCCTGCCACAACTAAGACCCAACGCAGCCAAAAATAAATAACTAAATAATAAATAAGTCTTAAAAAAAAAAAAAAAACAGAGCTCAGCTCCTCTCTGTAGGTTGCTATAGCATGAACTATAAAAGTTATAGAGTTGAAAGGTCAAGATAGGAGGCCAAGCAGAAACAAATGTAACTGTCTAGAATACTAGAGATCAAAATCAGAATGCAGGGTAAGCACTGGTATTCTGGAAAACATGTAACCAGCTGGCTTTCAAGGAAAAAAGGTAAAGCCCTAATCTGTAGTGTTTGCCCATTTCTTTGGTATAAATACTCCTACCATGGCCAGTTTCAAGCAACCAACGTGACATCACCAAACGTGGAGCTTGGCAGAGATGTGTAAGAGGACACCATGAGATAGCACTTTCACCATTCAGATTCCGTAGACATAAATAATCTCAAGAGCATAGAGAATAGTAAAGTGTAGTAATCAAATAACTAGTGAAGAGTTTTGAGGTGTATTATCTTTGTTCTTAATACAATTTATTTGGTTATAAGTTTACATAATTTAATTTTTAATAATGGCTGAATTTGTTAACTGGCTCACAGAATTCCTAAAAATTCAATGATTGGTCCTCACCAGCCAGTGTGAGCCAGCTCTAGCACTGAATGCGGGCTTATTTGTAGGGAATTTAACAAAGCCTCGATTCAAACCACAACTCAGCATTTATGAGCCAAGTGACCTTCCTGAGCAAATTATTTCACTTTAATGAGCCTCAGTTTCCTTATCTATAAACAGAGACTATGGCAGCCCTACTTCATAAGGAAGAAATTGATGAGCATGTATAAGTGCTTGGCACATTGAAAAACACATTAAGTTCTGACTATTTACTCTCATGTCAAAGTTAGGAACACTAAAAGAAGAGTAGAGTGAATAGGCCAAGACGGAAGTCCCTAAAGTTGGGAGTCTGAAGGGGTAGGATTCACACAGCTGATACACCCATGGGGCCAAAAGACACAGCTCTGCAGCAAAAAAAAGAAAGTGTTCAGACACCTTAAACATGTGGCCACCTCTGAAGCTGACTACTCTATTTACTCACGCTACTTGATCTGCTGAGCTCTATTTGATAGATACTTGATTCTAACCCAGATGAATTCTGGTGGCCTAGCTTACCTGCCTCACCATCTGCCTTGTAACTCAAGTAGCCTAAACCGGGGGTTGGCCAGATAGTACATATTTTTTAAGCTCTGTGGGCCATCTGGTCTCTGATGCAACTGCTCAGTTTTGCCATTGTAGTGCAAAAGCAGCCAAGGACAAAATGTAAACATGAATGAGCATTAGTTGTGTTCCAATAAAACTTTATTTACTTAAACAGTCAGATCTGGCCCATTGGCTGTAGTTTGCCAACGCCTGGCCTAATACAAGGCTCACAGAAAGCTGCTCTTCAACTGCATCCTAATTCTAAAGGTTCCTAGAGGCATTTAACACTGCCAGATCATCTCATAGTATTACTATAATAATAGCAATAAGGAAGAGGAAGAGGAGGAGGAGTAATAGTAGCAGTTATTTAAAAGAATATTATTTGCCCTACTGCTACAAATGCTCTTTTTGTTTGGGCAGTGATAAGCTTTTTAAAAAAAAAAAATAGACTAATTTTTAGAACATTTTTAGATGTACAGAAAAATTTAGTAAATGGTACAGAGAATTCCCATATATTCTCCACACAGTTTCTCCTACTGTTAACATATTGCATTAGCATGGTACATTTTATCAATGAACAAATATTGATACATTATTAGTAGCTAAAATCTATAGCCTATTCAGATTTCCTTAGTTTTTACCTAACATCCTTTTCTGTCTCGGGATCCCATCTAGAATACCCCATGACATTAGTTGCTGCATCTCCTTTGGCTCTTCTTGGTGGTGACAGTTTCTCAGACCTTCCTTACTTTTGATGGCCTTGAAGTTTTGAGGAGTATTGGTCAAGCATATTGCAGAATGCCCTTCTACTGGAACTTGTTTAATATTTTTCTCATGACTAGATTGGGGAAAAATTTTAAAGACAGTTTCTTTTCATAAATTCTTAGAGTTTCCCATATTTTAGGATTGTCTCCAGTTGTTCTTCTTTTCCTCTATCAAAAGTGAAAGCCAGGTGGGCAGTGAATGGGGAGGCCACTGAAGGCAAAGGAGGCCAACAGCAAGGCTGGACTTAGACTGTGAAGTCCTCAGGAGTGGGTCAGTCTGGGTCTAGCTGCTGGACGCAGGCAGGTTATCAGTTGCCCCAACTGTAAAGAGAGGGTCTTAATGAGGCCTACTGTGAGGATTATGTGAGACCGTGTACACTGAACACAGTGCTCAGCACAAAGTACATTTTACCGTCTCTGTTTTCTACAAATTTTCTTGGCATAGATACACTTTCCACACCGTATCTGTGGAATCAAAGAACTTTAGCTGTTAGTGCAACCACCTTCATTTAGGAGACATCAGAACAGAGGCTCAGAGAGGGTAGCGGATGCCCCTCATATCCTAAAGCCGATTCCTGGTTCTCCTGCTTCCTAAACCATTGGAGCTTTCTCAAGAATACCTTTTTTCCCGTCAAGATCTCAGTGGATTTGCTTGTGAGTTGGCTGTCCTAACCAGTACTTCCTTTCAGTGATACAGAAAACCCAGAAGGTTGGCAAGCTGTTCTTCGGGTATATTTTAGGACTTGGCGGATTTATATTCTTGCAACAGAGACCTTTGCAATCAACTGAGTGTATGGGTGCAAATGTTCCATTCCTTCAGGGAGGAAAAGTTTTTTTTCTTCTTTTTTCTTCATATATTTAAAAGCAATCAAACAAGGAGACACTTTGAGAATCACAAATGACCACAGACCATGCTCTGACTTGCCAGCCAAAGAATCTTCTGTTCACATGCTTGAATTGCCACTAAGAATTTAAAACAGCAGAAACCTCAAAAATATACACCAGTGACATTTTTCTTTTAATCAAGATTTACTTGATGGATAAAGTGTTTTTGAGGTTAACATTCAGATTTCATTTCAAAGGTTTATAATTCACGTGAAGTGTGGCGAATGGGTGCTTTGAAAAGAATATTTCACTATCTTAAATATGAAAAGCTTCCCTAAGATACTATGAGTAGTTAAAAAATTCTCCGAAAATATATTCATTTGGAATAGTTTTACTCTTTATCCTTTCTCAGTCTCCCTCTCCCTCTCCCTCTCTCTGTAAATGTGCACATACAACCACACATAGGCATTAAAGATACGTATAAGAGTTTTCCTGATAATTCTCCTCTACTCTGTTCATTCTTCTATTTTCTTAAAATATATTTTTTTAGCCCAAGGAGAATGTAAGCTATAGAAAGCCAAGAATCCTACTGTATGTTTGTGTAGCAATTTTAACCAAGTATTTACAAATCTTTTGACAAAATGGAAGAATGGAAGGAAGAGGGGTGGGTAAAAGAGAGAAGGAGATAGAGGATGAAAAGGAAAAGTGGGGAGGGGAGGATGAATTATCAACATATTCCATTTTTCTGTGTACACTTCTACAGACGATATTTGGGGTGACTTACTGAAGGTATAGATGATAAAATATTAAAGAATAAAAAATACAATAGCAGTTAGAAAAATTTAATGCAGAGTAGGAGGTATAGCTAGGAAAAATTGTGTCAGATAAAGACTTACGCAAGGGCTGCCATGGAGAGAAACAGCAAAAGGCTTGGAGGAAAAGTGGGGCTGCACTTCCCCTCTTAATTCTCCACTGACTTCTCTCTTCCACACTGGACTTCAAAGGGCCCAGTCCATCTTGTACTTGGACTTAACATTTCCTTAAGAGCACACCATAATTGGTAAAGCTATGCTTGTTGGAAATTTTTTGACTAATGATGTGTGTGTGTGTGTATGTGTGTGTGTGTGTGTGTGTGTGCATGACTCTGTTCTGTGCTTACAGGCCATTTTAGAAAGCCAAGACTTCTGTGAAATTGGGTTTACCAAGGTGCTTACTAAGCAGATGCTCCAGAAAACTACACATATAGGAGATTGTTAAAAATACAACAGTCAGACCTTGTCAAAGCACATCTTGGAAATAAAGCCCTCAAGAATGTAATGTATCACTGAATGAGTTCTTATCACAGTGTGGCAAATCAGGTTGATATCATATGGTGCCACTGCTTCTCTGAAGGAGGAACTGGAGAGCATATGTCAATATCTTTCTCATCTCCCCTTCCATTCTGCCTTTTACTTTGTTGTAATGTAGAGGCATCTCACACTTAACCTGGTACAGTTTTACAGTTTCAAACTCAGGAAAACAGAAGAAAACAATGCCTTTCTATATAGTCTTAGGTTTCCAGTTCCAACATATGATATTTGTTTTTCTATGTTTCTTTTAAATCCACTTGATAACTTTTCTTTCTCCCTATATTTGCAGATGACATGCTGACTGCTAGACAGTAGCTCATCTACTAGCAACAGAGATAATAATGGTTAACCACTGAGAGGCAGGTGAAGTTCACTGTAATGTGTGTCCAACATGATGCCTGTGGAATGTTTGGGATTTCATTTCCACTGCCTAATAATAAACTTTGATCCCCCCACATCCGGTAAGAACTTAAAATGTGTTCAGGACTATGCACGTATACCTATGTTTGAAAATATTTCCATTTCACACCTCACAGCAGAGACCAAGTTTGTGAATAAAAGGAAGTCTAATATATTTTAAGAGGTCTAGCATGTGTCTCAACAAGTTTTAAAAATCCCATAAAGACTGAATACTAAGTCCCTTGGGGTATAAGGGCTCCAGTCAGAGAATCTGGATTTAAGAGGGTAGGGTCCTCCTGGCATTAAGATGTTTCCACAACTTGAATAATGATAGGTGTCCAAGTATTCTTTTAGCTGGACCACCACTTAGAATTTAGGTCCACTTAGTACAAAGGATTAAGAAATACAGGAACATAGCCATTTTCATCCATTGATAATTATGTAAAGAGAATATACCAAGCAGAAAAAAGTCTTATTTACAAAAAAGCAAGCACAGTCCATAAATCCTAAAGATTGGAACAGATCCAGGTTAAGAAGTTCACCAGATGTCAGTCTGTAAACAGGGCTTCATAAAGTGAATTCCCCAATTAATTGTTGGTAAGAGTGATCTCTGTACTATGTTAGTGCATTATGATCCCCTACCATATGTAGGTGAATTGTCTGGTCCTATAGGTCATTAGTCAGTTATGATACAACAGAACTCAGGGGAAAGAAGTGGGGTAAGCACAATTTTTTTCTGATACAGAGAGAAGATCCCATAAAATTACTGCTCAGGAACTCGGAGCTTTCTTCACTGAAGGACATGAGAACTCTCCCATTTATTTGCATTACATCTGTTTTTCTAACACATTTAGTTCTTAACCTGGAGTACTTGGAAAGACACACACCAGTAAAAACATAAACATGGAAGTTAAAAAAAAATAAAACTACTCACTATTTTGTTAAAGTCTCCAATCGCAATGTTTTCCCACATGTTAACAAGGCCATTAAATCCTCCAAACAGGAATACAAAAGTATTACCCAGCCATTGTGAGAAGGTGAGGAAGAAGAGAAAGTTAATACTTGCTTTTCCTTGCCAGCTGATCAATGTCTAGAGCACTCTCCAAGGAAATGCAAGATCTATTGTCTTTCAACTAGATCTTTTCTATACTGATAAGTATAGCACCTTCTTGTTCAAAAAGAAGATGATTGTGGTATTTAATTTCCATTTTGTTTCTAAATCCTAAGGCAACCCAAGGTACAACTGGAAAGACACATGATTTTAAGACATTTCCATTTCAAATGGTTTCCTAAGTCCCTCTTCAGAGACCAACTCTCTCTCAAAAGTATACATGCACAAATAAAACATTATAGCTACAGTTGAGGAGGAAAGGAAGCCAATAGTTCTGTAATTATAATTACTAAAAAAGTGAAAGAGTAAGAGCATAACTCTACTTTGCCTGGACACCACATAATAAGAGATCCAGTGTTCTTCACAGCTTCCCTCTTGCATCAAGTGGTTATTAATTCCTCAGTGATCCTGGCAACATTTCTTCAACTTGAGTTTCTTTCCACAACCCAATTAAAAGCCATCATCTTGACCAAATTGTGTTGTTTTTAATAATGACAGAGTTTAGGTGGTGATTTTGAAACTGAGAGTTCTGCTGGGCCACTTCAGTTATAAACAGGTTGAGGGAAAAGAGTGAAGAACACAACATCTCTGGAGAGCACCTGTTTCACCATATTCGTTCACAAATGAGGAAACTGAACAAGCACTCAGGACTCGTTCCTAAACAACTCTGTTATCTAATGATATATTTCTACAATAGTCCATTAAACAATGTCATATTTTGCAGAAAAGGGAAATGTACACAAGATGATAACCAGCCCATGGATAGTGGAAAGGGACATCCAAAATGGGACATGGCAAGTATCATTATGTCTGGAGCAAAGTCACATAAGTCTGGGCCTTAGTTTCCTTTTTTCTAAATTCAGAAAATATAGCATTTACTTTATGAGAGGCGAAGATTAAATTGGTCAGTGCTTGTAATACAGTTATCACAGAGCCTGGCACAGAGTACGCCCCCAATAAATGTTGGGCTATTATTTTCAGTACTAACCTCCAACATACATTAGTCATTACGTTACAGCCAATTACACATGAAACTACAAGCCATGAGCACGGCATGAATTTATATTTGATGCTGTAAAGAATGCTCAGGTAAACCCAGAAGATGGGGTAGGCAGACCAGTGGTGGAATGTTTCTAGCTGGACCCAGTGGTCAAAGCCAAAATTGTCAACCAGGCATTAAAATAATTCACTTGAAAAACAGTGCACACATTCTTTATAGGATGAAATCACTGATAATCTACTATCCTAGATAACCACTATTCTGAGATCAAAACAGGAATTTTAAAAGGGCTCCAATGATGATGATGATGATGATCAGGGGTGCATAATCACATTCATTATTTTCTATTTACCAGCAGTGCCATTACTACTGAGAAACACAAACCCACAAGATAATATGACATAAATGGATGAAACATTAAGATAAAAGGGTAAAACAGTGGTAGCTTTGCTTTCTCATGGGAAATTGAAATGGCCAGCAGATGAACCTTAAAAGAGGAAGTCTGCTGACCTAGTGTTACTAAACATAGGAGGCAGCCAAGGAGCGGAGGAATAAAGCAATGTATTTAAATGTATGCCTTGAAGGAAGCAAACACCAATTATTTTTATATGATTTTAATTCTCCTAGTGAATATTTTATGGGTGCTGGCAAGTCCTTCTGGAAAAGGAAGGGATTATTAATGAAGGATTCAGTGGCAATTGCCTCCCAGTGCTCTAAGAACTAACACTTAACAAAAGGTCATTTAGTTCATACTTCATCTCTAAAGCTACAGAAATTTTAAGAATCCTTAAAAAAACAGTATAGTGTTATATTCACATATACAGTCCTTTTTATTTTAATTTCCAGATTGTTCTATAGCCTGCATGATAAACAAATAAGCTTCCCACAGGAAAATAAACAGATAGAGGAAAATAGTTAATTTTTTTTCTTTTTCATGCAAAGAGTGGATGCTTAATATATACTTGTTGATTTGGAAAGGAATTCATGAAATTTGAGGAAATACATAGGAAATACAGTCTTTAAAAAAGTTATCTTTGAAGAATGCTCTACCACATCATTCCAATATTACGTGCTGGTGACAGTCCACTAATGTACAGGCCAGTAAATCTGGGGAAATGCCCCATCAGCTCCTGTATTCTATCTTGTTTCTCAAAAAACTCAGCCCATCAACTCTAGAAAATTCTCATATTATGTAAAATGAAATCTCTCTAGCTAACATCTTGCTCTTAAAATTCTCCAGGTGCTTCAAGAGCATGGACTCTGGAGCTAGACTGTCAGAATTTTAATCCCAGCCCCACCATTACTTTTTTTCTTTTAACTGGTAACTTGATCTTTCTCTGCCTCAGTTTCCTTATTTGTAAAATGCAGATGATAACTGTACCTAGCTCATAGGATAATTGTAAAGATTAAATGAGTTAATTTATATGAAGCACTTCAAATAATGCCTGGTTCATAGCAAGTGATACATTAAGTGTTATAATAATAAGTATTACTATTATTCTCGTCATCTTTGCCTTATGTTGCCAAAATTCCCACACCTAAGCCTGAGGTTCTCATGTAAGCTGAAGGAAAGGAGGGTGGTGAATTTTCAGAAGGCAGAGAGCAGCAGCTACAGCTGCCTGACCTCCAGGAAATACGAACTGTCGTGTTAGCTAGTCAAGGAAAACCTTAACTGGTTGTCTGGCCTAGCAAAAAAATAAAAAAAACAGTAGCCAGTAGGAAATAACAGCTTGATAAAGAAAGAACAAGGACTGGGGTCTAGATAAATAATAAAGGGCAACAATAAACATCAAATCAGGAATAATTTACTGTCTCTTGACCCCCACTTTTCCTGCATCTTCTTCCATTTCTTTACTCCTCTTGGCAGCAAAACTTCTCCAAAGAACTGTCTGTATTTGCTATTTTTAATTCTCTTCCTTTCTCTTGTACATCCATTCCAGTCTAGACCTGGCCTCTACTACTCCACAAACAGTTGCTTTATTCAAGATCACTAGTGACCTCCACGTTGCTAAATCTATAGTTTTCAGCCCTCAACTTACTTGACCCATTAGCATTTGACACAGCTGATCGTTCCACCACCTTTTAAAACTCTTTCTTCACCTGACTTCCAGGATGCCACATTCTACTGATTTTCCTCTTACCTCACTGTATGCTCCTTCTCAGCATCCTTTGCTGGTTCCCCCTCTTCTCCCAAACTCCTAAAATTCTGACTCTCCCAGCACTTGGTCTTTGATTCTCATCTCTTTTCTAAAATCACTCCCTTGGTGGCCTTATCCAGTCTCATGGCTTTAAATAACACTTTCGTGCTGACAACTCCTAATTTTATAACTCCAGCCCAGATTTCTCTCCTGAACTTCAGACTTGTATATCCAACTACTTAGTCAATATCTCTACTTGGACATCTTATAGCATCTCAAACTCAACATATCCCAAACTGTACTCCTGATCTTCCCCACAAACCTGTTCCATCCCACAGCCTTTCTCATCTCAACTTCATCCTTCCTGTGGTTCAAGCCAAAACTCTTGAGGTTGTTCTGGATTCTCTTCTTCCTTTCACACAACATGGCCACTCTGTTAGGAATTCTGTTGTCTTTACATTTAAAATGTATCCAGAATCAGATCACTTCTCACCACCTTCAGCACTACTACCACTTTGGTGCAATCCACCATCATCTCTTACCTGAACTATTGCTAAATTACTTACCTGAGTAACCTTCAAACTGACTGCCCACCTCTACCTTTGACCACCCACCCCCCATAGTCTATGCACAATACAGCAGGCAGGGATCCTTTTAAAATGTAAGATTATATTCCTTTCTTCAAAATGGTCCTCCCCACTTCACCCAGAAAAAAGCAAAAGTCAGCCAAAAGGCTGTACATGATCTCACCCCTCTGACCTCATCTCCTACCACTTACTACTGGCCTCACTACTGGCCTCCTTGATGTCCTTGGAACATGCCAGGCTCATTCTCCTTACCTGGGACACATCTCTCTGATCTCTGCATGGATAAATCCCTCACTTCTTTAAGTCTTTGTTCAAAAGTTGCCTTCTCAACAAAGCCTACCGTCAACCCAATTTAAAATTACAATCTTGTAACTGCCTCTTTTCTGACATTTCTTTTTCCATAGTACTTATCACCTTTTAACACTAACACTTGTTATTTTCTAACATACTATGTAGTTTACTTCTTTATCATGCTATTTTTTATCGTCTCCCCCGCTAGAATGAGAGTTCCAAAATTTCGGGGATCTTTGTCTATTTTGTTTGTTGCTGTATCCCAAGCCCTGGAATAGTTCCTGGCACACAGTAGGCACACAATAATTACTGGTTGCCTTGAGTGAATGAATTTAGGCTAAGGGATTAGGAAGAAGAAATGGAAACCAAAATTCATTCTATTTTTTACATAATATTATCTACGTTTTCCACTGGGAGGTTGGAAAATAATTACAGCAGAATGTAGTATAGTACCTCTTATTCCCATGGCCCAGCACACGTGGTTGCTCTGTGGATCAAAAAAGCTTCTCAAAAAGTTCTTTGTGTTAATTAATACACATCTTTAAGAAATGAATCTTCCTGGATGATAACACATGGAGAATCTGTGAGACTGAGTAGGTACGACAACAAAATGTTCAGCCCAGAAAAGAAATAAGATCCCAGTAGTAATTTCTGTGGGAGCTAAAGTTAAAAAGAAGTAACAGAACACTTGTAATTCTATTTCTTGATAACAGTCATTTGTGGATGAAGGAACTGCAAAGGAAGGTACAAAGACATCTGTCTGCTTGGGAAATTTCTCAAAACAAATGAAAAAGGATCTATCTTATTTCCACTGGGGCATCAAGTTATGGTCTGGAACAGTTTATTATTCCCAGGCTACTTCAAATCTAAACGTGTTTTTAAAAGCAAGCCCAATGAAAGATTAGATAAACAACTGGACAATGTTTTTTACACTCTGGTAACATAAACATTTCAAATTCCTCCCTAACTCTTGACTAGCATAAATCTCTAATTCCAGAGAAGGTAAAATATCCTCAAAGTTTAAACATTACTTTGAATTATTCACATTTACCTCCATTTCCATCTTATACTTTCTTGGCAATAAAAAGCCAGGTTTCGTCCAAACTATGGTAGGATGACTCTCTTCCAATTGTAAAACAACTTGGACTAACCCCAGCTCTGCTTTCTTTGAAGATAGAATAAGCAGCCCCTCCCAACAGTTTCTTTTCTCTTCTTTCTTACCTCCTATACATCCTGTACTGCCCTTTTTCAAACCAAACCTTTAAAAAACACAGAGGGAAAATGTGAAGCTGTCTGCCTATAACTGAGCTATGAAAACAATTTTTAAATGGTGTCAAACACAAAAGAGATAGGTTGAAAGAGTCAGTAAGGCAAGAAAACATCAGGGTGAGGAGAGCTCTCTCTGGCTGAGAAAGGGAGACATAGAGTAAGACCTATCTAAGAGAAGAAGCTCTGTGGAAATGCCGCAGGGGATAAAAGGAAGGGAGGGAGAGAATGGAGGAAAACAAAGGTGTGAAAATGCAGAGGGAATGAGGATAACCAGCCCACAGTACAACCCACATGTCAGAAGACTTAGGAATAAAAGGGGGTGGCTAGGAGAGAAAAGAAAATACTAGGCTGATAGAGCTGTTCTGTTTGCATCATGTTCCACAGTCTGTGAAACCTTCTCACTTGACCTTGGTCCTCACGACAACTTTGAGTGGAGAGTAGGTAAAAATCTGCACGCCCAGACTCCAGGAAAACCGCCCACTCAGCTCCTGGGCAAGTCACTTAATAATTCTGAATCTCTATTTCCTCATTTGCAAAGTGGGAATAATATCTTCCTAACAAATGATTATGAGGAGTAAATGAGATATTACATAAAGCATCAAAGTCCTGCTCGATAATTGGTAGCACATTGTGATAGAGAGCAAGACAGAAGGCAGAAATTGAGGGAGCTCCTAAGAAGGTACAGACAGAAATGTGCAGTACAAACAATGCAGACAACTGAAGATCCAGACTTCGGGTTCTGAGGGGTGAAAACTAGATGCAATTTTTGTATAAGAATATGGAAAGGAGGACCATGCCGCATGAAGGGACAGGATTAGGGGCTTATTTATGATAGTTGAATAATTACATTAGTACCATTTTTAATTACTTTTTATGTGCTAGTCATAGTGCTCCTTACTTTATATGTTTGCTCATTTTACAGCTGCCTAAAATGGTAGTTACTAGTGTCTCATTTCACAGGTGATGAACTAGACTCTAAAAAGTTTAAGTGACTTGCTCAAAGTCATGCGCATAGTGAATGAGAGAATCTTTTATGTGCTGACTCCAAAATCCAGTCTTAAACCATTCCAGAATCTTGTTTCTCCCTGATAGAAAGAAAAGGCACACAGCAATGGGATTGTGAATTACTGTTTAAAGAATAAGAGTTTTAGATTGGCAAAAACGGGATCATGGTGTGTACCTCATACCCTCGACATCTGATCCCTCCCAATCTCATGCTCAAAAGAAAAGTGAAAGGATTTGGAAAAGTGACTGAGGTTTCATCTCAGCAAAAAAGAAATCAGCATAGAAGTAACTAAAAGAGCCACCAGTAAAGACAGATACTTAGACGTCTAAAAAGATCCTTAGACTATTTAAAAAGAATTCAGAATTGATGATGCATCTATAGAATATAATTACAAAGGAGAGGAAGTGGCTCAGTAGAGTAGATAGGACTTACAACTAGAAAGAAGTGAAATAGTAAAGTGGAAGATAATGCCTTTTCAACAACACCGAGGAAAAGACAAAGCAGTCTTCTAAAAGTTGGGATATTAAAATGAGTTCATAGAGGAAATTTTTTAACTACAACAAAAGTAAAGAAAATGATTAAAAGAATGATCATAGGGAAAGAAATTAAGTCTTTCTCAGGATGCTGCACAGTGGTAGAACATTTGACATTAACACGAAGATCTGTTTTCCAAAGTTAGCAGAACTGTGCTCAAAAACTTCACAAAGTCCTGAGTGCAAACTCACGCAGAAGAAAACCTCAAGGGCAATCTCATGCACTATATATATGCAAAAATTCAAATTAAGACATTAGCAAATCAGTATGATATATTTAAAAAGCAACAATAAAGAAAAATATATTCCAGGAATGCAAAAGGATTCAATTAATGTTAATTCTTCAAAACGTTATATCAAAAAGAAATCTCAACAGAGGGTAATAATATTCATCACGCACTTCTGATTTAAAAAAAAAATCACCTAGTGAACTAGGAATAACTATCTGAAATTAATAGGCAACATTATGAATAAAGCAGATAAAAACATTCACGTTAGTCACGGTAAAGATGAGGATCCTGGCCACTTATCACTACTATTATTTAACATTATTCTAGAAATTCAAGGCAATATAATAAGATAAGAAAACAGGAAGAAATGTATATGTTAGAAAAATGATTAAATGATTACATTTCCAGATAATATGACTGTACACTTAAAAAATTTCTAAGAATATGAAAGAAAACTATATTTGAATAGGTTGAAGATTTGATCATGTCCCTCTGCATTAACAGCATTTAGTTAGAAAATATAATGGAGGAATTCTTATACTCAAAAGGATACTAACTAAATTTTTTAAAAAAACAGTAAAGATAAAATAACTAGGGAAAAAAAATGCCAAAGCTTATAGGTATAGAACTAAATATTTATAGACAACCATAAAAGATTTGAACAGATGGACAAAAATATAGCAAGATTCAGCATAAAAATGGTGTCAACTGTCTACAAATTGACTTTGAATCTTAATGCAATTTCACTCTAAATCTCAAAGGAGTGTTTTAACTTGAAAATATGATGCTAAAGTGCATAACAAAGAATAAATGGTTGAGAAGAACCAGGAAATAATAAATAATGAATTGAGGAATTTGTTCCACCAATTTTAAAGGCTATTATACAGTAATGATAATTACAACAGCATTACTATCAATGTCAGAATAGATGGAGAGGAAAATGGAATAGCACAGAAATACCAGGGATAGTCCCACGTATATAAAAATATTTAGTATATTTTACAAGTGTATTTCAGATTAGTGGGAAATGATGTATTATCCAATAAAATATGCTGGAATATGCGGTAAAAATTTTTTAAAAACCTCAAGTTAGATAGGTTTTTAAAAGTCCAATAAATTTCAGATGACTAAAAGAGCTCAATGTAAAATGCAAGAAGAAAAAAGTAAGAAAAAACATATTTGGAATCAATACAGAAAAAAATAAATAGATTTGACTACCTAAAGGAAGTCATGTTAAAAAAATACAAACAAACAAATTACCTTAAGCAAAATTCAAAACAACCAAAACCCCAGAAAAAAATATTTATAACATATATTAAAGAAAAGGAGTTAATTTCCTTTAGATACAAAGTGCTCTTCAAATCAATAATAAAAGGTGATATTTTGATTTACAGAAACATGGGAAAGCATGAAGAATAATTCACAGAAGGAAAAATATAAAAGACTAATAAACAATAGGAATAGTGCACATTATCACAAAATTACGACAATAGAAAATCAAACGGCTAAAAATATTTTTTAAATACAATCTTAATAAAACCACAGATGCACAATTAAAATTCCAGTTTCCACTTCTGATATCAACAAAGATGAAAAAGAATGATAATCATTGATGTCAAGGAGGTAGCAAAAAGTCACAGATGAACTTTTAAATCAAGAAGCACTTACTTGGGAGCAAGCTGGAAGCAGAAGCAGGTTTTTCAACTCTAGGTCCTTACTCTAAGGCAATAATCAAAGATGCATATAATATCCTCATGCAGATGTATAACACAGAAGTATTTATAATAATTTAAAAATAAAACTGTCTAAATGTCCAACAATCAGGGTTACAGCATCTGTATACTCCTGTTACATATCTCTCACTCTAGAGATCTTGCAGGTAGTTTCCTGAACAAGCTCTGGTTTTCCACACTCATTTACTCTTATTTAAATTATGTCCTCTGCCAGGAATGTCCTCCCCTAATTTCCTTTAAATTCATGTTCCTCATGAATCAGTTTAAAAAATAATAATGACAGCTATGGTAATAATTATAGCAATAGTAATAGTGACAACAATGGCTAACATTTATCAAGTGCTTTTAAGAGGCAATTGCTATTCTAAGTGAGTTACATATGATAACATTTAATCCTGGTAACAACCCAACAAGGTAATGCTTTTATTATTTCGACTTCACAGAGGAGAAAATTGAGGCATACAGGGGTTAAATCATTTACCCAAGGTCGCACATCTAGTTAGTGCTAGGCATCCAACCAAAAGTGTGCCTCTAAGTCTATGTTAGCATTTGGCCTCTCCAGGCCACCTCTTCTGTAAAATTTCCCTCTGCCCCAATCCCAGAGTCAGGCCCTAGCTCTCAACCCCACTACATGTCCCCTATATATTCTCTAGAGAGCACTTCCCACATGGTTTGACATCTTTATTAGTGCATCTCATGCACCAGACTCAGGATTTTATCTTACTCTGGTTTGTGTCTCCCACGATTAAGCACAATTACTAGAACAACGATTACTTTCTGTACATGTTTACCCAATAAATAAATAAATACAAAATACATGCATAAAAAAGTAGAAAAACTGAATATCAAGGATCAAAGGAGGGGCTTCCCTGGTGACGCAGTGGTTAAGAATCTGCCTGCCAATGCAGGGGACACCAATTTAACCCCTGGTCCAGGAAGATCCCGCATGCCACGGAGCAACTAAGCCAGTGCGCCACAACTACTGAGCCTGAGCTCTAGAGCCCATGAGCCACAACTACTGAGCCCACATGCCACAACTACTGAAGCCTGTGCACCTAGAGCCCGTGCTCTGCAGCAAGAGAAGCCACCACCACAAAGAGAAGCCCGCGCACCACAATGAAGACTAGCCCTCGCTCACCGCAACTAGAGAAAGCCCGCGCAGCAATGAAGACCCAACGCAGCCAAAAATAAATAAATAAATAGATTAATTAATTTTAAAAAAAGGGATCAAAGGAAAGAAATCTATATAGAGAGGGAATCAAGGACCAAGGATAGATGAATAGAGATTACCTATCTATCTATCTATCTAGATTACCTATCTATCCATCTATCTATCAAATGTGTGCTGATGCCATACTATCAACCAAATGACTAAACCAAAAACAAAAAGAGGGAGAGAGGGAGGAGGAAAAGAAGTTAACACAGAGCATTTTACTACTTGTCGGACACTGTGCTAAATGCTTTTGTGTAATATATGTCACTTGAATAGCCAAAAAGGATATTTCCTTACTGGAGAGTCTGAACAAATAATCACAATGTTCCACAAAGGCTGGGAGAAAAACTGTCCAGAGAGTAACAAAAAAAGAGAGAAATATGAAAAGGAAAAATAAGAGTACATTAACCTAGTAAGAAATTGACAGTGAATATTTCTGGAAATTGTGTGTGTGTGTGCGTGTGTTTAAATTCATGTGGGCAAAAAACAACTGAAACAGTATATGCTATGTATATTATGGCTTTTATTTTCTAAAAACCCTATAAGGATAAAATGGGATCATATAAATGATTTTGGAAAGGTTAGAATATCACTTAAACATTAGTGACTGTCATCATTCTGGAGCCAGTACAGGCTTTTGCCCCCAAACTCCAAGATAAACCCTCCTGGCAGGTGATACTTCTCAGAACTTTCATGAAAACAAAACCAGTCATTTATCGGCTGGGCTCTGTTTGTTACTACTGAGGGCTGTTCAGGTAAGTAGATCTAGCAAAAGTCTCTGAGTAAGTTACAACAATTGGTTCTTTATTTGATGTCTATTTGTCAGGGAAAGATACAGCTAGATGGGCCGTAAAACAAACCTCTGTTTTTACAGGAACAAGGCAAGGTTGAGGTAAAGTGGCATTTTATGCACAAGAAAATGGGCTTAATGTGTCCTGGCCATAATGTTTATAAAAATAAATTAAAAACTCAAGACATACAGTGAACTTCCATTTTGCCAATGAGAAGAACTTACTATCATTTAATTCTACCAGCAAAACTACTTTTTTTTTTAAACTAATATGCTTTACAGTCTTTCCCCCAAATATGAGTACAAAAGATCTTGGCCCAAAATGGTCATTTTAGAATTAAAGAAATGATCCTTCTTATAGACACAACTTTCAATAAATGGTAGATAAACATTTTCTCTGAAGGCCATGGTCAATGACTAGTTTTAGGTATAAAACCACTTGGTATGGCTACTCGTCAATACTAAAAAAACAAAAAACAAAAAAACAAACAAACAAAATTTTTACTTTTCCCAAAGGTTCTATCCTGAATGATACGGGTTACAATGCAGAGGGAGTGAAACCTCTAACCCTCCAAGTTACTGAATCATGGGTCTCAGTGATATTCATGGAAACCCTCAGCCTATAAAGCTGAAAATGTCCAAAATTATCTTAGCATCCTGGTTGAATTCATCTCCCTATATGTTTGAATTGGAATGATTTCTGTTGTACCTCTTTCAGCTATTTCTAGAAGAGACAAATGAATAACCCCCATCTGCCAGTCTGATGTAAAAACTTTCCCTTAAATGAAATTATCCTTTAACAACTTCCCAGGACACTCTCTGTTTCAGTCTCTTGTGACATTCTTCTGTGTTTTCTCTGGTCTCTTATCAGCAGCATATGGGTATCTATCACTTAAAAAAGAAAAACAAAGTTTCATCTGGGAACATAATGAATAGCAATCATTTTGGATACAAAAAAGCAGTTGTACTTTTTGATTACTGTACAACTGCAGTTCCACCTACTTCCATGAACTTAACTTCAAAAGTGCCTACAATTATATTATGTGGGTGCTAAACACACAAGTTTAAAAATTGTCAATTTCTCAATTAATGTATGATATCACTTATATGTGGAATCTAAAAAATACAACAAACTAGTGAATATAACAAAAAGAAGCAGACTCACAGATATAGAGAACAAACTAGTGGTTACCAGTGGGGAGAGGGAAGGGGGAGGGGCCATATAGGGGTCAGGGATTAAGAGGTACAAACCATTATGTATAAAATAAACTACAAGGATATATTGTACAACACAGGGAATATAGCCAATATTTTATAATAACTATAAATGGAGTATAACCCTTAAAAATTGTGAATCACTATATTGTACACCTGTTAAGTTATATAATATTGTACATCAACTATACTTCAATTTAAAAAATTGTCAGTTTTGGGCAATGCCACATGATTAGCTTTCTGTTCTCAAGTGATCATCCAGTAGACCTGTCATCAACCGACCACATTACCTGGATGAACGGAGCTCCATAAAGAAAACCATCTAGCGTGCTGATAAGAGCTCAGTGCTGCAGCTGGACTCATGGGGCTTCAGTTCCAGCTCCACAGTTGTATGATCTTAGTCAAGAAATCTAATCAATGGAAGCCTCTGTTTAGTAATCTAAAAAGTGGGGGAATAACAGTATCTACCTTGGAATTTTTGAAAAGATTAAATGAGACAATCTCCATAAAAATATGTCATGCATACAAATATGGCCAATAAATGTTAGCAACTCTTATTTTTATCATAAATAAATTAGTTACAAACAGATGATAATTAAATAAAAACTTTTTACTTAATTGCTGCATTTTTGGTGTCCCAATTTTGAGTACTGACACACAAAAGAATGTTCTTTATTAAGAATACACCAGCTATGAAACAAACACTACAGACTAACTTTTTTGGTTGTTGTTCTGTCCCAAATGAATGAAATTCATCCAGTTGAACATAAACTGCTTAGTTGTCACATTTTAAACAAACATTTGCCTTAGACTTAGAATGAAGAGGTTGAGGGAATTGGGTAATTCTCTATCTGTCTTGAAGAGCTTGGCTGACATTTTATTATATATTTTTTAACCACCATCAAGGGTACTGGGCAGCTCACTAACACTCTGTTGAAAAGGATTCTGAAGTCTGGTTGTTATCCAGGTCATCTCATAATTTAACTTCTCTTCACCCAATCATTAAAATGTCAGGTAATATCCCAGCCACTGTTGAAACTCTTTTATGTTTGAGGCTCGAACTGATGGAAAACAAATCTTAATGCCTCAGGACAGGCTGGGTCCAAACCTTCCAAAGAGTGTAATAAATATATTCAAACTCTTAAGAATTTAGAAAATAAATTTCTCTTGCATGACACAAATAAATAAGACCAATTTGAGATGGTGAATAGCTTGGTGACTTGGCCACGTTAGGAATAAGACAAACATACTGCCCTGTTCCATCTCAGAGAGAACAGCGTCTTTGTCCTGGCTCCTTTTCAGCTCATAATGAAGTGTTTCAGAGGACGAAGTAGTTAGTCTTTGGAGGCCCCTGAAGGACAGGATAAGTTCCAAGCCAAATACCGAAAAGGATGGTGCCCCCCAAATTTCCCATTTTTATTAGAGATTTCAAGTAGGAATACCCAACAATAAGATTTTTCAAGCTGTTAGAACTTAGGGCCAAAGAGCGAGCTTGAGCCTTCTGAACATGGAGAAATAGCACGTCAGACCAGTGGGAAAGCAGAGTCTGCAAGACGAGACAGTCTAAAGCTGGGCTGAATTCTCCCCTTTGAACACTGAGGATTTTCATGTTCTGGTACTTTTAATGCATACTTCCTTCAGGCTTTACTCCAGTGCTTCATACTAGATCTTGCTTTTTCTTTGCTGAGTATATTCTGAAGCCAGATGGAAGACTACACCATTTCCCTTTGTCCCAGATGTAGGAAATATGAAAGCTTATACACTGATATGGAATAGATTTTAACAGCTCATGAATCTCAGAACATGGCTGTGATGAGTCCTT
Organism: Balaenoptera musculus; assembly: GCF_009873245.2. NCBI lineage: Eukaryota > Metazoa > Chordata > Mammalia > Artiodactyla > Balaenopteridae > Balaenoptera > Balaenoptera musculus. Next base: position 44,612,359 of record NC_045793.1, read on the forward strand.
CCTAAAAGGCAATGCAACATAAAACAGAAATTCCTACCCGAAACCCGTATAACATTTTGTTGCAGGCTGTAGCACAAGAGATTGTGCAAGGTAAGTAGTAACACACTCTACTTCCTATGTGATTTCTGGTTTGTCTTCTATTACTTGCCAAAACTAGGCTACAATTCTTTAGCAGAGTTCTCCACAAAAAAAGAGAAACATGCAGAGAAGTGCAAAAATGGTTTTAAAGGGCCAGCACAAGCAGATGAGTGACTACCTGTGAAAGAAAGAAGCAATCCCTGACACTGCCTTGCTTCACACCAGGCCATAGCTAAACAATTATTGTTACTGTTGGGATCTGGAAGACAACTTGTTTGAGAGCCTTCTGAAATTTATTTGATGTATCTATCCAACTTTAGGTTTTTAAAAAAATTTTACCCCAAATTCCAGCACAACTTTCCATGAATTTTAAATACACTTGTAAAAATATCCTAAATATTTGTATATAAATGGGACTATCCCTAGTATTTCTGTGTTATTCTAGTGGCGGGGCATGGTAGGGGAGAACAGGCATCAGAGCCAGGAGGCCAGCTTACTCATCTCCTACCAGCTCTGCCCCACCACTGGCTCTGCAACCTCAGGAAAATTGCTTGAAACCTCTAAGCCTTAGTTTTCTCTATATAGTGGTGGTAATAGCTTCCCTTCTTATTTCAGGGTTGATGTGAAAATGAAACATCATAACTTATGTGAAAACACCATAATAATACAAAATTATTACAAATAATGACAATTAAAACATGATAGGGGAAAGATATGCCAGAATCAAGCTTTTACCCTTCTTAGAAAGGGGACATTTCTCTAAGGCTTTCAACCTACTGAGGAACTGTTTCATGCAAGGTGATGGAATCCAGGCATGATTCCTTCCTTCTAAAAAGTCAAAAGGAAGACTGAGCCAACAGAGAGCATGTAGCATCAATTCTTCTCTGTCCTCCTCTACTTGGGAGAGGTTGGAATATCTATTTTTTTAATCATTTCATTTTTTTAAAAAGACAAATATTTACCAGCCTAAAGTCCTGGAGTTCAGAGTGGTTAATCATCCTATCGCCAGCCCTGTTCAAGACAGATAAGGTTACATAAAAGGAGAAGCCAGATAAGCACCTCACTTTTGAATAGAGATCGTTTCTTTTTAATTAAGAGTAAGAAGCTAACCCAAGCTGTAACTTCAAGAAATGGGGTTTAAAGCCTGCACATTTTAAATCTGAAAATAACAATCAGTTAACTACCATAAGAAAAGAAAAAAAAAAAAGGCTTAAAAATGCCCTTTCAATTTTTCTTTTTAAATAGTCTTTCCACCTCCTCCAAAATATAACCTCTTCTAAAACTATATATTCTCTGTGATTCCCAGTACGGTAGATATGCTTATTTTTCCTATATCAGAAATTACTAGGATTACCTGTGTGATCCCAGAGGATCCCTGGCTCTGTCACCAAAGATGGCAGGAAAAGAATAACAGATATCAGGCAAACATCTTCCTGCCTGTGCTGCCAGGATCTTATCATACAATTAGTAGACTGGACTTCTGAACAAGTATGTGACCTTGAATGAGTTCTTTCAGTTCTCTGGTTCTTGTTTTCTTCTCTGAAATTGTGCCTAACTCATTGGGTGGTTAAAAGAATAAAGGCTTTAATATATGTAACGTGCTTAGAAAAGCGTCTGGCACATAGTAAGCACTACATAGGTATGTGTTGCATACCATTGACACAGGTTTGGTAAGAAGGGGAAAGGTTGCAGCAAAAACTAACTTAAAGATTAGATTCAAACTAAGCTCTTTAGCTTCTTCTTATAATTATTATTTGAGTTTTAAAATAATGAAACTATGTAACTGTAGAAGAAAATATAAAATATAATAACTTCCTCTATAACCCGGGATTGGAGGAAATTTTCCCAATTATGACTCAAATTCCAAAAGGAATATGCCAAAAAATAAGAAAAATTAAATGATCATTTCAAAGATACATAAGATACATTTAATATTAAACATCTATTCATGATTTAAAAAAGAAAACTTTTAGCAAACTAGAAATAGAAGGAACTTTCCTTAATCTGATAGGAAGAATATTTTATGCTTTCCAGTTGCCCTTCCATTTTCCTCTTTCTTTTTCTCTTCTCTCTTTTTAGGCTATTTGTCTCTTTCTCTTTCTGCTTTTTTCCCTATTCTTTTAGTGGTTTTCCTAAAAATTATAAAATACAAACCTAACTTGTAAAAGTCAAAAGTTAATCAGTATTCCAATAGCTTTACCCTAAGTGTATTTGTTTCTTTTTCAGTACAGATCCTAGATCATGTTTATAGCTCTTATTTACAAAATATTTTACTTTTAATAATTTTAGACTTACAAAAAACTTGAAAAATAGTATGAGTTCCCATATACCCTTTACCTATATAACATCTTACAGAACCAGGGTACAATTATCAAAACCAGGAAATTAACATTGGTATAATAATACTAGCTAGTTAACCTACAGACTTTATTCAAATTTCACCAGTTTTTCCGCTAGCACCCCGTTTCTTTTCCAAGATCCAATCTGGAATTCCAGATTGTATTTAGTTGTTAAATCTCCTTAGTCTCCTCTAATCTATAAGAGTTCCTCAGTATTTCATGACCTTGATGCTTTTGAGACAAACTGATGAGTTATCTTCCGAAAAGGTTTTCAGTTTGGGTTTGTCTGATGCTTTCTCATGATTATATAGAGGATGTGTGTTTTTGTCAAGAATACCAGAGAAGAGGTAGCTTCATCCACCAGAGGGCAGAAAGCAGAAGCAAGAAGAACTACAATCCTGCAGCCTGTGGAACGAAAACCACAATCACAGAAAGATAGACAAAATGAAAAGGCAGAGGACTATGTTCCAGATGAAGGTACAAGATAAAACCCCAGAAAAACAACTAAATGAAGTGGAGATAGGCAACCTTCCAGAAAAAGAATTCAGAATAATGATAGTAAAGATGATCCAGGACCCTGGAAAAAGAATGGGGGCAAAGATCAAGAAGATGCAAGAAATGTTTAACAAAGGCCTAGAACAATTAAAGAACAAACAAACAGAGATGAACAATACAGTAAGTGAAATGAAAAATACACTAGAAGGAATCAATAGCAGAATAACTGAGGCAGAAGAAAGAATAAGTGACCTGGAAGACACAATGGTGGAAATCACTGCCGTGGAACAGAATAAAGAAAAAAGAATGAAAAGAAATGAAGACAGCCTAAGACACCTCTGGGACAACATTAAACACACCAACATTTGCATTATAGGGGTCCCAGAAGGAGAAGAGAGAAAGGACCCAAGAAAATATTTGAAGATATTATAGTTGAAAATTTCCCCTGACATGGGAAAAGAAATAGCCAGTCAAGTCCAGGAAGCACAGAGAGTCCCAGGCAGAATAAACCCAAGGAGAAACATGCTGAGACACAGAGCAATCAAACTGACAAAAATTAAAGACAAAGAAAAATTATTAAAAGCAACAAGGGAAAAATGACAAATAACATACAAGGGAACTCCCATAAGGTTAACAGCTGATTTCTCAGCAGAAACTCTGCAAGTCAGAAGGGAGTGGCATGATATATGTAAAGTGATGAAAGGGAAGAACCTACAACCAAGAGTACTCTACCCAGCAAGGATCTCATTCAGATTCGATGGAGAAATCAAAAGCTTTACAGACAAGCAAAAGTTAAGAGAATTCAGCACCACCAAACCAGCTCTACAACAAATGCTAAAGGAATTTCTCTAAGTGGGAAACACAAGAGAAGAAAAGCACCTACAAAAACAAACCCAAAACAATTAAGAAAATGGTAATAGGAACATACATATTGATATTTACCTTAAGTGTGAATGTATTAAATACTACAACCAAAAGACACAGACTGTATCAATGGACACAGAAACAAGATCCGTATATATGCTGCCTACAAGAGACCCAATTCAGACCTAGGGACACATACAGACTGAAAGTGAGGGGATGGAAAAAGATATTCCATGCAAATGGAATCAAAAGAAAGCTGGATTGGCAATACTCATATCAGATAAAATAGACTTTAAAATAAAGAATGTCACAAGAGACAAGGAAGGACACTACATAATGATCAAGGGATCAATCCAAGAAGAAGATATAACAATTATAAATATATATGCACCCAACATAGAAGCACCTCAATACATAAGGCAAATGCTAACAGCTATAAAAGAGAAAATCGACAGTAACACAATGAAAGTGGGGGACTTTAATGCCTCACTTACACAAAACGACAGATCATCCAGACAGAAAATTAATAAGGAAACACAAGCTTTAAATGACACAATAGACCAGATAGATTTAATTGATATTTATAGGACACTCCATCCGAAAACAGCAGATTACACTTCATTCCCAAGTGCTCATGGAATATTCTCCAGGATAGATCACACTTTGGGCCACAAATCAAGCCTCGGTAAATTTAAGAAAATTGAAATCGTATCAGCCATCTTTCCCAACCACAACATTACGAAATTAGAAATAAGTTACAGGAAAAAGAAATGTTAAAAACACAAACAAATGGAGGCTGAACAATACGTTACTAAATAACCAAGAGATCACTGAAGAAATCAAACAGGAAATCAAAAAGTATCTAGAGACAAATGACAATGAAAACATGATGATCCAAAACCTATGGGATGCAGCAAAAGCAGTTCTAAGAGGGACGTTTACAGCAGTAAAATCCTACCTCAAGAAACAAGAACTATCTCAAATAAACAACCTAACCTTACAGCTAAAGGAACTAGAGAAAGAAGAACAAACAAAACCCAAATTTAGTAGAAGGAAAGAAATCATAAATATCAGAGCAGAAATAAATGAAATAGAAACAAAGAAAACAATAGCAAAGATCAATAAAACTAAAAGCCGGTTCTTTGAGAAGATAAACAAAATTGATAAACCATTAGCCAGACTCATCAAGAAAAAGAGGGAGAGGACTCAAATCAATAAAATTAGAAATGAAAAAGGAGTAGTTACAATGGATACCGCAGAAATACAAAGCATCGTCAGAGACTACTACAAGCAACTGTATGCCAATAAAATGGACAACCTGGAAGAAATGGACAAATTCTTGGAAAGGTCTAACCTTCCAAGGCTGAACCAGGAAGAAATAGAAAATATGAACAGACCAATCACAAGTAATGACATTGAAATTGTGATGAAAAAATCTTCCAACAAACAAAAGTCCAGGACCAGATGGCTTCACAGGTGAATTCTATCAAATATTTAGAGAAGAGCTAACACCCGTCCTTCTCAAACTCTTGCAAAGGAAGGAACACTCCCAAACTCATTCTACGAGGCCACCATCACCCTGATACCAAAACCAGACAAAGATACTACAGAAAAAGAAAATTACAGACCGATATCACTGATGAATATAGATGTAAAAATCCTCAACAAAATACTAGCAAACAGAATCCAACAACACATTAAAAGGATCATAAACCATGATCAAATAGGATTTATCTCAGGGATGCAAGGATTCTTCAATATATGCAAATCAATCAATGTGATACACCATATTAACAAATTGAAGAATAAAAACCATATGATCATCTCAGTAGATGCAGAAAAAGCTTTTGACAAATTTCAACACCAATTTATGATAAAAACTCTCCAGAAAGTGTGCACAGAGGGAAACTACCTCAACATAATACAGGCCATATATGACAAACACACAGCAAATATCTTTCTAAATGGTGAAAAACTGAAAGCATTTCCTCTAAGATCAGGAAGAAGACAAGGATATCCACTCTTGCCACTATTATTCAGCGTAGTTTTAGAAGTCCTAGCCACAGCAATCACAGAAGAAAAAGAAATAAAAGGAATACGAATTGGAAAAGAAGTAAATCTGTCACTGTTTGCACATGACATGATACTATATATAGAAAATCCTAAAGATGCCACCAGAAAAAAATATAGAGAGACTGCCATCAGTATCTCTATTACTAGAGATAATCAATGAATTTGGAAAAGTTGCAGGATACAAAATTAATGCACAGAAATCTCCTGTATTCCTATACACTAACAACGGAAGATCAGAAAGAGAAATTAAGGCAACAATCCCATTCACCATTGCAACAAAAAGAATAAAATACCTAGGAATAAACCTACCTGAGGAAGTAAAAAACCTGTACTCAGAAAACTATAAGACACTGATGAAAGAAATCAAAGATGACACAAACAGATGGAGAGATATACCCTGTTCTTGGAAGAATCAATATTGTGAAAATGACTATACTACCCAAAGCAATCTACACATTCAATGCAATCCCTATCAAATTACCAATGGCATTTTTTACAGAACAAGAACAAAAAATCTTAAAATATTTATGGAGACACAAAAGACCCCAAATAGCCAAAGCAATCTTGAGAAAAAAAGACACGGAGCTGGAGGAATCATACCCCCTGACTTCAGACTATACTACAAAACTATAGTAATCAAGACAGTAGGGTACTGGCACAAAAACAGAAATATATATCAATGGAATAGGATAGAAAGCACAGAGATAAACCCACACACCTATGGTCAACTAATCTGTGACAAAGGAGGCAAGGATATACAATGAAAAAAAGACAGTCTCTTCAATAAGTGGTGCTGGGAAAACTGGACAGCTACATGTAAAAGACTGAAATGAGAACATTCCCTAACACCATACACAAAAATAAACTCAAAATGGATTAAAGATCTAAATGTAAGACAGGACACTATAAAACTCTTAGAGGGAAACACAGGAAGAACACTCTTTGACATAAATCACAGCAAGATATTTCTTGACCCACCTCCTAGAGAAATGGAAATAAAAACAAAAATAAACAAATGGAACCTAATGAAACTTAAAGCTTTTGCACAGCAAAGGAAACTGTAAACAAGACGAAAAGACAACCCTCAGAATGGGAGAAAATATTTGCAAACAAATCAACGGACAAAGGATTAACCTCCAAAATATATAAACAGCTCATGCAGCTCCATATTAAAAAAACAAACAACCCAATGAAAAAATGGGCAGAAGACCTAAATAGACACTTCTCCAAAGAATTCATATAGATGGCCAAGAGGCACATGTAAAGCTGTTCAACATCACTAATTATTAGAGAAATGCAAATCAAAACTACAATGTGGTATCACCTCACACTGGTTAGAATGGGCATCATCAGAGAATCTACAAACAATAAATGCTGGAGAGGGTGTGGAGAAAAGGGAAACCTTTTGCACTGTTGGTGGGAATGTAAACTGATACAGCACTATGGAGAACAGTATGGAGGTTCCTTAAAAAACTAAAAATAGAATTACCTAATGACCCAGCAATCCCACTACTGGGCATATACCCAGAGAAAACCATAATTCAAAAAGACACATGCACCCCAATGTTCATTGCAGCACTATTTACAATAGCCAGGTCATGGAAGCAACCTAAATGCCCATCGACAGATGAATGGATAAAGAAGATGTGGCACACATATACAATGGACTATTACTCAGCCACAGAAAGGAACAAAATTGGGTCATTTGTAGAGACATGGATGGACCTAGAGACTGTCATACAGAGTGAAGCAAGTCAAAAAGAGAAAAACAAATATCGTATACTAATGCATATATGTGGAATCTAGAAAAATGGTACAGATGAATCAGTTTGCAAGGCAGAAATAGAGACATAGATATAGAGAACAAACATATGGACACCAAGAGGAGAAAGTGGCGGAGGGATGAATTGGGAGATCGGGATTTACGTATATACACTAAATGTATAAAACAGATAACTAATAAGAACCTGCTGTATAGCACAGGGGACTCCACTTTGTTGTACAGTAGAAAATAACACAACATTGTAAAACAACTGTATCTCCCCCCCAAAAAAAATACCAGAGAAGTGATACTTGTGCGCTTCTCAGTGCCTCATACTGGGCATACATGACGTTGATAGATCTTACTCCAAGTGGTATTAACTGTGATCATTTGGTTAAGGTGGTATCTACCAGCTTTCCCTGCCGTAAAGTGATACTTTCCCCTTTCGAGTTAATAAATACACTGCGGGGGATACTTGGAGACTATGCAAATATCCTATTTCTCCTCAAACTTTCTCCCATTGATGTTAGCAACCACTGGTGGATCTCACCTGAAATAATTATTATTGTGGTGTCTGTCTAATGGTGATTTTGTACTTCCCTCACTCCTTCTACATTTATTAAATGGAATTATACTATAAGGAAGATCTGTCCCTCCTCCTCCATTTATTTATTCAATTATTTATTTATGTCAATATGAGTCCATGGACATTTATTTTATTCAGTGGGTTATAATCCAACACTATCATTATTTATTTTGTTGCTCAGAATTGTTCCAGCTTTGGCTGTTGGGAGCTCCTTGAGGCTGGCTTCTCTGTCTTTTGAACATGTTTTCAGGCTTACTGTCATAATAAGATGCTCCAGGCTCATCGTGTGTTTTCTTGCCTCTGGTCTGGAATCAACTACTTTCCCAAGGAGCATTGGTTCCTTTTTTGGTTGTTATTCAAGTTTTAAAATTTCTAATTCTTTTTTCTTCTAGATGAAAAGGCTATTGCTGTTTATTTTTAAGGTAAAGATCCCTTGCATTTGGATGTCCTTTGAATCTTGAGAAATGCTTTTCCACACACAGTACAATATTTATGATAGAGAAAGTAAGAAAAGCAGAATATACCACTACTTTTAAAAATAAGCATGCATTACCCATATAATTAGCCTTGTTCCTTTTATTAAAGATGGTAACCAAAACTTGGGCACTAGGAATGCTTACTCCTGTCAGTATGTCATTGCTTCTAGGCCTTCTCAGCAAACAGAGCAAGGGAATATTATGCATACTCACCACATGCACACACACACACACACACACACCTATTTTACTTTTGTATCCATGTTTCTGTGTGTGTGTGTGTGTGTGTGTGTATATAATATATATATATATATATATATATATATATATATATATATATATATATAAACAGATATATAGTAAAAAACCATGAGTTCATACTACTACCTATGCTTTCAGTCCGATACTACAGGGTTCCCCCTTCCATAATTCTAACCTCTTTGTTTAACATAAAGCAGTTTCAAAACTGACAACCCACACCTGTACAAGAAACACTAACTTGATTACCGTATTTTCCCTTAGCTTCACAATATCCAGTCAAAATACTGTTTTCCAGAATTACCCAGGTTAGTGTTTCTCTTTCCCACTCTCTTCACTGTGGATATGTTATTAATTCACAATAAAGTTAGACTCACCTGTTATATTTTGTATTATATTTTGGATTCCCCCACATCCTGGTTTTATTTACCTATTTATTTTTGGAGAGGGAGTATGCAAAAGACTACTGTGGTTCCAGGAGTCAAGGTTATATTCAAAGGAGTTCTTGGAAAAGAATTGTTCCCTCCTCATCTCTGCTATCATGTTCCCAGGTCCCCACTTCTTTCCACCCCTCTCCCATTTACTCCCTATAGGTAACCAATCTCTTTAGTTCTTGGTTTATCCTTCCTGTACTTGTTTTGCACGAATAAGCAGACACATGTATATTATCTTATATACCTTCCTTCTTACCTTAAGGGACGATTACTGTAATACTATTCTGTATTTCACCTTTTTAATTAACCATATACACTGTTCAAAATGTTTTGAAGTTAAGTTCTCATATAAAATTAGAAGAGAGATTCTGAAACTGAGGGAATATGTGACACATGATGACATTGGCAAAACCACCATGGAAACAGTAAGGAAAAGTCACAATAATTCATTTACACACTCAATTCAAGAAATACTTTTCAAGCATACACTATATTCCAGGAACCAGAAGTTTCAACATCTTTAACCATAAGGAATTTACAGCCTGGAGGGGAAAGTTGAGAGTAAAAAGACAATTCTAATACATTGGGGTAAGTGCTATGATAGGGGTACTTTATAGGGGTATATAGGAGAAACACAAAACCTTGATTTGGTGAATGGGAGGAAGGAAGTGGAGATGTCAGAGCTTCTGGAGGAGATACCATGCAAGCCGAAATGTGAAGGTCAATTAGGAATTGGCTGGGCAAAAGTAGTAAGGTAGGAAGAGGCAGGGACTGCAAAGACAAGGCCTTGTCCAAATGTTTAAAGAGAAAATCCAGTTTGTTCATGTCATGGAGTGGGAGAAAAGACTAGAAAAAAAGGCAATGATGAGATTATGAGGTGATGAAGGGCCTCTTACCATGGTGAGGAATTTGGATTTAATCCTAGAAACAGTGGGAGCCACAGAGGTTAAGATTTAAGTCAAGGGGGTTCTTTATACATGGTGTGAAATGCAGAAAATGTATTGAAGAAGAAAGAGTAGCGGAAAAGAGAACAGGCTGCTGCAACAAAACAAATGTAGCTATAGTGGTGGCCTGGAGTAAGCTGGTGGCAGTGGAAGTAGAAATGGTTTGAGTGAGATTTTATGCATTAAACGGATTCTAGCTTGGGCAGCTAAATGGCAGTATTAATCCTGAGATACGAAAATACAAAGAGAAGTAGGCTTGGGGTGGAGCAGGATGTAGAAGACGATGACTTTAGTTTCTGAAAATGTTGAGCTTAAGGTGCATATGCCACCCTTAAGTGAAGAAGGCCAATAAGTGGTTGGATGTATGAATCTAGAGCTTGGGAGAATGTGGTGAGGATACAAATCTGGAAGTCATCAGAGTATGGAAAGTAATGACAGAAATTAAAGTCAACCAGTAAGTGAGAAGAGAGCCAAGCACAGAACCTGAAGGATATCAACTTTTTAGGTTAAGCAGAGGAAGAGGGACCCACAAAGAAGGCTGAGAAGGAGCAGCCAATGAGATGAGACAACCAGCAAAGAGTAGTATCATGGAACTTGGGGGAAAGAATTACTTCAAGGAGGAAGGAACAGCCAGCAGCACCAGATGCTGCTCAAGGTTGAGGAAGATAACAAGGGAGATGATTTCAGAAAAGTCTGACTTTGAAAGAAGGAGAAGGAAATGGCAACAGCTATTGAGAGTCCTGGGATCCAGGGAAATGTTCGTAATATTAAATGTATGTACTTACAACAGAAAAAAGGGAGAGACTCAGCTGAGTTTGAATGCTGCTGGGACAAGGAATGAATTAATATAGTTTCAGGTCAAATAAAGAGCACTGTATCATCAGATGGAAAGAAAAAGAATAAAGATGAGGTCTTAGGTAGGCTCATCCTAAGTGCTTAATAGAGAACCAACTGGATCTGATTAGGGATCCCTTTAGTAACATGCATCTAATTAAATCTACATCAGGCTTCCATTCTGAAGGGGAACAGAACCTGAGTACCATTCCTGTCTCCTTTTCCTTTTATAGCCCTCACTATCCCAGTGAACCACCACCTGGAAGGAACTTACAACCTGGGGAAATTAAGCTCCTCATATGGTTATTTTTCTTATGTTCTTAAATTGTAGCTGTTTATACTCTTAACATAAAGGATCTAATACTTGTTCTTGTAATTTTCTTTGGAAAAATGTCTCTAATTTGTCAAATGTACATTCTTCTTCAATGAAATTTTAAGCCAATTTAGAATCTTTCATTTGAAAGTTTTGTCTTTATATTAATAACATATGTATTTTATAACTTTTGGCAAAAAATATACTGTATACATACAGTAATGACTCACTAATTCACCTTGTTTAAAAAAGGACTGCTTTCTGATAATAACCAGAGCTATCAAAATAGCAAGCAAGTGTTTAAATGTGAAAGACACTAATTCTTTTCTCTCTACCTTCCAAATCATAGATATTATTTCGAAACAAACAAAACAACAGAGCACCTCCTCTCTAATTTTTAGGTGAGGGGGTCCTTATTAGAAATATTTGGCTCTCTTTATTAAATGGGAACTTTAAGGCGGATGTTGCTCTCAGAATTTACTCTCTTCCAGGAAATAACTTACAATCAGAATATATATATATATATATACCTGTGTAAATTATAGATATATAATACATATATAGAGACATACACATACATATATATTGCAATATAAGATCTCTCAAAATTAGCAAAAGTGCAGACATCTTTTTCAAGATACATTACTGACATTACTGCTTTTCTGTAGCATTTCTTCATCACTAATCTAACATTATGCCAACACCTTAACGATAATGAGAACTAATCTTTCTCATCAGAATGTATCAATGTTGTGTATATATACATGAATGGGTGAAGCATAAAGTGGAGTCTGTGACCCATAGGCAGAAATCAACAGAATCTATGTCTAAAGGAAACAAACCTAAATAGACATTTGGAGATAAAACTGGTCCAGATGTTATCTGCAGACCACACTCCCTGTACTTTTTTCCAATAATAAATAAATGATCCAAATAAGATCCTGGGACACAGTCCCTTCCACTTCCCACCTTGTGCCTGTATAAACAAATGCTTTGTAACTGCTGTCTAAGAAGTGTTCTGATTTATTTATAGCTATATTTTAGAGTTATACTTACAACAGATGCTTCATCTGAGGAGCTGATAGCCTTAATGCTTTGTATTGATCTGGGCTCTGCTTTTGACCCTACTTGGATGCTGGTTGCTACGCCAGTCTCCAAGTCAGCCCTGAGGATGGGCTGCTAAAACTTCAGGAATGACATGCATGTCTTTCTCCTTCACTGGCAAGAGAATACTCACAATATGGCACCTCTGGACTAAATATAGAATTTAAAACAGTCTCTGCTATCTTCATGTATCATGAAAAAAACCAAAAAAAACAGGGGATCAAGAGAAAGAACAGAAGAAAGTAAACTGTTGCATAGCATCATTTTGTTGACTGTGATGGACTTAGTAAGGAGGAAGTCATTAAGTGGTACTGATGCATCTTCTGACAGCTCACCAAGGTCTTAGTTGGTAAATAGGTACTAGCTTATTTCTCTTTAAGTCATATTTTCCTGAAACTCTACTAGGCAACTTATGTGACAAGACCAGGCTTCCTCTTACCAAGTAGGCAAACACAGTGGGTCAGAAATGACTCAAAGTTAGAGACCCTAGAAAGTAGGGCAAGTGGCAAAAACAGAGGTAGTTCTATATGGAACTATCTCAAATACTGTAGGAAGGGCAGAGGGCAAGAGGATTTACTGAGTATCTACTATGAGCCAGATACTAGGTTAAGGTACTTTATGTATGTTATCTTTTTGATATTTCAATATCTTTGCAAATTAGGCATTATAGTCATCATTTTAGAAATGACACTGGAGTAAATGATATAAAATTACTAGTTAGAATCTGGATTGAAGCAGGTCCTCCCCATACTAACCTTTAAGCTATTTTCACTTCCCCATGTAGCCTCACCCATCACAAGATGCAAATATTTCCTTCTGATGTTATATCTACACTGCAGGTCTGCAGCCAGACATTCCTAAGTGTTAGTTCCAAAAAATCAATACAAATCATTCTTTACCTCAAAAAGAGAGATTATCTACCAGCAGTGAGTTCAGTTTTTGGAGAAACAGGCTGGATCTGCTTTCAATCTCAAATGCCTGGTAAGGCAACACAGAAATATTTGTGAGATTGTTATTCTCATCATAGTACGAACACACACTACATTTTCACCTCTTTTCCAGAAGAAATTGATCAGGACTTTAAAGTAACAGCCAAGAATTTCTTTATGTACTCTTCCATGGCAGTTTTTCGCACATCTGACGCAAAAAGGAATAAATCATTTTCCATCATAATAATAATAAAAGAAAAAATCATCATGAGTTGAGCATTTCCCACGCGCCAATCCTGCGCTGTCTTCCATGCATTATTGCCATCGGTCCTCGCAATGCTACCATTGTATCAGTTAAGGAGACAGAGGCTCAGAAGGGTTAAGTTACTTGCTCAAAATCACATGGCAAGTTCAGTGGTAGATTAGAATACAAATCCATGTCGGCCTGCCTCTATCTATCATGCTCCAAAAACACATCACCTCCAACAAATTATATGTTGCTTGCCTTATATTAAAATGCCTTCCAGTATTAAAATGTAAGAGGTATTATAGATGAGAGTTACAAATATGATGACACAGGGGCATAGGGTAAATAGTGTAAGAATAGAACCATAGCAGGTAAGTTACATTATAGTAATGTTACCAAAATGCAAATAAAAGAAATCTCTCTCTCTCTCTCTCTCTCTCTCTGTCTCACTCCCTCCTTCTCTCCCCCGTCCCCTTCCCCTCCTCATTTGCCAGTAAAACAGAGAGGAGACAACTTAAAAGAACACAATCTTTATCTTTAAAGTAAAACGCAGTAATATAATGAAATATATTTTTAAATTAATGAATTCCAGGCAAGATTTTTTTAATCTTTCAAAGCTGAAATGAATAAAGCATAAGTTCCAGTCAGTATTTGGTCTTATTGGCAACAACATACTGAGATCTGAAGTTTTAGGCTAGCTTCTTTCTCAGACACTCCAAACATGTAACAAGGCCCACCATAAACAATGTTCAAAGAAGTCCTTACTTCACATCTCATGACTCTACTTTAGCACCAAATGCAGATTGGCACAGATATTATATTGCACTCCTACTCAAGACATACCTTCCCTTCACCATCATTTACAGTATGCACTGCAGCTAAACTGACCCATACGTGCAACTCAATAGGCACAGAGGATTGAGTTATTCACATGAGAATCAATTTTACACTAAACTAAAATTAAAAGTTTCTTTTAAAGAGCTGGATAAGAGGCCAAAAGTACACACCATTTCTTTGAAGCATAAGCACCACACTGTCTCCTTTCTAAGACAGAGAGTTGTTGTAAAACAGGCTGTAAAAATGTTATCAAAATTCAATTTTCTAATCAATGTCTTGATTTCAAATCAGAATAATGTCAGAACTGGCTCAAATAGAATGATTTTTTTCCACGTAGACTTCACTTCCTGTGTTTGTGGGGACTGTAAATTCTTTTAAAAGCAGTCTCTTAGGATAATAGTCATAGGATGACAATGAATTAAAAGGAAACAACTATTACTAATCCCAACAATAAATCCATTTTTAGATTTCAGGTTCCAGTGGTCTTTACCTTGGCTTAAAATTGAAGTAAAATGTATAGATGCCTTAAAACCTGGGAGCTTAAATCTAGGTATCTATATATATATCCTTGCAAATTATTTTATCATAGATCTGAACTTGCCATTTTGACACTATAGATGACACAGCACATCTGGAGTACTGTTTTGACAGTATTTCTGATTTACACATCTAAGACCCATTGCAACTGTCTAGGCCTTACCAATGTAAATCAAAAAATACACTCCATAATAATCATCACACTTTTACTCATGCTCTCCATTGCATCAACAATATGGCATCAAAATGGGCATATTTTTGGTTGTGTAAAAAATATTAAGAATATCTCCTGAGCTTCCCTGGTGGCGCAGTGGTTGAGAATCTGCCTGCCAGTGCCGGGGACACGGGTTCGAGCCCTGGTCTGGGAGGATCCCACATGCCGCGGAGCAACTGGGCCTGTGAGCCACAATTGCTGAGCCTGCGCGTCTGGAGCCTGTGCTCCGCAACAAGAGAGGCCGCGATAGTGAGAAGCCCGCGCACCGCGATGAAGAGTGGCCCCCACTCACCGCAACTGGAGAAAGCCCTCACACAGAAACGAAGGCCCAACACAGCCAAAAATAAAAATAATAAATAAATAATAAACTAAAAAATTTTTAAAAAAATTATCACCAAAACTAGAACTGCATCTAATTTAAAAAAAAAAAAAAAAAAGAATATCTCCTTTCTCATTTCTATGGCTCCTATCACTAAGTTTCCAAGACATAAGGCTTTTTAAGTTTTTGTAGGTGAGATGTTTCAAGTTTAGTTTAGGATTCAAGACTGTGCCTTATAATAGGGCACACACTTGATTTAGTGGAAGCCAATTAATTTAATTTGAGGGGAAGATGGCATTCCATCCTGTCTGCAGACAGAAACTTTGGTCAAATGGTACCTTTTCAGAGAAGCAAGAGAAAGGAATATTTCATTTCCTTTTGAGTATTTGTAGTTAATTTTAAGTAGTCCTAAGTAACAAACAGACATGCACATTTAAAAAGAAATCTCACCTTAAGGAATCCTCCAAAAGTGATTACTAATAATGTTTGAAATCCTCTATTGAATACTACAGAGACTTAATATTCAGTCCACCAGCCATGCACACCAATTTATTCCTTTGATTTTCAAGGGTAAATTTAAGGGCCAATTAGATATTCATTGAAATGCCCTGTATGGCACTGCTACATAGAAGACAGAGTATCATTAATATAATCTTCAATTAATACAAGAAAACATAATACTGTTTATATGTCTACTTTGAATTTGAAGTTACTTTGAAGTTACAGTAATTTCAGTGACATCTCTATTTACAGTCAAGGATTATTCCTGAAGGCTCAGACTATGTAGAATTGTTAAGCGGTCAAATTAATAACACCCATCTTTCTACAAAGCATAGGCAGTTGCTGTTCATATGTCTATGAGGAGTCACTGAATTAATAGTACAGCCATCAACAGAAACTCTTATCATATTTATATTATAAACTTGAGTCACTGTTCTTATTCTAGAATTTTATACTTTTTTTTTTTTTTTTACTAAGAGATCTTACCATGATATTTTTCGGTTAGAGGATCACAAATTAAAGCATTTTTTCCTGCTTCACTTGACCACATCTGTGTTTTCTTCCTGCTCTGCTTCCTCTTCTCTCGTCTTGCTGTTTAATTTAACTTCATCCTCATTCACACCTATCATTATCTCCTTTCTAATTTTTAGGGAGAAGTTCCTATTTTTAGGAGGAAGATACAACTGTATTTTTATGTTCCAGCTAATCTTCCTTTTCATATTATTCCCAAGTTGTTATCTCAGATTCCCAAAAAGATCAGTGTTCCATGAGCTGGAAATTTGTAGCTTCTGCCAATGCTAATGCCTACTTAGCCATTTCCTCTTCCCTCTATCCCCTGAGCTATTCTGGCAGAGCAGCAAGTAGACCTGGGACCCAGAAACACTGTAGTTGTGACCACATGAAATGTATTCATGAAGAGGGAAGAAATAAGACAAGAAAAACATTTCACCCCTAGGTATGGAAATCAGGGAGGGAGGGTACTGGACAATGGTAGCAGATCTCTTGAAGAGATGAAGAATTTCATAACTGTAAAGCACTTTACAATGGTGTCCATTGATTCTTTTTCAATGTGTTAAGTGGCTTACTAAGGTTATACAGATTGGTAGACTGAAAAAATAAGCTGTAGGATTAAAATGACAGAACTGAAATGTATGGTGCCTGATACTTGGTGCAATAAGAACAACAAAACTTTTAAAAGGAAGAGTCTCCAAGAAAGGCAAAAGGAGAAAAAGGGCAAAACTCAGTCCATTTAGCACTAGAAAGAGCTGCCTGGAGGAAGTCAGACATCTTCAATTACAAATAGGGGTGGGTGGGTACTTGTGAGTTATTTTTTTATTTCCACTGAAGCCAGGACAAAAGGAAATGAGTTTAAATTGCAACAGGAGGGGTTAAGGTTAGACATTAAGGGAAAAAAACCTTCCTGATGAGAAGACTGGTGAGATAATGGATTACATAATTGAGAGGGCTGTGGAAGCCTATCCCTGGAGATACTTAAGAATAAACATCCAAAAGAAAAAAGAAAAAGAAAAAGAATAAAGATCTATCTTTCTGGGGTAGTTTTAGATACACAATAGCCTGGAGTATTAGAATGGAGACTTTTAGATGTATCTTCCAGCCCTAAAATACTATTGCTTTATTTAATGAGACAGACTGTTCAGTGGTACATGCACTGAAACTACAATGAAGAGGGGAGGGGAAGCACGCAACAGCACTCTTATTTTGACTTTGCTTGAATAAAAGCAATTCTCGGAGCACCTGAATCAAAGCCTATACCCAGGTGTGGCTAATCTCATAATAGTTAATGAATGAGTCTCATGAGGATTTCCAGAGTTACAGCAAGTTTGGACCATGCTCCTTCATTAAGTAATGGGATTGTAAAAATGTCTTCATTTAGAAAGGAAAGCAGTCAAATTGTAATGTGATGAGGAGACTGAAGTAAGTCTGGTTATCTTGTTACTACCAAGAATAATCCAGTATGATACCTAGCCCAGTTTGCAGAAAAGCCAGTTGTTCTACAGCATTTCAAGGCCAAGAAAGAGATATACTCCATACAGCAATTCATCCAGCACCAAGAGTATACCACATGCAAATTCTGTGCTAACAGCTAGGGGTACCAAGGGCAGGAAACACATCCTTTATCCTCAAGGAGCCCACAGCAGGGTTGGGTTAGGGGATACCGATCTCTATAATACAATGCAATCCCATATAGGGTGCAATGGGCAAATGGGGGTAGAGCCATGACTCAGGGAGAGAAGGATATTAGGAGTAGGGGGAGAGGAAGGAATGGTCTCAGACAATATCTGAGTTGCAAAAGATCACATGAGTCAGTCAGCTGGAATAGGCAAAATGGGAATCCGAGGAAGAGAAGCTGTATGCCTGGGGACAATGGAGACCTGAAGAGAAGGAAAAACGCTTCCTTCCGGGAGCTTGTGGGTAGGTCAGAATGGCAGCTGCATAAGTGGCAAGTATGAGTGAAGGGGCTGGAGACACAGAGGCCAGATCATTATGGGACTCATGAGTCATGGCAGATAACTGGGAGTTTATTGTGAAGGTAATCGGGACTTCAACTCTGAAGGGACATCATCAGATCATATGTGTCTACGTGGGTTGCATAAGACATGTAAATTCAGCTAGCAGCGTATTGGGCTGAAATTCCTCAGTACCTGGATAGTGGATAGTGGTTGGGTCAGGTGAGCATTCAATTACCAGACTGGTAAGTCTTCCATGCCCAAGCCACAATATTATTTTTTATTGGGTTAAGCTGCTATCTAAAGCATCAGTCAGGCAAGCCTGCTGGCTCATCCTGCCTCTATGCCCGATAGCTAGATGATGAAGTCATGATACTGTGGGCAATTCTTGGCATTTATTTCTTAAAGAAAAACACACACACACACATGGTTGGCTAACTCCATTCTTAAAGAGCAGCATATATCACTTGTACCCTCCTGACACCAAGAATTAAAAAAAGAAAATGTCAACAGTTACAGAGTTCTACTTTATCATCATCAAATATCCTGTGGTTTTAAAGCAATTATTATTGTGCTTTACCCATCAGCTATGCAATGTTTATTCCTGGTCTCCTATGGACACAAAAATGTTTAGGAAATCAACTACGAAGATAAGTGTGGCCATTGGGGACAATTCTCTTGCTGACGATCATTTTCACCAAAAGCAGGGAGCAGTGTTATGAATCATCTGTGACCACTTATGCTCAAGCTGAATACATTAAAATTTAATGGTTTCAACACAAGAAGCCAGTCGTAAGTCTGCACATCAAGGCACTAATGTGTTGGGCCTAACTGTACTTAGATGAAGTAAGTCAGGAATGCATGGCAGCCAACTATATTTTGCTGTAAAATGAAAATTATGAATCTCTAATCACAAGCGAGGATTCTTTTTTTACAATTCATTATTCATGATTTAATTCACTTTAAATTATTCATTTTCTCAAATGTTATTGCTACAGCCTTTTAAACTTTTCTACTCCTCCACTTTCAAGTGATAAGTGCCTGACAACTGAGTGGTCTCAGGCCTTTGAATATAATAAAGTACTTTTTCAACATGCTGCTGGGTTCTGCTCAAAACCATTCCAGATTATGAATGCACGTTGGCTAGTCAAGGTTAGGATTGCCACCTTTCATTTGGTCTAAGAGAAAACAGGTTCATAAAAATGTCCTATTTCAAGGATTGTCATTTCTAATAAAACCTAAACTTTGAAACAAGGCCTCCTCTAAGATCTGGACCCTACCCACTTTACCAATCCCATCTCCTGTCATTCTCCCCAGTCACCTTGGCCTTCTTTCCTACTTGCTTTGAATCCTTCGCATTTCCTATTCTCTCTCTCTGGGATGTCTACCGCTTCCCCTACTCTCAGTCCCTACCCCACCAACGGCATCTTCATACAGATGGCTCCTTCCCATATTCCCAGTCTCACTGCAGATGACCCTTCTTCAGGAAGGCTTCCTCAATACCTCCTCCTCCCTCTGCTGGTTACTCTTTACCACACTACCCTGCTTATTGCCTTCATATTATTTATTACAGTTTATAATTATCTTTTTTTGTTTGTGTATTGCCTTCCTTCCCCACTGGCATGGATGTTTTATTAGGGCAGAGCATTCATCTATTTTGTTCACCGCTATACACCTAGACTCTAGTAATGGTAATAGGCACATAATGAGTACTCAATAAAGATTTATAAAATAAATGAATTTTTAATTCCAAGAGATAATGATTAAAGTATATTTTAACCTGAAATCACCTCTTCAATTAAAGAAGTACAATTTATCCCCAATTCTCCTCACATCTTTCTATGAACAGACTTTATGGGCCATCAAAGTGCTCTGCCCAAGCAATCAGCAGAGTCACAAGCCATAACCTAGAACTTGGGACTGTTGTTCATAGAGGGTTGTATCACAGGCTCACAGAGAGAGGGATACTGAGATCCTAACAGTTAGAGGTAGAGAAAAAGCAACTGAGCTTCAGAGACATTGAGTGAAAAACCATCTGCCTGTCTTTCAGCATACTGCACTCCATGGAGGATCCCCACCACCCTAGCCAACAGGAGGATCTTTGGAAAGAAGAGAGCCCGGAAGCAGCCTGGAGCACTATCAACTTGGACCAACTCCTTAGAAATGCCACAAATCTGTGGGTAGCTTGGTTTCAGACTGAATCCTCCTCTTGGATAAAGAAAGAAGACAGACACACTTTGCCCAGGATCACCCCTCATCAGCTGTCATGGTCCACCATCACTGCCTTCCTGGTTAGAGTCTCCTCTGAAAAAAATCATTAACCAGACCATTTTGTGTAAAGGACTTATGCTAAATGCAAAAGGAAAGGAACTAAAGAGGTCAAGTTAACAAACAGTAAGTCTGTGAGTTACTGCAATATATTTTCACAATAAAAATCAAAGTCTGACTGGTACCTTTGAGCATTTTATGCTTTCTCAAATTAAGTGATGTTTCTGGCTAGCACACAATGTGTAACTACAATAAGGAAACCTTAGATTCAGATACTAAACATGAATTCACGCTGATGGCCTTTTAAGTAATTCAAAAAGCTATTCAAATGGAAACTGAGTGTATAATTTCTAGACATTCTTGGCAAAGGCAAATGAAAAAAGGTAAAAGATCTTCAGATAAGCGGTCCAATTAAGCACCTTGGGATTATTGAGAGATGATTTTACAAGTATTCAAGACAGGATTATTATGGTATTTTTTTTTTAGTAATAGTAAGTTTTTTCATGACACGTCTTTGAAATATTATTATTGGCATTTGTAGGAGACCTGAAGCCAGGAAGAAGAAAGGTAACTTGTCTTGTTAGAAAATCCATGCCTGAAATGATAAAGGCTCGGAAAAGGGGGATTAAGTAAATATTTGCTAAATAGCTGATGAGCCAGATAAAGACTAGAGAAATATAAAAGATTAAGTTTCAACTCCCAGTTCCACACACAACCCTTTAGATTCGGCTGGTTTTCTTTCAGATAGTCTTGTACTTCTCATTACTTATTAAAACAAGATTTCTGAATGCCAACTGAAGTCATTCAAATTGCCCTTTTGTACCTTAGGTGGCTAACGGAGCAATATAATTTACAGAGGATACATTATGTAAGACCTTACAATGGTTCTGTGATGTTCTCAGATGCCCACCAAGGACTCCAGCAAATTGACACCTCTAATGTCATTTTCCTGGCATCCTGAGACGTGTTTAATGCCAGGTCTTCAAATGTGAATAGCTCATATGTCATCTCACTATGCCACCTGGCCCCAGACCAGCACACCTTTAAAATAGATTTATTTAGGCTATAAACTTACAGGACAGTACCTCTGTCTTCAAATATATTACATTTAAAGAGCTGGGAAAATAAAACCCCAACTTTCCAATGCTGAAGTCTCTGAGGCCAATTTGAAGTAGGAAGGGGTTATCAAATTCTATAACAGACACAAATTTAGATGATGTTTGGTAATGTATTAAAGAAATAACTCACAAAAAGCAAAATATAAGACTGGCAAAACTCAAGGGTTCACCATCCTTGTCTTTTACTTGAAGTTCAGTTAATACTACTCAACACAGTAAGTAGTAGGGGTTTCACATCTTTAATTTGAAAGTAGTTCCAGATAGGGAACAAATTCCACTAGAATGTCAGAGTATATAATTCACTTTATGTCAATAAACTCATTCATTCCTGTTGCCCTGGAAGACATTTGTTATCTAATGAATCTTTGTAGATTATTAATTAACCCATAAGAAATTAGCCTTATTTTAAGAAAATCCCATAGTAACATTGGGGATTCAAATACGTACTACTACATAACATCATACTTTGCCAAGTGTTGTCAACTGTATAAACAAAAATAGTAATCATGTACTCTCTGCCCACATGGAGTTTGTGTTCTAAATTAGAATGATATACAGCATATTAGAGAACCAGACAGTGTAATAAGAAGTGCCAGTGGGAAGTATTGACAGTAAGTACTGGGCTGAAGCATATGAAATTGCTAACATTATTTAATCTATAGGAGTTAGAATAATTAGCAAAGGATAGAATATTCAGGGAAGGCTTCCTGCAGGAAAAGCAGACATGAGATAAGCACTCAAATTAATTTGGATATAATTGAACTCATGACCTGTCTCCTTCAACCTTCGTTGTCTTCCAAAGATACCTTCTTGATGAATGGAGCACCAGCCAACTAGAACAAGCAATCCAGGAGCCCTCCCCAATACTTCTCTTTTCCACTCAACCCTTATCTCCAATCAATTAATAAAGTCTGCTGATTTTCTCTCCTGCAAAAGTTCTCATACCTATCTGCTCCTCTTGATTTCCACTACTACTTCCCAAGTCTGAGCCTCTATCATCTTTTGCCTCATAGTATGTACCTCATTTTGTAACTGGATATCTGTATGATTATTTCATTAATTGACAAAATAGACTCCGTAATGGTAGAGACCATGTCTGTTTTGTTCACCATCAATTTTCCACTGCCTGCAACAGTACCCGGAACATAAAGAAGGAATAAGTAAAGAAACTGGCCTAACTGGAGCTAAGGGTTCAGGATAAAGAGGAGTGAAAGAAGTGACGATTAAGCCAGATTATGAAGGGCCTGAACCTAATCAAGAAACTTGGTACTGTTCTATTAGGAATGGGGTTGATACTGTGTACTTCTGAAGAAATAACAAGATGGGGACAAAGTACTGATTTGTTTGATACAATGCTTAAACTCTCTATTTCTATAAACTGAAAAAAAAATAAAATTTATTTCCATTAATGATAAGGAATAAATATACAAAAGAAGAAATGTTACAAAATATATTAGAACCTTAGGTAAAAGTCTGTCAGCTCCCACCTCTGCCCTCATCTTGCTCCATCTCAGCAGCATGTGACAATGCTGACCTTGGAAATTCTCCCCTCTCTTGGCTTCCATGTGGCTCCTTTCTCACAGTTTTCGTCTTACTCATTCCTTGGCTACTTCTCCTCAATTTCCGATGTTGGTTCTTGCCCTTCCTGACCTCGAGATGCTGGAAGGCCTCAAGATTTAGACGAGGCCTCCCTTCTGTTTTCTCTCTCCATACAAGTGAGCCCATCCAGCTTCAAATACCATACAGAGGCTGCCGCCTCCCGACAGTCTCTCTGCTGCCCCGGCTTCTCTCCTGAGATCCAGACCACTCAACATTTACGACTGGGTGCCCACTAGGCCTCACAGGGGGAAAAGGCCCAAAACTGAGTCTTTTATTCTGTCCTCCCCATCATCCACATTCACACACACACACTGGTCTTCCCCCACATTCCCCATTTCACCAACAGCATTACTGTCTACCTTGTTACTAAATCCAACATTCCAGGAGTCATCTCTGCTTCCTCCCTCATCTCACCCCTTACATGCAATCCATCACCACGTTCTACATATCCTAGCCTCTAAAATATGCCATTGCCACAACTCCAGTCATCGTCATCTCTTGCCTACACTTCTACAATAGTCTCTCTAGTTCTCCCCCTGCTTCCATTCCAGCTGTTTTCCAAATCATTCCAGACACAGTAGCCATAGTAATTCTTAAAAACATAGATCTGATCATATAATTTCCCTGCTTAAAACCATTTGATGGCTTCCCACTACTCATAGGATAACATCTAAATTCCTTACCATAAATGTAAGGAATACTCCATGATGTGGCTCTCCCTGCCACACTTCCTCATTAAGATCAAGCCATCAAGTATCTTTTGAATACACTAAGCCCTTTCTCATCTCCAGCCCTTTAAATTCTCTTTTCTCCAGCTTTATTAAGGTATAATTAAATAAAGTTGTAAGAGATTTAAACTGTACATGTGATGATTTGATATATAATATGTTGTGAAATGATTCCCCTCAATGAGTTAATCAACACATTCATCAGTTCACATAATTTACCTATGTGTGTTGTGTGTGTGTGTGTGTGTGTGTGTGTGTGTGAACATTTAAGTTCTACTCCCTTAGCAAATCCAGGCCTTTGAATCCTATTTGTTCAGCCTGGAATGCCGCTCCCCTAGTTCTTTCACATCACGGAAGCCTTCCCCAATCACCCTGTCTAAAGAAGCCCCCACTGGCAACTCTCAACTTCTTATCTGTTTCACCGCACATAATACAACCTGCAACTCTTCTGTTTATTATCTGGCTCCTCCACCAGAATGTAAGCTCTCATGAGGGTGGAAATGGTGTCTCTCTTCTTAATCAGTATATTCCAATGCCCAGTACAGTGCCTGGAACATGATGGTATTTTTTTTTAAATTTTTGTTAAATGAACAAAAAATAGTCCTATTTCATGAAGAAAACTCCTTTCCCCCTTTCAAAAATTTTACATGTGCAAATTATACTTCTAATATTGTTCCCTATACCAAAGATGAATTGTTTACAGATACTGCTATTAGCTTCATCCCACATTTAT
The DNA here is from genome assembly GCF_009873245.2 of Balaenoptera musculus. NCBI lineage: Eukaryota > Metazoa > Chordata > Mammalia > Artiodactyla > Balaenopteridae > Balaenoptera > Balaenoptera musculus. The sequence continues at coordinate 44,637,417 of NC_045793.1, forward strand.
ATTTAAGAGACCACAATATAATTGGTATAATTTATAAGTCTGGAGGAGAAGAAAAAGAAGATAGTCAATGTAACGTAACAGAGGAAAACTGAGCAAAGTTTAGAAATGAGAAAGCAACACCAGAAAATAAAAGGCAGATGGTTCAAGTGAGATGAATATGGGGCTACAAGGTCCCTGAGGAAACAAGAATACAGGAGAGGAGGCAATTCATCCATTAACTGTCTTTGGGATACTCATTACATGGCAGGCGCTGAGCTGAGCAGTATACGGTAGTGAATAACACAGACATTGTTTCTCTCCTCATGAAACTTATAGTATAGTGGGGAAAATATTAAATAAACCCATAATGAACATATAATTTTGAACTATGCTTTATGCTCTAAAGAAACAGTCCAAGAGGCCATGTGTGAGAATAACAAGGGTCATAGAAAAACTCTTACAGGAAAGTGACCTGTAAGTTGAGACCTGAGGATGGATATAAATTAGCTGGTGAGCATGAGTATCTGTGGTGGGTGAAAATTTGGGGGTAAATAGAGGACAGTATTCAAGACAAAGGGACCAGCATATGCAAAGACCTGAGGCAAGGAAAAGTTTGATCAGTGGAACTGAAAGGAGACTTGTGGGCCTAAAGCAGAGAGGGCAAGAGGAATTGTGGGGGAATTGCTGGTAGAGGACTGGATGGAGAGAGAGAAAGGAAGCAGAGTCCTGTAGGCCAAAGTAAGAAGTCTGAGTTTAATCCTAAAATCAAGTGTGTCTTCTTCTGAGAAAGAACAGAAAGACAAACAATGAATAAAATTACAAAAGAAATTCTGAAGTAAACTGATGGGAAGCAGAGTTTGCTTTGACAGTCTTGATCTTCATGGTATAGCAGGAGGATGTCTTCTGCTCAGTTTGGAGAAGAGGTGGGATCTTGAGTAAAATGACAAGGATTAACTTCTGTTGAAAATAAGGCGGGAAATCAATCAAAAACAAGTAAATAGCATTCTAATTAGCAGGGGAGGGTCCAGGTGAAGTTACACAGCATGAAAGAAGATAGAAGCAGTTGGGTCAGTTTTATGATTAATATTAGCAACTACTTCCAGTCCCAGAGCAGATCCAAGGAAAGCCAAAGATTTACTCAGGCTGGAAACTGATAAGGAAACTAGGTTAGAAATCCACGGGGTTCCACAAGGCAGAGCAAAAAGGGAGTGGAGGAGCAGATGGAGGTGGAGTGGGTGTGTTGGAAGGCAGGGGTACAGAGGAATAGAGAACTGAGTGATGTGAAATCAGAAAAGGGAGGAGATAATGTTCAGGTAAATGGTTCAATTCAAATCAGTCTCACAAGGATGTGCTGAGCACCTTCTGTGTAGATTCTAGAGTTTGGAAATGAATGACAGTCTCTGCCCTCAGAGATGTCATCTTCTAGAAAGCTGATGTCAACAGAGAGTAGACAATAATGACTGATGATATAACACAAAAATAAGAATAAACTCAAAGATATGATGAAAATAATATGAAAATTGTTTTTATGGTACAAGGTGTTTTAATGATCACTACAGATATTTTATCAAATTTATTAGGAAAATTTCTCAAGAATTACTTTGATCTAAAAAAGAATATATATATATATACACATATATATATATATATATATATATATATATATATATAAAACTGAATCACCGTGCTGTACACCTGAAACTAACACAACATTGTAAATCAACCATATTTCAAAAAAATTTTATTTTATAAAGAATTACTTTGGCTTCTTTTTCTGGAAATTGAAACACATTCTTTCATCAGAAAACTCTGAAAATTATAGTGCCCGAATAATAGTAATAGTAATAAACTAAATTATATAACTAAACACAGAATTATTTTAACTAGTCACACAAAGAATCTGTCTCAAATAATAAAATATACCATCCTTCCATTTCACTAAATGAAGGAAAAGAGAAAGAAGCTTTAGTCATAAGAAAGACACGGGCACAAATGGTTTATAACTGGCACTCTTTCCCCTTACTCTGACTTATTTTGCTGCTTGGCATTTTCATTGTCTAAAATTTGGTTTTCTGTATATTGACTGCCCGATGCCAGAATGTTAGCTCCATGAGGGCAGGAATTGTTTGTCTGGTTTATCACTGTGCCTCTAGTACCTAGAACAGTGCCTGAAACATAGTAAGTAAGAACTCAACAACAATTTCACTTTGGGGTCTCAATCTTGGCTTGTTATATGATGTGTTTTTTAATGGAAATGATGGATGAAGTACATAATTTATAAATTTATAAAGTGTATAAATTATCAGTGATTTTCCATGAGTTAACATGTTAAGTTTTAAAAATTATAGCACTCATGTTTTATCTAATTTTGAAAGGAGAGATTATTTTTTTAATCTCTTAAAAAAATAAAAACAGGGCTTCCCTGGTGGAGCAGTAGTTAAGAATCCGCCTGCCAGTGCAGGCGACATGGGTTCAAGCCCTGGTCTGGGAAGATCCCACATGCTGCAGAGCAACTAAGCCCGTGCACCACAACTACTGAGCCTGCGCTCTAGAGCCCACAAGCTACAACCATTGAGCCTGCGAGCCACAACTACTGAGCCCACGTGCCACAACTACTGGAGCCCGCACGCCTAGAGCCCATGCTCTGCAACAAGAGAAGCCACCTCAGTGAGAAGCCAACATACCGCAACAAAGAGTAGCCCCCACTCACCGCAACTAGAGAAAGCCCGGACACAGCAGCGAAGACCCAACGCAGCCAAAAATAAATAAATAAAATAATTACTTAATTTATAAAAATAATAATAATAATAAATAAATAAATAATAAAAACAGATAACAACATCAGGTAACTTATCTGCATAAGTATACTGACTAAATGTCCCAGTGACAAAGTGTGCTGCATCGAACTTTATTTTTTCATTGAAACTCACCAGACTTCACACCAGGACCCTTGGTATCTGCCATGGCACTGGCTTATAACTAGAATACTAGTAAGTTGGAGCCCTGCACCCCTTGCCACACTACTCACTAGTACAATGTATTTGCTTCTCGTTTTATGGTTACAGTCACTTCCAAGTCTACTTTTTACCAAAAAAAGTAAAAGCCAAAAATATCTTAAAACAACCAATATGCAAATACCTGTACCAAATAAAAATCATCCTATTGGTATTAGCATAAATCACAGCTCCTGAAGCTAGAGAGTGACATCACTTTATTTTTCAGTAACATTTTCCATATGGCATGGAGTATGACTCAGAAAGTAGACGTGAAAGAAATTACAAAACTTCTAACTAACCAAAATGTTTATTTTTAAATAAAAAATTAAACATTTTAAAAACAAAAAGCTACATTTTAAAAAACATACAGAGTTGAGACATATCGTACAGAGGAATACAACTAAAGGTGCTTTACTTTTCAGAATCAGATTATATGCTCCGAGAACCACCAGCTATAATAGTTTTTCATTTTAATTTTAAATTGTATAAGAAATAACCACATTACACATAAATCAGAAGGGGCTAATTATTCCAACAATTTATTTGAATAAATACAATAAAAAAAATTTATTTTAAGTTTAGTAGGAAAAGTTTTTTTTAAAGGCCGGCAGCTTAGACCAGACTTCATTCAGCAGTTCAAACTGCAAGAACATCACCTTTCCCTGTGGGGGTCTGTGCGGTGTCAGAAGCAGAATGCCATTCTGAGCTTAGGCCAGGTATTTTGACCAAAACTAAAAATGACTAAGCCACAGGAGGAGGCCAGATCGCTGGGTCTGCCCCATCTATCTGTGGATTTTCTCATTATGCATATATTTTAAGTGAAAATAAAGTGATATAAAATAAGTTTTAATGACTGTCTCACATAAGTAACTGGTTGGTGAGTTGCTTTTAAGCACTTGAAATACTTTATCCAGGCACCCTAAAATCTAAAGGAAAATGAAAATAAATACAACTTTAATAATATTCCTGAACTTACACTGAAAGCAGAGAATTTATTGTTGAAGATCAAATTCCTCAGAGAGGCAGCAGGTATTGGGAGTAAAAGTTGAAGGGAAGAAAAAAGGATGTGTATTTACTACAACTTTGAGGTGAACCAGTAAAACCTTACTGTTGAAGGCAAACCCACTGAGATAGCAGAAGTTCGGGCAGGGGTAGAAGTCGAGGGGAAGAAAACTAGAAAAAAATTTTACAAATTGAATTTGTAGAAATCCCTTCAAACCAACAGTGGCTGGAATAAATACAAATTTTTTCATCCTCCCATTTGAAGATAAAACAGTCCCAAATGTCAATCGAATATGTGAGAAAAGTTATTTTTGATATCATACAAAGCCTCAGAGATAAATATCTTCCTCATGGATGCTCCAGTGTTACAAAGATACTCTTTCTTTTGGCCAATCTATGTAACTTTTAAGGATATTGAAAATTACACAGAGTTAGGTTTTCTATTATAATATTTCATATGAGAATAGTCCAAAGAAAAGACAGCTCACATTTACAGCTGGATGACGGTAAAAATGTACATTTTATATATTTGTTCATACGACGCGACTAAAGAAACAGAAATAGTGATGCACTTTAAAAGTTATTTAATTCATCCCCCCTACTTTCAGGCAGGGTTTTCCCCAAAGTATCTTTAGACTGTTGACTATCTGTATTAGTTTAAACATCTGTAGAGAAGGAAATTCCTCATCAAACTCCCCTGGTATTCTATTCCTGTATTAACAGCCCTACTTCCAAGAAACTGGGCTTTGGTCATCACATTCTAATTAGTTACCAGCCAGCTTGTCTATCAACAAGTATTTGCTAAGTACACACAGGGAGAATGTTATTCTATTAGGTCTTTGATGATAGGCCTTCCCAGATAGTTACTCCTAATTGCTTCTCCTCTCAAATACAACCATAATCCTGGATTCAAATGCTCTTCCACTAACCTTTATTCATCCCAGTATGGACTCCCTATTACAATGGATAATTACGAGCATCCTATTAAAAACTGAATGCTTTCTTTACTTATAACAATATAGTTTGATTTTCAAAACAATTTTGAAACAGTGTGTTATTTCAAAACAAGGTGGTGCTATCTCAATATTTCAAGTGAGGAAACTATGGCTCCCGAAGAATAAGTAGCTGCACAATTGCTAAATGGTTGAGCTTGTCCTTCCCACAGCAGCTACTGCAAATCAACCTTAATTTACCACCTCACCATTCACCCCTTCTTGCTCACAGATTATTATAAAACTTTATTTCTCCAAAGCTCATGTGGCTGGACTTCATTAAACTTTCTTTTCTTTAAATCTCCCTACACTTCCAATTTATACCTGGGTTCTCATTTTTTTCTCTTCTCAAATACTAACTCTTTTCAGTTTACCTGTATTCTAGACTATTCCTCTGCCTCCTCAAACCTTCCCATTTAACATGAATGTTGGATTTTAGCACTCTCATCTTGCCACCACCCCCTGACCTTCAAACATCTCGAAATATCTTTTCTAAAGAGAAGAAAAAGAAAAGAAATAAAAATCTTGATCATAGCCTACTTACTTCTTTTTCTATCTGCCTTCCTAAACTGTTCCATCCAGTTACAGAAGGATCTTTCCTTGACCTTCTTCTGTCCTTTATAGTACTGACACAACCTCTTCTGGGAATTCCTTGAAATTCACTTCCTCCCTGTAGAATCCACCTCTTGTCTGGCTCTGCAGATAAGTCCCAAATCCAGTGTTCCCCAGCTTCTGCCTTCACTACCAGAGGGTTCATCCAATTGCAAAGTTGCAATGATGACCTCTAAGCTGAGGATACTAAAATCTACTTTCAAGCTTTAATCTTTCCCTTCAACTCAAATCCCTCAGATCCAGCTATTGACATATTTCTTTTCTTGGATGCATCTTAATCATCTCAAGCTCACTGTATTTGAAATGAAGCACATTATTCATAACAAAATTACAAACTTAATCATTTCCATCAATGGCAACTAAAAAACTTGATGAACTATCTATAGTCTTCCCTATTCTTCATACTTCTCTCTATCCTGCATACCACCATCAGATTAGTATTTCTAAAACACTGGGAATTATTTTTGTTTTGTTTTGTTTTTTAAACCATTTTTTAAATTGAACAAAACACTGTTTTTTCATAAATCACTTATAGCTTAAGAATCTATAATAGCTTCCATCACCATTTGCATCATGCTCAATCTCTTTTATCCAGCTTTTCAAGTTCCTATATCAAAAGATGCTTACTGATCTACCAAACTGGATTTCTAATCTGAAACTTAACCAGTTTACTTACAGACCCATACCTCCTTGCTTAGATCACCAACTCTATCTATAATATCTGCCACTATCCTTTCTAAAAGTCTAAAATTCACACTTACTTCAAGACTTAGCCTCTTTCGAAACAGCTCCACTGATTCATTCTATAATATAAGGTAAACCAAGGTCAGTTTCCTATTTTTGATACTATACTACAGTCTATGAAATATCACCATTATGGAAAGCTGGATGAAGGGTACATGGTATTCTATGTAGTATTTTTGCATCTTCCTGTGAGTCTGTAATTATTTCAAAATAAGAAGTTTAAAAAATATATGATGGGCATCAACTATATATATACCAGGCATAAGTAGGATGCTGTGTTCACAAAAAAGAATACAATATATCAATATATTGAGTCTTTCATGCACTCACTTTCTATTTGGAGGTATTATGGACTGACTTATGTCCTCCCCAAAATTCACAGGTTGAAGCCCTAACCCCCAATATGACTGTATTTGGAGATAGGGCTTTTAAAGAGGTAATTAAGGTTAAATGAGGTCATGAGGGTGAGGCCCCAACCCAAAAGTACTAGTATCCTTATAAGAGGAGGAAGACATACCAGGAGTGTGCATGCACAGAGAAAAAGGCCATGTGAGGACACAGAGGGAAGGTGGCCATCTGCAAGCCAAGGAGAAAAACCTCAGGAGAAACCAAACCTATGAGCACCTTGATTTTGGACTTCCAGCCTCCAAAACTGTGAGAAAATAAATTTCTGTTGTTTAGGCCACCCAGCCTGTGGTATTTTGTTATTAGTTTGCCCTAGCAAACTAATACAGTGGTAAGGGATGAAGTAAAAATATTAAACAATGGTACCCTACAATAAGTACTGTAAGAGCCATATGACTAGAGACCAGGGAAGCACAGAGAGGAACTAGTAGTGCCAGGAAGGCCAACGAATGCTTTGTGGAATATCATTTCTTCTGGGTCTTCAGAAATTAGTGGTAATTTTACCACCAGCTAAAGACTGACTCTCTAAGTCAAAGAAACTATTTAAAAGTATAGAAGCTTACAAAGCATTGTGTATATGGAAAATACTGAGAAATTCAGTATTAGTAAAGGATTTTAAGGAAGAAAGTACAGAATATAAGGGTAGAAGGATAATGTGGGTCTATTTAGTAAGGAGCATTGTATTTCAGGCTTAGAACTTTTGATTTAATGTGGTAGGTAACACCTGTTGAATATTTTCAAGCAGAGAAGTAACATACCCAGATCCCTATTTTTCCAAAGAAACTCATATTCATGGAAAAGTATAAATTCATTATGGATGTATACAGATTTAGCTACAAGAAAGGAAAATCCATACCATTAGCCATCACTATGCACTTCCCCATGCCCACCTCACCCCCAGGCCTAGGCAACCACTAATATACTTTCTATCTCTATGAATTTGCCTATTCTGAACATTTTATATGAATGGAATCATATAATATATGGTCTTTTGGACTGGCTTCTTTTACTCGGCATAATGTTTTCAAGGTTCATCCATGTTGTAGTTCTTTTTATTGCTAAAGAATATTCTACTGTATGGATATACTATATTTATTTATCCATTCATCATTTGAGGAATATTTGGATTGTTTCCACTTTTTGATTATAATGTTGATATGAACATTCATAAGTTGTTTGTTTTTGATGGTAGTACTAAAAATAAAAGAGGATTTTTAATACAAGAAGACTACTGGTAGGTCATTTTAGTAGTCTGAATAGGAGATAAGAGCATTAGTAATGTAATGGCAATGTGGAGAGTGAAAAGAGATATATTTGGGAGGTGCTACCATCAGGTTTTGGTGACTGAACATGGAGAGGAAAGGAAACAGACTCAAGATTGTTTCTGAGGACACTGGCCTGGGCGTTGGGTAATATCATCGACTGAGATCAGGCGCACCGTAGGAGATGAGTTTCACTCAGGCATGTAGAATTGGAGAGGACTGTGGGGTACTGATGGAGACATGTGAAACCTGGAAGACGCCAGACAGAAAGGTACAAATTTAGAAGCACGTGGAATTCAGGCAGTAGTTGGATCAGATTGTCCAGGAGACCATAAAGATGGAACACCAATAGTCAAGAGACAAAAAGGAACAAGAAGGCACAAAGCAGACTGGAAAAGACAAGCCTGAGGGGGCCAGGAACAGTTTCCAACAGTAAAAGAGAAGCCAAGGAATGAAAACGTTCTAAGAAGGAAATGGTCTCACTGAAAAAGGCTGCAGAGCAGTCAAGGGGGTTGTAGGCAAAGTGCTCACCCAATTTAGCAATTATGAAGCCACTTGGGAAAAGGTTAAAAAAGTGCTCAGAGATCAATAACTTGCATGATTTGGCCTACTTTCGGAGAGGAGAGGCAGAGGTAGGAAGGAGGCAGAATCCATAAACTAGCTGCACAAAGTCCTGCAAAGTACCTGGGTTTGCTTATCAGAACTGAAATACAGACAAGCCCCATAAACACAGGTCATTGCCCGTGAATAACATAAAAGTCATTAATTTCCTGATTTATGAAACCAATCCTTGTTTTTTCCTTACCACCATTTCTGATACAACTATAGTCATTTTATTGTTGGCATTTTCTATCACAGTCTCTTTTTACAAAAGTTATATACGTTATTTGTAGGAAAATGTACACATTATATGGAAGGGAAATAGCAGGAGGACACTCAGACACCACCTATAACTGTGGCACCTAGGATAATTATCATTAACACACACCTCGGTTTATATGCTTCTGGACCAGATTGTGAGACTGAAGCTCTGTCTTTTGCTTTCTGCCTTTGCTGACTTACTTAGAAAGACCTATCCTGCACCTCCATACCTATGTATCTACCTCTATTTCATTCTGTGTTTTTGTGTTTCCTTTTTTTTTTTACATTTATATCTCTTATCCATCTGAAATGTATCGTGGCACACAGAATGGGTTAGGGAATCTAACTATTTTTTCTCCAAATAGTTGGCCTGTTCCCAGCAACATTTTTCAATTAATTCACCTTGTCCTCTCTCCATTGCTTTGAAATGCCACATTAGCACATGAGATCAGAATTCAGGCTAGCACCTTCTAAATTCTTACATACATAATTTGGGGGAGGGGGGGATTCTCCTACTTATAGATGTTCTAATTATCCCAATTGTACTCATAAAAAAGCAAAAGCATAATACAAAGATATTCACTCAAAAACTAATTGGCCACTTATAAACTTAGTCTCTACTCCAGTATCTTTCCACATTTAACACTAGAGGAATCCCCATCTGCTATCAACTTTTTGTATTGGTTCATCTCTCACCAACTGTTGGAAACTGTTGCAAATACAGCATAAATGGGTTGCAGAGGGAAATTACAAATCTTGCAAATGATGCAAGATGCAATGCAGTTAAAGTGTTATTAGAGAACTGCTTGTATCACATGCAAGGACAGTACCCGGAGAAAATCTGGCAACTGAGGACAGGAATAAAGACGCAGATGTACAGAATGGACTTGAGGACACAGGGAGGGGGAAGGGTAAGCTGGGACGAAGTAAGAGAGTGGCATGGACATATATACACTACCAAATATAAAATAGATAGCTAGTGGGAAGCAGCCACATAGCACAGGGAGATCATCTCCGTGCTTTGTGACCACCTAGAGAGGTGGGATAGGGAGGTTGGGAGGGAGACACAAGAGGGAGGAGATATGAGGATATATGTATATATAGCTGATTCACTTTGTTATACAGCAGAAACTAACACACCATTGTAGAGCAATTATACTCCAAAAAAGATTGTTTAAAAAAAAAAAAAAAAAAAAGAAAATCTGGCAATTGTCCAGTAACAACAAAGAGAAGAAAATTGGCTAGAATGATGACATGATAGATGTTTCTGAAGAAAATGGTTTGCATATCAAAGAAAGACCCCTAGGAAAATGGATAATGCCTTGGAATATTTTTTCCTAAAAATTACCTTCTTTGTGAAGGTGCTAGTTAGGCCAAATTTGAGTGTCCATCATCATACCAGAAACAAAGCAAAAACAAAAACCTCACGCAATTCCTTCATTGCTGTATCTAAGAATTGGCACAAAATTGCAGGCATAACATAAATTTTGGCAAATATATGATAAACTTACTGTTAATTTTAATTTTACTCTTTTTCAAACAAATCTTTTGCTTTCCTAATGAAAACAATGAAATGTTGGTTCCAGTTTCAGGTGGTCTTTTTCTGATACCAATTAGTCTCGAACCTTCCATACTTTAATCAATCTAGCAATCTAAGGTAAACCTCAGCCTCAAGCACCTGCAGGGATGCAGCAAGTAACAAACAGGTATGATTAAACCAGCTAGGCAACTAAAGGCATTCACATTCAGATTTTTTTTTAAACACTACCCTGGTGGCCCTCTGTAACTCTTGTTCTAAGGGTAGAATACATACCACTGAGATTAGAAAAAAGACATTTAATGAAAATGCAATATTCCCCAGCTGAAAGATGTGAATACAGAGGTACAGATAAGAAAAATACAAGTTTGATGGTTCTGTAATAAAAAGAATACCCAATAAAGATTAGGCTAAATCCTGATAGAGAAACTGAAGGTTGATAAAGGCAAGCAGGAGAAATGTGAGGCAAAGAAGTCCATAAGGTAATTCCCAGTGGGAAATATTTTCAAATTCTGGACACCAGGGAGGATGTTGTCATGATGGCCTTTACTGGAGCAAAGAAAGGGCACATCCAAGGTGCTGGGTTCATAAAATCATGAGGCTAGAGAAGACAAAGTTTTTTATTCTGAGATTCATCTGCAATTTAATAGGGAACATGGTAAAATTACACACACCCCTGCCTTTTAATATCAACCACTAAGTCACTTCATCTTCCTAGGGCCTTCGTTACCTCAGCTATTAAGAGAGGGAAGTAAACCAGATGATTTCTGAGTTCCTGCCCAGCTATTAAAAAAAGATCATGTCTGTGAAAAATGCTTGTATGCTTATGTGTTCAGTAATCTACTCCTTTCTAATATGCCACTTTACCTTCACATATTCTGAAACAACTACTATAGCTAAACATCATAAATTTCACAACTACTGGTTTGAAGCAGAAATAATCTCTGTAATAATGGTACCATGTCACCTATTGAGATAATAAAAATTAAGCACAAAGCAAATACAGGGTAAATCCTTATTATATTCCTCATAGCAAAGAAAAGAGACTGTGTGAAATTTCTGCCCTTTTCCTCCCAAAATCCTAGGCCAATTTAAGTGAAAACAAGGCCAGATCAAGAATAGCTCACACAGGAGGAGGTTCTGGCTAGAAATATATTTGTACCGTGTGGTCTGTGTGGTCTAGAGGGAAGCACAGTGGGCTACAAGATTTGGATTCTAGACCTAACCCTTCCAGTAACCATGTAACTCTGGGAAAGATATTTAGCTTTCCTTAACTCCATTTCTATTTGTAAAACAGCAATAATTCTACATGTTTCTTCTACCTCAAAAACGTGTTAAGAACGGAAATGAGTATGTGGAAAATCTGAGCTCTATGGAGGAAAGGTATTATAGGCAATAATGGAGCATGGTAATGACGAAGAGCACTGAGTTAACAAATTTTAAGAACTCGCTATCATGATTGGATATGGCGGGGGGAGGGACAGTCACTCAACTAAAGTCAAAAAGTGGGTCATCATTAAGTAAAAGCAATCAATTATGACCGCAACAAATACGCACAGCCTCAATCTCTCCAACGGGATGAACTCGGCTAGACTAGCGTGACAGGCACACACCTGGCTTCCAGATTCCTGGTTTGTGAACAAACACATTTTCCACCTTCCTTCATTTCTCCCTCCCTTCCTTCTCTTCCTCCTTTCCTCTGCCTCTTCCTTCCAAACATTCAGAAATTTTACATCAAGGGTTTCTAAGGACACAGCCCTGAGGTTGCTTCCAAATCTAGTTATTTAAACAAATGTCTAAAGTTCTATAATCAATAAGTGTGACTAAAGAAGCATCGTTTCTCTCCAGGTGTCCAGGTGTTTGCTCACAGCAATGCCACCGGACTCCTAGTGGCTCTTCCCAAAGAGGCTCCAACAAGGATGTGGGGAAGAGAAGGCAGGGCTACCGAGGCCTGCACTGACAAACACACCAGCCAATCAGGGGGTCAGTCCATCTCTTTTTAAACTTTCCCTTTTATGTATTTGGCCTTCTCCCTCAAGCCTCCTTTGTTTCTCCAATTGGCAAGAAAGGAGGGAGAGCCATATACTGATTGCTGATTATAGTGAACATTTTTCATTTACTATCTCATTAAGCCTACATATTTATTTCTTAGGAAAATCATCCTAACAGTGGACAGAGATGGATGAATTGAGGCCCAAGGACCAGTTAGGAGGACGTTAACAAGGGCAAGATGAAGAAGACCTAAATTAAGACAAACTATTAGAACTGTTTCTATGTAGGAAGGCAATTCTATTCTGAGATGCCATATTAGAAATATTATTTTGGAATGAAAGTTAGGTTCTGCCTGTGTATGATTAAGGCAAAAAATCTTCAAACCATAGAATACAGAATCCCATGGTCCCAAGCCGGCCATTCTCTCCACCCCAAATTTATAAGGTGAATTATGCATACATCTGTACAATGGTAATAATTATAGTTTGAATTTTTTGAGTGTATCTCTGTTCCAAGAATTGTGCTAGGTGCTTTACAAACATATAATGCCCTGGCAACAAGGAAGGCATTATTATGCCCACTTTGAAAGGAGGAACTAGACTCTGGAAAGTTAACAAACATATCCAGGTCATATGAGCAGTAACATCAGCATGGGGGGGGGCGGGCGGTAAGTGTACGAAACGCATGTAAGGAGGAAGATGAAAAACTCCACACCACTTCCCATACTATGGTCCTTGCTTTAGGAGGAAATAGATGCTACCGCTGCTGCATTTAATAAATTCATTTACTTATGCTCCTTGCTGCTGCCATAAAGAGAGACACTAAGTAGAGCTAAGCGGGACTTGGGAGCTGCGGCCTCTAAAGGACCGAATGCAGCGCTATTGACGGCTCAGCCCCTCTGACTGCGGGAAGGGCTGACTTGGATGCCCATGGTCATCACTGACTGCCCAGGTCTGGGCAACCTGGATCTCTCTCCCCCTGGCACATAGAGGGCTCAGCCCTGAAGCCTGCTCATGTCTCCTGATCTCCAGTCTTTTTCTTTGTCTCTTCCCCCGTATTCTGGTGACCACAACCAGGAAAACAGCAGAAGGGATGGGACTCATCTGGACTATATTAGCTGCTTGTATTATGCTATTTACATTTATGAAATACGGTATCGTGAGATCACATTTAGTAAAATTTTCCTTAAAAATAGTTTTATTCTCTAATCCACTTTTTATTGGTTAGAAGCAAAACAAAATGGATCATATATTTAAAAGCAGAGGGAAGAAAAAAGACATACCATTCTAGAAATGTCTAGCAAGCAAATACCCCAAGAATATTTATCCAAGTGGTTACCCTGGGATATCTGAGGGGAAACGTGAAAGCAATTTTCTTGGCTATCATCACTTTAATATGAAATGTAAACCCCAAGTACAACCACAGGCACATTCCTTTAATTTGGCCAAAGTACAGTTGTGTTTTGGGAGCATGAATGGAGCTCTTACCTGGCATGACCATGGTCTGCGGAGCCGCTGCGTCAGTACTTAGGCAGAGACGTCCACCTTTGGCTAATCGATCGCACAGCAAGGTGATATGTTTCTTCAATCGGCTTGTGTCTTTGGGTATGCTCAACTGGCTGCTGAGGTTCAAAGCCTGCTCCTTGGAACTCTTCGATAGGCAGGTCTTCAAAAGGTGGGAAATAGCAGCATCCACCGTTTCTTCCCAGCCCTGGATGCAAAAGCCAGTTTGGAATTATGCATAGATTGACAAATGAGCAAGTAAGCACTTACTGTTAATCAAGTTATAAGATTATGAGTGTCTTTATGTCCCAGTGTTGGGGACTTGTTAAGAGCTTGGTGTCTGGAATATTCCAGACCAGTCTGGTTTTAAATTCTAGCTCTGTCAGTTATTTGACTTTGAGCACATTACTTAATTCCTCTTAGCCTCATCCTCACCTACAAATGAGGATACTAATAATATGTATCTCCAAGGGTGGGGGTGATTAAATGAGATGGTTATATGAGAAGCTTTATAGGCCCTGTGCCAGGCATGATAATCATCATCATCTCAGGTGTACGCACGTTTGATGATCCAGAGAGTGAAGCCCTAGGATTATAGTTCATTCTGCTGCTGAAGGAGAACCAGCCAGGACAGGACAAGGGGAGACTGGGGGAAACCGGAATGGAGAGAAAACCCTGATGTCTCTCCCAGCTATTGGTCCCACAGCCTTGGGTTTGCAGGCCAAAACCAGAGGAGCTTTGTCAAGAGGGATTTTGGGAGATACAAGCCTATCCAGTCCCACTCCCGTGCCCAGGTGACAAAAAAGTGACACGAAGTGAGGAAGTGAGCCGTTTACCCCCATTTGCTGGGAACAGTGTGGCTGGGCTGCAGTGAAGACCATGAGGAGTGCAGTGCCACCTTGGCACCCTGCAAGCTGTAATTCTAGGGATATCTATGGCGGGCAGGGACTGCGGTGTCATCACAGAGGATTGGCATGAGGAAGTACCACCCTCAGGTGGGTTCAGATAACAACAGAATGAGAAGCGGGAGGGGTCAGCTTATGCTCTCCCATCGGACATCCGCAGGGGGCCCCAGAGATAACTGGATATGATTTTCGGGGGGTCTGGAGGTCTTAAGCAGCAAAATAGAGAAGTGTGAATGAAATCTGGGTATTATTGCCAATGTGATTGCATTTGTACCCAGACGCTGGTGAGACCTAGAACACCACAGGCTTGACAATCAAGTGAAATTATAAAGGATGATACTGAATGACTATCCTCATAGAATACTGCAGAATAGACCAAGCCCCTCACATAAGGGGTGAGAAACCTGAGACTCAGAGAGGAGTCCCTGGGTGACTTCACTGTTGGTACCACTCTATCCTCAACCTTATCAGTTGAGCCACCTTTCATGTATGCAAATCGGATTACATTATTCCTAAACTTCAACTCCTAAAGCCAAATGCTCAGTTTAGCATATAAAGCACTTTCTGCTCCAGCTCCTGCTCCATTTTATTCTCTCCCTGTCCATCTGCACCCCCACTCTCACCCTGGCCTCTACACATGCTCGGCCCTCCTGCTGCAATGCCCTATCTCTACTTGTTACCTGGCCAACTACTACTTACGACTCAGCTCAGGCACTGCCATCCAAGCATCGCATTCGTGGGCCCTCTCCGGGACTCTGAGCCCTCACACACCCACATCCATCACTGTACTCCTCACCCTGTGCAGTGGCCACTGTCTGCATGCCTGGTTTCTCCAGTGCCTGGAGGTCTCCGCACCCCTAGCACTGTGCTTCGTCAAGAAATGTGTTTGCTGGACAGAGAGATGGTGAACTAGGACCTTAGCATTGGGATGACTTTGGAGATCTTTAGTCCAGTCTCATGGGACGTTCCCTGGAATACAGTAGCAACCATCTGCCTAGGTATGGTTGTCCCCAAGATCCAAAATTACTACTTTTGGGGGCAGTTCACTCCTTTCAGGGACATATGTAACCAGCAGAAAGCTATTCCTAAACTGAGCAAAAATCTGCCCCGTTGGCCCTTATTCTATCCTCCAGCGCCATGGAGAATAAATCTAACCTCTCTTCTACATGACAGCCCTTTATATCTGTGAAGACAGCAATTCTGTACCCTCTCCTCCAGAATAAACATCCTCAGTTCCTCCAGCTCTTCCTTATATAAACATGGTTTCAAGTTTTCTCTCCATCCTGACCACTTGTCTTTGAATGAGCTCCAATTTTAAACACTTAAACATTTATACAGCTAACTAGAGAACCCCAAACTGACCCCAAGACACCAGGCTGGGGATGGGAGTGCAGGGTGGAAAGAGCCGCCACCCATTTACTGGGAGTTCTCACTGCCAGCCTGGCCTCTGGTTGCCTCTGCTCTCTTGGCAGCTGCACCACACTCCTGATTCACAACGAGCAAACAGATGATTAAGCCTCAGGCCTTTTCCACACTCACCACACATCTTCCTTGTAGGCTTAAGCAGCTGGTTCTTTAGAGCAAAGTGCAGACTCTGTATATATCCACTAGAGAACTTCCCGCTGATTGCCAACATCAGGATTTTTTACTCTATTGACCCATTATAGATGGCAAATTAGGAAACAAATTAATTATTTTTAAATGAGATGTCAAAGGCTATAAAAACAGCTTCCTATCCCAAACCACTAAAGAATAATAAACTGCTGGTTACTACAAAGACATCTCTATACAAATATCAAAATGTAAACTAGACAAATATTTAAAATTGAATTGTATTTCAATAATAATGGGAAGAGGTAAATTAAGACAAAATAGTAACCCAAATGTCATTGGAGAGGACATATTTTCAAGTTGTTTTTGAAGGCACTGATGATGACCTCTGGAGTATAAGAAGGAAAAATCCTTTGTATATAATTTGGCATTTGTGTGTTCTGTGGTCATTTCAGCATTAAAACAGTTCCTACTATTTTATAGACTATTCATCTAAGCAAACTACTGTTTTCATAAGTAGGTTACAGTAACATATTAGATAATTTAAGTAGATATGGCATTTGGTTAATATAGAGGTACTACAGAATTTCCTTTTCTACTGCCAACTTGCAGATCAAGTCAAAAACCATGTCATGTTTAGGTATTTGGCATGGATATTTCTTTAATATAATGAGGCATGATGCCAATACTTCAAAAATATTGTTACTGAAATACAGGGTTATTATCTGGAGGGCCTGAATTGCTACATAAACTCAAATATGATAATAAAAAGGAATGTTTATGAGACAAAAGAAGAGCCTTAAAAATGCAATGTGATAATCCACTGATCAACCATGTAGCATACTTACCTGATAAAATGTGAAACAAAACTATGTGGAAATCTAGAATCTCAAGTATGAGAAGTACATTAAAGATAAGCTACTTTAACCACCTTTTTGGTGTTTGAATCCATTACCTTTATTTACAGCCCTTAAATTGATAAGTCCAATATTCAGTTTTAATGTCTAAACACACACACACACACACACACACACACCACATGCACATACCTGACCTTTATCCTTTAAAGTTGAACACCAATTGTACTAATAATTGAACATCAGTTGATGTTTATCATTTGAACATCAATTACCTCTCCTAATTGCAAGAGTGAAAGAAAATCTTAATTTTGGTAAAATGGTGCTACAAAACATCTGGAAGGGAAGAAACTACTAAGCAAGTGCTCTTTGGTGATAGTTGAAATGACTTTAGTTCTCAAATCCATAGCCTAACTCTTAAAGTCCCAGTTAACCCATGTATGGCTTTTAGAAAACAACAGTAGGTGTGAAGTTACAGCTATAAATGTGTGACTAAATCCATAAATAAATTTAAATGTACATGTTACTCTGTTTTATCTTCTTCCTGGCCCTTGTCAGTACTAGAAATTAATTTATTTACTGGGCTTTTTTGTGCTTACTATATCTAGTCTAGTATTGACGATTGGGGTTTTGCTTTGTTCCCAAGGTCTAGGCTCTACCCCATGTGGTAACTTAACTTTTGTCTTAGTCCTTCTACCTGACCCCTACGTTGGGAGCCTGCTTAAAGGGTCACTCCTTAAAGGACTGGGCTGCCTTGCTCCCGTCAAATCCCTTCCAAGAAACTAGACCTAAGGCTGTAGCCCTGCTGCCTGACTTCAGTGCCAAGCTGCCTGCTGTGTGCGTTCCCCAATATGGCTTTTCATGTTTCACCTGCCTGTGTGGAGGCTCCTATATGCCATGCTGGTCCCAGATGCCTCTCTGTACCAGTGTGATGCCCCATTTCTAGGAGGAAGCTTTTCAAATTCAAGGCCTCAGCCTCTGCTAGCCTGTTCCTCCTCCTGCCTGAAGTCAACCGAGCTGTGCTTTTTGCTATCCAGAGACCACACAGCCATGGCTGAGTTTCTGACTTCCCTGCTCTACATACCCTGCTAGTCTCCACTGGTCATTGTGCCCAAAAACCAGTATAAGCAAGTGGCTTTTCAGAAACGGTAAGACGCAGAAAGTTTGACTAAGTTTGTCAAGTTAATTTCCTAGGGTATCAATCAAAGTAACCAAAGAAAAAAATAAACTAAAAGAGTATTCTCATGCCACCTGCAAATTAAAACAGCCGAGTTGAAGATAACTGCCCCAAGGCTTCTGGATTTTGACTTAACCTCATTCACCTCAACAGCCTCTTTCCTGTATGACCTTAGATAAATCACTTAATCACTAATCAGGGTATATCTAAGGTCTCCATAAAACAGGAATAACACTATTTGCCAAGCCAATTTTACATGAATGGTAAGGCACTCAAATCTTAAGCAGAAGATACTATGGCATAAGCATGTATATTCAATCCTACTTTTTTTTAAATCAGAAAATACAAATACACAATTGGAATCCAATGTGAAGAGTAATATCTTTAAACTCTTATTCAAACAAATTATAAACTTCTGGGCCTTCCCTGGTGGCACAGTGGTTGAGAATCTGCCTGCCAATGCAGGGGACACAGGTTCGAGTCCTGGTCTGGGAAGATCCCACATGCCACGGAGCAACTAGGCCCGTGAGCCACAACTACTGAGCCTGCGTGTCTTGAGCCTGTGCTCCGCAACAAGAGAGGTCGCGATAGTGAGAGGCCCGCGCACCGCGATGAGGAGTGGCCCCCGCTCGCCGCAACTAGAGAAAGCCCTCGCACAGAAACGAAGATCCAACACAGCCAGAAATAATTAAATAAATAATAAAATAAATTTATAAAAAAATTATAAACTTCTGCAAACTTATGTTTATAACAGAAACACTACCACATCCGCAACTATAGTAGTATAGGGGAAAACCACACAATGCCATGGTAGGATTTGTTACCAAATGTACACACAGTTAACTCTAAGGGAGAGAGGAAAGGTTAAAAAAAAAAAAAAAAGAAATCTGTGTAAAGGAACAAATGGAGATTGTGTACCCACATCCCAGGTTTCAGTTGAGGAGAGAAGACTCTCAGAAATGGCCCGTCTTACATTATACATTTGAAGGTAAAATGACCTTTACATCGTATTCATTTATTTGAAAAAAAAGTTGTATTAAAGAGAAATAAATTTCCTCTTGAATAGATGTAAAGGATTCACAATTAAAAGTCTTTGGTATTTATGACTGATCTTATGATTACTACTACTTTGTATTGTATCATATTATAATTAGCCAAGATAAGGAAAAATAATCAAATGAAGGGTCACTGTAAACCTAGGTACAAATAAAACTTATTTCTTTAGTTGTAAATTATATATTTTGGAAGATATAAGAATTTTTCCAGATTTATCTAGGTTCAGATTATTTCTAAAGACTAGATTTTATTCAGTGAATCTTCCTTCATGCAAAGGAGGGCTTGAAATGTTGAGCTATTTACCTTTGAAGAGTAAAACAACTCTTTGAACCTGAAACAAAATAAAATAAAATTTAAAAATGAAACCAAGCTATATGGCCTACATGGCATCTTAATGAGTTTAAAATTATGTTCAGTGGTTTTTATAAAATAAAACATTGAAAAAAATCAGCTTAAACTTTTTCAACCCATCACTAATAAAATGAAGCACTCCCCAATATCATCATCTTTTAATCTTAAACTGAAGTGATTTATTGGACTTCAGTATTGTCATGATTCAAAAGCTGTAAAAATCTCATTCAGATTTTAACCAAAAGTAGAACAGGGTGCCAGCCTTATCAACACAGCATTGTGAAAAACAAAGCACATTGCTTCCTATTGGATGAAAATCTAAAACCTTTTTGAGAAACAGAAGCTAAGCAATCTTCATGGAGTTTAGCAGCAGTACAAGCAGAAAACATAAGGTTGCTTCCAATCAACCTACTCTGATACTTTTTTTAAGTTATGTTTTGCTAAGAAATTTGCATTTGACCTGTACTCCCATTCTGACCCCAAAGATTTAGACAGAGGAAGGAACACAAGTAGATTACCTGAATTATCATGAAACCTGATCCTGGATAGCCGTATTCAATTTTAAAACAAAACAAAACATTAATGATGTCCCACCTAGCCAATCAGTTTTTAAAAAATAAATTTATTTATTTTTGGCTGCATTGGGTCTTCGTTGCTGTGAGCGGGCTTTCTCTAGTTGCGGCAAGCGGGGGCTACTCTTCATTGCAGTGCACGGGCTTCTATTGAGGTGGCTTCTCTTTGTTGCAGAGAGCATGGGCTCTAGGCACACGGGCTTCAGTAGTTGTGGCTCGTGGGCTCTAGAGTGCAGGCTCAGTAGTTGTGGCACACGGGCTTATTGCTCCATGGCATGTGGGATCTTCCCGGATCAGGGCTCAAACGTGTGTCCCCTGTACTGGCAGGCGGATTCTTAACCACTGCGCCACAAGGGAAGTCCCTAGCCAACCATTTTGACTAAGCATTAAAGTCTGCTTCAGGCAAAAGCTTCCAGTCACATGCACTATTCAGAAACAACTTACAAAAGTATTAAGACTGGAAAATAAAATTGATAATGAATATTCCAAGGGAAACCTGCTTCTGGTGATGGTAGATTAGATCATTTGGACCAATTATCTCACTGAGAATAACTAGAAAAAACATATACAAAAATCACTTCTTTGAAGTTATAGAAAAGCTAACAAGATAGTAGTTACCAGGTCAAGATCCAGGGGACAAGGGAAGCCCAGGAAAGCGAGTCCTGAATTTGTGGCTGCTTTTTCCCCTGAGGTCATTAGTTACCTGGCCTAACATGCAGCTTTGGTCCTTCACTTATTCACCATCTCAGGCTATGACTTATGCTTGCTTATGTATTTCCATGTAAGAGGCAGCATGGGTCATGAGAAGGGCACTGGGTTAGAAGTCGGAAGACCTAGGCTAAAATGTGGCACCTTTCCTTATAAGCTGTATGTCTCTGGGAAAATTATTTTAGGTCTCTGGGTCTCAGTTTCCTCATCAGTTAAAAATCAGAAAAATAATTTCCTTTGCCAGGTGCTTTTAGATTTAATGAGACATATTTAGCAATTGTAGTTACTTAATTCCATGCTATTATTCTTACTTCTGGGAGTTGTCTCTAAAAGTTGATCTTTTGGGGGCTGGTTCTTGTGAATAATAATGACACTAGAAATAACAACAAGAGCAAAAACTATTTAGGACCTCTTATGTACTAGAAAGTATGCTAAGAAATTTACAAATATTATTTGTAAATAATTATCTTGTTAAATTGGTATTGTAACTTCCAACTAAGGTGCTAGATGCAAAGTATTTTACCACAAATGACACAATTATTAAAAGTAAGAGCTGTAATGGGATTCAGGACTGTATGGCTCTAAATTCCATGCTCTTGGTCACTAAACTACAGACCACTTTTTTCCCATTTCATCATGTGTGCCTTTCAATCTATTTTCATCAGATCACCTTAGGCAGAAAATATCATATGAGGTCTTCCCCCAGAAAATTTATGGTCACAATTAACATATTCATGGAATCAAAATTCAAATCAGCTTCTTCATCCAAGTGAATAATCTGTATACAATTAAATAAGATTTTACTGCATAATCAAAAAGCACTATGATTTGTGCCAGTTTGGATGGGTCAAAGCTTTTAGGACCTGCATAGACTACTGTAACTAACATCTAGGAATGGCCTTGGGACACCACATCCCCTGAAAACATAACAATGGTCAGACTTGACTCTGATGAGTCTGAGTTACGTGCTCATTTCAAGGACTCATTACTGAGAATACTTGGAGAGCCCATTCTTATTATGGAATCAAAAGATTCATGGGGTCACAGACTCCCCAAATACCCATATATCTGACAGAGTCTGGGGAAAATCTTACTGAAGCTAGGACAAGAGAAGAGCCATGTAAATAAACTGAAGGCATCAACTCCTCCCTAACAACGCTGTGTTCTTAAAAATCTCAAAGAATAGGAAATAACCAAATTCAAGAAAAAATGTCCCAATACACATGAAACCACTGATTTAAGTGTAAAGCACTTTTCTTTAGGATCCCTTTCTTTCTGTGTCTCTCTCTTCCTTTTAATTAGTTTGTATTTTTTAGGACCACCCAGAAGCTTCACTATTTTAAGATTCGCCTACCTACTTCTTTCTTGGTCAAAGCCACCGGTGGATCTGAAACAGCTATAGGAAGGTCCAAATACTAGATTTCTATTTCTATCTTCCTTCAAATAGAATTCAAGTCCGAAGAAAAAAATACAGAAAATGGGATCTGAAGTGACTGACTGTACACCATTCAATGTTCATGTCATTTTTCACAGCAATCAAGCTAAGATAACAGCAACACAGCAGCACAAATCTCAAAGTTAAATAGTAATTGTCTACATAATGAGGTACCTTCCCGTCAACTTTGTGAAAAAATCAATTATATAGTTTGAGTTCTTTTTAGTGTTATGTGAAGCAAACAAGTAGATTAAATTTGTTAGCATTTTCTAATATAGAATCCAGCACGGGTACACATAATACACAATATAAATTATACTTATCCTTGTTAAAGTAGTCATATTGGAGAAGAATAAAACTTCCGTATGATCACCTTGTCAAAAGTTCCCCCATTGAGTCAGGTTTCTCATTTTTGTGAAGCTCCTTAGCTTGGGTTCAAATCTCGCCTCTGCTATGTTCTAGCTATATGACCTTGGGCATATTTCCTCATTTGTAAATTGGAAGTAATAGTTGTGAAGCAAGGATGTGGATGCAAGTAGTTTATCTGACAGCTGATCCAAGAGGTGCTGGTGGGAAGTGAGTAAGTGAGAGGGGGAAGGGGGAGAAGACAATAAACTGCTGGGCTGTGAGCAGTTACCGCTGTAGGTAACTGGTGCAATCCTGCTGGACTACTCTGGGAGGTGGTGTGTAATGTACCTTGGACTTTGCCAACTGGAGGGATGAGGGAGCTGGGGTATTAATGTACCAACCCCTGTCAGTCATTGATCAAACCTGTGGCTGCACAGCCTCTGCCAAACAGGGAGAATCCCCAGGCAGCAAAACGGCAGGTGTCCAGCATGTAGAAGCTTTCAGGAATGGCAGGAGGTGGAGAGACATGGGTGAAGCACAAACAGCATCCAGCACAGAGTGAGGATTAAATGGGGTAATGTATGCAGAGTCCTTGGCCAATGCGTAGTACTTAATAACGCTCAATAAGTTAGTTTTCTTACATTTCTTTGAATTGGGGGAGGCAGGCCTATATCTTCTGTGTGTGTATGAATGTGTATGTGTGTGTGTGTATTTAATTTCTCTCCTTATTTCTCTACAAAACAGGGATGTCTTCTAATTAGTGAAGTTTATTGGATGTGGTTCTGAGATTGCTAAAAATTATATAGAGATGCTTATGACTTTGAATTTACAGCCAATGGGTTAGAAAATAACTAACCACTGCAACTGATCACTGACATTAAACCACAGAAATTAGATTTCATAGGAAACTGGCAAGTTTCACCACTTTAAATGCAGAAAGTGAAGCATATTCCTGCTCACAATATCAGTGATTTCATCCGCATCGTCTCATTCACTGTGGTGGGAGAGAAGACCTGTGTTCCTGCAGTCTTCATAAATGACATATCAGTGAAATCAAAGCTTAGATTTCATAATCATGTTATGCAATCTGCCAAATTAGGAGTGATAGCAACCTTCATTACTTCTCACAGTTTATTTGCAGCTTTCTCTTCAAAATGCAACAACTGGTAAGATCTTTCCTACTTATATGAAATCTGCTTCTGGTTCAGGATGCCTGCTCCAAGATGGAACACCAAGGCATTGCCCTTTCCTATAACTTCCTGTCCCCGATTCAAACCACTCACAAATTTCCTGTTAATAAAAAATGACTGTAATTAAAATCTTTTACTCTGTGCCTACAATTATGTTCCATCAATTCCAGAGCAATTTTTTCACATTTTAACATCTCTGAAATAGATTGTGTCAATTTCGGCGGCGTCTGACAACCACTGGCTTCCAGACACCAGTCACGCTATTGCTGTCAGTGCCTGTGTATGCGCAGTCTTTGTCTTAGCTGTTCATATTTTGTCACTTCAACTGATGGATGTGCAATGGCCATACTTTCCTGTCAAACTGATTATCATTTAAAATATCAAAATTATACTATGATTCATCATTGAACAAAAAAGTTGTGTGCACGGAAAGGCATGGGAATAGAACAGTTGGAAGTATAAATTTGAAATTAGTGAAGCAAATATTCATGACAGAAGAATGACAGCAATTCCATATGTTCTTGCAAAGCAAAAGCGAAGTGCCTTCCAGGATGTAAAATAAGAAGATACAGATAGGAGAAATGTATTATGTTTTGTTACTGAGATACATGCGCACAGATTACTATCCTCTGTCAAACAATACAACTGAAGTAAGAGAAATTGCCAAGTCTCTGGGATAGATGTGGTTTGATTAATTAATGTATCACACAGGACTATTGTTAAAGCAGTAAACATCAATTTGCCTAAAATCTCTTGCTAACTATGGATAGAAGCTTCTTGCACCAATATATGATTCAACTGAAGGAAAAAAATGAAGCTTTGAGCTCAGTCAAAATGGAAAATTTTTAGAATGGATATTAGGGACTCAGAAAAAAGTCATGAAGGCAACAGTGGCACACTCTTAAGGTTGTGTCAAAATGCTCTTCATGGCACACAGGACAATGCTGTGTGTAAAAACACGGATAGGGATCACCTGTAGTTGAAAGGTGACTTAAGAGAATCAAACTTTGAATGTGAAGAAGTTTCAGGAATACCTTAACCAATTTATGCTGCTTTCCTCTTACTGAGGCTCAAGAGTAAGATGTGATAAAATGTATGTCTAAATAAGTCTAAAATCTCTTTCAATAATTATCTAAAATTTTAAGTGATAAAGAACACTATGTCATAGTTTAATTGGCAGTGTTTGTTTTTTTTTTCTAAGCGGTCCATAAAATAATGCTGTCACTTACAATGGATGGCATTCCATTATTGAAATAGTAGTAACAAGAGCTAGTAATTCTTGGAGACTGTATATGCCCAGCACCACGTTTAGCACTTTATGTACATTTCCTCAATTAGTCCTCCTATGACCCTTAAGAGGTTTATAAAAGGTGTCCTTAACATCTGCACATCTTTGACAAGTAGTTTCCAAATGAGTTCACACGAGTAATATTGTTTTAAAATAAGGTTTAGCACTTCTGTGGTAGTATTAATAATAGCAGTAGTAGTAGTAGTAGTAGTAGTAGTAGTAGTAGTAGTAGTAGTGGTGGTGGTGGTGGTGGTGGTGGTAGTGGTAGTGGTAGTGGTAGTAGTGGTATTCTGGTCTTCCAGTTGACATAGATAACTAAACATCAAAACCCTGAATCTAAAAATGATGGTGAAGACACCCAAAGGAGGCTCAGTATATGGTCTAGTTCACTGAGACCAAACGAGCAATGTAACTTTCTTACTTTGTGTAGGAAATAGAATTTGGATAAGTATTAT
Source organism: Balaenoptera musculus (assembly GCF_009873245.2). Taxonomy (NCBI): domain Eukaryota; kingdom Metazoa; phylum Chordata; class Mammalia; order Artiodactyla; family Balaenopteridae; genus Balaenoptera; species Balaenoptera musculus. The sequence continues at coordinate 44,663,194 of NC_045793.1, forward strand.
TGAAGAAGAAAAACCTTATTTTATACATATTTTTATTCAATATTTATTGTGTTTCAGTAAATCATGAATAGTAGACCATAGCCAAACCTAAGGAAAGCCAGATTACGTGGTTAAAAAAAAAAAAAAAAAAATACATAGTAGAGGAAAGGATATATCTGAAATGTAAAGAGAAATTCCATGTGTACAGCTCCTCAGATCCTGACATGGCCTTTCTCCCGACCTAACTGTGTGAAGGGCAGTGAGTTTCTGGCTCTGAGCACCTCTGAACTGGCAGATTCCTCACTCGGCACGAACTGTGTTTTCCAACAAACTCTGGGCATGTCTTCATGAGAAAGGCATTGGGGAGCCAAGTTCACTCACTTTCTTTATGTCATGTTCTTCCTCTGTACCATTTATTTACTGGTTCAGTAGGAATATAAAGCAAAGGTAAGGTAAAATCAAAGCTGGATGGCCACTCTCAACTTTCTTCGAAGCAGAACCAGTCCTTGGGGTCTGGTCTCGTTCACCAATGTACAGATAAGGAAACCAATGCTTAAAGAGTTCTGTAATTTGCCTAAGGATGCCCAGCTAGTTAAGTATTTGCTCTAAAAGGGATGTGAACCCCGGTCTGACATAATATTCTATTCAACTGATATACCACCATTTGTATTTTCCAACTATTAGCATTTAGGTTGCTTGTGGTATTTCATAATTATAAATATAAACATTATGGTACCAAATGGATTTTAGTTTACTACTTTCAGTGCATTAACTTAGATTACTGGTGCCCAAGTGTTGGATTAGTTTTATGACCCACATTTTCCTAGAGGACTCTCTGGAAAGACTATATCAGAAATAGCTGGGTGTGTCTATTTCACTACATGTCTGTTAGTAGTATTTATTACCAAATTTGACTAAATCAATAAAGGTGAAGTGTACCTAATAGCTGTTTACACTTGCATATATTCATCACTGGTAAGACTGAAAATTTTTATGTTAACTGATTTGAATTACAGGATATGTGAATGAATATATGTATAAATATTTATGTGTGATGGTCTGGCTATCAGTTTACCTATATCTTTTACCATCTGTACAGGAAAGATCAAGTTTTCTCTTATAGAATGCCCCCAAAATTTGAGGTTGCTTGCCAAAAAAAAAAGGAGTAATTCAAAATGGAAATAGATTGCTTCCTTTTTTAAAAATGACTTTTAAAAAGCTACACAGTTGTTGGAGGACAATCTGTAATTGTGTGAAACATTATGAAAGTAAATGGGGTATCAAGCAATCCACAGATCTTATATCCGACTATATGCTTAATTTAAGCTTTAATTCTGTGGGGATATGAAAGAATCTGTCCTTAAATTAGAATACAAGACAAGCACATAGACAATTTTAGAGTATAAAATGAGAGCTAAATTATGTCATACCCCCAAGTGAAATTCACAAGAGAATGAAAGCCAGAATAAATAGGAAGGAAATGAAAATTGATCTGCCTCTTAAAGAGGGTAGATAGAAGGGTAAAGAGAGGACACTATTTTAGGTGAGGGAAAAAAGCTCTATTAGCCCTGCTTGATGGAAAGAAGTTGCATATCCATGGAAAGTCAGCTTTCCCAGAACAAAGTGGGGAAGCTGGGAAGTCGCAGAAAAGGAGTTTCAGAAAGAAGATATAGTGGAGCCAAGTGACTGAAAGTCCTGAATGCCTGGCACTGGAATCCAAACTCGACCAGGGGCAAAGAGAGCCATGGAAAGTATGTAAGCAGATGTGTGACAGGAGAGCAGTGGGCTGAGTCTTGCAGAGATGTGCAGGGCAAAACGTGGGTAGAAAGGCTACTTCAAATGCCACCACAGAAAGCCAGGTAGAATAACAAGGACGCAAGCCAAGGGGGGTTCCCAGAAACATTTCCAAATGAACAACCACCAGCTAGGGTGACTGACTAAACCTGGAGGTGCAGCTCTGCATGTGGTTACAGCGAAGAGGGAGCACCGGTTTTAGAGGAAAGAGTCACCAATTTCCAGGTGTACATTTGTAAAAGAATGCAACGTCCCAGAAATGGCAAAATCATCTCTTTGTAATTAGTAGACTCAAATTAGGCACAGTAAAGGTATTTTAAGGAAACTGAACTAAGTAAATACACTTCCAGCCAGGAATCAAATTGGTAAGCATTATAAGGATGGCGATGATCATTATTTTCCTCACTGTGGTAGCGTGATTTTTACTTATTTTACTTATTTATAATTAAATCACACCTTATTTCACAAAGGATCTCACATACAGTGAGAGTGGAGCTTCAAATAATCAATTCTTTGTTCATTTACTTAGTCTCTTTATTCTTAAATGCATGAATAATACTAAATGCGTCCGTTAAAGCGCTGTTTCATATTTGATATACATAAGGAAAGATTAAAAAATTACACGTCACCACCTGTAAATGTATTCTACTTGGCTCCTATTCTGATGTATTTCAACTATTTCAATTTTTAAAACTGCAAGCAGGTCATCAGAAAAGCTCTGAGATACATTATATTCAACTCTAGTCAAGTATTACATTACATAACACCAGTTGCACCTAACTAGCAACAACACAGAGTATGTGGTCATTATGAACATAAAACTAATTCTTTCATGTTTATCTTGCTGGCTAAGATCATGGGAATTACCAAAATATTTACTTTCTGCACTATGTTCCCATAGACAGTTATAATTGCGATGATACTTTAGCAGTCATAAAGGCAGGCTTGATACTGACACCAGACTTCCTCCTTTTGTTTGCCTTTTAAGAAAAGGTCATTAATAATAGTAATGATTAGCCATCTCAGTCATCACTCAATCCAGACAGGCAGCACAATGGCCCTTGCATCAAATCTGACCTGTGACGTAGAAGTCTTTAAGCCTTGTAAGTGAGTCTTGATAAGTCCCTCCACACAATAGGATTTCCTATTATAAACATCTGTTTTCTCACATGAACCATGTTGAAAATGTTAAAAATAAGTTTCTCTTTCCATATCAGTTTGTAAAAGGAATAATCAATCAAAAAGTAAGGCTGAAGGTCCAAATCTCCTTCCCCCACTGATGTAAATTTCCATCTTAACTTTCCCAGGGGATTTTAAAGTTCAGTACTAGGGAAGGTAACTATTAAACCCCTAAAGGACACAATAAAGCTTTTCTTTTTTCAAATAGCAGATAACAGCTACTAAAGATATTCAATGCACTTGAAAGAAAAGAAAAAGGCAAGATGCTATGCAACGTGCCAATATTCCTTCCAACTCTAGGATTGTATGTAATCAGGTCCCCAAACCAGTGCATTGTTGCTCTTTTCTTTAGAGATTCCTCTGGAATCAGGTGGAACACATGAACATTTAGAGCAGAAGAAGTTTGAGACAGCCATTTGGAAATACCAGCACTGCTTCTCCTTATTTTCCTGCCATCTGCGGGACTTCATCGTACAGAATCTTAGTCATCTAAGCTGTTTACTAGGAAAATAAGAAGCAGATCTGTATAGAGATTAGGAAGGGCAAAAAGGATTCATCCACGTACCAACTCCAAGGGACAGTAACTACCTAGAGTGCTGTATTCAAAAGGATTCTGAGGCCATGGTGTCAGCTCAACAGGAAAGAGTCTATGATGATTATAACGTCTACCAAGGCCATATGAAGGGGGAGTAGCAGCCCCTGTGCCAGATTCTTGCCTCTCCTTTATGCAGATGCACACATCTCCCTAGAGAAGTTTCTTGTTCCTGGGAGAATATATGGTTATTGTGAAAATGACCAGGCTGATCCCAGAACACCAGAAATAAGGGCTGCTAATGCAAACACCATGGCATCATTTAATGTCAGTATCCTACCCTGCTTTCACTAATTTGTTAAAATGTGCTTAAGTTATTAACTCAACTGAAAAAACCCTTTCTCTCTTAATGACTGATAGTGTTATGCAACAGAAACTTCTGCAATGATGGAATATTCTGTATCTATACTGTCCAATGTGGTAGCCACTCACCACATGCGGCTATTGAGCAGTTGAAATACAGCTAGTGTGGCTGAGAAACTGAAATTTTAATTTTATCTCATTTTAATTTACTTAAATATCAATTTAAATAGCTACATGTGACAAGTGGCTACCATATTAGATAGCCAATATGTTTACAACTGAATATGACTAGAATATGTTTGCTTGTAATGTTGAAGTAAATCCCCAAAGGATGGGTACCAAGTCTATTCGGTTTATTGAGGTATGCTAAGTGCCTAGAACACTGCCTGAAACATAGCAGGTGCTCAATAAATATTCATTGAATGAAAAAATGGATAATAAATGAACTGGATAAAAGATTTTTCCTCTTAGGCCAATCCCGAGGTATGTGTAGTTTTGCAGCTTTTGGCTTCTATACAGCATAATGAGGGGGAGATGTGTGTAATATCACAATTAAATACTCTCTCAGGCTCAAACCAGTAACACATTGACCTAAGTAGACTTACTTAGGTAAGTCTAAGGAGACTGTATTTTCCATAGAGCTTCAAGTGGATAGAGGGTCAGCAGAGGCGTATTTAAATTCTGCACTGAGGATCCAAATACTCTGAAATATCCTCAGAAAAGTAAGAAAATTCATTTTAGAGTTTCCCTAACAGGTACTTTGATAGAACATTATTTTAGGTAAAACTTCTCCAGCATCACAGGAAGACAATAGGGATAATACTATATTATCAAATCCACCGATAGAACTATGTTTATGACCTCTTTTTGGAGACGCCAAATAAAACATTTAACGTTTTTCTTAAAGTGATAGGGAGTATCCCTACAAAAACACATTTGGTATATATAACTTTCAGCAACTTAAAAAATCACATATAATAGTCAGCAACACCAGCATTTATTTGCCTTCCAAAAGTACTGAGAAGTGGCAAAAATGGAAAAGTGTTACTAAAGAGACAGATCTAAGAAAACACTGATGAATTCTGTTCCAAATGGGACGGTATTTTTTTTAATACTGATAATATAGTGTGAAGAACACTACCTTTCATTAGCAATAATGAATTCTAAACATTTTTGCTTTGTGAAACCGAGGCTATTAAGAAGAAAATATTCCAGAGTTGACTATGGTATTTAGCCTGTCTTGTGACACATGCCATCTAAATAACAATACAACAAACCATTATGCAGTGCTGTTTGAACCGTAAATAAAACATCTTCTGAGCACTTTCTCTTACCTCTCAATACTGTGGGGACATCTGACCTTGAACTGAGAGTCTCTTCTGAAAATGTTGCCCACATGTCTAAAGTTCTCCCTCTCACAATGTATTCTGCCATCCACCCTCAACCAAACCGTCTAAATTACATTCAAATTTTTGTGGTATCATAATAACTTCAATATGGGATATATTTCAACATTCTGGTCAGAGACTCCTTTCTTCCCCACCTCACCCTCCTTCCAAGTTATTTCAGGTTTGCATATTTCATTTTCACATCTCAGCGGGATACCCATCACATAACATTTATTTGTGAGGTCTAAAGGCATAATGTGGAGGATTGTGAACCAGCATGTCAAAACCACATACTGCATGAGTACGTCTTAAAGAATGAAAAAGGATTCCTTTTTTTCTCAAGATATATAAGCTGTCTCAATAGTATAAGTCCAAAGTGAATACCACAACCTAATTAAAGATGAAGAGTATAACAAGCAGTATTAAAATGTCTTTTTTGATTCATTCTTCTCCAAGTTATGTTTTTATCAAATGTCCTGTCTCATTAATGACTTCGATAGACATAACAAGTATACACACCTTCTAATCTCACCAAATTCAGAAGAGAGTTGAAGTAATTTTTTCTTACATGATTTGGGAGGTATGACAGTAGAGAATACAGAGGCAGGGTAGAAAGGAGCTCTGAGAAGATGCTAAGTCCATTCACCTGCCTACAGGGATGAGCATACTTACACACTCCTGGCGAATGAAGCTGTTTTTAAAGATCTCTGGAGTCAGAAATACCACAGTCTCTCTTGGGACTCAATTCCTACATTTGAGAATGTTTATTTCTAGGAAATTCTTCCTTTGGGTCTAAGCATGCTTCAGGGCCAGCTTCAGAAGCATGCAAGCTGTGTAATTGCACAGGGCCCTGTGCTCAGTTTAGTGCTTTGTTGTCATCATCTTGAAATTCTTAATAATTTAATCTTTGAATTTGTGTTTTGTAAGTGAAGTCTGATAAGACAATGAAGCACGTGTGAGAGGGGAAAATATGTGCAATATGCATGCCTCCTCTCTCCTTTCCCCCCATTCACATACAGCCCCATAGCTCAGAATTCCCGTGGCCCCAGGATGAGTGGGAGTTCACAGAGACTCAGAGTAAGCAGGAGGAAGGCCTATCCTGTCTAGACTGATTAAGCAACGGAACTGACAGCCCTGAGAGGCTTTTCGTTTGAACCAGAACTTGTTTTGAATTAAGAAAGAAGGCAATAGATTCAAAGAAACAGGAATGACTAAGGAAACCCACTACACTCCTGTTACTTCCCTGTATTAACCAACCACTTACACTGAAAATGATAACATAGAAAGAAAGGGCAATAGAGTGACACAGAGCTCCTTTCCCTTCAGTCCTTCCTTACTCAGCAGGAAGCTGAAGGTAGAGAGTGTTGGTAGATGTGCACTGGTTAAGAAGTGAAATAAAGACAGTTAAGTTTTGTGCAGCAATTCTGCAGTTCCATGAGAACAAGATGCATATGAGCTACAAAATACAAGTTGCATATATTGTATATATTGTATAATTGTGGCAATTCTTTAAATTTTTCTTTATTTAGAACTACATAAATAAATAGCAAACAAAAATACCACGATGAGAGAGAGACTACAGAAACTAAAAAGCTATGTGTTTAGTACCTGTTTTAACAGCACTTCAGCATTTTTTCCTACTTTTTTGAACAAGGGATCTGCATTTTCATTTTGCACTCAACCTCGTAAATTATACAGCTGGCCCTGCCCTGCTTCCTCATGCTCCAGACTCGATCCACTGCATCTGTTCTGCCAAGTCACCTCTTGTTAGCTTCCACCCTTATCTCCATTCATTCACCCCAACAAATATCAACTGCGCTATGGTCAGTCATTGTGCCAGGCACTGAGAATATAAAAATGAGTAAGATATAATTCCTGCCCTCAAGTGTAGTTGAGGAGACAAATCACCATGAAAAGGTAGTAATATCTACCTTGCATGGCTTTAGTGAGGACTATAAATAATACACATAAAGTAGACAAACCACTACTAATGATGATTAGCACTCTATCCAATTATCTCATTTAATTCTTATTACAATTTAGTGGACAGCTAACGTAATTGTTTCCATTTTAGAGCTACAGAAGCAGAGATTTAGATCAGCTAAGGAACTTGACCAGAAGGACTTTGCTGGAACCAGCACCTCAAGCCACCCAAGTCTTTTTGACTACTAAATCTGAGTTCATAGTGATAGTGATAGTTAATATTCTTATTAATAAAATCTTATACAGATGGCCAAGAAGCACATGAAAAGCTGCTCAACATCACTAATTATTAGAGAAATGCAAACCAAAACTACAGTGAGGTATCACCTCACACCAGTTAGAATGGGCATCATAAGAAAATCTACAAACAACAAATGCTGGAGAGGGTGTGGAGAAAAGGGAACCCTCTTGCACTGTTGGTGGGAATGTAAACTGATACAGTCACCATGGAGAACAGTATGGAGGTTCTTTAAAAAACTAAAAATAGAATTACCATATGATCCAGCAATCCCACTACTGGGCATATACCCAGAGAAAACCATAATTCAAAAAGACACATGCACCCCAATGTTCATTGCAGCACTATTTACTATAGCCAGGTCATGGAAGCAACCTAAGTGTCCATCGACAGACGAATGGATAAAGAAGATGTGGTACATATATACAATGGAATATTACTCAGCCATAAAAAGGAACGAAATTGGGTCATTTGTAGAGACCTGGATGGATCTAGAGACTGTGATACAGAGTGAAGTAAGTCAGAAAGAGAAAAACAAATATTGTATATTAATGCATATATGTGGAACCTAGAAAAATGGTACAGATGAACCGGTTTGCAGGGCAGAAATTGAGACACAGATGTAGAGAACAAACGTATGGACACCAAGGGGGGAAAGTGGTGGGGGGTGAAGGTGGTGGTGTGATGAATTGGGAGATTGGGATTGACATGTATACACTGATGTGTATAAAACTGATGACTAATAAGAACCTGCTGTATAAAAAAATAAATAAAATAAAATTCAAAAAAAATATATATATAATCTTGACCATTCTATTCTTTATTTTCTATTATTACAGTGTACATTTCTAGCTTCTCAAAGGTCGATTTTAGCTGTAATTTTATCAATCTAAAAATAATGTATACTCTAAAATTTTTCTGATTTATTTTTACAGTTTTGTTAAGGATATAAAATATAGCTTGATTTTTTTTTTTATTCTGACAACCCTTTGACCCAACTGTAGAAAATTAGATTCAACTGACAAAGCTTGTGATTTTCAAAATCATGTTCATGACTTTGTTGCTAAAATACCATATACAGGTTAAAAACATGTCTTTGGAAGCAGACAGACTTTGGTCCAAATTCTGGCTCTACCACCCACTAATTTCAGAAAGGTACTTAACTCTCAAAGCCTAAATTTTCCCATATGTAAAATAGGGATGAAAACAATACCTTAACTATATTATAGGTCCTTGTTTAAGATTAAATGAGATAATCCTTGTGAAACACTTCAAAGAAAACATGGTACCTAGTTAACACCCCAAAATTTTAGTTTTAGTACTATTATCTTTAGTACCATGTTTTCACATCTGTGTTTAAAAATGGATCTGAAATGACTTTTTTGTTGAAACAGTTTCCTCCAATACAAAAATATAAGTTCAAGCATCTCTGATTTCAAAGAAGTATATTATTTCTTTGTAAATAAAAGCATGCATTAACGGCACCTGGTAGTCACATACCTCAATGATTCAAAGCATCTAAGATGTTTATTTATATCGTCCTTCACCAAAAACTCCAAATGCATACCCCCATTTTTTCCCTTTTTGTTCTAAACTGCCTATTCAAAGGATCAAGAGTAAAAGAGTTTATAAACTACATATAAAGAATTACATAAATGTAACAAAATATCCCTGTCATTCAGCAAGGCTACCTCAGTTCTCTCTAACCCTTGAAGTGACACTTAAATTTAAGAATGTTGAGCAAATTAAAATGGCTGAACTGTTTTCTCTCGTGGAAAAGGAAAGGATTAGATAATCTGAAGGTTTACTGCCATCACCCTGGCGGTCAAATGACTGTTTCCCTGGCTTCTAAGTGATTGAAGAGTATATAAAAAATAGACTGGATACCACATAAAAATGGACTATATACCTATTTTTTTAAATAGCTGTAGAAAAAAAAAAAAGGCCTTTACTTGACATTTTTATTATGGTTTGAAGAAAAGGAAAACAGGATTTGGGTAAAAAAACAAAACAAAACCAAGCTTTCATTTGATACCTTAGAAAACATGATAGCCATGTGATATCTTCCTAAAACCACAACCTTTTTCAATAACGGTGGCTGTTACCACTGCAGGCTTGTGGGTCCTTACCAGTTCTTGAGTGTCCTGCTGCAGTGGCAGAAATGCTGCTTCCAGGATAGCAATCTGGTCGGCGCTAAGCTTCTGCCACAGCCCGATCAGCAGAATCACCAAATGGGTGGCACTTTTCAGCCTGGTGAATGACTGGAACAGATTGTCTTGGTTTTCCTCTACTGCATCTGCTAGAGCGATTACCTGCAGAAATTACAAACTTCAGTTAGGGATAATTTCACAATTCTTGAGCCCTCAACAAATTACATTTGGCACACTCTTGTTTTTCTTTAAAACAACTTCATGAACTTTGTCTTCCACAAACACAAGCTATGTTGAGTAATAAAAGAGTTATCATTCATCTGTTCGCTTCCTTCTTTAAAAAAAAAATACCCAAAGTAATTCCAAATCCATATGGCCAAGAGATGAAAATATCCACGAAATCAGCTTAATGGGGACATTGTTCAGTGTCTGCTTCACCATCGATTCACCTTCTACAATATATGATAATATAAGTAACCTCTAATACAGTTATTACGGTCATCATTACCAGTCACAGAGATTGATCAATTTAAAATATTCTTGATCAATTTAAAAAATTCTTATCAAAGTAACTGCATTTACCTTGGAATTTCAAATAACTTCATAATACCCTTTTCAGAAAATAACTGTCTTCCTCTGACTATTACTTTTTACGTGGTATTGGAATATCCAATATTTCTTTACTATATTTAAAAGGTAGATAATGTTCAAACATTTGACTAATCAAGCAATGTCATTTTTAAAATTATTTATTTATTTATTTATGGCTGTGTTGGGTCTTCATTTCTGTGCGAGGGCTTTCTCTAGTTGTGGCAAGCGGGGGCCACTCTTCATCGCGGTGCGCAGGCCTCTCACTATCGCGGCCTCTCTTGTGTGGAGCACAGGCTCCAGACGCGCAGGCTCAGTAGTTGTGGCTCACGGGCCTAGTTGCTCCGCGGCATGTGGGATCTTCCCAGACCAGGGCACGAACCCGTGTCCCCTGCATTGGCAGGCAGATTCTCAACCACTGCGCCACCAGGGAAGCCCAAGCAATGTCATTTTTAACACAAATGTCAGGCACCAGCCCACAGGGACCTGAAAGAAAAAAATGTTCAGGGTGTGTTAGCTTTACAATGCCTAATCTACTTAGGATAAAACTGGCAGGAGTGAGTAGAATTGGCTTTTTTTTTTTTTTTTTTTTTTTCCATCCTCTTGAATAATCCTGTGGAAAAAAGAACTAAAGTAACAATTGGATAGAACATTGAAGACAGCCCATTGGTGTTCTACTTTATTTTAATGTCTTGGTGAACTTTGTGCTCCTTAAAAGTAATGAACTGATTGGCCCAGAGGCTCAAGGCACCTGACAGCCCCCAGAACTGGAATAGCGAAAGCCGGGGCAATGTAAGCTCCTTTCTACAAGTCCCCACCAGCTTGAGGGCCTAGAGCTCAGGTGAGTTTCAGAAGCCTAGTGCAGATGATCCATTTGGTGATATTTCACGGCTTACTGACACTGGCCCAAAGGGCCTATTAAAAAATCATCAGTCAAACAAGTATAGTCTGCAGCTGTGTGGTCTCCCAAATTCCATGTAGGAGAAGGGCTGTAAGGGGACAGTCCTCAGAGTATCTGGGAGACACTGGAAAAGAGATGTAGGTTAGAGAAAGACAAAGCACCTGAAGGCCCTTGCCTGACAATGCCTAGCAAACCAGGATTCCTTGCCACTTGCAGGAGTTATGAAAGGCAATTACAATTCACATTCAGCTCTAGAGGGAGCCCTGGGCGTTGGGACCAAGGTAAGCGTTAACAATAAAGCACACTGCTTACTGAGTGCCTACTACTGTGTTACTTTTCATTTGCATTCAAGGGTACATGATACCCTGTAGCCCATGAGGATCTTATAATTTGTTGGACAGGAAACATACATACACAACCAATTAGTGGAAAGAAGCATTACTGTAATAACGTCCTTATTGTGCAGCACAGAAAGTAAGTGTGAAAGAAGCTAGCTAAGGGGCAGATTACTATGGGCCAGCGTTAATATCCCTGGGGCCTCTTTTACTCAAATGAGGCTTGGAACTCATCCCTTCCCCATTACTTCAAGAAGTCCCCTCGAAGAGATGGAGAAGTCACTTTCCTTAAACCAAAACACCTGGAATCATCTGCTTCCCCAACCCTCACCATGATTACAACTGACTCCTGTTAAAAATCTAAGTTTAATTTCATTTTCTTCCTGTGAATGTTATCAATTAAGCCTCACTGTGGGGGCCATCACATTATGACACAGATGCTTATTGTCAGTAAGTCCAAATCATACAAAGACCAAGGTGATAAACACCTCCTGAATGCCAGAGATGTGCAAGAATTTGCAGGAAGCACTACAGGGAATTCAATGGCAACAGAGATAACCTCCACCTTCAAAGAGTTTATAACGGAGAAAGGAAAATAGGTCAAGGAGGCAAACACTGACAATATAGGGAAGACCCTATAGACTACTAAGGAGGAGAATACCACTAACATTATGATCATTATGTTAATAATAATAATCCCTACAATTAATTGAGCATGAACTGTATGCCAAGCAATCTGCTCTGTGCCATACAGGTATCAGTGCGTTCAATCCTCACGCCTCCACTGAGACTTAGTTGGCAAGATCTCTGTTTTATAGATGAGGTCTCTGAGGCTCAGCAGATGTAAGGAATGTGCCCAGTACTGTACATAGGGTGTGCCAACTGTGTCTGTGCTTAGAAGTGCTCCATGCTTGGTTTAAGGCCCTGTTGTGTCTGTCTTGAAAGTCTTCATAACTTTATTTTTGAATTTGTGCTTTGTAAGTGAAGTCTATAGGATAATGGACCATGCACATGATCAGAGGAGATATGCTTATTAACTCAGAGAGTTAAATGCTCTTACATTTGCATTTAAAACTGGCATTGCACAATATAAAGATTAATCATAGAATTCATGCTAACAATTTAAAATTTTAATTTTTCCTTACTTGAAATAACATTAAATAGGAAATAAAAGCACCACCAGAAGCTGTGAAAGAGAGACCACTGAAGAAAGGAAAGAACTTTATATTTTAGTAGCTGTTTCAATAGCACTTTCTTCTACCTTTTAACAAGGGCCCTGCATTTTCATTTTGCACTGGGAACTGCAAATTAAGTAGCCAGTTTGACCATCACCTAGTAATGAGAAACCAGGATTCGACTTGGAGTCTATCACTCTGAAGTCTGCATGAGACCTGAAGCACCTTATAGGTTCGGAGAAGGGCCTAACTACTAGTGAGTGTGGAGGGCCTTGGGAAGGAAAAGGTGGAAGAAGCAGCAGTGGCCACTGGACCAGGCTCAGCCAGCTCCTACCAGCTCAGGAGAAAGGACTGATTATTCAGTTTTCAGGAATTTTCTGAGCCAGTTGTTAAACATGGCCATTGCTAAAAATTAAATTATGTAAACTTAAAAATAAGTTACATGAAAACAAAAGTAATAAATACTCAAAACATATTACTTCCTAATTATTTTACTGTTATCTAGGCCCTTGAGGTTATTTATGCCTGTTGCATCTGTATGTTGGCAACACTCTGCAATGGTGAGCTACTGCCCATTTCTTCCCAACTCCACATTCAGTGACCTCATGCTAGAAGCTTGAAATCAGCCATGGTGGAGGTATTTACAACATGCAAATCAACAAATGTTATAAAGTTAGGCTTCCCACCCACCCTGCTCCTCCCAAATAGCCAGTTGGTAAATATTTACCAGCATGCCACTGAGAAGAGGTACCTGAAATTTGTCCTCAAGAACAGATATTGGGTAAGGGGGCTTTAAAAGTGAAGGACACAACCTGAGCAAGTGCATTAAAGCGCAAATGTAGAGGCTGCTTGTTCAGGAAGGAGCAAATATTCCAGTTTGGGAAGAGCATTTGATGAGACAAAAAAGGTCACCTGGGCAACCGTTGTAGAGGAACCAAAATGTCAAGGTGAAGAGTGTGCAGGTACTGGAGAGCCACAGAGTATTCTGAGTATGGGCGTTATCTGATGGAGGCTGTGCTCTAAGTAGCCATCGGATCACAGCAAACATTTAGAGCATTTGCTGGGACTTAAGTGAGGCTTTTATGCACGTTCCTCACTATCAAGGGAAAATTCTTACTAAGTGTAACAGCATGTCAGTTCGTGGACCCACCCAACTTGCTAAACACAGCTGTGGTGGAAGAATGACTTCTCAGGGAGACAGCAGCCCAAGCCACAGGATCTTTCCTGAGCAAGACCCAAAATACATCAATCCTGGAGAAGCATCGTTTCTCTAAGTTTCAGTCTCGCTGGATATATTTCTGTGCCATTGTGGAAAGAGTCTGCTATCCCCAAATGGTCACAGAAATTGGAAAGAAATGGGATAAACAATTCCTTATGTAAATTACCCCCAAGGAAAATCTTCCTGACCTACTGGCCAGCATGAAATACTAAACAGATCTCCATGTTCTCAATTTAGTTTTACACGTAATAGCCAAGTTTACTTTGTTCTCCACAAGAGCCAAATGAATTTAGCAGAATTAACATAGTAAAAAGGGATGGAAAAACTAGACCCATCAAGATTTAGATCTGTCTGACCAGGGCCTAGAGGATCTCACAGCTCACCTGGAACTGAGAAATGAGGCCAACCAGCTGCTAGGGCTTACATTTGAGGGACAATGATTTTTCAGTGCTCATCACTGGCTGTACAAGATGTGTGTTCCCTGGTGTTCAACAGAACTACAGAAAGGGAGAGGTTTAGGAAAAAATAAATGCTAACGATTTCAAGCACAATGTGTTGATGGCCTTTGTTTTGCTTTTTCAAATTGAAGGATTCCAAATAAAATGGAGACCCCAAAGGACATCTCTATCCAACTGCCATATCAATTGATGCCAAAGTAATGAGGCAGAGGCCCAGGGAGCTGCTTGCAGGAAAACGCTCAACTCATAAAGTGAGTGTGAAATTAATCCCAAATACTTCCAGCTGCCAAGATAGGCTCTAAAATTGGTTACAGAAAAGCAGCAACAGCAAAGTAGACATGAATCATACTATGTGAACACAGACATGTCCAATTTCTTCACCTAAACTTACCATCGAATCTGGCTCCCAATCTCATGTATGGCATACAGAACCCCACTACATTGCTGTTTAGCTGTCATTTACTGAGCCCTGACTGTGGGCCAGGCACTGGGCTAGTGCTGTTATACTCAGGTTATCACTTGGTCCTCATGATACCCTCTGAGATGAAAATCGTTGATCACCTTGGCTCCCACTTCCAGATGAGGAAACAGAAGCTTAGAGCTCTGATGAGCTTAATGCTCAAATGATGAGCACACTGCCTGTGGTAATGAACTAGGGCAGGGAAGGACCGGGATTTTAATCCTGTCTTCTGATTCCCCATTGGGTGCCCTTTTTTCTCACTGATACACAAACGTATACAGTTGGCTCCATAAAGTAATCCAGTGGATTTTTATCTTGATAATCAAACAAAAACACTGAGGAAAAACACTACTAATATATTGTAGCAATAACAGGTATATGTGCTTTAGTTAAGTTTTCCCATTGTTGGGGCTTTTAACATAGGTTGAAATTTCCAGGTTGGTTTCTGCCCAAAGTTACAGTATAAAGGAAATTAGTTCATAATTTGTAAAGGATGGGAAGTTAACATAGTAAGTTTTTTTCTCTTAACAAAGGGAATTTAATTATGTTCTATATAACTCAAAATTATGAAGACTAGAAAACAGCTATTTCCTAGGCCTGCTCCTTTAGTGAAGCTACTTTTTTAAAAGGAATGATTGATTTATTTTCTATAAATCATAGAGTACAATGTTTTCCGTGGTCTGAGCAAGTTGATGGTATATAACAATAATTGTTAACATTGTCTTAGGGCTTTCTAGGAGCCAGGCACTGTGCTAACGTCCTTACAGGGATTCTCTCATTTCACTCTCAAAACAATTCTATGAGGTAGATAACTAGTACTGCCTCCATTTAAAAAATAAGGAAACAGAATTACAGAAAGGGTCAAGCAGTTAGTAAGTTACAGAGCCAGAATTCACACCCAAGCAATCTGACCCAAGAAACATCACCAAGCAACATTGCCTGCATTAATTTTCTGCCTGCACATCAGTTTCATCATAGGCAATATGTGGAACAAATTCTATCAAAAGTTTCCCAATGGGAGGTTTCAGCTTTGCTGATGTTCCAATACCCCATATGAATTAAGATAGGTTTATTTTAACAAAAGGTCAGCATGGATGAACGAGTTAGGAAAATGGAGTTCCTATGATACAGATGAGTTTATATATCCCCCAGGACAGAATGTAATAGGCTGTGCTGGAACAGGCAATGGCCTGGGAGCCAAGAAGACAGAGATTCTAGTCCTGGCTTCCCTACTAAACAACTTTAGGTCAGAGTTCAGTGTACTTCCCTTTTCAGGGCTCTAGTTTCATCACCTTTAAAATGTAGGGGTGGGAAATATGATCTCTAACAACCATCATAGCTGTGTCAGATGCAAAAACTTTTAAATTACTTTTGTATGATTTATTTTGAACTATCCATGCTCCTTCCCCATCTATCCATCCATTTCTTCCCCTCTATTTGTACACATACTGAGTTTCTCATTTAATGTTTGTTGATTTGCAGCTTTTATCTATATAATACCGGTAAGAATGTTTTTCTTTGACTAATTCATAGGATTATGAGAATTAAATTAGAGAAGTAAAAAGATGAACAATACCAAGTGTTGGCAAGGATGTGGAGAAATGGGAACACTCATACCTTGCTAGTGGAAATATGGTATGGTCACTCTGGAAAACAATCTGGCAGTTCCTCAAAAAGTTAAACATTGAGTTAACATATGACCCAGAAATTCCACTTCTAGGTTTATGCCCGAGAGAAATGAAAATATATATCCACTAAAAAACTTGTTCAAAAATGTTTACGGAAGCATTATTTATAATAGCCCGAAAGTAGAAACAACTCAAATGTTCATCAACTGATGAATGGATAAATTAAATGTGGCATATCCGTATAATGGAATATTCTTCAGCCATAAAAGAAATGGAGTACTTACACATGCTACTACATGGATAAACCTTAAAAATATTATGCTAAGTTAAAGAAGCTGGTCACAAAAAGTCTTTTTTGTGACTGTCTTGTATTATTCATGCTGTATTATTCCATTTATATGAAATGTCCAGAATGGGCAAATCTATAAACATAGTAAGCATGTGGTGATTACTTAGGGCTGGGGTGGGTGGTAGACAGGAGGAAATGGAAAGCGACTGCTAATGGGTGTGGAGTTTCTTTTAGGGAGGATGAAAATGTTCTAAATAGATTGTGGTGATGGTTGCATAACCCTGTGAATATGCTAAAAATCATTAAGTTGTCCACTTTAAACGGGTAAATTGTATGTATGTAAATTATATCTCAATAAAGCTGTTAAAAATAATAATAGAAGTTAAAAGTACTATGAAAGCATAATTCATAAAAGGCAGATAAATTAACACAAATAAAGGCACTTTTATTTAAGAAACAATTTTGATATATTAATGGCTATATCAAATTGCAACTGGGGCTTAATGACATTCTAGATGATGGAATGATCATGTGACTTTGAAGTCTATTAGATCTAAATCTGAATGCTGGTAATGCTTGCTTACTAGCTGTACAACCTCTGGCTAGTTACTTTACCTCTCTCAGACTCAGTTTTCTCACCTGTAAAACAACACTCCTGGTTACTGTTTCTTAATATTTCCTATAGTTGAAGGCTTATTTCAGTTTAGTAACACCTGGTAAATTCTACTTTTTCTGTTAGACTAACAATGACATTGAAAAAGGAAGACGTTTCTCCTGGTACTTGAGGCACACTACCAACTACTGCCCCCTAAGGCGATGCAGGAGAGCTGATAACTCTGCAGTGCTCCCTGGCCCTCTCTGTGTGGTCACTCATTGGGACAGTGCTCATTCTGTAGCCAAGTTTAATCCAGTTTCAAAGTAAAATGTCATGAGACCCTGTTTCAATATATTACTACAGGCTATGTAAGTTACATGTATTGGATTCCCTTTTCGACTTCGTTAGCAATTCTATTAAAACACACACGCACAGACACACAACTTTGCCTGCTATGACTTGTGCTCTAGAAATCCTCTGAGGCTTGTTAATCAGGGAGCTAGACATTGTTTGATTTTCCTTTGTACCTTAGTGAAAATGCTAGAAAATTTGGTGATGTGAATAAAATGTTTATGAAGTTACACCCAACATGCCCTCAATTTTCCAGTACTCAGTACACAGTGGGTGTCCCATAGTGCTGGTTGAACTGATGAACCTCAAAGTCAGTCTGCCCAAAAATCCAGCACAACTAGGAGCCATACTAAACTACTTCTTAAATCCTGGACACAATCAGATACTGTCAGGCTCCCAATTTGAATGGAACTCAAGGGATGTCACATGGAAACAACTGACCTACCTCAATATATCTGTCATGTACTTTAAAAAAAATACCTCCAATTCACCTTTAGCCACAGCTGTCTAACGCCAAGCTACAGACAGCTCTAATGACTGCTGAAATTAATTTATTCTTCACATGGCTGCCCTTTGGTTAGAAAGACACTTTAAATCTGGGGGAGACTTGGAAGCAGGCAAGAAATAGGACATGCTTCCTACTCAACCATGTTATTTGTCATGGCATTTGCTGCGGACTCCAACATGGCAAAGGCCTTGCAATGAGGAAGAAGAAAAAGTTTACCAGGTCTAAACTTTTACTTTGGCTGAAAAGATCCAATTTGTATCCAAAAGAATTATTCTTTTACCAAAAAACAGTGAAATAAGGTTCAAAATGAAAAGAGAAAGGGCACAGAGATGATTTAAATGCCAGATGAGCATATAAGAAGTGTTTCATTATCTATGTGCTGAACCTTTAGCTAGATAAAAGAGAACTTTGGGTTTTTACTTCAGAGGCATAGCAAGAATCTAATTCTTAGGTACTTTGCTACTATGTTATTTTGTATAAATAGGATAGGGGACTGGATTACATTCTATTGTACCTCACATGAAGTAAAAAACCTAAGATATCCCTATAACATGCATTTAGCTGAAACTTCTAAACCAAACCCAGGATTAGCATACATTTTTAACCATGCTCAACCTTGGGGTAGCTATTAAAACAACAGAGAAAGTGTACCCATTCAGTAAAAAACTTCAGTTGCACAAGTTATTTATCTTCATAAAAAGAGACCTGCTAATTGCCTAAATCACCTGATGCTTTGCAACAGCAAGATATGATCTTTGTGACTCTTTGAAGCCCTGATGGTTTTTCTGGTCTAGGATTATAATTTTCCTTGACACCAATCTACACTTGCCAAACGCCTTGAGAATTCATATAAAACTGGTTTTAGAAAAACAAATTACTCCTGAGAAATTTCTTTATACTATATACTGTAGAACCCTCTTTTTTTTCTTTTTTAATGTTCTGCCCAGAAGAATATAAAAGGTAGGCAGTGCTGGAATATAGACTTTGGCTGGGACTTTTAAAATATATACCATTGATACATAAAAATGTTAAATGAAAAAGACAATAAATCATTTATAAGTGACACAGAGACAAATTTTGCTATTTCTGCAAAGTTTATTCACCAAATAGACATGTAACTTAACCAGCTGAAGGGAAACTAACTCCAGTGCTTGGCTAATATAGTGCCAAAAATACAACTGGTCTCAAATCTGATTACTGTTCTTACCACTGCCCCCCAACACCAGGTGACCAAATTTTCACCACTTTCCATAAAATTATCTACTTATAGCCAAGTGAAACTCCGATTTGAAAAAAAAATAATTAATGGACTCAAGTTGTAAACAGAAGAATGAATGCTCTCCGGACCACCGTT
Source organism: Balaenoptera musculus (assembly GCF_009873245.2). Taxonomy (NCBI): domain Eukaryota; kingdom Metazoa; phylum Chordata; class Mammalia; order Artiodactyla; family Balaenopteridae; genus Balaenoptera; species Balaenoptera musculus. The sequence continues at coordinate 44,682,661 of NC_045793.1, forward strand.
GCTCATTGAACAGATCGCTGTTAAAGCTGGAACCTATGGCTGGCAATGTCAAAGCTCATTTTACAAACCCTGGAGAATGCCACAGTTATCACTGTCCAAAAACAACCACCACGAGGTCTGACCTGAATAGCTTCTAAGTTTAGAATGTTTCAGGCCACATTCTTACATGTAGCCACCCACACAGCCTTGAGTGCCATCTCCAATGAGGGGAAATGATGAATAGATGGGCAGTTGGCAGGTGTCCTAAGACCATGCCTTAGCAAATGCTAAGACACATTATTAAGTGTGATCAATTAAGGCACGCTGATGATCCACTCGAAGGCAAAAAGAGAGATTGGAGACCCCAACGGTGCCAGCGATGCTACTGATCATTTCCTTGGTTCCAGAATTTGAGAGGTGAGCGTGACATGTTCACAGAAAAGTGAAACTGTTGAGTTTTTCCTTTATATGAATCTTCTTTTTAAACATCTGCTTTTTCAAAGAGTCTGTTTCTCTTGAACACCTGTGAATTTTAATCATTTTTGCTTTTTTTAGATAAAATACATAGTTATACCACTACTATCTGGTAGTACTTTGGCAAGACATGTAGAGGACTATATGGCTCAGACAACATGGAAATAATACAAAAGGCAATAAATGGAGCTTCCTGGTTTCATGTGAAGTGAAACTAAGATAAACTATGGGCATCTCTACAATCATAGGCTGTAGGGACATTACAATTGCAAGTGGCTTTGTTGAAGACATGTTGTGCCAGATTTCTACAGTTCTGTAAACTCCTCCAGGTCAGAGACTATTTTATTGTTTGCTGTACCCTTCCCATAGTCTCTGGCTCACAGCATGTTTGCTGTACTGAAGTAAATTAAAAAGCCTAATAACTCAGTAGCAGAGTGTCCATTAAGATGCCAATTTACAGGAGCACTACTTGGGCAATGGAAGTCCATCCCTACATTCCAGGTGAACAAGACCAGAACCTACCATTTTTTAAAAGTTTTTATAGGCTATGTTACTTATTGGGTCTACCATAGATAGTAAATAACTAGGGTCTAAATTCATGCCTTCCACAGGTAGTATTACAATGAATTACTAAATTCATTCAAGTCTTTGCTGCTAAGTTTATGTGGTGAGTGTTATAAAGTCTGTAATTTAACTTTAAAATACATCATCATAGACAAGGTCATATGATGAAAGCATGTGAATCAGCTTAAGCTACACTCTAGAGCAGAGCTTCTCAGCCTCCTCATTAATGACATTTGGGGCCAGATGATTCTTTGATATGGGGAGCTGTCCCGGGCACTGCTGCAAGTTTAGCGGCATCCCTGGACTCTACACACTAGAGGGTGTCAATAGCACCCTCCCCCTAGTTGTAACAACCAAAAATGTCTCCAGACATTGCCAAATGTCTCCTTGGGGGCAAAATCATAGTAGTTGAGAATTGCTGCTCTAGAGTCTGCATTTGTGCTCAAAACAGCCATTCCAATCAGAAGCAAAGCTCACAAGCCAGAGGGGTCTACCACAAACACTTAAGCTATTGGTGTCTCTAGTAACACTGGAGACTTTCTAATTACCATAAATGAACGTCAGAAATGAGTTCTGATTGGTGCAGAGGTTTGATAATTAGCATTATGGGTGCTAGAAATAGATTCATTGACAAAATTAATGGTATTTAAGATAAGTAAATAAGCTGAATATTTTTACACTCATACTCTTCTTTGCTTGAACAGAATATAAGAATCCAGGAAGACCCTGAAGGGATATGGTCCAAGTCTTGAGCCTAAGTGATCCTTTGTCTTGTCTTTGGAGCAGAAAATTTCTAGCTATCTGATGCTCAGTATGAGGATAAATGGATCTTGCTTTGGATTACTGTCCTATCTGCCTCAAGTGAACCTTTCCAGGAAGGTGATGTTCTAGTATCTGAAAGACATAGAGATGAGCCTTCCCCAAGCCTAGAGTATGAATGGTTCCATGCTTATGTGTTTATTTAATAAATGTCTTCATATGTGGCAAAATTTTACGTGAGACTTACTTTCACTATAACGAGGAAGAAAGGTTGTGGGGAAATAGCTCATTCTTATTCATCTCAAGTATTTTGATGGCTATCATTACTTACTGAAAAGAATTTAAGAGTTATGCATGACCAAATTGGCAAAGGTAATGCGCAATGTCAAGTCTGTGCTAAGTGATGAGGATATATGTGACTTAACAGCTGCCTGCAAAGAACAGTTTAGCAATAAAAACAAATATATTAATAAAAACAACAGCTGCTGCTTACTGTGTGTTCACTATGTGCCAGGCACAATCCTGAGAACTCCATGTATATTACTCCTAAACCTTTCAACAACCCCTCTGGGTAATTATTATCTTTGACTGATGAAGGAAACACGGTTCAGAGAAGTTAAACAACTTGTTCAAAATCACACAGCAGTTTCTATATTCAAACCAGGACTAAAACCTCCAAAGCCCAACTGTTTCCCAGCATACCACACTGTGCCCATAGACACACACACACACACACACACACACACACACACACACACACACACACACACACACCCCTATGCTATGTAAGTGGTATACAAATGATTATTGGGTTAATATGAGAAAAATCTATAAACAACCCCTCCCCACCAAGGAGGGTGACTTTCTGGGGATGAAGGGCCCACAGATTCCTTTGCCCTTCTTTTAAACAAATCCACATTTGAACGTTTGAATGACTTTGGCTCAGAAAAGCATTCATGAGTCCTGAACATCACTCCTTACTGTATTGCATCTACATCTCTGTTTCCTGCCTGGCCCTGTAGTCATATGAGTTTGTAATCCCTGCAATAATCACAAACTTTTCAAACATAACACAACTACAACAGGTATGACAAAGTAGAAATCAGCTGCACCACAAATGAATAAACCTGAATCTGGGCTCTTGTCCTGTCCCACCCCTCACTGTGGTTTGACCCTAAGAGAGGCCCGTAATCTCTTTAAGCTTCAGTTTTCTCCTCTGTGAAAGAGAGGCATTTGCTGTAAAGATCGAATGAGATACAACATAAATGTGTTTGTCACGACACCTAGCACACAGTAAGTACTCAATAGAGCTTAGAAGTATTAATATTATTATTATTCGTTGTTCCCTGGCTAAACATCTGATCAACATATTTTTTATTAAAACAAAACAAAAAAAGGTCCCTCTAAGTCCAACATATTTTTTCTTCCTTCTAAGTAGCTGAAATAGACTATACATGGAAGACAGTATCTGATGAGACAGGTATGGGTTACAAGCTAGTTTTAAAAATAACTCACTTTCTAGTTTACTTAGCTAAACCAAACAGGTGTCAGAGGTTAAATCAGAATCCTCCAATAGAGTCCATTTACCAGAAATCTGAATCCATTTTCAGAGAATAAGAGAAAAAGATTATCATCACACCAGTAACTGATTCACACAGACACTTTTTGTTTAAATTCTTGGAATTAATATCCAAAAATGTGATAACAAGCTGAATTTGGGTAAAATAACAGATATCACACCAAATCATCCAGAGAAGAAACTTTTAATCTGGGGATAGAATGCCATCTTGGCACTTTCGGGGCATGCATGAGTGATGGGAAAGATTACAGTTTGGCTTGGGAACCCTCAGGAAATAGTTCTTTGTTTCAGTTCTCTAGTGTTTTATCCTGCAGCCATCATTTTAAGTCTCCTAAGAACACCTTAGAAAAGTAGAGTTTAGTAATCTTTAAAACTATATGATTTGATGATTAAAAAACAGTTTTACGAAAGATTATACACATTACTGGGGAACTGCTCACCACAAAACTTCCAGGATGTCAGAAATCCATTCTGGCAGGAATCTGAGAATGAGAGGCTGACCAGTCACATCTTAGTTTACTGATATGTAGGATAGTTAGATTGTTTCTCTTGTTTTATAACAACTTTTGCTTGAACAGAGATAGGAGCAATAGAAAGGTTTTGGTTTTTAATACTACTTTGACAAGGTATTAAATATCCAAGTTTTCCTTCCACTTACTGAAGAAAAACTCAGCGGCAACTTTAGCAACAAAGAGTTAGAATCAGATTCATTTTTAAAAAGAGGGGGGTGGGTTAGGACCAAATCTCTAGACCAGTCTTCTACTAGTTGACTCTTCTCCCAATCAAATTTAATTTCTTTCAAGAAGAGAAATCTTTTGGGTTTTTTAAAAATATTTATTTATTTATTTGGCTGCACTGGGTCTTTAGTTGCAGCACATGGGATCTTTGTTGCAGATCTTTTTTTTTTTTTTTTTTAGTTGTGGCATGTGGGATCTTTGGTTGTGGCATGTGGGATGCAGGATCTAGTTTCCTGACTAGGGATCAAACCTGGGCCCCCTGAATTGGGAGCACAGGGTCTTAACCGCTGGACCACCAGGGAAGTCCCAAGAACAGAAATCTTAACTAGGAATATCCACAAGGTTTTCTGTAATGTTCTAGACCAAAGGTTTTTCAATAGTTTGTCACTATGGGAATTTCAATTGGTTATTTTGATTTAAAGAAGTCTATCCTGAGTGTTATAAGGTATCTCAGATATGCTAACCACTCACATATATTATCAATTAGTAGTGATGTTCTGCTAAAAACCAAGCAAACTCCATTCCCTAATATGAAACTACTTATCTAGAGGTCTGATAAATTCCTTTCCTCTGACGAGAAATAAACTCTAATATTAATGAGACCAAGAGGAGAAGAATTTAGCAATAACAGAATCAAAATTGGAGGGCTACATCATAAGACACTTACTATATCACCCAACAGTGATTTGTTTACGTCTCCATTCCCTAGATATGTTCTTCAAGACCAAGGACTACATCCTTATTTAAAGCTCATGACACTGTAAATATTCAACACATTCATGTGAATTCAACTGAATTGAATTTGAAAAGACTTTCAAAATCATCTAGTTTAAGCCCCTTATTTTTTATATATATAAAAAATGCTAAAGCCCAGAGAGGTTCAGTGACTTGCCTAAAATCACATAGAAGGTTAGTACTAGAACCAGGGCACATTCACATCCTGCCTTAAGGATTTTAGTTACACTGTCTCATTAACTATTCACAACAAGCTTTCAAATCAAGTGGAGTAAGCACCTATATCCTCATTTTATTAGGAAAAACTGCAAAATGCCAAGGTCACATGGCAGGTTTAAAAGTGTATTAAACTCAGAACTCCATGCCTTAGCTTTTACTCTTAAGCCACAGAGGATTTAAAACATGCCACTCTTTACCTACAAGGAACAAGCTAGGAAGGGGAAGTGAAATTAGTCCAAGTGCTCAAGAAAATGGGATGGCACAAAAGGGGGAAACATAGATGTTGCATAAAAAGAAATTGATATAAGGGGCACAGGTGCAGTTGGCTGGAGGAAGGAGGAAATCTTGAAGCTGGTCTCTCCATAAAACAGGATCATAGTCTGGCTTTGTTTTGACTTTCTATTTTCCCAGAAATTTAGTAATTTTCTTCACTGTCACAGTTTTATAATTTTTATAGCTGATCTCATGTACAGTTTACAGTCTATCACATCTCTGACATTGATGATTATTTTCCCTGTGATCACTAGGCTGTGATATTGGGACATTAAGTTGAGATGTTTTCTTTATAGGAGAACCTGAGCCTCTACCTTAACCCTTTCTCAGGCTGGGCATAAGGTGTTTCCTAACAGTTGAGAACAACACAATTCATAAAGGGCAGAGACCAAGACATATAACCTGGCCATTCTGGCCAGAGTTACTGGGATGAAGGAGATCAAAATGTGGGCGCGTGGAATAAAAGAGGAAAAGAAATAGCCCAGACCACTTCTTCCAGAAGCAAAAACCTGTCTCAAGATTGCTTGATGTGACAGAAAGAACACAGGCCTTCGACTTAACAGTCTGGGTCCCAGTTTTGCTGTTTAGCTCAGGCAAGTCATTCTATTTTTCTCGACGATTCTCATTTTCCTAATGTAAAAAGTAGCAAAGTAATACTAACTTGCCTCACAGAGTTATTATAAGGGCCAATTAAAACAATGTATGTAATAGCTTTTAGTAAACTGTGAGATACAATATAAATGTTAGCTGTCACTACACTAGAAGAATAAGGAACTTAACAGCTCCAAATATTCTTAATTAATATTCTCCAAACTGAGGTCTATATTCAACTAATTTACAAGAAAAGAATATAAAATCAGTATCTGGAAATATATAGCATCTATAAATAATATCTGGAAATAATAGCATCTGGAACAGATTACTGTTTAAGAAATGGGGATACCAATGAATTACAATGAATCTTTGGCATCTGTCCTTAAACAAAGAATACTATTTAAGAGTAAAGATTTGCCAGATTATACAGGAGTAGAGGGGACATTCAATAGCCACAGGTGAGGATCAAAGGATTTTCAATATCAAAAAATTTTATAGAAAGATCTTTTGCTTTCTGTAACACTGGCATTGAATTTCAATATCTAAAATAAAATATAGTCATTGGCTTGGGACATTCACATGATGAAGACATCAGGTAAGAAACAACCCAACAAATCACAAACTCAATCTGTACTCAATAAAACACATTACTAGCTAAGACAATGAATCATGTCTTCTTGGTTGGTGAGTTAGGCAAGGATCCCTGAACATGTAAAAATATGAAATCACACAATATTGGAGGAGTTTATTCACTTTAAAGAAATGATTCTTAACAGAATCCCTTTTATGTTCAGCAACTCTCTAAGTACACTAAAAATAGAATTTGATTTAAACAAATTTCATTTCTTTACAGGTTTTTCTCAGGAGCACACTGTCATGCAGCTGAATAGGAGATTCTCTGACCGTGGCTCCCTCACTCCAGCACTTCCTTTCCCAGGGGCTCTCTCTGGGGCTGCCCCAGCACATACATCCATGAGGAGACCATTTACAGCCCACCTGAATATTATGAATTTGAGGTGCTGTGACAGTACCTTTATTCCAAGGTTGCTCCTGATTTTAAGCTAAAAAATGATTTAGCCTAGATGATTTAGACTGAGAAAAAAAGAAACTCTGCCCCAGACTCAACTTTGGCAGAGAGTCTTGAACAGCAAGGTTAAATTATGTCCCTGAATTTTGGAGAAGACAGAGACTACTTTGGTTGTTCCCCCACCATACCCCCCCCCCGAAAGAGCATAAAAAAGATTAATTTCTAAAGTTAGGAAATCAGGCTTCAACCCACCATTGTGAGGTCATAAGAATTACACCCAACTATTCATGAATCATCAGGCACTGGATTCAATCAGTGAATGAATTCATCTTTTTTCCAGTGGCTATCTCCACTGCAGCAAAGAACTGGCAAAAATGAACAATTTGGGTAAAGTGAATCAATGGCCTTCTTAAGGTTCACACCTAATCAACTGTTTAATTTTGGATTTGAATGTATTCAACTAATTTGACCATATCTTCCCACTCATGTCAAGGTTGTTATTCTCTATATCACACCATGTCCACCTTATAAAGACTGAGGAGAAAAACTCCTCTTAGACCTTCGTATTAGGAAAGTAAATCTGCTATTGAAAAACCAAACAATAACAAAAATAAACAAGCAGTCAAAAAACTAAAACAAGGAAAAAGTGTTCTCTGTTTGTTTTAAACATTAAGAATCTTTTAAGTGGTTGTGATCTCAACTTTGTATTGTTTAGAGATAAGTCAAATCTGTGGTCCATGTCTAGCAATGAAGGAATATTTTTTATACATTTCCATGCAGATTGTTTGAGACTTGTTGAGAAATCTACCTTGATTTAACGTACTTTTCTCTAGATTTTCCTGGGTACTACTGGGCTGACTCTACTAATTAACAACATCTTCTTGCTGAATTTAATTTAAGTGGCTTATACCAGGCTGAGCACAATAAAAATAGTCTCAATAGCTCAATTAACATTAGCAAATATTTAACTCTCAGCCCAATAAGTCTCATTTCAGAATTTTTTCTCTATATCACCTTAATATTAAGGCCAGTAATGTTGATCATTTACTATGTGCCTGACACTTTGCCTCAAAAAGAAGGTTCTTGTCTTTAAGTTTAAAGGCGATACTCAGTAAAAGTTTAAGTTGAGATCAAATTAGCATCTATTAAACCAAAGGAAATATCACAGGGTACTGAATTCAGTGGTAAACTTCAAAGTGTTTCCTAGGAATGATCTTGATGAGCTTAATAAATGAAGCCTGGAGTTCTTAGTAAAGACTCACTGAAGGTTGGAGAACCTAAATTAGTTCTGTCAAAGAAGACTGGAGGTAAGGTAAATATGCCAGTGAAGGCACAGAGGTGACTCTGTTTTCATAGGCCAATGACACCATGTTTTCGTACACTAATGAAGACAGCCATGGGAAAAAAGCAAAAGTTATAAGATAGAAAGTCCTGGAAAATTCAATTATAGAAGGATATAATGAATCAAATCAAATATTTGAGCTTGGTGACTCCAAAGGCCAAGTGCCGAGTTTTTCCATCTTGGGCCAGGTCAATACAGAGTGTAACTACTTCTCTTCATAGAATGTAAGGATTTTCTGCTCAAGGCCAAGGACCAAATTATTTTAAGACAGGCTATCAAACATTTCAGTCTATGTTTAAGCTATTTCACAGAAGAAAATAAAGGTGTTTATTCTTCATTTAGAATTCATGACTTATTCAAGCTATGAGATTAAAATGTAAAACTGCCCCTTCCCTTGATTTCAATCCAGAATCTGGCTTACTAATCCACCCTTAAATAGGGATAAATAACATACTTTTATCCAAAGGAAATGAATAAATCTCATTTCCATTCCAGAACAGCCCAGACACAAAAATGGTAAAGTGTGTATGGCCCAAACAAGAGGGTCTTAACCTTTGAAAGCCACTGAAGCACTAATGCTTTAAATCCCAACATTTCTGTCAAAGTCTATAGAACCTGGAAAGATACAGGTTTAATACCATGTAATTTCAACTGAACTGGAAATAATGTGGTTTCCAACATAGTTTCAGGAGACAAATTTAAGGCTGACTAACTCTTAAATTGAAAGAAACATTTTCTAAAATTAGTAATTAGAGGAGGGAAAAGACCAGTATAATTAGAAGCTCTAAAACTTACTACTAAACATAATATTATTTCCAGGATATCGCTTTTGTCTCAATTATACAATTGTATTTTCTATTTTGAGCCATTCTTCATGGCATCTCATCTATGTTATTGGTTAAACTTTAAAAATAGGCCACCATGGCTTTTGAAAACAAAGCCCTTTTTTATCAGGATTAAAAAAGAAGAAAGAGTTACAACCAAAGGAGGGCCAATCACAATGGGATACAGGAGCATCAGTGATAGACTTTTTCTCCCATCCAAGGCAACACAGTAGGCCACCAACAGGAAGAACCTCCCGTTGCCATTCAGTAAGCACTGGAACATAACTGGAAGTTTCTCCATTTCCCTAATTCTTAATTCCTCAGTCTCTAAAATGAGGATAAATCATATCTGTCCATTCTATTCAAGAAAATATGAGAATTGAGAAGACATTTGTTTTTTCAAGAATGCTGAATTCTGTGGTAGAAAAATCACAATTTACTACCAGCCTCTGCTTACTCCAGTCTTTTCTTTACCTGATCTAGTTCACTACTAGCTACTACTCCAGCTGCTGCTTCATGTATTTACATAATCGTTCAAGATATTAACATTAATAAGCCAATTTTCCAATGAAAAGTGTCCCAACCTACAGGGTGCACATCCTTCCCAATTTTGGTATTAACCATGCCAACTGGCTCAAAACCTCAACATCATATTTAACTCACAATTCCTCCTTGATCCGCTTTATTAAGTAAGACCCCCCAAGTCCTTTCAATTCTGCCTTCAAAACATCTCCCCATATTTATTTCCTCCTCCCCACCCCAACCATCATTATCCTCCTCAAATCACCTCTAAGTTACTGAAAGAGACTTCAGCTAAATTGGAAAAGCAGGAAAAAGTTCACTCAGATTACACTACCTACAGAGAGCCATTATTAATATTTTGGGAAACATCTTTTCAGACAATTCTTTCTAAGACTAGCTACACATATATAGATATATACACAAGTTCACATGAATGGGATCATATTTTAGATGTTTGCTTAATTAAATCAACATTATACAATAAATATCATACTATATAATTTAATTCTAAAATATCATTTTCTGTATTTGTATTTCCTAACTGATCTGTTCGTATCCTCATTTTATAAAGAAAGAAATACATGTTGAAGTTGGAGATCTTGCCCATGCTATGGAGTAATTTAATAACAATATTTAGTCTTCCCAATCTTGCCAGTTACTTGTTACTCTTGTTACTCTCCTATATCAGCCTCTTCATCACAAGTAATTTGGTCCAGTCATCATCTCCCAGACTCCTCAAGGATTTCCATGACCATACATTAACTTCTACCCTTCTGTCTGACTCTAAGTCCTTCTTATGTCCTCTCAAATGTGTGCCCTTCCCTCAAAATTAAACGCAAGTATCACCTTCATTTATACATTCATTCAACATATATTTACTATGCGTCTACTATGCCCCAGTGCTAAAGATACAGAGGTGAACAATGAACCCATCAGCCCTGCCCCTAAGCAATCTACCCACTAATGGCCAAGAAAGACAACTAACAAATTGATAACACAAAATGTGATAAACATTAGGTCAAGGTACATGACAGAGAACTTTGCGGCACCCATCATAAAAATCTCCTCTGAGAAGCTTTGACAAGACGTCCTAGCCCATAATGTCTCCTCCCAGATCAGAATTCCTCTGCCACTTATTTATTACCCATGCTATTCATTTTGAAACTTAGTCTATGCTCTCTTATACTGTAATTTACCTTTGGGGGTACAAAGGTCTTTCTCCATTTAAACAGTCAATTCCTTACAACTAAAGAACTTGCTTTATCCTTCTTTTGTGTTCCTAGAAATTAGTACAGAGCCCTGTACAAAATTAGTAAGTAATAGTGTATTGTTATTGCTGCTGCTAATGCTGCGAGATAAGAATTTGGCTGTGACTAGTAATTGCATGCTCCTAATAAGAATTTAGAAGAATTTTTTTAATTTACATCTATTCCTCTTATTTCTAAGTTGTTTCTAGAGTTCAGAGTTTAGGTAACTCTCTACTGAGACTTTCCTCTCTGAGCATTACCACAGGAAAACAATGCTGTGACTCCTCCTGAGCTGAGCCATGTAGGGCTAAAAGTCAACAAGCTTGGCACCCAATGGTCTGAAATCCTTCAAAAAAGACACAACTGCTTGCTACATTGTATAGCCATACCCTGAACCCAGCCTGATTGCTTTGCTTGATAACATTGATTTCAGGAATGTCAGTTATTAGTAAATGGACAGTAAAGTAATATTATCACTCAAGAATAAATTATGTTTGGGGAAACAAGAACACCATATTTAAATAGGTCCAAAAACCACTAATATCAACTTTGCTTCTCTTGCCTATTTGGAAGAACAATCTACTTTCACTGTTTTACAGACTTGTTAAGATTGTCTAAATGAAGGTTTACAAACAGTTATAAAAGCAAAGTATGTGGCTCTAATGAATCATGTTCTGATTTATGTAGAATGAAAAGAAAAGTAAAACAAACAACAAACCTGGAATCATCTCTCAAATTAAAAAAAATTACAAATAAATTGCTAACAAATCTTCCTGATTGTTTTGACTAAAATCAAAGCTTCCCATAAGAACACCTTTTATTCTGAGGCAAAATTACATTTAATGTACTTTTTTGTGTTTCCCTTGATAAACATTTGAAATTCTTACTCTTTTTCAGTTAAATACGTAGTTCTAACTCTATTGCACCTTGCATCAGTTTTTATATTCTATATAATAGAATTCTATAGATATTCTATAAGAAGTGTAAGAATTACCATGACTGTGCCAATCCCACAATCAGAAAACTACAGTGGCTCCCAGCTGCTTCCCAAATGAATAACAAAATTATAAAGACTGACATTTTCCTAAAAATCCTAACTTTTCATTTGGACTAGAGGTTTGTAACTTGGGCCCAAGAATGGGTTTCAGGGGTCGGTAAATATCCTGAAATTGTAAGTAACATTTTAGATGTTTTTATGTATTTTTCTGGAGGAAAGAGCCCAAAGCTTTCAGAGTCCCATTGGAGTCTCTGACCTCAAAAAAGGTTCACAGGTATCGTAATTTTAATATTCTACTTTCATCACCTCCATCATATTTAATGGCCCACATCCATTATTATTTCACAGATCTGGAATTTCTAGCAGAGTCAAGTAAACCTACCTGCTGCTTGAAGCAAGGGACATATGATTTCCTTCACTTAAAATGCACTCACACTCACAAAGCTCTCTTTGAGATTCTCTCTTCTACCACTCCCCTACCAGGTCTCCCCGACCCAATTCACCCTGATGTATCAGTGTTACCAATCTTCAACTGTTGACAGGTGGCACAGCTAACTAACTAGTTAAGGACAACTAGCCAGTCTGCTTGAACTAATGTGGGCAAATGTGTTCACAGGGATTTTTCTATGCCACATTCCCTGGGTAAACATGTTATAAGGACTTTCCATACAAGTGTTGAAATAAAACAAATAACTTTAGTGATAAAAACTGTAAGCATCTGAAGCTGGAATAATAGGATATTTTAAGGCAAGTTGAGTCTTACATCACACTTTATGTCACATCACATCAGCGTGCAGCTCCAGCTCTTATGGGATGATCTTTACTTACAAAATGAATCCCAATAATAATTTCTTTAAATTTACACAATAGCAATTAATGTTAAAATTCATAAATAATATGTGCAATCTTGAAGAAAAGAAGGAAGTGATGCTTTTCTCTCTTTGTTATCACTTCAGTTTTACTTTGGGGTAAGATACTTGACAAATCTAACAAGCAACCCAACTACTTTTAGGAACTTAGCAGAAAATAAGAGACAAATAAAACAAATTTTCACATCTCACACCAAATGTTTCCAACTTCTTGGATCTCTTATGAGAAATTTAGGGCTAATGAGTAAATGAATAGTAGTGCAATCCATAGAAAAGTCAAACCATTGAGTTAGAAGAACTTTCTTTTTAAATGAGCATTTTAATAATTAACAAGTCATGATTAATATTTCCTGGCTTTTTTTTCACATCGCTCAGAAGACTTCTCTCTTCTTCCAGAAAACAAACAAATAAAAACAAAACACAACACATTCTGTAAGTTTCAATTGATATTCTTTCTATTCCTGACCTATTAGCTCTTGTGTTTGCACAACTTGTAGAGACCACACAAACTTTAATGAATTAGCTAAGGCTCTTCTAGAAGCCCACTGCTTACATTCAATGATTAAAATGCCCATGGTCAATAATATATCTATGGTGAACAACCTAATGTATACTTGCTTATTCACAGAGCTTTAGGACATTGTGTGAATAACAGAACTGCCATGGGTCAATTAAACCAATGTAATCAGGAGAATCTTATCTTACTCTTCTTAAAATTGAAGTCCTGACATTCACAAAAGCTTTTTTTAAGTAATAATCTCTATTATGAGATATTAAGGTGTGGGTATGTATATTAATTTATACATGCTTTAAAGCAGTCAGACTTACAGTAAGCAAATTAGGAGGAAAAAGGAGGTATTTCAGGGAGCATACTTTCGAATGCACTTTTCTCTCTGATACACACTTTCATCCTTATTCCATGTAGAAACTTATTTTTAGGGCCTAAAATTTTTCTCCATAGGGACAGGCTGACTCAATCAGTTATGGCTCGGGTAAGTTAACAATAGTGATGATGACGGCTCATATTTATTGGGTGCTTATTATATGCCAAGCACTTCTCAAAGTGTTTTTGGTGTATTACTCAATCCTCCCAACAATCTCTTTGAGACCTAATATGTACCATTATTATCACCAATTCATGGTCAAGAAAACTGAGGTAGTGAGAAGTTAGATCATTTGCTTAAAGCCACAATGCTAGGAAGGGGTATGGCCCACTTGAACCTGGGCAGTTCAACTTTAGAACTAGTGTTCTTTGTCTCTAGGCTATAAAGGGTCCCCATTATAGTGAACTTGTTAACTTCCTTTTTCTGTTTTTATAAGAATCTGAAACTAACAGCTATCAAGGTTACACATTAGCATATGGGTTATTATTGACAGTTCTAATAGATATTTTATTTGTACAAAATCTCATGCAGAGATTTAAATTTTTTAGGTCTGTATGACAAGACAGTTGTGGTTGGGCTTTGCATCAGTATGAGTTTAATCGAGAAAACAGAAACCACTTCCAGTATTTACAGTTCAAGGATTTTGATATAGGGTTTAATAGGTATGGAGGAGCTAGAAGCCAGGCAGGGGTTGGGTGGTGAGGTAACCTGGAGATTAGCAGCAGTAGTAAGCTACTACCATCTACCTCACAGGCTGGAAGGATAATGAAAAGGAACAGAGATATCAGAGACCAGGGATCCAGGATCACCAATGTCAGGTTTGTTCAGAGAGAGCTGGAGCCCTTGAGGAAATGCAGCCACTAATGAGATGCTGCTCAAAGCAAATAAGGAAGGAAACATTGACATCAAAATTCATGCTGCCTTCAGGTCTCCTACCAGTACCTCCCAGCTTACATGGATCCTGAGAGATGTGGCCCACAACCCTCTATGACACAGACCTGAACTGGAAAAGGGTGAGGAATGGCTCAGTAACCACACAGGTTTCCACCATGCTTTATTACCTACATAAATAGTCAAAGTTCTAGCCCAAATACTATCCAAGAATAAATACTTCCTAAGCAAAAGTCCCATAAATTTACCAAAAACAGGTGTTTCACATTTTAACTATAAAAAATAGAAAGTAGGGCTTCCCTGGTGGCACAGTGGTTGAGAATCTGCCTGCCAGTGCAGGGGACACGGGTTCGAGCCCTGGTCTGGGAAGATCCCACATGCCGCAGAGCAACTGGGCCCGTGAGTCACAACTACTGAGCCTGCGCGTCTGGAGCCTGTTCTCCGCAGCAAGAGAGGCCGCGATAGTGAGAGGCCCATGCACCGCGATGAAGAGTGGCCCCCGCTTGCCACAACTAGAGAAAGCCCTCTCACAGAAACGAAGACCCAACACAACCATAAATAAATAATAAAAATAGCTTTACCTTTAAAAAAAAAAAAAAGTCTGTTAATGATCTTTTGAAAAAGTCAACAAAATTTTATAAATATGACATTAACTCTTTTACAGACTTTGCATGAAAAAAATCCTATAAGAACAAAATATAGGGCTTCCCTGGTGGCGCAGTGGTTGAGAGTCTGCCTGCTAATGCAGGGGACATGGGTTCGAGCCCTGGTCTGGGAAGATCCCACATGCCGCGGAGCAACTGGGCCCGTGGGCCACAACTACTGAGCCTGCACGTCTGGAGCCTGTGCTCCGCAACAAGAGAGGCCGCGATAGTGAGAGGCCCGTGCACCGCGATGAAGAGTGGCCCCCGCTTGCCGCAACTAGAGAAAGCCCTAGCACAGAAATGAAGACCCAACATAGCAATCAATCAATCAATAAAATAAATAAATCTTTAAAAAAAAAAAAAAAGAACAAAATATAGATGTCACCTTTAACTAAGGCTTTACTTAACAGAATGTTTTACATATTATTTGTCCACCCCTCTGTATTTATTGTCAAACTCTCTGTAAAATTCCTTCAATTTTGCAGTCAATATTATGCTCAAGAAAAATCTTAGAAAATGGGTATTCTTGTTCCATTTTCTGGACTGTTTTGGTCAGTGAGGTCTTTTTTCTCAGGAGCTCTGATGTGATCAGCAGTAGACACTGTTGGTTGCCTATCCAACAGAATCATTCCTCTCCCTTTTTTCCTCGCAGAATAGTGACACTGCTCCCCAAAATGCTACAAGGAAAGATGAACCTATTCCCAGATCCAGGGGGTAGATCTGAATAGTGTAAGTCTAACGGGGAGGGAGAAGCAGAGATTCTGTCCCCTAGGGAACATTTGGCAATGTTTCAAGCACTTCTGGTCATTGTACTAAAGGAGGAGCAAAGAGGCTACTGGCATCTAGTGAATAGAGGCCAGAGATGCTGCTAAACATCCTACAATGTACAGGACAGTTCCCACACACATGACAAAGAAGTATCTAGAAACCCTGGTCTATTATTGAACCAGCATCAACTCGATCTTGAACACAGTATCAACTGGGAACTTGTTAGAAATGCAAATTCTCTGACTCTAACCCAAATCTGCTAAATCAGAAATTCTGAGTGTGGGACCTTATATTTTAACAAGCTCCCAGTTGATTCTGATACATGCTAATGTTTTGGAGTCACCGGTCTAAGGCTCCAGGAGCTGTCCATCTATGGTCCATAGGCCTGCCACCTATTTCTGTAAATTAAGTTTTATTGAAACTCACCCACACCCATTTATTTACTTTTTGTCTATTATTGTTACAATAGCAGAGTAGAATAGTTATGACAGAGACCAGATGAGCGGCAAAGCCCTTTACAAAAAAGTTTGCCAACCCCTGAAAGCCAGTCATGGTAATTTTATTGTTCTTGCCAGTTATTGGTTTAGGAATGGACTGCTCGGGAAGGCATAAGATCATTAGGATGGGAGAAGAATATTGCTAGACATAACGGTGGATCATTAGGGAAAACATTCTTTATTTCTAAGGAGGAGACAGAAAAGGATGTCCTCTTTTTTCCTCTGGATATTATATTGTCTGGATGTGATAGCTAGAACTACAGTAGCAACCTTGCAACCAAGGCTAGGGAAAGAATAATACTCCAAAGATAGGGGAAGTAAGAGAGGGAAAACAACCTGATTTCTGTATGTTAAAATTTTTTTCCACAGTGAGGATGTATTACATGAGTAATAAGAAAAAAATTAAAATTGAGAGGCAAGAAGACTTGATAAGAAGCGAAAAAAAAAGGCTGAACCCAAATAACCACAGGAGTTTTTAATTACCTTAAGTCTATATTTTAGTGTACGTATGTTTGGGTCCCTAATGCATATAAATTCTAAAGTAGAACAATTCTGGTTTGAAGCAAATTAAACTTCCCCCAACAACGACAGTGAAGAGTAACTATTTCCTTTTTCCATCGCAACTGGAGCAATTTAAACCAGCAGAGGCCACGTTTGCAGAGATATAATCAAAGGCTTACCACAGGCAGCACACGGCACCAGCTCCTGCTGCTTGCAATCTTTTCTCCAAAAATCAGCAGCAACTAAAGAGACCACAACTTGGATTTTAATCAGTTCGAATTTGTGATGCACCAAACCCAAACGGATATTTAAAACCTTCAAAGTGTAAGGAACCTCATTTTCCACAGTATGTATTGTAGCCCAGCACATATTTACATAATATATAATGCACCTGGCATTGTGTTAGGTTCTAGAGACACAAAAGCAAATAAGACATGATCCCCTGCCTTCGAGGAGCTTTCCATCTGGTGGGGAAAATGATAAATATACATAGAGAATTATAAGACAAGGAATCACAGAACAGGAGTTTACAGTGTCATGGAAACACATAGGAGGAGCAGATACTCTAGTCAGAATCAAAGTCATGAGTGAGAAAACATTATGGAAAGTGCAATTTACCACACAAACACAAAAATTTTAGAAGCTGCTATTTGGAAAACTATTATTTTTAAATGTTGCATACAGAAGACTGGGAAGCTTGTATCATAAATTAATTTGAATGTAGTTACTTAAAACACATTAGCGTGTAGGCAGTATTTTTTTATTTCAAAGCACTGTTCTTCCTAAAAGGTCACTATACTTGGTGATTTGTCTTCATTAATTCCTCAATATAAACCTGGTAGGGGAAGACATCCTCTTTCAAGACTGACAAGATGGTCTCGATTTCATGAAGGAGAAAGTCTTCCCAAGTACAAAAAAGGGTCCATCCCAGAGCTGGAGCTCAGCAGGACCATCCAGGTCCACACGGCCAAACTAGAGCCTGGGGTTAGATAGAGTCCAAAACCCTGTGGAACCGGGAATTAGATCAATACCCAATCAAGTCACCATGAAGAAGAGGTCTGGAATGAATCATTTCATTACAAGTTGGCCCAAGTGGAAAGGCAATTTGTTATGTGGTTATGATCACTGACGCTGTTGACAATGTTTATCATGTGGTGAGTTCCACAAAAAATAAAGTTTATACATTCACCAGAAGAGAAAAACAAGGGTGATTAAAAGGATGGAGCTAATGCTACTGTATGTTAGGACGCAAAGAGCCACAGGATAAAAAGAGGCCATTTGGCCCAAATAGCTCACACAACTAACTATGCCCTTAACTTCAACTATAAACTCTGATGGTCAGTGTATCCTGCAATTATCTCTTTGCTAAAGAACTTCTGAAGCAGCTAACTAATGCCACACCTGCTAGGGATAGTCTGTTCATAAGTACTAGCCAGCCCGCATGTTGTTTAACATCATGCCCTCATCTTATTAGATCTGAGAGGTCACCTAGCTTCAAGCTTACTTATTACATTTGGCCCACTTGCTAGAATTAGATCCAGAATCTTCTCTGAGAGATATTTTCTCAAGTATTACATAAGAAATCAGTGCTACATTTTTCCTGGAAAATGATCCTCTTTATGAATTTTGCTTTGCTATTATCCACTCTAAATATCAAAAAATAAATAAAATCCTCCATGATCGAGGTCTAGGCCTTCATCCAAGATTCTCATCTACTCCTCATCTATTTCTTTTCTTTCAAAATTTAATAAACTCACCTGAACATCTTCACAGTGCTTGAGATATGCCTATTGCCTCTGAAGGAATAAAAATACCATTTCTCTGCACAAGTCATTACTTATCATTGAGCAATCACTCCTACACCCTCTTGCTTACTTCACTAATTCTCAGTCGGTACCTACAGAAAGATGAGATGAATAAATGTCTCTCTGGAAGTTACTCTGTGAGCCAAAAGGCATTAGAGAGAAAATGGGTTTTTGTCCTAAGAAATGACGAGGAGAACATCTCTGGGAGTAGATGATTTTAGGCACTTGTGGTCAGAGGCAATTCAGTCAGACGGAAGTCCTCAACCTGAGCCACCATTACCAGCCTGCTCTACCAGCTGTGCAGAACCCTGGGTTCCCAGAAAACCAACTTTGCTGACCTAGTAGCAGCTCCTGGTTTTGAAAATTCCACTTTAACTGGAAATTTTCTAAAACAGTTCTGTAATTCTGGTTTGCTGACAACCAACATTTGCAAATTTGGCAAGAAATCCCTCTCGCCCCAGCTGCCTCTGATTTCCTGTCCCTGGGCACAGCCTCCAGCTTGGCTGTTGGGCTCTACGTGGCTAGCACTGCCATGGCCTCTGGCAATGAGGTGTAGTAGAAAGCACAGTGGATGGAAGGTAAGGAGACCTGGGACCAGTCCTGATTCTGTTACTAATGAGAATGCCCTTAAATTTCCTGGACATTGATTTCTGCACCCCTAAGCTCCCTTCCAGCTCCAGTCAGACAGTTATTCCACAGCAGTTAATAGGCACCTATTATGGGCTAGATGTGTAACAAGGGGTATAAGTCACAACCCCCACCCTCCAGGAGTTCACAGTGGAACAATTCTTTAATTCTATACACAGCCAACTTGTCATCT
This sequence comes from Balaenoptera musculus, assembly GCF_009873245.2. Classification (NCBI taxonomy): domain Eukaryota; kingdom Metazoa; phylum Chordata; class Mammalia; order Artiodactyla; family Balaenopteridae; genus Balaenoptera; species Balaenoptera musculus. The sequence continues at coordinate 44,702,212 of NC_045793.1, forward strand.
TTTATGCTAAAAAAGAAATACTGCTGATAAATCCAAAATCAATTCCAACATCTCACTTTAGCCAACTCTTTTAAACTTTCTTCTCCATCAACTTCTGTACAAGCAAATAGGTGATGATTTTAGAATAAATGAAAGATCATCACTTCATCGTTCTTCCTTTGTCCCACTAGGATTGTCCACTTAAAAGTCAAGTGAAAGAATGAAACAGGAGAAACAAGAAGCTTGGATAAGTCAGCAATTAGATAATAAGCCACTGCAACAACAAAAAGTCACCTGAATTGATGCTAAAGAAAAACATACTTCTTTACTGATATCAGCTAAAAATCTCACATTATTCCACATGTGAAGATGTCAAATTGAAAACTGGTTAATAAATAATGCTCAGGATGACAACCTATACCAGTATGTGGCATGATGACATTATAGAATCTTCTAAGACTCATCACCATCTATTTCTCAGCTGATTCCTATTTGTCCCCTCTTTTGAAAAGTGTACTCAAAATTCAACATCTCCTGACCCCAGGGTATCCTCCCCCTTCAATTTCATTCTGTATGTCCATTTAGCTGCTCAGATCTTCAGAGCAACAGAGTTGGTCCAAGGATTTTCTTGCATCCTTCATATGTTGCTTGTTGGAACAGCCTTCCACAACTGTTAATCTGAACGTGATTTCTCTTCTACAATAGAATTTTTAATTCTTCAGCGGTAGTATCTTATCATAGCTCAGGGTGAGTAGGCACTCACTGCTATTTTCTGCCTCCCTTGGCTTTCCATCTTCCAAGGCCTGTTATGCTGAGATAGAAGTCCAGTACCACTCTGAAAAGAGGGAATTCATCACCGAGCTTTGGCATCATACATCTCCATAGAGGGAAAAAGCTTGCTATTTCCATGGAAAACTAGAAATGATCTACAGGAGAATAATAAATAAATTAATAACAAAGGGGAAGAAATGGAATTTACATTAGGAGGTCAGGGAGAGAGCCTGAATATCACTAGAAAAGGAATATTTTTTTAGAAGGTTTGGCCATTATAAAAAACCTAGGTTCTAATTTTCTACTATAGAAATAATTAGTTGTTTGACCTGTAGCAAATCATTTATCTGAGAAAAAGTATGCTGGTATTCACTGTTTACAGACATTTAGGAAGCTAATACTAAAATAAATGTGAAATTCTGGGGGGAAAATCATGTAATTCTATACTGTTATGAAAAAGCAAAGTAACACCACAGTTTGGTTTAGCAAAATAAGCATTTCTTGAGGGCGCCATGGCCCCTGGCATTGTGCTAGGTAGGCCCTCAGTTCCAAGGATGAATAAGATGTAGCCTCTGAACCTCAAGGAGCATACGTTCTTTTTTCTTTTTCTTTTTTTTTTTTTTTTGGCTGCGTTGGGTCTTCGTTGCTGCGCACGGGCTTTTCTCTAGTTGTGGTGAGCGGCGGCTACCCTTCCTTGCGGTGTGCAGGCTTCTCATTGCGGTGGCTTCCCTTGTTGCGAAGCACAGGCTCTAGGCGCGCAGGCTCAGTAGTTGTGGCTCGAGGGCTCTAGAACGCAGGCTCAGTAGTTGTGGCTCACGGGCTTAGTTGCTCCACAGCATGTGGGATCTTCCCGGACCAGGAATCAAACCCGTGTTCCCTGCATTGGCAGGCAGATTCTTAACCACTGTGCCACCAGGGAAGCCCCAAGGAGCTTACATTCTAATTCCAAGCTCACAAAGGCTCTCTCAGAACTAATCCAATCTAACACATGGACATCTGCTAGTTATAGTAATTAAAACAAAGGTTCCTTAAATGTGCTCACAAGTATATACTCTTGAGAAAAAGAAGATATTATTGTAAGAAAATCAAGACAACATAGCCAGCTGGTTTGTTCAAGGGCACACAATGAGGAAAAATGGAAGCAAAGTCAAACCTTAAGGCACTTTGAGTTACAAACCAGGGTTACGTGCTTTCTGGGACCACTGAGGTCTAAGCAGCTTTTCTTTTCTTTATTCTTTTTTAACAGCTGGGAAAGTTGTGGGGTAAGGTGCTTGGTCCAAAGAAGTTATTCTTTTGGCTTTGCTTAGTTTTGCAAAAATAAAAAGGGTTTCAAATAGACTTCACATTTTTCGTAGTTCATTTAACCCTCCAGATATTTTCCCATTTTGTCAACTGTTTCATTTTGCATCTTAGCTGAGAAAACATCTTCCCCCTCTTAGTAATTTCTCTATTATTCCCCATCTAATTTAGTAATGATATTCCTCCTGTCTGTAAAGAGATAGGAGCTTTGTGATATGTGATACACTACATATCAAAGTTATTTAGCCAAATAAAATTGATGTTGATTGGAAAGCAGGCTTTAAAATATAGTCCAAGATCTTGTTATACAAAAATGTGCAGGGATGTCTGCACACACTGACTCCACTGACCACTCCACAGGTCTGTACCAAATGGAATGCAACATAAGATAGACTGCCCTTGTCTGAGATTCTGTAAACTGTAACTCATATTGTTTTTCTTCTGTAGCTAAGAGGAGAAACGTGTACTAAGATAGTTTTGAAAAGAATGCATTCACCAGTCCCTCTATTTTGACTCAGATTCCACCAATTAATCACTAGAAGGGGTGTTGACCAATCTGACACTACTTACCAATGCACAGTTAATCTACTCCTCTGTGATAAGTGGTTATTAGTACAACCTCCAAAAGAGTGGTTTCTAAATTTAGATCAGAAATGAAGAATTTATCACTGTTTGATGGGGTCTGCCTTCATAGTGAAATGAATCTATTAGAACAGTTTTCAAAAAGTACTGAAAGATATCTGGGCTTGAAACAACTTGAGTCAACTCACTATGTCTGCACTGCCCCCGTTAATGCTAAGAGTCTTTTTTTTTCTTTCCTGCAACACCTAGCTATTTTATCCACTCCCTGACCGCCCTCTTTTCAACTTCCTCTTCCCACTATTTTCTATAACATCAGAGTGAAAAAACACATGCATCTTCCTGTAGCTACATTTTTCCCTAAAAATGAATAATCACTTGAACACTTAGATCTCAGACTATTATGTCTTAAGGTTTGATCAATTATCAGCAAAGTAATGGACGAAATCTTTTTCAAGGTGACCATGTATTCTTCAGCCAGGGATTTGGACAACTCAGTGAGGTAATTACATATTTAGATTTCAGCCTCAGGACTGGTTTGCTTCCTCCCTCCCATTAACAGAAGCTGTCATATTTTCTCTTTTCAACCACTGTTTCACCTAGGTACACTGACTACTCAGAATCTATTAGAGTTTCTGCACATTAAAAGATCCACATCATTTATTATCTTTCAGCACAAGAAATATCTATTTATTCATTGCTGATTCTGGTTTTTCAATGTAATTTCTATCACCTAAGGATGATACAATGTTATGTGCAATGTGTTTTCTGTTGTTTGTTTGTATGTATGCAAAAGAACCCCCAAAATCGAAGTCCAGCTTAATATCTTGAACAGATTAAATTCATTCTGTTGACTGAACTACCTTTCATTGCTAAAATAATGGAGAATAGAGCAGATTTCCTGGCAGCTGGGCCTAAATTTAGGATCTACAGGAGATGAATAGATTTGGGAAGAGGATAGCTTTGGGGATTAAACATGGTGAGTCTAGTCTAGGACAGAATTTTCAATGTGATCCAAAAATTTAAAGAGTCATAATAGTGGTTCAGGATGGGAGAAAGAGCTGTAGTATCATAAAGTCCACAGCTATTGTTCTGTGTCAATAGAAGTCAGATATCTCAAAATGGCTAAAGGTTATATTAAATTCCTACAGACTTAACACTGGTATAATTTGATGCAACTTAGATGGCAAAAGGCTGCTAATGGATTCTGTTACCCATGTGGCCTGTAATAAGTTCAAAGAAACCAGTAAAATGTCTTCAGCCAGTATAATAAATGATCAATATTTTAGCAAAAATGAAGACAGACAAGAGTCATGATTAAAAGTGAAAGAAACAAAAAAGGAGAGAAGATAAATTCTGAGTGAAGAATTTGGCTTCTAAACCACTACTCCAGCAAGATCCTTTCATTTATGTAGGAAAATTCCATTATAAACTCTAAGACAGAAGATTAACACATTATATCAAGAGTACTAATAGTTATAAGACAATTACAAAAGTGGGGTTGGGCTAGGGGTTTGTTCCACAGCACAACTGGATCAGTGATAAAGAAGGACATTTGAAAAAGAAAGGGTCACACAAAGGGGCCAAAATGCAAAAAATATACAGATGAATGGGTAGACTTACTCGTGTAAACTAGGAATAGGAAAACAAGAATGAATTAAAGTTAATGATCTTGTCCAGCCCCAAAGAAGATACAAGGGAAATTTAACACAGAATCTGGGCTCTCTAATGATTTTTAAATAGAGCTGGAAGGTGATAAAAACACAGAAGACGGTATATCATTCTGGATCTAGTAAACAAACTGGAATGTAAGGCAGTGTTTTGCTGTTCAAGTCACTAAGCCAGCAGACAACCTAGAGATATGCATAGAATGCTCCCTGGAAAACCATCTTGTCAGAATCAAGCCCCTCCCATCCCTCCACCCCCATCTCTAAGGATGCATGTAGCAAATGTCTTTAGGCCATCTTCAATCACAGCTTCCACCTCTACTAAAAAGGTAACCATATTCTCTTAATTGAATAGTTGTTATTCATTAGTTTCATAATGAGGAGTTCAGTTGTCATAATAAGGGAGAGAGAGTAAGGGGCTGGGTGGAGGTGTCCTGATATCTGGGAAGCTGTACCAGAGGAGCTCAGCTGATACCCTCCACCCCAAGCTTTCCACACTAAAGCAGAGAATCTGATAGGCCCATGTCCAAGACATATCCCCTGGGCCAAGTTTGTGCCCACTGGGCTTGGATGCCTGCTTGTATGTCTTTTCCGACTTATATTTGATCAACACGTGACATTGTCCCATTTCTTCCTGGTTATAAAATTACTCTTTCTCTTCTTTAACTGCTATTTATCCTTCTTTTTTAGTCTTTTTTTTTTTTTTAATTTTTAAGGATGTCAAATGTGATGTCATGATTCTTATTCTTCTACCTAGTAATCAATTAGTGTCTTTCATGACAATGATTATTCCTAATAAAACAATCTTTCTTGATTTATTTTTGTAGTTCATCAAATATAGTAAGAAATGAAATTGTTATTCTCATTGCTAGAAGGGGTATTTAGTGAAAGCATTATTTTCACTGCTAGAAAGGGTATTCTTTAAAGTTACTACTCCAGTTAACAGTAAGCAACAAAGCAGGGAAAAGTAATAATAACAATATTGATAGCAGCTAACGTTTATTGAGCATTTAGTATGTACCATGTACTAAATGTGAGTTTCTTTTTTTTAAAGGAAGGACTTTTAAAATATATATATATATTTATTTATTTGACTGCATCAGGTCTTAGTCGCAGCATGCAGGACCTTCGTTGTGGTGCGCGGGCCTCTCTACAGTTGTAGTGTGCGGGCTCTAGAGCACACAGGCTTAGTTGCCCCACAGCATGTGGGATCTTAGTTCCCCGACCAGGGATGGAACCTGCGTCCCCTGCATTGGAAGGCGGATTCTTAACCACTGGACCACCAGGGAAGTCCCGAGGTGAGGTTCTTATTACCCCATTTTACATATGAGGAAACTGAGATACAGCAGTAACGAGCTCAGGAATACAAAGCTAATGAGGGCCAGAATTCAAATCCAGATAGGTCCCAGAAAGAGATTTATAATTCAAAACGTCATTTTGGATGGAGTAAGAGTATCCTGAAATTAACTAATGTTTATAGAGTGTTCATTTTATCTTTTCAAAATGAGACAGCCAAAAAAGGAATTATCCTTCACTTTGTTAACGGAAGTACTTTTAAGACAATAGCATTCATGTTTCCCCCTGCTGGCCTTCCTCTGCAAGTGCACTGTTCACATGTTCAGGGTCTATTCCACCTCACCCACACCCCACCGTGAGAACTGCACTGGGAATGGTTTTCATAAGGATCATAAAATGAATATGCTTCATGGAAGCATTAATGGTAAAAAGTTGAAGAAACCAGAACCATTCATACTTTTTTTTTTTTAATGTATGAATACAGAGTTAGCCTTTCTGGTACCAAAAGTATTACCTCTGAAGCAAAATTACAGGCAATAACCACAGATCTCCATCTCTACATGGAGCTGCCACCAAGTAACGAAGAAACAAAAGCTCTGGCTTTTATGGAAGAACTGGCTTTTGCCAGCTCTAAAAGAACAACATAATTAAAAATTATAAAGTCTGACCAACTGACACATACCATCCGTCTCAGTGACAGCTGGGATTGGCAGAGATAAGTGATAGTCAGAATAAGTTTCTAAGCCTCAGGTTCCTCACCTGTAAAACACGTTCATAACAGCTATGTAATGGGCTCATTAAGAGAATTAAATAAAATTAAACAAGAACTGGTGAATATGCTTTATAATATTAAATATTATCAAATATATAATATAAAAACTGAGAATGAAAACACTAGCACTCCACATTCATGATCTATCAGAACAATCTGAAAGATATTAATATACCTCCTGTATTCCAATGTGGAAAAAAATTATCAAACAGATGTTATTATATTTTCAATCAGATCGTCTAAATGGAGACCTTTAAAAAGTTCTGGGGAAAAAATGAAGTTCAAGAAAAATATTCCTCACTCCCCCCACAAAAACTCTACAGAATTATAAAGAAATTTTTTCGTTTTATATCTATTGCATTTTATTATTCCCATTCTATCTACTATGAAAGAAACATATTCCTATTTTACAGAAGAGGAAACTGAGTCAGGGAGTAAGTGGAAAAGCAGGAAATAATTCTCAATCTTCCAATCTACACCTCTTATCTTTTTACATAATCCCAGGCTGTCTAAAGAATAGTCCCCTCATTGTCATGGGTTCATTTTTGTTTTATCTTGACCTAGTTTTTCTGATAATGATGTCTGTGTCTAGGTAAACAAAGCTAAAGTCATGTTTTCAATTATTTTAGGTTTATACGCAATTCTATTAGCCAAAGCAGATAGCCACATTTATAGACTGAGTCCCATGAGACATTATACAAATTTGGATATATTATACATGGAATATAATTTTAATTTAACAAAACAACAAGAATTGTCATTTAAAAACATGAAACATATTTAAACATCACCACATCTAAAAATACTTGAGAATATTATGCCATAAGATTTGTCAACTTATTGAACAACAAACAATTTAAAAGTTTTCAGATACCCATATAAAATATAAATGTCAACTCTGGGTTTATAGGGAGATGAAATTTTTAATTTTAAGTTTAATCTCTACAAAAGTGAATCGAGCACCTTTATATTTGTATAATATTTGATGGGTCTCATTCTATATAAATTAGGCTCTTCTGCTTTGGCTAACAGAATAGCTTAAAAGCCTAAAATACTTGAAAACCATTATTTTAACTTTGTTTATATCTGGCTGTAATAGCCCCATTTTACTAGCTGAAGCTTGTTCCAGTGTAGAGGAATTTGATTAACTTTACTTCAAATAAAAATAAAAGATTAAGAGCAATGGTAAGAGCACATCACAGCTCCCAGAAATACTATGTAAACTCACAGTCTAGAGTCTCAGAATTTTTAGAACTGGAAGGGATCATTATAACAAGGAAAACTTTGGAACCCATTTCACCCACTGCTCCAAACAACACTATTTTTTTCTCTCACAAGGTCCCTAACTGAAACTGGATCTACAGAGGAAGATAGAGGCAGCTCCATGTCAGAAAGTTAATCTAAAAACTCCCTTTGCTATTTCACTTCTGAATATACAATGCCAGCACAATTGGTTGAAAAGGGAAAATCTAAGCCTTTGCACATCTGTGTTTTGGTCTATATGACTCCAAGCAACCAGTTTGGTTTGGTTTTGTTGATTAATTGATTGACTGTTCAGCTGAACAACATAGCCTCTGGCCAGCGACAACTAAACACAAAGGAAGCCTGGGCACACTACTCCCTTTAAGAAATATTGGCAAATCCAGACAAACTACAAATCCATTATTCCTTATGCAGACCCTCAAGCTCCCCAGGCCTGGGGATGGCCCAGGCCTCCTATTTTGCACATCACACATAAGCATACCCCCTTCTATCTCCCATTTTCTCCTGGCTTGCCCTTACATTTCTAAATCCCAAGAAGGTTTAAATGCAAAATGACTTTGTAGTTGATCTACTCACTCAGACTTTCTTTAAATGTTTCCTAATTAAAAAAACATTTTTTAGAAAGTGGACAGAGCATGGGCTTCGTGGGTGTTTGTTGAATCAAATCCACAGAGCAATTCCACTGTGCAAGAAGAGCTGCCATTCCAGACATGTCCTTTCACTTTTCCTGGGTAACTTCATTCTGACTTGTTCCAGGTAATATCTTCATTTGTGTGGAATAGGTTTTAAAGAACTCACTTGGAATCCTTAAATGTTTTTCCATAGGTATGTGCCTAAGCACAGATTTTTTCTAAAGTTTAGTTAAAGACAAAAGAACTCACCATCACTTTTCTGTCACTGCCAGAAATAATGTGAACAGTACTTTAAGCTTTCATAGTTTCAAATTGAACTACTCCAATTTTCCAAGTCAATATACGGTAATAATTTGTACTGTCAGCCCACAGTGTTTTCAGATAAGTGTAGCCATCCATAGGAGATATTTTTGTTACCTAATAATTGTGGCAACTTGGAGTTGAATTTACTATGTGCCATCTTCCAGTGCCCTGAGGGAAACTACATATATTACTTCATTTCCTACAATGACATTCTATTTCTTGTCAAAAAATTTTACATATTTCCTTAATTAAGGAAATGATTGCAAGAAAATATTTGACTGACTTCAAATGTAAATGCAAAACACATCTGGGATATAAAAGCCAGTTATGGATATAAATTTGGAATATTTTATTTATTTAATAGAATAAAAGTATTTCTCAATAAGAGAAGCAAACAACTAAAACCAAGTATTAATCCCAATAAAATGTTCTTGTGTAATCAAACTAGTTAACATTTTAAATTTAGATTGACTTCTATTACTTAACAATTAACCTAGTGTATGTATCTCAAGGAAAAACTACATATCTTCATGTTTGAATATCATAAAAATACCAGAGAAATAAAATTAAAATGACCTTTGATATAGGAAGAATTAGCTTCAGAAAACTGCCGTTCATCACCATGTAGAAAATATTTATGTTATACATTAGAGTTGGTGTGCTCATTCATTCAATAAATATTTATTATGTGGAAGAGACAGTGTTGGGTGCTGGCAGTATTCCCATGAACCAGACAGACGTGCTTCCTGCATTCATGGAGTCTCCTGTCTGGAGAATTTACCATCAATTCAGTTCAGCAAGTATTTATCAAGCATCTGTAATAAACCAGTACTGTTCTGACTCATTTAAGGGTATGAGAGAGCTAACATAGGATCCCTGGCTCCCTTTCTGTGTCTTCAGAAATAAAAAGCTCATATAAATGAAGTGCTTAGAAAACAATATAAACTATTAGTTGCCAGTAATAAAGACCATGGAATGTACACACTATTTCTGAATCCACTTGGTAAAAAACATACACTGTATGAAGCTACAAGAGTCCAAAGCAAAATAATATCTTTTTAGGCAAATCTTTAAAATTCTAGCCAATATGGCAAAGAAGAAAAAATTAGCATTCTATTTCATGGATACATCTTAAAATGCAGATCTCTTTTTATTCTATTCAAAGTAAACAAAATATTTATTGTCTCCTTAAATATATAAAAGGTCATTGAACACCCAGTATAATTCTTGTTTGTTTTTGTTTTGCTTTTTATCAAGTCACATGGAAAGCAGATTCTGTGTTTGGACATTTAAATTGGCTTACCCTAAGCTCAGGGGAGAGCTAGCTAATTGTCTTAGAGCAGAAGACTAGAAATTAAAAGCCTTGAATCTTTTTCTGAGAGTCTTACAAACTCTCCTGAGAGGAACATGGGAATTATCCAAAGATTTTTTTTAAGTAGCTTTGGAAAAAGCAGTGGATATGTTAATTTACTTTTTAATAACAAAATCAAAGCACTGAAGAGAGTATACTTCCAAATAGAGTATTTTGATTTAGATAACAGACATAAAGAATATTTTTAAAAATCATTCCACTACTGTGGAAAACAGTCTGATGGTTCCTCAAAAGTTAAACACAGAATTACTATATGATCCCATAATCCCACTCCTAGATATATGCCCCAAAGAACTGAAAACAGGTACTGAAACAAGTACATATACATACATGTTCACAGCAGCACTCTTCAGAATAGCCAAAAGGTTAAAAACAACCCGTGTCCATTAACAAATGAATGGATAAACAAATTGATACACCCACACAATGGAATATTACTCATAAAAAGGAACAAAGTACTAATACATGCTACAATGTGAATGAACCTCCAAAATATTATGCTAAGTGAAAGAAGCCAGACACAAAATGTCACATATTGTATGATCACATTTATATGAGATATCCAGAATAGATAAATCCACAGAGACTGAACTCAGATTAGCGGTTACCAGGAGCTAGGGGGAAGGTAAAATGAAAGAAATGCCTTAATGGGTAAGGGGTTTTACTTTGGAGTGATAGAAATTTGGGGGCATTAGATAGCAATGATAGTTAAACAACATTCTGAATGTACTAAATCCCAATGAATTGTTCACTTTAAAATGGTTAATTTTATATTGTGTGAATTTCATCTCAAATCATTCTTTAACAATGCTATATCACCAAAATTTCTGATAACACTGAGGACAATATTGTTTGGAAAAATACAGATATTGACAACTCTAAGTTTAAAAGTGATCCCAAACAGACCCTGAATGTGAAAAAGTTTTAAAAATATCTTAAACAATTTATTTTGTTTACATTTTTCTTTATATGTACACTGAAGTGTGAAAAAAATCATTGCATTGTTTTGTTTTACTTGTATGTGGAATGTTTTAAAAGTCAGTGATGACACTTAAAGAGAAAACCCTGACAAGTTATGTAGATCAATCATGCGTATAGAAGACAGTTTTTTAAAATAAGCAAAGCAGTTAAAGGTAAAGCCAGGAAATTTTGGAAATCATCTTAGGAGAATTTAAACCTTAAATTTCCACAGAGATATGAACACTGACTAACGAAAGACTAAAGACTATCAAATAAATTTAACTTAATCATAACAGAACTCTTATAGCAAGGTTCACCATTATGCAGATTCTTACACACTTCAGAACAAATTATCCGTATGTAGACAGGGCAGGACTAAGCACCTTCCAACCTCCTATTTCATAGGAGGCTATGAAATAAAACTATATGTGGTAAGTGTTCAATAACAAAAGTTGACTTAAAGCAACAGATGCCATCATTATGTTATAAAAGAAGAAATATACTTTATAAATCACATTATTAGAGCTTTTATTTTTTATAAAACTGTCATTTCAAATTTCAGTATTACCTGGGTAATTTGAATGTTCTACATAAGCTCAAACAGTGGAAAAAAAAATTTTTAAGAAAAGTATTTTTAAAGTACACTCATGCATATGGTAAAGAACAAGGTTTAAAAAATGAATGAATGAACCAATGAATAAACCAAGTTTAGATTATGGAGTTTAAAACCCCGCTGCCAACGAGCACACTCAGCACCCAGGCTGTGGTTTCTAATACTACTACTGTCCAATAAAAGAACACGGCCTCCTTGGAGAAACAACTGATTCTAGGGCTAGGGTAGGAAATACACAAGATGAGCCTGGAACATCTTCCAGTGTCGGGAAGTAAGGCAGTGCTGAAAACAAAAACAAAAACAGCTCAATGCCTTTATTATCTGGACCGGGATATTTTGAATATTTGCTTGCACAAACTGGCTATGAATTTGCAGAGACAGGCCAGTTCTTTCAAAAGCCCTTTAATTTCTTCATCTAGAGCAGAGTTTCTCATTGTCAGCACTATTGACATCTTGGGCCCGTGCTTCTCTGGGGGACTGCCCTGCACACTGAAGGAAGTTTAGCAGCATCCCTGGCCTCTACTCACTAGATGACAATAGCATTATCCCCTCCTCCCCAACTGTGACAATCAAAAATGTGCCACCAGTCAGAATGGTCATCATCAAAAAATCTACAAAGAATAAATCTGGAGAGGGTGTGGAGAAAAGAGACCCCTCTTGCACTGTTGGTGGGAATGTAAATTGATACAGCCACTATGGAGAACAGTATGGAGGTTCCTTAAAAAACTAAAAATAGAACTACCATACAACACAGCAATCCCACTACTGGGCATATACCCTGAGAAAACCATAATTCAAAAAGAGTCATGTACCAAAATGTTCATTGCAGCTCTATTTACAATAGCTAGGGCATGGAAGCAACCTAAGTGTCCATCAACAGATGAATGGATAAAGAAGATGTGGCACATATATACAATGGACTATTACTCAGCCACAAAAAGAAACGAAATTGAGTTATTTGTAGTGAGGTGGATGGACCTAGAGTCTGTCATACAGAGTGAAGTAAGTCAGAAAGAGTAAAACACATACTGTATGCTAACACATATATATAGAATCTGAAAAAAAAAAATGGTTCTGAAGAACCTAGGGGCAGGACAGGAATAAAGACACAGACCTACTAGAGAATGGACTTGAGGACACGGGGAGGAGGAAGGGTAAGCTGGGACAAAGTGAGAGAGTGCCTTGGACATATATACACTACCAAACGTAAAATAGATAGCTAGTGGGAAGCAGCCACATAGCACAGGGAGATCAGCTCGGTGGTTTGTGACCACCTAGAGGGGTGGGATAAGGAGGGTGGGAGGGAGACGCAAGAGGGAAGAGATATGGGGATATATGTATATGTATAGCTGATTCACTCTGTTATACAGCAGAGACTAACACACCATTGTAAAGCAATTATATTCCAATATAGATGTTAAAAAAAAAAATGTGCCAAATGTCTTGGGGTGGGAAGGGAGCAAAATCTCCTCCCCACATTGAGAACCATGCTCTAGAGAAACTTTCAAAATGATGAACTAAATAAAACTTGATAGTTAAACACACTGATCAAATAATGCTGTGAAATTCTGGCTGGTGTGAAGAGCCAATATAGCAACAAGAAGAGGGATCTTGGGGGAAAGGAGTTTGTTTTTTCTTCTTTAACATTTCTCCTCTTCTTTCCCCCTCAGCAGTCAGCAGCAAGGCCTTTTTAATGACTATTTTAGTGCTATACTCCTGATCCCCTAACTTCATTCCCACTGCTGCTAAAAAGCTTCATGGCAGAAAAGAGAAAAGCCCTAGTGCTTGACACACTTCACGAAAGCTGTCTTTCAAAGACACTGGGTTGAAGAGCAATTTAATTAAGAACAGGGACAACAGCCTTTCGGTTAAACTCAGAAACACCAAATAAGGAGGGTGTTACAGTTAGTGGAATCCCATCTCTTCCGCTGCTAGCGAAAGCTCACTGAACTCAGAGCACTAAAATTGCCATAACATATTCAGGGTGTGAAATTGAGAAATGTTCAACTATTCCAGTGAATCACTCTTCCATAACATTTGCAAAGAAGTGCAAGTATACTCCCCTTGGGCAAACACCTGTTTATGAACAAGAACATGTCATTAACAGAGACCAGTTTCTTTTACACCCTGTGCCAAATTCAGTGTAACTCATTTGGCTTCTGTCAGAATTGGATTTTTAATCCTGTATTCTAGACAATTAGCTACAAGCCTTAGCTTCTTGTTACTTATTCTAGCCTAAAAGAAGGATTTTTCACAAAGAGAAATGGGTGCAGAATAGTTAATATGAACATTTTCTCCAAAATGATAAGCTAATTCCACAAATTCTTAAACTGGACTTGAACCTTAAGGGCAAATCTAATTATATATCGACGTTAGGTGCTCTCAAGGAAGAAACTTATGAATCAAATGAATAAACAGGTACACTGGCATAATGTTCTGAGAGCTATCTTTTCAAAATGTAAAAGAAGTTTCTTTCATTTCTTCTCTCATTCAGAAAATCAACTTTACAGATGTGTTCCATTTACCCATTCCTCAGCTGAGTTCTAAATTCCTTCTTAGATAAAGAGTGACATAAACAGAATAGCCAAAACCAGACATTTTCTATAACAAGTACGATCCAAAAAAAAAGAAAAAAAGCACAGATTCATCCAGGCCAGACAACTGTCCCTTTTACAGAGTGCACCTGAAAGCCTGTTTAAATTGTCTTGTGCTGAACTCGAGGGAGAACTAGCTAATTGTCTTACAGCAAAAGACTAGAAATTAAAAGCTTTGAATCTTCTGATTCTGCCGCTTGCTGTGTTATTTTGACAAGTTACTTAACCTCTCTGGACTTTTATTGATCTATAAATGGCAACTATTTGGCAAATGATAGGGTAATTTATGGAAGGGACACTTTAAGAGCATTGGCTAAAAGTTGTCAAATCAAACTTAAATTGTATTTTTAAACCCTAAATCGAGATACTGGGGTCTTTAAATAACACTCTTTTCAGACACAATTTCACTCGAGTTTTTCCATAGATAAATCTTTTACATTTCCAGACAAATTAATCTTGAGTTCAAAATTATCAGCTCGCTAAGAAGAATGCAAAAGATTTTCCTAAGATACATGTTTTCTGTGTATTCTGTGAAACATTTTAATTACAAAAATTACATCTTATTCTATCAACAAATAAGTTTCAGAAGGCATCTGATCTTGCAACTTCCTTGGTGGCACAGTGGTTAAGAATCCACCTGCCAATGCAGGGGACACAGGTTCGAGCCCTGGTCCGGGAAGATCCCACAAGCCACGGAGCAACTAAGCCCATGTGCCACAACAACTGAGTCTGTGCTCTAGAGCCCAAGAGCCACAACTACTGAGCCCACGTGCCACAGCTACTGAAGCCCACGTGCCTAGAGCCCGTGCTCCGCAACAAGAGAAGCCACCACAATGAGAAGCCCACGCACCGCCACGAAGATTAAACCGTGCTCGCCGCAACTAGAGAAAGCGCGTGCCCAGCAATGAAGCAAAAATAAATAATAAGTTAAAAAAAAAAAAAAAGAAGCATCTGATCTCATAATGTATGGAAATGAGTATCATGACATCTCTCATTGATTAACTATAGTGGACAGGTTTATTAAAACAATAACATTAGCCAAGATTCATGAATCCTTATTCTTTGGTCCAGAGAAAGTCTTAAAATGTTATCCTCAGGGCAAGCCAAAGAAAGGCCCTGAAATCTGCCCTACCGCATTTCTCAAAGTGTATCAGTAATAAGAGACTAGTTTTGTGGAGGTAAAAACTCCTCTGAGCAAGCATAGGCTAATTTATTTCATTCTTGACCTTCCTCTTGTACCTTAGGAAAATATGTGGCCTCTTGCCAATAACTCTCAGAATTACAAAGCTAACTGCTTCTGTGACTCATTAATCAGTGTGTTCCATGGATGTTCCAGAAAGATGACCCTCTGTGTAAACAATGTCTGAGGAGGCCCACAGAAGCCAGAGAAGAGGGCAAAAGGATAAATCCTAATCTATCTCCCAAAAGACTAGTTTTAAAATAGTTCTGGAGTGCACCTATGCCTCCCTCTTAGGGGCTACATACACACATTCTCCACCACGCACCATGGAGACCAAGTCTCGGCCCTACTTATGAGTCACCCTACTAATTAACAATGTGACTTGTTTGTTCTACAAACATATTTTATTAAGAAAAACCATCTCATAATCAAAATCAGTTCTAAAGATAATTGGTATTCCTTCTATTTATGGCCTATTTGTTCTATTTAAAAACTTGAACTTTTTGAATGATGTTACATCTTGCCACTTCTTTAAAGCTCCAACTGACACTGCAGGAAATGCAGGGACATTATTTAGTGGGAACCGACATTCACGGCTTTGTTCTTTATGATAGCAATCCTAAACTTTCCATTTTATCTGGAAGAGGCATTTATTTACCCAAACCTAAGATACAGAAAACAACTTGTTCAGGGGGAGAGAAAAAACACAAGGGAAATCCTGGTTCTCACTTGAGCTTTGCTTTTTTAACTCTAAAAAAACAGTCATAAAACCCACCTAGAACAAAGTAAAAGAGTCTTCCAATTACAACTTAAAAATGACTCTTCATATTAGACTAATATAAATTGGTACAGCACATGTTTAAGAAGAAAGATTCTGAAGTGAAGACACCATCTTATTTCGTTATCTATCTTTTCTTTCATTCAAAATTACAGCAATACAGCTATCACTGTGAAAATGATGTTTTCTTAATTAAATGCATATTTTTCCTTTAACATGGAATTAATTCCAGTACCTACATTCAAATTCAAAGTCTGTGAGAAAATTGAAGTTACCTAATAGTTTAAAGGATTTAACTTAGAACTTAAATTTTTTAAAATACCACCCCTAAATCAGTTCCAAGATACTTAGTCGCCTTCTCTCTGTGTACTATAACTAAAATATTTGTTATTTCTATGATTAAACAAAAATTGTTTACCAAAGAACACTAACATTACATAAACACATCTTGGATTAATGGTGTGTATGTGTGTGTGTGTGTGTTTGATCCCATTCTTCTGCTTTGATGGTGAATTATTCCCCAGCACAATAATTTCATTATCTCCACATATTCCAAATATTTCTGAAATTGCTTATTAAATATATAAAAGGCAGATATATTGACTTAATAGTACTAATTAAACAAATGATTTCTTTTTTAATATTGTAACAAAATATGTTGAGCCAAATATGCAACTGCTTATCACTAACAGCTCTGTTAAAACGGAATAAAAGGTTTTTCTTACAATCCCCTGTGATTCTCATCTTGGTTAGCTGGAGTCCCATTCAGATACTGCCTTTCTTGAAAAAGTCCACATCCCGGTTACCATACCACACGGGGATGTTTTTTCACCATTGACAGTTTTCTACAGTCTCAAATGCCATGGGAACCTGTTAATTATCATTATGGGGATAATTCTGCTTTAATAAAGTCAAGGAAAAACAAGAGTAACTTTGTCACACTGCCTTGAGTAGAGGTGGGACATGAAGGCAACACTTTTAAGTACAATAAAAGAACAGGGCTAATTTGTCAAAACTTTCTTTCTGGTTTAATACACTGAATTTCTTTGAAGTCTGAACAAATTATCTGGTCAGCAGTAGATTTCACCTGGAAAATTTTACCTGAAAAATTATAGAGGGCAGTAGTGGCCTAGAACCTCTACCTTATTTCATCAGAAACGCAGAGGTTACGAGGAGCTTCAAGATGGCGGAAGAGTAACTTACGGAGATCACCTTCCTCCCCACAAACACATCAGAAATACCTCTACACATGGAACTGCTCCTATAGAACACCCACTGAACGCTGGCGGAAGACCTCAGACTTCCCAAAAGTCAAGAAACTCCCCACGTACCTGGGTAGGGCAAAAGAAAAAAGAAAAAACAGAGACAAAGAATAGGGACGGGACCTGCACCAGTGGGAGGGAGCTGTGAAGGAGGAAGGGTTTCCACACACTAGGAAGCCCCTTCGCAGGTGGAGAATGCGGGGGGCAGAGGGGGGGAGCTTCGGAGCCACGGAGGAGAGCGCAGCCACAGGGGTGTGGAGGGCAAAGCGGAGAGATTCCCGCACAGAGGCTCGGTGCCGAGCAGCACTCACCAGTCCGAGACGCTTGTCTGCTCACCGGCTGGGGCGGGCGGGGCCTGGGAGCTGAGGCTCCGGCTTCGGAGGTCGGATCCCAGGGAGACGACTGGGGTTGGCGGCATGAACGTAGCCTGAAGGGGTTAGTGCATCACAGCTAGCCGGGAGGGAGTCCGGGAAAAAGTCTGGAGCTGCCAAAGAGGCAAGAGACTTTATCTTGCCTCTTTGTTTCCTGGTGCGCGAGGAAAGGGGATTAAGAGCGCCGCTTAAAGGAGCTCCAGAGACGGGCGCGAGCCGCAGCTATCAGCACGGACCCCAGAGACGGGCAGGAGACGCTAAGGCTGCTGCTGCCGCCACCAAGAAGCCTGTGTGCGAGCACAGGTCACTCTCCACACCGCCCCTCCCGGGAGCGTGTGCAGCCCGCCACTGCCAGGGTCCCATGATCCAGGCACAACTTCCCCGGGAGAACGCATGGCGCGCCTCAGGCTGGTGCAACGTCACGCCGGCCTCTGCCGCGCAGGCTCGCCCCGCCTCCTCTGTACCCCTCCCTCCCCCGGCGTGAGTGAGCCAGAGCCCCCGAGCCCCTGAAGCAGCTGCTCCTTTAACCCCGTTCTGTCTGAGCGAAGAACAGACGCCCTCAGGCGACCTACATGCAGAGGCGGGTCCAAATCCAAAGCTGAACCCCGGAAGCTGTGCGAACGAAGAAGAGAAAGGGAACTTTCTCCCAGCAGCCTCAGGAGCAGCGGATTAAATCTCCACAATCAACTTGATGTACCCTGCATCTGTGGAATACCTGAATAGACAACGGGATCATCCCAAATTGAGGAGGTGGACTTTGGGAGCAATGATATAAATATTTTTTCCCCTTTTTCTCTTTTTGTGAGTGTGTATGTGTATGCTTCTGTGTGTGATTGTGTCTTTATAGCTTTGCTTTTACCATTTGTCCTAGGGTTCTGTCTGTTTTCTTTTTTTTAATTACTTAAAAGAATTTTTTTCTTAATAATTATTTTTTATTTTAATAACTTTATTTTATTTTACTTTATTTTATTTTATCTTCTTTCTTTCTTTCTTTTCTCCCTTTTATTCTGAGCTGTGTGGAGGACAGGCTCTTGGTGCTCCAGCCAGGCATCAGCGCTGTGCCACTGAGGTGGGAGAGCCAAGTTGAGGACACTGGCCCACAAGAGACCTCCCAGCTCCACGTAATATCAAATGGTGAAAATCTCCCAGATAGCTCCATCTCAATGCCAAGACCCAGCTCCACTCAACGACCAGCAAGCTACAGTGCTGGACACCCTATGCAAAACAACTACCAAGACAGGAACACAACCCCATCCATGAGCACAGAGGCTGCCTAAAATCATAATAAGGCCACAGACACCCAAAAAAACACCACCAGACGTGGACCTGCCCACCAGAAAGACAAGATCCAGCCTCATCCACAAAAACACAGGCACTAGTCCCCTCCACCAGGAAGCTTACACAACCCACTGAACCAAACTTAGTCACTGGGGACAGACAACAAAAACAATGGGAACTACGAACCTGCAGCCTGCGAAAGGAGACCCCAAACACAGTAAGTTAAGCAAAATGAGAAGACAGAGAAACACACAGCAGATGAAGGAGCAAGGCAAAAACCCACCAGACCTAACAAATGAAGAGGAAATAGGCAGTCTACCTGAAGAAGAATTCAGAATAATGATAGTAAAGATGATCCAAAATCTTGGAAACAGAATAGAGAAAATACAAGAAACGTTTAACAAGGACCTAGAAGAACTAAAGAGCAAACGGAGATGAACAACACAATAAATGAAATTAAAAATTCTCTAGAAGGGATCAATAGCAGAATAACTGAGGCAGAAGAACGGATAAGTGACCTGGAAGATAAAATAGTGGAAATAACTACTGCAGAGGAGAATAAAGAAAAAAGAATGAAAAGAATTGAAGACAGTCCCAGAGACCTCTGGGACAACATTAAATGCACCAACATTCAAATTATAGGGGTCCCAGAAGAAGAAGAGAAAAAAAAAGGGACTGAGAAAATATTTGAAGAGATTATAGTTGAAAACTTCCCTAATATGGGAAAGGAATAGTTAATCAAGTCCAGGAAGCACAGAGAGTCCCATACAGAATAAATCCAAGGAGAAACACACCAAGACACATATTAATCAAACTATCAAAAATTAAATACAAAGAACAAATATTAAAAGCAGCAAGGGAAAAACAACAAGTAACACATAAGGGAATCCCCATAAGGTTAACAGCTGATCTTTCAGCAGAAACTCTGCAACCCAGAAGGGAGTGGCAGGACATATTTAAAGTCATGGAAGGGAAAAACCTACAACCAAGATTACTCTACCCAGCAAGGATCTCATTCAGATTTGACAGAGAAATTTATAGCTCTAGAGACAAGCAAAAGCTAAGAGAATTCAGCACCACCAAACCAGCTTTACAACAAATGCTAAAGGAACTTCTCTAGGCAGGAAACACAAGAGAAGGAAAAGACCTACAATAATAAACCCAAAACAATTAAGAAAATGGTGATAGGAACATACAAATCGATAATTACCTTAAATGTAAATGGATTAAATGCTCCAACCAAAAGACACAGACTGGCTGAATGGATACAAAAACAAGACCTGTATATATGCTGTCTACAAGAGACCAACTTCAGACCTAGGGACACATACAGACTGAAAGTGAGGGGATGGAAAAAGATATTCCATGCAAATGGAAATCAAAAGAAAGCTGGAGTAGCAATTCTCATATCAGACAAAATAGACTTTAAAGCAAAGACTATTACAAGAGACAAAGAAGGACACTACATAATGATCAAGGGATCAATCCAAGAAGAAGATATAACAATTGTAAATATTTATGCACCCAACATAGGAGCACCTCAATACATAAGGCAAATACTAAAAGCCATAAAAGGGGAAATCGACAGCAACACAATCATAGTAGGGGACTTTAACACCCCACTTTCACCAATGGACAGACCATCCAAAATGAAAATAAATAAGGAAACACGAGCTTTAAATGATACATTAAACAAGATGGACTTAATTGATATTTATAGGACATTCCATCCAAAAACAACAGAATACACATTCTTCTCAAGTGCTCATGGAACATTCTCCACGATAGATCATATCTTGGGTCACAAATCAAGCCTTGGTAAATTTAAGAAAACTGAAATCATATCAAGTATCTTTTCCGACCACAAAGCTATGAGACTAGATATCAATTACAGGAAAAAATCTGTAAGAAATACAAACACATGGAGGCTAAACAACACACTACTTAATACCCAAGAGATCACTGAAGAAATCAAACAAGAAATCAAAAAATACCTAGAAACAAATGACAATGTAAACACAACAACCCAAAACCTATGGGATGCAGCAAAAGGAGTTCTAAGAAGGAAGTTTATAGCAATACAATCCTACCTTAAGAAACAAGAAATCTCTCAAATAAACAACCTAACCTTACACCTAAAGCAATTAGATAAAGAAGAAGAAAAAAACCCCAAGTTAGCAGAAGGAAAGAAATCATAAAGTTCAGATCATAAATAAATGAAAAAAAAATGAAGAAATGGATAGCAAAAATAAATAAAACTAAAAGCTGGTTTGTTGAGAAGATAAACAAAATTGATAAACCATTAGCCAGACTTATCAAGAAAAAAAGGGAGAAGACTCAAATCAATAGAATTAGAAATGAAAAAGGAGAAGTAACAACTGACACTGCAGAAATATAAAGGATCATGAGAGAATACTACAAGCAACTATATGCCAATAAAATGGACAACCTGGAAGAAATGGACAGATTCTTAGAAATGCACAACCTCCCGAGACGGAACCAGGAAGAAATAGAAAACATGAACAGACCAATCACAAGCACTGAAATTGAAACTGTGATTAAAAATCTTCCAACAAACAAAAGCCCAGGACCACATGGCTTCACAGGCGAATTCTATCAAACATTTAGAGAAGAGCTAACCCCTATCCTCCTCAAACTCTTCCAAAATACAGCAGAGGGAGGAACACTCCCAAACTCATTCTACAAGGCCACCATCACCCTGATACCAAAACCAGACAAAGATGTCACAAAGAAAGAAAACTACAGGCCAATATCACTGATGAACATAGATGCAAAAATCCTCAACAAAATACTAGCAAACAGAATCCAACAGCACATTAAAAGGATCATACACTATGATCAAGTGGGGTTTATCCCAGGAGTGCAAGGATTCTTCAATATATGTAAATCAATGTGATACACCATATTAAGAAATTGAAGGAGAAAAACCATATGATCATCTCAATAGATGCAGAGAAAGCTTTCGAAAGAATTCAACACCTATTTATGATAAAATCCCTCCAGAAAGTAGGCATAGAGGGAACTTTCCTCAACATAATAAAGGCCATAGATGACAAACCCACAGCCAACATCATCCTCAATGGTGAAAAACTGAAACCATTTCCAGTAAGATCAGGAACAAGACAAGGTTGCCCACTCTCACCACTATTATTCAACATAGTTTTGGAATTTTTAGCCACAGCAATCAGAGAAGAAAAAGAAATAAAAGGAATCCAAATTGGAAAAGAAGTAAAGCTGTCACTGTTTGCAGATGACATGATACTATACATAGAGAATCCTAAAGATGCTACCAGAAAACTAGTAGAGCTAATCAATGAATTTGGTAAAGTAGCAGGATACAAAATTAATGCACAGAAATCTCTTGCATTCCTATACACTAATGATGAAAAATCTGAAAGTGAAATTAAGAAAACACTCCCATTTACCATTGAAACAAAAAGAATAAAATATCTAGGAATAAACCTACCTAAGGAGACAAAATACCTATATGCAGAAAATTATAAGACACTGATGAAAGAAACTAAAGATGATACAAATAGATGGAGAGATATAACATGTTGTTGGATTGGAAGAATCAACATTGTGAAAATGACTCTAGTACCCAAAGCAATCTACAGATTCAATGCAATCCCTATCAAACTACCACTGGCATTTTTCACAGAACTAGAACAAAAAATTTCACAATTTGTATGGAAACACAAGAGACCCCGAATAGCAAAAGCAATCTTGAGAAAGAATAACGGAGCTGGAGGAATCAGGCTCCCTGACTTCAGACTATACTACAAAGGTACAGTAATCAAGACAGTATGGTACTGGCACAAAAACAGAAATATAGATCAATGGAACAGGATAGAAAGCCCAGAGATAAGCCCACGCACATATGGTCACCTTATCTTTGATAAAGGAGGCAAGAATATACAGTGGAGAAAAGACAGCCTCTTCAATAAGTGGTGCTGGGAAAACTGGACAGCTACAAGTAAAAGAATGAAATTAGAACACTCCCTAACACCATACACAAAAGTAAGCTCAAAATGGATTAAAAATCTAAATGTAAGGCCAGACACCATCAAACTCTTAGAGGGAAACATAGGCAGAACACTCTATGACATAAATCACAGCAAGATCCTTTTTGACCCACGTCCTGGGTGGGTCAAATGGAAATAAAATGGAAATGGAAATAAAAACAAAAATAAACAAATGGGACCTAATGAGACTTAAAAGCTTTTGCACAGCAAAGGAAACCTTAACAAGACAAAAAGACAACACTCAAATGGGAGAAAATATTTGCAAATGAAGCAACTGACAACAGATTAATCTCCAAAACATACAAGCAACTCATGCAGCTCAATATCAAAAAACAAACAACCCAATCCAAAAATGGGCAGAAGACCTAAATAGACATTTCTCCAAAGAAGATATACAGATTGCCAACAAACACATGAAAGAATGCTCAACATCAGTAATCATTAGAGAAATGCAAATCAAAACTACACACCGGTCAGAATGGCCATCATCAAAAAATCTACAAACAATAAATGCTGGAGAGGGTGTGGAGAAAAGGGAACCCTCTTGCACTGTTGGTGGGAATGTAAATTGATACAGCCACTCTGGAGAACAGTATGGAGGTTCCTTAAAAAACTAAAAATTGAACTACCATATGACCCAGCAATCCCACTACTGGACATATACCCTGAGAATACCATAATTCAACAAGAGTCATGTACCAAAATGTTCATTGCAGCTCTATTTACAATAGCCAGGACATGGAAGCAACCTAAGTGTCCATGAACAGATGAATGGATAAAGAAGATGTGGCACATATATACAATGGAATATTACTCAGCCATAAAAAGGAATGAAACTGAGTTATTTGTAGTGAGGTGGATGGACCTAGAGACTGTCATACAGAGTGCAGGAGGGTACTTCCCTGGCGGTCCAGTGGTTAAGACTTCGCCTTCCTAGGGGCAAGACGGGAATAAAGATGCAGACCTACTAGACAATGGACTTGAGGATATGGGGAGTGGGAAGGGTAAGCTGGGACAAAGTGAGAGAGTGGCATGGACATATATACACTACCAAACGTAAAACAGATAGCTAGTGGGAAGCAGCCGCAAAGCACAGGGAGATCAGCTCGGTGCTTTGTGACCACCTAGAGGGGTGGGATAGGGAGGGTGGGAGGGATGGCGATGCACGAGGGAAGAGATATGGGGACATATGTATCTGTATAACTGATTCACTTTGTTATAAAGCAGAAACTGACACACCAATGTAAAGCAATTATACTCTAATAAAGATGTTTAAAAATAAAATAAATAAATAAAAAAAAAAGAAACGCAGAGGTTTCCTGAGAGTCGAGGCTATGCTGCTGTGTATTTTATGTTCCCTCCCATTATATCCATCAACAGCGCCAAAGGCACCACCAACTATATTTTAAAGAGAAAGTGATGTTTGAAGAGGTGAAGCAACTTACTTGTCCAAGGTCTTCCCATTAGTGAGAATCAGAGCCAGGAAACACTTGTGTACTGGGATACTTAATGACACTAAATGGACCTGGCATTTGGTGAGTATTTGGCATACCTCATCTCACTTAACCTTCACAACTCGATTAACTGGATATTACATGCATTGTCCCACTTTACAAAAGAAAACTGAGTCTCAGGGGAATTGTTACTTGCCTGTGGTGTCATAGCTCATCAGAGTTGCCCTTATACCAGGAAGGTGAGCCTTTACCCTGGGTACTGGGCTTTGAAAGGCCAGAGTGGGGCCCTCCTTTCTATACTTCTCTCCAAGGATACAATAGGGTATAAGGCCAAGGGTATGTATCAACCAAGAGTCACATGTTTGTTTTTTCTTTAATAAATTTGTTTATTTATTTTCATTTTTGTCTGTGTTGGGTCTTTGTTGCTGCACACAGGCTTTCTCTAGTTGCAGCAAGCGGAGGCTACTCTTCGTTGCGGTGTGCAGGCTTCTCACTGTGGTGGCTTCTCTTGCTGTGGAGCACAGGCTCTAGGCACACTGGCTTCAGTAGTTGTGGCATGCGGGCTCAGTAGTTGTGGCTCACGGGCTCCAGAGTGCAGGCTCAGTCGTTGTGGTGTACGGGCTTAGTTGCTCCGTGCCGTGTGGGATCTTCTCGGACCAGGGCTCAAACCCGTGTCTCCTGCATCGGCAGGCAGATTCTTAACCACTGCGCCACCAGGGAAGCCCTCTAGACATGTTTTGATTAGTTCAGAATTCCCTGCCCAAACTGCCCCAAGCTCACCTCCAGGGCCTCTTTCCCAAATCCTTCCCAGGGTTGACTGTATAGCAGATATCACATGGCCACACGCCTAGGCCCAAGGTAGACAAGGGGTGGCCTTCTGAGTGTGAAAGACACAGCCTGGACTATGGGCTGGCATGTCAACACTTTACAGTGTAGGATAAGAGGCAGGGAGGCTACGGACACAGACAGCAGACCTAGGTTCTACTCACCTTGTGTAACCATGTTCTAGGGCAGAACTCTGAAATATCCAGGAATTCAAATTCAAACATGACTTTCCAGGTCACTATAAAGGTAAATTTGTCAGGGTAGGAGAAATTGGCTTGATTTATAACTTTTTTAAATGTTTTGACATACGGTATGTGAGCCATCATTTGTATTCTTCCCTCAGGGCCCACAAATGTTAGGCAGGGGCCTGCAGCTAGTAAATGATGGAGCTGAAACTTGGGAACAAGTCCTGTTTGACTCTAGAAAGAATACTGTGTTATCCTCAACACCTATCCACCCACAGCGTAGCAGCCCTTGTGATTTAGGTGGTTTGACTCCAGCTCTAGAGGTAAATCATGATTTGTCTAAACCAATCATGATAATCCCATTCCTCTTGGCAATGACTGATTCAGGCACCTGGACTAAGCTACTCAATATTTAACATTCCTCCAGAATCACAGATTGCTTCCAAAATGATTAGATGACCCAATATAGACCAGAGAGACAGAAGGAAAAGTCTGCTGGATGCTTCGTAAGTCTCCAGATGTCCCGTGTCCAGCACTACTGTGGACATCTCACCATTACCAGCCTGAGGATGAAACCAAAACACAGAGGAACGCAAAACCAAGTGCGTCACAAGAAAACAGAATGGAAGCCACTGGATAGACAACCCTGAATCCTCTGGACTTTCAGTTATATGGACCCACACGTTGCCTTATTGGTTAAGCCAGTCTGAGTTGGGTTTCAATTACAGCCAAAAGCATCCCTTAACTGGTAGATCTCAAAGCTCATGCTCTTGACCACTCTACAATACTAATTCCCAGGCAGAGCAAGGAGGAAGGGCTCAGGGGCAACCCTTACCCTCAGTGAAGAGCCAAAAGGCTCCTAAGTCCTGCTTAAATCCAGAGTAACATGTATTTAGATCTAGGCTGGCACTGTCAGCCCAGCAAGGGTCACTTAGCCCCTTCTTCCCTTTAGCTCAGCTGCTTTTGTGAGTGGAGTCAGAGGATGTAAATCCTCTGGAACATTACATCATCTGAAAAGCATGTCTTGCTAATGGCACTGCCATTCTTACTCCAGAACTACCGAGATCTAGCCTGCTTTCCAGCACTTTAAATGTTCATATGGAACATCAGGGATTTTTATATAGGCTGAGGGTCTGCAGAGCCATCAGTAAAAAAGGCACTATTTTGATGAAAAACCTTTCTAAATTGTGCTCCAACCCCACTGCCTTCTTAAATGGAGTGCATTTCACATAATTTAATCTTTTCCTGATGACTCAAAGAAGTCCCTATTATGAATATCAACTGCTGTATTCAGCTGTACATTTATTCAGCTGGAAGAAATTATGGAGAGGTGGAAAGCTCTTTTGATCCTATACTACATGAGTATAACTATTGAACAATTGTTGCTCTTATATCTAATTTTATAGTGTCTGTCCTCTTTCTTCCAATCACACAATCAGTTGTTACTTCCCACTGTTGCTAGAGTGTCTTCCTACAATGACTCTCTTACCTTCATAACTTATTACATTTACTCTACTGTCTTTTTGAAATACATGAAACATTAAAAATGTATTGTTTTAAATAATATTTAATAATAAATATCGTTTACTGAGCACTTAGTGTGTTCCATGAATCATATTCAGAGTTTTGTGTCCATTATCTCATTTAACACACAAACAATCTTATAAGGAAAATACTACCCCCACTAGAGAAATGAGAACACTGAGGCACCAGTGAGCTGGGTAAATTTTCCGAGGTTAGACATTGATTCAAATACAGGTTAGTCTGACTATAGAGTCACTGCTCTATAGTGACTGCTCTATACCCTGACCCTTTGCTGCCTTCATAACAGCAAATGAGAGACTATATACCAGAGCCCTTAAAGTGGAAAACTGCCATGACAAAGGGAAGGCACTCAGACTACATCTCAATCTGAAAAACCAACCCCAGTCTAAGAGAATGTGTGTCAGACACCAGAAAAGCTAGGAAACAAGAGAGAGAGGCCTGAGCTGGGGAAATATCCAAAGGTCTGAGCAGAGCTGAAATCAGGACATTTGGGGGCCAAAGAAACAGTCTGGCACTGGCACACACACCGATCAGAGCAAGTCCTTGTTTTCCCGCATGGTGAGCAATGTTGCAGCTATCACGTCTAACAGAGGCAGAAATCTGGCAGCCAGGAATCGGTGTGATGGAACATCAAAGAAGGCATGAGGCCTTCCACTTCCATCTCACTAGCCAGACCTGTGGAACATGTCCACTCTGAGCTGAAAGAGAGACTAGAAAATGGAGGGGCTTTTAACTAGGTACCAATAAAACTTTGCCCACCCACTCCTTTCCCCAACCCCCAAATAAAATTGGAGTTCTACTAGTAATAAAAGGGGTGCTAGGGCTTCCCCGGTGGCGCAGTGGTTGAGAATCTGCCTGCCAATGCAAGGGACACGGGTTCGAGCCCTGGTCTGGGAAGATCCCACATGCCACGGAGCAACTAGGCCTGTGTGCCACAACTACTGAGCCTGCGCGTCTGGAGCTTGTGCTCCGCAACAAGAGAGGCCGCGACAGTGAGAGGCCCACGCACCGCGATGAAGAGTGGCCCCCACTCGCCGCAACTAGAGAAAGCCCTCGCACAGAAATGAAGACCCAACACAGCCAAAAATAAATAAATAAATTAACTAATTAAAAAAAAAAGAAGTAGCTTCATCTATCATTTATAAAAAAAAAAAAAAGGGGGTGCTAGACACCATGTAGGCAACCTGAGGTCCCTGAACAACATATACCCACCTTTCTTTCTTCATTAAAATCAACTATGATTCTCTAATTTTTTTTGAAACTTCCAAAAATAACGTATCTATTGTATCTAGGGCAAAAGCGATCCAAAGTCAGCATTAGTTTAAAACTCACAGAAATTCTCTAATAGACACATGACCCACAGTGGCCATATCAGACTGGCTGCTAATCATTCAGCTGACATCAAAAAAATATTTAACAGATCAACGGTACATTTATGTAAAACAACACTAAATATATCTAGTGGCAAGTTAAGGAAAACATTATAGGAAAGCCTTTTGGTGAGCAATTAGATGACTAGCCTTCTAACAAGCACCCAAATCAGATCTAAATTTTCTAGATGCAAATTTTAGAAAATGTCAGGACAATACTCAAAGTCAACTCAAGCCATGACTACTGAAAATGTATTTTATTTGTTATTATTATTTACTTCATTAAGTACTGAAAATGCTAATTGTAATGAGGTTTCTCCTCTGAAATACCAGGTCTGACTGGACTATCTTCCTCTGAAGTCTGTTCCTTCATGAAGGCCCACCATGACTGCTTCCCTGCAGCTTCAGTAATTAATTGTGGATCTCAGGCCTCTCATCGTAATATCAGTCTGTGGTCATCTGGCCTAGTAGTGAAGGGAGAAAACTGCCAAATAGGAATAAAGTGAAATATTCTGGTTTGTCTCTTGCACATCTTTAGCAATCTTTGTTTTTCTTTTCCTTCCTCCATGATAATGTGTAAGAAACACAATCCTAAAGATACTTGCATGGTTTGGGGATGGATGCTCCTAAGGTTTGATCCTGGCTTTTGATAATATGACATGCTTCTTTGCTTATCTTATAAATTCATTGGATTCTTTACTGCCCATGTTTGGATTTTTTTTTCCCCCTAAACTAGTAAGCAGTCTTCCCTTGAGAGCAGGGATTGCCACCTTTGGCCTAATATAGGATGAAATGAGTCCCACAGTCAACTCAGACTAAATCTGTTCTCCACATGTTCGGGCCTTGTCTGGATGCCAGCTGGAAGACCTCTGCTGTGCTCAACACCAGATCCTATCTGGGGATTGGTGTGCTTCACACCAAGGGAATGGAAAGGCAAGCAATCCAAGTCTTCTCTCTAGTATTGCTCACCACTCACCTCAATAGCATGAGAGGAAGTGGCTGATCCTGGAAAATGTGGTATCATCTTTTTGATGGGATAGGAGAAATACAAGGCAATGAAGAAGGCAGGAATTAAGCCACCTTCTCAGTTAATCATTTTCTGCCTTTTCTTGGCCAACCCCACATTTCCACCTCCAATAAAGCTTAAATGAAGACCTTAATATTCCTTTAGATAGGCTGTTTATCAAATATGATTGTGCTACTGAGTGGGTACTCGATACTTGACATTTGCCCAGTTTTAGATTTGATATAATGATAGTTATGACACCTAACGTTGTAAGGGAATTTTGAGCTCTTTCAAGAAAATAGCTTTAACACTTAATTTCATTATTAATTATTAATACTAGTTAATTAAATATTAATACTTAAATATTAACATAATATTTAATATCCAGATATTAACCAACTGGCAACACTGTGGACTCAGAATTGTACCCTAATAGCAGACATAGGAAGACAGGAACTTATGGCTCATGTGAATTATTCTCTTGCTCACAAGGACTGCATTTTTAGGGCTTCCTTTATTCCCTTATAAAGCATTGTGACTTTGTCTCTATCATAAAGTGATTTGTTGTTGTTGTTGTCGCTGCTGTTTTCATCTCAAGCAACTATATCCTAGGAGACCCACTCCCACATCGAATAAATTTAAATTTGAGGTGGTAAGTCTTAATGTATTATTTGAAAGAATAATGATACAATTCTACATTATCTGCTTAAAAAAATATATTAATACCATTTAGAGAGGTTAAAATAGTTTCACAAAGAGAGGAACAATTTGATAAACAGAGAACCTTCCAATTATATGACAACAACTCAAACTTTTTATGCCTCAGCTTCTCAACCTGGTCACAGAGGTCTTATAACAAAATTTAACTATACATCAACATGTAAGCAGTTTACTAAGTAAATACTTACCATGGTATACAAGCATTTCTGACATAAATACAATATTTGTGTTTCTACAAAACATCACATTCTGAAAAACTGCCTAATGAAAATAACAAGGCTATGGCAGGCAGTGGGTGGTAGGGGGTGGAGGATTATGGGCAGACCTCTCGAAAAGTATACAGTTCTGTAATCAGAGTACTAACTAAAATAATAATAGTGTTAATAGTAATATCATCACAGTTCAATATTTACTAGCCTTTGGATCCAGCAATTGATCAGTCAGTGCTTTACAGCCTTAAAACCCAGACTCATGCTTCCTCCTACAAAATATAGGTCCTTATATGGATTCATTTCCAATAGAGATCAGATTCACCAAAATTCAAAATCTGACCTAGTGGATCTGCCCTAGCATATAGCCTTGCTCCTCTTCTCCTCTTCCCTCCTTCCACTCACTTCCCCCCAACACACACACACACAATTTATTTAAACACAGGGAAAGATGCAGTCTACACTCTCAGCTTCCCCACATAACTAAAAACTGTGGAAAATGCAGCAGTTCTTAAATCAACTAAACCAGCCACTATTTGCCCTAAAGCAAGAGTCTTCTGCAAGATTTTCAACTTGTATCTTAAGGTCTTCATGTACTGAAAAGGCTTTGTCTTTAGTTGTGAGAGATTTTAAAGTATGTTGTAGGAGAATAGACTACACTGGGCATCTACTCTCTACCATTTACAGACTCTAAAGCATAGACTAGAATTCTTTTAATAAAAAGGCAGTTAGCTTGACCTCCCATCATGCGATGTTCTGGGCTCTTACTTAAGATCACTAAGCCTCAACCCTGGCATAAATCCAAGCCAGCACTCATTTAATACACGTGTTCTTGGAGCCAAGACATCTGTGTGTTATAATGACATGCAAGTTATGAAGGAGTGTTTATATCTTACTTTAGTATAATGCGAACATTCAGCTGTTGCAAATCAGCTTTCTATAATGAGTAGTCCTTACTTAAAGGATTTATTATATTTCCTATTAAAGTCCTTAGCAGTGTACAACAAATTTATAAGACCTGATTAAGCTGTTTATTACTACAACTCCAGAAGTGCTATGAAGATAAGATAGCAGCTAAACATGTTGAAAAATAGGAGAAACTTTTTAAAATCTTCATAATATAAAATAACTATCATATTAGACCACTTTCAAATAACTTACTTCATTTTTATCCCCTTGAATAATAGAGTCATTGTTCTCTAAAACTGACAATGAAAAAAGAAAAACCGTTTGGGTAGAATAGAATGATCCTCCTGCTATTAGAAGCTATCAAGATGTAGACTGGTTTGGATTTGGGCAGGCACCACCCTAAGCCCCCATCCAAAGGCAGCAACAGTGGTAGCCATGTCTATTCAGTGGTCCTAGTGAAATACAGATGTGCAGGGTCATATCCTGACCCAATGCATTGCACCATGATATCACCCTTCAAAAGGACAAACTGAAATCCTGGCCAGGGTTGCCTTAGGGGGAAAGAAGAGGAGAGGAATTATCTTCAAACCTGAGGAGGCAATGGGAAAGGTCATTTCAGAGGTCAGAGGACCAACTCAAACAGCTCAATTCAAACACCTTCTCTAATTTTTTAACTACTTCTGCTTTTGGTGAGCATGGTTTGAACCCTTTGTTTTGGTAACTCATAAACCTCTGCTGATGACTTCTTTTCTCAGGCATTCACTTTGTTGCCCTAAACTAGTCTCAAGTAAAACCCCTTTTAAAAAGTTATAATCCATGTTCATAAAGAAGAGGTCTGGTGTCATACGTACCCCATTTTGGCTTGATCAATAGATCAATGCTTGCTAACAGGACTGTAAGAAAATGCCTCCAATGTGGACTCCTTAAAGGTCAAAATGGAGAGTCAACAAGTTATTTTCAATATTTTTTTAAATGATGAAACGTGCGTGTTTATGTATAATATGGTTTCCAAAGTGGAGTAAAATATTAAGTCTCTTTGTAGCGATACAAATTATTTCACACTGGTCAAAAAACTTTTATATGTCATTCTATGTGGTATTCGTAAAAATGACTTAATATCCTTGGGAGACAAACAATATTTAAGGCATGGAGTCCAAAGGTAAGGATAATATATGGGTTCCCAGAATGGAAGTGAGGGGCCTGGAAGACAGGATATCTGGATTTAAGAGAAATCAGTGACAAAACTACTCTTCTACTAGCCAAAACTCAAATTATGCAAGGATGAAATTTTCCATTTTTCTTTTTATGAACCAGCAGATATAATGACAAGCAACTCTCATTTCCCACCTCCACCTTTTTATCAAACCAAAATCAAGTAATTCTGGTGAACAGTTACAGACTGAAAGGTTTGGTTATTAAAGCATTTGGCTCAAGACAAAGTCCAGTTTTACCAAAATCATGCTCCAATTCATAAACACTTGATAATACTGCCAGTTCTTCCATGGAGTGGTCATAATTTTCCACAGAAATGAGTATATGATCTACCCATTTACGCATATACAAGGTGTGACAATATAATAAGGAGACCAATTCCATTAGCCAGTCATGAAAACCAATTCCATTAACTTTTCATACATGACATATAAGATGCCAAAAACACTTTATATTTATTTCCAACAGACTTCCTTAGTTTTCAAATCTATTTCTTAGGAAAGTTTTTTTATTTCTGCCTATATTTACATAGTGTAAAAATTGGACAAGGACCAATCCAGGTGCAAGTAGCTTATAACTCTAACCAGACCTAGGTTAACTATAGAAATCTGATAAACATCAAGCTAACCAGACAAATATAAGTGATCATGTCATCTTTAATGCATACCTTCTTTGAGGGACAATAATTCTCAAATTTGGTGTATATACATTGGAGCTTCCCATCATTGCTGTTGATTTGTGAGGTGCTAATCACCCTTTCCTTCCCACCCAAGAGAAAGTAATAATTTTTCAGTAAAAATGGACTCACTTCCCTTTTAATCAATTGTAATACTTTAGCTTGTGATTTTAAAAAAACTTTCTAAAATTATTAACTTTCACCCCTTCTAATTCCACCACAAATAATATTATTAATTTGGTAAAATGTTTCCAAAGTACTTCAAACACATGCCACTGATACTTTCTTGAAAATGCATTTCAGTTTTTAAAAGTTCATACTTGTATTCTACATATAGCTTACACGCCACAAACCACATTGCTCTTTTTCTATGTTTTATATTACAGCCTGAATTATGCAAACTGTTGTTATCTTAATCTCTTTCCTGTTCTTTGACGAACTTAATACAATAATTAGTATCAAGGGCTTTTAGACCAAGAGTTCATGGATTCAACTGTCAAACTGACTGAATGTGAAATTTTCTTAGAAGTATATGCCAGGGATGATTGAAAACATTCCTATAATTGACGGGCAATTTTTATGCATTGAGTTGAGATAACCATTAAAGGAATGCCTTTAACACATCTTAAACTTTCTGAGCTCTGCAAAAGATGAGTCGAAGTCCTCATAATGGATTCTTAGGAAACAAAACAAATCAAAAAGGTAATGAAATAAAACAAAAGTCATCAAAGCGCACGTTAGTTCCAATTAAAAGGGATCATAACCATGTGAACACTAACTTCCTGGTATAATAGAGATCTTAGATATATAAATGCAAAAAAAAGTGGGTGTTCAAGCTTCAGTCTTTACTAACAAGAATACTCAAGATGTCAAAAAGAACATACTAAAGAAATATATATATTTTATGCAGTAATAATCCAAAATATCATTAAATGACTAATTATTAAGTTTCCACAAGCTGTTACTGGGGTTCTCATTTTATGAATAGACACATTAAAGCATTGTTACTCCATCATAAATTCTTTGAAAAAATCAATCTGCTATCCTGCCTCAGTTTGTACCCTGCTCCCTCTGAACCCTTGTGCATATGAGTTTCCAGGATTTGAAAGGTCTTTCCCTTCTTTTTGGCAATCTACAGCTCATCCTTTCCTCAAAACCAAGCTCAAGAACCCACCAAATAGGGGGCATTCCTGGATTAACTCCACTCCAAATACTTTGATGATTTTTTCACTTTGTTTTCCATTAAAATTAGATGTTTTACCTATACTATGATAATCTATATCCATTTGATTATTTCTTTCATACGTAGTAATTTTTCCATTTAAATATTTTTTCTGCTTTTATTATTTTGTTGAAGCATAATTACATGCAAAAATATACAAATTTTAAGTGTTGAGTTCAATAAGTTTTGACAAATGTATATACCTGTATAACCAATACCTTACTCAAGATACGGAAATACGCAAGAGGGAAGAGATAGGGGGATATATTTATATGTATAGCTGATTCACTTTGTTACAAAGCAGAAACTAACACACCATTGTAAAGCAATTATACTCCAATAAAGATGTAAAAAAAAAAAAAAGATATGGAAATAGAACTAGAAAGTTGCCTCATTCCCTTTTCCAGTTAATTCCTTTCCCTCCATGAAAGCAACCATTCTTCTGATTTCTGTTCCTGTAGATCATGTCCATTTATTGAATTATAAGTTATGTCACTGTCATATGGGTATATACCATTCCATAGTTCCTTTGATGCTGCTAATATATTTTTATTGTTCAAATTTCATTTATGTCTCTGGCTCCCAAATTTTTATCCTTTAGAGTCAAGTCTGTTTATTGATCTCCTGGTCTAACACGTTGCCTATTTGAACAAAAGAGGTACTAACACAAAAGGTCACACTTCTTGCTTAGGTAGCACAGGTAGCCTGGTCTTTGAGAACACTACTGAACTATTTTAAACTACATAAAAATTAAGCCTTAAAACCTTAACCCTTATATTTCCATGGCAACTAACATACATTGTCTCAGTCAATCTTCAACAGCCTTTCAAAATAGGCAGGGGTCAGTGGTATTCTCAATTTATAGATAAGGAGGAGAATAAAATAGTACATGACTTGCTCAAAATCACCCTACAAATTATCTGGTGTCACCAGCATTAGAAATTTTTCTTTCATTCCACTAACTCAGGCTGCATATATATTGATACAAAGAAAGGGCTAACTTATGTTCAAAATTCAATTACCTTGTTTATTCTCTGAAAATTCATATGTTGCTCACTTTTTCCAATCTCCAGCATAGTACTGAGTACTATTAAAGCCCAAAGATATTGCTGTATCCAAAGTCATCTTCCTTCTTTCTCACGTACGTAGACAAAAAAACACTAGACCGCCAGATTTGGATGGTTTTACTTTATTGTACTTCTCTTTGACATATCTTGGGTTCACATGAGCTTGGCCTACCTTATCTAAATGTGCACTGATGGATCCTGGAATTTTTCCATATTCAAGAATTTCCAATGACTCTTTAACATCAATTAACATAATATTTTGTAATTCAGTAGGCTTTTAGGTTCTTGATAAATACTTCCTTGGGAAGGAAATGCTGAAATTCTGGCAGTTTCTCTTTATTGATATCAAATTCTTGACCATGGCATCCAAAGACTGGAGGACAGGCCCCCAAAACTAAGAACTGTGGCCCACAACCCTGCATGCACCACGTAGTAGCATCCCCACTAGTACCATCCTATATTTAGTGACTTTTATGTGTTAAAAGGGATGCCCCCAGCTGCAATTCATCTATGGATAAATAATCTACCCTTTCTTTATGAAACAAAGGCCACCAAAAATAGGGATGAAAGTCTATGTTGAGCTATGAGCACACTGACATCATGTATTGACAAAGCCAAAAAAGGTCAAGAGAATGTTAAGCATCATTAAGAAGAATACTGATGACACTAATATCTTATATTTGTAAGGTACTACATAATTTGCAATGCACTTTAAAACATACCACAAAACTATATGAGATAAGTTTTATTATTTCTATCCTTCGATGGATGAAACTGTGGCTTAGAGATACTAAGAGCCTTTTCCAAAATTACATAGCTAGAAAACTGCCATTCCTAAATTCCAAACCTTTTTACATTATACTACCAGAAAACATTTTCTGATTGCATATCAAATTTCCCCTGGTATACCACGTACTGTTCTAGACAAACACCTCATGCAAAACCTAACTGCTAAGGTTGACCTTACTTGCTTTGCCCACCTCGCAGCCAGTTCCTTGTGCCCTACTCTAGGTATCAGAAAAGACTAGAGGGGAAGGTGCTCCCTTAAGAATCAATAAGAAAGAGGAAAAGTGGGTGTGGGTACAGCCTTACAAAGACAGAAATGTTTCAGTCTGGAATAATGAAGGCTGGGAAGGAAAATTAGAAATCTATGAAATCATGGATGGCACAGGAAAGATAATAGTATTTTTTCCCCAAAATAATACTGTAAAGGGCATTCTTTAAAACTCAGATAAGTTTATTTGATATAAGCAAAACATAGTAAGAGCTCACACAGGCAGTCACTCAAAAATCAAAACACTCCACTCCAGGGCATTCCAAGAGAAAGTTCTTGTAAGAAATGAATGTATTAAAAAAGAATGAAACAAAAACATGTATGGCAGAGCCATATGAGTGGTAGTAAGAAAAGGTGAAACTGATCTTTCCAGCTGGCCCAGGGAAGACAACTAGGGCCATGCCTAGCATGCCCCTCAAACCTGAGCTGGCCTCAGGCTTTAGAACTGGATGAGCCATAAAGCTTGCTCAACAATGTAGGCATTCTGACTGTTTGTAAATCAGCTTGAAGCTTGAAAGTTCTGTATTCATTATCAGTAGCCTATCTACCAAAGTACCAGTAGAGTGCTCCAAACCCTATAAGTACCTACCAAAGGTTATGAACTAAGGTCAAAAGGGTCTTCTTCCGGAGCTCTAGACATCATAACTCAATGAGTTGAATGTCCCAACTAAAGTAGAGAATAGCAGTGTATGAGAAAATTTACCAGCTTTGGGAAGTGAATATCCTGTATAAGATCTGATTCCTGGCTCATTTTCTAGGCTCATCTATATTAACCTTCCTGATTTCTCATCCCATCCACACCCCTGTCTTGGAACTGCAGAAATAACAAACTGCATATAGGTCCCTGAATACGAAATGCTATTTCAGAACCCCATGCCTTTCCACATACTATACCACTTTTCCAAAACCAGCTTAAAGGGCACCTATTCCAAACAGCCCTCCCTGACCTTCCCTCAGAAAATTAATTCTCCACTGTGCTCTTTCTTCCTTTCCTTTTAGTATGAAATAGCTAAAACATACAAGGTGGTATAGGAAATAATATAACAAATACGCAGCATTTAAAGTCTTACATGATCCCCCCAAAATAAATAAATAAATAAACAAACAAATGTCTTACATGATCCCATATTTGCCATAGATTTTAAGAAATTAAACATTTAGATACAGCCAAAGCCCCTCTGGGCCTTGCTCCCATCATATTACCCTCTCTTCCCCTGGAGGTAACCAGTATCCTGAATACAGTGTTTGCATATTTTACTATGTATGTATACCTAAACAATACATTCTGCATGTTGTTTAACTTTGACATCACACCATAGGTGGTTATTGTTTCTCAACATTGTATTTTTTAGATTGTTTTAAATGTTGACAGATGTAGCCCTGGTTAATTCATTTTAAGTGCTCTCCAAATATTGTACCAATTTGTACTCCTACTAGTAGCATATGGTAGGTTCTCATGGTTCCATGTACTTGCCAATACTTTATCCTAACAGACATTTTAATATTTTTTTCAGTTTGATATGTGTGAAATGGAATTTCACTGTGGTTTTAGTTTACATTCCTTTGATTATTACCAAGGCTAAGCATTTTTAATATGTTTTTTGGCTATTTACATTTCTTCTTTGAGAATTTCCTTCACATACCCAATTTTCTTCACATTGCCCATTTTTCCACTGGGTTTGTTTTTCTTATTTATATGTAGTCCTTTACATACTCCTTTGTTGGTAGAATGAACTAAAAACATTTTGTCTTAATTTCGTTTATAGTTTCTTTTTTTGTACAAAAGTTCTATATTTTAACGTAGTCAAACTTATCAATCTCTTCTTTTAAGGACTGTGCTTTTTGTAGCTTCTTTAGGAAATTCTTCCCTACCCTGACGTTATAAAAATATGCTTTTGTATTCTCGTAAAAGCCATACCTTTCACATTTAGGTATTTAATTCACTTAGAATTTATTTTTGTTTTTGGTGTGAGGTGAGGATCCAACTGTATTTTTTATACAGTAAGTCCCCTACATACGAACCTTCAAGCTGCAAACTTTCAAAGATGCGAACATGTTCACTCTATGCCAGCCCCTGTATGCCAGCTGTTGTTCGGTACTACTATACTTTTCAAGGTACTGTAAGATTAAAAATGTGTTCTTTGCTTTTTGTTTGTTTTTTATGTATTATTTGTGTGAAAAGTATTATAAATCTATTACAGTATAGTACTATATAGCTGACTGTGTTAGTTGGGTACCTAGGCTAACTTTGTTGGACTTATGAACAAATTGGACTTACAAACATGCTCTCGGAATGGAACTCATTCATATGTAGGGGACTTACTGTATATAGATAGCCAATCAGTTTAGTTCTATGGTATTTTAAAAAAGCAAAACAACACAAAACTTTTATTGTGGCCCTATCACAAGGTATTTCAAAGTACTTTTTGTTTTGTTTTGTTTTGTTTTGCCAGTGGATTAGAATTGCTAAAGAAGAGAGCCTGTGTCTTTTTCATTTCTGTATTTTAGAACCTAACACCATGCCTAGCAAAAATACTGAATATATTATTTGTTAAAGCACAAAAGCTGTTCCCAAAGATACACTGAAAACACATGAACACCATTATCTAAGAAGCTCTTACTTCTTGTGCATAGTAATCCTCAATATAAATCAGTGTTTCTAGCTAAACAATTAATGTAAAATTCAAAAGGATTTTCCCAAAGAAATTGGAAGTAAGTCTTATGGATATCACTCTGACTTTTCTCTGAAATTCAGAAATTAAAACTATAGTTTAACAAACATTCATGTATATCCACT
The DNA here is from genome assembly GCF_009873245.2 of Balaenoptera musculus. Lineage (NCBI taxonomy): Eukaryota > Metazoa > Chordata > Mammalia > Artiodactyla > Balaenopteridae > Balaenoptera > Balaenoptera musculus. Next base: position 44,741,478 of record NC_045793.1, read on the forward strand.
AAAAATTCCCTGGAGTTAACCTGATATAGTACTAGGCTTTGTTCGATGAATACTCTCAAACCACTGTTTGGAAGAGGAGTGGTATGGGAGCTGAGAGGTCAGCGGCGTGGCCTTTCACAACAGGGCGAGCCTTGCTCTGACATTAAAGAGGGTAATTCCAAGGCAAGTTTCAATTTATCCTAACTCAATTTACAACAGAGATGACGTTGAATTGGGGGGTTTCTAATTATCCTTCTAGAAGGATTAAATGTTTGAGATGGGCCTGAAGATTGCGATAAACAGAGATGGATTCTAGAAGGCTGGTCCAACTGACACTTAAAAGCTGAAGGCTGTTTCTTTATTTAATTCCTGATACTTTGCTGTTGTTGTTGCTTACAAATACAGTATGTTTTCACTTACATGTGGAATCTAAAAAACAAAACAAATGAACAAATGTAGCAAAACAGAAACAGATTCACAGACACAGAGAACAAAGTGGTGGCTGCCAGAAGTAAGGGGCATAAGAGAAGGGGCAAAATGGGTGAAGGGGAATTACCAGTCTTAAGTTAAATAAGTCACAGGGCTATATACAGCACAGGGAACATAATCAATAGCTTTATAATAACTTTGTATGATGTGTAATCTATAAAAATATGGAATCATTATGTTATATACCTGAAACTAATATAATATTATGTCAATTATACTTCCATTTTTAAAATAACAGTTAAAATAAATAATTCCTGGTACTTTGAATCATCTATTAAAATTTCCTCACTCTTGTACAAATGTAACCACCAAAATTCATGTTAAATAAATCATGTCACAGTTCCAAGTCAAGTTACACAAAAATGACCTTGGACTGCTAATGCTTTATAACTTGAGTGTTTTATATAATGTTTCATGGTTAAGTCATTTCAAGATCATTTGGAAAAAATTTATCTGGAGCTTATTTACAATGGGGACAATTACTAACACTTGGGGATATCACTGAAGAAGACAGGCCCCCTCCCCTCAAACGCTCACAACGTTTTTAAAACAGATGTGTTATCAAGTGATTGCAATGCAATGTCATAAATGCTACAGTCAAGGTGGATCAATGGCAAATGGGAGTCAACAGTGGACTGGAGTGTTAAATAATATCAGGAGATCTAATGCCTTTGGTTTGGACTTAAAAAACCAAATATTTTTTAAAAACCAAATATTTTTATTCATTATTTCCAGTATGAGAGTGTGAGATTATAAATTACGTGATTACAAGTGTCAATTATACAACACTTAAGAAAATAACTTTCTGAGTAATGATCATCTGAAGTTAGATGTTAGATGATTCAAAGTGGTACACTGACCAAAGGAATATTACAACAATCAGTAATGATAACAAAGAAAAAAATTTAACTAATGGGCATCTTTCTTCAAGTACACTATAACATACTTATTCCATGCATGCAAAAATATGATCTAAGTTCACATCCAGTGATAGCAGTGGTCATATATTTTTGTTACAGGGTTCCCACATCTCCAAGATTCAGGAAAGAGTTAAGCAGCAGAAAGGTAGTAGGTGATGGCAAACCAACAATTCTTGCTCAAATCAAGCAGTCCCAAATTGTAGTGGCTCTAGCCTCAGTGTAGCAATCTGCTTGGAAGTTAGGGGGCTGACTGGTCTTGAAGCTGAATTTGCATGGCACTTTCCATTAAAAAAACCTGCAAGTATGTTATCTCTCCATATCAAAGAATTGGGGAAGGCTACACTGAAGGTCATGGGGGGACTAAAGCCACCTGCCCAAGTGAACACGTTGTGCCACCTCTGGCCCCAAAAAATGCCCTGATAACTCAGCACAGAACGCTTGCTTCAATGTGATGAGTGGCCAAATCATACTGACAATTCTGAGCACTTAAGTTTCTACATATCAGAAACACAAGGGACCAAACACTCAGTGTCACAAGAGAACACACTAAATCCTCTTGGAACCAATTTAATGATTTTCATGGAAAATATGTCTCCATAGTGAACATCTACTGCTATTTAGTGAATAACATATTCATAATTATGATTCCTGCAAATTGGGCAAATTAGTACCAAGAGAGTTGCAAATACAGAATGTTGCCAACCCACACACTAAGTTAGGCATTTAATTCAGTATCTATTGATGCATCTGTATTGTAGAGAAAGGAAAAAAAGATTTTTGATGGTATTACTTTTCTGAGTGCTGCAGGCTGCGAGCTTAATGGTTTGGCGCCTTTCAACACAGTTCTTGGTCTAGCCCTAACCTTCCACATATTTTACATATAAGGACTAGAAAGGGACAAACTTTTATTAAGGATCTCCTACAAATGGGGCATTTCACTCATTATTCCCTTAAATATTTGAGGCAATGTCATCCCTCATTAACAGAGGAGAAAACTGGGGCTTAGAAAGTATCTAGAACTTGAAAAGCATCATATAGCTAGTAAACGTTACAGATAAAATATTTGAATGACTCCAAGTATCTTGATAATTCCAGTGTTTCCTTCCCTTCACCATCAATAAGATGGTGATCTTATTGCAGGACCCAAAGAGAGATATTCAAGTAGAAAGAGCAGTAAAATGCACTATTTATATTATACCAAAAATGCAGTATTTATATTATGCCCATGTTTTAGGGTTACTTTTTAATCAAAACAGTGTTCCCACCAGCTTGGACAGAGGAATAGAAATCATTATTCATTTTACATAGTCTTTACAGAGGATGTGAGATTTCCTAATATTCTTTAAAATGTCTTGTGATAGAAGGCTAAAATTAGTAACACAGACACAACACTCTAATTAAAATATTTCCTTTGAACTTAGTGTTTTCTGTGTATTTTATAAGGTCAAAGCCACTTATTATTTTAAACTCATAAAAAATTATGTCATGACCATCACTGTACATTCTAGATTCCCATTACTTAAGATTCAATAAGTTAATGAGCAGATATATTATATCAAATGTAACCTGTTTTGATAAAGTACCTAGACTTTCTACTAATTTAGACATATTTATAATTAAAAAACTAGGTCACTAAATGGTTCTAGGAACTAGGTAAAATCACAGGTAAAACACAATAAAAGCTCAGTTATTATTCATGAAGCAGTAGATAGTAGCTCTCACTTTTCCACAGCAGACAGTAGAACTGTTGTTATCTCTCTGAATGCTCAGACCCATGCCATATTTCTGTTCATACATTTAGCTACAGAATCGAACAATTTAAGTCATCAAAAATTACATGCTAAGGAAAGATGGTCCATCAAGACATCAGGCAGCTTTTAGCATTAGGAAGCTATCCAAGGAGTTGCCTTAGTTATTTTAGCAATCTAATAATGTCCTAATGTATCTACTAAAGTGAATATATTACTAAAAAGACAGAGATATATAACATTACACCAAAAATGACTATAACAACATAAGTTAAAACCAGATGATTACATTTTTTGACCAGAAGATAATGGTTCAGTGTTTGGGGAAAGTTGTTTGGCAATATGTATCAAGAGCTTTTTAAATGTTTATATTCTTTGGCCCAATAATTTCACTTCTAGAAATCTATTCGAAGGAAATAATCAGAGATATGACCAAAGATTTATGAACAAGGATGTGCATTACTACTGATAGAAATAAAACTATGGAAAAATATAAATGCTTGAAAATTAATAATGTTTGAAAATGATACAACAATATGAACCATTACAAATACATCAAAAATCAAGTTTTCCAGAATGTTTATTACATATAATAGTAAAGGAAAAAATCAGTATTCAAAACTGTATATATAACATGAACTTAACTTTTATTTGTGGTTTTTTTGTTTTGTTTTGGTTTGGTTTGGGTGTTTTTGGCCACACGTTGCGGCATGCGGGATCTTAGTTTCCCGACCAGGGATAGAACCTGTGCCCCTTGCAATGGAAGCATGGAGTCTTAACCACTGGACAACCAGGGAAGTCCAACATGAACTTAACTTAAAAAAAAAAAAGAGAGAGAGTAGAAGGCACAGTATTGGATCAAGACGTGAATAGGGTGATGAAATTATGGATGACTTTATTTTCCTCCTTAATATGTTTCCAAATTTTCCACATTTGGTACAATGATTACTTGTAAACTAAAAAATTATTTAAGAGGGCACATTTACATCAGCCTCATCTTAGCTTCTTATATCATTTCAATTAGAACCAACAAAATAAAACGGTCTACTATACAAAAGGAGTCTCTTCTATGAATGTGAAACAAATGCAAAATGGAACAAGCTGATCCAAAGAGCTCTTGACGTAATTGTATCTCTTTAGACTGAATACTAATGCTGATAGCACTAATGGAATGAAACCAGAATGGCATGAATAATACATTACTTGCACCAATCAATGCTACAATGCTACAAGATGATGGAAAATAAATACTCAGAGTAAAAACAGAGGAAGAAATTTCAAATGCAAGTACAGTATAGCAATCCATCCAATATCTCTGTTGGATCAGGTTATGGGAGAATTGATGCAACTCTGCCGAAGGAATGCAAAATCGATTAACAACTGTTGCTATCTCACTGCCAAATTGTGCTGTACCAATGATGTATCAGAGGAAAGACATTACACAGATGACTGTCACTGAATGTAAATTATTGATTAATATACAATGTGTTTTCACGTAACTATCAGTACTCATCAATAAAAGACTTGTCTTAATGCTAGGAAATGCAAAATTTTAATTGCTTATCTCTGTAATTAGTATAAAACTATATGCTATGTATTAAAACAAAGAACAGAAATAAAACAGATACAAAAGAGTTAATTGTAGCACACATTATCCATATTCCTAAGTCAAGGGTCTTCTAGCCTGTAGCACTGGAGGAAATGATTCACAGCTTTCAGTCTCCTTGGTAAAGTGGCTAGGTGATTAATGAAACATGCCTCAAGGAATACATAAGCCCTCTCTTTTTCACATGTATGTCAGTTCCTTTTCAACTGAGGGTCTGAATTATAGAATGGATCAGTGCCTTAAGAGAGAGTGAAGGATAGAGGATCCTAGCAGGTAAATGGCTCCTCAACTCTAAAATCCTACAGGGGAAACTCATAGAGCATAATATTCCACATGTGATACAAATGGGGGGAAATCGCTTGGAAAAAAGGAAAAGCATGTTTATCATAAAAATTTGTTTAGACATTAATAATAACTCTCCTATATACCTAATTTTTAAAAATTACATAGTTTTTACTTCAAGTCATCCTCTATTTCGAAAAATAAAATATACAAATTTGATTTTCCGAGAGCATTTTTCTGTTAAAACAAGAAAGAAAAGAAGCAAAGCTACCTTAGTTTAATACTTTAGCATAATGGCCAAAAAGAACACCTTGAATCTGATGATATCAGCTAGTTTTTCATGGAACCCTCTAGGTTTATCATGAAAGAAACATAACATTTATAAAATCACATCATAATGGAATTATACTGCAAAATAAAGATTTTTGAGAATAATTTAAGAAAAAATTCCTGGCACAAGTGTTGGACAAACTGGAATGAGTTTCTTGGGAATATTATAAAATATTTTTTCTTTGGTTATTTTTACAAGAACAAATGTAATATAAGGGGCTTTCTGGTTGACATGGTAGCTAGCACACAGTACTTGATTTGCTCTTTTCTCCTATTTCAACATTAATCCTCTTGAAATCAAACAAAAAAAGGCTCAGTTACAAAGCGTTGCAAAGTAAAAATATTTGTCAACTATCCACCAGCATCAGGAGTAACTTCTACTAACCATGTGACTCTGGCTCTGAACAGGAAAGTCAGGTTAAGCAGAGAGAGTTGGACCTTCAAAAAATATTTCCACCAAAATCCAGATCTATCCCTTGCCTGTGTAGGTTTACCTATGCAAAATTCTAAAGACCACATGGTCTGATCAGCTTATAAAACAACTAAATATTAGGAAAACTGTATGTTTTTAAATCTTGCTATTTGGGAAGTAAAATCACTCTCCTAAAAAGCTACTGGACAACTACTGTGTCAAAGGGAAATAAAAATTTAAATTATAGAGTATTTGTAAAAATATAAAAATAATAATGGTAAGCACCCATTGGTCAACAATCTACCATCCAGGTACTATATGCTATGAACTCTACAGACAAAATTTAATTACTTATTTTAGTAAATCTGAAAGCTAAGTATTAACAGTCCCATTTCATAGTAGCATAAAGTGAGACTCAAGATTATGAAATAAGTGACAAGATCCTAATAAAGGTCCAGCTGCCTCCTAAGCCTATGGTATTTTCACCAAGCCATACTGCATCATCACTACACTTAAATGTGTATGTTGGCAAAGCTGTACTCAAAGACAAATTCATAGCCTTACATGCTTTCAGTGTTCTAAAAGAATTAAAATAAATGTTGCAAGCATTCAAGTAAGAAGTTTGAAAAAGGAACAAAGCAAACCACAGTAGGCAGGAAAAGGGGGATTAAGAGATTCAAACATAATGAATTAGAGTAAGTTTGATAAATAAATAATAGAGACAGTTCTGGTTGAATTTTTTTAAATCCCAAGGCAAAACTACTCAAAACAGTGGGGAAGTGACGGCAACACAAAATTAAGAAAGAAAAGGAGATATAATAACAAATAAGAGTAGAAATACACACATACCAATGGATTCCAAAATGTGCTTCTAAAGGTCTATAGAAAGTTAATAGATGCTCCACAAAAAAAAAAAAAAAAAAAGACATTTGTTGTCTAAATGTGGGAAATGCTAGGCTAAAGAAAGTGAACAAGTTATTTGTTCACACGCATTTCTCTTAGTCTAACATGCTAAAGTGTATGGTTAATCACCAAAAGATACATTATTTGATAGTGGGATCATTTCACAGAATATACTCTTTCAAAAATACTTCAGTATAAAAAAAAATGCACAAAATGTATATACAAAGCTAGCCTAACCCTGACATCAAAAAAATCTAACAAGTAGTGCCATAGAGAAAAATCAATTGAAACCCACTGTAATATCCTGTAGAGGCTAATTAAACAACTATGTATAAGCCACAACAAGAAAACTACCATAGTTATTATAGATCTGTATATTAAATACTATTCTCTCTTTAACTCCCACTGAAAATGATGTCAAGGAAAGCAAAGTTTAAGTATTTTATCCTTTGTCAGTTGACATTGGGAGGACAAGATAGAGTTGCAATTTTCCATCCTCAGCTACATTTCATTTAGATTAGGAACGTGGACCCTATAAAGCCAAGTCAATCATTTTCCTCAGTTTGAGGGAGTGGAGAAAGAGAGAGGAAAGTAATTCTCTCCTGTTTTGTTTTAAAAATGTCATAAATATTCACTCTACTTTGGGCCGTACTAAATTCTGGTACCCATAAAACTCTGAGGTGTGAGAAAAGGATGTGCAGTAATCCATTTTATTTATACTGGAACTGTCAGTAAGGGTGGATCCACCTTCGCAATAAAACACTTTTAAAAGAATACTAAAATACTTAAAACTATTTGAATTCAACATATTGACTCAATGGGAGATAATACCCTAGAACCACAACTGTCAAAAATCAGTACTGCAAATATGCTCAGTCTATCCTAGAACTTACTTGTTTTATTTGCACATCATTGAGTGACCACACACCTGCTTTTCCATGACAGTCTGGGCTTATTCCTTTTGTCCTGGTGCAATTATTAATATTGCTCCTCTTTCCTCTCCAAAACATCTAGTTTGGATTTTAACTACATAGTCACCTTAAGCTCAAGCCACATAGTACTGTTATGTTCATAAAACCTTAAATCAAGGCTTGAGGGGATGACCTGATATTGAAGTCATAGATGCATACCTGCATTCAGATCATAGCTTTGCTAATTACATGACCTGGGATCACTTCCTCTCTGGTCCTTTGTTTCCTTATGCATAAAATAGGATAATAATAGTAACTATTTCAGGGTCATTATGAGAATGAGATAAGAAAATATCATATACTATATACTATTATGTAGTATCATATACTATTAGCATAGTAGCTGGTGTAGGAAATGTTCTATAAATGCTAGCTATGACTATTACAACCACCACCTCAGAGCCCCAAGTTGCTTCTTGAATATAATAATACCAAAATCCTGAGTAGCATGGAAGATTACACTTAAAAACCCATGTAATGTGCCTAGCAGAGTGCCAGGTATACAATACATGGTCAATAAATGTTTATTTCTTTCATTTTCCTAAATCTAAAAGAGCTGCATTACTAATGATCCACCACCACTTTATGTTTCATTATATAAATAGAAATTCTACACCTGGAAAAATAAAGCATAAAAAAGAACAGTAGCAAAATATAACTGAAGTCTAGAAAATACAGCCTAAAAGGAAAGCAATAGGAACTGAGATTAATTGTCTCAGAGGAGCAAAATTGCAAGGAGATTCAATATTCCAGAATGTTTGGAAGGTTCTTGCATCTTGGCGACATACATTGTTGAATCTTTCCTTTTTTTTTTTCCTTTCCATTCTTCATAGCTTTTCCCCCAGCTACTCCACCCTATCTCACCCTAGTTTACGCAGCCAGAATTAGACTCATTTACCTCCAAGGACATATTTCAGCATTTCCTAACTGTCAAGAATTGTGTAGGGTCTAAGATTTCACCCTACTTGCAAGTTAACAAGTTAATCTGTCATAGTTTCATGGATGCTTGCAGAAGATTCAAAAGACAAAAAATTTTATTACTTATAGCAACCGTAATACCCAGAATTCAGTGAATTCTCTAGTGGCACAGTGGTTAAGAATCTGCCTGCAGGGGACACGGGTTCGAGTCCTGGCCCAGGAAGATCCCACATGCAGCGGAGCAACTAAGCCCGTGCGCCACAACTACTGAGTCTGCACTCTAGAGCCTGTGAGCCACAACTACTGAGCCCACGTGCCACAACTACTGCACCTAGAGCTCGTGTTCCGCAGCAAGAGAAGCCACGACAATGAGAACCCCGTGCGCCACAACAAAGAGTAGCCCCTGCTCGCTGCAACTAGAGAAAGCCCACGCGCAGCCAAAAAAAAAAAATACTCAGAATTCAGTATTTGTGCCAGTTTCATGAGCCCAAATTCCCACAAGTGATATAAAAAGAACCAAGGTGACATCTACACAGGCAGTGGGTTGGGTTACAGAAGAAGAATCCAGAGCTTAGGGAACCCAAATATTTTATAATGGTAAGTATGCCTGGAAGGAGTGACTATCTTTATTATACTAGACAAGAAACAACCTATGCTTCACTCTGGAGGGAGATGTTATCTCTATCATCCAAGGCTATTCCCTGTAAAAATAGTCTTAAAGAGATAGTTCAGAGCAAAGGCAGCCAGTGCCTTAGCTCGCAAGATGTGCAGAAACACGATACACCATACAGGACTGTCTCCCGACACCAGCCACGTACTCATGGGATATATACTCCCTTCTCCCACACACAGTGTTCTGTGCTTACATAAATTAGGGAAATATTAAACATAGTTTTTTTAAGTTTCTTTAGAGCAAAACTTCTCAGAGCCTTTAATAACCCAACGTGGCTTATTGAACCCCTAATAGGAGGATATAGAAAGCAGTGTTTTAAAACCCATTTTTCACAAAACACTTATTAATATCTCCTGAAGGAATATTCCTTGGAGCACAGTTTGGGAAATCTGGGGAGAGTTTATACCATGTGCCCAATATCATCATTCTCTCTTACACAAGTTTAGCTAATATTTTCCCTTTTATTTCCTAAAATTCCAAATCCACAGGGAAGTGTTTACATAAAGAAATGCCTTTTAAAAGAATTAAATTATTGGAAGCAAAAAAATTCAGAGTACTTCTGTGCAAAAGAACCCTTAAAAATAATTGAGATAATGTAGGTAAAGTACTTAACACTAGCTGGCACACAGTAAGTGCTCAAAAAATAGCAGCTATTATAAGTATTAGTCATTTTTATCATGGTGCATTTACAGAACCCTCTTTGTTATAACACACTGAATTCCTATTATAAATAAGCTGGTGTAGCTGTAGTAACATCGGGTCATGACTAGTGATTTTTCCCTTCTAATTCTACTACCGAACATTTTCCTACATGCAATGTTTCCATTCTCCTCATGCCAATGTTTTACTCCACAGACTGGACCTTATAAACCTCTAGGTTTATTTTAGTCTAAATTTGATAAATGTTACCCAAAACCAGGCTTCCTTTTTGTTTTCTTTTAAGGTAAGAAAATAGATCCTCGTTTGTTTAGAAGAACTAATTCAAAGTTTCTGTGTTTGTGCTTTCTTCAGTTTTTTCTCTCTTAACAGGGTTGCCACCGAAAGGTCAAGCAGGATCTTATGAGCAAGTGGCAAAAGACACTGGTTTAGTTTATGAAGCTCAGCACCAAAATAAAATACCGCGAGGTCTGCTTGGTTTTTTAAATCACAGGCAATGCCAAAGTTAGCTTGAGTAGGTCCCGAAAGATGTTTCTTAATTCCCTGCTACTTCTAGTTCCTCTCATAACAGTACTTTTTTTTTTCCTGAGCCTTTTGAGGAGGGGAGACCTGACATCCATTTCTCCAAGACATGTATCACCTGACCAAACTGCCTCTCAAAAGTGTGCCTGTGTGAATTAACATCATGCTTTGAATTAATTAACGATAAACCACTAGATAAAGTGAGGTCTAGGAAGAATGACTTAACAGCTGGATCTATAACCAGTCTCTAAGTTTAGACAGGGGGTAGGAAAAGCAGAAGAACTTCTCCAATTATTCCAAAATAGTGGATAACAAAATGACATGGAAATCAAAATAATCCAGGGCTCTTCTGTGTGTTTACAGTATGTTAGAATGTCCTTACATAAGTGCTCTCCCTCCTCATTGCTCAAGTTCTTGTCTGTAAACTAGACATAGTTTTCATAGTTTAGAGGAGAGATTAATGAACACATAATATATTAATTTTATACCAAATAAATGTGTACCAAATAAATCATAAACAATTTTAAAATTTTTTACCATAACATGATGGTGACTATCCACTTGTACATCTGTTACTCTCAGAGTGATCAAATCTCCAAGTCAAGTCATAAAAAGGAACTCCAATTACTCTGGCATTAATGATCTTTCTTGAAAAGCTGCTAAGCAGGAAAGTACACTTCCATTTCCAAAATTCAAAAAACAAATGTTATACTTAGATAACCATAAGTGTAAAGAAGAAACCCCCAAACAAGAAATTTCATTAAAATATAGTCTACACACTAAATTTTTTTACAAAATTGTATTAAAACCTCTGCTTAAAACCTTATTACATGTACTATTTGTAGATATTTTTAAATACCTGTTTCCAATAATTCAAACTTTTTAAAAAGTTAGTTCTGAAGAATTCTCTTACTAGTGTAGTGCTCACAAGTTACAAGAGAGAAAGTTGCCAGGCATTTTCCTGGACTTTGCATCAGAATCACCAGGAAAACTTTTTAAAAATCCCTTCTTCCTTGAAATTCAGTGAATCTACGGTGGGGAATCTGTATTTTTAAATGCTCCCCTTTAGATTCAACCTAAGGCAAATTTTAGAACTACTAAAGGATAGAGGTTGTACATTTCAAGCAGCATCTGGCTGGCAGCAGAAAACTGTGCTTTGGAAAAGGGGTGGTTCTCTCTTTTATAAGAATAGAGAGAGCAGTCTTCTCTCTGTTCTTTTGAAATGATAAGCCAAGAAGTTTTCTTCTGCTCCTCCATAAATCACCTTGCTATAACCACTTGTTCTTCAAGCACAGAATCAAAAAGATAGAATTTTAAAATAAAAATAATACATATACATGGTGTATGTGTGTATTTCTCTAGCTACAAGGTGATGAGAAAAACATCAGGAAAGTCAAGTCAGAGAAAGATGGTGCAGTCGGAGGCTGAAGCAGAAAATGCCACTCAGAAGCTAAGAAGTCAAAGAATGCATTAATTCTGTTTTGTAAATTTTACTTAACTTTTTTAAAATTTTATTTGCTTTAGTTCAAAAAGGAATAAAAGCAGTCCTTTTAACTTTCCCACCAGAGAAAATACTTTATTGTTCAGACATGCAATAGTTTTAACCAAGCTGTGGCTGCCCCCTGGTGGCTGCTTACCTCCATCACAAGATTTTTTAGGTAGCTTATGTCTTTTTTTTTTTTTTAATTTTTATTGGAGTATAGTTGATTTACAATGTTGTGTTACTTTCGGGTGTACAGCAAAGTGAATCTGTTATACACATACATATATCCACTCTTTTTTAGATTCTTTTCCCATAGAGGCCATTACAGAGTATTGGGTAGAGCTCCCTGTGCTATACAGTAGGTCCTTATTAGTTATCTATTTTATATACAGTAGTATGTACATGTCAATACCAATCTACCAATTTATCCCTCCCCTTCCCTTACTCCCTGGTAACCATAAGTTTGTTTTCTACATCTGTAACTCTAGTTCTGTTTTGTAGATAAGTTCATTTGTATCCTTTTTTTAGATTCCACATATAAACGATATTATATGATATTTGTCTTTCTCTCTCTGAATTACTTCACTCAGTATGAGAATCTCTAGGTCCATCCATGTTGCTGCAAATGGCATTATTTCATTCTTTTTATGGCTAAGTAATATTCCATTGAGTATATATGTACCACATCTTCTTTATCCATTCCTCTGTTGATGGACATTTAGGTTGTTTCCATGTCCTGGCTATTGTAAATAGTGCTGCAATGAACATTGGGTTCCATGTATCTTTTCGAATTACGGTTTTCTCCAGATATATGCCCAGGAGTGGGATTGCTGGATCATATAGTAGCTCTATTTTTAGTTTTTTAAGGACCCTCCATACTGTTCTCCATAGTGGCTTTACATTTATGGAGGCTTAACGTCTTCAAAGACAACTTCAAGTTTCATCATTAAAGTAAGGACAGAAACTAAAGTTGGTTTTTAAATGTCCTGATATGCTCATTCTTGTAAAGTGAATATCTCCAGCCCTTAAATTTATTTCCTGAGGCATCTACAATTTTTGAAGTTTACCGACTTTGAACTCTGGTGCTAAAACAATGCAAGATATTTTTATGTTTTTTTTTGTTTGTTTTCTATGATTGTATATTCTTTACATACCGTAAAAAAGACTCCCTTAATCTTAACTCCTGCTAACTACCAGAGGCAGGGTGTGCCCACGCATGGGCCCTGACTCTGCATGCCTCCTCCACTGTGTCCCTGCAGGCCCAGGGCTGCTCCTGCCCGCAGTAGCAGAGGCAGGTGTTCTCTGCTACGGAATCTGGTCCACACCTGTGCTTTTGCAGCCAGTCTTATCCCACAGCCAGGCCTGCTAAGTCCTCAGCCTCTCAGCAAGTTGCTTCCATAATCTCTCTAACCTGGCTATAGTTTCCTACATAGCTGATCTCCTTGCTTCTGAATCAACAAGTGTCCAGATCCCAGGCACTCACCATGACCACTGCCCCAGCCTGTTGGGGAAGTGGCACTCATTTCTGATGGGAGGGTCCTTGACTTGGGTCACTTCAAGTTCTTCCCCAGTGAGGATTCCTTCAGGAATATTCATATGCCAGACATAATTCAAATGGATGTGCTCATATGCCAACTAAATAGTATTTATTAATTACATTTTTTTAAAACTTGATAGCTCTTGCTCTTTGTGGAAAGCCAAGTATAATCTTTTATGCTTCTTTTTTTAATTATCATATTGTGAACATAATTGTGAACACAATTATCATATTGAGAATATAATAACATATTATTATTGTTGTTAAGTAGGACAATCAAAATTAATAGAATTTTGGCAGACAGAAAGCAAGAAAAGTAGGCATCTATTTTCCTACTTAACCAACACTTTAAAAATTACCAAATTTGAGGTATTATCACTATGTAATCACATTCTTGTAAAAAATACCACTCTGTCTAAAAATGGGATAGAAGTTAGAAAGAGAAGTTTCTTAAAGTAAATTACCAACAGAAAGAAAAATCGGCTAGTCTGCAATAGTAAATATTTATTCCTTGTGGTACACATCAAATATACAGTGGTCTGCATCAGAATAATATTTATTCACAAAGTGAAATGAATTACTTACATGTTGCTGTGAAGCAGTATGCCACATTTTTTCAAAAGGCAGAAACATACCATACAAATGTTATTGAAACTAGCTGCGAGAGTTAACTATTTTTTAAAAGGTCTAGTAGCTAAACTACATATATTATTAACATGGAACATATTAATGATTTATTTTTACATGGAAAAAAGAACTTTCCAAACAGTATGTACCTCATGACCCCATTTTAAAATATTTCTATTTTTTATTTATGTTTATACACAATACAACAAATTCACAAACCTGGAAAGAAATATACTTAATTTAAAATATGATTTCTTTCTGGGCAGTGGGATTAGGGTAATTTTTATTTTTATTTTCTTCTCTTTACTTATCTATATTTTCTGACAAAGAATTCTGTTACGTAGTACTTGTGGCTTTTTAAAAAGTTATATTTAAAAGACAAGGAAGTAAAAATAGACCACACTAACTTTTAAGTGTTATCCTGGGCTACAACCACTTCCCTTCCTCAAAAAAGATCAGCATTGCTGAGTAGTTAGAGAAAACTTGACTTGTTTGAGTCCTGCTCATAAGGATGGGGGACAGGAACACTGTTTCAGGATCTCTATTGTTTGTTTTCATCATTTTTTGAATCTGAAATTCCTCTATGTCTCCACATTCCAGACTGACTAAAGAAAGACAAGAGTATATTTTGCAATAATTGGCTTTTGCTGCACTCTGCTGGAACATTCTCTGATGTTCTGCACAAAACGATCAGTAAAGAATGCTTCCGTCTTTGCTATATCTGGTTAAAATGTTCTCATGGAGGTTTACTCATTTTTATGGATAAATGAGCATATTCTTTAATCTAATAAAAGGGATATGGTTTATAAACATACACACCAAGGATCACCATGCTCACATATTAATCAATGACTCTACATGCAATAGTTAATTATGGTATGTTAGAGGTAATATTTTTAAATGTTTATTTTGTACCCCCCTCAGAGACAGATCTTTTCTCATCTCTTTTAAACAAATTCAAAGATCTATCTTTAATCTTGTAAATTCCCTGGATGTACCTAACTGGACTCACGTTTTGTAGAATCATTTGTTACATTAAAAAAAAAAAAACAAAAACAAAAAACCAAACCTCCTGCCAGGGCTTCCCTGGTGGCACAGTGGTTGAGAATCTGCCTGCCAATGCAGGGGACACGGGTTCGAGCCCTCGTCTGGGAAGATCCCACATGCCGTGGAGCAACTAAGCCCGTGAGCCACAACTACTGAGCCTGCGCGTCTGGAGCCTGTGCTCCGCAACAAGAGAGGCCACGATAGTGAGAGGCCCGCGCACCACGATGAAGAGTGGCCCCCGCTCGCCGCAACTAGAGAAAGCCCTCGCGCAGAAACGAAGACCCAACACAGCCAAAAATAAATAAATAAACAAATAAATAAATAAATTTATTTTAAAAAAAACAAAAACCTCCTACCAAATTAAGCAGTTTTGCAGTTTGTTGGGAAATAGTCAAATGACTTACACCTGCTTTGTCTAACTACCAAATCCCTGAGTCTTTACTCTTCTACCCCTTCCTCCAAAACACACCTGCAGTCAACATTCAGCATGAAGCTCTTTCGGTGAAAAGTAAATTAATTTGTGTTGGCCCAAGACTCCACAAAACAGTGTCTAGAGAGGCCTCGGTAACACAGATGCGATGGAAAAGAACTGTGGCCGGCTTGTTTCAACAGTCTTCCAAGGGCAGGGAGGAAAAACTTTCACCTTAGCCCTATCTGGAGAGTTGCAAACACAGATGTTGGCAAGAATCCCAGCATACATAAAATATTCTCAATTTTTACTAATACCTGCTAAAATTATGTTTTGGCCTCTTTGCCTGGAAAGAAAAGTCTGGAATGACCCCATCTTTTGACTTCATAATCTGTATAAATCTCCTGAAGAGGGTTCACAGGGAAAGTTTCTGTGAAACATTTCTTTTGCAAAAAAAAAAAAAAAGAAAAAGGCGGCGGCCTCCACAATGTCATCTCCCTCTCTGTGGACTCCTCAGCTGCACTATCAAATTTAGAGTGGGGAAATTCAGGAGTCCATAGGCCACAGAACAAAGGTGTGGAATGGCCTCAGCATGGATTCCCTGCTCTAACCTTCCAACACTATCGTCAAAAGCCGAGTGTATACTATATACTACTGCCCCCACATGTCTGGTGCTGGACCAGCAGCAAACTCGGACCTCAAGGCCAAAATAGCCAGGGTCTCAATCTGCATAAATGACCTGCTGTCAAACAATTGTGTATTGTACAGAAAACACCACCAGCCTGGCAAAGGAAAAGGAGCCCATGCTGACTAAGCACTTAGAAGAGCCAGGCCCTGAACCAGCCCTTCGAATCCATTACCTCCTGAAATTCACTCAATGCCCTTGAAATGGAATATTATCCCCATTTTATAGAAGAGGAAACTGAGGCTCAGAGAGCTTCAACAATCCGCCCATGGTCACATAGGTGGTTAACCATGAAGTCAGGGTTGAAACCCAGATCTGTCTCTGACCCCAAAATCTATGCCAAGCCCACCAAACTGCCCAGAGACCCCAGTTCCTTTCCCATCTCAACTATTTATATTAGCTGGAGGACTTTGGACAAGTCATTGAATCTTTGGGGCTTCTTTTTATTCTTTTGTGACATGAGGTGACTGAACCTAATTTCTAAGACTCTATTACACTCCAAAAATCCATATTCTCCAGACTTGCTCATATCTTTCTTTGCTACTCCCACCACCGCCACCACCACCTTTTTTTTCTTTTTTTCTTATTTTTTTTTTTTTTGATTTGACATAAGGATGTAAATTCTCTAGGCTAAAAAAATCCAAATCTAAGGGCTTCATATGTCAGACACTCTCTACTACTGAGTAGAGTTTGCAATTGTCAGTAATGTTCTCTCTGAACCTGGTCGTGTTTAATGGTGTATACTGGTTATCAAATAAAAGTAAAGCAAATAAAGCACCAAGAACTATTAAAATATGGTCTCAGGAAATTTCAATCCCTAAAATTATTTTTTATTTATTCACTACAAGATTGAAAAAAAATTATCTAACATATTTGAATCAAATAACAAAAAGTTTATTTTTGCCACACCACCATTAGGATCTGGTTTCACTTGTTTTTCTACTGTATCATAACCTCTAAGCATATTTATATAAGGTGACAATGAATTAAAGTGGAAAATTATTACATTTAAAAAGCAAATGTTTTAATATTTTAAATGGAAATAAGCTCCCCATTTCCATCAATTGTTTAATCAAGTGTTTGGCCTTAACCAAAGCATGGTTATTTCAAAAAGAAAGCAAGCAATGCTTTTTAAAGTCTATTTTCCTCAATAAAAAGTACATGTTATGTCCTTATTGATGTGCAATTTTAATTAAAACTCCAAGTCCACATTTTGCTTTTTAAATGATAGATATTTTCATTAACTAACAAATAGCTAACCCATTGCCACAATCCTCCTGAAATAATGTGTGTGATGAAGAATAATTAAGGTAGCAGGGGCGAAAGGTTACTTAAGACTTTACCATGGTGTGAGCTTAAATTATAGGTTTTAAACGAGATGTAAGGACAAGTGCACCTGAAAAAAAAGTGCAATTTTAATGGAATGCAGAACAAATTAACTTTTTAACATTTAATAATACCCAATTGCACAATGGGATTTTGCTCAGTGCTACAGGGAGCAGAAAATAAAAGTAACACTGCAAGGTATGCTTATTAACTACTTTAAGCTAAAGGCATTATTGGCCTACTAAATGCTGTGGTAAACGGACACATTGTGACATGAAAGACTCTGGAGACTGCCATCTGATTGGCACGTTTTATTTGTAGTTTCTTTTTAAAAGTGGGAGAAAGATCAAAACCCTTTAAGGAGTTTTGTTAGCAAGTTCTCAGGATTTCTTATCCACACTTCCCTAGGCTGGGAAATGCTCCTTTGCAGGGTTACCTTCTCTCCGATTAAGTCAGCCAGAAAGGTGGCTACAAGATGCTTTAAACTCAGCTCTCTCCACAGGGCCAGAGCCACCACAGCATTCCGGTCCTGGACCTACAGGGAGCCTGCGGTTCAACCTGCGCCTCTTGCTTATAAAGCAATAACCACAGGGCATGAGGCCAGCTTTTGTTTTCATCCAATTAATTGAGCAAAAATGGTTTACACTGTGAAAAGACCCCATGACCTAGCTCCAGAGCTTGAGAAAAGAGAACTGGAACACACACCCAAGCTTAAGAATTACATTGCAAGAAATCACCGTGCCACACTTGGCCACACACTCTGTCTCCCAAGGGAGAGGGTCAGTGGCATGGTCAATACTTATTCCTCATCATCAGGGGTGAAAACATATCCATCATCCTTCTGCTGATCACATTTGTAATCAGAAACCTGCTTAAGCATCCAGTACCAGGTACCATGTAACTCTCAAGAAGACCAAGGGCTAATCATTAATTTCCTCCAAAGACGTCAGGGGTTGTATTCATTCATTCACTCTATAAACTCTGAGGCACCCATCATATGCCAGGCAATGTGCTTGATAGAGTGAACAAGACAGATGTGGTCCCTGTCCCCACGGACCTGGAACCTAGTAGCCGCACACACTGCGACAGCTAGTCTCAGTCAATCAGGCTTCACCTTTGGTAAAGAGGAAAGGGCCCAAACTCAAAAAGTGGACAAAGCAGCTCAGTAGAAACACTTTTTCCATCTCTCCTCATTATATGCTCTCTTTTTTGTGCTTAAATCCTTTGGCGACGTTCCTAAAGAATCTGGCTGAATGAAAGATTGGCCATTAGAAAGAGAAAATAGTACTGAGACTTCTATTTCTAAAGGCTGATGGTCAAAACTTACTCCCATTAGCCAGAAAATCTCCTTCATATATTCAGGCATATATTAAAACATTCTTAATTCCATGTCCTTAACAAACTCTGCTAAATGGTTATGGAAACCTTTGCCTTAGAGCCCAAATAAAACCTCAGAATCCTTCTCAACTCAGTATTTTAGGCAGCTACCACCAACTGTTCAGAATTGGCATAGGAGATGAAACTCATTTGCTAGTGCAGTCTTAGATTGCAATAAAAAAAAAAATTTCAACACCCAACAGAAAGTTGGACTAGATGACTAAGTCAGTTGCAATGCCATGAATCTAAGAATATGAAATTCCAAAATTGGGACGTATCCAACTTAAATTAACTACAACATTCCAAAAATGTGTTTATTAGTAGGGTATTTAAACCCATAGAAGGAATTTCCCCAGTGAGACAATACTATAAATTGTGTTTATTTCACAAACCAGTCCTCAAAAGACCCTTTTAGACCATTATGTGACAAAATGGAACTGAACCAGTATACATTTGAAATTAAAGAGTAGTAGAAAATAACAGACTTATGGGGGGTTAGTATACTATTCTCAATAAAAGTTTAAAACAGCTTTGTGGACTAGACCCAAGATCTAACAACTACCAAAACTGCTAAAATGTGGTGTCTGTTGCAGCTGTGGGAGTGCATATCTCATCTCCCTGACTATACTGGAAACAATTCGAGGAGAGCAACCATTTCTGACATATTTTGTGTCCCTCCCCAGCTCCTCTGCCAGTGTGCCTAATAAATATTAAGCAAGTGTAGATAAATGACAGATTTTCTTAGGAGGAAACCTAAAAGCAGCAGGGAAGCAAATGCCCCTACTCTTTTCTATTCACATAAAAGGAAAAAGGGACAATGGGGCTTCAGTGTGTTTTTTTTGTTTTGGGGGGGGGGGTTCGCTCACTAAAAGGAGATAATTGGCCACCTCCTCTACCGCCTCTGAGTGACTTGGAATGGCCATTTACACCTGTCAGATGCTTATAAGCTATGGGTTTGGAATAACACGGAAAACCCCACCAGACTGTAAACTTCATAATGGGAGGAACCATGACTATCTTGTGAACTATTGAGGTCTTGATGACTAGCTCGGTGACTTGGCACATAGCAGGCACTCAAATGACATCTGTTGAATAAATGAATGACTATCATGTCCAGGCAATATATTTTAACAGGCCCCCTGGGCTCTGTACTAATCAGTATAGTGTTTTGAACCCTAAAGTATACATAATTTCTCAGTCTACCATTCATTTTTCTAATTTTTACAAATGTAGGTAAAAAAACAATTTCCCTTTCCTTTTAAGTTTATAATATGAAAAAAAAAAAGGCAGCACAAACTTGATGATAAATGGTAACTGACCCTCTGTCTCAGTGTCAGCAGACAATACCACTGATGAGGATTACCAAGCATGAAGAGGACAGCCAGATAGACACCACAGGCAAATGTAAGCCCAGTGTGGCTAGGACTTATGATTTTTCAAGAGAAACCAAAAGTCAATTTTTTAAATGTAAAGTTTTCTGGCTTTTAATTTTGGCAATTAATAAATGTTTCAATAAAAACACTGTGTGAGCCCATTCTAATGTCTGATCAAGAAAATGAGGATGATTTATTCCTATGCTGTTCCTTCCAAAAGGCAAAAGAGACAGGAAAGTGGGAGAGAGCACTTTGCTTCCTTGGGAGTATTCAAACAAAGCTACAAAGGCTATAAATCAGGGATACAACAAGCAGGAGGCTAAACAGGCAGCCTTGAAGGCCCCTTCTAACTTGGAAAAACTTGAATAACTAGGGCAAAGTTTTCAAGCTTTTCGAAGATTGAAATCCTAAGTGAAGCCCAATACCTAAAAAAAAAAATAAAACTGAGGTACTCCAGAATGAAGGCTGACCTCTCACCCTTTATCTTAACTGCCCAATAGGCTCCACTGAGATCTTAGGGTCTCACTGAAACCATTTTGGAAAACAAGTGACTATGGTGATAGGCTTCTTGGGGTAAGAGGAGGGGAGACAAAGTCCAAGGCTAAATCTGAGAAAGGGATAGACTTAGAGTCACATACTGAAGTAAAAATATGTTTTGTAAAATGTTCCATTAAAAAGTGCTGTGGGTAAGAGCCAAAAGCAGAAGGAAACCTAGTAGTAATACAAACTGAGAACCATAGTAATTCCCATATTCCTTGAGTTCAGAAAGCATGTGTAAAAGAAGACACCACTATGGAGCCCAGAGACAAACTAGATAAAACCACTTAGAAACAGAATTGGATGGGAGTTCAATTAATCTTTACTTTAATCTCCACATCCAACAATTAGACATGAAAGAAGAACACTCATCCCAAATGTAGACAGAGATTAGGACCAAGACCTCATAACACTACAGACTCAAACTAAAATTAAAAGACACCATTTTCATCTATAAAACTGGCAAAGATTTTTTTGGGTTTTTTTTTCATGATAATTCTCAATGATGACAGAGATGCCGAGAAGTGGATTTTCTCATGTGCTGCTGGAGGGAGAGTAAACTGATACAGCATTTCTGAAGGAAAACATGTATTAGAAGCCTTTACAAATATACATGGACCTTAGTCCAGCAATTCCACAAGTAGAAATTTATCCTGAGGAAATGGCCATGAATATACCAAGTTTTACCCCCAAAGATGTTTACTGCAGCATTATTTATAGAAACAAAGTCATCAAGGCAAACAAATTATCCAACACTAGAAAACTGGTTAAATTTTGACATAGCCACACTATGTAGCATTAAAAAAGATGTTATAATAATATTTATAATGACATTAAAAATAATCCTGAGATGAAACTGAGGGAAAAAATAGGACTACAAACATATCTTTTATATAATAACCCCAATTTTTAAAATAATGCACACATGTATACACACAGAGAAAGAAAAAGAAGAATACTCACAGGGAATTATGGGTGTTTTTCATTTTCATTTTTGTGTTTTGCGTTTGTTTGAATTTTACAAATTTTCTACCATGATAGTATTTAATGTAATTCTTAAAAATTTTGTAAGTACATAAACCGAAAGTATTTCTGATTGTCTTGAAAAAGAATTTTGTAAAAATTTTCTTTGTGGGTATAATTTAAACTCATTTCACTATATAATCCACTCAGAAGTCAATCACTGCTTACCACCCTTTTGGGTCATTTCCCCCTTTTTCTCCTGTGTATTTGTAGGCCTGAAGCAGTCAGAGAAATTGTTACTAATTGATCTAAATCCCCATATAAAACAAGACTGCAGAGGTACTCCAGTGCTGCCTCCTTCTCAGTCCACTCTGGGAAGCTGGGTTTTTGTTTGGCTTGGTTTTTAAATTCACCATTAGCAAGGGGTCAATAGCCAGCCCCTATCTTTAGCTATTCATGCTAGTATTCCATGTTTGTTTCCATATACAACTCTTTGCTTTCTCCAGCTGGGCTGGGTGGTGTTCTAAGATAGGACCACGTAGACACATCCTTTTGGCAATTCCCTGTAAGGCAGTCTGCAAACAGTGATGCCGATGCACAGTGAAGACACTGTCAGGGAATAATTAAAGAATCACCCTTGCACTTTCTCTGCTTCTGGTGGCACTATCAACTCATAAAATTAGCAATAATCTGGTCATTTAGATTAAAGCCTTAAAAAGTTCCTATTCTTTGACCTGGTAATTACTATTGGGGAAGTCTATCTTAAGAAAAGAAACTTTTATATAGAAAAAAATGATGTTCAGTACAAAAAATTAAACTCAACCTAAGTCTTAATAGGGAATGGTTAAGTAAATCATCACTCATGGTTCCAATAGAGTCTCCACCTTGACAAAGCTGAAAGTTATAATGGCTGAGAGTAGAAACGAGCCTATAAGTTTTCTCAGGCACCAAGAGTTGTAGGAACACCTGGTTTTTCACACACTTACTATTGAAACATATTTTATCTGGACCAGTACTTGATGGGAGGCTAGAGGAACTATCATTTAACTTATCACCTAGTGTTGACTGTAAGGATTTCAGAAAAACTAATTCATAACAAAAAATGAACTGACTCCTTTTCTAGGTCCCAGGTATCCAATTATTACTTAACATTCCCCATTAAATGATATCAAAATTGCAGTCACCAGCTTTGAAATTTTTATGGAAAATTTTTTTTATTTTAAGAATAAAAGCCAAACTCAAGGAGAGTGCTATCAAACGAGAAACCAAAATTTGGAAAGATGAAGTACCTCATCTTAACCTATGATACAGGCTCATGAAAAATATGTTTAAAAAAGAACTGTAAACCTAACTGGGATGTAAAAAATAATTTACCTCAAATAATATACAGCATAAACCTTTCAAACACTTTCAACTTAACACCAGAAAGATGATGGAGCATGTTCTTGTTTCAAGATGATAATTGCTTTTTAAGCACAAAGGGATCATAAAAATTCCACAGTGACAAAACAGAGTCCTGAAACAATCAGTGGTTAAAACACAATCACAGGGCTCTTTGGTGGGGCTAATGGTGGACTCTGGGAGGGCTCACGCCAAGGAGTCCTTCCCAGAACTTCTGCTGCCAGTGTACTTGTCCCTGTGGTGAGCCACAGCCACCCTTTACCACTGCAGGAGACCCTCCAACACTAGCAGTCTTTCTTTCTCTTTGTGGTGGCCTCCAACCCCAGAACTGTACTGCAGAGCTTGCCACTGTGGGTGCATGATGCTGAAACCGATGATGCTCTAAACTATGTTTTGGGGGATGCATACCAGACGTAATGGAGTACATCAAGAAAGAACGTGGGTGTTGGTGCCAGCTTCCTCAGTAAAGAGATGGAGGAAAAGAAAGCTTCTTAGAGGAAGCAGAAGAAAATCTTGCAGCATTGTAAGGGACAAAGTAGTCATAATTTGCTGAAGAGAAACAAGGAGGGCATTCTAAGAAGAAGATCCAAAGGGCCCAGCATTTTAATCAGATATTGACACAAATTTTTTTAAAGAAGAAAAGCAACACCACTTCCATAGTTGGTATTCCGTTGTTTGCCGTGTGGCTGACAAGGTCTTAGTGCTCTGGTCGGGTGTCAGGCCTGAGCCTCTGAGGCGGAGAGCCCAGTTCAGAACACTGGGACACCAGAGGCCTCCCGACTACACGTAATATCAAATGGCGAAAGCTCTCCCAGAGATCTCCACCTCAACGCTAAGACCCAGCTCCACTCAACACCCAGCAACCTACAGTGATGGACACCCTGTGCCAAACAACTAGCAAGAAAGGAACACAACCCCACCCATTAGCAGATAGGCTGCCTAAAATCATAATAATGTCACAGACACCCCAAAACACACCACCAGACGCAGTACTGACCACCAGAAAGACAAGATCCAGCCTCATCCACGAGAACACAGGCACCAGTCCCCTCCACCAGGAAGCCTACACAACACACTGAACCAACCATACACACTGGGGGCAGACACCAAAAACAACGGGAACTACAAATCTGCAGCCTGCAAAAAGGAGACCCCAAACACAGTAAGTTAAGCAAAATGAGAAGATAGAGAAATACACAGCAGATGAAGAAGCAAGGTAAAAACCCACCAGACCAAACAAATGAAGAGGAAATAGGCAGTCTACCTGAAAAAGAATTCAGAGTAATGACAGTAAAGATGATCCAAAATCCTGGAAATACAATGGAGAAAATACAAGAAACGTTTAATAAGGACCTAGAAGAACTAAAGAGCAAACAAACAAGGATGAACAACACAATAAATGAAATTAAAAATTCTCTAGAACGAATCAGTAGCACAATAACTGAGGCAGAAGAACAGATAAGTGACCTGGAAGATAAAATAGTGGAAATAACTACCACACAGCAGAGTAAAGAAAGGAGAATGAAAAGAATTAAGGACAGTCTTAGAGATTTCTGGGACAACATTAAATGCACCAACATTTGAACTATAGGGGTCCCAGAAGAAGAAGAGAAAAAGCAAGTGACTGGGAAAATATTTGAAAAGATTATAGTTGAAAACTTCCCTAATATGGGAAAGGAAATAGTCAAGTCCAGGAAGCACAGAGAGTCCTACACAGGATAAACACAAGTAGAAACACGCCAAGACACATATTAATCAAACTATAAAAAATTAAATACAAAGAAAAAAATTTAAAAGTAGCAAGGGAAAAGCAACAAATAACATATAAGGGAATCCCCATAAGGGTAACAGCTGATATTTCAGCAGAAACTCTGCAAGCCAGAACGGAGTGACAGGACATATTTAAAGTGATGAAAGGGAAAAACCTACAACCAAGATTACTATACCCAGCAAAGATCTCATTCAGATTCAGATTAAAACCTTTACAGACAAGCAAAAGCTACGAAATTCAGCACCACCAAACCAGCTTTACAACAAATGCTAAAGGAACTTCTCTAGGCAGGAAACACAAGAGAAGGAAAAGACCTACAATAACAAACCCAAAATAATTAAGAAAATGGTAATAGGAACATACATATCGATAATTACCTTAAATGTAAATGGATTAAATGCTCCAACCAAAAGATATAGACTGGCTGAATGGATACAAAGCAAGACCCATATGCATGCTGTCTAAAAGAGACCCACTTCAGACTTAGGGACACATACAGACTGAAAGTGAGGGGATGGAAAAAGATATTCCATGCAGATGGAAATCAAAAGAAAGCTGGAGTAGCAATTCTCGTATCAGACAAAATAGACTTTAAAACAAAGACTATTACAAGAGAAAAAGAAGGACACAACATAATGATCAAGGGATCAATCCAAGAAGAAGATATAACAATTGTAAATATTTATGCACCCAACATAGGAGCACCTCAATACATAAGGCAAATACTAACAGCCATAAAAGGGGAAACCGACAGTAACACAATCATAGTAGGGGATTTAAAACCCCACTTTCACCAATGGACAGATCATCCAAAATGAAAATAAATAAGGAAACACAAGCTTTAAATGATACATTAAACGTGATGGACTTAATTGATATTTATAGGACATTCCATCCAAAAACAACAGAAAACACTTTCTTCTCAAGTGCTCATGGAACATTCTCCAGAATAGATCATATCTTGGGTCACAAATCAAGCCTTGGTAAATTTAAGAAAATTGAAATCATATCAAGTATCTTTTCTGACCACAACGCTATGAGACTAGATATCAATTACAGGAAAAAATCTGTAAAAAATAGAAACACATGAAGGCTAAACAATACACTACTTAATAACCAAGAGATCACTGAAGAAATCAAAGAGGAAATCAGAAAATAGCTAGAAACAAATGACAATGAAAACACGACGACCCAAAACCTATGGGATGCAGCAAAAGCAGTTCTAAGAGGGAAGTTTATAGCAATACAATCCTAAATTAAGAAACAAGAAACATCTCAAATAAACAACCTAACCTTATACCTAAAGCAATTATAGAAAGAAGAACAAAAAAAACCCAAAGTTAGCAGAAAGATAGAAATCATAAAGATCAGATCAGATCAGAAATAAATGAAATGAAGGAAACGATAGCGAAGATCAATAAAACTAAAAGTTGGTTCTTTGAGAAGATAAACAAAATTGATAAACCATTAACCAGAGTCATCAAGGAAAAAAGGGAGAAGACTCATATCAACAGAATTAGAAATGAAAAAGGAAAAGTAACAACTGACACTGCAGAAATACAAAGGAGCATGAAAGATTACTAAAAGCAACTATATGCCAATAAAATGGACAACCTGGAAGAAATGGACAAATTCTTAGAAAAGCACAACCTTCCAACACTGAACCAGGAAGAAATAGAAAATATAAACAGACCAATCACAAGCACTGATATTGAGACTGTGATTAAAAATCTTCCAACAAACAAAAGCCCAGGACCAGATGGCTTCACAGGCGAATTCTATCAAATATTTGGAGAAGAGCTAACACCTCTCCTTCTCAAACTCTTTCAAAATATAGCAGAGGGAGGAACACTCCCAAACTCATTCTACAAGGCCACCACCATCCTGATACCAAACCCAGACAAAGATGTCACAAAGAAAGAAAACTACAGGCCAATATCACTGATGAACATAGATGCAAAAATCCTCAAAAAAAATACTAGCAAACCGAATCCAACAGCAAAGTAAAAGCATAATATACCATGATCAAGTGGAGTTTATCCCAGAATGCAAGAATTCTTCAATATATGCAAATCAATCAATGTGATAAACCATATTAAGAAATTGAAGGAGAAAAACCATATGATCATCTCAATAGATGCAGAAAAACCTTTCAACAAAATTCAACACCCATTTATGATAAAAAACCTTCCAGAAAGTAGGCAGAGAGGGAACTTACCTCAACATAATAAAGGCCATACATGACAAACCCACAGCCAACATCGTTCTCAATGATGAAAAACTGAAACCATTTCCTCTAAGATCAGGAACAAGACAAGTTTGTCCACTCTCACCACTATTATTCAACATAGTTTTGGAAGTTTTAGCCACAGCAATCAGAGAAGAAAAAGAAATAAAAGGAATCCAAATTGCAAAAGAAGAAGTAAAGCTGTCACTGTTTGCAGATGACATGACACTATACATAGAGAATCCTAAAGATGCCACCAGAAAACTACTAGAGCTGATCAGTGAATCTGGTAAAGTAGCAGGATACAAAATTAATGCACAGAAATCTCTTCCATTCCTATATACTAATGATGAAAAATCTGAAAGAGAAATTAAGGACACACTCCCATTTGCCATTGCAAGAAAAAGAATAAAATACCTAGGAATAAACCTACCTAAGGAGACAAAAGACCTCTATTCAGAAAACTATTAGACACTGATGAAAGAAATTAAAGATGATACAAACAGATGGAGAGATATACCATGTTCTTGGATTGGAAGAATCAACATTGTGAAAATGACTCGACTACCCAAAGCAATCTACAGACTCAGTGCAATCCCTATCAAACTACCACTGGCATTTTTCACAGAACTAGAACAAAAAATTTCACAATTTGTATGGAAACACAAAAGACTCCAAATAGCCAAAGCAATCTTGAGAAAGAAAAACAGAGCTGGAGGAATCAGACTCCCTGACTTCAGACTATACTACAAAGGTACAGTAATCAAGACAGTATGGTACTGGCACAAAAACAGAAATATAGATCAATGGAAAAGGATAGAAATCCCAGAGAAAAACCCATGCTATGGTCACCTTATTTTTGACAGTGGAGGCAAGAGTACACAATGGAGTAAAGACAGCCTCCTCAATAAACGGTGCTGAGAAAACTGGACAGCTACATGTAAAGGAATGAAATTAGAACACTCCCTAACACCATACACAAAAATAAACTCAAAATGGATTAAAGACCTAAATGGAAGGCCAGACACTATCAAACTCTTAGAGGAAAACATAGGAAGAACACTCTATGCCATAAATCACAGCAAAATCCATTTTGACTCACCTCCTAGAGACATGGAAGTAAAAACAAAAATAAACAAATGGGACTTAATGAAACTTAAAAGCTTTTGCTCAGCAAAGGAAACCATAAACAAGACGAAAAGAGAATCCTCAGAATGGGAGAAAATATTTGCAAATGAAGCAACTGACAAAGGATTAAACTCCAAAATTTACAAGCAACTCATGCAGCTCAATATCAAAAACACAAAGAACCCAATCCAAAAATGGGTAGAAGACCTAAATAGACATTTCTCCAAAGAAGATATACAGATTGCCAACAAACACATTAAAGGATGCTCAACATCACTAATCATTAGAGAAATGAAAATCAGAACTACAATGAGGTATGACCTCACACCAGTCAGAATGGCCATCATCAAAAAATCTACAAACAATAATCTGAACCCTCTTGCACTGTTAGTGGGAATGTAAATTGATACAGCCACTATGGAGAACAGTATGGAGGGTCCTTAAAAAACTAAAAATAGAACTACCATACCACCCAGCAATCCCAGTACTAGGCATATACCCTGAGAAAACCATAATTCAAAAAGTCATGTACCACAGTGTTCATTGCAGCTCTATTTACAATAGCCAGGACATGGAAGCAACCTAAGTGTCCATCGACAAATGAATGGATAAAGAAGATGTGGCACATATATACAATGGAATATTACTCAGCCATAAAAAGAAACAAAATTGAGTTATTTGTAGTGACGTGGATGGACCTAGAGTC
This sequence comes from Balaenoptera musculus, assembly GCF_009873245.2. Lineage (NCBI taxonomy): Eukaryota > Metazoa > Chordata > Mammalia > Artiodactyla > Balaenopteridae > Balaenoptera > Balaenoptera musculus. The sequence goes on from NC_045793.1 coordinate 44,770,485, forward strand.
TGTCATACAGAGTGAAGTCAGAAAGAGAAAAACAAATACTGTATGCTAACACATATATATGGACTCTAAAAAAAAAAGAAAAACTTCGTTCTGAAGAACCTTAGGGCAGGACAGGAATAAAGACGCAGACTTAGAGAATGGACTTGAGGACACAGGGAGGGGGAAGGGTAAGCTGGGACGAAGTGAGAGAGTGGCATGGGCATATATAGACTACCAAATGTAAAATAGATAGCTAGTGGGAAGCAGCCGCATAGCACAGGGAGATCAGCTCGGTGCTTTGTGACCACCTAGAGGGGTGGGATAGGGAGGGTGGGAGGGAGATGCAAGAGGGAGGAGATATGGGGGTATATGTATATGTATAGCTGCTTCACTTTGTTTTAAAGCAGAAACTAACACTCCATTGTAAAGCAATTATACTCCAATAAAGATGTTAAAAAATAAAAAAAATTTAAAAATTAAAAAACAACACAATCATAGCAAAGGAGGATTAATAGCATTGCCCATAGTATCAGCAATGGCTGTTCAACTCCAGGAGTGGGAACAATAAATGTAGATCTAAAATATACAAGTTATAAAGTACATATCTCATTATCTAAATAATATCCTGGTCCCAGAAAAATTATTGGCAGAGACAGAAGGCATGCCTTCAGAAGCTCCCTAAAGAAAGGCCAACTGCCCTGGGGGCAGGACCATCAAGTTCAACAAATATTGAGCACCTACTATGTGCCATACTAGGCTCTGTGTTAGGCAATGGGGCACAGTAGTGAACAATGTTAGGTCTGGCTATTAATTCTTCCCTGAAGACAAACTAAAAATAGACTGAAAATCTACTTCAGCTGAAATGTACAGTATTCTTCTGCTGGAAGGAAAATTACCTGGAAGCCCGGCTATAAATTTATTCTAACAAGATGGTTCATAGAACAAAAAATACATTAGAATAATGTATTGTTGAGCTGTATAGCTATTAATCACTGTTAATATCAATTAAGATAATTTTCATCATTTTCATAATATATTTTAATTAAAAAATTATGTGTAATACATCTGCTAATATTTCACTTAAGAGGCACCATTTTATCTTTTCAAATATTAAAGTGATTGTGTTCAGTGGCAAAAGACTAGATGAAGAGGTAATGTTAGTCTATCTTTATAATTATCATCAGTATAAGTAAGTCATGCTCCTCATGGTTATATGATTATAAACCATATCATAAACACCTTTATACCTCTCTTCCAATCACAAAGAAACCTATACATAGTAGTTGCTCAATAGATATTTGATAGAGAAATCCCTTAAACTGAATCTCTTAATCCCTGAATTTTAATGATCAAATAGGGTATTCTTTCTAAGAAGTTTTTAAACAACTTACAAATACTTTGACACATCATAGAAACATCTGTATACTGAAAATGCTTTTGAGAACCAAGAATCACCACAAAATACATTTCCTAGGCTGAATCTGAAGGAGTTAAATTAAGCACACATAAAAGTTTATATGAAAAGGAATAAGAAATACACCATTTTTGTGTTATTTCTTGAAATCTGAGCAAAATCTAAGCTTAAATTTAAATGTATAGGAAAGAAGAATAAATTGGTTTATTTCAAGAGGATAGTTTCACTAAGTTTTAAAACTAGTTTCCACAGAAACTACGATTTCATCTGTCATTAGTGAACGTAACAATAAGGTTTGTGGACAAGCAACAGTGTTGAAACCTTGTCAAAAAATATTTTAAATATTAAAAAACTATGTCAACCCTCTTCTGTTCATGACTAAACTTGATACAATCAAGAAAAATTAGTTTCGGATGTGGGATACTTCAGGGATTTGAAGTAGTTTGCTAAATAGGAAGCTAAATCCAATTACTTTTCTGAAGATTTGGCATCTTCAACTGAAAACCAATATTCCAATTAACATTAGACAAATATCCAAGCTTATCCACATGTTCCAGGCATCCTTTCTGGCTAACAAGTAGGCTGCATTTCTGTATTTAATTATTCCCTTATGTATACATAGGGCCTACATTATACTAGAGGTAATATAAGGCAGTTTTTTTTTTTTTTAAAAAGGAAAACTTTAAATTCTTCTGTGGTCTGCTTGTACATGTGCACAATCTAAATTTAACTTCTTATATAATTTTATCCTCTTTCCTAAGTTAAAAACATGCCAACACAAGTCTTTTTTAAAATATGTGATGTTTCAAACTACCTAAATGGTACTAACGTCAAAGGCAATCTCTAAATCATTTCACTCTACCCAGAAGTTACAAACAAACAAACAAACAAAAAATAGCTTCATCAGCAAATACTGCCTTTACCTTGCCTGAAGTTTAAAAGCAATTCAGATATTCTGAGCCAGATTATTTATCTACATGGATCCCTTAACTTCAAGGGAAACTTTCTAAGCAAGAGTGGCTTCAAGAAGAAAAGATTCAATTCATTTTAAATCGGTAGAAGCTCTTCACAAGTGGAAGAAGAAATCCCCAAGGGTGGTAAAATTGGTTAGCACAGCATAAATACCAGTGGCTCTACGTTGTTATAACTTATTTCATCTTGTGTCAACTAAATAAATGTCAAATTTTATATTAACGCTATGTTATTTAACACAGCATATTTTTTTTCTGGCTAGGACTTTTAGAGCAACTGATATGTATTTATTCAGAAACATCAAAGAATATCATTATGTAAATAGTGGCGTATCACACGGTGTCTAACTTTAGAAATTGCTTTCAGTTTATTTTCTAAGGGTGAAAACCTTTGTAACAAACTAAAAGAATGTATGCATGCATATAGAAGTGTGGGAAGGTGTGTACATTCAGTAAAATATCAGCTATCTAGATGTCAATTTTCCAGTAATGTCATCCACCCAAAGCAATAATAAGAATTATGAGGGGGTGGAGAGAGTAAGGGGAGAACACACCTGAACTCCTAAAATGGATTCCTAAATAAAGCCCATGCCCTAAAACAAATTCACATAAAGCACTAACAAGAACTTTAGGCCCCTGCTTAGCACTCACTAGCCTTAATTATGTATCAAACAAACAGACTTGGTAACCTGTTTGCTAAACTTCTAGAACTAGTAAATTAGGAGTCAACAGGGCAATTACAAATCAGAAAAAGAAAGAAACAGAAAATGGTACCCCAAAATCCAACAGAAAGCAAGAAGTCAAATTATATATTTTTTAAAAGTAGACAAAAGAATTTTAAATAGCATTTTTGTCTAGACTATTCACTGGAGAAACAAACAATACTTAATAGGCCTTAAATGTTGGAGGAACACCAGGCTCAGTCCTCAGACCTGTTTTCTGCTCTATCTTCAGTGCTTCTCAAACAATAAACCGGCGGTGTGTGCAATCAGTTAAATAGGTCATGAACATGTTTTTGTGTGTCTAATGGGATGGGATATTCCAGTTGAAAAATATATTCATTGAATATGGAAACAGGTAGAGATTACCTCTGTTTAACTTTTATCACTCCTCTCCTCACAGTTCTAACATAGAGTTTTATACATAAGCAAACATCAGAATGTCCCATAAGGGAATATAGAAATTACATAGAAATCATATAGGCAGTGAGAGTATGTCTAGAGAGAAGAGCAGCAGATCAGGTGGAACATCAACATTTAAAGGTAAGAGAAGGAAGAGTAGCCCATAAGGAGAGCAAAGAAGAAAAGGTCATAAGAATGGCTATACAATTAAAGCAGCCAGGAAAGATTTCAAAAAAACAGGAGTACACAACAGAGTTAAACATGTAAGAAAGACCATGTAATATTATAACCAATAAGTATTTAATGGATTTGACAATCAGAAAGTCAGGGGTAACAGTGGCAGGGGCATAAATGACATTAAAAGTGGATGAATAATTAAAGAAGACACAAATAATTGGAAAGGCATCCCATGTTCATGGATTGGAAGACTTAATATTGTTGTAAAACGTCATACTACCTAAAGCAATCTACAGGTTCAATTCATTCCTATCATAAACACTGGTCTTGGCAACGGTTTCCTGGATATGACACTAATAGCATAGGTAGAGATAGCAAGGTAATGAAGCAAAAATAAAGTCAGACTATATCAAGTTAATAACGCTTCTGCATAGCAAAAGAAATAATCAACAGGTGAAAAGGCAACCTATGGAATGGGAGAAAATATTTGCAAACCATATATTACTAATAAGGGCTAATACACAAATATATAAGAAACTCCTACAATTTGATAATAAACACCATTATCAAAGAAGAAAAAGAAAATAACTGTTGGCAAGGATGTGGAGAAATTGGAACCACTGTACACTGTCGGTAGGAATGTAAAATGGTACAGCCACTATGGAAAACAGTGTGGAGGTTCCTCAAAAAATTAAAAATAGAACTACCACATGATCCAGCAGTCCTACTTCCAAATATTTACCCAAAAGAATTGAAAACAGTAACTTGAAGATATATCTGCACTCTCATGATCACTGCAGTACTATTTACAGTAGCCAAGATACAGAAACAATCTAAATGGATAAAGAAAACATGCCATATATATATATATATATATATACACACACACACACACATATATACATGCCATAAACACACACACACACACACACACACACACACACACACACAATGTAATATTATTCAGCCATAAAAACGGCTTCCATCTGCCATTTGTGACAAGATGGGAACTTTGAGGACTTAACACTAAGTGATTATGCCAATCACAGAAGAACAACTACTGCATGATTCCACTTAAATGAGATATCTAAAGTAATCAAACTCCTCGAAAGTCAAATGGTGATTGCCAAGGGTTACGGGGATTAGGTGATGAGGAGTTGCTGTATATTTGGTATACAGTTTCAGTCACGCAAAATGTAAAAGTTCTAGAGATCCACTGTATAACAATGTACATGCAGTTAACAAAACTATACTGTATACTTAAAATTTTGTTAGTAGAATAGAGTTCATATTATGTGGTTTTTTTCAACACAATAAAAAAAAGTGGATGGATACATGAAATGGGAGGTGACAGAGTAGAGAAAATAAAAGTAGAAAGTTCTTATGAGGGAAGTGTGTGAAAGGAGAAAAGAAAGGATGGCTTACATCTAGGAGAGAAATACCAACAAAAGCTGCAGGAGGCAGGTCTATGTTGGAATAAACTTCAGTATGTTTATAAGCTGTAGGGAAAAAATAGAGAGAGGGAGAGATCAAAAATATAAGACCCAGAATAAATGACTGTAAGTTTGTATTCCAGAAGCTAGTGGAAGGTCAAAAGGATCAAGTGGAGAAAAGGAAGGAACCTCATCCTTTGAGATAGGAAGGAAGACAGAAAAATAGATGTAGATAAGTTTCTCGAGCCTTGGTGAGACAATGAGAGAGACCTACCTGATGGTCTCAATCTTCCTGGCAAAATAGGCTTTAAGGTTGTCTCCTAAGAGTGAGAGGGAGAGGGTGAGTATTGGGCTTGAGGAGATTGCTGACTAAGAGAAATGGGAGAGGTGACTGACCAAGGTGAAGGTAGGATTTTAGGCAAATGAGCTTTGAGGCATGAATTTCAAGTGGCAGCAGGAACAGAGACAGTGTTCTGATACTGGTTTCCCAAAGGAAAGGAAAGACTATAACGAGGGACTCATGGGCATAGGGAATAAATCACTTGAGATGATCATACTGGAATCTATGCCGTAAAGAGAGCAAGGAACATGAAAACAGTTTGAAGAATAATCCTCACAAAGTGAGAGAGGAAGCATTGTGGCTGTAGCTAATGCAGACTGAAACCGAGCCCACTTAGCCTATCTGCCTTTATTACTAACTAAAGAAGCCTCTCTTCTTTAACATACACCTTCCTCCACAAGTCTATTTGGCAAACAGTCACGCAGTACTCCTCCCAGTATGTCATTGTTTTGTGCACTGATAGGTAAGTAAAGAAACTGTCCCAGTTATCCAAGAGCTTACAGATCACCAGGAGAAAAGAGGCAAATACTCAAGTAACTATAATATCAGGTAGAAAAATATAAATAAATGTCACAACAGAGATTTAATCATAGTGCTCCTGAGGTTTAAAGGAAGGAGAGATCACCGATAACTGGAAGTGGCAGGATGAAATAAGGAAAGGCTTCAAAAAAGAAGATGGACTTCGTAGAAAGCTTCAAAAAAAGATAATGGGGAAAAAAAGGTAAGGTTCAGGTACTGAGAACAGCATAAGCACAGGCATAATGGAAGAAATGTATAGGGTAAGTCTGATCAAAAGAGAATAGTCTAATAAGCAAATGAAAGATGCCCAACATAATAGTCATTAGGAAGAATGCAAATTAAAATCATAATGAGATACCACTGGAATGCTTATAGATAAATTTAAAAAAAGAATAACAAGTGTTGGTGACCATGTGGAGAAACTGGGAACCTTCATACATTGCTGGCGGAATATAAAATGATACAACACAACCCTGAGGAAAACAGTTGTGAATTTCATAGAAAGTTAAACATAAATTTACCATATGACCCTGCAATTCCACTCCTAATAATCCACCAAGAGAACACTAGTAGCAGATAGTGAAGTAGCAGAATGGTGAACAGAGTTTGCTCTAATTTTAGTATTTTCTTCTTAGTTGTCATTTTAAAATAATTTCTCTTTTTCATCTTTTTTTCTTTAGAAACAGCAATATTTTTATGTTTTAGCACATTACATCCTCACTGCACCCTATGAACTAGCAGGTAGGAAAACTGAGGGACAGAAATAATAAGTAATTTGCTCATGGACACATAGTAAACTGCAAAGTTAAGAAACGAGCCCAGGTAATCAGACTCCAAAGCTCTTCCTGTTAAACACTGCAGGGTACACTCTGAGCCTTTCTCAGCCTCAATTTTCTCATGTATAAAATACGGCCTATAATTCTTATCTCTCATAGTGGTTGCAACAATTAAATAAGATGTGGAGCTTGGGTGGGGGAGATGCTGGTGCTGTCTTTATCTGTTTCTGTATTGTTTGATTTGTTATAATGAGCATGAATTATTCATGTATTTTTTAATCAAGAAAAAAAATGTTAAGGCCTATAAGAGTGTCTGGCACAGAAGGGTACCCGATAAAGTCATTATTATGCCTGAGAGCAAAAAAATTAATTAATTAAAATAATAACAATCTACCAAGAGAAAACAAAACGTGTTCATATAAAGACATATACATGAATGTTCACAGTAGCATTATTCATTTATTGGTCAAACTGAAAACAATCCAAATGTCTATGAACTGATAAAAAACAAAATGTGGTATATCCATACAATGGAATACTATTCAGCAATAAAAAGGAGCAAGCTCCTGGCACATACTATAATAAGGATGAAACTCAAAAGCATAATGTTAGGTTAAAAAAAAAAAGATCCAAAAGACTACTTACTGTGTGACTCTATTTATATGAAATATCCAGAAAAGGTCAACTTAAAGAGACAGATAGTAGATCAGCAGTTTCTTGGTGTTAAGGCTGGAAAAAGGGCACAAGGGAGCTTTTGGGGATAGTGGTAATGTTCTAAAATTGGGTTGTGGTGATGGCTGCACAACTCTATAAATTTACTAAAAATCATTAAATGGTACATTTACAACAGGTGAATTTTACAGTATGCAAATTATACATCAATAGAGTTTTTGTTTAAGAGGATAGGCTAGCTTGATTGGTATGTAGGTTTTGCAGAAGTAGGAGTTTAGAAGGAGTTGGGTTCCACTCTTCAGAGACCTTTGAATGTCAGAGTAAGAAGTCTCAACTTAATTGGATAGACAGCAGGGATGCCCTAAAGGTCTTGGAATGAGATAGGACAAAAACAGACAAAGAAAAACTACAGATAATTACATTCAGATTAATCTTGTCTAATGTGTCAGACAAGTAATTGACATATAAGACTACAAGGACCAGGAACTTGTGGTTTCCTTGAGTGTCCTCAAGTCCATGGCCTCAACTTAGCAAGAGCCAATCCTCTTACACATCTTTACCTTGAATCACAAAGGTGGGATAAAAGATGGAATGTGACAGCCCTGTGAAAATCTATCACTTCCATGGAAAGAACATCTCCAAGAATATGGCCTCTGAGCCCATCTTTCTAACTGGGGAACCAACTGAATAAGAATATTAACTGCTGGCCAGAAGTCAGTCTTAGAATGGGGTAGAGGGAGGCAGAGAATCAATATTTGGGTGGGAAAGGTGGCTGGATTTCCCTGAAATCTAATATCCTGCTATAAGAGATTTGGAAATCATATAAAAGGAAACTTAAAAACAACAATATAGGGTGATCCATCAGGTAAAACAGTGAAGATAAATGCATGCTGATTTTACTGTACAACATTTTATTAATGATTCCCAGGTAGAGTGATAATAAATTTAAATCCATTTAAAGTCCAATGTTCAAAGTTCATTTCTTTTAATTAGATGAAACTGATTTTACTATTACTACCTTGTTCCTAGACATACAGGTAGGTCTCACAAAAATATCTTTTTAAAAACATACCACCTCAATTTATCCTTGGTTACATTTCATACTTTCAGAGCACTATTAGCCCTCTACTTATTAATATACAGAGAAACACATATCAGACTGATATAATTATTCAGCTATTCATAGATACTCTTATAAAGACCATACATCTTTTTCTTTTGCTAAGAAAGATCATAAAATAATCTCTCCAGGAAAATGTATTTGTTTTCCTTTATTTAAAGAGAACGAGAAAGGCAGGGAAGGGAAGGAAGGTGGAGAGGAGGGTTGTGAAGATTGTGATCATCACAATTGTTGATTCACAATTCAAACCATTCAGAACTCCATTTACAGAAAACTAATACAAAAGGAATAATTGTGCTAGATGGGATTAAACAGGAAGATAGATAACATAAATGAAAGAAAACCTCATACAATTACAGATAATTGGAGGCCACTTATATATTTTTCTCTCATCACTGACACAGAAAGATTTTCATTTCCTTATAATGGACCCATTAATTGTTTTATTGAAATATTAGAAACATCTTGCTTCTGAGTGTATGTCAAAGGACTAATTTTTTTTTAAAGATCAAACAATAAATAGAATGAAATTTTAGCACAAGTGAGTACCCCTGATTACTTTGGGCTTAGAATGCTTTATACCAGACAAATACCACATTTCTGCATCTGCTAAGTTTGCCAAAATGAAACCTTAATACTGAATTTACAATCTAGGGAGACATTCAAACTAACACTAGCAAGCAGAAAACTCCAATACTGATTGAACAACATGAAGACAAAGAAGTATGCATTCAGTTTATAAAAAACACATATGCCCCAGGGAAGTAAAGCATACCAGACGGACATTAGAAGTAGAATGTTTTTTATACACACTAATAGGTCTGTTCTCCCCTTGATTTATGTACAATCCCCATTAATATCAATTAGCATTACATACATAAATCCAGGGAATAAATTGTAGCTCCAATTTATAATAATACTTTGCACTTATATATTTTGTTTGAAAACTAATTCAGTCTCACAAAGCCCTGTACCTTAGATCACTAGCATTAGCGTCCACCAGACAATGACTGGCCCACAACCACATTCCAGTCTAGGGGCTGGCGCTAGATGACCCAAAGGCCCCATTTGTTTCTGAAATCCTATACTAATGGAAACTTAAGATTCTAAATCACTTGCCCTAACCATTATACAACACAATAATATTTATTGAGAATTTTACTAGAAGATAAGCCCCATGCTGGATGCTGTGCAAAAAGGTCCTAAGATGTCCAAAGATGAAAGTTAAGAAGCCAAGGCTTAGAGCGTTTAAGTGACACATCCAAAGCCAAAGAGCCAGAGAGAGCTGGAACTGGGACCCAAATCTGTTGCCACAAAATTTGATGTTTTTTTTTTTTTTAAACAATACCTGAAGGCATGGCTTATGTAAGCAAAGGTTCCTAGTAGTCCCATAACAATCTAAGCGATTCCCACTGCCTGCTATTCACATGGAGTAAGTGAAAATCAATGGTCAGTGATAGTCTTATCATGAACAAGAATTTAAAGGGACTAAGGGAAAGAAAAAAATCAAAAGAGACATTATAAGAAATAATATAAAATTATGAGTTGACAATTATCTGTAGCCAGAACTGTATGTTCACTAAGGTACCCACTAGCCACATGTGGCTATTCAGCACTTGATATGTGCTGCAAGTCTCAAATAAACCATGTCTTAAAGACTTACTGTGGAAAAAATATTAAATATCTCATTAATAATATTTATTTGATTACATGTCAAAATGATAATATTTTAGATATATAGGGTTAAATAAAACACATTATCAAAATTAAGTTCACTTGTTTCATTTTACTTTTTAACATAGTTGCTAGAAAATTACAAATTACATGTATGGCTTATATTTGTGTCTTGAGGTATGTTTCTGTTGAGCTATATTTCTATATAGCCACACACTTACATTGAATACGTCAGTGATGTACTTAAAACAAACACACTTTGGAGATTACATTCCAGATTGCACTCTGACCTGGATGAAGAAAAATTGACATCATTTTGAAAGAGCTTTGTATGCTTCTCCAGTTTGGCTGAGGAACTGGCGAGTTTAGGGTCAGATAGAGCAAGACAACATCCATCCTATTCATATCTTCATTCAAGCATACCATCCAGTTATCTAATTGCTCTCTTTTGAGTGAATAGGAATAAACTATCTCATATATGCAATGATTACCTAAAGTTCTAAACATTACGAGACTAGAGAAATAAGTTTACAAGGTATATACAGGTGAGAGAAAATACTTCTCTCAGAAAACCAAAGACGGGAGACCTTCAAGATGCCGGAAGAGTAAGACGTGGAGATTACCTTCCTCCCCACAAATACATCAGAAATACATCTACATGTGGAACAACTCCTACAGAAAAACCTACTGAACGCTGGCAGAAGACCTCAGACCTCCCAAAAGGCAAGAAACTCCCCCACGTACCTGGGTAGGGCAAAAGAAAAAAAGAAAAAACAGAGACAAAAGAATAGGAACGGGATCTGCACCAGTGGGAGGGAGCTGTGAAGAAGGAGAGTTTCCACACACTAGGAAGCCCCCACACTGGCAGAGACCGGGGGTGGTGGGGGGGGGGCGGGAAGCTTCGGAGCCACAGAGGAGAGCGCAGCAACAGGGGTGCAGAGGGCAAAGTAGAGAGATTCCCGCACAGAGGAGCGGTGCCAACCAGCACTCACCAGCCTGAGAGGCTTGTCTGCTCGCCCGCCGGGACGGGTGGGGGCTGGGAGCTGAGGCTCAGGCTCTGGTCGGATCCCAGGGAGAGGACTGGGGTTGGCGGCGTGAACACAGCCTGAAGGGGGCTAGTGCGCCACAGCTGGCCAGGAGGGAGTCCGGGAAAAAGTCTGGACCTGCCTAAGAGGCAAGAGACCACTGTTTCAGGGTGTGCGAGGAGAGGGGATTCAGAGCACTGCCTAAACGAGCTCCAGAGACGGGCACGAGCCGCGGCTTTCAGCGCGGACCCCAGAGACGGGCATGAGACGCTAAGGCTGCTGCTGCCGCCACCAAGAAGCCTGTGTGCAAGCACAGGTCACTGTCCACACCTCCCCTCCTGGGAGCCTGTGCAGCCCGCCACTGCCGGGCTCCCGTGATCCGGGGACAACTTCCCTGAGAGAACACACGGTGCACCTCAGGCTGTTGCAAAGACATGCTGGCTTCTGCCGCTGCAGGCTCGCCCCACATTCCGTACCCCTCCCTCACCCCCCGCCCCCCACCTGAGTGAGCCAGAGCCCCATAATCAGCTGCTCCTTTAACCCCGTCCTGTCCCGGCGGGAACAAACGCCCTCAGGTAACCTAAATGCAGAGGCAGGGCCAAATCCAAAGTTGAACCCCAGGAGCAGTGCGAACAAAGAAGACACAGGGAAATCTCTCCCAGCAGCCTCAGGAGCAGCGGATTAAATCTCCACAGTCAACTAGATGTACCCTGCATCTGTGGAATACATGAATAGACAATGGATCATCCCAAAATAGAGGCAGTGGACTTTGGGAGCAACGATATATATTTTTTTTCCTTTTTCTCTTTTTGTCAGTATGGATGTGTATGCTTCTGTGTGTGATTTTGTCTGTATATCTTTGCTTTTACCCTTTGTCCTAGGGTTCTGTCTCTTTTTCTTCTGTTCTTTTTTTTTTTACTATAGTTTTTAGCACTTGTTATTATTGGTGGATTTGTTTTTTGATTTGGTTGCTCTCTTCTTTTTTTTTTTCTTTTTATTACTTTTTAATTTTTATATTTTTAATAATTATTTTTTATTTTATATTTCAATAACTTTTTTATTTTATTTTATTTCTTCGTTTCTTTTTTTCTCCCTTTCCTTCTGAGCCGTGTAGATGACAGGGTCTTCATGCTCTGGCCAGTGTCAGGCCTGTGCCTCTGCAGTGGGAGAGCCGAGTTCAGGACATTGGTCGACCAGAAAGCTCTGGCTCCATGGAATATCAAACGGCAAAAGCTCTCCCAGAGATCTCCATCTCAACGCTAAGACTCGGCTCCACTCAACAACCAGCAAGCTACAGTGCTGGACACCCTATGCCAAACAACTAGCAAGACAGGAACACAACCCCACCCATTAGAAGTGAGCTGCCTAAAATCATAAGAAGGTCCCAGACACCCCAAAACACACCACCGGACGTGGACCCGCCCAACAGAAAGACAAGATCCACCTTCATTCACCAGAACACAGGCACTAGTCCCATCCACCAGGAAGCCTACAAAACCCACTGAACCAACCTTACCACTGAGGGCAGGCACCAAAAATAACAGGAACTACGAACGTGCAGCCTGTGAAAAGGAGACCCCAAACACAGTAAGTTAAGCAAAATGAGAAGACAGAGAAACATACAACAGATGAAGGAGCAAGGTAAAAGCCTACCAGACCAAACAAATGAAGAGGAAATAGGCAGTCTACCTGAAAAAGAATTCAGAGTGATGATAGTAAAGATGATCCAAAATCTTGGAAAGAGAATGGAGAAAATACAAGAAACATTTAACAAGGACCTAGAAGAACTAAAGAGCAAACAAACAAAGATGAACAACACAATAGATGAAATTTAAAATTCTCTAGAAGGAATCAATAGAATAACTGAGGCAGAAGAACGGATAAGTGACCTGGAAGATAAAATAGTGGAAATAACTACCGCAGAGGAGAATGAAAAGAATTGAGGACAGTCTTAGAGACCTCTGGGACAACATGAAATGCACCAACATTCGAATTATAGGGGTCCCAGAAGAAGAAGAGAAAAAGAAAGGGACTGAGAAAACATTTGAAGAGATCATCGTTGAAAACTTCCCTACTATGGGAAAGGAGATAGTTAATCAATTCCAGGAAGTTCAGAGTCCCATACAGAATAAATCCAAGGAGGAACACACAAAGACATATATTAATCAAAGTATCAAAAACTGAATACAAAGAAAAAATATTAAAAGCAGCAAGGGAAAAGCAACAAATAACATACAAGGGAATCCCCATAAGGTTAACAGCTGATCTTTCAGCATAAACTCTGCAAGCCAGAAGGGAGTGGCAGGACATATTTAAAGTGATGAAACAGAAAAACCTACAACCAAGATTACTCTACCCAGCAAGGATCTCATTCAGATTCAACGGAGAAATTAAAACCTTAACAGACAAGCAAAAGCTAAGAGAATTCAGCACCGCCAAACCAGCTTTACAACAAATGCTAAAGGAACTTCTCTAGGCAGGAAACACAAGAGAAGGAAAAGACCTACAATAAGAAACCCAAAACAATTAAGAAAATGGTAATAGGAACATACATATCGATAATTACCTTAAATGTAAATGGATTAAATGCTCCAACCAAAAGACATAGACTGGCTGAATGGATACAAAAACAAGACCTGTATATACGCTGTCTACAAGAGACCCACTTCAGACCTAGGCCTACATACAGACTCAAAGTGAGGGGATGTAAAAAGATATCCATGCAAATGGAAATCAAAAGAAAGCTGGAGTAGCAATTCTCATATCAGATAAAAGAGACTTTAAAATAAAGACTTTTATAAGAGACAAAGAAGGACATTACCTAATGATCAAGGGATCAATCCAAGAAGAAGATATAACAATTGTAAATATTTATGCACCCAACATAGGAGCACCTCAATACATAAGGCAAATACTAACAGCCATAAAAGGGGAAATCAACAGTAACACAATCATAGTAGGGGACTTTAACACCCCACTTTCACCAATGGACAGATCATGCAAAATGAAAATAAATAAGGAAACACAACCTTTAAATGATACATTAAACAAAATGGACTTAATTGATATTTAAAGGACATTCCATCCCAAAACAACAGAATACACTTTCTTCTCAAGTGCTCATGGAACATTCTCCAGGATAGATCATATCTTGGGTCACAAATCAAGCCTTGGTAAATTTACGAAAGTTGAAATCATATCAAGTATCTTTTCCGACCACAACGCTATGAGACTAGATATCAATTACAGGGAAAAAAATGTAAAGAATATAAACACATGGAGGCTAAACAATACACTACTTAATAACCAAGATATCACTGAAGAAATCAAAGAGGAAATCAGAAAATATCTAGAAACAAATGACAATGAAAACACGATGACCCAAAACCTATGGAATGCAGCAAAAGCAGTTCTAAGAGGGAAGTTTATAGCAATACAATCCTACCTCAAGAAACAAGAAACATCTCAAATAAACAACCTTAACCTTACATCTGAAGCAATTAGAGAAAAAAAAACAAAAAGAAACCCCAAAGTTAGCAGAAGGAAAGAAATCATAAAGATCAGATCAGAAATAAATGAAAAAGAAATGAAGGAAACAATAGCAAACATCAATAAAACTAAAAGCTAGTTCTTTGAGAAGATAAACAAAATTGATAAACCATTAACCAGACTCATCAAGAAAAAAAGGAGGAAGACTCATCAAGAGAATTAGAAATGAAAAAGGAGAAGTAAAAACTGACAGCGTAGAAATACAAAGGATCATGAGAGATTACTACAAGCAACTCTATGCCAATAAAATGGACAACCTGGAAGAAATGGACAGATTCTTAGAAATGCACAACCTCCTGAGACGGAACCAGGAAGAAATAGAAAACATGAACAGACCAATCACAAGCACTGAAATTGAAACTGTGATTAAAAATCTTCCAACAAACAAAAGCCCAGGACCAGATGCCTTCACAGACAAATTCTATCAAACATTTGGAGAAGAGCTAACACCTCTATCTTTCTCAAACTCTTCCAAAATATAGCAGAGGGAGGAACACTCCCAAACTCATTCTACCAGGCCACCGTCATCCTGATACCAAAACTAGACAAAGATGTCCCAAAGAAAGAAAACTACACGCCAATATCACTGATGAACATAGATGCAAAAATCCTCAACAAAATACTAACAAACAGAATCCAACAGCACATTAAAAGGATCATACACCATGATCAACTGGGGTTTATCCCAGGAATGCAAGGATTCTTCAATATACACAAATCAATCAATGTGATACACCATATTAAGAAACTGAAGAGAAAAACCATATGATTATCTCAATAGATGCAGAAAAACCTTTCAACAAAATTCAACACCCATTTATGACAAAAACCCTCCAGAAAGTAGGCAAAGAGAGAACTTATCTCAACATAATAAAGGCCATATATGACAAACCCACAGCCAACATCGTTCTCAATGGTGAAAAACTGAAAGCAATACCACTAAAATCAGGAACAAGACAAGGTTGCCCACTCTCACCACTATTATTCTACATAGTTTTGGAAGTTTTAGCCACAGCAATCAGAGAAGAAAAAGAAATAAAAGGAATCCAAATCAGAAAAGAAGAAGTAAAGCTGTCACTGTTTGCAGATGACATGATACTATACATAGAGAATCCTAAAGATGCTACCAGAAAACTACTAGAGCTAATCAATGAATTTGGTAAAGAATCAGGATACAAAATTAATGCACAGAAGTGTCTTGCATTCCTATACACTAATGATGAAAAATCTGAAAGAGAAATTAAGGAAACACTCCTGTTTACCATTGCAACAAAAAAGAATAAAATACCTAGGGATAAACCTACCTAAGGAGACAAAAGTCCTGTGTGCAGAAAACTATAAGACACTGATGAATGAAATGAAAGATGACACAACAGATGGAGAGATATACCATGTTCTTGGATTAGAAGAATCAACACCGTGAAAATGACTATACTACCCAAACAATCTACAGATTCAATGCAATCCCTATCAAACTACCAATGGCATTTTTCACAGAACTAGAACAAAAACTTTCACAATTTGTATGGAAACACAAAAGACCCCGAATAACCAAAGCAATCTTGAGAAAGAAAAACGGAGCTGGAGGAATCAGACTCCTGGACTTCAGACTATACTACAAAGGTAAGGTTATCAAGACAGTATGGTACTGGCATAAAAACAGAAATATAGATCAATGGAACAGGATAGAAAGCCCAGAGATAAACCCATGCACATATGGTCACCTTATTTTTGATAAAGGAGGCAAGAATCTACAATGGAGAAAAGACAGCCTGTTCAGTAAGTGGTGCTGGGAAAACTGGACAGCTACATGTAAAAGAATGAAGTTGGAACACTCCCTAACACCATACACAAAAAGAAACTCAAAATGGAGTAAAGACCTAAATGTAAGTCCGGACACTATCAAACTCTTAGAGGAAAACATAGGCAGAACACTCTATGACATAAATCACAGCAAGATCCTTTTTGATCCACCTCCTAGAGACATGGAAATAAAAACAAAAATAAACAAAGGGGACCTAATGAAACTTAAAAGCTTTTGCACAGCAAAGGAAACCATAAACAAGACTAAAAGACAACCCTCAGGATGGGAGAAAATATTTGCAAATGAAGCAACTGACAAAGGATTAATCTCCAAAATATACAAGCAACTCATGCAGCTCAATCAAAAACACAAACAACCCAATCCAAAAATGGGTAGAAGACCGAAATAGACATTTCTCCAAAGAAGATATACAGATTGCCAACAAACCCATGAAAGAATGCTCAACATCACTAATCATTAGAGAAATGAAAATCAAAACTACAAGGAGGCATCACCTCACACCGGTCAGAGTGGCCATCATCAAAACATCTACAAACAGTAAATGCTGGAGAGGGTGTGGAGAAAAGGGAACCCTCTTGCACTGTTGGTGGGAATGTGAATTGATACAGCCACTATGGAGAACAGTATGGAGGTTCCTTTAAAAACTAAAAATAGAACTACCATACGACCCAGCAATCCCACTACTGGGCATATACCATGAGAAAACCATAATTCAAAAAGAGTCACGTACCATAATGTTCATTGCAGCTCTATTTACAATAGCCAGGACATGGAAGCAACCTAAGTGTCCATCGACAGATGAATGGATAAAGAAGATGTGGCACATATATACAATGGAATATTACTCAGCCATAAAAAGAAACGAAATTGAGTTATTTGTAGTGAGGTGGATGGACCTAGAGTCTGTCATACAGAGTGAAGTAAGTCAGAAAGAGAAAAACAAATACAGTATGCTAACACATATATATGGAATCTAAGGGAAAAAAAAAAGGCCATGAAGAACCTAGTGGCAAGACAGGAATAAAGACACAGACCTACTAGAGAATGGACTTGAGGATATGGGGAGGGGGAGGGGTGAGATGTGACAGGGTGAGAGAGTGTCATGGACATATATACACTACCAAATGTAAAATAGATAGCTAGTGGGAAACAGCCGCATAGCACAGGGAGATCAGCTCTGTGCTCTGTGACCACCTAGAGGGGTGGGATAGGGAGGGTGGGAGGGAGGGAGGTGCAAGAGGGAGGAAATATGGGGATATATGTATATGTATAGCTGATTCACTTTGTTATAAAGCAGAAACTAACACGCCACTGTAAAGCAATTATACTCCAATAAAGATGTTAAAAAAAAAAGTGAATAGGACTGTTAAAAAAAAAAGTTATGTTTAGTCTACACAGAAAAAAAAAAAAAAAAAAATAGAAAACCAATGATGACAAGGAGTTCCTGACCACATCCCAGTTTTCAAAAAGTTATTCTTTTTAACTGTGGTAAAACAGAACATAAAATTTACCACCTTAGGTATTTTTAAGTGTACAGTTCAGTAGTGTTAAGTACATTCACATATTGTGAAAAAAAATTTCACACTTATAAAATTATGATCATAACAATTTTTTTAATTATTTAAGAATTTAAAGTCATCTAAAACAAATGTATGTCATTTTTAATTTTTTGTATTCCTTCCAAATCTTTGCACACTTATCTATTATAGATACATCTATTGGAGACTTACTATATAGTAATCTGCTCTTTCCAATTATTTAAAATGTTTTAGGGGCTTCCCTGGTGGCGCAGTGTTTAGGAGTCTGCCTGCCAATGCAGGGGACATGGGTTCGAGCCCTGGTGCAGGAGGATCCCACATGCCACGGAGCAGCTAAGCCCCTGTGCCACAGCTGCTGAGCCTGTGCTCTAGATCCTGCACACTGCAACCAAGAGTGGCCCCTGCTCGCCGCAACTAGAGAAAGCCCGTGTGCATCAGCAAGGACCCAATGCAGCCAAAAATAAACAAATTAAATAAATTAATTAAAAAATAATAGTAAAAAATAAAATAAAATAAAATGTTTTATATTATTCCAGTTTTTAAAATAATAAGAAATGGTATATCAAATGATGGTACTATAATAAATCTAATCATTTTCCAACTATAGAAAGCTGATTTATAATTTCTTGCAAAGGTGATTAATACTGTAAATGAACAACTTGATGAATGTATTTTTTTTCCTTTGTGAACTATTTTCTTAGATAAACATCCAAGAATAGAATTATAGGGTGAAAACATGCAAACTCCATTTTTTTACTGCCATCCCATCCTTTTATTTTTTTAACTTAAACTCTCACATTCATCCCCAAACATATGGTTACATTTTTCTGTGCTCCCTTTATCATCTGTTTATTCCATCTCCTTGGGAAAAGAAAGAACTTTTTCTTAGCTCTTAAGTGGTTATAAGGAAGACAAATGCAGCAACATCATCAAATCCCTGATACTTCCTTCTCAGTCTCAGCATATTGTTTTTTACTTGCCAATGCAAAGAGGAAAGTAGGCCTCTGAATGGTTTCATCACATATTCCTTTGTGTTATCAGCCAAAATCATGCTCATTTAAAAAGTCACAGACCAAAAAGCTCTTAGATTTTTGCGTGACTTAAAATGATTTTTATATATCAATAACACACAAATAAACAGAGTAGAAGGAAGTTTTAAGTACAGAAAAAGTAACAAATAGCAAACTCCAAACCACAGGATCTCTGTTTAAAATTATGCCTAATACAGCCTCTGTTTTGCAGAAGAGAAAAACCAGCCAAGTGCCTTTCTAAAACATTAATGGCTATCAGTCATTACATCACACATATGTCATCTGACACAATTAAACTTTTAGATTAGTAAACACTTTTCCCCTGTTACAACAGAGGGTTAGTGTTCAAGCAGAGAAAAAAAAAAATCTTAGTACACATAAAAGCATCAAAACACAGCCAAACCATAGGGTAAGTCTAAATTTCCCCTATTTCAATTCAACCAACCAGTCCTGCTTTGACAAACAAATACACGTGAAAATTTTATAACATCAAAGAGAACTTATTTTCCAAAGCTTTTCTGCCAAATGCAATAAGCACTAGCATTTGATGGCAAAGAAACTGAACTTCAGTATCAGTTAAATTAACAAACTCACCTCTTCCTCTGATACCCAAGTTTCAGATGTAATACACATTTGGGGAACTCTCCAGAAGATTTTGTTACCTTCTGATAGGTGTATATACAATGAATATTGGATGATCATGAATATATACATATATACATCATAAATATGTACAAATATTTTGCACAAATCTGTTTTTTCTTCAACCTGACTGTAGTTTTGCTAAAGAAAACCTATGATGTCTATTTCCCACCTGGAAATAATTGAAGTAAAAATGCCACATGACATACTAAAACATGGACTTTGGAATAGATGGCTTAATAACTGTGTAACACTGAGCAGGTTGTTTAACCCTGCTGTAAGTCTCAAGTTCTTCATCCATAAAATGGACACAAGAATGCCACCCACAAGATGGCTGTATAAAATGATAAATAAATGAAATGTATCTCAGACTCAACAGATGCTCAATAAACATGAATTTCCCTTCTCTTCCCATACTTTTTTTCTTAGGTCCTCCAAAAATATATTCAGTTGGTTGACAAAGCAGGATTCCAATTATCCAAATGAGGAAATTTAGGTTTCTAACTGCTGAAAAAAAGAAATTCTTGACACGGTTACTTTCTTTCAACATTATGCCTCTAGAGCTAGAAGTAAAGGTGAAAGTTCTTTCAAAAAGTAAGAGTTTTTTTCCAAAATTCTAGAATAAATTATAGAAATTGTGGTGAGCAACTGGAAAATCCTCATTCACTGGAAACCAGATCCTTCCCACATAAGAATCACGAGATGCTTTTCCCAGAGTGACAGTCCTAGTCCTCTCTTCTTGTCTCAGCTGTAGGATGACCTCAGTAAAGGGTGCTTGGTAGATGCCCCCAGTGAAGTGTGATGTGATGGTTAGTAGATACTATACAGGAAAGGCATGGTACTAAAAGTATAATGTGGTGCTGTGGTTTTGGGGTTCCTGTCCAATCAAAGATAAGGATATAAGAAATAACCTGCAGTTAAAAACAGGAGAAAAGTGGTTGGCTGAACCCTTTGTGCACCAAAACTCATAACTATTCATGGTGCATCTTGAAGCCAGTGACCCACAGAATGGAAATCTAAACAAAGGCTGCCACCCACAACATGCCTAGAGACAGCTAATTGCAGGATGATATTCTTAAATGAGATAACCCTTGTCACTTCATTGTCAGTTAACCAAGATGCCTTTCCCAGAAAGAAGCCTTTGAGCTGTTCAGAGGAGTTCATTGATGCCCACCGCATCCCTTTCTGTTCATCTTTGGGGAAACGTACAGGTGGTTTTGGGGTAGTGGTAATAAAACCAGTATGTCTTTGAATTCTACTCTGTATTTGAGCTCCCAATTGTCTTGTTCTACTCATTAAAAATTAGTTAGTATCCCAACAGGGCAAGAACCACCTACATTATTTGAGGGGCCCACGGCAAAATGAAAATATGGGGCCTCTTGTTCAAAAAGTATTAAGAATTTCACGACGGCTACCACAGAGCATTCAACCAAACACAGGGCTCTGTGACTGCATAGATCACACACCCATAACGCCCACCCTGGACAGGACTATGGTGGGGACCTACAAGGAGACTAGATAACAGATTCCATCCCCGAAACACCTGACCATAACTAAGCACATAGGCAAGTATTCAGGCAGTTTCACTAGCCTGAAAACAGCACAGATGCTCTGTTTGCTTTAAATAACTCTTGACAAATCTAATTATAAGAGAAATTATCTTTCAAATCCATAGATTATAACTGATTATGAATTAATAAAATTTTAATAACAACAAAAATTTAGGTTTCAAAGTTAAAAGTATAGAAAACCTAAGTTCAAGGATTAGGAAAGGTTGAAAAAAATTATCTTTCAAAACATTTTGCTCATTTAGTATATGCTCATTTAGAATTAGGGTAAATTGTAAAAATGCCCACAGTTCTCGACTCCTTAAATAAAGAAGCAGAGTCTATTTCCCCAACCCTTTGATCTGGGTTGCTCAAAACCAATGGGGAATGAGAGACATGGCACAGGCAGAGCCTTGAAGAATACTTGTGCACCGGGACCTGTAGCCACCATGTAAACAAGCCCAGGCCAGCCTGCCACACAGGAGAGACATGTGGTACAATCACCCCATCTAATTGTGAGCCAAATGCCAATATGTAAGTAAGCACATCCTAGGCCATCCAGTCCCCAGCTGAGCAACCAGCTAACCAGAGACACATGAGTGAATTCAAACAAGAATAGTCAACCATGGCCCAGGTCAACAGAACAGCCCAGCTGATTCAGAGACTCATGAACAATAATGAACTGTTGTTTTAAACCACTAAGGTTTAGGGTAGTTTGCTATACAGTAAAATTGTTAAATGATACAAGTAGTATTTCAGCTCAGCAAGAGAAAAATGGATTATGCAGTAAGCAGGGGCTGAGACAACTAGCTCACCATTTTTGGCGAGGAGATGAGATTCTCACTAAATTGCAGAATACATTCCAGATGGATTAAAAAAAAGTATATATAAAGAATGATAGCATAAAAATGTTAAAATAAATTATAGATCGATAATACTCTTGGCATGGGAAGACTTTCCTAGACAGAGAAACCTAAAGGAAAAAGATGAATAGACTTTATTATGTAAATACTTTATAAATTTTACTTGTCTAAAAAACATCATAAATAAAAATAAAAGGCAAATGACAAATTGGTAAAACTTCTTTTACATATGAAGAGAGATTGCATTCCTTACATACACAAAGTATTTTTTATGCATGACAAAAGTATGCTAAAAGATTGCCACTCTTAATATACACAAAATAAGAAAAAGCTGAACTACCTGATATATTATTGAACAAAAGGTTCTATATATGTAAATCACAAAAGAAGAAATATAAATGGCCAATTAACATTTTTTAAATGTTCAACCTCACTGGTAAGCAAAGAAAGAAAGATTGAAATAACAGTCAAATTATTTTTTCAGTTAAGAATTGTAAAGATCAAAACAATAATACCTACAAAATAGACATTTTTATATACTGCTGGAGTAACTATAATTTAGTACATTTTTGCTAAGCAATATGTATGTGTACGTGTGTGTGTGTGTGTGTGTGTGTGTGTGTGTGTGTGAGTGAGAAATATTTTTTGATTGAGCAATTTTCCTTCTAAGAATACATCCAGATGAAACAATCAGGGATTTTGGGAAGATGGTCACTTGACCTTACGATCCTGATGCGCCTTTCCTTTTGGTATCCTCTCTGGAACCAAACACCCAAGGCAGTTACCCTAGGGGAGTTTGGGGGTGCCCCTGAGGATACATGATCTTCATGATTCTTAGCTGAGATCTAGATTTGTGATGCCAACAGATAGCGAAGTTTCAGAAAGATGATGTATTATAACCTCTTTTTTCTGACCAATGAATAGCACCATTTTTGAGATGGCATAACTTATTAGTCAAATAAAGATGAAAAACTATCCTCAGAATTGTAGTTAACATTTGTTGAGAGATTATTGTGTTCCAAGCACTATTCTAAGCAATTTATGTCTTTACACATTTCAGTTCTCACAACAACCCAATGAAGGAGGCACCATTCTACAGATGGGAAAACCGAGGTTTAGGAGGGTTTTGGCTTTCTTTTTGTTTAAGTAATTTGCCCAAGGTCACAGAGCCAGGGCTGGAATACAAGTAAGCTGTCTCTGGACACAGAGTTCTTGATCATTATACTAGGATAAGTCAGATACTCCACTTCAAACCCTAGAACATTTATTAGCATGCATTTAAAGGAAACAATGTTGGATGTCTTACCGCAACCTTAGAAGCAGTGGCTTTCTCTAACAGGCTCTTGCTGGACCAGATTCAAAGGCACCTACATCCCAAGTCATTCAAAGATTGGAAACCCACTTCACTGGCCTCACCATGTAAACTAGTGGTACCCAGAGTTTCTGCTAAACACCAAGGGCACAGAAGCCATTCTGTCCTCCCACCCTGACCTTACCTACTCCTGTACCTGGTAAATTGACTTTTTGGTTCCTAAATAACAATAGCTATCATTACTGAGTGCAGAGCTAGTAAGCCAAACTTTGACCTCAGAACCTATGAACGTACCATCACTAACTCTATTACACGAGTAAATATACCATACCAACTATTTCACATTACAGCCAACTCAGCAATGCTTAATCGTTCGTATATGAAGGGACTTGGGCTTCACTTTCAGTTTGTCCTAAGGACTTTATTGGAATTCATAGCAGTTCCTGGACATGTAGCACCCATAAGACCCCCAAACTTCCTCAGTTCTACATTTCTACATCCTATCCTCACTGTTCAGAGGATACATTTTATGAAAGAAATTTTGTTTCCAAGAGAAAGAACCCAACAATTATGTAAATGGAAAATGAAGACAATCAAACTTTTCATGCTTCTGGACAGGTATTAATACTGAAAGATCTCAAATAATTCTCATTACACTTAGAATATGATGAAATTTAACCTCTGTATCTGCATTGAGATATTTCAACAGATGATTATTTCATATTTAACTTTGGCACATACATACTCACAAAAAAAGAATAGAAAAGATTTCTTTAGTCAAGAATTTTCAGCGATAAAACCTTCCTAGCTATGACAGTTTACCTGAGTCCTCCAACAATATTCTTTAGGAAGTGAGAAGAGTTTCATTTTTTTAGTGGCTTTTGAGGATTTTAGAATAAATCATCCTAATGATTCATGAGCCTGAACTGAAGGAATTCTCTGCTGCTCTGTTCTTTGTAGGATTGCCCTTATCCAAGACATCCAGTTTCAAGAAATTATCTTAGTGGCAAGAAAGCATTCATTCCTAGAACAAATGTTTTTAAGCACCTATAACATGACAAGAAATGTATTGTGCTGAGAATATAGTAGTGAATAAGACAAAAGAAAAATAAGGTCCCTGCCTTCAGAGACTTTACACACTAGTTTTAGGAGGATACTGACTTCTGCTTCTATTTTCACATAAACCAATTATCACCACTTCATTAAATGATGACAATATAGCATCTTCCAGATGCCTGGTGATAGATGGACAGGAAGTAAATTTATCAATGCACAGCTCAGAATGCTTATCCAACTAAAACTAAAGTGGCACTAAGATCCACAGAAAAGAGAAAATTAAAAGCCCCTTGCACATGAGAAAACAAGGACTCCACACAGGTAGTAGAACTAATTTTAAACTGACACATTAGGAAAACACTTTACAAATCTAGTGACACTCATGCAATGGTGTTATGCCATGGAGAGTAAGAGCAGGCTCTAGCACAAATCATTATTTCATGATTGGCTAATCTGCCAAGTAAATCATCCAAGTAATCTGCCCCCTAGCCAGGCAAAGTATAAAGATAAGTTTACACTAAACCAAAGGTATGTGATAGTGAGGTATGTCATACACCTGTCTAGTCACAATAGAATTGTCTAAAAGGGATTTTTCTCAGTGTTAGACTCAGCATTAAAAATATTTTTATGATTTATCTTTCAATAAACTGTGCTTTTCCATATTACAGAATGTCTATATTACAGAATACTATGCAGCCATTACAAATAGAGAAGTAGATCTACAGTGTGAAAAGAGCTCCAGTACATACTGTTGGAAGAAAAACAAAAAAGAGAGGCAGACTAATACATATAGTATGATACTATATATGAATTTTTTAGCCTCACAAAACAACACTTTGTTTTTGAATGCAAAGAGGTCTAGAAAGACACAAAAACATACAAAGTGATTATATTTCTGAGAAGATGATAAAGAACTAAGTTCGAGAATTTAGCATTTTGTATAATCTTAATATATATAATAAAACTGAGTAATAAATTGCATTAAAACTAACTCAAATTTCTTATAGTATTCATACGTTTCTTTCAAAAGTTTGTTCATTCTCTTTTTTGATCTAAAAAGAATGGAGACTTAACACATAGATTCAAGCAAAACTCTATGGTTTTGATCATCTTGTCCATATTAAAAATCATGGAAAAACCCAACCTGGAGTTAAGCAGAAAAAAATAAACCCCAGAACTGAGAATGCATAAAAGACAAAGAAAGTCTTGCTATATAGAAAATATGGAAAGCATTAAATCAAGCATCCTCAACAAACCCCTTTAAAGACCCCTCTGCCATTGCGTCCACAAAAAGATACAGCACCATTAAAGATAAGATTCAGCATTTCTTCAGCCCCAGGTGCAGGTGTGGCAGGAAATCTAAGAATGAGATAGGTCATCAAAGAGATATGAAGAAGAAGGAGGAGGAAAAAAAGAAAGAAAATGAAAAACAAACCAAAACAAAAAGTGTACCGAAGAGAGAAAAAAGAAGTCTGGAACAGAAAGAGCGTTAGTGCCTACTAACCTAAGAGTCACATAATTGCTCCAGCACAAAAGAAATTGGCAGTCTATATTTGTAGAACAATTTACCAAGCATTTCTACATCCATTATGGAATAGAATCTTTGTAACAACACAGTGAGTAGTTATTCCATTTTATAGAAAGAAACTGAAGTTCTGGGAAGGTAAAGGAATTGCCAAAAGCTGCATAGCTAATAAGTGACAGAACTGGGGTCTTTGGACTTCAAGCCCAGTGTTCTTTCCAATACCCTACTATTGCTACAGACTGTCCCTCGAATTGCTACTAATTTTCAAATAACCATGAAAATTTCAAGAAGCAAATGTATTATCAACACATTTATTGATGTTTACATGGTAAGCTATTTTTCTTTCCTCTAGAAAAGCCAACTATAAAAAAAATACCTGATTCGTTCTTTCAAAAACAACAGAATGTGGTAGAGAGCAGTGGACGGGAGGGGAGTTCTGTTAATAAAAGGCAACATGAGGGAGTCTTGTGTGATGGAGCTGCTTGGTGTCTTGAATGTGGTGGTGGATACACAGACCTGCATGTGTGATAGAACTATATAGAACTTAATACACCCACAAATGAGTATAAGTAAAATTGTGGAAATCTGAATAAAATCTATAGATTTTATCAATGTCAATACCCTGGTTGTGATATTATACTATAGTTTTACAAAATGCTACTGCTGGAAGAAAAGTGGGTAAAGGATACATGAGATTTAGCTGTATTTTTGGTATAACTGCATGGGAATACACAACTATCTCAACAAAAAAATTCAATCAAAAAATCAACAGAATATTCATATCACCAACACTGATTTTGAAACAGATCAGTGATATTGTATAGAAATATGAGAAGACATAATGCAGTTATTCAAAGCTGACTTCCTTATAGTGGAACTGGCAGAGGCCTTACCCATGAAATTTGAATTTTAAAAATTATTATTTCAAGCCTGAGATGATAATTTTGAATGGTTTTTGAAGACATAATACCTTAAGAGTGAGACTCAGATCACCCTAGTCATGCAAATGATAAACCACTGGTAGAAGGACGAATCAGGAAGAGGAAGAAAATAGTCTTTTTGATTTAGAACAAAGGGCTATTTAAGAATTCCATCTCATGACCAACAGGCACATGAAAAGATGCTCAACGTCGCTAATTATTAGAGAAATGCAAATCAAAACTACAATGAGGCACCACCTCACAACGGTCAGAATGGCCATCATTAAAAAGTCTACATATAACAGATGCTGGAGAGGGTATGGAGAAAAGGGAACCCTCCTACACCATTGGTAGGAATGTAATTTGGTGTGGCCACTATGGAAAGCAGTACGGAGGTTCCTTAAAAACTAAAAATAGAGTTGCCATATGATCCAGCAAGCCCACTCCTAGGCATATATCCAGACAAAACTATAATTCAAAAAGATACATGCACCCCTACTATTCATAGCACTATTCACAATAGCCAAGACATGGAAACAACCTAAATGTCCAATGACAGATAAATAGATAAAGAAGATATGGTACATATATACAATGGAATACTACTCAGCTATTAAAAAGAATGAAATAATGTCATTACAGCAACATGGATGGACCTAGAGATTATCGTACTAAGTGAAGTAAGTCAGAAAGAGAAAGACAAATACCATATGATATCACTTATATGTGGAATATAAAATATGACATAAACGAACTTACCTATGAAAGAGACTCACAGACGTAGAGAACAGACTTGTGGTTGCCAAAGGGGTGGTGCAGGATGGATTGGGAGTTTGGCATTAGCAGATGCAAACTATTATATACAGAATGGATGAACAACAAGGTCCTACTCTATAGCACAGGGAACTATATTCAATATCTTGTGATAAACCATAACGGAAAAGAATATGAAAAAGAATGTATATATGTATAACTGAATCACTTTGCTGTACAGCAGAAATTTACACAACATTGTAAATCAACTACACTTCAATAAAATAAATTTTAAAAAAAGAATTCCATCTCAAAACATCAACTGACATAAAACTAGAAGTGTAATCCAATTGCTCTGTAAGACAATTTGAGAATTATGATGATAATTATGGGATGTACCAAGAATTGTCCAATAATAACACTAATCATAATAGCTACTATTTATCAAGCATATCCTATGTGCCTGGCATTAAGCTGGCTGCTTCACACAAATGATGGAAAATCCTCACAACAACCCTGGGAAGTAAAATATGGATGGATCTAATCTAATTTACTCAAGGTCACATAATTAGAAAGTGAGAGCTTGACTTTAAATTCTGACTCTAAAGCTTGTGTGCTATTTGCTGCTCCATAATACATAGGAAAGAAATACCTTATCTCGATAGTCTGGTGCATGACTCTAGGGTGAGGGAAAAAAATTATATCCAGTAGTATAAAACTATCACTGTTATTATACTAACCTGCTTGTAAGTTCCATCTAGCAAGGTGTCCAGGTGTTGGAGAGGAGCAGGTGTTTTATCTTTGAACCTTGTTAACAGCCGGCGTTGAATGGCCCGAAATTGTACAGCTCTTTCAGATAAGAGTTCTTCTAATTTTTCACCATTTATCCGCAACTACAATGAAGAATTTCTTTAATTCAGGTTAAATGTGCACAACAAAACGTGTCTAAAGTAAGGATACTGGCAATGCCAATAAAAGTTTGAAAAGAGTAAAGAAGAAATTTAAGTGTGTTACAGAGTTAAGAGAATTAAAAGTGTGATATTTGATACATGAATACATAGATGATACAGTGAAATAGGTCAAATGGAAATTTAGTAAAAATGGCCCAGTTGTCATTGGGGTAAAGATAGATCATTCAGTAAATGTTTGTGATAACTCATTAAATACATAAGGGAAAAAAGGAATAAGGATTTTTCCCCCAGTCTTTACAGCAAAATCAATTGCAGAGGAATCAAAAGTTTAAACACAACAAAGCATTAGAAAATTATATTTTTTAAAATAATCTTAGCATGAGACAGATCTTTGTAAGTCAAAAGTCAAAAGTCACACATACGCAAACACACACACACCCCTGATAAATTACTAACTAAAAAAAATTTTTTTAATTCTACGTGGTTAAGAAAAAAAGTAGAGAAAAACATTATAAGTAAAGTGATAAGACAAACAGCAAACTGCAAAAAATAATAGCAATAACCACAGAGACAAAAAACCATGCCTATAATATCTAGAAAGCATCTACAAATTGATGTAAAAGGACCACAACCCAAACAAATGAGTAAGAAAAAGAGCAACAATCCAATAGAAAAGTGGGCAAAATTCACAGAAAAGTTAATACAAATAGCTCTCAAACATACAGCATTTGACCTGGCAATCCCACTTCCAGGAATTTATCCTAGGGGTGAGCTTGCAAAAAGTAATGTACACACAAGGATATTCATTATAGGATTTTTTCTGTTGCTATTATAGTAAGATAATGTTAATAATCAAAATACTCATCAATAGAGGAACAGGTTGAATAAATAAAGAGGACTTTGCAGGACCACCAGGTACTGATAAGCAATGCTAGCCAAAGATGCATTGAATGAAACAAAGCAAAAAAGAAATACAGAATATCATTCACGTTATTTTTTTTAATCTATATAGTAACATAGTTGTGACTGCATAGAATAGTTCTAGAAAGGTAACAAGAAACTGTACACCAAAAATTGCCTCCAAAGAGGAGATTGAATAGTGGGAGGATGAGAATCAGAAATGACTCTTTTCAGTATAACTCTTCTCATAACTTTTGAATTTAATATTATTAAAATAAAGAAAGGTAGTCAAAGTCATAGGGAACAACTCCATGAAGCCAGATCATGTGAACTGCTAATTCAACTTAACAG
This sequence comes from Balaenoptera musculus, assembly GCF_009873245.2. Lineage (NCBI taxonomy): Eukaryota > Metazoa > Chordata > Mammalia > Artiodactyla > Balaenopteridae > Balaenoptera > Balaenoptera musculus. The sequence goes on from NC_045793.1 coordinate 44,800,429, forward strand.
TCATAACTAGTTCTGAAGTAAATACCATATTCAAAATGTTCAGAAATCAAACATATTATAGTTTACATTTCTGACATCAAACCAAATTTCCTTACCTTTTCAGTGCATGTATGGAGAACAGACACATGATTGGAAAAAAAACTTGGAATTCTATTAACTTCTTTTAACCCCAGTTTCAGAAGCATTAAGTAGCTAACTAAATCAAAGAATATTCTCTTGAAGGAAAAAAAAAACCTTTCATTACCAAAAGTTAAGTGATATAACAACTAAATTTTTAAAAAAGAATGTTAGAGTTATCAATAATTCACCCTTTTAATTGTATGATTTCCTGCTATAATATTTTATTTCCTCAATTCATGAAACAAAAAAATTTTTAAATATTCTCAAAACTGAGACATCAGCCAGGTTATCATTCCTTTGAACGTGTAACAAAACAGCAGTGATTGAAATGTTTTCACGTCAGAATTTCAACATTTAACAAATATTTATTGATCTTAGTGCCACGCAGTGTTCTAGACTCTAGGAATTACAACAATGAATAAAACAGACAAAAATTCCTGTTTTCATGGAGCTTACACTAAGGGACACTTAGATTCCAAAAGCCACCTTGATTCAAAGTTTAAAGTCATATTAAAAAAAAAAAAGTGGAGCGGGGCCAGAGAGCAAAGGAAGTATAAGCATGCCCTTTCTAACTGTGTAACAAAAGTGCCTATAGTTCACCACATTCCCTAAGTCTCTCCCCAGAAAGGAAATGTCCCTGAGGTAGAAGCTCCAGGGATTTACTAGCCAGCAAATAAGGGGGGGAGGAGGGAGGCGGACTGTATGTCAAACATAGTCAATTAGAATCTAATATTTTCGATTTTAAATATTACAAATAGGTAATTAGTATAGTCTTTCTGTGGACTGTCTTCCATAAGTCACTGGACCCCAGTTTTGCACAGTGAAGCAGAAATTTCTTAAGATATATTCTAGAGAATTATAAAGGTTCTCAATACTTAGCGTACCTAAACATATTTCCCAAACTATTGATTTTGGTGCCACAGTTTGATCAAAGTATACTGTCCTATACAATATTATCAGCTTAGATGAGGGAAGACCCAAATAAATTCAATTTATTTGATAATGACGTGTTATCTGCAATTGGATGGTATGCACTGAAATTTTCCCTTTATGTTCACACTGTATTCAAAGAAGTCTTTATTTGTAGGTTAAAGTCAATGCTCTTAGAATGTTCAAGGGACTGAACATTAAGTAGAATGTTCATGTGAATGACAATTTACATGACGTATTCTCTCTCTCACTCTCTCCCTCTCTCTCTCTCTCTCTCATCCTCTCTCTCACTAACACACACACACACACGCGCATGCACACACACACATGCACCATAGTTTACAAATTGAAATGCAAAAACCTATTGATTCCTTAAAAAGTAGCCACTCTAGGGAACCAATGTTTCCTTAAATAAAGTGCAAACTTGTTTTGAAATTCCTCTTTGTAATTCCCTACAGGGTCTACTTATAGGCAAATAAGAAGAGCCTGGTGAATTTTTTTTTAACACATGGGACTTAAAACAATGACTTTCATTGTCCAATTTTTTTCACAAAACATGACTCCTGACTATTTCCATTTGGAAATATCAAATCAATCTTCAAAGGATGAAGATTTGACACCCTCAAGATACTCAAGAGAATCTAACACAGGCTCTGAAGGTACTTCCAAAGAAGAAATGCAAACATATCCAGGCAACAAAGTCACTGTCAGATCTCATTAATTTAGACATTTAATCATTCAGCATTTACTAAGCACCCATTGTGCCAGATACTGGAGAATATTTTATGTGATTAACCCTCATTCAGATGCAGAAGTTCTGGTGTGCTTGTTAAAAATGAAAAGGAAAAATCACTTTACTTTATCATCACACCTCATTTATGGCCTGCTAGAATTAGTTAGCCAAATGGCTGCCAATAAGCTCAAATAGTTTTAACACTGGGTTATTGGGGTCAAAGGTTAAATCCTCATGTGGGAGAATTAAACCAGCTCTGTTCTGAGGCCAGACCACAGCTCCAGGCGGTCACTCTGTAAAAGTCTGCAATTGATCACAAACTGGGCAAGAGGGCAGGAACAGATTCACAACCCCACCATCCACATAAGAATAACAACTTGACATACACTGCCTAATAGCATGTATACTAGAATCCTTACCTCTATAGCATCTTTCTTTCATATATTGAAAAATTACAGATGATACGGGTTATGATCATACACACCTCAAAATGATGATCGATCAACTCAAAATATTCTTGAAGGGGCATAGATCCAGAAAAAGAACATGCGAAATCTTTGATTCCCTGTTTCTCAAAATATTCCTGAAGGCGGATAATAAGCTCATTTGTTATGAGCCAAAGATCCTCAAATTGTTCACTCTGGATGCGATATCGTTCTAAAGAGAAAAAATAATTAAGGAAAAGGCTTATTAACACATAATTAGTAGCTGAAACTACATGAATTATCACTAACTCTGACATGAATACCAAAAGGACAAGGATTTCTTTTTTGGAATATAGATATAATTTCTACTGGCTTAATAAAAATAATTCTGCCTTATCGTGATTTTCTGCATCAACAACTTAACATTTTCAAAGCTCATTCCAAAGGTATGTGGTCACAGCAGCAAGCTGCACAGTCCTTTTAACTATGTATCTTATAATAGGTTTCAGTATGGTAAAAACACAAAATTTGGATCCTTCTAAAAAGAGCTTTACTCAAAAGGTAAAAAACAAACAAACATAACAAAAAAAAAGGTAAGAAAACAGCCACTGCAAAAGTACAACCTGGTATCATTAGTTTGTTTCAAAAAATTGATGTGAAATAAAATTTATTCTATAGAAAGCCCACATCCTGGACACAGTAGCCAGCTTAAATCCCTGTAATCGTAATCAAAGTTTTCTATTTTTCTAATAGTTCTTTCATTTGAAGAGAGATTTTGCAATAAGACCCTTCCCCAATTATAAATCTTGGTTCCCTCCATTCCCTGACACATCAGCTCCAAGGCAGCCAAAGTCTTGTCTATCTCCTACCCTGATGATGATGACAATGATGATGACAGCAGTGACAGTAACCACATCTATGGTGAGAGCACCAGCTATGCATCAAGCACTATTAACTACAACAACCCATTTTTTATAAGAAGGAAAACCAGGCACAGAGAATTTCAGAGACTTGCCAAAGGTCACAAAGCAATTTAAATGTCAGACCTATAATTCATGATATATATCCTTCTTCCCCAATTGTCTAAGCTCTACCTATTCTTCAGGATCTGGCTTCAGTCTCACCTACCCCAAGAAACCTTTATTTCTCTACCATCTGTAGAAGCCTTATATGTGCCAATCACTATCTAAAGCACTTCACATTCACTCTCTTGTTTAAACCTCAACAGCCCAATAGGCTACTGGCTATATAACAATAGCCCCATTTTACAGAAGAATAAATCTAGTGACAGGAGAGTTTAAATAATCTGCAAGGTCATCTAGCCAGTTAGTAACAGAGCAGGGATTGGAACTTTAGCAATTAATCCAAAGATTATCTATCAATTTTAAGCACCTCATAACATTGCATTTCTCTGAATTTATATAGAGAATTCTACAGTTTACTATGCACTTAATACATACAACCATGTACCCTTATTTAACTTTCCAGATGATTATATTCAGTCTCTGCAAAGAGACTGTACACTTTTTGAGATCAAAGTTACCTATTTTATTTAGTTCACCATTTATTGAACAACTATTATGTGCAATTTCATAAAGAAAGAAATGTTGGGGGTACAAAAATTAACTTAGTCTTTTTGCTTAAGGAGCTTAAGGTAATACGATACGTGCATGTGAAATATTTATTTATATTCCCCATGGTACGTTGACAAATTCTATAAATATATTACCTCTTTAAATTGGTTTTTAACTTCAATTTGTCATCCTCAGCCAGAATTCAAGAATATATCTGCTCTCATTCCCCTAGTCATACTCTTTTCACTTCTATAAGGAATAAAATACACTGAGTATGCCTGCCATGGTGCATTGCAAACACCCTGGTATTCTCTGCTGTCATATCATTCCCCTTGGAGCTTCCCCACTCTTCCCCTCACTCCAGTCTTTTTGTTTTTTTTTTTTAACATCTTTATTGGAGTATAATTGCTTTACAAAGGTGTGTTAGTTTCTGCTTTATAACAAAGTGAATCAGCTATACATATACATAAATTCCCATATCTCCTCCCTCTTCTGTCTCCCTCCCACCCTCCATATCCCACCCGTCTAGGTGGTCACAAAGCACCGAGCTGATCTCCCTGTGCTATGCTGCTGCCTCCCGCTAGCTATCTATTTTACATTTGGCAGTACATATAAGTCCATGGCACTCTCTCACTTCGTCCCAGCTTGCCCTTCCCCCTCCCTGTGTCCTCAAGTCCATTCTCTACGTCTGCGTCTTTATTCCTGTCCTGTGCCTAGGTTCTTCAGAACCTTTTTTTTTTTTTTTTTTTTTACAATCCATATATATGTGTTAGCATACAGTATTTGTTTTTCTCTTTCTGACTTACTTCACTCTGTATGACAGACTCTAGGTCCATCCACCTCACCACAAATAACTCAATTTCGTTTCTTTTTATGGCTGAGTAATATTCCATTGTGTATATGTGCCACCTCTTCTAAGTGTCAATGGACACTTAGGTTGCTTCCATGTCCCGGCTATTGTAAATAGAGCTGAAATGAACATTGTGGTACATGACTCTTTTTGAATTATGGTTTTCTCAGGGTATATGCCTAGTAGTGGGATTGCTGGGTTGTATGGTAATTCTATTTTTAATTTTTTAAGGAACCTCCATACTGTTCTCCATAGTGGCTGTATCAATTTACATTCCCACCAATAGTGCAGGAGGGCTCCCTTTTCTCCACACCCTCTCCAGCATTTATTGTTTCTAGATTTTTTGATGATGGCCATTCTGACCGGTGTGAGGTGATACCTCATTGTAGTTTTGATTTTCATTTCTCTAATGATTACTGATGTCTAGCATCCTTTCATGTGTTTGTTGGCAATCTGTATATCTTCTTTGGAGAAATGTCTATTTAGGTCTTCTGCCCATATTTGGATTGGGTTGTTTGCTTTATCGATATTGAGCTGCTTGTAAATTTTGGAGATTAATCCTTTGTCAATTGCTTCATTTGCAAATATTTTCTCCCATCCTGAGGGTTGTCTTTTAGTCTTATTTATGGTTTCCTTTGCTGTGCAAAAGCTTTTAAGTTTCATTAGGTCCCATTTGTTTACTTTTGTTTTTATTTCCATGTCTCTAGGAGATGGGTCAAAAAGGATCTTGCTGTGATTTATGTCATAGAGTGTTCTGCCTATGATTTCTTCTAAGAGTTTTATAGTGTCTGGCCTTACATTTAGGTCTTTACTCCATTTTGAGTTTCTTTTTGTGTATGGTGTTAGGGATTGTTCCAACTTCATTCTTTTACATGTAGTTGTCCAGTTTTCCCAGCACCACTTATTGAAGAGGCTGTCTTTTCTCCATTGTATATTCTTGCCTCCTTTATCAAAAATAAGGTGACCATATGTGTGTGGGTTGATCTTTGGGCTTTCTATCCTGTTCCATTGATCTATATTTCTGTTTTTATGCCAGTACCATATTGTCTTGATTACCGTAGCTTGGTGTATAGTCTGAAGTCAGGGAGCCTGATTCCTCCAGCTCCGTTTTTCTTTCTTAAGATTGCTTTGGCTATTCGGGGTCTTTTGTGTTTCTATACAAATTGTGAAAGTTTTTGTTCTAGTTCTGTGAAAAATGCCATTGGTAGTTCGATAGGGATTGCACTGAATCTGTAAATTGCTTTTGGTAGTAGAGTCATTTTCACAGTGTTGATTCTTCTAATCCAAGAACATGGTATATCTCTCCATCTGTTTGTATCATCTTTAATTTCATTCATCAATGTCTTATACTTTTCTGCATACAGGACTTCTGTCTCCTTAGGTAGGTTTATTCCTAGGTATTTTATTCTTTTTCTTGCAATGGTAAATAGGAGTGTTTCCTTAATTTCTCTTTCAGATTTTTCATCATTAGTGTATAGAAATGCAAGAGATTTCTGTGCATTAATTTTGTATCCTGCTACCTTACCAAATTCGTTGATTAGCTCTAGTAGCTTTCTGGTAGCATCCTTAGGATTCTGTATGTATGGTATCATATCATCTGCAAACAGTGACAGCTTTACTTCTTCTTTTCCGATTTGGATTCCTTTTATTTCTTTTTCTTCTCAGATTGCTGTGGCTAAAACTTTCAAAACTATGTCGAATAACAGTGGTGAGAATAGGCAACCTTGTCTTGCTCCAGACCTTAGACGAAATGGTTTCAGTTTTTCACCACTGAGAATGATGTTGGCTGTGGGTTTGTCATATATGGCCTTTATTATATTGAGGTAAGTTCCCTCTATGCCTACTTTCTGGAGGGTTTTTATCATAAATGGGTGTTGAATTTTGTTGAAAGCTTTTTCTGCATCTATTGAGATGATCATATGGCTTTCCTCGTTCAATTTGTTAATATCATGTATCACATTGATTGATTTGCGTATACTGAAGAATCCTTGCATCCCTGGGATAAACCCCACTTCATCATGGTGTATGATCCTTTTAATGTGCTGTTGGATTCTGTTTGCTAGTATTTTGTTGAGGATTTTTGCATCTATGTTCATCAGTGATACTGGCCTGTAGTTTTCTTTCTTTGTGACATCTTTGTCTGGTTTTGGTATCAGGGTGATGGTGGTGGCCTTGTAGAATGAGTTTGGGAGTGTTGCTCCCTCTGCTATATTTTGGAAGAGTTTGAGAAGGATATAGGTGTCAGCTCTTCTCCAAATGTTTGATAGAATTTGCCTGTGAAGGCATCTGGTCCTGGGCTTTTGTTTGTTGGAAGATTTTTAATCACAGTTTCAATTTCAGTGCTTGTGATTGGTCTGTTTATATTTTCTATTTCTTCCTGGTTCAGTCTCGGAAGGTTGTGCTTTTCTAAGAATTTGGCCATTTCTTCCAGGTTGTCCATTTTATTGGCATAGAGTTGCTTGTAGTAATCTCTCATGATCCTTTGTATTTCTGCAGTGTCAGTTGTTACTTCTCCTTTTTCATTTCTAATTTTATTGATTTGAGTCTTCTCCCTTATTTTCTTGATGAGTCTGGCTAATGGCTTATCATTTTGTTTATCTTCTCAAAGAAACAGCTTTTAGTTTTATTGATCTTTGCTATTGTTTCCTTCATTTCTCTTTCATTTAATTCTGATCTGATCTTTATGATTTCTTTCCTTCTGCTAACTTTAGGGTTTTTTTGTTCTTCCTTCTCTAATTGCTTTAGGTGTAAGGTTAGGTTGTTTATTTGAGATGTTTCTTGTTTCTTGAGGTAGGATTGTTTTGCTATAAACTTCCCTCTTAGAACTGCTGTTTCTGCAACCCATAGGTTTTGGGTTGTCGTGTTTTCATTGTCATTTCTTTCTAAGTATTTTCTGATTTCTTCTTTGATTTCTTCAGTGATCTCTTGGTTATTAAGTAGCGTATTGTTTAGCCTCCATGTGTTTGCATTTTTTACAGACTTTTTCCTGTAATTGATATCTAGTCTCATAGTGTTGTGGTCAGAAAAGATACTTGATACGATTTCAATTTTCTTGAATTTACCAAGGCTTGATTTGTGACCCAAGATATGATCTATCCTGTAGAATGTTCCATGAGCACTTGAGAAGAAAGTGTATTCTGTTGTTTTGGGATGGAATGTCCTTTAAATATCAATTAAGTCCATCTTGTTTAATGTATCATTTAAAGCTTGTGTTTCCTTATTTATTTTCATTTTGGATGATCTGTTCATTGGTGAAAGTGGGGTGTTAAAGTCCCCTACTATGATTGTGTTACTGTCGATTTCCCCTTCTATGGCTGTTAGCATTTGCCTTATGTATTGAGGTGCTCCTATGTTGGGTGCATAAATATTTACAATTGTTATATCTTCTTCTTGGATTGATCCCTTGATCATAAGGTATTGTCCTTCTTTGTCTCTTGTAATAGTCTTTATTTTAAAGTCTATTTTGTCTGATATGAGAACTGCTACTCCAGCTTTCTTTTGATTTCCATTTGTATGGAATATCTTTTTCCATCCCCTCACTTTTAGTCTGTATGTGTCCCTAGATCTGAAGTGGGTCTCTTGTAGACAGCATATATATGGGTCTTGCTTTTGTATCCATTCAGCCAGTCTATGTCTTTTGGTTGGAGCATCTAATCCATTTACATTTAAGGTAATTATCGATATGTATGTTCCTATTCCCATTTTCTTAATTATTTTGGGTTTGTTATTGTAGGTGTTTTCCTTCTCTTGTGTTTCCTGCCTAGAGAAGTTCCTTTAGCATTTGTTGTAAAGCTGGTTTGGTGGTGCTGAATTCTCTTAGCTTTTGCTTGTCTGTTAAGGTTTTAATTTCTACATCGAATCTGAATGAGATCCTTGCTAGGTAGAGTAATCTTGGTTGTAGGTTTTTCCCTTCCATGACTTTAAATATGTCCTGCCACTCCCTTCTGGGTTTCAGAGTTTCTGCTGAAAGATCAGCTGTTAACCTTATGGGGATTCCCTTATATGTTATTTGTTGTTTTTCCCTTGCTGCTTTTAATATTTGTTCTTTGTATTTAATTTTTTATAGTTTGATTAGTATGTGTCTTGGCGTGTTTCTCCTTGGATTTATCCTGTATGGGACTCTCTGTGCTTCCTGGACTTGATTGACTAATTCCTTTCCCATATTAGGGAAGTTTTCAACTATAATCTCTTCAAATATTTTCTCAGTCCCTTTCTTTTTCTCTTCTTCTTCTGGGAGCTCTATAAATCGAATCTTGGTGTGTTTCATGTTGTCTCATTGGTCTCTAAGACTGTGCTCAATTCTTTTCATTCTTTTTTCTTTATTCTGCTCTGCAGTAGTTACTTCCATTATTTTATCTTCCAGGTCACTTACCTGTTCTTCTGCTTCAGTTATTCTGCTATTGATTCCTTCTAGAGAATTTTTAATTTCATTTATTGTGTTGTTCAGCATTGTTTGCTGTTTAGTTTTTCTAGGTCCTTGTTAAATGTTTCTTGTATTTTCTCCATTCTATTTCCAAGATTTTGGATCATCTTTACTATCATTACTCTGAATTCTTTTTCAGGTAGACTGCCTATTTCCTCTTCATTTGTTTGGTCTGGTGGGTTTTTACCTTGCTCCTTCATCTGCTGTGTGTTTCTCTGTCTTCTCATTTTGCTTAACTTACTGTGTTTGGGGTCTCCTTTTCACAGGCTGCAGGTTCGTAATTCCCATTGTTTTTGGTGTCTGCTCCCAGTGTCTAAGGTTGAATCAGTGGGTATGTAGGCTTCCTGGTGGAGGGGACTAGTGCCTGTGCTCTGGTGGATGAGGATGGATCTTGTCTTTCTGGTGGGCAGGACCACGTTGGGTGGTGTGTTTTGTGGTGTCTGTGACCTTATTATGATTTTAAGCAGCCTCTCTGTTAATGGATGGGGTTGTGTTCCTGTCTTGCTAGTTGTTTGGCATAGGATGTCCAGCACTGTAGCTTGCTGGTTGTTGCGTGGAGCTGGGTCTTAGTATTGAGATGGAGATCTCTGGGAGAGCTTTTGCCGTTTGATGTTACTTGGAGCCGGGGGGTCTCTGGTGGACCAATGTCCTGAGCTTGGCTTTCCCACCTCAGAGCCACCGGCCTGACACCCAGTCAGAACACCAAGATCCTGTCAGCCACAGGGCTTCAGTGTCTTTTTCATCCCCCCTCCTTTCAGCTTCCTTCTCTGCCCTCCCTCACTCCAGTCTTATTCTGAATGTTGGTTTCTGCCCATGGTGCTGATCAGATGTTTTCCTCATTTCTCCTCATCAAAGATAGTAGGACCAAGGTCAGATATAACAATTTTACCTTTCTTTGTAAATGTCACTGAAGGTTTAATCCTTTAGAAGAAGGATAAAGAGAGCACAATTATGGAGGGGTGTGAGTAGAGAGGTAGAAGGGAGAATGCTGATGACAAAGTATGCTAGTATTAGGATCCTCTAAATCTGGAGTCTTACCAAAGGTAAGCTTGGGGTCCAACACAGTAAACCCAGACTGGTATTTATTCACTCTTTCATTCATTTATATAAGTCAGTGCAAGATGCTGGGGATAAAATCAGCAAGAATGGGAATAAAGCAAGAGCCTCTGCTCTCACGGAGCTCACCTTCGACCTGGGAAGATGTAGTGATGGGGGAAGAACAAACATGGCTTCCGCCATCACTGAGTCAGGGATACCCCATTAAGGTTGACTTTGCCACAAAAGTTCCAGGGCTTTCCCCCAGTGATATATAACTATTTTCAAGTATGTGACGGTCTATCACACAGCAGAAGGATTAGACAATAGCAAGGGAGCTGCAAAGGGCAGAAGGCACGATAGAATTATATAATAATTATAGATATTCACAGAGTCAGTTGCCTCAGGAAGTGTTTAAGGCTCTGAGCTCCTTGGTGTTAGGTGCTTTCTTTAAAATCTCCTTGGGAGATATAGAACTCAATGGGGAAGAAAGACAGGCCATCTCTGGAGGTACAGACCTGTCTGTCCCTCCATCCATCCTGGGACAGATATTTGGCAGCTCAGTGCTGCCTCCGGGTCCCAGCCATTTGTCCCTACTCCTAGGTAGATGGGTGGCTTCTGGCTCAGGGTTGGCTCCAGGACCTTGTCTTTCTCTGTGTCTGCCCATCTTGGGGCAGGTGTTTGCTCCAACCGAGAGCACCCATCCAGGCCCAGGCAGTGCCCTTGGCCTTCTAGAGGATGAAGCTGAGCTGATCCAGCTACATCTCCTTTTGTAGTTTTGTGAGCTCCTGAAACACTGGCTTCACATTCTGCCACACAGTCCTCACTGGATGTAGCAGATGTAGGTGATGAAGTTGCATGCTGCAGTGATGCAGGCCCAAGAGGATGGTGAGATGCAGTCCTGACTATTGGAGTGACAGAGCCAAATGTGATAGTAGCAGGTGTGGGCACATATGTTGGCACTTGCACACTTGACTGTGGCTGCCTGCAAAGCCACAGGCTGGGTGGTGAGCGTGTTGTCCTCCAGAGTGGCCTGCACCAGCACCAGGAGATCCCACTTTGTGAAATCCAGGCAGGGGCCCACATCCTTATGGTACACCCTTCCCAGGAAGGAACAGGGCTTGTCCAGGGTGGGAAAGAACTCATGTCCACCTCCTTGTCATCCTAGTCCAGGGTGAGAGCATGTCCCACAGTGGGACACACAGCTGGGCAGATGGAGCTGCCAGTGCTCTGGGCCCTTGTGGGGTCCAGGCTTAGTGGGGCCAGGTAGAGCTCATGGTTGGGAGAGGCTGGTGTGGATATGATGACCGATGTCTTCAAGGCTGTCACTTCCACCTACGGCATGTCAGCCCATGCCTCCTTCAGCTGCTTTTCTGATCCCACCTACTTCATGTGGGCTTCTTACACCATCTTGTGGGCTTCCTCAGACAGGCTGGCCATCAGTAACTCCTCCAGCTCCTGTTCCAGGTGTTCCCACACCTCAAACAGCTGTTCATGGCCCTCATCTTTCAGCCTCAGCTCCTTCTGGGCAGTGTGAGCTCCTTCTTCAGGGCTCAAAGCCCCGCCCTTCTTGCAAATCTCCATGGAGATCCTGCAGGAATGCCTGTCAAGATCATTAGAGAAGAGCTACCTCCAGGGTTCATCATACTGAACAAGATCCTTTACTACTCCCAGATTCTGAGATCCTGAAAGTGAGACAACACACTGCCTCATTGCAGTCATTTCCTCTCATGTATACGTACCTTTTAATAAAATACTCAAAACGGTGCCTAAAATATATTAGGTGCTCAATAAATGCTATCCATTGTCATCGTTCTCACCATTATTTCCTCAGGGCTATTATAAACTAAAGAGCAGGGATTCCATAATAAACTTCATTAGACCCACATAGAACCTAACCCAGTAACTTTCAAATAGCAGATATGAAAAAAAAAGCGGCCTTAATAAAATGTGTTTTCCTTAGGATAGAATTTATTGTCATTTTAGATGGAGCTGTAAATTTTTACATAAATATTACAGCGCTGATATTTCAAAGGAAATTTAATTCATTTAGGTCCTAGAAGGATTTTGAATAGGCTTCCACATACAAGTAGAAAAACCTGGGGTATAGCCTAAATATACATAAAGAATAAAATTTCTTATATATAAAGTGAAATAGGACTTCCCTAGTAGTGCAGTGGTTAAGAATCCGCCTGCCAGTGCAGGGGACACAGGTTTGATCCCTGGTCTGGGAAGATCCCACATGCTGCAGAGCAACTAAGCCCATGAGCCACAACTACTGAGCCTGCGTTCTAGAGCCCGTGAGCCACAACTACTGAGCCCGTGTGCCACAACTACTGAGCCCGTGAGCCACAACTACTGAGCCCGTGTGCCACAACTACTGAGCCCGTGTGCCACAACTACTGAAGCCTGCACGCCTAGAGTCCATGTTCCGCAACAAGAGAAGCCACTGCCATGAGAAGCCCATGAACCGCAGTGAAGAGTAGCCCCCTCTTGCTGCAACTAGAGAAAGCCTGTGTGCAGCAACGAAGACCCAATGCAGCCAAAAATTAAAAAATAAAATTTAAAAAAAAATGAAATAAAACTACAGAGGAAGTTATCCATTCAGCTACAATTTTTCAATACAAATGTGTCACAATTTACAAATCTTAAAAGAGATGCACATAAACAACTGGGATTATTATGACACATTTTTTAAAAGAACTATGTCATCTGGCCCAAGATGCGAAAAATATACATCTCAAGATACCTGAATGAAATGATGGAGCAAGCCATGGGGATATCTGTGGAAACAGCATTCCCAGCCAAGTGAACTGTAAGTGCAAAGGCCCTGAGGCAGAAATGTGCTTTTAGGAACACTGAGGAAGCTAGCATGGCTGAAGCTGAGTGAGCAGTTTTTATGCTGCACTATAACGAGATAATACACCGGTTTCTGTTAAATCACCTACGTAGGTACTGCAAGAAAATCTCATAATAAGGCATATTCTGGTATGTCCTGGCAAGTTTGTCCACCAAAAGTTAGTTTTATTAGTTAACTTTTATTTAAAAGTTAAACATTTTATTAGAATTTATGACTGGGGGAAATATGGAGAGGATTCTCAGCCAAATACCAACCAGTACCCCAAGCTCAGCTGTCCACTGGCTGAGCTAATGCTGGGGAAAGACAAATCCAATTAACACCTATTCTAATGCCTCCGAGGAAGTGCTGGGTTTAGTCCCCATTCACAGCTTACACTGGGCATGGGTGTTTCATTAAGGAGAGCAGGGGATGTTGTGGGATAGCCAAGAAAGGCAGTGGTGCCCAAAGCTCTTCCCCAGAGAGGGGAAGTGTTTATCTCTGCTACCTACAGCTGGAGCTCCTTCCTCACTCCTGGCAGACAACAAAATCCCTAATCCGACAAAATGAAATGTGGGCAAGTCTAAACATTTCCCTTTATCTTTTATCAAGATTTGAATTATCTGAACAGAGGCCTGTGAACTCTCTGAGAAACCCATCTCAATCCCCTGTACTGGGCAATGACTTCCACTTTCTAAAGATAAAGTAACAGAGAAAAGTCGTGTACAATAGGTTCAAAGGAAAGAGACAAATGAGAGAAATGAAATGCAATTCCCTTTACAAAATAGCCATAATTCAAGACTATCTTTATTTGATAGTCTCAAAAAGATTCAAAGTTACTCTGCACCTACTCATTCAATTCAAAAGATATTAAATGCTAAGTGCTGGGGAAACAATGGGGAACAACACATACTGGTCCTGGTCCTCATCCTAGTGAGAAGGGCAGAAAATAAATAAGTAAATAACAAATAAATAGTTAAAAGTTATGAAAGGACTATGATGCCGATAAAAAGGGTGCTGTGATAAAGACTAATGGGTAAAATAGTTTTTATATTATTTCATATAATACAGCAGCTAAATAATACTAGCAGCTAAAATTTCACGAGCACTTACAATGTACCAGGAAATTGCTACATGCTTTTTAGGAATTATCCCATTTGATTCTCACACATTATAATTGTACTATTTTATCTCTGTTTTGTAGATGGAAAAAACAGGCACAGTAATTTTTTCAAAGTCATTCAAACGAACTCTAAGCCAGAGCCTGGAGCCCACACTCCTAACCATTTTGTGCATAAAGCTTGGAGCTTAAGGATGGGCAGAATAGCCCAGGTAGAGGGAATGGCAAGTTAAAAACTTCATGGTAGAAAAAGTCAGACATGTACCAGGAACTGACAGAAGGCCAGAGTGAGGAAGAGAGTGCCCGTAGATGAAGCTGGATGTTAGGCTAGGCCAGAACATACAGGGAGACCTATAAGGGTTGGTAAAAGTTTGGATATTATTATAAACACAAAAGATTTTAAGCTGGAGAGTGGCATGATATAATTTGTAATTGTTTGTTTCCTCATTTTTATTACAAGAACTGCCGAGTAGAAAACGAATTGGAAAGGGACAAGAATAGACTTAGAGTTAGGACATTATAACCATGACCAAGGTAACAGATGGTGGTAGCATATATAAGCAATTAAGGGTATCACATTAGGAAGGAAATCTCCAGTTTCTCCGGTCTTATCCCTGAGCAAAACTTAAAATGTAGTAAATTATTAAATCTATGACTTCAGTACAAATAAATCATCCAATCTTCAATTTCTTCATCCACACAAAGGGGAAAATAAAACGTACCTCACAAGGTTGGTATGGAGATCAACTATAGTGTTATATGGAAAAGACCTACACAAGCACAATTTATCTTTGTATTATAAAATTTAGATCAAGCAAAATTAGATGTTCAAAATACATTGGCTGAAAAAATTAAAACTTTGATACAAAAAGTGTGGAATGAAGTGAGTAAAAAATCTAAAGCTCAATGAAAAATTTAAATATAAATAAAATTCTATATATCCAGCAAGTATTTGCTATAGCCTGAATGTTTGTGTCACCCAAAATTCATATGTTAAGTCCTGATACCCAATGTGATAATACCTGGATATGGGGACTTGGGGAGGCGATTATGTCATGAGGATGGAGCCCTCATGAATGAGATTAGCACCCTTATAAAAGAGACCCCAGAAATCTTTGTTGACCCTTCTGCCATGTGAGGACACACTGAAAAGTCAGACATCTATGAACAGGAAGCAGGCCCTTACCAGAAACCAAATCTACTGGTGCCTTGATCTTGGACTTCCCAGGCTCCAGAACTATTGGAAATAAATTTCTGTTGGGTAAAAGCCACCCCAGTCTATGGTATATTTTAATAACAGCCCAAATGGATTAAGATAGTACTCCACTGTGATAAACTATAATACATGAATGTCACCAAACAACAAAAAAGTAAAAATCATAATAATAAACATTTAAATAGTGTGATATTTTCTGTAACTTTAACATTTGGGCCTCAATTATTTTCTTATTCATCAACACATGCGGGGGTGGGGGGCAGGAACAAATGTTTTAAAATAAAAAAACACCATCAGACTTGGGATTTAAAAATATAAACACAAGGGACTTCCCTGGTGGCACAGTGGTTAAGAACCTGCCTGCCAATGCAGGGGACACGGGTTCGAGCCCTGGTCTGGGAAGATCGCACATGCCGCGGAGCAACTAAGTCCGTGCGCCACAACTACTGAGCCTGTGCTCTATAGCCCGTGTGCCACAACTACTGAGCCCACGTGTCACAACTACTGAAGCCCGCACGCCTAGAGCCCGTGCTCCGCCACAAAAGAAGCCACCACAGTGAGACGCCCGCGCACCACAATGAAGAGTAGCCCCCACTCGCTGCAACTAGAGAAAGCCCGCACACAGCAACGAAAACCCAACACAGCCATAAATAAATAAATAAATAAATTTATCTTTAAAAATAATAAATAAAAATATAAACACGATATCTGCAAGTTGATTTTTTTTCAGATTACCAAAAATCAACAAGAATCAATGAGTTGAAGATTTATAAGGCATTATTTTGATTATTAAGCATATTCTCAGTACTAGTACTGCCAGGTAGTTAACATTGCCCTGGAGACTTTCCAGAGTACGCATTTCATGGAAAGGAGAAATGAAAATTTCTGTTTGCAATATAACATGAAAGAAGAAAGTTGTATTATAAAATATATCTTTACAATATGGTAATTAAAATAGCTGCCAAAATGAACATTCAATTTATTGTTTTATCTCTTTTCCTTTGCATCTTGTAATAGCAGCTCAGTGGAAATAACCATTTCAGCCTCCAAATGAAATAAATTTGGATGATTAGAACCCAGTCAATTGTCATTGCACCCTACTACAAATGGAGAAAATAATACATTTAACTAAGCAGGGCACAAAAGTGCATAATGTCAGTCTCTATTCATGTCAGAACATCTGAAGTTCATCAATATAAATAATGTTTGTATCCATATCATAAACAAAGCATCAATATAATTTATGATCTTTGGAAATTTTAAAATGTGAGATGGAAAAGCAGATGAATGCTTTTTAAACCAAAAGTTGGAAGAAATAATAGAAACAATTTCAGTAGATACTAGTATAATATTCTACATATACAACCTCTTCAATATTAGTAGAAACTGGGGATGGTTTCTGTAAACTTACTTTGCAAAAGGCTTTTTCCAAGCAGATTTATATAATATTCCCATTGTCCCTTGATAATACTGCTAAGGTGTTCTAAGATAAATATTAATAGTAATATTATATTGATGAATCACTGTACACATTAAAGCACTCACAGTGGCATGAGGTGGGTGTCAGGTGAGTTTAGATTTGATCATGACACTTGTCCCTAAATTTTTTGGCTTTATTAAAGGACTATCACAGAGACCCTACTCTATGAACTTCCAGGCACAGAAGAAAATTTACTGATCTCTAAAAACCCCACACTTTATCAAGCATCTGAAGATAACTTTTTCTCTTTATGGAATGCCCTCCACCTAATAATCTCCTATTCATTCCTCAAGATCCTTCACAAATAAAATCTCTTATGGAATCTCATTCCTTTGGACTCCAACAGCAGCTAAAGTGTGCTTCTGTAAGCACATCAAGCATTCTGGTATCAGTTCGCTACCTGTTTGTCTCTCCCGTTAGCACAGAAGCTCCACAACAGCCACGACAGTCTCTATATCTAATACGTCTGCTGAATGAAAAATGAACAAAAGCACGTGGTCTACCCAGATGGAATGGAGCAAGACTCTCACTTTCCTTGTTCTGAAGATATTTTGTTTAACACAGTTCAGGATCACATATGCTTTCTTTTGACAGATGCAAAACAAAAGGCTTTTTCAAGGCCCAACCCTTATTCACGTACATGACTACAATTCTTTCATTATACCTGAAAACAAAATAGTCAAAATGGATAAGCAAAGGACTTTTAAACTTGACCTTGTTCAATTCAATCACTCTTTCTAGCATGTTAAAATCTTTCAGGATATTGAAATGTTTAGTATATTAGTTATCCTTTCCATATCCCAAAGGCCTACCTGAGGCAAAATAAATTTGCTATTTGCAATTGCTTAGCCCTACTTGTGACACTGAGAAGATGTATTTACTCAGCACTCATTGCTAATTACCAATTTAGCAGGGTACAGAAGTCTAAATTGAAAATCATTTCCCTCAGATATTAGCGAAAATTTTTCTATTGTCTTCTAGCATCTAATAATTTTGATGTTAAATGCCTTCTTGATTCATGTTCCTTGAGTAGATTGTTTTTTCCTTTATAATCTTTGAAGATATGCTCCTGATTCTTAGTGCTCTAAAATTTCACAATAATATATCTGTATGTATTTCTTTTTCTCTTTCATTGTGCTAACATCAAATAGGCTCTTCCAATATCCACAACTGAGACATTTCATTTCCTAGAAATCCTTGTTTCCATTGGTTTTCTCTCCATCTTCACAACCCACTGCCCCAGTGTCACACCTTGCCTGATGAGCCTCTCATCAGAATCTGCAGTCTCTCTGAACGCTTTACATCAGCACTTCATTCATTCTCTGACCACCACCTTTTGTTCTTCTGGTTCACTTGCTCTATAACTCCTACTACTTCACTTCTTCAACCTTATCAAGGCTTGTGATCCATTGAACCCATTAAATTCTCACCATGTATCAGTTTTCTCTACTTTATTTCTCTTAGATTTAGTAGTCCATTATTACAGTGATTCTCATAAAAATATTTTATCTGAAATTCTCTGTTTCAAAATCCCAGCCCTGACTTTAGTTGCTTGGATACTGATAAACAAATCACTGCCAGGCAAAATCGTCTAAGGATGACTGGCTTCACTTCAAAATTCAGGATCTCAGACTTCAACATTGCCTTATATTTCATGAGTTTGCTTTCTTATTCTTCAAGACATCAGTGTCATGCCTTTTCTTTTTCAAATTTAGACATCATCAAAGCTCCCCTATCTTTCCGTCAACAAATCTACAGAATCTCCCTGGACCTACATCTTGTCACAGTAAAGTTACAAAAGGCCTGTCCTTCAATTCTCCTCACCCTCCAGGCTCTGCATCCCACCCCTTCTCTCCTTCTAAAGGACTTCATTGCTTTGTGATCCCCTTCTTCCTGACCATCAGCCTCTCCCATTAATTCAATCATTTCAATTGCTATTCAAACATGTTCTAATACTGCTCATTTAAAAACAAAACCCACAACTCCTTCCAGCTACATTTTACTTCTGAATTACTGAGTTTGGTTGTCCAATTCTTACTGAAAATGCTAGATACTAAATTAGAGTGTGTAATACTAGACACTCTAAATTTATCCTTGGATTAAGCTGCAGCTTAGACTGTACTGCTTTGGGCTCATACAGAATTATACCTAGTAATTGCATTTTGTCATTATTTTTAAAGCTTTATGAAATTTGTTACTCATAAAGTATAATTATATAAGTATAACAATTATAACTATAAGAATAAGCTATGGAGACATTATTGAAGAAGCTATCTTTATGATATTCAGAAGAGAAACTTCATCCTGGACTCAGCATCAGTAAAGGCTGTGCATCTCCTGAACAACTGATTTGATTTGATCTTATGAACATTCTGAAAATTGGAACTAAAATGCTTTCTTGTTATTTTTAGACTGCTAGCATCTGATTGATTCTGCAGTGTAATCTTTTTCTTATCTTTATTAATTTCCTGCTCTTATTTTCTCTCTCTGTTCCTTCAACTGTTTACTTTCTCCTTTCATATTTTGGAAATTTTTATAATTTATATATATACTTTAAATCCATTAAAAAAAAGTGGAACAAGGCAAAGTACAAATAGATATAGTAGAGAAAAAGACAAAAATAGATATATAAGAAAGATCAAGAAAAGTATGGAGACAAAAGGGGCAGGAAGGAAGAGGGAGAGAGAGGAGGTAGTGTCTGTTGTGTGAGGTAATAAATCACAAAGTGGATCTGGATCTTAAGAGAGTGCCATGGCAGGAATATATAAGTATTTAGTCAATAGCATATTTCTTCTGAAATTTCATTGTACTGAATCAGTAAAAATAATTGACTTCCATGTAGAAATATTCTATAATTCTGATTATAAAAATATTTGATTTCACAAAATGTGACCTACTGGTTATTTTTAACAAGTTTATAGAGGTAGCACTGATATACAAAGAATGTATATATTTAATACACACAATTTGATGAATTTGGACATATGTATATACCTGTAAAACTATCACTACAATCAATAATATACATAATTAGTAATGTAATATACACACATATATACATATATTAGTATATATTACATACATATATTAGTAATACACATACATTAAAAAGTAATATACATATCCATCACCTGTCTTATTATTTTCAATTTAGGTCTGTGGAAATCATTTTCAGAAATTTCGCTAGTGTAGAGTATTTTTCCTACATATTTTTATGTTCAATGCATTGGGATTTTTCAGAATTCACATAATAAACTCTAATTACATTGAATCATTACTTTCTGAAATTAAAAACTTATTCAGCTCCCCAGAGAAGGTGACTGGATACCTGAGCCAAAGAGCTGCATTCACTTTTCTCTTGTCTGCTCTGACTGATCTACACCAAATTGAACTAAAATTACCGCATAGTACACTTCAAGACTGGTTGATTATCAAGCAGGTTTTAAAACCCACATAAAACACTATCCAGGATCAAGGACAACTATATATGACATATGTAGCATTTGACTGTTTGCTAGGGAAAAAATAGTGGGTTCTTTCCATATGTAGGGTTTTTCTGTCCATGCAGATTTCAAGACAAAAGATTGTGTGACTTTCATAAAAAAGAAAAATGCCAAACAAATTGGATACAAATTACTTCATTCCTTTCTTGGGTATGAATGCACTGATAGAGCAGTAGGGAGCACCAATATCTGCCTAGACTCTGGAAAATTGTACTTCCTTATTTTATTTTTTTATTGGAGTATAATTGCTTTACAATGTTGTGTTAGTTTCTGCTGTACAATAAAGTGAATCAGCTATATGTATACATATATCCCCTCCCTTATGGACTTCCCTCGCCCGCTGCATCCCACCCGGCTAGGTCATCACAGAGCACCGAGCTGAGCTCCCTGTGCTATACAACAGGTTCCCACTAGCTATCTATTTTACACATGGTAGTGTATTGATGTCAAACCTAATCTCTCAGTTCATCCCACCCTCCCCTCCCCCACCATGTCCACACATCCGTTTTCTACATCTGCGTCTCTAACTCCTGCCCTGCAACTAGGTTCATCAGTACCATTTTTCTAGATTCCATATACATGCGTTAATATACGGTATTTGTTTTTCTCTTTCTGACTTACTTCACTCTGTATGACAGTCTCTAGGTCCATCTACATCTCTACAAATGACCCAATTTCATTCCTTTTATGGCTGAGTAATATTTCATTATATATATGTACCACATCATCTTTATCCATTCATCTGTCAATGGACATTTAGGTTGTTTCCATGTCCTGGCCATTGTAAGTAGTGCTGCAATGAACATTGGGGTACATGTGACTTTTTGAATTATGGTTTTCTTAGGGTATATGACCAGTAGTAGGATTGCTGGGTCATATCGTAGTTCTATTTTTAGTTTTTTAAGAAACCTCCATACTGTTCTTCTCCACAGTGGCTGTATCAATTTACATTCCCACCAACAGTGCAAGAGGGTTCCATTTTCTCCACACCCTCCCCAGCATTTATTGTTTGTAGATTTTTTGATGAATACCATTCTGACCGGTGTGAGGTGATACCTCATTGTAGTTTTGATTTGCATTTCTCTAATACTTAGTGATGTTGAACATCTTTTCACGTGCCTCTTGGCCATCTGTATGTCTCCTTTGGACAAATGACTATATAGGTCTTCCACCCATTTTTTGATTGTGTTGTTCGTTTTTTTTTTTTTTAATTAATTTATTTTTGGCTGCATTGGGTCTGGTCTTCGTTGCTACGAGGGGGCTTTCTCTAGTTGCAGCGAGCGGCGGCTACTCTTCCTTGTGGTGCACGGGCTTCTCATAGCAGTGGCTTCTCTTATTGTGGAGCACGGGCTCTAGGCACGTGGGCTTCAGTAGTTGTGGCACGCAGGCTCAGTAGTTCTGGCTCTCGGGCTCTAGAGTGCAGGTTCAGTAGTTGTGGCACACAGGTTTAGTTGTTCCGTGGCATGTGGGATCCTCCGGACTAGGGCTGGAACCAGTGTCCCCTGCATTGGCAGGCGGATTATTAACCACTGTGCCACGAGGGAAGCCCTGTTTGTTTTTTTGATATTGAGCTGCATGAGCTGCTTG
Organism: Balaenoptera musculus; assembly: GCF_009873245.2. NCBI lineage: Eukaryota > Metazoa > Chordata > Mammalia > Artiodactyla > Balaenopteridae > Balaenoptera > Balaenoptera musculus. The sequence goes on from NC_045793.1 coordinate 44,822,261, forward strand.
TAAATTTTGGAGATTAATCCTTTGTACGTTGCTTCATTTGCAAATATTTATTACCATTCTGAGGGTTGTGTTTTCATCTTGTTTATGGTTTCCTCTGCTGTGCAAAAGCTTTTAACTTAATGAGGTCCCATTTGCTTATTTTTGGTTTTATTTTCATTACTCTAGGAGGTGGGTCAAAAAAGGTCTTGCCGTGATTTAAGTCAAAGTGTGTTTTTCCGATGTTTTCCTCTAAGAGTTTTAGAGTGTCCGGTCTTACATTTAGGTCTTTAATCTATTTTGAGTTTATTTTTGTGTATGGTGTTAGGGAGTGTTCTAATTTCATTCTTTTATATGTAGCCATCCAGTTTTCCCAGCACCGCTTATTGAAGAGGATGTCTTTTCTCCATTGTATATTCTTGCCTCCTTTGTCATAGATTAGGTGACCATATGTGCATGGGTTTATCTCTGGATTTTCTATCCTGTACCATTGATCTATATTTCTGTTTTTGTGCCAGTACCATACTGTCTTGATTACCGTAGCTTTGTAGTATAGTCTGAAGTCAGGGAGTGTGACTCCTCCAGCTCCATTTTTCTTTCTCAGGATTACTTTGGCTATTCAGGGTCTTTTGTGTTTCCATACAAATTGTAAAATTTTTTGTTCTAATTCTGTGAAAAATGTCATTGGTAATTTGATAGGGATTGCACTGAATCTGTAGATTGCTTTGGGTAGTAGAGTCATTTTCACAATATTGATTCTTCCAATCCAAGAACGTGGTATATCTCTCCATCTGTTTGTGTCATCTTTGATTTCTTTCATCAGTGTTTTCTAGTTTTTTGAGTACGGGTCTTTTCCCTCCTTAGGTAGATTTATTCCTAGGTATTTTATTCTATTTGTTGTAATGGTAAGTGGGATTGTTTCCTAAATTTCTCTTTCTGATCTTTTGTTGTTAGTGTATAGGATTGCAAGAGATTTCTGTGCATTACTTTTGTATCCTGCAACTCTACCAAATTCATTGATTAGTTCTAGTAGTTTTCTGGTGACATCCTTAGGATTTTCCATGCATAGTATCATGTCATCTGTAAACAGTGACAGTTTTACTTCTTCTTTTCCAATTTGTATTCCTTTTATTTCCTTTTCTTCTCTGATTGCTGTGGCTAGGACTTCCAAAACTATGTTGAATAATAGTGGTGAGAGTGGACATCCTTGTCTTCTTCCTGATCTTAGAGGAAATGTTTTCAGTTTTTCACCATTGAGAATGATGTTTGCTGTGGGTTTGTCGTATATGGCCTTTCTTATGTTGAGACAGGTTCCCTCTATGCCCACTTTCAGGAGATTTTTTATCATAAATGGTGTTGAATTTTGTCAAAAGATTTTTCTGCATTTATTGAGATGGTCATATGGTTTTTAGTTTTTAATTTATTAATATGGTGTATCACGTTGATTGATTCGCATATATTGAAAAATCCCTGCATACCTGGGATAAATCCCACTTGATCATGGTGTATGATCTTTTTAATGTGTTGTTGGATTCTGTTAGCTAGTATTTTGTTGAGGATTTTTCGTCTATGTTCATCAGTGATTATTGGTCTGTAATTTTCTTTTTTGTGATATCTTTGTCTGGTTTTGGTATCAGCATGAAGGTGGCCTTGTAGAATGAATTTGGGGTGGTCCTCTGCAATTTTCTGGAAGAGTTTGAGAAGGATAGATGTTAGCTCTTCTCTAAATGTTTGATAGAATTCACCTGTGAAGCTGTCTGGTCCTGGACTTTTGTTGGTTGGAAGATTTTAATTACAGTTTCAATCTCATTACTTGTGATTGGTCTGTTCATATTTTCTGATTCTTCTTGGTTCAGTCTTGGAAAGTTGTACCTTTTCAAGAATTTGTCCAGTTCTTCCCAGTTGTCCATTTTACTGGCATATAGTTGCTTGTAGTAGTCTCTTATGATGCTTTGTATTTCTGTGGTGTCAGTTGTAATTTCGCCTTTTTTCATTTCTAATTTTATTGATTTGAGTCCTCTCCCTTTTATTCTTGATGAGTCTCACTAAAGGTTTACCAAGTTTATCTTCTCAAAGAACCAACTTTTAGTTTTATTGACCTTTGTTATTGTTTTCTTTGTTTCCCTTTCATTTATTTCTGATCTGATCTTTATGATTTCTTTCCTTCTGCTAACTTTGCGTTATCTTTGTTCTTCTTTCTCTAGTTGCTTTAGGTGTAAGGTTAGATTGTTTATTTGAGATTTTTCTTGTTTCTTGAGGTGAGATTGAACTGCTATAAATTTCCCTCTTAGAACTGCTTTTGCTGCGTCCCAAATGTTTTGGGTCATCATGTTTTCATTGTCATTTGTTTCTAGATATTTTTTTATTTCGCCTTTAATTTCTTCAGTGATCTCTTGGTTATTTGGCAGTGCACTGTTTATCCTTCATGTGTTTGTGTTTTTTACAGTTTTTTTTCCTGTAATTGATTTCTAATCTCATAGCATTGTGGTCGGAAAAGATGCCTGATACGGTTTCAACTTTCTTAAATTTTCCGAGGCTTAATTTTGACCCAAGATGTGATCTATCCTGGAGAATGTTCCGTGTGCACTTGAGAAGAAAGTGTATTCTGTCACTTTTGGGTGGAATGTCCTATAAATATCAATTAAATCTATCTGGTCTATTGTGTCATTTAAAGCTTCTGTTTCCTTATTTATTTTCTGTCCCGATGATCTGTCTTTTGGTGTAAGTGGGGTGTTAAAGGCCCCCACTATTATTGTGTTACTGTCGATTTTCCCTTTTAAGGTTATTAGCATTTGCCTTTTGTATTGAGGTGCTCCTATGTTGGGTGCATAAATATAATTGTTATGTTTTCTCCTTGGATTGATCCCTTGATCATTATATAGTGTCCTTCCTTATCTCTTATAATAGTCTTTATTTTAAAGTCTATTTTATCTGATATGAGTATTGCTACTCCAGCTTTCTTGTGTTTCCCATTTGCATAAAATATCTTTTTCCATCCCCTCACTTTCAGTCTGTATGTGTCCCTAGGTCTGAAGTGGGTCTCTTGTAGACAGCATATATACGGGTCTTGTTTTTGTATCCATTCCGCCAGTCTGTGTCTTGGTTGGAGCATTTAATCCATTTACATTCAAGGTAATTTTTGATATGTCTGTTCCTATTACCATTTTCTTAATCGTTTTGGGTTTGTTTTTGTGGGTCTTTTTCTTCTCTGTATTTCCCACCTAGAGAAGTTCCTTTAGCATTTGTTGTAAAGCTGGTTTGGTGGTGCTGAATTCTCTTAGCTTTTGCTTGTCTATAAAGCTTTTGATTTCTCCATCGAATCTGAGTGAGATCTTTGCTGGGTAGAGTAATCTTGGTTGTAGGTTTTTCCCTTTCATCACTTTAAATACATCCTGCCACTCCCTTCTGGGCTGCAGAGTTTCTACTGAAAAATCAGCTGATAACCTTATGGGGATTCCCTTGTTTGTTAGTTGTTGCTTTTCCCTTGCTGCTTTTAATATTTTTTCTTTGAATTTAATTTTTGTTAGTTTGAATAATACGTGTCTTGGTGTGTTTCTCCTAGGGTTTATCCTGTATGGGACTCTCTGCACTTCCTGGACTTGGGTGGCTATTTCCTTTCCCATGTTAGGAAAGTTTTCGATTATAACCTCTTCAAATATTTTCTCAGACACTTTCTCTTTCTCTTCTTCTTCTGCAACCCCTATAATTTGAATGTTGGTGTGTTTAACGTTGTCCCAGAGGTCTCTGAGACTGTCCTCAATTCTTTTCATTCTTTTTTCTTTATTCTGCTCCTCAGCAGTTATTTCCACCATCCTATCTTCCAGCTCACTTATTTGTTCCTCTGCCTCAGTAATTCTGCTATTGATTCCTTCTAGTGTATTTTTCATTTCAGATATTGTGTTGTTCATCACTGTTTGTTTGTTCTTTAGTTCTTCTAGGTCTTTGTTAAACATTTCTGGTATTTTCTCAATCTGTGCCTCCATCCTATTTCCTAGATTTTGGATCATCTTTACTATCATTACTCTGAATTCTTTTTCAGGTAGTTTGCCTATTTCCTCTTCATTTATTTGGTCTTGTAGGCTTTTGCCTTGTTCCTTTGTCTGTAACATATTTGTTTGTCATCTCATTTTTTTTGATGGGTGGGGCTGTGTTCATGTCTTACTGGTCGTTTGGCCTGAGGCATCCAGCACTGGAGTTTTCAGGCAGTTGGGTAGAGCCGGGTCTTGGTGCCGAGATGAGGACTTCTGGGAGACCTCACTCTGATTAATATTCCCTGGTGCCTGAGGTTCTCTGTTAGTCCAGCAGTTTGGACACAGCTCTCTCACCACAGGAGCTCAGGCCTGCCCCCCCAGCCTGGGAATCAAGATCCTGCAAGCCACGTGGTGCAGCAAAAAAAAAAAAAAGGAGCAGTACAGTAACAAAGAATAAAAAATAAAGTAAAATTAGAAAAATAAAAAATTTTTAGAAAAAATAAAGATATAAATGCAACAACAACAAGGTAAAACAGAACCATAGGGACTTTGCTGGTGGCCCAGTGGTTAAGACTCCATGCTCCCAATGCAGGGGGCCGGGGTTCGATCCCTGGTCGGAGAACTAGATCCCACATGCATGCCACAACTTAACATGCTGCAACAAAGATCCAGTGTGCCACAACTAAGACCCAGTCCAGCCAAAATAAATAAAAAAAAAAAAAAAAAAAAAACAGAACCACACCTTAAAAAAAAAAAAAAAAAGGCTGGAAAAGGTCTTGGGGGTGGGGGTGGGGCTTAGGTGGGGGCGGGGCCTAGGCTTAGGACCTGCAGGGCCGGAAAATGCAGCAGGGCCGGAGGGGGCCTCAGAGTGAGGAGTTCGGAGGTTAGGCCCTGGGTGGGGGTGTGGGGGCGGGGCTTAGGCTCCGAGCAGCACAGGGTGCCTCGGAGTGCAGAGGATCAGGCCCCGGACCTCAGCAGGCTCCCCGCTGATCCCCTCACTGTAGTGGGCCCTTCCCGAGCGTGGGAACCCCTCCCCTCCCCCAGCCGCCCCCCCAGGGCCACCAATCCCGTCTGGCCTCCACTTTTCCTCTCCCCTCTCCCTCTCCCGCCCTCCCATGCCCTCAGGACCCACACGGCTGGAGGGGCCTCAGAGGGCAGAGGACCAGGCCTGGGACCTCAGCAGACTCCCCGGAGCCCAAGTGGGCAGGGGAAATGCTGGCTGTGTTCCCTCCGATCCCCCAAGGGTCTCTCCCCCATCCCCGATGCTCCCCTCACCATGCGTGGGCCACTCCAGGCATGGGAACACCTCCCCTCCTTCAGCCACCCCTCAGGGGCACTGGTCCCAACCTGCCTCCTCTACCTCTCCCTACGCTCCCTCCGCACCCCCACATCCTACCCAGTTGCTCAGGGGTTCCTCCCATCTCCTTAGGTGTCCGTGGTCCCCCACCAGTGCCTGGTAGGTGCCCTAGTTGTGAGGAGACACAAACTCCGCTTCCTCCTACTCCACCATCTTGACTCCATCCCATTGTGTTTTCTTCATATCTATCTCCCTTCATCTCCAAGGACATTCCCTAGGTAGAATTCTGGGCATCACTGAGGCCAAAATAACCATCAGGGAATTGTAATGGCTACACTTCATGTTTCAGTTTACACAGTTCATTTGATTCTTTATTTAGTAGTTCCTGTCCAATTCCATTATTTAGTCTGTCTGCCCACACTGTAGCTGTGTCAAGGCATTCATTACCATATATTAAGATGAATGTGAATAAATCAGTTATATACATGGATATTTGGTAAAATTTAGAGAATGATAAAGTAACTATGGGCAACAGCAATGTTCTAAGAGTTACTTTATATAAAAAAGAATAAATATAATGCATTAGGACATAAATACCCTCATTTGCACAAAGAATAAATTTTGCCTTTTTTAAATGGTCTCAATTGCAGATTCATTATACAGCATAATCAACTGAAATCAAACAGATGTGTATAATTTCCCAAAGAAATGTTGGCAACAATTTTTTAGTATAACTAAAGAGAACACTTTAACAAAGAGAAATGTACAAAAATGATTCCATCATCCAACTGAAGATTAAAATTAATCAAAACAAAATGGTGCCAATGTAAAGAAGACTACAATCATGATCAATCACAAAGACCACGAAAAGTACAGAATTCTCTCATTCTTCTCAGAAATGTCTTTAATTTGTGTATCTTATTCTTTAATTTTTAGTTGTTTCCAAATCTATTTCACTAGCCACCAACCTACACATTCCAGAAGCTGTTATGATCTTAACCACAGAAACTTCATTAGTTTCTAAAATAAGGATGTATATATGTTCCCCCTGTTAACATCTTCATTTTTCAAAAAGAACATATCCTTATTTTACTATCTTTTCTAATTATAAAAGAAATAACCAACTAAAACTGCAAATCCATAAAGTATTGATAGAAAATGAAACCCACTGTACAAATGGCAGAGATTTTAAGAATTGGAGTGTACTCAGACTTATATATATATATATATATACACACACACACACATTCATTTCCCCTAATACCCTTAGTGTACCTAAAATTTGTTAAACACTTCCTTTCTTAATACTTTAATTTATTTCCAAAAAGGTATATAAAACTCAGTGAGTTTAGTAGCTTCATTGTCTACATACATCAGAAGTCAGTTTTACATTGAGTAGTTTCAACCATTATTCTCATATGAAGCAAACAAATCAATAAAGCATATTTAAATCTGAAATTCAAACTTGACTATACAATTACTACTTTTCTTTCTACTGAGATTAATCTCAGCAAAAGTTATTCACTTTCACTTTCATCTTTGCAAGTGTCCAAAAGGAGGATGTAAGAATATACACATAACCCAAAAAAATTAACTCCAGTTTCTAGTAACTCCTAAAACCTACTTCACTATATACCTATCTCAAAAACATTTTTCAGTTCTTTAAATTCCTCTATCAAACTCTCCTCATCCCCAAAACCAAAGTTAAGTATCACTAATAAAACAGGATTCTATCTTCATAACTAATATAATGGCTCTTAGTTTTCAATATCTAACATCACCCTTGCAGAAATCTTTGATGTGGCAATGATCTGTGATGCACTGTTCTTAATAGAAGTTTTCAAAAGCAATAATACCATGGCTTTACTTACGAGAGGTTTTGGAAGCAAGAAGAGTAACTCGGGAACCTCCTAAGAAGCGAAAACCCATTACATTCACCTGATCATCTTCTGACTGATTGGCAAAGCCTGCAAAGAAAAGAAAAAATCACCTTACATAATCACAAGGCAAAACACTTAATGTTTAAAATAGGAAGCTTAGTTGACAATGAGTATTTTTTATGTCACTAGTCATGTTTAAGGTCCATGTGTGGACTATAATATATTAACTGATCTCCACAGTTGCTTCCAATTGCTAAAATTACTGCCTCAGAAGAACATGCTGAAATCACTTAATTTTCTTCTACTAGTTCATTCTAGGTCTGAGGCAGGAAATGTACAAGATGAACTTAGAATGCCTGTCACACCAGAAAGCAAGGAAACTATCAGTGACCAGCAGATTTGTATGAAAAGGACGTAAGAGCCAACTTAAAGAGACTACCACTGGCCAGAGATGAAAATACTTGAGTATCAAAATAATAATAATAATAACTGCAATGAAGTAAAATATATCAAATATATTGAAAGGCATGTGTTCATATTGACACTAAAAATAAAACAAAAAACCCAAATGCTCACTATTGAAGGATCCTAGAGAATCAACTCATTATTTTAAGAATCAATAATAAAGACAAAGAACCAAGCATTTATCCTGATGATCCTACCAAATTGTACCACATAAACAGTGGTAAATAAGGGAAACATTCTCTGTGTGGAAATATTCCAGCTAAAAATTGTAGAAAGCTTGAAAGAATAGAATACCACCATTTTTCAACTTCCAATGAATTAATGGATCTTAGCATTGACTATCAATAGCTGTTACAATCACAAAAAAGGAGACAAACAGATATAATGTACCCACTGCTGAAAGTATATATCACCATTCTTGCAGTAGTATGGCCAAAATAATCAATCCTAACTCTATTAGCACTAGATGCAACTATCAATTTACAGGGAACAAGACAGAGAAAATATTAAACAAAATCACAGGGATGTAATCAGCAAAATTCAGAGACTGGGAAACTCACAGGAAAAATAATTTGTATTCTTTAACAAATAAACTGCAAATTAAAAAGAGACATGAAGGAGAAAGCCTACAGAAGAGGAGATATCAAAAAATTCATATCAAAAAATTACAAGTGAAACATATTTGATTCCTGACTCAAAAAAAAAAAACAAATAAAAATTATAACACTGGAGACTTTCACTCTGTGCCCAGATGGAAAAACTGGGGCCAAATTTACCCTCCCATCTCAAAAAACTAAAAAATGGAATAAAATACATGAACCATTTTTAAGACACTGAAAATTAGCAAATGAACAACAGGGATCTCTGACAAACAAGAAACAAAGTGAGCCCTATGTTTGCACCAGCTTACCACCTAGAGAAATTTCCAAGCCACAACACAGGGGAGGGGAGCCCAGGAGCAACCCAGCATTCTCCCCGAGTTGAGGAGATAGATTTGTTAATCTGGGAAGGCCAAAGTGGCAAACGTTCTCAAGGCAGAGAGCAGACAGAGCTACAGAGAAAGAACTCCAGAGATTTGCAGAGTCCCATTTGAGTACTCAGTAGAATACTAATGGATGCATGCCTATGAGGAAACTACCTGAGGTTGGGGAGAAAAAAAAAAAAAAAAAACAGTCAAAAAGATTACAGGAAATAATCCACAAGCCCAGACAGGGCCAGAGATAATCCTTGTTTTCGCACTGGCCATAATATAGACCATCAAAATTCACTAGGTATCAGGTAGATCACATAGAAGAGTTTGGTTTCAGTAGCAGGTAAATTTCACACTAGAATAAATGTTGCTCCCGTCCCACCTAACAAAGCTTCAAAACAACACTAAAAATGATCAAACATTTTCAAGTAACTTAAATGTGTCCCAGAAAAAAAAAACCTCAAGAATATTTATAGGAAAGCTAAAATACTCAACACACAATTAGATAAAATTCAGGAATTCTGTCCTTCAGTCAAAGATTACAGGACACAGAAAGAGAAAAGAAATTACAACCCATTAACAAGGGGAAAAATCAATCAAAACTAACTCAGAAATGACACAGACAATAGAATTAGTAGACAAAGGCATTAAAATAATTATTATATTATTATAAATATTCAAAGGAGCTATATTAAATAGAGACGTGGAAAAATTTTTTTAAAAAGAGAGAGACCCAAATCAAACCTTGAGAGATGACAACTACAATGTCTGAGATTAAAAAAATACACTGAGTGGGATTATGAACACATTACACACTGAAAAAAGAAATAACTTGAATGCATAGCAGTAGAAACTACCCAAAAAAAAGCACAAAGAGAAAAAAGATTGAAAAAACAAAAACAGCATCATTGAGCTCTGGGACAACCTCAAGTGAGAAATATACATATAATTGGAGTCCTTAAAATAAAGATGAAAAAAGGAGTGGAGACAGAAAAAAATATTTGAAAAAATAATAGCCAAAATATTTCCAAATTGGATAAAAATTATAACCCATAGATCAAAATATCTTAACAGAGGGAGACCTTCAAGATGGTAGAGGAGTAAGACATGGAGATCACCTTCCTCCCCACAAATACATCAGAAATACACCTACATGTCGAACAACTCCTACAGAACACCTACTGAATGCTGGCAGAAGACCTCAGACTTCCCAAAAGGCAAGAAACTCCCCACATACCTGGGTAGGGAAAAAGAAAAAAGAAAAAACAGAGACAAAAGAATAGGGATGGGACCTGCACCTCTGGGAGGGAGCTGTGAAGGAGGAAAAGTTTCCACACACTAGGTAGCCCCTTCACTGGTGGAGACGGGGGGTGGTGGGGGTAAGCTTCGGAGCCAGGGAGGAGAGTGCAGCAACCGGAGTGCAGAGGGCAAAGCAGAGAGATTCCCAACAGAGGATCAGTGGCCACCAGCACTCACCAGCCCGAGAGGCTTGTCTGCTCACCTGTCGGCCGGGACGGCTCGGGGCTGGGAGCTGAGGCTCCGGCTTCTTCGGAGGTCAGATCCCAGGGAGAGGACTGGGGTTGGCTGTGTGAACACAGCCTGAAGGGGGCTAGTGCGCCACAGCTAGCCAGGAGGGAGTCTAGGAAAAAGTATGGACCTGCCTAAGACGCAAGAGACCATTGTTTCAGGGTGCGCCAAGAGAGGGGATTCAGAGCACCACCTAAACGAGCTCCAGTGATGGGGCGGAAGCTGTGGCTATCAGTGTGGACCCCAGGGACGGGCATGAAACACTAAGACTGCTACTGCAGCCACCAAGAAGCCTGTGTACAAGCACATGTCACTATCCACACCTCCCCTCCTGGGAGCCTGTGCAGCCCGCCACTGCCAGGCTCCCATGATCCATGGACAACTTCCCCAGGAGAACACATGGTGCACCTCAGGATGGTGCAATGTCATGCCAGCCTCTGCCACCACAGGCTCACCGAGCATTCTGTATCCTTCCCTACCCCCAGCCTGAGTGAGCCAGAGCCCCCTAATCAGCTGCTACTTTAACCCCGTCCTGTCTGAGGGAAGAATAGACCCCCTCAGGCGACCAACACACAGAGGCAGGGCCAAATCCAAAGCAGAACCCCAGGAGCTGTATGAACAAAGAAGAGAAAGGGAAATCTCTCCTAGCAGCCTCAGAAGCAAAAGCTAAGAGAATTCAGCACCACCAAACCAGCTTTACAACAAATGCTAAAGGAACTTCTCTAGGCAGAAAACACAAGAGAAGGAAAAGACCTACAATAAAAAACCCAAAACAATCAAGAAAACGGTAATAGGAATATACATATTGATAATTACCTTAAGTGTAAATGGATTAAATGCTCCAAGCAAAAGACATAGACTGGCTGAATGGATACAAAAACAAGACCCATATATATACTGTCTACAAGAGACCCACTTCAGATCTAGGGACACATACAGACTGAAAGTGAGGGGATGGAAAAAGATATTCCATACAAATGGAAATCAAAAGAAAGCTGGAGTAGCAGTTCTCATATCAGACAAAATAGACTTTAAAATAAAGACTATTACAAGAGACAAAGAAGGACACTACCTAATGATCAAGGGATCAATACAAGAAGAAGATATAACAATTGTAAATATTTATGCACCCAACATAGGAGCACCTCAATACATAAGGCAAAAGCTAACAGCCATAAAAGGGGAAATCGACAGTAACGCAATCACTGTAGGGGACTTTAACACCCCACTTCCACAAATGGACAGATCATCCAAAATGAAAATAAATAAGGAAACACAACCTTTAAATGATACATTACACATTATGGGCTTCATTGATATTTACACGACATTCTATCCAAAAACAACAGAATACACTTTCTTCTCAAGTGCGCATGGAACATTCTTCAGATAGATCATATCTTGGGTCACAAATCAAGCCTTGGTAAATTCAAGAAAATTGAAATCATATCCAGTATCTTTTCTGACCACAATGCTATGAGACTAGATATCAATTATAGGAAAAAATCTGTAAAAAATAGAAACACATGGTGGCTAAACAATACACTACTTAATAACCAAGAGATCACTGAAGAAATCAAAGAGGAAATAAAAAAATACCTAGAAACAAATGACAATGAAAACACGACGACCCAAAACCTATGGGATGCAGCAAAAGCAGTTCTAAGAGGGAAGTTTATAGCAATACAACCCTACCCCAAGAAACAAGAAACATCTCAAATCAACAACCTAACCTTACACCTAAAGCAGTTAGAGAAACAACAAAAAACCCCAAAGTTAGCAGAAGGAAAGAAATCATAAAGATCAGATCAGAAATAAATGAAAAAGAAATGAAGGAAACGATAGCAAAGGTTAATAAAACTAAAAGCTGGTTCTTTGAGAAGATAAACAAAATTGATAAGCCATTAGCCAGACTCATCAAGAAAATAAGGGAGAAGACTCAAATCAATAGAATTAGAACTGAAAAAGGAGAAGTAACAGCTGACACTGCAGAAATACAAAGGATCATGAGAGATTACTACAAGCAACTATATGCCAATAAAATGGACAACCTGGAAGAAATGGACAAATTCTTAGAAAAGCACAACCTCCCAAGACTGAACCAGGAAGAAATAGAAAAGATAAACAGACCAATCACAAGCACTGAAATTGAAACTGTGATTAAAAATCTTCCGACAAACAAAAGCCCAGGACCAGATGGCCTCACAGGCGAATTCTACCAAACACTTAGAGAAAAGCTAACACCTATCATCTCAAACTCTTCCAAAACATAGCAGAGGGAGAATAACTCCCAAACTCATTCTACGAAACCACCATCACCCTGATACCAAAACCAGACAAAGATGTCACAAAGAAAGAAAATTACAGGCCAATACACTGATGAACATAGATGCAAAAATTCTCAAAAAAATACTAGCAAACAGAATCCAACAGCACATTAAAAGCATCATACACCACGATGAAGTGGGGTTTATCCCAGGAATGCAAGGATTCTTCAATATACGGAAATCAATTAATGTGATAACCCATACTAAAAAACTGAAGGATAAAAACTGTATGATCATCTCAATAGATGCAGAAAAAGCTTTCAACAAAATTCAACACCCATTTATGATAAAAACCCTCCAGAAAGTAGGCAGAGAGGGAACTTACCTCAACATAATAAAGGCCATATATGACAAACCCACAGCCAGCATCGTTCTCAATGGTGAAAAACTGTAACCATTTCCACTAAGATCAGGAACAAGACAAGGTTGCCCACTCTCACCACTATTATTCAACACACTTTTGGAAGTTTTAGCCCAGCAATCAGAGAGGAAAAAGGAATCCAAATCGGAAAAGAAGAAGTAAAACTGTCACTGTTTGCAGATGACATGATACTATACATAGAGAATCCTAAAGACTCTACAAGAAAACTACTAGAGCTAATCAATGAATTTGGTAAAGTAGCAGGATACAAAATTAATGCTCAGAAGTCTTTTGCATTCCTATATGTTAATGATGAAAAATCTGAAAGAGAAATTAAGGAAACACTTCCATTTACCATTGCAACAAAAAGAATAAAATACCTAGGAATAAACCTACCTAAGGAGACAAAAGACCTGTATGCAGAAAACTATATAAGACACTGATGAAAGAAATTAAAGATGATACAAACAGATGGCGAGACATACCATGTTCTTGGATTGGAAGAATCAACATTGTGAAAATGACTACACTACCCAAAGGAATCTACAGATTCAATGCAATCCCTATCAAACTACCAATGCCATTATTCACAGAACTAGAACAAAAACTTTCACAATTTGTATGGAAACACAGAAGACCCCAAATAACCAGAGCAATCTTAAGAAAGAAAAACGGAGCTGGAGGAATCAGGCTCCCTGACTTCAGACTATACTACAAAGCTACAGTAATCAAGACAGTATGGTACTGGCACAAAAACAGAAATATAGATCAATGGACAGAATAGAAAGCCCAGAGATAAACCCAGGCACATATAGTCACCTTATCTTTGATAAAGGAGGCAAGAATATACAATGGAGAAAAGACAGCCTGTTCAGTAAGTGGTGCTGGGAAAACTGGACAGCTACATGTAAAAGAATGAAGTTGGAACACTCCCTAACACCATACACAAAAAGAAACTCAAAATGGAGTAAAGACCTAAATGTAACGCCAGACACTATAAAACTATTAGAGGAAAACATAGGCAGAACACTCTATGACATAAATCACAGCAAGATCCTTTTTGACCCACCTCCTAGAGAAATGGAAATAAAAACAAAAACATACAAATGGGACCTAATGAAAGTTAAAAGCTTTCCCACAGCAAAGGAAACCATAAACAGGATGAAAAGACAACCCTCAGAACGGGAGAAAATATTTGCAAATGAAGCAACTGACAAAGGATTAATCTCCAAAATTTACAAGCAGCTCATGTAGCTCAATATCAAAAAAATAAACAACCCAATCCAAAAATGGGCAGAAGATCTAAATAGACATTTCTCCATGGAAGATATACAGATTGCCAACAAACACATGAAAGATTGCTCAACATCACTAATCATTAGAGAAATGCAAATCAAAACTACAATGAGATATCACCTCACACCGGTCAGAATGGCCATCACCAAAAAGTCTACAAACATTAAATGCTGGAGAGGGTGTAGAGAAAAGGGAACCACCTTGCACTGTTGGTGGGAATGTAAATTGATACAGCCACTATGGAGAACAATATGGAGGTTCCTTAAAAAACTAAAAATAGAACTACCACACCACCCAGCAATCCCACTCCTGGGCATATACCCTGAGAAAACCATAATTCAAAAAGAGTCATGTACCACAATGTTCCCTGCAGCTCTATTTACAATAGCTAGGACATGGAAGCAACCTAAGTGTCCATCAACAGATGAATGGATAAAGAAGATGTGGCACATATATACAATGGAATATTACTCAGCCATAAAAAGAAACGAAATTGAGTTATTTGTAGTGAGGTGGATGGACGTAGAGTCTGTCATACAGAATTAAGTAAGTCAGAAAGAGAAAAACTAATACCATATGCTAACACACATATATGGAATCTAAAAAAAAAATGGTTCTGAAGAACCTAGGGGCAGGACAGGAATAAAGATGCAGATTTAGAGAATGGACTTCAGGACACAGGGAGGAGGAAGGGTAAGCTGGGACAAGTGAGAGAGTGGGATGGACTTATATAGACTACCAAATGTGAAATAGATAGCTAGTGGGAAGCAGTTGCATAGCACAGACAGATAAGCTCGGTGCTTTGTGACCACCTACCGGAGTGGGATAGGGAGGGTGGGAGGGAGACACAAGAGCAGGAGATATGGGGATATATGTATATGTATAGCTGATTCACTTCGTTATAAAGCAGAAGCTAGCACACCATTGTAAAGCAATTATACTCCAATAAAGATGTTAAAATATATATATATCTTAACAAACACCGAGCACAAGCAAAATAAAAATACAACAAAACCAAAAAAACTAAACCAAGGTACACCAAAAATGAATTTCTTAAAGAAAAAAATCTTAAAAGCAGCCAGAGAGAAAAGACATATTACATATAGAGGTACAGCTTATGTCTTAATGCAATGCCAGAAATGGAGCAATATCTTTACAATATTGAAAGAAAAACATTGTCAACCTACAATCTCTACCTAGTGAAAATAACTTTCAAAAAAATGGTGAAAAAATACATTTTCAGACCTACAAAAGCTGAAAAAATTCATCACCAGTATTTCTACACTAAAAGAAATGTTAACAAAGTACTTCAAGAAAAAGGAAAATGATACCAGATGGAACCTGGTTCTACACAAAGGAATGAAGAGCAATGGAAAAGGTAACTCCATGAGTAAATATATAAGATCATTGTCTTAATTACTAATATCTCTTAAAAAGAGAATCACTGTACATGTATAACTGAATTACTCTGCTGTACACCTGAAACTAACAGAACATTGTTAATCAACTATACTCCAATATAAAAAATTTTTTTAAAAAGATAATCACTGTTTAAAGCAAAATTCATAACAATGTATTGCAAGCTTTATAATATATGTAGATATAAAATATAAAACAACAATAGCAAAAAGGCTGGGAGGGGAGAAATGGAAGTATACTATTGTACGAGTCTTATAGTATGTTTGAGGCATTATACTATCACCTAAAGATAGACTGTGATAAGTTAAAGATGTACACAGTATTATGCATCTGTGCATTTTTGACAGGGAAATATTGCTTCCAAAGGGGCAAAAATCAATTTATAGGGTTCATCTATTCTAAAGCAATTACACTCCAATAACGATGTTAAAAAAAAATTTATAGAGTTCAGAAAAATCTTACTCATTTTATCTATAAAAACATATTCATATAGAATGTGAACAGATATACAGGATTATCTGTGGTACTAAAACTGTGTGGAGGGGCTGATTAAGAAAAAGATTCTAAAAAGTCTTGTGGAGAAAATCATAAAAGAAAGGTTGAGAAACACTGCCATAAGCTTCAAAGAAGCATCTAAATTAACACTAGGTGGTATAGTGAATAAGACAACAAAGGAGATAAAATGGAATCATAAAACATACTCAATTCAAAAGAATGCAGGAGGGGACTTCCCTGGAGGTCCAGTGGTTAAGACTTCACCTTCCTAGGGGCAAGACGGGAATAAAGATGCAGACCTACTAGAGAATGGACTTGAGGATATGGGGAGGGGGAAGGGTACACAGGGATAAAGTGAGAGAGTGGCATGGACATATGTACGCTACCAAACGTAAAATAGATAGCTAGTGGGAAGCAGCCGCAAAGCACAGGGAGATCAGCTCGGTGCTTTGTGACCACCTAGAGGGGTGGGATAGGGAGGGTAGGAGGGAGGGAGATGCAAGAGGGAAGAAATATGGGGACATATGTATATGTATAACTGATTCACTTTGTTATAAAGCAGAAACTAACACACCATTGTAAAGCAATTATACTCCAATAAAGATGTTAAAAAAAAAAAAAAAAAAAAAAAGACTTCACCTTCCAATGAAGGGGGTGCGGGTTTGATCCCTGGTCGGGGAGCTAAGATCCCACATGCCTCGTGACCAAAAAACCAAAACGTAAAAAAAAAAAAAACAGAAGAAATATTGTAACAAATTCAATAAAGACTTTTAAAATGGTCCACATCAAAAAAAATCTTTAAAAAAAAGAGAATGCAGAAAAAAAAAACAGATGAGGCAAATAGAAAACAAAGAGCATGATGGTAGATTTAAAACCAACCGTATCAATAATCACATTAAAAATAAATGGTCAGGGCTTCCCTGGTGGTGCAGTGGTTGAGAATCTGCCTGCTAATGCAGGGGACACGGGTTCGAGCCCTGGTCTGGGAAGATCCCACATGCCTCAGAGCAACTGGGCCCGTGAGCCACAACTACTGAGCCTGCGCATCTGGAGCCTGTGCTCTGCAACAAGAGAGGCCGCGATAGTGAGAGGCCCGTGCACCGCGATGAAGAGTGGCCCCCACTTGCTGCAACTAGAGAAAGCCCTCGCACAGAAACGAAGACCCAATGCAGCCAAAAATTAATTAATTAATTAATTAATTTTACAAAAATTTTTAAATAAATAAATGGTCTAGGGACTTCCCTGGTGGCGCAGTGCTTAAGAGTCCGCCTGCCAATGCAGGGGACACGGGTTTGAGCCCTGGTCCGGGAAGATCGCACATGCCGCAGAGCAACTAAGCCCATACGCCACAACTACTGAGCCTGTGCTCTAGAGCCCGAGAGCCACAACTACTGAGCCCACGTGCCACAGCTACTGAAGCCCGTGTGCCTAGAGCCCATGCTCCACAACAAGAGACGCCACCGCAATGAGAAGCCCGCACACTGCAACGAAGAGTAGTCCCCGCTCGCCGCAACTAGAGAAAGCCTGCGCGCAGCAATGAAGACCCAACGCAGCCAAAAATAAGTAAATAAATTTATTTTTTTAAAAAATGGTCTAAACACCCCAATTAAAAGATAGATAATATTGTATTGCATTAAAAAAGCCAAGACTCAACTGTATGCTACCTATAAGAAACCTACTTTAAATATAAAGATGTAAACATCTTAAAAGGAAATATACATATATATCACTGTAACACTATGGAAAAGAAAGTTGGAATAGCTATATAAATATCATAAAAGTGGATTTTAGAGCAAAGAATATTAACAAAGACAGAAGCTATTTCATAATAATCAAGAAAACATTATACACCTAAACTTTCATGTGCCTAAAACAGAGCTTTAAAATGTATGAAGCAAAAACTTCAGATCTGCAAAAAAAAAAAAAAAAAAAGAAATAGACAAATTATAGTTGAAGACTTCAACAAACTACTCTCAATAATTGACACATGTAGGGCTTCCCTGGTGGCGCAGTGGTTGAGAGTCCACCTGCCAATGCAGGGGACACGGGTTCGATCCCTGGTCCGGGAGGATCCCACATGCCACGGAGCAGCTAGGCCTGTGCGCCACAACTGCTGAGCCTGCGCTCTGGAGCCCACAAGCTACAGCTGCTGAGCCTGTGTGCTGCAGCTGCTGAGGCCTGAGCGCCTAGAGCCCGTGCTCTGCAGAGAGAAGCCACCACAATTAGAAGCCGGTGCACTGCAATGGAGAGAAGCCCACGCACAGCAACGAAGACCCAACACAGCCAAAAATAAATAAATAAATTTATATATATAAAAAAAGAGGTGGTTACTCTTATAAAAAAAAATAAAATAAAATAATTGACACATGTAGACAGAAAATCAGTAAGGATATAGAAGATTAAAAACATTATCAGAAAACTTGCCTTAACTGACATTTACATAAGATCCCACCCTACAACAGCAGAAAATCCATTATTTTCAAATGCACGTGGAACATTTATAAAAACAGTCCTATCTTGGGGCCATTAAATAAATTTCAATAAATTTAAAAGGATTCCAGGCATACAAAGTATGTTTTCCTACCACAGTGAAACTGAATTCCAAATCAATAACAAAAGTTGTATGGAAAATCCCCAAGAGTTTGGAAGCTACATACCATACTTCTAAATAACACTAGGGTCAAAAAAGAAATCAAAAGGGGAATTTAAAACTGTTTTATACTGAATGAAAATTAAAATTACAACATTTCATCATTTGTAGGATGCAGCTAAAGCAATAGAGGAAATTTTATAGCATTAACCAACTAACCAAGAAAAGAAAATTAAACCCAAAGTAAGCACAAGAAAGGAATATGAGAGAAATTAAAAGGAATAGAAAACAAAAAATAAAAAGAGGAAATGAATGAAACCAAAAGCTGGTTTTTCAAAGCGAGATAAAATGGATAAACCTCTAGTCAACAGATCAGGAACAAAAAAGAGAGAAAACACAAATTAGCGGTATCAGTAATGAGTGAGTTGTCATCACTACAGATTCTACAGATATTAAAAGGATCAGAAAATATTATGAACAACCTTATGCCAATAAATTCAACAATTCAGATGAAATGTACATATTCCCTGAAAGACAGAAACTAACAAAGTTCACTCGATAAGAAATAGATAACCTCAAGAGGCCTATATCTTTTGAAGAAATTGAATTTGTAGTTTAAAAGCTATCCCATACAGAAAACTCTATGTCTGGAAAACTTCTCTAGTGAATTCTTCCAACTATTTAAGCAAAAAATAATACCAATTCTGCACACTGTTCAAAAAAATTGAAGGGAGGTAAATATTTCCCAATTCATTCCATGAACTCCACATTAATGACACATAATTATAAAGAAGCAAAATTACAGATCAATATCCCTTATAAACACAGATGTAAAAATTATAAAGTTTAACAAATTAAATCCAACAGTCTATTGAAAGGAAAATACATCATGATAAAGTATGATTTATCTCAAGAATGCACAGTAGGGCTAACATTAAAAAATTAATCAATGTAATCCACCTATTAACAGACTAAAGAAGAAAATGATATAAAATATCTCAATTGATGTAGAAAAAGCATTGAAAAAATTAAATATCTATTCCTAATAAAACTCATAGCAAACTTGGTATAAAAGGAAACTTCCCCAAGCGTGTAAAGGACACCTACAAAATACTTACATCTAAAACATATTTAATGCTGAAAGACTGAATGTCTGCTCTCACCATTACTATTCAACATCGTCCAGAGGTTCTAGCCAAGGTTAAAAAGCAAGCAAAAAATAAACAAACTGAATCTCCAGATTGGCAAGGAAGAGGTAAAACTGTTTTCACTTACAGATGACATGATCATCTATGTAGAAAATCTGATTAAATCTACAAAAAAAAAAAGCTAGTAGAAACAATGCTGTGTGATACAAGATCAATATACAAAAACCAATTGTATTTCTATGTACTAGGAAAGAACAATTTGAAATTGAAATAAAACACTACAATTTGCAATCACATCAAAATATATTTTAGGGATAAATCTGACAGAGATTTGTAAGACCTGTACATTGAAAACTATAAACTCTTAGTGAGAAAAATAAAATATGTCCTAAATAAAGGAAGGTCTCTACTTTCATCTTAAGAAACTAGGATAAGTGGAGCAATTTTTACCATGTTCAATATTGTTAAGATGTTGTTTCTCTCCAAATTGATCTATAGAATTAGATCAGTTGCAATCCTAATTACAATCAAAATCTCAGGCATTTTTTAAATTGATAAGCTGATTCTAAGATTCATGTGAAAATGCAGATGATCTAGAACATCCAAGACAACTTTGAAAATAAAAGAATAAAGTTGGAGAAATTACGCTACCTGACTTCTAGACTTATATATAGTAATTAAGACACTATGCTATTGGTATAAAGCAATATTGATGGGCAAAGACAAATAGATCAATGGAACAAACTGAGCAGAAATATATATATACATTCTGATGATTTATATAGTCCTATGATATACATTCAGATGATTTTCAACAACTTTGCAAAGGTGACTCAGTGGAAAAAAATCGTCTTTTCAAAAGTAGTTTGGGGGAATTCCCTGGCAGTCCAGTGGTTAGGACTCCACACTTCCACTGCAGGGGGCACGGGTTCAATCCCTGGTTGGGGAACTAAGATCCCTCAAGCCGCGTGGTGAAGCCAAAAAAAAAAAAAAAGTAGTGCTGGAACATTAGATACTCATATGCAAAAATATGAATTTTATCCATATCTCACACCATACATAAATATCAATTCAAAATGGATAAGAGCCCTAAATATAAAACATAAAACTAGAAAACTTCTAGAAAAACAAGTACGAGCAAAACTTTGTAACCTTGAGTTAGGCAAAAACTTCTTAAATATAACATTAAAATCATGATCCATAAAAGAAAAGACCAGATAAATTGGGCTTTATCAAAATTAAGAACTTCTGCTCTTCCAAAGACACTGTTAAAAGAATGAAAAGACATGCCATAGACTGGGAGAAAATATGTGCAAGTCATATAATCTGATAAGGGAATGAAAGAAGGCAGACAAAAAAGAGCACATACTGAGTAATTCCATTTTATAAAACTTTAGAAAGTGCAAACTAATCTATAGTGACAGAAAGGAAACCAGTGGTTGCCTGGGGATGGGGGAAAAACAGATCACAAAGGGGCACAAGGAAGCTCTTTGGGGTGATGGATATTTTCAGCATCATGATTGCAGGGATGGTTTCAAAGGTATATACAAACACCAAAACTTACCAAATTGTATACTTTATACATGTGTACATAAGTTATACTTCAATAAAGTTGTTTTTTATAAAAACAAAAAATATATACTGAAGCTGTGTTTCAGAATTAAAGAATGTATTAAAATGTACCAGAAGAAAATGTAATTAATATTTTATAATCTTAAAATAGAGATCATTCTAAGAACAACATGAAAACTTGAAACTAAATAAAGCAGTTATAAAATTAAATTTTAAAATAAATTTTACTGCCTAAAAATATAAACCATATATGTTAAAAGAATACAAGTAGTTAATAACAATTACAAAATTTCTATGCTAACAAATAATTTAGAAACGCAAATTTTAAAAAGAGATGTCATATTTCACCTAACCATGTCAAAAATTTTAAAAGCTTTAAATCCAGCTGCTATCCTGGGTACAAACCCTGATGTTGGGCTTGTAACCTGATACAATTATTCTGGAAGTAACTTTGGCATTTGAATAAAGTTTTCAAATGTGCATATCCTTTAACTCAGTCATTTATCTTCAAGGAATTTCTCCAAAGAGAAACAGAGAAGTACAAAAAAGCTATGTACATGGCACCCCTAAACAATAGAATATTATGTAAACATTAAAATACAAATTCATTGACAAGGAAAGATAGCCATATATCTGAGTACCATAAAAGGCTGCTACAATAGCACGCTATTTATTATTACATTTATGTAAAATTTTTGTGTAAAATTACTGGTATCATGGCATACAGTGAATGTCAGCTAATTTAACATCTATTCCCAGCCTCCTTTTCCCCAGCCCATCTACAGTAGTTCTCAGCCCCCTTTACTGCTAGAAGAGGCCATGTGACAGTATTTTGGCTATTGAGGCCTAAGTAGAAATCTCCTAAGAAGTTTATGGAAACATGCCTTTCTGATAAAAGTTACAGTCATTGCTATAGCTATCTCTTTCCCCTACCTCCTGCCCTGTAGTCAGTTATGATGACTTAAGCCAAAGCAGCTATCCTATTGCCATGGAACAAGCCAACACACTAGAGAATGCACATTGCAAAGAAAGAAAAAAGCTGGGTCTTTGATAACATTCACAAACCACTATACCAGCTTCCATTGCCCACTTGTGGACCTCTCTTTATTTGAGATAAAAAATACATATTATCTTGCTTAAGTCACATTTAGCCAAAATCACTCCAGATAATTATTTATATATATATATATATATATATATATATATATGTAAATAAATATTTTCTATATAGCCATTAAGCATATTAAAGCTTTTTATAATTATAATATTCTCTACTGGCCAGTATTTGGGGCACTAGACACCTCCATTCAAACACTGTTGATAGAGTTAACTAGTGGCCCTTCAGGAAGTCAATTTTACATTATATTTCAAAAGCTTTAAAAATATTATTATCCTTTGCTTGACTCAGTAATTCCACTTTTACATATTCATCAAAGAAGTAATAATAAATTTAGAGAAATATTGCTATAATATATTTACAATATTAATAAACTGAAAACAACATAAATACAGAAAAATATAATGCTGGCTAAATGATTTATGATAGAATAGTATGTAATCATTAAAATCATAAAATAAAAAATCTAATTATATAGAAAGGTGTCTCCCAACAATATGCAAAGTAATATTCTTTGGGGAGATGAAATGCTTAGAAAAAATATTTTTTAAAAGAGTAGGAAAATGTAATGAAATATAAGTAGATATTGCTGGGTGTAAGAATTACCAGTAACTTTCATTTTCTTCTTTTTGGTTATCCATTCCTAAATTTCACATTTCTTTTGTAATAAGAAAAATTAATTTTAAATATACAAGAAAAAAAGAACTGAAATAAACAAATAGGAAGAGATGTAGATTAAAAGTAGTTTTATTTCTACTCTATGAAGATCATTAATTTTATTTCCGTTAAAAAATAACTTGTAATAGCAACTTTAACATCAACATATAAAAGTTATATATAGCAAGAGTGAAACGTATCATGAAAAGTGAAAAAGTAGCAAGAGTACTTCTTTTAAACAATTACAGGATTCCAGCATGTTTAATATGAACACAAATCTGGAAACTCAAAAAGAGAACACACTATATTACATAAATTGACTCTTAGGGGAAATTTTTTAAATTTGTCATTGAGTCCCATTTCTAAAGTGAACAAGAAGCAAATATATGCTGAAGAGCCTAAGATACCTGTGACATCAAAACAACTGAGTCCAAAATCAGGACACATGAGTTATCTAAGCTTTCCTTAGTACTTCTTACCCAATTCATAGCTTACAGAGATACCCTCTCTGGTCAAAAGCATACATTCTTATTCAATCTCCATCGGTTTCAGTCATCTGCAGTAAAGATTGACCACTCAGAAGCCAGAGTCTTAAACATTTTTCAAAGGCATCAATAAATTTGGTGCGCAACATACAATTTCCAACTATGTTGTCAGGATAGAATAGGAGACCAAGGAACTAGTATGTTTGCATAAGATGTTATAAAGGTAGTGACTCTCTGCCTTTTTTATAATCCAAATTTTTTATAAGAAAATTGACAAAGAAGAAAGGGAACGAAAGGGAATAAGAAACCAAAAGGTACAAAACTATTTGCTAACTACACACACACACACACACACACACTCATTCACTCGAACTCATTCAAACTAAAGAATAGATTAATTGTAATAAAGAGCATCTTGGAGATTTTTCATAGAGTTATACATAAATAAAGCTTTTAAAAACACTTCAGGGGCTTCCCTGGTGGCGCAGTGGTTGAGAATCTGCCTGCCAATGCAGGGGACACGGGTTCGAGCCCTGGTCTGGGAAGATCCCACATGCCGTGGAGCAACTGGGCCCGTGAGCCACAATTACTGAGCCTGCGCGTCTGGAGCCTGTTCTCCGCAACAAGAGAGGCCGCGATAGTGAGAGGCCCGCGCACCGCGATGAAGAGTGGCCCCCGCTCGCCGCAACTAGAGAAAGCCCTCGCACAGAAACGAAGGCCCAACACAGCCATAAATAAATAAATAAATAAAAGTTAGCTTAAAAAAAAAAAAAAGTTAGCTTAAACTTAAAAAAAAAAAACTTCAAATTAATGAAAAATAAATTTTAGTCACTTTAAGTAGGTTATAACACAAAAGTTGACTTACCATAAATTTCTAAACCTTGTGGGAAATACTTGTATTCTAAATCCTATCCACTAATGCAAGGGTGAAGATGCATCTTACAGTCAACAGTGCTGATTTTTAATGATGGATTTAAAAGGGTCGATTTAATTCCCAGATTATTTTTTTTAATTCCACCTCATCACCAAGAAAGTTAATAGATGCGACACATTAGAAACCCTGGCAACTAAAGATGTTTTATCCAATCAATGCCTCTCTCTTTTCTAAGCTACTCAAAAAGAAAAACCAACACCTGGAGAAAGTCACACCTTCACAAATTACCAATAATGTTCGCTGTGATATTCTAGCTTTATACATGTAGCCCCTTCTAAAGCACTGGAGGCAAAGAATGGACATTGCACCCTCCAGCTGCTGAAGACAGCAGAACCACATAGAGCACCTACTTATGAGGTTACTTTTCAGGGGCATAAGAATATGCTTTTAAAAGGGACATTTCCAAAAACCTACAATGAAGATGAATAATAAATATTTACATGCTTAGAAAAGGGATATATTTGAAAACCTACAAGAAAGATGAATAATAAATATTTACATTCCAAGCCAAAT
The DNA here is from genome assembly GCF_009873245.2 of Balaenoptera musculus. NCBI lineage: Eukaryota > Metazoa > Chordata > Mammalia > Artiodactyla > Balaenopteridae > Balaenoptera > Balaenoptera musculus. The sequence continues at coordinate 44,847,261 of NC_045793.1, forward strand.
AATTCCACAGCCTAAAAAGAAACATTTGATGTTTTCACTTCTGAATACTGAATCAAAATAATGATTATAATAATTTTAATCAAACTTAAAAGGTACGCTTTATTACCTTGTTGATATAAGCTATTTGCCTTTGAACCCGCAAACAAGATGAAAAAATCCTTGAGGTACTTTTATATTCTGACTTAACAATTATCTGATAATTACCCCATCATTACCTGCTGATGAAGGATTCCATTCTAAATTCTTAACATTTCTGATGTTACAGGCATGTTACTTCAAGAGTCCTACCTGGAAAGAGACTGAGAAGACTGACTGGAGATTTGTTGGTATCAATAGTTAGTTTGTGGCTTGCAGTTTTTGAAGGCTGGCCTGGCAAGCAGATTAATTTCAGGGGAAGTCTAAACTTACATTGGCTAACTCGAGGAATGCCTGAAATAAAGAGAAATATATATTCATAAATTTGACAAATAAGAAAAATATTGTACTACTAACAGTAGTACATAGTAGCAACATATCTTAGTTTAAATGTTTGTTACCTGCCCATTTCATTTAGCATAACTGAAATAACTGGAAAGCATTATCATAATTTATATTTTTACTTTATTGTCAAAAAGTGCAAGGCAAAAATAAAATCTTAAAAACGAGCATAGGATAAGCTCTGCCTTTAATAGTAATATCATATTTTAAAAGTCATCACAGTTGAACGCTATATAAAACATTATATGTAGTTATATTCAATTACTGAACTGTCTTTAAGACCTTCAAAGCTCTAGCCCTAATCCAAGACTATCCGCTAAAATGAGCAAAGAATATGAAATTTATATCAGGAAGACTCTATATGACCATATCTAATCATTTCTCTACCCCCTGAATTTTTTAATTTTAGTTTTTTTACTTATTGAAGATTCGAAGTACAATTAACAATTTGCAATAAATTATGAGTATGAAAGCAGAATTTGCCCTACTGAAGTTCTAATGAAGTTCATTCTAATGATGTCATTTTACACATCAATATGAAGAATATTACTTTCATACAAATTGAATTTTCCTCAATCCATTTAACTTTACATATCACTGTTAAGCAACATTTTGAAAGGCTTAACATAGTCATTCAATTCTCAAATTTTTTTCAGAAAGTATACAGGTATATTGAAATAAGTAACTGCATAAATAAATAACAATGAAGAGTTTTATATCAGAATTTAAAGTTTTTAAAAATCATTCCTTTTAATATTTTTACAAAGAATGAAACTGAAACCAAAGCAAATTAGGCTCTCTACTTATAAATCAAGTAAAGCAATTCTACAACTTTAGTTCTCTCTCCTTTTATACTAGGATTCTATTTTTGACTGGATAAGACAAAAGATAATATACAGAAACCTATATCTTAGTAAACTACTGTAGAAAAAAGGAAAACTTAAAATGTTCTACTCTACTGGATAGATCCACACATTAATTCCTTTATTTCTTTACAGTGGAGTCAGAGAGCAGCTTAAAAATAACAAAAGCGGAAGCAGTAAAGTTTGTAGACATGATCCCAAATGGGATTCCTAGAATTAGCAATATATTTTGTTAATGCCAATTGGAGTTGTGTGGTTTACTCTATAACCAAGCTGGGAGTAAGTACACTTTTCAGAACTACTTATTCACTAGGATAGCAAGAGATCATCAACAATGGCAAGCATATTGATATATGAGGCCAATTAAATACTTTTTCAGAGCATGTGGAGCATATTTGTCATTCTCTTCAACATAATCTATTATCCATCAAATTTTACATAGCTCATTTTTTGCTCATAACCAACAGATGTTAAATTCACTTCTCCTGGAATCCTAGATGCAAATTATAACTGGTGTCTCTTCAGAGAAGTCCCAGGGTATTATTTCCTGACATTTTGTGAGGTTTTAGAGGCATGTGTATTTGTACTTTAAAATGATGAAATGTTTTGACTCAAAATATTATGGTAACATGATCTAAGCTACTGCTCAGACCACAACTATCAATATCACCACAAAAAACATTACAAAGCATTATTTTTTCCAACTTCATATATTCCATATATCCCCAAATTATGGAAATATACCTACTAATGTTTTTCCTCTACAATATATAAATTACAGCCTCAATTAATAGATGCAGTCTGGAAAGAACAAGGAAACTGAAACCTAGTTCCATTTCCTTCATTTTCAATGAATAGAATAACGGGGAAAAAATGCTTCATCTTCTGACAACTCTGTACATGCACAAAGAGAAGCTATCTTCTATGTACTTTCAACCAAAGTCTGAGCTAATTGTTCAAATAAAATTTGGCTGTAAATGCTCTTCTAAAACTACACTGCTGAAACTGTGGCTCTACTTCACTTGCACCAGGTACTGACTGAATTTGTGGTAAAACAAAATTAATCATGATCAACAACACTAGCCTTATGTTACTTAGATTATTACCCTAAAACTCTGAGAACCCAGAGCTAAAGAAACTGGTGGTATATAAATGTTTCAGAAATTGAAACAAATGGATTGCAAGCACTAATAAACCCAAGAAGGGAAATACATTGTAACTCAATTCACAGCTCAGTTAAGTCAGTTAATGACAATATCACACACTAGGGCAATGGTCTGCAGTTGCTAAGATTTGAAGAACCCCTCCAGAATTTCTTTTCTCTCCAGGAATTGTAAACCTGTTTCACAGGACATTTGGAAAACATTACTTTGAAAAATGATGACACTCATACTTAATAAAATGATTATGGCTATTTTTTAAATGATGGCAGCTTGAAAAGTTTTACCATTGGGGGGGAAAAAAGCATGAAATCCTTTAGAAACCAGTTTAAGGAAACCATACCTTTAAAAAGAAAAATTATACTGCCAATATTTTATATTACTTCCCATCAAATTAAAACCCAAACGTTTCAAAATATAACGTCTAGTGTTTAGACATGGAGTTCATCAGAGGCACATTTCTATTGAGATTTACATTTTCTTAAGAAACCTGAAATGCAGATTTGGCTACCAGTTACTCTTCAGGCTATAACTGTAGCTAAGAACCTGAAGCCAGAGACACGTAGAGGTATGTGTGAGTGTATGCATACGTGTATCTGTAATGAGGAAGGAAAGGATTATATGCATTTAAAGACTTTCCAAAGTTGCTAGTAGGATAGCTTGCAACTCAGTTGAAAGAGCCTAACTGATCCTAACTGCCTACCATCAGCGATATTTAGTTGGCAAAACAGTCTCTATTTGGCTCATTCAACTCTCTGAATATAATGCTGAGAGAAAAGAAGAAATTGGTCATTTGTAATACTCAAATATTGGCCTACTCACTCATCAGACTGACTTTTTTCTACAGTTTTTTAACAAATATAATCACCTCTCCTTCAAACACTTCCCCTTCTAGCCTACTAGAGGAAATGGATAGTCGCAACCACCATGGTGCAATTAATCACAAAATTATGTAACACTTAGAGAGAAAATTCAGATCAAAATCACTCCTGACAGAACAATTTTTCCAGGAAGAGAATTCTAATTACCCCTGGCACACCCAAGAGACCAGTATCACTGTCAAGAGGGATGCCAAAATGTGCTTTAAAAAAAAGAAAAAAGAACTTATATACCAGAGTTGAATAACTGTATCTATATATTACACATCTACATAATGCCTTTAGAACTCTTTCCAGGGGCCTGCTAGAGTCATTTCTTATTGAAAACAAGGAACCCCAAAGCAGTAGCAATGTCTGGTAGCCAGAACTTCCTTGATCCCTTCCTGTTATGTCTGGCTACGTACTGTGCTCCATCTGCAGTCATGTTTTACGCTGCCCGTGTCATGTAACTTTAATGCAGAAATAATGGAGACAAACTCTTATGGGACAACATAAAACCTCGTTTGCTTCTCTTTTTCCATATGTAAAAGCAGGACTGCTTATCTGCAATACAGCCTGAACAGATCAGGCCAATAAAATGGAAAAGTCTTTGAAATTTGAAGCCTTAGGTAAGTAAGATCTAAGTGGCCACATATTAATTTCTTGCCTACTAGGTAAAGCTGAATATTTCAACTCTACTCCCTGAAGCTTAATTATAATTTTAAAATATATCATAAGAGATTATTAAAACCAGCTTTAGGTTTGCATTGAAATACTAAGATTTCCATATATTGTGATTTTTTTTCTCATGGTTTGATCTGAATTTTTATTAAGAGGAAATAAATTCCTTTCAATAATAACCTTTACTGATTTTTTTAAAACTCAAAACAAATAATTTAAATAATAATATTGTATTTTATAAAAGTTATTGTGAAATCTTATCAGTTACATTGAAATCTTGCAAAGTAAATATTCATTATTAAAATTATTTTTAATAACCCAAATTCTAATTTGACAAGTATACTTTATGTTATTAAGCTAAAAGCTTACTTCTATTAAAATATTTCTCATATAAATATATATTCACCTCCCAGACACTATGCAACTCAGGTTGTTGGAACCACCAAAACTATATGAGTAAATAATGCCATTATTTTTAAGTATTTTATTTATCTAATTATTACTAATTAATATTATCTAATACTAATCTTAAAATGGCTAATAAACTAAGACAAACCATCACATTAAGTCTACGTCTAGGAGGAAAAATAATCAAAGTAGAAGATCCTTATAGAGTACCTGTCATGTAACCAGATACTGCACAATCCTAAGATAAGTACTTGAACCCTACTCTTAAAGAGCTCAAAAATCTACTAGGAGAACCTAAGGAACAAACTTAATGAAACTCATATTATGATAAGTATTATAGCAGAGTAGTAAACAAAGGATTTGGGGAAAGCAAAATGGTGACAACACTGACCCAGGCAAGTGCAAGGGGTCAGTCCCTTGAAGATATTCCCCCACAAATTCTAAACAAGACAAGGAATAGGCCCATAGAATGAGTACACATGGCATTCTGATCAAAGTGGTGAATATTTTGGGGTATACAGAATCACACAATTTAGAATTCAGAATTTTTTTCCTTACTCTTTTTAAGTACACTAAGATAACTGAGCATACAGGTAAATCACCAATGACTTACAAAAATAAGTTGTCAGTGGCGCCTTTGGTTTTGTTCAAAAAAGTCATGGAGCTTCATTGTTTCTCATGACTCTGAAACAACTAATAATGAATAACAAGTATCTATAAGTGGAAACATCTACTAGCTTCTCCATAGCCAGATCAAGGCACTGAATCACCCTAAAGAGGTTGCTATAGTTAAAACAGCAGTCCATAAAAAGAATTCATTCATGGTATAATACCAATTCAATTAACTGACCAAATTTCAGTTCTGAAATTCATTTTGTTCTAAATTATCTTTTCACTTACCCTCAGGATTTCGATCTATCCATCAGAGGCAATGCAAAAAGGGATAGGGGAGAAAATGTAACAAATTGTCTGTTATAAAATTACAACACAAACTTAACACATATCTGCTTAAAATATAATTTAAAATTTTCAAGATTCTTACAGATGATTTAAATGGCCCTCCAATAAAGATAAGCCAATTCACAATTGAAGAATATAACATGAATAAATGAAATCTAACAATATATTTCATTCATTCTCAGAAATCCATGAGAGGGTGTTATTCCAGTATAAATGTGGCAAAAAGAGGTAAAGATATATGATCTAGCCAAAAGCAAACCAGACTCAATATGTAAATGACATCAAGAGCATTAAATGAATTTTTTGGAAAAAATTTGAGTGAAAGACAAATATATAATATTAATATTTCCAGTTAGTCTTGCTTATATTATAACTTTAGTTAATAGATACTACTATGGAACAATGTCTATTTTTTTTTCAGCTTGTCTTGGTATTCTTTTACTTTTATAGACTTGTTTTTACTTTAACTTCTAATTAACTTTCAACCAATTAATGCCTATGCTCTTTGGTTTAGTAATAATTTATAGTCTTTCAAATTCTGTCTTTAGAAAAGCATAATAGCTAAAAATGGTATGTGCAACCATAAGCTCACTGAATGATTTTATAACTTCATAATGCATTTTTAAGCCTTTTGTCCACTTGCTAGGTAATCCATTTCTTTATTTTAAATTTATTTTCAACCAGTATCACTACTTTTCCTTGAAAGCAAATGAAATAATTAGTTGAATTAAGGCATCAACAATCTCTATAACTACATACACAAGGTGTAACAAAGATAAAAAGTATAATCATGCCTATGATTATTGAGATGTTCAATTAATGATAAATGATCTAGAGATTTTAGCCAACATTTCCTGTTTTTTATTTCACAACTCAAAATTAAAATAACACTGAACATTTCAATGTTCTTTTCAGAAACATCCAACTAAAAAGTCCATCATTCTTTGATCCCTTACAGAAGATTCGTATTTCTCTCCAAAGCCAGGTTTCGCAAAGCCTTTTAACCATAAAATATTTATGTTACCCCAAATTTTGAAAATATAGGCAAATGGTTAAAGTGGTCACTTCTGGCCAGAAATGATTTTTTTATAATTTAAAGCAAAATAACTTACAAAGAAGGAGAAACAGATTTTGAAAACATGTACTAAAGTTATAAAATCACCTCCAAGCATAGAGTTGTCAATTCATAAACCAGAAAATTCACTTAGACAAAATAAGAACTACTATTATTAAAAACATTGCCAAGGTGCCTTGTTAGCACAGTAGGTAGTTGCATCAGTCTCATAAAAACATTGCTAAGTAAGCAAAGTAGGTATCAACAGAGAGAAAAAAATATGAATAAGGCATCTCTAAGCTTTTTAAATTAAGAAAACTGTACAGAAATGCTTATAAAACACAAATGCAACATTGTTGAAATACCCTATCAGTTACACCACATTTAAACGGTTTTTAAAAACAGCAATAACTATTCTTATTCTATCAATCAACTAATTGTCAAACTGTTACTATGAAAAATTCACTATACACACACACACACACACACACACACAAAACTATAAAATTGAACCCAAGTTGAAATTTACAATAATTAGATCTCAACTGGACTAAAGATAACTTTTTTGATCTATTAAGAGTTTCTTGAAATAATACAGATCCTGTTCTTAAATATTTTAACATGTAAGATAATAAAGAGTTTTATTTAATCACTAAAGCAGTGTCTGAAACTCTGAAGACTGACTTAATATTACAGCAACCCATAATAGTCCTTTTTACTAATTCAGACTAGGCTTTTCTCTTTAGTTCAAATACATGAAGTCTGGCTAGATAACATTCTTCTAGTGGGAATAAAAATACATCATATTTGCTATTAATTGAAAAGATAGAATCAAACATTACATATGGAGATCAGCTAAATAGACTATCACTAATTATTCCTAACACATCAAAGTAATTTGAACATACATTTTTATTTAACACTAGAAAAGAATATTTTTTCATTTAATAATATTTTACAATGTGTTTTCCCATTTTAAACACTTAAACATTTAACTCATAACTCCAATAACTTAAAAGAAGTGATTAGGCTTGTAAATTCATGAACAACTGTATGCTTACCTGTAGGTCTGGAATAAGAAACAACAGTATTTCCTTCCAATTCAGGTGGTAAACAACTTCCTTTCAGATAAACGGAAAAGCCCACTGTTCTAGTCATCTCCGGTGCTATAAGCAATGTAAAAATAATATGTTACATAATTTTGGACAATTATTATTAACAAACAGTTAAAATTAGACATATACTGCATGCCAGCTACTGTCTTAAGCACTTTACATAACATAGATTAACTCATTTAATCCTCACAACAACCCTACATGGTGGGTATTATTATTATCCCCATTTTTTGGTGCATGAGGAAAATGGCTACAAAGAGATTAAAAAGCTTGCCCAAGGTCATATAGCTAATACAGAGCTGGGAATTGACTCCAGAACTCCAGAACAAGGGTACCTAACATTCTACACCACTGCTTCTCTTTACTCAGATGAACAGGCAGCATGAACAAAGCAAAAGGTACGCAAAGGGCAAGAGAAGTTGGGAGTGGGAAATAGTACCTTATCATGGCTAGAACACAGACTGCAGGAGAAAATGGAAGGGGGAATTGGATATGGATGTAACTAAAACTGTAGCAACTTGGCAGATTGTGCATAGCCTTCCATATTCATGTATTTGACCTCCAACCTGCATTAGAGAAGTTTTTAACTTAAAACATTAATTTGTCCAGAATGTTTTTTAGAAAGACAAATTGGAAGTATTGTGAAAAATTAAAAAATAAAGTGAGATATCAACTACAAGTTTACCTCAACCATTCAATCACTCATTCACTGATTCAATGAATACTTATTGAGTTTCTACTATCTGTCGGGCACCTAAGGTAGAGGTTGGTTATAAAAAGGAAAAAAGAGAGATATGTTCTTGCTTTTTGTGAATAAGACATAGGGTTCCCAGCTGAACAGTAGCAGTGAAGAAAGACAGAAAAAGACTTGAAAGATAATTCAGAAATCATTTTAACAGGACTAATGACAACTGGATGTAAGTGGTAAGAGAGACCCTATGCAAAGAAATCTTAGGCATTATTACAGTTATCTTACATAGATTCATTTTCTAATTAAGTCTAATTAATTTTCTGATTAAATTCTAATTAAAACAGTTCTGTAACACAGATATCATTATCCCCTTTCTGCAGATTAAAACAAAACAAAACTGAGGCTCCAAGTAATTACTAAAGTAGCTTGCCCATGGTTACACATTGAGTGTCAGAGCCAGGATTCAAATTCAGGCCAGACTCCAAAGCCAATATTCTTTCTTCAAACATTACAGATTCAATAAATAGCTCACTAGAGAAACACCAATAAAAAAGCCTTCCAAAATATAGTATTTAAGTACAATTACACGTCCATCTAGTTAAGAAAAGCGTTTGAAAATCTGTAATTACTTCAACTCAACAGCCATTCGCTGAATGTCCATGCTTGATGTTTGGAGGGAAAATATAAGCAAAACAACACAATCACTGATTTCAGGAAGATACCAGTCTCACTATTCAGACAAGAAATATAGCCATGAAATAAACCCACTGATAAAAAAAATTTTTAATTAAAAAAAACCTCACACCATGATAGACTTTAAGCCAAAACAAAACACTTACCCATAAATTCAAAGGTGAACTGATCACAAGTCAATACTAAAGGTGGTTGTACATAGACCGATAATCTGATCTTTTGCAATGTCACTCGATTCTGCAGTGTGACCTGAGAAAATAGAAATTGTTATTAATAAAAAAATTACATTTTTTCCAAATTGATAGAATATCACAACTACTTAAAAAATCATTTGCAAATAATTAGGAAATACCATCTGAGAAAAAAAAATGAGCTGTCACAAAACATAACCTGTAACATAGGTAGTAGATTAAAAAGTTCTACCCAGTTAGAAACTGGGCAAGGGAGTTGAACAGACTTTTCTCTAAGAAGATGTACAAATAGCCAATAAGCACGTGAAAAAATGCTCAAAATCTTTGTATGAAATACAAAGTAAAACCACAATGAGATACTACTACACATCTACTTAAATGCTATAATCAAAAGGACAGACAAAAACAGGTGTTAGCAAGAATGTAGAGAAACTAGAACCTGCATAAATTGCTGATGGAAATGTAAAATGGTATAGCCATTCAAGAAAAAAGTTTGACAGTTTCTTTAAAAATTAAACATAAAATTACCATCTGACCTCACAATTCCATGCCAAGAGAAATGAAACATATGTCCACCCAAAAACTTGTACACATGTTCATAGCAGTACTATTCATAATAGCTAAAACTAGAAACAACCCAAGTGTCCATCAACTGATGAATGGACAAACAAAATATGGTATATCTCTACAATGAAATATTATTCAGAATAATATTTAATAATATTAATAATAATAAAAAGAAATGAAGTACTGACACATGCTACAACATGGGTACATTATACTATGCTAAGCGAAAGAAGCCAGTCACAAAAGACTACATATTATATGATTCAATTTATATGAGATATCTAGAGTGGGCAAATCTATAAATCTACAGAGACAGAAAATAGATTAGTAGTTGCTTTGGGATGGTAGTGGGATTGGGGGTGGGGGAATGGAGAGAACAGCAAGTGACAGCTAATGAATATGGGGTTTCCCTTGGAGGGACAAAAATGTTCAAAAATTAAATTGTGGTCATCATTCTACAACTCTGCAAATATACTAAAAATCATTGAATTGTACACTTTAAAAGAGTAAATTGTATGGTATGTGAATTATATCTCAATAAAGCTATTAAAATATGTTCTATCAAAAGCAGACCAAAAAAATCTGCCCTCATGTCTGGTGAATAATTACATCATGAAATATTATATGTGTTCATTCTTCTTTACATGTATAGATGTGGCATCATGAATTATTTATTTTATCTAGTATCAGTATATTACCTTTTACACAAGTTACTCTCTAAAGATTTCCTTTCTAGGTAGGTATTTACCATCAGTAGTTTAAATACATATCAAAGCACTACAGTTTCTTCCACGGCTTAATACAAAAATACCTGACATAACTAATTCTAGAAAATATCAAAGAATGGCAATAATGACTGCTGCATTTCTAAGCTGGCTGTATTTCCAAACTGCTGCTCTTGGTTGATGATGCTTGGAATGATAATTCCCATTCTAGTCAGAGTTAATAGCTATGAATTCTGGGGTAATAGTTTGACTGCGAAATAGGGTGGGTAGGGGTAGAGAAGGCCAGGACTTCTCTCAGTCCTCCTGAGGAGGAACGTCAATAGAATCCATCAGGCCCAAGGATCTTTACTGGGCCACAGTGCTAGGGGCATCAAAGAAAAAGCTTAAAGATCTGGCTTCCACTGGGAACATTCTCTCTTTGGATTTTGTCTCCTAAAAGTCCCAGCCTCTTTGAACAGTCTCTTTGGATGAGTTTATCCAGATGGTAAGCCAGATTTATCACAGTCACTGGCCAGGTAGAGTTGCTAGACCAACTAAATCACAATCTCTGGGAGTAGACCTGGGTATTGGTATTTCTTTAATAGTTCCCCAGGTGATAGCTATTTACAACCAGCGTTGAGAAGCACTCTTCTATTATACAGGGCACCTTTGCTATGGAGCAATTTAGTCTAGTTACTAGACTCTAGTATATGAGACAGATACATTTCATTATTAATTGACAAAATGCAAGGGCATACTTAATTTTTAGGAAAAGTCATTTTGAATTTTCTCTTAGGTAAAAGGCATGTATCAACTATTCATTAATTATATATATACATACATACTATAGATAAACAATATACAAGAATATACATCTGGCCCACAAACATTATACACATATAATTAGATTCAGTAAATGTCTTGTATTAATTTAAATGATGTGGATATTCTGCACAACTTAAAAATAAGCATAACATTTTTGACTTGCAAAGTAAAAATTTTAAAGGACAACTACTGATGCAAATAAATACAATAAACACAGCAAATGAACAATGAACCCTCAATTTTTACTTTATAAGCCCTGGGAATACATGGGGGGAAATCTGCATACCACAAAGAAAGATTCCGTAATGATATCTGACCATTATAAAAATCATAATACCTTTTTAATAAAACACTGATGGTAATTATGGGAAGAAGAAAGTACACATGTGCTGTAGACAACATTCCTTCTGATAGCTATTCCACTAAATAAACAGAACACAATTTCAATATTTTACTGTTAACAATAATATGCTGGTCTGCACATCTATTTTTAAATAAAATTAATGATAACCATTAGCAGCTTTCTATATTCATGGAACCACGCTAATAAATTATTTATGTGTATTATCGCATTTAATCATTACAACATTGTGAAACAGGTACTATCACAATATACCATTTTACATAAGAGAAAAATGTGGCTCAGAGAAGCTAGATAATTTGACTAAGGCTACTCTGATTATAAGTGGAAGAAGCACAATTTAACTTCTGTCTGTCAGAATCCAGAGCCCACACTCTTAATCAATTGTGGTTAAGTCCCAAAATAACTCTGCAAATGAAGAAGTACCCTCATTTTACAGTTTAAAAATAGAGGTCCAGAGAAGCTCAATAACACGTCTAAGACCATCCAGCCAATATGTGCAAGAGAGCTGAAAACTATGACCAGGAACATCTCGTGAGAGGTTACTTTTAAAAATGAAAATGAAAAATCCTTAAGGTAGTAATAAGCCATTTTTAAGACAGCAGACATTCTGACTCTGCCTGGCATAACAACATGTACTTAGACAACAATCGTACAATTTTACATTGTTACAAGTGCTTGCATTTAGTTTAGATGCAAGATTAATGGTGATAACTCTCATACACAGATCTATCGAATCCCAGCAATGGACTAGGCACTTTCAAAAGTGAATCAAGAGGGCTTCCCTGGTGGCGCAGTGGTTGAGAATCTGCCTGCCTGTGCAGGGGACACGGGTTCGAGCCCTGGTCTGGGAAGATCCCACATGCCACGGAGCAACTGGGCCCGTGAGCCACAATTACTGAGCCTGCGGGTCTGGAGCCTGTGCTCCGCAACAAGAGAGGCCGCGATAGTGAGAGGCTCGCGCACCGCGATGAAGAGTGGCCCCGCTTGCCGCAGCTAGAGAAAGCCCTCGCACAGAAATAAAGACCCAACACAGCCATAAATAAATAAATAAAAATAAAATGACTAATACTCTAAAAAAAAAAAAAAGTGAATCAAGAAGATGTGTGACAAAAATAACTACAGTAACAAAGAAGAGTTGTGTTTGAGCCAAAAAAAAGAGTTAAAGACTTGGCTAGACCATGAACCTCACATTTTAAGAGAAAAATAATTATAGATTAAGGGGAAAATACAAAAATTAATATCAGAATTTTCCATGCTATTTTCCATTTCTAACAAAATAAAATATGATCCTCAGGAAACATAATACTAAATTTTTATCCTAGATATATAAACATGACTCCAAAGGCCAGGTATTAACAACCACTCTGCCTTAGTTGCCTGCAATAGATGGTCACGCATCACACACACACACTCAAGCTAGCCACATCTTCATTCACTTGGAACGGATGGAAAAATTTTCTCAATTAACAGGATTTATTATGATGGAAACTTCCATGGTTATATACCTTGGCTGCTGTTGTTATAAAAGGCTATAAGGAGAGATTTATAACAGAAATTTGTATAGGAACTGTCAGGCAGAATCAGGAAGTCATGGTGTCTGCTGCTTAAGTCCAGCTGATTTTGTGCAACTCGTGTGTCGCATTCTTTCCCATTCTTTTATAATGGCAATAAGGAAGAGAGCTGTGACTTAGCCATTCTCAAACATAGTTAAATGTTATTCTCCTAATGAAGGAGAATTTTCCAATAGTGTCATGCCACCATTTTAAGGTGGCTATTACACATGAAAGCCTAAGAATGGCACGGGAGGGAAATGTGTATTTATTTATAGCAATAACTAGTAGTGAGGGAAAAAAATAGCATGAGCAAAGTTATCTGGTTTAGGTACAAGATTTCTTTTTGCAATTTGCAGTGTGCTCCTGAATTATTATGTTATGTGTCAGAACAATATCAGTAGATAGATATAAAAGAGATTTCCCTACACAAAAGTCTATAGATCATTCCTGGAACGCTACAAGGTTGTTGGGTTTTTTTTCTTTAATGTTTGATTTCTTGCCACTAATGCTTTTCCAGACTCAGAAGTATTAATGGGATAGAGCCTTTGACTGGACAGGGGGAAAGGAGACTGGGAAAAGACCACCCTTGTTACCAGTGGCAAGAATCCAAAAAAATTAGCTTAGGAAACTGTTATAAGGTTGGGCTCCCTTCAACTTCTACCAAAGATCCCCACACTTGGGCCACCCGCTGGGTCCAGTATAAGCGAACACAATTGGTAAAGCCTGGTGCCCTGTCAAGCTCCTCCAAGGACAGCAACCCATAATCTAAGAAAATATAAAGCCCTGTCCAAGTTTTGACTTAGCAAATCGCCAAGATCCACAACTTTCCCTGGCTCCAAAGTCTGGGCAGTGATAAATATTTTCAGCTTAATAATGTGCTGACTTATTACCACACTTTAATCTAAATGCCTTAAGAGGGTTCTACATTTGAGTCCTAGTTCTAAAATTCTACAATGGCAGGACTAAAAATCTTAACCAAAACCACATCCTTCATACTCTATTTTTTGGGGACTATCAATTTGTCACTACTCTATTTTGTGGTTTCTTCATTTAATATTTTCTTGCTATAAATACATCCATTTAAAGCTAATACTATGGCAGATAGATGGCTGGAAATTCTTTTCAAACACACACATAATCATACATAGAAGAAAGATGTTATTAACATTCATATGATTCCCCAATATATGTATGATACTGCAATCAACTGCTTGGTCTACTATGAATGTGATGACACAATTCCTTTAGTATACTTAAATACTAATTTTGTTTCTAGAAAAAAGACCCTTAATCACACTACACATTTAATTAATGGTAGGAATAAGTCCTAACAATTATTATATACATATTGCTATAAATGCAATTACTAGTTTTAAATTTGTAGTAAACAATACAGGCTATCTATTTACTACTCAAGGCTGAGGAAAACTTACAAATGTCAAGTGTTTGAGTTTTTCTATTTCTTAACTTTTTAACCAAGAAATCTTTTGTTTAATTGAACAAATTTAATGTGTAACATTGTGTACATTTAACATGTACAGCATGTTACTTTGATACATTTATATATTGCAATATGATTGCCAAGGCAGTGATATTTATCACATTACATAATTATAGTACAATATTATTATCTATATTCATTATACTGTGCATTAGATCTCTATGGCTTATTTACTACTCATTACAAGTTTGTGCCCTTAAACATCATCACTCTTAACCGCCCCCAATCCCCTGGTAAGCACCATTTTACCCTCTGTTTTTTACAGGCTTAACTTTTTTAGATTCCCACATATAAGTGATATCATACAGGACTTGTCTTTCTCTGTCTGACTTATCTTACTTAGCATAATGTGCTCAAGAGCCATCCATGTTGTTGCAAATGGAAGGATATCCTCCCTTCTCATAGTTGAATAATATTCCATTGTGTATATGTACCATATCTTTTTTTATCCATTCATCCATCGATAGGCATTTGGGTTATTTCCATATCTTGGCTATTTTGTGAATAATACTGTGATAAACATGAGAGCGTATATCTCTCGTGGGAAATACTATTTTCATTTCCTTTGGTTTATAGCCAGAAGTGGAGTTGCTGGGTCATACAGTAGATTTTTTTTAATTTTTTGAGGAACCTCCAATTGATCTCCAAAGTGGTTGGATCAACTTACATTCCCACCAACAATATTTAAGGGCTCCCTTTTCACCACATCCTCACCAGCACCTGTTGTCTCTTGTCTTCTTGATGACAGCCATTCTAAGGTGTGAGGTGATATCTCATGTGGTTTTGATGCGCATGTCCCTGACGATCAGTGATGTTGAGCATCTTTTCATGTGTCTGTTGGCCATTTTGATGTTCTCTCTGGTAAATGTCTATTAGTTCTTCTGCCCACCAAGTGTTTTTACATTTCCATAAGCTACTTATAGGCTGACAAGTGACAGATGTGATGAAATGTGTGATATTGTTTGCACATTACAGTCTAGAACTATGTACAATACCTTCACTGTGACTGAAGGGACAAGGTCAGCTCCCACTTCAACATCAGTAGATTGCTGTAAACACAGAATTGAGAAGAGAAGGAAAGAAAGAATAGTTTCAATACTGCACATCAATGAGTAAACACAGTAGGTGTGATACATACTTCTCACCACCAAAAAAAACTATAACGGATTTATCACTCTGATGGCAGACTAAAAGAGTCAGTGTGACTTTTTGGATGGCTTCATTGGGAAAGTCACAAGCTAATATTAAAAAACCCACGACTCCAAAAGGGGAAGAAAAGTTCACATATTTTACTATCAAACTACTCTATTGCCAAATTTCCTTAAAAACTGAAACTAATTCTATTAACTCATTCTTTATATTATATAAAAGAAGACTTCTGTATATTTTCTATATAAACAGTATGCCATTCTTTTAGGTCCTTGTATTTTTAGCTTGCCAAAGGTATGTTTTATTCTGATTAATAATATGTATTGATATCTAAGACATGTAACTAATGATATAAAGATTGAGTGGCCTTACACCTAGAAAATAAAACAAAAGTAGGAGTGTATTTTTTTTACTAGCGCATATCATAAACTCTTTTACTCTTTGAGCATCAGCCTTGGTTACCTGGTCCTATCTCTTAAAGAATTCAGAATATAATATAATAGAGCAAACATTTCCTTAGAATTTATAACTTATTTTTTAGAGTGGTAGGTTGAGAGGAAAATATGGTCACTCTACAATAGAATAAGATCAAAGCATAACATATTTTCTAATAATACCCACATGAATTCCTGAGGGAACAATTAAGATCACGAAGTCTCTGTCCAACAATGAATAAATCCATTGTACTTTGTTAACCTATTTGGAATTATTTTACTAAGAAAAATTAAATCACTTCTAATCAGCGGGGATCACTATGATGTAATGGTCATCAGCATAATTAAGAGTTGGGAGATTCATATTCTATTTATGATTCCATAGGAAACTATATGTGAACTTTGATCCAACTTCTCAATCAAGAAGAGAGGATAGCGATGTTTATCTCTTCTGTAAAAGCCCCCATTCTAACACTAATTATATTATTTTTTGGATGTGTGCTTTCATAACAATGATTGAAAATAAAATATTAAGCCAGGCTTTTTGCTCTAGTATTACCTAAAATCCAGGAAATGTTTTACATTTAGCTGTCGGCAGTTCTGGAAGAGAAACCAACATCTCCTGTTTCCTGCTCTTTTCAATCCATATCTAAACACCTAGATATTTCAGGGACAAAAGTCCTTTGGAAACATGAAATTACAGCCAGAGAGAAGTAGCTCTACGAAGACAGTATAGCATCACAGCCACCTAAGTCGTTGGACTGATGTTTTCCAATGGGATGAATATGATACTCTCAAGAATCTCTTAAGAAGAAAAAAAATAGTAAGAAGGGGAAATGAAACTGAAAAGAGACATCTAGTTAAGAGGAAAAAGCACTCCAGGTTACTGATAGGGAAATATATATTACAATACAGTGCTATTACATAAGGCCTTTTCTCACAAAGATCAAAAGTTGCTAAAGAACAGAAAGGGAATTTCAATCCAAATAGCCTATGTTTAAGAGAACCTAGAAAAAATTATATAAGTTGCCCAAAGGAAAAAAAGAATCATTTCCAAGGCAAGAAAATGTGTGTACATTTGTCAGCTAACTAAGCAAAAATGTTCCACTCAGACTACACCCTTCAGGTAGAGTGAGAAATGGTGTGTGCTGAATATCCAATGTTTAAACAGTACCTCTACTATGTGACTCAGCTGGGTGAATGTTTCTTTCATATATAGCCCTACTTTTTTTAAGTATACCCAACTTACTATACTATGGCAATGTTAATGTGATTTTTATCACAACTTGGGTTGGCTGTTTATACTAAGATTAATCTTTGAAAAGCTTATGGAACTACTTACTATATTACGCTGTGATACCTAAATATCAAAGTCATTTCCTAAGCAAAATTATATGACATAAATTCCATACAGAGTAAAAAACAGTGAATTCAATCACTTTCCTAAACTGATAAACTTTGGTACAGATATAGATAAACTTAATATATTTTGCCCAAACTGCAGGCAGTGAGAGAAACCCAACCATAATCTAACAAGTGCTTACAGAAGACTAAACAAAGAGATGGGGTAATGTAACCAAGGACAGTCTCTCTTTCTTGTTTCTCAGCTTTATTAATTCATTTATAGAGTGAATATATACTGAACACCCATTATGTGACTGGCACTAAGGATATGGCACTGAAGAAGACGAGTAGAATGCAGGTGGTGGTGGTGGTGGTGATGATCGTGATGATCGTTTTAAAAGAATTAAAATGTAATTTTATTATTATAATGATTTGTTAGTTAATTATCGTAATTCAACAAAGTGGATTCTATTACTGTTCCCATTTTACAGATAAATACATTGAGACTAAGAAAATTGAATACCTTGCCCTGGGTCACACAGATAGAAATGAGAGGAAAAATAATTCCTGGCCCAACTCTATCCTTAAACTACTTCCCCACCACAACCACCGTAATGTATTAAAGACTATAAATTACCAAACCCTGACCTATGCCTTTCATAAACATTATCTCATTGAACCTTCAACAAATATCTGGTGGGGTCAGTATTATTCATCTGGATTAGGATTATCTCAATACTCAGCACTGAAAAAGTTTTTTTTAAAAAAGTAGGTAGATTCAGAGTAATGGTGAGAACCTCTTTGACCATTTCCCTTCCCTCCCTTTTTTAAGACAGAAATCCTGCCTAAGGAACTTCTTATTACACAAAGAGCTTAGAAATGTTTTTTTCTAGAAGTAACAAAGCCTAAAACTTATCTTCCCTAAAGTTTCTATTTAGAGGCCCAGAATTTAAACCAATACATTTTGATCCCAATTTATCAGAGTCCGCCACTATCACAAACCCTTTGAAAGTCTGCAAATACACCTACAGATACTGAATCAAAGTTAGGAGAAACCATGGCAGAGACTTTCAGGTCATCTTCTCTCTCGGTCATAGGCCAAACACCTGTAATTTTAAGAGAAAAAAAAGTATTTACTCATAAAGTAAAACTTGCTGTATATAGTTGTTTTAAGGTTTATCTATACCATATATCAAAAATATACTCACGAGTTGAAAAAAAAAACTGAGGCATTACAGAATGAGAAGCTTTATGCTAATTCTTTCCCCTCTACATTACTAGAAAGAAAAACTGTCTCTTTTTCCAAAGATATTAGCTAAGATGTGACCCATTGACTGACCAGTGTCAGGAATTTCAATTCCCTATCCTTAGCTACTGGTAGAAGCCCAGAAGAGTACAACCCTTTTGAAGGTAAACTGGCTATAATTATCAAAATGTAAAATTCACCAAAAAAATGTAAAATTCACATACCCTGTGACTTAACAATTCTACTCCCAAACATTTACCCAATATTCATAGACATGCCCAAGGAGTTTCTCTGTTGCTAGTAATTATTAAAAACAAAAACAGCCTAAATCTAAATTATATTTCTATTAATAAATAGTTAACTAAATTATGGTATAGCAACACTGTGCAATGGTCCAAAACCCAAAACTCTAAATAAGAGTGCTGTCCATCGTTATATACTGACATGAAAAGAACTCCAAGATATGCTATTGATTAAAAAAAAGCAAGATGTAGTACAATGTCTCTAATACACACATATTTGTGTAAAAACAATTATATAAACAGGAAAATTTTCTCAAAGAATACACAAAAACTCTTAATAAAGGTTACCTTTAAATAATCTAGTGGAACTAAGACCTGGGGTTTATGCTTTCAGTACTGTTTGAATTATTTTGACCATATTCATTTTCTCTTTACAACTTAAAATTTCACAATTTAGAAAATGTTTATAGTGCATAATGAGATATTATGAACAAGTTATAGAGATCCTAAATAAACAAGAAACATAAATAATACATATGCACATACATATGTGTATATATATACATATATATATGACAGATTATTGGCTGTCCCCCTAACATCCATTCTTCCCTCCTCCTTCTTTGTGGCAGAACACTAATTCTGTTGAAGCATTCACCTCATCTCAAAGTTATTGAATTGGTCAAATCCCATCATGATGATTTCATTCCCCTGACCTTTTGTTGTTTTAGTCGTGAGCACGGAGCCTAATCCTGGCAGATGTGAGGTGAGGAAAGGTGGGAGTCGGCATGCTGGTACATGCTTCTGGGAAAGCTAGTCCTCCCTAATAAATGGGGAGACTTGGGAGAAATATCTCTCTTCTTCCCTGTGAATCATACTTGCACATAATGCCTGGAACTGCTAAAATCACCCTGTGACCCTGAGAGGAAACATCCTCCCACACTGAGGATGGCTGACTGAAAATATAGAAAGCACCTGGATGATGTCACATGAATCAGCTGTCTCACAAAGAGAAAAGAACCGCCTACAATTGCCACCAGGCATTCCCACCAATATTACACTGTTTGGAATAAGAATTTCCAAAACTTAGTGAGAGTACAAAAGGCTGCTTGTTGCCCACCCAGTAAAGATTCTTCAGTTCTTCTTCACTAAAAAAGAGTCCAATTTTATCCTAAGTAACAAAGTGCTCAATCAAAATGCTACATTTCCCAGGCTCTTTTGCAGCTTGGAGTGGCCAGTGAGAAGTAAATGGAAGCTGTTCAGGGTGTGGCTTCCAGGAAAGATCGTTAAGTGGGCTGACTCAGCTGCAGATGTGAGGGCAGGAGTTCCAGAAGCCATCCTAGACCAACAGAAGACCCTGGGTGAGAAGGAATCAGAGTCCCTGATGACTTTGGAACTGCCAAATCAACCCTGGACTGTCCATTACTGGACTTCTTTTCCATGAGAAAGAAATAAACCTGTGCCTTATTTAAGCACCCCATTTAGGCATTCTGTTATATGCAGCCAGACATAATCCTGAATAGCACATCTTCCAACAAGGTTACCAAGTACAAATGTTTCTACTACGCAATGGTAGAAGCAACTTAGTTATCCTAGACATATTTCAAATGGATGAAGACTTTCATTTATACGCCCATGTCTTACTGCTCTCTTTCCCTTCCTGAAGACACAACTATGCTGTGTGGGAGTCTATCTCAGTATTGCACCCTTTCCTTCATATCCCTCCCAAGTAAAGAACATATCAACTGTCTAAATAAATCATAAGGAAACTCTGTTTTTGAAAGTGCCTACTGATAGATGTTGTTGACTACTAGTAACAGAAATGCAAGGCAGGATTCTCACTAATGAGTTGAGTATGAAAAGCTTCAAAATCCATAAGCCATACAGAAATTATTACTATAATTTCATGCTTACAACATACATCCCTCATATAACTTACACACATAAAATCAGCTTCAAAAATACTTTTATTACAGTAGATAATATATACCATGTGTACAACAAAATATACTCTTTAAATTGGCTTTACATTTTGCTGCAATTCTTGCTTTGAAGAAATAAAAAAAGCTTTTAAGTGCTGAACATAACCCACAAGACTGTGAACTTCCTTTTTGCAAGTTAAAGTCACTGTACTAAAATAGGTGGCATTTAAATGAATAATGAGGTCATCAAAAAGTTCAGAGTTTTAACTTCTCATAGTCTTCTGTAATGAAATGATTTGGTGCTTTTATATAATTACAGGTATTTTAATGAACAAATATACCACAATTTTATAAGTGTAGAGAATACTAAATTTTTTCCATATCTAGAAATAAAATATGTTAAAAGTCTCTCTTTTTTAAAAGAGTCTCGGTTTCTTTTTTAGGAATAATACCAAATGATGGTGGCAAAGAAGGGGCAGAGAACTTCAAATATTAACTTTGAGGTTATATAAATAATAAACTTTGCACTCAAGTCTGTAGGTACATCCCTAGCTTAATTAGCACTTATTTCAAGATACACAGAAGAATCAGGGTAATGACAAGTAAAACAGCCTAACCCTTCTCACCCAGGGGAATCACTATGGCCACCAAAAAATAACTTTTAGCTGTAAGGGATTTACCTGAGAAATGTTTTACATAATCAAGTGTTCATCAAAATATCGTTAGCACATTGTTTATGGAAAGGCCAAAATCTCAAGACACAAAATTTGGAGTGAAAAGCCACATTAAATTTATTTAACCAACTCTGGAAATTTCATGTTTCATATGTATGCCACTCTTCTCCAATTACATTTTTAAATGACAAAATGAGACATAGTCCATTAATCCCAAAACACTAGTATCAAAAATGGAAAAAAATGTGCAATATGACACATCCAGTTTTAACTATTTTCTATTTGACATGAGGGTCCTGACAACAAATGGGTTTTTAAATAATTGGAGGTACTTAAAAGACCTAAGTTTCACTTGCTTACTTTCAAAACTTTCTAAGAGAATGTATAAAACCAAAGCATAATAATTTTATTTTAATATTAATATTTTTAAAATATATTATCTAAATTCCTCTGAATGTCTCTTGGTAATATGGACTCAAAAATACATAAATCTAGGAAAGTGATTGGACCAGGATTAAGACTGGCTCTGTTGTTTTGGTTGGCTTTTGATGCTCTGCTTCTTTTATTATTCCTGCTTGTTTTAACATTTCTTTTATGTGAAAATAGTCCATATTTTTTCTCATTAAAAAAATACTTTTACCTGACCCTGAGAAGCGAACTTAAAGTAATGCTTTTCACATGTCCAACTCAAACTGCAGGATTGCTGTTTTGTTTCTCCTTTTAATTTACAGTAAAATTATACCCTTGTGAATCCCAAAGTAAGATAATATTGAGTTATACAAAACTCAAGAATTGAAAATATCATCAGCCTCTGAGTCATTAGAAATCAGCATACCACAGGCTACACTCCATTTGGATGGCTAATTAACTACAAACATAAATTATATCACTAGGCTGCAAATGACTACATTTTTAGTAACAAAGTAGTAATTCACGTACTGCTTTGATTTCTTTTAAAAGAAGCAACTAAAATTTTTTCAGGGATATTAGAAGTTAATAAATGATCACTCTAAACCTTAATGTAATTCTAAAGGTCTAAAACCACTATCCAAAGAAATACATGTTCCTTTCTTAGAGTTTAAAGAAAAAAACTCAGCACTGTCCCTGAAACACACTAACAAAAGTATTACCTTAAATAGGACATATTTTTCAGAAGCTATAAAATACAAATTAAGCACAAAGACTAGTATGTTAAAGAGCAATGCTGTTTTTACAAAAATGACTTTAAATAAGCCTGGGGGGAGAAAATCAACTAATATGTACAAAACATTATCCATATACAAAATAATATAAATTTTATAATGAATACTAAAATCAAATAATAAAAAGCTGCAAATGAAATACCTTGTGATTTGTTAACATCTTTGATGATTTTCTGAAGTTCTTTCAATTCTATATCAAGTTCATCATAGTTTAGCTCTCTAGATTCAACTTTTGGAGCTTGGAACAAAGAAGGGTCTGTCCCCAGGTATGAACACTGCAAGTGACCATCATCACTCAGAGTGACTATCACTCCCTTTAAATCACTACAAATAGGAAGAGAAAATGAGACATAATTAAAATTTTTGGTGGATTTAGACTTAATCTAGACCAACTAGATTTTCATTCAATTCAGCTTCAACATACCATTAAGAAAATGACTATATAATGTATCTATTTCTAAAGTTTTACATCAAGGACTCAATTTAAATGTTTCAAACATGATTTACATTTACAGAAATATAACAATTATTATTAAAGCTTCCACTTTTGGGGACATAACTATGTGGCAACTTCTGCTCTAAGAGCTTTTCAAGGTCTTACTTGTATCATTCAATCCTCACTGCACCTCCCACTTGGCAGATTCATAATAAGCAGTGAACAACACGTAGGAGCTACAATGGATCAAGAGCTAGGCTACTGGCTGGCTGAAGACTAGGGCTGAGGCACAGGAGGGAAGATGGGACAATCCAGGGGAATGGGAAGGTTAGTGGAGGAAGCCCTACGAGGCCTTGAAGAGAAATGTGCCCCCTGCTCTTTTCCTTTTCCTTCTCTCTACCCTTGGGACATGCTTCCCCTCCCTCCCCAGGTCCACTCACCATGGCTTCCTTCACACACACTCCTATTCAAGTAGCTCTCTGGTCTGTTCTCTCTTTCCCTTCACTCTTAGACAGAAGTATCCCATTTTCTCATTTAGTAGCTCTTTCTCCATCACTCTTCTCATCCTGATTATCTCTTTTCCTCCCCAACCTTTCACTCTTCCTTCTCTCTTAGGCTCCCTCATCTCTGTTATTCTCTAGAAACAGCCATAATATATAAATTATAGATAACTTTAGCATAAATGCTTAAAAATAAAAGTTGTACGTTTTCCTGAACTTGCTATAAAAAGTAGTTGAGATGAACACTATTGGCTTCCTCCCTACCTTACCCAGAGGGGAAAAAATTCAATATTGCCATAAGTCATTTTGAACTGATATAAAATGAATTTGTTTTAGATTTGTTTGTTGTGTTTTCTATTGGTCTGTGATTTAAAAAAAACAAAAAACAAGTTTTCCAACACTTTTCTAAAGGTTAAATATTAGTCAAAAACAACAGAAAACTTGAGAGAGAAAAGAACTTGAAAAGAAGTGTTGCTATTTATCTGAAGAAAAGGAGTTAAGGTATATAAGGGTCTAGGACTCATTCAGAACAAATAGGAATTTTTAAAACTCCCCAACTTCGGGTCACAGCAAGTGGTCAGCTCATTAATCTAAAAGCTGAACTTGATTGACAGTAAATACTACCATTGCTCAATCCCTCCCATAAGGTGGCCACCAGCAACCACTTCACCACCTGCCTTCAATACAATATTCCTGTACATACTTTCTCCAGGATATATACATAATTCTGTAATGTGACTTCAGAAAAATAAAAAATAGATTGGTATCACTGATTTGATAGCTAAAAAACTGCTAAAAACTAAAAAGGGGACTTGGGTTCTAGCTCTGACTCTGCTCTATGTAGCTGAGTCAACTTGGAGAAGTCTTCCTAAATGCTTTATGTCTAAAATGAGAGGGTGAAACGAGATGATCCTCAAAGGTCTTTAAGTTTAATAAACTGGTTCCGTCAAAATAGCTCAGAAAATAAATACTCCCAAATAAAATTATTTTCCTAAAATAAAATGTTTTCACCCCTGTAGTATCTCTGGGCCTGACCCTTTCCTTGCAGGCAACTGAAGCCACTTAGTGGCCATGGAAATCCCAACTTCCAGCTCTGACAAGCCCATTTCAAGAGGGCAAACCTCTGTCCCTATTGAGTTAGTTGTGACTGTACTCTGTTCCCCATTCCACCCAGACCTACTGAAGTCTGAGAATACAGTATGTCCTAAGGAAATGCTAGGAAACTAAAAGGCAGAGCTTCTCAGACAATGTGGGGATCACCTGTTCTTTGAATCCAAGAGGGTATTTCCATTTTATCTTCCCCCTTTGAGTGATCCATTATAAAGGAAACCTAGCATGAGGCATTACAAATATACCTCACTATCCAAATTTATTTGGTCTTTGAATTGGATAGCTTATTACGGAATCAGTTTCATCCCACTGTTTTAGATGGCAAATAGCAACAATTTAGATACAGGGATTTATCTAAAAATTTATCTGAACCTATTAAGTTGTTGAGTTCAGATAGAGAGAGTTTGAATAGTAGTGTATACACATATTTCTTCAGCATCTCAAAAAGAAAAAATTCTTTACTGGTGTTTTGAGGTGTCCAAACAGAAAAGGGAGGAGCCAGGGTCTTTACCCACTTAAAGAGCCTAACAAGCGTCACCAAAATGTCTTAACACTAAATTACAAAACTTAAGCAATTTACTTTTTTCTTATCAGCGGTATCAGAGCCATTACATACAGTTTAGATCAAATAACAGAAATTTAGAATAGCTGAATTCATTTAACATTGCATGTTTTATTCCACAGGAACACTAACACAAGCTCTAAAAATTTTAGAATAAATCAGTGAAATTTCTGTCTAAAACATCTATGATGGAAAAAGTACTTCGACACAGGCCTATACCACTAGTTAATACATAAGTAATGTCATCACTTGGTATCTTAAATGCAAAGGAAAATTTTAAATTATATGTATATAAATATATATATATATCATTCCTAAAGTTAAGCCCAACCTAAGTATAAAGTCCAATTTAAGTATAAAAGAGAATACAATCAAGATTTTTTTAATCTTCCTACTTAAAGAACATTTTTAAAACAATATTGTCCATGTGAGTTAATGAGTAAAATTTTCTGAGTGATAGAATTTTATGTTAGAAGAAGCCATCAAGTAAATCAAGTATCGTGTACCTTATTACTTACATCCTTAGGGTTGACACTTTCAAAATGAAGGTCTCTAGATTACTCTGGTCCTTGAATACATCAGCTAAACCAAGGAACCAGAATGATGTATTTTATGAGGACTCAAGGTCAAAGATGATATATTGCTAGGACACACAATAATTTTGTGATTTTAGCAATGGGGCATGAAATTAAACAATAGAGTTAGCTCAGGAAACTGAGGGTAATTGTTTCTTCACTCAGTAAACAGATCCTGGCCTTAACAACACATTCAAACAAAATTCCAGATGGATTTTAAAAGTTAAATTAAAAATTATGAAACTACAAAAATATTTATCTGCCCTTGGGATGGAAAGAACTTTTGCTGCAAGAAAGCAATAGAGGACAAAGCAAAGGATCTCTAAATTAAACCACAAAAAAATTTTAAACTCGTTCTATGCTTTAAAAATACATCACAGTAAAAAGAACAAAAGACAAACAAACTGGGAAGACCTTGGCAACCAACATAAATATATGATTTAACTTGAATCATATGAAGTTGTGGATATTCAACTGTTTTTGACCTATAAAAATAATTTTGTATGTTTCATCTACTATGTAAAGAACTCTTACTAGTCAATGAAAATGAGTATATCTCAAAAGAAAAAGGTCAAAGAAAATGTACAATTCACTTGAATCAGCAACTTAAAGGTTAAATAATCTATGGAATTAAAACCTTTATCTAGTTCTCTTTTTCTGACAAGGCCAATCTATAAAGTGAGCAACTTGAAAGTATTTGAAATACAGCTCAAAAGATAAAAAATGAACAGTTTCTTTTGCTAATACAATAAAACAAATGAATAATAGCTTTAAAAACAAATGAAAAGAACATGCACTGAATCTAACGGTTCTTGTCCAGCTGCACTTTATGCAAAACAGAAATATTTTAAATTATCAAATCATCAAAGTCTGGTTTTTATTATGATATACAGATATCAAAGAAATCTTAAAAACTTAAATTTTGGATTCTTTCCTGCCTTTACCAAAATAATACTGAAACAGAAAACAAAAAGTAGGAAGGTGCACGATTTTCATCTAGTCTCTTTTTTATTTACTATCTGCCTCTCATTTCTCTACTATATTTCATTTGCTTATCATTCACTCACTCATTCATTCATTCATCAAATATTTTCAAACACCTGTTATATGCAGGATGCCATTTGAAGTGCTATAGAGCATACACAGATAAAATCAGAAATTAGCTGAAAAAGATTGCAACCCTGTAAAAGAATAAGACATGCATCTCAATAAGTATGCATGGGGTGGAAAACATAAGAACTATAAGACAAGTATAAAGTACTTTAGTGTTCAGAAGTAGGAATGTCATTTCTAGCCAACGGGATCAGGGAAATTTTGATGGAGGAAATAAAAGCTTAAGCTGGACAATGAAATTCAGTCTATTCTTCAGATTATTTCTGAAATCTGAATTAACTCACATGTGATTTGTAAGCAAGGAAATGATGTCAATAGAACTTTGAAGTTGGTTCATACTCTTTTACCCATCGCCTGAATGTTTTGAACCTCCAAGTAGTAGCAGGAAAATATAGTACATGACTATATACAAAGCACCATTATTCCACTGTTCTTTTTGGCTCAGTTTGCAAATATGTCCTGGATTGAAAGTGCTTCTTACATGGTTCTCATGTTCAGTTTGTCTTTTGCTCTTTTTTCCTCAACGCTTCCTTCACGCTACCATCATCTTTCTATTTAAAAGTAAAGTCCTATTTTAATATGACTGTTATTTGGGTTTGGTTTGTTTGTTTGGTTGATTGGTTGATTGGTTTCTTGGTTGGTTGGTTTGCTTTGCTTTGCTTTTTTGGTGCTCCAATCACAGTTGTATAAATTTTAAGTGATCTGCCCCATGACAATTTATTTTGTTTGTTCGTTTGTTTTTACTTGACATATAGTTGATTTACAATGTTGTGCCAATCTCTGCTGTACAGCAAAGTGACTCAGTTTTACACGTATAGACATTCTTTTTTTTAATATTCTTTTCCATATGGTTTATCCCAGAAGATTGGATCTAGTTCCCTGTGCTATACCATAGGACCTTGTTGTTTATACATTCTAAATGTGGCAATTTATTTTTAAAGGCTTCTTACTGTTAACTTGTAATTTATTACATTATAACATAAATATCTGTAGTATTTGAGCCTTTGGGATTTGGAGAACAGGTGTGAAGAACATTCAGCACGGAGAACATGAGAGAAGAAGAGGGAGAAAAGTTTAGACTATGTATGAGAAAGAACAAGCAACCTGGATACAACATTCATTGAATAAAAAAAAAAAAAAAAAAAGAGGAAAGAGACTCTGGGGAATAAGGCCATCTAAAGATCTTAAGCTTTAATCTATGTAATTGTGGAACCAGTAAAGGCTTTTGAGCTAGTGAGTGACATAAGCAAAATATGCTTTAAAAAGATGTACCCTAAAAGACTCAATATAGTTTAAAATGTTGATTCTCACCAAAATGATCCATAATGTAACACAATCCAAATGAAAATCCCAGAAAGCTTTTTTTTGTAGAAACTAACAAGCTGATTTCCACATGTCTATGTAAGTGCCAAAAAAACCACCTAGAATGGCAAAACAATCTTGAAAAAAAGAATAGAGATGGAGGGCTCTCATAAACTGACTTCAAGACACACTGTAAATCTACAGTAATTGAGGAAAAGGACTTGTGTCCTCTGCATATAAAGAACTACTGTAACAAATGACCAAGACACACACACACACACACACACGCATACAAAATTCAACTGGGCAAGACTTGCATAGATATTTCACAGAGTAAAGTATAAAAACTGTCAACAAGTTAAGAAAAAATGCTCAATATTATTAGCCATTAGGGAAATGCAAATTAAAATCACAATTCGCTACCACCACACATACATCAGAATGTCTAAATTTAAAAGATTGACTGCATTAAATGCTGGAGAGGATGTGGAGCAACCAAAACTCTTATATATCACTGGTGGGAGTGTAAAATGGTTTAACTAATGTGCACAAAAGTTTGGCAGTTTCTCATTAGACTAAACATATACCAACCCTCTAACTCAGCAATTTTACTCCTAGTTATTTATCTAAAATAAATGAAAACATATGTCCACAAAAAGGCTCATACATAAAATGAGATAAACAAGTTATGATACATTCATTGAATGTAACATTACTCAGCAGCAAAAAATAAACCAACATTGGTACATGCAACAACAAAAATGAATGTTGAAAAATATTATGCTGAAAAAAATGACAGACATAAAAAGTACATACTGTGTGATACCATTTATATGAAGTTCTAGAACAGGCAACACAAATCTATTATGAAAAAAATATGAACAGTTGTTACCTGGAAGCAGGGAAGAAGGGGATTATTAACTGGAAAGGGACACAGGGAAAATTTCTGTGACGGAAATGTTCTATAACTTGAGAGAACTACGGGTTACACAGGTGTATATCCATTTGTCAAAACTGTACAGTTAAGGTTTGTGATTCCCAATGTATATAAATTTTACCTTTGAAAAAGGAATTAAAAAATAGGGTAGGCAGAGGTGTAGAAAAAGCCAGCATGCCAGAACACTGATAAGTGCTGAAGCTGAGCACTGGCTACAAGGGAGTTCATGATGCCATCCACTTACTTTGTATGTATTTAAACTTTTCCATAAAACAAAAATTGGGGGGTTTAAAAAGAAGCAAATAAAGTGTATACATACTACACAAATACATATAAAGTGATACCACCAACACAAAATACTTTTAGTGATAACGTATGAAATCTACCTTGACATGAGCTGGGACCTGCCTCACATTTTAGCACCCATTCCCACCGTTATTCACACATGCATAAACAGACACACAGAACTTTTAAGTGTGTGTGTGTGTGTGTGTGTGTGTGTGTGTGTGTGTGAAACAGAGAGAGAGAGATGATTTATGTGAATACTTGGTATTTTTAAGTACCTTGTTGGCATATAGCTACTTAAATGAAGCAACAATTCCACGGCAACTGATTCACTGGTAAAAAAAAAACTAACAAGCCAATGTGTGGGCCCATCAATGTGACCCTTTCCCCCCAAAATAATTAAAGGCATCATTATTTTTTGGTGCTAACACTGACTCCTCTTTTAAAAAGTATCTCTTCCACAGCCAATCTTACTACCTTCAAATAAAATAGACCACTTTACTATACCCACTAAATAATACTTATATAGTAGCATCTACAAAATGTTATAGCATTTCTTTAAATTTTTGCATGTTTGTCACCTTTAACCAGGCTGTTAATTCCCTCAGGGCAGGAATTATGTGACACTGAATTTGTGTCCCTCAGTGCCAGACACAATGACTTCATCTATATGAAATTTTCCAAAAGAATTCAAAATTCACCTCTAATACTAAGTCATAAGCAAATACAAAAATACCACAACACTCCATATACCAATCAATAATTATAGACTAACAAATAAATCTAGAAGACCTCTGTAATTGTCCATAATACTTCAAATGGAACCCTTTAGATCAATATAAGATAAACCCAACTTTATTTACAGTTATCTAATGTCCCTTCCTTATTCCTTCTAATCATCAAATAATAAGACAATGCCAAAAGGAGTGGGAAGATAAGACTATGCAGGTGGTAGCTCTAACCTGGCACTGAGCCTTGAACGTATGAATGCCAAGAAAGCTAGTATGCAAATATAGTCTCTCCCAAGGAAAATAAGAACATTTTCTAAAGTAAAAGTTCAAAGCAATGAATCTTTCCATAAATAAAACTAGATGTTGGAGTCCTTCCCTGATGCATGAAAGAAGACATGATTTGATGCCATAATTTTCTAACGTATTAAGCCCTTACCAGAATTAAGTCAGGCATTAAGGAAACAACCTGTGTATTTTTAGCTCTTATGTGTTGAGGAGTTACTTTTGCAATTTTTAAAAATAATTAGGCCTTGTTTGTTCTTCTCTGTATGACCATATCCCAGGCAAAGCTTCATATCAATACCTTTTGACATACATAGTTCGTACCGAATACAAAATCTGGGAGCCAGGAAGAATCAAGCGTAGAATCTAAGTTTCCTGATTCACAGTGAGGTATATTTTTGCCCACCATTCCATGTTGACTTCCCAAGAATGGAAAATTTAAAACAATTTTTAAGGTGTAATTTGAGGTTTGTGTAAATGGTTTTTAGTTATTATTGCTATCCACAATTAGCCTCGATAATCAAGAGCTGGATTATTTAATATGAGAGACATGGTAATTAGAATGCCCAAGAAAAGGACAAGTAAAATGGGGGAGCCAAGGCCAGAGTCCAAACATATCATAGTAAAAATAGCTCTGCCAAAAGAAGTTGTCACAGCAAATTGCAGAAATTACAGAGGTTGTAGTTGGGTAGACTGAACAAAATACCATTTGTAGTAAAGAAATTTCTAAGCATCAAAAACTCAGACGTGAGCTTGCTCTTTCAAACCTATCTCTTATTAGACTTATTAGAAAGTCACACAAGACTGCTAAATCTGGCTAATTATGTTCACAAGACTGAACAGGTAAATTGCTAAACAGAAAAAAAAAGAAAAGATATAACTTCTAGAAGTGCCTATTTTGCACTGGGGAAGCAAAATACATTTATAAGGACTTAACTCTAACCCTCTTTCATTATTGAAAATTGTGTTTATTTAGAACTTACTGTATCCAGGCATCATTCTAGATGTTATAGATAGATAGGCAGGTTACACTGGTCATTTTCCTCAAAGAACTTAAAGTACAGTGGCCATTACAGATATGTAAATCAAACAAAAATGTATGAGATGTATGAAGCATGCTCTGATGAATGATGGATGTAAGCAAGGGAACCAATAAAAACAAAGTGAAAGAATATCAAAATCAGACAGTGGGGCTTCCCTGGTGGCGCAGTGGTTGAGAATCTGCCTGCCAATGCAGGGGACACGGGTTCGAGCCCTGGTCTGGGAAGATCCCACATGCCGCAGAGCAACTGGGCCCGTGAGCCACAACTACTGAGCCTGCGCGTCTGGAGCCCGTGCTCCGCAACAAGAGAGGCCGCGATAGTGAGAGGCCCGCGCACCGCAATGAAGAGTGGCCCCCGCTTGCCACAACTAGAGAAAGCCCTCGCACAGAAACGAAGACCCAACACAGCCAAAAATAAATTAATTAATTAATTTAAAAAAAAAAAAAAAAAATCAGACAGTGAGCAGACAGAATGCTTTCTAGAGGAGATAACACAAGCAGGAATTGGATAAGAGAAGGAGCAGGGTATTCCAGCAAAGCATTTTCCTTAAAGGGGACACACACACACACACACACACACACACACACACACACACACACACACACCCTGCATAGAGTACAGGGCATTCAGAAGGTGTTTTACCAAAGCCAGAACCAAATAGATATTCAACAAATATCTATGTGAGTATCAAAGATGTGTCAGAGATAGTTCTCAAAGTGAGTACCAGTGAAGAAACGACACAAAAATCTCTGTCCTCCAGGAGCTCACATTCTGGTAAGGAGAGGAAAAACAATGAACAAAAGAAATAAATATATAGTAAGTTCAAAGGTGACAGGCGCTATGAAGAAAAAGTAAGCAGGTAAAGTAAGACTCAAATTGGACCTAAAAGGAAAGACATGAGTTGCATAGGCTGGGGAGGGCATTCCAGAACAGTGGAACAGCATTAAGTATTAAGATACACCTGTTTCCATCAACCAGAAAGTCTATTTCTCCCCAAGGGGATTCATATGGAAAAGTGAGGGTGATAAAAATTAAAGATGATAAAAATACAAAGGCTTTGAATGCCCTGCAAAGAATTGTAGACCTTACGCCACAAGCAATAGGAAACCACTGAAAGATCCCAATGGAGGAGAAACAATAAATTTTCTCAGTACTCCTCAATTTCATGCAGTATTTGACAGAACTGATCATGTCCCTCCCATTCACTCATTCCATAGGCACTCACTGTGCAGCTACATGATACTGTGTTAAAAATAATATTTTTAAGGGCTTCCCTGGTGGCGCAGTGGTTGAGAATCTACCTGCTAATGCAGGGGACGCGGGTTCGAGCCCTGGTCTGGGAAGATCCCACATGCCGCGGAGCAGCTAGGCCCGTGAGCCACAACTACTGAGCCTGCGCGTCTGGAGCCTGTGCCCCGCAACAAGAGAGGCCACGATAGTGAGGGGCTCGCGCATCGCGATGAAGAGTGGCCCCCGCTTGCCGCAACTAGAGAAAGCCCTAGCACAGAAACGAAGACCCAACAGAGCAATCAATCAATTAATCAATCAATCAATAAATAAATCTTTAAAAATAATAATAATAATAATATTTTTAAATTAATACTATATTATATGTCATAAAAGGTTACAGAGGTGTGGTTCATCTCTGGTCACTAAGGAAGATAGGTGCTTGTATTCCATTCTAGATAACACAAGATCCTATGTGCTAAGTAATATAATGAATGAACAAAGTTCAATAGTAACATAGAAAAGGACACTATAAAATGTTAATATTATGAAACCAAGGAAGCCTTCATGGAGGATTTGAAAAACAAATAGGATGTAAACAAAAAGAGATGGACAGAAAAAGGGTATTTCAGGTGGAGAATTTTAGAGGGACACAATCATATGTCATCTCAAGTGCAGTATGGCAAAAATCATAAGAGCTTTTCTGCATCAGAGTTAATTCACAAAAAATGCAAATCTTTCTGGGCCACATTACTTTTCTTCCAAAATTAAAATAGCTTTTATTATAATATACCCTGTGGGGAAAAGTGTATTTCTTACTATTTAGACTAACATTCTTTTTTACGTTGTTTTGTTTTTTGGGGTTTTTTTGTTTTTTTTTTTTAGATTAACATTCTATTGAAGAATGTCAGTGGGAAAAAATAATGACCACTATTTTAAGCAATTAAAATGTTAACATCAATATACAGATATTTTTAGGAGAAAAATCAAGGCGGCTTTCGAACACATCATGCAGTAAACAAGGCAGGTAAGTGAAGAGTCTCTGTAAATGCAAATGGGCCAGACTATGACAGATCTTGAAGGCTGTGAGCACTCTCTTTTAAGTAAGGCAATAACAGAATTAGACAACATTTTAGAAAGGGGATCTTTTTTTAAATGCAAGTCTAATCACACCATTCCCTGGATCAGAAACCTCCAGTGATTTCCCATTTAAAAATCAAAATCCTGGGACTTCCCTGGTGGTCCAGCAGTTAAGACTCTATGCTCCCAATGCAGGGGGCCTGGGTTTGTTCTCTGGTCAGGGAACTGGATCCCACATGCTGCAACGAAGATCTCGCACGTGGCAACGAAGATCCGCGTGCCACAACTAAGATCGGGCGCAGCCAAATAAATAAATAAACATTAAAAGTAAAATAAAATAAAAATAAAAAATCCTTTAAATTAAGCTATGACCCCTGCTTATTTGACCTGTAGTCACTTCCCTCCCCAGCCCTCCATTCCCTATCCTTCTACTGACTTCCCTCTTCCACTTCGTTGGAATTGTCATTCTCCATTCCCCTTTAGTACCTGGTATGCTCTTCCTCCCCTCCCTTTAAAAAGGATCTTTGTCTAGCTCAAGTCTACTCATCCTTCAGATTTCAACTCAGAAAATTTTCCTAGGACCTCACATTCTAGGTGAGGTCCCTTGTTTACATGCTCCCAAAGAACAAGGTACTACTATCCCTTCAGGATTTTTCACTATTGAAATAATATCTTTATCTGTGTAATCATGTATTTAATATCAGTCTTCCTCAATACAAGTTCCATAAATTCAGTGACTATGATTGCTTTGCTCAAAAACGTATCTCCAGAACCTAGCAGAGTACCTGGCACAGAGAGGGAGGCTAAATAGACATTCACTGAATTAATTAAATGAAGAAAGCGAAATAATTCTTTGTTGTGGGGGAATATCCCATGCATTCTAGGATGTTTACCACCATCCCTGCCCTGAACCCACTAAATACCAATAAAAACTCTCCCTCCTCCTTGTGTTATGACAACCAAAAATGTCTCCAGGCATTGCCAAATGTCCCCTGGGTAGCAAAATCTCTCCCAGATGAGAACCACTGAGCTAGGAGATAATACATCCTGGTTTGCAAAGATCAGTCCCAGTTTACGCCTGTTGTCCTGGTACAGTTATTAACACCACCCCCTTTCACTCTCAGAAGTATCCAAGTTAATAAATTATATTGTCATCCTACCTGGATGTATCTATATGGGTTCTCTTGCCCAGACCAAGTGAACTATTATGTACATAATGACCATGGTATTTCTTCTAACCTAGCAGAAATTATAGCATTATTTCCAAGAACTATGGTTTAAAACAAAACAAAACAAAAAACTACCTTTGTATTAGGCTTTGGAATTAATGAAAATAGTACAATGACAGTGGACAGAAGAAACACGGCAGAGATACAAAGAATAATAAATAGTACATGATGATCAATTAAATGTGGGAAAAAGAAGTCAAAGAAAATCCCTAAGGTTTAGCCTGAGAGAGCTGGATATAAAGACATCTATCAAGATTAGATATACAATAGAAGATGGGTTGTATTTTGTGGAGTGAATGGGGAGATGATGAAGATAGTAAGCTTGAATTTTGAAGCACCCTCTCAATACTCAGGTGATACCCACCAGACATGCGGAAGCACAGAACTTGCAGGGACACAGATCTTTGTGGTGATGTGCTCCGCTCCTTTGGCTCCAGTGCCATTGGACTTCTCCCACTTGTCTACTCCTAGTTTTCTTCAAGGGCTCTTCTTCCTGCTTCCTAATTTTGAGAATCCCTAAACACTACTCAAACTTCTCTGCTTCCCACTCTCTGTTAACTCTGAGAATTCATTCTATTAGCTATTACCTCTGTGATAACATTGCCAGTCTCACTCACAGCCTGTAATCTCAAATATCATGTGACCAGATCACCTCTGAGTACTTCCACTTGAATTATATTAACTTTCATGTGTATGAGTCTTTTCAGTTTAAAAACAACTTTCACAGGGGCGGACCTTCAAGATGGTGGAGGAGTAAGACGTGGAGATCATCTTCCTCCACACAAATACATCAAAAATACATCTACATGTGGAGCAGCTCCTACAGAACACCTACTGAACGCTGGCAGAAGACCTCAGACTTCCCAAAAGGCAAGAACTCCTCACACATACCTGGGTAGGTCAAAAGAAAAAAGGAAAAACAGAGACAAAAGAATAGGGACCGGACCTGCACCTCTGGGAGGGAGCTGTGAAGGAGGAAAACTTTCCACACACTAGGAAGCCCCTTCACTGAAGGAGATGGGGGGTGGGCGGGTGGAAGCTTTGGAGCCAGGGAGGAGACCACAGCAACAGGGGTGCAGAGGGTAAAGCGGAGAGATTCCGCACAGAGGATCGGTGCCAACCAGCACTCACCAGCCTGAGAGGATTGTCTGCTTACCAACCGGGGCGGGCAGAGGCTGGGAGCTGAGGCTCAGGCTTCAGAGGTCAGATCCCAGGGAAAGGACTGGGGTTGGATGCTTGAACACAGCCTGAAGGGGGCTAGTGCACCACAGCTAGCTGGGAGGGAGTCCAGGAAAAAGTCTAGAACTGCCTAAGAGGCAAGAGACCATTGTTTTGCGGTGCGCGAGGAGAGGGGATTCAGAGGACAGCCTAAACAAGCTCCAGAGACGGGCGCAGGCTGTGGCTACCGGGGTGGACAGCAGAGATGGGCATGAGATGTGAAGACCGCTGCTGCAGCCACCAAGAATCCTGTGTGCAAGCACAGGTCACTATCCACACCTCCCCTCGTGGGAGCCTGTGCAGCCCGCCACTGCCAGGGTCCTGTGATCCAGGGACAACTTCCCTGGGAGAACACAAGGAGCGCCTCAGGCTGTTGAAGTGTCACGCCAGCCTCTGCCACCACAGGCTTGCCCCATATTCCAAATATGACTACCGTACCCCTCTCTGACCCAGGCCTGAGTGAGCCAGAGCCCCCTAATCAGCCGCACCTTTAACCCCATCCTGTCTGAGCAGGGAACAGATGCCCTCAGGCGACCTAAATGCAGAGGCGGGGCCAAATCCAAAGCTGAGCCCCAGGAGCTGTGTGAACAAAGAAGAGAAAGGGAAATCTCTCCCAGCAGCCTCAGGAGCAGCGGATTAAATCTCCACAATCAACTTGATGTACGCTGCATCTGTGGAATACCAGGATAGACAACGAATCATCCCAAAATTGAGGCAGTGGACTTTGGGAGCAACTGTAGACTTGGGGTTTGCTTTCTGCATGTAATTTGTTTCTAGTTTTATGTTTATTTTAGTTTAGTATGTAGAGCTTAATCACTGGTAGATTTCTTTATTGATTTGGTTCCTATCTTCCTTTTTTTTATATATTTTTTTTCCTTTTTCTCTTTTTGTGAGTGTGTATGTGTATGCTTCTTTGTGTGATTTTGTCTGTATAGCTTTGCTTTTACCATTTGTCCTACAGTTCTCTCTGTCCAGTTTTTTGGGGGGTTTTTTTGTATAGTTATTAGTGCTTGCTGTCATTGGTGGATTTCTTTTTTGGTTTGGTTGCTCTCTTTTTTTTTTTTTTTTATTACTTTTATTATTTTTTATTTTTAATAATTTTTTTTTATTTTAATAACTTTTTTGTTTCTTTCTTTCTTTTCTCCCTTTTCATCTGAGCCGAGTGGCTCACAAGGTCTTAGTGCTCCGGCCGGGGGTCAGGCCTGAGTCTCTGAGGTGGGAAAGCCGAGTTCAGGACATTGGGCCAACAAAGACCTCCCGGCCCCACATGATATCAAATGGTGAAAAGTCTACCAGAGATCTCCATCTCAACGCTAAGACCCAGCTCCACACAACAACCAGTAAGCTCCAGTGCAGGACACCCTATGCCAAACAACTAGCAAGACAGGAACACAACCTCACCCATTAGCAGAGAGGCTGCTTAAAATCATAACAAGTTCACAGACAGCCCAAAACACAACCGGACGCGGTCCTGCTCACCAGAAAGACAAGATCCAGCTTCATCCCCTAGAACACAGGCACTGGTCCCCTCCACCAGGAAGCATACACAACCCACTGAACCAACCTTACGCAATGGAGGCAGACACCAAAAACAATGGGAACTACAAACCTGCAGCCTGCGAAAAGGAGACCCCAAACACAGTAAGTTAAGCAAAATGACAAGACAGAGAAATACACAGCAGATGAAGGAGCAAGGTAAATACCCACCAAACCAAACAAATGAAGAGGAAGTAGGCAGTCTACCTGAAAAAGAATTCAGAGTAATGATAGTAAAGATGATCCAAAGTCTTGGAAATAGAATGAAGAATATAAAAAAACGTTTAACAAGGACCTAGAAGAACTAAAGAGCAAACAAACAATGATGAATAACACAAGAAATGAAATTAAACATTCTCTAGAAGGAATCAATTGCAGAATAACTGACGCAGAAGAATGGATAAGTGACCTGGAAGATTAAATAGTGGAAATAACTACCACAGACAGAATAAAGAAAAAAGAATGAAAAGAATTGAGGACAGGCTCAGAGACGTCTGGGACAACACTAAATGCACCAACATTAGAATTATAGGGGTCCCAGAAGAAGAAGAGAAAAAGATAAGAGACTGAGAAAACATTTGAAGAGATTATAGTTGAAAACTTCCCTAATATGGGAAAGAAAATAGTCAATCAAGTCCAGGAAGCACACAGAGTCCCATACAAGATAAATCCAAGGAGAAACGCCAAGACACATATTAATCAAACTATAAAAAATTAAATACAAAGAAAAAATATTAAAAGCAGCAAGGGAAAAGCAACAAATAACATACAAGGGAATCCCCATAAGGTTAACAGCTGATCTTTCAGCAGAAACTCTGCAACCCAGAAGGCAGTGGCAGGGCATAATTAAAGTGATGAAAGGGAAAAACCTGAAACCAAGATTACTCCACCCAGCAAGGATCTCATTTAGATTCGATGGAGAAATTAAAACCTTTACAGACAAGCAAAAGCTAAGAAAATTCAGCACCACCAAACCAGCTTTACAACAAATGCTAAAGGAACTTCTCTAAGCAGGAAACACAAGAGAAGGGAAAGACCTACAATAACAAACCCAAAACAATTAAGAAAAAGGTAATATGAACATACATATCAATAACTACCTTAAATGTAAATGGATTAAATGTTCCAACCAAAAGACATAGACTGGCTGAATGGATACAAAAACAAAACCCATATATATGCTGTCTACAAGAGACCCACTTCAGACCCAGGGACTCATACAGACTGAAAGTGAGGGGATTGAAAAAGATATTCCATGCAAATGGAAATCAAAAGAAAGCTGGAGGAGCAATTCTCATATCAGACAAAATAGACTTTAAAATAAAGACTATTACAAGAGACAAAGAAGGACAATACATAATGATCAAGTGATCAATCCAAGATGAAGATATAATGGTTCTAAATATTTATGCACCCAACATAGGACCACCTCAATACATAATGCAAATGCTAACAGCTATTAAACGGGAAGTCGACAGTAACAGAATAATAGTAGGCGACTTTAACACCCCACTTTCAACAATAGACAGATCATCCAAAATGAAAATAAATAAGGAAACACAAGCTTTAAATGACACATTAAACAAGATGAACTTAACTGATATTTATAGGACATTCCATTCAAAAACAACAGAATACACTTTCTTCTCACAGCTCATGGAACATTCTCCAGGATAGATTATATCCTGGGTCACAAATCAAGCCTTGGTAAATTTAAGAAAATTGAAATTGTATCGAGTATCTTTTCCGACCACAACACTATAAGACTAGGTATCGGTTACAGGAAAAAAACTGAAAAAAATACAAACACATGGAGGCTAAACAATACGCTACTAAACAACCAAGAGATCACTGAAGAAATCAAACAGGAAATCAAAAAATACCTAGAAACAAATGACAATGAAAACACGACGACCCAAAACCTACGGGATGCAGCAAAAGCAGTTCTAAGAGGGAAGTGTATAGCAACAATCTTACCTCAAGAAACAAGAAACATCTAAAATAAACAACCTAACCTTACACCTAAAGCAATTAGCAAAAGAAGAACAAAAAAAACCCAAAGTTAGCAGAAGGAAAGAAATAATAAAGATCAGATCAGAAATAAATGAAAAAGAAATGAAGGAAACGAGAGCAAAGATCAATAAAACTAACAGCTGGTTCTTTAAGAAGATAAACAAAATTGATAAACCATTAGCCAGACTCATCAAGAAAATAAGGGAGAAGACTCAAATCAATATAATTAGAAATGCAAAAGGAGAAGTAACAACTGACACTGCCAGAAATACAAAGGATCATGAGAGATTACTACAAGCAACTCTATGCCAATAAAATGGACAACCTGGAAGAAATGGAATTTCTTCTTTTCTAAGAATTCTTAGAAAAGCATAACCTTCCGAGACTGAACCAGGAAGAAATAGAAAATATAAACAGACCAATCACAAGCACTGAAATTGAGACTGTGATTAAAAATCTTCCAA
Organism: Balaenoptera musculus; assembly: GCF_009873245.2. Classification (NCBI taxonomy): domain Eukaryota; kingdom Metazoa; phylum Chordata; class Mammalia; order Artiodactyla; family Balaenopteridae; genus Balaenoptera; species Balaenoptera musculus. Next base: position 44,887,781 of record NC_045793.1, read on the forward strand.
CAAACAAAAGTCCAGGACCAGATGGCTTTACAGGCGAATTCTATCAAACATTAAAGAAGAGCTAACACCTATCCTTCTCAAACTCTTCCAAGATCTAGCAGAGGGAGGAACACTCCCAAACTCATTCTATGAGGTCACTATCACCCTGATACCAAAACCAGACAAAGATACTACAAAAAAAGAAAACTACAGACCAATATCACTGATGACTAACAAACAGAATCCCACAGCACATTAAAGGGATCATACACCATGATCAAGTGGCGTTTATCCCAGGACTGCAAGGATTCTTCAATATAAGAAAATCAATCAATGTGATACACCATGTTAACAAATTGAAGGATAAAAACCATATGGTCATCTCAATAGATGCAGAAAAAGCTTTCAACAAAATTCAACACTCATTTTTCATAAAAACCCTCCAGAAAGTAGGCAGAGAGGGAACTTACCTCAACATAATAAAGGCCATATATGACAAACCCACAGCCAGCATCATTCTCAATGATGAAAAACTGAAACCATTTCCACTAAGATCAGGAACAAGACAAGGTTGTCCACTCTCACCACTATTATTCAACACAGTTGTGGAAGTTTTAGCCACAGCAATCAAAGAAGAAAAAGAAATAAAAGGAATCCAAATTGCAAAAGAAGAAGTAAAGCTGTCACTGTTTGCAGATGACATGATACTATACATAGAGAATCCTAAAGATGCTACCAGAAAACTACTAGAGCTGATCAGTGAATCTGGTAAAGTAGGAGGATAAAAAATTAATGCACAGAAACCTCTTGCCTTCCTATACACTAACGATGAAAAATCTGAAAGCAAAATGAAGGAAACACTCCCATTTCCACTGCAACAAAAAGAATAAAATACCTAGGAATAAACCCACCTAGGGAGACAAAAGATCTGTATGCAGAAAGCTGTAAGACACTGATGAAAGAAATTAAAGATGATACCAACAGATGGAGAGATATACCATGTTCTTGGATTGGAAGAATAAATATTGTGAAAATGACTATAGTAACCAAAGCAATCTACAGATTCAATGCAATCCCTAGCAAATTACCAATGGCATTTTTTACGGAACTAGAACAAAAATTCTTAAAATTTGTATGGAGACACAAAAGACCCCGAATAGCCAAAGCAGACTTGAGGGAAAATAATGGAGCTGGAGGAATCAGACTCCCTGACTTCAGACTATAATACAAAGCTACAGTAATCAAGACAATATGGTACTGACACAAAAACAGAAACGTAGATCAATGGAACAAGATAGAAAGCCCAGAAATAAACCCACACACCTATGGTCCACTAATCTATGACAAAGGAGGCAAGGATATACAATGGAGAAAAGACAGTCTCTTCAATAAGTGGTGCTGGGAAAACTGGACAGCTACATGTAAAACAATGAAATTAGAACGCCCCCTAACACCATACACAAAAATAAACTCAAAATGAATTAGAGACCTAAATGTAAGACCAGACACTATAAAACTCTTAGAGGAAAACATAGGAAAAACACTCTATGACATAAATCACAGCAAGATCTTTTTTGATCCACCTCCTAGAGTAATGGAAATAAAAACAAAAATAAACAAATGGGACCTAATGAAGCTTCAAAGCTTTTGCACAGCAAAGGAAACCATAAACAAGACGAAAAGACAGCCCTCAGAATGGGAGAAAATATTTGCAAATGAAGGAACTGTCAAAGGATTAGTCTCCAAAACATACAAGCAGCTCATGCAGCTGAATATCAAAAAAACAAACAACCCAATCCAAAAATGGGTAGAAGACCTAAATAGACATTTCTCCAAAGAAGATATACAGATTGCCAACAAACACATGAAAGGATGCTCAACATCACTAATCATTAGAGAAATGAAAATCAAAACTACAATGAGGTATGACTTCACACCAGTCAGAATGGCCATCATCAAAAAATCTACAAACAATAATCTGAACCCTCTTGCCCTGTTAGTGGGAATGTAAATTGATACAGCCACTATGGAGAACAGTATGGAGGGTCCTTAAAAAACTAAAAATAGAAGTACCATACCACCCAGCAATCCCAGTACTGGGCATATACCCTGAGAAAACCATAATTCAAAAAGAGTCATGCACCACAGTGTTCATTGCAGCTCTATTTACGATAGCCAGGACATGGAAGCAACCTAAGTGTCCATTGACAAATGAACGGATAAAGAAGATGTGGCACATATATACAATGGAATATTACTCAGCGACAAAAAGAAACAAAATTGAGTTATTTGTAGTGACGTGGATGGACCTAGAGTCTGTCATACAGAGTGAAGTCAGAAAGAGAAAAACAAATACTGTATGCTAACACATATATATGGCCTCTAAAAAAAAAAGAAAAAAATTGGTTCTGAAGAACCTTAGGGCAGGACAGGAATAAAGACGCAGACATAGAGAATGGACTTGAGGACACAGGGAGGGGGAAGGGTAAGCTGGGACGAAGTGAGAGAGTGGCATGGACATATATACACTACCAAATGTAAAATAGATAGCTAGTGGGAAGCAGCCACATAGCACAGGGAGATCAGCTCGGTGCTTTGTGTCCACCTACAGGGGTGGGATAGAGAGGGTGGGAGGGAGGGAGATGCAAGAGGGAGGAGAAATGGGAATATATGTATAGCTGATTTACTTTGTTGTACAGCAGAAACTAACACACCATTGTGGAGCAATTATACTCCAATAAAGATGTTAAAAAAAAAACAACTTTCACACACATTTATTTCCATCTATGTACATCAGTTGCCTTAAATTCAATATAGTGAAAACTAAACTTTTCTTTCTCATAAACCTGGTCCCTTTTCCAACCTTTCCATCTCTTTCAATATCAGTACAATTAACCTCAACACCATGTTACAGAAATGACCATAATTCTTTCTCTACTTCACGCCTCTGCATAAAAAGTCACCGAATCAGATGACTTATTTGCTTCTTAGTGTCCTCATTTGCAAAATGAAGTAGTTAAACTAGTTGATCTAATGCCCCTTCTAGCTCAACTCTGTTACGATTTTAAGTCCTCCAAATTCTTGAATTCATTCGTCACTACCTTACTCTAGGCCAATGATTCTCAATCCTAGCAGTACATTAGAATCACCTGGGGGAATCTTCTAAAAAATCACCTATACCTAGTCCTTCTGGGGTCCAAAACTGAGTGTTATTTAAAGACCCCATGCTCCAGTGATTCTAAAGCCACCAAAACTAAAAGCCACAAGTCTAAGCCCTCAATATTGTCACTTCCATTTTGCAGGTAAGGAAATTCAGTCTCAGAGAAGTGACAAGATTAGCTCAAGGTTTCTTAACTAGTAAATGGACCAAGCTCTCTCTGATTCCAAAACTCACATTCTTTTCATTGTGCCAAAGAACAACTACTACTTATATACAATCTACACCAACTAATATAATGCTTGCTTCTATGTTGCTTTAAAAATGCTTTCTTTTTTCCCCCATATGTGTATGGTTGGTGTCTCTTAAAAGGTCACAGGTCAGAGATGTAGTCTTCTGATTTCCCCTATAGAAACTATGTCAGGATTGAGGACGTAATAAGTATTAAGTCTATTTTTTAAAAATCCCTCATAAAGTAGTGATTGGGGCTTGCATTTTCCAAATACCAAGAAGAGATCTATTTATCTCTTGAAAACTGCTACCATAATTTAGAAATACTGTCAACTGATTGAGATGGAGAATCAGTGTGGCACAAAGTTCAGGAGATAAGGACAATTCCTAACTTCAGAATTGTGGTGAATGGTGTTTTCCTATAGCTCTATAAACTCAAGGTACCAAACATCAGACCTTTAGCGAACAACCAAATCTTATGATTAGACACCTTAGCAATGATAATTCTGTAGAACAATCCAGTTAAAACAAAGAATTTCAGAAACTCACTGATGTCTATTTTCTGACCTACTTTACTCCTACCTGAAAGTTTAGGCTAATCTTGACAAATCAACCTCTAAATTTCCTTTCACCATTTCCTTTCAGTCTCTTTAGGCAGCTTAACCTTATTTCTGGCTTTAACTTTCTTCTCTAGGGAGAACAGAGGGTTCTGTGATGAGCTGCATCCTCCAACTCCAGTCCTTCTTAACTTGATTCCATGTTTCCCCACAGATGCTGCATGTGGTCCTTGTGGTCTTTGTGGTCAATGTGGTCTTTGTAAAGCATACAGTCAGCTAGCTGCCTGAATTGCTGAGAGCACCCAAACAACAATATCCTGCCAACTTACCTTTTACCACTCAGAAGATGACATTTATTCACTTGTACATCTTCAATTCGCACCCCTCTACACACATCATTTACTCCAATGAACACATGTACTTCATGACCACCTAGCTTTTGTCTTTTTTTTCCTTCAATGATTGAGGCCATTTTGCAGACCTGCTAAATATCTAGCAATTGGTTTGTTTTACAACTTCATTTTGGTAGAGTATAAAGTGACGCTATTGCAACAAAATACAGCATAATTTGAGTAGTATCAAACGGTTTCATTACAGCACAAATCTGTCTCCTTTTTGTAGGCCTACAGAACTTACTTATTTGCAATGATACTTAATGATAAACAAATAATCTAAATCTATTAGAACTTAGTCCAAGTTAGTAACACCTTTAACTTATAAAAGCAAAATACTCCTCAGTGTCTATCAGCCCCTACAACCGAGTAATCACTAGTAACAAATATACCAAAAATGCAGTATGTAAGGCAAAGATTGTACTCATAAACTGACAGCCAACTTTTAAACACATTTCAGTACTAATAAGGAATTTTTTTAATTTACTGATTTTATTTTATTTATTTTTGGCTGCGTTGGGTCTTCATTGCTGCGTGCGGGATTTCTCTAGTTGCGGTGAGTAGGGGTTACTCTTCGTTGCAATGTGTGGGCTTCTCATTGCGGTGGCTTTTCTTGTTGCGAAGCACAGGCTCTAGGCGCGCAGGCTTCAGTAGTTGTGGCACGCAGTCTCAGTAGTTGTGGCTCACGGGCTCTAGAGCACAGGCTCAGTAGCTGTAGCACACGGGCTTAGTTGATCTGCGGCATGTAGGATTTTCCCGGACCAGGGATCGAACCCATGTCCAGGAGGATTCTTAACCACTGTGCTACCAGGGAAGTCCCAAGCAATTTTTTGAAAATTCTAGATGGCCTATGATAAGCCATCAATTGTAATAGATCACACAAGGCATATGACCTCTAAGTGGGAAATGAGAATGGCCTTCTTTATGGTTACTAATACTTCTGCTTCTACTATGATTGCAGACTGTAAATTCCCTTAGGGTTCAAATGACTTCAGAATTTTGCCATAACTTTAAAATTCAGTAAATACAGACCACAAGGAGAAAAAAATCCTAATTTTGTGGCTGCATGTGCACAGCTAAGTGATACTTTAAAAGCAAATATAGGTTGCAAGTTAAAAGTTGAAAATTATACTATATTGCAGTCACCAATGAATTGCTGGTCATTCTTTGCTTTGTCAATTGCCTTATATTCTTCTTCTTTTTAATTATATGGTTTAAGGACATAAGTCTTGAATTTAGTAGCTTTGGGAGAAGACTTCTCACAGATACTGCACTCATACAATGCCCCTGCAAATATCATTATTTCATTCAATAGACTACCCACAGAATTTGCTATTTCAATTACTTGCCAAAATATTTTATTCTGTGCTATTTCTATTATATATCATGGTGGAGTCACAGGAATACAGAACTTAAAGGGGCATTTCAATGCTTAAAATGTAAAACAAATTATTCTGCTATCTAAAATAACCTAACTGGACTTCCCTGGTGGTGCAGTGGTTAAGAATCTGCCTGCCAATGCAGGGGACACGGATTCGAGCCCTGGTTTGGGAAGATCCCACATGCTGTGGAGCAACTAAGCCCGTGTGCCACAACTATTGAGCCTGCACTCTAGAGCCCGTGAGCCACAACTACTGAGCCCACGTGCCACAACTACTGAAGCCCGCGTGCCTAGAGCCCATGCTCCACAACACAAGAAGCCACCGCAATGAGAAGTGTAGCCCTTCCTTCCGTGCACTGCAAGGAAACGTAGCCCCCGCTCACCGCAACTAGAGAAAGCCCACACGCAGCAACGAAGACCCAATGCAGCCAAAAAATAAAATTAATTAATTAATTAATTATTTTTTAAAAACTTAACTGTGAAAGCAACTCCTACACACATGTGGTAATAATTTGCAAAAGCTATCTTTTATTGGATTCTAGGTAATAACAACGACATATGCTTTTTGTACATCTACTCTTACAAAACAAATTTTTAACAACATAACCTTTCAAGAAATCAGAATGCTTCAAATATTTTCCATTGTACAATATCAATCCAATAACTCAAATATCTGGTTTACAGGACTTAGTATACAAACTTTTTGAGATTACTATCAAAAGAAAAGCATTTCATCATTTTTACTCCAATACAATTTAATGATTGTAAAAAGACTCTTAAATTTTATATCATAAAATTTCTTGTTTTCCTTTTCCTACATTTTCTTGTCCTGAGTAACAGAATTGACTATGGGAGATTTTGTTGATGCTAATATGATATGAATTTGGTGTATGTAAGGAAAAATGTTTCAGTAGCATGACAGCCTTCACTATAGACTGACAATTCATTGGGCAAAATAATTTGTTTTTTGCAATAAACAATCTTCTACTATTTTCAAGATCCTTCACTTTGTATAATACTTCTGAATTGACATAAGTCTATCCTTTCCTTCTCTTCTTCTACATTCCTGGCATTAGATAAGGGAAAGAGGGAACCTTGTCAGATTCTCTTTGACCTTACCTGACTTCCTGCACTACCATCATTCTTCTGTTAAGAAGCAACGTTGGGCTTCCCTGGTAGCACAGTGGTTAAGAATCCACCTGCCAGTGCAGGGGACACAGGTTTGAGCCCTGGTCCGGGAAGATCCCACATGCCGCGGAGCAACTAAGCCCATGCACCACAACTACTGAGCCTGTGCTCTAGAGCCTGCGTGCCACAACTACTGAAGCCCGTGTGCCTAGAGCCCATGCTCCGCAACAAGAGAAGCCACTGCAATGAGAAGCCCGCGCACTGCAACGAAGAGTAGCCTCCACTCACCGCAACTAAAGAAAGCCCGCGCACAGCAGCGAGGACCCAATGCAGCCAAAAATTAATTAATTTTTTTTTTTTTAAAAAAAGGAAGCAATGTTAACACACACACACTCACAAATGGTACCTATGTGAGATAATGAATGTGTTAATTAGCTTATGGTAATCATTTCTAAATGTAAACATATATCAAACCATCACATGGTACACCTTAAATATATACAGTTTTATTTGTCAATTATACCTCAATAAAGCTGGAAAAAAGAAGCAATGTTAAGAAGAAATATGTAAAAGTACTTAAAAGAGGAACCTGTTAACTTATCTACATCAGCCCTCATTAGCTATCAGTTTTTTTATTAATTTTATTTTTTAAAAATAACAATTACTTAACACGCCAACCTTTTGGGTCCTCTTGAAATAAGTGTTTTGGAAAGAAGCAAGTTGTGAATATATTAATAATGTTAAGCCTATTATAGTAAAATTTCTGAAAATCAAAGTGAGAAAAATCTTAAAAGCAACTAGAAAAGGACAGACTACCTTCAAAGAAGTAATAGTTAGAACAACACAGCTAGCTTCTCAATAGTAACTACAGAAACCAGATGACTAAAGGACTGATATTTTCAAAGTGTTGAAAGAAAATAACTGCTAATCTAGAATTCTATGCCCAGCAAAAATACCCTTCAAAAATGAACATAGATAAAGAAATCAGTTCATTTCAGACAAAAAAAAATCAAAAAACTTACCAGCAGACTCATACTCAAAGAAACAGTAAAGGGTGTTTTTTAGGGAGAAGAAAAATGATCTCAGATAAACACTTAAGGATTTAGAAAGGAAGAAGACTAGTAAAAAAGGTAAAAATGTAGACATATGTATATGTTATTAAATGTCCAAATTTTATAACTATTTCATGAACGTTTATTGTATCTACCTAGAACAGTACTGATATTGTTATTCATATTTTAAAGAAGAAGAAAACAGTTGAGACATATCCAAAGTTAATTTGTTCAAAATCCTAAACGTTCCAACAAACAAAAGCCCAGGTCCAGATGGCTTCACAGGTGAATTCTATCAAACATTTAGAGAAGAGCTAACACCTATCCTTCTCAAACTCTTCCAAAATATTGCAGAGGGAGGAACACTCCCAAACTCATTCTATGAGGCCACCATCACCCTGATACCAAAACCAGACAAAGATGTCACAAAGAAAGAAAACTACAGGCCAATATCACTGATGAACATAGATGCAAAAATCCTCAACAAAATACTAGCAAACAGAATCCAACAGCACATTAAAAGGATCATACACCATGATCAAGTGGGGTTTATCCCAGGAATGCAAGGATTCTTCAATATACGCAAATCAATCAATGTGATACACCATATTAACAAATTGAAGGAGAAAAACCATATGATCATCTCAATAGATGCAGAGAAAGCTTTCGACAAAATTCAACACCCATTTATGATAAAAGCCCTGCAGAAAGTAGGCACAGAGGGAACTTTCCTCAACATAATAAAGGCCATATATGACAAACCCACAGCCAACATTGTCCTCAATGGTGAAAAACTGGAACCATTCCCACTAAGATCAGGAACAAGACAAGGTTGCCCACTCTCACCACTATTATTCAACATAGTTTTGGAAGTGTTAGCCACAGCAATCAGAGAAGACAAAGAAATAAAAGGAATCCAAATCGGAAAAGAAGAAGTAAAGCTGTCACTATTTGCAGATGACATGATACTATACATAGAGAATCCTAAAGATGCTACCAGAAAACTCCTAGAGCTAATCAATGAATTTGGTAAAGTAGCAGGATACAAAATTAATGCACAGAAATCTCTTGCATTTCTATACACTAATGACGAAAAATCTGAAAGTGAAATTAAGAAAACACTCCCGTTTACCATTGCAACAAAAAGAATAAAATATCTAGGAATAAACCTACCTAAGGAGACAAAAGACCTGTATGCAGAAAATTATAAGACACTGATGAAAGAAATTAAAGATGATACAAATAGATGGAGAGATATACCATGTTCCTGGATTGGAAGATTCAACATTGTGAAAATGACTCTACTACCCAAAGCAATCTACAGATTCAATGCAATCCCTATCAAACTACCAATGGCATTTTTCACAGAACTAGAACAAAAAATTTCACAATTTGTATGGAAACACAAAAGACCCCGAATAGCCAAAGCAATCTTGAGAACGAAAAATGGAGCTGGGGGAATCAGGCTCCCTGACTTCAGACTATATTACAAAGCTTCAGTAATCAAGACAGTTTGGTACTGGCACAAAAACAGAAATATAGATCAATGGAACAGGATAGAAAGCCCAGAGATAAACCCACACACATATGGTCACCTTATCTTTGATAAAGGAGGCAAGCATATACAGTGGAGAAAAGACAGCCTCTTCAATAAGTGGTGCTGGGAAAATTGGACAGGTACATGTAAAAGTATGAAATTAGAACACTCCCTGACACCATGCACAAAAATAAACTCAAAATGGATTAAAGACCTAAGTGTAAGGGCAGACACTATCAAACTCTTAGAGGAAAACATAGGCAGAACACTCTATGACATACATCACAGCAAGATTCTTTTTGACCCAGCTCCCAGAGAAATGGAAATAAGAACACAAATAAACAAATGGGACCTAATGAAACTTAAAAGCTTTTGCACAGCAAAGGAAACCATAAACAAGACCAAAAGACAACCATCAGAATGGGAGAAAATATTTGCAAATGAAGCAATTGACAAAGGATTAATCTCCAAGATTTACAAGCAGCTCATGCAGCTCAATAACAAAAAAACGAACAACCCAATCCAAAAATGGGCAGAAGACCTAAATAGACATTTCTGCAAAGAAGATATACAGATGGCCTACAGACACATGAAAGAATGCTCAACATCATTAATCAGTAGAGAAATGCAAATCAAAACTACAATGAGATATCATCTCACACCAGTCAGAATGGCCATCATCAAAAAATCTAGAAACAATAAATGCTGGAGAGGGTGTGGAGGAAAGGGAACACTCTTGCACTGTTGGTGGGAATGTAAATTGATACAGCCACTATGGAGAACAATATGGAGGTTCCTTAAAAAACTACAAATAGAACTACCATACGACCCAGCAATCCCACTACTGGGCATATACCCTGAGAAAACCATAGGTCAAAAAGTGTCATGTACCACAATGTTCATTGCAGCTCTATTTACAATAGCCAGGACATGGAAGCAACCTAAATGTCCATCGACAGATGAATGGATAAAGAAGATGTGGCACATATATACAATGGAATATTACTCAGCCATAAAAAGAAATGAAATGGAGGTATTTGTAATGAGGTGGATGGAGTTAGAGTCTGTCATACAGAGTGAAGTAACTCAGAAAGAGAAAAACAAATACAGTATGCTAACACATATATACGGAATCTAAGGAAAAAAAAAAAAAGGCCATGAAGAACCTAGTGGCAAGACGGGAATAAAGACACAGACCTACTAGAGAATGGACTTGAGGATATGGGGAGGGGGTGGGGTGAGAAGTGACAGGGTAAGAGAGTGTCATGGACATATATACACTACCAAATGTAAAATAGATAGCTAGTGGGAAGCAGCCGCATAGCACAGGAAGATCAGCTCCGTGCTTTGTGACCACCTAGAGGGGTGGGATGGGGAGGGTGGGAGGGAGGGAGATGCAAGAGGGAAGAGAAATGGGAACATATTGTATATGTGTAACTGATTCACTTTGTTATAAAGCAGAAGCTAACACACCATTGTAAGGCAATTATACTTCAATAAAGATGTTTAAAAAAAAAAAAAAAAATCCTAAACGTAACCTTGGCAATTTCAAGGAAAGAATCTTGGTCTACATTCTCCCTACCAATGCATGCTGTTTCTGAAATCTATAATTAAGAAGTCAAAATAAAAAATTAAAATTAAGAATAAGCAGGTCAAATGATTAGAGACCTAAGTAGAAAATCCTGGCCTCACTAATGCTTTGACATTGAGAAACTATTTTCTTGGTAGTGCATCTGTGAACTGGATATTTTCTGTTTGCCCTGCAAACTTTTTATCTGTTTCCAACCTGCTGTGTGCCAGAAGAAGCTCATCACTGCATCAAAGGATCTCTTTTCCTCTGGCTTCCAGTTGAGTTCAGCCAATGAGGATCACTGGCAAGAGACTGGAGAGAGGCAGGAAAATGCGGTCAGGGTATTTATTTCCTCGGCTCCTTCCCTGCTAGGTCACCAAGCTTGGTTATGTCCCTCAACCTAAGACAACAGGGGCTGTCAGATGGCCCTCTCTTCAAGATCCAGTAACCAATCCCTTCTTTTGTCCCTTCATATATAGGGATGATAATATTTCCCACTGTTGCTAGCCTCACCATCTCTTCATCATCCCTTGTTATTATCTCTTACTCTTGTTCATAACTCCTATATCAATTACCCCATTTGAGTGTGCAATCTATTTGCCGCCAAGACCCTGATCTATATAACTGCATGCCAATATATAACATGGAAGGTAGTAAAAATAGAACAGACACTAAGAGCTCAGGCTCTAAAGTCAGAAACAATTGGAAGTGGATCCCTGCTTCAAAACTGTGTGGCTAATTACTGAGCCTGCACGTCTGGAGCCTGTGCTCCACAACAAGAGAGGCCGCGATAATGAGAGGCCCGCGCACCGCGATGAAGAGTGGCCCCCACTTGCCACAACTAGAGAAAGCCCTCGCACAGAAACGAAGACCCAACACAGCCATAAATTAATTAATTAATTAATTAATTAAAAAAAAAAAAACTGTGTGGCTTTGGAGAGTATGCTAACACCTCTAAGCCTCTGTTATCTCATCTGTAAAATTAAAAAGTAATACTAGCACTTGCTTCAAAAATTGTTGTTTGGTGTGAATTATTTAATGTAAAGAGCTTAACCCAAGTGCCTGGTACAAAGTAAAGGCTTAATAAATATTAAATAATTATTATTTTTATCATTATTATTATTGATTACCACTATCTGCTTCACAGGTATGGTATAAAATTGACCACATGACTATAATTCTGGAATAAATATATCCATCTCGTGTCTTATTTTGATTAATATTTAATACATCAAGTTTCATACCAGAAAACCATGTCAAAGAGGCAAACTATACCTTTTACAATATGCTACTTTGCCTACCACAAGATTAAAATGCAACTAGTATGGATACTTTTTTCAGGCTATGTAAATAAGCCTGTACATTTTAGAAGTGAGCATTAGCACAATAAGTGGTTCTGCTCCAGTCAACATTACTGGAAAAAAAATAGTGGCATAAATCAGCTGAATCTTATTTCAGCTGGCTCAAGACTTAAAGTAAACTTTAATTGGGTCAAGTCAAAGCAAATCATTTCAGTACATCATATACTTACATAACTGCCCTGAACCAAAAAAAAAGGATATATTAGATAGAAATTGAATGTATGCTTGTGATCAGAAATGCCCAAGAATAATAGCAGTAATAAAGAACTACAACCAAGAACAGATGAAAGAGAAGATAAGGACCATCAAAATATGGCACCCATCCTTCAATTTTAACACTGTGACTAAAAGTGTTAGTTAGTATGCATGCATCTGTGAATAAAAAGAACAAATACAGCCAGCAATACTAAAGCTGGGTGCACGATAGCTAGATTGGTTGCACGTCCTTTGGAAAACAACTGCAGCTGCTGCCTGCAGGGTCTGCATAATAACAATATATTTGGCAGCACTATACAGATAACCATCTTCCAAATTTTCTCTAGGTATCAACAACAATAAAAGACTGCTGACTGTTATTTAAACCACGAAGCAAAGTATTTTTTTCCAGGCTGATTATGGTACTGGTTCAATAGGTAGAAAAAGAAAAGTACGACTTGTTCCTTTGTACTGCGTCAAGGTACCAGTTCAACATGGATTCCATGTGGACTCCAGTTCAAGTCCTTGATCTTAGAAACCATAACGAGCTGCCTTCCTGAATCAAATTCCTCTAAGAAACACAATTTCCAAATCCCTGTGATTTGAACTGTTTGAACTTGATGCAATCCAGCAAACAGAAGAGGCTAAAACAAAACTCTGAACACATGTGGGCACTAAATGATGTTGCTGACTCAGTGACCCATTACATAATATTTACCAGGAAATATCTGTTTTGCCTAGCTTTCCTATCTTGGGCCCAATCTTCTAAGAGAGATATAATTCAGAGACAACTGTATTCCTGCAAAGAATTTAATTCAATAACTAGAGAGTTATAGGCTCTCTAAGGAAAACAATCGTCAAAGTAAGCAAATTGGCAAATGCACCAAATCTAATAATAGTGTTGGCTAAAACATATATAGTAGTGCTATTAGTACTTGTATTAACTTATTCAATCCTCATAACAACCCCACGTGGTAGGTATTTAAATTCTCTGCGCCCCATTTTACAGAAAGAGGGTCTGAGGCACAGAGAATTTAAATACCTTGCCCAAGGTCTCATAGTTAGTAAGCTAGTGAGCATGTGGTCCAGGGTCCTCTGCTTTAACCATCATAATATCTTAACAGTAAAAATATGGCTTTTAAAAATATTCCTGAACCTGACATTACTCAACTGATTAAGGTTCTTCTAAAGCTCTAGTCTCTCCTATATCTTCTATTTATTTTCATATTAACAATTCAAAGCCTAGATTTTCAAACAAATAAGAGAACTGAGCATATCTCTCCTAAAAAAAAGAAGGCTATCTTAAGATTTCTAAATAATGAAATTTCAGAAGGTTCTCTATGGTAAAAATGTAGAGGATTGAAAAACTGACTTTGATAACTATTTATAAGGTACCCAATTATGCAATAAGTTTTCAATAACATGAAGGTGTTTGGATATAACAAAATTGATTCTGCCCTATGCTTGATGTTTAAAGAGAAGCATCCTAGATGTAGAGAACAGACATCTGGTATATGGATACCAAGGAGGGAAGGGAGGGTGGGATGAACTGGAAGATTGGAATTGACATATATACACTACTGTGTATAAAATAGATAACTAAGAAGAACCTACTGTATAGCACAGGGAACTCTATTCAATGCTCTGTGGTGACCTAAATGGGAAGGAAATCCAAAAAAAGAGGGGATATATGTATACATATAGCTGATTCACTTTGTTGTACAGCAGAAATTAACACAACATTGTAAAGCAACCATACTCCAATAAAAATTAATTTTAAAAATATTTTTTAAAAAATAAATAAAAAATAAAGAGAAGCATCCTTTCATGATTTTGAATGTACTATTTTGCCGACCCAACTAGAACTTACCAAATATATTATCAAATGCCTGTTTTTAACTGCTTCTGTTCCTAAATAGAACATAATCAACTGAATTCCAGGAGTCAGCTGCATCGGTAGTATTGTGAAACATATATTTTGTTGCACACTTTATTTTACGAAAAGGTAGAAAGCATATGCCTAAGAAAGGATCTATTCCTTCTTGCTTCTCTGCTTCTTAATTCCTCTGTCACTTCCAGATTACTATCTCTGTTGCCAGAATCACCTAAGTGTAATTGGCAAAATGCATCTACTAGTTTTAGATTCTGAAATCTGTAAGCCAAGTCACCTATGACAAAAGACAAATCAATAGCTACAATTTCTTAGAGAAATACTTCTTTACATTCTTTAGTCATATAGACACATTTTGCCCTTTACAAGTACATACTTTACAGTATGTTCTAGAACAACCGGTTTACGTATTCCAAACAGTGATATTCGTTGCAGTGACTGTTTCACTCTAAAACAGAGCTGATGCCTACTCAGTACGTTCATAGGAGCAAGGATTCATAGGAGAAAAATCAACCAACTGAGATATCCACTGAATTCTGAAATAATTCACAACAGGTCATCTCCTGGAGTCATAAGTTTTTCATTTCTACATGTTCTTTTACTCTGGCTTGTTTTCTAAGGCTTACATCCCAGAAAATCAGAATGTTTTCCCTTTCATGTCAACAATGACTCTTTTTAAAGGTCTCTTCTATATCAGAGGCTGAAGTATACTTCCACTGAAAGTTTCTTTTTTATTCTGCAACTCTTGAAGATAACCAGGCACAGAAAGACAAAAACTTTCCTTTGAAGAGTAAACGTTACTGGCACTTGGTCTTTTTCTTTTTTTTTTCCCTGTTGTTTGTAACAAAAGTACTAAGTTCTAAGATTCAAGATACACTGTTGAATTCTATCTAGTTTCCTATCCTAAAAAAACCACAATTGGAGGTACCAAATTAATTCTGAACAAATTTGCTTCAGGGTACCTGCAGGGTCCA
Source organism: Balaenoptera musculus (assembly GCF_009873245.2). Taxonomy (NCBI): domain Eukaryota; kingdom Metazoa; phylum Chordata; class Mammalia; order Artiodactyla; family Balaenopteridae; genus Balaenoptera; species Balaenoptera musculus. The sequence goes on from NC_045793.1 coordinate 44,903,186, forward strand.
TGGACCTTTAATCTTCACATACCAAGAGTGCTTATTCACCCCTGTTGGAAAGAAATGCAGGTTTGGGAAGACAAAGGTTAGTCAATGGAGGAGGAAAATGGGGTACAATCTCTCAAGATGAGGGAAGAAAGTAGTGAAACCATCAAGTGTTTTCCCTGGCAAGCTGAGAAAACTGCTAAGTTTGGGTCAGATGTCTAATTTAAGTAGGAGTCCCATCTTGCTCTTTTTAGATTACCATAATCTCAACAAAGCAAGTGATCATTCCAACTTAAAGATTTACCAAATTACAAACCCAAAATGAAAGCATGCCAAATAATGCAATTTCTGAATAATAATTGCTTTAAATTAATTGGGTGTCATGTTTGTTTATAATATCAATAAAATTTTATCAAATGTCATCTAGTCACAAATTAAATTCTGATGATATAGTATTTTTTATATATGGTATATAATATTTTCCACAGTTCTATAACTTGTAAGTACCAATCAATTCCAAGGTACATTCAGAAAGCTACTATCAAGAGTCACTAATTATAATATTTTCTGGGCTATTTTGTCAACAGTATGGTTTAAACATTTATTGGTGTGGTGATTAAATCACATTGCAATGTATTTCCAGAAATTTTTTTCTTGATTTTTCTGCCTACTACATGTTTTAAATACTCACATATTTTCTTCAAAGTCAGTGTTTTCTGAAATACAAAGTCTAGACTTTCTTTTTTAACTTGGAAGTGGCTGGAGGAAAATGTAGACATTCAAAAAGACAAGGAAAAATTAGAAATGTAATTAAGAAGTAAAAGCAGAAAACTTGCTCAAGCCTCTTAGATAGCCTCACCCACCAGAGGGCACACAGCAGAAGCAAGAAGAACTACAATCCTGGAGCCTGTGGAACAAAAACCACATTCACAGAAAGACAGATAAGATGAAAAGGCAGAGGGCTATGTACCAGATGAAGGAACAAGATAAAATCCCAGGAAAACAACTAAATGAAGTGGAGATAGGCAACCTTCCAGAAAAAAAATTCAGAATAATGATAGTGAAGGTGATCCAGGACCTCAGAAAAAGAATGGAGGCAAAGATCGAGAAGATGCAAGAAATGTTCAACAAAGACCTAGAAGAATTAAAGAAGAAACAAACAGAGATGAACAATACAATAACTGAAATGAAAACTACACTAGAAGGAATCAATAGCAGAATAACTGAGGCAGAAGACGGATAAGTGACCTGGAAGACAGAATGGTAGAATTCACTGCTGCGGAACAGAATAAAGAAAAAAGAATGAAAAGAAATGAAGACAGCCTAAGAGACATCTAGGACAACATTAAACACAACAACATTCGCGTTATAGGGGTCCCAGAAAGAGAAGAGAGAGAGAAAGGACCCAAGAAAATATTTGAAGAGATTACAGTCAAAAACTTCCCTAACATGGGAAAAGAAATAGCCACCCAGTCCAGGAAGTGCAGAGAGTTCCAGGCAGGATAAACCCAAGGAGAAGCATGCCAAGACACACAGTAATCAAATTGACAAAAACTAAAGACAAGGAAAAATTATTGAAAGCAGCAGGGGAAAAATGACAAATAACATACAAGGGAACTCCCATAAGGTTAACAGCTGATTTCTCAGCAGAAACTCTACAAGACAGAAAGGAGTGGCATGATATATTTAAAGAGATGAAAGGGAAAAACCTACAACCAAGATTACTCTACCAGGCAAGGATCTCATTCAGATTCAATGGAGAAATCAAAAGCTTTACAGACAAGCAAAAGCTAAGAGAATTCAGCACCACCAAACCAGCTCTACAACAAATGCTAAAGGAACTTCTCTAAGTGGGAAACACAAGAGAAGAAAAGGACCTACAAAAACAAACCCCAAAAAATTAAGAAAATGGTCATAGGAACATACATATCGGTAATTACCTTAAACGTGAATGGATTAAACACTCCAACCAAATGACACAGACTCACCGAATGGAAACAAAAACAAGACCCGTATATATACTATCTACAAGAAACCCACTTCAGACCTAGGGACACATACAGACTGAAAGTGAGGGGATGGAAAAAGATATTCCATGCAAATGGAAATCAAAACAAAGCTGGAGTAGCGATATTCATATCAGATAAAATAGACTTTAAAATAAAGAATGTTACAAGAGACAAGGGAGGACACTACATAATGATCAAGGGATCAATCCAAGAAGAAGATATAACAATTATAAATACATATGCACCCAACATAGGAGCACCTCAATACATAAGGCAACTGCTAACAGCTATAAAAGAGGAAATCGACAGTAACAAAATAATAATGGGGGACTTTAACACCTCACTTACACCAATGGACAGATCATCCAAAATGAAAATAAATAAGGAAACAGAAGCTTTAAATGACACAATAGACCAGATAGATTTAATTGATATTTATAGGACATTCCATCCAAAAACAGCAGATTACACTTTCTTCTCAAGTGCGCATGGAACATTCTCCAGGATAGATCACATCTGGGGCCACAAATCAAGCCTCAGTAAATTTAAGAAAACTGAAATCATATCAAGCATCTTTTCTGACCACAACGCTATGAGATTAGAAATGAATTACAGGGAAAAAAACGTACAAAACACAAACATATGGAGGCTAAACAACACATTACTAAATCACCAAGAGATCACTTAAGAAATCAAAGAGGAAATCAAAAAATACCTAGAGACAAATGACAATGAAAACACGACGATCCAAAACCTATGGGATGCAGCAAAAGCAGTTATAAAAGGGAAGTTTATAGCTATACAAGCCTACCTCAAGAAACAAGAAAACTCTCAAATAAACAATCTAAACTTACACTTAAAGGAACTAGAGAAAGAAGAACAAACAAAACCCAAAGTTAGCAGATGGAAAGAAATCATAAAGATCAGAGCAGAAATAAATGAAATAGAAACAAAGAAAACAATGGCAAAGATCAATAAAACTAAAAGCTGGTTCTTTGAGAAGATAAACAAAATTGATAAACCATTAGCCAGACCCATCAAGAAAAAGAGGGAGAGGACTCAAATCAATAAAATTAGAAATGAAAAAGGAGAAGTTACAACAGACACTGCAGAAATACAAAGCATCCTAAGAGACTACTACAAGCAACTCTATGCCGATAAAATGGACAACCTGGAAGAAATGGACAAATTCTTAGAAAGGTATAACCTTCCAAGACTGAACCAGGAGGAAGTAGAAAATATGAACAGACCAATCACAAGTAATGAAATTGAAACTGTGATTAAAAATTTTCCAACAAACAAAAGTCCAGGACCAGATGGCTTCACAGGTGAATTCTATCAAACATTTAGAGAAGAGCTAACACACATCCTTCTCAAACTCTTCCAAAAAACTGCAGAGGAAGGAACACTCCCAAACTCATTCTATGAGGCTACCATCACCCTGATACCAACACCAGACAAAGATACTACAAAAAAGAAAATTACAGACCAATATCACTGATGAATATAGATGCAAAAATCCTCAACAAAATACTAGCAAACAGAATCCAACAACACATTAAAAGGATCATACACCATGATCAAGTGGGATTTATCCCAGGCATGCAAGGATTCTTCAATATATGCAAATCAATCACTGTGATACACCATATTAAGAAATTGAAGAATTAAAACCATATGATCAACTCGATAGATGCAGAAAAAGCTTTCGACAAAATTCAACACCCATTTATGATAAAAACTCTCCAGAAAGTGGGCATAGAGGGAACCTGTCTCAACATAATAAAGGCCATATCTGACAAACCCATAGCAAACATCATTCTCAATGGTGAAAAACTGAAAGCATTTCCTCTAAGATCAGGAAGAAGACAAGGATGTCCACTCTCAGTACTATTATTCAACATAGTTTTGGAAGTCGTAGCCATGGCAATCAGAGAAGAAAAAGAAATAAAAGGAATACAAATTGGAAAAGAAGAAGTAAAACTGTCAGTGTTTGCAGATGACATACTATACATAGAGAATCCTAAAGATGCCACCAGAAAACTACTAGAGCTAATCAATGAATTTGGTAAAGTTGCAGGATACAAAATTAATGCACAGACATCTCTTGCATTCCTATACACTAACGATGAAAAATCTGAAAGAGAAATGAAGGAAACACTCCCATTTACCATTGCAACAAAAAGAATAAAATATCTAGGAATAAACCTACCTAGGGAGACAAAAGACCTGTATGCAGAAAACTATAAGACACTGATGAAAGAAATTAAAGATGATACCAACAGATGGAGAGATACACCATGTTCTTGGATTGGAAGAATCAACATTGTGAAAATGACTATACTACCCAAAGCAATCTACAGATTCAGTGCAATTCCTAGCAAATTACCAATGGCATTTTTTATGGAACTAGAACAAAAAATCTTAAAATTTGTATGGAGACACAAAAGACCCCGAATAGCCAAAGCAGTCTTGAGGGAAAAAAACGGAGCTGGAGGAATCAGACTCCTTGACTTCAGACTATAATACAAAGCTACAGTAATCAAGACAATATGGTACTGGCACAAAAACAGAAACATAGATCAATGGAACAAGATAGAAAGCCCAGAGATAAACCCATGCACCCATGGTCCACTAATCTATGACAAAGGAGGCAGGGATATACAATGGAGAAAAGACAGTCTCTTCAATAAGTGGTGCTGGGAAAACTGGACAGCTACATGTAAAAGAATGAAATTAGAATACTCCCTAACACCATACACAAAAATAAACTCAAAATGGATTCAAGACCTAAATGTAAGACTGGACACTATCAAACTCTTAGAGGAAAACATAGGAAGAACATTCTTTGACATAAATCACAGCAAGATCTTTTTTGATCCACCTCCTCGAGTAATGGAAATAAAAACAAAAGTAAACAAATGGGACCTAATGAAACTTCAAACCTTTTGCACAGCAAAGGAAACCATAAACAAGACGAAAAGACAACCCTCAGAATGGGAGAAAATATTTGCAAACGAATCAACAAAGGGTTAATCTCCAAAATATATAAACAGCTCATGCAGCTCAATATTAAAAAAATAAACAACCCAATCCAAAAATGGGCCGAAGACCTAAATAGACATTTCTCCAAAGAAGACATACAAATGGCTGAGAAGCACATGAAAAGCTGCTCAACATCACTAATTATTAGAGAAATGCAAATCAAAACTACAATGAGGTATCACCTCACAGCAGTTAGAATGGGCATCATCAGAAAATCTACAAACAACAAATGCTGGAGAGGGTGTGGAGAAAAGGGAACCCTCTTGCACTGTTGGTGGGAGTGTAAATAGGTACAGCCACTATGGAGAACAATATGGAGGTTCCTTAAAAAACTAAAAATAGAATTACCATATGATCCAGCAATCCCACTACTGGGCATATACCCAGAGAAAACCATAATTCAAAAAGACACATGCACCCCAATGTTCATTGCAGCACTATTTACAATAGGCAGGTCATGGAAGCAACGTAAATGCCCATTGACAGACGAGTGGCTAAAGAAGATGTGGTACATATATACAATGGAATATTACTCAACCATAAAAAGGAACGAAACTGGGTCATTTGTTGAGACGTGGATGGATCTAGAGACTGTCATACAGAGTGAAGTAAGTCAGAAAGAGAATAACAAATATCGTATATTAACACATATATGTGGAACCTAGGAAAATGGTACAGATGAACCAGTTTGCAGGGCAGAAATTGAGACACAGATGTAGAGAACAAACGTATGGACACCAAGGGGGGAAAGCGGCGGTGGGGTGGGGGTGGTGTTGTGATGAATTGGGAGACTGGGATTGACATGTATACACCGATGTGTATAAAACTGATAACTAATAAGAACCTGCTGTATAAAAAATAAAATAAAATAAAATTCAAAAATTCAAAAAATAAAAGACAAATAGCGTATGTTACCACTTATGTGGAATCTAAAAAATAAAACAAATGAATGAATATAACAAAACAGAAACAAACTCACAGATACAGAGAACAAATTAGTGGTTACCAGTGGGGAGAAGAATGGGGGAGGGGCAAGATGGGGTAGGTGATTAAGAGGAGCAAACTACTACGTATAAAATAAGTAAGCTACACGGATATAATGGGACTTCCCTGGCAGTCCAGTGGTTAAGACTCCTCACTCTCAATGCACGGGGCACGGGTTTGATCCCTGGTCGGGGAACTAAGAGTCCACATGCTGCACAGTGTGGCCAAAAAAGAAAAGAAGTAAAAGCAGAACTAAGGTTTAAAATTTAGGTATCACATAAAATTTTGGTCCTTTTAAAATATATATTTCTTAATTTTGCCCACTTTATTGCATTTTTATACAATTAAAAATTTAACTATATAGTTTGTAATCTTTAAGCTTCCATTATAAAAATGCTTTTTGATCATTTCCCATTTCAAACCTAAAATTAAATAACAAAAGCTGTGTATGAATAACATTAAGAGAATGATATGAGGAGAAAAATATGGGGAAATCCTCCATCATGGTTAAGAATTTTACTCTTAAAAATCAATGGCAATTCATCTCTCTCTCTTATTAATTAGGGAGAAACAAACCTCTCTGAATTTCTGCCTCTTTGATTCGATTTTAGATCCAACATCACTTAAGTACAAATCCCAACACTACTTGCTTTAAAGGTAGATTACATAACATCTCTGTATATCCTTTAATCTACAACCATATTTCAAATATTCAATATGCCCACTCAGGTTGTACCTAAATAAAAGACTAAGTAAAAGATTATACTGGTCTCATTCTAACAATAGACATATTAAGTTATTTCCATCTACAGCAAACTTACTTAGGAAAGAAGAGACTATTTGAAAAAGCCTTAGACAAAATAAATGTATCATCAAGAAAATCATTTGAAATAAAGCACAGAGTATCACAGAATAGCTTTCTTTTTTTATTGTGTCATTTACATAGATGAACACTAAAAGCAACCGTTTGAGTTTCTAGATGAATTGGTAATTACCTAGAAAATCAAATTTTGCTTCATGAATATAAATTCATTTTTAATGTTCATCATGTTTAGGCTTTTTAAAAACAAGCATGACTATGATAACATAAAAGCTTCTAAATATGATTTACTTAGTAAGGACATAACTCTAAGGTATCACATTAAAGTTGCCACTTACAGCTCGGGTATCCAACAGCTAAAAGGGTCAGCTGCATTACTAAAAGTGAGAGGGCAGATGCTGCCTATTAATGCCCACTGCCTTAAATCAATAGCAGCCTCCAGCCAAGGCCTCCTTCTCCCTCCGCTCTCCAGAAAGCCACGCACATCCCACCAAATGTGAAGGGGAGGAAAGATAAAAATGTAAATACGTACATACATATATACATACATACATAAATGAAAGTGTTTTGTGTGTGGGAGGGGAGGAGATTGCTGTTGATGACAATAGTAAACATCTCCAAATGGAAAGATATTTAGCAGTAGTCTTATTGCTACTAGCTGGCCAGATCAAAGTTAAACAGCATCGTATAATACAGAATAAATAATTCACCTGTAGTGGCTTCTAAGAAAATACATATTAAACTAAGATTCACAGTCTGATGCTTCTGTGCTTTTAGTTCATAGGTTTCAGGCCACTCAGAAAGAAAGGGAGAAAATGTCTTTAATACCTGCCCCCAACATTAGGGCAATGTAACTCATGCTCCACTGAGAAATGAAGTAGCATAAAAATATTTCTAGCAGTTACATTGAAGCCACACATAAAATTTTGTTAAATCTCTTCATATAGGAAAAAACTTAAGTCTCCCAGAAACAGAAGGTGATGTATTTAACAGAGAATAAAAGAAGCTATTGGGGGAGATTAAGTATATTACTCATTAATAATTACAGAAATTAAAAGTATATGAATCACAATGGCCCAGTGGTCTACAGACATAGGTTTTTATCTATTGGTTAAACAAGACACAATATTATTTAAACACACAGAAAAGAGAAAATGGAAAAAAACATAGATAATACACTGCACTCAGTCTCTGCTATTCTACAAGACAGTTAATTTTATTATAAATTTTCTTTACTTAACACTGTTTTCTAGATGATATTATGTGACCTCAAGAAACAATATTTCAGGGGCTTCCCTGGCAGTCCAGTGGTTAACA